>NC_140590.1:1294291715-1296914215 GCF_964204655.1 Triturus cristatus
CCAGTATTCTTACCAACCCTGTCTCCTAAGTAAATGTACATGTCGAATGATCTAGTAGTAGATTAGAATAGGGAGGAAATGATAATAGTAATAACAATCCATTTAACTTTTATATAAAGAACCACAGACTCAGAAGGAGTTTCAAAGATTTATCTGAATTAATAATTTTGTGAGTCAAATCAAAATACAAGTAGATACACCACAATCCTCCATTAGGTAAAAGTAGTACAGTTAGCTTATAATTCAATTCACATTAATTACATTTCTTGTGATGACAGTACCTGAGGAGAGAAAGAATAGAGAGCAAATACATAGCAGAACCCCACGGAGCTATATTTACCTAGAATGGTGTGAGGACCTAGAAATCAGAGTATCAAGGATTTAGGACCGGGAACGTGATCTCTTCTAGTGTAACGCCAGCGTAACACCCCTCTCTGGTGCTACTCTCTCTGGCTCAGGCTTGTCCGGACCCCTTCCTAGATGTGCCTCCTCGGTTGTTCTGCGATTTTTCCCTAGTGTTGGATTCTTCAGTCAGATTGCAGCAAAATTGGGCCGCATCTCAGCATAGCATTGGCATCAAGTGGGTCAAGTGAGTCTAACTAACTAGAACTTACCTCTGTTATACCAATTCAAATGTATGTTCCTCCCCCCAAATGTTTCAATTCTATGTACACCCCTCGATTTGATTGGGCCAGGCAGTGGGGTGAGGACATCACACCATACTAAGTGCAGTAATTTTCTTTAGTTCTATTGTCTAATTCCACGCCCCTTAATTTTAATACTCACAAGCTTTATTCCCACAAGCATTTCATATGTGGATCAATAAATCTGTAATACAATGTTTCATCTTCTTCATCTCGTAGGGTCAGAAGTTGTTCTTCCCATGTCCTTGCTGGGCACATGGGTTGGCAGCCATTTAATGTCTCTATTTGGGCTCCGAACAAGGAGGTATCACGCATGCGTAGTTGCTGCAAGAGGACAGGGACGTTGGTCACCCTTCAAGGCCCAAATACGAGCTATTAATAAAGTCAGGAAAGAACATGTTAGAATACAAATTTAAATGAATTCACTGTATACCACTTACTTCTACACTAACCCCATTTACTTAATATATGTTTTACATTAATGGCTTAGTAATACTTGCATAGGTTAGTTTCAGCACGGCATGTGTGTTAATGCGAGGTTTTCGAGCAGCCATATTAAAAGCTATTGCGCAGCTGCAAAGATTTCCCACCAAGCTACAGGAGACGTCATACTACATTGATGTAGTAGACGCATGCGCAGAAGAGTTCCAGCGTTTTTGGCGGCCATTTTATGGACACTCGGGTTACTTATTAGTAAAGCACATAGAAAAGCTTCCCCTAGATACAATATGTAATGCAAAATTAGTACTCACAAACATGTTGATTATAATGTTACAGGTTATTCGAGAGGATTGCATACAAGCAAGTTTCTTTTCTTACGAAACCTTGCCCATCAATCCCCTCTCTGATGGTATTTTATGCCATCACTAGATTCCATTAAATCAGATGCCAACTTTAGCACTCTACCATTTCGATTTCTTCAAATCTTTTATTCCTTCCTTTATCTTTTTTAAATGGGGATCCTTTCATTCTTTTGTGGATATTTCCCTTCAATTCTTCAAGTCTTATTTCATCTAATTTTCTTTTCTTACACTTCTCATTCACTTCGTACCTGTAGGAGAGTGGAATCTGACTAATGGTTGCCCCCAACTTTTTGCCTGGTATTTGAGTGGTTTTTGACTAGTCTGGCTGGGATCCTGCTATCCAGGACCCCAGCCTATCTGCTTTCTCCCTAAAACTGTTGTGAGTACTCTAGGTACAAACCTAATTGGATGCTGGGCATGCCCTACCAGGCCCTTGTAGATGGTACCCTAGGTACCCAGGGCATGGGTCCCCCAGTAGGCCTACCAGGGCTGCAGCACTTATTGTGCCACCCTGGGACAGCCACACAAACTGACACCACCAGACCACTACTGTAGTCTGGGTAAGGTGGTGCTAGCACCCCTTACAGGGATGCAGGTACCCTATATCCCACCCCATTACAACACATATACTCTCATAGGTCACCCCTATGGCAGGCCCTGGTAATCCTACAGGGCTGGGTGCTGAGGTATGTGTGAGGGGGGACCCCTACGTGAGTAGGGCCTCTCTGCAACCTTCGTAAAATCGTTACTGGGTTGTTTGTAGTGTAGCCATACCATATACTCTTAACTGCATTATAAGTGAATCGCGTCATCGCAATAACTTGAGAATGGCTACACAGAACCATATCGTGTTTGGTGTCAAACATGTAGGAATCATACCCCCAGTCCAGCCATGGGCATGAGGATACGATTCCCCCTTGCTAGAAGGGCGATATGGGAAAAGCGGTAGAATTTAGACACCAATTTAAAAGTGCACAAGTAACACAAAATGGCTACTGCCCGCCACCTACATGACCCTGGCTGGCTGTTGCTGGGGAAAACCCCAGCCTCGCCAGCTGGACAATAGGGCTCCCCAGACAGGATAATGTGGATTGGAACAGGGTGGGTGCACCAAATGTCCTTTCAGAGTTGCACGTAGGCAGCTGCAGAGACCTAATTCTGCATACACCGCTTGGAACCGGTTCAGGGGCATCCTGCCCCTCGCCCAGGCGGGAAACACACAAAGGGGAGAGGGTGTAGCCACCCTTTCCCGCCTCACCAGCCGTTGGTGGACACTACTCTGGACACTCCCCTAATCTTGGGGATAAAGGTGAATAACGTGGCCCCAGAGCCTCAGATTACTTTGGAACTTTACAGAACCGACCTTCGACGAGCTGCTGCCCAGCCGACTGAAGAAATCTCCCTTGGGATAAAGGAGTTATCCCCCTGCTTGGCAGGCACCTGAAACCCTGCAAGTGACCCGGTTGGAACTTCGCTGCTCTCACAAACTTTGACATCTTCCAGAACCCTTGAGGTGGGTTTCCAGCGCATCCCAGAGGCCAGTGAGTGTGCTCAACGAGTTTGGGCACCATAGACCGCGTGGGTGCCAAGATCCCCAATACCCCAAGACCCCGGCCTCTACTTGCATAGCACACGACCCTGACCAGTGGGGAAGTTGTGCTTTGGCCCGTTTACGAGCCAACCACTTTGCAGCAATTGTGCCAAAGACCAGCGCCCTAGCCCCCTCCGGTGGCCCGTGGGTGCCCTTTTACGCACTCCAAATTGCCGCCTCCCGCGGTCCCTTGTCTCTCGACTTGTGGGCCCTAGCGGAGGTCTATCTTTGAATACAAGAGTTCCCCTGATTGCTCCAGGCCTGCTCTGCGCTCTCTCCAAAGGAGAGCACCCTCAGACCTCGTGGGTCTGTACCAGCAGCTGCTTTGTTCATCTTGCGTGGGTTGCGGTTGCCAAGGCTTAGTGGTTCCAATCGGGACGCTAACACCGCAGCGACCCTCATCCGACGTGGGACAGTCGCCCTCCAGAAGCAGGCCTTCCTTGACGCCTCCCGGAGCCCGTGACTGCAGAGCCAAGCTGCACCCATCTCTACCTGAAGCACCTGACATCCACGAGCTCCTTCCTGTGAGCTCCCTGGTCACTGTGCCGTGACCCAGACTCTGTCCCCTCTGCTTTCAGGTTCTTCTCTACATTTTCTACATCTTAGATCTTCACGACTTCATCGACGCTTTCGGCTAGCAGCAGTTTGGACTACTTTTCCATTGAAAATCAGCCCGCGACCCGACACCAGAATCGACCTATGCACCCGGCTTCCCTGGGGCAGGTAACAGTGGTACTTCGGTACTCCCGTGGTGGTGGGCTCTCCAAAGCCTTAAGTTTCAAGCCTTAACTTTGTACTCCTGCTAGAAGTGTCTTTAATCTTTAAATATTCAACCGCAACATTCTCCATAGACTAACATTGCGATCCCGATAGCAACTTCTTGTGCTGCACGCGTCTCCCGTGGGTCCCCTTCCTCTTAACAGTGGGTGGATTCTGAAGGGGCAAGCGATCCTGAATGCCCTAGGCATTGTCTGTAGAATTGTCGTGGTTCTTATACCACTATCTTAGTATATGGTTTGGTCCCCCCCTGGGGCCCATTGATTTCTGTGCTATTTATTGTGTTTATAAATGCTTGTTTGAGGTGTAACTTTGCCACTAGCCACATAAAGTGACTGTGGGATTCTGTCTAGAATAAATACATATATTTTATATATATACCTGTGTGGGCTACTCTTTCATTTGGTTATTCAAGAGGTCATTATGGTAAAACAATAAGCTTAACACTCCTTCAAGACTTAGCCTGAAGGCTGCTCTCCACAGCTACCACTAGGATAGCTTTCTTTAAAGGTTGTCTTAAACCTATCATCAATAGGAGTCGAATTGGACTGGTGCAAGGTGTCCCTATAACTAGGAACAGCATATGCCAGGCCAACTTCCCACATTGGTGTGCAGCGGTTGGATTCAAGCTTGCCATTGTTTTACCAGATAACAAATTGAATTTCTAAAGTGAAAGCCACTTGGTACCAAAGGTACATATAAATTCAAGCTAGAATACAATAAGTTCTACTGAACTTAGAGTTGTGTGTAGAGGGTTTAGCACACCTTGACTACAGCTCAAGAGAGGGTTCTGTAGGCCACACTTAGTGTAGGTAGATACACCACTATCACTACACTAGAAAATGTCTGAAGGTTCAGGTGCCCATAAGGCTCTGGAAGGACCCCAAAGGGTCCCAGTAGACAAGTATGATCATCTCTCCTTTGCTGAGCTGAGGGAGATGTGCACCCTTAGGAAACTCAAGACAAACAAAGGTGCCAATACCCAACGTCTCAGGGAAATCCTGCTCATAGCAGATTTTATGCAGACTTTAGGGTCTGGTGGGGTAGACAGGTTGGGTGGGCATCCATCAGAAGAGGACCCTCCAGTAGAGGACTCTGATGAGGACCAGGAAGAGGATGAAAGTCCTGACCTGGAAGAAACAAACCACTCACAACATGGAGGTGATGGCCCAAAAGGCACTCTCTGCATCCCTAAAGGGAGAGTGGTGGATCCAAGAAGGAACAGATCCCCCTCAGTGGGATCCAACCATTCTGGGAGATCCAAAGGGACCTCTGCCTCTTCTCAGAGAAGAGAATCCTCCCATGAGAGGAAATGCAGACTGATCAAATTTGAGCAGGCTAAGCTACAGCTTAAAAGAGAACAGTTACCATTGGACAGGGAAGCCCTGGAGCTTCAGAAAGCTTCAAGAAAGTGGGGTCTAGAGACCCCTGGTGGCAGTAATGAAACCCCTAGAGTTAGAGAGAAAGTCCCTGACAATAGGAACCTCCACAAGATTGTGCCCCCCTATAAGACAGGGGATGACATCCACAAATGGATCTCTGCTCTTGAGAGGGCCTGTAAAGTACAAAGGGTCCCAGTAGAGCAGTGGGCAGCAATCCTGTGGCTCTCCTTTGCAGACAAAGGAAGATACAAGCTCCTCACTGTAAGAGAAGACGATGCTGATGATTACTATATCCTGAGAGATGCTTTAATAGATGGGTTTGGCTTAACCACTGATCAATACAGACTTAAGTTCAGAGACACCCAAAAAGCACAGGATCAGGATTGGGTAGACTTTGTTGAGTGTGCAACCAAGGCATTGAAAGGTTGGTTAACTGGCAGTAAAGTTAATGATTATAAAGGATTGTATAATCTCATAATGTGGGAGCAGATTCTTAATAATTGTCATAACCAACTCTTACACCAGCACCTGGTGGACTCTAATCTGACCTCTCCCCAAGACTTGGGAAAGAAGGCAGACAAATGGGTCAGAACCAGGATCAGGCCCAAGAACCAAGGTGGTGACCAGAAGAAAGATTCTACCAAACCCAAAGAGAAAGGAGGGGATAATAAAGCAGAAAAGTCCCCTGAAGAGCCACAAAAACCCAGTGCTGGGGTTGGGTCCCAAAATCCTTCCTCTTTAAAAAAGAAACCATATTGCCATGTGTGTCAGAAGCCTGGCCACTGGAAAACTGACCCCAGTTGTCCAAAGAATGGCAATAAAGAAAATATTCCTCCAAGACCAGCTCCAACACCTCCTGTTGCTACTAGTAGTAATCTCCCAGGTGGTGGGAGTGCACCCAAAAACTTAGTTGGGTTTTCTTGGGGAACGCAGGTGGACCCTGCCTAACCAGGTCCCCTGCACAAGCAACTCTAGTCTGTGATGGTGGCATGGGGTTTGCCAACTTTACCATGAGCCCCAGTATTCTGGGCAGGTACAGACAAGAGCCCATGATCAATGGTCAGAAGGCTGTGGCCTATAAGGACACAGGGGCCAGTGTCACCATGGTGACCAAGAGGCTAGTGCCCCTAGAACAGCTTTTACCTGGGTTTAGCTCCCAGGTGACCAACATAGATGGAATCAGGACAGACCATCCCATGGCAGTGGTAAATCTCAGCTGGGGAGGGGTCACTGGCCCAAAGAGAGTGGCAGTGTCCCCAAACTTGCCTGTAGACTGTCTACTGGGGAATGATCTGGAAATCTCAGCCTGGGCTGAGGTTGACCACAAGGCCCATTTGAAAATGGTAGGAATCCATGAGAGAGTGGACGAGACCCTGAGGGCCTCACCTCCACCCCAGGAGAAAATAGAAAGAGTGAAGCCTGAAACTATGGATCACTCTACCCAAACAGAGAGCATAGGGGAAGAGAAACAGTCCTCCCCCACCAGACTACAGGTAAGGGTCAAGTTTCTCAGGGAACTGCCCCTGCCCCTTGTGAAGTAACTGCCCCAGAAGTGGACAGGCCTGGCCTGCCCACCTCTCTGATGGCAGGGGACCCTTCCAAGGTGGTACCCAGTCTGGAGCAGGTATCCTGCCCCTCTCTACCCTGCCTCAGTCAGCCCAGGGCTGCAGAGGTCAGGAAGGTCAGTGGACCCTTAAGGGGCCCCTGTCCAGAGGAACCCCCTCATCAGCAGATTAGGGACACCCAGCAGAGTAGTTTCAGCCAGGTGAATATTCCTCTACAAACTGAGGGATCCCCCTTACCCTCAGGTATAGGCACCCCTCAAATGGATGATGTTGAGCACAGGGAAACCTGGGGCATAGTTGCCCCAAACCTTTCAGTGCCCTCCACTATTCCAGCCAAAGGGATCCGACCCCCAGCTGTAGGCAGCCAGAGGTTGACCCTTAGGGCCAGATATGACACAGTCATGGGCAGAAAGGCTTCCATAGTGGCCAGTGATCTGAGGAGGTTGAGACCAACCCAAGTAGGGCCTCACTTCCAGACTCAGACACCCCACCAGCCCACCTCTGACCCAAAAACCAACACAGGTAATTTCCCTAGACTTTGGAGAAAATCTAGAACCCCTTGGGGTAAGATTTCCCTAGTGGACCATGAGACAGGGAGCAACCATGCTAGTGCAGGTTCTTCCTTATATGGCCACTCAGGAAATAAAGGCTTATCTGGACAAGGTTAGCCTTATCTCCTTTCGTTTGGGGGGGGGGGGGTTATGTAGGAGAGTGGAATCTGACTAATGGTTGCCCCCAACTTTTTGCCTGGTATTTGAGTGGTTTTTGACTAGTCTGGCTGGGATCCTGCTATCCAGGACCCCAGCCTACCTGCTTTCTCCCTAAAACTGTTGTGAGTACTCTAGGTACAAACCTAATTGGATGCTGGGCATGCCCTACCAGGCCCTTGTAGATGGTACCCTAGGTACCCAGGGCATGGGTCCCCCAGTAGGCCTACCAGGGCTGCAGCACTTATTGTGCTACCCTGGGACAGCCACACAAACTGACACCACCAGACCACTACTGTAGTCTGGGTAAGGTGGTGCTAGCACCCCTTACAGGGATGCAGGTACCCTATATCCCACCCCATTACAACACATATACTCTCATAGGTCACCCCTATGGCAGGCCCTGGTAATCCTACAAGGCTGGGTGCTGAGGTATGTGTGAGGGGGGACCCCTACGTGAGTAGGGCCTCTCTGCAACCTTTGTAAAATCGTTACTGGGTTGTTTGTAGTGTAGCCATACCATATACTCTTAACCGCATTATAAGTGAATCGCGTCATCGCAATAACTTGAGAATGGCTACACAGAACCATATCGTGTTTGGTGTCAAACATGTAGGAATCATACCCCCAGTCCAGCCATGGGCATGAGGATACGATTCCTAGAAGGGCGATATGGGAAAAGCGGTAGAATTTAGACACCAATTTAAAAGTGCACAAGTTACACAAAAAGGCTACTGCCCGCCACCTACACGACCCTGGCTGGCTGTTGCTGGGGAAAACCCCAGCCTCGCCAGCTGGACAATAGGGCTCCCGTGGCAGGGAGGTGCTAGCATCTCCCCAGACAGGATAATGTGGATTGGAACAGGGTGGGTGCACCAAATGTCCTTTCAGAGTTGCACGTAGGCAGCTGCAGAGACCTAATACTGCATACAGCGCTTGGAACCGGTTCAGGGGCATCCTGCCCCTCGCCCAGGCGGAAAACACACAAAGGGGAGAGGGTGTAGCCACCCTTTCCCGCCTCACCAGCCATTGGTGGACACTACTCTGGACACTCCCCTAATCTTGGGGATAAAGGTGAATAACGTGGCCCCAGAGCCTCAGATTACTTTGGAACTTTACAGAACCGACCTTCGACGAGCTGCTGCCCAGCTGACTGAAGAAATCTCCCTTGGGATAAAGGAGTTATCCCCCTGCTTGGCAGGCACCTGAAACCCTGCAAGTGACCCGGTTGGAACTTCACTGCTCTCACGAACTTTGACGTCTTCCAGAACCCTTAAGGTGGGTTTCCAGCGCATACTAGAGGCCAGTGAGTGTGCTCAACGAGTTTGGGCACAGTGGACCGCGTGGGTGCCAAGATCCCCAATACCCCGAGACCCCGGCCTCTACTTGCATAGCACACGACCCTGACCAGTGGGGAAGTTGTGCTTTGGCCCGTTTACGAGCCAACCACTTTGCAGCAATTGTGCCAAAGACCAGCGCCCTAGCCCCCTCCGGTGGCCCGTGGGTGCCCTTTTATGCACTCCAAATTGCCGCCTCCCGCGGTCCCTTGTCTCTCAACTTGTGGGCCCTAGCGGAGGTCTATCTTTGAATACAAGAGTTCCTCTGGTTGCTCCAGGCCTGGTCTGCGCTCTCTCCAAAGGAGAGCACCCTCAGACCTCGTGGGTCTGCACCAGCAGCTGCTTTGTTTATCTTGCGTGGGTTGCGGTTGCCAAGGCTTAGTGGATCCAATCGGGACACTAACACCGCAGCGACCCTCATCCGACGTGGGACAGTTGCCCTCCAGAAGCTGGCCTTCCTTGACGCCTCCCGGAGCCCGTGACTGCAGAGCCAAGCTGCACCCATCTCTACCTGAAGCACCCGACATCCACGAGCTCCTTCCTGTGAGCTCCCTGGTCACTGTGTCGTGACCCAGACTCTGTCCCCTCTGCTTTCAGGTTCTTCTCTACATGTTCTACATCTTAGATCTTCAAGACTTCATCGACGCTTTCGGCTAGCAGCAGTTTGGACCACTTTTCCATTGAAAATCAGCCCGCGACCCGACACCAGAATCGACCTATGCACCCGGCTTCCCTGGGGCAGGTAATAGTGGTACTTCGGTACTCCCATGGTGGTGTGCTCTCCAATGCCTTAAGTTTCAAGCCTTAACTTTGTACTCCTGCTAGAAGTGTCTTTAATCTTTAAATATTCAACCGCAACATTCTCCATAGACTAAGATTGCGATCCCGATAGCAACTTCTTGTGCTGCACGCGTCTCCCGTGGGTCCCCTTCCTCTTAACAGTGGGTGGATTCTAAAGGGGCAAGCGATCCTGAATGCCCTAGGCATTGTCTGTAGAATTGTCGTGGTTCTTATACCACTATCTTAGTATATGGTTTGGTCCCCCCTGGGGCCCATTGATTTCTGTGCTATTTATTGTGTTTATAAATGCTTGTTTGAGGTGTAACTTTGCCACTAGCCACATAATGTGACTGTGGGATTCTGTCTAGAATAAATACATATATTTTATATATATACCTGTGTGGGCTACTCTTTCATTTGGTTATTCAAGAGGTCATTATGGTAAAACAATAAGCTTAACACTCCTTCAAGACTTAGCCTGAAGGCTGCTCTCCACAGCTACCACTAGGATGGCTTTCTTTAAAGGTTGTCTTAAACCTATCATCAATAAGAGTCAAATTGGACTGGTGCAAGGTGTCCCTATAACTAGGAACAGCATATGCCAGGCCAACTTCCCACAGTACCCTTTTCTTTTTCCACTGCATTTGTGGCAACACATTATCATCAGGACTAACAATGTTATGCCCATGATCGGCAATAATATTTGACCTAAGATACTCTTACCTATGTTAGAAAACCAACTACTAATATTGGAAAAACTATTTGTTATTTTATTCCATACACTGTCAACCTCCAGTGGTTTCAGTTCCTCTTCTATTTTTAATATACCTTTCAATTTCTACACTTTTGTCAGGTATATATGTGCAACAATGTTGCGCTTTCAATATTTTACAGACTCCACCCTCTTTTGCTAATAAGATATCAAGGGCAAGTCGATTTTGCAAAACCATAGATCTAGCAGCAACTAATTCTGTATAGATCAATAAATATCC
Source organism: Triturus cristatus (assembly GCF_964204655.1). Classification (NCBI taxonomy): domain Eukaryota; kingdom Metazoa; phylum Chordata; class Amphibia; order Caudata; family Salamandridae; genus Triturus; species Triturus cristatus. The sequence continues at coordinate 1,294,302,294 of NC_140590.1, forward strand.
TCCAGCAGTGTCAGTAGATAACCGATCAACTACTGTTGACAATTGACAGATTTTTCATGAATTCAGCAGAACCCCCACTGAAGGTATCAATGCACCAAATATATCACCTATAATTTCCGAAAAACTAGCTCTTTTATATCGGGTTAGTCCATTACTGTCATTGTTTCCAGTGATTCTTTTAACATGATAAACTTTATGGAATACTATTCCAAAATAGCAACTCCCGTACCATTGATCAGGTAACCTAAAATAGGCTTTGTTTCCACAAATATAATAAATTCCAGGATATACTGGATCAGTTCCTCCTTTTAGTCCCCAACCCCCAATTACTAGGAAGTTATGTTCACATTCACTGGAACCAATAAATGCATTGTTATATTCTGTTTTAAGTCTATGGAGACAGATTTTCCCTTTCTGTTCAAAATCCAGAGACATAGCAGCATGAGTTTTGCCAGTTAGCAAAAGGCCTTCCCTTTCAGCCCATTTAGGTATCTGAGGTTTCGGTTCTGAGGCCCTTCTTTGGAAATCCTGTCTCCTTTGTTCTACTAAATTCAAAAATATATTTTCTTCTTCATGTAATTTACATGTTAGGTTGCGTTTGTGTGCATCAGCAATATCTATTGTCTTCATTGTTAGGAAATATTCACCCATGAATTGTGAGTCTCTAGTACTAAGGACAAGGTTCATGCTCTTTCGCATAGGGACTTCTGAAAATACTAAATCTACATTTGAATAATAATACTGCAGTTTTCCAGTTCTATAAAATAAACTAGCTAATACACTACATGAAATACCATATGTCAGAGGTGAGGTAAGTGATGATAAGTTACCCCTTCAGCTACTGAGTTTGGCAATTGCATGCAAACATAACAATCACCAACTTCCATTGTTTCTACATAATGTGCTAAGAGATTTGCAAATACATTTAAATCACTTTAATTTTTATCTACAGTGTAGTGTAAATCTAACTCGTCTGGTGTTTCTAAGTCTACTCTATCTCCTTTATTGTTTGCTACTTCTGTATGTGCATTAGTATTATTCTGTTTATTTCTCTCCATCAAATAAGGAATAGCTATTGCTAATATTACCCATATTATGAGGACTAATATTAAGGTACATATACAGATTCTGCAACACTTCTTTATACAACTTTGTTTTGGATTTCCAATAACTTTATCGTCAGACATTTTGGACAAGAAGATTTTTCTCTTCTTTTAATTCAGGACTTGGTATGAGATTACACCTCAAGCGTTTTTCTCTCCCTTTCAAGTCGGTCTCACTTCTTCATCAATTCGTTCGACATTCAGCTCTTCATCACTTTCTTCATTTAAGTTGACATTTTCAAAATCTTCAAGAATTACATATGTCCACTCAGGACCCTTGAACTTGTTATTCAGTGTCTTCAACTTTTGACTCCTTCGTTTTGGGGTTACTGTGGAAGGTCCAGATTGACTGGATACTTCATTTACTTAATCAGGTTCTTCACTGATTGTCTTAAGACGATATTTTAGTCTTTTGATAATTCTTGGCCAATTATCACCTTTTTGACTTTTCTTAAATTTCACTGCACTGCCAGGTTCTCCAAGGCTTCTTTTATTTTCCTTTATTTCCGGCACAATTTGATTATCTTTGTCCTCATATTTCCTTTCTATCTGACCTTGTCCAGGACTTATTGTTCTGGCCTGTTCTGCCTGGATGTGTTCGTCTACCTCAATCTGACCCTGTTCAGGATCTGTTATGTCTGGGTTTTCTTCTGCATCCTGAACTTGTGTTTCTATGCCTATCTGGTCCTGTTCAGGTCTTATTACCCCTTGACCTTCTTCTGCCTGAACCTTTTTTCTAAACCCTATCTGTCCCTCCTCAGACTCAGGAATGGGGCTTTGGTTTTCTTCTGTCTGAGTATATAGTTCTCTCCTTAACTGTTCCTGCTCAGGTTCCCTAATAGTCATTTCCCTACTCTCCTGAGCGAGTTCTTCTACACCTGACTGGTCTTCACTCTTTTCTTGTCTGTCTAACTGTGTTTGGCTCCTAGTTCTTATAAATACTTCAGGTCTGTCCACCACTGGGATCCAGTCGTCCTGATAAGTGCTTGGTTGTTCTTGGGCAGCTACCTCAGAATCTTCTATAGGAAGTTCTTCTGCTGCACAACCTTCATCAACTTCAAATTCTTTTTTCAATTCAAACTCTTCCTCTTCAGGAGCTGGTACCCTTTTGATATGACTTGCATTGATCCAATTAGGCAATCCTGCACACTTTACAGCTGTTGAAGTAATCAATATAATTTGATGTGGTTTGTCCCACCTTGGTGCTAGGCACAATTCTCACGTGTGATTCTTTACAACTACTCAGTCACCGGGATTCAGCTCATGCGCTTGGTTCAACTGTCTGTTGACTGCGTCTTCCCCAACCTGATGAGAGATCGAATGTACTCTGTCAGACAACTCTTTGCAATACTACAAAACCAGGTCATCAGTTATATTCAACAGCTTGTGTCCTGGTACACATGCTTGTCTCATGGCTCTTCCCATGAGTATCTCAAGTGGACGCAATCCAGTATTTTTGTCTGGAATACTTCTGAGTCCCATCAGAACCAGAGGTAACGCATCAGGCCATTCCAGTGGAGTGGATGCACACACCTTTCCGAGTCTTGACTTGATTGTGCCATTTAATTGTTCTACCACCCCAGAAGCCTCTGGACGGTAAGCGCAGTGCAATTTTTGTTTTATCATTAAAATGAGACCCTCTATCTGATTCAATCGTTACTGGAAAACCAAATCTAGGGATGAGTTCTCTTAATAAGAGTTTGGCCAAGCTGTCATTTCTTCGGGTCGGGTATGCTTCCACCCACTTTGAAAATAAACAAACTATGACAAGTACATATTTCAACCCTCGACAAGCAGGCAGTTGAATGAAGTCTACTTGAAGTCTTATAAAAGGACCTTCTGCCTTTCCAATCTTTCCCTTACTAATCACAGTTTTCCTGCCAGGATTAATTTGTTGACATGTTAAACATCTTTGGCAAAGACTCTCTGCTACGTTCCTGAACCTTGCGTTAAACCAATCTTGTCTGAAAAGTCGAATCATTGCATCTCTGCCCACATGTGTGTCTCCATGATACATTCTGGCCATCGGTGCAAGCATGCTATCTGGCATTACTGATCTGCCATCATAACAGACCCACACACCATCTTCTGCCCTTCTTTGACATCCTATTTTTACCCATTCTTCCTTTTCTCTCATATCTACTGCATCCTGCAGATCTTTCACCTCCTCCCAGGTTCTCACTCCTGAAAGTAGCATAAGTTGGCAGCTGATTCCACAAGTTTCAATTTGCTTGTTTAGTGCAATTTTATGTCTCACACAGTGTTGGGCAACCTGGTCAGCATATCGGTTATCGGCTGTCACATAGTCATTTCCTGATTGGTGAGCAGCACACTTAACCACGGCCACCTCTTTTGGTAATTGAATTGCCTTAATTAATTTTCTTACAAATTTTCCATTTTTAATAGGAGTTCCTGAAGAAGTCAGGAAATCCTTTGCATCCATAGCTGGTCAAAATCATGCACAACCCCATAACCCCATAACCAATATGGTTATTTTCGAATTTTTCCCAATTTTGGATGCTTTAATTAAAGCAATCAATTTGGCTACTTGTGCAGATCTGACCCCTGGTAAATAGGATGCTTCAGCTATTCCAGTTAATGTTCATACAGCGCAAGCAGCACTTAATCCTCCCTCCTCGTGTCGCATGCATGAGCCATCTACAAATAGCTCATGATCTGCATTTTTCAAGGGTTCCTCTTGTATGTCAGGAGGTGGTTTGGTGCTAAGTTCTGTCATGTCAAGACACTCATGTTCAACCTCATCTTTCACTTCTTCTTGGTAGGGATCAGGTAGTAAAGTGGCTGCGTTGAGAACAGTACATCTCACTATAGTCACATTTTCAAATGTAAATGTGCAGATATTTATATAGCGCAAATTACCAACCGGTCTCTAAGCGCTTGCTTAGGGAACCCGTCCTGGTATTCCCCTGTGAGATAACCCAGCAGGGCATCCACAACGTGAAAGCCAGGCATCCCGCCACGAGGGGCCATTGTGGAGATTAAGCAAGCTATTGCCCAGAGTCACAGAGTGTGAACCCATGAATCGAGTATGCACTGGAGCGAGAATTATCGAGTCCATGGACAATTTATGGACTCAAGACCCAGCCGAGCCGGGAATTGAACCCTGGTCTCAGGCTGACCTCTGCTTCCAGGTCTGCCTACTCTAACCAGTGAGCCACACTTCTCCACTAGCCCCCAGAATTATTCTCTCATATTTTGTTAACCTACTGAGAGTAAGGCACTGCGTTCGGGTTCTAGTCAGCAAAATCACAACTGCATGGGGAACGTACACTTTGACAGGGTGTCCCATCACAATTGACTTACTCTGTTCTATGCTCACACAGGTTGCAGCTACAGCTTTCAGGCAACCGGGTAATGCACATGCCACAGGATCTAGGGTAGCAGAAAAATATGCCACTGGTCTTCTCATCAATCCATTTCTCTGTGTCAAAACTGAAAGTGCACAATTACCCCGCTCACAGCAGAATCAATTAAATTCTTTTGAATAGTCCGGCATTCCTAAAGCAGATGCTCCACACAAACAATCTCGGAACTTTATAAAAGATTCCATGGTTTCATCATCCCATTCTATGGGGTCCTTCGCTCTCTTTCTGGTCATCTGTATCAGGGGTTTAGTTAGTAAAGCAAATCCTAAAATCCACTGCCTACAATATCCTACAACCCCAAGAAACATACTTATTTATTTTTGGGTTCGAGGCAACTGCATTTGTCTTATTATTCTGATTCTTTCAGAGATCACTCTTCTAATTCCTCTTTCTATTTGATGTCCCAAGTATTTGACTGAGTTCTTGCAAAACTGAAGTTTTTTGGGTGACACTTTGTGTCCACCTTTTGCCAAGTGATTTAGCAATGCAATTGAATCAGTGACACAGTCATCTTGAGTGTTCGACGCTACCAACAGGTCATTGATATACTGCACCAGAACTGACTCTCTGGGCAACAGATTTGAGGCTTCTTTTAAGAATCTGATTAAAGATTGAAGGACTTTCAGTGTAACCTTGAGGCACCCGATTCCACACATAAACATGCTCTTCAAATTTAAACGAAAATAAAAACTGGCTATCTGGATGCAATGGAATAGAAAAGAATGCATGGCATAAATCTATTACCGTGAACCAACCTGCTTTCCATGGTGTCTGATAAAGAATCACAGCTGGGTTGGGCACTACTGGACAGCATGGTACAACAATCTTATTAATTTTCCTAAGATCTTGAACCACCCTATACTTCCCATTAGGTTTCTTAATGCCAATTATAGGTGAGTTACAAGGGCTACTCATTATTTCTTTCAGGATGCCTTGTTCTACTAATCACTCAATCTCTGCTGCAACACCTGCCTTTACTTCTGGACTCATTTTGTATTGTTGGGTATTCGGATAAACAGCACCTTCTTTCACTGTCACTTTTACGGGATCTACATTTGCCATCAGTACTATTTCTTTTCCAGTAAAATCCCATATCTCTGCATCTACAGTCAGTTTGACTTTGGCAGGTAATTCATTTTGGGTCACTATCGAATATAATTCATTTACTTCTGTTCCCTGATTAGCTAGCATGAACTTGTAAACTCCATCTTCATCTGGGGTTTGTATGGCGACACCATCCGGTGTGCAAAATATGGTGCAATTCATTTAGCAAAAAAAGTCTCTTCCAAGCAAGTTTACAGGGCTTCAGTCACAGACCACAAACTTATGCATTTCTTTAAAGTTTCCAATTCGCACCTCCATTGGTTCTGTGATCGGGGTTCTAAACTGTTTGTTCGAAACACCTACGACTTGGATTGCTTCACCGGAGAAGAGCAGGTTAGGAATATCTGCTGTTCTCACAGTAGATCTGGTAGCACCAGTATCCAACAAGAAAGTGATATCATTTCTTTCCACTTTACCTTCTACGTATGGACCTGACTGATCTACCGGTAGGGATGCTGCAAGTACGCACTCCCCTTTCTCCCCCTTCAGGCACCGTCATTCCTGCTCATATTCAATTAGTGGATCCTGCAAAAGAAACTGCGATGTTACAAAATACAAAAATGTTCTTACCACTTCCTTCTGGAAATCCGGCATCCACACTGTACTTGGCTTTACTCACAAAACTTTACTTAGGGGCAGGTGGCAATTGACTCTGAAGATCTATACCCTGTTGCTCATGACTCATTAACACCTCATTCTGCGTCTGTGGATTTAAATTTTGATTCGGGCCATTATTAACTTGTACAACTTTACACTTGTTCTTCCAATGCCCCAACTTCCGGCACCCATGACAGGGAAACCTTTTCTTTGCCTCTTCCCGATTCAACCTTCCCCGTGGTTTTCCCCCATTATTATCACCTTGACCTTGTGCTCTTCCTTGATTTTCTGACTGTTTATTCAATTGAAGCTCTTGCTGTTCAGCTAATTTTACTTGAGTCCACATTACTTTTTCTTATAAGGCTTTTCGTTTGTTATCAATTTCATCCCCACAATATTTAGCATATTTTAAAATCTCATCAATGGGTTTTGATTGCCAACACAACATGTGCTGCTTAATCATTTGTGATATATCCAATCTTAACCCTGTCACAAATCGATACACAAAATGAGTCATGTCCTTGTTTTCTAAACTTTCAAACCCACTATACTGTTTGAACACTGTAAAAGACGTTTGTAGTAGGCATGTACAGACACATTTTTCTCTTGGGTTGTTCTGTCTATTTTTACCCAATCAGTTTCTTTCGGGGGAATTTTACTTTTCAGGAAAGTGATCACTTGATAATATTTTTTCATTACATCTTCTGATGGGGCTCCTGTCTTTGAATCTCTTGGATATTCCTCACTAGGCTAATCTATAGTAATTTTACACTCTGTCCACAAATCCGCAGGTACTACTATGTCAAACAGACCATCCAGATCTTTTAATAAAACCTTTGAAACTTTCACAAACCTCTCAACTTGTCTGCACCATTCCACTGGTTTCTCTCTCAATTTTGGGAAATCATACGTAAATGACAAAATATCCTGTCTAGTCCATGGTACATGTACATACCCCCCATCGGGTACTTCCATCATCGCATACAACCTCTCAGCCTTTTCTGTTTCTATCATGAAATATTCAGATGTTGTTCGATTTACCTGTGCTTCCTCCTTTTTCTTTGCCCACCTAACTTTCCATCTTTCAAGATCCCCCCATTTTTGTAGCAGAAATAACAACTCCCTGATTTGTAATTTTCTTCCAGACACATTCATGTTTTCCAAACCCTTATCAGAAAATTCTGCTCTATAGGGTTTTTGCAACACCTTTGACTTCCCTATGTCAATTCCCGTTTCAGATTCCAACTCTTCTTCACATTTCTTCCAATTCAACTCGTAATTTAAAATGTCTAATATTTTTGGCTGTGACTTGGGCTTCTCTATCTCTTGAGACCATCTCTCTATATCTTCTGGGGTTACTATTGTGGCACTTCCAGTTCCTGTTGAGGTTTCTAGTCTAACTTCCTTTGAACAACTGGGCAAATTTCTCTTCGGTGTTTCCATTATTGGCTCTCTTATTGGCAAATCCATTAATGATATTACTGATTCACATTCGCTTGCTTGATCATCTACTATTATCTTTTCTTTTCTGGGTTCTATGCTTGGGGTAGGCATTACAGGAACTTTAGAACAATTTGACTTTTCACCATACAATGGGACTACTGGACCTATGGTTACTGGTATGGTCAATGCATCAGGATGTATATTCATTTGAGTTATTTTCTGGATCAGTTCATCTTTACTCTTATTTATTGCTCCCCTGTCCTTTTCTTGCAGTACCCTGTTGGCGGTGTCATGTACTATTTGTGGAACCAAAGGTGTTCTTACCAATGGGGCACTAGGGGACCTTCTATCAAATCCTTCATTATAAGGGGGAGGACTTTTCATCAATACATCTTCTAAATACCCTTCTTCTGCTACTCCGCTATCTATCATGGTTAAATGCTTGGTTTTCTCTGTACATTTACCTCCCGTCTGCTCTTCTGATGTTAACACAGGATATAAACCTTCTGCCACCATGGCCTGTCTCCATTGTTTCATTTGACTATCTCTAGTATCTCGGGGAAATTTCGATAATATTTGCTTAGAGTCCTGTTACTTCATAGTCTATCACGTTCAAAGGCTTCCATTTCCCATTCTTCTAAAGCCTCATACTGCGTCAATGTAGGTCTGGGTTCTAATTCCTTCATCCGTGTTCTCAAATTGTACAATATTCTTCCATTAAAGCTTCCATACTCAGGAAATGCTAATATTCCATCATCTTTTGTGTATTCTACCCAATTTTCTAACCATACACAGGTATGATAGCCTCTTTCCACCATCATGAATGATGCAGGCGTATTTCGAGGAGGAATAAGAATCCCTTCTCTACTCTTAATGGGTTTGTCCTTTTTGAAATAATTCTTAACCTTATGCATAAATGAAATTGTTCTCTTTTCTCGATACATTGCGTGCTTCATGCTGAGATTCCTCCGGGAGGGAAAATCTGCGAGCGCTAACATGGCGGCTGGAGCTCGGCGGTAACGGGGGCGGCCCGGCCTTACTGGTGAGCGGTGTGCCAACTGGCTCTAGGCGGACGCTCCGGAGGCTGAGTGCAAGTAGCGGTAAGCCTCGAGAAGAGCATTGCGGGGTTTTTGGTAGCAGAGGAGACTGCGAAGCTCCCTATCTTGCATGCCTGACTTCAAGATGGCAGCCACACTGCCCCCAAATGGCGGCGATCGGTGCTAAAATGCTTTTCTCACTGTGGAGGAGTGCTGGATTCGTCGTGAGGAGTGCGCCTGATGGGCTGAAGGGGGGTTTCTCCTCCTTGTTTATCACGTGCTGGTTGGAGCCTATGTTCGGGGGTGCGTGGAGGGACCCCAACCCCCTACATACTTTTCACCCCGAATGCACTCTCAGCCCTCTCGACCACGGAGCCACATACTCCATGTCCCTGTGCGACAATTTACACTTCAGCTTCCTCCTTGATTAGAGGCTACACACTCAGTACTGGGGTGCACATTCCGCTCCTGGAGGCCTCTCATTCCTTGCTGCCCCGGTTTGCACTAGATACCACAGGCGGTCTCTCCCGCACCCTGCGCACCTCTCCTTAGTATGGCTTCCTCTTGGCAAGGCGTTTTGGGTGACACCTCGGCGCTGACTACAATACCCGCAGAGGGCGCGGGGCAGGATTGCCACTGTTCTGAGGGGAGGCCTAGCAGCGGTGCGGACTTGTATCACGCCCCCTTCTGCGCCACAGTGGGGGCAAGACTTTGAGGCCTATAATTTCTGACGGGGCTGCGGGGTCTTGTGAGGCCTCATCCTTATGTCGGCAAAGAAAGGGACAAGTAAGACGCCCAGCAAATTACCAGATTTCTTTACGTCTATCGACAGGCGCCCAACGCTGCGAGGGGATACGGAAGGTGCAACCATGGCTATCACGAAGGCAGACCTACTGTCCATGTTTAAGGACTTTAAATCTGAATTACGTACAGAACTCTGTCAGGACATCAAATCCTCCATAGACCAATTGCGGTCTGACTTGACGGACCGTTTGACCTCTCTCCAACATGATGTGGATTCTGTGGGCGCCAGAGTATTGGATCTGGAGGCGCAACACCAGGAACAAGAGCAGCACACTACCCAGACATGCGAGGCTGTTCGGGTTCTTAAGGAGCAGTTACACCAGGCACAATTGAAAGCTGAAGATCTTGAGAACCGAGCACGGAGGGAGAACATACGGGTCAGGGACGTGGAGGAGGGGGCGGAAGGGTCGGACCTAGAGGCCTTTATAGAGGGCCTCTTCGCGGAGATTCTGAGCCCCCAGACTCTCAAGATAAAGCTCGACAGGGTCCATCTGGTGGGCCCAGCACAGCATGGCGACCAGAGGAGACCCCGCGACATCCAGGCGAAGTTCCACTCCTATAAGGTTAAGGAGGCAGTTCTACAGGCGGGCAGATCGAATAACTCTATCTCCTTTCAGGATCATTCCTGCACCATCTATCAGGATGTCGCACCATCTACATTAGCACGAAGACAAATGCTCCGGCCTGTCACCACCAAATTACAAGCTGACAAAATCAGATATCGGTGGACCTACCCGTTTGGGCTCAGTTTTGAATTCCAGAACAAGCAACGCCACATTACTGAGCTAAAGGAGGGGTTAGAGCTCCTGGGCCTTCCCTCCAAAGAGGATGGCCCCGTTCGAGGCAAAACTGGTGACCCCCCTCAAGGCTCACAATCAACCTCCACCTGGGCGACAAAGGCACGTAGAGGTCGTTGATGGTTGCTGACAGTGTGTATCACGGCAAATGTGAGGGCTTTCGACTTCACCAGCAGTGTGTTGCACAGTCCTATGAACGTTCGCTGAGGAGGTTGTCGATTCAGGATAACTCAGGTGTCTGCCGTAGTAGAGCCACATCTTTCCTGTGCTCACGGGTCTCCGCCCTTGCACTCTTCCTCGGCCCCTGGCTTTGGGGTCCAGGCCTCTACTGGAGATATGGATTTGTTATCGGCCAAGAGTGCTCCATAGGTCAGAACAATGATGTCTTCTTTTTCGAAAATGGCGGGATGACTGACCCATATTATGTAGTAGTAGTATAACTTTATTCGATAAAAAAATTTGCATCATAAAAGTAAACAATAATCATGACATATAAAAATATCACAATGCAAAGAAATGCAGTTAAAACTCATCAGACTTGATATACAATATACATCATAAACTACACACTTCCCCAATTGTTCTATATACCTGTAACAACAAACATAACCATAAGAACTTCCTTCTTGAGGGCCCTCTGTCCTATAAAGTAAGTTGGGGCTTGAGTCTCCTCATACGTATCTTCCAAGCACTTCCAATAAATTTGGCTACGCCACACACCATCGAGGAAGAGGACGTATCGGTACAAAGGACCCACAGGGCCATTACATGGCATCTAAGGCCCAATCCCTTACATAGAGGTTTTAACCATATCCTCCTAGCCACCCTATAGGCTGGGCAAGCAAACATGAGGTGCGCCACAGACTCTTAAGGGGCTGCACAACATGGACAAGCCTTGGATAAACCACTTTGATTATTCCACCCGAAAGTAAAATCATTTACAGGGAGAATCCCAAACCTAACTTTTAAGTACAGTGATCTGTCCAAGGGTTTCTCAATAAAATCAAGAAGTGGTTCGAATAATCTGAACCATTTAAACTCTAAGAATCGCTCAGTGAGAGAACCCCCTGCACCTCTGCTTAAGGCCTCCCGCTGGACCAAATCCCAATACAACTTCTTAATAACTAACTTAGGTGGCGGGGATTGACTCTTCCAGAGGTCACTCAAGCCTATGTATCCAACCAGCTGCCTCAGATTACACAGCCACTTAATCCTATTACCTCTATCAAGCAAGATAAGTTCATCTAAGGCAGCTGCATAGTTTTTGAGCTCTTCAGTTCTTCTCAATCGAACCCAGAAGAGTAAGGGGCGAAGGCGCACTATTTCTTTGAGAGGGCGCCTGCCCATATCTAAACATAATGGGGTTAATGGGGTGGAAACTGGTAAGGCAACCAAATCCCTCAAGAACTTATTTTCTAAAGTGATTAGCTCCGGGATGTTCTCGAACTCCCAGAGTTCAGAGCCATATAGGGCAGTTGGTAGTACTTGGCCTTCATAAATTGCGAGAGTAGGTGCCACAGGTTTACTCGTAGACACCATATGCTCTCGCAAAACCGCCCCGGCAACTCTTTTGAAGTTTAATAACATTTTGGCCAGATGGTCATTCCAGCTCATCCGACTGTTCACCCTAACACCCAGATAGTCAAAAGAATCCACCATCTCCAAAGACTCGCCATTTAGCATGAGGTTGTTCTTAAATCTTTTGGAAGGTGAAAGGGACATAAGCTTAGTTTTAGAGGTGTTAATTGTGAGTCCCCTGTCATTACAAAACTCGCTAAAGCGGTGCAGAAGCTTTTGGAGGCCTGCTGGAGTTTTCGAGATCAGAATGGTATCGTCCGCGAAGAGTAGGGTTGGAGTTTTTTCCCCTGCCAGGGATGGCGCATCCGCCGGTTCTTCCCTCAGGTAATCCACCACACCATTCATAAATAGGGAGAATAGGGTCGGCGCCATAACACATCCCTGGCGAACTCCCCTCCTCACGGGCACCCTCTCAGTCAGTTGTCCCTGGGTGCCCCATCTGATCCTCGCATAGTTTCCCTCGTGGAGTTTCACAATGAAATCCAACAATGGACCTGGGAAGCCCATCTTCTCCAGAATATCCCACAACCTTGCTCGGGGGACCAGGTCAAACGCCATCCTGAGATCTATGAAAGCCAGGTAAAGGCTACCGTGATTAATTGTCACCGACTTCCAATAGATCGCTAAAAAGCGGAAGACCTGGTCCATCGTGCCCACTTTTTTCCGAAAACCGGCCTGGAAATGGGAGAGAACCTGCTCCTCCTCCATCCATGCACCAACCCGCAAGATGATGACCCTGCCAACCACTTTCTGGATCACGTCAATCAGACTGATCGGTCTGTAGTTAGCAGGTTCATCTCTAGCACCCTTTTTATAAACAGTAATCACCTCCGCACCCTTCCACGAGTCTGGGATAGGGTGACCCTTAGAGATTAGGTTCATTATTAATGCAATAAGTGCAGCCCAGGCTGTGGGTTCTTCCAAGAGAAGATCCCCCGGGATACCGTCTTGACCAGCAGCCTTCTTCGGGGTTAGATGTCTTATAGCCAGTACTACTTCAGAAGTCAAAAATGGCTCCTCCAGCGTCGAAAAAGGAGGGGCCCGTCTGGCTAGATCAGAAGAGATAAAATTAGCTGCATCTAAACCGCCATATATGGTTGAAAAATGGGAATGCCATTGTTGGCTGGTAATATGATTAACTAATAGAGGCCTGTTATACTGTCTGGCCTTGTTAATCAATTCCCAAAACAGCGAGGCGTTTTTCCTTTTAGATGCACTTTTAAGATCCTGCCAGTGCTGTTCCTCCCACTCTTTTTTAGCCCGCACTTGTTCTTTCGCGTACTCCTTCCTAGCTACTCTGACTAAGAGTTGATTATTTTTACGCAGGGCAGCAATAAGTTCCCGTCTTTTAGCCCGGCACTTTGCAGAATACCAGGGATTACCAGATTTAGGGGGTTTTGTTTTGGAGCTCTGAATTAAAAAGTGTTTGCCAACTTCCTCAATGGCATTTTTATATATCTGAGGAAAAAGCGACTCCTGGGCAACCCCTATTCCGGGGCTAATCCCGCCAGCTCACTAGTCAGTTCTTCAATGTGCACCTTGATCTTTGCCAATTTATCTGGGTGGGAAATAATCTTGTCCCATTTCAACCTTCGATTGCCGTTGTATGGGACCACCTCATTTGTTAACCTCAATGGGGCTAGCTTCGGGCCTCTTTTTTGGTTATTCCACCCTAATTTCAAGCATAAGGGGTTGTGATCACTGTCCTGCGTAGGGACCACCTCCATGTCTACTAGGTCCCGCCACATAGTGACATCCAGTAAGATATAGTCAATTCGGGACGGGCCACTAAGTCTGTTAAACGTCATGGCTCCATCCCGATCAGAGGGTGATCTGCCATTCAATGCTCTTAGTTTAAAATCAACAGTAAGAGCATTAATCTGCAATGCCTTAGCTGACCATTTTTTGATAGGAGGTAATAACAAAGCGGGAATAGACCAACTAGAGTCCTCCTCCTCTGTGCCCAAGAGATCATCCCTACTTAGGGGTTCAAATGTACAATTGAAGACCCCACCCACAAGGATTTTAGAGGTTATGGGGCAATTACCTAATGCTTGTTCTAAGAGCGTAAAAGTGCAAGACATTTTATCTCCCGGGGTCCCTCTATCATAAATGTTAAATAACTCGATCCCACTGTCCATCATATGGCCTGCTATAGAAAGATGTTGAATGTCCCTACTTCCCAAATCATGAGTTAAGATCTTCCAGTTTAAATCTATTTTTACCCATACGTGTAGGCCCCCAGCGGGTCTGCCCTTACCACAGCTATAAGCGGGTGACCAAAAGGTTACATATCCGGATTTAAATACTGGGGATAGACTCCAGGTCTCTTGGAACATACATACGTCAAATTTTTCGATAAAGTTGTTCCATTCTGGAAGGGCCAACTTTTTTCCCAAACCAGCTATGTTCCAAGATACCAGATGAATAACCGCTTTATCGCTAGAGGGCAGAGTAAGGAAGACTCCCTTATTACCACCCAATTCCCGTGGGTTATGGTCGTTGGAAGTTTCAAGATGATCTGTAAGATTTAAGAGATGACAACCATCACCACTACAGTCCAAAGGCCGTGGATAAGTAATAGCGAGGGACCTGGTAACATACAGACTTTTAGGATCCTATTCACTACCTCCAGAGGCGTAAAAGGCCTCAAATGCTCCATTCTCCAGTTGCTATTCCTAGTAGATCTGGGAGGGATCACATTCCAGCCTTGGGGATCAGGTAGCATATTCCTGCTAAGTGGTACTATAGGAATAGCTGGGTGAGCTCTGACCTTGTTCCTGGCATGGTTTGGAAGGAACACATTAAAGATCTAGGATAAAAATAAGTCAAGGCTCGTGGGTTGATACAACTGTTGCCCTTTCCTGGGGGCCAATTCAGAATGTAATCAACCGCACCTGGATCTCTAAAATTAATCAGGACTATATCTCCCTCGACATCTTTACATCTACCACCAAGCCAAGGAAGACGCCTGACATGTAATATCTCCCCATTGATGTATTTATTTATTGGTCTATGTATACTTAGCCAATGAATAATTTTATTTTTTAACTGAAAGAATCCTTCTCTCTTGTTATCTGCCAATGCGGGTACCCCCGTCAGGACCACCACCAAAGGGACAGCTTCAGGAGGTAAATCTACCTGTGGTTCATAGTTCCCTAGGCCTCCATTCCGACTAGAGCTTCCCTGCTCCTGTCGCATGATCCCCTTTGATACTGTAGCGTTCCCTTCCAAGGGATCAATAATAGGCTTGCTAATTAATTGTTTCCCAGCCGTTGGGGGCCCTTACCTATGATGGTCAGGCATCAGCTGGTTAGAAGCCTGTAATGTGTTTTTACTAGCATGGGGAATTTCCTTGAAAGCATTAGTGGGAGATAGCATGGCATGGGAGGTTGTCGTATGCACTTGAGCCCTATCCGAGCCGATCTTATTACTCAATGCGGATTCAATGTCCGCCAACCTCTGCTCCATCCTCCTCAAACTATCAGTAATAGGTAAAATAAGGGTACTAAACAAGTCTCCCAGTTTGGTATGGAGAGCAGTTGAGAAAACGGCCGACTGCATTAATACGTCAGGGGTCAAGTAGGTCTCAGAATTGTTCACAGCTGGATCAGAACCTACAAGAAGGGAAGAGGGACCCAGATTTAACTTAGTAACTGGCCCAGCCACCAACCCTGAAGCATCTCCCTTTACGGCCTTAGTATGTTGCCCAAAGTCAGAATGATTAATCTTTGTTGTTTTAACCAGGCCCGCTCCCTCCTTGCGTCTTATTTTCCTTGGGGGGGGCCATGAATTTTTCCTTTATCCTGTTTCTTGGGCTTTTTCCCGATTGGTTTGCCACGGCTAGGGAACTGAGTTTTGGAAACCATAGGGCTCTTTAAACAATTGGAAGGAGAAGTGTCACTAATGTCATGGACTATAGGGGCACAATTTGTAGAAGAACAGTCACGTAATAAAAAAGGGACGCTATCCTGAGAAATAGTGACATCACTAGCACTACAGTTACCACCATCATCTAAGGGGGCCTCAAAAATAGAATCATCAGGAGCCCTGCGTTTCATGTTTTCGACAGAGCGACGACGCTCTGTCCTACGCTCAGCCATAGTAATATCCCTCTCATCATCCATTACAACCTTCTTAAAATAAATATCTAGAGGGCCATTTGGTACGCCCCCCGGCTTTACCCCACACACTTTGTCAGAGATCAGTGCCATGGCAACAATATTATCCCAGGGAACTTATGCAATCAGGGCACTCAGAAAATGTAAATAGCCAAGCCCTGCCCGGCCCCAGTCGGCCTCGGAGGGCCTTAGAGGGCCCGCCCTTTGCCCGGGCTTAGCCCCGGTCTACGCCCCGCTCACGTCCCGCTGTCGCGAGAGTGGACGTGAGCTAAAATAGGGAAGGGAGGAGGGGCCGGGAAGAGGCACCAGGTGCGCTGCACTAGAGCGTTGCAGGGCAGCCTGGGCCTCGCAGTCCCGGCGAACGCCGACCTTCAGGGGTAGATAGCGCTATATAAAAGACTTCCTCCAGGAATTAAAATGCCATAAAAATGTTATCTAGCTAGTCCTCCGCGACTTCAATTCAGCGTTTGTCCCAAGTCCACAATCCTCATCTGCGAGCGGCTCCCGCGAAGCGGAGGCCGCGAGACGTTTTCAAGGCACAAACAGCAAAGGGAGGGGCCGGGAAGAGGCACCAGGTGCGCTGCACTAGAGCGTTGCAGGGCAGCCTGGGCCTCGCAGTCCCGGCGAACGCCGACCTTCAGGGGTAGATAGCGCTATATAAAAGACTTCCTCCAGGAATTAAAATGCCATAAAAATGTTATCCAGCTAGTCCTCCGCGACTTCAATTCAGCGTTTGTCCCAAGTCCACAATCCTCATCTGCGAGCGGCTCCCGCGAAGCGGGGGCCGCGAGGGGGGTGGCGCTTATGTTTCGTTCCACTATACAATTCCACCCACTGGGAGTCCAAAGTGATAAGGATGGCCACTGGGTCATGGTTAAGGGGTGCTTGAGAGGAAAACTGTGTACCTTTGCAGTGGAATATGCCCCCAATACTGGTCAAACAGTCTTTCTACACACACTCTTAGGGAAGCTGACAGACTTTGCGGAAGGCTAAATGTTTCTTATGGGTGACTTCAACTTCATTTGGCAGAAAGGGTTGGACAGTACACACTCGCAGCGCTCGGATGGGGGCTCATTTACTTCAGACACGCAACAGCGTATACATGATTTGGGCCTCCTGGACACTTGGCACCTTCTTTATCCAAAGACCCGAGATTACACATTTTATTCACACGTTCACCGCACACATTCCCGATTAGATTATATTTTTCTTAGCCAATCCTTACAGGGAGCCCTGCGTGAGGCCAAGATATTTCCCCTGTCAGTATCGGACCATAGCTTATTCTCTATCTATCTCACTTGGTCTGGGAGTGCCCCTACTGCTCCCAGATGGTACTTTCTGGCGTTGCTGGTTCGGGACAAGGAATCTTGTACCAAACTAAGAGAAACCATTACTGAATTTTTTATTTTCAATAAACCGAAGGACACATCGGTGTATACCAACTGGGACACATTTAAGGCTGTCTTTAGAGGGAACTGTATTGCTCTTAATGCGGCACTAAATGCGCAGCGCACTAGAGAGAGGGAGCAACTAGAGTTGGAGCTGTCTTCTCTTGAAACCGCTCACAAATTGAATCCCACTAGGCAAACCTCACGCAACCTGACGGCGATATGAGGTAAACTCCGGGCTATTTACAACAATAGGGCGGAGTTTACACTTCTTAAATTGCGGCATCTCTCATATACTCAGGGCAACAAAATTGGTAAACACCTTGCGAGACAGCTAAGGGATAAAAGTGAAAAAGAGTACATAGGGGGCATTCAGGGACCCTCCGGTGATATCTCGCACAAAGACGAGGACAAGGCAGAGATGTTTGGTGCCTTTTACAAAATTCTTTATTCTGAGGAAACCCTAGACAAACAGAGGGAATACCTCCAGATGTTACCCTTGCCCCAGGTGTCCACTGAATGGAACGACCTACTCGCCGCCCCTTTTACCTTAGGGGAGGTTACCTATGCTATTAAAGCCCTCAAGCCCCACAAGGCTCCTGTAACGGACGGTTACACCGCCATCTTTTATAAGACATTCTCCCCTAACATTGGCCCCCACCTTGTGCAGCTATTTAACAAGATGGCTGAGGACAGCGAGACTTCCAACTCCATGTCTGAGGCCACGATCTCAGTAATACCTAAACCAGGAAAGGACCCTCATCGTTGTGCCTCTTATAGGCTTATTGCCCTGCTAAACCTGCATGCGAAACTGTACTCATCTATTATTGCCAAACGACTAAATGACCTCATGCCTGCCCTCATACACCCTGATCAGTCCGGATTTATTAAAGGTCGCCAAACGCACGATAACACCCGTCTAATTATTCATTTGATAGAGAAGGCTAACAGACGTAAGAAACACGCCAAAAGATGCCAAGTCTAACACATATGCTGCAGTTTCATACCGGCAAATGATGAAGATGGAGGAAATCTAACTCCTTATTGACTTTGCATAATTTGCATACACGGATGAAGAAAGAAAGGGGTGCTCCAGATGATGGGTTCACTGGCTGGTTTGATTGGGTGCCGTCCTGGATGTCGCGGTTGTCTAAGGCATTGTTGTCTATAATAGTTCTGTTGCTATTGATGTGCCTAGTATTTCAGGTAATCTTAGCATGTTGCAAGAGGGTTACCGCTAAAGTGGGAGGTATGTTTCCTATAATAAGAAATAAAGAGATGTAAAATACAGAATTAAAAGAAATGTACTGGGGTAGTGAGTAAGTAGTTGAAGAATCGACTAGAGAGGGAAACATAAGGAATCAAAACCCTAATTTAAATTTAAGCCCTAATTATTCTGTTCATTATTCAGTTTTATCTATCACTTGTCAACAAACTGTGAAATATTATCATGTAAAGAAAGAAAAACAAGCATTTGCAATGCAATAGGTCTCGCAATTACAAGAGTTGGAGCTATTAGCATTGTAAATGACAATGCCTTTTATTTGTTTGGAAAACCTGCAAGCGTGCGTTAACGCGCACTTTGGGCTTATAGTCCTTGCTTACGAGAAGCAAGGCTGGCAGTAAAAGAGGCGCAGTTACTGCCAGCCTTGCTTCTCATAAACAATGACTAGAAGTACAAAGTGTGGGATTACGCTATGCTTGTTTGTGTTCTGGTGACAAACACAGGTTGCACACTTCGTATGAGTCAGTGCTCGGGTATTTCACGTGGCACAGAGGGCAGTATTTAAAGGGAGTTTGGTCCAAAGAATGCAAGTCGGATGGAAGTGGTTATGCCTGATGGCCTACCATGAGCTTTCCGATCAAAAGAGGTTTTTTTTTAAACAAACACGATACTCGAAGAATGGAATACGTAATCGGAAGCAATACCTTTGAGGGTGAATTGTCTACGCACCAAGGGGAACCAAAGGTTTGGTGTGGAACCGGAGTGCAGCGAGTAACATCCAAACCCGAGGGCAGAAAAAAACAATCTGAAGATGGAGTCGATGACCATGCGCACTATCACCGAAAGGATGAGTCACCTATCTCGTGACTAGAAAGACCTCTTCTAACAAAAACAAAGTGCAAACATCCGGGCCCAACACTAGATGGCGATCTATGCATAAGTGCTCATGTTGATCTGGCCATCATCCCTCACCCAGCAAATCTCTACCTCCATCTCGGATTGCTGTGCAGAAGAGTTGGTCCAATTTTTATTTTTCACAATCATCAATCACTTGGGCAAATATAGAAATAATTCATGACACGGAAAACAGGCACGGAGTATTCAGAATGAAATGTTCTATTACAATACATAAAGAATGAATTATAACACTTAGATATACTACCAACGCCATTTAGTATTCACTTTTTTGACAGGCAATCTGACAAAACTAGTTGAGGTGAGTTGTTGGGATTCACGAACAATAGATAAATTATATGTACCCCCAAGTTTTTGGAACTGCATGGGTCTTGCTTAGATGCCTGCTACGTTCTCCTTTACTTGAATAATTAACCATTCTTGGGAATATATGTCTACTTATATTTTAAGAAAAGATAGCTGAAGCAGTTGCACCTGAAATCATTTTGCCAGTGTTAAGCGCCTTTGATTCCTTTTTTGCCGCCTGTGGATGTCTCGCAAAACTGAAAACAGTGTACAACTCCACAAGACAGTGATAACATCAAAACGAGCATTGACAAAAACAATAGATCTTGCCTTACATATGCAAACAGAGTAGACTCTGCGCTTGAAGTTGAAAAATATTATGTTTACGATTGCAAAGTGCTTTGCAGAATGAAAAGTAACACCGTGCTAAATACAGAGAAGGAGCGTAGAAGCATTTCACAAGAGAATCAGGGTGAGAGGAAAGCAGAAAGCAGTGAGAGGTTGGGGAATCAAAGAAGAAAGGCAACAAAAGGCTCGAAGTGAATAGACAAGCGAATATATTGATAAAAAACAACTAAAATTGTTGTCTCAGAACAGACAGCGCATACACTGTCTAGTACCGAGACAAGAAACACCTGCTGTGCATAACCCCATTTTTTGGTTTGCTCTGTAAGTACAAGGAGATCGGGAGATGAGACAACTTTATACTGAAAAATTCTGGGAAACTAGACGTGCCAGGGAAGAAAAGTGTGGGAAAAATATTCAAAGCCACAAAGTCAAAAGGCCACAACATTCTGGAACTCGTTGAACGTTACTTTAGCAAAGACAAAAATCAGAGGCACCAATGTCCACTCGCCTGAAAGACGGTAATGCTATATAAAAAAATATGGGCGGAGCTTTAAAGTCCATACTCGACCACAGCATGCCTCCAGAGCAGCGCATGCGCTGCCCAAGCTCGACCTATAAAGTGTAAAGGCATCTTTTTTAGTCATTAAACTTCTGAACTATTTTGGGGCTGCTGCTGCACCCCTTGGGCCCCTACGTCCAGGGCCTACGCTTATATTTGGAAATATAAAACACCTAAGACACTCAGCACTGCCTACGAATCTTTACACAACACGTGTTTCTATGTAAAGTCCTCTGTTGCCCACGAGCTTTGTATGCGGTTTAAAAATAATACATCCTAGACTTTTCGAAATCGACAACACTATCAGCGCTGATCAACTTCTTTTGTTAGCCGTTCGTCTCTCTTAGTGAGGTTTAGCTTTATATTAATTAGGTTTATCACTTCGCTGATGTCACTTAGTGAGTCGCTGCTCATTTCACAGTTCGTATACCAACACTTATGTGGTATCAACAAACGTAAACTCTCGTAAGATTTTTCTAAACGGTTGCCATTCTATCCTGCTGAGTTAAAGAGACTACCCATGACTTTAGACCAAAATAAAGATCTAATTAAATTCATGTAGTAGTTCACCACCCAACCAGCTCCTCTAACTCATTTCCTGTCACTGGCTCTTACCTAGTTCTGGATGGTTCGCTGCACGTCCTCCTGAGGCTGATTGGCTATCTGGCCCGCCATTTCTGCTGTGCCCACCTCCGGCGGGAGCGCGCACGAAGACTGTGTTGCTGATCCGCTCGTGCTGGACTCTGTGAGCTTGTGGTCCTCACGTGACTTGCTAACAAACTGGCCTCAGAGAGCACATTTGATGCAGGTGCCTCAAGTTTCTACAAACCTGATGATTGAGCCCTGTAGTGTGGGTGGTTTAGAGAGCGACACATGGGTGCACCCAAGAGCGAGTGCCTCCTGGGACAGTACACGTAAATCACCAAAGAGGGAAGCGTCTGGTTACCATTAGAGGAGTTCCCATTCGGCGTCCATGGCAACTACGCGACATCACGTGACACGCACGCACATTCTCTACTTGTACCTTGCTGGGAAACATGGTGCACCGGGTCCGGTGCGCTATTCGGATAGGACAGGGAGGGATAATGTACCACTAGCAAGGTTGCTGCTTCATATTTCTCTTGACGTGGGCGGTCCACTTCCAGGTGTGTTTTGTTGATTTTTACAGTGAAGATGTACCACTAAGAACGGAGCTACCATGCAAAAAAATAACAAGCGTTGGCCGCGCGCGAGCGGCCGGAGACACAAAATGTGGTGGGGGAGGGGAGAAGCGGGAGTTGTGTGTGCGCGTGCGTCATCGCGATCACTCTGAAAGCGAAAGTGATCGCGATGACGCACACGAGTTTTCAAAGTGCTGCTGGCGGTCGGCTGCGCGCGTGCACGATCGCGTGAACGCAAGCATTAGGCCAGCCAGCAGCACTTTGAAAATCCCACATACAAAATGTCTCTTCGAGCCAGCGCAAGCGCTGGGGCTCAACGAGACCTAACAGTATAATACGGTTTTAATGTGTGGTTAAAGGTGCATGTTTAAGTTGCACATTTTATCTGGCAATAACCTACAGCCAGCTTTTAAAAAAAAGGTCTAAATGCGGTCTGATTTAAGTGTTTTTTCTTCACATTGTATGCTTCCTGAGAAACTTCCTGACTTGAATATGTAACAGGAAATTTGGAGCAGCAAGAATGTTCCAATTGTAGTCTGTAAATGTTGGTGCGAGAAGTCACTAACACAGGAAAAAGCTGCTCTTGAAATAAATGTATGTAATCTGGGTGAGATATAACGGAAAAGCAGGAAGCTTTTTCTGTTGTTTACATTGTATTAAACATGGATTTATGCCAAAATTAGTATTAGAAGACTAGACTCGCAGTGTGAAATTTGAGACTGACTTGTGCTTCTCTCATAGTACTGGTCGCTCTCCCAGCTGTACTAGTCTGGCATATGCAATAAACCTGTTTGTACTACTTTTGTTGCAGATGTGGTGATTGAATGATTTTCATTGCTTAAAGGATTTTTTTCCCAACAGGTATACTGTCCCAAATGTATTAAAATAACATTAATCTTGAATTGTGCACCAATTACTTTAAGAACCCTAATCTTATTGTAATCGTTTTTAAATTCTGTTATGCTGAGACCAATGTCACTGGCTCTGGGTACTTTAAAATGCACAATTCCCCCCATATTGTCCAGAAGAAATGCTTACATTGAGTATTGTACCAACTTGAGAAGATATCCGGATTATTTTATTCACTTGGGTTTACATGTAGTTTGAAGAAAACCCATTTTAGGGATTACAGTGGATAAAGTATAAACCCACGGTACTACCACATCCAGAGATTTCAGATACTCGCGTTAGGAATAAAAAGGGGTATCTAAGTGGCTCAACTTTCTTTGTACGTCTTATTTTAGAAACTGAATTTAACAAATGTCAGTGCAGTAACATAATCGAATGGATTACTACTGTGCAGCACTTGCAAACATAACGAAAAGTTTTATCACAAGAGCATTTGTTTGATTACTCAGCTCAAGTTAGGCTTAACAAGGGCCAAAAAAACTCATCGACTTCCACTATTATTTGCTGGGTTGCACACCTTATTCAAAGTTCGCCGTTTTGCTCGCGACTGACCTCAGTACTGGGCTGCTCAAGTAATGGCTGCAGCGGCTCTTATAACAGGATGTTTGGAAACTCATCGCCCTCTAAAATTCCCCACACAACCTAAGTCGCTATACCCGATTTGGACTACTGAACTCAAACCCGGAAGTGCCATGGACTTTTGTGTGCGCCGCTCTTGCTCCTCTCTATGGTTTGGAGGTTAACTGGTACGCACTCTTTCATTGCCAGAGTTGGAGACGTGAAGAGCAGACTCTCAGTGTGAGCTGAGCCAGGGCAGCTGGCGACCCCTACTCGTCTAGCAGCTATGCAGGGAGAGAACTGGAGAAGGCACTCCGACTCCGACTGGGAGGGTGAGTTGGGGGAGGCGCCTGGATCTTCAGAAACGACGCAAACGAGATCAGGCAGGACACAGTAAAGGCGGCAGAATGAAACCACCCAATTGTATTTTGGAGAGGCACTGCAGGAACAGAGTGGGAGTAAATGTTTACATATCGTAGATGGGTACTAATAAGAGCTGAAGCAGTCACCTGGGAAAGTCTGGAGAGTAGGAATTTGACTGTACTGTTAGTAAAATTGGGACCGATAGAATAGCTTGAAACAGTAGGGAATACAGAAATGTATGGAAGAAAAACGGGGAGTTATGAAGTGTTACGACAATGATCTGCGCTCAGTGGTTGTGTCCATACAGACCGAGCTATCTTTTCTGCTTCTGCCATTGTTGTATTGAGTCAGCAGAACTCTCCATATGTGGTAACAGTGTCCTAGAGATAACAAGACCTCACTATCAATTAAATGAGTTGGTATTGCCACCAGTTACAATGCTGTTATCACGGATCTTCAAAAGACACACAATTGATGGACGGAATGCAGAACAAATCAAAACATTCGCCTCCAGTCAAGAGATCTGGGTTAAATCCATCATTCTTTTGCTCACCATGCCAACCCAGTTTAGACCTGGCCATATGCAAATCAGTCCAGGGAAGACCTGGCTTGGCAGTTTGGGCTGGATTGTTCCCATGAGGCACAGGGTCAAGACTGATTTGCATATACTGGGTCTGAACTGGGGTGGCGAAGTGAGCAAAGAACGATGATGGATTCAACCCAGATCTGTGACTGTGGTGAGTGTCTGAAAAGTTTTGGCGCTCCGTCCATCATCTTGTGTATGCTGACCAGAAAGGCATGAAAATGTATGTAACGTGATCTAGTGAGGGTTGACTACAATACGGCCAAGCGTGTGCAGAGCTGTCACTGCAAAGCTGTTGGTAAAAGCGTCCCACCCAACTCCTTCTTACTAAGCATCCTAATGTGCCAAGGTACGTAAGTGATTGCAAATTGAATTGCACCATGTATTTTTATGGTTATAAGTTTCCATTACTTGTTAAAATCGTTTTTACTTCTGATACTTTTACCGTTAAAACATACCTCTCTGTTTACTATTACATTTGCCTGTGGAGAAAACATTTCACTTCTAGCTATCGTCCCCCTACCTCTGGGCCATCGTCCTACAAGTTTTTGTTACTTTGAACTCTTATGGTGACTTAAGGAAGTAAACAGCATTTGATCACTTGTTAGGGTTATGTTAAGTTACACTGTGTATCATGTAGGAGTGAAATCAGCCAATAGGACCAAACTTGAAATATACCCCAGCACTTTGGTCCTTTACCACGTAATATCAATCAATCAACCATGTTGCAAGTGGGCATTAAATACATTCTGAGCAACATGGGTTAAATCTGGTTTACTGTGAGATTTGAATGAAAGGAAACTGCCAATGAAATAAAGGGTTACAATTATTGTTGAAATGTAAATGAATTTTTTTTTAAGGAATACTACCTTCTTCTACACTGATTGGAGGTGGGGAGGGGGTTGCAAACATAAAGAAGGGCTGCCTGCACACTCCCCCCATAGCTGCAGCTCTGAGTGTAATGACACTTGGACCCCCCACCCCTCTATTCTTGCTTGAAAGACAACCCTGGGTTGGACATTCAACTATTGTGCTTCTATCACCCCACACCATCTCCCTGAGAAGCATGTGTCTGTTCACCATCACAACCATTAAGAGTCAAGTGCTAAAGGGGTTGTATATGTGGCCTAGTTTGTAGAGCCATAGTAGGTCAGAACCTGTGACATCAGACATAAACGACCTCAAACCATACGGTTGAGGCCCAGTGGGTCCTTCTTTTGCCCTGGCTCCCACCCCCCAAACAGGGTCTGAGAGGAAGTCCCAGTCAGGCAAGAGGCCTGTACACATAGACTGATGAGACGAGGGCCAAGGCAGGGGAACAGAATTAAGGAGAATATAATATTTCACCCCATGGAATGGCGAAAATCCTAGAACCAAGGGTTTGTTTTTTTCTGTTGCAGCAATGATGCATTCTGTGAAGAGATTCATTTGTAATGACAAATGCCTGCAAATTAAAGCTACATTTTCAAGTGTGACTAGAAGGCCCATACAAATGAATGGGAAGACATTCTCAATTTGCGATTCCCAATTAGAGAATTGCAAATTTAGAATGTAATTTCAAGGTTGCAAGGGTCTCAATAGGACACCCTGTTGCACCCCTGAAATAAGCATGTATGGGCGCCACATGGCACTTCGAAAAATGCAAAAAAGTGCATTTTTCAAAGAAGTTGGTGGTAATTTGGCATTCCTTAAACCAAAATCGCACAACTTGGGTGCTTGCTACATTTCATTTAAGGAATCGCAATTTGGGATTCCTTAAATGCATTCGTAAAATAGGGAATCGCAAATTTTGCGATTCCTTATTTTGCGAGTGGGTTTTTGTGTGCTACATTACACACTGACTAAATTGCGATCGCATACGCTGAAATTCTGCGAATTTCAGCGTTTGCGATCGCAATTTGTCTTCATATGGCCCTATATGTCCTCTGTAGGGAGATAGAATATTGTCAGACCCAATTCAAAATTCAATAAGAATTCTGGCAGGACGCAATGGTCCCTCTTTAAGATCGCTAATTTAAAAGGGCTGCTAGAGAGGACCATATATGAATTAGGCCTTTGGAAAGCTAACATTCTCAGCTTCTTCTCTCATTTTATGAATCAGATCTTACTTAATGATTGCCCAATGCATGCCAAGCCTTCTTATAAACATTATGTCTGCCACTTCTTTCCTTAAATATGGAAATAAATAGACTGACTAGAATGCAGTTTGTTCTCTTCTCAAAGAAAATACATAGACTTGTATCTCTATTGAAGAGGAAAAGAAGCCAATTATAGGCTGGTATATAAAAGCAGGATACAAATCGTAGGTGGGTCAATTCAAGAGAAGTAACATATAAGAAAATGTGGAAAGATTTTGAGAGATCACTGCCAACTGCTCTGTGTCCAGAGTGAGGTCCTACCCTTCCCCTATCACTGAGGATGTGTGGGGTAGTTTCGTTTCATTACTATATGCAGAGAATCAAGGAGTTCAAATTCAAATTGAAGCTCTGCCTGCTGGCCTAGAGCCGGTAACAGCTAGTTGTGGTCCGCCTTCTGTGGGTAAAATAGAGTCTTCGATCCGCACAATGCAATCTTCTGGTGCAATTGGATCTGATGAAGTACCAATATCAGTTCTAAAAAGAAAAGAGGCTACACTCGGAACAATGGCACTTTTTCCAGTTTTTGAATATTGTTACGTTAACACCACAGTGCCCCCTTCGTGGATCAGAAGTGTCATTATTCCACTTTATAAAAAAGGTGACAGAAACGGACCCGCTAACTATTGCCAAATTGCTCGGTTAGATGTGTTAGGCAAAGCCTTTACTAGGTGTCTATTGGACCAACTCAATACCTAGGAAGAGAGCAATAGGATCATCCCATTAGAACAAACGGGCTTTAGAAAAAAACATGGTCACCTAGATAATATCGCTGCCCTACAGCTTATCAACATAAACTATGTGACCATCGGGGGCTCCCCAGAATTTGCAGTGTTCATTAACTTTTCCACAGCCTTTGATAACATTGATCAACCCTGTGGAAAAGTTAACTAATCTTGGCATGCCAGAAACCTTATTGCATTTAATTATTGCTTTGCACTCCTCAACTTGATATCAAGTCTTGCTAGGTGGTAATTGGGGTTTATCCGTGGGATTTCAGACAAAAAATGGCCTGAAGCAGGGGTGTTTACTTGCACCATTGTTGTTCTCCGTGTGTGTATATATAGGATTTGTCCAGTTTTCTTTCGAAAGGCTTGGGCTTTCCACCAAGTATTGGGGGTGATCACTAACTTGCCCAATATATACGCAGATGACATTGTAATTCTTGATTTAACCTCCAAAGGTTTAAATGGCAGCGTAGCGGAAATACACCAATATACGGACCTGCATTATCTGAAAATTAACTCCAGAAAAAGCAAAGTCTTATGTTTTCAGTGGAAGAAATCATGTAAACACTCTTAATTATTCGCTGCAATTAGGTGTACAACAATTGGAAAATAATAGAAACTATGCTTTTTTAGGAAAAAATATGTCCAGCAATTTAGATCACATCTCAAATAGTGTTGGGAAAGCACAATCTCAGCCCAAGGGGTAGGGGTTGAGCGCATTCTACAGTGCTGTGGGGCGAGAGATATTTTTCCCATCTCCTATCTGTGTACCATGCTAAGATCCCACCCACTCTGTAATATGCAGTGCAGTTAATCAGTGTGGCAAGATGGTTTTTTTTAGACAAGACTAAAGGCGAAATATTAAGGAGATTATCTTCATGTAATACTCTGACTTCTGCTGCCCTAAGACTGGAATTTGGGATTAAAAGTTCATTTGTACAAGGCTTGGTATGAGTGATATGGTGGGCTTTTTCCATACTAAGAAGTGAAGATTCCTCCCTAAGGATATATGTAAGATTTGTTTTAATTGGGAAAAAAAGTTTTTGGTTTTTAGTAACTTCAAATATTCACTAGACCTACTTGAGTTGGATCAAAATGTGATATCACTAACCTAGCCTTAGGCCTAATTCAAAATGGCCACCTAATTGATAAAAGTGTAAATGCCTTCAATACGATAGTGGTCTCAAAATGGCTAGTTGCCTTCACTAAAGATGACAGCCGAGATCACTGTGGGCATGGCAAGGCCTACTTCTATGCGGAGAACTGGCTGGGAACACTATGGGTGTGGCAAGGCGTACCTCTATACGGAGAATGGTCATGACCCGGCCACGTAGAATTGGAGAATAGATGACTGTCGGGTCTGGTTGTTGCCGCCGAGCTCAGGCTCACGCAGAGGATTTCGGGGGTCGGAGTCCAGCTTCAAAACATCCGCTCAGGTAGGAGGATCCACAACTGTCGGTGCTGGTCGTTGATGCAGAGCTCAGGCTGATAGTCGGTACCCAAATCAAAGGGATATCACCCCTGCCCTCCTAGACGGTACTCATAGCCAGGCCCCCAGCAGCTTGACTGAGCCACAAGCAGGCCGATCAAGCACTTTCAATGGTTCTGGTCAGCTCTGCTTCGCACACGGCTCTTCTGCCATGACAGTGTGGTCGATGTGGAAAACTGGTGACTCCTGCTCGCCGCCAATAAAAAAGAAGACATCAGTTGCCAGTAAAATATTTACTTAACTCAGTTGCCATAATTTGCCACCAGTACGTTGCATCTCCTGACACAAGGAAGTGATCCCCTTCCCAACCGTCGGCCCGGAGTCCCCCATTGTGAGAAATTGCCATCTTTCTTGCATGGTATGCCCCCACTTTTTGCTGAATTGCTGAATGTACTTTGACTGAGTGTGCCCTGGACTCCTGCCAATCAGGTGCCCAGGGCCTATGTTCCTTCCCTAAAACCCAAATTGGCAAACCCTGGCCACATGTCAGCCCCTGGTAAATGGTACCCAGGGCCTTGTGACCAGGGAAGGCCTCTAAGGGCTGCAGCACTTATTGTGCCACCCTTAGAGGCCCTGTACCCTAACACAAACACACTGCCCTTGCAGGCTGAGTGTCTGGGTACAAGACAAAACAGAGAATCGACATGGCACACATCCCTGTGTGCCATGCCCACAACCTACACTGCCCTGGCATACATCAGCCACCCCTTTTGCTGGGTGCCCTATGGCAGCGGTGTGGGCACAGGGACATGAGCCCTGTGCCTCTACAGTACCCAGGTCCATTCCTGGGCACTGTAAGTGCAGTGCTGCCATTTAAGAGTATATGGTGCTGGGAACTCGTCAAACACGAACTCCACAGCACCACGGTGGCAACACTGAAGACTGAGAAGTTTGTTATCAAACTTCTCAGCACATTAAACCTGCACTGATGCCAGTGTGGGATTTAATGTACAATGCACTACAGAGGGCATCTTAGAGATGCCCCCTGAAACCTAACCTACAATCCACGTCTTGTCTGAGAGGATGCCTAGGCTGCCACACAGCAGACATGTTGCTGGATCCCTGGGTGGAGAGCCCCCGCTCTCCTGGGTCTGCAACAATGCACATCCTGGGCGAGGTGCTAGGTCTCCTCCCCCAGGATGGGCAGGGGGAAGCTTCAAAGGCATGCCGCCTTTGTGAGCTTCTCCAGGCCACTTGCTGTACTCAGCAACTGGCCCCCACCGGTTCTGACCCCCACTCTGGCGGGAAGACTGGCCAGAAACTCCAAGCAAGGACAGGGGTGGTACCAGCCCTGCCAACCCCACCCCTCAGGTGGGGGAGGCGAGGTGAAGCACATCTCTGGGCTCTCACCATCTTGAAGATGGGGAGCCCTACCCAATCAGGACTAGGCCACTGCCCCCCTCCCACAGGAGAGTGGCAGGGTAGGGGGTGTACCCACCCCAGGACAGGGACCCAGTGGTCCCTGCCCTTTACCTACCTATAACACCCCTAAATTTAGTATTTAGGGGCACCCTGAATCTTCCTCCCTCAGATTCCAGATTCTAAAACAGCAAAGAATATCAAGAAGAAAGAAGACCTGCCGTGCAGCTGCTAAGAAGAGGAAGACACCAACTGCTTTGGCCCCAGCCCTACCGGCCTGTCGACCCTCGAACCTGCTCCTGCTAAATCCCGGCACCTCCTGTGGCCGGCAACCTCACAATCCCCGGAGGACCTGGCTACCTTGTGACTCTGAGCACCTGGACTCCCACAAGCAGTGGCTCTGCTGCTCACTGCTTCACGGACCTTTGTTACTCCTGGTGATTCTGGTGTTCTCTTGGACCTTGGGGAGCTTGTGTTGCACTATCCGTTTGCCCGTGGGACTGCGAGCACCAGCCTGCACAGCGTTACCACCATCGCTGCAGCTGGGGCCTCTTCCCGCCCGCTCCTCCCATTTGTGCAATAAAAAGACTCGCGGCCCCCGCTTCGCAGGAGCCGCTCGCTGCTTCACGGACCTTCGTTACTCCTGGTGATTCTGGTGTTCTCTTGGACCTTGGGGAGCTTGTGTTGCACTATCGGTTTGCCCGTGGGACTGCGAGGACCAGCCTGCACAGCGTTACCACCATCGCTGCAGCTGGGGCCTCTTCCCGCCCGCTCCTCCCATTTGTGCAATAAAAAGACTCCCGGCCCCGCTTCGCGGGAGCCGCACGCTGCTTCACGGAGCTTCGTTACTCCTGGTGATTCTGGTGTTCTCTTGGACCTTGGGGAGCTTGTGTTGCACTATCCGTTTGCCCGTGAGACTGCGAGGACCAGCCTGCACAGCGTTACCACCATCGCTGCAGCTGGGGCCTCTTCCCGCCCGCTCCTCCCATTTGTGCAATAAAAAGACTCGCGGCCCCCGCTTCGCGGGAGCCGCTCGCTGCTTCACGGACCTTCGTTACTCCTGGCGATTTTGGTGTTCTCTTGGACCTTGGGGAGCTTGTGTTGCACTATCCGTTTGCCCGTGGGACTGCGAGGACCAGCCTGCATAGCGTTACCACCATCGCTGCAGCTGGGGCCTCTTCCCGCCCGCTCCTCCCATTTGTGCAATAAAAAGACTCGCGGCCCCCGCTTCGCGGGTGCCGCTCGCTGCTTCACGGACCTTCGTTACTCCTGGTGATTCTGGTGTTCTCTTGGACCTTGGGGAGCTTGTGTTGCACTATCCGTTTGCCCCTGGGACTGCGAGGACCAGCCTGCACAGCGTTACCACCATCGCTGCAGCTGGGGCCTCTTCCCGCCCACTCCTCCTCTGGCCCCTCCTACGACTTATGTACCCTGTGCATACGCGCCAGCGGTACGCGCGCGGGACGACGCTCGGGGCGAAGACCGGGCAAAGAGCGGGCCGTTTGAGGCCGTTCGAGAGCGGGCAAGTTAGGGCTCGGGCCCTTTCCCCTTGCCAAAGTCCCCATATTTCAATCTTGGTACTTTGTTCGGGACTATGACTACCAGAGAAACGAGGAGTAAAAGCTCACTGGCCACCGGGAAGACAACAGGCACCTTGGATACGTATTTTGCCAAAGCGGGGTCCCTTCTTATTGATGAGATCACTATCCTAGAAAGGCGCATTTCGCAAGAAATTGACTGGGTCAGGAGATCTTCTCTGGGACCCCTTGCTCATGCTATTACTCCAGAACAAACGCCTGATTGTATATTACCAGTTCCAGGGGGGATAAATGGCATGCCTGCTTCATCTAACCTATATTGCTCTGTTATTTCTACTATTGATTGTGACATCTCTGCTACTGCAGAGCTTAGTATATTACCCCTTCCAACATTTAAGGCCCCTTCGCCCCAAATTATTGCTGAAGGGAGTGTCTCTAACATGAACACAACTACTGATAGGGCTTACCAGTCTGTGCAGCCATCACAGGGAGTGAGGGAGGGAGCTATCCCGAAAAGGAAAAAAAGGGCATATACTACAGGGGGGCGAAAGCCAAAGATTCCAAAACCTAATCCTAGGGGTGAGGGCAACCAACCGGGTACAGCTAGCAAAGGGTCAAATTTGCCTCTAAAAACAGGGGCATCGACCCCCCCAGATCCTGCCTAAAATCCCTTCTAGCCAAAATGTTCCAGTGGGGCTGGAGGATTTGACTCTCTTGGGTATTCGTACTCTTCTGAGGAAAATGCTCACCCCCCTAGAAGACCGCTTAGCAAATATGGAAATTTGCCTACTGGACTTGCAAAAGGGACTTTTACACCTAGCAGTAGGGCCAAAAGCAAGCTCATATGGAGCCCATGGGGCAAACGCTGGGACTTCTTACACCTCTACTGATCCAACCACTGTGGCTCCTACTTTGCTAACAGCCACTTCTCGGGAAAACACTACTATAGTTCCCTTGCCACAATTTGTCCCTGTATCTCTCCCTAGGCAACTGTCACCGACACCAACTGTCAGGAGGTCAAAATCGTCTGCTCCGGCCCCTATTTCAGGCCAGGAGAGATTAGCAAATGAAATAGTTAACTGCCCACTTCGGTCAGCTAGCCCTTATAACTGGCGAAAAACAGTCAATTTGCCTCCAGAGGCGGCAGCCTATACTGTGATCCTGAAGGGGTACCTGTGCTCCCTGGTAATGTGGTGGAATCTTATGATTCTCTACGTAATAAGGTCACTAGCTGGTTAAACATCCAAAGGCCTCTACCACCTAATCTAAGAGGAGAAATCCTTATGGTTAGAAGGGTTCCATGGGTTGGATACACCGCTAAGAAATGTGTGGGGGACTGTATAATAGTAAGCTTTAAGAGTCTGCTGGTTGTGCCTTATATTTGTTATTGGTCTGGGAGTGTAGGAGCCACATCCATCGAATTGGTTCATCTGTCATATTTCTATCCCAACACATGTGACCCGATTATGACGAGGGACGATGGCTGGACAAGGGTGGGATCTGCTGTTGATGGGTCCAGATACAGGCCCACCCATAATGTTTTTACTATCCACGGCAACTATATTCACCCTAATAGGTACAGCTGTCTTGACCAGGTTGAATGACCATACAAGGGTGCATCCTCACGGTATACCCAAGGTATCACTAGTAAATCTGTAGGACAGGGGACCGTGAGAGGTGATACAGATATTATCACTCGAGAATCCCATGCACCCCGGCGGGAGAATTTAACTCCTACTAGCTCCCAGGGTCAAGTAATTAATATACTTCAGAGTCCACCTGGTCATATCTTAACATCGATAGTCCCGTTTGCTCCCCATTTAACTTCTACTGTCCCATCCATTCTGGAAATATCACCACAAGAGCCTTTAGTCCCAACACTGGAAGTCGCACCTGAGGAAACTGGGGGATTGGGATTAAAACCTTCAGTTGAAATCCTGAAGGTTCTCTCTTGGAACGTGGCAGGCATCGCCAATAAATTACATTCAAATGACTGGGACTCCCTAGTAGGCACCAGTGACATCTGTTTTTTTTAAGAGACTTGGGCGAGGGAACCGCTATGTAGAGTAGGATATACAGTATTTGAAATTAAAGCTAGTTGGACTGGTAAAGGGAGGCCTTCAGTTGGTCTGGCGGTTTGGGTAGCTAGTCACATTGGGTGCACTGCGGAGAATGTACTTACGCTCTCGCAGGACATACAGTGTGTTCTACTCAAGTGGCCCAATGCTTTAAATCTAGCAATCATTAATGTGTAGTCTCGTCCAGTTAGTGCGGCTATGGAATCACCCACACTAGACGATCTTTTGTTTTTTTTGGGTCAACTTCCAAATGATTGTAAGATAGTGATGGGCGGTGATTTTAATTGTCACTTTGAACCTCTGGAAGGTCTAAAGGAAGGTGCCCTTACTGCTGAAGATGACTTTTGGAGTGTGCCCCCATGTCAATCCCCCCACGCCAAATTTTGGTCCCCCCTTGCAGTACAAATTATGTCCCTAACATTAAACTTTGCGCTAAGGGCTTGTAATGGACGCACTCCTTCTGACATCCCTTCATCATGTACCTTCAATAGGAAGGACCATGAATCGCGCCTGGACTACATTTTTGTAGACATTGGTCTTTGGCCCAAGGTCCAGGATTTTAGAGTAATTGCAAGAACAGACAGTGACCACAATGCACTTTTACTGGATATGGTGCACCCCGCATGGGCTGTTGGACCACTCCCCGCCGAGCCCAGTGAGGACCCAGGGAATTTGGTTCTTAGTTCCAATAGACGCAGGGTTAAATGGGGGAAATTGCCCAGCTCAGAAGAGAGTATAAGCAAAATGTATCAGCTAGCACTCCCTAAGCTAAAAGAATTGGATGTATTTATTAATCAGTCCAGACCCCTAGAATTTAATGAGAAGCTAGCCCAAATCCACGAAGACCTAGTGGGAGCCTTAGGTGAAGTTTTCTACCCAGTGGTACCACTACGGAAGGAAAAGACCCGAACCCCAACCTGGTATAACTCCTCCTGTAAAAAGATCAAGACAGAACTAATAAATACA
Organism: Triturus cristatus; assembly: GCF_964204655.1. Classification (NCBI taxonomy): domain Eukaryota; kingdom Metazoa; phylum Chordata; class Amphibia; order Caudata; family Salamandridae; genus Triturus; species Triturus cristatus. Next base: position 1,294,336,850 of record NC_140590.1, read on the forward strand.
ATAAAAGTAGGTTCTGACAAGGGTAAGGTCATTGAGCTTAGGCGGAAATACAGTAAAGCTATGGCATTGGCAAGATCGGAATGGGACTGGAATAGATGGCAGGACCTCTCTCTAGCACTAGAAGCGAGGGATCCGAGAAAATTTTGGTCTCAGGTAAATACTGGCACAGGAGAACATAAAGCTGCGGTGGAGCCAAACATTGCAGCTTCTGTTTGGGAGGCCCACTTTTGCAAATTGTACCAAGAAACCCCTGATTTTGCTAATGATGTGGCCTCCGTTGTCCTTTCTAATCCTGTAGCTGGACTGGAATTTATCCTCGGCGAGGTGGTTAGTGCAATAGAGGGTCTGGCGATGGGGAAGGCCCCAGGACTCGATAGATTGCCTGGTGACCTTTTTCGTCAACATCCAGAGATCTGGGGCCCTTACCTCCTCATACTTTTTAATTCCATCGTGGGAGGTATGGAGATCCCCTGTACGTGGCTGGGGGCGGAGATAGTACCTATTTTTAAAAAGGGTTCTCCTCTTCTCCCAGCCAACTACAGGCCGATCAGCCTCATAGATGTCCCCCAAAAACTATTCTCTCGCCTCCTCCTGGACCATCTTTTAGACTGGATGGAGGAAAATGAAATCCTCAGCCCCCTCCAGGCTGGCTTCAGGAAAAACACGTCCACCATGGATCAGATTTTCCGCCTCGTTCTCCTCTACTGGAAAACTGTGAGGATCGAGGGGGGGAGGCTGTACATGGTGTTCGTGGACCTGAGGTCAGCCTTTGGCCTGGTCACCCGCAAAAAATTATGGGAGGTCCTAAAGGAGTTGGGTGTTCCTATCCATCTATTAAATGCCATAATTAGGCTTCATGACAACAACTTTGCTCAGGTTAGGTGCGGGAGGGATGGAGCGTTGTCATCCAGGTTCCCAGTCCTTAGAGGGGTAAGACAGGGTTGCGTCTTGGCGCCAACCCTGTTCTGCCTCTATGTTAACAATGTCCTATCCCATCTTGACAACATTGGGGACAATGACGCTCCCTCCTTGGCGGGCAGGAGGGTACCGGCCATCATGTTTGCGGACGATACCCTCCTGCTCTCAAAATCCCCGATGGGGATTCAACGGATTTTAGATGGATTTGGTCTTTTCTGTAGACAATATGGTCTAGAGATCAATACAGAGAAGACCAAGTTCATGATATTTAACCCCTCACCTAAAACCAGACCTAATCCATCACTGAGTTCAGTAAGATTGGAGAGGGTAAAAACTTTTCAGTACTTGGGGGTCACCTTACAAGAGAACTTATCATGGGAACCCCAAATAGCAAGATGTCGGCTAAAGTTGTCCCAACTGTCTGGGGCAATTTTGAAGGTTGTAAACACTTCTACCTTCAAACCCATCAGTCCGGCAGTAGAAGTGTATAAAACCCGAGCTAAAGCGGCCGCATCTTATGGCGGTGAGCTATGGGGGTATAAAGCAGGGGCAGAACTTGTTACTGTAGAAAATCATTTTCTTAGACGCCTCCTGGCCCTTCCCCGTGGTACACCCCTGTTCCCTTTAAGATTAGATATGGGTCTTCGCTCTATAGGAGAGGATTTGGAATTAATGCCATTAAGATTTTGGCATAGGCTTTGGTCCACTGGCGAGCTGGTACATTATAGGCAAGAGCTCATTCACGTAATGAACTTGAACCAGTGCGATAGAATCCCGTGGTTGGCTTTTATAAAGAAAGAACTGTATCGGTTGAGACTCCCTGAGCTGTGGGAGCTTCCTGAACAAGGCTGCCAAAGGGTCTCACGAAAAAGTCTTGTGGAGATATATAAGGAGAAAAGTCTAGCTTCTCTGGTCTCTGCATCCAATAACGGTATTCTAACTGATCGATTCTTGGATTTTAAAAATTCCTATTATTTTGAAGGTTTTATGGACATTATCTTCCCCACTTCAGCTAGAAAATTGTTCATCCAATGGAGGTTAGGGACTCTGCCTATTAAAACTTTTACCTGTAAATGGACAAAGAGGGATGATAAAATCTGGGTGTTGTAATCATGATGAGGAGGAAATTCACGTACTGTTCTTCTGCCCAGCTTACAATAGACCAAGGAAATATTGGCTAGCACCATTATGCAGAAACCTGGGAATACAGAGCCACTCGCACTCATACAGAATATTGAAAACGAGCACCCTCCCCCATATAGTCTTTGCAGTTTCCAAATTCATAATGGCCATGTGGCAGATAAGGAGAAAACTACTAAAAGACTGAACACTGATGATATGAACTGCAACTGCCCCCTGTGATCAGAATTCCCATGTAAATGAATTTTTACGACTTTTATGGAATGACTTTAATACATGTGGATGTTTTTATGTTGATTTTATTATTGTAACTTTTATGGCCTAATATGGCCGAAATAAAGTAATAAAAGAAAGAAAGAAAGTGGCTCTGCTCAAAGCAAGTATCTAACCCCTGGCACCAGCCCGGATCCGCAAACCCTGCACACTCTGCACCTGCCAAGCCTGGCCTGTGCTGGAGTGGACAAAGACCCTGAGGACGTCCCCCGGTGACTGTGACCCCGAATCCGGCACCCAAGGACCCACCTCGACGCTCCTGACGATGCCTGCAGCCTCAGAACCAGGGACCCCCCTACCGCGATCAACAGAGGGTAAGATTTCCCGACACCAAAAGGCACCCCTGCACCCGGCGCCCTGCGGCCCCCTGTGCCCGACTCCTGGGTACCTACCTATCCTCCAACTACCCAACTTACCTCTCGAAGTGGTGGGCACACCTGAAGAATCTTCGTCCCCTAGCTTGCAGCCTTTGTTCGTCCTGGACTTTTCCCATTGAAATCTATTGAGCTCCCGAAGGCTAAAAAGCACCCTGCACGCAGCCGCCTGAGTGGCCCTGGCAGTGCAACTTCTACTCCTACCTACTTCCCATTTGCCCTGAGCAAGTGACCAGGAGCCCAGCTCCCACAGCCGTGTGGCCTGCTAGTCAGCAGCCACCAACCAAGGCCCCCCTGCCTCCCATAGGATAACATTGGGCCTAACTCACTCTGCACCCGGCTGCCCCTGTGCCGCTGAGGGTATAACCACTGTACTTACCTGACCCTGGGAGACCCCTAAGTCTGTGCCCAGGACCTTAACTTTGCCAGTCGAGTACTTACCCAAAAGCCGATAACTCACTTTTCTTCCATAGGGTAACATTGACTGGCTTCTGAAATTTCTTCTAAGTGTGGAGTTTCTAAACTTTAAAATATTCACCTAAAATCAACCGAGTAACGAAAACGGAAATACTCACCTGCTATTAGGAGAGATCCCAGTGCTGGATCTTGGTGCCCAGCACTGACCCTGAAAAGTACTCCCAACAGTACTTACCACTAACTCAATTTTCTCCCATAGGAAACGATTGACTGTTTTTCTGTGAAATTTCTTCTGTCGATTTTTGAAAACTACAAATATTCTTTAAAAATCGTACCAACTGTGAAAACGTAATTGCACACCGTTTTTCTTTGGTGTCTAGTATGTGTTGAAAAGCTGTTTACCCTCTGCTGTCCAGTCTGCGATGAGGCATAGTTTCGGAGAGACTGATGGCGGGAAAGTCATGAGTCTGACATCGGCCACTCCACGTAACGGGCAAAGGCGAGCTTCTCAGTTCGTTGAAGAGGGCTTGTAAAGGGCTCCTAGGAACAAGATAAGTCTGACGAACAGGCTCAGTGTCCAGGGAGTTCGCCTGCCTGTACGTGTTGGGCCGGAAGGTGTAGCAAGGGCGGTCCAGTAGCAGTGCTGGTGGAACAGTTTTTCAGCATTAGAGTGCTGCCATCAATGTTTTATCACCTCCACACCTCGTCTTGTTTCATACACGTTTGTTAAACGCATCCATGTTTACTCCTTTTATCTAACAGCAGCGGAGTTGTACTTGTGCATAGTCTGTCCTCGCGCCACCTCTCTGTAATGCTATAACCGTCGGATAACCGAAGCAGGTGCTAGCTAATTTCAATTGTGACTGGGAACATTTTGAATCGGTGGCATTTTAAGAGTACCGCGGCTCCTCCTCCCAGGAGCACTTCAAGCAGCTTGCACTTGAGATGGCGCCCCTGCTCTGTTCCTGAGCACCACAGCGGTCGAGAGCGCGCGCCTGGTGGCAGGGCAGGTGTGCGGAGCCGCCATTGACTCAACAGCCCTGATGTGAGTGACGCCGATGCACAAGCGGAAACCGCAACGGGAGGCCGACGCACAAGCAGAAATCGCAACAGGAGGCAGTGCGGAAGGACGGTTTCACCGGGAGGGGATCCGAGAACCTGTGGCGTGTGAAGGCACCCGAGAACCGGAGGAAGAGCCAGGACCAGCGAACCGCTGTAAGGCGTGAGCCCCAGGAGGAAGCGTCGGCGGAGACTGACACCGCGCTAACGTCAGCCACCCCCCAGGAGGAGGGTGGCTGCAATAGGTACGGAGTCGTTTCCTGGGAGTGGGAAAGGCACCGGGAGGGAGCTGGTAGGAAGCTGGGAGGCCACTGCGGCTATAGGTCTCTGGTGTCCCACTCCTCCTTTGAAGCGGTGCTCCCCTTCACAAAATGGTCTTCCCCTCCCTAATGTTAATACAGGCCAAACCGGCGTTGTGACCCTTCGTTTGTTTTCTTTTTTTTTTGCGGACAACATTTCGACGAGGTGCTGAGGCCAAACAAGTCTAGCAGTGAACTGTACGCTCAAGACCAGGATAAGCGACCGGTGACAAAAAGAGCCCTTCTCTTTAACCGGACTCTTGGACTGTCCTATACGTATGTTTGTTCCCCTTTATCCTGAATGGATATTTATTTTCTGTTTTTGTCACTAGAATAACGGACTTATATACCTTGAGAAAAAGAAAAAAAATGGACATATGAACTCTGGTAATGTTTTAACTAGTCAGTCAATAACTACTTCTGTGACAACTCCTAATTGTTGATTCATAGTACGTTTACATGCTTTTCTCATCAGTATTTTAAGTAGTTTTAAATCCCATTTTGTAGTATTTTTCTTTTTTTTCTACTTTTGGTGTGAACCTTTTGATCGGAATTATGGGCAAAACCATTCCCCCAACCACACGTCCTATCACACGCCAAACAGCCGTTTCAATAACTCCACTCCCAAGCCTAACTGCAATAGACAAAATGCTTCAAACACTGAAAGGCGTCTCTCGTTGACACCTACTATACTACCTAATACGCCACCTGGGAATGTTTCTTTAGCCACAGCTAACTCTCCTGATTCGCTGTTAGCAACCTCCTTTGCGGACCTTCCGTGCGCTCAGATAGAGTCAGAGGTAGGCTCTAGTAGTAATCTTCCTCCCCCTCTGGCTCGTCAGGTAGTTAACAAGCCATCCAAGAACTGCCCTAGAAAAAAGAAGCTTAAACCACAAAAAAAAGCCGCTAGGCCCACTACACCTGCCTCTGACACTCCACAGCCAAATGTAGGGCACTCTTTTTCCACTCTAGCTCCTCCTCTGTGGGCTACCCACTTAATAATTGATTTGCAAGCTCATATGGAACAACTTATCAAATCTCAGTTTAAAACCCTGATGAGTAGAATTGATAAAGTTGTGTCCATGATAAATACAAAAAGTGGTGTAACCCCCCAGCCAACATCGCCGACAGGGAATATTTCCCCGACTCCGGACGTAGGCAATGCTAAACAGACAATTCAAGACCGAAGTCAAGGTGTAGGACCTCGACCAGATGAACGGGAACAAGGGCCAGGTCCATCGTCTATGACCAATTGTCCTACTAGACCTACCAATTTCTGCCCCGCTATTCTCCCAAGCGGACACTCAAGCATAGCGGGTCTTTGCACCAGCATCCCGACATCAACCTCAACGGGGATGAATAAACAGCTGCCAATTCGAGGAATGGTACCTCATAAGTCTACACCTAAACCGCCAGTCAATACCCCCAAACAATCACTACCCTCCATCCAGCTACCCCCAGAGGCCTCACCCTACGTGGTGGTACTATCTGGAGTTCCGCCATTGGCAGAAGAGCGAGGCGAAACGTTCACCGAGCTAAAGAATAAAATCAAATTCTGGTTGAACAAATGCAGGCCACTAACGAATTCAGGTCAAGGGGAAATACTATTTGCCAGAAGAGTTAGTTGGATAGGGAATAATACTAAAGATATTGGTGGGGATTGTGTGATCATTAATTTTAGAGATCCTGGCGTGGTTAATTATATACTAGAATGGGGTGGACCCTGTCATCAAGGCCCGATTACCCCCCTTCACTTAGGGTATTTTTACCCACAGGAAAGGTTCCCTGGTGGTTTTGGAGCATCCTACTATCATAAGGACGGTGAGCGGTCTAAATATAATATACCTGTGGAAAATAGATTTAGTGCTTTGAATAATGTGGATTGACTAGCCTCCTCCCCTTGGCACAATGATATAGATCGTATTCCAGCCGAGTGCCCGGAGGCGAAGGCGGGTGAGAGGCAAGGGGAGGAGCTCCCTCAGACCGCAAGGGGGCAGTACTAATGGATCCACTGCCGCCTCTACTAATTGTAAATCTTAAAGCTCGCGGCCAAGGAGATCCTTTGTATTTGTTTGCCACTGCCCGCCATAACCAATTCCACAAGGCCCCAGCTACGTAGCTCATTTATAGGGTCTTGGAATGTAGCGGGGTTAGGCTCTAAGTTATCGAACCCAGATTGGGGGGAGTTGGTGGACCAATATGACGTGTGTCTGTTCCAAGAGACCTGGATGACATCCGTCCCCCTCAGGGTGGGCTATGCATGCTACCACATTCCAGCTGCACAGGGATTGAGGGGTAGACCATGGGGGGGCTTGTGCACATGGGTAGCGACTCATCTGGGGTGTTCAGTGACAGTGATCGATACACACTCCCCGGATCTTCTGTGCATTGCCCTTAAATATCTGGATGGCACGTCAGCAGTGATATTCATCATCTATCTGCGCCCCACTCCCCACTCCAGGGGGTCTCCCCTGATTGAGGCTTTTGACGAACTCCTCGCACTGTACCCCGCTCCTACACATAGAATATTGGGTGGCGACTTTAATAGTCATTTTGAACCATTGGTGGGGATCCCGTCTGTAACTGCAGAGGAGGATTCTATCTGCCATATTCAGGAGTGCTTATTGTATCCAGCTAAGCGCCTGACTCCATTGGCGCTGCAGATAAATAAGCTTTTAGTCTCCCATTCCCTTAGAGCTTGTAATGGCAGACTTTCTGCCGACTCCCCAGGGAAGCCCACTTATAATAGAGCGGGGAAAACTACGACCATTGACTATATTATGGTCCATGTTGAATAGTGGTCCCAAATTAAGACCTTCACTGTAATTGAGAGAGTGGATAGTGACCACAATCTCCTGTCTCTAGAACTTCATTCAGCATTGGGCAGTAAACTTGGAGTGGGGGAGCACGATCCTTACCCAAACCCCAATTTAATCACTGTGGCAGGAGGCAGACGTATTAAATGGGCTATGTTTGCACTGGCATCGGATAAAGTATCTGAGCTCTACCAACTAGTTGCCTCGTCCTTTGCAGAGGCTTTCTTTTTGCCGGTCACTTATGATTGCCATGGAATAGACAGATTCCGATTACTAATGACCAAATCCCTACCTTCTTAAAAAAGATTAATAATTTAGAGATAATACATAACTTGGTAAGTTTTGAACTAAACTCATGCAGTATGGAGGGAGCTAGAAATTTGGGCTCAGTCTATGAATGGTTTATCTAAGTTCCTGAAACTCTAGATCAGTTTTTGGTAGCAGAAATTGATGGTTTAAAGGGTTACATTTGGTGAATGACTAGGTTTTGAACTAATAATTTGGGTGATTAACAGGTCATACCCTCAGTTGTATGTAATGGTCCATTGTTGACCTTAAACTCTGGTACGGAGTTGCCTTATATCCCGGAATGATGTTATTAGCCTAATGGGCAGAGCAATTAGTGTGGTATACACTACAGAAGTGTTTTGTCTGCCGGTGTGATATTAGTCAACTAAGGAGGTTGTTAATATTGCATAGGAAACACTTATGTTTGTATGGTGGAGATATATTTGGGAACCTTTAGAAAGTGCAGCTGAAGAAATCCTGAGAATCTTCCCCTTGAGAGAGGGTGGAATAACGCTGGTCGATATTCTGCTAGTAGCAAAATAATTCTTTCTGTGTTTTTATCTATCTTTCTGGTTTAGTGGGACAGACAAAGCAGGATTGTTTTTATGTTGTTTCTAACATTTGTTTCTTTTAAAAGAGCTTGATAACATTACCATAAAATGTTTCTAAAGGGAGGGTCAGTTGTAGGAGTTATACTGACTTCACCGTGTGCCGCGCTGGCATTGCTCAGCTAGGGTGAAACGTCACAGTGAGAGTCGCGTAACTATTGGTTGACAGGTGCGAGGTACGCTGGTATTGGTTGTAGTGTACGAATAACATCTGAGGATTTATAAAATAATTTTATGTTTGTTTTTTAGAATAAGCGTAGTGAGTGGAAAGAAATGAAATTGTTAAAAATGATGAAGACATTATTCAGAAAGGATAAACCGGTTGAAATTAGAAAAGGAGTCCCGGTACCGAAAGATGGTACGCCAGCTGCTTTCATGACTTTGGAACGTGGTTATCTACATGCACATAGTTAGAGAACTGGATGAAATATACCGTAGAAGATGGTGATTTAAGGTATCAAATGAACAGATTGAGACCTAATCCTAGGCCAATGCAGTATGTGGCGCTTGAGACATGGGAATGTGAAGGGTATCGGAGAGAGAGAAACAGGACAGAGAATAGATACAGAAAAACAATGAATAAATATTCTGAAGCAAAATGGGATGCACAAATGAAGAGATGGAGGAGAGATGTGAGAGAAAGTGAAGGTTTATATCCTGTTATGGTAGCGGAAGATCAGACAACAGCAACATGTAAAGAGAAAAGGAAGAACGTAGAAAGTGCAGAATCAAATCCCATTGAAATTGATGCTGAGTTTTTGGAAGAGCTTTTATTAAATAGACCTTCGCCATATCAGGAAGAGCAAGAGAGGGTTACTCCTAGTGCAACATTAATTGAAGTGAAGTTTTTCACTCCTCTCAAGTAAGAAATGTCGATAACTCAAAACAGGTTAAAAATGATTTGGCATAAAAGACTAATCTATTAAATTTAAATGCAGAAGCTTTATCTGTACCAGTGACAATTGGTCCCATAGTCCCGTTGTACAGTAAAGGTAAAAACATATCTCAAGTGCACCCTTTGACGGTGCCAGTTAATGATAACAGAGCTTGTAGAAGTGCTGTAGCAAGTGTAGTGGAACCTTTGATTGACATTTCAGAGAGACCAGTAGAAACTCCAAAGCGTAATACGCAGATAGGACCAAGGAGATTGTTACAGAATTTGGTAGAAGCAACACCAATGTCGGGGGGGGGGGGGGGTTCAATAGGACCATCTCCAGAAGAATTAGATGAATGAATTAGAGGAATGGCATCAAACAGAGTGAATGTTGATGTGGGTAGTTTAAAAGCAGATTTGGAAGAAATTATTCTTGGTACGATAAGTCCAGAAAGGTTGAGTAAATATCAGGAAGAAGAGTTGTTAATTTTGTGTAAGAATATCGCAATGAGAGCGAAAGCTCTTCACGAGAAATTTGCTGATATAGCACAGACATATGAAGTGGATAGGTCAAGTCAAAGGCTTTACTAAGGACATATTGACTGGACTTAAGTGATAAAGATTTGAAGAGTTTGAATGCTCCAGGGAAACTATTGCAAATTAATTAAAGCTCCTGGATGAGTTTGAACGATGGAAGGGCAGATGGGCTAAAAAGAAAGAAGAGATGCTTGCAAATGCAACATCATCAATGTATCCAGTAAGGGAAACAGAGAAAGAGACAGTAAAGACTGAAATTATATATCCAATGAGAGAAGTACCAGGTGGTGGATATGTTCATGTGCCATGGAATAGACAGAATATTTTGTCTTTTACGAATAACTTTCCGAAATTGAGAGAAAAAACAGGCGAATGGTATAGACAAGTGAAAAGATTTGTAAAAGTATCAAAGGTTTTGCTAAAGGATTTGGTTGGCTCGTTTGATATTGTGGTTCCAGCAGATTTGTTGGTTGAGTGCAATATTGCAACAGATTGACCTAAAGAAGACTACCCTAGCGATCCAAAAACAGAGCACCATCAGATGAAGTAATAAAAAAATATAATCAGGTCATTACATTTTCGAGAAGGAAAAATCTCACCAAAAGAGACAGATTGGGTTAAGGTAGACTGGACAACTCAAGAGTCAAAAGAAACTGCATGCATATTATGAGAGGCTTTTACAGGTGTTTAAACAACATAGTGGTATGGAAAATATCACTGATAAACAAATGGGACATTTTGTGTATAGGTTTGTATTTGGTTTAAAACCAGAAATTAGCAATATGATTCAGCAGCATTTGATATGTTGGCAAAGTAAAGGCATTGATGAGATACTTCGGTATGCAAAATGTTGTAGTGACGACATTGACTCAAGGCACAAGTAATTAAAGGAGAAACTGACACAAATGAAAGCAGCACAGAAAGGTGGGGATTTTGAAAATGGTTCTCAAACAGGTTTCCAGGGAAAAGGTCAGAATCAGAATACTCAAAATGCACAGTTTTCTACCATAGGAGGTGTTATGATAAATGGAGGTGTTCAAAGACAGGTGGAAGGTTGAGGTAGAGGTAATAAAGAAGATTTGAAATAGAAATTTCCTTGTCATGCGTGTGGTAAATTCGGGCATTTGAGGCGCGAGTGTAGGCTTGTTCTGGAAAATAATGATATGGATCAGAATTTCAATCAGCAGATGCAAGGTGTACTGAATAATAATCAAAAACAACAACAGCAAGTAGTGACACAGGCACAGATACCACAAGCCCTGATGCTAGGTAATGTGAATGGTCAAGTACAAAAATACAGTGCAAATATGGGTTTTCATTCAGGGGGACAGAATGGAAATAATCAAAATATACCAATGTCTTCACAGTATTGGCTGCAGTGTCAGGAGAGTGATTCAGATACATCTCAATGACCGTGCCTGAGAGGGGAGGAGGAGGAGGAGGAGGAGTAGGTGCTTGGTGCATCTCTTGAGGTAGATCAGTGTGGTCCCTTTGTGGATGGATAAGTAGAAGGCAATGCAGTAACATTCTGTGTAGACACTGGTGCTACCCGTTCCACAGTAAGAACTGCGGAAATTTCAAAACTACCCCTCTCGGTAGAAACAATCCAGGTTGTTGGCGTATCTAATCAGCTGATTAAAACTCCAGTGACAAAACCAATGAAGGTACACATTGGAGATTTTTGAGACTTGCATCGCTTTGTGGTGTGTGATTTGAGTCCAGTAAATTAGTTAGGAAGAGACTTGCTTTGCAAAATGAATTGCACCATCAATTGTACGGCATTTTAAAAGAAATACTGGGAATTCCTTGTAACTCACCTATTATGGGTATTAAAAAACGGAGCGTAAAATATAGGATTGTACAAGATTTGAGGCAGGTGAACAAGATAGTGATACCTTGCTGTCCGATTGTACCAAATTCAGCAGTGATACTTTATCAAATCCCATGTGATGCGGAGTGGTTCACTGTGATTGATTTGTGTCAAGCATTTTTCTCGATACCCTTACATCTGGATAGTCAATATTTATTTGCTTTACAGTTCGGAGACCGTGTTTTGGCATGGCGCTGAGTTCCTCAAGGGTATACAGGGAGTCCCTCAATATTCAATCAGATATTGAAAACATGTTTGGAATCGTTGGTAATGCCCAAAATTTCGGTACTGGTGTAATATATAGATGATTTACTGCATCAAAAACGAAAGAAGCTTGTGTGACAGATACCATTGCTCTGCTGAAAGATTTGGCAGTAGGAGGGCATAAAGTGTCACCAGCTAGATTACAATTTTGTAAAAAAAGAAGTTTTGTATTTGGGACACAAAATTGGAAAACGAGTCACGAAAATATCACAAGATCGAATAAATGTGATCTTGCAAATGAGTCCTCCCAGAACACAGAAAGAAGTTTGAATGTTTCTGGGCATTTTTGGATACTGCAGACAATGGATCAGTGATTTTTCACTGATTGTCCAGCCCTTTCAAAGATTGGCACACAAAGATGTGATCGATCCAATTGATTTGGATGAAGAATGCATGAGGGCATTCATAGGGTTGTGAGACAGTCTTTGTCGAGCACCTGCATTAGGAATGCCTCATTACAGCAAGAATTTTGCATTATTCTGCTGTGAAAGAAATTGTTGTGCACTTTCAATTTTGACGCAAACACATGGAACAATACACCGACCAGTGGCATATTTTTGTGCTACATTAGATGCTGTGGCAGCAGCATTGCCAGGTTGTCTGAAAGCAGTAGCTGCTACATGTGTGAGTTTGGAGCAGAGTGAATCCATTGTTATGGGTTATTCTTTAGAGTGTATGTGCCTCATTCTGTGGAGATTTTGTTGACCAGGACTCGTACACAGCATCTCACTAGTAGTCGTCTGACTAAGTATGAGAGAGTGATTTTGGGTGCGGAAAACGTAACAGTCACAAGATGTACAAATCTAAACCCAGCAACACTGTTACTAAGTCCAAGTTGTGAAGAAGTGGTGGATGAAGCAGAACATGATTGCCTGGATGTGACTGAATTGTGTACAAAACCAAGGCCAGATTTAAAGATACACCTTTATCTGAGTCGGATTGTGTGATGTTTGTGGCCGTCGGGGATGGCTATGGCGATGGCTATGGCGATGTCGGGTGCCGAGGAGGGGTTCATCCAGGTCCCGGTGAGGAAGGCGATGTCCGGGTTTGTTGAGTCGATGAGGTTCCATAGCTCGATGGCATGCCTGTGGACGGATCGGGTGTTGATCAGGATGCAGTCGAGGTTGTTTCCGGGGGAGACGTTCTTGTTGGGTGCGATGTGTGTTTGTAGGCAGGTGAAACGGCAGTTGCGGCAGGTGAAGGGTCCGTGTTTCCGCTTCGGAGTGGCGCGGCAGCAGCCCGGCGTGCGGCCGGGGTTGAGGGTGGTGAGGGTGGCGGTGTCGTAGGTCAGGCGGGGGGGGGGGAGGTCGTGGGGGCCAGGGGTTGTGGCGCTGTGCGCGGTCCAGGCGCAGACGGGCTTGCCTAAGACGCGCCTTCGGCGTGCCAGCGGCGCGCCCGCTGCGCGGCCTCGCAGCGGCCGCCATATATCGGTAGCCGGGGAGGAGGGGTCAGCTGGGAGGCGGGTGGCGGGAGGGTAGGCGGGGCTAGGGAGAAGCGGCGGGAAAAACAGGCGGCAAGGCCAGAAAACGACGAGTCCCAGAAAGGACGAAAAAACAGACGAAAAAGCGGAAAAACAAGGCAAAAGAAGAGGCGCTCTGGGGGCACTCACACAGGGTACACGAAGGAAGAGGGGTCACCAGGCAGCAATAACAATGACAGTAACGGCGCTTTGGGGACTCACACAGGGTACACGGAGGAAGAGGGGTCACCAGGCAGCAATAACAATAACAGTAACGGCGCTTTGGGCACTCACACGGGATACACGGAGGAAGAAGGGTCACCAGGCAGCAATAGCAATAACAGTAACGGCGCTTTGGGCACTCACACGGGGGTACACGGAGGAAGAGGGGTCAGCAGGCAGACAAGGAGCAACAACGGCAATACGGAGAGAGCAGCGGACAAGGTAGCAAGGCAGCAGGCAAAGGCAGGTGAGCACTGGTGGCGCTGCAGAGGAGGGGGAGCGACCTACCCTGAGGTCAAGGGTCGCTACCTCTGCCTCGCAGCGGCCGCCATATATGGGTAGCCGGGGAGGAGGGGTCAGCTGGGAGCCGGGTGGCGGGAGGGTAGGCGGGGCTAGGGAGAAGCGGCGGGAAAAACAGGCGGCAAGGCCAGAAAACAACGAGGCCCAGAAAGGACGAAAAAACAGGCGAAAAAGCGGAAAAACAAGGCAAAAGAAGAGGCGCTCTGGGGGCACTCACACAAGGTACACGGAGGAAGAGGGGTCACCAGGCAGCAATAACAATGACAGTAACGGCGCTTTGGGCACTCACACAGGGTACACAGAGGAAGAGGGGTCACCAGGCAGCAATAGCAATAACAGTAACGGCGCTTTGGGCACTCACACGGGGTACACGGAGGAAGAGGGGTCAGCAGGCAGACCAGGAGCAACAACGGCAATACGGAGAGAGCAGCGGACAAGGTAGCAAGGCAGCAGGCAAAGTCAGGTGAGCACTGGTGGCGCTGCAGAGGAGGGGGAGCGACCTACCCTGAGGTCAAGGGTCGCTACCTCTGCCTCGCAGCGGCCGCCATATATGGGTAGCCGGGGAGGAGGGGTCAGCTGGGAGGCGGGGGGCGGGAGGGTAGGCGGGGCTAGGCAGAAGCGGTGGGAAAAACAGGCGGCAAGGCCAGAAAACGACGAGGCCCAGAAAGGACGAAAAAACAGGTGAAAAAGCGGAAAAACAAGGCAAAAGAAGAGGCGCTCTGGGGGCACTCACACAGGGTACACGGAGGAAGAGGGGTCACCAGGCAGCAATAACAATGACAGTAACGGCGCTTTGGGCACTCACACAGGGTACAAGGAGGAAGAGGGGTCACCAGGCAGGATAAGAGATGAAAAAGGTTCCTTGCATGCTGCATATGCAGTTTGTACAGTGGCAATGGTTCTTGAAGCTTCATGCATGAAGTGAACAGTTTCAGCCAATATTTCAGAGCTTGTGGCGCTAACCAGAGCCGGTATAAAAAAAAATTCTAAGAGTGACCATATTCACTGATAGTCAATATGGTTTTGGGGTTGTGAATGATTTTGGACAATAGTAGATGCAACGTGGGTTTTTACCTTCAGCAGCCTCACAAATCCGGAATAGTAAGTTTGTAAAGGATTTAGTGATTGCATTACAGTTGTCCAAAGAAATTGAAGTGGTAAAATGCTCTGCACATCAATGTGGAAATGATTACATTACAGTTGGTAATAAATATGCTGACCAGGTTGCACGATTTTGTGCACGCAATTCGGTTTCAATAAACAAAAGTATCCAAAGAAACAATTGATGGACGGAATGCTGGACAATGCAAACATTCACTCCCAGTCACAAGGATATGGGTTAAATCCATCATTCTTTTCCTCACCACACCACCCCAGTTTGGACCCAGCCATATGCAAATCAGTCTCGAACCTGTTCCTTGTGGGAACAGTCCAGCCCAAACTGCCAAGCCTGGTCCTCCTTGGACCGGAAAAAACATCCTGGGACAGGTTTCAGGGCATCAGCCTTCATCAGACAGACTAGCTTGAATCCAGTGGTTTACTGAGCACAGGACCCACGTCTGGGCATACCCTTCCCACTTAGGGCAACATATTCAAAGAAACAATTGATGGACAGAATGCTGGACAATGCAAACATTCACCCCCAGTCACTAGTATCTCGGTTAAATCCATCATTCTTTTGCTCACCACCCCAGTTTGGACCCAGCCATGTGCAAATCAGTCTTGACCCTGTTCCATGTGGGAACAGTCCAGCCCGAACTGCCAAGCCAGGTCCTCCGTGGATCAGAAAAAAGCATCCTGGGACCGGTTTCAGGGCATCACCCAGGCTAGTTTGAATCCAGTGGTGTACTGAGCACGGGACCCACGTCTGGGCATACCCTTCCCACTTTGGGCAACATATCCAAAGAAACAATTGAAGGACGGAATTCCGGACAATGCAAACATTCACCCCCAGTCACAAGGATCTGGGTTAAATCCATCATTCTTTTGCTCACCACACCACCCCAATTTGGACCCAGCCATATGCAAATCAGTCTTGACCCTGTTCCTTGTGGGAACAGTCCAGCCCGAACTGCCAAGCCAGGTCCACCCTAGACTAGAAAAAAGCATCCTGGGACTGGTTTCAGGGCATCACACTTTATCAGCCAGGCTAGCTTAAATCCAGTGGTGTACTAAGCCTGGGACCCATGTCTGGGCATACCCTTCCCACTTAGGGCAACATATTCAAAGAAACAATTGATGGACAGAATGCTGGACAATGCAAACATTCACCCCCAGTCACTAGTATCTCGGTTAAATCCATAATTTTTTTGCTGCTCACCACCCCAGTTTGGACCCAGCCATGTGCAAATCAGTCTAGACCCTGTTCCTTGTGGGAACAGTCAAGCCCGAACTGCCAAGCCAGGTCCTCCCTGGACTGGAAAAAACATCCTGGGACAGGTTTCAGGGCATCAGCCTTCATCAGACAGACTAGCTTGAATCCAGTGGTGTACTGAGCACGGGACCCACGTCTGGGCATACCCTTCCCACATAGGGCAACATATCCAAAGAAACAATTGATGGACGGAATGCTGGACAATGCAAACATTCACCCCCAGTCACAAGGATCTGGGTTAAATCCATCATTCTTTTGCTCACCACCCTAGTTTGGACACAGCCATTTGCAAATTAGTCTTGTCCCTGGTCCTTGTGGGAACAGTCCTCCTGAACTGCCAAGCCAGGTCCTCCCTCGACCGGAAAAAAGCATCCTGGGACTGGTTTCAGGGCATCACCCTTCATCAGCCAGGCTAGCTTGAATCCAGTGGTGTACTGATCACGGGACCCACATTTGGGCATACCCTTCCCACTTAGGGCAACATATCCAAAGAAACAATTGATGGACGGAATGCTGGACAATGCAAATATTCACCCCCAGTCACAAAGATCTGGGTTAAATCCATCATTCTTTTGCTCACCACCCCAGTTTGGACACAGCCATTTGCAAATTAGTCTTGTCCCTGGTCCTTGTGGGAACAGTCCTCCCGAACTGCCAAGCCAGGTCCTCCCTCGACCGGAAAAAAGCATCCTGGGACCGGTTTCAGGGCATCACCCTTCATCAGCCAGGCTAGCTTGAATCCAGTGGTGTACTGATAACGGGACCCACATTTGGGCATACCCTTCCCACTTAGGGCAACATATCCAAAGAAACAATTGATGGACGGAATACTGGACAATGCAAATATTCACCCCCAGTCACAAAGATCTGGGTTAAATCCATCATTCTTTTGCTCACCACCCCAGTTTGGACACAGCCATTTGCAAATCAGTCTTGTCCCTGTTCCTTGTGGGAACAGTCCTCCCGAACTGCCAAGCCAGGTCCTACCTGGACCGGAAAAAAGCACCCTGGGACCGGTTTCAGGGCATCAGCCTTCATCAGCCAGGCTAGCTTGAATCCAGTGGAGTACTGAGCACGGGACCCACTTCCCACTTAGGGCAACATATCCAAAGAAACAATTGATGGACGGAATGCTGGACAATGCAAACATTCACCCCCAGTCACAAGGATATGGGTTAAATTCATCATTCTTATGTTCACCATCCCAGTTAGGACCCAGCCATATGCAAATCAGTCTCGACCCTGTTCCTTGTGGGAACAGTCCAGTCCGAGACCGGTCCTAGGAGGCTTGTTTACAGTCCAAGGAAACAAGAAATTGAAAAAGAAATTGCCACATTTCACCTGCTTGCAGAGTGCTCAATTGGCTACTCTTCGAAGCAAGAATTGATTTAAAAATCGCTTGCATGACGCACGAAGCCCTACATCAAAACACCCCGACGTATCTGGCGCAGAAACTGGAGCTCTCGTGTGGAAACAGATCCTCCAGGAGCGCCAGCAACTTTCTTCTGAAACCTCAAAGATTTGCCAAGAAGAAAACATATAACCGCGCCTTCTCTGGAATTGCTCCAAGGAATTGCAATGCACTACCCCCAGAAACCAGACTTAATCCCTCAACAGCCTCCTTCAAAAAAGAAGTTAAATCTCTTCTCATGACAAAATTCACTTGAACATTGTAGCGGACTCTTAGATCAACTAGCTGTACCATAAGACATTACTTTTGTTATACAATTTTTCCTTTGTAGATTGTCTCTTTTGTTCAACTATCTTACTTGCAAAGCGCTCTGATACCCGCAAGGGTCATGTTCGCGCTATATAAAACCTTCAAAATAAAATAAAATAAGGAAAACCTGGCCTGGCATATAGCTGGGTACAAACTGGAATGGAATGGGGAGCAAAAAATCGATGGCTTTAGGCCCTGATCTCTGTACTGGGGTGAATGTATGACATTGTTCTGCATTCTGTCCATCAATTGTTCTTTTTGCGTTTGTCACCCCGAGTGGGACTGGGATGCCCAGATGTGGGTCCCGTGCTCTCCATGCCACTGGAGTCGAGCTATCCTGGCTGATGAGGGGTGAAACCCCGAAACCGGTCCTAGGATGCTTGTTTCCAGTCCAAGGAGGACCTGGCCTGGCAGTTCGGCCTGGCCTGGTCCTCATCCTCGGTCCTACCCCTTCTGCCTGGGACGACTCCTGGTGGCCTGGTGGCCAGCCTCGCTGGGAACCACGCTGACACCCACAGACCACGCACGCCACCTGGGGTTCATCCTGGACTCATCGCTTTCAATGACCCAACAAGTCAACGCCATCTCCTTCTCCTGCTTCAACACCCTCCGTATGCTTCGCAGAATCTACAAATGGATCCCCACCGGAACGAGAAGGACGGTCACACAGGCCCTCGTCACCAGCAGGCTGGACGACGGCAACACCCTCTACGCGGGAACCACGGCCAAACTCCAGAAGAGACTCCAACGCATACAAAATGCCTCAGCATGCCTCATCCTCGACATCCACAGCCACATCACCGCCCACCTGAAGGACCTGCACTGGCTTCCCGTCAACAAGAGGATCGCCTTCAAGCTCCTCACCCACTCTTACAAAGCACACCACAACGCGGGACCAGCATACCTCAAAAAGCGACTCACCTTCTACACCCCTATCCGCCAGCTCTGCTCCACTGCCCTCGCCACCGTTCCACGCATCCACCGAACAACCACCAGCGACAGATCCTTCTCTCACCTCGCCCCCAAGACATGGAACACCCTCCCCATCCACCTACACCAGACCCAGGACCTGCTGAACTTCAGGAGACTCCTCAGCACCTGGCTGTATGATCAGTAGCTGCCTCCACCCCCCCCCCCACCCCCCCAGCGCCTTGAGACCCCCACGGGTGAGTAGCGCGCTTTAAAAATGTGTGATTGATTGATTGACTGCTCCCGTTGGGCGCAGGATCAAGACTGATATGCATTTAGCTGGATCCAACTAAACTAGAATGGCATGGGGAGCAAAAAAACGATGGCTTTAGGCCCAGATCTCTGTACTGTGGTGAATGTATGACATTGTTCTGCATTCTGTCCATCAGTTGTTCTTTTTGTGTTTTAATAAACAAAAGTGCCCAGAAATCTGATGCAAATTGTAATTTAATATTTTCTTCTGTTGAAACATGGGAGGAAATTAGACAATTGCAGGAAGAAGCTAGTGATGAAGAAAAAGAATTATGGACTAAGTCAGGCTACACACGTAGGGAAGAAAACGAGGTGTGGGTATGCAGTGATGGAAGACCAACAATGCCAGATCGTTTGCTGTCACAGATGGCAAGAATTTATCATGGCATAACACACATAGGTAGGGATGCCAGGATCAGACTTTTTAAGCAGACATGGTATAATCTCAAATTCAGGGTCACTGCAGAAAGTCTTTGCCAAAGGTGCATGACGTTTCAACAACAAAACAAAGGGAGAAACACAGTTGTCAGTTGGTGGTGGTTTGTCTGTTCTCTCGTTTGGTGGAGGCTTATCCAACAAGACGAAATGATAGTCTAACGCTGGCTAAATTACTGCTGAGAGAGATAATACCTAGATTTGGATTTCCAGTCTCTTTAGAAACAGATAGAGGGATACACTTTAATAATAAAATAATTTGGATGATTTGTGCAGATTTGCAAATTGAACAAAAATTACATTGTGCCTATCGACCATAAGCCTCAGGAGTGGTCGAACAAATTAATGGCACTATCGAATCCAGATTGGCAAAAGTATGTGCATCCACAGCATTTAAATGACCAGATGCTTTACCCCTACTTTTGATAAGTCTTAAGAAATATTCCTGATAAGAAAACTGGATTGTCCCCTCATAAAATACTTATGGGGAGAGCAATGAGACAGCCATTAGTTCCAGTGAATCAATTCATGGCAATAATTGATGATCTAGTGCTCTATTATTGCAAAGGACTGGATGATGTGGTTCGTTCTGTGTTTCATCAGGTTGGAGAAGTTGCAACCACAACACAGCAAGAACAAGCCAAGGTGAGTGGATCCAGGTGAAGAAACATGTATGGAAGTCGTGTTTGGAACCACGTTGGCATTGGTCATATCAAGTGATACCGGTGACAACAACAGCAGTGAAGTGTGGCGGCTTACCAAATTGAATTCATGCAAGCCACACAAGAAACTGAAGAAAGAGATCAAGAACAGGCTGAAAATAGCAGAGAGTCTGAAAGTGATCGAATGGAGTGGGCAACAGCTACTGGGTCCCAAGAAACGGCTTAGACTGTTGTCAAGGAAGAAGAAGAACAGATTCCAGTCCAAGGAAAAGTTCAAAAGAAAGTGTGGAAATGATCCTTTTTAGGGGCCCACCGGTGCAGGGGTTCACCCTTATCTGTCCACTGGTTCTTTTTAAAAAAAATAAATCTGTTTATTGTAAAGAAAAAACAAATCAAAAGACATTACAATAAACAACCAAATGCAAAATAAACCAACATCCGATATGCACAATGTACAATAAATGAGAAGTTGTCAACCCAAATAATTCAAAGCAGTCTCAAAGGTGCAGTCGAATGGAGCCCGATTAAAGGGTACTTGGTCATGGATAGTCTTTCGGCGCACAATTACAATGTCTCATCATCGGCATTAAATGGGGAGGTATCCTCAAAAGGAGCACATAGGCAGCCTCTGCTCTTGTTCCAGGGGGCCCAGATTTTTGTCCATTTTCCCGGGCATCCTCTACTTTTATACAGGATTGTCCACTGGTTCTTAAACCCACAAAGAAGAGATAGGCACGGCAGCTGGAATATCAAATAACAAGTTTCTTAATCTCTCATGAGTGGGACTACGTCAATACAATACCCTCAGGCCACTGTAGGAGGTAGTCCATAGAATACAGAAACCAAGGGTCTTTTATACCCTATTTACCGCTGAGTAAGCATGGAGACTCAAAGAGGAGGTACAACCATATACAGGAATAGTTGTTGACTAACATGGGCATACAGAAATTGCTTGGTCAACAAAGTGGAAGGGGAGATGTACTGCTTACTTCAGTTGGAATAGCCTGACAGTTACAGTCTAAGACAGGTGCACTCTAGCAGCTACAGGCCTTTCTGAGCATGCGCAGTGCTCTGGCTTAGTACTGAAGGAGTTAACTATAGTTGATGACTCAAGCAGAATAGAAAAGCAGGCAACAGTGAAGACGGAAGAAGCACATGGCTAACACATGGCTAACGAAAATGGATGCCAAAACAAAATGGCTTCTGCTTATGCTAACGGTAATTTCTGTGATTTCCACAGATGGTTTGAGAATTGTCTTGAATCTGGTGATTCTGTCCACGTGAAAAGGCAAGAAAAGGAGATGTATGGCCAAAAGGGGTGAAAAGACTGAAATATTCTCTGAAAAAGAGGGTTCCAAATCCAATCATAGAAGTATCGAGCACAAAGTGATTCAGAAATTGAGACAGTTCGGAGAACAAAGAGAATAAAAGTACCAAACAAAAAGTATACAGCACCTGAATAGACATATGGGATGAATGAAAAGGTCGAGCACAAGGAGCAAAGTCAAGAAAAAGTTGGGACAGGTTCAAGTTGTGAGCATTTTTATCAGTCACCCTAAATGAACTGAATAAGAGTAAAGAAAATTGAACTGGAACTGAAGTCAAGAGCTGTGAAAAAAAAGAAAAAAAAAAAGGGTGAAGAAGTAGGTTTGATTAGTGTTTGGATACACTATATATTTTTTTTAATTTTCTAAAATGGCAGAAATAAAATATGAGACTGAATATCAAAATCCGGGTTGTAGACGTGGATGTGTTCAGGCTTATTTCATAAGTATCTTACTACTAATGTTCGTCTGGTTAACACTTCTTGTTGTAGTGCCTTATTTTATGTACCCAATTAAAGGTAATGTTACTAATGATGGAACGAATGAAAATATTACTGTGGGAAATCTTAAAGAAGAAGAACCACAAACTAACATAGAGAAACTAACAGATGATAGCATGTATCATGATAAATCAATTAATGCCTTTTCGTTAAACGTTTTTACGAAATTATTGTATGACTATGTTAATATAATGGACGCAAGAGACTGTTATGTGTGCATGCAATTACCTTCGTCCGTGTCCGAGGGAGTGATGTATCATCACTTACCTTTTACGTATGGTGTCTCATGTAGTGTTTTAACAAGTCTCTTTTATGAGAAGGGTAGTCTACTGTACTATTACTCTAACTACATATTAATATTTTCTGAAGTACCTATTAGAAAGAATATGAATAGAGTGAGTAGTGCAAAAGATGCAGAGTATTTTGGAGATTTCTACCATACAACTAATACAATTGATACGGTATATGCACGCTGAAATAACTTAACATGTAGATTACTGCATGAGCCTTAGGTGGGGGTCTTAAACACTCTCCCAGGGGAAGCCGGAGCTGTAGT
Organism: Triturus cristatus; assembly: GCF_964204655.1. Lineage (NCBI taxonomy): Eukaryota > Metazoa > Chordata > Amphibia > Caudata > Salamandridae > Triturus > Triturus cristatus. Next base: position 1,294,359,361 of record NC_140590.1, read on the forward strand.
TGCTGGGGATCTAAATACAACATTAAAACCACTTGATAGTGAGGACAACGACCTAGCGAGGGAGGAGGATGAACACTTAGAATTGCATCCGATCAAACGTTGGACAGAGGCTGCAATTCATCTAAAAGCTCTCTGTTTGGAGCATGGTGTAAGTGCTGCCAAAGGCCGATCCACTTCCGACAGCATAGGGTAAAACACTTTTAACAACCGTTACCATTCTAGCCACATTGACTATCTCCTAGTCGGTTTGAACCTATGGCACACCCTTGATGATATGGTCGTTGAGGCACGTCTAGAGAGTGATCATGATCCGCTCTGCTCACGGTTCCTATATGGGGACCTACGTGTACCAGTACATCTGGCTACCTTACCCACCACAAGTGATCTTTTAGCCTTTAACAATATGCACAGAGTTAAATGTCCCAGGATTTTAGCATCTCCGGAAACGCTATCCACCATAAGTAGTGAGCTTCAGAGTACAGTCAGATTGATGGAATCAAGCCAGCCCTCCAATGAATTGGCTAAAGAACTCACACAGCTGCACAACTTACTTTTTGAAAAAATCCGCGGGCACTGCCAAAAACAGAATAAACCCAGAGCGAAAGATACCACACCCAAACATCATTGGTACAATCAGGATTGTAGATGTGCCCGTAAAGTCCTTGTAGAAGCAATTAAGTCGGGAGCTGTGGCTAGTGTGCGCACTGCCAGGACTACCTACAAGAATGTTATTCACTGTGCCAAAAAATCCTGGGATGAGGACAGATGGCAAGAATTAAAATGTGCGTGTGATAGCAACAACTCCAAGTAGTTTTGGAATGTGGTTAAATGGGGTAGGGGAAAAGAAGCACAGCCACCCGAAAATCATGTGTGGGTTAGCCATTTTGCCACCCAATATGCTGAAGACAAAGCAGACGATAAACTACCATTCCCCATCTATCCCTTCCCCACTGGCATCGTATTCAATGAGGCAGATGTTAGTGCTGCACTTAGTGCTCTAATAGGCAGTAGAGCTCCAGGGTTAGATTGTATCCCTGCCGACCTCTTTTTGTATGACAGACCGAAATGGACCAACTACATAATACTACTCACTAACGCTATAGCTCAAGGAGCACCTATTCTGGATACCTGGCGGGAGATAATTCCGATATATAGCAAGCATTTGCAATGCAATAGGTCTCGCATTAATTACGTTTGAGCTTTTGGCATTGCTAAATATTGCAACACCAATTGCAATAAAAGTCTATAAATTGTAGGCCAAAAAAATTTGTATTTTTTTTGTAGCAGTGGTGGCATGCTGCGCTTTAGATGAATATGTTTAAAAGTAAAGTGCGCCATACTGCGATTGCTACAATAGTTAATTGTGGATGCGTTAACAATTGATGTGTGCACTGATGGCTGGTGGTGTGTCTGCCTGTAGAAATTGTGCACTGCCGGCTGGTGGTGTGTGTGCCTGGTGGAAGCGTGCACTGACGGCTGGTGGTGTGTGTGTGCCTGGTGAAAGCATGCACTGATGGCTGGTGGTGTTTGTGCCCGGTGAAAGCGTGCACTGACGACTGATGGTGTCTGTGTTTGGTGAAAGTGTGCACTGATGGTGTGGTTGTGTGTGTGGTTGTGTGTGTGTGTGTGGTTGTGGGTGTGGTTGTGGGTGTGGTTGTGTGTATGTGTGGTTGTGTGTGGGTGGGTGAGGTTGGGTGTGTGTATGGATGTGTTTGTGTGTGTGGTTGTGGTTGTGTGTGGTTGTGGTTGTGTGTGGCTGTGGTTGTGTGTGTGTGTGTGGTTGTGGTTGTGTGTGTGGTTGTGTGTGTGTGTGGTTTGGTTGTGTGTGTGTGTGTGTGTGTGTGGCGAGCACCGGTACAAACAAAGGGGTGGAATAATTGTGCGCAAAGAACTGTAAAACCTGAAGACAGTTCGTGTTTCTTCGAACGCCATTACAAAAAAAAAAAACACAAGCTTAAAGAGCTGTAAAAGCTTAAGGCACTTCGGATGTATTGCAAATATGTGTTAAGTACGTGGAATGCTCAGTAAGGAGGGCTGATTCATTTGCTATGTAACAGATGCATCTACATCCAGGATTTCATTTGTTTGCATCGAACACCGCAAGAATAAACTACATAAAAATGAGAACTTTAAATTACTGTAGTTTCTTGGTATTAAACCAGCAGTGACGACCTGATTGCCTTTGACCCACTGGAAGCACAATAACTGCTTGTCGTTACCCTGGTATTTAAACGGCCCTTCTCGTAATTTGATCACATGAAGGGTTAAGGGTATACAAGACGAGAGAGGGGGGAGGAGTTGCAGCAACAACAGCCAATGTGGGCCAAGACAAGGGAGGAGGGGGGAAGCAGCGGCAACGAACTGCTGAAATGATCTCTTGGAGAGTGACTGGCCAAAATTAAACAAAACAAGCAGAGACTTAAAACCAGTTTCAATTTTACAATGAAATTATTATAAGTGGCCAAAACCCACAATGCGGTATTTGTTGTATTTGTTCCACGCAGACACTGCAACTTGGAGTGTGACGTAGTATTGGGGGATGGCAGTGTTTATGTTAGTTTTCTTGTGCCGTCCGGAGGCACACGCAGTACCAATAATTATGTTTAGTACTGTTTCAACCCGCCTCAACAAGTTTGACTGCTGCTGGGCATCTCTGCCAATATTATAATTTATATTATTTGTACGAAAGGCTGTGTGACCGCGTGGCGGTAATGGGAAGTAGACTAAACAAAACATGAACACGGGTCAAAGTAAATAAAATAACAAGGGGAAAGGACTGCAAAGGAGAGCGCGTGCTGCTTTTAATATAGAAAGTATTTTAGATTTGGTGGATGGGAATAAGTGCCGTACAGGAATGGGAGTTAGGAATGCTGCCATATAAAAGTAATGTGTGCATACTCCGGGGTGGGAGGTGGTGTTGGGGGAAGGCACGCGGAGATTAATTGAATTGGAAGCAGCACCCTGGCGAGGAAAGAGTGCAAAGACAAACATGCTTGAGAGCAGTGCTTAGGTAATTTACTTAGCTGTAGCATGTAGGTAGGTGACGCCCTTTACACAATGAACTGGACACCCCTGCAGCTATTTCACGATGAGATGGCCACTCCGGGGCGGAAGGGGGTGTTAGGGGAAGGCAGAGAGAGATGAAATAAAGTGTAAGCAGCGTCAGGTGTTGCGGTGAGGAGAGGGCAGAAATAAAAATAAATATGCTGAAGAGCTGTGCCCTTATTTAATGAGTAAGTCACTTTCTTGTTGCATGTAGCTGCCATCCTTTACACAGACAACTAGACGCGCCTGCTGCCATCTCACGATTACATGCATACTCCGTGGCTGGAAGTGTTGTTGGGTGAATGCACAGGGAGATAATTGAAGTGAAAGCAACCGCCCTTAAAGGACCATGCTTTAAAATGAAGCGCAGTGTACCGCGCTGATCCTTTAGAAAACTAAAAAGAAAATGCAGAGTCCGAGATGACTGTGAAGAAGGAGCACCTAGATACAATAAATAAAATTTAAAAAACGTTTTAATTGGGGAAATGTGGCTGGGGAAGCCTGTAGCTGTTCCCCAACACCAACTATCGGTAAATGCGGTCAGGGAAGTCCGTAGCTGGTGTGCTTGCAACAACATCTACGAAAATGTAATTTACAAACCAGCCCGGCGGAGCGTGGCGCGCGCGCGCTTGGGGGCGGGGGAGCGCATTCCAGGCGGGGGAGCGGACCCTTTGAAGTGCTCCCAAAAAGCGGATTGCATGGCGGCACGATGCGCGTGATTGTGCGCGTGCTAGCAATGCAATCCGCTTTTGGGAGCACTTTTCAAACCCGCTTTCAATAGTCTCGCTTCGCGATCGCTTACGCGATAGCAAGGCGAGACCTAAAAAGGGAGATAAATCCATACCTGGTGACTATAGGCCAATAAGCCGTATAGATCCCATACAGAAAGTGGTGGCCATGCTTGTTTTGGCCAAGGTCTAGGTCTGGATTGAGGCTAACACCATCCTCAAACCCCTCCAGGCAGGCTTAAGGGCCAATATTAGCACAATTGACCAGGTCTTTCGATTTGTTATTATATACCGGCGGACAATCATTCTCTGCAAAGGTAGCATGTATGCTACCTTTGTCGACCTCAAATCCGCCTTTGACCTGGTCTCACGGAATAAATTGTGGGAGGTCCTGAAGGAGATGGGGATGCCACTTAACTTACTTTCCTGATCGCCCACCTTCATGAGGATAATTATGCACAAATATGCTGGGGGCGGCAAGAAATAAGACAGAACCCTTCCCTGTGCGAAAGGGCATTCGTCAAGAATGTGTGTTGGCTCCCACATTGTTTTCCCTTTTTCATAAATGCAGTCGCAAACTTCCTTGATGTCACCCTTACTGATGCTCCTGTCTTAGCTGGAAGAAAAATCCCCATTTTGATGCTTGCGGATGACACGCTGATAATCTCCAAAACACCGAGTGGATTGCAGTGTGCCCTCCATCGTTATGAAGAGTTTTGTCTCCTGAGGGGTCTCAAAATCAATGCCCCTAAGACAAAGTTTATGGCATTCAATCAGCATAGATCATTCGGAAGAAAATTATGATGGATGGGCTTTCCCTGGAGCAGGTTGATGCTTTTGTCTATCTGGGCATCAAACTGCAGAATGACATGAGGGGGAAGCCACACATCGAAGTTATGGCACTAAAGCATCGGCAGTTAGCTGGTACCCTGAAAAAGGAATTTAAAACCTCTCTGACAAAGCCCCTTAGCCCGGTACTTCAAATTTACAACTGTAAAGTAGGGAGCTCAGTCCTGACCCAGCTAACAGCCGGGAATGCATTTTTGTGCGCGATCACAAGTTTGCCACAGAGTACACCCACCCTGCCTCTAAGGAATGACCTAGGCAGGAAAGCCCTGAAGGATTTAGCCAGGCTACGGCCAATTCTATTCTGGCATAGAATATGGTGTCCGCAGGAACTGGCAGTATACACAGAGGGCCCAAGGGATATCATTAATTTGGATCCCTTTCACAAAATTAGTTGGCTGCAAGATAGGAGAAGTCTGATTAATAAAATGGGCTTATCGCAGCTGTGGGATTCCCCTTCTACCTCAATGTTCCCGTCAAAAAATAGCCTCAAAGAAATTTACTGGGAAATGCTTGCACATGAAGAGTTCAGGTGCTATGACCCCACTTCACTCTCAGGGCTCTTTCTTCAAATAGAACCATGCCCAAGTCTCGAGCCTTATTGGGACATTATTAAAAAGCCTTTGAATCGGAAACTCTATTTTCAATTCAGATCAGGATCTCTGCCCCTGAAGTGTTTTTCATCTAAATGGTCTCCCACCGGGACAACAAAGGTCATGCATGCGCTAGTTCTAAAGAATCATATTCACATGTGCCTTTTGTTTGCCTTGCATATGCTGGCCTGCTGAAAGCCTGGCTGGCTCAGCTCTGTAAGAACCTGGGCACAAGATCACACAGCACAGCCCTGCGAATCCTTTGCTCCGATCTATCACCTAGGTATGTAATCCTGGTGGCAAAATTCTTGAGGTGTGTGGCACATAAGCTCCAAACAAATCAGGGCTGGCAAATGACTATGATGAGAGTTTTCAATACTGTGTTGGCACATGTGGGCATACCAGGCAGTGTGGGACCCATTATGTCTGTCAAGGCGCTTGAGACTCTTTGCACTCAATGTTGTTATCTTTGTTTTGTCATGCTATGTCTGATATCATGACAGCCCCGATTGCTTTTTTGCACAAACGTATAATAATGACATAATGATATCTCTGATTACTTCTTTGCACAATGTTTTAACCCAGATTTTAGCTTTTGTATTCTTGATTTTTTTAAGTTTTTATCTGTAATGCTTTTATGACTTGCACAGTCGAATAAAGCTTCTTTGACTTAACTTGAATTCATAGATTTAGTGGAGTATAGAAGACAAGGCTTTAGAGAGAAAGCAGCTAACCAAAAGTCTCATATACCCCCTTGGGCTTTTAGGGAAGGAAATTATAAGAAGGGCAAGACATATGCTGAAATGATGCTGGATTGGAATCACAAGGGAAAGCTGTGATTACTTAGACAGAAAACAGATTTTAATACTTATTTCATTGGTTCTAGTGAATGTTATCATGTTTTCTTAATAACTGGTGGATGGGGATTAAAGGGTGGTACTGACCCGGTTTTTTAGGGAATATATTATGTGTGTGGTAAAAATGTCTATTATAGATTGCCTGCACATTGGTATGGGTGGTGTTACATGATACTCTTTCCAAAAGTATACCACACAGATAACAAGCATTTGCAATGCAATAGGTCTCGCATTTATAAGAGTTTGAGCTATTGGCATTGTAAAATTACAATGTCTTTTATTTATGTTTTGGTTTTAAAACAAATAAAAGGCGTTGTCATTTACAATGTCAGTAGCATAAACTCGCATAAAAGCAGTGTGCGGCGTGCAGCAGTGTGCGGCGTGCAGCAGTGTGCGGCGTGCAGCAGTGTGTGGCGTGCAGCAGTGTGTGGCGTGCAGCAGTGTGGCGTGCAGCAGTGTTTCATGTAGCAGTGTGAGGCATGCAGCACTGTGTGGTGTGCAGCGGCGTGCAGCAGTGTGCGGCGTGCAGCAGTGTGCTGCGTGCAGCAGTGTCGTGCAGCATGCAGCAGTGGGTAATGCAGCAGTGTGCAGCAGTGTGCGGCGTGCAGCAGTGTGCAGCGTGCAGCAGTGTGCGGCGTGCAGCAGTGTGTGACGTGCAGCAGTGGGTGCCGTGCAGCAGTGTTTCGTGTAGCATTGTGCGGCGTGCAGCAGTGTGTGGCGTGCAGCAGTGTGCGGCGTGCAGCAGTGTGCGGCGTGCAGCAGTGTGCTGCATGCAGCAGTGTGTGGCGGGCAGCAGTGTGTGGCGTGCAGCAGTGTGTGGCGTGCAGCGGCATGCAGCAGTGTGCGGCGTGCAGCAGTGTGCGGAATGCAGCAGTGTGTAATGCAGCAGTGTGTAATGCAGCAGTGTGCGCAGCAGTGTGTGGCGTGCGGCAGTGTGCGGTGTGCAGCAGTGTGCGGCGTGCAGCGGTGTGCAGCAGTGTGTGGCGTGGTTTGTAAACAACAAGAAAAGCGGACATCAAAGGAAGGGTGGGAGGGAACGAGCATATGGGGTGTGAGTTATAACGAAAGTTAATTGTTGTAAGAGGGGATGCAGGAAGTGAGGCCGAGCGCGCGCTGGCGAAAGCAGTCTGCTGCTTTCAAGTCCGATGCCAGATGCCAGCTTCGTGCTTGAATGCCTCACATGCACTGGCCATAAACCGCATTCCTAAGGTCTTGTGCCCCTTACAAAATCTCTCTGAATGCGTGAGGCGGCGCACGCGCAGGAAGTAGCTGGTGGCAAATGGAATGCGCGTGGTTGTGCACGTAACCACCACCCGATCCGCCTGGGGAGCCTTTGGGAGCATTTTCTGAAGCCCCTGCATAAGTCTCGCTGTGCGATCGCTTACGCGATAGCCAGGCGAGATCTAAAAAACATGGAACCAATGGGAAAATGGCTGGATTAACACGAAACAAAAGGGGAGCTAGTTTTACTAAAATAGTAGATGATGTATTCGGAGCATTGATACCTTCAGTGGGTGTTATCCTTAATTCACACAAAATTAGAAAATTGTCCACAGCGGTTGATCGTTTATCAACGGATACTGCTGGAGGAATCTTAATGATTGATACTGAAATGGTTGCCATAAGGTCTATGGTTTTGCAAAATAGACTTGCCCTTGGTGTAATATTGGCGAAAAAGTGGAGAGTCTGTACCATGCTGAAAATTCAACAGTGTTGTACCTATATCCCAGACTAAAGAAAGAATCTAGAGGGATGTATTAAGAATATTACTGATTTACATAAGGATCTGTCTGAACTGAAGGTTGACGGTGTTTGGGATAAACTTGGTAAGGGTTTCTCTCCAGTAGGTAGTCGGTTTCTAACTTCAGTAACCGTTAGTTGGAAAAAATACTAACACTAATAATTGCAGTGGCTACGGGAATGCTAATATTGACAATTATATATAAATGTTGTAGATGCAAGAAAGGAACATTAGATATTAGACTTAGAGCTAAGAAGAGAAAAAGAGACGATTTTGAACTAGAAGATAAAACGAGAAATTACTATGAAATAGTAAATGATATAGATGAAATAAGAATGAAACAAAAGAAAACGGCAGCTTTTTAAATAAAATACGATGACAATCAGATTTTTGGGTTAGTTTTTTTGATGGCTCCAATTGCCATCAAAGGGGGGATTGATGGAGCACGTTTTTCACGAAACAAAACCTGCTCAGATTGAACCTCTTATTTGGCAAAATAATCATTAAAAAGCTAACAGTGTGTTACTAATCGAGTTTGATTTAAACTGCGCATGCATAAATGTGAACGCGTTTAAAGAAAACCTGGGGTAGGCCGCAAGCCTGTACATGATTAATGCAGAAACTAACGACTAAAGGGCTGCAAGTTTAATAATCACAAAAATGCTTTTGAATTTTGTGCAAACCATTAGTATTGCTAAGTTAAACACTTTAGAAATAGACTCATTTAAAATTATGGATTTCACGTTGTATTTGTCTTTCCTAGAAATTGCCTTTTTCTGTGCTGGAGAGAAAGGCCTCAGAAAAATCTAGTTTGATGTATTAACCACAGTGCGAGGAAGTGAGAGTGCTTAATCAGCTTTCCGTGTGTCACCGGTGATGGCCAAGGTTACGTGGAGAAAAACAATAAGCTACTGAGAGCGAGTTCCTCTGGAAGTGGACATGCGGACAGAAAAAGTTACACTAAAGTGAACGAAATGTGAAGATGCTGCGGAAGAGAAAGATACTGAGGCCTGTGAATGACTTATTGAGTTTGGACAATAGTGTGTGTGAAAAACGGAATTTGCTTGTAGTGGTGTGACCAAATCACCCCTGGTTTTAGCCAATTAGAATCCTTAGTTAGTTGTGTTTGATAGAGTAGGGGCTGGATTAGTGTGAATTTGGGGTATAATTATACCTAGTAAGTAGGTGGGGTTAGGCAGCGTATGTCTAACTTTCGACAGGAGAGAGCTGTATCGCTATTTCCTATTCTTGTGGGCTGGCTGATGATCTGCTGTTCCTGACTCTTAAACTTTGCATTTCAAAACCTTCTTTGGAGTGCCCTGCTACTCTCATGGCCAGAGGGTGGCATTTCTAATCTTAAAACTTGATTGATCGGTAAATATACTCAATCTCGGATTTGCATAATTATTTGCAGGTGTTTACTTTCGTCTCTCTACCTATCCACTCTTTGTACGCTGTTCATGAGATTTATACTGTTATTGATTAAAACTGAATGTACTTTTGTATGATTTACCCTGATTTGTGCTGTGTTGCGCTTAATGTGCATCACATTATGTAGATAACAGTTTTTTTGTTAACGGAAAAAGTGTCTGTTGTTATTATGGTATGAATATAATCAAGGTATAGGTTCCGATTATTAAGTACCAAATCCCTACCTTCTTAAAAAGATTCATCATTTAGAGATCATACATAACTTGGTAAGTTTTGAACTAAACTCATGCAGTGTGGAGGGTGCTAGAAATGTGGGCTCAGTCTATGAATGATTTATCTAAGTTCCTGAAAAGTTGGATCAGTACCTACTTGCCTACAAAGATTGTGCATCTGACCTATCGTACTCATAAGTAGATAACGACCCACACACCAAGACTGAAACACAAGACTCACCCAATGTAGTCACACAGTTGTTATAGCAAGACCAGACGTACCCTACATATTCTCAGAGAAAGGAAAATAAGTAACCGCAGTCACCCAAAAAGAGTCTGTGAATCAAGTGACCAACAATGCCCTGATGGGAGGAGGTGAATGACGATTGTTGCTCTGCGGAAAAAATGTGTATCAAAAATAGCACGGGTGGCTGAGATGAGAATATCGAGAAACACCATAGAAATAAGAGTGGATAAGAGGGTGTGTTGGATATTTGGCCAGCATGTGTTTATTTACTTCTTTCTTCTTCTGCTGCAGATGAGGCGGACCGGCCTCCTCCAGTTTCCCCAAGCAGAGGCTCCCACTGGAGAAATTCAGTTGGGTTTTGGTAAGCCTCTTCATTTTATCTTTAGATATGTAGACCAATGCCACCCCACCTTAACACAAATATGCTTGTCACACTTTTATGTCCTTGTTGGCATACATGTTTACAGCTGATCAATTGCTAATATACCTATACCAAACCCTGTTAACGAAATGCTTGTATAAGTACAGTTGCTTACCGTCAGACATACGCATACACCTGCAGCCCCACACAAATTGATGCATACATAGATGGTGCGTACATGCTAACATCCACAAATTTACTGATGCATGCTAACACTCATTTATGTTATAACGCAATTTCAAGCACTTAAATATGTATATGATTGCTTGCAAAATATCTACAAGTGTTCAACTACATATCAAAATAAACGTGCATTTACCGTCAAAGACGTACCCATGCATGAAACACTTATTGTACCTGTGTGTACCTGTAAAATTCCAAAGTGTTATTGCACTAATAGATGCCCACAAATATTAATACATGCCATAATGTATTCAGGACTCTCAAATGGCACACATTTTCCTTCATCTGTTTTGCCCTGTAAGCACATCTACAGTTTTGTCTAGAAAATGAAAAAATAAAAACCCACCACTTTTTCACATGCATCAATCCTTTGCATGCCGAAGCACGTGTGTATCTTTGTATATGGTAATGCCCAGGAATGCATATTTGTTCATCACAATATACATAATTTCTTACATTTTACTGCCCATGCAGTTACGAAAGCACATTCATTCCCATTTTTGCTAAAACATATAGATGTATTATGGATGAGAACATGCTTGTATGTACCTTGAACATGCTTTCACATACACACCTTAAGGGTATGTTATCTTTTATTACCCTGCACTCTTGTGGACTGTTGCACATGCACACATACTCCCACTCAAGTAGCAAATGTGTTCTTAAATAGACTTTTATGCCTCTGTCTCCCTTTCCGCTTGAATTACCTCAGCTTTCCTCTTGTCTACCTCAGCTTTGTTCTTGTTCTTCATTTGCTGGTAATGCTCTACATTCCTTCTCTCTGTCCTTTTCCCCCTCTACAGGCTTCTGGGTCTCTGTAATAATTTTGCCTACGTGATCATGCTTAGCGCAGCTCATGACATCCTCCAAAAGCAGGAAACAAATGGAACCACCCTAGTGAGTATACCATTTTCCGGTGCAGACAGTGGCGGGTGGCAAGTACTGCGATTGGAGAAGCGGGCAAATGGGTGGGTGCTTAAAACAAATACATAACAGAAATAAAATAAATGCATGAATGAAAGAAATAAATAAAAAGTTACTTACCGTGCTTGCTGCAGACATGTCCTCCTCGCTTCTGTCCTCCTCTTCCCTTAACCAATCCTGGTGCTGCTCTCAGGCTGTTAACCAGCATGAGAGAAGCACCAGGCTTGGAAGGAGCAGCCACTCTCGGTGCTCCAGAGGGCACTAGAGGCCTGTGCAGGCTCTTAACCCAGCTGGGTTGAGAGGTTTATAGTGTGTATCGGCTGGCCAAATTGACATGCACACTATAAACTAGTGCTCACGCAGCCCACCAATGCTGCCCCTCGGTTCAGGGCGGGGCTGTCGAAAAAAAAGAATGCTAATTGTTAGGCTTGGCACCATTGGCGTGGGTCTCCCTTCCATTTTTTTGCTGTTGCCTCCTGTGTTTTTGCTGGTCTAGAGGCTTTGGGCACTTTGCCACTGCTATTCAGTGCCAAAGTGCAAGTGCTCCCTATTGTAAATTGTTGTAACGGATTATTGACTCCATGAGTGGCTATTTAATTTACTTGTCAGACCCTAGTACAGTGCATCATGTGTGCCCAGGGCCTGTAAATCAAATGCTGCTGGTGGGCTTGCAGCACTGGTTGTGCCACCCACAGAAGCAGCTTGTAAAATGTTGCTCAGGCCTGCCATTGCACAGCCTGTGTGCAGTCTGGGACTGCCATGTCGACTGGGCAAGTGCACCCACTTGCCAGTCCCTAAGCCTTCCCTTTTCTACATATTAGTCACCCCTAAGGTAGGCCCACGGTACTCCTGTGGGCAGGGCGCATTGTATGTTAAAGGTAGGACATGCCCTGATGTGTGTGGCATGTCCTGATAGTGAATTACAGCCAATTTCATTTGTCACTATTGCAAGGCTACCTGTTCCCATAGAACCGAATGGGCAGTTTGATTATAACATCTCATAATCCTAACTGATCCAGGGAACAAGGTAGACAAGCATTTGCAATGCAATAGGTCTCACATTTGAGAGTTTAAGCTGTTGGCATTGTAAATGAGAGTGGATTTTGTTTATCTGTTTAAAAACCTCACATAACTAAATGGCATTGTCATTTTCAATGCCAATAGCTCAAACTCTCGTAAATGCGAGACCTATTGCATTGCAAATGCTTGTTTTCCAACTGGGAGAGAACTGGCACCACAGACAATTTGTAAGGAAAGAAGCAACACAGACAACCGGAGGGTAGGGGATAGGAGATAAGAAGCAACACAGACAAGGATGATCGAGGGAAAAAGAAAATAGCACATCAATCACAGCACAAGAAGCGGAAGGACAGTAAACCAGATGAAGTAATCGTTTCGTGATCTTTATTTCGACTTCATAGAGTCATAAAAGAAATACAATACAAATAAGACCAAATCTTTACACAATAAGTAAACATTTTGGAAAAGTAAAGAAAGTTACATCATCTACAGAAATATTTCCCAAAAATAAGAACTTCATATATGGCAAATAACATTTCATTTTGTCAAAAAAGTTCTTCTAATATTCCACACAGCAGCTAAATACTTGCTGACAGCAAATACAGTTAGAGGGGATAAATCAGATTTAATTAATCGGTAGGCATCCAAATGATGCCTAAAACCCCAATTTCTGCAAATGGGAATAATCCACTTTTTCCTAGATTTAGCATAGGATGGGCAAAAGAACATTAGATGGATATCATTCTCCAGCTCTTCAATACAGGCTGGACAATTTTTAGAAGTAGGTGGGTGCCAACTGCTAGTAAGGCCTCTAATTGGCAAAGCATTATGTCTCCATTGGAGAAATAGTTTCCTGAGACCAATGGGGTTAATATCATCCAGGACTGTCTCCAGTTTATAGTAATCCTTCACTGTTAAAAATGTAGTAGACATTATCCCCAGTGTATCACTTGCTAGAGATGCAGTCAAATTGCGATCATGGTACAATGTAACCAAATCTTTGCGGGATATAGTACTACAGGCCACTTGCGGGTTTGCCCACAAGGCCGATAAACCCAACCTTATTAATTCGTCCTTTATATATTTAAGCCATGGAATTTTCCGTACAGCTGTATGTTGATATAATTCCATGAATTCACACCGGTAACTCGAGAGTTCGCGGGTTACCCAAAGTCGCCTCCAGAAAGTTAGGGGCTTCACACCTAATTCCTCCTTTACTGATCTTAATCCCAGATCAAGCCTGAGGGGGAGAAGTGGTGAGCTCAATGGTAGAGCGGCCAAGTTCCGTATGAACTTGTTTTCCGTAGCAACAATTTCAGGGGCACAATTATGGCCCCACAATTCACCCCCATATGTTACTGCCCCGCGCGCCTGCATTTTGTAAATTTCAAGTGGCGGACCAATGGGATGTGTCATGGATTTATTCCATAAATTTATAATGCCCCCCACCTTTTGGGTTAACTTTAAATTTGATTTTGTCTGGTGATGAGACCAAGTCAACTTTTCATTCAAGGTCAATCCCAAATACTCGAAAGTGTGAACTCTCTCAAGACTGACACCATGACTAACCGGGTTAGGACGAGATGACTTAGGGGGGTTAAAGATCATGAATTTTGTTTTAGCCGTGTTGATCTCTAGCCCCCGATCAGAACAAAAAGAGACAAAACCATCCAAGACTCGTTGGACGCCCATAGGAGTCTTGGCGAGTAGCAGGGTATCATCGACAAACATAATAGCCGAGATCCCTGTACCAGCGAGTCTTGGAGCGTCTCTGTTTGGGACCTCGTTCAAATAGGAGATTAGCCCGTTTACATTGAGGCAAAACAGGGTCTGTCGCAGCCTGGAATCCTCGGAATCGTACGTTGCTTTTATGGTCCACCTCTCGACACCACCACGGTCTGGTTTGTAGTCACAGACTCCATGGAGTGGTCAAGCGGGGGAAGGAAAGGATGGGGACAGCGGGGAGGGAGACCTGTAAACCAAAAGTACAAACACTTAGATATAATAAATACACATATCCTCAGGCATGTACGATCTTGTCTACCCTTATACTGTGAAGGCACCCATGACCTATGATTTTACCTGCAAAGGAAAAAAAGGCATCTGCATGTTTCATCAGCAGTTGGAAGAACCAGTTTTCATTAGTGGAACATTCACCGGATACTGTTAGATCACCCCTTGCGCCACTCCGGGCGCTGTTCTCACTGTTAAATTATAATGTCACACAATACGCCACTCCGGGCGTTAAACACACTGGAAATGAATAAGGTCACACAATACGCCTCTCCTGGCGCTATGCACACTGGACTTGAATAATGTCACACAATACGCCACTCCGGGCGTTAAACAAACTGGAAATGAATAAGGTCACACAATACGCTTCTCCTGGCGCTATGCACACTGGACTTGAATAATGTCACACAATACGCCTCTCCTGGCGCTCTGCACAATTGAAATGAATACAGTCTCACAATACGCCTCTCCTGGCGCTATGCCCACTGGAAATGAATAATGTCACACACTCCAGTAAATCACAGGTATGAGGTAAGTGACCCGCGGGGCAGGAGCCACTGCGCGTTCCACTTTCTGCTCCGGGGAAGGAATCCCCAGCCGGGGCTTCCCAAGAGTAATCACCCACGCCAACCTCCCGCAAGAATCCGGACAAGGATTCCGCCAACGGGAGCATAAGCGTTATCAAGACTTTGCCGCTTCCACTGCGAAGCACTGCCACAATAGCATACGAGATACCTCAAGATTGGTGCTACTGCACCCTTACCGGACCGTTGGCAGCTAGTGCTCCTCAGCGTCTGGAGTAACCGGCACCGGCATGGAGTGCTCAGCCCCGGAAATACCTTCCTTGCGCGTCGCGCTGACGTCATCGACGCGCCTCCGCCGGGGCTCATGGGAAGTGTAGTTCTGAGACCGGTCGGAACGGGAACCTCCTGCGGCGCCTCGTCAGTGTCTTCCGACGTGGCTCCTGACAGTACATCCCTCTCCTGAAGAACACTGACAGAGGCAAGGTTTGTGAGGGAAACGATTGTGAAACATCCGCACATATCTAGGAGCGTGGACGGCACTAGCAGGTTCCCATGAATTTTCTTCTTCACCATAGCCTTTCCAAGCGACCAGATACCACAACCGGGTGCGGTGGATCTTTGAATCTAGTATGCCTCGTACTTCATGCTCAACCTCCCCATCCACCAGAACGGGGGCTGGGACTTTATGCGCCCCTGATTTCGCTGGTTTAAGTAGGGAAATGTGAAATGCCGGATGTATACGAAGGGAAGAGGGCAGATTTAGCTTCACTACCACAGGATTGATTAGCTTCGTTACTCTATATGGGCCAATGTAGCGTGGATTGAAGATACTGTATCTTTTAAACCTGATGTTCTTGGTAGATAGCCATACATAATCGCCTATTTTGTATGAGGGACCCTCCCGTCTATGCTTATCTGCCTGTGTTTTGTACTGTCTTTTGGCTTTTAGCAATTTTTGCGTACCCTTTGTAATGTTGTTTGGATGTGAGTTATCCTTTCCCGTACCTCGGGCACCTTCTTTGGGCCCACAGGATGCTGGAAGGGAGAAAAGTCAGGATGAAAACCATAAGTGCAGTAAAAAGGCGTGTGTTTTATGGATCTATGCATGGCGCTATTATACGCAACTTCCGCTAGCCAGAGCTGTTCGACCCAGGATTCGGTGGCCACCTCCCCGTAACATCTGAGGTATTGTTTGAGGGTCTGATTGACCCGTTCTGTCTGGCCATCGGTTTGGGGATGGAAGCTAGTGGACAGGTTGGATGTGATCTTAAGGGCCGAACACCATGATTTCCAAAAGTGTGCAGTGAATTGGGCCCCCCTATCCGAAATTACCACGTGCGGCAATCCGTGCAGACGGACCACATTATGCAGCAACAGGGATGCCAATTCTCCGGCTGTCGGTATCTTTTTGCAGGCTATGAAGTGAGCTAACTTGGTCAAATAGTCCACCACAACCAGGATTACTGTGTGCCCTTTGTCTGGAGGCATCCCGACCACAAAGTCCAGGGATATTTGTTTCCAGGGGATGCTTGGCGTAGGAAGAGGGTGTAGGAGACCCACCGGTCGAGCGTGGGTGGTTTTCATTTGACAACACACCGTACATTCACCCACCCAAGTTCTTACGTCCTTCCTGACTGTGGGCCACCAGAATTGTCGCAGGATTCGCTCTCTGGTTTTTTCGATGCCATTATGTCCTGCACTGGGTAAGGAATGACACCAGTTGAATACTTGCTTTCTCAAGCGAAGAATAGGTACCAGTATTTGGTTTCCTCGTACGGGGACCCCCCCTTTTAATGACCACTCCTTGTTATTACCCAACCATTCCTTCCATTTGGCTTGGGAAATGTTGAGTGCGATGCTCTTAAGGAATTGTTCCGTGACTGTGGCGTTGATCACGTTCTTGGGATTAACGATGGCATTCTTTGCTGGCGTTTCTGGATTGTCGGGAGAGGATTGGCGACTGAGCGCGTCTGCCTTTTTGTTTTCACTTCCAGGGCGGAACGTTACGATAAAGTTATACTCCGCAAAGAATAGCATCCAACGAAGCTGACGGGGAGACAGGTGTCTGGCTGCTGCCATGAATTGCAGATTGCGATGATCCGTAAAAACGGTAACCACGTTTTTGGAACCCATCAGGTACTGTCTCCACTCCTGGAACGCATTCTTGATGGCTAACAATTCCTTCTCCGCTATCGTATAATTACGCTCTGCAGGGTTCAACTTTCGTGACATAAAGGCCACCGGGTGCATTTGCCCCGTCTCTAGGTGTCGCTGTGAAAGGACTGCTCCTACCGCATATTCTGAAGCGTCCGCTTCTACGATGTATGGTAGGTCGGGATCGGCGTGTCTCAACACCGGGGCGGAGGTAAAGGCCTCTTTTAAGGCTTCAAATCCCTGTTGGGCTTCCTCGTTCCATTGAAATACCACCTTCTTCTGTAATAGGCGCGAAAGGGGAGCGGCCAATTTGGAAAATTGATTGATAAACCGACGATAAAAATTGGCAAAGCCCAGGAAGCATTGTATGTCCCGAACCGTCTTTGGAATTGGCCAATCTTTCACTGCTTGGATTTTTCTGGTGGACATTTCCTGCCCGGAAGGGGTTAGCATTACTCCAAGGAACTCCACGGTGGTGACACTGAACTCGCATTTGCTGATCTTGCAGAACAGTAGGTGATCGCGTAGAGCCTGCAGTATGGTTCTTACATGCGCTCGATGTAGTCCTATAGATGAAGAATAGATCAAGATGTCATCTATATATACCACCACGAAACGATCCAGGAATTCCCGCAGAACATCATTCAGGAAATATTGGAAGGCGGCAGGTGCGTTGCAGAGTCCAAAAGGCATGACCCGGTACTCATACAGCCCGTACCGGGTCTTAAACGCCGTCTTCCACTCATCTCCCTGTCGCATTCGTACCAGATGATACGCCCCTTTTAGGTCTAAACGGGTATAAATCACGGCTTTTTGGACTTGTTCCAACAGGACAGGGATGAGCGGCAGCGGGTACCGATTCTTCACGGTGATGGCATTAAGGGCGCGAAAATCCACACAGGCGCGTAACTCGCCGTTGGCCTTGGGTATGAAAAACAACGGGGACGCTGCCGGGGATTTGGATACCCGAATGAACCCTAAGGCTAAATATTTATCCAGGTATTCTCGGAGGTGGAGGTTCTCGGGTTCAGTCAGGGCGTACACTCTTCCTGTCGGGACCACAGCCCCAGGCAATAGGTCTATTTGGCAGTCATATTGTCTGTGGGGAGGTAGGGTTTCGGCCAAGGTTTCATTAAACACATCCTCGTAATCCTTGTAGTCGTCGGGTAGTGTCACTGGATGTTCCGCCGCTGTCGCGATGTGGTGTTTTTCCGTCTCCATGGTTGCCGGGAGAACGGGGATGGACTTGCAATGCCGTTGGCAGTAATCGGATGTGAAGGTCAGAGTTTGTTTTTCCCAATCCACCAAAGGGTTGTGCTTCTTCAGCCAAGGTAGGCCTAGGATAAGTCCATACTGCGGCGCGGAGATAACATTGAAGACCAGTCTTTCCAGATGGTCCTTCCCATGGAGAACTTCCACTTCTTTGGTGCAGAACCTAATGGGACCCGCCTCCAAACGTCTCCCATCCACTGCGTACACTGCTTCAGGTAGAGTCTTCTCGAGTAGTTCAAGGCCTATTTCCACCGCGTGCTCGTGATCGATGAAGCACCCTGTTGCTCCAGAGTCCAGCATAGCTTGCACCTGCCTCCACCTGCCTTGGATCAGAAGCTCTAGCGTCAGGAAATAGTGTTCTTTCCCACTAAGATGGTACCTGTCTAATGAAGGGATGTACGTTTTGCTTGACGAAGTCCCTTCGTTCATCCTCAAGCTTGTTCGTTTCCCGCCGTTGATAAGGAGTTGACTGGAACTGACCTTCGGGTGTCTGGACGGGCAAATTTTGTTCTCAAAGAGCACTCCCGAATAAAATGACCCTTCTTTCCGCAATAGATACAAAGGCCTGTCTTTCTACGGTGTTCTCTCTCCTCAGTGGTGAGTGAGGCCCGCACCGATCCGATATCCATGGGTTCAGGTTTATTAAGGGAGTGGGTTTCTCCACGATAGGTTGGATCATATCGAGGGGGCACGCGCTCCTTCTTCTTGCGATCCCCTTTCCGGTCGCTCAGGCGATGATCCAACCGCAATGTAAGATTTATTAAGTCTTCACACGAAGTAGGTTGGGGGTCTATCTGGGCCAAAACATCTTTCATTTCGTCCCTAAGCCCTTGCTGGAACAGGGCCGCTCGTTTGGATTCCGGCCAGTCGGTCTCTGCAACCAACCTTCGAAAGTCATTGAGGTATGAGATGAGATCTCGGTTGCCCTGTCGCAACTCCAATAGGTCTCTGTCTGCTGAATTCGTGGCGGCCCTGCGATTAAAGGTTTTCTCGAAGGCACTGAGAAAAGAGTCCCAATCGTAAAGCAGAGGGTCATCGCTCTTCACTAAAGGTACGGCCCATTGTGCTGCATCCCCTGCCAAGTATGAGAGAAGGAATGCCACCCGGGCATGGTTGGTAGCGAAGGCTTTGGCCTTGCATGTGAAGTGTAACATCACTTGGGTTAAGAATACTTGGACCTTGCTACTGTCCCCGTAATATCTCTCCGGTGGGGCCAGGGAAATGGGAGTTGGCATTTCCACTACTACAGGAGTGGGATGGGATCCGTGAGAAATGCCAGCACTAAAAGGGTTTCGCTGCATTCTATCTACTACTACATGTAGTGCAGCGGTTTCTGCTCTAGCGGCCGAGAGTTCTGTCTGCATTAGGGCTAGCGCGGCCATGACGTTGTCCATAGTGGCCATACTCAATGTGCGATCGGGAGGATACGTATACGTGGGCCGGTTACTCTGTCGCAGCCTGGAATCCTCGGAATCGTACGTTGCTTTTATGGTCCACCTCTCGACACCACCACGGTCTGGTTTGTAGTCACAGACTCCATGGAGTGGTCAAGCGGGGGAAGGAAAGGATGGGGACAGCGGGGAGGGAGACCTGTAAACCAAAAGTACAAACACTTAGATATAATAAATACACATATCCTCAGGCATGTACGATCTTGTCTACCCTTATACTGTGAAGGCACCCATGACCTATGATTTTACCTGCAAAGGAAAAAAAGGCATCTGCATGTTTCATCAGCAGTTGGAAGAACCAGTTTTCATTAGTGGAACATTCACCGGATACTGTTAGATCACCCCTTGCGCCACTCCGGGCGCTGTTCTCACTGTTAAATTATAATGTCACACAATACGCCACTCCGGGCGTTAAACACACTGGAAATGAATAAGGTCACACAATACGCCTCTCCTGGCGCTATGCACACTGGACTTGAATAATGTCACACAATACGCCACTCCGGGCGTTAAACAAACTGGAAATGAATAAGGTCACACAATACGCTTCTCCTGGCGCTATGCACACTGGACTTGAATAATGTCACACAATACGCCTCTCCTGGCGCTCTGCACAATTGAAATGAATACAGTCACACAATACGCCTCTCCTGGCGCTATGCCCACTGGAAATGAATAATGTCACACACTCCAGTAAATCACAGGTATGAGGTAAGTGACCCGCGGGGCAGGAGCCACTGCGCGTTCCACTTTCTGCTCCGGGGAAGGAATCCCCAGCCGGGGCTTCCCAAGAGTAATCACCCACGCCAACCTCCCGCAAGAATCCGGACAAGGATTCCGCCAACGGGAGCATAAGCGTTATCAAGACTTTGTCGCTTCCACTGCGAAGCACTGCCACAATAGCATACGAGATACCTCAAGATTGGTGCTACTGCACCCTTACCGGACCGTTGGCAGCTAGTGCTCCTCAGCGTCTGGAGTAACCGGCACCGGCATGGAGTGCTCAGCCCCGGAAATACCTTCCTTGCGCGTCGCGCTGACGTCATCGACGCGCCTCCGCCGGGGCTCATGGGAAGTGTAGTTCTGAGACCGGTCGGAACGGGAACCTCCTGCGGCGCCTCGTCAGTGTCTTCCGACGTGGCTCCTGACAGGGTCGGTGCCAAAACACACCCCTGCCTTACCCCCCTTTCAACGGGAAAACTAGATGATAGATCTCCTTCTCTCCCGCATCTGACCCTTGCAAAGTTATTAGTGTGGAGACGCACTATAATCTGCAAAAGAGGTGCTGGGACGCCTATTTCCTGCAACACGGTCCAGAGTTTCCTGCGTGGGACCAAATCGAAGGCCGCACGCAGGTCAACAAAAACAGTATAGAGAGAACCCCCCTCCACCTTAACTGTCTTCCAGAAGAGCATACTCAATCTAAAGATCTGGTCAGTTGTTGAGACGCTCTTTCTGAATCCCGCCTGGTAATGACTCAGAATCTCCGATTCCTCCATCCAGTCCAAAAGACGGTCTAGAATTAGCCTTGCAAAGAGTTTCTGAGCAACATCTATAAGGCTAATAGGCCTATAATTACCGGGCAGCAAAGGTGACCCCTTTTTGAAAATAGGGACAACTTCTGCGCCCAGCCATGTAGAGGGAACTGGCATACCCCCGGCAATTGCATTAAATATTGTTGTAAGGTAAGGCGCCCAGACTCTGGGTTCATGTTTATACAAATCACCAGGAACCCCATCCAACCCAGGTGCTTTGCCCGCGGGAAGCATAGATATGGCGCGTTGAACCTCACTCAGGGCAAAGATAACCTGGTCTAGACCAGCAGCATCGCACAGAAGAGGCTCAGACATAATGGGGTCCAAACAGGAATAGTCCCCCCTATAGAGGGTACTAAAGTGTTCTTCCCATATTTCAGGGGCAATATTTGGTTTTACTGCTGCATCAGGTTCATCTGTGCCGGTAGACACAATCAACCAGAATCTCCGCGAATCTCTAGCCTGAAGGGCAGATGTTAACCTAACCCAGTTTTCTGTAGCCCACTCAAGCTTGGCATAATGTATTAAATTCCAATAAATTTGTCTCTTGTATTGGATAACATCCCTGCTAGCTTTCTTTTTTAGTGCATCCAGCAGGTCACTCTTAGCCGAACTACATGCCCTGTTATACCATTGGTACCGTCTACATGTCCTTTTCGTACAGGGGACTATTGGATTAAATATATCAGCTAGGCTGATAAATAGTACTTTATTAACATCAGCCAATTTTCCATAGAAATTAGGGAAAGAATGCTGCTCCATTAGAATAAGTACATCGTTCAGTGCTGGGCCAACCCTAGCATACACTTGAGATAGTTCCCCTGGATTACCAGCCAATTTAGCCCATTAACTCTGCGTTTATTGTTGGTCAAAATAGCTCTGTTTGATGCCACAGATTTGGGTAGTGGCAGGGAATCACCAGGGCACAGACCTAGTAGAGAAACATCCAATATCAGGGGATTATGGTCACTCTCCCCCCCTGCATACCACCTCAAAGTCAGAGACTCTGTTCCACTCCTCACACTGGACAAAAATATAGTCAAGTCTGGCCTCCCTCCCTGGTTTATTATACGTTGGCCTTGAGGGATTGTCAGAAATTGTTCGACCATTACAGGCCCTAATCGAATGGGCCATCGTTAGGGAGGTGATTTGAACGGCCAGGGGGGCCCAAGACCTTACCATTGGGCCTACCACATGTGGGATGTGCCATATTTCATCCTCCTCTTGATTTATTTGGTCCACCAGCCCCTGAAGAGGTTCGAAATGGGAGTTAAGATCACCAGCTATAACAAACATTGTACCCTCGGGGATCTTAGTTAAAACATTTGATAAAACATCAATAACCCCAGATTCCACACATAAATTCACAGGTCTAGAATACATGTTAATCACCGCTAGCTTAATGCCTGTCCGCCAATCCAATAACAAGCAGAGAACATCATCAGACCCTGTTTCTAGAATCCTGGCACTACAGCCCAAATGGGTAGCAACCCAGATGGTTAAACCTCCTGAAGGGCGACCTCTACCTCCCCACATGGCCGGAATAGAAAAGGAAGCAAACCCGATACGAAAGTATTCTTGCCTTGCCCTTGTTTCTAGGAAACAACATATGTGGTGGAGGTCTATGAAAGAGCCCCATACAGGGCAGGTAGGCTTGTTGGCGAGACCAGCTATATTCCACGAAAGGATTTTGTATATAGATGAAGGATTTGTGGTAACATCAGATTTTTTACGCGCAAGGGGTTCACTAGAATTCATCAAAGAGGTTGGGAGGGTATCGGGAAGGGCACAACGGGGAGACTGTAGCATGGGAAAAGACACAACCTCAATAGGGGGATTGGAAATAGCATCCTCTCGACTCAGTCAGTCAACCTCTTCAAGGCAGCCGTACCTATTGGTACACGAGTAATCGCCACGTGTGGGCACAACAAAACGAGTGTGCCTCTGTCTTCTGCTAATTGAAGTGGATCCGACCCTAGTCCAGTTTTCGGCATCCTCGGACTGGGTAAAGATATTTGTTGGCGGATAGAAAAAAGACAGTGGGAGGGATTTGATGGAGGTACCTCCCATATTACCCAGCCAATTACAGATGTATGATACAGTCTGGGGATTGCTAAAATTCACCAAAATACAGTCGCCCTTAATTTTCTTTATAGTGCTTCCTAACCAGGGAACCCTCCTAACCATACAAACCTCAGAACTTATATTTGGGGGGAGAGGCCTATGCGTATTTAGCCAACTAATCACTTTGTTTTTGAGAGAGGCATAGCTGTCTAAGGCGGGATTAACAAGCTCTGGAACACCACTTAAAATTGTAACTTAGGGCGATGCTTCAGGAGGAAGATTGATTACATTTTTCCATCTTGCACTGACCACTTCTTGATGGATACGGTCACCTGAATCCCTAGAAGTTTCCCCTACTTCTGTTGGGTTGGGTTTAGATACACGCATAGGACTCCTTAACGAAGTGAGTAATTGACTTTGAGCAGGTAGAGGGATAGGAGAAATAGGAAGAGAAGAGTTAGATATGGATGGTAATAATCTAGATGGAATAGGTTCAGTTCTAACAGAGAGGTTTGTCGCAGCTACAGGTTTAGAAGAAGGAGGGAGCAGAGAATCACCCGTATTCTTCACGGGCACATTATAGGTTTTACCACTACTCCCCAAGGAATTAGCTGTAGCTGCTATAACCCTCTCTATTTCTTTTAACCTTACATCGATGGTATCAAACCTAGCCATCAGGGGGGTGAGGAATCCCTTCAGGACATTATTTAGAGTATTTATAAGACAAATGTTCCCCCCTTCGGACCCTTCTCCCAAATTTGGGGGAGGCAACGGAGGCTGGGATTGGGAAGGGGTTATCACTCGGGTTAGTTTAGGTGTTACCTTGGGATCTGGAGCTGGACTGGTAACCGTTACAGGTGGTATACTTAATACATTTATATGAGAGCAGTCCAATCTCGCTTTTTTCCCCCGTTTGGAGTTCCCCTCTCGTTTTCTTTTGGGGACTGCACCCTGGTGTAGCGCTTGAGCACGAATCGACCTGGGATTACTCCTTAGGTCAGATGATATTTCAAGCGTAGGAGGGGGTATACACTCAGGGATAGATTGGAGTGTATCTCTACGTGAGGAAGTGCTAGACCTGAGATCTTGGAGAACCGTATCAATTGTTTGATCGATACTATCCATGAGAGCTGTATGTGAGTCATCCAAATTAGAAGGGGACCTGACAGATGCTAGTAAACCCAACGAAGACCTTCTAGTACTAGTAATCCTGTCGGACAGACGCCTTTCTAGCATATTCAGTTCGCTTTCTACAACAGAGTTTGCCCTAATAATAAAACTATCCAGAGTACCAGCAACCATAGATTGTACTTTTGTAGGTTTACTTCGGGTGTCCATGATAGGAAGCGTCTAACGTCGCAGCAGGAGCGAAGTAGAAGAGTCAAGAGAGGGGCCCGACCCGGTCTTGTCCGTGCTTGAATGGGCTTAAACGGGCCCGCCCTTTGCCCGGGCTTCGCCCCGGCCTGCGCCCCGCACGCGTCCCGCTCACGCGATGGTAGGCGTGAGTAATATAGCGGAAAGAGGTGGAGCCAGGAAGAGGACCCAGGTGCGGTGAGGAAAGACCTGGCAAAGCACACTGGTCCTCTCAGTCCCCGCAACGATGGCAGCCTTGGAAGGTATGTAGCGCTATGAAGTATGCCCAGTCAGCTCCTCCGGGGCAGTTGCGAGTTAAAAGAATTTAAAACCGAGAATGTCCTCGCCTACGAGCGGCTCCCGCGAAGCGGGGGCCGCGAGGCGTTATGTAGCCGAAGTTAATGAGAGGTGGAGTCAGGAAGAGGACCCAGGTGCGGTGAGCAAAGACCTGGCAAAGCACACTGGTCCTCGCAGTCCCAGCAACGATGGCAGCCTTGGGAGGTATGTAGCGCTATGAAGTATGCCCAGTCAGCTCCTCCAGGGCAGTTGCGAGTTAAAAGAATTTAAAACAGAGAATGTCCTCGCCTACGAGCGGCACCCCAATGATGAAGTAATCAGTGATTGAAGATCCATGCTCCACATGAAGGACAAGAAAGTGAAGCTGGCATATGCTGGCCAATTAGGAGGCAGCAAATAGGAGTGGCAATGAAGTCAATGATTGGTAGGCAATGGGCGGGCTTCAAGTCCCTTGTTGTACACAATCTCTTGCAAGCAACAGCACATGCGCACTGCCTTAGTCCAGAAGTTAAAAGACAACATATGCTTAGGTGGCAGTAATGAGCATACACACGAGAAAAACCTTAAAATTGCAGCAAAGCCCCCTATTATGCTGCCGCTCAAAGTCCGCACGCTTGTTCACTCGCATGCACTCTCACCGTGAAGTAAAACTTGACACATTCAGTTTCAAAACGTCAGAGCTTGAGTTTAATTCACAACCTAGAACAGTCAAATCATTAATAACACATGACATTCTGCAAGTATAAACAAACAGTTGCATATCAGTCAGTATGCCAGGAAGCAACACACATTGTAGAGACATGAACACCGAAGCCTTAAACAGGCGGATAACTGTGATCAAGCCTTTCTAGCTCGCTCGCCAAGACTGACAAGATTAATGTGAGCAACTCTGAGGTAGAGCTCGAACGAAAAAGATCTATAGGACCACCTTATGTTCAAGGGGAAAGATTTGCAGCATTGGCCTAGTGCATGCAGGCAATTCGGGAGATCAGTAGGTCCACATCGAGGTACGGCACAGAAGATCATGTCCCAAATATAATTTGACAAAACTATTCATGTCCCAAATATTGTTTAAATATTACCCCAAGGGAGTTAATAGAAAATCTACACCCAAGCCACAATATTTATGCCTGATAATATATTTGTTATCGATCTTTTGACATAAACCCAGATTTATATGAAACTGGTGGTTTGGAGGAAGAAAATAGGGCCCACAACCAGAAAAGTGGGGGTAGGGCCATTAGACCAAAAGGACTTAGCTAATTTGCTTAGAGGATGGGGTGAGTTATGGGGCATTTTAGTGTGTGCAGCTTAATTAAGCAGATAAAGCAAAGGGCTTTATAAAGAGTGCCCTGGGGGCATAGTTGGAATGTATTCCACCCGATAAAATCTGACAAATTCCGCATTTATCGGGTGCGACAAATTGCACATATTCGCACTTTTCGGGCAATAATATTGATTTTGGTGCACGGCCCGGTAAACACCAACCAAACCTTTCATCCCTATCAAATATCCGCAGTTTGACCTGCAAAAATGAGAGGGTGCAAGCTCTCTTGCACCCTGTAACTACTGAGCGCGATAAACAGCGCACCACTTATGATGGAGATTCTCGCACGATCTGTTTTTGTTGGTGCAGTGAACACAATTGCTACAGACCTGTTTCAATCAGGGTGATTTTTACATTCTGTGTTTGAAAATACCACTTTTAGAAAGTAGGTATTTTCTTGCCTAACCATCCAGTATGCCTCTGCGAGGTTTGTGTATTCCATGTCTGGTTTGTGAGTGACAGGGGGCTGGAGAGGGCCTTGGCTCCAGCAGTCTGATGGGTCGGGCTGGGCTGAATAGGACCTGCATTGAATAGAGAGTAGGGATAGGAGAGTTCCTTTCACTTGCCTGAACCTTCATAGAATAGAGAGTAGGGGGCGGAGACTTCCTTTCAGCTACCTGGGCCAAGTCTGCTTTCAACAATGCTGTCTCCGCCTCCTGCCAGGAAGCTGCACCAGGGAGGACAGAACTGGTTTTGGCTGGGCACAGGCACCCTCTGCCTTCAGAGAACAGAGGATTTTGCAGTATAAATATTGGGGCCCAGACCCCAGAACTTTAGAACACTTCTGGGAATCAAGACGAACCTTATGCCAAGGTGAGCAACCAAAGAAGCTGAAGGAGGAAACTGCCCCTGTGCTGTTTGCTGTTTGGGGGTTGGCCTGCAGTGGTTACTTATTGCCAAGAAAAGGACAAAAAGAACTTTTGTGTGTATTTGTACTATCTTGAGGAAGATCTCCAAGGGCTTGACGTTTAGCTTGCCTCCTGTTCTGAAGTCTCAGGGACACAAAGACTTCACCACCAGCCCCCCCTGAATTGCCTTGCTGGGAATTCTACCTGCAGTGAGGTGCCTGCTGTTGTTTTGGGCTCTCTGGAAACTGCATGTCGCTGGGAGCTGGCAGCGCGACGCAACGAGGTAGAAGAGTGTCGCCGCTGCAGCAGTTGCCGTCGCATCGCCTAGGAAGCGTGTCACCGCTGCCGCTGTTCTCCGTTGCTTCGCCGAAGAAGCGTGTCGCATCACCGGAGAAGCGTACCACCACCGCAGAGGTTGCCGTCGCATCACCGGAGAAGCGTGTCACAGGGCCTGTCATGGCTTCAAAGTTCATTGATTTCACCGCACGGTCCTTGGGCGAGCACACATCGCGTTCACGTTGTCGCATCGCATCAAAGACGCCACACATGTTAATGGAAATAGGATTCTACCTATAAATGTACCACCTAAGTTTAACAGGAAATCTTTAATAGAAGAAAGTTTCCTCCCAATCTTTTCCCAAACACTTTCAACCTCCAGTGGTGTAATTTCCTCATGCAATTCAGTTATATTTTTAATGTAGATCTTTAGATCTTTACTTTCGTCCGGAATGTAAGTACAACAATGTTGAACTTTCAGCATTCCACAGACTCCACCCTCTTTTGCCAATATTATATCAAGGGCAAGTCGATTTTGCATTACCATGGCACGCATGGCAACCATTTCAGTATTTACCAATAAAAATCCTCCAGCGGTGCTTGTTGACAAGCGATCCACTACTGTTGATAGTTTTTCTAATTTTGTGTGCATTCAGAGATATTCCCACTGTTGGTATCAATGCGCCAAAAATGTCTCCCACAGTTTCTGACTAAGATTCTCTTTTTCTACGTGTTAGTAGACTACCTAACTTATGTACACCATCTTCTCCTCTTTCCATGTGGAATATCATTGGGAAAACCAGACCTACATAAGATGTGCCATACCAATGGTCTGGCAACCGATAATATGCCTTGTTCACGCAGATAAAATATAACAATCTGAGCTTATGAAATGTTATTCGCATCTAACTTGTAGGAGTACTTGAGTAGAAATCTTTTAGGTACTGCTGAGCTGCCCTTGGGTGAAGTAATGACAGCCACCATTATCTCGCCGTCTATCCTCGTTTTTTGTGATTTTTTGTGATTGCAGCGTGCTTACAGCCCTCTTTGCGGCTTCATGAGCCAATGAATTCCCTTCAACGTGAATGCCATCACGTTGATGACTCAATGTGTGTATCACGTGAGCCCATGGTAGTTTGTTTTTCAACTCAACTACTTGTTCCCATAGCATTTATTGTGCCACCTCTTGCATCTTTAAACCCTTCCCAATGATGTAAGTACTCAATGTACGACAGTACACAGTAAAAGGAATCACACACAATTAGTTTGGGGAATTCGTGATCCGTATTTACAAGTGCCAGTATCAGTGCTTTTAGTTCTGCTAACTGAGCCGTGCAGTCTCCTACAGATTGCGTTTCATTGCAACTTGGATGGAACTTTCCATCCTGCATGTGACCTTTAACGATTGCACATGCTGCGCTGTATTGTTGCTTACTCCCTATGGCCGGTTGAGCAGATCCGTCAGTGTAAATAATATATTCATTATGATCTAGAGACAAGACTTCATTTGGTAGAGGATATTCTTGTTCGTATTGCAGAAATGCTTGTGTTTATAGACTTGGATCAAATCTGTATTCAACATCCTTTGCAGTAAGAGAATTAGTCCATTGTATCTATCTCGGATGTAAGGCTTTTGCATTTGGAATTCTAGCCTTCGTAACAACCTCTAAGGCTGGTACTGGAGTTACGAAAATTATGTGCTTTCCCTGAGCCAGTGCTCTTTCTCTTGCTACAGCAGTCTGAACATCTGTCAGTATTTTTTCTGTTGAAGTGAAACGCATTTCTGCGTTTGTGTACAGTTGTGATTTGTATGCAATTGGTACTGTTTCGCCTTCATTGAAGGTTAAGTATGTGTACCCGCATTGACCTACTATTATTCTTATCACTAAGTTGCTTACGTTTACGCGTGTCCGTAAGTGTTTGGAAGCAGTCATGTCTTCTTGTAATGAACGTAGGATGTTTGAGTGTTCCTGTGTCCAATGTCTAACTGCAAAATCAGGTTTTATTAAGTCGTAGAAAGGTTTTATTCTTTTTTTTTTTTTTTAACCTTTTATTTATATTTTTAATCTTAGAACAGAACAGTATAGCTGGACATCCACATTACAGTTACAGTAGATCGAAATATAATTCCATATACATTCTTCTGATTAGCAGGACAATGATCATGTCAAACATATATTGTTCGAGGCTGCTATCAATTCAGATCCGTACCCGATACATGGATACCTAAAAGAATACTAATAAGGCTTAGGAGTCCATCGTCCATCATTAGTAGAGCTGATCATTAGTACCATATCCTCACACAGCCACAGGAGGGGAGCACCACCCACCCAGAAGGGGAGTGCCAGGGCTCCAGAAGAATCCACACATTCCACACATCGCTTATGAGCCACCGGCAGTGGAGAAGTCTATGTCCCCCGCCCCCTGCTGAAGGAGGAAGGTCTGAAGCGGACCCCAGATGTCCCTGGGTCAGGAGGCAAGCGGCTGTGTCTCAGCATAGACCGAAAGCTGTTCCTGACAGTATAAAAGATCTGTTAACCACTCCTTAAACTTAGGGTCTCGTCCTCTGCCCCACCGTTAAGCCACCCTGAGCTTGGCCAGCAACAAAGCCACCGTACAAAATTTCCTGTACTTATTGGGTATTTGTGCAGTATAGCCCAGCATCGCTATCAGTGGATCCCTCACAAGTGTACTATCTGTCATTTTGTCGAGGGCGTCATAGACCTGCATCCAATAAGTCCACACCGTCGGGCATTCCCACGCCAAATGCATAACCCCCCCCCTGTCCGGCCACACCTTTCACACCTATCATTATCGGACAACTTCAATCGACATTTTTTGGCAGGTGTAAAATATAGACGCTACAAGAATCTATAATGTATCGCCTTCAGTCTACAGCTAGCAGAAATTTGCTGAGTTTGTGTGCAGCAATACAACCATTGTGCGTCCGTCACTTCCCGTCCTAGCTCCTCACTCCAAGATTTACGCGCCAGGCTATTGGCACCCTTTTGCTGTGTCCGTATGCTCCTATATATACCCGATACCAAATGCTTACCATCCGAAGAAGTTAGCATGAAGTGCAACAAGACAAAATTCTTCGGTTCTCGAGGGAAGTCAGGAAGAACCGCCTTCATCCCCTGCCGCAAGCGCACATATAAAAATACATCTAAGGGCGTAGGCTGTGTTGCCTGGAACATGTGCTCGAGATATCGAAACACACCTTCGTGGAATAGGTCCCCCCATGTAGCGATATGCAGTCGCTGGCACATATTGCTAAATCCTTTTTCCTGCAACAACGCCATATCTGGGTGATATACGAGCGGGAGACGCGAGGAATACAACAAAGGGGGTGACTGAAGTAGACGTACCATACGCCTCCATGCGTCTACCGTGCTGGTGACCGTTGTGGGTGGTGTCCCACACGCGCTTGCGGGTGCATGAATACAGCCATTGAGTGGAATTGGATGTGCAAGCCAATCCTCAGCAGCCACCTGCGGCATATAAGCTGTAGGTCGCAGCCAATGGTATGCGAAATGGGCTTGCACACATACATAATACACCTCAAAATCTGTGATATCAAAACCACCTTGGTCATACGGCTTCGTAAGTACTGACCATTGAAGTCGTGACTGCTTGCCTCTCCAGAGTAACCGTATCAGTTCAGTACGCAGGGTTCTGAAAAAGAACGGCCCAGGATGATAGGGAATATTAAGGAACAAGTAAAGAAATTGGGGAAGGACTATCATTTTGATAAGGGAAGCTTTACCTGCAAATGATAAGGGCAACGATATCCAACGCGTGACATTACTGGCCAATCGTGTGATGGCCACCCCATACTTCAATCGTAAAGTGTCTTCCTTATCTCGAGTCACCTGTATGCGAGATAGCGGAGGTCAGAGTCGCACCACTCAAGCGGGAAGTCCGCCCGGAACCGAGGAACCGCAGACGTAAGAGGAAATATCTGCGACTTCCTCCAATTAATATGAACACCGGACATTCTACCAAAGACCAGAAATTCCCTTAACAAGGGATTAATATTTTGTTGGGGATCTCCGACGTATAAAGTAACATCATCAGCGTACAGTGATATGAGAAGCTGACGCTGATAGCACCGAAAAGCCTTATGCTGATGTTTCTGGCGTATCCGACATGCCAGCGGCTCAATCGCAAAAGCGAACAGTAGTGGAGATAGCGGGCACCCCTGCCGGGTGCCCCGTGATATAGAAAATGCAGGGGATATGTGCCCATTTATCAACACCTTTGCAGTGGGTTGATAATACAGCAATTGTATCCATGAAATGAATAATTTGGGGAAACCCATCTTCTGTAGCACACCGAATAAGTAGTCCCACTCCACAGAATCAAAGGACTTGGTGGCATCTAAAAATACGGTAGCAAGTGGGAAGTCCAGTGCTACAGTCTGTACCAGCGAGAACAAAGTGCGCAAGTTATGGTTAGTGGCCCGACCAGGGACAAAACCAGATTGGTAAGGGAGAACAATCCTGTCCATCAATAGCGATAAGCGATTAGCCAAAACCTTGGCCAGAATCTTGGTATCGCAATTTATGAGCGATAGCGGTCTAAAGGAATCACAGGAGCTGCGGGGTTTGCCCGGTTTCAAAAGTGATGTTATCAATACTTCCCTCATCGAGGGCGGGAGTATGCCGACCTCCAGAGACTCCTCGAAGACCTCTTTGAGTACTGGTGCCATAATGTCTATGTAACTCTTATAAAATTCCGCGGGAAAGCCATCCAATTCAGACGCCCTCCCGTTCTGCAAGGACATAATTGCATCCCTGATCTCATCAATCTCAAACGGTGCACTCAAGAATTCCCTGAGCCAACATAATGCAACATCCCCCATAAATACATCCAGGTCCACCGTTCCCTGGCGCTGCGAGGTATATAATGTAGCATAGTGCGAGGTGAATGCGTCAAGGATTCAAAGAGTATCCTGACAGAGCAGACCCCCAGGCTTCTCTATTTCTAATACTTGCGTGTTAAAATGCAGACACTGTGTAATTTCGGCCAAGGCCTTCCCAGGACGCTCTCCCTCGCCATACCTACGAGCCACCCAATATCGTCCTTTCAATTTAACCTCCCTAGCAGCAGTGTCTTCGTACTCAGATAGCTTTTCCCTGAAATCTTCGTGTATCTGACCTGCTTCTCCTCGCACCATTCGGTCCTCCAGCCCCTTCAGATCCCGCTCGAGTTTCTTAGGTGTGCGTTGTATATCATGTAGGACGCTGAAACTTTTGGAAATACAGTACCCCCGGATAGTGGCCTTAAATGCCTCCCATATAACCTCCATGCTATCTACTGACCCTTTGTTATGAAGAAAAAAATCACGTATTTCTTCCCCAAGCTCAGATTAAAAAACTTGGTCTAAAAGGACGTTCGGCTGCATCCGCCAAGTAGGTCTGGGTCTGTCGTAGCCAGGAAAGACAAGCGTAAGGCTTACAGGGCAGTGGTCTGAGTAGGTTCTGGCCAGATGTGTGACACTGCAAATGCTAGTTCCCAACCCCCTCGATAGCAAGCAGTAGTCGAGCCTAGCGCATGTTCCAGTGCAGGAGGTAAAATGAGTCCCTTCCATCACCTGTGTATGAGTGTGACGCCACCCGTCTATTAAACCTCCCTCCTCCATAATACCCTGCAGCATCTCCCAAGACCTAGTGTAATGGTATGCTGCTGTAGTATGGGTTAACCACTCCCTATGTACAACGCTAAGTTAGCATAACCTTGTCGGCTGTTAGAAAGCCAGCTTGCCGCTTCTGCTGCTTTTGCACGCGACACTGTTGTTACATGTTATTCATTCGAGAACTGCTGACTCGACTTTGCTTCACATGAGAACCGTCTGTTGTTTAACATCCTTAACAGTGAGTAGTGACCTTGGTCTGTACACCGTGTAAAGAACGAGTCTGGGTCACTAGACGGTGCAGGTTGTTGTGTTCAGGTTGATCGTACCACTTCTTAGCCATAACATACATACAGCTGCCAATACTTGAAAGACGAGTCCTTTAATATTGCAGAGCAGCATGTTTTCACATTCATTCGAAACGAAGAGCTGTTGCAGGAGAGAGTCTAGCTGATCCTGTGATGTGATTCCACTAAGCTGATCCATAAGGTATGGGGTCCCCCATGCAAGCCTAAGAGGCCTTCTATTAGTCTAATAATAACCTATTAGTTGCTAGAGAAAGGAGGGTGGTTGCTTTCCACGGTCATTATTATTATGATTGCTCCTTTCATTTTCTATAGTATTGTAACAATGCTGATGGTTCTGATCTTAACCATTTGTCTGCTTGTGTTAGCCAAAGTACTGCATCTTAGGACGCAAGGTTTATAAAATAAACTCTTTAAACTTTACCGTGTCTTTGTTATTCTGTTGTGGACTGATATATAGATACCAACAGGTATTTCGGATTCCCACCACTCCTGAGAATATCTAAGTCGCTTGTTCTGGGTTGTCTATACATTGGGACTGCTGAGCTAAATCTCGGATAACGAATGGGACACTAAGCTAGTCGGATAGGGGTTCTTGGTTCTGAGGGGAGTTTCTGGTACACCACAATTCTCTGAGGTCCTGGTTTCCTGCGCATAGTTCTGTGCATAAGCAGAATCCCCGCAACACTGCAGGATTGGACCTGTCCTGCGTAGGATTCAAGGCAACATTGAAGTCTCCCCCCCCCCCTCCCCCCCAAATAATGTGAGTAGATCCCAGAGCTACGATTTTCCCCCATAGGTTAATAAAGAACTCAGGCATTTCAACATTGGGGCCGTAACAATTTGCGATCGTCACCGAGTCTCTACCCAGTCTTCCCCAGGCATCCACATATCTCCCTTGTGGGTCCTCCATTGTGCCAGCCAGCACAAAAGGCGTCTGTTTTTTAACCAGTATTACCGTGCCACGTGCATAGGATGAGTAAGATGAAAAGACCCTGACACTCGCCCATTTGGAAGCAAAGGTATTAGGGGAACGTGGATTTATGTGCGTTTCTTGTAGCATT
Source organism: Triturus cristatus (assembly GCF_964204655.1). Classification (NCBI taxonomy): domain Eukaryota; kingdom Metazoa; phylum Chordata; class Amphibia; order Caudata; family Salamandridae; genus Triturus; species Triturus cristatus. The sequence goes on from NC_140590.1 coordinate 1,294,393,727, forward strand.
GCCACTTGGACTCGCTGCCTGTCCATATAAGCCAGTATCTTTCTGCATTTTCTGGGATCTCCTAACCCCCTAACATTCCAGGATAGGACCCTCAAGACCGAGTCTTCCTCCTGCGCCGCCATAGCATCTTATTTCACAATAACAACTCTGCAGCATGAAGTGACACCACATATAACTGAGACATGCATCATTTGTTCCTGTTACATAACAGATGTCCGTGAAGTCCAAGCTGTAAAGCGCCCCTTCCCCCCTCCCCCCACCCACTGAAGCATCCCAACTATGCCAGTATCATTCAACCCTCCCCCCCCACCAAAAAACCAATCAAACATACTTATCATGACAGACTCAGTCCAATAAGGAGCTGGTCTAAAAAGAAGTAAACAACCAACCCAAAAGTGACAAAAAAACAGGGGGACACCCATTAGGGGGATAGCACTACTGGGTGACCCACGAGTACCTCTCACCCATCCAGGAGACCTGCAGCACCAAGCAAGTCCCCACTGTTTATTATGTCCGTGTCCTGTCCAACTGCGTTATCGCCAGTATAAGTTCCAGTTCACAGTGGTGGCAGCGGACCCCGCATCATTTGCGGTTCCAACATGACTATGCTGCAGACGCCGCACCTCCCCAAAGCTTTCTCTCACTAATTTCGGGGGCTGTCATTCCACATCCTCCAGGGACGCTGTTGAAGGGCCACCACGCTCAGATGGTACACTCTTTCGCTTTTTTAGTGTCTTGAGAAAGTCTTCCACCTGCTGCGGCTTCGTGTATATCATTTGAGTACCCTGGTGAGTGACTGGGAGGCGCGTAGGATACAGTAGGGCATAATCAATCTGAGCCTGTCTCAGTTTCTGTTTGACTGCAATGAATTTACGCCGCTCCTCCTGCACATGTGTGGTGAAATCAGGAAAAATAGCAAAGAACACCCCATTATAATTCAGTTGCTTTTTCTCCCTGGCCACTCGTAAGACTGCATCCCTATCTCTATAATTTAGTCGTCGCGCGATGACGGGCCTAGGCGTGCTCCCAGGGGGAGGTCGTGGGCCGAGGGTGCGGTGAGCCCTCTCCACAATGAAGTGGGAAGACGGGGATTCCGCACCAGTCACCACAGTAAGCAACTGTTCGACGTATGTCTCCATCTGTCCCGTATTTGTACTTTCTGGTATGCCCAATAAGCGAACATTATTACGTCTGCTGCGCGCATCTATATCCTCATTCTTAACAGCTATAAGCTTCATAAGCTTATCCATCTGATTCAACGTGCTTTGCATTTGGGTCGTAGTGTCTTCGGTCTCTGAAATTCTCTACTCCGCTTCTTTTAGACGCGTTTCATGGCCATCGATCTTGTGGGCAATAGCATCCATACGATTAGAGAGCGTGTCCATCTTCTCCGCCATCGTTGCGAACCCCTGCCTCGCTTCTGATAGGATCGAATTCACGTCGCCACTGGGCCCATCATGCTTATCGTGTGGGATCTCTTCTACTCCGTTCTCTACCTCTGCTACCTGTTGTCGAGCACCCTTCTTGGCCTCGAAGGTAAGTCTCTGTTGGCGCGCGTCTGACTTTCCCATCCCGTAGCTGGCAGCCGGAAACAGGCACAACAGTAGGGTTGCTACAACTAGTAATATGGTCCGGTGATCCCACTCTCAGGCTCAGTCTGGCTCACAATCTTCCGTTATTGTTATAAATCAGAGCTGTAGTCAGTAGATCTCCGCTGGGAGCCTTCCCCATAGGCCGCCACCAATTGTGTCAGACAGCGCTGCAAGGCCCGATCCGGCCCGTGCACCATATCACCATCCGTGCCACCAAGGGCTCAAAACCATGAAGGGGTAGTATGCGCCTCACTTCACGGAAGGGGCGCTCCCAGCCTCTCTTGCCAATCCACTTGAGGCGCTCCTCACTCCAAGTACCCTGGGTGCCAACCGTCCACCGCCACCCCAGGCCACCAGCCCTCTCCCACCTTCAAGCAGCCAAGTGTGCCCGCTCCAGGCGCTTCTTTAACAGCGTGGCCGCAGAGCGGCGGGGTCGAAAAGCAGAGCAAGGGAATTCCCATCAGAGAAAATAATGCCAGGACCCAGCAGCACCAGAGCCGATTTGACACCGCCGATCACACAGTCACCAGTATATAGACTGTGCCTGCCCTTTGACTGTAGTCACTGTCCATACAATGTTCATGCCCTGAATAGCGCCGATACCTGCATCCGCCTTAAGGGCCCCTCTCCTCGCAGCCACCACCAGCCACCGTCCGCTGCCCAAGGCCTCCGCATGCAGTCAATCAGTAGTACGCCTCCTTGCCCTCACGCAGTGCGCCAGAATTTCTTGCCAGCATCAACAATCGTAGTAGCGGGGGGGTCCGTGCGATGCCGACAGCCACATCCGACGCTTCGTTAATATCGATGCAGCGGGTGACGAACGTCTGGCCCGCTGCCCACGTGGGATCCTCGGCACTCGCGTGCCCTCCGCAGCCCAGTTGCAGCACCAGGACTCTCTGAGGGAGCCCCCGCTCAGCGCATCATCCCGTCCACTGCCGCTGCAAATCACGCCATGCCCCGCTGCAAATAGCACCGATCGTGCGCCAGCCTCTTATCCTCCTCCTCATGTAGGTAGCGGGAACACAGCAACAGCAGGATAAAGGATAAAGGAAGGATTGTATAGTCTGAGTGCGGGAGCCTCACCAAATGGCGGCCATTCCGCTCGTGCGCCACCTAGCGCCCCCAAGGTTTTATTCTTTCTGCGTAATCCAAAATGTATGTTCTGCCGAAATTTAGGACTCCCAGAATAGACAGCAAATTTTTTTAAATGTTTTTAGAGGTTGGAGCAGCGCACATTTTTCGAAAAAGTTCACTGCCAGGCTTTTCACTTCATTTGAAAGCTCATATCCAAAAAATAGGACACTGAGGTGGGCAATTTTTGATTTTTTAAAGTCAAATTTGTAGCTCTCCGAGACGAATCCCATAATAATGGTGCTCACCCTGGTCAAGTGCCTCTTTAAGTCATCGTCCGTCAGATAAATATCATCCACATAGGACAACGCTTCCTCATCAAAATTTTGGAGTAACTCAGTTACCCTTGCTGAAAATACCCCGGGGCAGTTCTTATACCCCTGGGGGAGACAACATAATTGTCGCTGGAACCCCAATGCTAAATGCGGTCAAATACCTGCTATCAGGCGCTATATTTTGACAGAAAAGTCCATTTGAGATATCTAGTGTTGTTTTGTATTTTTTCCACACAATGTAATTCATCAGTGCGGCACTGTGTGCGTTTTGGACAGCGAATGTCTTTGTGCATGTGTTTAAATTTCTGTAATCTGAAGCTAGACGATATAAATGATCTGGTTTTGATATGGGAAACAAAGAATTGTTCATTGGTGAGGTGCAGTTTTCGATCACCCCCTGGTATTCAAGTTGATCTAAGATCTCCTGACCTGTTTTTTAGCTTCTTGTTTAATAGGATATTGCCTTTGTGCATTTGGTGAAACTTTTAACGGGATCACGTGGTGGGTTGACTCCTCATCCCACCCCGCATGATTTTTATACAATGCTGGAATAGGGCTACTGCCCACTCCCGTGCATATGCATGTTTAAGATGTATGAGAAAGAGGCCTGAGAATGCTGGAAAAATTACATCTTCCCCTTTTGGCACTCCATAACGAATGCTGGCGGCCAGTCTTGTTCTGCTAATAGGATGTCATACCCAGATGACAAATTTTCCCAAAAGAGACCCTTAACTTTCCCGGGCTTGTCCCCCTCTATTTAGAGTGTTATCTCGTGTAACTTATGTGGGACGCTCACCCTTGTGTCTGGTGTTTTCACCGTGATGTAATCATTCAAGTCCGCTGTCGCCAGAAATTCCATCAGGTTCTAGCGAGCTATTGTTACTTCTACCGCACTGTCTAGCATTGTCAGAGCCCATTCCCCGTTCAGAAGCTGCGTCCTCAGTATTCTGGTTATGTCTGCTCTTCAGACCTGCAACTTTCTTTTTCTTAAATTGAGGTTTTGATTTTTGTGTGAAAGTGGGTTTCTGTTGCCCCTTTTTTTTGTCGCCAGACTACTGATGCGCTTTGACTTGATGTGCTCTGGGGCCCTGCCAATCAGGACCCCAGGGCCTGTGTTCTTTCCCCAAAACAAAACCCAATTGGCATCTCTGGCCACATGTCAGCCCCTGGTAAATGGTACCATAGGTACCCAGGGCACTGTGACCAAAGAAGGCCCCTAAGGACTGCAGCACTTATTGTGCTACCCTTAGAGGTCCTGTACCCTGACACACACACACTGCCTTTAAAGGCTGAGTGTCTGGGCGCAGAACAAAACAAAGAGTCGACATGGCACACATCCCTGTGTGCCATGCCTTCAAACCACTGCCCTGGCATACATCAGTCACCCCTCTAGCTGGGTGCCCTATGCCAGTGGTGAGGGTACAGGTGCATGAGCCCTGTACCCCTACAGTGCCCAGGTCCATTACTGGGCCCTGTAAGTGCAGTGCTGCCATTAAGAGTATATGGTGCTGAGAGGTTGTCATTACGAACTCCACAGCACCATAATGACTACACTGAAGACTGAGAAGTTTGGTATCAAACTTCTCAGCACATTAAACCCAAGCCCCAGAGTGGGATTTGAATGTAAAATGCCCCACAGAGGGCATCTTAGAGATGCCCCCTGAAAAACGACCAACTACCAGTGACCTGACTGAGTGGCTGCGCAGGCTGCCACCACCAGACATGTTTCTGGACCCCTAGGTCGAGAGCCTGCTGCTCTCGGGGGCCTGAAACAATGCACATCCTGGGACGAGGTGCCAAGCCTCCCCCCCCAGGATGGGCAGGCTTCACGAAGGAGAAGCTTCAAAGGCATGCCGCCTTTGTGAGCCTCTCCAGACCTTTTGCTGCTTTCAGCAACTGGTCCCCACTGGTTCTACCCCCTACTTTGGGCGGGAGAACCGGCGGGAAAAACAAGTGAGGAAGAGAGGTGTGCCAACCTCTGCCAACTCCACCCCTAAGGTGGGGGAGGCGAGGTGAAGCACAACCTCGAGTCCCCGCCAGCTTGAGGATGGGGCGACCCAGCCAACTAGGGACAGGCTCCTGCCCCCCTCCCACTGGAGAGTAGCAGAATAGGGGGTGTACCCACCCCAGGGAAGGGACCCATTGGTCCCTGCCCTTTACCTACCTGTAACGCCCCTAAATTTAAGATTTAGGAGCACCCTGAACCTTCCTTCCTCAGATCCAGCAACCAAAAGAAAAGAAGAAGGACGAGAAGCCGTGCAGAACTAACAAGAGGACGACACCCACTGACTTGGCCCCAGCCCTACAGGCCTGTCTCCCCTCGAACCTGCTCCTGTGAAACCCCGGCATGTCCAGCGGCCAGCAACCTCAAAACCCCGGCGGACCTGCCTGCATTCACTTTCCAAGCTGTTTCTCCCGTGAACACGGACATGTTTAAACTGCAGCTTCTGGTGCCAGCCAGAAACCGCGAATCCAGTACACTCTGCACCCGCTGAGCCCGATCCGTGTTTGAGTGAACAAACACCACGAGGGGGTCCCCCCGGCGATCCTGACCCGAGATCTGGCGACCCCTGACCTGCCTCAAGGCTCCAGACGACGCCTGCAGCCTCAATCCAGAGGACCCCCCACCGCGACTCGAGTGGGTAAGAAAATCTGACGTCCAAAGGCACCCCTGAACCCGACGCCCCACGGCCTTGTGTGCCCAACCCAGTGGTGCCTAACTATTCCTCTACATCCCAACTTACCCATCGAAGTGGTGGTCACTCCTGGAAGATCCTCGTCCCCGAGCCTGCAGTGTTTATTTATCCGGGAGAATCTCCATTGAAATCAACAGGGCACCCGACCTCAAAACAGCAACCTGCACCAAGCCCTAGTGTTGCTGAGGGTTCCCCTTTTGTGCTAACCTGGTCCCCAACTTGCCCTGAGCTTAACCCTAGGAGCTTTGCTCCCACAACCCCGTGGCCTGCTTGCCAGCCGCCACCAACCGCAACTCACCTATCCTCTATAGGGTAACATTGGGCCTCAACACTCTGCACCCGGCCCCCCTAGTGCCACTGGGGGTGCAACAACAGTGCATCACTGACCCTGGGAGACCCCTGAGTCTAACCCCAAAACCCTAATTCAAAAAGACCGATTACCTACCTGGAAACCGATAACCTCTTTTTCCTCATAGAATAACACTGACACTTTTGGAAAACTAAGAATATTCCTTAAAAATCGCACAAATAACCTAACCAAATTTTCTCAACTGTTTGCAGGAAAGGTCCCATTGCTGAACCCAGGTGTCCAGCACTGAGTAAGAAAAGTAACTAAAAAGTAACTTACCTGTGAATTGAATTTCCTTCCATAGGATAACATTGGTGATTCTATGTGAAAAAGTTTCCGTCAACTTTTGAAATACAAGAATATTCTTTAAAAATCGTACAAACTACAAAAACGTAATTACTTACCTGTTTTAAGTAGATGTCCCAGTGCTGAATCTAGGAGTCCAGCACTGGATTACAAAAGTAACGCAAAAGTAACTTACCTGCTAAGTGAATTTCCTCCCATAGGATAACATTGGTGATTCTATGTGAAAAAGTTTCAAAGTGTCAACTTTTAAAATACAATAATATTCTTTAAAAATCGTACCTCTAACTAAAATGCATTTACTCATCTGTTTTCAGGAAATGTCCCAGGGCTGAATCTAGGATCCAACCCTGTGTTAGTAAAAGTAATCTGTAAAGTAATTAACTGCATTTTACTTAAAAAGCCCATTCATTTGAATGTACTTTACCTGTAATGTGTTGCAAACTGCTTACTTAAATCGGTAACCACAACCAGTACAAGTTAAACTGCAATTTTGAACTGTGTTCATACAAGTAATTTACTAATGCAAAGTATTTATATGCTTACCTGTACCAGGCTTGCTTGGTTCTAGAAATAAAATACCGGTATATTTTTGTATACAAAAACAATTGGCCTAGGGTTTAGTTCTTGAGTGTGTGAATTCATTTGCTGACTTTGTGTGTACATCAAATGCTTAACACTGTCCTCTGATACTACCTTACTGCTCGACCAAGCTACCACTTTAGAGAGTAAGGTTCTATCTAACTTTAACCTCTGCCAAACCTCTAGAGACCCTTGGACTCTATACACACTATACCTCACTTTGGTACAGTATATATAGAGCCAGTTTCTTACAATTTTGGCTTGTCTTCTTTTCTAGAAGTATAGTCTTGAGCGTGCTGCTTGTCTCTGGATTTTGTATGCTTTTCTTTGTCTCTGACCGTCCTTCCCTCTCTAAAGTTTTCGATGAACCCTGAAAGGAACGAGAGGAACGTGTATCAGTATCCTGATACCTGTCAGTTTTCCTAATATTATCCGTATTCCTAAGGTAGTCCCTCTTTTCAGAGTGCTCCTGTGGAGGAGATCTAACTCGGGATTGAGATCTCTTTTCTGTAAAGTTTTGTTGTTTCTTATAATGCCACTTCTTTTTGAAGAAGCAGGTGTCTGCTTTGAAGTTTGCTTTACAGGACTGCCCATCAGTTGTGGTTTTAAAGCTTTCCCACCCAAACTGGAGTTATTTTAGTTGCTGTACCCTGTGATTGAGTTCCATTTGTTGCAACTGTTGTTGGTTGGACTGTAAAAGACCTCATGATGAATTGCGTCCGGTTTCTGTAGATTCTAATTAAATCTTTGCGTTGTATGAGTAAGTCTAGTTGTGGCATTGTATCAATGTCAGGATGTGGTGTGTAGGCCGCTAACATTGACCATGTTGCCCCGTCTCCTCCGAGCGGGCCTAATCTTACTCTGTGTCTTATATGGGGTAGGGTACCTTTAAACCAGTAAAAATGTTCCTGGTACGTGAGTGGAACTTCTATGTCCTCACACGAACCATATTCCACTGGTGCATTTCCCTCTGAGTAAGAGTGAAATATGTGTGTTCTAGCATCTGCTTCTGGGAATGTAACCCATGAATAGAATACCTCTGTTTTATTTGATTTATGTCGACTCAATCACAAAGGCTACTAAGCCACCCTTTGCTGATAAACCATGTTCTAGTAGTGTCAGGGTGATAGTACGTCTGAATTTAGGTGGAATGAGAATTCCATCCACCTCTTCATCTTCTGCTGAGAGGCCTCGCTCCAATATTACGTTATTTTCACCCTCAGTCATCTTGGAACGAAGAAGTTTGTTCAAGGGAACTAAGATAAGGTGTTATTCACAATTTTAGGAACACTATGTCCTTCAAGCTTGATTAACCAGCAGCTGATAAATAGGATATTTCGCCTACTCTGCTGTGGCAGAGTTTGTGCCCACCCACTCCAGACGTCTCTGGTGTTTTGTGAGTAGGGGTCTCTGAGAATTAGCACGACTGAACTACTCAGATTCTACTGTTACATAAGTACCCAACCAACGTTGTTGGCGCCATGTCGTGTAGTTCCTATAGTACCCATGTAGGACCTGCGCGTTTGGTTAACAAACTGTGGGATTGGTGGCAGACTGGTTCCTTGCACCCCCACCAAGAAATGTTAGCCTGTTTGCATTTAGCTAGCTCACCGTACCACTAGTGTCTCCTCTTATCGGGGCGAGAATAGTTTCTGGCAACCTCAGAACATGACAACCCTCATCCCTCAAGATCGTGAAAACAATGTACTACTTTTCGCCCAGTCACTCGTGCTCAATTAGCTTATCTCAGAGATACATGGAATAAACAGTCTGGGCGTTTCAATCAGGATTTTTTGAACAGTTGTTGTTCTCGTGTAAAATATATGAGCTGCAACAACCATTAGACAGTGCAGATGTGCAGATATAGCAGAGATATATGATTAGCAGTGCTATGAATATAAAAGGATAGTACAATTCTACATCTTGCAATAAGCATAAATAAATACATGAATATAAAATGCATGATAAAAGTGTGCATACTCCTACGATGCCTATCTAGATGTACCTAAGTGTACCTAGCATGAGTGTGAAGACAAGAATCCCTCTAGGATTTAGTCGAACCCCATAACCTGTAGTGTGACAATGAAGGAGCTCTTCTTAGTCTCAAGTGTGACACCCTGCAAGGGATGTTCAGACCACTGTCAGCTGGAACGTCTGCATGCAGGAGCCTCAGCATCTCTGGGCAGTGTGTCGGCCTAGAAGTCTTGATTCCCTCTAACTAACCCTAGCAAGAGGTGCAATATTTATACAGAAAGTATCTAGGGCTCCTTTGTCCCTTGTTGCTTGTATTAGCCATTGTTGGATTTGAGGATGACATATGGGATGAACCGTGTATGTAGATATGGGGAGGATGGTGGTGTAACTCCAGCCTGGTTTCTAAGAACCCTTATGAATATTTATTCATACTGTGTGAGTCTATTGATGGAGTTATAGGACTCTATTGTTCAGGAGAAATCCTCCTTCTGCTCCCAGGACTAGAACTAGGTAAAGGTTCAATCCTAAAAGGCTCCTTACAGTGTAGTGTAGGGCAGGTAATGTGGGTGAAGGGGTATGATGTTACCCGGGCCTATTTTAGGGTACCTATATGAAACATAACACTGGTGACGGCATTGAGCCCACGGTAGTCCACACAAAACCGTAGTTCTGGAGTGGCACCGGTGCAGCAGCCTTTGGGACCAAGACCGCTGGGCTGGCCCAAGGATTGTTAGAGGGCTCGATCACCCCTAACGCCAACATCTTAGTGACCTACTCTTTGATAATGGCCCTGACCCGGTCAGTCAACCTTTACATTTTGTGCTTCACAGGAGGGCTGTCATCGGTGTCCACATCATGGGTACACTAGTGAGTAGCACCTGGGGTCAGAGAGAACAGTGGGTCAAAGTGTCCCAACAATTGGTGACAGATGCTCTGCTGCTCTGGGGTCAGTGTAGGGGAGAGGATCACACCTTCCACTGACCCATCGTGGTCCTTGGTAGACAAGAGGTCAGGGAGAGGTTCACTCTCCTCTTCCACCCCATCAGCTGTCGCCAAGAGCATGCTCACTTCGGACCTCTCGAAGTGGGGCTTGATGCGGTTAACGTGCAGGCTCCTAGAAGGGTTCCTTGGAGTCTGCAAATTCACCAGGTAGGTGACATCACTTTTGCGCTCCACCACCTCAAATGGCCCAGTCCAATTGTCCTGCAAGGCACAAGGTTCCACTAGGGCCCTGACCCACACTTTTTGCCCAGGTTGAAATTCGACTAGAGTGGCATTCTGGTCATACCACTTCTTCATGTCTCCCTGGCTTGCTTCTAGGTTCGCCTGAGCGAGTTTCCTGAAGTGGTCAGTTTGATTTCTGAAGGCCAGCATGTAACTAAACACGTCCTGGGGAGTTTTCCTGGGAGCTGCCTCCCAGCCTTCCTTCATCAAACTCAGAGGTCCTCTCACAGGGTGACCATACAGAAGCTCAAATGGACTGAACCCAAGAGACTTCTGTGGCACTGTACACAAAGAGAAAGCATGGCAAGAGGACGTCCCACTTAAGCCTCATGGGTTCTGTTAGACCCTTATTCATGCCCTTCAAGGACTGGTTGAATCTCTCCACCAGACCGTTACTTTGGGGGTGGTAAGGAGTGGTGAACTTGTAGGTTACACCAGGCTCCTTCCACTGGGATGTCATATACTTGGATATGAAATTGGTCCACCTGTCAGAAACCACCTCTCTGGGGAACCCCACATGGAAAAAGATCCCCATTAACGCCCGGCCAACCACTGCCGCTGTCGTTGTCCTGAGAGGGATTGCCTCCGGGTACCGGGTGGCATGGTCCACCAAGACCAGGATGTACCTGTTGCCCATGGCTGTCTTGGGATCCAGTTGCCCCACAGTGTCCATCCCTACAGTTTCAAAGGGTCTTCCAACAACTGGAAACAGTTTGAGAGGAGCTTTAACCTGCCTCCCACTCTTACCACTTGCCTGGCAAGTTTGGCAAGAGCTGCAATGTCCATCTGACTGCCTTCGCCTTTGGGGCTAGAAGAAGTGGGTAACAAGCCTTTCAAAGGTCTTGTCCTGCCCCAAATGTCCTGCCAAAGGCACGTCATGAGCTAGACCCAGTAGGAAGGTCCTGAAGCGCTGGGGTACCACCAGCACACGGGCTGACCCAGGCTCAGCGACCTTAGGCTCACTATATAGGAGACCATTCTCCCAGTAGATCCAAGTAGATCCAATGTGATACGGACTGATCACCAGCTGCCTGGGCTGCAGCCTGGTGCCGCAGACCCTCTAGAGAAGGGCATACTTTCTGCTCCCTGCAGAGTTCCAACCTGGTCAGACCACCTTCTTGCTGCCAATGGGTCAGCTCAGAGATGTCCCCCAGTTCAGCTACCTGCTCCCCTGTAGGCACCGAGGCATCCCCTTCAATGTCCGTCTCCTCCCGGTCCGTGGGAACTTCAGGGGCCGGTTTCCTGCACCCCTTGCCCTTTCTCTTGGCAGGGACTTGGGCCACTGTTTCAGGCTCCAAGTCCTCCTGATTACCCTTTCCTGATGCCATTGACCGAGTAGACACGCATGCCCACTCTGGCAACCCAAGCATATCCAAGTGAGACCTGAACTCAACATTCTTCCACAAGGACTGCCCCAGGTCATTACCTAGCAGACCATATACAGGCATGATAGGGCTCACAACCACCCTCAAGGGACCTGAGACCTCCCCCTTCCCAACCATATGGAACCTGCGCCACCATACACTAGCGGTCTGAGTTGTCTACAGCAATTACTTGGTGGAATGACCCTGGGACTACCTGCTCCTCAGACACCAGGTGACAACGGACGGAGGCTCTAGTATCTCTGAGAGCTTCTACCCTTTTCCCATTGATGGTCACCAAGGTGCTATATTTCTGTGTTAGGGGGCACCTGGTTTCCTGGGACCATCTCACTGTCCCCTAGTGAGACGAGGGTCATTTCTGCTGGATCCCCACCCTCCTGTGAGTACTCCTCCTCCCCAAGCGCGACACTAGCCGACACATTGGGCTGCCCACCGGTGGGTGGCTATGCACCCTTGGGGCACTTGGGGTCACCCTTCATGTGACCTACCTGGTCACATGCAAAACTCTTGCGGGGGGCGGTCTCTGCAGGCTTTCCTGAAGAGACCACTGCTTTCTCATCTCCTTGGGGATGGGAACCTTTACCCTGGGTATTAGTTTGGGGCCCTTTAGAAAACTCCTGTGTTTTACCTTTGCCCCCCCCAACTCTTCTGCTGGGGACCCTGCCCACCTTTGGCTTAGTCTCCCCAAACACTTTGTTGTGGACCCTGGTACTCACCCAGCGGTCAGCCTCCATAGCAAGCTTCCTGGGGTCAGTCAGCTAACTATCAACTAGGTGCTGGCACAGGTCTGCAAAACATAGACTAGACAAGTGTTCCCATGCAATCAAATTGTAGAGCCCCTGCAAATCTGTCACATTACTGCCCTTCACACAGCCATCCAGTGACCTGCAAAATGAATCTACACACTCCAACCAAGTGTTGGCATCAGAATTCTTACTGGACCTGAACAGATCCCTGTACCTTTCAGGAGTAAGACCATACTTAGTGAGAAGGGCGTCCTTCATGTCAACATAGGTGAGGTTATACCCCTTACCCTAGGCTAATAAAGTATCCCTTGCTTCTTCTGAAAGGAGAGGCCACAATCCTGTTCCCTAATTCTTCTCAGGGACCCCATTCATGTGTATCGCTGCCTCATAACCCTGAAACCACCTTTGTATGCCATCCCCCTTCTTGAATTCCTTGCCTACGTTCTTAGAGATGTGCACAATTCTGTCTCCCTGTCCTGATGGGTTGCTGCCACCATCTGAGCTGGATCTACTCCTCTGATCCAGCTCCTTTATCCTGATCTCATGGTCTAACATCATCCTCCTCTCTTCCATGGTTAACTTAAGCTGCTCTAGTTCTACTGCAACTCTCCTTGATTGCCGCCTGTCCTCCAGCTCCTCTGTGGACAAACTGCTGCTGCCTGGTTTAGAGGGTGCACCCCCTCCAAAAGCACATCCACCCTTTGAAAAGGCTCCTCCATCTCCAGGCCAAGATCCCCAGACTGCTCACTAGCATGTATGGCCGCCACTCAGGCCCTCAGCGCCTTTTGTAGCTCCTCTTTTCCGGTGAGGCCCCTGATTTGGACTTTGAGGTTCTTACAGATAGCCTTCAACTCCTTAACATTGTAGGTTTCTAACCGCTCCTCTTCAAAGGCCACTTCCAAGGATGCAACAGATGATGCAATTGATTCAGGCATGTTTTACTAGAAAGTTCAAGTTCAAGACCAATGGAAAGGTAAAAACAGACCAAAAAATAGTATGTGGTACGTAATGGGCTGCGATATGGTAGTAGTGCACACAAATCACTGTAAGTCAAGTGCAAACGCAAGTCCTATCCTCAACGCTGACAACCAATGTTAAAAGTGAGGGTCTCTAGTTGGCAAGGGCTTGTACCTTTGTCCAAATAGGGACCCTTCCTTCTAGTCAGGATAAGGGAGTTACACAGTTATCTTAGAGGCAGCGTGTAAAGCATTTGCACATAACCAACAGTAATACAGTGTAAGCACCACAAAAGGACACCACACCACACCACTTTAGAAAAAATCCAATATTTTTATATACTTAAGACAAGACCAAAAACAATAAAAACCCGCAATACACTATTCAGAAATCTTCAGTTACCAAAATACCCTGGATAAACAGTTCCTTGAAGTTGATAGCTCACTCTGGGGCTATCATGGCGTCGTGAACAAACAAATTCAAACAGTTCTGGGTGACAGCGGTGTTGCGGGCCAGCTACGGTGTCGGGAAGACCCGCGAAACAGTACCTTTAGATATGCAGGGTGTCGGTGACCTCTTGTTGAGCTTCCGAAAGCACGGCGTCCACAGGCGTCCGTTCCGGAGGTCTGTGCAGGAGTCGTCGGGCCCTTGAAGTCACATGCGTTGCAGATGGAACTCCTCGCGGATGAAGTCAGGAGCTCTGGCGTCATGTGCTGCGGTGCGAAGTGCGGCGCGCGGTGCCCTCCGGTTGCGGTGTGAGCAGCGACTCGATGGCGGTATCAGATGGCGGCGAGACCAGAGTGAGACCAGAGTTGCGGTGCGAAGTGGTGCGGGGCTCGTCACGGTGCTGGCAGGTCACGGTGCAAGCAGTGGTGGAGTCGATTCTGAAGCGCTGTTGTCGGCTGATGAACTGGAGTCGTTGGCAATGGCGTCGGTAGGCCAGGGCTGCGGTGCGGGATGAGGGCGGTGCATCGTGTAACCTTACGAGCAGTGCCCTTGAACCATGGTATAAACAGCGGCGTCGATTTTGGCATGGAGCAGCGTCGTCTGGGATACCAAGGCATCATCGTGAAGTGAGTCGGTGCTGTGTGCGGTACCCACAGGTCACGCTCGGTGGCAGCGTCAGCCGGCCTCATCGGTGAGACCAGGGTTGCGATGCGGCGTTGCGGGGGTGCCCTCTGCGGTGCCTTCAGGACATGGAGTCAGCAGCGGCGTCGTAGACGCGTCGGGTTGCTTTTTCATCTGTTGCAGCACAAAACAAACAGTCCCCAGTGCTGAGGGCAGAAGAACTTGAAGTCTTTGCTGTTCCTGAGACGACTTGACCAGGGGGCAAGCTCTACCTCAAGCCAATGGAGATACTCACAAAGATAGATTGCAGAAAGTTCAGTCCAGTCCTTTCACTGCCCAAGACACAAGCAGCCACTGCAGGCCAACACAGCAAAGCACTCAGCAAAGTGCTAGTTCTTCTTCACAGCTTCTCCAGCTCTTCTTCTTGGCAGTCTTCTTGGTCCAAAAGAGTTCTAAAGTTCAGGGGTTTGGGCCCCATTATTTATACCACAAAATCCTTTGTCCCCTCAGGCAGAGAGTGTCTGCGCCCAGCCAGAACCAGTTCTGCCCTCCCTGGTGTGGGTTCCTGGCAGGAGGTAGAGACGGCATTGTCAGAACCAGACCAGGCCCATTCAGGTGCAAGGAAATCTCCTCCCCCTACTTCAAATGCAGACCAGGTCTATTCAGCCCTTTCCTGACCCACCTAAACTATCTGGAGCCTCTGCTGCTCCCCAGCCCTTGTCATCCAAAACCCAGACAGTCAATCCATTAACCCAGCAGAGGCCTGCTGGAAGGCTGAGCAAGAAAATACCCACCTTCTAAAAGTGGTATTTTCAAACACAGAATGTAAGAATCCCCTTCACTAAAGATGCCTCTTTAAATTCTGAGTTCAGGCCTACTAAACCTTAATTTCCTACCTAGTTCCCAGGGCCAGTTATGTTTATAAGATGTTATAAACAAACTCCGCATTATATCCTATGGGAAACAGGTAGCCTTGCAATAGTGAAAAACGAAATTGACAGTAATTCACTATCAGGACATGCCACACACACCAGAGCATGTCCTACCTTTCACATACGCTGCACCCTGCCCACAGGGGTACCTTGGGCCTACCTTAGGGGTGAATGACCTGTTGAAAATGGAAGGTTAGGGCCAGGCAAGTAGGTGCACTTGCCAAGTCGACATGGCAGTACCAGCCTGCACACAGGTTCTGCAGTGGCAGGCCCGAGTTACATTTACGGGCTGTTTTTGTGGGTGGAATAATCCAGTGCTGCAGCCCACAACAGCATTTGATTTACAGGCCCTGGCACACTCAGTGTTATGTTATGTTATGTTATGTTATAAGCATTTATAAAGCGCGACTGTTACCAAAAAGGTGTCCTGGCGCTTAGAGAAGACCCAAAGAGGAGTAAAATGAGAGAGAGGAGGTCAGTGGAAGATCAATATTTGAAAAGGAATGTTTTTAATGTCTTTCGAAATGATAGAAGATCTGTGATACTTCTCAAAGACATGGGGATAGCGTTCCATGCCCTGGAAGCGTTGGCTACGAAACCTCTGCCACCCCAGTTGACCCTCCTCACTCTGGGCACTGTGGCCAGTTTGGCATCCGAGGATCGTAAGGTTCTGGTGGGGGAATACCAGTGAAGTTGTTGAGTTAGAAATGTAGGCCCCATTCCATGGAGGGCCCTGAAGGTCAATGTCAGGGCTTTGAATAGAATACATTGTCTCACTGGTAAAAAATGTAGGGTTTTAATTTGGGCAGAAATGGAACCAGTCCTAGGCGTGTCAGTAAGGAGTCTGGCCGCCGCATTCTGCAGAATCTAGTGCACTTTACTAGGGACTGACACATAAAACAAATAGGCCAATCATGGAAACACCAATCCATAATAATAATTTACAACAGGAGCACTTGCACTTGACCACTGATCAGCAGTGAGAAAAGTGCGCAGAAACAGTAAGCCAGCACAAACAGTCAAAACCTGGAGGTCAGAAAGCAAAAACTCAGGGGAAACCCACCAAAAGATGCCAAGTCTAACAATTAGGAATAGACATCTGAAATAGTATTGTAAAACATCTGTATAGCATTAAAGATTATTTTTCAGAACTGTGACTGTGCCGAATAATTGTATGATTGTCTAAGCATCAGGAGATAAAAATGGTATACTAAATAGAATTTACTAATAGGTTTTATGATGGAAGACTGTGTTCCAGATGTATCCTGAGACAATGGAGAGGTAGTAGGGGACAGATAGAGAAAGCTAACCTGAAGACCGCCCCATTTTTCTCAATGCTTTTATAGACATTGTCTGTGACACGGGTTTCAAATTAGTTGATTTTATGAACCCTTGGCTAAAAGGAATTTCTCGGCACGTTATTCTTTGTAATGGTAGTTAACTTGTAAAAGGAGTGGGAAAGAGGTGAGTTTAGGTGGGATGACAACCCAAGAGGGCTTGAGTATTGTTTCGGTCACCGCTGTGATCTCTTGACTGTATTTGGGGGTTGACCACAGTCCCCTTCTAACAATATCAGTTTATTTTACTTATGTTTGGAGCTTATTTCTAGTGCATATATAAAATGACACATACTCATCTGGTTATATAGATCGGTCGGTTAATGTATCGAGTGTGTGTGTGAGCATACCTTCCCTAGTACTGGAACCAAATCTCGCTCAGGGATGGTAGGCACACGCCCATACACAGCTACCTCTTGCTTTCTTAGCGCTGCACTTATAATCGCAGCCTACCATTCATGCTCCCCCATGATATGAGCAGCCTCTTCACATCACGCACAGTACCAAAGCACTCTCCTTACAGGCCACAATGCAGTTTTTCACCCTTCCATCTAAACATGTCAGTGTTTTAGAAAGATTTAGTATCTTGTTTTTCACTATTTTCTACTTTCCACTACACGTTTTGGAGCAGCAACAAATATCAAGGTAAGTGCACAACTCTGGTCTTCAATGCACGACAAAGGAAATCTTGCTAGCATGCCACAATATGAATAAAATCCCTTGCGATCAAGCTTGTCTAGTGAAATACCGCCCTGCCTGGCACGCTTTTTACCTTGCCAGGCACATGTAGTATTTTATAAATGCCGTTGCAGTACACTGCTGTAGAGATTTGTGTATACTCTACAGGTCCAGTTCCCACATATGGTAAGATTAAACAAGCATTGGCAAGGCCAGTAACTTTCGCCTGTGCATGACCTATTGGTTTTATCAATGTATTTAGACATGCTGCACAGCTGCATGGGCTGCTGTGCAACATAGATGAAAGTAGAAAAAAAAACACAAAATGGAAACAATAATTGGAAAGCATTGCATTGGCATAAAAACACAAGAAAATGGTTTGTGTGAGATTGCTGCGGATTACAAAACTGGTAATGATCATGCATCTTTAAGAATTAGGATGGGGAATTAAAATAGGATGCTAATTTATAATGGTGACAGATATACCAAGAGTACCTCTGCATGTGTACAATTAAAAAAAAGAAATCCTTCACCTGTCAAGAGCTTCATATTGTTGTTCTACCTACCCCACTACTTGTTGCAGAACATTGTACTCTAATAGTAATATAATTTTACAAATGCGTTTAAATCGGCTATATTCGAGTACAAAACTACACGACCACCTGCATGTCAACGAGCAAAGGTCTTCTGTGAAGTGCGACAAAGTGATTAAATTGCACTTGCCCTTCTTTACGCACTAGTCCTTTTATTTACAGGATTAAAACTTGAACTGGGGAAAAAACTTATAACGAAATTCAGGAACGGATCCTTAGAGATTCACTAGCAGTTATCAGAGAATAGCAAAGCATGTGAAAAAATAAAATGCATCCCTTGATGGACACAACCCTAACGGCTTGACACCGGTTCAAATTTCCCTGGGCAAATGACATTCAGAAGAAGAAGTGACACTGAAGGGATTCCACGAGGCAAAAGGGGAGACGGCATGCAAGTGGATGCACTTACAGAGAGCCTAAATGTAATTTTTTTTTTAAATACCACAGTGAAATAGCTAGATACGTTAGTCCTCTAGCTGGTATGGGTCCTCCTAATCATCCCACTGGCTGGGCAACAGAAAGTTTTAAAAAGTGACTGGCCAATATTAGCAATCTGTCAGAAAGAGAAAATCCTGCTGTGTGTCCATATGTATGCGCTTCAGCCAACTGGTCAGCATTTGCAGACTCATTTTTGGGGAGCACACTACACCAATTAGTTAATAATGTGATTTAAATTAGCCATTATGTAGGTAAGGCACAACAGAGTTCTCCCAAATAATGTGTCTATTCTTCGTAAGCATTCCTTGAGAATTGACAACAGTTTAAATGCGATGGACCAGCCAACAAACTTCCTCTGAAAAGACTTTATCATGACAATGAAAATAGTATGTGTCGTAATCTCCCTGTATAGTTGATACCACAGAGCGTAGAGTGCTGGGTGGATTGCTTGGCCTTCTTTGGAAGAAGTGCTGTTACTACCATAGAAATGCCAAGAAAAACTTCAAAATCACTTCGCAAGACTCTAAGTCTTTCAGTTCCCCTTCAACATGAGGGAATTCCCCTCTAAATGATGATCCATCAGAGACTAAAGCAGTTTAACATAAGATTTGCACAATTCCTCAAGGGCTGACATACTTTTTAGGTCTCGCCTAGGCAGCACGCATGCGTTGCACTAGGAGAGAAGACCTTTAGCAATCGGTCTGCTCCTTTTCAAGCACACTCATGCTTGTGGTGTCATCCGCCTTGCGGGAGCGAGCAGCGGCGCGCAAGCTAATTGAAAAGATAGCCTGCGCGCCGCTGCTCGCTCCCGCAATGCCAGCACAAGCATGAGTGCTTTTTATGAGCTTTCACTTTCCTGTTTGTTCAAGCAGCGGCGCATGCAGGGCATTCCTCTCATTCCTTGCACAGAAGCGTGCTTTCTCTTCCAATTGTAATCTGCTGTTTTACTGCTGGGGCGTCCTTTGAACATTTCCAGTCCTGTTTTATTGGATTTGTAGGCTCCGTCTCCGTGCTCTTGTGCTTTCCTTGTCAAAAGATGTTCCATTTATTACTTACAACTATTCTCTGACAGGAAAGGCTTCAACAAGGAGACCTCAAAAGTTCACATCAGTGCTGCGGACACAAATATGTACACTGCGGCCTGCACAAGCTAATCTCTTTGTGTCGGTAATTGTGGTGGTTTGTTGCGGTGCAGCGCCCTGCAGTTCCTATGTGTGAGGAATAGTCTGTGCAGGTTAGGCTGGCAGATGGAGCGCTTGCTTTCAGTGATCAGGCCATTGCTCTCACAGATCCTCGCAGACAGCAGGAATAAGGAAACAATCTCCTCATGACAGATAATACCACCTATCTACGGCGGCTGTCAGCGCGTGGCCATGACACCCCACGAGCAAACGGGCTACATCAGAATGTAATAAAGCACGCGCAGCCGTTGTTTTGTTTCTCTGACGCACGCCACCGATCTGGCTTTTTAAGAACAATCTAACGCGGTTCTTTTCTTTACAACATTTTTTCAGTTCTTTCTCGCTGAGAAGGCAGGTTTTTTTACTATGTATCCAGTTCAGCAGGCGTGAAGGAAACCGTTAGTTCCTCCATAAACAGGAGTTAAAGAACATCTTTTTGTCACATAAGAACGCATGTAGGAGCGAATTAATTAAGAAACAAACCACATAGCAGTTTTACCACCAATATATGGATACGCTGCGTTTCCAACCCTATCTCTCTCTAGTTACAAGATCTTCCCATCGTTATGTATTAACCAGATTGAGATTAGGCCTCGTGGTTGCGTTTCCTGTGATGAACCAGCACCCAGTTACCCTCTGTCCTTGTGACGGGTCCACAAAACAAAGCACTTTGCACTTCCTGTTTTTATGTTATTTTTTTCTGCCTTTAAGGATTTTCTATCTCAAGCCCTTGTTTAAAAAGTATGAAACCAATACCATCAATGCTGCTATGACCCTACTTTTTGCACTCAATGACCCTGATGTATGTTTTTATACTGCTACATTTATTTTTAGTGCAATTAAGATAAGAAAGAGTATGCTGTTCTAATGTGAACCTTTATCCTTCATTAAGTTAGGGACAGTCCTATTGCTCCTGCACTTCATGTGAAACGATACATCACTACTAATATTGTGTTATGCTGCTATGCACTTCGCATTTTAGCTTTTGTACTTTTTAAGCCTTTGCGACTTGATCCTTCGCTATCGCTATCAATATCAGGTCACGCTGCTATGAGTCCATTGTTTACATCTGGAGTTTTGTTTTAACCTACGCACTTTATACCGGACATAGAAACGCCCCGATGGTTCACCCTAATGTAAATATGCAATGTTATTCTGTGCTTACTGTTTATTTTAAGAGAAGATAACCATAGTTTGTTGGATATTGTAAAATGATAACCGTATGTGTTTTAATATTGTATGTGGATCTGTATCATGGTATTTTAGTATGTCATGTGCTATATATTGTGCTTTTATGGTTGTATGTCCCAACCGAATAAAGTATAAAACTGAACTGAGTTAGATTGTTAATGCTTTGGAGGCTAAAAAAAAAACCTGAAGATGCTAGCGATTTAACCTCTGCGTTCTTAAATGTATTCATTCATTCATTCGTCCACTCACCAGCTTTCACTGAGGTGAACTTTTGGCTAAATTAAGTTCTTTCAGTAACAGATAAGACAGTTCAAGACTAGAAAATTATATACATGTAAATAACGACACCACTTAGCATAGTGCCATTAAATGTATTAAAATAGTGGTTTCTTCTCCACACGCATGCAGCACAAGGTGCAAGTGTTAGATTGGGAGCATCCACTTTTGGGTTTTGCTGGATTTTTTTATGAAGCACTTCACATCACGCGCCTCACATTAAACATTCCTTATCTCAAATTCTATACAAAAAGGAATATGTACACAGTCAATATGTGAGATACAATGTGAGGGTTTAATATTCCTCTTACCTTTCATGTGCTATTACTTTTCGTTTTGGCTTTCCTAACCTGGAGTTTCCAAACCTCATCATCTGTCTGCTGTCCACTATAAGGTTCTCTTCCTGAAGAGGTTGGCGCCGCCCTTCTTACCTAAGACACACCCCCTCCCCAGCAGCTCACCTCGTTGGCACTTTGTTTTAATACCCCAAATCAGTGATCTTTCAAGGCATTCCGCTCCTAAGTCTCTGCGCCAATTTGCAGAGGTTCCTGTTTTCAAACAGGGAACAATTGTGTGCGAATGGTGGGTGCTCCTTGGCCCTGTTGAGCTTGCCAAGAACATTGTTTTTCATTCGCCCATTGCAAGCTGCCTGCAGAGCGGTGGTTACATTTCATTAAATAGCCCCCGCCCCCTCCACTGCTGTTAGCAGCCAGTCATAAAAGTTTATACCTGCTCTCATAAACCAGGGCTGCTTGTGTTTTTTGGTACATGTTAAATTATGGAGCACATTATTATTACGTTTGGTAAAGCAACGGGGCCCCTGCTAACTTGATATAAAGCCCAAGCAGGGAGTAAACTAATATGGGAAAATGTGAACACCGTGCACAGTGTAAGATACACACTAGTTGCAAATTAACTCCCAATTAGACAAAAATACCTCCAATTATACTAACAGTTAGCATGCATGCCTAACAACCATGTACCTACATATAGTAAAACAAACAAGCTAATATGTTCATAATATATCTCTTTAATTAATACAAAATATAAATATATTTTTTTTGGTTTCGTTTTCCATTTTTGCAGTGAATTATTTTCTCTATATAAACATATACATTTATGGGCAACAATATATCAATATGTCATCATGTTACTAATATACATGCAAGTTGATTCCAATATACTGTATATGAGTTCTGATTAGACCATGATTAGTTTTTCATGATGAGTTTGCATTGCATGCTCGTGATGCCACAATAATTTCTCATTTCTTTTACTATGATTGTTCTTCATTAAACATTCAATAAACAGCAACAATTTTCAAAAAGCAGTGTAAAGATATTTTTTTCCCGATTTTTACTCTATGGACGATAGATGGACACATAGGCGGTCGATTGATAACGCGTTTCGGCTAGGCCTTCGTCAGGAACCCGCTCTGATTTTTACACTATATGTAAAAAATAATAACACAAGAAACATATACTAATTAAAAACCAATCTAAAAAATTGGGAGTCAATATAGCAATCAATATTCATTTACAAAAAATAAAAATATGTATAAATTCATAGGAATTGTCGGATCCAATCCATAGTCTCTAAACTCAACTGAGATAGACACTCCTAAAGTGGAGTTTTGGGATATAACAGCATAATTGTCTAGGAGATGTTAAAAAAGGGGGGCGCTTTCAATCTGCTTAAACCTTTCACCAAATAGTCCATGGGCTGATAACCATAGACCAAAATTTACGGGAGAATGACATACCTCTCTGATTAATTTGGTGAACTAAGTAATCTTCTGCTACATGAGATGTATCTTTATAACGATCTTCTGAACCTTGTTAAGGCAAATATGCGTCATCTATACTCTGTCAAAAGCCTACTTATATCAGTTAATCTATTGAAAACGATTTTTTACTAACCCTCTTTCATTTGGCTGTTCACGTTCTTGACTTCGGTTATTGGGTTGAACCCAAATTCTATTCTTCTTTTAGATGATGATATATGATATTTCTACTCTAAAGACAAGAAAGATACATGCACGTATCACAAGCAAAAGGCCGATAGATGGGGGCGGAGCTTGGCTAGCGGCGCGAATGGCGGCTTGAGCCTCGAGCTCCGCAACACAGAGCTAACTATCCTTTATTTATCCTCCCCTGCACCGTGCATAGGCAGCTGGATGGAGCGGCCGTGAGTGCCCAACACAGCTGTGCCCCGTTGGGAGTGAGTTCGGAGGAGAGACGAGCGCTCGCCGCCTGCGGAGCGGTCCCGGCGGGAGAGGCGTTGCAGGCCACAGATCCCCGAGCTGCAGTGTGCAGTGAGCCCGGCGATGTCGCTGTGCGTGAGGCGTCGCGCACAGCCAGCGGTGGAGCGAACGGTACGCAGCACCAGGACGGGCGGAGAACTTGCTGCTGGAAGCCTCGGAAGCCGGGGGGAGCTGAGCGCCGAGGGGACTCGGGTCCGGATGGTGAGAACAGCGTGAGGTCCCGGAAGAACGCGTTCGGAGCTGTGGAGGGTGAGGAAGCCCTGGGAGTGTGGTCTGAGCCGTTCGAGGGGAGAGCGGAGGCGGCAGCGGCCCCCCCCCCTTTTTGGAGGGAGTCAGCGGACTGTGTCTGTGATTGCCGAAGCCGGGGGGCGCGGCTGAGGCTTGTGCGGGTGGTGCCCTGTGTGTACGCTTTCGCACGACCGGGACTGCGAGCCCCGGTGTACGGCCCTGGGGAGCGAGTGCCGGCTCAAGCTCGGAAACGACGGTATCTGCGGAGGGTGCGGTCAGCTGAAGAAGCGCCTTTCTGGGACCGGGGAGTCAGTGGAGGCGACATCCGGGAGGCCAGCAGTGCCGGCTCTCTGGGAGGAGGACACTCGACACGTCCCCCGGTGCCACCTGGTTGATTGAGCTCCCAATAGGGAGAAGTTTGGGACTACAGCGAACGAGGGCAGTGGGGCCATCCTAGAATTCCGTGCGCCGGGCCCCAGCTCGGCGCGGACCATAGCCCCGAACCTCCATTCCCCTGGACGCTGATTGAATTGGGGACAGCGGTGTCACAGCACGCACGGACAACAGCGCAGGACGCTCTCCCTTGGAGGCGCTTCAGCTTGGGCGGCGCTTCAGACCAGGCCGCGGAGGGGGGCGAGGGGCGCCCCCCCCCGGGAGTATCGAGGTGAGGAAGCGCTGGGACGCCGGCGGCGGCGGTGTGGCTGGTCCGGTCTAAGCCGGGAGCTGGATCTCGCACGGATAGCGAAAGGGGGAGCCCTACGGCGCCCTCCCAGCCCTGAGAGAGAGGTGTTGGGACCAGCGACGGACGCGGCGCAATGGGCAAGTCAGACAGAACGCAGGCGAAGCTATCGTTTGAACAGAAGCGCACAAAGCCCCAGGATGCGGGAGAAGGAACGGCGAGCGGTGGAGGGCCTGCCCTGTCAGAAGACACCCAGGACATTAAGAGTCTGCTGCTCTCGATGGAGAAGGGCCTTCAGTCAGGCATCACTTCCCTGGGGGCAAAAATCGACGCGCTCTCCTATCGCATGGACCGCATGGGGGAGCGCCTTGATAAACATGCGGAGCGATTGGACAATACCGAGGAGCGGCTGGTGGGGGTGGAGGAAGCGCAGACCTCGATAGACTCGGAGCAGAAGGCGCTGGGGCGACTTATGCAGGTACTGCAGGACAAAACCGAAGACTTGGAGGCTCGTGCGCGACGCTGCAACTTGCGCATCACGGGCCTTCCGGAGACGACGCCGACGGGCAACATGGAGCTGTTTGTTGAAAAACTACTAAGGGATCTGATCGGTCCAGACACCTTTTCCCCTATGTTTGTTGTGGAGAGAGCGCACAGATCCCTGGGGCCACGGCCGGTGCCGGGGGCGCCGCCGCGGCCAATAATTGCCAAACTCTTGAACTATAGGGACCGGGATGCTGCCCTACGAGTGGCTCGGGAAAAACAGACGCTCAAGTATGAAGGGTCGTCCATCTCGTTGTATCCGGACTTCACCATCAGGGTCCAGGAGGCCCGACGGCAGTTCATCCCGGACAAAAGGCAGCTGCGGGAGCTCGGCTTAGACTACGCAATGTTGTACCCTGCGAAACTGCGTGTCAACAGGCAAGGAAAGACGCACATTTTTCTGGATCCCAAGGCCCTGCAGAAAGCCCTGAAGGATTGGGGAAGGGAGGAAAAGACCAGCCCTGAGAGGAGCTTGAGCGGAGAGGGTTCGGGGAGCTCCTTGGAACAGCAGGACTAGACACATGCGCATGCTGGGACGGCACTGGGCACGCGCTAGGTCACAGAGATGCACCACGAGGAGGCAGCCGGTAAGAGAGACACAAGGGCGGAGTGGGCTGGACCAGCCTGTTTGACATTGATCTGGGGCCTAAGGCCTACAAGGCGCAGCGAGGGGCTGGGGGGCCATATGAGGGACGATAACATACCAAGTATGGAGAGCCCCGGGCTGCAGGCCTTGAACGGATGCTCTGTGGCACGGTTGGAGGTGCGCCGGTGCTATCTGGAACTGCAGGCCTGGGCCGCTGACGGTGATGGGGAGCGAACACTACCTGCCTACTAACTACTGCTAATGGCACAGCCGGGGAAGAAATTACTGCTCCGTGTGCGGAGGGGAGGGCTGGCCCTTGAGTTGACTCTGTTTGATACTTTTCTACGGAGCTACCTCCGCCTCCGAGTGCACGACACACTTTTGACAGGGTTTGAGGTTACTGGGTGGGGGGAGGGTTTTAGTGGGTTACCTCTACATGAGGTCCAGCATGGCGAAGTTGGGGGAGGTCAGCTGTGGGAGGGTGGGAGGGATGGGGAGTTTGTTGTTTGATTCTAGGCAAGTCCGACAGATTGGGTGGAGAGGGGCGACATACTCCGAGAGCAGTTTAGCGATTCTGAGTGCGGGGTTACTGCCTCGTGTCTGGGACGATAATGGCTAGACCCGCGGCCCGGCAGGGGCGGCCCTGCCCCCTGCGAGTAGTGACCTGGAATACCTTCACAGACATGGCGTAGATGTAGCCTTCTTACAGGAGACGCACCTTCCCAACCACAGCCCCATGTTACGCACTGGTGGGCTGCGGGGAAACGTACATGCGGCTGGGTTCACAACGCACGCCAGGGGGGTACTCACTTGGTTCAACCCTAAGTCTGAATCCGCGGTGCAACTGATGGCCTTGGACGGTGGGGGCAGATATGTTCTCTCTCGCTATCGGGGCAAAGGATTGGGCTTATTGTTAGTTAATGCCTATGGTCCGAACTTTGATTGCCCTGACTTTTATGGTAAATTGGCTGACACAATTAGGAGCTGTGGGGATTCCCAGATTTTGTGGGGAGAGGATTTCAATGTAGTGCTGGACCCTCGACTGGATAGATCGGGGGGGGCAGTTAGAGCGCCGGCGGCTGCAGCTCTAAGGTTGTGCAGGGAAATGATTCGACTCGATCTGGCTGACGTATGGAGAGCGCTAAACCCTGGAGCGGGGGGTTTCACGCACTACTCGGCCTGCCATAATCTGCATACACGCATAGACTACTGGCTTGCGTCGGCGGCGCTCCTCCAGCGGATGGGCTTGTGTCAGGTTCTCCCGCGTACTTTGTCTGACCATTCCCTGATTTTATTGTCTGTTGATACGCCTGAGAAATCCATCCCGCCGTTCACGTGGCGGTTCCCTCCCTACTCGCTGCTCGACCCCTTGTTCAAGGAGGAGCTGGCAGAAGCAATTGACACATTTTTTAGCACAAATGTGGGCTCAGTTGACAGCTTCCAGACGGTTTGCCATGGCTAAGCATTCTGGGGTTTTGAGGGACATACATCGGAGACTTGCAGATTTGGAGCGTAGACTGGGCGAAGTGGAGGCCAAGCTAGTGGAGGGAGGGGGAAGCGAAACCACGGAGGAGCTGAAGGCGTTACTGGAAGAGTACCACGAGTCCGCTGATGCAGAGGTCAAGCACCTGGGGAAGTACGCAACGGCTCGAGTGTACAGGGAGGGTGAGAGATCAGGCTCGGTCCTGGCGAGGTTGCTGAAGGCCAGGAGGTGTAAACTACACATAACCCAGATCAGATCAGATGGTGGGGAGCTTCTAACTGAAGAGGAGGAGATCGCAGTACGCTTCCGATTGTATTACGAGACGTTGTACGCCTCTCGGCAGGCGGGCATGGAGGACGAAATAAGTGAATACTTAGACCATATACGAGTCCCCTTTCTCTCCAACGCCCGTAGGGAATTTTTGGCCCTCCCCATACAGAGGGATGAAATACTAGAAGCCCTGGCGGGCATGCGTGCGAACAGCGCGCCTGGGGCGGATGGCCTCATGGCCGCCTTTTATAAAAATTATGTGGACCTTCTCCTGCCGCATCTTTCGCAGCTGTTTGACGATATGTGCGAAACGGGTAGTATGCCAAAGTCAATGAGTGAGGCCATATTGGTGGCTATCCCTAAGCCAGGGAAGCCGCCAGAAGAGTGTAGTTCATATAGACCCCTGTCGTTGCTCAACGTCGACACTAAGATATATGCGAAAATACTGGCCACACGATTGGCGTTGCTAACGCCTGAACTGGTGGCGCCGGAGCAGGCGGGCTTCATGCCTGGCAGGAATTTGACCTACAACCTGCGGACGGTGTTTGGAACCATGCAGCATGTCAGGAGGGACACCAAGGGACTCGCGGTGTTTCTAGATATGGAGAAGGCGTTTGATTCGGTAGAGTGGCCGTTCATGAGGCAGGTGTTAAGTAAAATGGGCCTGGGCCTGGGCTTTCTGCGAATGATGGGGGTCCTGTACAGCGCCCAAGCGCAAGGATACGGCTGGGGAACAGAGTCACGGACGCTATACGGATATCTAGGGGCACTCGGCAGGGCTGCCCCCTGTCGCCGATTCTGTATGCGCTGGTGGCGGAGCCGCTGGCCTGCGCTCTCCGGGAATACCTTGGTCTGAGGGGGGTGAGCTTCCCCACCTACAGAATTGTGGTTTCTACTTATGCCGACGATACTCTCCTTTATGTGCGGGACCCAGAGAATAATTTGGCGCCGGTGCTGCGCGAGGTGGTGCACTTTGGTGCCCTCTCGGGCCTGAGAGTCAATTGGAGCAAGTCCATTGCCTTTCCACTCACTCCGACCACGTCCCCCTTTGAGATGGACTACCCACTACAATGGACGGAGGACGCGGTCCGATACCTGGGAATCAGACTACATACTGACCCAGACATATTGATGAGGGAGAATTATGGTAGGGCGGTGGCTAAACTCGAAGACGACGTCGACATCTGGATCGGCCTCCCACTTTCCTTGATAGGCAGGATTGCGATCATGAAGATGGTGGTCCTGCCTCGCTTCTTGTTCCTGTTTGTCAATATTCCGATGGTGCTACCACGGGTATTTTTCGAAAGGCTGCGCCGGTCGCTACTGAAGTTGGCATGGGCGGGTAAGCAGGCCCGAGTTAGCTGGCAAGTGCTGACCCTACCCTATCATATGGGGGGTCTCGGCACGCCCGACTTGGAACTATACTACCGGGTGGCTCAGGGAGCACAAGCGCACAGCTGGATACACGGAGAGGCTACGGTACCATACCTAATTCTGGAACGATTGTTTGCTGACCCCCTCCCGCTTCCGGCGACCCTATTTGAACCGCCGGTCCGACGGACGGGCTACCTTGACTCCCTCAACTCCACGAGACATGCCTGGGATAGTATACTCAGACACCAGGCCGGCGCATTACTCTATTCGCCCTCCATGCCAGTGGAATGGGCGCAATGGCTATCCTGGAATGGGCGCAATGGCTATCCCCGTGCAGAGACGAGGGGGTGGTGCGAGCGCTTAAGGCGCTCAAATTGCAGGTAATGGGAGATCTGTTTGTCGATGGCATCGTGCGGTCGTGGGATGGAGTGGCGGAGGGGGGGGACGCTCCATCGCAGCTGCACTGCTTCCAGTTCCACAGAGTGAGGGCAGCGCTGCGAAAGCAACTGGGGGATGATATGGCGGAGCCCCCGGAGGTCCTGGAACTGACATATGTGATAAACCATAAGTGCCCCCGACACTTAATATCGCGCCTTTATAAGATAGCTATGGAGCAGCGGATACACCGCTTCCCCAAGGCCAGGCTGGCCTGGCAACAGGACCTAGGGTCGGCAATAGATGACGACATGTGGCGGTACTGCTGTGCTGGCACCCGACGGATATCGTTGCACGGGAGGCACAAATTGCTCCATTTCAAGTACCTGAACAGAGTATGCTTCACGCCGGAAAGGTTACATCGCTACGGTCTGCGGGAGAATGCAGTGTGTGACAGGTGCGGGAATGATGGGGCGGGATTTCTGCATCTGGCATGGGAGTGCCCGGGGGTGTACGGGTTCTGGCAGGCCATATTCCGCAAACTCAGTGAGATACTGGAGATCGAGCTGACCCCCGTGCCGGAGGTGGCCCTACTGGGCTATTCCAAGAAACTTCCACGATCTGTCCGAAAAATGGTGGACATGGGGCTGTTAATAGCTAGGAAGGGGGTGGCAATGCGCTGGATGAGAGGACCACTACCCACTGTGGAACAATGGGCTCGAGATGTACTGTATTGCTGTACGCAAACTGAGGTGTATAGTGAGCTGCTACCGCCGCGCAGTAGGCCGAAAATTTTTTGGGGGTTGTACACAGAGCGCCTCAAGGGACAGAGGGGGGATCTGGAGGGGGAGGCGGAGACGGGAGCTGGTCGGGAACGGGGAGACGGAGGGTCTAGGGACCAAGTGGGGGGCGTGTGCTGATCCAGGGTACACCGCGCACTTTGATGGAAATCGGGGAGTTCGCTACTAGGGAGGGTCTGATCGGATGCCTAGAAGATCGGATGCCTAGAAGAGGGGAAGTTGGGGGGGTGGGGGTGGGAGTTTGGGCTGTTTGATTAAAGGAATAAAAGATGCAAGAATACTGTGACTCCTCTGTGGGGGAGAGCAAACAGGTTGTGGCACACCGCCGCACTGCTGAGGCTGCATGCTGACTGGACTAACTCTGGGTACAGCGATGCCCGACCTCCGTGATGTGAGATAAGCTACTGGATTTACGTGACGGTGTGTGGGAGAACAGCCGGCCTCAGGGTTGTAGGCGCAGTCTGTTGTAAGTTGACATGTGCTATTTGGTAATAAAGACAGTTTAAAAAAAAAAAAAAAAAAAGGCCGATAGATATACAGTCCTCGTCTCTTGCTATTTATATACGTTTATATTATAGATAATAATCATTCTTCCATAGGATATCTCAAGTACTCACTTACTAAAATGTACTCCTCTGGACATCAATATGACTTTCGATAAAAAATATATATAGCAGAGGATTACAACTTCTATTCTGTCTTCAAAGGAGGAATCGGATCTGCGGGTTTAGATATGTAAACGAATATATTATAAAGACTCAACTTTCAATAAATCTATTTAGAAAACGTTTTAGTATTTTCTAAGCTGATGTCGGTGATTTGCAAGTTAACTATATATATATTCGATTAATATCAGATCTAACTGGTTATATAGTCTCTGGTGATAGTACAATAGTATCGTGTGTCTCCCAACATTTGATTCATTTTTAAGATGTATGTGGGAGTATCATACACAACAATACCCCCTCCTTTATCACAAGCCTTAATCGTTAAGTTTGGTGTCTGTTTAAGGGTTTGCATTGCTGTGTATTCCTCTTTATTCAGATTGAACGGTGTTACAGGTACATGCTTTGTGATGTTCAAAAGTGGTGGGAAATTTTAAGTGCACTTCGTGTAAATCTTGCTCAATGGCCATTGAAGCATCGACATTCACATTCAATGGCGTCAATATTTCTCCGAATACACTCAATAACTGTAAATCGACAAATGTCATCTACTTGATTATATGTCCATGCCACATGGGATATGTGGGAGAAACAGGGAGAGCCTTTAATGTCAGACTAACAGAGCACAGATCTGCAATCAGAACGCAGAAAACATCGGCACCTATGGTGCAGCATTTTGTAGATTTGGGACATACACCAGATGACATCCAGTGGTATATTTTGGAAAAGATTTGGCCTCGAGCAGGTATACAGACGGATAAAACCAGAAAAATGAGAGAAGTCTACTGGATGTTTATCCTTAATACAGCAACATCTGGGTTGAACCAAGACATTCCCTGGGACCAAGCCATTAAAAATAATGGATAAACCATACTTGTGACAGATGTCAGGCTAGTTAAATTTAACCCATATCTTATGTTGTGCTAGATAAATCGAAAAGCATAGGGAATGTATGTAGAGTTATCTATTAATAAAATACCGATTTCCCATCTTGGAGTAATTAGACCCATGAGGTTTGAAACCAAGAAGTAAATATGGTTTTGTTAATAAATGATAGCATTTGACAAACTATTAAGAGGATAAAACTGAGTCATTTAGGTTCTAGCTGCATGTGCACGCATTTAGTCAATAAGAGGGATTTTACTACCAATCATCTTGGAGACATTAGCAGGTAGATTTCTTTAGTATACCGGACATTTGTGACCGATAGCCAGAGATAAAATAAACTTATCCATCACCCTTGAGGACAAAGATTAACTTGGGACATTTACGAATGGTCCAAATTTAATAAGCAACATTCGCTATTTGGACTTAATTAAAAATAAGCTCCATAGTTTTCCAATGCTTGAAAATAGATTAGAATGGCAACGAGATAAATTGATCATTTCATCATGGCGCGAGTTTAGCAATCATTATCCGGCATGCTACAAGTCCTATATCTATACGAGTGATCAAGTGCGTCAATGAAACGCACGTTTAAACGGCGTATGTAAATAGACGAAAATGGCCGCGAGTCGGATAACCGCCGAACTAAACGAAGACGCGGAGTACAAGAGAGAGGAGGTATGTTCAGTTTAGGTTCTTAATGAATAGATTCCTGCTGAATTTACATAGACATATATGAGATGGAAAGATACGAATTAGAGACTAGATCGTATTTAGACTTAGGTAGATTTGTAAGCTAAATAAAATTTGGGATATGATTTGCGTTGTCAGACGTTTAAAGGATTATAAGACAAAGTGACATTTGCCTCACAGAAGGTTAATATTTCGATTAATTAGAGATAGGGTGGGTCCTTCATCTAGTGTCCTTTCACTTGAATTATGGGGAGTACTCACAAGTAGACGTTTAACTTAGTGGTGTTACATTTGGCAAGAATTGACATACATGTATTCATGTTATCAACCAGGAGGACGGAATAGATCACTAGACGTGGAAGAAAGGATACCGCCAGAACAGACGATAAAACGAAAAAGATTTATCATGAATAGAACAAAAAGATAAGATTGATTAAGGTATGTGTATTCAAAACATACGGGTGAATTAAGATGACTATAGCTGAGAATTAGCATTAAGTGAGAACAAGACCAATTGGCAAACTATAAATGCATAAATGAAATACTTTGTAATAGTTTATACTATATAACCAGTTAGATCTGATATTAATCGAATATATATATATAGTTAACTTTCAAATCACCGACATCAGCTTAGAAAATACTAAAACGTTTTCTAAATAGATTTATTGAAAGTTGAGTCTTTATAATTAGGGCTCCCGGTTTTCCGTTTAAACAGATTTTTACATATAAATACAGACGGAAAACAAGTTTTCCTTTGTCTGTATTTATATTTAAAAACTGGTAAATACTAGCACATTTTGCGGCGCTGCCGTGCTCCAGCAGATGGTATGGTGATTGCTCACAGAGTAATTCTTCCAGCCATAGGCAGCGTGGAGATCCAGGAGCTCTAAGAAGGGGTGAAAAACAACAAAGCCTCGTTAACAAGTGAATGATCGTTTAAAGACCTGTGAAGTACTCCGGTGCGGCTGGCAGCACAAAAACTGTCAGTGTGTGTGCCCGGGGAAGCTGTCTTACAGCCCGGGCTCACACACACGAAGTGGGGGGGAGGGAGGGGTGGTCTGGAATACAAGATAAAATACATCCATGGATTGAGGAAATGCAACAGAGGTTTCAGTCTAAATTTAAGGTCACACGCTTGAATCCTTGTAGGCCCAACTCAGCCTTCCTTCCTTTCTTCCGATGTTGATAAAATGATATAATTGAAACAGGCATGGCTTAGAGTGCCAAAACACCGTCAGTTCTGTTGGTATGTTCCATTCATTGTATTAAATCAAATGCAGGCATCTTTCTACGGTGCTCCACACGTGCCTCTCTTATCTGGAGCAGCAAGGGTTAATAGATGCCTAACTGACTAACACTGAGCCCAGGAGGAAGGTGAGCCAGCTCGTCCTTTAAGTACAAAAACGCCAGCCTTGATGAAAGCCATACCAGAGGTTCTGAAAACTTTGGAACTTGATGACACGTCTTCAGAAGGGCAGCAGACTCTGCTATCCGGCCTCACCTGCCAGTATTCTGCTATTAACAGGTCTTTATCTGTCCAAGGGATCTCTGCACTTTCTTGGAGCACCGCCTGCTTAAAGTGAGCAAATTCAACAATGGTGTGCAGAGGAGGGCTAGGTTTGTGGGGATAAGAGAGCGCCCACAGACTAAACCACCATCAATTCAAAACCATCTTAGGTGTATCGCCTGACTCACAGCCACAACCAGCATATTTATAAGACATGTAATAACCGTAAAAAAAAGATAAATATAGCGACTAAAACTTTCTAAAACTGACAAGCACTAGAAGCCAGTCTGTGATAAAATCCTCGAAAGCAGAGGAGGTCTAAAATCGAATGGTAGCAGAAAATGGGAGAATTCGTGCAATGTAGATAAAACATAACATATATGTTATATTTGGGACATTCTGCGAATGGCAAAGTTTTCAGATTAATGTATTGACCAATAACAAACAAGTGTATGTGTGCATTGTCAATTTAAATTAATGTGGAAAAATACTAGCTGCAGCGACGTCATTTACTTGTAGGAAAAATAAATGTGGATAAATACAGATAAAATGTCCAAAAAATAAATATGGATAAATACAGACGGAAATGGCAAAAAAATAAATACCATAAAACCGGGAGCCCTATTTATAATATATTTGTTTACATATCTAAACCCGCAGAACCGATTCCTCCTTTGAAGACAGAATAGAAGTTGTAATCCTCTGCTATATATATTTTTTATCAGAAGTCTTATTGATGTCCAGAGGAGTACATTTTAGTAAGTGAGTACTTGAGATATCCTATGGAAGAATGATTATTATCTATAATATAAACGTATATAAATAGCAAGAGACGAGGACTGTATTTCTATCGGCCTTTTGCTTGTGATACGTGCATGTATCTTTCTTGTCTTTAGAGTAGAAATATCATATATCATCATCTAAAAGAAGAATAGAATTTGGGTTCAACCCAATAACCGAAGTCAAGAACGTGAACAGCCAAATGAAAGAGGGTTAGTAAAAAATCGTTTTGAATAGATTAACTGATATAAGTAGGCTTTTGACAGAGTATAGATGACGCATATTTGCCTTAACAAGGTTCAGAAGATCGTTATAAAGATACATCTCATGTAGCAGAAGATTACTTAGTTCACCAAATTAATCAGAGAGGTATGTCATTCTCCCGTAAATTTTGGTCTATGGTTATCAGCCCATGGACTATTTGGTGAAAGGTTTAAGCAGATTGAAAGCGCCCCCCTTTTTTAACATCTCCTAGACAATTATGCTGTTATATCCCAAAACTCCACTTTAGGAGTGTCTATCTCAGTTGAGTTTAGAGACTATGGATTGGATCCGACAATTCCTATGAATTTATACATATTTTTATTTTTTATAAATTAATAATGATTGCTATATTGACTCCCAATTTTTTAGATTGGTTTTTAATTAGTATATGTTTCTTGTGTTATTATTTTTTACATATAGTGTAAAAATCAGAGCGGGTTCCTGACGAAGGCCTAGCCGAAACGCATTGTCAATCGACCGCCTATGTGTCCATCTATCGTCCATAGAGTAAAAATCTGGAAAAAAATATCTTTACACTGCTTTTTGAAAATTGTTGCTGTTTATTGAATGTTTAATGAAGAACAATCATAGTAAAAGAAATGAGAAATTATTGTGGCATCACGAGCATGCAATGCAAACTCATCATGAAAAACTAATCATGGTCTAATCAGAACTCATATACAGTATATTGGAATCAACTTGCATGTATATTAGTAACATGATGACATATTGATATATTGTTGCCCATAAATGTATATGTTTATATAGAGAAAATTTTTCACTGCAAAAATTGAAAACGAAACCAAAAAAAATATATTTATATTTTGTATTAATTAAAGAGATATATTATGAACATATTAGCTTGTTTGTTTTACTATATGTAGGTACATGGTTGTTAGGCATGCATGCTAACTGTTAGTATAATTGGAGTTATTTTTGTCTAATTGGGAGCTAATTTGCAACTAGTGTGTATCTTACACTGTGCCGGGTGTTCACATTTTCCCATATTAGCACATTATTATTACAACAGTTCTCTCTCTCTCTCTCTGATCTGGCTGTGGAGCGACGCACAGTGCTTTTCCTCAAGTTGTATCTGCGTAAATCACTGTCAATTCTAGCGTAAAATGAGGGGCTTGAAAACACATGTATTATACACACTGCTATTCTTCGACCGTGCAGTACAGAATTGCCTAACAGCAGGGGTGAACCAGCTCCGCAGCACGTCTGCCGTCCACCTTGCAATTGTATCCAATGCGTTCTATATTTTTACACCATCCAACCACAGTAAAGCTCAGGCTCCCCCTGCATGTCTCCTACCCTCTCCCAGTGCTCCCCAACCTGCACATTGTGCTCCAAAGCCTTTACCCACCCAGTTAGCAGCCGGGTTGACAGATTAGGCTACATCTCCCACAATTAGGCGATATTTTCCTTGACTTAATTATGCAAAAGAAAAAGTTGGGCCGGCAGTCACATTTTGGGCTACAGTGACAATCCACGCAGTGTACGTCCAAGTCACAGAATTATACCCTGCAGCCATATTGCAGCCCGGGGGTTGCTTCGCCATGTCCCTCTTCAGTGTTTGACTCCCCACAGTAACACCGCAGTCATGCATCCTTTGATCCATGGCCTATAAGGGTGTTGCTGTTCTTGCATTCACCTTTGGCCTGCCCCCATAAACCTGCGGACCTGCCCATTGGTTCCTTTGACCCAATTGTGCTCAGATGCATACCTCACTGGGCGTGCCAGCACTTGTAAAGCCCCGCCCTAAACCTTTTTGCCTTTAATTGTTTCAAGTTCACACCCCTACTTCCATCTTTATGCCTGCAACTTCTACAACCACCACTAACCACCAATTAACAAAGGAGGCGTCCTACTGACTGACACCACGTGTGCTCTTATCTTTCCCCCCAGTAGTCAGCTGGTTGTTGCTAACCCAGCCCTTTCGCATTCACAGACATTTGTTTCCCTCGGGCCCCGGAGCTCTGCGCCACCCCCAGCTAATTCAAAGGTAATTAAGTTAAAGGGAGAGTGCCTTTCTGGTGGTTAACTTTCAGCACCAAGGCAGCAGCAGTGTGTGTAACAGGAGCTGCTAAAAGGTGCGAGAGAGCTACAACTTTGCCTAGTAAAGCTCAATAAGGTTTCTGCTATTCCACATGCTAATGCAAGCACGTGTCTACAAAATAATGTGAACAGTCTTCTTTATTATAATTTTTTAACAGGCTACACAGCGGCCACACTGCTCTACAACATAGCTTAAAAACAAAGGCCAAGCCAAAACCTCAGGCTAACCACTAATAAGGTCCCAAAGGCGAGACCTATTGGCTATGCCAATGCTTGTTACTGAAAAAAGGCGCCTAGAGGACCCTACCACTACAGTTTGACACATGAAATCCAGGAAGCATACCTTCCTCGTCACAAGAGCACTGACAAAACATCAAAGGCCATTGAAAGAGCCAACAAGGATTGGCATAGCCAATAGGTCTCGCTTTTGGGACCTTATAAGAATTTAGTTATGCAGCACAATATCCTTACTGCAACAACATTAACTGTTGCATGGCTAAACACTTATAAGTTCCCAAAAGCGAGACCTATTGGCTATGCCAACGCTTGTTAATTTTGAAAGAAACCAAAAAAGGGGTTTGACTGCTATGCAGCAAGGCCAAGCCAACTATAATCACAAAACAATGAAAATGCCAATGCTGCTAATACATCAAGATTCTTTTGACCGTGCATTGAAAAAAACAATGTCACAACAACCGCCTGTTCCGTTGAATTTAATCCCAATATTTTTTCATCAATTCATATAAAAAAGATTTGAACACCACAATACAAACATCTTTAAATTTTTAGTTAAACATGTATTTAAACACACCCTTTATCCCCGTACAGACAACAATGACACATATTTATTTTCAAACAAACCTCACTTGAACAAACTCTCATCTCTCCATTTATTCTGACAGATTCAAAACCTCACTTATTCTATCAATACACACACTTCACATACCGACATATACAATACTCCACAAATTTACAACATATTGACATAAATACCAAGCGACAACTTTTTGCAATAAACTGCAAGGCCATCAACTCAAAAGATTTCTCTAAATCAAAAACATATACAATTTTGGTCTTTGATTGGCCTTAACAACAATGGTCTACGCGTTTCGAATCCCTCCCAAGATTTTGGGAATTCTCATCAGGACCAAAATTGCTGAAAAACAAAAAGGAGAAATTTCCTTGTCTTAGTGATTGACCTTAAGGACCCCTGTCTCTAAAAACCTCCTCTGTTCAAAAGCCCTTACCTTCTCAGATGCGCAATGATCAGCCGACCATAGAACGTTTCAGTTTCTCCAAACTGTCACACCTAGAAAAATCAATCATTCTGTCACTGTCTCATTCGTTCAGTTGTTAAGTCTGTGTGAGACCACACTTGTATAGGCAAGCATATAAAAATTAGGCTCTTACTTGTGGCAGGCTGGTGGTGGCACGAAGCCAATTGCGGATGGATATGATGTTTTTGCATATCTGTTTGGAAAACATATATATAACTCATATTTAGTAGGGCAAAATCATTAATGTAACTCACAATGTTTTGTATGTTCAAAATTCCATGTACCTTATTAAATGTCTGTTTATCCGCTGTGAAAATGAGTGTGGTGATGCCCGCGGTGCGGGGGCGTGGCAGCGTTTTAGTATAAGGGAAGAAGGCTACGTTATAATTGTGGCGATTATGCATAGTTCCTAATATTACTTTTCAAAAAAACTTGTGTGGTCAAACGCCGAGCATATTTGCCCATGGTTTAATCTACCTTGTATGCTGTCTGTCGTCCGCTTGAAACCAATTGTGGAAGTACCAGTAGCGTTCAGCGTCTTACTGGGGAAAGAATAAACGGTAAAATTCAGTCGCCGCTTATTGTTTAAAAGACATGGCAGTTATAAAAGCTATTTAGACCAAGCTCTTTCTAGCTGTCAAAATGCCAGTTGGAAAATGTCAAAGTATCTCTGCTCTTATCTCAAAATGCAGTATCAAATTTGCAAACGAGTTGATTTTTTTAACAGTTCACCGTAGAATCGAATTGCAAATGCATGTGGGCGGGACCTATTTTGAGCACGAGGATGATTGCATCACCATTCCAGGAATTCTGGTAGTTGTAGTTTGAATGGGCCTAAAAAGGTTATTCTAATGCTTTCCATAATATGTTTATCCAATACAAACATTTCATAAGGCGACTGCCTGATGTAAGGTGTTTTTAAGAATAAAAATCAACTATGCAGCTAGCTCCTCGCAGTGTTAAACTCTGCGTCAGTTAAAAAAAATAAAACGTGGGCGAAACTGATATCGCTTACAGTTTGTAAATTTCTGAGAGTTCATTAAGCCCATTAACAGCTGTATTGAATCTGATGATTAACATTGCTTCACGTTTTATTACTTTCACATCCAGATCTCCACCTCTAAAATCTTGTTCGACCTTTGAGATAACAGTCCATCTTAAATCTTTTTCTGTGTGTGTATTTGCATACCAGTGATTCACTAATAGAGCCGTTTGTACATTCTTTCGAATTCTGGATTTGTGCTGTGAAATTCTATGACGAACTTCCTGATTGGTCTTTCCTATGTATAATTTCATACACGGGCAGAGAATCCCATACACTACATTCTTGGACTTGCAGTTGGAAAACATCTTGTGTTTCCAATGACTTGCATTATGGGTGAACAAATCACCTTCCAATGTTGATTCACAACATATGCAAGTTCCACAT
The DNA here is from genome assembly GCF_964204655.1 of Triturus cristatus. Taxonomy (NCBI): domain Eukaryota; kingdom Metazoa; phylum Chordata; class Amphibia; order Caudata; family Salamandridae; genus Triturus; species Triturus cristatus. Next base: position 1,294,432,797 of record NC_140590.1, read on the forward strand.
TTGTGGTGGCCTTTCACTGGGGAAGGCTCACATAGTCGCGAAGGGTACTTGTTTTTGGCTTTGGGAGTACTGCTCGCACTATCTGATTGGCAATGCTTTTATCCTTCTTAAAAGCAAAACGTGGTGCTTCCATTAGCGTCTTATCAAGGTTTTTTACCAGGTGCCAATTTTGATTGATAACCTTTTTTAACCAGTTAGACGTCGGACAGTAAGTTGAAACACACACAATCCTTTCTGTACATGTTCTTTCATTTCTCTCAAGCAAAGTTTCCCGTGGAGTCCACCACGCTCTCTTCAATTGTTTTTTTTAGAAGCTTTTTGGGATATCCACGATCTAAAAGTTTAACCCTTAGATTATTGGCATGGAGTATGTACTCATCTTTGAAGGAACAATTACGCCTGATGCGCAAGAATTGCCCATAAGGCAAATTTTCCTTGAGACTTCGTGGGTGATTGCTTGCAAAATGAAGGGCTTTATTTCTGTCAGTTTTTTTCTTGAATAGAGTTGTGACCAGACGTCCTTCTGTTGCATAAACCTCTACGTCCAGAAATGGCATTTTATGGGTTGAATGATTCATACTGAATTTGATATCTGCTGTCCTGTTTAACCAGCCGTGGAAGGAGTGTAGCTCTTCTTCATCTCCTGTCTATACCATAAAAATATCGTCGATGAATCGAACCAACTTCCAATATATTGCGAAAAAGGGTTGTTGTTATAGACAAATTTGTCTTCATATCTGGACATGAAAAGTACTGCTAGCTCCGGGGCGAATGGACACCCCATGGCTACTCCCTTCGTTTGGTAGTAGAATTCATCATTGAAATTGAAGTAGTTCTTTTTTAGAGCAAAACTTGCCAATTCCATTATGAATTCAGTTGGTATTTTCACTGGTTTGTTTCTGCTGTCCAAAAAAGAGGTTAATACCGCCAGTCCTTCATCCTGTGGTATTTGGGTATATAAAGATACCATATCTAAGGTTACTAGAAGGTGTTTTTTTTCTTCAAAATTCATTGCTTCAAGTTTATTGATAAAATCTGTGGTGTCCTGGAGGAACGATTTAACTTCCGCCATAGAAGGTTTTAAAAAATAGTCCACGAATTTTGAAATAGGTTCCATTAAGGACTCGCAACCCGAAACAATTGGTCTTCCTGGCGGGCAAGTTTCATCTTTGTGTCCCTTGGGAAGTACTTAAAAAATTGGCATTCTTGGATGTTTATTTTGTAGCTACTCATATTCTTTTTTGCCTAAAAAGCCTTGATCATATCCTACTTTTAAGATATTGAAAAGTTGGCCTTTTAATTCCCATGTGGGATCTCTTAAGATCTTCTTGTAACATTCTCTGTCACAAAGCTGTTTATTTACTTCGGCTGTATACTGCGGAATTCCCCAGACCACAATCGAACCGCCTTTATCGGCCTCTTTTATTGTTATTGTTAAGTCATTCTACAGATTAAGTAGAGCATCCTTTTGGATATTGGAGGGCTTTTGAACAGAGGAGGTTTTTAGAGACGGGGGTCCTTAAGGTCAATCACTAAGACAAGGAAATTTCTCCTTTTTGTTTTTCAGCTATTTTGGTCCTGATGAGAATCCCCAAAACCTTGGAGGGATTCGAAACGCATAGACCGTTGATGTTAAGGCCAATCAAAGACCAACATTGTATATGTTTTTGATTTAGAGAAATCTTTTGAGTTGATGGCCTTGCAGTTTATTGCAAAAAGTTGTCGCTTGGTATTTGTATCAATATGTTGTCAATTTGTGGGGTATTATATATGTTGGTATGTGAAGTGTGTGTATTGATAGAATGAGTGAGGTTTTGAATCTGTCAGAATAAATGGAGAGATGAGAGTTTGTTCAATTGAGGTTTGTTTGAAAATAAATGTGTCATTGTTGTCAGTATGGGGATAAAGGGTGTGTTTAAATACATGTCTAACTAAAAATTTAAAGATGTTTGTATTGTGGTGTTCAAATCTTTTTTATATGAATTGATGAAAAAATATTGGGCTTAAATCCAACGGAACAGGCGGTTGTTGTGACATTGTTTTTTCAATGTACGGTCAAAAGAATCATGATGTATTAGCAGCATTGGCATTTTCATTGTTTTGTGTGAAAGCGCTACTAATGGAGGTCACAGGCAATCACTTTCGAAAGCCATCAGCTGAGGTCACAGAGGAGCAGGCTGGTCTCTAGAGGAAGCTAAAGGGAAGCAGTGCTGTCAAGGAGGAATGGGGCGGTCTCTAAGGGAAGCAGTGAGGTCACGAAGGCAGGAAATGGTGGGTGGGGCGTAATATAAAGGGACGTAGGGAGACTATGAAGGAGGGTGTGGGGAAGTCGTTCAGTGCAGATAAAAGGAAGCAGAGAAGTTGAGATGGGGTGGGCGGAGGTTGAAGGAGCTTCACAGCTGCCACATTGTCTCTGTGCATGTCTGACATTTCTATAGTTGCTGTGTACCCACGTGCGGAGTTTGCATGGCTTGTTTGACACTTTAAGCGACAAGTAATCGCAAGCAGAACAATACCGTGCCCCAGTTTCCATGTCTGCCAAAATCAGAAGCACTTAAAATAGCCGGAAACCCTTACTTAAAAAAATAAATAAACCTTTGACACATTTATTTAGGAATTAGGGTTTTATATAGTGGTAAACATAAGACTTGGAAGTAGCTTTAGGTTCAATATTTTACATTCGGTTCTGGGGCCGCTCCTGCACAGGGATAGGCGTCTACGTGCAAAAAGGATAGACAAGTGATGAGCACGCCTGAAATAGCCGCTGCTTTGTCCCCTAACTCCTGCTTTGTGCGTCATCATTGCCACCTTGATGCTGAGACATCAAAATCTCCCTCCCACAAGTTTTTGGATCCAGGTATTCCATGCGCAACTCTCTGAATCACCTCACGCCCCAATTCCCATTCACGCATTCATCCTCCCACAACAAACACAAACGACTAGGATAAACGCTGACTTTGTCTCACCTAGATTCAAATATGATGGGGAAATGATATACCCTTTTGTGCAGCAGGCACATTAATCCGCCGAAATGCGGTACTGGATGAAATTCCAATGCACGGGGGTAAATATGGGCGCGTAGACTCCGAACCCGTGTAGATGCGGATTAAGTCATTAAGTGTGTTTGGCAGTTGTAGTTGCAGCTGATTACATTAAAGCTGCACCCCTGCCTTTCCATCACCCTCACTAATGCTCCCGCCAGCAGTCTCTTGTGACAGAGCCTGGCCCTCTTCAGTCAGCCCTCGGGGGTAGCTCCTCTAATTGATGCCGTGGACAATGAGAGTTGCATCCTGTGAGACTAACAGAAGCGCCCTCAGGGGAGCGTGGTAAAGTATGTAAAATAGGGCTGGCTGCCACAGTATACAGAGTGCGCTCATGTGCTGGCTTCTGTACAGCTGCTGTCAGCACCAGGGCGGGTTTGGCAGAGGGGTAGGATCTACAATTGTTTTAACAAATATTTTTTAATGGGAACAGGGGCAGAAGACTGCCAGGGTTACTTGTGTAGTATATTAAGAGTTTGCTTTGTGTACAGGCTGCCTGTAAAAGAGGGTGTGCGGGGGGTTCGTGCAGTGAACTGCAGCAGAAGACTGCCATGGCTTCTTTGGAAAGGAGGAGGGGGTGCAAGTGTGCCAGAGGCTGAAATAGGAAGCGAGGATGGAAGTCTGCCAGGAGATGCTTTTTATGGGAGAAGGGAGTGGGGGCTGTCAGTGGCTGCTTCTGTCGAGAATCAGTCCCAGGTCCGATACTCCTCAGGATTCGGGCGACGCTATATGGGGTCCACCTCTCGACGTCACCAACTTCCTGCACTAAAGGCACGGAAGACTGGAGCAATCGAGCGAGGGAAGGGAAGGATGGGAACAGCGGGGAGTAGAACCTGTAAAGAAAAGTTAACATACAAACAATAACATAATGCAATGCAAGACCAATTACCTACTCTCAGTAATTCTCGCTACTTGACACAGTTCTGATAATGAGCTTCCTTATTTCCTCATAAACAAGCATACCATAACTCTATTTCGTAACCATACACAACTTGCATACGCTGACCAAGCAATAGATGACCCCAGTATGTCTGGGTTAGGACCAAGTATAATATTAGAGGTACTAGAGAGGATTGGCTGTCTCCTTCTCTATGGTTTGTTTGTGTGAGAGGCTCTGGTCTTAATCTGTGGAGTTATCAGGACGCTAGGTCGGTGCACCCTTACAGAATTCAATACATCCGAGAGCGGTGCCCCCCGTCTGCATACCTTTGGTGGGTATTGTTCTATATTTCTTGTGATGGTTATATCAATATGTCTGCCGGATTGTCTCTTCAGCGATTATCCCGTATGAAATATAAATGACACCCCGCCTGCCTCTGCACCTGACCAATCTCCTGAGCGCTGTATAGGCGGTTTCCTCACCGCGTTGGCTAACTACTACTAAACACAGGTCTTACTCCAGACCATTACGGGGGTTTAGAGAACGAATGAATTGCAAGAAGCCCACCCTGAAAGGGAAACCTTTAAGTTGCGCGAGTACACGTCCTCCTTGGGACTCGGGCGCACACCCCCCATCAGTTACTTGCAGTTTTGCTGGTTTAACAGGAACTCCGCCTTGGATCGACACGCTAGCCGTAGCGTATCCCTCTGACCCCTCCTGAAGTCTGTTCGGGAGTCGGAACGAAAAGCAGTGTTTGCCTCCAGCCACCAAGTCCCTCCGCATGGGAAGACAAGGACTCTGGAAATGCCTTCAAGGAGTCTTGGTCTCAGTCCTTAAGACTCTGTTGCCGAAAAATCTTGGCCGAAGCTTACAGCAATCCCCGCTTCTCTCACTGACAAGCGGGAAAGAAGTTTACGGGACGCAGCCCGTCGAGTCCGACTTCGTCAATTACGCACAACGTCGTGCGTGCGTTCAGGGCGTTTTATGCCCGTGGTTCCTCCCACTCCTGCACATGGAATTCTGGGAATCGTAGTCTTGGCAGGCGCTCTGGGCACAGATCCTGACAGCTTCCCGGAGATCTGGAGAAAGTCAGCCTGGCTATCTTAGGGAGGTTTCCGCCAGAGCTTTGCAAATGAAGTTTATTTTTCTTGGGGCTACCTGGAATACCTTCGGGTTGGGGGAGGAAAATGGGCAGGAGATGCCTGGTTAAGTGTGTGGCACGAGGAAGGGGGTGTCTGGTCTGCCGTGGGCTGCCTAGAGGGTTGAGTATGTTAGGAGTCCTCCAGTGGCTTCTTTAGGCTGAAAAAGAAGCAGCCTTTTTTGTTTGTAACAAGTCTGCTAAGCGAGGGCACAGTACTGTCTACTCAATAACATTTTTAATTCCCTCCGGGGATAGTAATGGGTAGAACTGCTGCTCTGAGTCACGCAGATTCAGCGTAAGGCGCACCAAAGGAACCCTGAGGACAGTCCATCTTCAGGGGTCATTTGCGGGAGCAGGAGGTGAGCCCGTGAGTGGTGCGTGCACACGCGCTTGGGAGAGCAGTCTGCTCATTTTCAAGCACTGCACTCGTGCTTGTGGCGCGCCACTGCTCGCTCCCGCAAGGTGGATGCCACCACAAGCACGACTGTGTGCTTGAAAATGAGCAGAGCGACGGCTAAAGGCCCTCCTTTTCAGCGCATGCGCGCTGCGTTGGCGAGACCTAAAAATGAAAAGGCATTCATTTGGTAAAAAAGTCATCCACCGCAAGAGCAACAAATGTTCTCTTACTAGTTCATAAATTCAAACCCATCTGGACACATTTCAGGAAAATAACAATGAAGCGCAGAGAGGGTGCAGATTTATGAATAATGAGCTTCATTTGACCATTCTTTACAGGGAGAGATAAAGGGAGACGTGGAAACGTAGACGTATATTAAGTCAACTGAACAGCATTTCCGAAATAATAAAGTAGGTCACCACCAGAAACGAGACAACTCTGGGGGGAGGTGGGTTGGGTGGGAGCAGAAGAGGAAACATCCACGCCATCACCCCGGGCTCATCAATCTTTAGCCGTGACAGCGAAAAGCAATCCGTGAATAGAGCAGAATGCAGTACAGTAAGCATTGCCTGCATCACTCTTGGGAAGGCTGGCATTTGAGTGCCATCTTCTGCATTTTATTGAAATGGCATTACAAACAGTAAGAAAAGGCAAATCAGCTCAGAGGGGAAATGGAACAGCGTCATTGGTGTGAGGAGAGTTACCTGATCACACCGTTCGCCCACATCTAGACCACCAGCTAACCAGGCCTGCAAGTTCTCGCGTGATTTTGAGTGCTCCCAATGCTAGCACAACCAAAAACAGAACAACCCACTTCACAGAAGCACCAATGAGTAACTTCTTAAAGGGCTTTTGTAGATTTTTGCTCGGGAAGCGAGCCTCTTGGAGCACTCATTAAAGCATGGTAGTTGTAGGACAGTCAAAGGTAATGCTGTGACTTAACGTCCTCTCTAAACAGGAAGTGCTGTTTGCCTGTGACTCAGAAGTTCAGTGGTAGTGCTGAACGCTACACGGCACAATAATAACACCGTCTGCTGCAGGTCTCTGGGCTGGAAGGCAGAAGAACGTGCTACAGTTTACCGCAGGCCCGGGAGTCTGGTTTGAAAGCCATGTGCTGCAGGGCTTGATTTTCCTGATCTACTGCAGATCCATGTTTTGCTGGTTGTGCTCCTGCAAGCCCCAGGGTTAATTGGCCTTAGGGTGTAGAGCAAATCATTGTAGGGCTAGGTTGCAAGTGCAACAGTGTCTAAGGCCGCAAGGCTTGAAAGTAGTACTGCATGCAGGGGTGACACCCCTAGGTTCGAAAGTAGAGCTGACGAAGAGGGGCTCGCTTCACTGGATGGGGCTCACTTGGAAATTAAAGCCACTTAACACACACTGTGTACAAAACAGTGAACTTCTGTACGTGTGCCCAATGGAGTCCACGTCTGTCCATGAAAAAAAGATTATATTTGTTATGGATGGATTCATGGCTGCCTGGAAATGTGCTAGTGGGGCTTCTTGGAAAAAAACATTCCTAGTGCGACAGCTCTCCAGGTGTTTATCCAACAGCTTCCAGCTCCCAGCTGCTCACATTCAATCACACACTTGAAGCTCCCTGAAACATTCCCTGAAAGTAATTTTCTCTTTGCATTAATGTAAAGAACGGGAACGGCTAGGGAGAACTACCCTGTTGTCTGGACAAGCAACTGTAACAAGACGAGGGCTTTGTTATGATGGAGGCCCATATGGCTGTGTTAGAAATTGAATTTCTGGTTGGCTAGGGCTTGCGCCTAAGCCAGGTAGAAACCACCACTCTAGTCAGGGCCAGGGAGTTACACGCTGAAGATAACCCCTGTTCACCCCCTTGGTAGCTTGGCACGAGCAGTCCGGCTTATCCCAGAGGCAATGTATAAAGCGTTTGGGCACTCACACACAGCATCAACACACTATGCACACCACAAAAGGAACTCCACACAAGGTTATATATAAAAATAGCCTTTGTATTATCATAAACACATTAGAATAGTAATCACACAATATACACTGTACCAAATGTCACTAGGAGGTATTTACAGGGGATTATATACACATGACAGGGCCAATTGGGCCGCTGTCAGAACCATCACAAAGTAAAAATACTAAATGTAGAACACAACCAGTAACTACTGGCAAAACACTGTACTCAGCATTATATCCTTCAACATAAATCATATTATGCAATCAGTATCACATCAGCCGTAAAATACATTATGCGCCAACCTCATAAGCCTAAACATATTAGACCATAATAGCCTCACAAGCATAAATCGCATTAGACAATAACCTCATACGCCTAAACCTCAGATTAGGGAATAACCTCCTAAACATAAACACAGTATGCAATAACCTCATAATCATAAATCACTTTAGAGACATAAATCATGGTGCATAAATCAAAATTAGCATATTAGCACATAAATCACATTAGGGCCTGGCGCCCTACCAACCTACAGACCCCCTGGCCAACTGGCCTTCTGAGAGGGCTCAAATGTCCTATGTCCATAATGTCAGGGCGTGCTGCCAATGCAGCAGTATCCAAAGTGCACAACTGTGCTGGCCTAAACGTTGCAGCTGCCACTAATTGCTGTGCAACTGTGAAACAAAATGTGGACATGGGCACTCACTGTGCCCTCTGAGTGGGTCCCCACTGGGGCTCTGTAACAAATATGTGCAATCGCTGTAGCTGTCCTCTATCAGGCGGGGCAGCTGTGAAAAGAGCCAAAAAAGAAGGCACGGGCACCACTGTGCCCTCAGGACCACCACTGGGGCCCTAAGACCAAATATGCAAAACGTTGTAGCTGCCCGTGCTGGTGCAGTGCCGCTGTAAAGAAAATGGGCAGTGGCACTCTGGGGCTCTGTAAATTAAACTTGCCCCCAAGACTTGCCCCCAAAACAAATGGCCCCCAACCGTAGGAGCGGCCTGCTCTCTGGCGGGTCCGCTCAGGCACCGACAATGTGCCTCGAGCCTGGCCCCTCTCCTGGGACCCATGGGGACTGTGTGAATTCGGAAATGGAGCTTGCGAGGCTCCTGCCTGCCCCGCTCACCGGGCTCTCTGCTGGGGATTCCTCTGGTCTCTTCTGGACTCCCTCCATGGCAGGGGGGAAACTCGGCTCTTCACCCAGTCCCTCCCCTGGGACACGGGTCTTCATGGTGGGGCCCACGAGGGACTTCCTCCTTCTGGCCGCAGCTCCGCCCAGAGTCAGGCAGCTCGCCTGGCTTCCTGTTTGTGCTGCAGCGGCCGGCGGCACCTTTTGTCTGCGGCGGCAATACGGGGTAGGCTCCCGTTTCAAATAAGGACGATTGCGGGGTGGGCACCCGCTCACCTAGTAAATCATCAAGGTGGGGTGGGGCACGCGCGTAAATCCACGGCACAAAGCGGGGTGGGCACCCGCTGTCATCATCACGAAAAGAGGGATGGGCATCCGCTGTCACTATCATAAGCGGGGTGGGCACCCGCGAAAAGGTATCACAATGCGGGGTGGGCACCCTCTGCTTAGAATATTCATAATGCGGGGTAGGCTCCCGCTTAGCACCACAATGCAGGGTGGGCTCCTGCCGAAAAGGCACCAAATGCGGGGGAATCCCTACGTCGGTATTCCCTCCAACAGGGCTGCAGCTCCGCGCTGCGAAGCCCACGCGCTCCTCTTCCTAGGAAAGTAAAACACAGCGCTCATGAGGCGCTAGATGTCCAAAGATCCAAAGGGGCACAGCTGGGCCCAGGGAGGCCAGCACATAGGGCTCTCCAGCATGGAGGCAAACCCCTGTGGCGGCTTCTCCTGGCCCCCAGGAGCAGCAAGCCCTCAGCAAGTCCAGAAACAGCACAAAAATCATGGGGTCACAGCCCCTACATTTATACTCCTGTTCTCCTTTGTCTGCAGTACATTGCTTGGGGGAACCAGCAAAAACTGGTTCAGGGGGAATTGGAGCACTCTGTTTACCAGGCTCCTCTTCCCCTTTGTCAGGTGGGGGCTCGATGATCAGACACACCACAAGGGGCGGAGCCAGCATTGTACAGGGCAGGCACAATCCTATTCAGGGTCAGGGAACTACTCCTCCCACTACCTTAAATGCAGATATCCCATTCAGCCTATTGCTGACTCATTCTGCCCCTCCTGGAGCCACACACACCTCCCAGGCCCTGTCACTCACAAGCCAGACATGCAATTCATATCAGGCAGGCAGACATATAGCACACAGAAATACCAACTTCTTAAAGTGCCATTTCTAAAATAGTTGTAATAAATCCGCGCACACCATTGCGCAGCATTTATTATGACATTTACATATATACTAAACTTGACCAGGCTGCTCCTCTCATCTCGGGAATTACCACTGAAACACTTATCAGGGAATCCCCAATGCATTCCTATGGGAGGGCAGCCCCATAGTAGTGAGAAACCAAAATAGCTGTTTGTCACTACTAGGACAGGTCACGCACTTAAGGTACATGTCCTATCTTTTACCTACAATGCACCCTGCCCATAGGGCTAACCTTAGGGGTGACTGACCTGCAGTAAAAGGGGGGTCACAGACATGGCGCACACTTTAGGTGCCACGTTACAGCGACAGTAACACTGCGGGCACAGGCCCTGCAATGGCAGAGGCCTGAGATAGGTTTGCAAGGCTACTTTGGTGGGTGGCGCAATCAGCGCTGCAAGCCCATCAGTAGCATTTAATTTACCAGCCCTGGGTATATGAGATACCACTTTACAAGGGATTGACAGGTAAATTAAATATGCCAAACAGGTGTAGACCAATCTTACCATATGTAACACAGAGAGCACACGCACTTTACACTGGACAGCAGTGCTAAAGTTCCCAGAGGCTTAAAACCACCAACACCATGTCAGAGAAAAGGCTAGGAGAAAGGCAAAAAGTTTAGGGATGACCCTGCAAAAAGGGCCAAGTCCAACAGGCAGCGACAGGGGGAGCGGTCTACTCAGGCGGACCACCCCCACAATCGTACCAAGAAAGCTCCTATAGTCTGCTATGAGTGGGAGCTTGAACGCTGGGTCCCGCCGGGAGATGGCCTATAAACAGAGGCACTCTTATAAAGTGCCTGAACGTGAATAAAAAAAAGAAAATACGTCCAAAAGGGCGGAACCAGTGGAAGGAGACTGGTCGCCCACAGGAAGCTGTGCTTGGCTCATGCGCCACGGATGAAGAAAGACAGGAAGCCAAAGTGAAACTGGGATGCTGTGACCATTCAGAACCAAGGAAACGAGAGTGACGTCGGAGCCAACCAGTGCCAAGTAAAGGGTGGGCTCTAAGCCTGTTTTAAAATATTTTTGTTGTTTACGAGAGATTTCGCAAGCACATCTGTATGTAAGCAGCTATCAGAAGTTTTAACCTGTGTCAACTTAGCATTTAATTATTCTGATTGAGGTTAAGAAAACAGACCTGTAACTTTCAATTGGATGAGCATGGTACCTGCTTTGTGAGCACAAATAATGTTTATCGTGGAGTGTGTTTAATATTCGTGTTATTTCTGGCAGTCTATTTTAATTCATTATCTGTCAGTTGTGATCCTTCCCTCTAGACCAGCAGCACATCGCTGTAGTTAGGGCTCCAAGACTCTCTCGATGTCCCACAGAGGCGTGATAAGTGTATTTAAAACTGATCTGCGTTCCTAGTGGTGCTTAGCTTATCCCAACTCTTTATCTGAACTTTTTCCCTATCCTATGGAGCGAGGACCTCTGGTAAGGTGTCCATGATCACTCCAGAGAAGCCTTCTCAGTTCTGTCTGAACTGGGAATTGGCGTTGAACTCTGCCAGCATGCCTGTGTGTGTCGGATCGCCCTACAATCCTCTAGTCTGTTCATTTTTCAGGGTCTAGATGCATTTTCTTTGCTTTAGTTTTTTCTACATTTCAACTTAGTACATTTCAGAAATATGCAAAACCAACTTTATCATTAAAAAAATAATCGAATATAAAGAGTTAAAAGACTAGGGGCCATATGTATGAACACTTTTTCCCATAGGCACAGAATGGGTAAAACCCTTTGATACATATGGCCCTAGATCATAAAGTACCTTGCACAGTGCTGCAATTGCAGGACGTTAACAGTTTTCATTGTTTGGGAGTCCAGGAGCTTATGAAGTGGATAAAAGGAAAAGAGACAAGAAAAGGGAGCACCAACAACATCCTTAGTTGGAAAAGAAGGGGAATGAGTATGACTAAGTGATTATTTTTAGGAGTTGAGGGTGTAAGCAGTTATCACAAAATAAGCAACTTTTAGCAGGCTTTTGTCTGCGAGTACGGGAGTGCTGATGCAGGTCATAAAACAAAAATAGATCAGTTGTCTAATGTATGTTCAAAGGGGCAACTCCTTGAGTGTCTATTGCTATTGAATTTACTGTGCATTGGGAACTTCCACCTCCACTGGATTGTTGTCAGAGTCTATTATTCTTTGTGGTGTTTTGTCAAGAAACAAATTGAGAATGGACAAGGCGAGATGTAACTCAGCCACCTGCTCAAAATGGTGTCTGAGACATTGGACATGCCACACATGTTGCTAAGAGGGTAGTACAGTTTATTTGCAATTGCTTGTTTGAGACCAAAAGGCAATGGCTAAACTATTATCTAAAACAGTGGTTCGTAACCTGTGGTCCTGTTACCCCTGGGGGTTTGCAAAGCCTACTCTGGGGGGCTGTGCTAGCTCTAAACATTAATAATATTAACAGATTAATAAAATGCATATAAATAAAGAAGCAAAAGGTAAAATTTAAAATGTAAAACCTTCTGTTAATATTTAGGAATTTGAAATTGGAGGCTAACAATTATAAGTCAGTATCCTCAGATTGATTTGCGGGAGCAGTGCAAGTGCATCAATGAAATACACACAATGCATTGCCTTAATTACATTTTGAACAGCTCCAACCTTCCCATTCAAATTTTGATTTTGTTTGTGTTTGTTTGTGAATTAAATAGAATATTTAACCTTTGTGTACTTGTTTGAATGCTAGTTTCTGTATTTTTGTGTATTTTTTGCAGTTCATTGAAGATGCTTAGTCCAGGGATTCCAGTAATGCCTTAATGGTGATCTGTGGATTCCAGTAATGATTCAGTGGGGTAAGGATCCAGTAATGATTAAGTAGGGGTCCATGGAAGTCAAAATGTTAAGAACCACTGACCTAAAAGCTTTATCTGGCTGTGGGATAGCACATTGAGTGGGAAAAAGAGTAGCCATTCAAATTAGATTCTTGATGCTGTAGATTGATTTTACTATGAGAAGTATGGAGGGCAAAAGAGAGTGGAAGATAACAAATAGCACTCTAAAACGCCTACATAAATAAATAAGCAATTAATGTTTTTTAGATATTTATGCACTGTAAATAAATAATAAACTATGATTGGTTTTTCATATATTTATATAATTATTACACATTGGCAGTTGCCACTCTGTAGTTTTCACAGGAAGAGTGGTTTTCTAATATTTTTGGTACCTTTTGCCACATTTTCACAAACCTTAAAAAAAATAAAAATTCATCCATTTCAGCCCCTTCCAGGAAAGTTTTGGTGTGATCCTTTCAAGCGATGCTAAGAAAAAGGGGTGGGGTGAGGGGTAAATGCATGGAGGGGGGGGGTCCGAAAATAATTTTCTGCCAAGTTAATTCTCATATGGATTTTGGTAAGCAATACAGAAAAATCGTCTGAACAGAATTACACCAAATTTGGCAGAAAGTTTGAGCTTTACTCGGAAAACATTATTTTTGTGATTTGGTGTAAATCCGTTAATTTATTTCTGATAAATAAGCATTAAAATTATAGTGATATCTGAACAGTTGGCTGTGCCGGTGTCCCACAGTACTCAAGCGGTATAGAAAATGTAACAAATTGAGCATTCTGTTGTCAGAGAGGGCTTTTTTTCCCCCCGTTGCTCCTCTTCAGTCCTGTGGGACCGGTACTGACCTTATAGTCGGAGTCATCTGGTTGCAGATGCCTGCACCCCAGCAAGGTCCACAAAGCCTGCTAAAAAAGGATACCATCATTGTAAATTGGTAAAGAGACCAGAGCACAAGCGTGACACTGATACACGTCAGCACTGCCGCAGTCCTGTTTCTTTCCCCTCCAGACACAACAAACTGCTTTTCAACATGCTTACCCTTTTGTAATTGTGACACCTTTTCTCTCCGTTCCCAATCCGTAGGAGAGTCGGATCTGCTTCTTATGGTTACCCCCACTTTTTGCTTTTTGCACCCACTGTTTTGATTAGTCTGGCTGGGATCCTGCCATTCAGGAACCCAGCCTATCTGCTTTCTCCCTTAAATTGATATGTATGTACTTTAGTACAACTCCAGATTGGATACTGGGGTACCCTTATCAGTCCCTAGTATATGGTGCACATGTCCCCTGGGCATAGGTACCCCAGAGGCCTCCCATGGGCTGAAGCATGTATTATGCCAGCCATGAGAGGCCATGCAAAATGGAACCTCAGGTCTGCTACTGCAGCCTGTGTAAGCTGGTGCTTGTACCACTTACGAGAGATATAGGTTCACTATATCTATATATAATCACTAATTGTCCAGTTCCAGCAGTGAGGGCTTAACATACCGGTGCACTAGTCGATTAATAATTATAAATTGGAAAGTAAATTCATGTACTATTGGTACTCACTCCTCGAGGTTCACCGCTCAACAACCATCCTTCCAGAAAACTAGACTATACAGAGAAGGAGCGCCACAAATGTCAAATCATATCCCAATCAATTATTGAAGTCCTTCGAATAACAAGCCCTCAAGCAGCAGATTCAATGCAAAGTTCTTCTTCTTTATTAATTGTCAACAAACATTCTTTTCAAGCTGCTCAATTCTCTTATAAAGTCAGCCGATTAATTCTCTTTTAAAGTCAGCCAACGCGTTTCGTCCTAAACGGACATCATCAGGGCTCCAAATTGCAATAAGAGTCCACTGTTTTACTGCTCCTCTAAAAACACCTTTTATCGTTCAGTCAAGTTATACTCCTGTATGGACTTTATGTAGTCATAGCAGGCCTGTAGTGCTTGCTATTTCCTTCCACTTTTACTTATCAATTTATTAAGTCTGGGCAATATATTGATTCATTTATATTTATACTTGGTTCGGTTTACTGATCCAATCTCCTCTGGCATGTATTCATTATTAGAAACAATTCTTCAACTCGCTTTCTCATTTAAGTTCGATTTCATAATACACGTCAGAACGTCCCTCAATTGTGTTCGCACTCAGCACGGCCCGATAAATTCTGCTGGTATATATATCACTACACTTAAAACTTTACAAGTCACCCCTATAGCAAGCCTTAACAATCCTGAAGACAAGGTGCTGGGTTTTACGTGAGAGGGTGCTCCTGCATGAGCAGGGCCACTTTGCAGTCTTCGGAGACCATTCTCCCGAGCTGTATGTGATACTGCCAGACATATAGGTAGAGGTGCATTATAAACTGGCGGTAAAAACTATCTCGAAAACGACTGCAACAAAGTATGTCGTGTTTGGTGTCAAACACCTTGGAATCATACCTTCACACCAGTAACTAGTGTGGGAGGTATGATTCCTCCCCTCAGACCCTAGGTTCTGGGGGTACCTAAGTCTACTGGTACCAACTTTCTCGAGCCTTACAACACAAAATGAATGCTGCCAGCCACAGACACAAGTCTGCCCTCCTGCTGCTGAGCCAAGCTCGAGCAGACGAAGGTCGGACAATAGGTATCCTGTCACAGGGAGGTGTGACCACCTCCCAGACAGGATTTAGTGTATTGCAGCTGGGTGGGTGCACGGTCTCCGTGCCAGAAAGTCTGCACGAGAAGCACATTTTGTGTCCCTGTGCATAGTCCACCTCAAACCAGTTCTGGGAGCCATTTGCTCCTGCTCTGGTGCAGAACTGGGCAAAGGACATGGGTCTAGCCACCCCTCTGTCCTGTCCCTCCCCTAGGAGGTTCCCTAGAATCTGTCCAACCCTTTCCTGTGGGAATAAAATGGGTTACCTGGCTACAGGACATTAGATTTTACGTGGACAAGATTTTGCAAGAAAATACCACTACACCTCAACCATATGGACTCGCTGGACCTCCCTTGGGCTCGACTTCATCTTCCCTTGCCATCCCCAGTCTCACCACTGCCCATGATCCATACAGACTCTGTGCTGGACCCTGTGGACCTCCAAGACAACAGAAGAATCTCCCTTGGGGTGAAGGACTCACTCCCCTGCAAACGCAGGCACTGTAACGCATCTGACCAGTTTGCTGTTCCAGAGCTCCTGCGGGCTCCAAAGACTCCAGCAACACAGGAGGTGGGTTTCTGAAGGTTTCCGAGGTTGAGCTGACCTCTCACTGAGTTTGAGGCAGATATCCCTCGCGGGGACAGTATACCGGTACCCCTGTGCACCGCGTTCATTTGCAGCTGCACATGCTTGTTGTCATGGAACAATTCTGTGCATTGGGCCATTTGTAGCCCTGACCCAGCGCCTCTTTTCTGAGAAGGACTCCCGCATCCTCACACTGTGCCCTGCTAGCTGGTATCCTGCAAAATGCTTGAGGTTCCCTCGTGCCTTCGGCCTGTGGGTCCACTTGAGGGTCAACTCTGCTTTAGTTGGGCTCCTCTGGTTGCTCCAGGCCTGCCCTGACTCCCCTTGCTGTGGTGAGTCTCCTGGTCCTTGCTGGGCCAGATCGACACCGAAATTGACCATCTACATTGTTTGCCGCTGCCAAGGCTTGTTGGTGCTCCCGTTGGACACTGACCCCTCAATACTCGACATCCTTCGTGGGACAGCTCGCCACCAGCTCCTGGTCGTCCTAGACGTCTCCAGTCCTTACAGCTGAAGAGTCAAGATCACCGTCAACACACCTGAATCACCCGACATTGGTGGGCATTCGTCTACTGAGCCCCTGGTCACCCCAAAGTGACCCAGACTCTGTCCCTTCTGCTTTCAGGTTCTTCTCATCTAGAATCTTTGTTTGATTCCACCGGACACTTTTCGTACTTCCAGCAGCAGAATTTCTTTGTCAACATCCATAGAGAACGACGAGGGTTTCAGAAACCACTTTGTGCCTATGCACCCTGCTCCTCTGGGATAGGTAACTCTGGTACAAAGGTATCTACCGGTGGGGTGGCACTTCAAACTCTTAATTTCCAAGGGTTGTCTTCGTAATCTGCTTGGAAGGGTCCTTAATCTCTGATTTTCCAACCGCGACTTTCCCATTGAATTGTACGGAGCACGCAGTCGTGTTCTCACTCTGCACCCGTCCTCCGTGGGGTCCCTATTCACTCACCTTGGGTAGTTCCTTGGGGTCCCCGCAATTCTACACCTCGTAGACTAAGTCTAGTCCCGAGTCGTGGTTCTTATACCACTTATTTAGTATATGGTTTGGTCTCCCCATGGAGCCCACTGTGTATTGTGCTACTTACGTTTGATTCTTTGCAACTGTATTATTTGATTTGTGTTCTATCCTCGTCTAGAGGATACTAGAGTGTTATAGATAACAAATACATATTTTATAACTGCTGTGTGGTTTCCCTTTCATTGAACCAATACTATAAGGTTGCATTCTGGTAAAACAAGGTGCTTAACATTCCTTCAAGACTTAGCCTTAAGGCTGCTCTCCATAGCTACCACTAGGATAGCTTTCAAAAAAGGTTATCTTTGACCTAATCACCATAAGGGTTGTTTGGACAAGTACAAGGTGCCCACTTTAACTAGTGGACAGCATATACCAGGCCAACTTCTCACATTGGTGGCAGCGGTGAATTTCAAGCCTGCATTGTTTACCAGGAAAAATCTTTTGTATTGATTAACTGAGAAACCGCTAGTATCTACGAACATATAATACTAGCTTAAGATAGTAAGTTCTACTGAACTTGGGGTTGGGTAAGTCAAGGGTCTTGCACGCCCTTTCTCCAGCCTAAGAGAGTTTAGTTCCCACTAGTTTAGGTAGGTGCCTACACCACACCTCACTTAGAATGTCTTCTACTGGGAATGCCACTGGTGGCATCCTGCCTACTAAATATGATAGCCTTGCATTCACTGAATTGAAAGCCATGTGTGTATCTAGGAAGTTGAAGACGGAGAAATGCCAACACTCAACGACTCATAGATACATTACTGCTAGATGACATTAGGAAGACTCCTGGGTCAGATTAGCAGGATAGAGTGGGTGGTACAGGGGAAGAGGATAGGTCAGGAGGGGACGCCTTCTATGACCTAGAGTCCAACCCTGGACAGGAGAATCAAAATGATCCACCCCTGAACAACTCAGATCCCCAGAGGAAGAAGAGGGTCAAGAGGACAATCCCTTTATTCCTCCAGGGAGAGTGCAGAGTTTACAAAGGAGATCTAGATCTCCCTCTACTGAGTCAGATCATTCTAGACATTCTGAAGGGACTTCTGCTTCTAGCAAGAGGGATAACTCTTATGAGAGGGAGTAGCAACTTCTAGAGCTTGGGAGAGCTAAGATTAGGCTTAGGCAACATTAGTTGGCCTTAGATAAAGAGTCCCTAGAGTTTCAAAAGACTATTAAGAAATTGGGACTAGAGTCCCATGGTGGCAGCTATAGTGTCCCTAGGGTTAAGGAACACACCTTTGATCATAGGAACCTGAGCAAGATTGTCCCTCCCTTTCATGTAGGGGATGACATCCAGAAATGGATAACTGCTTTAGAGAGTGTCTGTAAAGTGCAGAAGGTCCCTCGAGCAGTGGGCAGCTATCTTGTGGCTCTCCTTTGCTGACAAGGGTAGATATAAGCTCCCCACTGTTAGAGAAGAGGATGCTGACAATTATTATGTCCTGAAGAGTGCTCTCATTGAAGGGTTTGGCTTAACCACTGAACAATACAGGATTAAGTTCAGAGACACCCAGAAAGCACAGACTCCGGACTGGATAGACTTTGTTGATTGTGCCATTAAGGCTCTGGAAGGCTGGTTACTTGGTAGCAAGGTGAATGATTGTAAAGGATTGTACAACTTGATTATGAGGGAGCAGATCCTTAATAATTGCCAAAACCAGTTGTTGCATCAGTACCTGGTGGACTCTGATCTGACTTTTCCCCAAGAATTGGGAAAGAAGGCTGATTAGTAGATCAGAACCAGGGTGAAGCAGAACACTCCGACCAATGGTGGTGACCAAAAGAAACCAGACTCTAAGAACTCAGATAAGGGTGGGGACAAAAATAAAGATGAAAAGTCTTCCTCAGGGCCCCAAAAACCTGTATATGGGTGGGGGTGGTGGGTTTACAATTTAACAAGCGAAAAGGCAAAAGGAAACCTTGGTGTCATATCTGTAAAGAGAAGACCCATTGGACAAAAGATGCCAGTTGTCCAAGGGCCAAGGAATCTACTCCTACCACCACTGCCCATAAGACAACTGCTCCCCCCTAGCACAGTTTCAAGTGGTGGTACACAGAACAAGGGAATAGTGGGGTTAACCTTGGGCTCGAAGATGGGTTCTGGCCTAGTCAGAACTCCAGCTCAGGCTGCTCTAGTCTGTGATGGAGGCATTGATATTGCCTCCTTATTTGTTAGTCCCAGTAACTTGGGCAAATACAGACAACAGCCTTTAATAAAAGGTAAGGAAGCCATGGCATACAGGGACACAGGTGCAAGTGTCACAGTGGTGACAAAATATCTTGTAGACCCTGCCCAGATCATGCTTGGTGAGATGTACCAAGTGACCAATGCTAGCAATGTCAGGACAGACCATTTCTTGGTAGTTGTTAATTTCACCTAGTGAGGGGTAACTGGCCCTAAGAAGGTTGTGGTAAGTTCAGACCTCCCTGTGGAATGCTTGTTGGGCAATGATTTGGAGACTTCAGTCTGGGCTGAAGTGGAACTCAGGACTCGTGCAGCAATGTTGGGCATCACTGCATATGTGTTTGCTGTGATTAGGTCACAGGCCAAACAGGGAGCCACTGAACAGGCCCTGGATCCTGAAATGATGGACCAGGTACCTTCCAAGAAGAGGAGCAGGAGGGGTAAGGCTGTGTCTTCCCCCCAGACTCAGAGCGAGGGTCAGTCTTTTGAGGAAGATGACTCCAGTCCTATGGAATGAACTGTCTGATGAACTTGAACCTGATCAGGCCTCCTAGGGCAGATCTGAGCCAGGAGCAGCAAACCTGCCCCTCTCTTGAACCCCTCAGACAGCAAGCTGCTGCTGAGGCTGCAGGGAATGTCAGTGGATCTCACAAGATCTCTTGGGATGAGGGACCCCTATATTCAGAGGATAGAGACCCCAAGCCCGGTGCCACCAGGAGGTTGGTTATACTCTGAAGTTTAGGGGCTTCCTACTCACCATAGCACATGACATTCCCCTAGCAGCACATCTAGGCCAAAGTAAGACTTGGGACAGGCTTGTCCCTCACTTTCACTGGCCTTACATGTCCGAGGACACAAAGGAGTTTTGTTGCTCCGTGATCCATGAGAAATGATAGTTCCCCTCTAACTGGACGGAATTTTTTCGTGTACAAAAGAAGGGAGATGAGTATTATCCCCATTGTTGTTGTTATTATTGTCATGAAGGTTACAGTTTTCTGTACCTTCAACACTAACTTATAGGCTAAATTTTGGTCAACATCAGCAATGGAATATCTGTCGTGCCCTGACGAAAGCCCAGGACCTTTTCAGGCCACTCATTTTTGGGCTGAAACATGTTGGCAGTCTATTAGGGTCATAGGACCATAACCTCCAAGAAGACCCTTCTTTTTTAACGTCCATGACATCCCCGTGAATAAAAGGGATACCTGGGGTTGTAGTAGGATTTTTATCTTTAAGTCCCCCTAACCTTCATCTCTTAAGAGCTCCCTGAAATACCGTCGAGCCCACCCTGACCTTTAGGAGTCAGGGTGAACCCGATGATGAAGCATGACACCAATATGGTGGGTGAGGGTTGAATAACAAAAAGGATTTGCTTCCTTCTCGCATTTTGCGGTATATGCCACTTAAGCATTTAAGTAGTTTAAAGAGCCTCTTTTGAGTCTGGATACAATTTTGTGAGTATAGTTTCAGTTGGGAGGAGGTATCCACACTCCCACCTCTCTCACCCCTTCTTTTGGAAAGTGGAGGGCTCTCCACTGCCATCTGTGGGCTACTGTGTACCTGGGCCACCTTGTGGGTGGAGGCCAGGTTCAACCATTGCAGAGAAAAATCCAGACCATCATGGAATGGGTTGTTCCAACTACCCAGACTCATGTCAGAGCTTTCTTGGACCTGACTGGGTGCTACAGATTTGTAAAGGATTATGGGTCCATAGTGACTCCTTTGAATGATCTTGTATCTAAGAGAATGCCCAAGAAAGTTCAGTGGACAGTTAGCTGTCAAAAGGCATTTGATGACCTCAAGCAGGCCATGTGCACTGCTCCCATTCTGCAAAGTCCTGACTGTCCCAAACAATTCATTGTTCAAACTGATGCATCTGAGTTGGGGGTAGGGGCCGTGTTATCACAACTGAATGCAGAGGGTCAGGATCAGACAGTAGCTTTTATTAGCAGAAGGCTGAACCCCGGAAAGAAACTTTGGTCAGCTATTGAGAGGGCAGCGTTTGCTGTAGTTTGGGGTCTGAAGAAGTTGAGGCCATACTTGTTTGGAACTCACTTCATTGTTCAGACTGACCACAAGCCCCTCTTGTGGCTGATGCAGATGAAGGGTAAAAAACCTAAACTTTTGAGGTGGTCCATTTACCTTCAGGGGATGGACTATACCTTGGAACATAGACCTGGGAATAACCATGCCAATGCAGATGGACTCTCCAGATATTTCCATATAGAACATGAAGACTCAACTGGGCAAGGTTAGTCTCATCTCCTTTCGTTTGGGGGGGGGGGGGGGTGGTGGTTGTGCAGGGAAGTAGGAACTGCTTCTTATGGTTACCCCCACTTTTTGCTTTTTGCACTCACTGTTCTGACTAGTCTGACTGGGATCCTGCTATTCAGGACCCCAGTCTATCTGATTTCTCCCTTGATATATATGTACTTTAGTACAACTCCATATTGGATACTGGGGTACCCTTATCAGTCTCTAGTATATAGTACACATGTACCCAGGGCATAGGTACCCCAGAGGCCTCCCATGGGCTGAAGCATGTATTATGCCACCCATGAGAGGCCATGCAAAATGGAACCTCAGGTCTGCTACTGCAGCCTGTGTAAGCTGTTGCTTGCACCACTTAGGAGAGATATAGGTTCACTATATCTATATATATATATCACTACACTTAAAACTTTGTAAGGAACCCCTATAGCACGCCTTAACAATTCTGAAGGCAGGGTGCTGGGTTTTATGTGAGAGGGTGCTCCTGCATGAGCAGGGCCCCTCTGCAGTTTTCGGAGCCTATTCTCCCGGGCTGTACTTGATACTGCCAGAGATAAAGGTAGAGGTGCTTTATAACCTCGCGGTAAATGCTATCTCAAATGACTGCAACGAAGTATGTCGTGTTTGGTGTCAAACATCTTGGAATCCTAACTCCACACCAGTAACTGGTGTGCTTGGAATCATACCTCCACACCAGTAACTGGTGTGGGAGGTATAATTCCTTTCCTCAGAACCGAGGTTCTGGGGGTACCTAAGTCTACTGATACCAACTTTCTCGAGCCTTACAGCACAAAATGGATGCTGCCAGCCACAGACACGAGTCTGCCCTCCTGCTGCTGAGCCAAACTCAAGCAGAGGAAGGTCGGACGATAGGTATCCTGTCACAGGGAGGTGTGACCACCTCCCAGACAGGATTTAGTGTATTGGGGCTGGGTGGGTGCTCGGTCCCCGTGCCAGAAAGTCTGCACGAGGGGCACATTTGGTGTCCCTGTGCATAGTCCAGCTCAAATCAGTTCTGGGAGCCATTTGCTCTTGCTCTGGTGCGAAACTGGACATGGGTGTAGCCACCCCTCTGTTCTGTCCTTCCCCCTAGGAGGGTCCCTCGAATCTGTCGAACCCTTAACCCGTGGGTATAAAATGGGTTACCTGGCTACAGGACATTAGATTTTAAGTGGACAAGATTTTGCAAGAAGATACCACTACACTTTGACCGTCTGGACATGCTGGACTTCGCTGGACCTCCCTTGGGCTCAACTTTATCTTCCCTTGCCATCCCCAGTCTTACCACTGTCCGTGATCCATACAGGCTCAGTGCTGGACCCTGTGGACCTCCAAGACAACAGAAGAATCTCCCTTGGGGTGAAGGAGTCACTCCCCTGCAAACGAAGGGACTGGTTCCAGTGTTCCCTGTAAGCTGCGCGCGCGTGCACATCTTTCACTCCTAGCGCGCAGTGTCCTGTTTGAAGCGCGCACACAGCAGATCCCCCGAAGCGTTCGCGTCTTCGGGAGAGGCAGGAGGTAAGTTTGCTTTTTTTATGGCAGCCTGTGCACGCATTGAGCAGTAAGAAGCTTGGCACTTGCTGCATTTAATTTTCTAATGGGGCGTGGCTGGGGGCTGAGTGTGGGCCATTGTGAAAATATTTCTGTTAATTGCAGCGCATGACAGTGCTGCGATTAACAGGCATACTTTCACAAAGGCCCACATTCAGCCGGCAGCCGCACTCCATTAAGAAATGAAATGTAGCAAGTCCAAAACCAAGACGTGTGCTTTACACGTCGTGCTTTTGGACTTGATGCATGTTTTTTGTTAGTGGAGCGCGGCTGCGGGCTGATTGTGAGCTTTTGTGAAAATATTCCTGTTATTTGCAACGCATGACGGTGCTGCAATTAACAGGAATACTTTCACAAAGGCTCACATTCAGCCCTTAGCCGCGCCCCATTAACAAAACAAGCATTTGCAATGCAATAGGTCTCGCATTTATGCGAGTTTAAGGTATTGGCATTGTAAAAGACAATGCCTTTTTTATATATGTTTAAAAAAAATAAAAGGCATTGTTATTTGCAATGTCAATAGCTCAAACTCGCGAAAATGCGAGACCTATTGCATTGCAAATGTGATAATGCGTCGCCCCCAGGTTAGCCGCTTACTCTTGCTGCCCGTTACTGAAAGATGGACCACCAAACTGAAGCAGTGTTTCAAAGTGTGGGTGAAACCAGCCTGCACTTTCAGGGGGACAAAGAGTCCCATGCAGGTGAGCGCAGTGGCATGGAGAAGCATAAAGGTGTCCTTTCAAATGGCACACTAAATGCGGGCCATCTAGGACCAGCGTCCTTTTTCCGGTGTCTTGGTCTGCTACAAATGATTTGGAAAGGATCTCGTACGAAGTAGCCACTTGCAGGCTTTACATTGTGAGAGTCTGAAATAACCAGTCACTACCTAATAAACTAGCAGTCTTATTAAATACGTTTTTAGCTCGAGTTCACAACCCAGATCTAAGCTTTGACAGTGGTTCTGACGATTCATGATGGCCATTTAACAAAAAAAAAAAGGATTTCTACCTAGGCATGTGCAAACCAGTCCAACTATTCATACACCATTTTGTGCATGCGAATGTGCCTGATGCGTCTTTTCAATTAATGATTTGTGGTTTTATGTGTCATTTTTTGTGGGATTTGAGTACTTTGTGAACTTTAGCAAGGCTATTTTACATGTTACAAGACACTGTTGTATTTTCTCAATGAAAAGAACATGAACATTCGATATTTGTGATGACAGGCTACATTGTGTTATGCCGCTTTCACTGCATACATGTACAATTAAAATGGCTTTGACATAATGTAATTTGTCTTGATTTACGTTACACGGAATACACTTTTCAGTGCATTTCTGCTTATTAGTCTGTGATTTCATGGGACTGAAGGGCATTTTTCACACGCAGTTACTGAAATCGGACTGTCTCATGTCTGCATGTGATTGTAAATGAATGCTTTTGTTACATTGTGACTGGACTGATTCTACACTCCCCCAAATACACATGGAATGAGTGAGCAGCAATATCTGTAAAAAAAAAAAAAAGGTTCTTTTTTTCTGTTGTCATGTTTGAGTTTGCGTCAATCTTGAAAGGTCTATGAGACATCTATTAAACGTGTTATATGAACCACTTTTTGCACCAGCAGCGTGCTCACTAACCACGTTTGATTTAGGTGAAAGAAAAAAAGAGCCTGATAGAAAGGTTGCTGACGGGTGTTTGAGTGCATGCGTGAAGGATATCCCATTCCGTTATTTAAAGTGCATTAGCATTTAAAGCACTAATAATAAGGTGGAACAAAAACATAAGGAGGAACAGAAACAAAAAAAGGTGCAGCTTTAGCAGCCATTTGTGGAGAACACCCTACGGACTGAGCTTTTGCGCTGAAGTATGTTATACCTACGAATGCGGGTGCCGTGCTTAAGCAAAGCGCCCTAGAGCCATGCAGCCACCTGCGCTGTGAGATCTGCACAAATGTGAGCTGCGGGGGCCGGGATACCCGAGTAGAGCAAGCGAGGGGGCAGGAGCCCACCGGGGCAGGACATGGCGACCTCGTCAGGGCCAGGTGAGCTGGCGGGGCTTGCGCTGGAGGGGCAGGGTGAATGTACCTGGAGGCGCGGGAGCATGCCATTGCGGCGCTGCAGGAGGCACTGCAATCTGTTGCAGAGCAGGGAGAGCTTTGACCAGCGGTCACCAAAAGCACTTCCATGGCCCACGAGCTGCGAGAGAATGGACAGAGGGAGGAAGGCGGGAACATAAGGAACACGGACAACGGGAGGAGGGCGGGAATAGGACATTAAGCAGAGCAGTGCTGGCTCATGCGTGACCTAAACAAGCTGTTGCCATTGCGCGAATAAAAAAAAAAGTGCTTACAAACTAATTGAAGGAGACAGTATAACGCCGCAAGTAAACGATCCAGTCCTGATGGCCGGTCCCAAAAGGAGACAGGGCGGTAACAAGGAGGGACTAAGAAGCCTCATTATCAATCGGAAGCCAGCATTTGCCATGGACGATGTGACCAGCCAATGAAAAATATGGGCGGGGCTTCCACACCAAAAATACCCTAATACAGCATGCTTTGCAAAGGGAGCAGTGCTTTGCGCTGCAACGCTAAGTGAGACCTAAAAACATGCCTCAAGTCCAAAAGCACGACTTGCACAGCTGCCATGGTTTCAGACTGCTATGTGTGACTTTTAATAATTTCAGTGATTACTAGAGACACTGTAGTTTGACGTAGTGTTTGTAAAGTGGCTGAAATGGTCTAGGCAGTTCCTTTCAAAAAGTCCCCTATGGTGGGCTGTTGCTCGTCGGTCTTGCCCATTAGATTGGGATGCCTGGCTTTTATGAATGTCTACCGTGTACAGTCTGATAATAACATATAACAAGGATGGATAAGCTTTATATACAAAACATTTGCAGCCTCTGCTGAAAATTGGAACATGATATATGAACGGCTGCATGGTTTTGGATTTATGGTTCAGAATTGAAGATCTACTTGATATTCCTAAAGGGTCTACCTTTCTGCCAGATGCTCAGCAGGTTACGGATATTAAAAAAAATAAGATTATTAAACGTCTGCAATTACATTGCACCTTGTTTTTCAGCTATTTAATTCAACAATTCTCTTTTATCATAATGAATCTTCTTTTGTGTCTGAAGTCTAATGTGATAGGGAAGTGATGATGGGCAACTCTTAGGAAACATCTCAGTTTAAACAAGTACGATTTCTGACATTCCATATATTATAACTGAAGCTGCTGCTAGACTGATGAACACTCTTTGGAGACCAAATTGGGCCATTATAACATGATGAATTAGAAGTCCACAGGAGATTACCTTAACAATCCTATCAATGCAAGTTTTTAAGTGCAAATAAAAAGTGAAACGTTTGTTGGAGTCCTTGGGAGTTTAGCCTACTTTCACATTCCCAGTAGTCCTAAGGCTTCTAGGATACCGATGTCGATCTATTAAATTGGGCTGGAATATCTTATTGTGTATAGCCTCTTGCTCCAAAAAGGAATATATTATCTGAACAGAACTAGTAAAGGATTTAACCACCTGTCTTATTTACATTTGATGATGGGGCTGTTTTTTTTCTTATGCGGCGTTTCAACAAGGAAGTTACAATGACTTTTCAAAAGAAATAAACAATGCTAGAAGTTGAGGCCTAATCAACGTGACCACATTTAATTTAATTAACATGGCATATGCATGGAATTAATTACCATGGTTAGGCGTGGGCAAGGGTCTTGACACGCGAAGCGAAACTTCGAGCTGGTCATGATTAAGGCTCCCAGTTCTCTGTTTTTCCTAATTTTTCAACTGATTTTTTTTTTTTTTACTGATACATGCAGACAGAAAAATCTATTTTTCAGTCTGTATTTATGTTTAAATATGGAAGGATACAGAAAACAGATTTTCTTTTGAATTATTGTCACTACTGTCAGTCATGTGTGTTAGGTCAATAGCTATGTGGATTGACACTTAGGGTTTCTAAAAAAAAAAAGATAAAAATCATAATGCAGCTTACACAACTGCAGTTGTTTAAGCTGTTCTACACTACTGTACTGTAAATGGCGCCAACTATGTTTTGCTCTCCAAATATGGTTTATGCTATGACATTTTTTTTTTAAAAGAAAGCATTTAAAGAAAACCAAGATACACCTCAGAATTCAATATGTTCTGGCCAATAAATGCTACTTCTGTCAACAGTCATGCTTCCTCATCCAATTGATGCTTGTCAGCGCTAAAACCAGAACAGCCACTTATGGAGACCATGCTGTTTGTACAGAAGCAGCCAAACTGTTGAACTCTGTTCTTTGAGTTTGGTTTGAAGGCAGAAACAAACCTACTGTTTTAGACACTAACTGAAAACCCATATTTTTAATAATTATCTTCCGGGCTTTATTTCTCAGACACTGGTTTTATAGCGGTCTTCCAAAACCAAGAACCATCTTTGTATGAGAACTCTACAAATAAACCCTACCATAACATATAAAAGGAATTACATTCATGCGGCGAGGCAAAAAACATTGAAAAAGCATTGTGACTGTTAGGAGAGGTTTGTTTGTAGTATGTGTGGCTGTAAATACACATGCACGGCATACTGCTGCTATCTAGTGTTGGGCTCAGACATTTGCAACTATTTTATCTTCGAAAAAGCAGTTCGAGTCATGAGGTATAGTGACTCCTCTTATTTGGCAGCGCACACGGACACCAGCTCTATTGTTGGATTGTTTCTTTCCGGCTGGTCCAGTTCATTTCAGTTCAGAGGCAAGCTCACACTCCAAAACTGAGGGGCAGCAACAACAATATCACCAGCAGCCTGTGATAATTATAAAGTAGCAACAATGGTATGGTCTAGTGGGTGGGGGAGAGTCGCCGCAGGCGGGGCTACGCTACTCTTGCCTTTAAAATAAACCGTCCCTGGGGGTCATATTAGATACAGTGCCCTGAGTAACTTATGTATTTATTTAATTCACAGCATGACCACTTTCACTTTAGCGGCTGTGCTTCAAAAGCTTTCTTTCTTTATTTTTAATACACTTTGTGTAAAAGTGCCCCTATACGCACTTTCACTTTAATGTTGGCCGCGCTCCTTTATTTAGACGCACCCACACGCGTGGTCTGGTTCCTGGCGCACATAACCTTGGCTGCAGCGCACAGAGACGTTACACTGCCGCACACAGAGGAAAAAAATTAGAGGGAACATTGACCGTAACACAGCTGACCGGTTTGCTGCTCCAGAGCTCCTGCAGACTCCGAAGACTCTAGCAACACCAGAGGTGGGTTTTTGAAGGTCTCTGAGGTTGAGCCGCCCTCTCACTGAGTTTGAGGCAGATATCACTCGTGGGGACAGTATACCCGTACCCCTGGGCACCGCACCGTGTTCATTTGCAGCTGCACATGCTTGTTGTCGTGCAACTATTCCGTACATTGGGCCATTTATAGCCCTGACCCCAGCGCATCTTTTCTGAGAAGGACTCCGGCATCCTCGCACTCTGTGCCCTGCTAGCTGGTATCCTGCGAAACCGCCTGAGGTCCCCTCGCGACTCCTGTGCCTTCGGCCTGTGGGTCCACTTGAGGGTCAACTTTGCTTTATTTGGGCTCCCCTGGTTGCTCCAGGCCTGCCCTGACTCCCCTTGCAGTGGTGAGTCTCTTGGTCCTTGTTGGGCCAGATGGACACCGAATTTGACCATCTATGTTGTTCGCCGCTGCCAAGGCTTGTTGGTGCTCCCGCTGGACACAGACCCCTCAGTACTCGACATCCTTCGTGGGACAGCTCGCCTCCGGCTCCCGGTCGACCTAGACATCTCCGGGTCCTCGCAGCTGAAAAGTCAAGATCACCGTCAACACACCTGAAGCACCCGACCTTGGTGGGCATTTGTCTACCGAGCCCCTGGTCACTACAAAGTGACCCAGACTCTGTCCCCTCTGCTTTCAGGTTCTTCTCCTCTAGAATCCAGGTTTGGATTCCACCGGACACTTTCCGTACTTCCAGCTGCAGCATTTCATTGTCGACATCCATAGAGAACGACAAGGGTTTCCGACGCCACTTCGTGCCTATGCACCCAGCTCTTCTTTGATAGGTATCTTCGGTACAAAGGTATCCATGAGTGGGGTGGCTCTTCAAACTCTTAAGTTCCAAGGGTTGTCTTCGCAATATGCAGGGAAGGGTCCTTAATCTCTGATTTTCCAACCACGACTTTCCCATTGAATTGTACGGAGCACGCGGTCGTGTTCTCACTCTGCACCCGTCCTCCATGGGGTCCCTATTCATTCACCTTGAGTGGTTCCTTGGGGTCCCTGCAATTCTACACCCCCTGGACTAAGTCTAGTTCCGAGTCGTGGTTCTTATACCATTTATTTAGTATATAATTTGGTCTCCCCCTGGAGCCCACTGTGTATTGTGCTACTTATGTTTGATTCTTTGCAACTGTATTATTTTATTTGTGTTCTATCCTCATGTAGAGGATACTAGAGAATGTTATAGATCATAAATACATATTTGTATAACTACTGTGTGGTTTCCCTTTCATTTAACCAAAACTATAAGGTTGCATTCTGCTAAAACAAGGTGCTTAACATTCCTTCAAGACTTAGCCCGAAGGCTGCTCTCCAGAGCAACCACTAGGATAGCTTTCAATAAAGGTTATCTTTGACATTATAACCATAAGGGTTGTTTGGACTGATAAAAGGTGCCCACTTTAACTAGTGGACAGCATATACCAGGCCAACTTCTCACAACATTGCTTTCAGGCAACTTCAGTTTCATTAAAAAACATGAAACATAGCCTTCCTCCTCTGCATGCTGCATATGACCGTGTTCAATCAATTGACCTTTTGTAATCTGTTGACATGTTCTATACACGGGTCAATTTGTTTTGAATTGTAAAATGTTTCCGTCACCTTTTATCTTAACCCAACTATACATCCTAAGTCCATTGCAATGTGCACCACACTGAGCAACACACCCGTTTGAACAGAAAATGTTACTTAGGTTTTTATCATTCAATATAACGCATTAACATTTGTAAAATTGCCTACTTAACTAAAAACTGCCAAGCTCAAGTATTAGGACTAAGTCTATGCATCTGTAAATTATATTTCCTCGGTGCACTGCAATCATTCTTTTCTATTCCAATATGTTGCTAGCAAACCAACATCCCTCACTATGAGATAAATCATCCTCTGTGACCCTTATCCCCAATAGCTCTATGGACATCAGCCCCACTTTAACTATTTGATTTCTAAATGGCTCCTACAATGAATAAAAGCCCAAACACCAGATCTGTTATCTGATACAGGATGCAGTACATATGAAAGTATGTATCCTTTGAGCTTAACAATAACTACAACTGTTAATCTTAAAAACGACCCTCCCAATCGTGCTGTTCCCTGTCTCATCCCGACACTTTCAAATGGCAAATTGCAAATCGGCATATTAAAGTATGCAACCGTTGTGCTCCAGACTTCTGGTCTAACCCTATACCTCTTTAAGAGAGAGTAGGGAAGACAAATGGTTAGATTTATATTTAATTAAGTTAAAGACAGAAGTAAAGAGGTATATGGTTAGACCAGAAGTCTGGAGCACAACCGTTGCTTAGTTAAATATGCCGATTTGCAGTTTGCCATCTGAAAGTGTCTTTTACACTGGAGTCGTTCTGTTTCTGGAAAAGAAATGTGTTTGGATAAACAGCTCGATTTTTCATTCCTGCTTAACGAGGAAACTTTGTGTGGCTTTATTGAGAGGATCCCTAACCGCCTGCCCCCTCTCTACAAACAAAATGGGATTGTGTGCAAGAGAAATTGCAAGAGGAGGTGGGTAAGGGATGCCGGCAGAATATTCCATTCTGCTTGATGGTGTTTAAAAGATTCAAGCACGCAATTGAAATTGCACGAGGCAATTTTACTGCACTGATTTATTTGCACATTTTTTCATCATGATTAATAACATTATTAACTGCAGTTTTAAAAACTGTGAAAACAATTGAACAGGAAAGCAGTGTAAGGAAATCTCTTCTTTAAAAGTTTGAAAATGTGCTCATCAAACACGGACAATGTAATTGGTGGACTACAACCAATCCGGTAGTCTGACCTATGCTAAATAAGCATGTGATCTTGTTTCAATATGATGACCTACCTGTGATCATGGCTTGAGGGAAAGCCGAAACGTGTAAGGACTTATGGCAAGTGGTTAATGGTGGACTGTCTGCCTGTCTCCAATGTTTGAAATAAATTGCTAGTTTTCTTTTGCACTGGAGTCATTAGTTTCTGGTGGAGGAATGTGTTTGGATAAACAGCGGGTTTCTTCGTTCCTGCTTGACGAAGCCGCCCTGCTTGGGTCAGTCGCCAGTAGGTAGTTATAGTTAGTAATCATACACAATAGACTGGGCCTATGAAGGTATCACCACTAAGTGACAAAATAAGCTGCGGTCCAATTGCCATAAGTAAAACTTCTTGTAAGAAAAACTCTTTGTAGGTTTTAGAAAAAAACTGAAGGTGAAGGGCTGGTTGTGACTACCCTGAACCAAGAAAGGAAGGGAGTTCAAAATACCGAAAGATATAGGCATTTGGACCGCAGCTTATTTTGTCACTTAGTGGTGATACCTTCATAGACCCAGTCTATTGTGTATGATTATTGATTGAGAGGAGGGCGACTTGTGGTCTTTTTCCCTCTGCAGCTACTTGTTGTTGGTATAGTTATAGTTAGTACCCTGTTTATATTCCAAAAGCATTTTTCCTTTTGTCAATATCTTTGGCGCCGTTTGACAAATCTTCGTGAAATTATCAAAACTAATGGCCCACTCACTTCAGCTGCTGTGTTGAAAGATTCAGGGTGATTAGTCAAGCGGGGGCTGAGAAAAAGGGGAGGGGTTCCAAAACCCGTTTTCTCTATGTTAATTTCCATATGAAACTTTAGACACGGCTACAGCCCGAGCTGCTGAATGGAATTACACCAAACTTGGCAAAAAGGTTGCTCTTGGTTCAGAAAGCACTCTTTTTTTGTTAAATGGTGTAAATTCGTTCAGTAGTTCCTGAGAAATGTAAACATTTCTCAGATATACAAATATGGCCGTGGTGAATCCCGATCTCGAGCCTGCAATCTGATTGGCTGCCAACAGTTCCAACCCGCAAGTGTTGGCAGCCATTTTGTAACTCGGTTGAACGGAGTCACAATGAAAAAGGTTCAAAAACATTAAAAATAAAGAAAAGGGGGGCAGGGTAAAATCACCCTGACCCCCTAGGCCTGTTCAGGGTGTCCCACAGGGACCCAGAATGCCCCAAAAAGCATTTATAAAAAAGTAAATTCGGAGGGATTTGCGCTGGGTGCGCCTTAATTTTCTTTAAGCCCCTGGGTGGGCCAGGTTCTGGGGGCAATTATCTAAATAGATGCGGGAGCCCAAGCAGGCCCCCGGCAGCCCTAGAACCTGCCACCTCTCCAGGGCTTTTTAGAAGAAAAACAAATGCGGGTGGGGGTGTTTCTGCTCCTCACGCAGCCCCGGGGACCGCCACCTCTCCAGGGCTAATTTTGTTAAATGCAGAGGGGCCACGCGCCCCCCGTGTCATAGCAGACTGCCACCTCCCCAGGGCTATTTTCTAAATGAGAGGGGGGCCGCGCGGCTCCCCTCCTGGTGCCCTGCATAGCCCTGGAGACCTACACCCCCCAGGGCCGGCTTTAGCAATGTCCTGGGATGCCCACCCCCGGGACATTGCAGTTTGCTATGGGATGGCAGGAGTACTGCTTCCACCATCCCATAGCAAACAGTGTGCTCTGCTTTGACTAAGTGGGAGCATTTTGCTCTTGCATGGTCAAACCGGAGCACACTTTGCTTTTTACATCCAGAGAGGTGCATCTTAGCAGCTTCCTGGGTGTAAAAAGCAATGCCGGCTCCCACAGGAGGCGGGAGCCAGCCGGGACCTCGGGGGCTTTAGGCATCCCCGTGGTCCCCAAGGATATGGCCATGCCCCAGGGGATGGGGTCCCCGAGGCCGAAAATGGCCGGGGAGGGGGGGCACTCTGCCCCCTCCCTTTCTTGTAAAAGAAAAAAGAAGTAGCCGGGCCCATGGAATGAGGTCCCTGGGGCCGAAATCGTCCTCGGGAGGGTGGCCGCGCAGCCTCCCTCCCATTCCAGTTAATAAAAAAAGATGAAACAATGGGTCAGGCCCTGGGGGCCTTCAGAAAGAAGTCGGATCGCACTCATGAGTCGGGTAAATGGTTGCCTTTATTTCATCTTACATTGAACAACAGATCCCTACACGTTTCGGTCTAGCTACGACCTTGGTCACGGGTGAATGTAATCTCATATTGAACAGCTGTTAAATATTAATTGGGATAACCTCATTTCCTGTTAGTTACTCCCATGGGCTTCTGGTATATGTAATTCACATGGCAAATAAAGTGCAAATGTGCAAACACCATAATTCTCAAATGTCTAAGCGCAGAGATTGTTCCTTTAAATTTTTACAAAATAATTTGTCCATCAAATGTAAATCTCTGCGTTAATATAAAGTGCAATTTACCGATCAGTGTATTTTGTAATACTGAATCGTTTTGCCAGATGTTCAACAGGTCATCTGTTTGTATCAAGCAGGATTAAAACTAGGCTAACACCCAAGAATTAACATGTGAACGCAAATTAAGACAACGTGACTCACAGCACATTTTGAACCTACGTTCTCTCACTCCACATGGCCTGAACCAGAATGAAGAACTGTACATAGATTTGTAATATATTGATGAGATTTTGACTTTCCTTATTCTAAAGAATTTATGAATTGGGAAGAAAGCAGTCTGTCTACACCAGGGATGAGCAGCTTAAATGCTCATACATAGGTCCGCCTATCTAAGGTGGCTAATTATCTGTGACAAAAAGTTCTCAGATCAACAGTGCTAAAAACAACTGTTGTCTCATGGCTGGAATGAATCAGATAATGCAAATCGGAGCCCATCTGATTTATTCCGTCTTAGGTACCTTCTGATTACAACAGCTGTGTGCATGGTGCATTCTTTGAGAGAACTCTGTTAGTTTTCCCTCCTCCATTTCTTCTAAGATCCATTCTTCATGTAATAGGTCATTGTGTGAAACTGCTGATGTGATTGTATTTCCTAGTGATGCACTTGGAGACCTACTACTTGGCTATTTTGGATTTTGAAGGACTTCGTCACATGCTCCACCATCTTGAGGGCTTACTCTTTTCATGCTGCTATAGCTACTGGACAGAAGTGATTCCCTTTTAGCTTTAAACTAGTTTGTTAGGAGATGATAATACTAGGACTCTACAGCTGAGCACATTCAGAAAGACTAAAAAGCTTTAAACTGCTCCACATACAGCAGGAACGCCACTCTCAATGAGTCAGTTTGGTTTGTGTGTAATACTTGGTAGAATTCTAACTGTAAATGAATAATATAATAATGTGATCACAGGGATGTGCAAGGTGCTTCTTTAGATATGTCAGGAACTTTGGGTATAAATTCGTTTTGCCTCATAGTTCAGTTCAGTGGTTTCAGGACTGTAATTAGGGTCCTGCCTGCAGAAAAATTCTCCACATTTTCTAAAGGTTTAATAGGTGTGTAGTATAGTCACTCACATGTGAACTCCTCTAATAGCCTCTTATAAATGGGACAAAGTTATTTGCATTTTAGGGTGGCATTCTGAATTGATAGTTAGATTGGGCTGTCTAATTCAGTTCAGGTTTGCCTCTGAATGATCCAGAAGGGTTCTACTTGAAGTGCTTTCTAAGGCTTAGTTCTAACAGCTTGATAGTGCGGGGCTTTACCGGTGGCATTATATGAATCTCTAAATGGTCTGTAAAGATGGGCATGGTTCAGGCACATTTCGGGCTGGTCTGGCTTGTGACAGGCAGTGCTCTTCTAGTCTCTCTGAGGCACAGGTTTGTTGGGTAATCGCTAGATTTAAAGTTTTTACTTGTTGACTTCCGCTCTTCCCTCCTGTGATTTCCAGAACTGATGCTGTGGAATCTCCTCTTCTAGTGCATCTGGCACCCTCTGGTAGTTGATCAGTTTGCTTCCTAAACCTTTCATGTACAAACTATTGTAGAAAGAGGTGGCTGAAGGGCCTGGCTCGTAGATTAAAAGCTATGCCTGGGTGCAGTCCCGCTATGCAGAACTCTGCAAAGTGACCCAAAAACTTTGCTGCGATATTCGGAGTTCTGCGAGCAGTGGAGTGCGTTTTGTCGCTGCCGATTTTTTGCGCCGGATGTTTGTCCTGCGCTGTAAAATCAGCACAAACGTCACCACATGCAGCGCAAGAGGACGCTGCCTCTGCCACTCGGGTAGATGTTCTACTGAAGTGGCAGCTTCCTAAATGCAAACGGAATTTTTCACAACACGAGCTGTATCGACCATAAGACCTCCCGTGTTGCGAAATCTCGCAGGGAGGTAGTCTGGAGTAAGATTTTCCACGCTCGTGCTTGCCAACTTAACGTGCGTGAGCGAAGAAAAAACTCAGCTACGCAAAGCGGAGCTTTTAGGGACTCTGCGTGCTACACGGAGCGCAGAGTAGGAAAAACTCCACAACCAAAATTTCACTTCCAGGTCTATTAAAAGCATTGCAACATGCAAAAACCATTGAGGTTCGCAGGACAGAATCTCATGGCCAATCTCTAATTACACGTAACATTTTAGGGCAGTCGGGGTTTAATGAGTAAATACATTAAATTTCCAAGACACATTGCTTCAGAACACCCGTTTGAAGCTCCATTGCAATCTGAGCAGTTTTACACAGCTCGTCAAACTCGTGAAATGCATGTTTAAAAAAAAAAAGAACAGTATGTGGAATTTGTGCCAGACGAGCATAGCTTTATGCTTCTTTGTAATTTGGGTCCGCTACACAATGTTTTTGTTACTTTGTTTAAAAGCGCATCCAGTCCCATTGATAACCTCAGTGCAGCCCTGAGAAGAACTTAAAAAAAAAACGCCTTAAGGAGTTACACCCTTGATTATAGATGCTAACCCAGCCAACTCTGTTTTATTTACATATTTTGATCGGTTTGGGCTCTTTTGTATCTTCTGCACGGAGCTTCTCAGTATGGTCACTCTTTATTCTCTTCACCTGACTCAGATTGGGGCTAACTCTGTTGTTCTATCCCTCTCTCGGGGTTGCTATAGTGAATCTCCTTACCGGAAGACTCTAAAACCAGTCTATCATACTTTCTCCAGAGTTTGTTGACGTTCACCTTCTAACACCCTGGTAGTCATGCCACACTCCAGCGGGATGATTCCTGTTAAAGAAGTTGGGTCCTCTTAGTTCCTTTTCCTTCACAGACAGCACGAGGTAGGGCTCAGTAGCAGCTATCCTGCCCATTTCAGTCATTGCTGCCTTTATGCTAACTGATTCTTTGATTTTCCTTTTCCTTTAGAAAGACCTTGGAGACAAGGATTGGTTGATGAAGGCTACAACCATGTCACCAGAGGCGGGAAACACTTCCAACAGCAGCCGCTATGACTGCAACCCTGTTTCTACAGCAGTGAGTCATGGGGGACCATCAATGCTCCTTCTTCTGTTTCTTCACTTCCCTTTATATCCTTTCTTTGTGTCTTCTATCCTACCCTTTCATAACCTTTATCACTCTCCCTCTCTTGGTTGTTTTCAGTGGTTTGCCTCTCTCATCATCCCTGTTCAATAGTATCCCTTACTTCTTTATTATCTTCTGTTATGATACATTATGCCTTTCTGGCTTGCTCATTCTCGGGCTTCTTGCTTTTTTCATTTTGTCCACGTTCATATTTTTGTCCCTCGCACTTCCTTTCGGGCCATTTTGCTGTCTCTACCCCCCACTTCTTTCTGAAATGGATGTCCTCTTGTTTCTGCTCCCTGACACCGCGTGACTTCTACTCACTCTCTTAGTGCTCCAAGTCTTACTTTTCACTACTTCTTTCTCCCTTCCATGTCTTTGTTTCCCTTTCTGTTGCCTCGTTCATTGTTCCCCCCCTTTTTTGTGTGGATACTCTAGATTCTATCCCCCTTTGTATCTATCACCCCATTTTATTATCGCTCATTATGAAGTTTTGTAGAACACCTCGATAATGCCCTACTCCTGTCTTAACCATAGTTCCTATGCTGCCTTCCATAGTCATAGCGGTGTCCAAAAGAGGGTATTTTCCAGGACGGAATTTAGTTATGGGGTGAGCTCTCAGAAATGTCATTGCCATATCAGTCTATGGTTTGAAGAGTTGGCTGAGTCGAATTGAGAGCTACTAATAACGGCTCAATGCAAAGTAAGAGAGTGAGACATTTATGCTTTCATGTTTTTTGAAGGCTCCAACAAAAGAAGCACTAGCTTCCAGGCACTTTTTTCTATCACCATGCATCTAAAATGAGGAGGATGGGGATATACTGCTAGATCATGGGACATTTTGGTAGAATTATGCACACCTGGTTGCTGAGATTGTATGCTATAATGGTTGGGACTTCAGGAGTGAAAGCTGCAGCTGGAAGCAGAGTTGCTAGTCCACTGCCCAAAGGTTTCCTGTAACAACAAATGGGAGTTTCCAAGAAGGAAGTGTTGGCTCCAGGCCCCAAGTGTGACGCCCATTTTTTCAGCACGACAGCCAACAGCATTTCTCCGCAAAATGGAGCAGATACCAGATAATGATACTGCCTTACATAACTTCTTTGCATGCACATTCTTCTTCTTGCCTTTATCATTCTCCTTTACCTCCATAGAGTTGTGCTTTTCTCCCATTTTTCTCTCACCCCTGCTTCCTCCGTTCTTTGTTTCTTGAAAAACCTTCCTTTTCTTACTTGGCTTTTGTAATTCTTCCTGACCCTTGACACTCTTCCCACCTCTCCATTTCGTTATCTCTTCTTTCTATCCCTTTTGCCTCACTTTAATTCTTCGTTTCACATTTCACACTCTTCTTTTCCCCTTTGTCTTGTGTTTCTGTGTTGCACATTTTGTTCCATTTTAGTTCCCGCTCAGTTGGATCTCGGGACTCCTGATAAAATGTAGTTTAGGTGAATCACAGGTAAAAAGTGGGGTTGTGGACACGGGAGAACGGTGGGGTAATGGATCTTTGCTAGCATCCAACAGGTAGGAGCAGGACAATTTGTGTCGTTCTAGCTACAGGAAACAGTTGAAGCATTTTATTTGCAGGATGTGATTATACTGATGTAGATTGTCTTATATCTCTTGCATCCTACAGGCCATCTTATTAGCAGATATCCTGCCGACTCTTCTCATTAAATTCACTGCACCGTTTTACATCCATCTCCTGCCGTACCAGTAAGGAAAGCTCAAATACGTTTGTCTGCCTCTCTGTGCTAGCATTTATTTACCTCCACTGCCTCTCCTTCCTTCTGATTTTGTCTCATGTTTCCTCCTTTCTACTCCCCTTCACATTTCATCTCTCCTACCTATTCGCAGCTGTCCTTCCCAGGTTTCACTTCTCCCTTTCATACCTTCCCTTTTGCACTTTCATATCTTTCATATTTTCTCTTTTTCATAACTTCCACGTCATCTCACATCTCTTTTCCCCATGCCCTTTAATATTTTCAATACCCTTCTATTATTCACATCTCTCGTTCCCTTGTGCTGCTTCTACCTCTTACTCCTACCTATCATAGATGCACTTCCATCTACTCACTCCCCCCTCATGCAACGTCATACCTTTCCTTCTTGTGCGACTTATTAGATCTTCCTTTTCCTATCCCTGTACTTCCATATCTTCTTTTTCCTTGTCCCCATGTAGGCTCACTCCCTTGTTCAACCTCCCTCCTTTACATTGTGCCCTTTCATGTGTTCCCTTCTGCACTGCATCCTTTCCCCCTTTTCCTAATGTGTCCTGACATTCGACCCTCTCGCATGTCTATCGATATCTTCCAGTTTCAAAGTGTTCTAGCTCTCCTGTTTTCAGTCATATGCTTTCTCCACTTTCATCCTTCCTACCCTCCTTTTTTTATTGTGCCTCAACACCCCCTCACTTCCTCCCATGTTCCTTTTCCACCTTTCCCCTTGTGGCCTCTACTATCCTTCATATAGGGCCGCCACCTCCTTCCTCTATGTATCCTAGCTTCCCCTTACCCTTTATATATTCCATTTCTGGGTGCCCTTCATAACTTCCTTCCCTCTGTGCTCAACATATCTTACCTTTTCATGCTCTCACTTATGTCTTACCGACATGCCAATTCATTGCTTTTCCACAATGAGTCATGTTGTCATTCTTATTCTCCCTCATTTGGTCTCCTTTCCCATCTTCAATCATTACTTGCTCCTTGGCCTATTCCTGCCTCTGGTACCCCCAGTAGCCATTTCCCCTGATGTCTCTTCTCTGCTTCTCTTGTGTTCTCCCCTTCCCTCAAGTACCTTCTCTTCCATTGCATCTCCAGTCCCATCTCACTCTTCACATTTCGTGCTGTCTTTCTTCCCATCACATGCCTTCCTTTGGCTTTTCTCCATTCTCTTCTTCTTCCACTTTGCGTCTTTTCTCTCCTTATTTTACCCCCTCCCATCCCTCCCCCACCCGCCTCCCTGGGCATTTACTCCCTCTCTTTCCCTTTTGCCAATAAATCGCTTCTTCGTTTGTGCTCCAGCTTCCCTTCACCTGCGTGTTTATTCTCCTTCCGTGAATCGTGTCTGTTCCCCTGCACTCCATGTGGACTCCAGATCCCAGTCATCCTATCTTTTTCATATGTCCCCTTGGGAAGAGGTGTGGCGCAGAGGCTAGGGCGACTGATGCCAGAACACGGGGGCTCATGGTTTGATCCCTGGCGGCAGGTCAGCCCAGCACCATGTGACTCTAGGCAATAGCTCGCTTAATCTTCCTGATGGCCCCCAGCGCCTTGACGCCTTTGGGTAATTGTTCGCGCTTTACAAATACTGGGTTTACATTTTACTTATTCCTTCACCTTTCCTTACACCCTTGTCCCTTTCATCATCCCATTTCCACTTGTTCCTTTTACTCTTCCTTTCCTCCTCTTTTTGTCCTTTCCCCGCTATAGTACTCCCCTGCTTCTTCTCCCTTTTTTATGCACCTTTTGTGCCTTCTCCTGTTCCTCCTTTCATGTCCCTACTCCCCTTCCCTTGTATTCTATCTTGTGGAAAAATCATAGAGGAGACTGGCTGTAGAAATGTCTTCATCACTGTGGTTACTTACTTGCTGTTTGCCTTCCAGTTTCAGGGTCACACTCTGCATACTGACAGCGGCAGCAAGCTTCCTCATTGTCTCCTTCTCTACTGGAATTGTCATGAGTCTTTCAGGTAAACCCTGAAGCTACCTGGGCCAAAGGGGTGTTGCCTGAACCTCCTCAACGGAAGGTGACCAAGCCTGTAAGGATCTACAGTCTGAAGAGTCCTCACTCTAAATTATATGTAATATTCTTACCAACAATACCAATCCTAGATGCACAAACAAAATTACCAGTGTGCAGCATTTGAGGGAACAACGTTTTTCAGGTTAGGTCAGAGAGGCAATCATTTGGTAAACACTAATTAATCTGTCATAACTGTTTTCTTGGACAGCAAAACATGTAATTGATTAACAATGGTTCATATTACATCATACTTTTTCATCCATCACGGTTTCGCAGTATAAAGAATTGTCCCGAAGTGGCTTAGTTGTACCTAGATGTGAGTTTCACGCTCTATGTACCAGAGGGCCTTTTGGTAGCAGAATGCTCATAGCTCTGTATAGAAGCCCTTTGGATTCTGATGACAGTATCCCTCTTCAGAGGCCTCAATGGGAGGGCAAGTCGTATGCCTGTGCAGAGACCCATTGGGAAGAAAGAGCAGGTGGTTCTTTGAAAGGATTAGGCAACCTTCAGTTATGAGAAGATGTGTCATTTGGCCAGAATGCTCGTAGTCATGTGCATGTTCCCATTGGGAAGAGAGGTCTGTAGTTCTGTATAGAGAGCATATTGGGAGGCATGGCTGATAAGACTTCTCTTTGGGAAAGTGACCGTTAGTCCTTGCGTACAGCATTGTACTGGCAGAGCAACTTGTTCCTATTTGTTTCTGTTCTCTCCTCTCTAGGCGTGGTGTTTGCCAGTGTCTCATCCGGTCTTGGGGAGGTCACTTTCCTTAGCCTGACATCCTTTTTTCACAGGTAACTGACTCCTTCACTCTCAGGATGTGTGTCTGTTACTTA
Organism: Triturus cristatus; assembly: GCF_964204655.1. Classification (NCBI taxonomy): domain Eukaryota; kingdom Metazoa; phylum Chordata; class Amphibia; order Caudata; family Salamandridae; genus Triturus; species Triturus cristatus. Next base: position 1,294,473,687 of record NC_140590.1, read on the forward strand.
AATAAATGCCTGCTTTGTATGATTTCTTTCTGTCTATTTCTGTCTCTGGCCACCACATGGCCTGCTCTGTCTGTTTATGCACCACCTCAACAGGCTTGTAACTATCAAAGTGTACTGGAACTGCTGCAGAATCAGACTGGTAGTCTGGGGATGAGAACCACACAGTCATAGAGCAACATGGAGAAGTGGGGATGGAGACACACGTCAAGACAGAGCAACATGGAGACTGGGGCAGGGAAATATATGAGGGAGACAGCAGGAAAACGCATGCATTCTGGTAGAGACTTAACTAAAAAGAAAAAAAAAAGTAGCAGCAAAAACGAGCAGTTTATTGGCACAGTGATGTGTCAAGACTGGGAAGTAAAGCCAACACAAACCATCAAATAAGAACAATGAGACCAACCATTGGTAAACAATGGATTGACTCTAAGCCTACTGTAAACTAACAAAATGTCTCGAAACAGATCGCGCATGCACTGCCTTAAGGGAGATCTAAAATGTGAATGCTGTGTTGTGCATGTGGGGTGTTGTGGAGATCCAAGTATGCAAAATGTGTCCATACCCCCAACCGCTGTTAGCAAGACATTTTACACCATGATAAGAAATATTTGTTGTAGGCTGCAACCATTCAGTGATGATTTGTCATTTTAACAATATATTTTAAATAATGTCTTTTATTCTTGGGCAGTGACTTGCTCTCACTCTAAAAATATTTCTCTACCAAGCACTGAGTTGCGGAAAATGTTTTTGTTTCATGGAAGATTTTTCAAGTCAGGAACTTTGTCTTCATTGTGCAGAAAACCTCTCCATACTACAGCACTTCCTCCTATTTTATCCCCTTCTCACTTTCCTCCACAGTGATGTGGTCTCCTGGTGGTCGTCAGGAACTGGCGGGGCTGGCATCTTTGGTGCACTCTCTTACCTGGGACTGACTTGGGCTGGTTTGTCACCGCGAAACACGCTGTTCGTCATGCTAATCATACCCATCCTCCTCCTGGTCAGGTGAGGCTATGTAAGGCATGGGGAGCCTAATTATACCTTGAAGGTGTAGATGCATTCTTCTGGGAAGCTGTTTACTCTTAGCAGATATAGCTTACCTTGCGGGGAAAGAGGCCACTCTGAGTTTGAGTGTAGGGACTTGTGGAGGTGTTTGCACTGGAGTGAGATGTGTCTGCTCAGTGAAATGTTCTAATAGGGTCATGTCTTCTGTGTGGCTGAAGGGAGGCCTTGCTTGTAGGGAGAGTGTTTCCTCTATGATGGTGGGTATATTTATTGCACAAACTATGACTTTGGCATAGTTCTACAGAGTTTGCTTTCCCACCCATGGGTGACATGGGAGAAATCTGTTCAATGCACCAATGATGAATGTGAAGGACAGATAATGGTAGGCCCATAAAACATTATTCAATGCCTTGTTGAAGTAGAGTTATTGCTATTGGGTACTAACAATCCCTGTGAAGGGATCAGTGGCGCCTAGTAATTGTAAGAAACCTATTTTGTTTTTTACAATATCACACGCACATTGCACCAAAAAGAATGAGCACTTTTAAGTGTATCACTACAGGAATAACCTGTTAATCAATATGTGTAAAACAACTACACAGAAAATTATAAAAACAGCAATAGGGTCCATTATCAATAACAAGAATAAAATGGACATTTCTAACATGGTTAAAATGTAACCTAACACCCAAACACCTACTTCTATGTGCTGCAGTAAGAGAGCCTGGAAAGTAGAGCATCTTGCCATCAACTGTTTCTTAGAGAGAAGAGACGTATTGCATACCTTGTTGACAGCAAAAGCTGTCTTTATCAGTGTAGGTATGAAGACTGCATTCCATGCGAAGGGTAAACACACACTGCGGTAGGGCCTTCCTCCAGGACTTGGCTTTATCTGCTTTAGGGAAGATGTAACCTCTTCAAAGTGCACTGGCAGTAGGTGCGACAGTCTCTTGAAGAATATGTTGTGATCATCTGGACGAAAATCCTCTCCTGCCAAGTTGTCAGGTGGCTGTCCTTATCTACTAAATCTTATCAGAGATTTTAAGTTCTGACAGAAGTTTTGGAATGTTTGACATAGACTAGGTGCATCAAAGGGGTGCGTCCCAGACGTTTTCTTATGAACATATAAGACAAGAGGATTCAATTCAGACTATAATATTTTTGCTTTGTCTGCTTTTGCTTTTATTTGACCTTCACAAGGTGGTAAGTAGACACTTGTCCCATACTGATGTCACATCAGAATGAGTTGAGGCTTTAACAGTTCTTGAAAAGATAAAGTCAGACAATGTCTGGGTCAAATGGCAGACTTGACTATGATTCTGCATTAATGCGAAAAGATGGGGACTTCCGGTGTCTGAAATCAGGAACATAGCGACTTTCATTGCCTAAGATGGAGCCGAAACCTACATAAAATGGAGTCAAACCTTGGGGGAAAGTACCTAAAATAAGATACATTTCTAATATGTAATATATTTGTAACATAAAACAAAGGCAATCAATGCATCATGTATGTAAATAGCAAAAATGACATGTATAGCAAGTATAGCGAAGGATGAATACTTTTTAAACCTTGCATTGTTCCGGTAAATTGATGATTATGTATATTATAATTTATCTAAAGTTGTTTATGCATGTTGGGATTAAATATGCCTGCGATGATATAAAATAGGCCAGATTAAAATTATGTGGTAAAAAGCAAACAATCAGTCGATTAAAATAGTTCATACAGTCTTTGTGGTATGTAGAGTGAATACATATCGTCGATTGACTTGCATATTGCGTTCATTCCTCATCAAAGGACCTGTAAACATCAGGTGCACATGCAGCATACGTGTGATGTTTAAGAAAATCATACAATGCCTGTTCATTGTTAGTAATCTGCACATTCGATGGACCAGCAATTGGTTGCTTTTCCTAAAGCTCTCTGTGGTAATTGTGGCTCCTCTCCAGGGGGCTTGAAAGATAACAGTTAATCAAACAGAGCTGTATTGAAGAGTGCTACTGGTGATATTGATCGGTCATAAGTAGCATCTTGTAGAAGGGATAAATGCATTGCTCGGCATTGTCTCTGATGCCTGTGTAGCGATCTAATTGATCGCCTCCATATCAAGATTAGCCACTGGGGGCTGTTCTAGCTGTAGGTCCAAGTTGATTTCAGTTGGACAGTTTATGCACCAAAACACAGGTTTGTATCATCCATTTAGCAAAATATGAGCATTCACTGCTCACTGAGTTCAGATAGCCAAGCGTGTCCCATATAGCGTGCTAGAGTCTGCATCGTTATTCAGCTTGATACGTGTGCTCCATATGGTTGATTTTCTTGTCGGAACAGGAGAAAGCTGATGATACCATAGCCGATTAGCAGTATGACGATTGGAAACCCTCCAAAGAGGCTGGAGAACACAGGGTGAAAAAATGATGGAATCAGTCCAAAAACAGCTTTAAATCCAGTCACCAGACCCATTGTTCCTAAAAAGATGTACAATACCAGTCATCAAATATGAATGAAATATTGTTTGCACAATATCAGCAAAATGTGTCCTGTATTGGATGTGTAACAGCCTCTGAATTGAATTTCTGAACCAGTTCTGGCTATCTGCAGGTTATAATTTTCAGCTGCTGAAGTCAACAGTACTTTTTGTAATAGAACAGATAATAAAAAACAAGTCGGTGACGGAGAAAGACGCTTATCAATTATCTATGAAAGCGTACAAACAAGCCCTCCACAACGCGAAAAGCGCCTTCTACGAGGAAAATATAAAGAATTCCTCCTGCTCAGCCAAGGAGACCTTCTCTATCCTTAAAGAGCTCCTCCATGTCCCGGACCCCCCGCAGAAACCCATGGACCCCAAAGCAGCAGAAGAAAAATGCGTCAATTTGGCCACCTTTTTTGACGAAAAAATTAAAAATATCCTTGCCTCCCTCCCTGCTGCTAATCCCGACACCACAGAGAAAGCTAAGGACTTACCTCTATTACCATGGAACCCCCCCCGCGAAACCCGATACGCCTTATCTAGCGTTGTTCGGCCCAGTCACTGAAGAGGAAGTGGCAGCCACATTTGCATCAACTAAGAGTGGCGCCCCCAGTGACCCAGTTCCCATACGGTTCGTCAAAGACATCACCCGGACCATAGTGCCCCAACTGACTGCCCTCATCAACATCTCGCTAGCCCAAGGAGAAGTCCCTTTAAGCTGGAAGGAGGCTGTCGTAAAAGGGCTTCTCAAGAAACCATCACTAGACCCTGCGGATCTATCCAACTACAGACCAATCTCACTCCTCCCCTGGATAGGTAAGGTCGCCGAGAAACTAGCGAATAAAAAGCTGTCACACTTCCTAGAATCAAACCAACTCCTCAAAAACAGGCTTTAGACCAGGTCAGGGCACTGATACCGCTCTCCTCGCAGCAGTAGAGAAGACCAGGGAAATCATCGATACAGGAGGATCAGTGGCAGTGGTCCTCCTAGACCTGAGCGCGGCCTTCGACACGGTCAGCCACCAGGTCCTAACCCAACGTCTAGATAACATCGGAGTGAAAGACAGAGCGCTGAAATGGCTCACGTCCTTTCTCTCCCGACGCTCCTTCCAAGTCTGGGAAGGTGAAAGCCGCTCCCCCTCCATCCCCCTCCGGTGTGGTGTGCCACAGGGCTCATCACTAAGCCCCACGTTGTTTAACGTGTACATGGCCCCACTGGAGGAGCTGGTCTCACCATTTGGAGTCACCATAGTCAGCTATGCTGACGATACTCAGCTGGTGGTGACGCTTTCCCACCCCAAGCTAGAGCCTTCCAATCTCCATGACTGCCTCTCCAATGTCCATCAATGGATGAGTGACTCAGCCCTAAAATTAAATGGATCAAAAACAGAGATCCTGCTCCTAGGACACAAAACCATGAACCTTCCCCCTAACATCTGGCCCGCCTGTATGGGTGAACCCCCTACCCCCAAGACGGAGGTTAAGAGTCTGGGAGTGTGGTTGGAGACAGATCTCACCTTCAGAACACAGGCAAGAAAAACGGCCGGTATCTGCTATGGCCTACTCAGATCATGCAGAAAGGTGCTCCCCCTACTCCCATTCCAGTCCCGCCTTCTGCTGATCCAAGACCTAATTTTATCCAGGCTGGACTACAGCAACGCCATTTACCTGGGAGCACCGGAATCCACTCTCCAAACATTGCAAAAAACCCAGAATGCCGCAGCCCGACTACTTACGAATACTCCAGCCAGAACATCAGCCAAACCTGCACTGAGGAAGCTACACTGGCTCCCAATTAGGGAAAGAGTAACTTTCAAGGCCCTTTGCTTGGCCCACAAGGTACTGCACAACGCAGGCCCCCCAATCCTCAACAACTGGATCACACCCTACAGACCTACGAGAGCGCTTCGGTCAGAACATGGTAACCTTATCATGATTCCCAGGGTGAAGAAGGCCCGCGCAGGTGGCCGCCGTTTTTCAGTCAATACAGCAAAAAAATGGAACGCGCTCCCCCCGAGTCTCAGAGCAGAACCAAACCTCCTACGGTTCAGGAAGTCCCTTAAAACCCTACTCTTCCCTTGAGTCGTCGACATCCCCTACTTTCAACCCTTAGGAGCCTGAGGTTTAGCGCTGGGATACTCGTGGGTGACTACGCGCTCTAGAAAAACCTAAAATAAATAAAAATAAATAGCTCGTTTAGCTGGGCAAAATACATAGTTTTCATGTCTATACTAGTCCAAGGGGTGTTTCTTAATATATTTTGAGGTGGCATGTACAAAGTACTTCCACAACAATGTATTGTTTCCAAAACTGTTATCTGGTTTGGCTGACTAGTTTCCAACCCACAGCACACAACATTTGTTAGAAATAAATGAGAACCGTTATTCTGGAGTTCATGTTGTGTGGAAATGGATGCAATGGGAGAAACAGCACAACTTAACCCTGGCGTCAACTTGTTACACATTCCATGTAATGATGTGGTGTCACACAGAAGGGAGTGTCCAAGGAGGATTTCTGCTATATGCTGTACTATTATACAATGGATCATCTTAATTTTCATCTAAACAGATGTAGGAAATAGGAAATTTCCATAAATGGAACAATTCTGAATTGTGCATAGTTTCATATGAACCAATGGATTTATATTTTTGGCAGTTGTGAAAATGCAGCGTTGCAATGGGCAAGTAAATTATGCCATGTATTAACCAAGTAATAGGTGTAGTGTCACTAACCATAAATGGGATGTCTTCCATTTGTCATGTACTCAATAGCATTTGTGTGGATTCTTCCTTTGCCATTGCTTTCTGAGTAAGTGTTAAATTATATGCTTCGAACATGGTTTAATTGAGAAGCTGCCAAGGCACAAAACCTGATCGAAGTGTTTTGTAGTGCCCCGTTTAATTGTACAATTGCTCTTAATCGAGCCTGCCCGTGTTGTAACCATCACAGGTCTCCTTTTATAAGGTCTAAGGCAAAGGAAAGAATGTGGTTCAATGAGCACACTCTGTTAGAAAGTTTGTGCATTTCATTTTTAATAATGTTAAAGATTGCTTCATGTTTTCTTAATCTGTTTGCCGAATTCTTTCTGCAGCTTCTTTGTCGGAATATTTGTTTAATTCATTATAAATAGCATATATTCCTGTAGGGAGCAATCTATTATTTCTTTTAGGACGTCATCCTGGAAGAAATTCAGAAAAATCCATGTTTTCGCTAATTAAGGAAAAGTGTTCTTTTACAGTTGAAAGACTAGAATGTTCTAGCCATTGCTTACCTATACTATATGTGACAACTACTAGAGGTGTTTATGTATTATCACATGGGTCCATATGATTAATTTTAGGTCCAGTAGTGTTAGAAAGGAAATGCTGAATACAGGTGTCAGAATTAAAGGGCCATAAGTCTAAACCTTTAATAGGTAATTTAGTCAAATTATAAGTTCCATTTTGTATCATATCATTTATGTCTGATACAGACGTATTCTTTTGAAATTGCCATTTATTGAACATGATCAAATTGGTTTTTGGTATAGAAGGTTTATTTAAGTCCTTCGTTGTTCCAAGTCCCAGTCAGGTAGTCTGTTTAATAGTTTTGTTTAGAAAGATCATTTCTTTCTGTATTATGCAGTCCTGAGACAAGGCTTCTTTGCTTTGGATCTGCAAAGATTTTGTTCCCTAAATACTTTTCTCATCAAAAAATGCTTTCCTATACTCAAATTCTTAATTAACCAGATTTTGACTAGACTCAGTGGAGTAAATCAGCTTGTTAGTCGTGATTAGATTTTGGTGAAGCTGTTGGGGCTTCTGTATAAAGTAGAAGGCTGAAGGGTGTGATTTGTCGACACTCTGAAAGTAAGGAAATTTCTTTAAGAAAGTAGGAAGACTATTGGGAGGCAGAGCCTCAAAATGTTCCCATTGTGTGTAGTTATGAATTTCTCTGAAGTAGCTGCTCCTATGTATATAAAATATCCATAGTGATGATAGAAATATTTTTTTTTGTAATTAGCTGAATTCAGATAAGGATCTTCATTATTCAAAATAGCATATGGCTGTAAATCAGACACAATTCTTTTAACAGTCTCAATGTACCAACCATGTGAAATAGAAGCAGGTATTGTAATATCATTAATTTAAACTTTTATCACATATGGCAATTGCAATGTCTCAGTGGGTCCCATAATCTGGGATGGAACTTTTTCCCATGCTATGCCCTCAGGCATGGGATAAGCTGCATAGCTACCTCTTCGGGCTCTGTGGGATGAGTAGTGTGGTTGTAGGTTATGAACCACACATGATCCAACTGTTCTTGCAGGGATGAAATGTCCAATAAGTACCAGTAGAACGATGAGTATCGTTGACAGCCACAGGAGGTAAAAGTTCCCAGAGTAATCCAGGTATAAGACCACAGAGGAATCGGATACTTGTCACGGATCCACCGATAATTGCAAAGTAGTCTCTGGCGCGAGTGACTGTAGAAGGGGCTGAAAAATCCTCTGTGAAATATCCAGAGTCATCCTTGATGTGGTTGGTGTCTTGAGGCTCTTGAAAGAATACAAGTTCAAGTGATGCAGCGTCAGGTGTAATTTCATGGTAAACTATGGAAAAGAGTTTGGACAGTAGCCACAATCATCATGACAACATCAGCTGTGTTTGATGAACCCAATGTTCTGTGTAGAGTGTTATGCTCATATATCCACGTCTGGGAACTCGAGCCAGAAATGTTACTGCTTTGTTCAGGTTGTAGGGTTTCAAAGTAGGGAGAGGCCGAGAGGCACTACTCTGAATCCTTCTTGCTGTATGCGGAGGTCTGCTGTAAAGGACTGGCCTCGTAGTTCTTCTTTACATGGTCGATTGACACTTACTTGTCTGTTTCTCCTTGAGCCAGGCAAAAGAAGCAGAATGCCAAATCTGTTGCCTTTTATCCGAAGAACAGTTATGGGTATGCAATAGGATGGTTCAAATACTTTCTTGTCATGGATTTTGTCACAAACTAGGACCCCAACTTTGCCAACTTTTGGAAGTCGCTCGTCAGCAGCAGTGAAAGCCTTCTCTTCAGAGAAGCCAGGCACATATATAGGAATTCCAAAGAGAACCTCATATGGAATACGTCCTCCCAATACTCATCTAAGAAAGTTATTTAATGCTCTCTAAACTCCATACAGATTATGGTACCAACTAAGACCGTAACATAGCACCTTAACAGTCAAAGCTTGTTTAATCATGCCGTTAGCACGTTTGACAATGCCATTTGATTCAGCTTTGAATGGATTGCTGAATTGCAGACAAACTCCCAGAGCAGACATTGAATCCCTGTAACCTTTGGAGGTAAACGCCGGACCGTTATTTGAATGAAATGAATGATCTGCCTCAAGCACTACTAGATACTACAAATCTTTTACTACTGCTGAAGTGCTTGCATTTCTCTGTGGCTAAAACCATAGGAATCGAGAACATGAATCGGTTGCCACCAATATTTACTTATCGGTTGGCTGAGTGGAATGGACCAATGTGATCCAAATAAATCACCCGGAAAGAGATGTTTGAGATCATAAGGGGAGTTGGCAAGGAATTTTGACAGTGGAAGGTCTAGGACAATTGTTACACTGACTAACATAATCTCTAGTCTGTTTATATAAACTAGGCCACCAGTAGGATTGCTGTAGCATTGCTATGGTTGCTTTAATCCCTGCATGAGTAGATGCCAGTTCCTCATGGGCTTCTCTGCTTAAATCTAATCTGGACAGTTTATTAGGTATTGATCTGTCCCCCACTCCTGGTATTGTGACTATAGGAATGTTGTCTAAATTAAGGGTATAGGAGTATATGGGAGGAAAACCTGCAGGAGGTTTCCCACCTTGCTTGATTGTGTTAATGGCTGTTAAGATATCTGTGTTGATCTTCGTTTGAGATCTGGTTAGGATTGCTACTCTAACAATCAGAATTGCAGCCTTTGCTGGTAGGTCGGCCACACAGTTCCCTTTGGTGTGAAAGCCATCATGCTGATGGCCCAAAGTGTACCTCACATGGACCAATGGAAGTTTGTCTTGTAAGAAAGCTACATTCCCCCAAAGCTGTTAATTCTTTGTAGGTTTTCCCTTTGAATCCTTGAATTCATTCAGCTGCCAATGCTACAGGTCAACATTGTATCCTTGCACACAAAAGGATAAGTTTGACACAATAATTGTGGGAGGTGTACGAGTCAGTCTTTTGCAGCGCAAGTAACAGTCATGTAATTCTGCATGCTGTGCAGTGCTATCACCTACTATTTTAGTGTGGGTGTGCAGTGGAATGAATTCACCATCTGTCAGTACACCTTGCACTGCCGCACAAACTGCAGAGTAATTCTATTTTGTTCCCTTCCACAGGTTGGGCAGTACAATGCATATAGAATATGCTCTGGTAAGTCTAAATGGATAAAGTGGTTGGAGTTGGAGCAATATGTGTTTCATATTGGAGAAAAACCTGGGTACTAAGAGTAGGATCATACTGAAACTTTACATCCATTGCGCTTAAAGAAGAGGCCCACTGTACCCATCTCGGGTGTAGAAGCAAGCAATAGGAATGCTTGCCTTAGTGGCCACTTTTAGTGCTTGTACAAGGGAAACGCAATTAAATGTTTTATCAGCGCCAAGGGGCTTTCTTCCTTTAAAAATATCCGATTGCACAGCTGTAAGGATTTTTTCAGTGGAAGCATAACATGCTTCAGCAAAGAAGTACAAGTGAGGCTTGAATGCAATAAGAACGTTCTGTCCTTCTTTGCTAGTCACATAGGTAAAATCATAGTAACTGGGTATAACTGATAACCAGGTTTGTTTTATTATCCCTAGTCTTTAATGTTTAGTCTCAAGAATGTCTGTGTTAGAAATGAGGGGGCTCTGGTTGACGCAGGTGTGAACCCACAACAAGCAGGGACCCTTTACTTCTTGTCAGGGCGAAGGATGACTCCCCAGAATAACCCCTGCTCACCCTCTAGGTGCGTGGCGCGAGCAGTCTAGGCTAAGTCTCAGGCGTACACGGTTAAGCAAATGCAATTACACATACAGTAAACCCCTTGCATGCACCACAAACGGACACCAATCAGGAAGTATAAAAATAAGCTTTTATGTAGATTCAGCAGATTCAATTACAAGGCCCAGTAACGTTTAAACTGATGGGGCCACAATTCTTAGGAATACGGTAAAGTTCTCTTTGTTACGGAAAGTTCTTTAGGCGGGCACAAGGTAACTGTAGGCCTCAGCGCACTTCGTGCTGAGGCAGCGCCCAGGAAGCACGCGGCAGATGACAGGGAAATCAGAACGTTGCGGACCCTGGATCCGATGCGAGCTCGCGGTCGAGTTCGTAAGTACAGTACCTTGTTTCTTGACGCAAAGGCGGGTGCGGGATTTCAGCGGCTCTTCGACAGAAGAGCGAGGCGGCGTCCGAGGCTCCCACACTTCACGATGGTGTCTGATCTTCAGGCTCACGACAAGAGCGGGGTGTTGCAGGTGGCGGGTGAACAAAGCGGGGCAGCCGGGCACGCAGATACGTCCGGGCCGTCCGAGGCTTGGAGATGCTCACAAACGCCGATTCCGGCGGGAGGGTGAAGGTGCGCAGCGAGCCTCCAACGAGTGAGGTGACGGGGCAGCCCAGCACAGCGTAGGGGGAGCGGCTCCGATCGAGCGAGGCTCTTCCCAAGGCGGGGGCGGCTAAGCAGTCCTGGTCACGGCTCAAGGAGGGACTGGGGCACGAGGGTCACAGCTCCGGCGAGGGAAAGGACACCACAGTCCAGCGGCAGGCGAGTGAAGATCAGGTAGAGCCCAATGGTCCTGGGGCTCAGTTCAGGGGGCAAGCTCAGTTCCAAGCCCTTGGAGATCGTTTTGGAAAAGCACAAGTCTTGAAAGTAAAAGTAAAGTAAAAGTCTTCAGCAACAGTTTCTCTTCTCTCCTTTGGCAGCAAGGTCACCACTGCAGGCCAATCCCCCAGGATAGGGACAGTCTTCCTCCTACAGCTTTCCCGGTGCCTCCTCCTCAGGCAGAGATTCTTCTTGGTCAAAAGCGGATCTAGTTTCTCAGGAGCCGGGCTCCTCCATTTATACAGCAAATCTTTTGTTCTCCCAGGCCAGGGGGGCCCTTGCCTAGTCCAGTCCGGTTTCTGAGCACTTTGTTTACGCGATGCAGGCTTCTTCTTTCAGAGTGCAGGGCAGAGTCATCAGACGCTCCACAGGGGGCGGAGCCGGCATTGAGGTAGCAGAGCACTGTCCTATTCAGAGCCTAGGAGCACTCCTCCCACCCATCTACCTGTCGATCGTCCTATTCATCACCAGGCTACCTAGCCCTGCCCATCTGGGTTCCCCCCCCCCTGTCACTCATACCAGCCAGACATCAGATACACATCACGCAGAGGCGGGCTGAAAGGTTTAGGCAAGCAAAGGCCAACTTTCTAAAAGCGGCATTTGCAAACCCGGAATATTAAAATAAACCTTGCGAAAAGATGTACCTTATTATTCCGAGTTCAGGCATACTAAACTCGATCTTCTACCAGGTTCCCTGGGTCGGTTAGGATCATAGGGTGTAATAATCCAGGCCGCCCATACTGGCCTATGAGAACAGGGTAGCCTTGCAGTAGTGAACAACAAGATGGCGGTAATTCACTACTAGGACATGCCACGCATCCAGGCTTGTCCTACCTTAGGCTTACAACGCACCCTGCCCGTGGGCCTACCAGAGGGGTGACTAACATGCAGCTAAGGGAAGGTTTTAGGGACCGGCAAGTGTGGGCACTTGCCAGTCAGCATGTCAGTACCAGACTGCACGCAGGTTCTGCGATGGCAGACCTTAGACATATTTTACCGGCCGCTTCTGTGGGTGGCACAACCAGTGCTGCAAGCCCACCAGCGGTGTTCGCATTTACATGCCCTGGCGCCCCCGGCGCACTTTACTGGGGTCTGACAGTAAATCAAACAATCCAATCATGGAATCCAACCAACATATACAATTTACATAGGGAGCACTCGCACCGCGACACTGGTTGGCAGTGCCACAGCGCGCTGAGCGGCCAACACCATAAAAACACATGAGGCACAGCGACAAAAAGAGGAAGGGAGACTCACGCCAAGGTGCCAGGTCTAACAGTCTGCATGTAGAGCATGCAAGATTTTGCTGTGCGCGCTCAACCATTGTTTAGATGAAAACGTGGTAGAAGTCAGATCATACCAGGCCTTCACTCTCTCAGCATAGTGAGGCAAATAAGTACGACCAAAGTTAAGAAATCCCAACTGGTATTGCATCTTTTTTAGTATGTTGGGAGGCTACAAGGTAGCACACTTCCGAAATAAGTGCAGAGATAGACCCTTGCCCTCATTGGATAACTCGTATCTTAAGAAGGTCACCATCAAGTAGGCGAGCATCGATTTCTTTAAATTAATTTTATAACCATGTGATGTTGATATGTTTATCACTCTGTCTACCCTAGTTATGTGTAGAGCAAAATCATTGGTAAGATAGATATCATCAAATATGACAATACGTGAGGATCTGGTTGTAAGATCTCCATGATACGTGCTGAAAAGAAGCCAGGACTGTTCTTATAGCCCATGGCCAAGGATCGGAACAAGAAATGAACCAAGTCGGATATGAACGGAGTAAGATACTCACTTTCAGGCAAAACAGGGTCGGTTTGTATTTTTTCCACATCAGGTCGGTCAATAAACCTGTGCTTTGCACGTTTTGTACTGTGTTGGTTTGCGTATTCGAGTTTAGATTCCTATAGTCTAAAACTATTCCATAGGAGCGGTCTCATTTAGAGACAGGAAAAAGGGGCACGTTCATGGTGAAAGACAAGGCACTATTATGCCTGATCTAATATTGCTTTTATAACGCATTTTGCTTCTGGCATTAAAGGGTATTGGGTTTGTGGTTGAGGCTCGCTGCATAGGGTAATTATGTGGACTGGAGTGTTTGTCCTACCACGCTTGATTTCTGTAAAAGGACTGTGCCGGTCTCAGAACCCATTCACCAGTGTAAAGATTCTATGGGAGAGAAGGCTACCCTTATGACTTCCTCCCCCAGGGTTCTTCCCTAATGAAGACTGAAGGCCTGTCTTCTTCCACCAGAAGGATGTTCTAATCATCAAATAATTGTGACCAAAAGACTGCTGTGATAATACGTGGCATACCCCCTTCAATTTTTATGTTTTAAATGTAATCCTGTTATGTTCCATATAGGTACCCAAATGTTGGCTCAGATAGCAACCTAAACTTTCACCTATATTTTCCCCTGCCATTACACTACATAACGGTTCTTGGGACTGACCTTTTACCTAGTTACGGTACTGCTTACAGGACTTGGGGTTTTCCCTGAAAACTAGACTCATTCATTATGCATGAGGATTCTTGGAAACTCAGCAGGACTACCATCTCCTGCATAATAACTATGTATAAGGGTCATTCCTTCTGTCATCCTAAGTCCGACATGACACAGCAAGGTAGATCCCCTGAGGGTACCACTTTGGGTATATAAACACCATATCTTTGAGGCAGGAGGAACACCTCCCAAAATATACGTAGGCTATTTCAGGTCTAGGACAGTGTGCGGGGAAGATTTCCACATGCCGCATGCCTTGTGCTGGACCTTGAAAAGACCTTTGATACTCTCGCGTGGCAGTACCTATTCAAGGTTCTGAAATGGGTGGGACTTGGGCCCCAACTCCGGGCACACATTCAGCTGCTGTACACCAGTTTGACCAGTCGGGCTCGAATTGGCAGGCATTTCTTACCCCCCATTTCTATCACACGTGGAACACTCTAGGGATGTCCCCTTTCCCCGTTATTATTCACCCTCGCAATGGAGCAGCTGGCAATAAGTCTGAGGGAGGAGGGCGAACTATGGGGTATACTGCTCGAGGGACGTACGCACAGTCTGTCTCTATATGCAGATAACCTCATAATTTGCACCAGGGACATCACAGCAAAGCTCTCTTCTCTTCGAGCCACATTCAATGAGTTCGGGGAGGCAGCAGGATTGAGAGTGAACTGGCCTAAATCCACCATCTACCCCCTACATTCCAATACACCCCACTGGGAAAACAATGTAGGGGATCCCACATTGTCCTGGAATGGGGATGCCCCAAGATACTTGGGAATTAGACTCTATCACAAACCTAGAGATCTCCTAGAGTGTAACCATAACAGGGCACTACGAGGGTTAAAAACCCAAATCACCTTCTGGCGAACGCTGCCCCTGGCCCCAATAGCAATGGTAGCTCTATCAGAAATGATAATGGTGCCCCGGCTTCTCTATTATTTTGCAAATGTCACGGTGACCCCCCGCGACCCTTCTTTCGGGAGCTAGACTTCTTACCGATCTTGCTGATTTGGGGGAAGGGTCGCCGTAGAGTAGCTTTGACGATACTGCAGCTATTGCGAGACTGGGGAGGGCTTGGGGCCCCGTCCTTCGAGCCCCGTCCTTCAAGGCCTACTTCCATGCAGCGCAGCTGCAATGGCTCTTGTGCTGGACGGCACCTAGAGGAAATGGAGGCACAGGTGGGGACTCGGACAATTCCGGAGATAACCCGGATGCTCCTTATAGGGACCAAACCCAACCCGGCACACCCCTGCTTGTGAAGGTAGCCAGATCCTGTATGCTGCAAATACATCGCCTCTAGAGCAGCACCCATGTACTCCCCACTGTTACCACTAGCGGGTCTCCCTAAAGGAAGTGAGCACTACACAATGGGAGAATTGCGAGTGTGGACGGAACTTGCGCTCAAGGAGATAGAAGCCCTGTTCACTGATGGTCAGTTGACTTCATTCGTGGGGTTGACAGAAGGGAGTGAGCTCCCGGCCAGACAGTTCCTATTACACAGGCAAATGATAGCCGACTGTAAGAAGACGTGGGATCTCACGGATGGAGAACCCAAAACACACCCGGTACTACATACGATCTTAAACATGGGAACAGGGAAACACCTAATCACGTGGATATCCAAGTCGATCATGGAACTTACATGCACTCAGCTCACGCGGCTTCGACTTAAGTGGTAGGAGGAATTTGGTCGTGCACTACATGATAAAGAATGGCTCACAGCACTGTAACACCACAAAAAAGTGTCACGTAATCAGCAATTCAAAAATTGCCAATTTAACATACTACATCACGCATATCTCAAGCCTGAACGGCTCAAGCCCTTCTGTCCTGCGACGTAGTTTGACTGCCCTTGTTGCCACACGCCTGAAGCCACATTCATTCATATGTTGTGGACCTGCCCCACACTGCAAGCCTTCTGGTCGAGAGTGCACGCCACACTGTGGACGGTCATGGGCCTGACAGAACTTACCATATGGGAGGCTAGTGCCCTAGGGATATTTCAACGACACAAACAGAGAAAAGTGGAGACCCGATTTGCGATACTAGCCATACTTCTAGCAAAGCGAAGCATTACACTACAATGACAATCACCGGATGGTCCCCCGATAGCAGCGTGGTGGGTGGCGGTCAAGAAATGGGGCGCTGCTGAGGAAGATGCTATCAGACTGGAGGAAGCGCGCGTCACGCGACGAAATCCCAAGTCTATGGAATGGTTGATGCTCCTCCACAGCTTCACTCAAGCACAAGACAAACCCACAGAAACTCCACTTGCCACCCAGGAGGCGCCAGACCCAAGCACACCTCGAACCCCACAAGAACCCCCTGAGCGAGGTTATTCCCTCTACTGCCCCGAGTGGAACGCTACACTCGTTCCGATGAGCCATCACCCCTGGATGTTATCGGACCTGCGAAGACTAATGCCCTTATCCCTTGCCCCATCTCCCTGAGTTATGTCGCCCCAGTTCGGTTGCACATACGGATAGTTCCTTTCCAACATCACAAACGGACAGCAAGGGTACAACAGTTACACCTGAGAACTGGACACTCCTATATGTCACTCAATTTCCCCGAACAGGGTCACACCTAAGCATACCCCATGCGCCTAGACAGGTGCTTCCTTGGTCGGCGCGAATTTTCAGCCATGTTAATGTGAAGAATGGATGTTACGCAATGATTTAAGCTATGGATTGATGTATACCCTGTATGGTAAATACAAAATCCAATAAAAAGGGTTACAAAAAAAAAAAAACTTTGCTGAGGCAGGAAGAGGAGAAAAGGACTTCAATGCTGACACACTGACGCAAGACGCTAAGGTTCCTGCACGCAGACACTCCAGCTCGCTGTGGCCTGACATCCCTCGCGGGGTGGCCATCTCGAGACCAAGACGGGGTCCCACAGTTTCTCACTTCAGTTAATGGGGTTGACTTTATCCGAGAGATATTCTTGGCTCTACACCTACATACATGCTCAGGAGGATTTAAACGTTGGTCTGGACTCTCAATTTACTTTACTTTCCTCTTCTTCACTGGGGTTTAAGAGTCCAATCCTTTCTGTTCCCTCTTTAGACTGAAGTCAGTCTTGGGTCCTGCTTCACTTTTCCCACTGCACGCCTCCTCTCTTTGGTACTTGTATTGGCTCTCCCCTCTCTTTTCTTTTTCCTGCATTGTCCTGAAAAAACACACGAGGAGTGGCACTCTGAATACTGATATAGTTCAGGGTTTCAAATTTTTTTCACGGTTTCTTAAGGTGTAACTACCCCAACCATATTCCAGAGAAGCGGGTGATCTAGTCAGTCTTTTTTTCTTTGTCCCTCTGTTTCTTTTTACCTTTCCGTTACAGATTTCTTTTACAGGGCACTCAATTTCATTTTTAGGTTTTAAATGGGGTTTAACGGATCGAGTACCCAAAGTATCTCTACCCACAGGGGTATAAATTTCCACGAATATTTTTGATAGTTCCCATTCACAATCTTGAACTGGAACTGCTTCCAGTCTCTGACGCATAGCCAGAACCAAAGCCTCTCCCTAAATATTGCTTAGGATGATAGAGTACACTGTCGAGAAGTTCGCCATTAATTTCCTTCTCAACCCCAGAGCTAATGCAGCTCTGTGCTCATTCTGTACCTAAGTACATAAGGGAAAACTGCCTAAGAACGGCTTGCCATGCAGGTTAGCGTCAATGCATGCAAAGATGCTTCCCCAATATGTTGCACTCTTCTACAAGTTGCACCATTGCAAGAGGAAGACACATAGTCAATATTGTATGTTTGTCTCGGGGTGTAGTGTATGGATACACAGTTTCCATCTGGTTGTTTTTGCGAGCAATCCAAAAGCCATTTTGTCTCTCTTTATGGGCGCGTTTCCCCTGATAGTGTTGATCGTTGGTGGACTAATCGTTTGTACTTGTGTAGGAGCGGCAGGTCCCTTTATGATAGTAGGTCTAGAGCTCAACGTACTTTGTATGAACTGTTCAAGTCCCCTGTATAAGGTGACTGTGTAATTTAACTCCTTTAGCGGCTGTTAAGTTGTCGGAGTGAGGAACAGAGGTGTAGCCAATCAAGAAAGGCAACGTAGCCCTTCATTACTCAGGGACCCCAAAGAGACATTATTGTGCAATTGACTGGCAAACTCATTCTGGTGTTCCTGATAAGTCAATCTTGATAAGCCCTGTAATATGCAGGCAGATCTATTTCTGTATAGCCATGAAAGTGCCCTGAGGCAGCATCGATGGACTCAAACTTCACGAGTGAGTAAAATGTCTCAAAGGCATGTGCCGTATGTGCAGCTATTATAAAAGTAACTGCCCACCCTCATTGGGAACACCTTGAGCTTTGAGATGCTGCTCTCCTGTAATAAGCCCGTATCACAATAGGTGCCACTATAGTGAACAAATTCAATTGACAATTGGAATCAAAGAATTAGAAACCTCACAGAATGGGCTAACCTTTTATTAGTCAGGCTCACAAACCTAGGGAAATAGGTGCTCCCTTATACGGAGATCTTTGTTTGAATAGTGAAAAACTATTCAAGCGTAAGATATAGGTTCCATGTTGGGTGCCAACTTGCATAAACTATGACTTTGGCATAGTTTGTTTTCCCACCCATGGATAAACCTTGTTCAGTGCACCAACTATGAATGTAAAAGACAGATTATTGTAGCCCCTAGAACACGTTTCAGTGCCTTGCTGAAGTAGAGTTATTGCTTTTGGGTTACTAATTCCCTGTGAAGGGATCAGGGGCCCAGTGGTAACAGTAACCAACCTATTTCGTTATTCACAGTATCAGACACACACACACTGGTCCAAGAGGAATTAACACTTTTAAGTAAAGGTATTTATTACTACAGGAATAACCTATTTCTCAGTCTAAAACATCTACACAGAATATTATAAAAACTTCAAAAAGGCACGTTATGAATCACCAGAATAAAATTAATAGTTCTAACATGGTTAAAATGTCATTGAGCACTTAACACCTACTTCTATGCACTACACTAAGACAGCATTCAAAGTAGAGCAACTTGCAGTCTAGAGTTTCTGAGGGAGAAGAGGCGCACTGCATACTTTGTTGACAACAAAAACTGTCTTTATCAGCGAAGTTGTGAAGACCTTGTTCCCCGTGAAGGGCAACCATGCTGCGGAAGTGGCTTTTCTTCAGGGCTCGACTTTATCTGCTTTAGGCGAGATGTAACATCTTCAAAGTGCACTGGCACTAGGTGAGACCGCCTCTGGCAGAGTTAATTGCAATATTCTGGGCGAAGGACCTCTTCTGCCAAGTGCCAGTCCTGATACACTAAATCTTATCAGAGATTGGAATTTCTGACATTAGTTTAGGAATGTTTAACTTAGACTATGTGTGTCAAGGTGTGCATCCCAGATGTTTCCTTATGAACATATAAGGTCAAAAGACGTCAATTCAGACTACACTGTTTTTGCTTTATGTCTGTAGTTGCTGTTATTTGACCTTGAGTTAGTGGTAAGTAGACACTTGTCCCAGACTGATGGCGCATCAGAAGTTCTATCAGTGTCATTAATTGAATGACTTGATGCTTTAGCAGTTCTTGCAAAGATAGGGTCAGACAACATGTGCATCAAATGGCAGACTTAACAATGATTCTGTATAAATGGCAAAAGATGGTGACTTCCATTGTCTGAAATTGGCAAGACAGCAACCTTCATTACCTAAGATGGAGTTGTAACCTACCTTTAAGTGGAGTTGAACCTTAGGGACTTCACGTCAAATTGTTGTGAAGTGTGACCCAGTGGATGAAAAGATTACAGTGAGTTTTTCTGGCTCTCCAGGTTATGGAAGGTTTGTAAATTAAGTTGATGCTTTGTGGAAGTAGATGATGCCTTGCTTATAAGGGTGTATACTCCATGAATGTGAGTGAAACATTGTGGGGACGGTGTATGCACTGAGGTGGTAGGGGAAGCATTGTGGAGTGGGTCTGTGGGGTCTCAGGTTACTTACCACTGGAAGGGAACCATTTTAAGAATATTGATCTGTGGGAGATGCTTGGACTCAACTATTTTTTAACTGTAAATGATTTTGGGCTTCCTTGGATTTGTAAGCTTCTTGCAATGGCAGTGGTGAATTATCCTCAGTATGTGAATTTGTTAAACATGTTTTTATTGGCATTTTAGGAAATCCCATATGAACATATGCAGGCAATGTTATCTGCCAATCCTCCCATGCACTACAGTCCAACACGCCAGTAGAGTATTGTAGTCCATAGCATAACGTACAGCTTCAGTGTCCACCGGATGCAGCAGGGGTGACATTACATGCATTACAGAAAGTAGACCTTAAGGTTCCTAGACACTGTTATGATAATAGGAGTGCATCTGTTACAACTTATTCTCCAAACATTTGCGTGGTAACAAGAAGCATACAATCCCATTTATCGCAAGTGGGAAATCCCACAGAGAGGCCCCCTATGCAATGCCTTCTGCTTTGAATCTGCTCGTGAGGACAACTTTGCCATTTGAGAACAATATAATCAACAGAAGCCAAACAAAATTGAGAAGAGGGAAAGAAAGGAAGAAGAAGAGAAAGATGGGAGAAAAATGAAGGCAAGATGGTGGAGGACAGGTGGGGCGTGTTATAACCAGCGTCCAATCTTTGCAGACAGCATGGGCTAGTAATGCAAGGACACCAAGTTATCCCTGGTCAGTGCGGCCCGTGGGTGACAGTCGAAGGGAAGGCTATTCTGCCTGAGCTGGGGAAGGGAGCAGGGTGTCAGGAGCCTGCGGGGAGGGCCCCATCCGGGGGGAGGGCGAGCGATGCTGCCATTAGTTCCCAAGATACTGTCAGAATCCAGGGGGGTCAGGGCGTCTTCAAATAAGTGTAGAGCCCGGAGCTTCGGGGGCTGAAGGCGGGCATGCTCCATCTTGCAAAAGCAATCTACTAACGGTTGCCAAAGTTTGGTGAAATTGGTGTCGCGAAGCTGCAGACGCGCCGTGAGCGAATCCAGTGCCATAGTGTGCAACAGGCGAGTGAACCAGATGTTGACCGGCGTCAATCCCGCCTTTTTCCAGTAGAGAGCAATGATTTGCTTAGCTGCTCCAAGCATATGGAGACTTAGATGCCAATCGCAGCGAGTCATGAGGTGCAGGTTCACTGGCCGATGGCCTAAAATGACCGTGGTTGGGTTTTCAGGCAACGGGTTACCAAGTACCAGTCTGATATGGCTGAGGATCTCCTTCCAGTAGATGGTCAAGAGCGGGCACGTCCACCAAATGTGAAGAAAGTCCACTGGGGTGCAGTGCCAGCAGAGAGGCGATGAGGTAGGAAACATTTTGTGTAACCTGAGTGGGGTGTAGTACCAGTGCGTCATGACCTTGTACGCGGTTTCCCGCTGGGATATGCTACGGAAGGCCTTCAGGATATCCCGCCACAAGTGGTCCCATTGCGTGGGCGTAATGTCACTGCTTGTGTCCGATTCTCACCTTGACTGATAAGCATGCGGGGTGATCCGCGTAGAGTGTTGGAGAATTTGATATGTGCGAGAGATTAGACCCCTGGAGTTATCAAAGAGCGCACCAGCTATTCAAAAGGGGTAAAGGGACGAGTGGCCGCCCGCGCCGAAGACGAAGCCTGGACCCTGTGTCGGAGTTGAATATATTGTTACCTCGCCCCCTCCAAGAGTTGAAAGTCTTGCTTACATTAATCAAAAGATTTGAAAGAGTCTCCGGAAAAGAGATCCCGAATCGTTCGACAGCCCCCATCCGACCAGTCCGAGAAAGAGTGTGGGTGGAGAGCTGGCGGGAAATGGGAGTTGCTGGCGATGGGGGTGTGTGGGGACGGGAAAGTGGTAAGGCCTCTAGACAATGCTACCTTGTCCCAGATGTCAAGCACCGTCTTTGTAGGAATAGCTATATAGGGAGCCAGGCGAGATCCCATATATGCCGACAGGTCACCGCCCTATCCATGTGGAACCAGACTTTCTCACTTTCCCATGCCATCCATTCCGAGATAAAACGGAGGAGAGAGGCCTAATAATACTCGAGCAGATAAGGACAAGCCAGCCCCCCTCTGTCTTGTGGCAACAAAAGAATCTTGTTGGAGAAGCGCGGCTGATGCCCTCCCCAGATGAACGTAGTGAGCTCACGCTGAAGGCTCTGGATCTGATGCTGAGGGAAAGGTGTCGGTTGAGTCTGGAACAGGTAGAGAATCTTTGGGAGTATTGACATCTTGATTGTGTTCAGGCACCCCAGCCAAGACAGAGGAAGGGATTTCCACGCTCTCAGGTCATCTAGTACGGCTTTTCTACACTCTTGCCAGTTAGCTTGTGACCACGAGACGAGGTCGGGGTCAACTTGAGGCCTAAGTATCGAATAGAATAGGAGGCCCATTCATATGGGACAAGAGATTGGAGCACAGGGAGCTCCGCCTCCGGGATTGTCAGATTTAGGGCCCATGATTTAGCATGGTTAATTTTAAGGCTTGAGGCTAGCTCAAACGATTGGAGCACCTTATGGAGAGCAGGCAGCGAGGTTCGTGGGCGAGAGATTGTAAGAAGGAGATCATCCGCGTACAAGGCGATTTTATGGTCCAGCCCTCCCTGTGTAATGCCATGTATATCAGGGGATTGGCGAATAATAATTGCAAGGGGTTCGTCCACCAAGGCAAATAAGAGGGGAGAAAGGGGACACCCCCTGGTGAGTGCCTCTTTGCATCGAGATGAGCTCCGTGAGCTGGCCGTTGACCCGTACCTGGGCCAGCGGAAAGATGTATGGTGCCATGATCCTAGCGATCATTTGGGGGCCCAGCCCTATTTTGTGAAGGACTGCCCGGAGAAACACCCAATCCACCCGGTCAAATGCTTTTTCAGCATCTAGCGACAGCAGGCTGGAGGGTATCCTCCAGTGCTGAGCCTTCTCGACTAAGTGCATGATGCGTCGCACATTGTCCGCGCCCTGCCGATGTCGAATAAAGCCAACCTGGTCAGGTTCGATAAGCCCGGGCAGGTGTGGATCAATTCGCTTGGCTAGCATTTTGGTATACATTTTGAGGTCTGTGTTTAAGAGCGCAATAGGGCGGAAAGAGGAACATAGTGTATGATCTTTCCCTGGTTTGGGAATCAAGGCGATTTCGGCCATGGCCATAGACGTGGAGGGCCCCTCGGCTCCGAGAAGGAATTAAAAAGACGGAGCAGGTGGGGTTTGAGTTGTGGGAGAAAGGCGCAATAGAAGGAGATCGGAAGACCATGAGGTCCCAGAGATTTACCAAGGGGTAGGTCTTTCAGGGCGCCAGATAGCTCCTAGCACGGCCTGTTTCCCTTCTGTGCTGGGCGTTTCCCTGATGTAGAGGGATGAGTAGTAGTCATGGAAAGCTTGCAACTTAGCGGTTTCGTTGGTTGCCCATGTGCCATCTTCCAATTTAAGTTTGGCAATGTGTGCCTTAGCGGCCCGTGCCTGGAGGCGCCTGGCCAGGACCGCGCTCACCTTATCGCCCATCTCATAATACTGTTGCTTCAAGGCCAAAAGAGCGCATTCTGCTTTGTTGGTTCTATGTGCCCGCAGGTGGCCTCGAAGCATGGCAAGTCGTCTCTTATGGAGAGCTAGTGGGCGTCCCTGGTCCAGTCTTTCAAGTGCTTTTATATCTCGCAAGAGATTATCTTCAAAGAGACGTGCTTCCTGAAACTGGGTTATGGCGATTGACATAATGCAGCCGCGTATTGTGGCCTTAAATGCATCCCAGACCACGAGGAAGGGGGTCTCAGGGATGTCATTGGACGCGAAGGTGGAGGTGATAGCGTCCCGAATTGCCTAGCAGCTTTCGCTTAAGATATCGCACCCACGGTAGCCACCCCACCACTAGCAAAAGGAGAGAAAAAAGGAAGAGGAAAGGGGAAAGAGTAAAAGGAAAGAAACAAAATGTCCAAGTGCAACAGCGGCCAACGTGGCCAACAAGACCTATTCCAGTCCAGGGGTAAGCCAGGCACAGGGGCACAAGCCATCCCAGAGATGTCACTCTCCGAGGAATAGGAGGGGAAGCGGGTCTCAGAGTATCAGCACCACTGTCGAGAAGCACACTCCGGAGCTGCTGCCGAGATGAAGTCTGGGCAAGGGGCGAGCAAGCAAAGGGAGTGGGGTAGCAGTCCTAACTCCGTGGAGTGATGGTGAGGCCGTTGAAGAACCACAAGGCGTACAGGGGTGCCCAAAGGCTAGGTTTCTGAGGTCTGGCAGCCAGATGGGGATCTCCCACCATCCAGCGCGCAAAGGTGTTGGATGTTGTCCTGTTTTGCTTGAGAGGAGGTACGTTCCCCTCGATGAGACGGGCGTCTTGATCGGTGCACTCTGGCCCATTGAGGTTTTGCCCGTTCCCGGTTCAAGGATGGTAGCCTGGAGGGGCTGGATGGTGGGGTGACCAGAAGCTGAAGCAGTTGCGCAGCCTCCCTGAAGGACCGCAGCATCTGACGTTTTGAATCCTATTGGAAGATGAGCGCGAATGGATGGCCCCATTGATACTGGACACCCAGCTACCGTAGCTTGTCAGTGATGGGTTTGAAATCCCTGCGGCGACGTAGCACAGTAGGGGCGAGGTCCTGGAACAACTGGATGGTGGCGCCCTTATAGGTGAGTTCCGGCTTGGAGCGCGCTGCCTTGAGGATGGCCTCCTTTTCTGTAAAAAAGTTGACCAGAGTCAGAATATCAGGAATGAGGTCAGTGCGACCAGGACGACCAGATACGCGATGGGCACGGTCAAGGGCTGGCGGTGAGGCATTTTCATTCCCTCTTATTACGTGGAGCAGATCAGCGACCAAGGTCATAATGTCCGAGCCCTCCACCCCGACAGGGACCCCCCTTATTCTCAAGTTGTTGCGGCGGCCCCTATTTTCCAGGTCGTCCTGCTTGATCTGGAGCTTAATGTGTTGGTTCCATGGCTGCCAAGTGCTGCCACAACTGCTCCTGGTCCTCCGTGCAAGCGTCAACTGTTTTTTCGAATCCATCCACTCTGGCCCCTAGCTCCACTACATCCCTCCGGAGCTCCTTGACGCAGGACTGTACCTCTGTTCGGAGGGAACCAATTTCAGATTTGAGTTCCTGCATGAAATTGGCCGTGAAGGATTGGGTGACAGGTTCCGAGGATCCCGTCGCCGAGGAAGCCATCCCCTCGACAGGCGTAGATCCCGGTTTATTCCACAGGGCAGTCACAGGGTTGTCTCTCGGGGGTGCTGCAGAATCCTTCCCCTCCCTCGATCGAGTCATGAACCCCAGGAGCCCACTTGCTTTGGGTGGTGTCCCAAACGAGTATCAGAGAGCACTACTGTAGGTGGTGACAGAGCACTCCCCTGGTGAGGGGCAGGCAACTGGGGAGCTGTCCTCCACTGCCCCAAGTCCCCCAGCCCCCCCACCAGCCGCTCACGAGGGTCAAGGTCGCTGGCCGGGTCAGTGTAGTTCCTCCAGGCATCTGAGCTAGGGCCAGGAAAGTGATGCAGGCGGGGTCCCCTCCGCTGAGTCTGTTGGGTCACATTGGAGCTAGCCACCTATACCGTCCGGGCCCCAGTGGAGAAGGAGATCAATAGACTGTGACACAAACCCAGGATTGTCACACTCACCAGGTCGGGAGGCGATGGCGCGGAGTTCCCCGGGGGAAGGCCGGGAGCGAAGACTGTCCAATGGCGGGAGATGCGATGTCCGGGCCCAAGTTGGGAGATGGTACTGCAGGTGTGGGCCCTGACGTTCAAGGTCACCCCCCGCCACACGAGGGGAGTCAGGGGGACCAACAGAGTGCACACAGGTTTTCCACAGGTACTGTGCTTCTTGCACCCTCCGGCGCCAGAACTGGGTGTATTGCAGGTTTGAGGAGTCGTCAGCGAGGGCACTTCAGAGATGGGTGTCGCAGGGAAGCCCAATTGTGAGGCCCGTATCAGGCCGTACCCCCCAGGCTGGGCCTCGGGGTGCTCCGACGTGTCTTGGTGATAGAGTTCTAAGCAGTGATGGCGTTAGCGAAGGGGCCCCCAACGTACGCGCTCCAATCTATATAGGGTGAGAGTCACTTGATATTGTGGAGAAGGAGAGGGGTCCCTCTGGTAGGTCTTCGGGAGGTTATGGGCAGGAGGATGTTGTGGACAGTTCAGGGCCCAACCTCAACACGCATCAGGGGCCCACGGACGGCTCGACGCGCAGAGCAGCGGTCCAGGGGGCACAACCACTCACCTCTGAGCGAGAGACAGTCCAGCCAGTCTTCCAGGGGGCCGTGCTGAATTTATAGGCCTGCCAAGAGTTCAATGGCCAACTCCCGAGTACCGCACAGGTAGGCCCAGGCCAGAGGCCCCCAGCCCCGCCAGCCGCTGGCCCACCGTGCACCCAGGCGAAGTGCTCAAGTCGCCAGGCCCCCCCTCCAGTGCCTCAGAGGCAAGCGCTCCAAAGCATGGCACAGTGCACAATGGAGTTCCCCGTCTTCCACAGCACTACGGGGTGTAGAGGGCGTCAAGATGGCGGTTGCAGGGTTTTGGATAGGCCTTCCCTCCCGGCCCACTAAGCCCTCCTCTGCCAATGACCGAAAGGCCACGCCGGTTACATCAGCGGTGTCCCGGGGCCCCCGCCCTCCGGCGCGTGTATTATGTCTCTGGGGGGCTGCGGGAGGTACAACTGGGCTTCCACCACCCGCTCCCGATGACGGAGCCGGGTGGCCTAACATGGCAGCAGCGATCTCAGCCGCAGGACGACAAGGCTGGGGGTCCCAACTGTTGCACCCGCACTCCGGGCTACCGGGCTTCAGGAACTGCCTCCGCCTGCTGCGTTGTGTTGGTGGCAGCGATGTATGCTGTCTGGAGTTGCTGCGGGAGGCGCAAGATGGCGGCTGTGCTGGCCTCAGCCAGAGTCCGGACCCGGCCCTCCACCGATGTCGTCTACAGCGGTCCTTGCCTGGCAGTGAACGGGTCTGAGATGTCCGAGCCCCTCTGCGATCCAAGCTTTTCGGCAGCACCGCCAGAGAAAGCCCCAATACCGCTTTAAATGCGTTTTTAGGCAATAGCTGGCCGGAGCTCTTGTAGCGTGCGTCTCACTCCATTCGTAGCGAGACCACACCCCCCAGTATGTGAATTTGAGGATGAAATCCAACCTGGAAACTACTATAGCTTTTGGCCTTAAGCATATTCTGTGCCAAGAGTGGGATGTCTTGTGGATCACAGGACTGGAGCGTACTGAATTTCACCTTAGCTAACCTCAAAATTGTGGAAGCGATTGATTCCACCCACTCCCAAGCTTTGTCTCAGCCTTCTCATCTACCTTTCCTTATTCCAGTTGTATTTTAAGCTTATATGTGAGAACATTGTATTACTGTAACAAAGATGAGAGTTTTGGTGACTAAGGTGACTTAAGCTTGCAGCAATTACTGTGGTGAGTAACCTTTCCTTATTCTTGTTGCCAAGCCCCTTTCATTCCAAATGATAAACTTGCTGGGGTAGTAGAGGTGTCCTATACACTATGCATCCTAGCCAAAAATGCAATGGAACTATCATCCAGTACATAATGCTTAAAAGAAGCATGGGGTAAATGCCAGGTTTCTGCCCTGAAAATTATATCAGTGGGAACTTGCTTTAGCTTTACCACACTGTGTCTTTTGCTGCTTGTTGGGGGGGGGGGGGGTGTATTGCCCCTACAATTACCACACAGATTGGAAGACTAACAGAAGGCTTTGTTTCTGTCAAAATGAAAACTGAGTGTTCTCCAGATGTTTCGATGATGGAGAACACCGAAGAAAACTTTGACAGGGAATCTACTCTCCCCTCGCTCAGCTCAGTCGTTGCGTCTGCCCCCAGCACCTCTCTGGTTCAGGTAGGCGTTTGAGGTCCTCCTCCACCCGCAGGCTCCTGCCTGTGCCTCAACCCTGGTGGTCCAGTGGGAGAGCCTTGCTCCTTTGCTGGTATGCTCAGCCAGTCTTTCTGTTTTCGCTGGTTTTGTCTCTTTGTGCCTTTTTTGTCTATTTGTGCCTCTGTTGTCTCTTTGTGCCTTTTATGTCTCTGTGTGCCTTTTATGTCTCTCTGTGTCTTTTTTGCCTCTGTGCCTTTTTTGTCTATTTTTTGTATTTCTGTTGCCTTTCTCGCTCCCTTTCCAGCTGCAGCTGCCCCTCCCCCATGCCTGTTCCTGCTCCCCGCCTCCAGGCTGCTCTCCCTCCCCCTACTTAATGTGGGCGCTGTACGGCCACGCCCCTGGCGCGCCAAAGGCAAGCCCGTCTGCAGCCAGGGACCCTGGTCCCCCGACCTCTCGCCTATACGACCCAGCAACCCTCCACGCACTCAACCCTGGACGGAACAACAACTTCCAGCTCTCGACGCCGAGCATCACACAAGCCACGTTCTCATGCCGAGACTGCTGCAGCACCTTCACCCACCTCCAGTCCCTGACAGCTACTGCCAACCCACCGAACGCCAGCACACCCAAACCCCTGAGCTGCATTACCCTCAATGTACGCTACCTGCACAGACACGCAGTGACCTCCTCAACACCCACTCACCTGACGTCGCCTTCCTCACAGAGACCTGGACCAATGCCAGCTCCGCACCGGCATCGCAACCGCCATCCCCGACGGGTACAAGATATAGAGGAAAGACCGCCCCAACCACCCTGGAGGAAGCCTCTCCATCATCCACAAATGCTCCCTCTAACTGACAACCTCCATTTAGAGCGACTCCTCGCCCCCCTATGGAACACATCCACTTCAAGATCCAGGCCAATCCCAAAACAAATCTAAGCGGTACCCTCGCCTACAGATCTTACGGACACCGCGCCCTGTTCACCAACACCATCGCAGACCACCTCGCACCCCACGCCCTTGCCTCTACGGAATACGTACTGCTGAGACCTACATTTTCACCTTGACAACCTCAGCGACCCCAACTCCACTGCCCTACTAGACAACCCACTAACATCGGACTGAAGCAACTCGTCACCTCCCCCACCCACAAGGCGGGACACACCCTTGACCCCATCTTCGCCGGAGGAATCAACATCCGCTTCAGTCACACCACACAACCCCTCTGGACGGACCACCACTGCATTCACTTCTCCTTCTTGAAACCCATCGCACACAAGCCAACACCACGCCCCTGAGCAGAAACTGGAGCAAGATCACTGAAGAACACCTCGCCTCTGCCCTGAGCCCCACTCCTTCCCCCACTACGACCGACGCCAACTCTGCAGCCAATGAACTCTACAAATGGATCGCCGACTGCGCCAACACGCTCGCACCCCTCTAGGACGACAGCAGACAACACACCACGAAAGCCACCTGGTTCACCATGGACCTCTGAGAATTAAAGCGCTCATGCCGATGACTCGAGAAAGCATGGAGGAGCAGCAAAACCCCGGAAGCTCCCACCGCCTACATGCTGCCACTACAGCACACCACCAACTCATCAGATCTACAAAGAGGCACTTCATCCAGGACAGAATCCTCTCCAACTCCCACAACTCCAAGGAACTCTTCAACATTATTCAAGAATTCATCAGACCCCCAGCGAAACCTCTGACATCCCCTGTCCCAGGACCTCTGCAACAAACTCAGCTCCTTCTTCCACCACAAGATCAGGGCACTCTATGACAACTTCGGCGAACACGACCAAGGTACCGTCCCTACACCTTCCACCAGCAAAACCACTCAGCCAACCATCCACGCCTGGACCACTGTCACCACAGTAAACACCACAAAGACCATGAGGAGCACACACTCCGGAGCTCCCACAGACCCCTGCCCACCATACATCTTCCACAGGGCCACCTCCGCAATCGCACCAGAACTACGATGGACAATCAACTGCACCCTTGAAACAGGCGTATTCCCGGATGACTGGAAATATGCAGAAGTCAAACCCCTCCTCAAGAAGCCCTCCACAGACCAGACGGACCACAAGAACTACAGGCCCATCTCTCTCCTCCTCTTCCCCTCCACCGCCAAAGTAACCAAGAGGATCGTCAACACCCAGCTAACGAACTTCATAGAAACCAACGACATCCTCGATGCATCTCAGTCTTGCTTCCGCAGCAACCACAGGCCAGAGAGTGTCCTCCTAGCCGCCACAGACAATATCCACACACTACTCGACCAAGGCCACACTGCAGCCCTCATTCTACTAGACCTCTCAGCAGCCTTCGACTCTGTCTCCCACCGCACACTATCTGCCAGGCTCCACTATGCCAGCATACAGGGAACTGCCCTAGACTGGATCTGCTCCTTCATCGCTGGCCGAACTCAAAGAATAAGACTCCTGCCCTTCCTCTCCAAACTCACAGAAATCAGATGCGGAGTACCCCAAGGATCCTCCCTCAGCCCCACGCTCTTCAACATCTACATGGCCCCCCCTTCTAATCATCGTTAGAAAACACAGACTCATCATAGGATACTATGCCGACGACACCCAGCTCATCCTCTCCCTCACCAAGGATCCTGACATCACCAGGAAAAGCTTCCAGGAAGGAATAAAGGACATCGCATCCTGGATAAGCATCAACTGCTTGAAGTGAAGCTCAACTCAGAGAAACAGAGGTCCTCATTCTCAGTTCCAGCCCCTTTGCATGAGACAACACCTGGTGGCCCCTGCCCTCGGCAACCCTCCCACACCCAAGGACCACGCCCGAAACCTCAGCATCATATTCCACTCCTCCCTCACCATGATCTGACAGATCAACGCTGTGTCCTCCACATGCTTCAACACACTCCACAAGACCTTCAAATGGATCCTCCCCGAATCTAGGAAGACTGTCACCCACACACTTATCACCAGCAGGCTGGCCTACGGAAACAACCTCTACGCCGGAATCAACAAAACTCTACTCCACAAACTCCAGAGTGCCGCAGCCAGACTCGTCCTCAGCATCCCACGACAAGACCACATAACCCAGCACCTACAAGACCTCCACTGGGTCCCCTTTGGAAAAAAAGTGACCTTCAAGCTGCTCACTCACACCTACAAACCCCTCCACAACATCGGACCGCAATACCTCAATGAAAAAGTCTCCTTCTACACCCCCAAGAGAAACCTCTGCTCATGACTTAGCCCTTGCCAAAATCCTCCGCATCCACAGAGCCAGAATGGGAGGCAGATACTACATCGCAGCCAAGACCTCCGCATTAGACGAAGCCCTACACTACAAGCATTCTGGAAGAGCCTCAAGACCTAACTCTTCGGATGACTGGAGCTGACCAAAAACCCCTTTACCCCCAGCATCTTGAGACCCTCACAAGTGAGCAGTGCGCTCTAAAAATCCCTGATTGATTGAGTGACATGAAAAAACGGGGAAGACCGATTTCATGATTCAACTGTAATGGCAATAGACTTTTTGGGTAAAAGGTTAAGGTCTGTTTTCAAACCAGCTACATCCTTCATAGAAATGTGTATGGACCTTTACTTGAGCTAGTTTTCAGCTTCCCCTGTTGAAATCACAGTGGGAAAACCAGCCATTTGTGTCAGAAACTTGACATCAACGGATGCCATCAGCTAAGTGTTTTTCTACATCAGGGCTTTCAAAATCACATAAAAAAAATTGTGGTGGCAGCATACATGAGCCCTAAAATGTGTTTCCACTTATTCATGTTTCAAATAATTCAATGGTTTTCCCAAGCTATTGTATGCTTGTAGCTGCCGGAAATGCCTGATTGGTCTGGAACAGAAAAACAAATAATTATTGTCTGATTCAACTGAGCAGAAGTATTTCTTGGTCCACAGCCTTTTTAAAAAAAAAAAGAAAAGCCAGGCCATTTGCCTTTGTTTTGGCCTCTAGTAAATGGCTTCCCACCTGCCTGACTAATCTTTAGGTTGCCGTAAGAATTCTTGAGATGCTGGTGGATTAGACTTGTGTGACCTAGTGCTCAGTTTCTGCAATTGAAAAGAGGCTTCAGAATCCATAACTTTCTTATGAAGCATATTATCGTTGGCAAAGATCAGTGTGCTTCCTCGTCTATCTGGCATTAGGAATACCACATTTTATTGAGCTGTAGATGAGTGTTGGAATTATTTGTATGAGGAGAGTTCTTCTGATACATGATGATCACCCTCCAGACAAAGTGAAATGTGGCAAGGGAGGAAATGGCATACAAGAACATCCTTCTTTACTGCAGCAGAAGGTATCTCCCATAGACTAGCCCTTTCTCCTCCATGACACCTAGCTGGTTCATTTTAAGTTTTGCTATAGTGCAAATATATATGTCTTTGGTATACCTTGCATCTACTACTCGTGGATAGAATGATCACATGCAATTGGATGGGTTCAGTTTGTCCTGCCTTTCCTCGTCTCAGTTGACCTTGTACCCCAGGTTACTTTCCGGGATATTCTCTTTTACGGAGGAGAATTTCGACAGTAACATTTGAAAATCACTCTTCCATAGAGTAGGAAGATCGTTGACTCCTCTGGTGCCTAGTGGCCCGTGTGGCCAGGCATATGGTTGAGAACTTGATCTGGTTGTGCTTTGTAATTAACATTCGGTACATCAGTTTCCTAATATCTACCATGCACCTAAAATGTAGGGAAGAATTTTGCAAAGTTTCTTATGTCCTTGCTTATCAACCATGTGCATCTTGCCTCATGAGTCTGTACATTCATTTGCCTTACAATACAAAAAGGTCCCCATAGCCTGTATGCAATGTCACATCTGCTGTTGTACCCAGTTCGGTTACAAAATCTGGAAAAAGCGCTACATAAAGATCTGCTAGACTTCCTGGAGTCAAATGACAAAATGGACCCAGAACAACATGGATTTCAACCTCTACACAGTACGGAGTCAGCCCTCAATGTAGCCACCGTGGAGCTCCACATCCAGTTAGATGGAGGAGGAAAGGCAATACTTATTTTGCTGGACCTCGCAGCAGTGTTTGACACAGTAAACCATCAAGTTCTCATTCGGCGTCTTGCCGAAATGGGAATCACAAGTGCAGCCTCCAAGATTCTAAAATCATTCTTAACAAACAGAGAACAAACAGTCACGATGGGTGGGCACAAATCACATCCGTATGCTCTGCTATGTAGAGTGCCCCAGGGGTCTTCCTTGTCCCCAACCCTGTTCAATGCCTATGTGACCCCTCTTGCTAAACTCATCCACTCACACGGTTTTACCTCTATCTGTTATTCGGATTACACTCAAATAGTTGTGTCTCTATCATCAAACCCTGGTGACGCTGCAAAATAATTCGACAACTGTATGGTCCATATAATAGGCTGGATGCGTGAAAACTGTTTGAAATTAAACACCGATAAAACCGAGGTGCTACTTTTTGAAAAAAACACCGCCCTCTGGAATCCAGCTTGGTGGCCTGAAGGGGCAGAATCCTGTCTGTCCCCTGTAAAGAAGTTAAAAAGTCTAGGCTTCCTTCTTGATGATCAATTATTCTTGTCAAACCAGGTCAATTCGATTACATCTTCCTGCTATTACACCCTGAAGATTATAAGAAAAATCCTTCTGTTTATTCTGATGGATCTAAGGAAAACTGTGATCGTGACCCTAGTGCTATCAAGGATTGACTACTATAATGCCCTTTATTTAGGTGCAAATAAAGGGACCATAAGAGAACTTCTGTCACTTCAAAATGCAACAGCACGACTGTTACTTAAACTACCTAAATTCAGCCCAGTGTCTAAATAAATCCGAGAGCTACACTGGCTGCCCGTCCAGGCAAGGATACAGTTTAAGTCCTTGTGCATTGTCCACAAGACCCTCTATGGGATAGGAACTGTATACTTCAACCATCAAATTAGACGGTATATGCCTCAACGCAGTCTCAGATCATCGACTGCCTCGTTGTTGGTCATCCCAAGGGTGAAGACTGTAAAATGGGGTGGAAGAAGTTTCTTCCACCTGGCCCCTAAACTTTGGAATACTCTGCCTTTCAATCTGAGATGCCAAACAAACAGACAACTGTTTAGAAAGGTGCTGAAAACTTGATTGTTCGTGCCCAGCTCCTAATTTTCAATCTACCCCCTCCGTTTCAGGACATGACGGCTTCAGCGCTAAGATGCCTTGGCATACACGTGCTTTATAAAACCCCTATTTCATTTCATTCATTATTGCATTTAATTTCACACTACACCGGAAGGAGAGATAACAGACACCGCTGGGTTGTGTGAGGGATGCATGGTTTCTCCGGACTGGTGGCTGTAGAGCGTGTGGTATGTGGTATGAATGGAGTGCTAGAGAAGAGAGTGGAATAGAAGGGCTGAATGGGTTAGATTGAAAAAAAAATAGAAATATTAATCAGTGATTTTTCTACAATAGATGGAATTTGTGATAAATGGTATATGTCAATATGTGTATTTTGGTAATATTTGTGATAATATGTAAATTATTAAATTCATGTTGTAAAAACAATAGTTAAAAGAAAGCATGGTATGCAAAATGAATTTTAAAAAATCAAAAAATATGTAAGAAAGTTATAGAGTAAGATCTGGGTCTGTGTGTTTTAGTCCTATTGTGACATTGTATAAGGCTAAGGGAACCTTTTTTTTAATTATATGTTGTTCTCTTTTCTCCTTGGTCCTTAGACTGTTCTAATAAATGCTTTTCTTTGGGCGGGGGGGGGGGGCATTTATTTTTTACTCATTTGTCTTAACCCAAACTGCCAAGCAACTTGGAACTTTCTCAATAGCACTAAAATATGTGACATCTTTGTCAGTAGTTGTGGTGGGTGAGACCAAAGGTGCTCTGCTGTCCTCCAAAATTGAGGTGGATGGTTTTTAAAAGCACATACTGATTTATCAGAGTGCACCCTAACTTTGGTTTCGAGCATTCAGGCGCTACTGGACTTGGTAGTGTCCCTGATACTGACCACTACCCTAATAAGGAGCTGACCATGTCTGTGGTAGTTATATTGGTATTACTTGGTTTATCTGTTTTAGAAATGTTTGGCATCACTTTCGATCACTTAGTGAGTCAGTTTTAGGAAAATCTGGTCCCTTTCTTAGAGGATGCATAGTCAGACAATCCAATTTAAATCTGATAATCACTAGGGGGGTTAAACTACCACTTGATGGGGCCAGGTTTTTTTAAAGGGCTAGTCCCGGTGGATTGCTGAAGAGATGTGGCAGTCTCTTTGAAGAAGCCTGTATTCAGTTTAGTCCTGAAAGTTGTCAGGGGGTAAGGAGGGAATTTTTTTCCATTTTTTTAAATCACCTTGTCACCACCCGGTCCGGCGTCGCTGCTTCTGCTCTCCTGCTTCCAATTTCAGGAACAGGAAGCAGGCAGCCAGGCTCCCTCCCCTAAGCCAATCACAACACTGCAATTGCAGCGTTGTGATTGATCTGAGCGCCGCCGTGACAGGTCGCTCAGCCAGGGGCTGTAGGGGTGGCCTTGTTCTCCATGCAGGCTGTAATGCAGCCTGCATGGAGAAGTGGGAAAGTGCGCATGACTGGTTTGGGCGGCCCGAGAGGGCTGACCAAACAGTCACTGTGCACTTTTAGGAGTGGGCAAACCACTCCTCCACTGCCCTACTCACAGAGCAGCCCCATCCACCTGTCCGACTGAAGAGCAGCAAAACTTAAATGATAATAACTCTAAGTTATTATCATTTTATGTTTTTGCTTCTGCACTGCTTGAAAGCAGTGGGGCGACGCTCCTCTACCATAGCGAAGAGGCCGCCCCGATCACATTTCAGGGCGGACTCCCCTTACCCGGATCGATGTGCGTCAGAGGGCTTATGAGGACGTGTTGCCATGTTTTGCACAGATCACAGATGGAACTGCTTGCAGTGAATCCTGTTGACACAGCTATGTCCTTGAAGCCAGGGTCTCAGGGGCATAGACTGTTTCAGAGGAGGAAACTCAAGTTGGAGAGGCCGCAGCCCTAACTAGATAGCTTATTGGTTTCTATCCAGTTATCAAACTCAAAGGAGATAAATATCACTGTTGGCTTCTTTCTATGTATGTCTTAGAATCATGCATTTGAGGGTTCAGAATGACTGAACGCGGGGAAATCGCTACCTTTTCCATAGAATTCGTCTAAGTCCTAAAAAGTTTGTTCTTAATTTTGATTTTCTTCTTTTTCGTAATTCCAAAACCAATGGCTCCTGTAAGGATTACACTTCATACAAAATGGTGTATCTTTCTTCTTCAGGTTTATTGGCAGCACATAGTGCGTGGCTTCAACTGTAGTGTAGTTCCTATTTCCCTTATAGGCTCTGCGCATTGGAATAATATACACTATAGTTTTTGCATAGGGCTAAGGTCAGTATGCCTCTATCGAGTAAATTAAACTTAATTACTTTATGTGCCAGC
Source organism: Triturus cristatus (assembly GCF_964204655.1). NCBI lineage: Eukaryota > Metazoa > Chordata > Amphibia > Caudata > Salamandridae > Triturus > Triturus cristatus. The sequence continues at coordinate 1,294,509,709 of NC_140590.1, forward strand.
TAACTCAGAGGTCACTAGAAACTTCTTGAATAAACAAGAAGGGAGTAGTTTCTGACAACCGCATGAACATGACAACTTTGTTTCCCTTAGAATCGGAACGTGTCTCCGAATCGTGGAAACAATAGATAACAGTTTCACTCAGTCAATCGTGCATGCTTAGTTTCTTTAGAGTTGCACAGAAATAGATAGTTGGGCGTTTCAATAAAAGGATTTCTTGAACAGTCTTGTTTCTCGTGTAAGAGATATGAGCTGTTACAATCATTAGCCAGTAAGCAAGATATAATACGCACAGCGTAAGTAGTAAGAATAAATAATACTGTAATAGCATTGTCTTTTAGCTATGACATATATTCATATATATATACATAAATAACACAAGCTAAAAAGTGAATACTCGTCTGATGCTTCTAAATATTCAGGCGGGAACTCGAATTCCTTCTGAACTTGCCATGGCGATCCGTATCGAGCTGAGCCGTGCCGAGCCGTTGTTTGCCATGGTAAGGGAAGGTATATTTATACCTGGAAGGTGCTTAGGAATGTTAGCATTGACGTAAAGTCGGGCAGAGGAAGACGTCATGAATGAACCCCTAAGGAATAGTAATAGTTAATAAGGAATAGTTCATGCATAATAGATGAGTTCTTGGAGAAATCAATAATCCTAGCTAGGGAAAGTCTCGATGGCTTAAGGGTCTGGTTTCTAAGAAGTTGTTGTGACGTGGGATGGACTGATGTAGGTGACCATGCCTGTATTTGGATAGCATGGCAAATGCCTAAATAAGGACTGGGATTCTATGCCTAAAGAAGGGCAATGCGAAGTGTGCCTATATAAGGACATAATTCAGGGAAACCTATGTACGTGCATCTAAATCGAAACACAACACCCACTCCATTGACGAATGATCGATATTACTAAATGCTAAACATGCTAAACATAAAATTTAATATCATAGGTTCACTAAAAACATTTGTAAAAGCATACTAAAAGAAGTCTTTGTTAAAAAACGCTGCTAGACATGAAATGCAGAAGTTCTGTACATATTAAAGCAATGCTCCATTCTAAGCATATATTTACAGTGAATGCTAAGTGAATGACCAGAAATATATACACATATGTAATGAAATGGTCCAGTTTTACAGAAAGGTAAAAAATAGTTAAGAGCCATTTCATGTCATGATTACATAAATGCGAAGAAAAGGTGACAATGGGTCCCTGGAAGTGTTCAAAGAAGTCTGTTCTCTATGAATAGTTCTACTGTAAGCAGAGTTTGTAAGCCATAAAAGAAAAAATTCAGTTATCTGAAAAGGTTCCAAATTTAGTCTTTTATTTTTGAAAAATGAAGGCCAAATTCATAGATTATCCGGTACAGTGTTAGTCAAATCAAAAGTCAGTGTAAGATGCTGGTGAAAACATGAAATCTTCTATTCCTGTAGACTAAAAATCATCTACCAAAGTCGGTGATAGGTTGATTACCTCGTTTAGAAGACTAACTGCACATAGATGTGATGCATCGTCAGTAGCAGTGTTCGTTACCGATGTTACCTGTGTGCCTGTTGATCAATCTCGTACCTCAGCAGTAGCATGTTGCGTCTGTGAGATCTCAATGAATGCCGTCATCAGGATTGGTAGCCCCTGGAGACAACACAGAGAATGGGCCGTTATCGGGTCCAGCAGAGTATCGATATCCGTTGGCATGACTGATGGGAGTGTTAGACAGATGTTTAGCACGCATTCTTCACCGCAAAGCAGGCAGCATAGAACAGGTAAGATGCAATCTTGACAGATTGGTCTGAATGACAGAAATCATGTGGTATTTAGTTCTCGTAGATGAGGTAAACCCAATAGCTGTACTATGCGCTCACAACACTTCCTCTCCAGGAGAGCTTCCTCCAAGTCGCAGGGAGTGACGCTGGTGGATAGGCTTGCCATAGCGTAGCAGTAGGAATAAAAACAGGATTCCTGCAAGGAGTGCTAGAATTAGCAGCAGACCACAAAACACCGAGTGCATGACGTTTGGAATGATACCGAGGACTGCTTAAAAAGGTGTTAACAGTCCTGAACATACGGTCTTAAATACATGCACAATACCGCTTGTATCAGACATGTTTAAGATACGTCCCAACATTTCTGTGAAATGTGTAGGGCAGTTTGTACGTAACAGAGCCTGTATCTCAGCCGAAGTCCTTGCAATTTGTAGATCATAGGTTTCTTTGGCCGAGGTCAAAGGCACGGTTTGTTGTAAAAGAATGGCTTTTATTCTGCTTAAAGTATCAATTCGCATAGAAGAGATGTTCAGTGAAGCCCATAAAGACGGCTCCCTGACTGTGTCTATTTGGGGGAACAAGGCTTGCATACAGCAAGTGACCCTGGAACTAACCGTTACTAGATATGGGATACCTGGCAACATTAAACAAATTTTTTTTCAAACAGCCACTGTTTGAGAGCAAGGGTGCACTATTCACAAGCCCAATATGGTGCTGAGCAATTTATACAATATTGAAGCAATGTTTCAAAACAATAATCTTAAAACAATAATTGGTAATCAATATGTTCTCAAAAATACGAGTCAGTAAATTAAATCAGTGAGTACACATTTGTTAAATGTCAATAAATTCTTTAAGAAAAGCACCACCAAATATTTGAAAGTAATGCAGAACAAACGTGGTTGTTCAAAAACACGACTCCATGAAACAAAATAGTATCAGTCCAACAACTGCCTCCTTCTTTATTATTTTCTTATGTAACTTTTCAATGTGAATGGTTTACACCAGCATCAATGGTTTCCCAATGCATTTCGGAATGAAAACCTTCATCAGGGGAACACTGTGAAAACATATATGAAATGTGTAACATATCTAGCACACTATATATTTCTATATATACACAAATTTACAGAAAATGGTGAAAAAAGGATGATGATATCAGGCCAAAACACCAGATTCCTTCATCAAAAGTATGTGGTAAATGCATTTCAAATCAATGAGTTCAATGTGTGATAACATAAGTCTTTAAAAACCACGCAGAGTGGGTTAATGTCACAAATCAAAGCAATGAGGATGCCCTGTGTACATGATTAGTGAAACAACACTGGAAAAGTGGTGAAGCAGCACTCTGTACGCAACACATGCGACCTTGCGCGGTAAGAATGAGTTGTAGTGTTACCAAGACATTTCAAGTGAAGAAAAGAAACACATGCTGAGTTGTCCCCCTGTAGAACACAGGAGGACTCACCTCAATAAATGCCAATAACGCTAAACCGCTGCAGTGTAAGATGAAAAATATGGACGCTACAAAAAGTGCAAGAAAGGAACATGTGAATGTCACTAATGCCATTCTGAAGTTAATAAAAGTGTCCGACAACACCAAAACAAACAACCATAATAATATCCACCTGCTTACGGCAAACACGACTGCTCATAAACCATACATTTCTCGTAATGATGTAAATTCCTCAATGTCAGGGGTGCCACTGGAAAAAATGATTGCGATTAATAGTATCACCAAAGTTACGGTTAGCGTTTAGCTCAAAGGACTGTGACTCCAAATACACCCGATTTTTATTTATTTACCTTCAACGCCAGTACGCGTGTAAAAGATGTGTCCTGTCTACTTCGTAACCGTGAACCTCAGACCGCCTTGGTTTCTCAAGGTAAGCGTGTACGTATGCGTAAAAACGTATGTGCACTAAATATAGAAAACAGACACCCGTGACCGAGTGGAGAGTAGAAACAAAAGAGGAGACTGGTAGAATTCAGCGACTAGTACGCGTCGAATGAAAGTTAATAATTAAATAAACAACTGATAACCTATGGTTAATGGAAGAAGAACAAAATATAAGTCTACAGAGAACATGTCGTAATGTGCACACAACATGCAAAATACAGTGCAGAGTGTGCACAAACTGAAAAAGCTGCTAACTGATATATTTAAAACTGGATCCATTCTTAAAGGGACCCCCCTGTTTTTAAGATACGATTATGTGTGTGTAACCCAAGAGTGATAATGAGCGTTCTGCATGTTTTTGAAGAATTAGTACACACTAACAAAGACCAGCATGAAATTGCAAAAGTGTAGGTAAAAACAAACAATTACAAGTTGATGATCCCAACGAATAGAGAAACAAACTATATTCACAAAAAGCAAATATGTTCTACCTTATCATTCAACCCACAAGGACTCATAGTTTTAAAGCACCGTATCCAAAATGTTTCTCTTTGTGCCAGATGCCTAGTGGGATCGACATGTGGTAATACTGACACCTGCTCTAGTATGGTGAAGTATAATTGTGGTGTTTTTTTTTCACTCCAATGTGCTGCTAAGCAAGATTTCATATTAGCAGTGCAAATTAAACTTTTATGCTCAGTCAGTGTAGTTTTAATTTTCCTGGTGGTTCTTCCCACATATATTAGTCCACAGGGACATTTAATGGCATAGATGACCATACTGTTATTACAGTCTGATGTGTGTTTAAACTGAATAAGTCTCCCTGTGTGTGGGTGCGTAAATTTGTCACCAGCAATCACATTGCCACAGTGACCACAGTTGTGGCATTTGCGCATACCTAGTTTTGCAATGTTGGAGCGTGGTAGATCTTTCCTGCCTAAAATTTCCTTGATGTTCTTGGATCTGGAAAATGCAAAGATAGGTGTACCATGAAAGACTTCCTTGAAGTCGTGTTCCTGCTCTATGATTTCCCAGCGTTTTAGGATGCACCGTTTAATCGCAGTGGCAGCTGTGGAATATTTCAAAACACAAACCTCTCTTTTTGATGCGGGTTTCATAGATTTTTTTAAAAGCTGCAATCTGTCAATGTTGCAAGCTTTTTGTTTGGCCAATTCAAAAATTTTTGTTGGATAGCCTCTGTCTACATATTGTTGTGACAATACCTCAATGTCAGTTTTACCCTGGGTGTCATCTAAACTAATCCTACAGACCCTGATGAATTGTGATAATGGTAAATGATTTTTAAGAGCCACTAAGTGAAAACTATTGTAGTGTAAAGCATTATTCCTGTCTGTTGGTTTTTTGAATACTCGTGTAGTTAGACTGTTGCCTTTCCTTTCAATAAGAACGTCTAAATAGTTGATGACTGTAGAATGTCATCTATGTACCGAAGGTACAGAAGTAAATGATCTGTCCAAAGGTTATTATATGCTTCCTAAAATGCACAAAGACCCACTGAATCCTCCATTCCGCCCCATTGTAGCCGGATGCGGATCTTTGCATGAACCTGTGGGGAGATTTTTAGACCACTATTTGCAACCATTGGTTCAGAAATGGAGGACATTCGTGCAAGACACAACGGACTGTCTCAACAAATTACGGAATGTCACGATACCATCTGATGCTGAGATATGGCTGGGTACTATTGATGTATCAGCATTGTATACATCGATTCCACATGGAGAAGGTATTGAAGCGGTAGAATGGATGCTGTTAAAACATGACTATGAAGAATCACTCAACATCTTTCTTCTGGAATTACTGCAATTCAGTCTTTACCATAGCTATTTTGCATGGAAACAGCAATTTTACTTGCAAAAAACAGGTACCTCTATGGGTTTTACTGTGGCACCAACCTATGCCAATATCTTCATGGCCAAATTCAAGGACACACATATCATGAAAAATAACCTTTGGACAGATCATTTACTTCTGTACCTTCGGTACATAGATGACATTCTGATTCTATGGAGAGGAACACGGCAGGCATTAGAAAGTGTATTAATCACATTGAACCACTGTCATTCACAAATCAAATTCACTTATTCTATTAATTCTACAGTCATCAACTATTTAGACATTCTCATTGAAAGGAAAGGCAACAGTCTAACTACACGAGTATTCAAAAAACCAACAGACAGGAATAATGCTTTACACTACAATAGTTTTCACTCAGTGGCTCTTAAAAATTATTTACCATTATCACAATTCATCAGGGTCCGTAGGATTAGTTCAGATGACACCCAGGGTAAAACTGACATTGAGGTATTGTCACAACAATATTTAGGCAGAGACTATCCAACTAAAATTTTAGAATTGGCCAAACAAAAAGCTCGCAACATTGACAGATTGCAGCTTTTAAAAAAATCTATGAAACCCGCATCAAAAAGAGAGGTTTGTGTTTTGAAATATTCCACAGCTGCCACTGCGATTAAACGGTGCATCCTAAAACGCTGGGAAATCATAGAGCAGGAACACGACTTCAAGGAAGTCTTTCATGGTACACCTATCTTTGCATTTTCCAGATCCAAGAACATCAAGGAAATTTTAGGCAGGAAAGATCTACCACGCTCCAACATTGCAAAACTAGGTATGCGCAAATGCCACAACTGTGGTCACTGTGGCAATGTGATCGTTGGTGACAAATTTACGCACCCACACACAGGGAAACCTATTCAGCTTAAACACACATCAGACTGTAATACCAGTATGGTCACCTATGCCATTAAATGTCCCTGTGGACTAGTATATGTGGGAAGAACCACCAGGAAAATTTAAACTAGACTGACTGAGCATAAAAGTTTAATTCGCACTGCGAATATGAAATCTTGCTTAGCAGCACATTGGAGTGAAAATAAACACACCAAACACAATTACGCTTCACCATACTACAGCAGGTGTCAGTATTACCACATGTCGATCCCACTAGGCATCTGGCACAAAGAGAAACATTTTGGATACGGTTCCTTAAAACTATGAGTCCTTGTGGGTTGAATGGTAAGATAGAACTTATTTGCTTTTTGTGAATATAGTTTCTTTCTCTATTCGTTGGGATCAGGGCCGGCTTTAGGGCGGTGCGATCGGTGCCACCGCACCGGGTGCTGGCTTCCTGGGGGCGCCGTGTTTGCAAGTTTATTATGTTTTTGAAGCACCCGCTGCAGTGTTTCTTTCCCCCGGCAATTACCAGGCCTCACATAAATGTCAAGATAACTCGTGTGATTAATTATCTTCCTGGAGAGAGATCAGCATTTTGTATAGTTGAGGTTTTGACTTGGGTGAAGTTAGTGCAGAGGGTTAATATGCCTGCTGCAAAGAACCTGTTCCAAGTAGATTACAGAGTGTGTATGATGTAAACAGATCAGCAGGTTACTGCTTTCAAAAGAGACATCCTTTTGTTACTTGCAATTTATAACTTAAAGTCCTAATATAGAATAGTGAGCTATTAACTTTCATACACACTGCAAAGTATACATTATTAGAACATTGAATAATTTTGCAAAAAGGGTTAATTTGGCTAGAAATTGATTCTTATTATTATTCTTATTATTAAAGAAAACTCCCAACTATGCTGTTTCTTTTTCGACTCTGAGTTTGTGCTTCTCCACACCAAGCACTCTTAAACTATACTGCCTCCCAGTATGGATGAGATGTGACTCGTACACTTTTAGTCCTTTGGCTTATGTAACATTTCCTATACACTGATTTACACACGTATGATTGATTGTCTCTGTGTAATGTGTGTGTGATGCAAAGTTTTTGGACATCCTACACTGGTATGAGTGGCGCTATATAACTAATTCAACGCATCTCAGAGAGTGTGGTTATGGAGACTTGGTCACTGGTAAAGGGTGCTAGTGAGAGAATCCGTGGTGGAGGTGGTTATTGGGGGGGCGACAACAAACATTGTCGCACAGGGCGCCACCAGCACTAAAGCCGGCCCTGGTTGGGATCATCAACTTGTAATTGTTTGTTTTTACCTACACTTTTGCAATTTCATGCTGGTCTTTGTTAGTGTGTACTAATTCTTCAAAAACATGCAGAACGCACATTATCACTCTTGGGTTACACACACATAATAGTATCTTAAAAACAGGGGGGGGGTCCCTTTAAGAATGGTTCCAGTTTTAATTATATCAGTTAGCCGCTTTTTCAGTTTGTGCACACTCTGCACTGTATTTTGCATGTTGTGTGCACATTACGACATGTTCTCTGTAGACTTATATTTTGTTCTTCTTCCATTAACCATAGGTTATCAGTCGTTTATTTAATTATCATTAACTTTAATTCGATGCATACTAGTCGCTGAATTCTACCAGTCCCTTCTTTTGTTTCTACTCTCCACTCGGTCACGGGTGTCTGTTTTCTATATTTAGTGCACGTACGTTTTTACGCATATGTACACGCTTACCTGGAGAAACCAAGGCGGTCTGAGGTTCACGGTTACGAAGTAGACAGGACACATCTTTTACACGCGTACTGGCGTTGAAGGTAAATAAAAAAAAATCGGGTGTATTTGGAGTCACATTCCTTTGAGCTAAACGCTAACCGTAACTTTGGTGATACTATTAATCACAATAATTTTTTCCAGTGGCACGCCTGACATTGAGGAATTTACATCATTACGAGAAATTTATGGTTTATGAGCAGTCGTGTTCGCCGTAAGCAGGTGGATATTATTATGGTTGTTTGTTTTGGTGTTGTCGGACACTTTCATTAACTTCAGAACGGCATTAGTGACATTCACCTGTTCCTTTCTTGCACTTTTTGTAGCGTCCATATTTTTCATCTTACACTGCAGCGGTTTAGCATTATTGTCATTTTTTGAGGTGAGTCCTCCTGTGTTATACAGGGGAGACAACTCAGCATGTGTTTCTTTTCTTCACTTGAAATGTCTTGGTAACACTACAACTCATTCTTACTGCGCAAGGTCGCATGTGTTGCGTACAGAGTGCTGCTTCACCACTTTTCCAGTGTTGTTTCACTAATCATGTACACGGGGCATCCTCATTGCTTTGATTTGTGACATTAACCCATTCTGCATGGCTTTTAAAGACTTATGTTATCACACATTGAACTCATTGATTTGAAATGCATTTACCACATACTTTTGATGAAGATATCTGGTGTTTTGGCCTGATATTATCATCCTTCTTTCACCATTTTCTGTAAATTTGTGTATATATAGAAGTATATAGTGTGCTAGATATGTTACACATTTCATATATGTTTCACAGTGTTCCCCTGATGAAGGTTTTCATACCGAAATGCATTGGGAAACCATTGATGCTGGTGTAAACCATTCACATTGTAAAGTTACATATGAAAATAATAAAGAAGGAGGCAGTTGTTGGACTGATACTATTTTGTTTCATGGAGTCATGTTTTTGAACAACCACGTTTGTTCTGTATTACTTTCAAACATTTGGTGGTGCTTTTCTTAAAGAATTTATTGACATTTAACAAATGTGTACTCACTGATTTAATTTACTGACTCATTGTATTTTTGAGAACATATTGATTACCAATTATTGTTGTAAGATTATTGTTTTGAAACATTGCTTCAATATTGTGTAAATTGCTCAGCACCATATTGGGCTTGTGAATAGTGCGCCCTTGGTCTCAAACAGTTTCTGTTTGAAAAAAATTTTGTTTATTGTTTTCATACCTGATGGGGGCCAATCGGGCATTACAGGGCGGCACCATTAAGAAACTTTGTTGTAAAAATCTTATTGTATATATTGTATACGTTGATAACTTTTGTTCAAATTTTGAGGTGTGCAGGTTATCGTACCTACTTTGTTCATACCTGGCAACATGCCACAAAAGCTCTGATCATTCAACATGAGGTAAGTCCCATTTGAAAGTTGTCCAAACGTTGGATTAATCACAGCGGCCGGTGAACCTTGCAGGTGGCAAGATACATTTGCAGTGGAACCGCTACAGGCCCCGTGTAAACTAATATCCCGAAATATGAGTGAACTGCTCAGTGCATTTTCACAGAAACACTTCACGCCCCCCACTCCAACAACTGTGTGTGTAAGGTAAACCCCAAGATGTCCTGATGTATTCTTTACCCAACCTTTCATATTTGCCTGCTGGCATGTGTTTGAGGCAATACTGAAAATGGAAAGTTGTAACTGGCAGAGTTATTTTGCCATGAATGATCCATTCTGTAGCCGGTTTTTCTGCTACCGTAAATGGCAATTTTTCCAGTTCTTCAATGCTCAGCACTGTATACTTTGCTCCCCTTTGTGCCAGTTCGATCTGTTTATCAGTGAGATTGTATTCTGAAAACAGAGACAACGTGTTAATGAAACGCCAAGGCACATAGCCTGCACGCAGGTTTTGTAGCGTCCAGCCTAATAACAGAATAGAACGTAATTGAGACTGGCCTTGTTGCAGCAGGACCAAATCTTGTTCTATAATGTCTATAGTAGAGGATACAATGTTGCCCAGTGACTAAATCCTGGATGACAGTCGTTAACCCTTTGTCGACCACAGCGAGAGATTTCTCTAAATTAATACGATCAATTTCTCGTATTCTTTCTGCTGGTCTGCTTGTGTAACCTTCCATATTTCATTATAAGCAGCATAGATGCCAGCATATATGAAACGTTTTTTACGCGGTTTTCTTGGACCTAGCAAGAAATCCCTAAGGTTTGCGTCTTCTTTGAGTAAAGATATGTGTTGTTTCACATCCTCTAGTTTAGATTTCTGTAGTCAATCAAGGCATAATTTTCCTACATATATATTTTACTACCCCTAGATGCTGTCTTTGAACATAGCGTGGGTCTGGCCTTTTGATAGTAAAACCCTGTATTTTGTTCAGGAATCTTTCTTGACAGATGTTTGTGGGCCAGAGCAATCATTTTTTCCATTCGGAACCTGATCTGTTGTTTTGTAAAAGTGGGTCTACTGTCACAGCTCTCCATTCAGTGCTATTACTAGCTGGAGTTGGTACAGAAGGTGTGTTCATGTCTTTGATCTTTGCTAACCCAAGGCAAGACGTTTGTTGGACAGTGTCATTCAAAAACATTATTTGCTCTGGGATGATGCAGGCTCTAAACAAAGCTTCTATCCCCTGCACTTGCCAGTCTTTTGTACCCCAGACAGATTTTGTGTCAATTGTGTCTTTCCAAAAGTTGAAACACTGTCTAGACAGTTGGGCAATAAAGGCTGCAGAATAGATCTGTTTCGTATTGGTTAACATATTTTTTGTTCCTGTTTTGTTCACATTTTTAAAGTAGAAAATTTCTGGATTGGATGTATTGTACCCTGAAAAATATGGAAACTTCATTGCAAACGTTTTCGAGCTACCCTTTGGTGGTGTAGGACAATGTTCCCATTGGTTATACATAAATACATTTCTAGGTGTTGCAGATTTATGCAAGAAATGATGACCATAGTGGTTGCAACAAAAAAGCTGTTCATAGTCTGTTGAGCCCTCTAAGTATTCGTGGTTAGAGAATGCAGCTGACCTTTCTAGATCAGACATCATGTTATTAACAGTCTCAAAGTCCCAATCAACAGAATAGGTACTAGAGGTAATAAAGTCACTTAATGATATCTTAAATAAGTGTGGAATTTTCAAAAGTTCTGACGGGCCGAAAAAATCATAATCCGTTTTGTCCCAATCTATACCATCTTGTATAGGAACGGCTGTGATGTTCACTGCTGACAAGTCTCTTGCTTCACGATGGGATGATTTTTGTGGTTTCAAAAGTAAGTTCACAATTTTACTTTCTGTGTCCAAATGAATGTATCTTCCATTTATCAGCATGCTCAGAGTCATCACTAAAGCTAGCCAAAGCAGAAAGAAAAATATTCCAGAAATAATCCATAGTTCAATGCATGGTGAAACCAGATAAGTCTTTTTCACGTGATGAAAAAAGTCTTGTGCTTGCTCTTTGAAAGTTCTTTTGGCTGGCGTTGTTTCTAGTTCGCTTGGATCTTTGGAATACGTATCCAAGTTAATGAAATAGCCAGAGGCAGTTCTGTCAATGGTTGAAATTGCATCAGGATTCGTTGAAATCGCTGGAACCAGTGGATCACTTGCTACGTTGGTGTAGACAGGTGTATCAGGACGAACTGTTATTTGGGTTTCAAGAGGAATGAGTTCCATAGCATTGTTGCTTAGTCCTTCATTTCTTACTGCCGAATTCTCGATGGTGATGAGTCTTTAAGTCTGAACCTCTTGGATAGTAGCTAGAGGAGTGCGTCTGCTACTTGGTCGGAGTCCACATGGTCTACTGCTTAGTATTGCCCACATTGTGTGGTTTGATGAGGTCGATAGACACAAGTCTTTTCTCCTTTTTACCAGCAAGGGGCGGCAGAAGTACTGTTCTTGTTACGTGAATGGCTAGGACAGGTACTGGTTGTCTGTAAGAAGGCCCAAATTCCTTCTTGTCCGCAATCTTCTCTCTGGCTAGATCCCCAAGCTTTGGGATCCAGACACGCCTTGCTGGGATGGCTGGATTTTCCCCAGTGGTGGTTGGCTTCAGGAACACGTTGCTTTGTTTCGATCTTAGTTCATTTAAGTCCTGTAAAACAGCCAAACGATCTTTGATATCAAAAGGTTTATTTTCCACCACTGTGCCTTTACATTCAAGATCCGGAACCCACATACTTGTCCCAAATAGGACCTCATATGGAGTGACCCCCCCCCCCCCCAGAGAACTTCTTGGCAAATTGTTTAATGAGCGTTGGACCCCATAAAGATATTTGACCCACCCATCACCCGAACCTAATAATCTAGCTGTTATAGACCGCTTTATGTCACGGTTTTTCCTTTACACAACCGAATTTCCCTCGGGATGGAATGGAGAGGAGTACCGCAATGCAACGCCCAAACTAGCCATGGCTTCTTTGTAAGCCAGAGAGCTAAACGCAGGGCCCTGGTCAGAATGTAGTGTGCCTATTGCGTATGTGCCGATAAAGACTCGCAAATCTTTTATAACATTTTGAGCATCAGCCGAGCACTGAGGCCACATCCATAGGAACCTTGATCACGAATCCACTGCGACCATGATATATTTATAGTTTCCATGCCTTTTCAAGGGACCGCAGTGATCCAGGTAAACACAAGCTAATGGTTTATCTGAAATTAACAGGGGTGTCTGCGCAGGACGTTTCACTGTAGAGCCTTTCATCTGTTGGCATATTTCACATTCCAAAACATAGTTTTTGGTCTGTTTCCTAATGCCGGGCCACCAATATCTCTGTTTTAATAACGATACTGTGGTGGAAACACCTGCATGGGCAGAGGCTATCCCTTCATGTGCTGCTAGGATTAGTCCTAATCTACGTTCCATGTTTGGAATTACCCTATCCCCCACTCCAGGGATTCGAGCAAACGGAACGTTGTTCGCATCAATTATATACGAGTATTTGAGTGGAAATTTTTTAGGTAATGCTGCACCACTGCCTTTGCTTGAAGCATTGACAGCCAACAATATCTCACTGTCTATTTTTTTTTTTGTACGAGTGATCGCAGCTACGGAAGCCGTTTGCACAGGCCCCTTTGCGGCTTCGTCAGCCAATGAATTCCCTGCAACGTGAACGCCATCACGTTGATGACTCAGCGTGCGTATCACGTGAGTGTTTTGTAGCCCGTCTCGCAACTGAACTACTTGTTCCCAAAGCCTTTTATGCTTTATTGTGCCACCTTTTGCATCTTTGAAACCATTTTGAAGCCAATTCTGTAAATATTCATTATATGATTGAACACAGTAAAAAGAATCGCACACTATAAGTGTGGGGAATTCGCGATCCGTATTTTCAAGTGCCAATTTGAATGCTTGTAGTTCAGCTCGCTGAGCTGTACAATCTCCTAGAGATTGTGTTTTTGTGACCATTGGTCGGAATTTACCATCGCGCATGCGACCTTTAACGATTGCGCACGCTGCACTGTAAGCTTGCTTACTTTCCGTAGCGGGTTGTGCGGATCCATCAGTATAAATTATAAATTCGTTCTGATCAAGAGGGAGAATCTCAATAGGCAGAGGACATTCGTGTTCGTATTGCAGGAATGGTTGTGTTTTTAAATAAGAATCAAAAACATATTTAACATCTGTTGCAGCAAGAGAATTAACCCATTGTATCCATCTTGGATGTAAAGCTTTTGCATTTGGAATGCTCGCTTTTGTAACTGCCTTTAAGGCTGGTACTGGAGTCACGACAATAATGCGTTTCCCCTGAGCTAGAGCTCTTTCTTTTGCTACAGCGGTTTGAACTGCTGTCAGAATGTTTTCTGTCGAAGTGACTCGCATTTCCGCTTGTTTATACAAATGTGATTTGTATGCAATTGGTACTTTTTCGCCTTCACTAAAAGTTAAGTAGGCGAATCCATATTGACTCGAAATTATTCGGATCACTAAATTGCATGTATTTACGCGTGTTTGTAAGTGATTTGTTGCTAACATATCAGCTTGAAGTGAACGCAGGATATCTGTGTGATCCTGCGTCCAATTTTTGAATTTGAAATCAGGTTTGATTAATTTGTAGAGAGGTTTAACCCTTTTTGCGTAATTCAGAATGTAAGTTCTTCCAAAATTTAGGAAACCTAGAATCGACTCTAGATTTTTCAGCTCTTTTGGAGGTTGAAGCAGCACACACTTTTGTAAAAAGTTAGCTGCCAGGCTTTTTCCTTCACATGAAAGCTCATATCCTAGAAAAATGACATTGAGATGGGCAACTCTTGATTTTTGTTAAATTGAATATGTAGCCCTCAGAGGCAAATCCCAGTATAATGGTATTTACCCTGTTCAAGTGCCTATCCAGGTCATCGTCTGTCAGATAGATATCGACATATGATAATGCTTCGTCATCATAAATTTGTAGTAACTCTCTTACTCTTGCCGAGAATAACTCCGGGCTGTTCTTGAACCCTTGTGGGAGTCGACAAAAGTGACGCTGGGTCCCCATTATTGAGAAAGCTGTCAAGTACCTACTTTCAGGTGCTATGTTTTGACAAAAGAAACCATTTGAAATATGTAATGTGGTTTTATATTTTTTACACACGATGTTATTCATTAATGCTGTACTGTGTGCATTTTGCACTGCAAATGTTTTAGAACAAGTGTTCAGGTGTCTGTACTCCAAAACTAGACGATATGTGTTGTCTGGTTTGGAAACAGGAAACAAAGGATTGTTCATTGATGAGGTGCATGTTTCAATCACCCCTTGGTATTCAAGTTGATCTAAGATCTCCCTGACCTGTTTTTTTTAGCTTCTTGCTTAATTGGGTACTGCCTTTGTGCAGTAGGTTGACATTTTAATTGGATTTTGTGATGAGGTGAGTCCTCATCCCATCCTACACGATTTTTGTATAAAGCTGGGGCCTGGGCAACTGCTCATTTCCTGGCATACAAGTATATTTTAAATGTATAGTAACATGGCTGGAGAAGGCTGGCATAATGATGTCTTCGCCATGTGGGCACTCTCTGACAAATTCTAGTGGCCAGTCCTGTTCTGCTAGAAGTATATCATAACCTCTTGAAAGCTTCTCCTAAAAGAGTGCTTTCACTTTCCTTGGTATGTCTCCCTTCATCCGGAGTGTTATTTCATATAACTTTTGTGGAGGACTAACCCTAGTGTCTACAGTCTCTACTGTTATGTACTCGTTCAAGTCCACTGTCTCCAGAAGTTCCTTCAGGTTCTGGCGAGCTATTGTTACTTCTCCTGCACTATCCAGCATTGTCTGAGCCCATTCTCCGTTCTTGAGTTGTGTTCTCAGAATTTTCGGCATATCTGATCTTCAGACCTGCTACCTTTTTCTTAGTGAATTGAGGTTTTGGTTTGTTTTTCTGAACGTGTTGATCCTCTTTGGATTTCACACGTTATTCCTTGTGATCTGACCGTCCTCTTCTTTCGGATGTCTGTGAAGATGTCTGAAAGGTATGAGAGGAACATATATCAGTATCTTGATACCTGTCAGGTTTTTTCAAATTATCCCTATTTCTGAGGTTATACCTCCTGTCAGAGGGCTCCTTTTGAGGAGACCTACCTCGGGATTGAGAACGTTTCTCTTTTGAATGCTGTTTATTTTCCCACTTCTGTTTAGAAGATGTAGGATTTTTAATTGAGTCCTTCTCAGGACCTTCGGACAGTTGTGGTTTAACTGGGTTTCCACCTAAACTGTCTCTGCCTAATTCTTCATAGGATTTTTCTATTATTCTGGGTAGTTCATGTTGATGTTCTGTTACATCAAATTCCCTTAATCGCTGGCGGATCGCCACTGCTGCTGCCTCCCATTTAATATTAGATAATATTATTGTTGAGACCTGGTCGAAGTTGTTTTAGTAATTTCATACCTAAATTCAGAGCAGGCTCTGCCCCATATTCATTTTGAATTTGTTTCAGGACATCAGGTATTACCGCAATAGACGGAACACCATGTGTTTTAGTATAGATGGCAGCAAAGACTGTGGCCCAAGTGGTGCAGTCTTCCAGATGTGGTGTGATCCCCCTTGGTAAACAGATTGTTAGGATTCTGTGTTTCTCATAAGGGCTAGTATTAGGAAATACTGCTTCGATTTAAGTAATTTTTTGAGCTATCCAGAATGGAATTTGTTCACGTTTTGTGGGCATTTTACCCATGACTGCGTGTAAAGTCTGTGGAGTAATTTTTAGTGTATTCCCCTGATGAGGGTTTGATTTGAAATGGTTATTGTTGGTTGGACTGTTAAAGTCTGCATGACATATTGTAATAACTGTCTGTAAATTTGTATTAACTCCTTGAGTTGAGTGAGTAATTCATCGTCTGACATCTCTTCGATATCAGGATGAGGTGTGTAGCTGGCTAAAATTGGCCATGTTGCTCCTGGTCTACCTAGTGGACCGAGCCTGGTAATGTGATTGTAATGTTTATGGGCGCCTTTAAACCAGAGCTGATGCTCCTAGTATGTGAGTGTAATTTTAATATCCTCGAAGGGAATATATTCCTCAGGTGGTTCATCTTCTTTGAAGAAGTGAAACACCTCTGAAAAGATTCATGTGCCTCCATCACAAAAACTGCTCTACCACCTCTTGGTGTTAGGCCATGTTTAATACGTTTTAGAGTCATGGCTCTCCTTAAGTTTGGAGGGATGTTTATAACGCCCTCATTGGTTTCATTTAAACCTGTAGTATTAAAAGCTGTTACGACTGGATCAGCCGTAGCCTCTGTATCCACGTTATGGGACATTTGTTTAATGAAAAATGTAGAACAAGTTTCAAGGGAACAAAGATAAGGTGCATAATATTTTGGAACACTGTATCCTTCAACGTTGAATAAACCAAACAGCTAATACATGGGATTCTCGTCCTACTCCGCTATGGCGGATATTAACCCTACCCACTCCAGACGTCTTATGGAGAATTATGAGTAGAGGTCTCTGAGAAAAGCACGACTGAGTTACTTCAGTGTCTAGCGTTAAATTAGTGCCTTACCAAACCGTTGGGCGCCATGTAGTGTAGTTCCTATTTCCCTTATAGGCTCTGCGCATTGGAATAATATACACTATAGTTTTTGCATAGGACTAAGGTCAGTATGCCTCTATCGAGTACATTAAACTTAATTACTTTATGTGCCAGCTAACTCAGAGGTCACTAGAAACTTCTCGAATAAACAAGAAGGGAGTAGTTTCTGACAACCGCATGAACATGACAACTTTGTTTCCCTTAGAATTGGAACGTGTCTTAGAATCATGGAAACAATAGATAACAGTTTCACTCAGTCAATCGTGCATGCTTAGTTTCTTCAGAGTAACACAGAAATAGACGGGCATTTCAATAAAAGGATTTATTGAACAGTCTTGTTTCTCGTGTAAGAGATATGAGCTGTTACAATCACTAGACAGTAAGCAAGATATAATATGCACAGCATAAGTAGTAAGAAGAAATAATACTGCAATAGCATTGTCTTTTAGCTATGACATATATTCATATATACATACATAAATAACACAGGCTAAAAAGTGAATACTCCTCTGATGCTTCTAAATAGTTCTACCCCAGTGTACCTAACCTAAGTGTAGTACAAGGTAAGAAGTAGGTGATGCCAAGTTTTGTATAGTCTGGTATATACTAAGTTTATGTGCCAAGAGTCCCTCTAGGTTCTAGCCAGCTCCATACCATAGAATGAGAGAGGTGGGAATCTCTTTCCGAATCTCGAACTCCAACACCCCGCGAAGGGAGTCAGAACACTGAAAGCTGGATTCTCTGCGAGCAGGGATGACAGCGTCTGGTCAGTGTGTCAGGCGGGAACTCGAAGTCCTTCCGAACTTGCCGTGGCGAGCCATATCGAGCTGAGCCGTGCCGAGCCGTGGTTTGCCATGGTAAAGGAAGGTATATTTATACCTGGAAGGTGCTTAGAAATGTTAGCATTGACGTAAAGTCGGGCAGAGGAAGACGTCATGAATGAACCCCCTAGGAATAGTAGTTCATGCATAATAGATGATTTCTTGGAGAAATCAATAATCCTAGCTAGGGAAAGTCCTGATGGCTTAAGGGTCTGGTTTCTAAGAACTCGTTGTGACGTGGGATGGAAAGATGTAGGTGACCATGCCTGTATTTGGATAGCATGGCTAATGCCTAAATAAGGACTGGGATTCTATGCCTAAGAAAGGGCAATACGAAGTGTGCCTATATAAGGACATGATTCAAGGAAACCTATGTACGTGCTTCTAAATCGAAACACAACACAACTGAAGGTATCTTCCCATTAACTGCCTGTCCTAACATTCTAGCCCTCTAACCTTCTAATCCCAATATTCTAATTCCATCACACATTACATTGTATTATAATATCACATCATTACATTTCTCCACCTCCCCCCCTTTAAAAGAAAATAAAAAGAACAAAGAAAGAAAAAGAAGAAAAATGAAATAGAAGTAAATTCAACAAAATTCTTTTAGCAATGTTCTATTACCGAACTGGTTTCCGTGGAACTCTCTCAGATCTTCTATTTAATTTCTCCAGATAGTGACTGTCCACTTGTACATTTCTTTGCTCTTCAGGATTTACATACATTTTTTGAAGAATGTTTTGTTCTTTGTTACTACTCGATTGTCATTTTTAGCTGTAATTGCTGTTCCACGAACTTGCGTTACTTCCAAAGGAGACGGATGAAATTTGCTTTGTGATTTTTTTATCTTGTTGTTTCACTAAAACCAGGTCTCCTACATTATAGTACTCATTTGGAAAATTAATTTTACTGTTCGCATAATATTTCATTTTTGCTTCTGCATTTTTTTCCATTATCTCAGCATGGTCTTTTGGAGGTGCAGACGGAAGATGTGGCACGCATGTTTGTCTTGACTGACCAAACATTAATTCTGAAGGACATTTACCTGTAGAACCATGAGGAGTATTTCTATAGTCACGTAAAACTTGACACAATGCTTGATTTATTGAAATCTGAGACCATTTCGCTCTTCGTATTGCTTTTTTAATAGTAGCCATCAATCTTTCAACCATAGCATTTGCTTGTGGTCACGTTGAAGTAATCCTTCTATGATTTATTCCTAAGTAGTTCACAAACTTTTTTAAAATCATTTGCACTGAATAGTGGTCCATTGTCTGTTTTTGGCATATCTGGTATCCCCCAGGTTGAAAAAATGTCATAAAGAATAGGAAGCATAGTTGCTGCAGACGTTGACGAGATCATTTTTACAATTGGAAATCGAGAGTACTCATCGACTAGCACTAGTAAATAATGTCCTGAATCCAGTGGTCCATAAAAATCTGCTGCTACACTGGACCATATAGCATCAGGCCATTTAGATGTGTAATTCTTGCATTACTCTTTCCTTTGTAGTGCCTTGACATAAATGACAAATGTTTACCACCTCTTCTACTTTACTATCTAATCGTGACAACCACATTTTTTCTCTTGATATATTTTTTGTGGCTGACACACCTCTGTGACTTTCATGAGCCAAATCACTTACACGTCTTTCTAAACTTTCTGGAACTATTAATTTATTTCCTCTTAAAAATACTCCAGAAGATGCAATTGCTAATTCTGAATGTATATTCTTAAATGCTAGAGTATCATTTTGTTTTATATTCACTTGAAATCGTGTTGCAGTGCTAATTAGTCTCAATTTATTTTCAAGAATAATTATTGTCACTTCTCCAAGTGTTTCATCTTTATCAGTCATTTCAATTCACTCCTTTTCTGAAATAATCCTTAGACTCATCTTCATTTTGGAAAGCTACACTGGAATTATATCTTTCAAAATCCAGGTTTCTTTGTGGATCAAATTTGTTATTTAAACATTGAATAAGCCCTTTATACATTCTTTCTTGTTCTGGAAAAGTGACAATTAGATCTTCAACATCATCACCTACTAAATTAAGTAAAAGATCTTTTGCCTGCTTATCTGTGTATTTTCCACATGTAGCACTTGAAAGTGTTCAAATCTTCTTACCCATTTCTCCCATCTTTGTGCAATGTTTTGCTGATCAGTCAACAGAAATGGTAAAGGTCTTCTAAAATTGTACTGGAGACAGTTTCTGTATTTTTCTCGCCATTGTATATTTCTGTATCCGTGTTGATATTTGGTTCACTGTTTGTTTCTCTGTTTCAATTTCTTTTTAAATTAATAAACAAAAATAAAATGAAAAAAATATGTATTTAAATTATGTATTTCCTTTGTTTATCGTTTAAAATAAGCATAAATGAGTTTTGCCTGTCTTTAAAATGGCCACTAAATACGAAGAACACCTCAGGCTAACATTTGCCTGACTTTAAAATGGCCGGCGTATTTATGTGAGTAGCGTCTTTTTGCAGTATTCAAACCTCAGGCTGCCATTCACCTGACTTGAAAATGGCCTCCACGTTTGTGTGAGCAGCGTCTTTTTATGCTTCTCACACGCTAGTGAGCATCACGTGACGTAGTTTTAACAAAGAATGTGCGCGCACGATCTTCCCAAAATAACTTTCTTTCGTGAGTCAAAAGGGTTTCTCCCTAACCATGGCTCACAAGTATTGCGCGTCGCGCTGGCTAGCAAGTACTCAGTTTCTTTTTAGGATTCGCTTGTCTCCAGAGCCATTCCTCGATGTTTTTCAGCAATATTTGCAGCACTAAGATGTAAGGGAAACGTGGATTTGTTTCCGCACGTCGCCAAGTGAAAGGATTACACTTCATACAAATGGTACAGCTTTCTTCTTCAAGTTTATTGGCAGCATATAGTGTGTGGCTTCAACCGAAGGTATATTCCCATTAACTGCCTGTCCTAACATTCTAGCCCTCCAACCTTCCAATCCCAATATTCTAATTCCATTACACATTACATTGTATTATAATATTACATCATTACAGCGCCTGACGTTAATCCTGCTTTTGAAGTAGGATAACTTTAATTTCCCTAGAATACAAGACTCGTCACTTTGTTCTGGGAACATTTAAGTTGCAGGTATAGTGCAGTTTTAATTCATAATTGGAATTATGTTGCCCTCTGGTGGTAAAGGATAGCAGCACTGACGTGTTAAAATCCATACTCCCAAGTTGTTCTGCTGAGGAGAAATAAGACCTATATAAATACATAGGAGCCTGCAATTCCAGTAAAAAGACAGTCTCTTGTTGCTCGGGTATGGATTTGCCTTGAAAAAAATGAAAAGACAAGAAGCGTTTGGCAAAACAGGAACAAGTTGGTTTAATTAAACACAGTGTGCTTTTTCGGCATCCACAAAAAACGCCCACCACCGGAAGAGCAGGGCTTACGTGATTCATCAATGGAAATAATGTTCATATATTCAGAGCTATGTAGTTGATTGGTATGATTCCAGTTTGACCTTGCGGCCCCCAACCCTTAATCACCGAGGACAGGCAATTTGCTGTTACCGTGGCTAGAATTGTACAGACTAGGTTTAATTGGGACAGAGGTCTCAATGACTTACTGAGTCATGGGTTTGTGCCAGGTTTTTATCAGAGTGATAATCAAGGAGTCACAGGTTCTCTCCGCAAGTGCCTGCAGTTAAATGGCCTCCTCATAAACCCCCAGCAGCTTCGGGCTAACCTTTTAGTGTATGAATATTTAAATTTAGCTGTTAGGCCATGAAGCCCGGTCGCGATGTCCAGTGACGGCGGGAGGGAGAAACAATGGCCAACAGGAAGGGCGGCAGCCCCAAGAGCCGCAGAGGCGCACAGGTAAGCACCAATACGCAAACACAGATGTCCAGGTCGTGCCAGCAACCCCCGCTTTGCCGGGGGTGGAGTTGGTTATGTAGCGCCTTCGGGCGCGAAATACAACGATTCCGCTTCCGGGGTACTGGAGTGAGGGAGCCTGGGTAGTGTAGTCCTTATCTCCCCCCACACAGCGGTCGCGATGTCCATCGACGGCGGGAGGGAGAAACAATGGCCAACAGGAAGGGCGGCAGCCCCAAGAGCCGCAGAGGCGCACAGGTAAGCACCAATACGCAAACACAGATGTCCAGGTCGTGCCAGCAACCCCCGCTTTGCCGGGGGTGGAGTTGGTTATGTAGCGCCTTCGGGCGCGAAATACAACGATTCCGCTTCCGGGGTACTGGAGCGAGGGAGCCTGGGTAGTGTAGTCCTTATCTCCCCCCACACGGCGGTCGCGATGTCCAGCGACGGCGGGAGGGAGAAACAATGGCCAACAGGAAAGGCGGCAGCCCCAAGAGCCGCAGAGGCGCACAGGTAAGCACCAATACGCAAACACAGATGTCCAGGTCGTGCCAGCAACCCCCCTAGTCTTTTTAGATGTGCTGTGGACACCAGTGATTATCATCAATCTTCTATTCACTTAAATATCGTTTTTTTTAGAAAATGTAATTGTTTTTATAGCTTTACATGTCTTAACAGGTTTCAGGAGTTGAGAACTTACTCCGCAATGCTGTTTTCCGTTGCAAAATTGCAAATAACGTGCTGTGTTATCTATCATCTTTTCGGCAATCCTATAGCCTCATTTGTTGCAGCGTGAAGAAGGTCTGGGACCACGGTGTCTTTCTATGTGTGCAGCTAGAAGCAGGCTACGGCCCATCTGGCACCTGACCCAGGTCTCCTTGGGGTGAAAAATGATCCCATCCAAGCAGAAACGGGACAGCTCACAAATTCCTTGGCACCCTGTTCATTATTGCGAAGAGAGTGGTGGGTCATCTATCCTCTATTTCGGGGGTCCTTCGTCCCCTTGATATTTTTTTAATGGCGAAAGAATCCTCGGAAATCTGTCGGGTGGTCCATTGTCTTATTTGCAACTGCAAACAAGCTACGTTGGTTGCCTTTACCTGTTTCTTTGCCACCTTCTTGGTGGGCTGCTGGTTTAGCTGTCATTGATGTTTAGTCTGTGGGTATCCAATGGGTTATTTAGGAGTGTGATGGTATGCCAGGGTGTTATTTTACAGATGTGTGCGTGTTTGGTGGTCTGTGTGTGTGTGTTGGGATCTGATGTTAATATGTTTGCACCTAATGGTAGGTTGTATGGGTATCAGAGAGTGGGTGTTAACATGTAGCATGGAGGAAGGAAAGAGGAGGATCAATGAATGAGTGGGGCGATTGTTTCAAGGCACTGAATCAACATGCCACAAGTTGCACTCCTATCAGAAGGTGACCCTTAATAGGACGATAGGGATCCCAAGCAAGAGGACAGGTGTGTGGGCATGTGATGTTGGTTTTGTGGGCTTCTGACGGTTGTGTGTGGGCATATGATAGTGGACGTATGAGCTTCTGATGGTGAAGTTGATGCCTGATTGCGTACAGGTGCTTGGCATGTTTGCATGTCCTATGGCGTCCCTGGGTGCCTGATAGTGTATGTTTGTGGAGGATGTAGACATGTGATGGATGTATGGACCTGGAGGGAGAGTATGTGATGGGTGCTTTTGTCCATGTATGAGTGTGTACATCTAGTGGTGGGTAGATGCCCATCCGGTGGTACATGTGGGAACGTTTGGGAGTCTGTGAGTCGATGAGTGTCTCATCCTATGTGTAATCATGCTTGTGATCATTTGTGTTAGGGAGTGGCGACATATATGTGCAAGACTGATGGCACATGTGTTTTCGAAGATTTTTTAGCACTAGTTCAAGATTTTACAAACACAAGAATTGAGCTCAAAACAGTTGCTGCAAAGAAAGGCATTTAATGAAAGTGTCATCCCCTCTGCAAAGTATTCTAATCATTTTTAAGCTTTGTTGATGCCTGCATATCTGGTGGTTTGTTTTTTAAGATACCCATTGCCTTGGTCAGTGCCAGGGTAATTGTATGCTTTTAGCCTCCCACATCTTGCTTAAGGATGGGAAAGGAAATAACCCCTACCTTCGCCTCCCTGTCATGTCCAATAAGGGTATGAAAGAATTTTTACCATGGTTCCTGCTGTTCCCACAATCTTGGTGCAAATTGTTCGGGGGGGGGGGGTGGAGGAGGGGGAAGTTATTATGGGTGACTAAACGGGATTCACTATCAAGTGATAAATGTATATGCATACCTCTGTAATATGTGTATATGTACATTTATGTATGTTTATGTGCTGTGAGTGTGTACACATGTATATTAGAGTTATACGTAACTGACTGATGTAAACTTGCACTGCCATGATTTTTTCCTTATTCAAATATCTTTATTGCTTATTTAAAAAGAAATACATTTGTAGTACAGTAGCAATACAGCAAATCAGAATTAAATATATAATAAATAGTAATGAAGAGTTAAAAAAAAAATGTAATTGCCAAAAACTACTAAACTGGTATAAGAGGAATGAAAAAACTATAATTTTAAAATGATCAGCTAAATATCATGACTGATAATACATATTATGAATATATCAAATATTGAATATAAATCCCAGAAGTATGGAACAAATGAGGCAACAACATATATCACAACTAAGACATATGTTAGTAGTATTGCTTAATGGATAAGAAACATCAGGGAGAGAAGAAGGGAAAAAGGAAAGAAAGAGCAGAATGAGTACTAGAGAAAACGGGAAGAAGGGGAAAAAGGAAGATGTGAGAAGTTGGCCTAGTATATGCTGTCCACTAATTAAAGTGGGCACCTTGCACCAGTCCAAACGACCCTTATGATGTATGAGGTCAAAGATTATCTTTAGAAAGCTATCCTAGTGGTAGCTGTGGAGAGCAGCCTTCAGGCTTAATCTTGAAGGAATGTAAAGCAGTTTGTTTTAACAGAATATCACCTTTAGTATTAATCAAATGAAAATAGAACTACACAGTAGTTATAAAAATATGTATTTATTTATAGAACACTCCCTAGTATCCTCTACTTGAGGGTACAACACAAAGCACACAATACTTTAGCAAAGAAACAGTTGTAAGTAGCACAATACACAGTGGGCTCCAGGGGGAGACCAAACCATATAATAAAATAGTGGATAAGAATCACGACTGGAGTCGAGACAGTGTCTAGAACACTGAGAATCGCTGGGACCCCAAGGAACCACCCAAGGTGAGTAGAAAGGGACTCCACGGAGGACGGGTGCAGTGTGCTAACATGACCGCGGGCTCCGTACAATTCTATATGGAAGTCATGGTTACAATTTTAAAGTTTAAGGACCCTTCTCAGTGGACTTCGAGGAAACCTTTTGGAACTTAGGAGGTTGGAGAGCCACTCCACCCATGGATACCGGAGTACCCGAGCTAAGTATCCCAGTGGAGCCGGGTGCATAGGTCTGGAGTGGTGTCTGAAACCACTATCGTTTTCAATGCAGGGCTTCAAAGAAAAGCAGCTGCTGGGAAGGAAGAAAGTGTCCGTAGGAATCCAATGGTGGATTTGTGATGGAAGGATCCTGAAAGCAGAGGGGACAGAGTCTGGGTCACTTCAGGGTGACCAGGTGCTCGGTAGACGAATGCCCACAGATGTCAAGTGCTTCAGGTGGAAGAAGGGATGCTTGACTCTGCAGCCACGAGGTCCAGGAAACGTCGAGGAGGACCAGGAGCCGGATGCGAGCTGTCCCATGAAGGATGTCGAATGCTGAGGGGTTGGTGTCCGGCTGGAGTACCAACAAGCCTTGGCAACAGCAACCCACGCAGAAAGGTCAAGCAGGTTACTGTGTGGACAAGCAAGGTCCAGGGCACTCAACAAGCAATAGGAAGTCAGGGCACGTCTGGAGCAACAAGGGAAGCCAATAGAAATCAAGATGACCCTCAAGAGGACCCACAGGTCGAATGACCAGCAGTCGCGAGGGCACCTCGAGCAGGATCACAAAGTACCAGCCCACGGAGCACTCTCTGCGAGGAGAACGGAGTTCTTTGTTGGAAATACTGCTCAGGGTCAGGACTACACGGAGTCCAATGCACAAGCTCAGGAATCGCCAAGAAACATATGCACTTGCAAAAGTATGCGGTGCACAGGGGTTCGGGTTATGCGGTCCTCACAAGGGATACTGGCCTCAAACTCAGTGAGAGGGCAGCTCGACCTCGAGGAACTTTGGAACCAACCTCCCGTGTTGCTGGAGCCTTTGGAGTTCGCAGGACCTCAGGACCAGCAGATAGGTCAGTTGCGTCACAGGTGCCTGCGAATGCAGGGGAGTGACTCCTTAACCCCAAAGGAAATTCTTGAGTTGTCCTTAGTGCTGCACAGTTCCTGCACGGGGCCTGTATGGTGCAAGGGCACAGATGATGCTTTGGATTGAGAGGGAGACAAAGTCGGGTCGGGCCCAGTCGAAATCCAGCGAAGAGTGTCCAGACTGACGAAGGTCAGTGGTTTCTTGCTTCAGAATCTTGTCCACGTCAAATCTAAGGTCCTACAGCCAGGTAAGCCCTTAAGTACCCACTGGAGAGGGTTGGACAGATTCAGGGGACCCTCCTAGGGCAGGGTCAGGACAGAGGGGAGGTTACTCCTCTGTCCTTTGTCC
The DNA here is from genome assembly GCF_964204655.1 of Triturus cristatus. Classification (NCBI taxonomy): domain Eukaryota; kingdom Metazoa; phylum Chordata; class Amphibia; order Caudata; family Salamandridae; genus Triturus; species Triturus cristatus. The sequence continues at coordinate 1,294,536,241 of NC_140590.1, forward strand.
AGTTTCATGCCAGAGCAGGAGCCAACGGCTCCCAGAACAGGTTTGAGCTGGACTATGCACATGGACACCAAATGTGCCCCAGGTGCAGACTTTCAGGCACTTTGGAAGTGCACCCAACCAGCCCCAATACACTAAATCCTGTCTGGGAGGTGGTCACACCTCCCTGTGACAGGATGCCTATTGTGCTGCCTTCCTCTGCTCGAGCTTGGCTCAGCAGCAGGAGGGCAGTAATGTGTCTCTGGTCGGCAGCATCCATTTTGTGCTGTCCGGATCGAGAAGGCTGGCACCAGAAAGACCAGTGACCCTACGAAGCTCCCTTCAAAAGGGTGGAATCATACCTCCCACACCGGTTACCAGTGTGGAGGTATGATTCCAAGATGTTTGAAACCAAACACAACATGTTATGTTTCAGCCGTTTTCCAGATAGCATTTACCGCGAGGTTATAATGCACCTCGACCTATATGACTGGCTGAGTCACAGACAACCAGGGAGAATGGTCTCCGTAGGCTGCAGAGGAGCTCTTATAATGCAGGGGCACCCCCTTACGTAAAACCCAGCACCCTGACTTCAGGATTGTTAAGGCCTGCTGTAGAGGTGACTTATAAGTTTTAAGTGTAGTGACCTATAGATATAGTGAACCTATATCTAAAGTAAGTGGTGCAAGCACCAGCTTACACAGGCTGCAATGGCAGACCTGTAGCTCCATTTTGCATGGCCTCTCATGGGTGGTATAATAGATGCTTCAGCCCATGGGAGGCCTCTGGGGTACCTATGCCCTGGGTACATGTGTACCATATACTAGGGACTTATAAGGGTACCCCAGTAACCAATCTGGAGCGTACCAAAGTACATGGCATAACATTTCAAGGAGAAAGCAGATAGCCTGGGGTCCTGATTAGCAGGATCCCAGTCAGACTAGTCAAAACAGTGTAACACCAGGCAAAAAGTGGTAGTAACTATAAGAAGCAGATCCCACTTTCCTACAGAAGGGACTCCTGCTTCATCACAAGAAAATAAATTAAGAAATTGAATCAAAGGGATATCTTGCTACCAACCCCTGATAGGACAAGTTCATATAGTTATCCAGAGACTGCCAAACATTACTAGAAATTGAAGGTGCGTAATGCTTCTTTTCAACAAAAGCAAGAGCTCCACGAAGATATGAAACCCATGCCCACCAGGTATAAGACAGGAGATTAAAAGAATTCCATTCTGTGATTCTAATTTTAACAGCAATGGATAAAAGTAAGTCTAAGAGCTCCAAATCTGTATTATCAAGAGGTTAAGGGACAACTGTAGCCCATGGACCTAACAAAATCGTTGGTAAGGAGAGAACTATATACTATTAAATATTAGTGATAAAATGTTTCTGTATCAGGCCCCAAAAAGAATTTAATAGCATACATTCAAAAAACATATGTTGATGGGTGCCTGGTACCAAATTACAGTTCCAACAAAGATCACTAAGTCGGGACTTCAATTTATGTAAACGAGCAGGGGTCCAATGTAGAAAATGTAATGTGAAGAATTTAGATTGGATTCATGAAGGAACAATTTTATTACGTAGGGATAGTTTCCTGATCAACTGCCAGGTATCTTGTGAAATATGCTTGAAAACTTTGTCTTCAGAATGGTGAGAACGCTTATCATGAGTTATTGTAGAATGCGAAGGCAGTGGAGCGGATACAAAATTATACATTTTTGAAGCAGTATGACCTGAATGTGTCCACGTGGATAAAAGTGAGATAATAAACAGATCTGTAGAAAAGGGTATTTTAGAAAGCTTAACCTTTAGTTTAAAAAAATAATAAAAATCCATATTGCTGAGATTATATTTCCTGGCTAAAAAAGAAAAAGGAAGAGGATCATGATTAGTGTCATAGAGGTCTTTCACCAGACTGATACCTTTTGCAGCCCACGAAGAAGCTGTACTAGGGTCAATGCCAGTATGAAGTTTAGGATTAAACCAGAAAGATGACCATCTTGATTTGTGGATAAGTTTGGATACTTTCCTATCAATATATTTAAATGCATTAACGGTGTCTGATATAATACGCTGAGAGTGAGCTTAAACATGCTTGGAGGCTGTGAGAAAAGAAGTAGTGGAAAAGGGAGCGCATAACTCTCGTTCAATATGAATCCAAGGAGGTGTATGTTGAGAGTCCGGTAAGAACCAGAGTGCACTTTGAGACGCTAGAAAGGAGATTTGGTATAGATTCCAATCTTGGAGATTACAACCACCCATGACAGAAGGTTACCTAAGGTATTTATAAGCAATTCTAGCTCTCGTATCATTCCATAAGAATCTTGAAGAAATTGAATCAAGCTCATGAAAGAAAGCGGGGGAAAGCTTTATAGGTAGCATGGATGATAAAAAATTGATGATCGGGGTTATCATCATTTTAGGAGTTTGCAGTCTGCCCTATCAGGAAATATATTTGGGGTACTAGGAAGACAAAAGATCTTTAACCTTAGATATGGTGTGGGATTCATTATAGGTGAAGGTATCTGAAAGATCTTTACAGAACCAGATCCCTAGATATTTGATACGAGTCAATTGCCATTTAAAACCTGAATCACCAATGTGAGAAGGAAAACACAGAGAGTTTAGGGGGAACAGTTCCGTTTTTTCTTTATTAAGACTATACCTAGAGACGGCTGAAAAATCACTTATAATATTAGAGATAGAGGAAATAACAGAAACAATATCGTCTGAAAAAATAAGGACATCATCGGCGTAAGTGTACGATCCAAATGGAAAAACTTAAATACCCAGGTTCAGATTAAGTAGACGAAGAAGTGGGTCAATGGAAAGGAGAAAAAGAAGGGATGAGAGAGGGCATCCTTGCAGAGTGCCTTGGCGAAGATTAATAAAAGAAGACGTAGTGCCATTAATCCTGATATTAGCTTTTGGTTGTGCATAGAGAGCCATAACCATATTAATAAAGGAATTACCAAAGTTATGGGATTCTAATACTGCTTGTAAGAAAGGCCAAGAGACTTTATCAAAAGCCTTTTTGGCGTCAAGGGCAAACGCTGCCGAAGGCAATGAGGAGAGTTTTGCTTTTTCTATACTATGGCAAAAGTCCGAATGCTGTCGCTGGCAAGTCTACCTTTAACGAAACCTGTTTGGGAATCCTGGATAACATTAGGAATATGACCTTCTAGGCGTCTAGCTAAAATTTTGGCGAAGATTTTAGCTTCCAAGTTTAATAGCGAAATTGGACGAACATTTTTAGGATCAGAATGATCCTTACCTTCTTTTGGGATTACTACAATAGTCGCCTCCGCAGCCGAACCTGAAACTTTGCCAGAAAGAACATAATTATCAAAAATCCTCTTAAGATATTTGACTATTGAAGGAGTTAATGGCTTATAAAAGGCAATAGGAAACCTGTCCGGTGCAGGAGCTTTACTAGAGCATGTAGCCTTAATAGCTTGGATAATCTCATCAGTATCAATTGGTTTCCCCATTTCATCGAATTAAGAAACTGTTGACAAGTACTCTTAGTACATTGGTCCCGAGGTGTATCAAGAGTTTCATAATACTCTCTAAAGACCCCAAGGATGTCTTGGGTTTGAAACTTCTTTGATCCGATTTTATCAGTAATGTGAATAATATGAGTAGCATTGGTATTTGTATTCTGATATTTTAGAGTGGCAAACAACAACGTACCAGCTCTATTCCGTAACAGTAACTGACGGGATTTTTGAGCATGTACTCCAATATATGCTCTTTTACTGACTATGGAATAAAAAGAATACTTCAAATGTTTTATATCCTGCAAGAGTAATTTGTTGTTAGAATGTCTATATAACTCCTCTTTGTGTTCAATGTCATCACCCAAGGATCGAAGAGACTTCCGAATGTCACTATTCCTTTTGGCCATTTTTTAAAATAATGTGACCCCTTATAGTACTTTTAAATGCATCCCACAATACAATTGGAGAATTCACCGAGGATTCGTTATCTTTGAAGAAATTATCAATCTCATCATTAAGCTCTTTAACTTCATCATTATCTTCAAAGATTTCTGTGTTTAGACGCCAACTACGAGGAGCTTTAGTATTCATAAGGTTAAGGATAGTTAAGGAAACTGCTGTGTGGTCCAAAACAACTATTGGATGAATCATAACATTTGTAGTATGTGTTAGAGATGTCGACCAAAAGATAATCAATACGAGAGAAACTAGAATGTGGTGAGGAGAAAAACATGAAATCACTTCCCGTAGGATTATGTAATCTCCACGCATCAACAAGATGGTGAGACAAGCACATATTAAACATATGTTTGTATGTCCTAGGAGGACAAAACTTAATAAAATAGGATCAAGGGGAAAGATTAAATCACCTCCAACAATTGTTCTTGAGTTTTGTGGAATATCAGTGAGCTTTTTGTTTACTGCACGCCAAAAAAGTGGATCATCTATGTTTGGAGCGTATAAATTCATAATGTATAGATCATCCGTACCATTAGTCAGACGAGTTAGCAACCATCTGCCACTGATATCATGTTCAGCTGTATCTATAGACAAACCAGAACTTTTAGAAATAAGGGTAATAACCCCTATTCTTTTCCCCAGAAGCCTCAGAGCAAGTAAGATTGAGCACCCAATCTTTCCTCATAAGAAAAGCCTCTTTGAAACCTATCTTAGTCTCCTGAAGTAGGACCACATCACCAGATAAACTCTTACAATAGTCTAAAATCTTGGACCTTTTAACAGGATGATTCAAACCCCTAAAATTAAGGGAAACTACATTTAGACCAGTCATAGTTACACAAGGAACATTAAGAATGAGTGCTTCTGATAGAAGAGCATAAGGGAAATAAAAATATAATCAAAAACCTAGGAAATAAAGCATATATCCCAAAATACAATTAAGCAGATGTCCTAAAATTAAGGTAGAGAAAAAGAAAAGGAGTGAAGAATAGGAGGAAGAAGGTAAAGAGCAGATGTACTCCAAGAAAAAACGGACCAACATCAAAGCTCAACCCCACCAGAGGATGTCTGTAAGAGACCGATTGCACGTGGAGACAACGTGGAGGAGCAACAGCAGAGGCGATCAACGACGGTGTAGACAGCTCAAAGATAAACAAGCCGCAGAGCAGCGAAACTGGTATTGTATTTCTGTTGCATTACTATATTACCTATAACTCTTATTAATGGCACTAAATAATGTAAGACTGAATAAATATAATACATTTGAACATATTTGAAAATTTGAGAATATTAAACATTTTGAAAAAAGATAAACTTCATAAGCAAATAAAACGTTACTGTAGTAGCAGATAATACAATCCCATCTAAAAATTCATATAAATAAGATCTAAAGAGGGTACACACAATATATATAATAAATATCTGTAAATTGTGGAATAAAAATATCATGGACAATATCATTCAGTTAGAGCAAATATAAGAGAAGAATTGAATATAAATATAAACTCTATCCTAAGATAACATTACATAAGCAAGGCATCATGACTATAACCGCATATAATTCAGGTTGGACATACTTAAAACAGCTACGTTGAAAAAAGAGCAGATATATTCAAGTTGGTACATATAACAGTATAAAACAACTATATAGTTATTATACCAACGGTGATCAATGAAATCATTAAATAGTATATCATATATAGAGAAATTACCATCAAGAAAAAGCACCGAAAACGGAAAGAAGTAAAATAAGGGATGGAAAAAAGGTCAAACAGGAAGTAGAATAAAGGGAAGAGAAGAGAAAAGGATAAAGGATAAAATACTTACCTATCACAAAGGGATTAGAGAGCATTTTTCTTGGCCAAAGGACAGCGGACTCACCTTCAGGCAGAACCGCACACGGGACACCAACGCTGTTTGTTCCCCTCGCCGCCACTCTCCATCGTTGGCCGCAGCTGGGGGGAACTACAGCTCCCGCCATCCTCTGCTCCAAACCGGACTTCCTGCCGGACACCAGCGCGCCCGGAGGCGATATTTAAACTGAGGCTCCCTCGGTGGAGCAGGGGGCATTTCTCTTGGCCAAAGGACAGCGGACTCACCTTCAGACAGAACCGCACACGGGATACCAACGCTGTTTGTTCCCCTCGCCGCCACTCTCCATCGTTGGCCGCAGCTGGGGGGGAACTACAGCTCCCGCCATCCTCTGCTCCAAACCGGACTTCCTGCCGGACACCAGCGCGCCCGGAGGCGATATTTAAGCTGAGGCTCCCTCCGCGTCGCGGGACGCGCGCGGGCGGCGCCGGGCTGAGCCCGGGCAGAGGGCGGGCCGTCTGTGGCCGTCCGGGGCAGGAGGAGGCAGGGCAGGGCCACGTCACTGTCATTTGAGTCCTGGGGTCCGTGTGTCCCCTCCTCTACATCCGGTGTTACCCCTCTTTAAAGGTACTGTGCTGTTTTTGTGGGGTCTTCTGCTACGCCCGTAGCGTACTTTGCCTGTTTGCCACTTAGTGTGTTTGTTCAAGGGACATAATGGGCAAAAGGAAAATGACGGATGCCAATAGCAGCTTAGCCAAAAGAAACAAGGCCCGAAAATCTAGCAAAAAAACCATACCATCTACAACTTTACAACGCATCGAATCCCTAGTTGATGACTGTACTACGATTCTAGATCCTGACCTAGCTACTACGCCTATGTTTCCGTTGTCTCCAAGTAATCCTCGCCCAGGTCTTGTTACTATCCCACAAATGTTTAGTAAAAAAACTGCCCCATTTCCATCAATGTTAACAGTCCAGGACAGCGCCCAGAGCCACTCTGCTATTCCTGGTGCTGGTGCAACTATAGAAGTTTTAAGCCCTCGTGCCCCTGTGGATAACCTGGTACCTCTTGAACCTACCGTCATTGTCTGTAAAAATCGTTTTGAGGTATCTATACCAGCTGTTGTAGATTTTTCCGGCGATGGAGTACTTGCTCCTGGACCATCTCCGCAACTGGATAGTCACCCACGGGAGGTAGTGGCAGACACAGATCCAGCGCCAGGTCTTATTATGGAAACCATAAATGCACTGAAGCTTGAAATTAGTGACCTCAAAGCATTAGTTAAGGAATTATTATCAATAGCCAAAAGACCCTCTATGCAGCCCCTGCAACTACCAAATGTTCCAATTAGCAATATTCATTACCCACATCTATCAATAACTCCTCTTCTCACTATTCCTGATTCTACCGTATCCACATTTCCCCAACCGCTAGTGCCACCACCACAAGCCAGATCAAATTCTATATCACCCACTAGAGTTGGGACTAACCTACCTACTCTTAATAAAAGAATGCACCCAACGTTGCATCACAATGTTACACCCAATTTGGCTCATCTTCCTCTAAAATCTTCAGCCCCTGATTCGCTCCACCAATCCGCTGTAGCGCAAATTCCTAGGTTTAATTCTCAGCCCATTGTCCACATGGTGGGTGTTCCCAAGAGTGATAGGTATGAGAGTGAAGAATCCCTAAAGAACAAAGTTACCCATTGGATTCGCTACACCAGAGGCTGCCGATCTCTTATTAGAGATGACCTCCTAAGGGTTCGCAGATTAAGATCCAACAATTCTCCAACGGACACGATTGAGCTGACCCTAGCTACCCACTACCTAGCTGATGGCCTCATTGCACTTGAGTACAGATCTTCCTCCCCTGACTCGTCTTCCATCCAGTTTAGACATCCTCCTACACCGAGCCATGTCCCTATGGGGTGGAGAGGTGGGTTGCCCTACCAAAGGCTTGAGGGCAAATCAACACTGGGACTAATTGACTGACTAACAACTGTGCCCTATACACCACTAACCTCTACCGAAGGAATTCAAGCTGCTCCCACTCTCAACTGTAGATTGACCCCCGAAACATCGTCCTCTATTATTTCCTATGGGGTTAGGGGGGATGGTGATCCAACACGGGATGTTCTAACGTCAAATTCACTGGACCCAGTTACTCCTTCTCCCCCAGTATCAAACATGACCCATAAAATTATCTCTTGGAACATTGCGGGTCTGAAAGCTAAACTCCCACTCCCAGATTGGAATAATTTTATTGCCACCTTCGACCTCTGTATATTCCAAGAGACCTGGAGCACTACACCCTTATTCGAATCTGGTTTCTCATGCCATTGCGTTCCTGCGGTCACTACTGGCCGCGGACGCCCCTCGGGGGGCCTTATAATATGGATTAATGTCGCCCTTTCCTGCAGAGTTAGACATGTACGTAGTCCATCTCTGGACGTGCTGCACTTAACCTTGAGTGGGTTGAATGGGGGGCCTACTATTGAGCTTTTTAACATCTATGTTAGGGGTACCCAAGGAGGATCTAAGTTCCCTATTGTCACCATCCTAGAAGAGGAACTTTCCTCCTGCCCCCCGAATTCACTGACACTGGTTGCCGGAGACCTGAATTGTACCTTTGAACCTCTTGCTTCCGAAGATATCTTGGAAGTTGCAGAAGAAGATATTAGATGGGGTATACCCTCCCTCACCGTCCCCCCAGTAACGAGATGGACACCAGTGATAATTCAATTAAATGCTCTGGTTATGGAATATGGGCTGAGAGCTGCTAATGGTCGACTTCCTTCAGACCTCCATGCAGCATCCACTTTTAATAGAATCTCCAGCCCATCACGTATCGATTATTTTCTAATCGATCAAAGACTCTGGCACTATGCAGTGGATTTGGTTATTCTCCCTACCATCGATAGTGACCATAATCCCCTGTGCCTGACCCTAAAGAGCTTATGGACCCCCGATCAACCAACCTGTGACTACCGTCCGACAATGCTTACAAGGGATGTAATTCCATCTAATTGTAAAAGATATCTCAAATGGCCTAAAATTGTAGTAGACAAACAAAAATTGTCCTCTATAAAAGAAATACTGCTATTAAAAACTGCTGAACTTAGGCAAGCATGTGAAGACGCTAATGAGAAATCAAGGGCTGTGTCCATCCACGCAGGTACCATTGAGTCAATAGGGTCTTTTTTCATATCTTTCTCCACTAATATCTCTCAAAAACATAAAACACCTGGTTCTTGGTTCAATCCCGAGTGCAGGTCCAGCAGGAAAATGCTTGCAAGCGCTATTAAATCTAAGGATTGCACTCTAATTAAAAATGCCAGGTCTGCTTATAGGAAGGTTGTAGCCAACGCAAAGTGTACATGGGAAGAATCTCATTGGCTGGCTTTAAAAAAATGCTAGCCTAGCAAGGGATGGGACCACATTTTGGAACCTCTGTAGATACTCCCAAGGTCAAGAACCTGATATAATTCCTAATCATATCACCAATCATGAATGGTTTACCCATTTTTTGAAACTTTATTCGGATGACAATACGCAATGTACCAGTGCTCCTTCTCCCATTATCCTTACAGACCTAACCCCGCCTAACAATGATTTCTTTACTGAAACAGAAGTTATGTCGGCCATCAACAGATTGGTCCCAGCTAAAGCTGCAGGCCCAGATGGCCTGCCTGGAGACTTGTTCCGCTCCGACCCCAAATCTTGGGCTGAGTATTTTACCATTTTACTTAACGCCTTACTTAAGGGGTTTCCCATCCCCGAGTCATGGAGGGGGGCGGAGGTTATACCAATATTTAAGAAGGGCTCCAGGGAGGACCCTGCCAACTACCGACCTATAAGTCTTATTGACGTTAGTCAGAAGGTGGTTGGCAGGGTTCTGCTGGAGCGAATTCTACTGTGGGTCACTGACAATGATATTCTGTCACACTATCAAGTTGGGTTCAGGCCACTTACGGGCACGATCGACCAGGTCTTTAGGCTCCTACTGTTATACTGTAAAACTGTACTGATTGGTAGGGGCAATCTCCATCTAGCCTTTATCGATCTGAAGTCGGCCTTCGACCTGGTCCCTCGTGATCGCCTGTGGTCTGTCCTCCATGACTTGGGTCTTCCCCCTTATATCCTCGACCTCCTGGTACGCCTCCATGAGGGGAATTTTGCCAGGGTGAGATGGGGTAGCCAGGCTCAGAGAACTGACAAGATCCCAGTCAATAGAGGAGTCCGCCAGGGCTGTGTACTAGCGCCCACTCTTTTTTCCCTTTTTGTAAATGGAGTGGTGAAATTTCTGCTAGAAGTCCCGGCGGACGCTCCTGTCTTGGCGGGGGAAAAAGTCCCCACTCTTTTATTCGCGGACGATACCCTGCTGATTTCTAAGACACCAGCAGGGTTACAGAAGCTTTTAGACAGATTTCACTTGTTTTGCTCAATGAGAGGACTGGTCATTAACACCTCAAAAACTAAACTCCTCTCTTTTAAATCTCGCAAATCACCTAGTGTATCCATCATGTCTGATGGAGTTCCCCTAGAATATGTCAAATTATTTGACTATCTAGGTATTAGGATCTCCGACACCCTGAGCTGGAAGCCCCACATTCAAAAAATGCTGCTTAATCATAAACGAGTCACGGGGGTAATTGCCAAAGAACATCGCTCCTCGAGGAGCAAGCCAATCACTCCCGCTCTAATGATTTACCAGGCTAAAGCAGTCGGTTCGGCCATATATGGAGCCGAACTCTGGGGCTTCGAAAATAAAGAAGAACTCACTCTGTCCGAGAATACATTTTTAAGAGAATTACTTACAATGCCAAGGGGTACTCCTTTGAAACCTTTCTTTAGTGACCTGGGTAGGCGTCCGTTCAAAGACATTGTTAGGCTACGCCCTCTGTTATTTTGGGCTCGCCTATGGCGCACCCCGGAGCTAGCCAAATATACTGAGGGCTTGAGAGAAATCATGAATACAGCCGGCTCCCAAAAAATAAGCTGGCTTCGTAATATCAAAAAATCTCTTATCCAGCTCGGTCTAAATGATCTTTGGGAGCACGGAGCCCCTGTTAGCAAGGTGGATCTCAAAAAAGCATATTGGGCCTGGATTGACAACCAGGATCTTGGTAGCTCAAGTCATGGTAGACTAACCGAAGCTTTTTTCACCTTCAAGCAGACAGTTAACTTTGAACCTTTCCTTGAGTTTATACAAAAACCTAGGGACAGATCACTGTACTTTCAATTCAGACTTGAGATCCTCCCTACTCGTGAATTTACTAGTAAATGGAAGCCTCCCTACCAGACCCTTGCCACTTGCTCGATATGTTCTGAAAAAGTAGAAAGTATAGCCCATATTATGTTTGAATGCCCAGCGTACAGTAACCCGAGAAAAAGATGGCTAGCCCCTGCCTGCCGGCTCCTGGGCATTTCGAACTATCGTGTCGCCCTACGTATTCTTCGCTCTGACACAAGTTTGGTGCTAGTCTGTGCTGTGGCTAAATTTCTGGGCTGGTCTTGGATCATTAGAAGCAAACTTAATAGTTGCACTAGATGACACAATGAACTGTTTTTTCTATATATGTCTTTTTTAAACTGTATTTTTTAAACCTTATTTTAAATAAGTACTTTTAGGATGTCTCTTTTTAAACCAGCCACTAAGCTATTATCATGATCTGCTGTAAAATTTGTTCCCTAATGAACTTCTACTTTTACTATGATTTTTTGTATATGCTTTTCTGATAATTCTTATCGAAATAAAGCTTTTTGACTGACTGACTGACTGATTAGAGAGCGAAAAAATAGAGATGGGTCAAAACAAAAAATAGATACAGACATACAAACATACAAACCCTATAGGGATATAAATCCCAGTAGAGCTAAATACAAAACAGAGAGTTGCATAACCCTGTATCCATAAATAAATTGAACAAGGCAGTAAAGGACATAAATATCAGTCTATGCATTTTAAAAGAGTTCATTCAAAAAATATCTAGAACGGAATGCATAATATATAAAGTAAATGACCAACTGCAAGGTTATGGAGTAAAAATATAATGAATAATATCATTCCATTAGAACAAATATGAGATGCGATTTAAATAGAATAACTACCATAAGATGTTATTTCATATGTGAAACATCATAACTATATGAAGAATTATACAACTGTCGTATCAGTGGAAATTAGAGACCATGAGATAATATAACCCATGTACATAGATACCAATTAGAAAAGAGCCCTGAACAAATAAAGTAGAGTCCGAAGTAGAATAAAAAGTCAAATAAGAAAATAGAAACAAGGATCAAATACCTACCAATAGAAAAATAATTAGAATAAAGAGAACTAAAGGTGAGTAGAAAAATGAATATATACATACATTCATATAGGTGAAATAATATACCTGAAAAGAAGCGTATCGAAACCAGTATTGTACATAACAAAACTGTAGGGATGTGAACCCAAGTATAACTAAATATAGTACAGAGGATTCCATAAACCTGTAAAAGGAATGCCAATTGAGAGAACATGACTAATCTAGAAAGAGCGAAACAGCAATTTAATTACCACCCATTGTAAAGTGAGTTCAAAGACCAGCAAAAACTACAAAAGCTGTGGACAAAACAAAAAAGATAGAGCTAGCATGTTGTAGTATCCTGCATATGTATTGTAATGTATTTTCCACTACCTGCTCAGCCAGTGCCTGTGCTCTGAACACAATAGAATGTTTCAGGTCTGATGAGCCTCGGAATGTTGGGACACAGAGAGGTGAAGTGACAGTTGGGAATGGGCTGAGCAGCATACAGGCTGCTCCTGGTGGGGCTCTCCTTCACAACTTAACTACTTGTTGTTCTGAACTATTCAACTTGTAATCTACTTGAATAAATCATCTTTAAATACTACCTTCATGCGTGGACCTCCTCACTACATTAATTTGGTGACGAGCTGGCGAAGAACCAACGCGTTACATCTGCACTTCAGAGACCTGCCAAAGAAAAGAAGATCTGAAGACTACAGAATTGCAGACTACTTTTGACGGCGGAAAAAAAGTACACAAGAAGGTATCCTGTGACGAGGTAAGGACAGGTCGAGGGGCAGAATACTCCGAGGCAGGCTGGAATTGCAATAAAGCTGACTTTATTTCTCTTTCCACGAGTCTTTTGTTTTTAAGCACTCCCGAAGGCACAGTCAGGTTCACACAAATGAAAAACAAATGCTCCAAACGATTATTCCTCCTCTGTGCGTCCTTGGGCTTTTCGGAACGCTGCTTCTAGGCTCGGCGGCTCCTCTTGTCTCGTTCCCCAAGGTGGAGACGTTGTTGAGGTATGAAAAGCAAGAGAGACAAGAAATGCACTTGTAATTGCGTGTTTTGATTTCTTCTGTTGGGAAAGGGCGTGAGGGACACCGGTGCTCGACTTAAGGAAGGTGCAGTGAGATACCAGGCTTTGAAGGAGAAAAAGAGGGGAGAGACATCTAAACCTTCTCCCGCCTCCCAAACCACCCTGTCATACGCCCGCGTACCTGGGTGAGCCACGCGCCTCCAGGTACGTGGCTGGGCGAAGCGCCTTCCGGTTGGCCTCCTGGCTTTCTTCCTCCGTCTTCGTCCGACCCGACGTCCCGGGGTTTCCTCGAGTCTTCGTCTGTTGCGGCGTCCTGTAGGCCCTCCGGCTCCTCGGTGCTCAGTGCGTTCTCCTCCGCGTCTGCTTCTCTTCCTAGAGCGTTCTCCTTGCACTGCCTTCCTGCTCTCTTTTCTGTGGTCGAGGGAAAGTCACGAGGTAGTTGGGGGCGGGGTCCACAGCACTCCCGGGAGTTTTAAAGGGGTCCATCCAAGTCAGCGGTTCTTCATGTTTGTTGACGTCTAAATCCCACGCATGGGGCTGTGGGGAAAAGACAGGGCACCGGCAATGTAAATGCTGTTCCGACGTCACAGGGGTCCCCGCGCTCCCGTGCCTCTCCTTTCCTTGTGTTTCCGGGGTGACCCGGTGACATTCCCTCCCCCTAGGATTCTCCCGTTCGGGGAGAGGTAGAATGCGGGACAGGAAGTCCGCATTACCATTCTCAATGCCCTTTTTGTGTTTGATGGTAAATGAGAAGGGCTGGAGGGTCAGAAACCATCTTAACACTCTAGGGTTGTGTCCTCGGTTCCTGCTTAACCATTGTAGGGGGGCATGGTCTGTATACAGAGTGAAATGGGTCCCTTCCAGATAGTATCTTAATTTGTCTATAGCCCATTTCACCGCTAGGTACTCTTTTTCAATCGTGGGATACTTCAGCTCTCTGGGGAACAGCTTTCGACTTATGAATAGAACGGGATGTTCTATCCCCTCACATGATAGTTGAGACAGTACTGCTCTGATCCCACACCCGGATGCATCTGTTTGTAACAGGAAGGGACGTGAAAAGTCGGGTGAAACCAGGACTGGGCTAGTAGTGATGGCGTGTTTGAGGTTTTCGAAGGCTCTTTTTAAGGTATCAGAGTGCTGCTGGAGGGCTTTGTTCTTTACGTCCTTCTTTAGAATATCAGTGAGGGGTCCGGCTATCTCCGAATATAAGGGTATAAACCGCCTATAGTATCCAAGGAGGCCTAGGAAGGCTCGGACCTCCCTTTTGGTGTTAGGAAAGGGTGTCTCCCGGATAGCCCTAACCTTTTCTTCTTGAGGGGCTATCAACCCGTGTCCTAACACGTATCCTAGATATTTGACTGATTGGTAACCCACCCGAGATTTTTTTGAATTGATATGTAAACCCGCCTCCTGCAATGCGCTCAATACTAGGTCTAGGTGCTGCAGGTGTTCTTCCCATGTTGAGCTAAACACGACTATGTCGTCTAAGTATGCCGAGGCACAGTGTCGTACGTCTTTCAGCACCTCATTCATGAGGCGTTGAAATGTTGCAGGCGCTCCATGAAGCCCAAAGGGAAGCACTAGAAACTCATACAGCCCGTCCGGTGTGGAGAGGGCGGTCTTTTCTCTGTCTGACGGATGCAAGGGGACCTGCCAATATCCCTGGGTAAGGTCGAATGTTGTAATAAATTAGGCCTCCCCCAGCTTCTCAATTAAGTCATCCACCCTTGGTATGGGGTATGAGTCAAATTTGGAATTCTCATTGAGGGCCCTAAAGTCCATGCAGAAGCGAATGGAGCCATCGGGTTTTGGGACCATTACAATCGGTGAGTTCCATTCGCTTCTGGAGGGTTGTATGACCCCCATCTGTATCATGTCACGTACCTCCTTTTGTACGGCTTCCCGTCTGGCAGCTGGTATTCTATAAGGCCTTTTCTTAACCACTTGTCCAGGATGAGTGTGTATCCTATGCTCTGCGAGGGTAGTTCTACCGGGTAGGTCTGAAAAAAGAGGGACATATTTCTGCAGGAGGACGTTGAGCTTTTCCCGTTGGGTAACATCTAGCTCTTCATTGACTACAAGATGCTCTATAGTAGAGTCGGGTGTTCCGTGAGTGGGTAAGGTAAAGCCCACCGTATGGGGAAGAGGGCCTAACCACTTCCGAAGAAGGTTAATGTGGTAGGTTTGCACTCTATTTGGCTTTATTTGTAGCTTGTAGCTGGTGTTCCCTACTGTTCCTACGACCTTATAGGGTCGCAGTTTCTCTGCTTTAAACTTGCAGGTGGAAGACGGCATCATGACTAGCACCCAGTCTCCTACCTTCAGTACTCTCCACTTCTTCCCTTTGTTATAGTGGTACGCTTGTTCGCTTTGTTTTTTTTCTAGATGGGAGTATGCCAGATCTCGCAATTTCCCCAATCGGGTCTTGAGATCCCGAGTATACTCAAGCATTTCTTTGGTGCCTATCTCCTCTTCCCGTTCCCATGCTTCCTTTGTCATGTCCAGTAGTGACCGGGGTTGACGTCCATAGAGTAGCTCGAAGGACGAGCAACCGAGACTACTCTGGTATTGACTCCGGATAACATAGAGAGCGAGGGGTAGGAGGCGGTCCCAGTCCCTTCCCTCTACATGAAGCATTTTTTTTAGGATGAGTTTCAAAGTCCCATTGTACCTCTCAACCAAGCCATCGGTTTGGGGATGGTAAACCGAGGTACGTATGTGGGACATATCGAGGAGGGTACAGACCTCTTTCATAGTCCTGGACATGAAAGGGGTTCCCTGATCTGTGAGAATCTCTTTGAGAAACCCCACTCTCGCAAACAAGTCCACCAGGCAATTGGCTATATTTTGGGTTGTCGTGGCTTTCAAGGGAAAGGCTTCAGGGTAACGTGTGGCATAGTCAACCACAACGAGTACATATTCATGCCCTTTCCTGGTCTTGGGGAGAGGACCTATTATATCCATCCCTACCCTGGTGAATGGAGTACCAATAATCGGGAGAGGTTGTAACGGTACATAGGGTGGTTGATAGGGGTTGCGTTTGTGGCACGTGGCACACTCCTGGCAGTATTGTTTTAACTCATGGTATATCCCTGGCCAGTAAAAATGTCTTAACACGTTCTTTAAGGTTTTTTCCACACCGGTATGCCCAGCGGTTAGGTGGGAGTGGGAAAAAAACATTATCTGTGGTCGAAAGGCCCTAGGTACCAACAACTGAGCCTCGTCCTCTGGTGAAGGTTTTCTATACAACATTTCTTTATCGATAACAAAATAGGGGTAGGATGGCGTATCGTCATTATTTCGTCTGTGGGCAGTCTCCCAGGCGTTACGCAGCGTGTCACAATTGATTTGGGCAAATTTAAAGCTTCTGTCCAGAAGCCAGGGTTCTGGGGTGAGTAAGGCGTGTGTGACTGTTGGCCCTTACCCTGGTCCCCTCCGGGTTTGTGGCCTGTGCTTGGAGGAGGTGCCGAAACTCTTCTAGGAATTCTGGATTATCTGTTCCTATTATCAAGGCTTCAGGTAGGCCTGCCATTACCCCAACCCGAATGGAGTGTGGATTTTTTTCCAGGATATGTTATTTCCAAAAGGGCTACAGGGTAGGGTTTAATGTCTCCGTGGACGCATCTAATGTGTACCTGTTCTTCTGGCAATATCTGGTTCTGCTTTACCAATTCCCTTTGTATCACTGACTGCCTACACCCGGAATCTAGTAAGGCTCTCACTGACAGTCCGTTCACCAGGACACTCACGTAAAATGCGTTTCCCAGCTCGGCTGTATATAACACCGTCTTCGGTAAATACCCGATCTCCATTGGTTCTTCTTGGGGTCTTCTCTTGGGGCAAGTTCTAGCAATGTGACCCCAGTCTCCACATTCGTAGCACTGAGGCCCCTTTGGTGGTACTGCTTCAGTGCGGCGGGGGACTATTCGCATAGCCTCCTGAGTAGTTTTTATCGCTCTTCTTTCTGTCTTTTGACTTTGGGGTCGGGTCCCTCGCTCCGTTTCATGTTGGGGTATCCGTGGCTGGGCTCGGGCAAACGTGGAGGCCATCTCAATAGCATCCGTAGTGGTAAGACCCGAGTGTTGGCGGAGCCACCTTTGTGTATTGTAGGGTAGGGCCTCTAAAAATTGTTCCAAATAAATTTTATCCAATATTTCCTCTTTCGTACTTTCTTGTGAGCGAAGCCATTTATCTGCTTCATTTTTCAGACAGTAGAAGAGGGGTTTAGGGTTCTCTCCCGGGTGCCCCTTTTCCCTGCGAAAACAGACGCGGTAGGCTTCACTGTCCATGCCAAGGTGGTCAAGGATGACAGTTTTAATGGTCTCATACGGGGTGGTCCCATTTGGGTTTGCCACCTGGTATGCGGCCTGCGCGTTCCCCGTAAGTAAGGGAGCCAAGACAAACGGCCATTGTTCGACTGGCCACTTACAGGCCCTCGCAGCCCTCTCAAAGTTCAGTAGGTAAGCATCTGGGTCTTCGTCGGGTGTATACTTTTGTAGGGCGATGCCCGTCGGCCCGGTGGGAAAGGATCGGGGTACCTCTATCCCTCCGCTCGCCTTTTCGCTGGAGGATTTCACTAAGTGGTCTAGTTGTGCAGCGAAGGAATCTTTGAAGACGTCTCTATCAGCCTGGGCTGAAGCCATCTGCCGTTCAACTGCCCATTTAAGTTCATCTTGTCCTTTGATGAGATGTTGGATGACAGCTTCCATTATTTCGGTGCTAATGGTTACATTGCCCCCATTCTCCACCACTTGTGACGAGGTAAGGACAGGTCGAGGGGCAGAATACTCAGAGGCAGGCTGGAATTGCAATAAAGCTGACTTAATTTCTCTTTCCACGAGTCTTTTGTTTTTAAGCACTCCCGAAGGCACAGTCAGGTTCACACAAATGAAAAACAAATGCTCCAAACGATTATTCCTCCTCTGTGCGTCCTTGGGCTTTTCGGAACGCTGCTTCTAGGCTCGGCGGCTCCTCTTGTCTCGTTCCCCAAGGTGGAGACGTTGTTGAGGTATGAAAAGCAAGGGAGACAAGAAATGCACTTGTAATTGCGTGTTTTGATTTTTTCTGTTGGGAAAGGGTGTGAGGGACACCGGTGCTCGACTTAAGGAAGGTGCAGTGAGATACCAGGCTTTGAAGGAGAAAAAGAGGGGAGAGACATCTAAACCTTCTCCCGCCTCCCAAACCACCCTGTCATACGCCCGCGTACCTGGGTGAGCCACGCGCCTCCAGGTACGTGGCTGGGCGAAGCGCCTTCCGGTTGGCCTCCTGGCTTTCTTCCTCCGTCTTCGTCTGACCCGACGTCCCGGGATTTCCTCGAGTGTTCGTCTGTTGCGGCGTCCTGTAGGCCCTCCGGCTCCTCGGTGCTCAGTGCGTTCTCCTCCGCGTCTGCTTCTCTTCCTAGAGCGTTCTCCTTGACGCTGCCTTCCTGCTCTCTTTTCAGTGGTCGAGGGAAAGTCACGAGGTAGTTGGGGGCGGGGTCCACAGCACTCCCGGGAGTTTTAAAGTGGTCCGTCCAAGTCAGCGGTTCTTCATGTTTGTTGACGTCTAAATCCCACGCATGGGGCTGTGGGGAAAAGACAGGGCACCGGCAATGTAAATGCTGTTCCGACGTCCCGTGCCTCTCCTTTCCTTGTGTTTCCGGGGCGACCCCGTGACATATCCACTGTAAACAAAAAGGTGCCAACATAAAACTAGCGTGTTCTAATATCAACATGATTGATCACAACAAGCGAGAAACAAGCATCAAAAAGAAAAGAAAAGAAGAAAACAACACAAGCAAGATGAAGCACTACGCCGTTCAGCCCCACCAGTGTCCTCACCATCAGACAGCCCTGCCCAGGCGTGCTGTGCTCATCTACTTTACATGTTCTGGACATTGGAACTACCACTACAGTCTGTAGTACGCCTTTTTCCACTTTCAGTCACCTGTTTTTTCCTCCACTATATCAAGTCTGTGGTAAGGGGATGTGGTTGTGAAAGGTCTGTCTCCTTTCTACGTTGAACAGTATTGGAGTTTCTAGTGACCTACTATGAACTGTGTGGCAGACACTTGTGGTTTGTGCTCCCTGCATTGTGTGACCTTGTGAACATTCTGGTGATTTTCGTGAGGGGTTGCACTGGTGTTTTCTGCAGTGTTTCTTCACGTCGCTTAGCTGTTGGCTACAATCAGCCTCTATGGTGCTCCACAGCTGTTGCCTCCTACTGAGAACGAATTTCATCAGCTATGTTGTGGCTACACGTGTGTGTGTGTGGTTACACGTCATTACATCACCCATGTGTTTCTTCGTTCGTGCCTGTCACATAGGGCAATATGGTGACTGACTTTCTATCTTGGCATTCCAAGGAAGTATTAGTTGTGTCTGGGCATTATATTGTGCGCGTCAAGGACGCTGGGACATTTACTCCATTCACTTTGTAGTTTGTGGTCTCTACTGCCAGATATGTCTCCACATTAATTTCAAAGCATTATCAGCTTTGCGGACGGTTTAACCGTTAGTTCGGTTGCCTGTTTGCTCCAACTGTCATTTACATCACATGGAAGCGCGCGGAATATCGCCTCTTCTACCGCCTTCCATCACGTCACGAGCACCAACGGTGATTCTTCTCGCTCAGTGACTACATTTTTGGAGCACGAGCGAGCTGGGAGCCACCCGGCGCTGCATACCCTACGCACCGCCATTGTTTTTCCTCAAAGAATCCTCCATTGCCGCGCGCGATGACTGGAACTGCACGTTACATTTTTCTGTGTGACAGACAGACTCATTCACCTCACCAATGCCTTCTGTGGCATCATTCTCTGCTTGCTCTGCCCGTGTTCTGCTCTCCGTGGACCTGGCCTTTAGCGCCACTTGCAGACGTATGCTCGTTCGCATAGTGCTGGATGAGATCCTCCGTTACTGACACTTCACCACGGATGATCCACGAGGCAGTGGACACTATGGATTTATGTAGTAAGATTCTTTGGCGCTTACAAGGACATGCTCCGTTTGTGGGCCATTCTCTACTTTTCTTTTCCTGGACTGAGATTCAGGGCTACTCGGCTTTCTGGTTTTCCTTCCTGGGTTTGTTTAGAGAGGTCTAGTGACATGCTCACAATCATCTTTTTAAGTCAGCTAATGAAATAGTAATGTATTTCATAATGTATGCACTTTTGACCGTCTCGTACACATGCATGGGGTACACACCACACCTGTTAGGTTAATTAATTAGCATTCAAGGACATTGGGTACACTCCTTCAGGGGCTTTTGGATCATTTCCCTTGTGTACACCTTACACTTTGTTTCTTCCCTACACAGGGATGGGAATAGTACCAGCCCCATTTGTCCACATACTCTTGCCTACATGGGCTACACACGGTTGTTTCCTTTACACAGGGCACCGTTGCATGAGTCACAGTCCCATTTATATTTATACAGCTACCCTCCCACAGGGCACAGTTTCATGGATCACAGTCCCATTTACATTTATACCGTCACCCTCACTCAGGGCGTCTTCGGGTTATAGTCCCATCTTTACAGGGCAGTACTGTTTTCCTCTACATGGGGGTTTGCTTAACACGGCTAACTTTGTCATGGGCTTTTATCCCATTCACAGTGCTCCTCACTCTTTAACATTGGGGTTGAGGACGGTCATGGGAATTAATCCCATTGACTGTTTTTTACTTTCATAATTTTCTATGATGTTACATTGCTGTTTTATATACGCAAAGTTACACTTTTATCTTATTTGTATTGTCCATTTGGAAATGGGGAGGAGTATATTGATTCTGTTTGTGTCTCTTCGCTTTCTCTCTATTTCCCCGGTTCAGATTTCATATTGATGTTCTTTTCCTTTTCATCTTTGGAATCTGCACCATCCACATTTTGCTGTAATTTCTTCTTTGGTCTTCAGTCTTTCCCTTTCTGTAATGTTCTTCTTTCTTGTTCAGGAGGAATCTCTTCCTTCTCTTCTCCCATTGCTTGGGTATGTCTTCTGTTCTGTTCCCGTCGTGCCTTGTCCTTCTTTCCTTGCTTGCCTGCCTGACCAGTGGATGTGCGTGGGGGTTGTCCTAGGTACGTCTGTCTCTCTATTTTGTATTTTCTCTCTTGCGTCTCACTGTCCCCTTCTTTCTATTTCATTGTAGAGGTTGGGTTTTCCTTTTGATTACATACATTTTACCTTTTCTCCTTGTCTTCTCCCTTCTATTTCCTCACACTGCTTTGTTTGCTCTTTTCCTGGACGTTCTCTCTGTCTTTCCATTGGTCCCTCCTTAGTATCTCTCCATTCTGTTTGCGTGGAATGCAAAATATCACGATTTTCCAAAAACTCTGACAGCGTTAGATTCACTTGTTTTTCTAGAGTTTTGCTTATCCACCACAGCAAGACGGGCTGTCTTTGTGCTGTTGTCTAATTTTCCTTATGGAAATTGCATGGGAAAAAAGGGATTTCTCTGCCCTCCCTCTATATGGATCACCCTTAAGCTTTCAGATTTAGAGCTTATGTTTGTGGCATGTGTAGCTGTACATACACATGCTGTGCATACTGCCATCTGATGGTGGGCTCAACCTTGTGCAACTTGTTTTTGTTCAAAGATATCTTTTCCAGTCACGAGATAAAGTGACTTCACCTATGTCTGGCAATGCACATGGGCATTGGCTCAATTTTTAGCTTATTTCTCTGCCATCTGGTTTGGATATGTCTCTGTGAGCTCCGATTTGCTGCCACGTAGTGTCCTTGCCAGGCTCTCGGATCCGTTCCTCTTCTGTTCAATCAACAATCCTGCCTATCCGTCAGTCCCCACCACCTCTT
Source organism: Triturus cristatus (assembly GCF_964204655.1). NCBI lineage: Eukaryota > Metazoa > Chordata > Amphibia > Caudata > Salamandridae > Triturus > Triturus cristatus. The sequence goes on from NC_140590.1 coordinate 1,294,558,128, forward strand.
ATTCCTTCTGCAGTTGAACACTTCTGTTGTACAGGACTCAGCCCCTCGAACCACTATCACTTCGACGACAATGTCTTTGTGATGGAAAGGACTCTGTTTCTTTGCTGCACAAAATATCCTAGGACATAACGGCACAAAGTTTGCAACATCTGCTGATCCTCCAATTTTTGGAAGGAATCATTTGTGGTGTGTCTCGCATTTCAGAACTAGAAGACGCTTTGAAATCGACCAGTGCATCTCTTCGGCTACCATGGCGCATAGACGGGAGGACGATACTTACGACTTCTTCGTAGAATGAGAAGAACATCTACAGCTTGTGGGTGTTTACAGCATCAAGATTGGAGGAGGCGTCCTGGCTAGAAAGCACTAAATCAGAGGCTGATGCTAAAGTAGAGGGGCCCCTGCCAGCTCAGCACTTGATACTGAAGGTTGCCACAGTAAGTACCACTCTACTGCAAGCCACTCACTTCAAAGAGGCACCAGTTTCGAGCTCCCATGCTTTATCTGGGACCTCCTGTCAACTTCTGCCTCGCAGCCATGGTCGGCACCGAATGTCCGAGCCAAACCCTGCATCCTCCTCACATTTGACACCAAAGTCCTCCTCGAAGCCTCATGCATCTATGCAGTCTGCCGTCTTGACAGCGGTCCAGAAGATGTCTTCTCCACCTTCGTCAGAGCCGAAACACACGGATCCGAAATCCACAGAGCTAAAGCATTCGGAGCAGAGACCCTCGGATGCAAAGTCTTTAGAGCCGAGACCCACTGACCTGAAGCACCCCTTAGTGCCCTTGAGCCATTGCTCCACTTCTGCTCCCTCCAGACCACCCACCACAGTTTCTCCCTCCCCTGCTTCCTTGTATCTTGACCAGCCGATTCTCCAACTACTCCAAAAACAGCTCAATAGGCAACAATAAATCCATATCCAGCCTGGTACCAGCTGGATCCTGAACAAGCCTCCCCAGATATCCAAAGGCTTGGTTCCTCACAGGAGGAAATTGACTGTTGAAGAGGCTCTCAACCCTTTTGTGAAGCCAACGTCAAAGAAGCCTCTGTGTCACAACAGAGGCACCTTTCCACTGCCTCCTATTGCTTCCCATCCTCCTCCTACCTTTCAACTCCACCAGTCACTACCTCGTCTCTGTTACCTGTGGACCCTCATCATTGCCCACAGGGTTCCTCACATTCGGGGGGATGGTAGAGCCCAGGATCACCTTATGACCCACCATTTAATCCCCAGTCCCGACCTCTGGGATGACTTTGACTCAAAACCCCCAGCTGACAATGACCCTGATCTTTATACCCCGCAAAGCCCTCACCCCCGGACGATACCACCTGGTATCTTGAGGTCTTGCGCAGGGTGGTCACCTTCAACAAGGTGGAAATGCTTTTCCAGCCCGAGGAAGAAGACTTCCTCATGGAAGCCCTCTGCTCCACACAGCTGTTTATTCAATACCTCTTGACGCTCAAGGGTACTCCTAAGACAGCTGGTGATGTTTGTAAGGAGTCTGTGAAGGTGTGTGTTGTCACACTTCAGGTGAATAAAAAGTACAAGGCCTCTCCTTCCTACCCACCCTACATCATGGGCCAGCTACCCCCCAGTTCATTAGTCGAGCACACAGGCAGAAGCTCGCCAACTCCCAGAGTACAGGAGATGCGCCCCCTCAGGACTGGGAGATTAAGGTTGATGCTGGTGGCAAACGTGTTGCAGCACAGTCTGCCTCCCATTAGCTTATTGCCTTCTCTCCAGGTACGACCGGGCCCCCGGGGATCAGATGGAGGACCTCATCCAGCATCTCCCAAACAAATATAGAAAACCGGGGCAGGATTTAGTAGCAGAAAGAAAGATCCTTTCCGACACTAACATCCGCTGTGCTTTAGATGCCTGGGACACAGCTGCTCAGGGCATAAACCCTAGCATCATTCTCCGCCACAACGCATTTCTGCCTTTATGCCGGAGGTACAGCAGAACCACATTAACATGCCCTTTGATTGGGAGCATCTCTTAAGCCCACAAGTCAATGAGATGCTAGAGAAAATTACAAAGGACTCTGATACCACAAAACCCCTTGGCGCCTCCCAAACACCAGCTGCCCGTGGCTCCTTTTACCATTACCAGTTTCGCGGCTCATGCAAAAATCCCACCCTTAATACTTCCACAACCATCCTCATGGGACTCCTGCAGGGGGCTATAAGGGTAATAATGGTAGGGGAAAGGGCACAGCCCACAAGGGGGCTGACCCTCAAACAGTGACAGTCTTGTTTTTCCCCACGACCATATAACACCTGTCGGTGAAAGGTTGCAGGAGTTTCTACCCCGCTGGGCAGAAATCACCTCCGACCAGTGGGTTCTAGACCGCATACAGGAGATGTATTGCTTAAAACTCATGCAAATACCACCAAATATCCCCCCACCAACACAGCCTACCCCGTAACATCAGTACCTACTCCAAGAGGAGATGCATGCAATACTCGCCATGGGGACCTTAGTACCAGTACTGCTGCAACACCGCTGCACGGGGGGTATACTCCCTATACTTTCAATTCCCAAAAAGGACGAATCCCTCAGGCCCATCAACAAGTACATCCTATCGGAGCATATTCATATGGAGACACTTTAGGACATAATACCTCTTTTACAGCAAGGTGACTTCATGACTGCCCTCGATCTAAAGGATGCCCTTTTCCACATACCTATCCATTCTGCGCATTGAAGAACTACAGTTTGTGGTGAGTGGTCAGCATGATCAGTTCAAAGTACTGCCCTTCAGGGTCACTACAGTCCCAAGAGTGTTCACCAAGTGTTTGGCCATGGTAGGTGCTCACCTCAGGAGGAGTGGCATCCACGTCTTCCCTTACCTAGACAGTTGGCTGAACAAGAGCGCTACGCAACAGTAATGTCTAGCGCACACACAGACCACCATATAGCTCCTTCACAGCCTAGGCTTTGCGATCAATGCCACCAAACCCCACCTCCAACCCCTTCAGGTACAACCCTTTCTCAGGCCAGTCTTGACTCACGAGTAGGGAAACTTATCCCAGCCCAACAAGGGTGCAAGTGTTCCAAACACTACTGCCTCTTTTTCAGCCAGATCGTCCAGTAACTGCCAGGACCGTTATGTGCCTAATTGGCATGGTGGCATCCTACATATCAATTGTTCCTCACACCAGGTTACACATGTGTCAGTTACAGCAGTGCCTATCAGAGCAGAGGTCTCAAATGGATGGCCATTGGGAGAATCTGTTGTTGATTTTGGGCCGTTCCTCTTTGCTGTCTGCAGTGGTGGAATGACTTTTTCTCAACCCATTCCCGCAGGAGACCATCAACACGAACGCCTTACTCACCAGCTTGGGTGCGCACATACAGGACCACACCATCCAATGAATGTGGACACCTGTCTTGCAGGTTTTCCACATCAACCACCTAGAGCTGTTAGCTATACAGCTGGCCTTCAGGGCGTTCTTCCCCTCATCCAGCAGTCAGGAGTCTTTGTCCAGATGTACCACAACTGCCATGTTTTACCTACAAAAGCAGGGAATGCACTCACTCCAGTTGTCTGCTTTAGCCCAAAGCATTTGGTGCTGGACGATACATCACAGGGCACATCTGCTCATTCAGTTCATTCCTGGAATGGACAAAGACTTGGCAAACCTGCTCAGCAGGACGCATCAACGAGTCTATAAATGGGAACTCCAATCTCAGGCCCTCCTCCCGTACTTCCATCATGGGGGTTTTTCACAGACAGACCTGTTTGTCACTGCTGAAAACTCAAAATGCCCAAGCTTCGCCTTCAGGCTCCGACACCCACAATCCATGGGCAATGCAATTTGGATGGATTGGTCAGGGATGTTTGCTTGGTTCAGAAACTGAGGAAGACTTCCCTCAGTCTTATTCTTGTAACTCCAACATGGCACTCTCAGGCATCACAGCCACCAACAGCTCAATCTTGTGAGTTGATTCCTGAGTTCTTAGAATTTGGCTACCTTAACCTCCCGGTAGAGTGTATCACCATTCTCAAGGAAGCACACAGGCCCACAACTAGAGCCTGCTATGCAGCCAGGTGGAAATGGTTTGTATACTTCTGCCTCCCTAGGCATATTCACCCTCTTACAGCCTCTGTGCAGGCCATTGTTTGTTACCTTCTACACCTACAGAGGTCGAGCCTTGTCTATACTTCTATCAAACATCATTTAGCTTCTGTAGCCGCTTACTTGCAAAATAGACGACTTCACTTTTCAGAATCCCAGTCATTAAGGCTTTTATGGAAGGCCACAAATAGGTCATTCCACCACGTACCCCTCCCGCTTCTGAGTAGAACCTCAAAATAGTACTAACTAGACTAATGGGCCCTCCTTTTGAAACGGTTCACTCTTCATTGCAGTTCTTTTCCCAAAAGATGGCTTTCCTTGTAGCCATATCTTCCATCAAGCGTGTCAGTGAATGCACTCTCTTACATTTAAGAACCTTGCTTCCACCTGCATCAGGATAGGGTAGTCCTAAGAACCGAACCAAATTCATGTCTTAGGTTGTCTCTTGCATTCACCTCAACCAAACAGTAGAACTGCCAGTGTATTTCCCACATCCTCAATCCGTAGCAAAACACACTTTGCATACTTTGGCTGTCAAAAGAGCGCTCATGTACAAGGGTGACAGAACAAAACCCTTCCGTAAGACAAAACAACTCTTTGTATCTTTCTTCAAACCACACCAAGGACATGCTCTTTCTAATGTAGGTGTTGAACTCTGGTTGTTAGGTGCATACAGACCTGTTATGCCGAGGCCAAAAGACCCCTGCCTGTCCCTCCCAGACCCCACTCCACTCGTAAGACAGTGGCTTTAATGACTTTTCTAGGTAATATTCCTTTAGCTGACATCTGGAAAGCAGCTACATGGTCTACCTCTCACACATTTACCAAACATTACTGTGTGGATGGCTTAGTACGCCAGAAAGCTAATGTTTGCCAGGCTGTCCTGCGTACACTTTTCCAATCTGCTGCAACATCCTCAGGCTAAGCCACCATGTTTGGGAGGACTGTTTTTCTGTCTGTGTACAGCATTTGCATGTATGACTGTACATGCCACGAATGAAAAGTGTTACTTACCCTGTAAGCATTGGTTTGTGGCATATAATGCTGGAGATTCACATGTGCCCACCCTCCTTCCCCTCGCATGGGGCTGTTGCAGATGGTGTTATCTTTTTAGCTTTACTTTGCATGATTATCTCTTCTCAATATCTATACTCCATCTACATCCACGCCCTCCATGTGGAAACAACAATCGAACAATGAAGCCGATGGCCATGCCCATTGCCAAAGATAGGTAGTTACTATTCCTTGTGAGTCGAAAAGACCTCTTTGATCAAAAACAAGTTGCACACGTCTGAGCCCAAAACTAGATGGAGTTATGCACAGCATGTGATACATATGTGTATCTTCCCCAATAAGAGAGGATGAAAGGGCTTAAAAATACCTAAAGGTATACTCAAAGCATTACTTTATTACAGAGTACTTCTGGTATGGTTAAAAACATAACCTGTTGGTTATGACGCAAGAAACAATGAATCACTGTACCTCACAAATTACTGCAATTACCAACATGTTTCAACCCCTGTGGCAGCCTATACAGGTTTTGGGTCTTTTTCAGGGGAAAGGAGAACTGTTTTCTAAGCCCCTTTTCTTGTCAAAATAATAGGACCCAAGGTATTGTCCTGAAAACAGATTTATAGGAACTCCCAGGGCTAAGAATAGCTTCCATCGGTTGAGTCCGCTGGAGAGTCTGTTATGAGCTCCAATGTACCCCAATATAGGCCTAGGTAGTTTCATGACCTTTAACCTACATTTGTCACCTTTAACCTACATTTGTCCTACCTTGCTCTACATAATGGTTCTGACGCTGACATTTTACCTAGTTAGGTGCCGAATGAATGTCGTGTGGTTTTCTTCAAAAACTAGCCTCATTTATTATACATGAGGATTCTTAGTATCACAGTAGGATTACCATCTTCTGCATAATAACTCTGTACAAATTCACCACTATCGTCATCTTTGGCTGACATGCCCACAGTACCATTACACATGTAGATAGAACCCCTGAGGGTACCTTTCTGGTATACAAGTACCACATCTTCGCTGGGCAAACCAGAGGAGAAACTTCCATGCTGACAGACGATCTCTAGCACGCGGTGGTCTGGCATGCCTTGCGGGGTGTCCAACTCGAGACCAAGAGGGGGTCCTTCATTCTCTCCCATGAGGCAATGGGCTTGGCTCTTTACTCTACCTACATGCATGCTAGGGTTAGCATCTTAGGAGTATGTGTGACTATTACCTTCTATCTAGAATCCTGCAAATATATTCAATGTTTTAGCACCATGGTAGAACTCTACCTTTTATTTACTCTGTTGGTCCTTGTAATCGTTTATATCTGCTTCTGTCTAATGGTTGTTGCAGCACACGTATTTTATACTAGAATGACGCTGGTTCAATAAATACTTATTGAAAACGTCCCCACCGTTAATTCTGCGAATCTCTCTGAGACAAAGTGATCAAGAGGGACTGAGCGAAAGGTACTGTACTGTTTCCACGATCCTTGAAGGGGCAGGTTTGTCGTGTTTGATAGTTGCCAGAAACTGTCCGCTCCGTGGTAAGGTTGTGGTGCTTATAGTGGCACTGTGAGCTAGCTAGTCTACAGGCTAACATATCCTTTGGGGTTGTCTAGAGTCAGTCTGAACACCAATCCCTTAGTTTATGTTGTCTAAATGTGCAGATCCTATATAGATTTGTAAGAACTACACGACAAGGCACTGTAGCTATTCTAGTGTAAGAGGTTGCCAAATGATGAAGCATGCCTGATGAGTTAAGGGAGGGACGACCTCTCAAAAATCTTTTGGCGACCCTCAGCTCAGGAAAGTCAGAACTGCGATCGTACAGCAGTGACTTCATTACCCGCAAGTATTTGTGTGCATATATCTATATATATCTATATATATCTATCTATATATATATATATATATATATATATATATATATTACCTCGGCCCCGTCACAGAAAGTTTCGTGCTGATCCGTTAAGAAGTGATAAGTAAGAAGGAGGGGGTCCAAAATGTTGATTTCTCATGGTACTTCCCATGTGAAACTTAGCTCTCCAATACAGTAGAATGGCTGAATGGAATTACACCACATTTGGCAAAAAGTTTGCACTTTATTCAGAAAGCATGCCTTGTGTGATTTTGTTTGAATCCCTTAGCTATTTTCGAGAAATAGAAATCTGCATTTAAACAGGAGCTCCGGTTGGGCATGAAGGGGTTAAAAAGTTCGCCATATCTGGGCCATTGATGCCCAGATATTCTCTAAGTGGCCAAATTAAAGGGGACAAGGTAATCCTAAATAGCTGGCCTTAATATGAACAATAGGTTGTGGTAGCCAAAGAACTCATGCAAATGGTCCCTGCGTCCTGAAAATTAAGGATGAGCACACCCTGACCCCTCCCAGGGCATGTGGACCCCCTTAATTGGTTGGCCACAACATGTTGTGGCAGCTATTACAGGAGTCTGGGACATGGTCCCCATTGAAATACATTGTAGTGAATTCCAGGTTTGGAGGGTCACAAAAAGAGCGTATATGAAAGGTGTTAACATATCTTAGTCACAATATAAATCATTTGTTGGTGGTGTTATACTCATTTTAGGAATTCTGGTGAGTTCTCAGGTGATTTTACTCTGATTTTACTAATGCTGACCTTGCAGGGGATTGATGAACCGTTTTTAAGAGAAAACGGTTTTCTCTCAGGGCTTGCTCATAGAGGTTATAGAAGGTGCTCCAGAAGCTAAGATGACAGCACCTTTTCTTCAAGTTCACACTTTCTTCTTCAGCCATATGAGAATGAAGTCCAATATTCGAAGTACAAAATGTGCTTCCAACAGCACCAGCAGCATTTCAGTTACTTCCATTTTGTTTTACTGCAGCTTCCACAGTGTTCTAATTAACAACTACAGCGCTGACATTCTTTATTTATCACAAATGTGTGGCACACCGTGGTGCCAACTTGATGGAATCAAAACTGAAAAACTGAAGGCATATCCTACAGAGGATACTACTGGACACTACAGTTTGTTTTTCATGGAAATTATGGTTCGTGCTCCAGAAAGCTAAAATGAGGACACCTTTTCTATGACTTTTCAAATACCTAGCTCCCTAGCAATCAAAAGCAGCATCACCACAGAGTTCTAATGAACAACTAGAGCACTAATGTTTTGTATTTAAGACAAAAGTGAAACACTACTGAACACCATTTTGTTGGAATAGGAGTAAATGAGCTTTCAGATGTTAATGCAGGTATGAAACCAGTCGGTCAAAAACATGAACGGAGGTATGGATTATTAGCGAATCAAGGCATAATACATTTTTAAAGGTGGTAAAACTAGAGAGTCTGCATAAGTACAGCATCCCATTTTCGTTATCTGTTTTCTCAGCCTTCCCATCTTCTCAATCACGTAACAGCTCCCTAATTTTAAAATCGTAACATTTTATTAGACGAATATGTGTGTGTGTGTGTGTGTGTGTGTGTGTGTGTGTGTGTGTGTGTGTATATATATATATATATATATATATATATACATATGTATATTTATTTATTTATTTTTTTTACTGAAAAAATGATGAAGTGACATAATTAGATTAGGTGCTAAGACCCTAACTTGTTTTAACATTTCCCAGAATTTCACTAAAAAGCCAATGGTTAAAGTGACATTATAGTTAGAAGTTGACTGCGAGGAAATACGTTTATTATATAGTGTGGTCATACGATCTCACCATGTAATACACTCACAAACCCATCTTGGGTCCTGTCAGGCTTGTTTCCAAAACCTCAGCTCAAAGCGGGGTAGCAGTCGCCTCGAGCAGACAGTCTTTGTGAAAGGTGTAGGAAAGTGGGATTCTGTTGCAGTAACCCCCCAAACTTTTGCCAGACTACTGATGCCCTTTTACTTGATGTGCCCTGGGTCCCTGCCACTTAGGTTCCCAGGCCCTGTGTTCTTTCCACAAAACTAACCAAATTGGCATCTCTGGTCACAGGTCAGCCCCTGGTGAATGGTACCACAGGTACCTAGGGCACTATGACCAGGGAAGACCTCTAAGGGCTGCAGCACTTACTGTGCCACCCTTAGAGGCCTTGTACCTTTACACACACACACACACACACACTGCCTTTGCAGGCTGCGTGTTTTAGTGCAGAAAAAAGTGAAGAGTCGACATGGCACACATCCCTGTGTGTCATGCCTACGACCCACTGCCCTGGCATAGATCAGACACCCCTCTAGCTGGGTGCCCTATGCCAGTGGTGAGGGTACAGGTGCATGAGCCCTGTACCCCATACAGTGTCTAAGTCTATTCTTAGACATTGTACGTGCAGTGCTGCCATTAAGAGTATATGGTGCTGTGAGCTTGTCATTACAAACTCCACAGCACCATAATGGCTACACTGAAAACTGAGAAGCTTGGTATCAAACTTCTCAGCACATTAAACCCACACTGATGCCAGTGTGGGATTTAATGACAGATGCACACAGAGGGCATCTTAGAGATGCCCCCTTAAAACGAACCCACCACTAGTGTCCAGGTTGAGTGGGTGCTTTCAGCTGCCACCACCTGACATGTTTCTGGGCCCTGGGTCGAGAGCCTACTGCTCTCTGGGGCCTGAAACAATAGACATCCTGGGACGAGGTGCCAAGTCTCCTCCCCCAGCATGGGTAGGGTTCACCAAGGGGAAGCTTCAAAGGCTTGCCGCCTTTGTGAGCTTCCCCCGGCCACTTGCTTCTTTCAGCAACTGGTCCCTACTGGTTCTGACCCCCATTTTGGGCGGGAGAACCGGCGGGAAAAACTATTGAGGAAGAGAGGTGTGCCCACCTCTGCCAACTCCACCCCTCAGGTGGGGGAGGTGAGGTGAAGCACAACTCGCAGTCCCCGCCATATTGCAGATGGGGGGACTCAGCCAACCAGGGACAGGCTCATGCCCCCCCTCCCACTGGAGGGTGGCATAATAGGGGGATACCTACCCCAGGGAAGGGAGCCATTGGTCCCTGCCTTTTACCTACCTGTAAAACCCCTAAATCTAGTATTTAGAGGCTCCCCTGAACCTTACTTCCTCAGACAAGAAACTACAAGAAGAAGAAGAAGGACCGAACAGCCGTGCAGCAGCTAACAAGAGGAAGACTCCCACTGACTTGCCCCAGCCCTACCGGCCTGTCTCCCCCTCGAACCTGCTCCTGCGAAATCCCGGTGTGTCTTGCAGCCAGCAACCTCAAAAACCCCGGAGGACCTGCCTGCCTTCAACTACAAAGACGTTGTCTCCCGTGAACACCGAATTTGTTAATCTGCAACCTCTGGCTCCATCCGGACACCGCGGATCCGCCACACTCTGCACACGCTGACCACGGCCCTGGCAATCCTGACCTGAGATCCGGTGACCCCGGACCTGCCTCAAGCCTCCTGCCGACGCCTGCAGCCTAAATCCAGAAGGTCCCCCCAACCGTGACCAGGAGCTGGTAAGAAGATCCAACCCTAAAAGGCACCCCTGCACCGATGCCCCATGGCCTTGTGTGCCCAACCCAACGGTGCCTAACCAACCCCTAACTTCCCAACCTACCTCTCACAGTGGTGGTCGCAGCCAGAAGACCTTCGTCCCCGAGCCTGCAGTGCCTTTGCAAACCGGAGGTTCCCCATTTAAACCAACAGGGCGCCCGACGTCGAAACAGCACTCTGCACCCGGCCGCCCTAGAGGGTGCACCTTTGTTTCCCATTTGCCCTGAGCTAAAGTCCAGGATCTCTACTCCCACAACCAAGTGGCCTGCTTGCCAGCAGCCACCAACCTGAGGCCCCCTATCCCCCTTTGGGTAGCATTGGGCCTCAGCACTTTGCATCCAGCCGCCCTAGTGCCGCTGAGGGTGTAATAAGAGTGCATCCTTTACCCTGGGGGAACCATTGTTCTAACCCCAGAAGCTCAACTCTAAAGACCAATTACTTACCTGGTAACCTTTGACTTAATTTCTCTCCATAGGAACCTATTGACTGTTTTTCTCTGAAAAATGTTCTAAGTGTGGAGTTGATTTGTATGGAAACCTGAAAAATAACAATTGTGCAAAACTGACTTTACTTACCTTTTTCTCTAGGAAATGTCCCAGTGTGATATCTAGGCATATCGCACTGAGTAGAAAAAGTAATCTAAAATGTAACGTAAAAGTAACTTACCTGTAATTTTTACTGCAAAATCGATACAAAGTATATGTAGAGCATTCCACAGTATTGCATTGCATTACCAGTAATTCAAACTGTAACCATTTCAAAGTACATTTACAACTGCATTCCAAACTGTATATTTACTGCAAAGTATTTATGAACTTACCTGTGCCAGGCTTGCTTGGTTCTAGGAAATAAAACAACTAAAAGAATATTTTTATACAAAACCATTGGTCTGAAGTTCCGTCTTTGAGTGTGTGAAATCATTTTCTGATTGAGTGGGTACAACAAATGCTTAACACTGTCCTCTGATACTGCCTTACTGCTCGACCACACTACCACAAACAGAGAGTGAGGTACTATCTAACTTTACCTCTGCCTACCTTTGGGGTTCCACTGGACTCTGTGCACACTATACCTCACTTTGATATAGTATATACAGAGCCAGCTTCCTACAAAAGGAGCAAGTGCAAAGCGTTTAGAAGTACAGTTGAAAAAGAAAGAAAACTTAACACAAAGAGAATCCAAAACCAGTTTATAAAAATACATTTTATTTTTTCATATTTGTAGATGCTAAAATGAACAAAATCCAACAGAGGGTTCTGGGTATATAAATTATTAACCAAATAATTCACTGCTTTTTATTCGAAATGCAAAGAAGCATTGGCAAATACTGTGTAAGTGGTTCACTTTGGAAACATTGAGACACTTTTATAAAGTTGTAAACAACTACTCAGACCACCTTTGGTTGACCAACTTTGACAGGAAGCGAGTCACAGAAGTCAAAGAGGCTTCGCTAGACAGTTACTTCTTAGTCAAAGCAGTCACCAGTCCAGTTCCAAGTTCTATGGGTAAATGCCATAGACCTCAATGGTGTGGTCCTGATACAGGATGCTGACGATACTGAGGCTGCTGATCCTGTAATGGGGGTCTTCCTGGGGATACTCCTCGGTCCACAGTCACATCGTACTGACTTGGGACACAGGGGTCGATATCCCTCTAAGTCCAGCTGAAGTCCAGCCCAAATCCATTTGCCACAGCTCTCCTGGTCCAAGGTTACAGCGAAACTAGCGGTTTTCTTTAACTGGTGATAACTCCTGGCTTAGGGCAACCAAAGTGCACTCGGATGACTCTCCCCGGTCCAGCAGACTTGGTTGCATCTTTTGGTGGTCGGATCTCGGTTTCCCAAAGTGCATGTTGTTGGTCAGTGGCAGTCAGGCATTCTTTGCTACTAACTCACCAAGGCTTTCCTGACCCTGTAGGTGTGACAGGAAGGCAACCAACTGACTATTGGAGTCACGTTTTCTGTCTGAAGCTTTAGGACAACTTTTCTTCCAGCTGGGCACAACAGTAACACTCCTCTCTTCGCTAGACCAAGGAGCAGCAGGTGCAGCTCACTCTTGGTGCACCTTCTCTTTGCTGGGTCCAGGGAACAGTAGATCAGACCTTTTTCAGTCCACATTTCAATACCAATGTGATCTTAGGTCTAGGTGCCACTTTTATGCCCAAAATGTGCCCTCTGGGGATGTGGTGACTACTAGCCAATGGGCTAACAGGTCCCCTGCTGCCTAGTGATGGCTTCCTGTGAAGGGTGGCATCTAGCTAGTCCAGAAGGCACTATTCTGCCTGCTCCGAAGATGGCAGAACCCTTCTCGTGGTGTGTGGAGCTCCCTAGGTCACCCCAGAAGGGTGGCTACATGGGGGCTACACACCCACCAAAAAACCCACTCAACTGTGTACCCCTCTCCATCCCCGATGCCAACCTATCTGCAAGAATAAAAGAGCAGTCCTTCTTGTGTGTGTCTACCATTCACACTGCAAAGGCAGCTTCCCCTTTAAAGCTTGCCTTTTGGGCACACACCCTGTTTGACCTTTCTGCCAGGGAGAGTTCACACTTCTTCTAACGTCAGGCCCTTTGTGTTCCTTCCAGAGAGGATTTTACATCTCCACCAAGATGGCAAAAGGCTGTCTTGTGGCCAGCAACCGTAATCTGTCACTGGAAAACTTTAGGCAACAAAGTGGCTACGTACTAAAGTTGCCATTTGGGTGTTACATTAAAGTGGACTTGACCATCAAGTCGGGTTTAATGCAGCGATTCTTTAAACTATCAGTTTTAGTAGCCCGATTCAGAAGTTAGCACTGCTGAATTGTGAGCATGCAACTCTGTATTCTCTGTATTGCATGCTCACAATTCTACTATCCTTTCCACAGTACTAATGACAGTACAGGAGTTTAGTCTGGTCATGTAAAGTTTTAATTCAATGCACCCTGCCTTTAGGGCTCAGTAGGCCTGCCTTAGGGGTGACTTATAAATATTAAAAAGAAAGGTTGGAGCTCTGCCATTACTTTAAATGGCAAAGTCAAGTTAGCAGCTTAAAACTACTCTGACAGCCAGCATTAGCAGGTAGTGTAGTGGCACAATAAGTGTTGCAGTCCAAAAGAGATACGTTAAAGTACAAGCCCTGGGTAGCCCTGCCATTATATGGTACGAACTTATAAATTGGTTAACTTATGCCAGTTGTGGGTGAACCAATCAGACATATACCTTTTAAGGGTTAGACCACTGGCACTGAGATCTGGTTAGTAGGGCTCAGTTCACCTTCATAGTAGAAAAACCAGCATCATCAGTCCAAAAATTCGGGGTGATCATGTAAAAAGAGGCATTTCCTTACACTAACATTAAAAACCACTGACCTACACCAATTCTAGTTTAGTGTACTAACAATAACTTGTGCCCCCATCATGCGCTACTCATGACATTAAAATTAAAAAAGCCTCTGTTCAATTTCATTGTTCTTTCCCTGGACCTGCCAACGATGCATTAAACGGAACGTATCTGTCCTCAAATTACAGGTTGTGCTGAAGTTATAATTACACATAACACACAGTCACAGGGCAGTCATGAAAAATGGACATGCATTAAAATCATACGAAATCTGCCTTTTTGCAAATACCCGACTGCTTGAATATGTCAAATATATGGCTGTCAAACCTGGACTCCCAATGGCTTTAGTTTAACACTAAAGTCTGTGTTGATGCGGCGCGGAGGGCAACTGAATGGACTGTACATGACAAGAAGTAACACAATTGGCGTACAAAAAAAGAGACGCAATTCTTTTCTCATTATTTAGCAAGCATTTGCAATGCAATAAATAGGTCTCACATTTACACGAGTTTGTGCTATTGACATTGTAAATGACCATGCCTTTTATTTTTGTTTTAGTTTTTCAAACATAAATAAAAGGCATGCGAGACCTATTGCATTGCAAATGCTTGTTATGGGAGACTGAAGGCACAGGAAAAAATAATGTGGTAACAATGGCGTCCTACCCAGGTGGCAGTTCTAGGCAGCATTTGAAATGCAGGTCATGACGGAGCTGCCTTCCAAATACGCCTGCTTAACTCCCGACATATTAGATAAATATTTATTCTATATTAATGGCTCAAATAGTTGTCCTCGGAACTGCTCCGTGCACAATGAACTACCAACCTTAGAAAGGCATTGCCTATGTTTGGGTGTTAAAGATCTACCAAACCGGAAGACTATTTCTTATTTCAAATGTATGGTTATCCAGCCGGGTTGGAGCGGGAGCAACTGCAGCTATTGTTAGTGCTGAGCCGCCACCTTGTGGTGTGTCAGACACCCCACATCTGCTGCTGAGCCAGCACAGACTCGAGCCTCCATTTTGTGGTCGGTCAGCGTGGGCCGCCATCTTGAGAGGGCACGGTTTTTAAGCATGCCTGCAGGCAAATGTTCGTTTCTATACCATAAATGCAAATATGGTTATTTTTTAGGTCTCGCCTGACCCAGCGCATGCGCTGGTCTGGCGAGACTTATTGAGAGGGCTCCAAAAAGTTCTACCAGGCCAGCCTGGAGCTACAGTGCATGTGCGCTGGCGCACGCGCCGCGCTTTACCGCGATTACTTTCCCTTTAGCGGCCGCACGTCCGCTTTGCATAGCCAATAGGTCTCGCTTTTGGGACCTTATAAGTATTTAGTTATGCAACTGTTGCATGGCTAAGGACTTATAAGGTCCCAAAGGCGAGACCTATTGGCTATGCCAATGCTTGTTTTTTCTTTTAACCAGATAAGGTTTGCTTTGGATAATTATTCCGAATGGAAAATAAAGAAAGATAAAAATACACTGATTTGCATTTTTGTACTCTGTTTATGGGGTGAAATATGTAACACGCATTTTTTATGACTATTTTTTCCACCTAATTTTGATAGCTACGTATTCTTTCCTACATATAGATTTAGTGAGGTGTGTTTAAATTGTGATCAGTCGGCTCATTACAAAATGCCAGCCGTAATTACATAATGCTGATAGGAGCCACCTCACAGCACTGCTGGGAAGTGCACTGTTTAAAAAAACAAATGGGAGGCTGCCTGTGGAGAGCGTGTTAAGCCGTCAGTAAAAAATCCAGTCGGGGTGGGCGGGGCCAAAAGAGGACAGGGTGGTAACCAGGAGGGACTAAAAAGCCTCAGTGACAATCATAAGACACTGTTTAGCATAACCAATGACGCAAAATGACGCACACCAATCGAAATTACGGGCGGAGACGAAACTTAACTTCTAAAAGTATATTGATTCCAAGAAGCCCCTGCAACACCAGGCGAGACCTAAAAATGACCTTTCCATGACTAAAAATGCTACTATAAAAAACTGTGCACCGAAGAGTTAATTTCTACATCTACATTGTATTGTTAAAATAGTGCAAAATGTGATCTCTTCCTTAAACCCCTTTCACTTTTACAATGGACTTTGTATAAGAACACATTGGCGTACATGTGGCAATCATTTTATAAGTGAAAATAAAGTTTATACATTTTTCAGCTGTATATGCAAGGACACAAACTCGCCATCTGCACAGATTCATAACACAGACCAAAATGAAAATATGTGTCAGAAATGCTGAATAAAGAATCTGAAAGAGCGCGCAGAAGCGAGTATATCTCATGCCAGTGCAGTTCTTCCTTCCCAGATAAAATGAATGATTGGGCCTGGTGAGCTTTCACGCACCGCTGCAATCATTGCATATATATATAAAGAGAAACTCGTAAAATTCTCTAGAGAAAAAACGAATTGTTTTTTTCACCTTTACAAGTAACCGAATAATGTTGATCTATTTTTCTCCACAGTTATTTCTGCCTCCTACTCCACCCGCCGTCCCTACCCAAGTGGAGAAGGCCTCGAGCAGTTCAAGGACCGGGCGCCGCCAAGCCAGACCGCCGGCCCTTGATGGGTGGTGCTACATCCCGTACAGGTACAACCAGAAAAAAACGTCGGCAAAAATACTATCCCACTCCATTAGCCTTTCCTGGTATGGACCCGCCTCCCAGCTTCCTTAAATGCCTTTCTTTTATTTCTTTCCTTCTCTTTCTACATCTTCCCTGCAATTGACTTGCAAATTTCTTCACCCCATCCTTGCTGACCGATCTCCCACAGCTCTTACAGTTTTCTGATAAGGCACAGACCCACTGAAAGGGAATCCTAGGAGACACAAATATTTATACTCGACATTTCATAACATTTCTTCGGTGCCGGACTGGTATGCAAGCATGAAAATACAAGTATGCTGTAGACAAAGTGGTTATGTATTTCCATCAAATCTTAGCAAAGTAATATTGGAAAGAGGATTCACCGTCCAATGCATAAGGTTCATTTGCCAGATGTCTACTTTGTGAAGTTTAAAATTATATCTTTTGAGTGAGGGGTTGTTCAGAGTGTAGCTGATTGGCTGTTGAACTTCCTAAGTAAAAACCAATGTCTGATAGGATCCCCTTTGCTCTCAGGTTTGTGTCTGTCCTCTCCGGTTAATTTCAACAGCTCTTACTGTGACATATTCCCAGCCTGACTTTCCTTCAAGTCTATTGTTGATTCCAATAACAATTGCTAATAGCATTTACAGCTCCTTCCACCTCACCTCTTGCACAACACAGTGGACTGTCTTGTCTTCTATTACTATCACAATAACACCCAACTCCATCTGTGTATTACCAGGCCTTAGAAACTTTTTCTTTCTAATACTATATTATCTATGGCAATGATCTGAATAAAACATAATTGATCTGAAACCAAATTACTTTTCTAATGTAACAAACTGTTAACCAACTATAATCAATACAATATGGTCAACTCATCCTAGGTCAAAAAATCACCCTATTGCCAAGCTCAAAAGCCTGGGAGTCGCCATCCGCTATAAACAAATCTTAACAATCTCTTATAGAGTCAATGCTCAGCAGATACCACCAAATTCTCTTAGGTGTTCGCTCTTTCACTCCCAAGTGTGCTGTCCACTAATGGCGTGAAACTCCATCTACCCCATACTCTACTACAACTACAGACTTTCATTGATTTGCCAAAAGGAAAAATATCCTGTCTCCATCATGAGGCACAGGACATTGCTTTCGTCTCAAGGTGCTTATGATGTAAAACTGCCTTATTTTAAATTCTTCTCACACAAAGACTAAGCCATATAAAAATCTGTAAGCATTTAAATATTGTAACCTGAAATCTCATAACTCTTTAACAGAATATAGAACAATGTCTCTTGAACAAGTACTCATTCAAAGAATCCCTTAAAGCATCACACAAAATCATTGCAATGGAAATCCGGACAGTTTGCAGCCCATGGAACTTGGCAGTGGAACATACTTACTTCGTAACCGATACTAACCATTTACCCTATTCCTTTCACCTTCTCTAAACTTTCTATGTACCAACTCCTCCAAGCCGTAGGGCCTCGAAGCAGTTTAACGTGCAAAGCTGTGTTTTCATTCATTTATTCAGGGTCATAGTCCAAGTGACATCTAGCATGTGTCTGTGCATGGTTAGTGATTGAAAGGGTGAAAAGTTCATCACAGGACTGTCCCGGATTGTCTCCACCTTACAGACAGGTTGCAGTCTGCTCACAGTATTTCATTTTAGCTCAGCACAGGGTTAGATCATCCTGATCCCTCAAATAAAGGATCCCTTGCTTGTCTCTTCCACATGCACTCTACCCTCAGTTATCTGAATCATATGTGTTTACATTTATCAGATTAGCAGCAGCTAGGTTTGGCAGTTTGGAGAAACATACGACTGATGGTGAGGAGCTAAGACACATTTTCAGATTTTATTGGAGCAGAAGTCAGACTCCTCTGGCTTTACTGGTTATAATGCAAACACAAATTAGAGCTACTATTCCTAAAGAGAAAGAGGAGATATCTAGAGGTTGTGCAGGACTCGGGCATATGCACAATGGAAGTCAACAGGACTGTTTCATGTTGCCCTCACACATCCCAATCAATCAATCAATCAATCAATCAGAACATTTGTAAAGCCTACCACTCACCCGTGAGGGTCTCAAGGCGCTGGGGGGGAGGGGTGCTGCTACTGCTCGAATAGCCAGGTCTTGAGTAGCCTCCTGAAGGTTAGTAGGTCTTGGGTCTGCCGTAGGAGGATGGGGAGGGTGTTCCAGGTCTTGGCAGCGAGGTGGGAGAACGATCTGACATGGCCGACAATGATGACTTTTTCCCCCTTGCAGAACCTTAACTTACTCAACCTTTCCAGGACTGTGCCTGACCCCAAGAGGACGTCTGGAATTCTTTCGGACCATAGCTCCCCCCCTGACCCCAAGATGGCTGCTACAGTTTTCTCTACCGCCGGACTCCGAACAGACCTTGATCCCATCCCCCATCGGCCTATATGGTAGCCCCTGCTCCTTCTCTGGCTTGTATTTTACTCCCCCCCCCCCCCCTCACCTCCTTCTTTTACCTCTATCCTCATAGCCTATGTATCTATTCAAACCTGTTTTCCCCGAACGTTGAGACCTGAGGAACATGGCTGATGCCCGGTGGAGTTGCTAGACAACTAATGAGGAGATTGGTCAAAAGTAGGGCGTGGCAGAGGTGCCGCGCTCAGTCGTGCTAAAGGTTTCTGAGTGCGATCTGGTAGTCGCACCTAGCCACGTCCTCGGTTTCCCCCGAATGTGCTGGTTATAAACCTCTGACTGAAGCTCACCTGCATCTCTTTCTGTGCCATCTGAAGAGTGGCAACGAGAATGGAAGGAATATAAAATTAAACAACTACAAGCTGATTGTGGATAGCCAAGGATGATGCTGCTTCTGATATGGCTATCAGTATGATGATAGGCATGGGGGACTTAGTGGTGAATATCTGGACAAGCGAGAGGAGTGGGGCAAAGATATGGAGAGTGATATGATAACTTGTGTAAAAGTACATATTGTTAGTGGACGGTCAAACAAGCTGAACCAATGAAGACACCGCAAATATTCTTAAACATTCAAGAGAAATCGAGAATAGCTGCAATGAATGCATGTGTCCCTCTGGAGTTAATGACCATTCATGGGTGGGTGGTGAAGTCAAGAGAGGGAAATAGTGTTGGATGCATAGTGATAAGTCTGTCTATAGGGGTTCTTCCCATGATGCAAGTAGAGTTGCCTCCGGGCCTGTCAGAGAAATTAGTGATTTATGTACTGGACCTGCTTCGGTTAGCAAATGATGAGTGTTATGTATTTCTTCTTTTTGAATACTACCCTGAAATTACTTTGTGATTAACTTCTCTTCCGGGTGTTGATTGATGGGTGTTTTTGAGCATGTTTTTGAGTATGTTTTTACAAGGGCAGTATTACCAGGTTTAATTTAGTTGCAAATGTTGTGTGCCAAGATGCCTATGACCGCTTGCATTAGTGTTGCATTACACTCAGGATGGGTAACATTTTCTCATCCTGAGAGTAATGTGAGGCTTGAAAGAAGCAAAAGCCTCCTAAATCACGGGGCGCAGCCAGCTGTTCAGTGACCTGTACAGGTGCTGTTGTTTGCATATCGTTCAAGGTCACGGGCACTTGATGGTTAAGTCATCTGTTTGGTCTATTACAGAAGTGTGACCCCCTAGGATATAACCTGAACAAGTTAGAGAGTCGAAAGAGATATGAGGGAAGGTGTAGGTCCATCAAGAGCTTTGTAAACCACATGTGGATAGCAGAAGAGCCTAAAAGACAGGAAATCTTTTTCCAGACATGGGTATTTACAAACAGTGCTTAATTGGAGCCGTGGTTGCAGGTAGGGCAGGTGGAGAATGGGACCTCTTTTTGATCATGAGACTTTGACCCAGAACAAGAGAGCGAAAGGCAGAAAAAGGAGCAAGAATGGGGACTAGAAAAATGGACCAATAGAGACCAGTGGGAACGATGAAAAATAAGCTGTGAGATTATGATAAAAAGACCGGAAGCGTAGAGTAGGGGATGAAAAAGAAAGTAGGTAGAAGGAAGACTATTGAGCCTTGCGTTAAGCATCGCCAGCGGCGGCCTTCTTGAAACAAAAAGCTTGGGCCGCAACTTTTACAAATGGAGCAGTATTCACAAAGAGAGGTCTTTATGGTCGTGAAAGTCTCTGCACTTAGTGGGTGCTCAATGTAATGTGAGCATCCTGTTGAGCACCCTGGAAGTGACAGAGAGTGGACACACGGGAGACAGGTGGACATGGTTTGCTGAAAAAGTGAATGGAGGAAGAGAAGCTTTGTCAGGTAATAGTTCTTTCATGGCAACCGCAATTACTCTGTATCACTTCATTTCAGAATTCTCTTGAGGCAAAGCCTAGGCTCGTGAGACAGCGGTGGTAGTGGTCAGATCAAACGTTAGGATCGGGGTCAGAAAAACATATGTTGGCCCGAGAAGCAAAGTGGAGAATGAGACTTGAAGCAACAGAAAAGGATAACCTATCGATAGATGTTATTTTTTGCTCTTATGTGATTGTCAAGAGGTGTAATTCTGACAACAGATGTTGATAACTTGATAGCTTTTAGATAAATGCACCTTAATAAACAAATTGTTGTATGCATACAAAAACAAACGGTTATCCTGACAAATACTGTTAAATCGAAGGTGTCCTGTCACACAGGGCTCGTGTTTTTTATTTCACTTCATTTTTTATCATAAACGCAGCATAATAGCACAGAACTAAGACTAACAAGCAGTGGGAAAGCTCAACGTTTTGGTGTTTAGTTCGGGACCGTGTTTTGTAATTTTGGGTTGACAATATGGTGGTGCTCCCAACTATTTTACAAAGAAAATCCCACTATAAAGCAACATCTTGGGCTGAAACAATATGGAAGCTGAGTGAAGGGCCCCATTCGCTGGATAAACTGCATTAGCAGAAGTGAGCTGCACACTCACAGGGGAGTCTTCCGAAAAGAAGTCAGAAGATGAAGTTTGCATTTTGAATGGTGAATTTCAAGCTCCTGTAGGTGTCCTTCCAAGAACAATACACCAATCGTGCCAATTCTATTTGCAATTTAAGGACACAGCTGGGATGGGGTCAGCCGCCATGTATGTATAGGAAGTCCTAATGAAAGGGTCACAGGAGCATGGGGGCGGGGGGGCCATTTTTAGTAAGTTCGAAGGGGTGTTTCAGGCATGCCAGAGGAGTATGCATTAGAGCAGGCATCCCAGGATACAACAATCCATGCATATGTGCCAACTGTTAAATTCAGCCCTTGTAAACCTGTCTCTCTCAGGAAATGACCAGAAAGCCATTTACTCATCCATTGTAGTTGGGCCACTAAGTAATATTTTTTCAGATTTGGTAGACTGAAACCTCCCACGTCAACTGGTAGTTGTAACATTGAGAGAGCTACTCAATGTCAAACACCCCCCCCAAACCTAGATTAAGCTAATGATTAGGTGATCAGCTGGAGGGTTACAAAAAAGTATAACAAGCACGGGAGCATAACCATTTTAAGTAGGGCCATCTATCGCTGTCAGAGGAAGTGAGGACCAAAATGCAGTCTATGTCTTATGGTAGTGGTTCCCAAACATTTTCGACCTGAGGCTCTCTTGACCTATTGTCCCGGCTCCCCATTATGTAATTTTTTTGGGGGCAGGTTGGGGTATGTAGGCTCGGGCTCAGGAGTACTTCCATTTTTCTCCCTGAATATAATTGAGATGAAGCCAATTAAGGTATTATAATCCTAGATGTAATCCTATACTGACCACTGCGGATCCCCATGCAGGGTCAATGACTGATTGGAGGGACAAGTGGTTCTCGGAGAAGTGAACTTTTACTGCATTGTGATGTAGTGCTCTTTAAAGAGGTGTCTCTTTAGCTTATTCCAGAGCAGGGTTAGGGGAGCTCTGTCAGCGGTTTCCTGCCCAACTTGTTGTTGCTTGCACACGCAGGTGTGGGACTTAGTCCCCCAGTGTGCTTTGTGACTGGGAGGGGCCTCATGACGTTACAACTCGGCTTCCAGCCTCCCACAGTGCAGGAGCTCTCATCAGCGGTTTCCTGCCCAACTTGTTGTTGCTTGCACACGCTGGGGTGGGAATTCATCCCCTAGCGTGCTTTGGGACCGGAAGGGGCCTCGGGACGCTACCACTCTACCTCTGGTTCGAACTCGTGCACACAGCGCATGCCCGGGCGAAGACCGGACAAAGACGAGCCCATCTTAGCCCGTTACAGGCCAGGCTGGACCTACCCTTTTGCTTTGCATCTTTGCGTCCTTGGCCCTGTGACGGATGACCCGCCTGCATGCATTTTCTCAAGTTACTGTTTGTAAAAATCTTGATTTTATTCTTACCAGTGTGCAAATCTTGTGACTAATATGGGCAAAAAAAAGGCTGTCACCGGCCCTACCCTGGGCCCCCAAGTTCTTTCACACTTAACTATTGATAGTTTTCTGGTGTGGGTGGTGTACCTTGTGTCAAACGAAATAAAATTGGCAGAACGTCTGCTTTCAATTGCATCTTAGATCCTTGACAATCCTCACCTGTCGCATATGCTTAGGTCCCCCATTAATAGTCCTGACGATCTTACAGTGCCTGCGTCTTGCTCTGCAATGTTACAAGATCACTCCATGTGAGACAGTACAGGTGAGGATGGCCCTGTAAGTATTGGCCTAGTGGTCGGGCCACCTCTGTTAAAGACATGGCTTCTGACGTCTGCTCACCAGATGTAGAGCCCACAGCCAAAAGAAGGAAAAAAGTGCAGAAACCTAAACCGCTCAAACGGAAGCAACCACCAGCAATCAAAAGGCAGAGGATTCGGTGATTATGCTTCCTACAAGTATCTAACTGTGGGAAACCCTAAGTGTGAGACTTAGCGAGCAAGTTGACCATCCCTGGAACATGCTTGCCCCCACATCTTACAGCCTTAGGTTGCTGTGGATCCTAACCATTCTCCATCCTTACAAGGGAAGTTGGTGATCGAGACAGTGCAATCTTTTTATCATGGCCTACATCTGTAGATACAACTCCAAACTTGCAGCCGCAGAAATTCGGACTTTCTCATCTTGTCCCGACAATTAGCCAGATAGAAAACAGCAACATTTGGCACAACTTCCTGTGATTAACTTTCCTTATATGGTAGTCTTAGCCGAGGTGTCTAGTCTTTCGGTGGTTTCTCCCAAACAAACAATGCCCCTGTAAGCGGGGTAGGAAATATTCATTGATTCACCCGTTGATGGATTGTGTACTCTTCCTTGAGGCAAGGAAAAAGATTCTCCAACCTGTATTCAAAAAGTACAGGATACAGTCGAGAGAAATGGGCTTAAATTTGCTGTGTGATCTTAGATAGCAGGATGTAGCCATAGCCCCCATACCTGCGAAAAGTGATAACATCTCAGTTTAGGCTTACTTCCTCTTAGTGTTCTATGATAAAGGTCGGCTCGCCCTTAAGCTCGCAGAGTGGTGTTTTGATCTGACAAGTAATGTGTCACAAGTTGTTGATAATTTTTTTATTATAATTCGTTTAAAATGTTTTTAATATGTGATGGACTGTTTCAAAGATCCGTTTGCATCAAGAGAATGATCTGGCATGGCCTAGCGTGAGAAGGGACATTCGACCTGTTAACAAGATTGATTAAGAGAACCCATGTGATTGTGATAAGCTGCTATGCACACTGCACTTTACAATGTTGTGCCATAAAAAAATGATCTGCAAGTTAATGGTTAATTCGGCATCTTTTGTCTTTGTAATACTTAGGTTGTCAACCTTCTGCTGTCTTTTACCGTCGTAAATTTTAAGTGGTTATCTGGCTATTAACCAAAGTCATGTGTTGGTCAAATCTCCAAATGAGTGCTGCGCGCTATTACTTTTATTACATTCAGGATAGTTTACTTATGAACTGGTAATATGCAATATTTCTGTAAGAATTGATTTCTTGAGCTGATTTTGAACATTGGCGCCCAAAAATGAAGTAATCTACTGGCTGAATAGTAATGTGAGTTGCCAGAGAGATTTACACAATGAGATTTTGTGTGTACAGCTGGTGAGGGGGCATTGAGCTCATGGAGAGGCAATTCCCCGGTGATACCATAATTATCTATGTACCTAACCCCTTGGTTGCAGGTGAAGTTTTGGTCATGGCAAGAGCCGGCATGGTGAAATCAAACACAATTAGGATTCAGCCCTTTTGTTATTTTTATGAAAACCTACCTGACTCTTGTGTCTTGGCTGACTGGCTGCTCACCTTCTGCCACGCCAGACATATTTCTGGATCCCTGTGTCGAGAGCTTCCCGCTCTCGGGGTCCTGAACCAAAGTGTATCCTGGGCAGAGGTGCCAAGCCTCCGCCCCCATGATGGGCAGGGTCCAAGAAGGGGAAGCTTTAAAGGTTGCCGCATTTGTGAGTTGCCCCAGCCATTTGCTGCTCCTAGCAATTGGGCCCCACCGGTTCTGACCCACATATTGGGCGGGATAATCGTCAAGAAAACCAATATAGGAGAGGTGTGCCCACCTTTGCCAACCCCACCCCTCAAGTGGGGGAGACGAGGCAAAGCACAACTCTCGGTCCCCACCATCTTGAAGATGGGGGGACCCAGCCAACCAGGGTGATGCTTATGCCCAACTCCCACTGGAGGGTGGCATAATTAGGGGTGGACCCACCTCAAGGAAGGGACCCATTGGTCCCAACCTGTACCTACCTTAAACATCCCGACATTTAGTATTTAGGGGCAACCCTGAACCTTGCCTCCTCCGACAAGAAGACGCAAGAAGAAGAAGGACCGAAGAGCTGTGCTGAAGAGGAGAACACCAACTGACTTTGTCCCAGCCCTACTAGTCTGTACCGACCTCGACATTCTCAAGCGAAATCCAGGTGTGTCCTGCAGCAGGCAGCCCCCTGAGAACCCGGAGAACCTGCCCTGCCTTCCCCAACAAGACTTTGTGTCCTGTGAGCACCGGTTTTACTCACCTACAGACTCTGGCTCCGGCCAAATCCGTGAGTCTGCACCACTCTACAGCTGACACCCACGGCCCGATTTCCAGTGGCCCAACACCATGAGGAGGTCTCACCGTCGATTCTGACCTGGGATCTGGTGATCCCTGACCTATCTCTTGCCTGCAGCCCCTTTCTGGAGGATCCACCCGACCACGACCGGAGCCGTTAAGAATTATCCGATGCCAAAAGACACCCCTGCATCCGACGCCCCACAGACTTAGGTGGCCTAACTGACGGTGTCCAGGCATCCCACGACATCCCATGTTACCTCTCCATCCGTTGGTCACCTCGAGAAGATTTTCATCCCCGAGTCTGCAGTGTTTGTTGCAACTGGAGAATCCCCATTGAAAACAACAGGGCACCCAACGCCGAAACAGGGCCCTGATCTTAATTCCAAGAGCTTTGCTCCCACAACCTTGTGGCCTGCTCATGAGCAGCCACCAACCAGAGGCCCCCTATCCCCCCCATTAGATAACACTGGGACTCAACACTCTGCACCCAGCTGCCCTAGTGCCGCTGAGGGTGTAACTAGAGTGCATCCTTAACCTCATTTTTAGGTCTCGCCTGAGCCAGCGCATGCGCTGCTCTGGCGAGACATTTAGTGAGTGGGCTTTCAAAAGTCCGCCATCTGGCTTTCCTCTCTCGTCATGGTGCGCGCATATCGCATAGCTCGAGGCATCCTTACAGCGCGTGATCACTTTCGCGGCCGCTCACTTTCATTTTCTTCCAGCGCGCGATCATTTTTGCGGCCAATCCAGATTGCACCCCTGCTTTGTATGAGCTACTCGCGCATGGAACCTGGAATCTTGTGAGCTCCTTAAAAAATAAATAATGAAAGATTTGTACATGTACTAAACGATACAGCTGCATTTTACGCTCATTAAATGGGGGAACCACTCGTGCATTAGTTTTATGATGCGCCCACGTCCAGGCTAAAAAAGAGACACAAACGGTATATTTAAAGAGCCCTGCAGCTGCATGCTTCAGAGGGTATGCGAGGACACGGCAGCAGATGTAGGTCACTAAACTCACCACAAGCTTCGACAGAACAAAAGTAGCTGAGGCGACAACGGCACCGGGCACGGGACACCGCGCATGAACATTTTTACCACAGCAAAGTAAAAAATAAACCAAGGAGAAAACTCAAGATCAGCACACAATAACTTATTCTCTTAAATAAAACACATTAATGCTAAAAATACAATGTTGATCCATCTCAAAATATATAAACCCTTTCACTATTTGTGATATATTTTATACTCTGGTTTACCTACACAGGTTGCTGTGCTGGTGGACTAAACGTATGTTTACCAATTGTGAGATAAAGTTAATAATAAAAAAACTTACACAACATTCCAGTTCCCTGTACTCTAAGGAGAAAAGCCAGGTATGGCGTAGTTCGTTATACCAAGACTTGACGCTTTCTGACTTGGAAATAGCCCCGCCCGCCATGTGACACTTTTTAAGAGCCCTTTGGTGTCCCTTGTGTTTCCGAATTTGTGTCGCTACGTTGCACATGGGGGCAGGGACTAGGAGTTCAGACAAGGATAATACATGGGAACACAGCTTTAAAACTCGTCGATGAGCAACAATTTAATTTTATTTCAATAATAGTCCAAAACGAACCCCTGTGCATTCACAGACAACTTGGAAACCTGTTGGGAGTCCCTGAAACAGTTGCAGTTGGGGAGGAGCCAAGATGGCGACCGGAGCAGACGCTTGAGCGCCCGGCTCCGTCGGTCCGTGGCCTCGGACTACTATCCTGATGCTCATCCTTGCCGATTCTCGAGGTGCACCGTGTGCGAAGACGCGCTGACCGCGCTGCTGCTTTCCCGGAGTCTCAACCCGCCCGGATGCCCGTGTTCTGGGTGCTTTTGTCCTCGGCACTGAACCCTGCGCCCTTACGGCCTTTGCCGGCCTCCTGGAAGCTCCGCAGTTACCGGACCAGCTAGCGCTAACCTGAGCCCCGCGGTCCCGATCTCGCCTTGCACCATGGATCGTTGCCGGATGAGCCCGAGGAGAGACGGCCGGACACCTTCTGCATCCTGTGCCTGACGGGCTGGAGCTGTGGGGTGGGCCCCGGTGCGGTGAGTCTCCTGCCCCGCTCTGAGGACCGAGCTGCGGGGGGCTGCTGCCCCCTTTGCCTATTGCCTAGCCAGCGGCGAGGGGGACCGGCGAGAAGATAAGCGACTGTCGGCCTTTCCTGTTGCGGCGTAGACCTGAGGGGAATTGACCCCTTGCCACGACCCCCCCCCCTGGCCAGTGCACCGTATAGCGGCAAAACATGGCGTTGAGTGCCTGCTCGCGGCTGGGGGGTGATACTCCGGTCTCGCCCGCTGCCCACTTCGCCCTCCCTCTTCCGGACACCAGCTCCACAGTGCCGTCCCGGATTGTTGCTGATGTTGGGGCCCAGCTTCCGCTGACATGCGGCTCCGTTCTGGCTGTCCTGCGGGACTTTCAACTACAGATGTGCGCTGGCCTGCAGGCGCTGAGTGAGAGGTTTGACCCCATACTGTCGGCTGCGGGCCGTGAGCGCACTGTTTGTCATCCACAGGGCGTAGGTCTCCCGGTGCTCTTGTCCTCTTGCGGGGACGCAGCGGCGGTGTATGATTGTGCTACACTGGTGCCTTCATCTAGCGCTCCCGGCGCCCAGGGTCCACCGCTCTCCACCTCAACTGCGGATACTTTGTCCCCCTGGTCATGGCAGCCTGCTTCATTGTTCCCTGCCTCACCGCGTCCGCGAGGCTATCCTGCTGAGCGACACCTAACGGCTTCGAGGGACCGTCCGCGGTGGCCCACTGCTGCCTTTTTCTGGAACTCCTGTACTTTACTTGCCAGGTTTGGATTTTATGTGGTGCAACGAGGGACCCCAATCGGTGGTCGGCGGCCATTTCGTGATCCTACTTCATCATCCTCTCACAAGCGGCCATCTTGTCTTTGTCTGCTCGGGACATGGGGCCTTCACGCAGGAGCTGGTTTAATCCCAAGCCCGCGATCGGGCCAGGGCTAGACTGACTTCTATCGCTATGGTTATGGACGGGCTGGCCTGGGATTGGGACTGTATGTATGTTTTGCGCGCACTCGTCGCGACTTGTATCCCTTGCTTAAACTGTGGTGCCATGGTATCTTTGCATGCCGTTTTTTTTGGCGTAGAGGGCTTCCAGTGTGTGGGGGCCATAACTGGCTGATGGTTCGGGGCGCTCTGGTGTCCAGTGGGCTCCTCCTCACCTTCTTTTCTGCTTTCTTCCCTTCTTTACTCTGTTCCTACTTTCTCTCTTCTCTATATTTCGGGTTCATTGGGCGACAGGCACTATGCTGGGGGGGGGGGTAGGCCGTAGCCTCCGCATTGGTGTAGGGTGGGGGGGTAATACTCTGTTCTCAATTAGTTCTATGGGCCTTTCTCTTTTATGTCTCTGTGCTCTACTTTCTTCGATTCGGGGTCCGGGTGTGGGGTGGATCGAGTGGGGGCGGCTCTGGAGGGGCGCGTACTTGCTTATGTGACTATCCTGATATATCTCTGCACCGCCTCACTGATTGAGATTTTACTCCCATTGTTGTTCTTACTGATGTTGCTGCTCGCCCGTGTGGTGAAGCTATCTTGCGGACTCGAATCTACTTTGCTCTTATCCTTCATTGACTTTTTTTTCCCTGATAAAATCATCAAAAAACTTAAAATTAACCTTTACCTCTCCTTCCCCGGGTTTCAAAGATATCTCCAGTATGTAACGTATAACCTGTTGTTAATCCTGACCGTTGATGCACGGGGGCTGTAATGTGGGTATCAGTGCTTTACTGTATCGTGGCCGGCCTGACGGTTGTAGGCCCGTATTTGTTCTTTTAAGATGCACGAATAAAGGTTTAAAAAAAAAAAAAAAAAAAAAAAAGAAACAGTTGCAGTTTAGTGTCCACTAGCGGTGTGCCTTTTTTGTGATGATGTATGAAAAGCAATACGCCTGCAATTTATGGCAGCCGTTCTCAAGTGGTCTATTCGTGTCATAGAATGTGATAAATCCAGGTGACCAGTTACAGGTGGTTTCCACGCCGTGTCATAGGGGTTAGGAGTATCTATTGAGCGACCACAGTAAATATTCCAGTTGATTCGGCTGTGACACTGTTTCTGATGTCTGATTTTATTTCAGAAGGGAAGCACTTCGGTTCTCTTGACTCATAATTGGACCCTTTAGAAATAATTTGTAATTAGTCAAATGGAACACTCACCAGGGAACATTTCTGCGGCTCACATAAAAGTGCAAAACGTGATATTTAAAGATCCCATCCCCCCTGAATACTTGTGCTCACAAGTTTCGTGTACGCTGCAAAACATGTTAGAGAACTAGTGTTTAAGATTTTGAGTGTGGATAAAATGTTTTCTTGTGAACTTACACTGTCTAGAACATTAGGATCCCGCGGGCATGAGGAGGCACTCTAGACTTCGAGGCGCTACCACCAAAACTCCAGCCTGATATTTTCCAAGTACGGGATAGAAGAAGGGGGCGATCAGCGTTGAGTCAGGGGGTCGGCCGGGTTTCGGAAAGTACGTGTATTGAAGGTGAGCCGCTGATGGAAAGGAATCATGAAGCAGCTTTGATGGACTTCGCATGCACAGAGTAGCATAACCAACCAACCACAGTCCACCTGTAATAGACCTCTGTGTACGGAATAGCATCACCCACCTCAGTCCACCTTTAATGGACTTCGCATGCACAGAGTAGCAAGACCGACCAACCACAGTCCACTCTTAATGGACTTCCATGCATAGAATAGCATCACCCACCTCAGTCCACCTTTAATGGACTTCGCATGCACAGAGTAGCAAGACCGACCAACCACAGTCCACTCTTCATGGACTTCCGTGCACAGAGTAGCAGGACCGACCAATTACAGTCCTCCTTTGATGGCTTTCCGTGCATAGAATAGCATCACCCACACAGTCCACTTTTAGTGGGTTTCCCGATCACAAACAGGAGCACCCCAACCGCTTTTGAACTGCCTTCCAGTGCACATATCGAGCAGTGGCACGTAGAACAGCCCACTTCTGCCAATGTAGAGCTCTATGGTTGCCACAGACCATAGAGTACACAAGTGCCAAAGTACAATCGTTTCGATTTCCATTCACACATTTATCGGCAATTATATTTATTATGGAGGGCTTTTGTTATACCCAAAAAGGTTTTATGCAATTTGAAATATAAGTGTAGGGAAGAGTTATGGCATACGGGTCAAAGCTGCCGACTTTGGACCAGGGTAAGTTCCATTCCTGGCGCTTGTTCAACATCCTGTGATTTTGGGCAAGTTATTTAATATCCTTGTGCCTGAAAGAAAACTCTGACCTTGTGTAATGTAACCGGTGTTCATGTGTCCAACACAATTCGTGCTATATAAAACTCCCCCAAATATGTATTCTGATGTGTACAGAACCTTCCTGTAGACTCTTGCATACTTTATGTATGTCGTAGCCTAATTGCATGGCCTGGCTTTGTCGATTCCAGAGGCGTCCGGGAATCATTCTGTATGGTACACGCATAAAGATAAGAAACAATATTCAGAAAAATATTATCTTTTTATACACCTCCTTAAAAAAAAAATCTGTCCCAGATCCTCCTTACTGGGCTAGCTCTGATTAGTGCACTGCTCCGTGCGCTGCTTGTGGCTGGTTGAATTTGGCTGTAAATTTATGTGAATATAGGTAAATCAGAGGTGTTTTTGTTCTCCTCAAATGTAGTACTTTATGGGTGTTTAGCTAATTTACATTGTCTATCCCCGCACCCTTCCCCGTCACTTGCACTTCACATCCGGTTCTGAATTTACAAGCCTGACAGCGAGATTTAGCAAAGCAACCCATGTGCGTAATGTAAGGTTGTGGATTGTATTGTATTGTATTGTAATTGCATTCATATAGCGCTTACTACTCCAGACGAGGTGTCAAAGCGCATGCATACAAACAAGGGATACGTAATTAATCCATAAATCGTTTGCCTTTGGGACATTATAAGTGTTTAGTTATCCAGCACGATATCCTTCATTAAACAACATCAAGTGTTGCATGGCTAATCACTTATAAGGTCCCAAAAGCGACACCTATTGGCTATGCCAATGCTTGTTCTCCATAGGATTGCATTGACTATTATTCTCTGAAAAACTTTAGTGTGTTGAGGGAGTATTGTATGAAAACCTAAAAAACAGTGTTTTGATAAATACTATTTTACTCACCTTTTCTCTAGGAAATGTCCCAGTGTGATATCTAGACATATCACACTGAGTATAAAAAGTAATCTGAAAAGTAATTAAAAAAGTAATCACAAAGTAATTGCAAAGTAACTAAATAGTAATTTCGACTGTTTCTGAACATTTGACCTACTTGTAACTGCACACAACTGCATTCAACTGTATCACATGGGAAAAGCATTACTTTACTTACCGGACCCAAGTCTAGCTTGGTTCTAAAAATAAAATACACCAAAAAATACTTTTATACAAAACCAATTGGTCAGAGTTAAGTCTTTGAGTGTGTGGAGTAATTTCTTGCCTGAGTGTGTACAATAAATGTTCAACACTACCCTCTGATAAAGCCTTACTGCTCGCCCACACTACCACAAATGGAGAGTAAGGTTTTTTCTACTTGTACCTCTGTAAGCCTTTGGGCATCCAGTGGACTGTGTGCACACTATACCTTATTTTGGTATAGTGTATACAGAGCCAGCTTCCAACAACTGGCAATCCAGAACGGAGGTCGATTGCATTGGAGATACTGTTGTCAGTAGGGATAACCTTTTTTTTTAATCTTTATTTTAAAATTTCCTCTCACAGCAATAACGTATAATGAGTGGTTCACTGTCTGAGAACATATCATGTAGTAATTATACCAAAAGTATACAATATGGCATGAAAAACTTAGCACAACTATAGGCATGAAGGCAATAATATCTGCACAGTCTGTCACATTTCCCTCGGTTCGTCTCTATCTGCTCCTCAAACTACAACGGTCAATCGCTTCATCTTCCGCTCCTATGCTATTCAACACATTTAGAACACTCAATGTAATTGTGGACCAATATCGTGGATGTATGTCTAATAAGGAGGTAGTTTCTCATCTGTTGGATATACCCCATCACCCCACACCCTCCGGGACTATGCCGCTTTCTAGTTGTGAGGTTGAGGACTGTCGCATGGTTGCAATATATGCCCTATATGGGCCCCATATGTCCTTAGGGCGTGACAAACTAGGCATAAGGTTAGTTTAGATCTCGCTGCTGATATTGCAGTACGCCAAACTACGTAGCCATTCCTGTAGGGTAGGGGTAGCTCGTCGGCCCCACAGTAGTGCTATTTCCCGCTTGCCAGGAGTAACCCAAGGGCCGCATATCTCCTGATTTTTTTTTTAGGGAAATTAACTTTGTAACCTAAGGGCGCTATCTCTGGTGTGGGAACAAGCATTAATGCAGTCATGGCACCTAGCGCGTTATGTATTTGCTACCAATATGTCTGTAACTTGGGACAAGTCCATGTGAGATGTGCAAAGTCCGCGTAAGGCGCGGAGCATCTCAGGCAGTTGTGGGGTCTGGAAGGGTCTATTTTGTGTGCTTAGGCGGGGTTGTGGTAAATTCGGCGGAGGAATTTAAAATGTATGAGCTTATGTCTACTAATAAGGGAGATTTCCCTTGTCACCATGCAGCACTTTGCTCATTGTTCGTCTGTGATTGGTTGACCTAGGTTTCGTTCTCATGCGTTACAAACCTCATCGTCATTCACTGGTCTCAGACTAGCGCATGATTTGTATAATTTGGAAATGAGGTGAGTACCGGCCTCGCTCTCAATTATCAATGTGAGTGGAGCAAAGGGTTCGGGTGCAATTGGGTAAGTAGTCAATGTGGCGCGTAGAGCCAAAAGGATCCGCCTCAGCACAAAATTATCCATAAACGAGATGTCGTGGAACCGGTTGTCTTCAGTCACAGAGAAGATATGCTCTTCTGGATACAAATCCCCTAGTTTTGTAATGTTGAATTTGGCTAATGTGCGCTGCACAAGCTTTTCCCCAGTGATTGGCAGCCAGATGGGGTTGGGGAGGGGTAGGACTGGGGAATATAATGTGGTGACGCCGACTAATCTCTGCAGTTTGTCCCATGCCCAACTGGTAGTGGAGACAGTTTTTGTGTCGTGTGGGTCTCTAGGAACGCCCCTTGGTAATACAGCGGACAGTTCTACGGGCAGCACAAGATCCGTCTCCAGTCTCAGAAATGGAATTCTCGCATCCGGATGAAATCAAGCATATGCATAGCAACTCTGGGCCACTAAATAATATAACTGGAGATCAGGTACTCCATAACCCCCCCTATCGTACGGATGAGTTAGCACCTGCCAGGGGACGAGCACTCTCTCCCCCCATACCAATCTGATGAGGTGCGTGCGTAGCATTAAAAAGAAACCCTTGGTGAGGGGTATGGGGATGTTATTAAAAAGATACAAAAATTTGGGGAGCACTTCCATTTTAAGTAACGCGACCCTGCCCGCCATAGATAACGGCAGACATAGCCAGTGTTCCACTTGGGCTTCTAAGGCGCTAACAGCTCTTCCATAATTTAAGCTGAGCAGTGTCTAGGTGAATGTGGATACCTAAATATTTAACCAAATCATTACACCATTCAAGGGGGAATCTGCAGTCCCATGGAGTCGTGCTAGTTGTTAACGGAAAGATCACTGAGTTGTGCCAATTAATGCCCAGTCCAGAAAAGCGGCCAAAATCAGTAGGGATAACCTTAAGAGCCACGGCACCTTAGGTTGTTCTACTATTTTAGGATGCCTGTAACTTGTGGCCCACTGCATCAAGATCTTGACTCTCATACACCTATGTTGCATTGTGATGACATAAAAGGGTACACAATTGGTGCTTCTACAGGGGGTGATGGTTCAATTTAAAGATCTTAAGCTGGAACGTTGCTGGCCTGGCCTCGAAACTACAAATTGAGGGTTGGCAGATGCTCATAAATAATTATGTTATGTTTGTGCAAGAAACTGGTTCAGTATCTGAAATTATCTTTGATGAGTTTATGTGCTTTAGTCGCCTTGCCACTCCTTCTCTTATAGGCCGCTCTAAAGGGGTCTTGTCAGCTTGTTCTAAGGTTAATATTGGATGTAGAATTGCCCCTATCGTGAGAGAGATGGAAGGGGTGCAGGCTTTTGATCTCTGGTGGGGATCCAAGTTTAGGGTCCTACTGTTGAATTTCTTAAATAATGATTTTTCATCTAAGGGGAATTCAAGCTTTGAGGGATTGTTTTCCCTAATTGACTCCCTAGCACAGAAAGAGTCTTATGTAGGGAGACCTCTTAAACTCCTTTTCGTTGGTGACTTTACCGCCAGGCTCGGAATTATACCATCTTTATCGCCATATCTTTTTGATCCTATTACTGAGGCACTAGACTCTGCAATGATGGATGTAAGGGGTTGTCATCTATACTCTCTTGGGGTCCTCTGATTTAGAAAGTGTGATTTTTAATTCCCCATCAATCCTGACATTTATCTAGAGGGGCAACAGGACTACAATTGATTATGCCTCTGCCTCTTGGAGTTTGCAATGCTTTATAATGGGCTGCAAGGTTATTGCCTCAATCTATAGTGACCATAATACATTATCCTGTCAAATGACCATATCTTTGAAGCGTCAGTTAACTAATGCTGGATCTACCCAGTGTTATTCACTAAAGATGATGAGGTAGGTTGGTCTGGCGCTCTGCTGACATGAATTTGATCATGAATCAGGTAGTTAGCAGGCGCATGGATGTAGTGACAGCCTGCCTTTTGGCAGCAGCCAGCCCTACTTCTGGCCTACATAGCTTTGTTGAACTAATGGCTTGTATAAAAGCTATGTTGACCAGATCTGTCGGGAGAGCCCCCCCCTTAAGTGATGTCATGGTTTGACAAGGACTGTAGAGAGGCGAATTATACTTTGCAACAAGCTCTAAAGCAAATCCTTAGGGACTAGGGTTCAATGCTGGCCTGTAGGAAGGCATATACCCTTGTTTGAAAAAAAGAAAGACTGCCATGAAGGATGAGAAGTGGGAGGCCCTTGTAGCTGCCTGTCAAAATAAAGATTTCCAGTACTTTTGGAAGGCTGTGCGGGCAGGCCTAGCTCCTGGGCGGCCATCAGACAAAGTCACCGTCCATATTACCCCTAATGCTTGAATCGACCACTTCTCAGGCATTTACGACTCTTAATGCTTTGATTACAGAAGAGATGCATGCTGGTCTCTCCTTGACTGAGAGTTTTTCAATTTCTGAGACAGAAGTATTTAAAGCCATCTGTAATAGACTACATCTACTTGTGGCTAAATACAAATATGCACAGGGCACCCCTATCCATCTTGGATTTATGGATTTATCAAGTGCATTTGATTGTGTAAGTAGAGCCAAGCTTTGTATTCTTAAGTCAATGGGCCTCGAGGAGTGCTTGGTATCCCTTTTGCAACTTTTGCACCAGAATCTCTCGGCCAAAGTCAGATTTTGGGCAAATGGCGAGCGCACTCCCTCTTTTAAAGTCATTCGGGGAGTGTGCCAAGATTGCATACTTGCCCCCATATTATTTCTACTTTAATTGAATGATTTGGAAAGAACCTTGGTGTCCGCCTGGGCAGATGTACCTTGTGTCAACAGAAAATCCGTTTCGGCTTTACTTTAGGCAGATGATGCTGTACTTCTGTCCGGAACGGCAAATGGCTTGAAGAAGCTTGAGCTGGAGACCAACTTCTGGAAGACATTTATAATGGTGTGTGGTCCATTTAATACCAGAAATCGTACCCTGAGCATAGGAGGAAGAGAATTGGACAGGGTGGGCTCTTTTCCATATCTAGGTTTGGACTTTAAAGATACTTGTACTTGGTCCTTGTGTCTTAACAGCAGGTTGTCCCTCTTAGGAGCGATAAGAACTACTTTCTCTCTTGCCACTTGCATCGAGAAAAAACCTGTTGCAGCGATTTTGGAAATAGATTTTGCCACAGCTCATTTGAGGGTTCCCCATCGACACTTCACTTTTCCTCACATCCAGAATTAGGCCTAGAATACGTCCAGGACCACATAAATGCTGCCCCAATGGTATTGTGTTGCCCGATTTGGGCAAACAAATAAGCTGAATTTAATTGGGCAATCATTAGGGATTGCCTTTCTTGTGACCTTGGGATGAATATCCTGTGGTTAAAGTATATTAGGGAAACAGCATCAGCCATGGGTTGTGCCTATGTGTTTGAAAAACCTGAACCGCTCACAAAAACCAGATACAATTGGGGTTAAAGATTGTTTTATTAAGCACAGGCAGGCTGCTATGGAGGCCACAGAATTTATGAAGCCCACTGTAAGAGTATATTGTGTGATCCAGACAACTACTGAGACTGCACCATATTTGTTGTCTGTTCAGAATGTCTACGAACAAATGATATTGACTCGGTTCAGGCTAGGATTTATTTGTTGGATGTTGTGCTTCCCTCAAGGGCAGTTCCCCTCTACTAATATATGTTCCTGCCTGTGCGATGTTGCACTTTATCTTTTTCTGTGAATACTATATTCTTTATACTAGGCGGTATTTATTGCCATTGCTGCGCAACTACAAGTTCACCAAGTATAGGGCTGCATTACTCTTTTTACAACAACTTCATGACCTTCACACTTGTTTTGCTGTTGGCTATTTCTTAAAATGTATTTTAGGCCAGTGGAGGGCTATGCTCTTCTAAATTAATTATTTTCCATATAACAAAGTATTTTTATGCCCTGGTTTTAATTGTTTTCTTGTCGCCTGTTTTTAATTGATTTTTGAATTACTTTGTGTTTTATCTACTTTTTAACCAGGTATTTTGTGTATTTGCTTAGATATGTTATGATCTATTTTGTTTAGATCGAATAAAGATTATTTGTTTTGATTTGAGCAAGGTTTGTGATGCTCGACTAGATACGCAAATGTTGTTTCAGAACATGGGTGCATTGATAGAGAAGGACTGTGTCTGCTGTCTAGTTTTTTTCTTTTTTGCACATTTTTTCCTCCAGTCTGATAGCATCAGCCTGTCTTAGTTTCCTTGGCAGTGTTTTCTTTGAGATTAACGTTGGTCCCCAGGGTGAATCCAAGTAACTTGGTATTGTATGAAAGTTAGGATCTGAATTGGTCCCGGTTCATGCCGCTGACTCAGGTTTGGACTAGTTATTGCTTGCTTTCCTTGGTAAATAACAGCCCTATGTGGGTCTGATTTTCAGATTGGTGCTGAACATTCAGTTCTGAATGAGGGACAGGCATTGCTTGTGATGTTGAATGCCTAGAGCAGAGGGTACTTTCAAGTAATATGACCTTTCCCCAGCAGTGCCCTGTGAGTGCTAAGATTGTAGCAGTGACCTCTTCTTGTGGTGTACTCTATAGGAACTCAGGAATGTTAGCTTCCTCAAGCAGCATGTCTTTGATATAGGACTCAGCAGTGTGAGCTTTCTACCAGTAGTGCCATAAGCACTGTCACCATAGCACTGTGGGTCCCCTGCGCTGCCCCCAGTGCTGTAGGACCACAGCAGCATTATCTTCCTTCCATTACTGACCTGATGGTTCTGTAGGAAACCAGCAGTGTGAGCTTCCTCCCAACTAGAACTGGGTAAGTCATATAGTTGAATATCTACCCTGGCCCTGCCATTGCCCTGTGGAACTAGTAACCATAAATGGAGATGGACCCAGCACTCCAGACAGTGCCTCTATTTCTTAAAAGACAGAAACCACTGAATATAGGACAACTGAGTGGAAGCTGGAATTTGAACGACGAACGTGTTTTGAACACTCAATTTGTCCAGTTGAAGAGCTGTAATCTGAGCACCGTCTCTCTGGGATCTCCTGCACCTGCTATTAACAGGACAGAGAAAAATTAGGCAAATCACTTTACTTCAAACTCTCATTTTCCTTGGACAACTAATTTGAAAACGCAGCAGAGTTCAAGGGTGCACACTATACAAAAAACAAACTCTTATTTGGTCTAACTGATATATGCTTCTCATAAATGAGTGTGGCTCGCCATATATACAGTGGTCATGACAAATTGTCATTTCATGCTCACTAATGGCAATGTCATCCGGGTACCAGAGAATTGGAACAAATCACTTTGAAGATGGTAGGCACAACCAAATGTTTGGCTGTATCTCACTCTCCATTGCTTCACTACAATCATAAGCACAGGCACATGTTGACACAGACACCATCTGTTTAGAGTTTCACATTTTAATATAATAATACAAGCACACGCCCACCCATAGAGAACAGTACACTGTAATAAGAGGCATTTTGTAAGTGTCACCCTGTCAACTGTGAAATCAGTAAATAAGGCGAAATTAGTGTAGGAAGTGCGCTAGGCTTATGATTTTACATATCTGAAAGAGACTATTAGTTATGTATTCCTTACCCCCAGGCGTCAGACTGGATGCGGATAATTTTTTCTCAGCAGTATCCCTGCGTGTTGGTAGGTGGCGTTGGTCGACTCCGCATTTGTTGATGGAGTTGTGGTCGCTGTCGTGACATCGCGGTATCAACTTAGACGCCGCCCCTGCTCACTGACGTTAGTTCTTTATTTTTCCACGCCAGCCAGCGCAGATCCGTAGAGAGCAGTACCCTTAGTCACTTTTTGACTAACTGGTTTTCGACTTGTGTCGACATCTTTTTTCCGAGTCTTCCGACTCCTGGTGCACGCAGGGATGACCCATCCTCGACCCGGCTTCAAGCCTTGTGACTCCTGTCACAAACTGATGCCTTTGGTGCCTGGAGCACGACCATGACCCGGGTTCATGCTCTGACTGTTGGGCCTTGAACCAGAAGTCTTTGTGGGAGCGGTACCGAAAACTTTTGGAGGCCCCGCAGTCGGCTCCCTGCTGCTTGAAGTCCCCGTCGAGAGGGAGGTCGCGGGACAGGTCGCGGAGCCACCACCACCATTCGTAGTCAAAGTCTTCGTCTTCAGATTAGTCGAAGCACAAGAAGCAGGCAAAGAAGCATGTCACTCTACTCCTTCTCTCCGTCCGTCGGGTGACGCGACGCGGGGCACATGAGGTCATCGTTCTTTGGCTCCCCCGCGGAGGCTGTTGGGTCGGCTCCAAGCTTCCCTTCCTTCCCGGGAGCCGGGGCGACCCCCTGCCCAACTTTGTAGCTTTTACGAAGCCCTCCACTCTATTTTTGGGCAGCCCGACTCCGCCGGCGAGCATTTGGGCCCCGCAGACTTGGCTGGGGGCTCTAGGTCTTCGATACCGGCGGCTCCGGCCCTGGCACCGCAGGGCCCCCAGGGATCCAGGCCTGGATCCGGATCGGCGCCGGTCGACCTTACTACACCTCCCGTGGCGCCCATTCCATGGACGACACCTCCGCCGCCTGTCATCATCACCGGCCAGCACCGACCCCGGCCTCCTAGGTAACCTAGTGACGGAAACTATCAGCATTTCAAGGGGCACGTGTCAGGGCTGCCCCGTGTCTCCCATTTTGTATGCGCTGGTGGCAGAACCTCTTGCAAGCGCACTTAGAGAATACCATCGGCACAAGGGTATTAGGTTCCCGAGCTATCTGCTCATAGTTTCCACCTACGCAGATGACACTCTCCTATATGTGAGGAACCCAGAATCCAACCTTTCCCCAGTCCTACGCGAAGTGGTCAATTTCGGTGCACTGTCTGGCCTACGAGTCAACTGGCCGAAGTCTATTATATTTCCACTCACGCCGACCACACCCCGAATCGAAGCGGACTATCCTTTGCAGTGGTCTACAGATGCTGTGAGGTACTTGGGTATCAGAGTGCACACAGACTCTGACGTAGTGTTCAGGGAAAATTACGGAGTGGCTATCAGCAAATTAGAAGATGATGTAGACTGCTGGATTAGACTACCCCTGTCCTTGCCCGGCAGAATTTCCATCATTAAAATGGTAGAATTGTCACGTCTTTTGTTTCTCTTCTCTAATATCCCCATGGTTCTCCCATGCTCATTCTTTCGTCGACTTACGACCTTGGCGGTGAAGTTAGCTTGGACGGGTAACCAGGCCTGCGTTAAATGGCAGATCCTTACCCTACCATATCACATGGGCGGGCTGGGTGCACCGGACTTTGATTTATATTACAGAGCTGCACAGAGCGCACACGCATACTATTGGATGCATGGTTCTACAGATACCCCGCATCTCCGCATAGAAACAGCGGTGGCAGCTCTGCTGCCACGGCCGATGTTAATGTTCCAAGCTGCTGACTGTAGCACATGCATTCTGGACTCAGTCAACGCGACAACACACGCGTGGCACCATCTATTACAACAGCAGGCGGGTGCAATTCTATACTCACCATCTGCTTTGCTCGATTGGTGTCTCTGGCTACCCCCATGCAGGGATAAAGGGGTCACAGATGCACTCAATTCACTGGGAATACAGACTGTTGGTGAGTTATTTGAGGATGGCGTCGCAAAGGCTTGGGGTGACTTAAACCCTGGTGACCCATCACCCACTATGCTCACACAATTCCAATTCCACAGAACACGACACGCACTGCTAAATATTTTAGGAGAGGACTTACTCGAACCCCCAGAACTACCAGCCTTAATTTATGCCATAAAGGCGAAATCCCCGTTCAGAATAGTTTCCACAATCTATAAATTATCTCAGTCTTACAGAGAAAACCACTACACCAAGGCCCGACTAGCCTGGCAACGAGACTTGAACAGGGACATAGATGACACAATGTGGACTTACTGCTGCGCTAGCACCAAACGCATATCTCTAAATGGTAGGCATAGATTGATACACTTTAAGTACCTCAATAGGGTATACTACACCCCAGAGAGATTACATAGATATGGCCTACGGGAGGATCCAGCATGCGAACGTTGCACTACACAATCAGCTGACTTTCATCATTTGGCCTGGTCTTGCCCTGGGATCTCTGCCTTTTGGGATTCGGTTTTCAGGGAGCTGGGACAGATTACTGAACTGACACTCTCACCGGAACCTGCACTTGCCCTACTAGGCTACTCTAAACAGATACCTAAGGGGGTCCGATGACTGGTGGACATGGGACTGCTGGTAGCCAAACGCAGGGTGGCAATCTGTTGGTCACGTGGACCTGTTCCCACGATAACACAGTGGTCACGAGACATGATATACTGTAGCACACTGACGGAACTTTTTAGTGAACTCTTACCTCCACAGAGTAGGCCTAAAAATGTTTGGGAATTGTACAAAAATGTACCTTGCCGCTAAGATGAATGATGATGTGGCAGCTGCCGACGCTACGCAAAAAAACCTGATCAGATAATGACAGCCCCTGGCCCCCCCACTGGGAGTGACGCATTCTGTCCTTCAGCTAGACACTGATATTACACCGATGCTGTGGTAGGAGACAAGCTCAAGATATGGAAGTGGTACTAGGGATGGTTTAGTTTATATAACTGTAAAAAGATGAGCTTACTGTTGTAATGGTACTCTTCTTGCATACTCCAGGTCAACGTGTTTTAATTGC
The DNA here is from genome assembly GCF_964204655.1 of Triturus cristatus. NCBI lineage: Eukaryota > Metazoa > Chordata > Amphibia > Caudata > Salamandridae > Triturus > Triturus cristatus. Next base: position 1,294,600,057 of record NC_140590.1, read on the forward strand.
TATTGTCATTTTGTCATATTGAGTCTCATGCCTGTTTGTTTTAAAACTCAGTAAAAACTAATTAAAAATTAAATAAAAAAAACTCTCTTTAACGCTGCCGCCTTTCCTGACATCTGGAACCAGGCGGTAGTGACTCCCCTGCTGAAAAAAGCAGGAACAGACATCCATAACCCTGAAAACTACCGGCCATTTCTCTCTCAACTTCCATACCTCTCCAAAGTTTTAGAGAGATTGGTAAATAGACAACTATCAAACTATCTAGTCCAATGATCTGCTAGACCCCTCACAAACCAGCTTCAGGGCCACCAACAGCACAGAGGCAACGCTACTGGCAGTACTGGACAATATCAGACCACGGACCGACCACAGGGGAGCTGTAGCCCTGATACTGTTGGACCTGTCGGCAGCGTTCGACACTGTCTCACACAACAGATTGGTGAAAATCCTTTCTGAAAAAGGAATCCACTCTAAAGCCTTAGAGTGGATCAGCTCATTCCTGTGCAACAGAACTCAAACAGTTCAATTAGGTCACTTCCTATCAAAACCTAGCGCCATCTGCTGTGGTGTCCCACAGGGGGCATCTCTAAGCCCCACATTATTTAACGCCTATGTGTCATCTCTGTCGAAAATTAGCAATAAATGAGCACTCAGCATTTGCTCCTATGCGGATTACACACAGCTGATGGTAGCTCTTGAGGATAGACCTGATGTTACCAAAATAAAACTGCACAATTGCCTCTCAGAGATGGCACAATGGATGTCTGAGCACTGTTTGAAACTAAATGCAGGGAAATCAGAAATCCTGCTCTTCGGAGGAGCCAATCTAATCTGGGATGTCACCTGGTGGCCTCAAACCCTGGGTGAGGCCCCAATTCCCAACCAATGTGCGAGAAACCAAGGCATCCTTAATTGATAACACCCTTTCCATGAAGGACCATTTGTGGGCCCACTGTGGAAGAGGCTTCACAACTCTGAAACTGCTAACCAGACTTTTCTCCTGGATCCCACTGGACTGTAGAAGAACTGTTACACAGGCCCTGCTCATAAACCAGCTCGACTATGGAAACGCCGTATTTGTAGGCATGGATAAGTACCTTTTCACACGACTACAAGTGCTTCAAAATGCCGCAGCCAAACTAGTGTGCAATAATAGCAGACTGGGCTCAGCATCAAGGTGCATCAAAGACCTTCACTGTCTACCCATGCGACAAAGAGCAGTATTTAAACTACTCAGTCATGCACATAAAGCTCCGCATCAAAGTGGCCTCAGAATATTACAGAATAAAATGGAATTCTATGTCCCCACAAGGAGTCTACAGTCACTTCATCAAGCGCTGGCTAGGACAAAGCGTATCAAGAAAGTCATGGACGAGCTAAGGAGAGGGGCCGATAAAAACCTCACCCAGGCCCTGGTACTCCTGGACCTGTCAGTCGCATTTGACACGGTCGATCATGGCCTCCCGATCGACCGTGTCAGTAATGCTGGCATCCAGGGTATGCACTGAGGTGGATTTCCTCCTTCCACTGTAACCGTTCTCAGGCAGTCCTTTGACATGCGGGGTCCCCCAGGGTTCTTCCCTTTCGCCCCTTCTCTTTAACCAATACTTGCTACCTTTGATTTGGTCCTTGCGCAAAAGAAGAGTCAAAACATTCAACTATGCTGATGACCTCCAGCTGGTGTTTGATATTGACTCCTTCTAACACTTCAGTATCCAACTTTCAATCTACCTGAGCTTTATCAGCGAATGGATGTACGCCAACCAATTGAAACGTAACCCCGATAAAACTGAGCTGATTCTAACTGGAGGAACGGCCAACCCGTGGAACTCTAACTTTTGGCCTCCTCTCCTAGGCAGTCCCCCTCGCCCAGTAGGATCTGTAAAAAGTCTAGAGGTTATAATCAGCAACAATTTGTCTATGAAACCCCAAATCAGCACGGTGGTCTCTGCCTGCTTTTTCCACCTACGCAGAATCCGTAAGATCTGTAGATTCCTGACTACCGAGGCCCTGACCCTAGTCACCTTGGCCCTGTTTACCTCCCGAATTGATTATGCCAACTCACTCTGTCGGTATTCCGACATATCAACTTCATCGTTTACAATAACTGGTACTAAACCAAGCAGCTAGGCTTATCCACCACCAACCCAGACATCAACATGTCAGTCCTTTTTTGAAGAGCCTCCACTGGCTCCCGCTGGCTAAACGCTGTGCCTTCAAGCTGGGCTGCACCATCTTTAAAGCCCTCGCCGGGATTGGCCCAGCATTCATCTCCTCCAGGATTCAGCGCTACACCCCCTCTCGCTCCTCTCATCTGAATCTGCTTACCATCCCCGCCTTCAAACGTAAAAAATACGGTGGTCTCAGATTCTCACTCATGGCCCCTCAATTCTGGAATTCACTGCCTGCTTGACTGAGGTCATTAACCTCCTACGCCCAGTTTAGAACACTACTCAAGACCTTGTTGTTCTCTCAGACATACGAGTAAAGCATCTGTTTTTGCGTCACTGTCGCCCTCCTGCTCTCAGCACCATGAAACCGCTTTGTGTACGTGCGCTTAATAAGTAACTTTAACATAACAGGACAGGAGGGCGTTCGTTTTCATACCTGGCGGCTAAGAAATGGAACAAACTCCCCCTTGACTTACGCCTCACGACCAACTACTTAGCTTTCAGGAAAAAACTTAAAACGTATCTGTTCCCTAAGGACTAATATCCAACAGATTTCCCCCCCAACTAGCAGCCTCGACACGAGTTCTCGCTATTCAGCGCCGTGATATCCCTTGGGATGAATGTTGCGCTCTATAAATAAATAAATAAATAAAATAAATAGTTAGTCTTTGTTCTCAGTAAACATATTTTCCCTTTCTGGGCCCAGTCCAGGGACATTGCAACGTATGTCTCGCCTTTCTCATAATCTCCTTCTCTAAAAGCCCACGGTGGTACCCGTGGCTTCTGTTCAGCAGCCTTTCTTTGGAAACTCTCTCTTCTCCCTTCTACCATTTCTATGAAAATGTTCTCTTCTACTCGTAGACTACAAGTCAAGTTATTTCTATAAGCATATTCTACATCTAAAGTCTTAGTCATATGGAAGAATTCTCCCATATAACGTGCATTTTGCCACTTAGAATTTTGTTTAGCTCTTTAATCACCGGTATTTCTGAGAATTCTAAATCTATGTTGGAGTAGTGGTACCCAAGTTTACCCGGCACGTAAAACAAGCTAGTTAGTATACTGCAAGACACACCGTAAGTTAAAGGTAGGTGGTGATAGGTCACCCCCTCTGAGACAGATGAAGGTAATTGCATGCACGGATAACAATCACTCACATTAATGGTTTCTATGTGTTCATATAACAATTTAGTAAACACATTTAACGAGGAATCACTAATTGATTTATCATGATGAACACTTCCATCCAATGGTTCTTGTTTAGTATTAGGTGTTTCATTAGTGACATCACCCAATCTTTCTTTTGTTACATTATTAGTATTGTTTCCATCATTAGTTACCATTAGTATAGTTACAAGGACAGTTAGTAATATCCACATAAATGTTAGCAACTAGACACTACATAAACAAGCCTTAATACATCTACAATTTAGACTAGATTTTAAACGTTCAGTCACTTCTGCTTTAGCCATCCTGTATTCTATTTAAAAATAAAAATCTATCTAAACCTATGAATGCTAAATAAAGATTCAGGAAACATAATGGTGTAATCCCACACCTATTGACTTTCTTCTTTACCCCCTTCTTTTATTTTCTTTTGGTCTTTTGACTTATTCAGGTTTTTTTTGTCTTTTAGTTCACAATTTCCACCACTTTTAGATTTTCACAGTTCTTTTTCTTCACTTGAATCACAACTTTCAATTTCTTCCAGTATGACGTAGGTCCATTCTGTTGCTTTGTCTTTTCTGCTTGGAATTCTTACTCTTGTGGTTTTTCGTACTAATACTTCTCCTGACTCTCCTTGTTCTGTTTGACTAGAGACCTCATTCATTTGTTCTGGTCTTCTTCTTGACCTTCTTCTCACTAGAGTGTATTTCAGTCTTTTCATTCTACCTGGCCAATTATCACCTTCGTTGGTTTCTTGGTTTGAAATACTTTTTCACCTTCTGTGTCTGGTTCACCCATTCTTTTACTTGGCCTTTCTTTGATCTGTTCTTCTTCCTGATTTTCAGTAACTTTTGGTTCTGCTGTCTCAACAGTAACTTCTCTTTCAACTGTGAACTCACTTCCTTCTGGTTCGACAGCAGTTTCACTTGTCCCTGGTTCAGCTTTGAACTCACTTGGTTCTTGATTAGCAGCGAACTCACTTTCCTCTGGCTCAACAGCAGTCTTTTGAGACCTAGTATCTGGTGCCCATTTTACTTGACTTGTGCTCGGCTGTTCATCATCTGGTTGATCATCAGAATCTGTCACTCTAGATTCATCAGCTTCGCACACTTCAACCACTGGTCTTTGTTCTTGTTTTACCAGTTGCTGCTCTCCTTGTCGTTCAAGTGGACCTAGGACTCGTCTGGTATGGCTTGCATGAATCCAATTTGGCAAACCACCACACTTCACTGCCGTCGTTGTCACCAGTATGACTTGATAAGGTCGTTTCCACCTGGGTTCTAGGCACGATTTCCTCATGTGCTTCTTGGCGAGAACCCATTCACCCAGACTCAGATCATGAGCTTGATTTGGCTGTGTTGTTGTGGCATCTTCTCCAACCTGGTGAGACACAGAACGTACCAGATCAGCCAATCCTCTGCAATAATCGAGCACCAGATCATCAGAAAAACTCATCAATTTGTTTGCTGGTATATATGCTTGTCTCATTGCTTTTTCCATGAGGATCTCGAGAGGGCTCAATCCCGTCTTTGACAGGAATACTTCTTAGACTTATCAGTACAAGGGGTAAGACGTCCGGCCATTTCAGTGATGTGGATGCACACACCTTCCCTAACCTGGATTTTATAGTGCCATTGATTTGCTCGCCCACTCCAGATGCTTCAGGTCAATAGGCACAATGCAGCTTCTGCTCAATTTTAAATGCTGCATAAATCAGCCGAATTATCTCATTATTAAAATGGGTTCCTCTATCTGACTTTAAAGTGACTGGAATTCCAAACCTAGGAATCAGTTCTCTCAAAAGCAGTTTAGCTACAGTGAGGCTATCATTTCTTATCGTGGGATAGGCTTCCACCCAGCGAGAGAACAAGCAGACAATGACAAGAACATTCTTCAGCCCATTACATGGGGGGAAGCTCAATAAAATCAAGTTGGAGTCGGGTAAATGGTCCTTTTGCTCTCCCAATCCGACCCCATCTAACAACTGGGTTTCTGCCTGGATTTTGCTGCTGACATTTTACACCCCTCTGGCAAAGGCTCTCTGCAATGACCCTGAATTTTGTGTGCATGGCTGCTTGAAGAGTCTGATAATTGCATCCCTTTCCAATATGTGCAATTCCATGGGAAACTCTGGCCATATGCGAAAGTAGTGAGAGTGGTAAAACTGGTCTCCTGTCATAATAGACCCATAGTTCATCCTCTGCTCTCTTTTCACAGCCTGTATTTCTCCACCTTTCCTTTACCTCATCACTTGCTTATTCCTGCATCTGCCTAACTTTCAAATGTTGTGGTAAACATAAGATGGCATTCGGTATTTCATCTTTCAATTGATCTGTTTAAAGCCATTGAATTTTGCACAGAAATGCACAATTTGGTCTGCATATTTGTTGCCCTTTGTCACAGAATCATCTCCTGATTTATGTGCGGCACATTTGACCACTGCTATTATTTTTGGCATTTGTAAAGCATCCAATAATTCTTTTACTGTCCTGCTGTTGCATATTGAGGAACCTGAAGAAGTCAGAAATCCCCTCTGCATCCATAGCTGTCCAAAATCATGGACGACCCCGAATCTGTATTGGCTATCAGTGAATATGGTTACCTTTAGGCTTTTGGAAATTTTGCATGCTCTAATTAGAGCTATTAACTTTGCAATTTGGGCTGAATTTATAGACAGGATGCTTCAAGAACTCCCACTATAGTACAAACAGCATAAGCAGTGCATAGTTCACCTTTTCCGTTTCTCAGACATTAACCATCGCAAATATCTCACAGTCTGATTCTTCCAATGGACTATCCTCGATGTCGGGCCTGGGTTTGGTGCACAATTCTGTCACATCCAAACAATCATGATCCACTTCTTCTCTCACTTCCTCACAACGAGAGTTTGGCATAAAGGTTGCAGAGTTAACAGTTATGCACCTCACCACAGTCACATTCTCAGCACCCAGAATTACTCTCTCATACTTAGTCAGCCGACTATAGGTTAGGTACTGTGTACATGTTCGAGTCAATAGAATCTCAACAGAATGTGGCACATACACCTTGACTGGGTATTTCATCACAATTGATTCACTTTGTTTAAGACTCACACAATTAGCAGCTACTGCTTTAAAACATCCTGGCAACGCTGCAGCCACTGTATCCAAAGTAGCAGAAAAATATGTCACTGGACGTCGTACCATTCCATGTTTCTGAATTAGGACTGAAAGTGCACATCCATCTCTCTCGCAACAGTACAGCTTAAATTCCTTGATATAATCTAGCGATCCCAATGCAGGTGCATGACAAAGACTGTTTCTCAATTTTACAAAAGCTTCCATACTTTCATCATCCAGAACAATCGGGTCTTTCACATCCTTCCTGGTTAACCTCTGTAGAGGTTTTGCGATCAGTGAGAAAACACGGATCCATTGCCTACAATATCCAACCATTCCCAAAAACATTTGCACTTCTTTTGTGTTTTGGGTGGACTCGTCTGTTTGATCACTTTAATTATCTCTGGTGTCACCTTTTCTATTTTGTGTCCTAGGTACTGGACTTCTTGTTTACGGAATTGCAGTTTAGCAGTTGACACTTTGTGTCCTCCCTCTGCCAGATGGTTCAATATGACAACTGTGTCACACATGCCTCTCTTGTCTTTGATGCCACTAGTAGGTTATCAATGTATTGAACCAAAACTGAATTTTTTTTATGGCTTGACTAAAGTCTCCAGACGTTTTTTCAAGATCTGGTTGAAGATTGAGGGACTCTTTGTGTACCCTTGAGGAACTCGGCACCATGCCAAGACACGATCTCCAAACTGGAACTGGAACGCAAATAAATATTGACTTTCCGGATGCATAGGAATTGAGAAAAAGGCTTGGCACAAATCAATAACTGTGTACCTTTCGGCATCACAGGGAATTTGGTATCACTGCTGGATTTGGTAGTACTGGACAACAGGGTACTACAATTTTATTAATCTTTCTCAAATCCTGCACTATTCGGTATTTCCCACTGGGCTTTTTAATACCAATGATAGGTGAATTACAAGGACTGCTCATTATTTCTTTTAAAATGCCTTGTTCAAACATTTGATCAATCACCGGAGCAACTCCTGAAATTACTTCTGGACTCTGCACAGGGGGCCAGACGGAGCCTTGAACTCCATTACCCAGCAGCCCCAGCGACAGGAAGGACCTTCCTGGAGACGCAGAAAAGCATCGGCAGACTCCCGCAGCAGGGGACGTGCACCCGGGCCAAGTGCGGGCCCGTCTGCACCCGTCATCATCAGACAGAACCAGGGCAGGGCCACCCCCCTTGGCCGATCTCTGAAGGGGCACAAAAGGAAAAAAAACTGTAAGTAGTTTCCCGCACTTTGGGGATTTCTTTCCAACCTATTGGGCTTCCCCTCTTATGTGCCCTACCCTTGTTTGAATAGAAAATTGGGCAAAAGAAAAGCAACTGATAAATCTTTGGGTTCAGGGAGCATAAGAGAAATCCCTAGACATTCTGCTGAGAATTGCACCTTGTCTGAGATAGAAGATTTAATAGAGGAAGTAGAAGTCCTCCTGGCTCCCCATTCAAGATCATCCGGCTCAAAGAGCAAAAGTAAAAATAAGGGAAAATCTTCAACGGTGAAATGTCCCAGAATTTCCCAAACTATAGCTTCCTTTTTTAGGCCTTCTGTATCTTCAAACCCAGTGACTGCCTCCACTAGTCAAAGCCCATCCACTGAACACCAGCAGAAACTATCACACAGCCTGACAGATCCTGTTCATAATGGTACTGCTCGTTATGTTATTAATGTTGACTGTGCAAATAAATACCCGCCTCAGGACGACTAGGTGAATGGACTTATGGACCCCCGCCACTCCTTGATCATAGCGCCAGTATTGGAGGCAGCTGTACCCTTGCTGAATCGGGAACTGGTTGATCAACTGAATGCCCTGAAGCAGGAAGTTAATTTGTTAAAAACTGCAATGGATAGGATGGCAAACATACTTTCTAAAAAAATAGTAACACTGACTGAATCTGTTTCAGTAGTACGGGGTGCGTTGAGGCCACAAGGGGATAGAGACTCGTAGAATATCGTATATAAAGAGCCCCTGAAGAGGCTCAGCAATGTGTTGCTGTCGGAGTGAGGGTCGGAAACAGAAGTGAGGAGGCCGCATAGGGTGAATATTGCAAGGCTTTTATTGCTTGGGACTAGCAACCCGCAGTGCTAGAAAGTGTCAAGAATTCCTGTCATGCGAGGGGAGGAAAACGGTAACCAGCGTAAACGGACTACATCTCCCAGGATGCTTAGCGGTTTAGAGGTTATGTAAACAGGAGAGCTGTTACATAACTCAAGGAAAACACGCCCTTATGTAAACAGGAGAGCTGTTACATAACTCAAGGGAAAACACGCCCTTATGTAAACAGGAGAGCTGTTACATAACTCAAGGGAAAACACGCCCTAACTCAAGGGAAAACACGCCCTTATGTAAACAGGAGAGCTGTTACATAACTCAAGGAAAACACGCCCTATAAAGGGAGGAACCGGGAGGTACAACGCTGTCGGATATTGTGTTTACACCGACGTACCTGCTTCGTGAAGAGCAGTGTTCCGGAGTGGTGCTCCAGTAAGTCAAGAACGGAGGTAGGTCGAGTCGTTACTCCCTGGGCCGTGTCTTGCCCCATCGTCACCTTTGAAGGACCCGGAAGCTCTACCGGTCAACCATTGAGCTTCGCTTTTTGACTCGGCTGAGTCAAAGCGCAGTGGCGCTTTTGCTGGTTGGAGTCGTAACTCCCAGCCCGACCAGAGATACAGGGACTGCCAGCTGTAACGCACACCAGGAGGTGTTTGCGGCGTTACAGACTCGGAAGTCCACAGGATCGATCGAGCGGCTGCTCTCGGTTCAGTCTTCTTGCTTTTGATTGGGGTATCGGTGACGCATCACCAGGAGGTGACTCCGCGTCCCGGTGCAGTCTGAGGAAGAGGTTGAGTGGCTGCTCCCTTCAGGTAGAGACCCCGGCTGGGTGTTTCCCGGACTCCTCGATTCTCCCCAACACTCGTCGTGCCCCTCACAGCCTACCGATTGGCATTGTCGGCCATTTCATTTCTGCCCTCTGTTGGCATACGCCGGGATCGGCGTATATGCAGAGGACGGTTAGGACCATCCGTGCTGTGGGCTGGTAACGTACATAGCCTGGAGGATTCCAGTGACTATAACTTTTGTTTATTCGCTGTATTGTTTTTGCCTTCATTAAAATAACTAACCCTTCACAAGTGGTTGCGTCCTCATTATCGTGTCTGTTAAACGATCCTGAGACGTTCAGGGCGTTCCAAAATATCCGACCGTAATAACACTAACTGTCTCCCGGTCGATAACAGACATGGCAACACTTGATGATGTGCTGGCTGCTTTAGCGACCGTGCAAGTTGAAGTGGCTGCCTCTAGGCAAGAAACAGCCGATGTAAAAGCCAGACTGGATGCTATCCAATTGGACCCACTCACGCCCAGCACCTCCCTCACGAACCAGACCCCTGCGGTAGTAGTGGAAATGCCGGTAGCCATCCCCTTGGCAACACCAGAGAGGTACAGTGGGGATCCTAACACAGTGCAGGTATTCCTCACACAAGTGGCGCTACATTTATCGTGCAAACCAAAGGCGTTCCCCACGAGTCAGGCTCGTGTGGCGTTCCTTATTTCCTATTTGGCTGGAAACGCAGCACAATGGGCCGTACCTCTGGTGAACAGGGACGACCCCATCTTATGTGATTGGGGTGCTTTTCGCGAGGAATTCCTGAAGGTATTCGACAGAAGGGCTGACTCGTACACGGCGGACCGTGAAATGCTTGAGTTGAGACAGGGATCCAACGATCTGGTGCAGTATCTCAACGCGTTCCGAAGGCTGGTTGCGGAAACCAAGTGGCCTGTTGCTAAACAGACGGCGCTCTTCCATCACGGGCTGTGCGATGAGCTCAACGACGCCGTGGCTCATATTGACCCTCAACCCAAGACATGTGAGGGCCTTATCAACCTGGTATTACGGCTGGAACATAGGCTAAGTGAAAGAAAGGGGGATCATGGGAGAAAAGGAAAATCCCTTCCATCCTATGTGACGGTGGGAAGCCCTGAAACTTCCACCACATCCAAAGGAGAACCCATGGACATCGGCGCAATACGAGTGAGCCTCACAGCCACGGAGAAAGAGTCACGCCGTAAACAAGGATTGTGCCTATATTGTGGCAAAAAAGGCCACTACGTACGTGAATGCCCTGCCAAACCGAAGACGTCACGTTATCGGGCCAACCGGTCGGTAACAGCCGTGGTGGACATACCGGCGGAAAACTAGAGGACTCCCAGACCAAAGAAGGGGCATCTCGGAGTCACTCATCCATCCCTTCACTTTCCAACTCGGTCACTAAGGGACAACGACACCTGTTTCTCACGGTGCACGTGGGAGTGCATGACCAGTGGATACCTGTTGTGGCCATGGTGGATTCAGGGGCCACTGGCATGTTTATGGACCACAACGAGGCATGCAGGCTAGGGCTAGTGCTTCTTCCCAAAGCTGTACCCGAAGACGTCTATGCTGTAGACGGAAGGCGATTGGTGACGGGGCCCATCGGGCAGCACACGGGGGTCCTTCCGATGAGATATGGGAGGGACCATTTGGAACAAATCGATTTTAACATCATCTGAGCGCCCCAATATGGCGTCATATTGGGATTGCCGTGGCTACAGAAACACAACCCCTCTGTGGATTGGCCAACACATCGCATCGAAATGACGTCACCGTATTGCATCCTGCATTGTGGAATAAGAACGGAATCCCTTGACGCAGATGAGAGCGGGAGTCAGGCGGTGGCTACAGCGGCAGAAAAAGATGTGGCTCTCCCCCAGGCTTATCACAGTTTTGAGGATGTATTTGATGAGGTGAAGGCAGAAGTGCTACCACCACATAGACAGTTTGACTGCCAGATCGACCTGGTGCCAGGGGCCAGCGTTCCCAGCGGCAGGCTGTATGCCCTGACGGAGCCTGAAAACGTGCATCTCCGGGGGTACCTGGATAAACTCCTCAAGCTAGGATTCATCCGCCCGTCCAAGTCTCCGGCCGCCTCGCCACTCTTCTTCATCCCGAAGGCTAATGGGGAGCTGAGAGCCTGTGTGGACTTTAGGGCATTGAATGCGATAACCATAAAAAATCGGTACCCCTTGCCTCTCATCAGTGTACTTCTGGAACAGGTCAAGAAAGCTCGTATCTACACCAAGTTGGATTTGAAAGGGGCATACCATCTGGTGCGCATGAGGGACGGAGACGAGTGGAAGACCGCCTTTAAGACCAGGTTCGGCCTTTTTGAGTACCTCGTCATGCCGTTCGGTCTGTGCAACGCCCCGGCAGCCTTTCAGTACTTTTTGAATGAGGTATTCAGAGAGGAGTTGGATATCTACGTGGTCGTATATATCGACGACATCCTCATCTATTCGTCCAGTGTGGAGGAGCACGTACACCACGTCAAAGCTGTGCTCCAAAAGCTGAGGGAAAACATGCTGTTTTGTAAACTCAGCAAGTGTGACTTCCACGTCACATCCGTGGAATTCCTCGGAGTGATGCTGAGTCCAGAGGGACAGGAGATGGCAGAACGAAAGATCAAGGCGGTGAAAGAATGGCCGGTGCCCCAAAGCGTGAAGGACGTCCAAAGTTTCATTGGCTTCGCCAACTTTTACAGGCGGTTTATAGATGGATTTTCAGGATTGGTGGCCCCAATCACACAGCTACTGAGGAAGTCCAAGGAGTTTGTCTGGTCCCCTGAAGCGAACAAAGCCTTTGAGGCCCTGAAAAGCGCCTTTGGTAAGGCGCCGGTGTTGGCTCACCCCGATCCGGATCTCCCCTACGTGGTGGAAGCGGACGCATCGGATGTGGCGCTGGGGGCTATCTTGTCCCAACGCAACCACGACACAGGGGTGCTTCATCCCGTTGCGTACATGTCCCGCAAACTCAACGACGCCGAACGCAACTACCATATTGCGGAGAAGGAGCTTCTCGCAATCAAGGACGCCTTCACCGAATGGAGGCATTGGTTGATGGGGGCAAGACATGTGGTATCGGTGTACACGGACCATCGGAACCTACAGTTCATGACGGCCACAAGACACCTTTCTCCCAGGCAGCTGCGGTGGATGATCTTCTTTGCGGGGTTCAACTTCCGCATCACATATCGGCCGGGGACGGAAAACCGGAAGGCGGACGCCCTGTCCCGTCAATCTGCAGTTAAGGAACCATTGCCTGCGACCGAGCGTTCCATCATTTCCCCGAGGATGGTATTGGGGGTTATCCAACCGGATACTTTCCTGAGGGGAATAAAGAGAGGGATCAGGTCATTCGCATGGCGGAGGTGGCTCCTCAGTCACAGAGAATGGCAGCTGAAGGACGGGATACCCCTGAAGGGCAGGTGCCTGTTGATACCCACGCCTAGGCTAAGGAAACAAGCATTCATCTGGTGCCATGACTCTCCATGCCCAGGTCATTTGGGCTTTGAAAAAACGGTGGCTAGCATGGGACGGCATTTCTGGTGGCCAACCATGAGAGTGGATGTCAGGAGGTGGGGACAGGAGTGTCCTACGTGTGCTACCATGAAGGCCGACCATGGCCGAACCCAAGGGCTCTTACATCCACTTCCGACCCCGGATAGACCATGGGATAGCATATCACTGGACTTCGTGGTGGGCCTACCGGTAGACCAGGGGATGACGGCAATACTGGTGGTGGTGGATTACTTGACGAAAATGGGGCACTTCATCCCCTGCAAGAGAGTCCCTACGGCCGGGGAATTGGCGTCACTACTCCTAAAGAATGTGGTACGACTGCATGGATTACCTGGGGTGATCGTGTCGGACCGGGGGTTGCAGTTTACTGCGCAATTCTGGAAGACTTGGTGCACTGCGCTGCATGTTAAGACCGCCCTGTCCACCAGCTACCACCCTCAAACGGACGGCCAAACCGAGCGCCTGAACCAAACGCTCAAACAGTATCTGCGATGTTTTGTGGACCAGGGCAGGGAAGAATGGGTCGACTTGCTATGGGTTGCAGAGATAGCCTATAACAACGCCACTCACAGCTCCACACAGTCATCTCCGTTCTATAGCAACTATGGCCAACATCCCAGGTTCTTGCCATTTCTACATCCGTTCAGAGAGGACAGGATTCCCGCCACAGCGGACAGGGTGGCACACATAAAAGACACGTTGATGCGCTCAAGGGCTGTCCTAATAGAGGCCAAGAGACGATACAAGGCTGCGGCCGACAGGAAGAGAAGGCCCGGGCCACTGTACCGCACTGGAGACTACGTCTGGATATCCACAAGAAACATGAGGTTTCGAAAGAACAGCGTGTTCCATCCCAAGTACATGGGCCCCTATCGCATTACCAAGTGTATGGGTCCCGTGAACGTGAAGGTGTGCTTGCCCCAGTCATTGCGGATACACCCCGTCTTTCATGTATCATTGCTCAAACCAGCACCCTCCAAGCCGTCTGGGACACCTAGGCCGGTATGCGTGGAGTCGGAGGTGGAGTATGAAGTGTCGGGCATACGGGCGTCCAAATGGCGCAGGGGGAAGCTGTGGTACCTGGTTGCGTGGAAAGGCTATGGCCCGGAGGAGCAATCATGGGAACCGGCTGAAGGGGTTCATGCTCCGCGCTTGGTCTCCTTGTTCCATCGGCGTTTTGCTGCCAGCGCTGGACCCGTGGGGAGCCGCTGAGAGGGAGGATGTACTGTCAAGAATTTCTGTCATGCGAGGGGAGGAAAACGGTAACCAGCGTAAACGGACTACATCTCCCAGGATGCTTAGCGGTTTAGAGGTTATGTAAACAGGAGAGCTGTTACATAACTCAAGGAAAACACGCCCTTATGTAAACAGGAGAGCTGTTACATAACTCAAGGGAAAACACGCCCTTATGTAAACAGGAGAGCTGTTACATAACTCAAGGGAAAACACGCCCTTATGTAAACAGGAGAGCTGTTACATAACTCAAGGAAAACACGCCCTATAAAGGGAGGAACCGGGAGGTACAACGCTGTCGGATATTGTGTTTACACCGACGTACCTGCTTCGTGAAGAGCAGTGTTCCGGAGTGGTGCTCCAGTAAGGCAAGAACGGAGGTAGGTCGAGTCGTTACTCCCTGGGCCGTGTCTTGCCCCATCGTCACCTTTGAAGGACCCGGAAGCTCTACCGGTCAACCATTGAGCTTCGCTTTTTGACTCGGCTGAGTCAAAGCGCAGTGGCGCTTTTGCTGGTTGGAGTCGTAACTCCCAGCCCGACCAGAGATACAGGGACTGCCAGCAGTAACGCACACCAGGAGGTGTTTGCGGCGTTACAGACTCGAAAGTCCTCAGGATCGATCGAGCGGCTGCTCTCGGTTCAGTCTTCTTGCTTTTGATTGGGGTATCGGTGACGCATCACCAGGAGGTGACTCCGCGTCCCGGTGCAGTCTGAGGAAGAGGTTGAGCGGCTGCTCCCTTCAGGTAGAGACCCCGGCTGGGTGTTTCCCTGACTCCTCGATTCTCCCCAACACTCGTCGTGCCCCTCACAGCCTACCGATTGGCATTGTCGGCCATTTCATTTCTGCCCTCTGTTGGCATACGCCGGGATCGGCGTATATGCAGAGGACGGTTAGGACCATCCTTGCTGTGGGCTGGTAACGTACATAGCCTGGAGGATTCCAGTGACTATAACTTTTATTTATTCGCTGTATTGTTTTTGCCTTCATTAAAATAACTAACCCTTCACAAGTGGTTGCGTCCTCATTATCGTGTCTGTTAAACGATCCTGAGACGTTCAGGGCGTTACAGAAAGGACGTGGTTTTAGACAGATTGAACAAAGTCCGTAACAAAACGTTCTGGTTTGATGCGGTCTCCCCGGGGTCTGGTTCAGGTAGGTCGTCAGGTGGTCGATGAAATTCCTAGTTAAGGGGGGGGGGGGGTCCCCGGAGTGTGCTCAAACAAAAAAAAAAAAACAACGGTCACTGACCAAGTCCTGTCTGTATCGTTCTTAAAGCCGTCACCACACCGCGTGCGATATAATTAAAATACGTGTGAGGGTTTGTTCTGTGAGGGCTAGGACAAAGAAAGAAACAAAACCCAGGAGTAGGAGATAAATATCTGATAGTTTCATGTGCTCTATCTCTGTTTTGGCTGGGGGTCTTTTAGGTTAATCACAAGGCAATTGCGAGAAGGCGAGGGACAGAAAAAACCCAGAATGAAAGGAAACAACAGAGAGAAAGGCTTTCCTCTATTTCTCCCGTGTCACCCAACCCGCTCCCCCCCTTCTCCACGGTTACTCCTGTCGCTCCCCGCACGTACCGCGGTCTGCCACAACTCTCCTGAGTTGTGGCGGCTCGTGCGCGTCCTCCGGGCTCCACCACTCCTCGTTCCAGGTGTCGGGACCTTCCGGGTCTTCGGGTGGATTCTTCTCATCGGCGTCCTCGGTTCCTCCGGCGTCTGCTCCCGTCTCCAGCTTCCTTTCAGCGAACGCCCGAGTAGAACCTTCTTCTGGGTTTTTCTGCTGCTCGTGACCTTCTTGGCGGGTCTCCCATTGGTTGGGCTGCCGAGTCCCGCCGCTTCCAGGAGAAACGCCCTCTGGGTCGCGTCTGGAATGCTGTGGGGCGGGGAAAAGAGGCTTCGTTATCGGGCACCAAGTCGCATCGGTTTCATCGCCCCCATCACAGGGACGGTAAAGAATCCAACCGGGCATATTAACATTGCGTTGTTCACTCTTATACTCCTGCTCCTTCTCACAGTTGCCTAAACCTCCTGCTGGCCATTTTTCCAACCCACTTATTTGTCCTCGTAGTCATACTAGGAACAACACCATGAACATGCCCAATATTCACAAAAGGGAGTACGTTAAACCAAGATATTCGACACATGCTAATACTATAACAGCACCCAAAGTACCTGGGGTCTATAAGCCTTACACGCAACACACAAAGAACCTCTCCATAGGTGAAATTAACAGCGGACCCCCAATACACACGGCTTTGACCTCTTTTTGACCACTGTCCCAAAGCTCCAGAGTTCAACTGCACAAACTTATGAGGGTCTAGTTAATAAAGTTACCCACTGGATTCGCTTTGAAAGGGGTTGTCGTTCAATTATAAGGGAGGATATAATAAGAGCAAAGAGGTTCATAGTAGGTCCAACTGAAAAGGTTTACATAGGGGTCTCCTTTAGGGCTCAGGCCTTAGCAAAAGACTTAATTGCGATTGAACTTCACTTTAGACCCAACTCAGATTTGCAAATATCAGTAAGAAAAAATCCTCGGTGTCACCCTTTGGTTCTACCCTCTCCCACTCGCCAAAATCGGCCCTCTAGTGCTTTGAAGCCTATCTCTAGGGAAACCGCTGCTGCTAGTATCTCAAATACATTAGACATTGATTGACTGACCACTTACCATCCAGCAGTGTGTACCCCATCTCAATCCCCCTGCTTGTCACTGTCCAGAAGACCTTTATCTTGCTCCAAGGAGAGCAGAGTTGGGTTGTTGAGTCCCAGGGACATAGATAAGGACAATATCATCAGGGGGGGCATTTGGTACTGCATGAAGACTCTAATAAGACAACTGTGCGGTTCTCAGGGCTGACGTTCGTTGAGCACCTGAAATTTTTATCGTAGACTGTAGCAGGCGTTCGGTCCAAAGTCTCTGACCCTGATTGGGGTGCATTTATTGGTTCTCATGATATCATTTTGCAACAAGAAACCTGGTCTACTAAACCCATTCATCACTCAGGTTTTGTTGCATTTAGTGAAAGCACAGTCCCATCTCAGGCAGGGCGTCCATCAGGAGGACTTTTAATATGGATAAGAATAGATCTATTCCTAGGGGCAAAAATGTTACCATCTATATCAAAAGACCTTCTTGCCCTCGAAATTAATATCAACTCCCGGCTTGGTCCCACAAATATAATTTTAGTGAATGTATATATTAGATCACTAACTCTAAACGTACAATCTCCAATAGTATCCAAGCTTGATCAACTACTGGGCCAGTCTGCCTACAAATCCTCAAAAATTGTAGCGGGAGATTTTAATACCTGTCTCCCCATATCCGCAGGGTTTTTACTTGATGACTTATTGTCCCCGTGTGAACCCAAACAAATAACAAAATCGTTAAAGGTTTGCACCCACATTATTGATCTCATTACTGATTATGGCCTTAGAATAGCTAATGGAAACACCAAATCTGACAGCCCTCCTCATTTTACCTTTAATAGATGCACAAGCAAGTCTAAAATTGATTATATTTTAGTAGACAACGATCTCTGTCCAAAATTGCAGGATATGCAAGTCATTGCTAGACCAGATAGCGACCACCAGGCACTAAGTGCAACCTTCTCAACATCTAGATTTAGAGACCCCAAACTAGAGATGGTTGTACCAACTCCAATAATCTCAACCTCAAACAATCTGAGAAATGTTAAGTGGGCAGAGGTGGCACTGGATGACCACAAACTCTCTTTAATTTATGATTTGTTTGTGTCTAAACTTTCCCAGATCGACACAATTATTAGTTCTAATACCAATTTCATTCCTATACACTGCGACCTTATGGACACATTGAGAACGTGTTTCACCAAAGTTCAGATAAGGATTGTTGAACTGGAAAGAATCTTTCTAAAAGGGGCTCAAGGCCAAAAAATACAAAGACCAGGAGAGAATACAAAATCCTTTTGATTAAAGCTAGAAGAGAATGGGAGGAGAATCAATGGGCAACGATTGCTGAAGCTTTAGAGAAGGGCGACCAAAAGTGTTTTTGGAAACGTCTAGCAGTAAACCCTTCCAATTCCCATCCCCTGGACCTATCGATCAACCCTGATATCTGGGTCACTCACTTCAGCAATCTATACCAGTGCCCGCATCAAAAATGTTCTGCAGTGATCCCCCGTCCCAACAAGGCCCATGGACCCCAAATACCAATGTTGACTAGCCCTCCTCCTATTCCTGTTACCCACTCCACTCTTAACTTTACCCTATTGGATACCCTCAAAGCAATTGAGCAAACAAAAAGGGGAAAGGCTCCAGGGATGGATGGCATTCCGGGAGACCTTTTCTTCTCTGAACCACTGATTTGGGCCCCGTATCTGAATGTCCTAGCAAATAGTATGATAAAAGTGAATAGGATTCCTCCCTCGTGGAAAGGTGCCGTTATTATGCCTATTTTTTAAAAAGGGGACAGATCCATTGCTTCAAACTACAGACCTATAAGTCTCCTTGATAATTCCCAAAAGATTTTCAGTAGGCAAGTTCTTTGTAAACTTAACCAGTGGGTATCAGAGAATAGTATTATCGAAGAGTCCCAGGCAGGCTTTAGACTGAAGGTCAGTACATTGGACCAGGTCCTCCACTTCAAGGTGATTACCTGGAAATATATCACCTTGTTGCGTGACCACCTATACGTCGCTTTAATTGATTTAAGAGCGGCGTTTGGCCTGGTCCTGTGAGATACACTCTGGGAAGTATTAGGTGGGTATGGTATTCCCCCAGATCTTTTAAGAATTCTTAGGCACCTTCACACTAATACATACGCAAGGGTTAGATGGAACCACTTGGGGGATATGACTGAAAAGATAGAGATCTCGAAGAGAGTCAGACAGGGGTGCGTCCTCGTGCCAACATTGTTTAGTCTATTCATCAATGGTGCAGTGAAGAGACACAGATGAAATGCAAACATGATGGCCCAAAAGTGGCAGGAATACCCCAATATTGATGTTTGCCTATGACATCCTACTGATCTCCCGAACCCTATTGAGCCGCCAATCAGAATTAAACGCTTTTGTCACCTTTTGCGGGGAAATAGGCCTAGAGCTAAATTCGTCTAAATCTAAAGTTATGATGATAAACCCACACAAAGGGTATAGAGGTAGTGTGACTGTTGAGGGGTGTCCATTAGCGGTAGTCCACCACTTCGACTAACTAGGGGTGAGGCTAAGTGACACCCAGGCATGGGGCCGCCAGTTGGCAAAAAGTAAAACTATCTTTCACCAGAAAGCCTTTGCCATAGTAAGGCGGTTAGCATCTAGCGGAGCTGTTTCTCTGGTTATCTCTGTATACAACTCCTCAGCTGTAGCGTCAGCAATATACAGAGCTGAGATATGGGGTTATACCGACACTGAGAGCCTTACAAAAATAGAAAATAGGTTCATCAAAACACTCTTTAAGCTTCCCCTAAGCTGTCATACCACACCGCTTCGCTTAGACATGGCACTCAATCCTATTCATTGAAAAGGGGTCCTAAAACCCCTTCTATTCTGGGTCAGATTGTGGTCCACTAATGAATTGGCAGCCTATAAAGAGTGTGTGAAAGATCTTATGATTCTTGATAGAAATCTGAGAACACCACGGCTGAAACACATTAAAGATCTTTCTTATAGAATAGGAATGAGGGATTTATGGACCGATCCGGAATCAATAGTAAAAGGTGATGCCCAAAAAATAAAAGTGTCTTACTGGACGGCAGTCCTATCCCAAACTTGGGAAATCCATTCTATCAGTTCTGTCACTGGTACATTTTTGAACCACAAATGCATGCCTAGGTTTGAACCCTATTTGAACAAAATGTTTCCCTAACAACTAAAGTGTCTGTATGTGCAATATAGGTGTGAGGTTTTGCCTTTGAGAGTGCAGACATCCAAATGGGCCAACGCTACATCACAAGCGGACTGCTGCCCAAACTGCCCATGCACAGTGGAAACGGAGTCCCACTTAGTTATTCTGTCCAGCATATAGTAACGTTCACAAAAAATGGCTGGTGTCTGTATGTAAAAATCTGGCATAAGGCACTATTGGGAAGCGGATAGACTTTTCAAAAGTCACACTAGAGATCTCCTAGATTTTGCAGTTTCCAATTACCTGTATATTTCTTGGGCGTTAAGAAAAAAGGCAATTGACAAACCTGAATCTTAACAGTGATCCGTTCTACCCTTTTTTCCAAATATTAAGTTTATATGAGATGTTGCACACACGTACCCTATTTGTCTCCCCCCCCCTTGTATTTCCCAAATGATTACTATTTTGCACACTTTTTCTAGTCCTGTTTACTCGATTATTTTGAGAACGACCAGGAGGCACATAAACAAATTGCAAAACTAGTTATAATCTTAGGCCTATCCTTTTTATCTGTTTAACTTAACCAAATGTTCCTTTTAATGCTTTTTTACCTAGATATTTATATTCTACTGTAACAAGCTTTTATATAGGCTGATTCCTTTTTAAATATTCAAAATGTATGTATCTATGGACTTGATGTGTTTTATGGGCAGTGCCCGAAATAAACAATTTAGATTTTTTTATATATATATATATATATATATATATATATATATACACACACACACTCTCTTCTGGACTCATTTTGTATTGAGGTGTGTTCGGATATATAGCACCATCCTTAACTGTAACCTGAATTGGATCTACATTTGTCATTAAGCCAATTTCCTTTCCTGAAAAATCCCACACATCTGATCTCACTGCACTTTTTAAATCTTCAGGCAAATTCTCTTCTTCGCTAACATCATTTTAAATTCGACATCCTCATCAGGTGTCTGAGATGCAATACCATCTGGTTTACAGTAGATGCTGCAATTCATTTTGCACAGTAAATCTCTTCCCAAGAGATTTACTGGACGCGAGTCACATACCACAAGCCGATGCATGTCTTTGAAGTTACCAATGTGAACTTCAATTCGATTTGTGACTGGCATTCTAATATGCTTATTCGAGACTCCTACATCTTGGATAGTTTCTCCCGAGAGGGGTAGGTTTGGAATTTCTGCTGCTCTTACAGTAGAACGGGTAGCACCAGTGTCCACTAAGAATGTAATGTCATTCCCTTCCACCTTTCCGTCAACCAATGGACCTGACTGATCTACCGCCAAGGATGCGCCAAGTACCCACTCCTCCTCCCGCCTCAGGCACCGTCATTGAGATGAGTCTGAATAATTCTCATTGTACTGCAACCAATATTGTGGAACCATTTGTACAGTTTGGTTCTTACCAATCTGGTCACCTCCGTGATATCCAGTACTCACACTGAACCTCTGCACTTAAGCATTCGCATTATTTGGCTTGGGAGCTTGTGGCACCTGTAACTGCTGAGTAACTCTCTGCTGCTGTAGTTGTTGATTTACACCCACCTCATTCTGCATCTGTGGAATCAAATTTTGATATCCCCCATTAATCTTTTTGGCTGATCTACACTAGTTCTTCCAATGTCCAAGCTTTCCGCACACATGACAAGTAACTTTCTTCATAGCTTCCTCTCTATTCATTTTTCCTCTTTCTTTCCCTCGACTGGAATTTTGTCCATTCTGATTCTGACCACCCATCTGATTATCAGTTTGAGAGCTATTATTTTTCTCTTGCTGCTCTGCCACTTTCACCTGTGCCCACAGCATTTTCTCTTTTAACGTTTTATGTCTCGACTCTGTCATCACTACAATACTTGGCATACCTCAGTATTTCGTCTATCGCTTTGCTCTGCCAGCAAATCAAATGCTGTTGAATCATATTACTAATTTCTGGTTTCAATCCAAACACAAAACGATCCACAAAATGTCCCATTTCTTTGTCTCCAATATTTTCAAATCAACTATACTGTTTAAATACCTTACAGCAACATTTTATAGTAGGCATGTACTGACTCTTTTGGTACCTGGGTTGTTCTGTCAGTTTTAACCCAATCTGTTTCCTTCTGTGACATTTTTCCCTTCAGGAATGTGATCACCTGATTATATTTTTTCATCACCTCGTCAGATGGTGCACCTGTTTTAGGGTCTCTGAGATATTCTTCTTTTGGCCAATCAACAGTGATCTTACACTCTGTCCATAAATCTGCTGGTGCAACAATCTCAAACAATCCATCTAAATCCTTTAACAAAACCTTCGAGACATTCACAAACCTTTCTACCTGTTTATACCATTCAACTGGTTTCTCTCTCAACCTGGGAAAATCGTTCGTGAAGGACAATATATCCTGTCTTGACCATGGAACATGAACATATTCTCCACCTGGTACTTCTCTCATCGGACACATCCTTTCAACTTGTTCTGCCTCTTTTAACGGAAACATAAATGTTCCTTTACTAGCTGCTTCTTCCTTCTTTTTCACCCATCTAATTTTCCATCGAGCCTGCATTGTATCCCTGAGGCGGAAGCCGGGGACGCTGTGTTTTTTAACATTTGTAAACTTGTAATTTTAAGCCTACCTTATTGCATGCCATGATTTAATGCTACTTGCAGCTGCTGCCACGATCCTTGCCGCATCCTTATTCTGCCGCACGGGTCCCTAAGCGCAGACGCTTCCCTTCCACCGCCGCAGTCTAGTTGGGGCTGTTGCCGGGGGTTGGTCGCCATATTGGGTGAGGAGTGGGTCGGCAGACTAGTGTTGGCCCCTCCCGCCAATCAGTAGTACTTAAGTCGCGCTGTTTCACGCGCAGTTACTTGCCTGCGTTGTATCCCTGAGGCGGAAGCCGGGGACGCTGTGTTTTTTAACATTTGTAAACTTGTAATTTTAAGCCTACCTTATTGCATGCCATGATTTAATGCTACTTGCAGCTGCTGCCACGATCCTTGCCGCATCCTTATTCTGCCGCACGGGTCCCTAAGCGCAGACACTTCCCTTCCACCGCCGCAGTCGAGTTGGGGCTGTTGCCGGGGGTTGGTCGCCATATTGGGTGAGGAGTGGGTCGGCAGACTAGTGTTCGCCCCTCCCGCCAATCAATAGTATAAATGGACGCACCCTGTAGGAAGCGCAGCGGACGAGCGCAGCGGGCGCGCCGACAGCGCGCCGAAGGTAAGCCCGTCTGCGCCCGTCCGCGCACGAACAGGCTTAGGGCCAGAACCTATGCCGGGCGTGGACACCGATAGGGTGAGCTATTCGCGTCGTGCCTTACTAAGTCTTAGACCTACAAAGAACGCACAGTGTAATTATGTACACGAATCAGATGGACATTTTATAAATTGTGTACTCTGCCACCCGGTCAACTTACAACTGACTCAGGCACCAATTTCACACTCTGGCCTGAAATTAGCAGAATTGAACTGTAGGTCGCTCCCCATGCACGCCCTGCTTATTAACCATCTGCTCGTGGACCATGAGCTAGACATCCTGTTTCTTACGGAAACTTGGCTCACAACACACTATGACTCGGATGTGGTCTTGGCTCTGGCCCCGGGTTTTCTTATCCAGTCCCAAGTACGTCCCTCTGGTAGAGGGGGTGGACTGGCCATTTTGCACAGAGATTATTTCTCTTGCAGAATTAGCGATGCTCATATCACAGACTCAGAGAGCTGCCATTTTACCATCCATCTGGCCCCGACAACCTCTCTGGCAGGTCTTCTGGTGTATCGCCCCCCCGGCCATTCTGGTCCCTTTGCTAGCGCCCTACTAGAATCTATCTCAGCACTTGCCCACTCTACACCTAACTTTACTGTGCTAGGGGACCTCAATATTCACTTTGATGATCCCCTAGACACAGGGGCTGCTGATCTGATACTAGACTTGGCTGCTTACGGCCTCCAACTGGCCAATACCCGAGCCACCCATATCAAGGGCCACCTGCTAGACCCAGTTTTTACAAATGTTTGCACACTCCAGGCCAAATCTTCTTGCCACCTCCCCAGGACAGACCATTTTTTGGTTCCTCTTTTCTGGCCAGGAGAATTCAGGAAGCCCCACAAGCCCCTCACGTACACCCAGGACAGGGCATGGTCCAGACTCTCAACTGAGGACTGGGCCAGAGCTCTGGAAGCGACGACCCCCGCCCCCTCGGGGGACCTTGTCGTAGCTGATAGCAATTTTAGGAAGTGGATTTCCGACTCACTCGACTCTATCATACCTATAAAAACCCGTGAAGACAAGAGCGGAAAGACAGGCTTGGCCTCCAGGTTTAGCCTGGAACTCAGAGCCCTCCGCAAGGAATGTAAAAAAGCGGAGCGACTGTGGAGGAAGGACTGGCTCCACTCTAGTAAAGACTCCTACCGGAGGACTGTGAGAGCATACAAATCTGCTTTGAAACTTTCTAAGGCCTCTTACTATGACGATAGGATAAAAAATGCCACAAACCCCGCGAGAGAATCCTATCTCATCGTTAAAGAACTCCTAAAGATACCACAACCCCCTTCATTGACTAGGGCCCTACCGGACAGGAGTAATGAACTTGCAAAATACTTTGACTCTAAAGTCTCCCACATTTTAACTTCACTTCCACAGCCTAACCAGCTACCCTGCTGGGACAACGTGACGCCTGACACTTGTCCAGTAGGCGACCCTCGCCCGCAGCTTAATGCTTTTAGGGCGGTCTCATCGGACGAAGTTGAAAAAACTCTGGCCAAGATGAAAAGTGGCTCTCCCCGTGACCCTGCTCCCATGAGGTTTTTGAAAGCAGTCGCCTCTGCGATTGTTCCTCCAGTTCTGGAGTTGATCAATGCCTCACTGTCCCAAGGCTCCGTCCCTCCTAGTTGGAAGGGGGCGGTAGTTAAAGCCCTTCTCAAAAAACCCCAATTGGACCCCGCTGATCTGGCCAACTACAGGCCGATCTCGCTCCTCCCGGGCATCAGCAAAATTGCTGAAAAACTGGTTAACTTCCAGCTGTCCCAGTTTCTGAAATCTAACAATCTGCTGCGACGTTCCCAAACGGGGTTTCGCCCTGGCCAAGGTACGGACACTGCCCTCCTCGCCGTCATCGAGGAGGCAAGGTGCATTTTGGATTCGGGTGGGTCAGTGGCAGTGATCCTCCTGGACCTTAGTGCAGCCTTTGACACGGTGAATCACCGTGTCTTGCTCCACCGTCTGGCCAGGGCAGGACTCGGGGGCACTGCGTTGGCCTGGATAGAGTAATTCCTGTCGGGCCGTTCGTTCCAGGTCTGGGATGGCAACTCCCGCTCTGACTCTCTTCCTTTGACAAGTGGGGTTCCCCAGGGTTCCTCACTTAGTCCCACTCTTTTTAACGCATATATGGCCCCTCTGGAGGATGTAGTTGCCCCCTTCGGCATCAAGATTGTGAGTTATGCGGACAACACGCAATTGGTAGTCTCTCTCTCACATCTTGATCAATGCCCAGATAATCTCCTGCACTGCCTCCAGAAAATCCATCTCTGGATGTGCGAGTCCTCACTCAAACTTAATGGGTCCAAAACAGAAGTTATGCTGATGGGCAAGAAGTGGTCAGCAATTCCATCATCTGTTTGGCCCGATATTATGGGTGAGGTACCCGCCCCCAAGAAAGAAATCAAGAGTCTTGGGGTCTGGCTCGAACCGGACTTATCAATGAAAACCCAGGCAACTAAAACAGCTGGAACCTGCTTTGGACTTATGCGGTCAGTCCGCAAGATCCTTCCTCTGCTTCCCCTTCAATCCAGGAAACTCCTGGTTCAAGGACTGGTCCTTGCACGATTGGACTACAGCAATGCTGTCTATTTAGGAGCCCCTGAAGCTACTCTGGGCAAGCTACAACGAACCCAAAATGCGGCTGCCCGGATGCTGATGGGTCTTCCTTCCAGAACCTCTGCCAGACCTGCGCTTAAGGCTCTCCACTGGTTCCCAGTGCGAGAGAGGATCGAGTTTAAGGCAATGTGCATCGCTCACAAGCTCCTCAATGGACAAGGCCCTTCGATCCTAGGAGATATGGTTACCCCGTACAAAGCCTCGAGATCTCTGCGCTCGGACAATGAGCGACTGGCAAATGTTCCCAAGTTTAGGAGGGTGCGTGCTGGAGGCCGTCGCTTCTCCGTAAAGGCAGCCACATGCTGGAATTCGCTTCCAGTTTGCGGTTGGAACCTTGCTACTTGCGTTTTCGCAAGCAGCTTAAAACTCTGCTTTTCCCTAAATAAGTTTTTTCCTCCCCTCGTGGCCAATTTCAAGCTCTCACAGCGCGGGGATGCCTCCGGGCCACCAGGCGCTTTACAAATCTTTAAATAATAATAATACATCTCCCCATTTCTTCAGAATTTTCTTCAATTCTTTTATCTGTAATCTTTTTCCAGACGCATTCAAACTCTCCAAATCCTTATCAGTGAAAGCCAATCTATATGATTTCTGTAACACCTTAGATTTTTCTATGTCTACTCCGTACTCACTAGCAGCCTCAGTTATCTTCTCATGTAAGTTCTTTACTCTTCAAGTAATGCTTTTACTCAAAAACAATAGTTCATCATCTCGATAAGTCCGTAACGTATCTGGACTTATTGTCCCAATGATCATTTCCTCCAGATCTACTTTCAATTGGCTCACATTAATACTCTGTAGCTGTGGTTTCGGCTTTGTCATTTCCTTTATCCAATTGTTGAATTCTTCTGGTAATGGACCTGCTGAACTCCCTGCTACTGGAGTAAAATTCGGTCCTATTCTCCTTGTATCTAATGGGGGGGTCTCCGTTATTACCTCACAAACCGGAAGATCTAATAGTGTGGTGTTCTGATCACCTTGACCATCCTCGTTCATTACAGTCGCCACTCCACTCCTGCTACCACTTCTTGGAACTTTCAAGGAATGTACTTTTGACATAGCCTGTCTTTCCCCGTACAAAGGAACTATGGGACCAATTTTCACTGGTACTGTCAATGCTTCCGCATTCAGGCTTAACTGATTTATCTTCTGAACCTGCTCCAGTCTGGCCTTATTCAACAAATTTGTTTAATTTTCTCTCACCACTCTAGCTATTTTGGTAAACTGGGGAGTCAGTGGGGTTGATAACAACAATAAATTTTGAAAGAGGGCCAGAGGGAAATATATTTACCGACCTCTAGGTTACTCATCCCTAGACCTTACATGTAATAACAACAAAAAGGAACCTGGGTCAAAAGGTAGGAGCCTAATATTGCAATAAACAACACTTAAAAAGAGAGAGAAAGCACATGTGAATGGTACCATCGGTGTTGAATCCCATCAGCCACTATAATTAGCGCATATCATCATGGAGGATTCAACCATACACATAGCTCTAGTGCTAGAGACATGTGTGGTGTATGGAGCCAGGGAAAGGCAAACAAGTTCACTGAATTCTCAAGCCCTGGTGTAGTATGATGTCGCTACCAAAAGAATGAGGGTGGCAAATGGTCTTGAAGCAGTGCAAAAACATACAAAGTGAGTGCAGATGTTAAAAACAACTACTGGGTCAGTCCCACAATTTATTCATGACTGACGGAGTGATGTGGTTAAAAAACAGTGCAAGGAGCAGTTTGAAAAAATAACCGCTGTTGTCCCAAAGATGGTCTACATGTCTCAGCCATTATGATTGAATATCAATCTGGCTTTCGTCAGGACCAGATCTATAAGCTACTGCTGGTTGGTGTAGTAATCCAAACAAAGAATAAAAAGAAAGATACGACCTACTTGAGTGGTAGTATTGAAACACTCCCGAATATACGTGGAGTAAGTAACAAATCCTAAAACAAAAAAAGGAATTGTCAATAACAGAAAATTGATGGAAGACAACATTGGTCAACAACAACGTGGTTCACAGGCTTTTTCTCAATATTAATATGGAAGTACTATTTGCGTTGATGGGGCTCCCATTGTCAGTTTAACTAACTATGTTATGACAGACATTTATAAGTCAGCTTAGATGCCGAAATTGTAATTGCCAACAAGGACACTTAATTGGTAAAATGCTTACCCCTCAATGTAGGGGGTCACGCCTCACCCCACCTGGCATCCGCTCAGATGAAAGAGGCCCCACTCTGTATTAGAACAAACGGATGTAGTGATGCACATACCGAGCAAAAGTTGCTGGTCAGATTCAATTAAATGAAATCTCTACGCTTTTATCTTAACGATAGGAACGTGGCTAAGAACAAACAAATGACTAATTGGTAAAAGGATATTATAATCTTGGCTGTGGATGTCAGAAGCCAAATATCGGGGGCGCTCATATGATTATCCCGACCTATAGACGCGCCGCTTAATGTGCCTTGAGGTCTAACTCAGGAATGATTCCAGACATCACTGTATTATCACATAAGGGTAGCAGGCTATGGCGGTATTCAAGTACAGTTAATGGTGTCAAACTAAAAGTGTAAAGACAGAAACGACGCATCTACTAAGCGCTTACCTTTCCGTCGGTACCTCCGGCTGAAGTGAGCTGGACGGGGAGGCACCGGCGTTGGTGTGTAGCGCACGTAAATAGACGCGCGTCTCGATGACGCGAACAAGAGCGTCTGTAAAGGCTTCTGGTACATGAAGTATCGTATCAGTTGTTAGAAACCGTGAGCCTCAAAGATCGCGTGTCGAATGAAGAATGATAACATTCGGATTCTTATACATACGAGAGAGTGCTGCGAAATGTGTCAGCCATGATTGCTGATACTAAAATTCAACAACTAATGTAAGAGCCTCTGATTGTCAGAGATCACGTATCAATACGAATTGTTATCTTTTGAAAAGATGAAGTTAAATATTCTACAGTGAATAAACACAGAAGTGTGTGTAATTTGTGGTTCTCTGGGAATGGAAGAACCAAATGACAAAGTATGTAGATCTGTGAGGCCATGCATCATTAAACTGAGTTTAACCTTTAGACGAGGAGCAGATATTATCGTGTGGTGTCTCTTAAATGTACAGCAATGTACTCGAAACTGAAAAGGAGGATTAATCTGAAAAACGGTCCCATACATGATATTGGCAACCGAACACAGGATGGAAGAATGTCCCCCATAGGTTTTACAGGCTAGTCCAAGGTATATCGTCGTTTAGCCCTTGTATATCACTGTGGAGTAAATAAATCCATTTCTGTTCTTTTCTGAAAAGGAATCGGGCAATGTCACTGACATGTGGAGGAATAAACGGCTGCTCTAACACCGTCCATTGAAGTTCCTCTGCTTTGTGTTGGAAAGTGAGGAAGTGTTGAGTCAGTTTGGTCGCTTGTTTTTTACACCGGATGGTACTCTTGTGTTCATTGATGCGAAGCTTTATTTTGCGAGTCGTCATTCCGACGTACCTCAATGAACAAGGGCAGGTGATAAGATATATAACTCGTTCAGAGTTACAGTTGGTATGTTTTGTTAAAACCCAAGGTCTCTGTGTCCCGATGTCAATCTCTTTAGTTGGAGTAGTCTGTGGACCGGCGGTGCATGTGCCACAGGGAAAATGTCCTTGCACCTTCGGTAAGTCCCATAAAGTATTTGTTCTGACAGATGGGATGATTTTGGGTCGAGTGTGCACAAGAGTATCTCGTAGGTTGGTGCCTCTTTTGTAAGAGAAAAGGGGACTAGGAAGAGTGCCGATATTAAGAATCGACCAATGTCTGCGTATGCTTCTTTGGATCTTGTTCGTCTGGGTACAGAAAGTGTGTACGAACGTGAGCCTCGATAGAGGTGTCTCGATTACAGGAGGCTCCAGTAAGGCATCTCGATTGTTATTCAATGCTCTCTTCATTGCTTTCTTCACTAGATGTGAGGGATATTGACGTTGTTGTAGCTGAACCGAAAGATTGTGGGCATGTTTGCGAAAATTTTGCGTATCCGAACAATTTCTGCGTAACCGCAGAAACTGTCCTACCGGCAAATTCTCTCGTAATGCTCTAGGATGGAAACTCTGAAAAGTGAGCAATGAGTTTCGGGCCATAGGTTTTGTGTACAACTTGCAACCTAATCCACCATCTATAGGATAGATGGAAATATCCAAGAAAGATAGTTTTTCTTTACTGTATTCTATGGTGAACTTTAGAAATGAATTTTTGATTGTTCAACCAGTCATAGAATTGTGAGACCTGTAGGGTGGTGCCATTAAAGATGACAAAAATGTCATCAATATAGCGTTTCCACACTCTAATTTGATCTCGGAAAGGGTTTATGGAGTTGAGTATGTGATTCTCTTCGAACACGTGAACATACAGGTTGGCTAACGAAGGGGCAAAAATACTCCCCATCGAAGTTCCTGACACTTGGAGGTATAATTTGTCTTCGAACTTGAAAAAGTTTTCAGTCATTGCCAATCTTGCACATTCCATGACGAAGGGTGTTGGTGTCATGATTACTGAATCCTGGAGACTTGTTTCCAGTAATGTACGTATAACCTCAAGTGTCTCAAGTTGTGGAATGGCTGTGTAGAGTGATTCGATGTCAAAAGACACAAGATAATCTTGGTCTACATCAAATGATGTTACTGTCAACAGTCTCAGGACGTCCTTTGTGTCTTGAAGATAAGTGGGCATCTTCTTGACTAGAGGTTTTAAGAAAAAGTCCACAAACGTAGACAGAGGTTCCAACAAGGAGCCTATTCCTGATATAATAGGGCGTCCTGGTGGAGGTCTTTGTGTTTTGTGAATTTTTGGTACGGTGTAGAAATACGGCACGATTGGATATTTCGTAGTCAGAAAATCTGCTTCATTGGAAGTAATCCAACATTCCGCTTTCGCCTCTTCAACCAATTGTTGGATTTCATTGGTTAGTCTCATAGTTGGATCAAGAGATAGATGCCGATAAGCCGTGGTATTGTTTAATTGCCTTAAACATTCCTCACGGTAGGCTGTGGTGTCTTGAATAACTATGGCACCGCCTTTGTCGGCAGGTTTTATTATAATGGTGGTGTCATTGGCTAGAGTGGAAAGAGCTTTCTTCTCTCTTGAAGGTAAGTTCTGATAAGGTTTGGAATAGCAATCTACTAGACTGTGAAGGTCTTCTAGGACAGCTTTCTCGAACGTCAGAACTTGGTCTGGTACTTGATGTAGTGGAGGATTGAAACTTGAAGGTGGCTTTAAACCAGTGTTGTTCATCAGTGGTTCAATTGGTTCTACAATTCTGTCTTTAAAGAAAAAATGTAGTCGGATTTTTCTGAAAAAACGTGCCAATTCACATCTGATTGCAAAAGGATCTCCTGTGTTGGTTGGTACAAAGCCAAGTCCTCGGTTGAGAACTGTGAGTTCGTCTTTATTGAGAGAACGTGCACTCAAATTGACCACTAGGTCGTTTGGTTGGTGCTGGTACTTGGTTGTGCTAGACCTGTTCTGCTCCTGGTGTTCGGTGGATGTGGAGGGTCTTGTTCCCAGTGAACCTGTGCCCGACCTTTTCTCCTGTCTCGATTTCTCCCACGACTTTGTCCTAAAAAAGTCTGGTCGAAAAATTGAGGCTGGGGTTGAAATTGTGGTATAGGATGCGAGTATTGTGGAAATGGATATTGCCATGGGGCTGGTGGCCACCAAGGTCCTGGAAATTGAGAGGGACCAAATCTACCTCGCCTGCGATTTCTCCTAAAAGAGGTAGATGTACCCCGGCCTTGTTGGTTATCAAATGAAGATGTCTCAGAGTCAGTAGAGTATGTATCTGAGCCTGAAGAAGAGTAATTTGAACCTGTGCGTTTGCCTTTCCTATTGAATTCAGGAAGTTTGTACCCTTCTTTTGTGTAAGGGTATACATCTTCATGAGAAAAGCGTGCAAGGTCTTTTTTGAATTTTTCTATCTTGGTTAACAAGATTGAGTCTTTATACTCCTTGTTAGACTTATTCGTCTCTTCTAAGTGCTTTTTAAAGAGGGTGTTAGTGATTGTCGTTTTAATTTGCCCTTCAAGGACCTGGATCTCAATCAGGATGGCGTCTGCTATTCTCTTGGCTGTGTTGATGATCAATATTAGCCAGTCTCGCGTGCAACGCCACGCGATCAAAGACCAGTCCTTCATGAAGGGCTTGTCAGTGAGGAACAGGCGTGGTGCATTCGTCACTAGTAAACCAGTGGGGGCACAGTTCTCACGTAAATATTCAGTCATGATGGCCCCATGGATGGTCGTGCCGGAATGTGTGCGTTTGAGATTTAGTAAAGTTGGCCAATCACTCGGAGTATTAGATGTTATTTCTGAGATGGTGTTCAGTATTCTAGGGTTCTCTGTGAGGATAGTCTGTAGGACACTATCATCAAACGAAAGTCCAGTTTGTTCAGCCATGTTCAACTAAAGTTACTAGTAGATATAGTCGCGTAGAGATGAAGATAATCAATCTTCAATGAAGAGATAAAGGAAAAGACAGCCCGCAGCCGTAGCTGCTCAATATGATAACAACAATAAATTTTGAAAGAGGGCCAGAGGGAAATATATTTACCGACCTCTAGGTTACTCATCCCTAGACCTTACATGTAATAACAACCAAAAGTAACCTGGGTCAAAAGGTAGGAGCCTAATATTGCAATAAACAACACTTAAAAAGAGAGAGAAAGCACACCATCTTAGAAATACCATCTAATACTCCGAGTGATTGGCCAACTTTACTAAATCTCAAACGCACACATTCCCGCACGACCATCCATGGGGCCATCATGACTGAATATTTACGTGAGAACTGTGCCCCCACTGGTTTACTAGGGACGAATGCACCACGCCTGTTCCTCACTGACAAGCCCTTCATGAAGGACTGGTCTTTGATCGCGTGGCGTTGCACGCGAGACTGGCTAATATTGATCATTAACACAGCCAAGAGAATAGCAGACGCCATCCTGATTGAGATCCAGGTCCTTGAAGGGCAAATTAAAACGACAATCACTAACACCCTCTTTAAAAAGCACTTAGAAGAGACGATGCCCGCCGGCGTGCCTTCGGGCCCCTCGGACTCGACTGGGCGACCTTGCGCACCGGCGGCTCCGGCCCCGGCGCCGTTGGAGGCTCCAGCCCCGACGCCGCAGGTCCCCGAGGGGCCCAGGCCTGGGCCCCCGTCGACGCCGGTCGACCTCGTCACGCCTCCTCCACCGGCGTCGACACCGGTGCCACCTCCGACGCCGACTCCGGTCGACGTCGATCCCCGGTTCAGCCCCTGTCCGGTCCCGACGCTGGTGCGGCGCCACCCAACACCGCATCCGACGCCTCTAGAGACACATTTTGTCTATCGACCGGCTCCGATCATTCCTCCTGTATACCAGGAATCGGATGACGGGGGCGACTGGGAGGGGTCCGTGGACCCTTCGGCCCTTCAGGGCCAACTTTCACAGGACTGGGCAGATGAACTGGGGGAGGCCAGTGGTTTGGATACCTCACCAGACACTGGATTCATCTCTCCTCCGACTGTGGCTTCGGAGGAGGGTGCAGCTTTTTCTGTGGTGCTGCGCAAGGCGGCCGTGGCCCTTGGGCTGGAGCTGCCTGCCGTGGCTGTGAGGACTAACATCCTCACTGAGGTGCTTCAGTCTGCCGCTTGCTCCACTGAGCCTCTGCTGCAATTCAATGAGGCCCTCACTGACGTTCTGCAGGGCACCTGGTCCAAGCCCTCCACAGTCCCTCCTGTGGATAGGAACGTTGCCAGGCGCCACCGCCCTGATCCGGGCGACCCCAGTTTTCTGTCCCAACACCCCACCCCCGAGAGTCTGGTTATCCAGGCCTCTACCTCCCAATCCTCCTTCCCGTCCGCTCCTCCGGACCGGGATTCCAAGAGACTGGAACAGTTCGGTAAAAAGCTGTTCTCCTCGCTCAGTTTGGGCCTGCGAGCTTTGAACACCGCCTGTCTCTTGGACCGTTATTCCCACTCTCTGTGGGATACGGTGGAGGACGTGCTGCCACTGTGCCCGGAGGAGGCCCGGGCATGGCTATCCTTGGCTCTGGCCGATGGGAGAGATGCAGCGCGCCATGCCATCCGATGTGGACTCGACACTACGGACTCGCTGGGTAGGGCGATTTCTACCACGGTGGTGCTTCGACGTCACCCCTGGCTGCGGTCCACGTCCTTTTCAGGGGATGTGCAGAGCACTCTCATGGACATGCCTTTTGATGGCGCTCGCCTTTTTGGTAAGAAAGCGGACAGTGCGCTGGCTCGCTTCAAGGACTCCCGGGCTACGGCCAAGTCCTTGGGCCTCTCGGCCCCTCGGCCACAAACTTCCGCTTTTCGCTCCTTTCGTGGCCAAGGAAGGGGCACCTCCTCACGTCCGCCTAGCCACCGGCCGCAGAACCAGCCTGCACGCGGTCGCGGACGTGGTTTCCGCCGAGGCGGTACTGGAGGACAACGCGGTCAGTCCACATCCACCCCGGCAGCATCCGCCTCAAAGCCTTCCTAGTCTGAGCTTTCAGGCCCATTCCTCGCCAGTGGGAGGCAGGGTTCGCCATCACCTGCTCCACTGGCGTACCATCACTTCGGACAGGTGGGTGCTGCAAATCGTCCGAAGGGGCTACTCCCTCCCCTTCGAGACGACCGCTCAAGCCATGCCACCGCAGCACCACCGTATCTCGGAGGATCATTTGAATCTTCTGCGAGAGGAAGTTTCGGCCCTCTTGGCCAAAGAGGCCGTCGAGCGCGTTCCGAGCCCAGAAGTAGGTCGTGGTTGTTATTCCCACTACTTTCTGGTTCCCAAGAAGGGCAAGGGGGGCCTGCGCCCTATCTTGGACCTCCGGAACGTCAATGCCTTCCTCCGGAAGGAACGGTTCAAAATGTTGACTTTGGCTCAGGTTCTAGCTGCCCTAGACCCTGGAGACTGGATGGTTGCGTTGGACTTGCAGGACGCATATTTCCACATCCCCGTCCTGCCGGCCAACCGGCGTTACCTGCGGTTCACGGTGGGTCCGGAGCACTTTCAGTTCACCATGCTCCCCTTCGGCCTTACCAGTGCCCCTCGGGTGTTCACGAAAGTGATGGCGGTGGTCGCAGCTCATCTGCGCAGATCAGGGGTTCCAGTCTTCCCCTATCTCGACGACTGGTTGTTGAAGGCGGGCTCGCCCCAGACAGTCGTCTCCCACCTCCAGACTACGGCGGATCTCCTGCATTTGCTGGGGTTTCCCATCAACGTGCCGAAGTCACACCTGAGCCCCTCTCAGAAGCTCCTCTTCATCGGAGCGGTTCTCGATTCGGCGCAGTTCCGGGTTCATCCACCGGAACAGCGGGTCTGGGATATACAGGCCCTGATTCCCATCTTTCGGCCTCTGTCCTGGGTTTCGGTCAGGCTAGTGTTGCGGCTTCTGGGGCTGATGGCCTCCTGCATCCTACTAGTGCATCATGCCAGGCGGCGCATGCGGGCTCTGCAGTGGGACCTGAAGTTTCAGTGGGCCCAGCATCACGGCAACCTGTCCGACCATGTCTTGATCTCGGAGGGCACTGCACAGCAGTTGCAGTGGTGGCTCACGGACCGCGATTGGGTCACGGGCAAGAGCCTCTCCCTACTCCTGCCGGAGCATGTCGTAATGACGGATGCGTCCCTCCTGGGATGGGGTGGCCATATGGGAGAGGCGGAGATCAGAGGCCTCTGGTCTCCGGCGGAGTCTTGCCTCCACATCAACTTGTTGGAGTTGAGAGCGATCCGGCTTGCACTGAAAGCCTTCCTTCCCTCTGTCCGGGGAAGTGTCGTGCAGGTGTTCACGGACAACACCACCGCCATGTGGTATTGCAACAAACGGGGCGGGGTGGGGTCGTGGACCCTTTGTCAGGAGGCTCTGCGCCTCTGGACTTGGCTGGAACACCAGGGCATCACCCTGGTGGTTCAACATCTGGTGGGCTCTCTGAACGCCAGAGCAGACGAACTCAGCCGCCGGTGCATGATGGATCACTAATGGCGTCTGAACTCCGAGGTGGCGCAAGGTCTCTTTCAGCAGTGGGGAGAGCCTTAGTTAGATCTATTCGCCACCGACGAGAACGCGCAATGTCAGCAGTTCTGCGCGTTGGAATTTCCAAGGCGGCACTCGCTCGGCGACGCTTTTCGTCGCGAGTGGAGTTGCGGTCTGTTGTACGCCTTTCCGCCTATACCACTTCTGCCCAGAGTGCTGAAGAAGATCAGGCACGACCGGGCCCAAGTCATCTTGGTGGCTCCGGATTGGGCACGAAGGTACTGGTATCCCGAGCTACTCAGTATGTTGACCGATCCTCCGATACGTCTGCCCCTTCGGGAGGATCTGTCGCAGCAGCAGGGGACGGTCCTCCACCTGAACCTGTCCAGCCTCCACCTCCATGCGTGGAGATTGAGCGGCGGCAGTTGATACCATTTGACTTGCCTCCTGAAGTCTGTGATATCATTCTGGCAGCCAGGCGTCCCTCCACAAAGAAGGTATACGCCTGCCGGTGGAACAAATTTGTGGCATGGTGCACAGCAAAGGCTGTGGATCCCCTTTCCGCCCCTCTTTCTGAGGTTCTCCTCTTTCTTCTTTCTTTGGCCCAGCAGGGCTCTGCCTTGGGCACCTTGAAAGGTTATCTTGCTGCCATCTCTGCCTTCTTACGGCTTCTTGATCAGCCCTCTCTTTTCAAGTCCCCTGTAGTTTCACGCTTTCTTAAAGGCATTACTCACACGTTCCCTCCTGTCCCTTTCGTAATGCCTCAGTGGGACTTGAATCTTGTCTTAACATTCCTGATGTGTGCTCCTTTTGAGCCCCTTCACAATTGCCCTCTTCGTCTTCTAACTCTTAAGACTGCTTTCCTGGTAGCCATCACCTCGGCTAGACGGGTGAGTGAGCTCCAGGCTCTATCGTCCAAGCCTCCTTTTCTATCTGTTCATCCAGACAAGGTTGTCCTTCGGCCTCGTCCTTCCTTTCTACCGAAAGTGGTGACCCATTTTCATCTTGGGCAATCTGTCACCTTGCCCACCTTCTTTCCGCCTCCGCATCCTTCCAAAGAGGAAGAGCTGCTCAACCGTCTGGACCCAAAACGTGCGCTCTCCTTTTATTTGGACCGCACAAAACAGTTCCGAGTGGACGACCAGCTTTTCGTTGGCTACGTGGGTGCAAAGGGAAAAGCTGTGCACAAACGGACCATCTCCCGGTGGGTCGTTTTGTGTATAAAAATCTGTTATTCCTTGGCAAAAAAGGACCCTCCTGTTGGGCTGCGAGCCCATTCTACTCGGGCCACGGCGGCTACTACTGCTTTGGGACGGGGAGTCCCTTTGCAGGACATCTGTCAGGCGGCGACGTGGGCTTCACTGCACACGTTTGCCAGGCATTATTGCCTAGACAGCCAAGTCCGGAGGGATGGCTTCTTTGGCCGTTCTGTCCTCCAGGACTTTCTGGTGTGACCTTGGTTCGCAGACCCACCACCGGGGTTGGTATTGCTTGGGTATCTATTCTAAGGTGAGGAATCTAACTAACGTGTTTCTTTCAGATGAACAAGTTACTTACCTTCGGTAACGATGTATCTGTAAGAAACATTAGTTAGTTGGATTCCTCACCGACCCACCCATCCTCCCCGTTCTGCGAACTGACATCTAGGGTTAAGGCTATCCTTTTCAGGGCCCTAGATTTTTTGGCACCAGTGTCTGTCTCTTGCATGGCTCTGCGTTCCTGGCGCGGAAAGCTATGTACAAGAACTGACGTCAGTGCGCGAGGGCGGCGTCTAAGTACTCCGACGACGTCATTCCGGCGCACAACGCCAACGACGGACGCGGAGCCGCAGACGACGCCTAGCGACGCGCAAGGGGTATTGCTACAAAAATCTTCCGGATCCAGTCTGACGCCTGGGGATATACTAAGGTGAGGAATCTAAGGTGAGGAATCTAACTAACTAATGTTTCTTACAGATACATCGTTACCGAAGGTAAGTAACTTGTTCGTCTAGGTCGGAGTAGGCGGCGAGGGGTGGGGCAAAACTGCCATCGCCGGCTTGAGGCCCAGTTCCGAAAGCATCCTGGATAATTTACATTTTATTATAAAAATATTGCACCATGTGGCCTGTCTATTCATCTGTAGAGGTGAAAGGGTGCTTAATTAAGTTCAGGGAGAAGAAGGCCTTGACAATTTTGAACAATTCCAGGCTTCTGTTCCCAGCTTGTTCAATTTTTGAGGCCAAAAAGAGTTTTTTCCCCTCTCGAACTTTGGCGTAATGGGCCTTCAAGGACAGTTTATAAGTAGTTTTCTTTATGGGATCAAAGTTCTTTCTTCATAATCGTTCCAGGCATTTACATGCACTCTTACTTTTCCTTAGTGCTTCCGTGAACCAAGGGGCAGAGGCACAGCCTGTTTTAGCTGCCTGCATTCTCGGTGGAGCTAGTTGCATAGCCCACTCCAAGAGCCAGCCTTCAAGTGAGTGAACATCCTCCTCCACATGGCCACTAAAAGGAATGGGGTGCTGCCTCAGTATGGTGGATACCGCCTCCGGGGTAAACTGTGCATAGGACCTAAAACTGCTGGCCCTAGGTTTGCACTGAGAAGGAGGTCTCCCTGCTTCCTTATATATTCCGGAAGGTAAGCAGGAAATTATCAGACCAGATGATAGGAAGGGGTGAGCCTATTGCCATCTTAGATGATGAAAAAATCTGGTCCAAAGTGTGACCTTTTTCGTGAGTAGGTAGCGAGACATAGGGAGTTAGGTTCAAGATACTAAGGGATTCACATAGCTTCACATATGTCCTGCAACATACCCCTTACCAGCTTTCAGAATCATTCTTTCAGCGACTCGAGACCTGATTGAGAGCTCTACTTTGGAGTGGAGGCACCTCACGCATAGCCTCACGAAAATTACAAAGAGGAGTTTACGAGGGGGGACTAGCAGTGCCAGACAGTATAATGTACTACTGAGCCTCACAGCTGGTGTGCATTAATGACTGGGTGTTTACCGACAGAGCAGAACCGGCCTATAGGGTAGATAGAGTGGCCATGGGACCTACAGGGTACCCATCCCTACTATGCTGCAAGGGAGGGAATAAGTATCTCCCAACACTTATACGAACTGTAGTACAGGCATGGCAGGCAGCTACTCTGCATCTGGATTGGGAGGGGAATCTGTCAGAAATGACTCCACTCTGGGACAGCAAACAACTCCACAATGTAGGCAGACTACACAGTTTCAGTAGTTTGAAGCTGCTGGGCCTAGACTGACTGGGGAATGTATTTAGAGGTCAAACCTTTATCACATTCACAGTTCTGCAGCAAGAATACAAATTGATTTGGGTGAATGGCTGAGATATCTCCAATTGGGACACAACCTTAAGCATATACGTGAAGGGACAACCTTACTGGAAGCAGCCCCGCTAGAGGACAGACTACTGACAGACCCTCTGACAAACAGAGCCATCTTAAATATATACAAGAAAATCCTTAATAACTCACCTAATCCTCTGGGGGCATTGAGAATCCATTGGAAAAGTGACCTAGGGCAAGTAGATGAGGAAGAATGGACAGAAGCTAAACAGGGACTGAGGGAAGTAGCAATTCGGGTCAGGTTCCGGCTGATTTAAATACTACCCTCGAACCACACTACATTGTTTGGGTCGCACCAATGTCAATGTCAAATGCAGACAGGGGGTTTCCTTTTTAGGTCTCCGAGGCATCAAGTAATCAGTATTACTAGTGGAACTCTACCCATTGCGTTTCTCTTTGTTTTGTCGCTTGCCATTGGTTAAATCTGGCATTGCTCTTCTTATCTCGCTCATTGTTGGCTAGTGGTCCGATAGGTCACTTCCGTTTTCCTCTGTTTCTGGAGGAAGCAGCATCGACCAACTACAGTGAACTTGCGCTGCAGGGCGGTATCTTTGAATGTAGGGACTACTTCGTTGTATTTATTTTGCCATGGCGCCTGGCTCGTGCATACATTTAATATGCACGGCCACCGCGGCGCGCGGGATGGCGCCTTTGCTCAGCAAACACGTTCTTGTGCAGTAAGTATGACTCTTTCGCGGCTCCGTTGTTAATAATAACAAAAATACGTCACTGAGCAGTGTTCTTTACATAGCGCCTGCCACCGCACGCGGGATGATGCCTCTGCTCAGCAAACACGCTCTTGTGCAGTAAGTATGGCTCTTTCGCGGCTCCGTTGTTAATAATAACAAAAATACATCACTGAGCAGTGTTCATTACATAGCGCCTGCCGCCGCACGGCCACCGCAGCGCCCGAGATGGCGCCTCTGCTCAGCAAACACGCTCTTGTGCAGTAAGTATGGCTCTTTCGTGGCTCCATTGTTAATAATAAGAAAAATATGTCACTGAGCAGTGTTCATTAAATAGCGACTGCCGCCGCACGGGATGGCGCCTCTGCACGGTATGGCGCCTCTGCTCAGCAAACACGCTCTTGTGCAGTAAGTATGGCTCTTTCGCAGCTCTGTTGTTAATGATTTGAAAAATACGTCACTGAGCAGTGTTCATTACATAGCGCCTGCCGCCCTGGACTTGCGGCTTCCCACCACTGTAAATGGCGTGTTTGCATTGCCAGTAGGTGTGACTGTACTTATCAGCAAGCCACCCCCCACCTCAGTGCAATTACTTTTCAGCCGAGGTCCGGATAATTCCTTTCCATACTTGGCAATGAGA
This sequence comes from Triturus cristatus, assembly GCF_964204655.1. Classification (NCBI taxonomy): domain Eukaryota; kingdom Metazoa; phylum Chordata; class Amphibia; order Caudata; family Salamandridae; genus Triturus; species Triturus cristatus. The sequence goes on from NC_140590.1 coordinate 1,294,640,532, forward strand.
AGCATTCTGTGTTAAATGTGGTCATTTTAATCACGAGCCTTGTTTTCTCAAATATAAAACAGAAGGGATGCGATAATAGGCGCTTCGTACCGCTGGCAAAATACAAAATCTTCTCCCTAAAACTATAGCAGTATTGGTGGTTCATCCAAAATACATGTATAGTTGTCCCACAGATTCAAAACTTTAACATTTTATTTTATTTTGATTTTATTTTTATAAAAAAATATGGCAAAGTGAAAAAACAGTAATGTTTAAAAATTATTCTTTTCTTTTCACAAACATTTGTCAACAACAAATTCATACAAATGTTCATTCATTTTAATATGCCTTATTCTTCTTGGGCTCACCTTTTACACCTTGTCTGTGTTTTATGCATTCATATTGTTATTATAGGCACAACATGTTAGAAACTTAATATGGCGCTCGTATGCGCTTTCGTATTGTCTGTGTTTTAGGTATCCATATTGTTACTGCAGGTATGACATATCGGGAACTTAATATGGCGCTCATATGCGCATTGGAATCCTTCTCTCTGACGTTCCTTACTAGTTGAGACTCTTTCTTTGTCTAATACGTCCGGCAACCCCGCCCACCGTTCATTCGCTCAGCCATATATTTTCTCCACCATTTGAGCTCTCTACCAGAGCGATCAGGAATACGTACGGCCTCACACGTAATTGTGATCGTCTATTTATTATTCAGGTAAGTGCCGGCGCGTGATGTATTCTTTCCTCTTTCCCTCCCCTCTTACTGGGATACTCTTGAGCATTTAGAGTTATCGTTGCTCTGCTTCACGTGGACATTTCACCATGTCCCGTCTTACTCTTAATTTTTTCAGATCTTTTTGGAGTGTTAGGTTTAGTGTTATCGTTGCGTCGCTTCATACGGACATTTCATTTAGTATGTGCCGTTTTATTCTTAGTTTCCAGAGCCAGATCTCTTGGAGTGTAACGTTTAGTATCTGGGTATCCCTCCCCATCCCCACGCATTTCTTCTTACCAAGATACCGGATTGGGAGTACACTACTTCGTGTCTCTATGTAAGTATAGATTAAGTTTTATATATAATTTTTCTTCTGCTGGTATAATTTCTCCCATTAGTATTACCAGACTTTAGTCTTACTTTTTTGTGTATTAGCATTGTCTACACATTGGAATGTGCTCATGGTTATTATTCTTCCTCCTCCCCAGTATTCACTTTCATGTATTGGATCGTTGGAGGCCTTTAGTACCGCGTGATTAGAAGTGTTTATCGGCATACTACTTCTGGACCCCCTTTAGATCCTCTGGCCTGCATTAACTTATGGTAAATCTGCTTCTATAAATAGACTTAGGCTCTGTTTATTTGCCAACCATGGGCCGTTTGTTTAATTTCAGTATGTTTATGTATGTCCCTACTGTATGGTTTTTATACCACTTGTCATGGATATTTGGTGATACCGAGAGCAGGAAGATTTATTCTCCCTTCAAGCTTATGCTCCTTTAAAGTAGGTCCCTGATTATATATCTACGTATCCTTTTCTTTATCTTTCTGTGTACTCTTCGTACTTGGCTATTTGGTTCTACATTTTCGGTCTTATTTTTTTTGGGCTTTTTCACACTACTTATGTTCTGAGGTGTGTCTTTCACGTGGTGGGGTATCAACACTGCGGAGGCATCCATAGCACAGGGCTATCCTTTTCAACACTTGTATATATTGTCATTCACATTCCGCTGATGGCTCTCACTTTAATTTATGTCAAGCTCTAACTTGCTCATTTTAAATAAAGTTTGTTAGTTTTTAATCCTTGCCTTGTTGTTCCTGCAGATTTATATATTTTTATGTTCTCTGTGAGCCCTCATACCACATACCCGGTGGGCGCCTCACTGCATACAGATGGCCCTACAATATTGAAAGTATTAAAAAAAAGTTTACGCCCTGAAGAAGGAACTATGCATGTGTCTTAGTGTTCCGAAACGCGCGTCGGCCTTTTGTCTTTTTGTATTGTCTTTTTGCATTACCACCTTATTGTATTATTGTATTGTGTATTGTTTATGTGTTTGACTTATTTCTGTCTTGTGAGAATTGATTATTTGTATTTGTTCCGTATCTACTTACTTTTTGTACATTTGTATGAATTTATTGTTGACAAATGTTTGTGAAAAGAAAATAATTATTTTAAAACATTACTGTTTTTTCACTTTGCCATATTTTTGATAAAAATAAAATCAAAATAAAATAAAATGTTTAATGATTTGAATCTGTGGAACAACTATAAATGTATTTTGGATGAACCATCAATACTGCTATAGTTTTAGGGGGAAGATTTTGTATTTTTATCTGTGCTTATTTCCCTGCTCTCTTCCTCCTTATTGAGATTTCAGGGACCCTCTGTTGTTTACTTGCGCTTCGTACCGCTGACTCGCTGTTGGGACGCTTTCAGAGAAAGGGTAGCACGCTGCTCCATATGTTGATAGTTGCCATGCTGTTAAAATTGTATTTATATAGCGCTTACTACCCAGCTTATCCGTTCCACAAAATACAGGAGGTAAAGACTGCCCAAAAGAACTTAGGGCAGGACGGTGCTCCCCCTTATCTACCTCCATAATTCCAAGCCACATTTTCCGGGTCAGTGCGTTGATGTCTGACGTCCCCTGGTAGAGTGCGTATTTATGTTTCTCCTCCTTTCTTCCACTGTCCTCTCATAGTGTCCCCTGCATACCTTTCTCAGGTTGGTGCGACAAGACTCTGAGATGGGCAGTGCCTTCCCTGATACCTGACAGCCAAGGGTCGGGTGGAAGCTACGGCGCGACCAGTGCGTGGAAAGGCATTGACCCTGTTCGTGCCATAACAATTTCACCAACATTCCTTCAGCGTCCCTCCCTCTCCAAACATCCACCCACCCCCTCTTAATTCCTTGAATTCCTGCATTCTCCTCTCTGTTTTTGTTTCTCAGCGGTTTGTCCCCTCTTTTTGTCTGCCAAAATCACAGGCAGATACCCAAACATTCACAGCTTGTCCGTACCTCCAAAACATTTGCACACATAGTACAACACTATACACACACGCACACTGCCACCTAGACCCACATGCCTCTCACACATATACAGACCCATGTAACATAAGAGTGACACATTTCACACAGATCTTTTCTACATATCACACACATCCTGCGTGAAAACCCTCACAACCTTTACACACACAAAAACGCTTTTCTACATTCCACGACACCCCTCACATATAAAAAGCACAGCACTCATATCCACAGGCCACAGATTCTTCACAAGTAGACCTTTCCCACATACACCCATAACCTTCACACAGACTTTCCCACCCGCCCCACAAACTTCCTGCAGCCATCACACACCAGTTTGGGTTTCCTGAAGAGGCGGTGAAAGCCCAAAAATAATGTTGCCATATGAGTATACTGGTAAGTATAGTGGACAACCCAATCTACCCTTGAGGGCTCGGGCAAAATCAATGAAAGGGTAAGTGTGCCTTCAAGGGATTTATTGTAGTACTCACTTTGTAATATTTTGATTCACAGTTAGATGCAAGATTTTTCCTTTGCTTGCTGACTAATTTCTTTTGGCAACCTAATTACTAGTAGCAAGATATGTTTGTGCTTTTCAAAAAAATCACACAACAAATATCAAAGAAATGTATAGCAAAAACACGGGTGTATATATAAAAAATAGATTTTATCTTAAGAGTTCATAAAGGGTACTTGTAAATAACCCATACAATGAAACACGAATGTAAAAACATATTACTGCAACCTGGCACAAGCTGGGGGACAATCGTTTCCGCATCAACGGAAACGATTGTCCCCCTGCTTGTGCCCACGAAAGATACTACAGGTCTAAATCTGCTAACTCCGAAGACTTTCCTATAAGCAATTTAAGACGCTTAACCAGACGTAATCTCGGAATAACAAGAGCTGTTGTAGTAACTTTATTTCGGTCAACAGACCATAAAAAGTACAGAAGCATAAAAAGAAACAAGAAAAATACATTTTAAAATAATTAGGTTAAAAAGTTCTGCCTAATACGCCACATATGCAACAAATAGCGAGAAACAGCAAACACAATAGAAGGATGAGTGTCATAAGTCAATATCCTGCAAGCCTGTGTGTAGTGCAAAAATCCCAGATTCCTACAAATAGGAATCAACCAGCGTTTTCTGGATACAGAATAGGCAGGACAAAAAAACAAGACATGAGAAATATTCTCAGTATGGTAGGTGCATGCAGTGCAAACTAGAATGTTTGATTTAGTCCACTTAGAGGTAAAAGATCTTATGGGAAGGGTGCCATAGCGCAGCTGAATATACAGCTTACGGGCAGCTGGGGGTTCAATTAAGTCCATGAAATCCTCGGGCCTAGGCTCTGTTTTTATTTGAAGGAACTCAGATGATCACCTACCCAAGGAAGATGAACTCATTAACGTCTGAAGGTTTGACGTGTGGATGTGAGAGAGGAGTGTCTTCCTAGATATCCCAGCACAATTGGTCTCCGGCGTGTCCCATAATCGAGGGAGACCAAGCCGAGTACAAACTGCACTAATGTGCCTAAGCCAAGGGATCACTTTGGATCTTAGGGTGGGCCAAATCTCAAAGATTTCAGCTCTATAGTCGGCCAGTTCAGGGACAGACCACAGCCTCTTCCAGTACATAATTGGTCTAGCGCCTATTATCTCCTCTATTGGGGTTAACCCAAGATCGAATCTAAGAGGGATCAGCGGTGTACTAGGCGGTAGACCAATTAAGTTTCTGGCAAAAGACTGCTCCACCCTTTTAAGATCAAGAGTCTGGGTCTGCATATGCCCCCAGAGTTCAGCCCCGTAAGTAGCTGACATTCTCGCTTGACGACTGTATATTGTAAGTGCAGGGGAAACCGGCCTAAATGTAGATTCCTTAAAAACTTTAGTTAGTCCCCCTGCTAGCTGAGTGAGCCTAAGCGTTGATCTAGCAATATGTTTATGCCAATCAAATTTCTCTGTGAGGGTAACACCCTGTCGGGTTGGGGCAGTGAAGAGGCGTAGACCTGGTTTGCGGATATAATGTTTTATTCCCTTGTATTTTCTTTTTACATACAAGAGTCTTGGTTTGTTCAGTTCTGTGGAGGGGTCCGTCTTCCTTGACGTCCCGCTCTGGTCAGTAATCCTGTTCTTCGTAAGGGCAGCGGACCTTTTCTTCCTATTCTTGGACCGGGTGCCGTAGTCTCGGTAGGGAGAACCTCTGCCGTCCTGTGGTCGATTCAAATCCTCCGGGCAGTCCCTCACGAGGCAGAGAAAAGGACAAAATAGGACAGGGGTCAGTGGCGGTTGGGTGCTATAACCAATGATTCCAAAGGGACCGGGAGTGAGGGAATACACCCAAAGTGAAAACACTTCCTACACGTGTAAATAATGGTGAAGGGTGCGCTTTATGGACAAGTAGGGAAGGGAAGAAGAGAAGGAGCAAAGAGTGGGTGACAGTCTCAATCTCGCACGTTTCAGGTGGATTCGAAACGCCGCTATTCTGTTACCGCCTTCTCCCGCCTCCCCAACACCCTTGCCATCCGTTCCCGTACCTGAAGAAGCCACGCACCCCTTGGTACGTGGCTCGGGGATGCGCCGGGTCGTTGGCCTCCTGGCTCGCCTTCTGCCGCTCCCTCTTCCGTGGTGGTTCTCACCCTCGTCTTCTCCAAAGCCGGCAGCTCCTCCGGTCTCCGAAACTCCCGCTCCTCCGGTCTCCGAAACTCCCGCTCCTCCGGTCTCCAAAACTCCTGCTCCTCCGGTCTCCGAAACGCCAGCTCCTCCAGTTCCTGCATCCGGGGTGTGTGCCACCTCTCGTCCAGGGCATCCGGGGTTTTATCCAATGAAAGGGTCATGACGTTGTTGGTAGGCGGGGCCTCAGGCTGATTCTGGTTCGGGTTAAAGGGGCCGCGGTGACTCTCATGGGGAAATGCCGTCTCCCATTCGTCTGGGCTTTCTTTCCATGCGTCCTGGTGAGGAGAAAACAGAGGGGCGAAAGGGGAACATGCTGACCACCAGTCGGTAGAGCCCGTAGTAATAAGGCCTGACGAGGCCACCTTGCTACACACCCAAATATATGAACGTTTTGAACCTCTCCAAGGGGCTACCAAGAAGCACAGGATTGGGGCGAGTACGTTTTGGGGGGTTGAAAATCATAAACTTTGTTTTTCCTATGTTGATTTCCAACCCCCGGAGATGGCAAAACTCTACAAAACCATCAAGGGTTTTTTGAATGCCCGATGATCTAGACAACAAAAGTGTGTCGTCCGCGAACATCAGAGCGGGCACTCTACCTGTGGCCAGTCTAGGGGCATCGATATTGGGTACACCATTCAAATATTCAATAAGGCCGTTAATATAAAGACTAAAAAGGGTAGGTGCCAAGACGCACCCTTGGCGAACTCCTTTCAGTACTGGAAATTGGTCTGTGAGTTCTCCGTTCCTTCCAGACCTAACCTGTGCAAAATTGTTTAGAGGTAGTCTTGTGAGAATGGCTAACAAATAGGACGGGAGACCCATCTCCGCAAGGACTTTCCAGAGTTTCCCACGTGGGACCAGGTCAAAAGCCGCCCGCAGGTCCACAAATACAAGGTAGAGGCTGCCACCCTCCACCTTAGCTGTTTTCCAGTACAGGACCTGCAGGCGGAATATCTGGTCTAAGGTAGAAATACCAGACCTGAATCCTGCCTGGAGCGTAGATAGTATCCCCTTTTCCTCGATCCACCCGAGGATCCTATCCAAAATAACCCTCCCCATCAGTTTTTGTGATGTATCAATTAAGCTGATGGGTCTTTAATTTGAGGGGATTAAAGGGCAACCCTTTTTAAGAATCGGCACAATTTCGGCTCCTAACCAAGTAGGCGGCAAGTCGTCGCCCAGCAAAATGCCGTTAAATAGGGTGACTAGATAAGGAGCCCAGATTTTTGGTTGTGTCCCAAAGAGGTCCCCAGGCAGTTTATCCAGACCGGGAGCTTTTTCTGGGAGCAGATTTCCTAAAGCAATCTCAACCTCACGCAAAGTGATTAATTCATCTAATAAGGGGCATTGGCTAACAACAGTTAACCGGGCAGATTCTGCAAGTACATTAACACTATGGAGTTGCTGAGGTTCAGTGACATTGATAACCATATCACCACACTCAGAAGTGCAATAAAGGGCACAGAAATGGCTTTCCCAAACGGAGGGGGCAATGTTAGGGGCAGGGGCCAGACTATGGCCACTAAGTCCAAAGGCTACTATAGTCCAAAATAGTTTAGATTTATTGTTACCAAGTGCAGAGCCCAGATTCTCCCACTTAGCAACTTCCCAGTCCTTTTTGGCGTCACTAAGCGCCTTCTTATACGCAGAACGGTGTAGCTTTATGGCTTCCCTATTGCTAGTTTTTAAGGCTCTAAAAAGAGCCTTCCTGGTGACCCGACAGAAAGCGTTGTACCACTGAGGGGACGAAGTCCGTGGGCGATTGGCCCTTCTCTCAGGGCAAAGAATATCCTTAATTGCTGCTACCAAGTTGACATGGATTTCTGATGCCCTGCCTAAATGTCCAACTTTTCCCATTTCTTCAATAAAGGGGATAATGATCTTATATAAGGCAGCTAGCTTAGGATCGGACATCTGGAAGTCTAGCCATTTAACTCTTCGTCTACAGTTTGATATAGTTAAAGGCACAGTGGTAGAGTGTTCAGCCAAAGTTTGGCATTTGAGCCCAAAGCTCCCTATCCTAAGTGAGAGTAACAGGGCATTATGGTCACTATCAGTTCTTTCAATAACTCTAAATTCATGCACCTTGTCCCAGTGCCTAGCCTCTAAGAAGATGTAGTCAATTATCGAGGACCGGTTATGCCGATTAAATGTTACATTCCCCGGTCTGTCAGGTTCCACCCTCCCGTTGCAGGCTCGTAATGAGGTTGTGAGCACAAATGACTGCAGTTGTAGGACTGACGGGGTCCAAACCTTGACCCAAGGGGTCAATGGCTGGGGAACCGCCCACAGTGAATCAACGTCATCTGGGCCACCCATGGTCGAGTCCATGAGTGGCTCAAAATGACAGTTGAAGTCACCGCCCACGATTAACACAGTAGAGGGGTCCATTGTCTGGGTAAGGGTCAACAGAATATCAATGGCCTCTGAGACAAGACCCCGCCTAACTGGCCTTGAGTATACGTTAAACAGGGCGATATTTGGCCCATTTAGTGTGGTCAACAGTACACACTGAACGTCCTGTGAATTAGTACTTATTTGTGATGCAGTTACTCCCAAGTGCGTACCAACCCATATAGACAGACCCCCTGCAGGTCTACCCCTCTCACCCTTGCTGGCCACGTTATCAAATGTAGCAAATCCCTGAGCTTGACTACTTTTTAATGCCCAGGTTTCTTGTAGCATACAAATATCGTGGAGGGCCATAAAAGAGCCCCATTCAGGAATGGGCAATTTGCTCTTAAGGCCCGCCACGTTCCAAGAAAGAATTTTTACATGGCCAGTCAATAGATCTTGGTTAACTTGGTCATGGGGCAGAGAACCACAAGGGTCGTTAATCATATCAGATCCCTCTTCTGGTGCAGAGACAAGCTCATGAGGCAATGCATATTGGTCGGGAGAAGGTGAAGCTGTTCCAGAGAGAGTAGGATGTTGCAGGGAGAAGGTCTGCGGTAGGGAAGTCGGCTCGATGTTCTCAGCCTGTTGCTCCATAATAATAGGCCTACTAGTTAGAGATCCCCCCTGTCAATCGCAATCATCGAAGCCTTAGAGGGCATCGAATCTATTTGCGACTTCCAGCGGGGTAAATGGTGGCCAATAGTCTATCCTCCTAGAACCATTTCGGTGGCTCCCAATAGGCACAGTGGCCCAATCGGATACATTTTCACAAGCCACAGGAATGGGTGCATGAATAAAGTGCGAATACGCTGCTCTCCGTATCCTCTCACTTGGGAGAGACTGAGATCTACCCACACAGTGTTCAAATACTATCTTTCGAATGGATACGGCTGACATAAATTCTCCTGCCGAATGTTTGGACAACAGAACCCGGGGGTCAACTATTTTAAACATTATAGTCCTGAAGATGGTCTCATCGATGAAAGCCTAAAGAACGAAACGTCTACTTTTACACTTCTTTCTCCACATTTTTGTTTGTGATATTGAAAAAGTGTATACAATTGTAACAGTGAAGGCTGCAGTAATAGGTTTATTCCTTCTTGTTTAATTGTATGTGTTATTTACAAGTACCCTTTATGAACTCTTAAGATAAAATCTATTTTATATATATATACCCGTGTTTTTGCTATATATTTCTTTGATATTTATTTGTTGTGTGATTTTTTCAAAAGCACAAAAATATCTTGCTTCTAGTAATTAGGTTGCCAAAAGAAATTAATCAGCAAGCAAAGAAAAAATCTTGCATCTATCTGTGAATCAAAATATTACAAACTGAGTACTACAATAAATCCCTTGAAGGCACACATATGAGTATACTGGCAAATAAATAATAAACTGTCACAACTAAGGGGCATGATTCCATATTAAAATGGCCATCCGTTGAATGATCTCAAAATGGGACTAAAAATCCAAGCAGACATCATCAAACAATGGAACATTTTTCAATGCATTTTGCTACTGATTGCTTGTGATGCAAAACGGGACAAAGAACTGTTCTTTTCGCATCCTTGGATGTATGTGTTTATGTGCTGGTAGTTGTATAGCGCAAACTTAGCTCAAGAGCAACAGAAAAGTGAACGAGGGCATGCCCCCCTGGGAATGCAATAATTGGGAGAAGGTCAAATGTGTGCACTGTCAGGTTAGCAGAGGTGCTCTTTGAAGATGTGTGTCTTCAGCTTTCTTTAAAAAAAATGTAGCAGAGTTGGTACTGATAGGATATCAACAAGCATTTGCAATGCAATACGTATCGCATGTGCGCGAGTTTAAGCTATTGCCATTATAAATGACAAAGCCTTTTATTTATGTTTTAAAAACAAAAATAAAAGGCATTGTTATTTGCAATGTCAATGCTCAAAGTAGCGTACATTTTCAAAACCAACACATAGATAAAAGGTTTGTCATTTACAATGCCAATAGCTCAAAATTTTGCAAATGCGAGACCTATTGCTTTGCAAATGCTTGTTTCACTTGTTGTGGGGCTGCCCAATTCTACAACCATATTGGCATAGTATAGGGAAAATAATGGCCCAGTTGACCCAAAATGGCTCCTGTTAATGATATCGAGTGTAGAAACATGGCCCACATACACGAAACTATGGCTGAAGCTGGCCTCTGTGGTAGCCAAACGCAGCATAGCTAAACACTGGGGAGCGATTGCCCCCTCCTAGAGTGGCAGACTGGATATCTGATCTTGACTGGTGTCAGCAAGCAGAACATACGATCTACCTAAGCAGGGGGTGCCCGAAGAAATAGGAAAAAGTCTGGGGACCCTGACGAGCATATGGGGCATATAGTAGGTAGGTGAAGATGGAGAGAGTATGAGGGGGCCAATGAACAAAACCCCTGCGTAATTGACTATTTAAGAACGCTAAGGTGGACAGTTGTATAATGAATAATTTGTATAACCGACACAACCTGTAAATGTGAATCAGTAATATGTAACTGAAATATTTATTCCTGAGCACGATCTATTAATATAAAGAATGTTAAAAAAATCTGCAATAGATGGTTGGCAGACATGCCGTTACCACTTACAGAGGAGATGGGGTGGTGAGCGATGGTGCAGGAGGTAGCCAGTAACGCTTGTTTTAAACTTTTTTTATTATTTGCATTGCGCATATCTGACATCTCAGCGATTATCCAGTTTTAACGCAGTGCACCCCTCGACGTACCACCGGTGTGGTGTGGCCGTGTGGGGGCATTCTGAGTTCCTCCACATGATTTGGAACTGTCCCCAGGTTCAGATAAACTGGACAGAAGTATTGCATGTGCTGCGGGAAGTTACGGGAGTCCATGTTGAGGCTTTAGCTAAGCATTATTTTCTGGAGGTTCTCGTGGTCCCGAAGACCGGGTTTCGTATGCGACACAGATTTTCTCTCTTGGGACTCGTGCTGTCTGAACGCCGCAATGCAATACACTGGACACACCCCACGCCCCCCAGGTGGATAAATGGAGTGCTGATTTGAGTGAATGGGAGTGGCTGAGGAGTATCGTCTACGCTAGGTTCCCACCGATTAAATCGCAGAAGGAGACCTAGAGATTTGGGGGGATATGTTGGTGAACCTGATGTCGGATGAGGGGGTGGGGGACACAGTGTTGGTTCCCTCTCAGGTAGCGGGATCCGCCTTGACCACTTAGGCACCAGAGATTGGTCCCTTGAATGTTTTATGGTGGTTGCAGATATGGGAAATGCATAGAGAGGAATGGCCCGTAGCAATACTGATGATGGGAGTAGTTGTGACCCACTGTACGTGTCCTGTGGACCCAGTGGTCGAAGTGGGGAAAAAAAGTAGGGGAACTGTGGGCGGAGAATCAGAAAGCGGGAATAACCAGAGGATTGGATAAGTGGGCGGAATTAGAGGTGTGGCCAGGATTGGCAAAACATCCCAATCTTTAGTATTTGTTTGGCATTTCACTGACCAGTTACAGCTTATTATGTTATGTAATTCAACCAATGGATACACATGATTATTTAACGATTAATATGAGTTATTGACATTAAAATAAATTCACAAAGTGGGATATGATTCTAATCACAGAATGTCCCAAATATGCTTAAAAGTGGAAGCACCAGCCATTTGTTTCCGAGCCATGGGCTTTTTTGTCAGCAATATACACAGAGACAATCAATTTTACGTGTGTAAATCACTGTATAGGAAATGTTGCATAAGACAAAGGACTACAAGGTGTAGGAGTCACATGACAACCATATTAGTAGGCAGTATAGTTTAATAGTGATTGATCTGGAGAAACACAAACTTAGAATTTAAAACTTAATACCATGATTGGGGATTCTCTTTAATAATCAATATTGATTTCTATCCAAATTAACACTTTTTGCAACATTAGGATAATCAAAAGCTTAGGGGAAAAAAAACCCATAAAGCTCTAGTTTATACCTTGCAGTTTGTATGCTGCTCTAAGATGAAAGTTATTAGCTCACTGTTCTTTGTTAGGATTTTAACTTATAAACTGCAAGTAGCAAAAGGATCTTACGACAAAAGCTGTAACCCACTGACCTATTTACAATATGTGCACTTTGTGATCTACATGGTACATTTTCTTTGCAGCAGGCACATTAACCCTCTGTGCTATCGTTCCATGAGTCAAAACTTCCACTAGACAAAACTCCGATCTCGCTCTAGGAAGAAGTTTATTCACCGGAGTTATCATGATATTTTTAGCATTGCCGAAAATTGCTGTAGGCCAGGAAGGCAAGTGCTTTTAAAACCATAATTTACAACGTCCCCACTCAAAGTCAGTACCCGTTGCAGTAACACCGGTCGCACCGCCCTAGAGCCAGCTCTTCTCAGTGGTCCTGTGACCTCAGTGACAGAGTCACTGTTGCTCTAGGGTCTGCTACTTCGTAGGCCTGCCCGCAAGACTGGAGGTGAACTTCAGTGTGGATTGTGGTGGGCAAGCCTTCAAGGTGAACCCACACTTGCCACTGCTAGGGTCCACCTGCTGGTGCTAAGACACCAGGGCTTTTCCGGGGCCTTCTAAGGTCTAGCATGGGAATGTGCTCCCTCAGGAGAGTGGTCTGGGGGACTGTTCATGAAGGCTGAACCTGGTTTCCTAGTTCTGAATTCGGCAGCTCTGCCCCCAGTGCTAAATCCGCTCCCTCACTGAACACCATACTGCCCCACTGAGAGAAATTCACACTCCCTTTAACTACAATCCAATTTGACCTGCTATAAACAACTGGATGCGACTCAATTCAAATTATGCACTAGGTAAGAGCAATATGCTGCCTAAAGGAAAAAGTAACAACATCCTGGAAAAAGCAAACACTCGTAGGGAATGAAAGATTAAATAAAGCATGTGAAATGTAAGCAGGAACAACATGGTGAACTTAACACTTTTACAGTCATTATGTAGAAATCAAGGAGTATTTTTGCCTGAAAACTACAGGGCCCAGAAAGGACCCATTTCAATGTCCACTGCTTATATTCTTGCAAAATGTAAGCAGTATGGTTTAAAAAGACCACATTCGTTAACACAAAGCCGCCGTGCCCATTTTGTTTTCCAATCCACCCATCAACCAGGTATTGCAGTACCTCCAGGTTTGGCGCACTTCCCCACTGGGGGAAACAGGGCTTCACTGGCAAACTCGGTAAAGTGATGCTAATGGTTTTGGGATTTGAATAAAACCAATCTGGCCACTTTAAGAACACTCCGTCTTGCTTTATTAAGACATTTATTTTTCATAATTTGAACCTTTTATTTCCGAGGCTGCACTTTGGAATTGAAAAATGTCAAAACGGCATTTCCAGCAAAAGTGGTTTTCTTTTTTGCATCCATTTCACAGGGGAACAAATGAACGACAGGAAGAAAAAGAGGGTGAGAACCATTTCTTGAGTCACGGTTTTCAGTAAGTGAGGAGGAGTTAGACAGAGGGAATAAGAGTTAGAAAGGGTGGGGGGACAGCTGCCGGCGTCAGAGCAGAAGCGGACACCTTCCTTGTCTTGTCTGGGCAGGAAGCAAGAGACGGACACCTTTTCCTTCCCTGCCCGTCCCCAAACAGCCACTAATTCCGAGCCTTCTCTGCAGGCCTTGGATATGTCTTGCGTTCAGAGACGCATGTTCAAAATAAACAAGCATTGGCATAGCCAATAGGTCTCGCCTTTGGGACCTTATAAGTGTTTAGTTATCCAGCACAATATCCTTGGTGCAACAACATCAAGTGTTGCATGGCTAAACACTTAAAAGGTCCCGAAGGCGAGACCTATTGGCTATGCCAATGCTTGTTACACATACTCCCAGTCAGGATAAAATTGACAAAAGGTGTTAGTGATGGCCCCTTACAAAGAGACTAACTGCCGCTCATGTTTTTAACACTTAAAAGAAAGCATGATGCTTCTCTTGGCCTGAGCCTGGCATCCCCCCTGAAATCACTCAAAGTCCCCCCTCCCCTAGTTTGAAGACCTCTGCTGTAAGCTGAGGGATATGTCTGTTGTCTGAGCTTGTAAGTTCTGTGTAAACTGAGAGATAGCACTGCTGTCTGAAGCCTTAGATCAAAACATCAATGTCGTGTAAGAACAGCTTTGTTGTACGAGACATAAGCATACACAATCTGAGTTAATGTAGGGAGAATTCTGTGTTTTAAGGCTGGGGGATGTATACACAGCCTGGGAACAGCTCTCCTGTTAGATACCTGAGACTGTAAAATCAGTGTAACATGAGAGCCAGTCCTGCCATCCTAGCCTGTATAGTATATGTGGCTTCCGTGTGGCTTTGCCGTTCGAGGCCTAAGTCTGTATGACGTGCTGTCTAAGGTACGACTCTGAGGCCTGAGACTTCAGGCTCTTGGATCTGGGTAACTTAAGAAATACCCGTGAACTGGGGGGCAGTTATTGTAACACACGCACACCCTGGCCCAATGTTGTAATATATGTGCAGCCTGCTTCACAGATCCGGAGCATCAGGTTGTAAAATGGATTCAACCATTGGGATAGCTGCTCTGCATGAGATCTGAGACTATAATATCGATGCAGTGCAAGAGAGACCCCCTCTGATTGATATGCGTCACTTCCGGGTAGCTCTTCTGTATGCGGCCTCAGCCTCTGAGACATGCATCTTAAGAGTCGCAGTGATGTCTGTGTGTGTGTGTGTGTGTGTGCGTTCCATGGGATAGCGCTGCTGTGTGGTAAGTAGCCCTGTGTGCTCTGTGTAGCTCGATGGGTAGCTCTGCTGTCCAAAGGGCGTTCTAGTGAAAGCAGCGGGTGTTGGATTTAGCACCACATGAGGCAGTATTATTCCAGACACACTTCAGAAACCACGGGCCCCAAGGAGCGCTAGAAGATGAGTGTATTGGTTAAATGTGCATCTCATTATGTTTTGAAAATTGGGCTAGACATTGCACTTTCTCCCCACAAGGTGGCGATGCTGATCGCTGCCAGGGCCCCACAGCCGAAAGACAGTACAGACTCCAAGAAGGCTGGACCATAGGTTGATGGCGCCAGCCTCGTGACAGGGTTAGCGGGGCCTGACCCTGTCACACCGTAGCCACATTGCCTCTTCCTGCAGGTTTCATGCCATGGTCCAATTTCTCCTAGTGATACACACCTCACGCACCCAGGACCAACTGGGGTAGTGTTATGGTTGGGCCGGTGACAGATTGGCCAGTTGGCATGTCTGCATGTCCTTGGGGAACCGTCTTCTAGCCGCTTAATCATGAATACAACAGGTTACACGCTTGCCCTGCTGAATGGCCCTTTGCGGCCAAATCCTGGCAAAGTTGCCTGTCCCTGCGAAGGGACAGTCACATCCTGGCTCAGTGGCAAGGACTGCGCAGGCATGGAACACATTTTGGCCCATTTGAAACTACCGGAGCAGTCTTTTTCTCTGACAGGGACTGCTGACGAAGCTGCGCTCAAAAAGACAGCTGGTGCATGGGGAAACAGGTGGCAGGCGCGCACCAAACAGCTGCCATATCTCGGCTCTGCTGGGGTGTCTGTGTCTTTGCTGTATTGCGGTCGGTGGGAGAATAGGAGTACTTTACGCATTCAGGTCAAAAGTCATATGATTTACGCCACCAGTCGCTGTTCTACTTTCCAAAGGGAGAAACATGTGGGGATGATTCTGCAGGGTGCACGACTGTCGAAGTACATTCACAGTAGGGGTCGTCCTAAACTTCAATGTAGTGCTTCCTGCTGCGCCGCAGTCTTGTCACCTTGTAGGTGACTGGTTGACAGGTGTGCGTAGTACCCTACTCAATTTGCAGGTTATAACAATACTGGGATTTTAATCTCGAGCAGTAACAATACTGACTGCAGAATATCAACCACCGCTTTATTGTAGAGGTATATATACATTGTTAAAAGAAGACCTAATAATCGTAACTCCAGATCTAAAAAACATATCTCATCGAGTCAAGAGCACGCATCGAAAGAGCGAGCTGTAAGTAGCTGCATTGGAATTTAAAACAACAAGCCCGCACGCGCCACAGCTAGCGATCTGTTTTTAATTATCGTGCACGCATCTGTGCACGATAATAGAAAACAGATCTGGCATGTGTGGGTAACCGCAAGCTATAGGCCGTGGGCGGAGCAAAGGTGGGACATGCACCCGCCTTTGCCCAATTGCCTGCTGTCTTTCTCAGAAAGATGCACGCAAAGGTGAATAGCCTCTGAAGGAAAACAAACCACACGCACAAGTGTGTGGTTAGCTTCCCAAAGCCCTTTTACTGTTTACATAAAGTCTCGCCAGAGCAGCGCATGCGCGCTGCTACCGGTTCGACCTCAAAAGCATACTCAATGCGAAAATAAATGTAAATTACAGCTGCAGAGTACCTAAAGTGCATTTATTAGTCAAGGCCCGAAGCAGTCCAAACATACTGAGCACCTGATGTCAGACTGTCTACTAGCAAACAAATGCATTAGAGAAGAGCCCCAAGAAGCAGGTAAACAAACAGAGGAAACAAACAAAGCATGTATAATTTCTTCTTGATCGTGGTGGGTCTCCTCAGACTATCCCGGCCACTGAGAAATATATCCCAAGGCTTACTGTGGACGAGGAGGCTTGTTTCCTTGTCGGTCGTATATTGTATTTTCAAAATGGTATATGGAACTATTTATTAAAAACAAGTTATGGATGAGTGCGGCCATTGTGGTGGCATCCAAGCATGAGCATTGGTAGGACTGCAATGCTGGAGCAGAAATGACAGAATAAGAATCTGTGGGAACTCTGCACGTCTGATTTACGCCCCTTTGGACCCATGTTTGTGGGGTTGTGGTTAAGACCCTAGGGCAGATCAAAGACAATGGGTAACCTGACCCCACAAGATACTGACTGACCACTCTGCTGTGGGGGAGGAAGACGGAAGTGGCTGGGGGAAGAGAATGCCGCTGCCCGCGTCCCACGCAGAGGGACATCAGCAGGGCAGCCTACTAGTGGTCGCCCGTCGGAGCCTCCCCCCCCCCTGTTCCGCCAATGGGTTTGCCTTAGGGAGGCGTGCCAATAGGGTGGGCGAGGCTTGACCCCCCTTTTAGGCGCCTCACCCCCTCAGTCCTTCCTCTGCTTCCTGCGCCGCTCCTCCTGGCCACGCGAATTCCTCACCACACCGCCGTTTTGAGTGTCTTGGGCGTTCTGGTCGTCCTTGTCTGGCGTCGGGTTTTTGTGCCTCCCTGTTAGCCCGGTGAGTGTTAATTGTCCCCTGTCCCCGAGCCTCACTGGCCTGGATGTTGCTGGGTTGCCTGGTGGGGCTCGGGAGGTGGGCAGAGGGGAGCGAGACTTATGCTGAGCGGCGGGGTAGTGTGCAAAGGACGCCGAGTGTGGGTGCGAGGCCGGGGGAGGGGTCTTTGTTGTGCAAGGTTTTCATGCCGTTGGTCTCCTGTGCCGCGCGAGTGCCTGTGCCCTCTGCTTCCTGGTCTGGCGTGGGTCATACGGTTGTGTCCTTGGTCTGCCGTTGTTTTCATTGGGGAGTGCAGGGCAGTACCGCCTCCCGTCTTTCCCCGATACTACGTGGCTCTTCGGGCCTTAAAGTACAGCTAAAGATCATCACAGGCTCAGTCCATCTCAGCAATACGGAAGATGGCATGTGTGAGGCGAGGACACGGCCCTTCTTTGTCGTGCTTTTACACTTTACTTTGTGATACATATTGACGTGTTGGCTCGGCTTTGAGGGGGAATGAAAGCCACACTGTGTGCCTAGCAGGCCCCCGACAGTACTAGGGCATGGGGTGGGTGGTAGATGGCAGGGGCATGGGAACGGGTCCAGGCCTCGCTTTCCCCGAACTTATTTTCAATGCTCTCGCCCGCCCCCAGAGAGTAGCCCTCTTTCAGTCCCGTCGTCGCCGAGGCCTAGAATGACGCCGAATGCAAGGGCCTCTCGGCGACCCTGCCTGTTAAACTTGTAGTGGGAGAAAACGCTGCCATCTACATGGTAGATGACGAGGTTAGTTCGCACCCCCCCATGACAATTAACTGCGGTGGTGACTCTCTCCCACCATGTTGGTATATTTGCGCTGTGCCCCTGGTCTCCGTGGGGTTAGCGGTCTCCGCCAGAGGGCTGGGGGCCAGAAAAGGGGTACGGGGGCCGGGAGTGGTCCCGAAAGCGGCAGTCGTGGTGGCCTCACAAGAGCGGGCGTGCATGCCCTCGTGTAAGGTAGATCCTCCCCAGGGCATCCGGTGTTTTGTCTAGTGCTCCAATCCTCCTGGGTCAAGTTCGCGCTATATGAACTTGGTATCACCCCGTCCCGTGGGAGTGCATGCCTCGGTCCGGGTCTAGGGGGGGGCATCTCCCCTGGGCCTCCCATATTTGGCGTGGCCTGGTCGGCTCTAGTGGCCTATGCCACATGGTTCGAGCGAGGGTGCGTGTGGGCCTGGCTCCCCGGGAGACGAGTTTGGGGCTGGCGGTTGCAGCGCCGCCCCGACTGCGGAACATAGCTGGGCTGGGCTGCGCATGGCTAGGTGCTTTATGGCGGGCGGGTAGAGTTCCTCGGAGCCTCACCTGGGTGGGATGCGCTGGGGCATCGCTTGCCCCCCCCCTCCCCAGCCCCACCGCATGGAGCGACACGGGTATTTTCTCTGGCGCTGCGATCCACGGGATTTGCCTCGGGGTCGCAGCCACAATATTTGATTCATGTGGGAGAGGATGTGGCCCGCCGGGCACACTGCCGACTTAAGTTCGAGCCTCGAGGTCGCGTTCGCATCCTGTGATTCTGGTGTGCAATTCCCTTAATCTCCCCGTACTTGAATGTGTAATGTAAATACGGTGCTATGTAAAGTGCTCCAATACCTTCGAGTCGAGTTCGCGTTATACAAAAATTTGCAACATAAAACAACGGCACATTCATCTTGACAGATCACCTATTCTTATCTGAGGGGCTGTAGCTTAGTGGTAGACGGCATTCTGTGCATGCTTGAGGCCGCGGGTTCGATTCCCCGGCATCTCCGATTCGTTCCTGTGGCTGAATGTGCTATGTATACGGCGCTCTGCTATGCGCTCCAATACCTTCAGTCGTGTGCGCGCAATTTTGTTATTGCCCACTTTTGGTCCTGGAAACCAGGGTTCGAGGCTCGGGGTCGCGTCCACATCAGTTGATTCTGCTATGCGCTCCATTTGGGGGGGTCTGTGCTGAGTTTGGCTTGTCCCTCGCCTACACGCACACTGACCGGGAGCATTTTCCCGGCGCTGCTGCCGGTCTTGGGGGTACGGGGCAGACATTGCCATACAGTGAACCAGGGGAAACGAGTTAGAGCCCTGCACGACACTTAATTGCAGGTTATTCCTGGCATAATTTTATCCTTTGTCGTACCTTATAAATTAAATGCGTTACCAGATATCGGACATGGTGCTCATGTAAAGCGCCCGGATACCAGAAGTCAAGGTATCTGTTTCGAAGTTCCACGGGGCCAATGTGTATAATCGGGTTGTACATTTTCCCTGTTCCGCTATGTTTCCTTACCCGCCATGTTGCATGTTCATTGTTTTAGGATATCACGCGCAGCATCCAGTGCTCACTAGGCATGCATCTACAAGGGGCCTTTGTTTGGTTGCTCGGGACATTACATTGGGGCCATTGTGAGTGACAGCGCCGTGCGCAGGTGTGGCTGTCGCTGTCCGTTCGATTCAGGATGCACGGTTCGAACCTCTGTCGGTCTTGTTTGGCGTTGGGGGTGGCGCTGCTGGGGCTTGCGCTTACAGCAGTTTGTTTCTGTGTGCACACGCTTGCTTTGTTGGGTGTGAGCAGGGGAGGACTTTCCCATTACCTTTCCCCACAAGATTGCCCATGAATAGTCTGGCCTTCCGGTGCGGTTTGACGGTCTCGTGTTGTGGTGCGCACTGGATAACGCAGCGGCAAGGCGTAGTGGTAGACACTTGTGACGGGGATGGACACTGAAGGGAGTGTCCTTTTGTTGGGGTATTTGGTGCATTCTGAGCTAGCGGGGCGGGTTGGCACCTCACACCCCCCCTTTATAGGCAGGGCTAGCTAGGGCTGCAGGCAGACAGCATTCCTTCGTCCTAGAGCATTTCCAATGTGCATCTCCTATGCAATTCTTCCTTGTGGGGCGGCCAGGAATATTCAGACAATGTGGTGGGGCTCTCGCATAATTATACAGCGAATGGCGGCTGATTTCTAACGTCTGCTGTTGCAATTTAGGCATGACAAGCGTTGGGAAACACAATGGGTCTAGTTTTACTAGCTTTAGCTTTGGCCAATGGTAGTTTTCGTTAGCCAGCTTCGGAATAGATGACATGGCAGGACACTAGAAGTGGATGTCGGTATGTCCAAGTTGGGGAAGGTTTCTTGTGATATGGGCAAGCTTGCATTGTGGTGCACCCGGCAGCATCGTGCATAGGCACGCATTTAATAGGATTAAAAACCCACATTGCTTATGCCCTTATGCAGTGTCTTATGCAGACTCCTGCGCCGCTGGCAATACAGCAGCTTTTCCGTAGGTACACATGTAGGGGTTCATCTTTGTGTTGTCAGTTAAAATACATTTTGAGGGCCAGTCGTACCTGCGCTGCACGGTCACAACAGTCGTGAGGCTGATTCACTCAGCCATGTCTCTGGAACCATGCAATGCCGTGGCTCATTTTGTATATCCTTGGGCCGGCCACATATTCCTTCATCTCCAGCATGCTTTGCTGATTAATTGATTAAATGAATAAAGTCGCATGTTCTAGCTCAAACAGAGCAACAGTTACTATTCGCAATGACATGGATTCACATGCTCTGGAGAGCCCCCTTTGCATTTATTCCCTGGTATCTTTGTCCCAAAATCCAGCATTTATTAGGGTTATCCGGTACTAGGGGGGAATCTCTTTGGCATTAGTTCCATGCCTGTAGGTACGAAGGGACGAAGTTATGTGTCCCAAGTGGTGCAACAGGATAAGGGAGGGTGTATATATATAGATATGTTACCTTGTTCCACAGGGAGGCCAGGGAAAGCACAGAGTGACATGGTTTACCGAGACTTAGCCTGGCTTGCCGCTTCTGCGACCTTGTGATGTTTGTTTATGTATTGTAGGAAGGTGACAGAGGCTGTCACTGTTGTTTGATAGGCACCAGGGCCAGATGACATTTAAGTGCATTGTGTGCTGGAAACTAAGGAGCGAGTCCATTTAGTAAGCACAAGGAGCACGGGGGGCGTTTCTAGCTCTAAAGGAAAGTTGAGACAACCCAGTTAAGTTTCAGTGCAAGGCCAAATTTGGTAGGGCAATTCCAGGCGTAAAGCATTAAGCCAGCTAGCCCTGGGAATTAGGCAGGCGTACGATTAGCTAAGATTTTGTTCAAACTGAGGGAGAGCATATCGAACATAATTAATTGTGGAACCAGAAAAAGCTTTACAAAGCAATGCTGTAGATTTCCGGTAGAATGCTGTATGGATAGGCTTCAGGGATAAGGCCATGACCCTTCTGGAAGGGGCATCTTTTTCGACCTGTGTCGAACTGGGAAAGGAAGTAAGGCGGGCTCGATAACTCTTTATTCTACCTACGTTGGCACATCTTGTCAGGAGTGATTGTCAAAGTTCTGCCTTCAGCCAGTCTAGGTTAACACCCATCCACTCCAAGCTAATTGTTCGTGGTGATATTGGGCCGCATATACACAGCCCGGTATTAGGCCCCTGGGGTTGTCAGTGTCGTGAATTACTAAATTCTACTGCACTGGAGGTGTGACCGGGTTTTACACTAGTAGAAGTTTGGGAGTGCAAGCCTCCACCTAGGGGGGTGGCTGGCTGAATTTGATGATCTACGTCAAACGTTTCACAGCACTGAACGTGGGAGGGTGTCAATTACCTGTGCATACTTCAACCAGACACCCCAGAATGAGTGTCAATTACCTGTGCATACTTCAAGCTGACACCCCAGAATGGCAGGCCCTCATCTACATGGTAATAATTGAGAGAGCAGAGAGCGACCATACCTCTTGAATTTTGCACTTAAACTTTCTAATAATGGAAAGGGCTTACCACCTTCTGAAAGGAGCATGACCAGAGATGTGCTGCCTTCCACTGACATTTGACAGGTTATTGGGTAAGGCTAGCGGAAAAGCCAGATTTATTGTCATCATTTAAGGCTGACGTGACCCAGGTATTGGCAAGATAGAGACACTGCCAACTGTGAAGATGTGAACGAATTCATAACTGGGGCTCACAACATATTATTTGCTAAAATAAGAAGTTTCTTTTTCGAGCCACTATGCCGGTGCCACGAATTACCTATAGCACAGCAACACCGGTATAACAAGGACTGTAGGCAAACCTATTAGCTCCTTTCAGCAGCGATAAAGTGTAAAAGCTAGCTTCTATTCAACAAGCAAGGAAATTGGACACGCTGTCCCAGTGGAGAGCAAGAAAAGATTGGGATGAACAGCGGGACGAGTATAAGACTCTATCGTCAAATTTAATGTAACTTAATTTGCAAGTAGAAAGGCTAAAACGAGGAGATGTTGCTAAGATATGGGTCAGTTTGTAGTAAACAATAGGATAATACAATGTGAAAGGAAGCAAATTTAGGGAGTTAATGGCCGAAAAGGTAAACATGGCAGAGTTAGCAGTTTTATCGATTGTTCATTGATTTGGCCTAGCATGCTGTAGTAAGGTGGGATTGTCTCAGCGAATCACCTGCCAACAATGCTGTCACCAGCTAAGGTTTGTGGCAGTAACCATTCAGAGACAGTGACATGAAGCAGCCAGGGACAGTGAGCATATGTTTCCCGTGTGCTGGGTGAGAGCACATAGACAGAGGCTGTTGCCCCCATACTTTCTGATGCTCACAGCTTTTAAGGGCCCACCCCCTCATTAGAGACCCGTGATGTCAGCTTGTGTTTATATACGTAGGGAAAGCGGTGAACTCACACGTTTCCTTCACCCTGCTTATTGTGCTGTATCTGTTGGGAACACAATTCTAAGCCAGGAAGGCCCCATATTTGGCCAATCGAAAATTCTTAACAGGATTGCAGGTCCATAAGCGCCTATTTCACCAATGCCTTGTTACCCATGCCATATTTTCCAGCCTGAGAAACAGATTTAGGTGTTGCTCTTCTCGCTCAGCCTTTCCTTGGAGCCAGGGAGTTGGGAAACGTTCACAAATTTGGGTCCTCGTGCTGAGAGATGTATGCTTCGGCAGCTCAGTCAGTCATATTGGCTTTATCCGGAGTCATGATAAAAGGCGTCCATATAGCAGTTACGTTCAATGTTTTGCCCTGCCGAGAAATCAGGCAATCCTCGCAGCAGCAGCAATTCGGGAACCATGACGCTATCAATCCATCACCTTTGTAGACAAAGTGGAAATTAAGACCTTCTTCGTGCTAGGATATGAAGGGAATCGATGGAATGAGGAATTTCAGACATGGTTCTTTCTGGCTCCATATGTAGGTGCTAGATCTTCCCATAATTACGTTAGGAAGATCTGCAGTGGCATCGCTAAGAAAGTTAGGAACACCATTCACGTCTAAGCTGAACGGCAGTGGGGCCAAAAGACATCCTTTGTTAGTCTGCCCTGGGCTTCTGAGTAATGTTGCAAATTAATGCCGTCATTTACGGGTTACAGAACAGGACCCATAATTTAGCCCACTAAAAGCTGGCTCGCAGGGGCAGGGCACCTATAACAGCGAAGGGAGGAAGGGGGGCTCTGGCAGCGACGGAAGCCTCCCCAGAGCTGTGGCGGAGTTACAGGGCGATCTGGAGGCAGAAGGGTACAGTAAGGGTACCTCTGCGACAGGCGGTACAGTAAGGGTACCCCTGTCAGGCACAGTAAGGGTGCCCGAGCCAAGGTCCGGGAGCCGAAGGAGGTTCTGGGAAGACCGCGACGGCGCCCCGTTAGTCCTTCGGGCGGTTGGGGGGCCTGACCAACCGGGGGTGTGCCACAACACGCTCCGCCCCCGTCAAAAGGGGCTGGAGTAGTAAACAGATCACGTGATCCAGTGGATGATCTGAAAATATGTGCCGCACTGCCGGGCATCGACCCACCGTGCGTGCTGGCTCGCCAGGCGGGCGGAGCAGCGAGGGGCTGCTTGCCCTGGATCGCCCGTAAGATAACCCACTTATCGTCATACTTATGTTGTATGAAATAAACCTGCAGCAGTTCTTCACCCACAATGAAAGTGTCAGTGTAATCCTTGGGTGACGTCTGTGCATGCATGTTGAGTGGAGCGGATGACGGTGTGGTCACTATGCCGCTGCCCGCGTCCCACGCAGAGGGACATCAGCAGGGCAGCCTACTAGTGGCCGCCCGTCGGAGCCTCCCCCCCCCCCCCCCTCCTCCGCCTCGCTAGCGAGGCCGCGCCTGGGGAGGGGAGGCCCCCCCCAATGGGTTTGCCTTAGGGAGGCGTGCCAATAGGGTGGGCGAGGCTTGACCCCCCTTTTAGGCGCCTCACCCCCTCAGTCCTTCCTCTGCTTCCTGCGCCGCTCCTCCTGGCCACGCGAATTCCCACCCTTTCCGCTTACCCTGCGCGGCGGAGGTAGCGCGCTATTGGAATGTTTTAATGTTTTTTCTTGCGTTGCAGGCGGAGTTACAGGGCGATCTGGAGGCAGAAGGGTACAGTAATGGTACCTCTGCGACAGGCGGTACAGTAAGGGTACCCCTGTCAGGCACAGTAAGGGTGCCCGAGCCAATGTCCGGGAGCCGAAGGAGGTTCTGGGAAGACCGCGACGGCGCCCCGTTAGTCCTTCGGGCGGTTGGGGGGCCTGACCAACCGGGGGTGTGCCACAACACGCTCCGCCCCGTCAAAAGGGGCGGGAGTAGTAAACAGATCACGTGATCCAGTGGATGATCTGAAAATATGTTCCGCACTGCCGGGCATCGACCCACCGTGCGTGCTGGCTCGCCAGGCTGGCGGAGCAGCGAGGGGCTGCTTGCCCTGGATCGCCCGTAAGATAACCCACTTATCGTCATAATTATGTTGTATGAAATAAACCTGCAGCAGTTCTTCACCCACAATGAAAGTGTCAGTGTAATCCTTGGGTGACGTCTGTGCATGCGTGTTGAGTGGAGCGGATGACGGTGTGGTCACTAGGAAACGGGGCAGTTTTGAGCAGAGGCGGATAGAGGGAGGACCGCTGTAAAGTAGAGTGAGCTACAACAGAGGTAGAGCCTGCCAGTACCTGTGTCCATAATCTGTGAGTAAGGGTCCCAGGAACACACGACAACGCGTATACAGGAATGCAGTAGTATTTGATGACCCTGCCCCGTCAAGTGGCATGACAGCAGCACACTTATTCTAAGGAGGGCTCCTCTACTATCCCTGGTTCAGGAGGGATGTCTCAGTCCTCACAACTCCACTTACAGACCTTGAAAGGCTCGGACACGGCTGGTGGGTACAATTCAAGGCTCTACATACCTCACACTCGACCCCAAAAGAGTAGGGGCCCCAGCCAACAGAGTTTTTGTGATCCTTTTGCTTTAGCTGATTTTTTTCATACATCTATGTTGGGTGTCCATATGCGCAGATCTTTTCACATCCATTCTCTCCAGAACATTTCTACACTTGCCTTCTGATGATGCAGAAACCATGTTGTCAGTAGCAGAAATCAGGCAATAAATGGCTGCACAAGCCACGCCCACGCCGGCTACCCATAGCACCTCTCCTTAGCACTGGTTCGGATGTTTTCTGAGGCGCTAACATACGCTTTTAAATCGCAGAACTTCACCGACTGGCATTTGCTGCCCAAGGAACATGGGGTGGCAGTTGGACAGCTGGAGCTACAGAACCCTGCTTCATCACGAACAGTGCTCCTCGTAAGGAAATCTATTAATTTCACTCCTCCAGCTGGGGGAGAACGTTGTTTACCGGCTACAGTGGCCGACTTTGAAGCAGGGGGACTAGGTTCAAGTCTGGCTGGAGGCTCATACATCTTGTGATTCTGGGCAAATCACTTAATCTCCCGTGCCTAAAAAATGAATGTACTCCTCTGTAATGCTACTGGTGCACATGTAAAGCGGGCTGCGCTCCGATACCTCTGGGTCGAGTTAGCGCTATATAAAACTGCAAAATAAAAAGTGCCCAGTAATGGCCTCTGAGGCAGAGACCAATCCTCCTCCCTCCTCTACCTCCTGGGAACCCCCACATCTCTGCAGCACGCCACATACAACCTATAGGCTCAAAAAGATGCCACCGGCCTAGAAACCCCCGTCGGTGCTTGGTGATTCCACCAACCACAGCCTCCTGACATAGGCAGCCCATGTTAGCGAAGCCTCTTGGCGCGAAAGGACCAAAGTAAGTAATGCAGTGGCGACGGGACTTGAGTTGCACTCGGCACAGCTCGTAGGTTTGCATCGTCCAGATTCACCCAGCTTCAGTGAAGCCCGGCTCTACGTCTTCACAGACTCTGCGTATTAATAATAATAATAATCCACATTTGTAAAGCGCGAACAATCACCCGTAAGGGTCTCTAGGCGCTGGGGGCCGTCAGGAGGATTAAGCAAGCTGTTGCCCAGAGTCACATGGTGCTGAACAGATGCTGCCGGACGTGATGGGCCCGTGGGGTCGGTTTCAAGTGTCATTTTAGTGGGCACCTGACATGTCTTTATTGTCCTGAAATCACCTGTTTCTCAGAATACTACTACCAGAGCCAGATCAAGTCATGGCGTGCCCGAGATGGTCAGCGTGAGTCATGAAACGGGCTTCAAAGACAGCGCTGGGACTTCAAACAGCTATTCCTACAACTAACACTATCTTCTAACTGGTCAACTCTGAGGAGAATGCACGAACCCTTTGCTTGAAAAGGAGGCTGTTTGGAAGTCTGCAGTCCTCACGCACACTTCACGCCGTGTGTTCGGGCCGGGCATTAGGAATACGAACGGCGCCAGTGCAGACTGCTTCGATAATATTTGTGTTTAGGAAAAACAACTCGCAGCAGACAATGTTAGGAAACCCAGACGCCCCGGCCATACCATGGAAAATGAGCTTCGTGGAGCCCCCTCGCGCTCACACTTCCCCCTCTGCGGTGCTTGGCAGCGGAGAGAGAACACAGGGCGACCTGCGCTGGCCACATAAACAAAACACGCACTGCCTCGCTGCAAAAACACAATATGTGACATGAAAACAACCTTTGACCCATCACTGTCAGCCACGGTGCACAGTCTGAGCTGCATTGCCTTAAAATAAGCAGAACACTCCCTCGCCACAGCGGCCACATAAACTAGGGAGAGGGTTTAGGTAGAAGACCCTCATAGTTTTGCAATTCACCCTCTGGCTGCCTGAACATCTAGTTTTACGACGCTGAAGGGATTCCCTGATAATTTCTTCAGCTCCATATATTGTGTGAGCAAGGGAGTTGTCGACTGACACAGTTGTCTGTCTGTTCGCCACGGTATGCTAAATCACGTCGCCAGTGTTTCCCTTGATGAATTGGACCCTTCATCCGCACCAGAGCTCATCGCCGCTTGACCGGCACCAGAGGAAGTCAGCAGACTCTCCTAGGAGTTTAGACTCCATCACACAGTCACATTCAGTTCTTTGACTTCTGCATGCATTCTGTAAAGAAAGTATCCTTGGTTCTACATTTACCTACATTGGCAACGCCATTAGGGCAGGTTTTAACGTGATAGTGTGTTTAGGCGTGCAACACATTTCTGAATGCCTGTATTAACATGTTTTGGCATATTAAAGGCAGACCTGTTGCATTTGCCAGTGGTTGTTTTTCGGCCCTGCACATCCATTGCCATCTGAGCTTTAAATCTCAGCTGAGAGTGGATGACAGATGCATTCAAGGGAGCGGTGTGTCACCGCCTCTGCGGTGCAGGTGGCTGTCTGGTGTGTGCTCAGTGGCGATTTAACATGTGCTTGTTCTCTTAATATGTCCTAGAAAATCAGAGACGCTAGCAGCTGGCCCCAATGTGAGGCTCTTGTAAACTACTGGCTACTTGCTGATGCGTGTGTGTGTGTGTGTGTGTTTCGTCTTTGCCCATGTAAGCACAGAACGTTTATTGGTCTGGCCCACAGTGGTTCTCTTGGTGCAGGCATGAATGCTTGCATCTTTGCAACTCGGAACTCAAAGGGACGACCGGAAGCAGCACATGCCCCCTCTCAGCTGGTTTGCCTTTTGCATGAATGAGTGCTTTTCTCTCATGAGTGGGCAGGGTCTCGCATCCGCAGTGCGAGCTGCTCACCACTGCTTTGGAGAGACACTTGCACTTAAGAGGTATTTTACCTCAATTAGGAAGACTGTGAGGGCTCATGGCAGCACCAAGTTGAAGGCCATTAAACGTTTAAGGAAAGTAGGTTTTCCAGAGCTGTGATCTGTAGCCGCCTTTTCCCTCCTCGCAGCATTCCTATCAGTCAGAGCAGTGACGTAACGAAACTTGAGGGGGCCCCCCTGCAAGGTATGTGGAGGGGCCCCCTCAGACTCAATCAGGAACTCCCGAGCCAGAGCATTGTGCTGAGGGGGCCCCCTGGAGCTTCGGGGCCCCCTGCACCGCGGGGGATGCAGGGGCCTGTGTTACGCCCCTGAGTCAGAGGCGAAGTTTTGCAGAGAATTGCTGCGGCTCCCGAGGCTCCCGAGGCGGGTTTGATCTATTTTCAGAGCTGCAGAAAAGCAGGTGACTCTGAGAGCCTTACCGCAGCATCAAGCCGACTGTACCACAAAATCAAAACAAGCGCGTGCGCCTCGCGCTGATGAGTAGAGGAGGCGGCAGCAGGGGGAGGGGAGAGAGGAGGGGGCCTGCACCGGATTCCCTTGCGGGAGCGAGCAGGAACCATCTGTCAAAGCTCACTTCCGCAAGGGAATCACCAAACGTGCACGCATTGCCATTCAAAGCAATGCAACGCCTGCAAAAGTAAAGCGATGGCTAAAGGTCTTTTTCCTATGCAGCGCATGCCCGCTGTGTAGGCGAGACCTAAAAAGTAGGGGAATGGAATCTATAGAATTAAAGGAGTAGGGGCACGCTGTGCCCTGCCGATCTCGCCCACTTCAACTACTGTGTGGACCTGTGAGAGATTGGGGCTATGTGTGCCTACCGGACGTTACTGAGGCCTGGATAGATTATGAACCTGTATTGGTTGATTGAGCCTTCCATTGCCCAACACCCATCCATGCCTACATTCCAGACGACCCCCTACCCGGGTCAGACAGTTCTCTGTCCCGGAAGGCCGGGGCTGGCTCATAGATAGCACCCATCTGCCTGTCACTGCAATGTTTATTTCTTGTTTTATTGCTATATTTTATCTTGAATAAGTTTATCTCTGTGGGAATTGTACTGCAAGTTAATATAAAGGTATGTTTTTTTTGTTGTGGCTCCCGGGTGAGAGCACTGACAGTTTACCCGGTCTAATGTAGAAGGCTGCACGGGTAATCTGAACTGTATTATAATCCTTCTTTTTTCTTTTCATTGCTCCTTGACCTTATGAGACAAAATGTACTGAGCCTTTTGTGAAATGGGGAATAAAGTACAAGTTAAAAAAAAATACTTGTGGACTTTATTCACTAATAAAAATCCATTATTATTGTGAACATTAATCCAGATGAATTTGGTTTGCCATTGCTTATTTTTAATCGACATTTATTTTTTGAGTGTTCTTCCAGTTGTGCCTGTAGTTCATTGATTTAGGTTTGTTTTTCAGCCCGTGGACTTTATTTTCCTTTAACCAATATCTTCTCTGCACAGATAAACAGGCTTCTAATCTGACACTACAAGAGAAATGGAATGTTGTAAAGGTAAGTGTCTGGGAGGAGCCGTTAATTTTTTTAAGAACACAGATTGGAGGGATAGGCTAGGCAATCATTAAAGTGGCTCGCAGTATACAACCTAACTGAGTGGAACAATATAAGCTCATTATTGAGCAACCAATAGTATGCAGCATACCTGGAGCTGCAAGGCAAGGTACAAATGTGGATAATTGGCTTTACGGAGGGGATCCTATTGAGACATACCAGGGAATGCACTAAGGTGGGCCAGTGCAAGACTAAGGGCATTGTACAGTGGAGGAAGCTGGGGAAGAACTGGGTGGCCACACTCATTGCTTTTACATGGATCATGTCTAGGAGGAGCTGGCTGTGCGCATAATAGGCATGATTACTGTCAGACGTATAACTGAGAGGGGCAGGCGTAGCACACACAACTGTGGACTATAGCATGCAGCATGCTTGAGAGAGACAGCTTGAATGCTGCACCATGTTTAGTTGCTGCAGCGTGCATGACTGAGAGGGAGAAGCCGGGCAAACACTGGGAAGGGTCACTGTATGGAACATGCCTGAAATGGACAGCCTTGGCATATAATAGGGTGGATCATTCTAGTGAGGGTGCCCTAAAGGGTATAGGGATCCTGTTCGTCTTCCTTGACTCTGATTCTCTGCTTCTCTTCTAGTGGGTCCTGAAATACATGATTCCCCTGGCCCTTGTTTACTTTGCTGAATATTTCATCAACCAAGGTTTGGTAAGTGGCAAGTAACAGTTGAGTGTGGTTGGCTGCTGTCGCCATCTCTGCTCTAGATACTGCATTTAGACAGGTCCCTCTAGACTATAAATTTACTTGCATGCCAGAAGGCCCCATAAAACTACATACACCAAATTATTTGCTCATAGGAAACCTTAAGTATGGAATGGTCCTCACCTAAAACAAATGTGGCAGATCGTGACTACTTTGTAATGTAATGTTATAATATCCTCTCCCAGTCTAAAAATGTCTGTACTTTACATGAAGCATCCTATCTTCTCAGGGAAACAACCTGAGGTTTTTATTATATCCCAGCAGCTTCCGAAATTGTTCGAGATAAAGGTTTTTCATCAGGAACTTTTTTTTTTTAAGACCTGTTAATTAAAGAACAATCAGAATACTGAACCTGGAGGCTGAAATTCAGCAAGAAACGTGGGGGTGAGGGATTAGGTCTTTCTGTTTTAATCCTAGAAGAGTGAAGCCCGAAGAGTTAACTTAAGTTTTACAATTAAAGAAGAAAATTATTTCTGAAGCTGTTAAACTTCACATTATCCCTACTGATGGTTTTAGTTTTATGGCGAGATCCGATACATGTGTACTTACTGAGGAGAGACAGTGGACTTTAGGACTGCAGATGGAGAAGTTTAGGACAGAAGATGCAGAAGTTTTATATGCCATCGCTCCACAGTACAGATGAGGTTTCCTGCTTTATTGAAGATTATGTTCAAGATGTACACAGCGAATTTGAGGCAAATCATTTATTAGTTTTCAGCATACAATATTTCCATTGGATTTTCAGATTTTACACTCTCCCAACAATGTATATGCATTAATACAAACGTACATGCTTTGAATTACTAAGAGGTTCATGTGATTTACTCAAGTTCTAGCTGTATAGACAAACCTACCCTTTTTAGGTTAACCCTAGTTTCAGGTAATAAAAATGAAAAAATGAAATTATGGGCATGGATTAAAATATGATAAAAGAACTACATGAGTGGAGTCTGATAAGAGAGAGAGTCAGTGAATTCCCCCATTGAATGTACTTTATGTCCAGTATGTATGAGCGGTTTCTGGAGGTGTTGAGACTCAAGAAGGCTTTGTTTTATTTGGTGCTACTACGGCGGGGTTAACAAAATGTCCTCCTTCATTCACGTTGAAATTATAATGTACCTGTCCAGCATCATCTTAGATGTTGACACAAATTTGGTTAATACTCAAAACGAAAGTATTCCTTTGCCCTAAAAGAACCAACTACCCTCACTTAAGCCATCAACATGTTTCAGCCCCTTCTACTGACCTGCAAGGTCCCGGGCTTTCATCAGGACGTATATCATAGCACTGGTGTCAACGTAATTTCACGTCAGTGAGCAACTGATCATGCAGGGAGTAAATGTGCTCGCCTTGTTCTAGTATACAGCACAATTGTCGCACCTAAAATCGTAACAAATACAGTAGATTCACTGTGTGTCTGTGATGCAGCATATTACATCATCTGATGGTACTTTCGGAACCCGTGGGTTCTTCAAAACAATTTCCTACAAAATCGCATGCACCCCTCACATTGTCACCTATCCACATGCATAGTGGTGTGGGCACACATACTCTAATTCTGGTATGCATGTAATGTGCTGCAACACAGAAACACAGTGAATCTACTGTATTTGTTTCCATTTTAGGTGCCACAATTGTGCTGTATACTAGATTAAGGCGAGTAAATTTACTCCTTGCATGCATCTAATTAGCACTACATGATCAGTTACTAAAGTGGAACTACCCTGACACCGGGGCTATTATATACGTCCTGTTTAAAGCCCAGTACCTTGTAGGCCAGTTGTAGGGGCTTAAACATATCGACAGCTTAAGTGAGTGTCTTAAGACCACAATATCGTAGTGTACCCCCTCATATATTTCTTTTTAATCTATACCCACTTTCAGTACTAATAAAGGGATACCTTCGTGAAAGTGAGGTATTTTTAATCTTTAACCTCCCCGGTAGGATCTATCAAAGTGTTCCCATAATGTCGTTTGAGCCCACCCTGGCTTTTAGAGGCTAGGATGGACCAGATGGTGAAGCATGCCACGATTAGTGTGTGTGAGGGTCATATAAAAGAAAATAATTATTTTCTTTATAGTTACATATTTGTTCTGGTTCCTGAGACTAAGACCAGGACTTGGTTCTTTTAGGGCATAGGAGTACTTTGATATGGGTGTTAATTGGTTTAGGGAGAGTGTACTCCTTTGAACCCACCCTGTGCTTATCGGGGAAACTTCTTCCTTCAGTCTGGGTACCGAGTCTGGCAGTCCGACCTCAGTTTTCCTCTGTTGTGATTTAGACACAAAGTTGGTACCTCAACTGGAAAATCAGCAGCTTGGAAAACCCATGCGGGGCTCTACTGATTTTGTTTTCCCTTAATGGCATAAAGACAAATGTTATATTGAGATAAACCCACATTAGGTCTTTAGACTCTAACTGTATCCTAGGGGCAGTTTGGATCAACTTAGTAGTAGTCTCACTGTTTTTAGGGCCTACTAAAGGAGTTGCAATATTGGTATTGGTAAGTCAACTTTCCTCTCTGTAGATGTACATATCTGATAGAGACATCTAGCCACAGATTCCTTACCTGTGATCTGGATGAGTTTTCTTGCGCAGTACCCCTGAGTGCCTGTAGGTGTGTTGGTCGATTCCGAGTGACGTCGTCGGCATTATCTCCATCGTCGTGACGTCCGCATCGTCTATGTAGGTGCCACCTCGACGCACTGACGTCAGTTCTTTTCTTTTCGCCCCAGCCAGCACAGATCTGTTGAAGAGAGCTACCCACTGTCATATTTTGACAGACTATTTTCGACTTATTGTCGAACTTTTTTCATTGGTGTGTAGGCTCCATCATGTCCAAAAAGACCTCGGGATTCAAACCATGTGAGGCCTGTCACTGTGCCATGTCGGTCACGGATCCCCACCTTGTGTGCCTTTGGTGCCTGGAGCGCGACCCGAAGTGACTGCCAGGCCATGACTCCTAAAGTTCTGAGGGAGCCGTACCTAGAGCTGCTTGCAGCCCAGTGTCAGGATCCTCGGAGGTCTTGTTCCCGCTCCCGGTTGAGAGGGAGGTCTGAGCACTGCTCGGGGTTCTTACAGTCTTCATCCTCCCATTTGAAGTCCTTGAAGGGGTCAGGTAAGAAGCACAACAAAAAACACAAGTCGAAGCATGCTTCAACTTCACCCTGTCTGTCACCCGACGCGACAGAGCGGTCTCTGCGTTTGAGGCCTCGTTCTGCGGAGCATTTGCTTGAGTCGGCTCCGCGTTTCCCCTCCTTTCTGGGACCAGGAGTAACCACCGCCCTGTTGAAGGAATTTTATAATGCCATGCGTGCCATATTTGGGCGGCTTGACCCTGCTGGCGTGCCTTTGGGCCTCGCAGGGTCAGCAGAAGGCATTCCATTGGGTTCTGCTCCTCATGGATCCGTTCCCGGATCCAGACCAGCCGTACCTACCTGATCCTCCCCAACGTCGAGACTCCAGAAGCCACCTGCACCCACCGGCAGCGTCAGCCCCATTCTCATACCGGCGGCACAGAGCTGGCTGGGCATCCGCTGAGGCCGGCTCCGGCAGAGCCCTTGGACTCTAGGTTGCATCCTCAGCCTTATTTGGAGGGTATATGATTGGAAGAAGATTGAGAGGGAAGCGGGACCCCTTAGAAGTCCCGCTTTATTATGAAGAAATGGAATGGAGTGAGGGACTGGGTGATGCCAGTGGTTTGGATACTGTCATGGTGGTGTCTGGAGGCAAGGTAATGCATGTGCGAGGGACACACAATCTGGCTAACCCTTCCTTGCGCTATTGTGGGATGAATGGCAGACGAATGAGCATGGTGAACTGCAGGCCCCAGAAACAAAAGGTAGGGAGGAGGGGGGCAGGGGCTGGAGCAGTAAGCTGACCATGTAAGACAGGCTGGAATGAGCAGCAGCAGAAAGCTATCCAAAGGGAGCTGACAGAATGGGGCAGGGGCACACAAATGGTGAATAAAGGGAAAGCAGAGAGACGGGGCAGCAATCTGACCACCGCGAGCAGACCAGGGTGAGCAGGGTCTGCACAATTGACCATGGAGGGCAGGCGGGTGAGGCAGGCCCCCATGCACATGGAGAATGGAGGACGGTGAATTGGAGGGCAGGAGTAGCAAGCTGACCACTCAAGGCAGACCAGCAGCACACCTATATAGACCAAAGAGGACAAGCGAAAGAGGTGAATGGGCATACCGATGGAGTACTGGAGAAGCAAGCTGACTACAATGGGCTGGCAGAGGTGCTGGGGCACACAGACAGAGAACAAGGGGAGGAGGTAGGCAAGCATAGCAAGTTGACCACAGGGCAGGAGGTGGGGGCAGGGGAACGCAGATGCAGAATGCATGGCAAGCGAGAGCTGGGTGAGGGGCAGCAAAAACACCATGGAGGGCAGGCAGTGGTGTGTTGGCCACTAGTAGGGTGTGGCCTGTGCTAACCCCTAGTTGCAAATGGACGTAGGATGTGCATAGTGGAGGGGTTGGCTAAATATATTTTTTTTTAAACTGGAAATGCACATAAATATGTTAAATAGACATTTTAGTCAGGTATAATATGATCTTCCCTAACATTAAAAAACCTCAGAATTTTACTGAAAAGCACAACGGTGAAAGGGACGTTATAGATGGGTATAATGATAAGAGCTTAACTTGCTTTAAAAAACAACTTAGAAATTCACTGAAAAAAAACAAAGTTTAAAGTAACATTCTAGTATGGTGTTGAAATGAGTTAAAAACAAATGCTTATAAACATAAAAAAGCACTTAAATTGGTCAGTTATCGTTCAGCGAGTTAACTTTACCTTGCTCCCCCGCCAAGAACTGCTTATGACCTCGCATATTACATCACTTAAGACATTTTCATTGACATCACTCATGAAATCTCAAATTTTATTTGATTTGATTGATTTGATTTGATTTTTAGATTTATAAAGCGCAACGATTGTCCAAGGGCGTCTTGGCGGTTGACTTGGCTGGACGTATATGAAGAACAGAGATGCCTTAACTAGCAGGACTCCTCTGTCAGTTTGAGAAAAGCCATGTTTTCAAAGATTTTCTGAAGGAAATTAGAGAGCTGCTGTTTTTAATCGCTAGTGGTAGAAGATTCCAGGTTTGCGCAGTTCCTATCAGAAAACTTCTGCCTCCCCATCGTGCCTGTCTGTACCTGGGTATTTGAAGCACTTTTAACTGTGAGGATCTGAGATTTCTAGGTGGCACATTACATTTTAGATGTGATTTCAGATATAGGGGACCTGTGCCCTGGAGTGCTTTAAATGCAATACATTGCGATTTAAATCTTATTCTTTTTTGACTGGTAACCAGTGCAGCGCGCCTAGTCGATGTGACACTGATTCATATTTCGGAATGTCCAATATCAATCTGGCTGCAGCGTTCTGTAAGCGTTGTAGTTTTTGTAGATATTGGACCTGGATCCCCACATAGTGGTCGTTGCAGTAGTCCAACCTGGACAGCGCTAAGGTGGTTACTAGAGCATTGGCGGGGATAAAGGAGCGAATCTTCCTGATCATTTTCAGAATACCCCAGAAGGTGGCATAGAGATTATTTATTTGGCCGTCAAAAGTCAGTCTATTATCAAAGATCACGCCTAGATTTTTAGCCTTGACTACAGGTGTTGGGCAATCTCCCAGGTTAGCCGACCACCAATTTGGCGACCAGACTGGAGGGTTAGAGCCTAACAGCAGGACTTCCGTTTTCTCCCCATTCAGCTTTAGGCAATTGGTCTGCATCGAGATGTTAACATGAGACATACAATTGTTAAAGCGATCAGCAGTCTCGTCTTCGTTGTAAGTTATGGACACGACCACCTGGGTGTCGTCTGCATAGGAGATCACGGAAAAGCCATACTGCCTGATCATTGAGACCAGAGGAGCCACATAAATGTTAAACAGCGTGGGGCTCAGGAACGAGCCCTGAGGCACCCCGCATGGTAGATTGAAAACTTTGGAGCTGGAGCCGCCCATTTCTACTAAGAAGGATCTATCAACAAGATATGAGGTTAGTAGAGCAGTAGAGGATTCCTGCATGCCCAGCTCCACCAATCTGTCAATTAGTATTGTGTGATTGACAGTGTCGAAGGCCGCCGATAGGTCTAACAAAATCAAGGCGGCCTTCCCGCCTTCATCTAGCGGTTTTCTAAGCTCCTCAGTTGCTGTAATCAGAGCGGTCTCAGTTCCGTGGCCCTCTCTGAAGCCATATTGGGGGTGATCTAAAAGATTGTTCGAGGAAATATAGGAGGTAAGCTGGGTGTTAAGCAATTTCTCCAGTACCTTCGATGGAAAAGGTATTCTGGAGATTGGCCGATAGTTACTAGGGTCCTCTGGATCCAGATGGGGTTTATTCAGCAGAGGTAGTACGGAAGCTACCTTCCAGGCCTCAGGGAACTGTCCTGAAAGTATTACTTCAGAGAACAGTAAGCCCAATTGTTCACTAAGTATTTTAGGAAATAGGGAAGGGAAGGAGAAGCTAGTTTTTGGCGTGCAAGGATCAGCCACTGACTTTGGAGATTTGGTAGAGGGAGGATTGCTGTCCAAAAATGTTTTATATACTGTCTCTACCTTGTTAACGAAAGCCCGACCCAGAGTATTACAAAAATACGGGCTGCTGTCTATTTTGGATTTGTCCGGAAGCTTGGCTAGTTTTTTAACAGTGGAGAAAAGTTCCCTACTGGAATTCTTAGCCTCTAAGATTTTTGCTATATAATATTTGCTTTTTTCCTCAATAATTAGCCTCTTATATAATGTCAACGATTGAGCATATATTATTTTTGATGCCTGGTCATAGTTTGACCTCCACTGTCTTTCGGTTCTTCTACATAATTGTTTTTGAGTTCTTAATTTTTCAGAGAACCAGGGTTCGGAAGGCTTTTTCCTTCTAGAAATGATAGTTTTTAAGGGTGCTGCGGCGTCTACCGCCTTTTTGACCCATGATGTCAGATTATAAACTGCTTCATTCGTATCTTCTGCCAACATAGGTTTGGTTTCCAGTAGTGACGTATGGAGGGAGTTAATGTCAATATTGGCCCAGTCTTGGTACGAGAATGCAACAGGTGTAATAGTTGTTGCTATTTGTTGAGAGCTTGCCTTAATTAAGAAAATAATGGCTTTATGGTCAGACCACGGGACTGGTAACACCTCAGATATTTTAAGCATGGTATTGGAGGTAAAGATGCCGTCAAGAGTATGTCCAGCAACATGAGTCGCTTCTCTGACTAGTTGTTCCATAGAGAAATCTGTCATAACATCAGTGAGTTCGATACTTTTGTGATCAGCTAAGTTTTCTAAATGATAGTTAAAGTCTCCTAAGATTGTGTAATCTGTGTAGTTTGTACTGGCTTCCAGAAAAGGGCTTAGTCTGTCCAGCAAGGGGGTCTGAGCCTTAGGTGGACGGTAGATTAATAGTCCGTTTAGAGAGTAATTGTTATTAAGATGTATCTGGAATGATAGAAGTTCGCAGTCCTGGGAGGTACCAGACGAGGATCCTGTTACTGATAGATCTTCTTTGGCAATAATGGCTAGCCCCCCTCCCCGCTTACATGTTCTATCGGCTCTGGTGATGGTAAATCCAGTGGGAAGTGCGAGTGTCAGATCAGGATCAGAAGTTGCGTCCGCCCAAGTTTCTGTTACAAAGACTAAGTCAAGCTTATGGCTCTCAATAATCTCAGCCATTTTGGTATTATGTTTGATTAGCGAGCACGCGTTAATCAGCATGGCTTTAATAGCTTTGGTAGCATGCGGATGCGCAGGTTTTATCAATAATGACCACAGCTTACTTTTTGTAAAGCTAAATTGTAGCAAGCATTGCTCAAATTTTTTGACCTCCTTCAAAGGATCCAGTCTGGAGCAGCATGGTGTGGCCGGCCCTGAATTCCATTTTATTAGCTCATCTCGGGAGTAAGTGATTTTATTTGAAGGTTTAGTGTGATGAGATCCAGGGTTTCTGGCCCTAGGCCCGGGCCAGGCGCGGACGGGCGCAGACGGGTTTGCCTTTGGTGCGCCGGTGGCGTGCACGCGTCCGCTGCGCGTGCGCTGTGCCATCTGGTCTTGTAGCGTTCTTTCGCGCCAAGACCTGCCCGCTGACCCGCCCCACAATCCCTATCCCTAAAGCACCAGTGACAGGCCTAATGACGCCCTCCTCACAACGGCACTTGCCGGGTTGGACCGGGGCGATGGTTAACTGTGGAAATATGCAGTATCTAATATCAGCAATATTTCATCAGTAAAAACAATAATCAGGTATATTTAAATGAATACAATCGGAGCAGCTAGCAGCGCCGCCGTCTTACATTGGTCTTGCCGCATCTGCTGCGCGTGCGCCGAGCCTTCTGGTTTTGTAGCGTTCTTTCGTGCCAAGACCTGCCCGCTGACCCGCCCCACAATCCCGATCCTTAAAGCACCAGTGACAGGCCTAATGACGCCCTCCGCATAACGGCACATGCCGGGTCGGACTGGGGCGATGGTTAACTGTGCAAATATGCAGTATCTCAAATCAGCAATATTTCATCAGTAAAAACAATAATCAGGCATATTTAAAAGAATACAATCGGAGCAGCTAGCAGCACCGCTGTCTTACATTGGTCTTGCCGCATCTGCTGCGCGTGCGACGAGCCTTATGGTCTAGTAGCGTTCTTTCGCGCCAAGACCTGCCCGCTGACCCGCCCCACAATCCCGATCCTTAAAGCACCAGTGACAGGCCTAATGACGCCCTCCCCACAACGGCACTTGCCGGGTCGGACCAGGAACATGGTTAACTGTGCTAATATGCAGTATCTAAAATCAGCAATATTTCATCAGTAAAAACAATTATATGGTATATTTAAAAGAATACAATCGGAGCAGCTAGCAGCGCCGCCGTCTTACATTGGTCTTGCCAAATCTGCTCAAATGACATAAATGATGATGTAATCCATCCCACTGCTGTTCAAATCTGAAAGAAACAGTTAGTTATAAATTCCTTACCTTAGAATTACACCCAGGTGTCAGACTGGACCGGAAATGTTTTTCGTCAGCAGTACCCCTGCGCGTCAGAAGGTGGCGTCGGTCGACTCTGTGCTCGTCGTCGGTGTCGTGGTAGCCGGTATTACGTCACGATAGCTACATAGACGCCGCTCTTGCGCGATGATGTCAGTTCTTTATTTTTGCACTCCAGCAAGCGCAGATCCGGAGAGAGCCGTACCCCCAATCATTTTTTGACTGAGCTTTTTTCTCAACTTTTATCGACTTTGTTGTTTTTTGAGTCCTCCCAACTCCTGGTGCACAAGGGATGCCCGGCTTTAAGGCTTGCGGTTCCTGTAACCGACTGATGTTGGTGACGGATCCGCACCGTGTGTGCCTCTACTGCCTGGAGCACGACCACGACCCCAAGTCGTGCTCCGACTGCCGGACCATGGCCCGAAGTCTTTTGAAGAGCGGTCCCAAAAGCTCCTTTAGGCCTGGCAGTCGGCTCCGCGTCGTTCGAGGTCCCTGTTGCGGAGGAGGTCGAGGGACTGGTTGTGGAGCCAACACCATTCTTCCTCTAAGTCTTCGCACTCAGGGTCAGGTAAGTCAAGCACAAAAAGAAGTCGAAGAAGCATCGTCCCTCTTCGACTTCTCCCCGTCTGTCGGCCGACGCGAAAAGGGATGCGGGTGGTACCCCTCCCGCAGTTCTGCGTGCGAGCCCGTAGGATCTCCGTCTGGATCCAAAAAGTGCACTTTCTTTCTACTTGGATCCCTTCAAACAATTCCGGGTGGACGATCAGCTCTTTGTTGGTAACGTGGGCGCTAAGAAAGGTCAGGCCATGCACAAATGGACCATCTCCAGGTGGGTCGTTCTGTGCATCAAAGCCTGCTGTTCTTTGGCTAAGAAGGAGCCTCCTGTGGGGCTGCATGCCCTTTCCACCAGCGCGACAGCAGCTACTGTTTTGGGACGAGGAGTCCGCCTAAATGACATCTGTTTGGCAGCTAAGTGGGCATCGCTGCACACGTTTAGGAAACACTACTGCCTGGGCAGCCAAGTCCGGAGCGACGGCTTCTTTGGCCGTTCTGTTCTCCAGGACTTTCTGGTGTGAACTTGGTTTGCAGACCCACCTCCGGCGTTGGAATTGCTGGGGTATCTATTCTATGGTAAGGAATATATAACCAACTGTTTCTTTCAGATGAACAAGTTACTTACCTTCGGCAACAATATAACATAGGTTAGTTATGGATTCCTTACTGCCCCACCCATCCTCCCCGTTCTGTGAACTGACTTCTAGGGTTAAGGACATCTTTTCAGGGCCCTAGTTTTGTGCACCAGTGCTCAGTGTCTTGCATGGCTCTGTGCTTCTGGCATGGAAAGTCGTGTACAGAACTGACATCAGCGCGTGAGGGCGGCGTCTATGTAGCAACCGCGACGTAATCTCGGCGACCACGACGCCGATGACGAACGTGGAGTCGACCGACGCCTCCTTCTGACACGCAGGGGTACTGCTTGACGAAAAACTTTCCGGATCCAGTCTGACGCCTGGAATCTATAACTAACCTATGTTTCTTACAGATTTATTATTACCAAAGGTAAGTAGCTTGTTCTTTAGTGTAAAACCAGTGC
Organism: Triturus cristatus; assembly: GCF_964204655.1. Classification (NCBI taxonomy): domain Eukaryota; kingdom Metazoa; phylum Chordata; class Amphibia; order Caudata; family Salamandridae; genus Triturus; species Triturus cristatus. The sequence goes on from NC_140590.1 coordinate 1,294,681,643, forward strand.
AACCTTTCAAATATGGAAATAACTGTTGCATGCGAAGAATAATGAAAAGCATAAATTACATGAAGAAATGTGCTTGTATAAAATAATTATACTGTAGCCCACTCCCTCTATACATAAGCATCATTATGTAGTAATCCCCAACTACACAAATCCATCACCCTATGCACAGCTTGTTATAAAGACTCTTCTCTCTGCACATACAAGCTTTATTAGATGGCCAAGCCCTTACTACACACAGCCTTTACCCTGTGTGCAATCATTCACAGAGAGACCAATCCCCATAGACACACTGGAAACATTAGATACCTACGACCCTACTACATATGGCCTTCGCTCTGTGCACATCTCTTGATGGAGAGGCCACTCCTTCCAGACTCTCAGGCCCCATTAAATGACCAACCCATACGATGTACGGCATTCATTCTATGCAAAAGTCTTCACAGAGCGCGCACTCTCTCCACCCAACCAACCCCATTAGGTGGCCAAACCTCTAGTACACACAGCTTTCACTCTGTGTAAAGCTCTTGACAGAAACGCCACACCCTTCAAATACCCAACTCTCTTTAGGACGCCAGACATCTTGCCAAAACGTACATTTCTGGCGATACTGGTACCTGCAGATTCGTCACCTGTAGAAGAATTCAAGCCTATTCTACCCAGGCCAAAGCCACCACTTTTACCCTAGCAAGAGGAGTTTCAATTGATGAGATATGTAAGGAAGCCACATGGGGTTTCCCTCCAAACATTCACCAAGCATTACTGCCTGGATCCTGAGTTGAGTAAAAATTGTAAGGGCTGTCAAATGTTCCGCAGGAGCGTCAGGAACCTGAAGAGAATACCTCAGTCTTCCCCAGCGGTCTTCCGACTCTATCAGACTCTAGAGACTCGGAAGACTCGCCAGGGGAAAACAGGGAAACAAAACAAGGGAAGGAGGGTTTGCACTTCAATGGAGTAACTGGCGTCTGGTTCAGGTAAGAAGATCTATGCTTGGCACGCACCCTGTAAAACAAAGACTGTGTAAACACTGCCACATACGAACAACCCTTTTGTAAAACTCAACCCTTGGCCCCACCTACCCCATGTGTCAGGAAGTCTATTCTGGTAATGAGAAGGCGTCAGGGATTCACTGTAAGATCCTAAGTAAAGGAGAACACAAAGTTAGGAGGGGGTAGGAATCAATCCCAGAGTCTATTCTATACCTGCTGTCTGCTTACCCCCTGTAATGTTGCTGAGGAACTACCAACTCACTGGATTCTATCTTGCCTGGTGACCACTGTGGAAGGTAGGTGTTCTACTGAAACGGATGACACAACCTGTCAGGGATACAGTCAAAATACCCACTGAGTTCTCCTTTTTAGGTATAACATACAGTATATTGATGAAGAAGGTAGCGCTGGGCGCGGTTACCGTGTTTCAGTCGTGAAGATAGTCAGCACAGTGATTCACGCAATAACCCCAGGGAGCGACAGGATACTACTGCAGAGGAAGAGGAACTGGCTAATACCCCACTAGAATGGGCGCTCGCAGGAACACCAACAGGGTACTATTATCCGGACCCACGCCAGGCTGGTAGAAGGAGCAGTGACAGCCAATGGAGTGCGTGTCTTAAGGAGGGAACAATGAGGGGAAAATAAGAAGGGGAAAAACTATGGCTATAGAAGCCAGTAAGAGCGGAGCAAGACACTCTCCAGACCACTAGGAAAGCTCTGGGAACCGCTCGGTGTGAAGGGACAACAAGCGCTAGTCTGCACAGCACCACTATAGCGCCAGGAAGTAATGCTTTCACTGGGCAGGATTACCGGGGTACCTCTCTCTTGTGGTTGGAAGGGAAGAGGGGCAAAGTCCGCCCAGCTTGCGGTGGTGAGGAAGCGGGCAGGAACGAAACGCCACGGAGACCAAACAACGCTGCGATATGCAACAAGCCGGCTCCGTTCCTTAGAGCAAAGCCGGAACCAGGAAATGCGTGACGGAAGTCAGGCAGCTGAGCGTCGAGACGGAAGTGAACCTCGAGGCAAGAACGCTAAGCGCGTTTCCTTGCCTCGAGGCTCCTTAAATACTACAGCGTCGGGATTCGCGGACCGCGGGGCATGACAAAAATTGTAATTTTGCCCGATCCGTCTTGCAGGATTTGCTGGTATAACTATTCATCAATCCTCAGTTGTTGCACTGGGGTGGGCTCTGTATGGCTTCAGTGACATCATTTGATGCCACTTTCGGCATTGATATGAAGCCAGTCGCCCCTACGGGCAACGTGAGAGCTTTGAAGTTTAGGGGTCCAGTATGATGCCTTAGATTATTTAACAGGTGAGGAATCTGAAGGTAAATAGAGTATACACCCAAAAAATAATTACCACAGTTAAGTAACTTTTTCTTATTAGCAATGCAAACGGTACAGAAAATGTGTTGTAGGTGAAGCTTACTACATACCTTTCAGTGTGATCACTGTATAGCAAACTCATTGGGTGATGTCATCTATGATGTCATTTGAAATATCATCAGTGATGTCATTGAATGTGTCATGAGTGATGTAATATGTGAGGTCATAAGCAGTGCATGGCTGGGCGCAAGGTTATATTTAGCTAGCCGAACTATACCTGGCTAATTTCAGTTTTTTTTTTTTTTAAAGCGTTCGATTTTCCTTCATTTTGACACTTAACTATTACGGGTTCTTTAAACTTTGTTTTTCTGGTGAATGAATGTATATAATACCCGACTTGCATTTTTATGGAAGCTGTGTGTACTTGCATTTCTAGAGATCAAACTCTGATACGTGACCTTTTCCGCAGGGGTTGCAATGGTGTACGACACATTTTATTGGTCAAATACTACTGAAATGCCATTCCTAAATGGTTGTCCCAGCTAATGCTTTTCCGGAAGAATAATGCTAATAGTGAGATTGAACGTTTGTGTGACATTAAAACTTAAATGATAATAAAGGCTGGTGCTCCCTGACCTCTAGAGGTGGTCCACCAGAGAGATGGAGATGGAATTATCATGGAAACTTGAATTCTCTCTAATCATCACCTGATTAGGAGCCTCCTACCTCTAGAGATATGTGGTTCTGTCTTACTTTGTGATATTTAAATATCAGGAAATGTTAACTGTTACATCTGTACTATGTCTCTAAGTGCATGTGCCAGTCAATCTGTATGGCAGCATGCGCTGTGTTATGTTTAAAATTACATTCTTTATTCTGTATTGGAATGTAGTATGTTGGTTCCAGTGGAAGCTCAGTTGTACTGGAGATTTTCATCTGGAAACAACATACTGCCGTGCTGTGTTAAATAAACACCTTTTGAAGATAAATTGGATTACAGAGTTTCAATATTGGCGACGAGTTGGGATCATCTCCTGTCAGTTTCAGCACGGGTACGGAGAGGAAAGAAACCCAGAAGTTTGGAAAAATATATTTTTTTTTATCGTTTGGACTCTACGTTTTTCGGTTGTTAAAGAAGAAGGAAAAGGATTTGTTCATATTCCAGCGTTTATGAGCAGAAGGAAGTTTTGATTGTTTATATTTTCGAATTGGACAGATTTCAATCGCAAGACATTTGAGGAGACCGGGTCAGTTTAAAAAAAAATAATTCTTACCGGAATCAAAGTCTTTAGGAGCGAGCGCCGTATCCTAGCAGCGTTGTTGGAGTGTTACTACAGAAGGTGCGTCATCAAGGAGATGGAGCGAGCGCCGTAGCTTAGCAGCGTTGTAAGGAGTGTGGTTACTGAAGGTGCGTCATCTCGTTGTGGACGCAGGATTGTCATTGAGTTTTCAGCGTTTGGAAGCGTCGCTACGAGAAGTGCGTCATCACGTTACAGACGCAGAATCATCATAGACGACGTGTAGAACGCTGTGAGAGTCATCACCATCTCCGAAGCAAACAACTGGTACGGAGAGTCGGCGCACAGCATTTAAGCGTCATCAGTCCCTAGGCAACTGGGAAGGAACTCCTACGCGCTGTGTTTTTGAGGCATATATTGCATTTGGAGAACCTTTACGCATGTTTTAAAATCTGACATTGTTTGCAGGTACGGAGGGCAAAATTGTGCGCGATCGTTTTGAAAAGCAATATTACAGTGTTCTGTTTTAACAAGCTGGTAGCTATGGGATTTACAATTGGTTACATTTTTGTTTTGGGTGTAATTTAAAAGGAAAACATCACGTGAGACACATGGGAGTTTAAGTCTGGATTTGTGACATTTTAAAGAGATATTTAAACATTTTTTTGAACTACGTGTTTTGCATTTAAGTGTTTTTACCAAGAAGTCTGATTGGGAAATACTCAACTGTTTAAAAAAAAAATATTTTGGTGAGGTGTTGGTGGTTAATAACTTGATAAAAGAAGCATGCAGTTTGATCCACCAGGGAAATTTTTACAAAATAAGGGAGATCCACCTTTACCTTGGACAAGGTGGAAGGAAGAATTCTTAACGTACATGAAGGCGATTGATGGAGAAAGAATGGGAGCAGAGAGGAAAAAGAGCATTTTGCTTCATTGTTTAGGGTCAGAAGGACAAGATATTTTCAGGGCATTACCGCAAGTCACAACACTAGTTGGGGAAGAAAATCTGAATGTGTATAATGAGGCTTTGCAGACTTGAAAAGCGATTTAAACCAACAACCAGCATTGCTTTGAACAGATTCAAATTCTACACAAGGGCGCAAAAAGAAGAAGAATCTTTTGATGATTTTTTAACTGCGTTAAGATCATTGTTTGTGCATTGCAAATTTGGGATGATGGCAGATGAAATGATTAGAGATCAGATAATTGTTCATGTAAGAAACAAAAAGGTACAGGAAAATTTATGGGTGATGGGTAATCCTACTTTGACGGAAGCAATAGCAAATGCAAAAGCAGTAGAACAATCTGAGAGCTGGATGCAAACAGTTAGACAAAGTACGAAAAAGAATGAGTGTGTGGAAGAAGTATGTGTTTTAAAGAACAATGTAGGAAATGGTGCACAAGCACAAAGCAGGAAGTTAGTCAGAAAAAGACTATAAACAACCGATACAACAGTGGAAATGCATTTAGAGGTAAAGTGCATATTGGAGGTCAAAGTGCTTGTTTCAGATGTGGGAATAAAACGCATTTAGCTACGTTTACAGGGTGTCCTGCTATTAATAGACAATGCAGGAAGTGTGGTAGGTTTGGTCACTTTAGTAGTGTCTGCAGAGATAACAGAAGGAGTAATTCGAACAATGTCTCTGCAAGGCCAGTTTCGACAGTGAGTGGTACGGAAAATGTCATTGAGAATTTTCAAAGGGAAGGAAATGTTGATAATTCAGAATTTGAGAGAGGTTTTGTTGTATCTATTGTTGGGAAAAGTGTAAGTGAATACAACGAGATGTTGTTAGTGTCTCCAAAGTGTTTTGTTTGCGTGTTAGGTGTTGAGTTGCAACTTATGGCTGATTCAGGATCACCATGGACGATAATTACTAAAGAGTATTTCAAAGAAAAATTGGAAGTAGTTTGTAAAAATGAAAAATTACATGCCAGTGATATCATTGCAGAGAGTTTTGATGGAACAAGGATTGATATGGAAGGTTTTTTCTATGTTTCGTTGGGTTTTAAAGAAAGGTGTGCAGAAATAAAATTGTATATTGCGGTGAAAGGAGTAAACGTTCTCGGTTGGCGTGACCAATGGAAGCTAGGAGTTATTCTTAATTCACGTGCTACAGAACCAGTAGGGTTAGGAAGTGACTTCATAAAAGGAAATGTGTCTGTTTTAGACCATAGTGTCCGAGTGAGAGATTTAGTTTGTAATTACAGTAGTGTGTTCAGTGATAAGTTGGGAAGATTAAAAGACTTTGAGCATAAAATTATGTTGAAAGGTGATGCATGTCCCGTTGTACAAAAATTGAGAGGCGTGCCTATAAATATTCGAGAGGAACTCAGGGATAAGTTGAAAGAGCTCACTGATGAAGGCGTTATTGAGGAGATTGAGTCGTCTGAATGGGTTTCACCCATAGTTTTAGTACGGAAATCAGATAAGAATTTGAGAGTATGTGTGGACCTCAGAGCGTTAAATTCAAACATTGTAATCGACTGTCATCCTCTTCCTAATATCAACGAAGTTGTATCTATGTTGGAAGGAGCAAAAATATTTTCTACCTTAGATTTAAGGTCTGCGTATCACCAGATTTGTTTGTCTGAGGAATCAAAAAATCTCACTGCATTCATAACTCCTCAAGGCCTCTATCGCTATACAAGAATGCCGTTTGGGTTGGCATCTGCAGCAGCCGTGTTTCAAAGGATTATGTTTAAAATTTTTAGAGATGTTGACCAATTTGTAAAGTGCTTCCAAGATGACATTTTGGTTTTTTCAAAAAACGAGGTAGAACACAGTTAACACCTTAAGGAAGTTTGTGGATGGTTGGAGAAGAATGGTTTGACGCTTAAGGAAAGCAAATGCAAGTTGTATAAGAAATCCGTGGAGTATTTAGGTCACTTGTTGGTGGGGGATGGTGTGGTACCAAAAAAATCTAATGTAGATGCCATCATTAATGCCCCAGCTCCCACAAACAAAGATCAATTGCTAAGTTTTGCAGGGATGTGTGAATACTACAGTAAATTTGTAAATAATTTTGCTTGTAAGATGGAGCCATTGAGGGAGTTACTCAGGAAAAATGCAGTGTACATTTGGGGTGAAAACCAACAGAAAGCTTTTGAAAGTATTAAAAAAGAAATTGTGTGTGCTCCCACTCTGAAACCTTTTTGTGTAAAAAAGAATTGCATCATCACAGTAGATGCAAGTTTGTATGGTATTGGTGGAGTACTTTCGCAGAAATATGGAAGAGAGGAGTGGAATGTTGCTTTTGCGTCAAGAACGTTAAATGAGACTGAGAGGAAATATGCGGTAATCGAAAGAGAGTTACTTGCTTGTGTGTGGGCAATTGAGCATTTTAAATTATATGTTTGGGGTAATAAGTTCACCCTAAGAACAGATCACAAGCCGTTAGTAAATATCCTTTCTTCTGGTGGAGGGTGGAATTCGACTGCAAGAATTGCTAGACTTGTTTCTAGACTTCAAGAGTATAATTTTAACACAGAGTATGTTCCAGGGAGAAATAATGTAACAGCTGATTTTCTGTCAAGATTACCGTGTGGTCAAGGTGGGGTGAATGTTGTTACTGAAAAAGAGTTTGATTTTGCTATCAGGGATATTATTCCCCCACAGTTTCAAGAAATTAGTGAAACATTTTGGGAAGAGTGTGTAGGAAGAGACAAGGATTGGTCAGAAGTTAAAAAATACGTTATGGAAGGTTGGCCAAAAAAGGACCAAATTAGACCCGAGTTGTTATCTTTTTTCAAAGTTGCAGATGAACTAGGATGTGAAGGAGATTTCCTGTTCAAGAACTATAAGTGTATTCCTCCTAAAGAAATGCAAGAAGCTATTCTTAAACTTGCTCATAAGACACATCCTGGGATTTCATCCATGAAACGTCTGGCCAGGAATTATTTTTGGTGGCCTGGTATGGATAAGTTTATTGACAGAGTAGTCAGAGATTGCGAATTGTGTGCTTCAAGTGAAAAAATGTTGTTTACTAAAACTCCTCCATTGAGAATGGTAGAATGGCCAAAAGCACCTTGGCAAAAATTAGCGTTGGACATTTCTGGTCCGTTTAGTATGCTTCCAGAAAAATGTAGGTTCGCAATTGTTTTAGTAGATTATCATTCTAAGTGGCCAGAAGTAAAATTTGTAAGTAAAATCACGACAGAGGTTGTCTTAAATTTTTTGAGAGAGATTTTTGCAAGGGAAGGTTGTCCGTCGTACCTTGTCACTGACAATGGAGTACAATTTACTTCCTCTGTAATGAAAGATTTTGTGAAGGAGTGTGGCATAAAGCATGTTTTAACGTCTCTTTATGGTCCACATGAGAATGGTCAGGTTGAGAGGTTCAACAGAGTTTTGAAGGAGTACATTGTGGAGTCTGTTAAACTAGGTGGAGACTGGTTAAGTAGAGTGAGGGAGAGGTTATGGCTTTATAGAATCACTCCCCATTCAACAACTGAAGTCAGTCCTTTCAAATTGTTGAAGGGTAGGGAACCAGCCTCTAAAATCTGCCCTTGGTGGTTTCATCAGAAGTGTGTCAAGCAACACATGAGTAGCGAAGGTGTTAATGACATTGCGGTTAGAGTGGGGAACAAGCAGCAGAAAATGTGTTCTTGGTTTGATAAGAAGTGGAAAACTCAGGTTCCTTCTTTTCATGTTGGAGATTGGGTCAGAATATTAAAACCTGGCATTGTCAGTAAGGGTGCTAACAGGTATGGTAAACCTATGCAAATTATGAGAGTTTTTAGAAATTCTGTTGCAACACAAGATGGGAAGATTTGGAATGTTAGGAGAGTGGCTAAGTGTCCTTCCAATTTACAAAGTTTTGTTCCTACAGATTCACCCAATGAAACTGATGTTGAGGTTGGTATGGAAAGTGGGTCTGATAAGGCAATTGATAAGTTGTCTAGTTTTCCCAATGTTAGAACTTCTAACCGTGTGAAATATTTTCCTAAGAAATTGTATGATTATGTTTAGTTTTTTTTCTCTGTTTAATTTTGGTGCAGTGTATAGGTGTTACTTTGTTATTTTTCTGTTCACTGTAATTTATTTGAATGAGGGAGATGTGTTACATCTGTACTATGTCTCTTTAAGTGCATGTGCCAGTCAATCTGTATGGCAGCATGCGCTGTGTTATGTTTCACATTACCTTCTTTATTCTGTATTGGAATGTAGTATGTTGGTTCCAGTGGAAGCTCAGTTGTACTGGAGATTTTCATCTGAAAAAACAACATACTGCCGTGCTGTGTTAAATAAACACCTTTTGAAGATAAATTGGATTACAGAGTTTCAATAGTTAACATTGCTGATTTGTGTTTTTTCAGTTTGAGCTTCTGTATTTCAAGAACACAAGACTGACCCACGCTGAGCAGTACCGCTGGTAAGAACCTACTCTACACACAACAATGTTCAACTGGACAATATTTCACCTGAGTGTGAAGCTTTTAATTCTTGCTTGATCTTTCCGCACATCAGCCGTATTAAATCGTTCCCCTAAGTCGCTTTCTTCAAATCTGTTTTCCTCCATATTCCTCCCAGATTACATTTTCTGTCCTTCTTTTCTTCCTCTCTCTGTCCCTTTCTTTTCCTTTGTTACTTTCCCTGTCCTAAACTTATCCCTTTTTAGACCTTCCTCACGTTGTCCTTCCATCTTCCCCTCCCACTCCTTCACACACTTTGATATCCTCTGTCTCTGATCGTTTCCCACTCTTACTCGCTGTGCATCTCACTCATATTCCTCCTCGTTACATGCTGTCTAGTCAGTCCTATTATCAATTGCACCATCACTTCCAAAGGAATTTGAACAGGTATTCATGTTACAGATCTGTCTGGAATCAACCCAGAGAAACGCCTACAATAGCAGTTACATATATTCTCATGTTTGGGGTTGAGCTTTAGGAAGTGAATATAATTTTTTCGAAAGTGGCTTGTCACATTGATGACAGACCTAATAATGCTCTATTTATGCCACCCTTACCAGCATTGTCTGTTGTTGTCAATGACCCTGAACCTGCTCATTTGTTGCCTTTGTAGATGTGTACAGTGTACACACTGTTAGGTTGATTACTCAGGGCTACTGCATCAGGCTTGCCTGCTTCCCCCGCGCACCCCTCCCTCCCGCGCGCGGAAGTCACCAGCTGGAATGTTGACAGCTGGACGTTCTAGGGTGACAGTTTAGACAGTTGGTAGGATGGTGTTTTGTCAGTTATGCACTTGGCCTCCGGTTGAGTGTGTCGTCCTGTAGAGAAATAAACTACTTACAAGTAAACCCTCTGACGCCTCATCTTTACAATTTGGCGACGAGTTATGGCTGGACGACGCACGTGTGAACCCACATGAAGATGAACTCGGAAAATTTAAAGAATAAATATTAATATAATTTGAAGGAGGACAAGTAAATTGTTTTAAGCTGTAAAGGAACTTTACAAAAACGTGAGTAAGGACCTTGTGCAGAGCGTTTCAAGATACGCGTTGAGTGCTGGCAAGTGTGAAAATTATTAAGCCAAAAAAAAAAAAAAAGAAATTGAGACTATAAGAAGGAACGATCGAAGGGGCAACGGAGTAATTACAGCCACACAAGCGAAGGAAGAAACATAATTACAGTGGAAAGAGACACGCACGAACGGAGAAAAATTATACAAAGACGACGGAAGTGCGAGGAGAAAGGAGGAAAAGTGAAAAGAGACTTTTTACTCACCGCTGGTTGTGCAGCTAACTGACTCCCGCAAAGGATCATACTTCGCTGTGTGGTAGGAGAAAGGAACATTAAATTCAGAGGTAATTGACGTCGTGCGAAATTCACCTCATAACGAAGGCGTTGCTGTTAGAACGCCGTGACGTGAGCAGAACTGCTGGAGTTCCAGGAAGTGAAGTATACGCACCAGTTTATTTAGCGTAGTGACGTAAGCGAGTTGCGTCCCACCATCTTTGAGGAAATGCAAGTGTAAACAAAGCGGAACCTTCGTATCTACGGAGGAGCTTGTTAACACTACGGCAATTGGGGGCAACAATAAACTTTAAAAGGAACTCGTGCAGAATTAAAATTCTACGGTCGGATGAAACCTTGGCAGGTGAGAATAAAGGAGGTAACTAAGACAATAAATATTTAGATTTAAAGAAGGAAAAAGGAAAATATTATCTCCTTAATATTAAAGCTTCTGGAGTAAAACATATGAAACATTAAGGAATTTTTTTTTAAACGAGGAAAGAAAAAAAAAAGCAACCATATAATAGTAAACACACAGTGGAAAAAAAATAATAAGAGAGGTTGAAGTATGGCTTCAGGCAATTTATATAACTTGCAGCCACCAGAAGCATTTTTGAAGGGTACTGGGGTACCTATGGTGAAGTGGGAAGAGTGGAAGGAATATTTTTGCAATTACATTTCCACGTTTGACAAAGAGGATGAACCACTTATACAAGAGGAAAAGAAAAAAATATTGTTACATTGTTTGGGTGCAGGTGGATTAACGGTGTACAACAATATTACTAAAAAAGTGAGAGCAGAAGGAGAGAGGAAAGTATATGATGAGGCAATGGAGGACTTAGATGGATACTATAAACCGACAGTATGTGTAGTGGTACACAGGTATAAGTTCTACAGAAGGAAGCATCGTTACCACCCCGGAAGCAGCGCAAAGCCATCTCCCGCGCCCGGAGGCGTTCAAATAACGGACACTATCCCGGTGGAGCGGGTGACACTCCAGCAAAACCACTGTTTGCCCTCGCTGGGTCCAGCCTTCATTACCTGTTCCCTGAGCGGTGTCACATCAGCTGCTCCTGCCGCCTCCTCCCTCCCGCCGCCGCGTTAGCAATCCCACGGCCGCAGTGCGGAGGGAGGAAGAGACTACACTACCCAGGGTCCCTCATCGTTACCACCCCGGAAGCAGTGCGAAGCCATCTCCCGCGCCCGGAGGCGTTCAAATAACGGACACTATCCCCGCGTCGCGGGCCCGCGCGCGGACGGCGCCGGGCTGAGCCCGGGCAGAGGGCGGGCCGTCCGGGGCCGAACGAGGCTGGGCTGGGGCCCACTCCCTGAGGTCTGTTGGAGCGTCCTCCCTGATCATCTAGCATGTTGAAGATAAGGTATCTATTCGTACTGTTTAGGAGCCCGACCCGGTTATTGAATTATGGGGAAAAAAACTACTACGAAGAAACGATCTATGGATCTGCAGAACAATCATACTATGGTCCCCTTGCCAAGCTTGACTGCGATTGATAGGATGTTGCAGAAAACTATAGGTGTTGTTGTAACTGCCATAGAGAGCACTGAGAGACGCCTATCACTCCCCCCCAACATGCGTCTTGCTTCGCTACATCCTATCACTAATGCACTACGAGTAGACTCACCTGGATCTACATTCTTGGACTCTTATGTAGAGCTCCCGGGAGTTGAGGGAAGTAATAATACTCCATCCTTAAAAAGTCCTTCTCCCGTAATGTCTCTTTCTGCAACTAGTGCGCCACAAATACCAACTATGCAGCGCCAAGATATATTTGTTGAGACTCGTGCTACAACAACTGATCCAATGGCCACGGAGGATTTGTTCCCCTCCTCCCAGGTGTCATTGAACCAGAGCGGGAGCCTTACTGCTCCAGATAGGTCTCCATCCTTGCTAGTTAATGAAAAAACAAGCTATTTACATCATAGTGACATGACGCCATATAAAGAGACACCTTTAACGAAAAAAGCTCCACCGTCTAATACAACCAACCGACATATTGCAAATCGAGTAAGAACTGGTGGGGCTTTGAAGAGGAAAATAACAGAAGCGGTACAAAAAGGGAGGGAACCACAATTATTTAAAACTCAAGATTTGGTAACCCTCAAACAAGGGCTTCCTATAAAAAGGACACCTGTAAGGCCTGACGACAATCATGGGCGATTTATTCAAACTACTACAGGCAGCCTTACTGAAACTATAACTCCTGTTTCTACTGAAGGTGTCTACGGGTCACTGGCACATATAGAATACATTGTTAGGTCAATGATTTTGCCAGTCCTCGAAAGGATTACATTGGTAAATGAAAAGTTGGAGAAATTGGAACAGTCAACTCTGGATAATTTTATTTCCCTAAAAAATTTGATAAAAGTAGAAGTTAGAGGGAGATTGGAGAATATATCACCACCTAATGTTGATTCTGCAAATACTACAAGAGCTGTAAGTGGGGCAGCTATAGTACAATCAACAAAGGTATCGAATCGTAAAGATCTGAATTGCAATAAACAAAAACAAAAACTAGAAAAATGTGCTCAAAGCCCAACAGCTAGTGCAGGGAAGACTATGAAGGAAAGAGCTGTCATACCACAAAGTGCAGAAAAAATAATACATAAGCATGAAGCAAGCATAAAAACTCCTTTGGTAACAATCGACCTACCACCAGAGTCACTACCTTATACAATCGTACTTACTGGCGTCCCAGAACTGAAGAATGGGAAATCAGAATCCTATCAAGAGCTAAAGAACAAGGTGCTATTCTGGTTGAATAGGAACAGGCCGATCCCTAGACATTTAAATGGAGAAATATTGTTTGTTAGAAGGGTTGGCTGGATAGGAAGAAGGTCAAAAGACATACAAGGAGACACGATTATAGTTAATTTTAGGGATAGGAATGTAGTGGCACTAGTCTGCAATGACGAATATTATAATGACAAGGGCCTCATCAGAATTAAAAACCTTAACTATTTCTATAGTGAGAAGGCTATGCGTACACATAGATGTCAGGCAACCACGGCATATGAAGTTATGCCGCGGGGGCCTGACACCTATCCTCAGATACCTATAAATAACCGTTTTTCAGAGTTATATGGGTTAGATGAGACAAACTGACTGGAAGAAACTCATGGTAAAGAGAATGACATAATTGTCGACTCCACTGAGGCAACTATGGATGGGTGTATTATTAAGGAAATAGCCAAACAGGATAATAACCCGATCCTGCAAGATCTACTGGGAAATAACAATTCATCAGTAATAAGAACTGATGAAGTAATAAACTTAGACCTGAGCCAATCTGATAGTATCGAGAATGCTGTGGTCAAATTAATTTCTTGGAATATTGCTGGTATAAAGAAAAATATGTCTGATCCTGCATGGCATAATTTTATTAGTGATGCGGATCTTATCTTATTCCAAGAAACATGGGGAGTAGAAAATTCTTTTAAAGTAGGCTATAGGTCTTTTTACATAGCAGCATCACATTTAAACAAAGGTAGACCATCCGGTGGTTTGATAATCTGGGCAAGAATTACGCTGGGCATTGACTTCACACAAATGGATTCTAATAGCCCCGATATTTTGGCTATAAAATGTCATGACAATAAAGGACGGGCAATCTGTATTATCAATATCTATAACAGACCCCACTCGCCAAATAAAGAATCTGAGACAATAGCCCAACTAGATAGTTTTATCCGTAGTCTAGATCACAAAACTATGTTGATCATAGGGGGAGATTTCAATAGGAGTTTCGAACCAATCACGGGGTTAGATGATATTTATGGAGAAGAAGATAAGGCCAATAACATCCCTAGCATTGATGTAAATTATATAACACCTTGCACAAAAGGTTCACTACAGGTGCTAAGAATGACTATGGAATATGGCCTACATTCTTGTAATGGCCGACTTCCTTCTGATTGTCCAAGTAAACCAACCTTTGGAAGAGGTTGTTTCACTAGCCATCTTGATTACATACTGGTCTCCTTAAATCTATGGCCAATGCTTATGGATTTGAACGTGGACAACCGTATTGAAAGTGACCATTTCCCTCTCTCCCTGACTATCATTGGCTCATTGTTCATGCTCCATAAGGCATTGATACCTAGTGATTATAACTCTATTCATGACCCCTTAGAGTCCAATAATCGCAGGTCTTTAAAATGGCCTGCTGTAATGGGTAATGTTGGCACTATTAGGGAAATCTATGAACTCTATGTAAAACTTATGTCGCCTTTAGTTAATACCAAAATTGAGGAACATTCGGTAATATCAGTACATGGGAATTTGATGCAGCAACTTAGAAAAATCCTTTCAAAAGGGGCTAATAAAGGTCAACTTTGCCGGAATAACCGGCAAAAGGAGGGACCTTGGTACAACAAAGCCTGTCGGCAGGCTAAACTAGAATTAATAAAAGCTATAAAAGGGAAGCAAATAAATATCTTAAGAGAAAAGAGAACATTTTACAAAAAAACTATTTTATTAGCAAAAAGACTATGGGATGAACAAGTTTGGACAGATTTACTCCAAGCTTGTAAAACTAAAAGACCAAACGTTGTTCTGGAATCTTATAGCGAAGGGCACCAAAGAAGGTGCGCAATCCAGGGACAGGTTTCTAGAAGAAAAAGTCTGGGTTAAACATTTCTCCACATTGTATTCATGTGAAGGGGTGGAGGAAGGAAAATCAAATGAATACCTAGGGCAAAACACTTGCGATACAATGTTTTTTTTTTTTTTTTTTTTTTTTTAAACCGTTTATTGCAATCTCAAATAGTTACAGGTATGGGCCTACAACCATCTGGCCGGCCGCTAGAGTGGCAGAAGCATATGACATACATACAGAAAAATCTCTTGGTGGTGCAAAAAGGGTAAATCAGGAGATGTCAGCAGTGCAGGCCACATAACTCCAAACCCACAATACGGTTTCCTTTTATTGAAACACAACAACACAAAAAACCACACCCGCAAGGCAACCCGCAATCCCAAGTGACAGCACGCGCTCCTTAAGTGGGGGACCCCAACCAATCGCCAAACTCTGAAGAGGGGAATGAGAACAGATCAGGGACTGGGGAACCACGTGCCCATGGCTGGGGGAGGGGGTCGGCTAGGGGGACGGAGCTGGTGAGGCAGCCGGCAGCAGTGGCGGCTCGCAGATGTCCCCGCGATAGGCGTTCCAGGGGCCCCAGATTTTCACCCACGCCCCAGGCTTACCCCTCGCAACATACACCACCTTTTCACGAAACATACACCAATCCATGTGTTCTTTCCAGGCCGACACCGCCGGGGGCCTCTGGGATCCCCACAATTGAACAATGTCACGCTTAGCTATCATGTATCCCAGAGTCACCCACCGCGTCTGCGGAACCGAGTAGTCGGTTGGCTCCCACACATTCAGCAAGCATCTCCTCGCTTCAGGCAACAGCGCGACACGCGTAACCACTCGCAGTACCTCGTGCACACCACGCCAGAATCGCTCCACCTTTGGGCATTCCCACAGAATATGCAGGAAAGTTGCCAAAGCACCACAGCCACGCTTACACAGTCCATCCTCAGCAAAGCCCATACGTAAAAGCCTTGGCCCCGTCACGTAAACCCGGTGGAGGATCTTAAGCTGGACGAAGCGAAGGCGAGCCGGGATGGCCACCTCCTTCGGAGAGGCCACCGCGGAAATCCAGTCCTCGTCATCCAATTCCAGCCCATCGGCAACCCAGGCCTCGCGGAGGCCAGTCAGCAGGCCCGATCGGTCGTTGATCAGTTTTTTATATATAAGGGAGATCGTGCTGTCTGGGACATGGCCATCCAGCACTCTGTCCTCTAGGGGGGAAGACTCCGGAATGGACGCGACATCCGGGAAGACGGAGCCCAGCGCGTGGCGGACTTGTAAGTACCGAAAGTACTCACTGCCTTGCAACTGAAACTCCGTCTGCAGCGTCTCGAAAGTTTTGAATCCCCCCCTCGTCCAGAGATCTCCCACGGTGCTGATACCGATCGTGTCCCACTTCTTGAAGCCCTTCGAGGTCCACAGGGAGCCCAACCTCGCAGACGCATAGAGCGGTGACGCCTGGGTCAAACGGTCCTTCCACCCCATAGCTGCGTTAGCCGCGTGCCATACACGCACCATGACACGCGTCGGTCCCGTCAGGCGAGGGTCCGGCGCGCCAGAATAGAGCGCTCGATTGTAGTCGCCACCGGGCAGGAGCATCTTGTCCATTTCAAATGCCGGGTTCAGGGCGGGCCCGTAAAGGCCATGATTAATCGCAGCTAGCTGGGAGGCCCAGTAATACAGTTTAATATCCGGGAGGGCGACCCCCCCATCATACCACGGAAGCGTCAATTTAGCCAAGGCAATACGTGGCCTCCCATCCCAGAACAGGCGACGCTGCAAACTCTCCACCTCTCGGAAGTAACGCGCCGGGACCAAGTCCATAGTGTTCTGGAGAGCGTACAGAAAGCGCGGCAACGACATCATCTTAAACAAGGCCGCTCGGCCGAGCGGCGAAAGCGGCAGACGCCGCCAACGCACCACGTCCTCCCTCAAGCGCTGGAGGGGGGGTAGCAAATTCCGCTCGTAGCGGGCCTCCGGGTCCAGAGTAATATATATACCCAGGTACCGAAACCCCTGGGAAGCAATCTGGATCGGACAGTCCCGTGGTAGGACCGGAGCCTCCCCGGCAAGCACATATACACAGGATTTCCCCCAGTTGATGACGAGGCCTGAGTTGCGACCGAATGAGCGCAAAACATCGACTAGGACGATCAGTGATTTACGCGGGGAGGCGAGATATAGAAGGATATCATCAGCGTAGAGAGACACACGGTCCTCATGCTCGGGGGTCAAGCGGAGACCACGGATGGAGGGATGCCACCGCAGCCACTCCGCCAGGGGCTCCAGGGCCAGTGCAAACAGGAGCGGCGACAGGGGGCAACCCTGTCGCGTGCCCCGTCCCAGTGCGAATGGAGCCGAGACTCGTCCATTCACCACCACCTGCGCCAGTGGGCCGGAATACAACAACTTGACCCAGCCGATGAAGCCCGGTCCGAAGCCAAACTTCGCCAGCATCGCCCAGATGTATGGCCACTCGAGCGTATCAAACGCCATGGTGGCGTCCAAGGACGCCAAGATGGCCGGCTCCCGCACGAACGGGACACGCGCGAGCACCCCGTGCAAGCGTCGCAGATTAAGGGCCGTGTTACGATGGGGTATGAAGCCGGACTGGTCTTGGTGGACCAAATCGCCCACCACGCCGACCAGCACTTGCGATACAATGTTAACATTGAGCCTGGCAGATACCACACTAGCCATTAATGCAGTCAAACAAGGTAAAGCCCCAGGACCAGACAAAATCCCTGGGGATCTCTGGAAACATGAGAACAACTTGTGGGCCCCTTATATTAATCTACTTAGCAATGATATTGCAAGAGGTGCCCCAATTCCAGAAACCTGGCAGGGCGCAGAAATTGTGACCATTTTTAAGAAGGGGGATAGATCTAACCCATCACATTATAGACCTATCAGTTTGATAGATGTTCTTCAAAAGATCTATGCACGTCAACTTCTTAATAAATTAAACATGTGGATTGAGGATAACTCTATTTTTACAAAATACCAGGCAGGTTTTAGAGCCAGAATTAGTACAATAGACCAGGTATTCAGATTTTCATGTTTAATATGGAAATACATTAATATAAGGAAATCCCATCTATATGTAGCCTTCGTGGACCTCAAAGCGGCCTTTGATTTGGTTCCTAGGGGGCAGCTATGGAAAAGGTTAAGGGATATGGGCGCCCCTGGGGATATTTGCCATCAATTGATTAGGCTACACGAGGGAAATTATGCAAGAGTGAGGTGGGGCCCTAATGGAGAGCTATCGGAGAGAATAGATATAAAGAGAGGCGTCAGACAAGGCTGCGTTCTGGCGCCAACTCTTTTCTCTCTTTATGTAAATGACATCCCTGACATCCTCTTGGGCTGCGAGCATGACTCTCCCAAGTTGTGTGGTCAAGCCGTTCCGGCCTTATTATTTGCGGATGATACGATTTTAATCTCCCAGACGCCTAAAGGACTACAAAATCTCCTGAACAAATTTCTGGCCTATTGCCTGGACAAAAACCTCGAAATTAATGCTTCCAAAACGAAGGTTATGACGATTAGCCCCCACAGAGGGTTTAATAAAGTCTTTGATGTAAATAATGAAAAGATTGAACAAGTGAATAATTTTAAATATTTGGGTATTACCCTCGATACTAAAATGAATTGGAAACCACAAATAGAAAAATCGAGGTTAACATTAATGCAAAACCAAGCCCCTATAATTAGGAAGTTTAAAAATAGCCCTACTACAGCAATATCACCTGCTATTGAGCTCTTCAAATATAAAGTCCAATCAGCTACCCTATACGGGGCAGAATTATGGGGTTATGTAGTACGAGATTCCTTTTCAGCCCATGAAAACAGTTTTTTTAGGCAACTTTTAGCGGTCCCGGGTTGCACCCCCCTTGTTCCGTTATTTTGGGACCTGAATATACGTCGTTTGGACGATCATGCTCATTTACGTCCATTACTGTACTGGGTGCGCTTGTGGTCCACCGATGAGCTTGCAGACTACAGAGATGCATTAAAGGAAATAATTCAAATAAAGAATGCCACCCGGCTGGTTTGGTTAGCGTATATCGAAAACTGGTTTATAAAGCTGGGCTTACGCAATTTTTGGACAGATCCTGATTCCCTTACCAATTCTTCCAAAAAATTGCTGAAGGACACATATTGGGACTATATTTATAATTCTGCACTACATAACCCCAAACTTGGATCATTGACACTTAAATTTTTATATTTTAAATGTGGAAGCAAATTTGAATATTTTATGGATGAAATTGAGCCCCCTTTGGCTAAATCACTGTATTTAAAGTACCGCTATGGTATTTTACAACTTAATTCTAGAACATCGAAGTGGGCGCCCAATAATAATAACAATAAATCTGATTTGTGCCAATTGTGCGATATGGATACTAAGGAGGATGAGACCCATGTCCTATTTATATGCCCTGCATATATGCAGGCAAGGATAAAATGGATTAAACCCATCTGCTTAAATCTGGGTCTTCGGCGTATCCAAGATGGGGAAAGATTATTTAAGGGCGACACGTCACAGAGTATAGTATTTAGCCTGAGTCGTTTTTTATTTAATGTAGCGATAATTAGGAAAAGAAATGGTCAAAAAATGTAATGGTACTGTCATTTAACCCTGGTTCTTAAACTTCTTTTATTCTTATTTTAAATGGTTGATAAACCTATATTGTGCTTAAACTAATATCTAAAGCCTTTTTATATTGTATTTATGTATGGATTATTTGCACCCACTACAAATGCTGCGTTTTGATATAATGATTGTTTTTAATACTGTATGGAACTCTTTTATGGTTATTTGTAACCGAAATAAAGAAAGAATTGAATTGAAGGAAGCAAGGAAAAGATGAAAGTATTGATGATTACGTGTCGGCACTAAAGAACTTGGCACTTTCATGCAAATTTGAAAATATGCATGATGATTTCATAAGGGATCAGATTGTGATGTGTGCCGCAAATTCAAGTTTCTCCCCTTTAGCCCTTATGGGCTAAAGGGGAGAAACCTCTTCAACAGGTTATTGACATTGTAAAGAAAGCGGAGTTGACTGGTAGATGTGCTAAGGAGGTTATCAACGAAGGAAAAAATAAAAATGAGGAAACTAATGTAGTGGCAAAAATAAGTGGCAGAAAGACATATTCAAAAAATAAAGGGAAGGAGACACCTAAATTCAAAGGACATGCTGGATCCTATGAACAGTTGAGGTGTTACAGATGTGGTAGCGGAAAACATTTGGCCAATGACTGGAAATGCCCAGCCAGGAACAATAAATGTACCCAGTGTGGAATAATTGGTCATTTCCAGAGGTCATGCAAAAGGAAAATAAATGAAAAAGTGAAATTCGTAGAAGATGAAGAAGATGAGGAATTCGAACAAGAATCCTCGGATGACTCGGAGTACAACTTATGTATGCTAAATGTAAATGAGGAGACGGCTAAGGAGGATGAGGAGAAGAGTAAAAAGAAGAAACCAACATGCTTGGTGGAAATTGGAGGTGTGAGTATCAATATAGTCGCTGACTCTAATTCACCATGCACGATAGTTAACCGAGAGGTTTGGAAAGAGAAATTCAGAGGAAAAGTAGGTAGACAATTGGAAAAACCTGATATCACCCTTAAGACATTCACGGGTGAACCAATTGAACTTATGGGTTTCAAAGAACTAAAATTTGCATTTAAGGAGAGGGAAACTAGCAGCAAATTGTATGTAGCTGTCACAGGCCCATCTGTGCTTGGTTGGAAGGACCAAGGCAAACTTGGGATAACACTCAACCCTAACAGTGTTGAACCCGTTCTGATAACACAACAGGAGGAATGTGAATTAATTAACAAGTTCCCTAAAGTATTTAATGGGAAAAGAACAGACGGATCATGACAAACGGCTGGTACAGGTACTAAAAATCTTAGAGAAAAATGAAAACCTACAGTATTAGAACCCTTCTAAAAAACAAATTCGAATGGTCACAAGACTGTGAAGACGGTTTAAAACAACTAAAAAAAGAGATCTGTGACGCACCACCCCTCAAGGGATTTGACAACGATCTACAATGTGTGGTTACCACAGATGCTAGTGGTAAAGGTATAGGGGCGGTCCTTACACAAGTGGAATGCGACGGTAAGGAAGTCACTATCGCTTTTTGCCTCCCGATCTTTGACCGGAAGGAAAGTACTCCATCATAGAGCGTGAGGCACTAGCATGTGTCTGGGGTTTGGAACATTACAGACAGTATATATGGGGGAAAAGAATCATTTTGCGTTGTGACCACAAACCATTGACAAAAGTCCTCACTGTGAAGGGATTATTTAATGCATCACCTAGATTGGCAAGATTATCTGTAAAACTGTTGGATTACAACTATGAAGTACAATACGTGCCGGGAACTAAGAATGTCGTTGCAGATTTCCTAAGCAGGTTACCCTTGCAGAACGTGGAAAAAGAAATTAAGGAGGAAGAACTATGTGTTGCAAGCGTCAATGAAGAGTTCCCAAGCATACCCATGGATGTATGGAAAAAAGAATACGAAAAGGATGACACCCTGGATGAGGTTAGAAGACTCATTGTAGTAGGATGGCCCAAAAAGATGATCATGAGAAAGGAGTTGCGAGCATTCTGGGAGTTAAGGAATGAACTATCCGTGGAAAATGAACTGGTTTTAAGACAGGGAAAAGTAATACCCCCAACTACTTTAAGAGAGAGACTAATTGACTTATGCCACGAGGGTCATCTAGGCATAAATAAAACAAAACAAAGAATTAAGAGCTGGTATTGGTGGCCTGGGTGCGACATTCAAATTGAAAGAGCAGTAAGAGACTGCATACCATGTGAGAATTCAGATAAAAGCCAAACGACCCTAAGACCTCCACTCCAGCCATTAAAGTGTCCAAACATGGCGTGGGAGAGAGTGGGGATTGATATTATGGGTCCTGTAAGATGGCAAGAGGAACAGGTGTATGTATTGGTCTTAGTTGATCACTTCTCAAAATGGCCAGAAATTAAGGTATGTAGGAAGGTGGATGCAACTGACATTGTCACATTCATGGACAGAATTTTTAATAGAGAAGGTATACCAAAAACTATTGTCAGTGACAATGGAAGTCAGTTCACTTCTGACATATTCAAAAGGTTCATGGACAGAAAAGGCATTAAACACAAAACTACAAGCGTATACCACCCTGCAGGCAATGGAGCCATAGAGAGATTTAATAGAGTAATAAAAGGCATCATTCAGTTGGCCAACAACAATGGGAAGTGCTGGAGGAAAGAATTGGACAAAATGGTATGGGGTTACAAGATAACTCCAGGGGAACAAACCATGGTAAGCCCATTTGAGATTATGAGAGGCAGAACTCCCGTATCTAAAGACAATATTGGGTGGCTCAAAAGTGCAAGGAAATCAGAGTGGTCTGTAGAAACAGTGAGGAAGAGAATACAAGAGGCAAAAGACCAGTGTAAAAGAAAATTTGACAGCAAAAATAACTGCAAAGAAATCAACCTGGAGGAAGGCGATATAGTAAGAGTAAGAAGGAGCGGAAATGTGGTGAAAGGACAAAGTAGGTTCTCTAATCCATTACTTGTGGAAAAAGTGTTTTGCAACTCGGCGCTCCTCAGTGACGGAAGAGTATGGCATGCATCCGCATTGTCTTTTTGTAAAAGGAAGGAGAATGGAAAAAGAGACGTATCTGAAAAAGAACAAAGGAGTACGGATGTGGGCCGCAGAAGACATGACAAGCAGGACTGGATACAACTAGATTCATCAGATTCGGAGGAAGATGGTGATTACATAATACAACAACATCTAAAACAAAATGGTGGTAACAGTCAGAGATGTGAGGTCATCGAAACTATAGGAGTAAACAGAGAACGGAGTACTAGCGCATCTGAGGCATCCATTGGAAATGGTAGTGACACAAGCATTGAGGAGGTACAGGAGACTGTTAAACATAGCGGAGAAAAGTGTTATCCTGTTACCAGTGCCACAAGTGGTTCCTTGGAGGCTAGTGACAGTCGGGATCCAAACCAAGAACTGGGGCTAGAGAAAAACAATTTGGAAGAGGAGGCCACCACAAGTAGCTGTGGGCGCAGCGTGGTTAAACCCAGCAAATACAAGGATTTTGTTTGTGAATAGTTATACATGTATTACACCTGCTATTTATGTTTTCCTTCTAATTAGTTTTGTTTTCCTCAAGAGAAGGAGATGTGTTAGGTTGATTACTCAGGGCTACTGCATCAGGCTTGCCTGCTTCCCCCGCGCGCCCCTCCCTCCCGCGCGCGGAAGTCACCAGCTGGAATGTTGACAGCTGGACGTTCTAGGGTGACAGTTTAGACAGTTGGTAGGATGGTGTTTTGTCAGTTATGCACTTGGCCTCCGGTTGAGTGTGTCGTCCTGTAGAGAAATAAACTACTTACAAGTAAACCCTTGGACGCCTCATCTTTACACACACATTATGCTAAGGTGTAGGGGATGGCTCAAGCATGTAGCTCTAGATTTTATTAATGTTTTGGCTGTGGGACGGTAACCTTTACTGAACTTATTTTACGATCAGAATTGGGTCACGTGTTTCTGTTGCCTTCATAAGAATGTTGGTCTAATTCTTTTTTTGTAGTTCTTCATCGTCCAATAGATTTGGGTTCTCATTTTGCTCAGTTTGCCCTGATTTCAACTGAAATGATTTGAGTTTGCTTTTCAAAATGTCTGTCAATATGCTTTTCTAGATCTTCTCTAAATCAGGGAGTTTTGGTATTGTAGCACCTGGTATATTATTGGTTGTGGGGAAAGTATATAATTTGGTGCTGTGCTTGAGGAGTATTGGTTTACAGTACAGAGCTTCAGTAGGGGTATTCTTGCTCAAACCAGGTTGTAGCAGAAAATACCTCATAGCCATTTCCTGGATGCTTTTCCTAGCTTGAGCGAAGTATTTTAAATTACCGAATATGTTTTCCGAAGTAGTTGTCGGTGGTTATGTTCAATGATGTCTACATAGATCTGCTTGTATGTTGCATCCTGCTCAGGCTTTTATTATGGAATTCAAAATATGTAGATTTTTTGCTTTCAATATCTTTATTCAGGTTTCATAAATTATAGAAGGTTTCTAGTATTGTCAGGTATTCTTAGAATTTTTCGTTCTTTTATGAAAAATGGGATCAGGTCATGTGCATTTAGCTGGTGATTAAGCTTTGCATCTCTTAAACATCGGTGACCAATGATTACTCTTAAGAGACTGACTGGTCACTTGCATATATGTTGAATATAATTGAAATGAGACTGCCTTCTGCCCCTTTGTTTTTGTTTGATAGCTCCTTTCCCTGCCAAGAGACCATAAACAAGTGTAGGGAAGTGTGCTCAATGTAAATCTCAAGAATCAGCCGGTAATTATGTGGTTTATTTTCGCTGTGTTTTGCATTTTAGTTAGCTCAAACAATTTTGATAATGGATACCATGTTTGAGTAGTTTTAGAAATTGTCTTGTGTGCCTGATTGAGAACTTCTATTTGGCATCTCCGTATGATATCTTTGACCTTAATGTATGTCTAGGTTCACCTGTGTTGCAGCAAAAAATTAATTGTTTAAAACAAAATTTCTTCCAACTATTGGGAACCAGGCTTTTCCTATTTTTGTAGGCACATATCCTCACAATAGGAAATCCTCCATTAATGTAAACGATCCTGAAGCACAACTCTGGGCTAGGCCCATGCTCACTGCTTTCTTGATCTCAAGCTATGTTTGTACTCTAAAAAATACCTATACCTACAGTACAGGCCTTCACATAAATAGGTTTGGTAAGCAGCTTAGACCATTTTTGGGAACATGTTGTGATCTTAATTCACATTGGATAATTTCACTTTTGCTCCTCGTTTTAAAGTGCTTCATTTAACAGTTTCATTCATTGTGTTGAGACCCGGCGCTTTTCTGGTTTTTAGGTTTTTCCTACTCTTGTTTAATTCTGCTGTTTTCACAATGGTCGCTAAACGTGTTTAAAAGTAAAAATTACACTTTGCATTTTGTGCAGCCCGAATACCTTCCCTTCTTTTGTTGAGATCTGAAAATGTAGTTTCTTCACATCCCCAATGTGTCCGCTTCTACTCCACGCCGTTTACACGTGTAATCTTCAATTCCTGAAGAGAATATAAAATTATATGGATTGTCTAGTTTCCAGTAGTTTTCTTGATTCGTGGAAAATTGTCTAAGGTGCCTTATTAATCTAATCTTACAGCGTTGTTCTGGTATCTGGGTCACACATTTTTGGATTAGAACATTTCTCTGTTTAGTGTGAGCAGCTTTGCTATCAGTCATGTCGAGGCGTTATTCCCTGTTCATGCAGGTTTGCTGCAGGTAAAGAAGAGCTTGCAGCCTTTTAAAAAATGTTTCTACTGTCTATTGTTATTCTCTACTGTCTATTGTTATTCGTTGCTCTATCTCGCTTTGATTGTACTTTTAAAAGAAGACTTCTAGATCATGTGTGGTCTCTCTACATGTTCAGCCTCTGTTCATATTGGTCTCTGAAGACTTTTGCCCATTTGTACCCAGACAGGAGGTTATGCAAGTTTAAAAAATAGTTTAGACCTTGTCTTCTCCAATGCGGAGTTCTTCAGGTACAAGACCAATTGGATATAGTTCAAGGTTTGTCCATGCTTGAATGGCAAATATTCTGGTGAAATATGTTTACACTCAGTATTGCATAATATATCACCTCATACTGCTGCCAAAGGCTCAATTGTGTCTGACTTATCACAGTTATCTTAATGAACACCCACATTTTACATCACCAATCATAGATCTGTTCTTTGTGCAGATCTGCGAGTTTCTGTCTATAATGGTTTTATAAGTGATTTTGGGCTGCTTTGTATAAGGTGGTTTTCTCTGTAGAGAGAGAGAATCTGGTTTGTTGCTTATTCTTGTGTTTTGATCTCACTATATGAATCTTACTCTCCGATTGGAAGTGGAGACTCTGTTTCTAGGGTGTGAATTGTCTGTTAGGTGTAATAAATGTACTCAACAGGTAGTATGTGAAGAGTTCATAAGTAAATTAATGATTGCTGCTGTGTAATCATATATTTGTGTTGGGTCTAGACAATTCTGCCTTATTTCAGACTTTACCCTCCTTCCAGCTTTCCACATGTACCCGTAACATTTGATTAGAGTTTGGATTTCTCAGGTTGAGGCATCTGGTATACATTTTGGCAGCCTTTGTGGTACTATGCCAAGTTTCTTGAAGGATACAGTGGTTATTAGGTCTCGCCTGAGCCAGCGCATGGAGTGCTCTGGCGAGACATTTAGTGAGTGAGCTATAAAAAGCCCGACCACAGCTTTTTGGGTGGCATAGAGCGCACGGTTACACGCACAATGACGAGCAGAGGCGCCATCTGGCTTTCCTCTCTCGTCATGGTGCGTCCCCCTCTCAGTTAACAGTTAACTTTCGCGGCTGCGGGGCAACGCTTGTGTTTTATCGGTTGTTTTTTTTTACTTTCGGCGCGCAACACTCGCGGCTTGCCGGCGTCGCCACCCCTACCCCTTTGCTTGTTTATTCCCTAGTTGTGGATCCCAGCCAGATATGAGGTGTGAAAACCTCCGAAGAAAATGTAATTTATGCCACTGGGAAAAATAAAAAATATCAGAAGCATATGCAAGAATATTTCTTATATTGCCTGTTCGTTCTCGTTAAGTTAGCAGTGGGCCTGTTGTTGTCTGCCTCAATGAGGAATCTTTGTGATAAAAGGCACTATCTATGCTGCTCAGCCCTGCAGGAGGAGACTAATCTGTTTACGCCATGTCCCATCAGCCAGCTGCTAAATTTCCGTGCACGTGCGATTCACTAGATCAATGGCGCACATATCCCCTAAACGCAGATGCCCAGCTGAAGAGGTGGAAGGCCGCTGGTTAGCAGGAGTGCTCTTCAGGAAAACCGACGGCTGATACTAGAGGCCAGGGCAGCTGTGGCACAAACAGAATCACAAATAGTCTACAGTTTGCAAGGAAAACGTTTTTTGTTTGGACGAACTGCATATATTTCCGTTTGCTTGAAGGAGTTTCTTTTTCTTTTCAACAGATCTTTGGAAACCAAGTGTAATACAAGCCTGTTGTTTATTCAGATCATTAGGGGCCGTGCACCAGGTTTGTTTTTGTAAAGCCAAAAACGAGATATATTGTTAAGATAAATCTTAAAACCTTCCCCTTGCATGCTCTATTTTCATCTCACTTTTTTTGTTTTTCGAATGCCCCTTAGCAATCCGTTACATGTACGCTGGGGCTGCATACATGACAGAGCAAAACACTTTACAAAATGCCTGGTTTTACAAATAAAATACCAATGCTTTGTTTAAGGCACCTAAGGAACAAAGGGAATCCAACCCCTTCTTAAGAGTGATTGCCCTATGCGGATTTCTGCAAACGTTAGTAAATGTGGCGACGAGTGGTGTAACTAAAAATTGTGTCTCCCCCCAAACCCACTCCCCCCACCCCGCCTTCCCTCAAGGGCTTTAAGTGGGCTGGGTCCTGCCGGTGCTCTGCACCGCAATTCTTAAAAGCAGGTGCCGAGGCAGTCCCTATCGGGCTCTCCATTTGCGCACTCGCTCAGAATGGAAAACAAAATCTTAACTCTGCAGCAGTCCGCTATTTTTTATGTAACTTTTAATTTTTGTAGAGTTCTATATCGCAAAACTCGAAGTGCTTTACATGAGCACCAACAAGGACATATTCATTTATCTTTTTGGTAGGCACGGGCGAATAAGTGATCTGCCTAGAAATGCAGGATGTCGAGCCAACGCTTAGACTCAAACCTGCTTCCTCAGCTCCAGAGTTGGCATTTGTAGCCATTACGCCACAACCTCTCAAGCAAGAACTAAAGCATTTTCAATATTATATACAACAAAGTCTTAGTTGTGTGCATGCATGTAGTATATTTATCTTATGCAACTAACTACCTTTGACAAAGCCAATAATCCTGGCTTGTTGTAGGTGTAATGTTACTTGTATTATATATGTGGAGGCAATAACAGAAGTAGAAAATACCAGTTGGGTGGTACAGTATGATGAACACATATTTTTAGCATAGAGGTTTTAAGCCACGCCCTTAATTATCTTAATTATATCGGCCATGCCCCTTTGAGACCCCCCACCCAGTTTTTCCATCCCACTTAAAGCCCTGTCTCCCCCTATAATGTGATGAGAGGAGCCTGACTTTCCCATATCTTGCAGCACAGCTATTCTTAGACATTGAGCTGAATGGGGACCCCATGAAGGTTTTGGTGTCCTCTGAAGGGCTAAGGGACCCCCTTCATCGCAGGAGCTGCAGGCACCGTTGTTATGCTCCCAGTATTAGGCTGAGCAGAATTACAGCTACATTACAACTAGTATACAGTTTAAATAACATGTTTTCTTCTATTTTGTGACATCACCTGAACTTATCAAATATATTTGATTGTAGTCCAGAAAACGAAGTCCCCTTAAGTAAAGGCAATTCTGGCACCTTATTGAAGCAGAGGCCATTTTACTGGAATAGATAAGCGCTCCTTTGTGTAATTGCCAAGTCTCCTCTTTTTTTTTGTTTGTTTTTTTGGTCGAGCCGGGGCAGCGAATGCGCTGCTCTGCATGCTGTATTAGAGTATGAACTTGAAGTTCTGCCTACTCTCCGCCCATATTTATCATCGGCTTGAGTCATTGTCCTTTGTAAATGCTGGCTTCTGATTCCTTAATAGGCTTGTTAGTCCCTCCTTAGTACGCCTTCTCTTCATTTGTAACCTCCCATGTGGACTTGCCCTTTTACTTCTGTTGTTTCACGGTAGGTCCTATTTAGTCTGTAAGCACTATTTTATTTATTGAGTTTCTCCCACTGCAGGCTCAACGTGCTTACCTGCACCATTCAGCGTGCCATGCACGCTTTCACTTTCCAAGCAGCTCGGAAAAATGGCGTCTGCTTCTTTGAAATGAAATAGTTCATGCATTTACAAGAGTTTGAGCTACTGCAATTGTAAGTGACAATGCCTTTTATTTATGTGTTAGTTATCAAAACAGATAAATAAACGGCATTGTCATTTACAATGCCAATAGCTTAAACTCTCACAAATGCGAGACCTATTGTATTGGAAAAACTTTGTAACACTGAATGGACATTGGTTGCACCTCATTAGCACCAGTTTAACACCCAAATATAGCAATAAAAAGCAAACAGGTGACCAGTACAGCTTTGCTATAGCTCTTCAATCCCTGGGGGTACAGTACCCAGGATAATGTGATGCATGGCTAAACACTCACAAGGTCCAAAAGGCGAGACCTATTGGCTATGCCAATGCTTGTTTTTTAATAGTCTTTCATTACTGTTTTTTTTGTCCAAAATTGTTTACTTCTGGACTTGTATTTTCCAGTTCTCAATAGTAAAGTGTGGGATTTAGATAAATCTTTTTAAAACTAGCGCTATTTTACTGTTTACTTACCTGATTCTCCTGTCCGCTCCATTTCCGTTGCTGTGTCTTTGCCCATCACTTTCTGTATAAATCCATTGCACATCTTTTCTTCTTCTTCCATCACTCCCACAATTCCCTTTTCTCTCGATTCTTTTCATCCTCTGTTCCATTTTTATCTATTCTGCTACATTCCCCTCTTCTCTCTGTCACTCAGTCCTCTTTTTCATTCCTCCTCTTCCCCTCACACTTCTCTTACCTGTCTTTATTTTACAGGTACCAGATGTTATACCAGGCTGGGGTCTTTGTGTCCCGCTCATCGGTCAGGTGTCTACCACTCAGGAGGATATGGATTTTAGCTTTTCTACAGGTAAGCTTCCAACAAGCTATCATCTGCTTCCCCTACCCCCCCCCAATGCCCGCCTTTTGGCTTTACTGGGGAAGTGGAAACCTGCACTTTTCGTTATCCCAGCCTCACACCTACTTCCACTCACCCTGATTTAGAATCCATCTTGAAAGAGAGATCTTCTAGACCACCACATATTTGTGTATCTACAAATCGATGTGCTTGGTGTTGTCCATGAAATATCCATTGGCACAGTTCTAGGAACAAAGGTATTTCCAAACTTAAGATTCCAAAGAGCTGGCTTCACCACAGGCTCTGCTTCGGAGTGTATTGCCTAATGGTGCACCAGCGGAAGGGGCATATTGGAAGGATGTGAGACTTGATTCATTGTGATACCGAACCTCCTACTGCTTTCTCTCAATAAAAAAGGATCAAAATATGGAGGGAGAATTCTATCAGTTCGAGTCATGTGAGCTGTACATCACATGCTTTGCATACTCCTGCCATCTAGTGTTGCGTCCGGATGTTTGCAAGAAGTCGTTCCAGTTACAAGGTAAGGTGACTCCTCCTTTTGGTGATAGTGCACAGGGACATGTGTTGCTGCACTCTGCTTCAGAATCGTTTCCCGGGTTCCCCTCAGTGCACAATCCACTCTACTCTAGACGTTATTGTTTTTGAACACGTTTCCTTTTCTCCGTGGTTCGACTCGATGATCAAAAATCTCCATTTTAATCGGAAGATTTGCGGACGGCCTTCCAGCCTATCCCCGGTGGTCCGGCTTCTTGTCGATGGAACGGACTCCATTCAAATTCTGCCCCCTGTGCCACGCGAAGTATCTGCGTACGGACCTGCATCAGGTCTGTAACTTGTGCTTGTCTCCTGAGCACAAAGAATAAGACTGCAACGCGTGCCAATCCTTCAGATCGAAGAAAACACTCTGTGATTGTCGGGCTCGACATCGCGAGAGGCAACGGCAGCTGTTAGACCACACACCGGATCTCTTCGGCAGTGACTCCGAGCAAAAGGAGATCTCAGCGGTCGAAGAAGAACAAGCCTCAGCTGCGTCTGACTCTGAATCAGAGTTGCAGATTGTCCTAGAGGACGACGATGTGCGGCAGGGACAAGGGGACTTGAGTACGGAACACCCCTCCCCCCCACACACCGTCCCTAAAAAATCAAAGGTTTCGGCGCCACCTCTGCCTTCAGGCCAAGGTCAGCAACAAGAAGAGGTTTCTCCCGCTCCGCCTTCCAGCTCAGCACCAAAACACTCTGATAAGCCTTCCGGGTTGGGATCGAGTCGGCCAAAACCCTCTTCCGAGCCAAAACCTTACGAGTTCTAAGCTCAAAATCAGTTCGGAGCTGAAAACGTGGACAACAAAACTGAAGAAACAATCCTTGGATCCGAAATCTTCAGCTCCGAAAGTACATTCCATCTCCACTCCGAAACCTTTGGTGCCGAAAAGTAAAGAACTGCCCGTAATACAGCCGGATCCAAACATAGATGTTGTACCACCTAAGTCGGATCCGAAACAGAAGAAACTATATTCATCCTGACACTGGGCATATTCACGCTAAACCTCCATCCAAGCATACGCTTTCTGATGACAACAGCCATTATATAATTCCTTTGAAGAAGAAAAATGTGGGTACTAGTCCTTTTCATACACTACCATCTCCTCCTCCTCCGTCTCCACCACAGATTGATCCTTTACACATTACACCTCATCAGTCTATTCTACCTCACCTTGATGCAGGTGAAACCGATGATGACGTATAGTTACCAGTAGATCCTTGGACGGATTATACAGTTGATCCTCCACAGGATACAGAACTAGATCTTTACCCTGCCAGGCCATCTCCCCCAGATGGCAATTTGTCACATCAAGCGCTCCTTGCTAGAGCCACACAATACCGTGGGGTGGAGCTCCATAAAGAATCCTTGGAGGGAGACTTTCTCTTTGACACTCTAGGAACACACAAGTCCAGTCAGACACTGCCTATGCTTAAGGGTATGTTGAGGCACACACAAGTCATTTTTAAAGATCCTGTAAGTGCTAGAATCCTCACTCCTAGAGTAGATAAAAAAGACAAATCTTCCCCAACAGATCCTATTTTCATTAAAGGTCACTTACCACTTGACTCTGTAGTTGTATCTAATGCTCGAAAGCAGGCTAATTCTCAAGCGTCTGGGGATGCTCCTTCCTAGATAAATAGTCAAAGCTTATTGATGCTTCTGGAAAACGTATAGCTGCGCACGCAACTAATTATAGGTGCATTGCTAATACTCAAGTCCTCCTAGAAAGATATGATAGGCCCACTGGGACGAAATGGAGCAATTACTACAGTTTCTCCCAGCTGAGCATAGGGCAAAAGCTCAGTATTTAGTTCAAGTAAGTAAACTAATTTGCAACACGTCTATTAGATGCGCTCTAGATGCAGCAGACACTGCAGCTAGAGGAGTGAGTACTAGCATCTTACTCCGAAGACATGCATGGTTACGGGTTTCAAGGTTCAAACCTGAAGTCCAACAATCCATATTCAATATACCTTTTGACAAAAAACATCTTTTTGGGCCGGAAGTTGAGTGGTCGAAAAAACGGAAAAAAAACACCGATGTAGCAAAATCGATGGGAGCGCTTCAATCTCCCTCAAATAGAGGTTCCTTTCGCACTCTTTTTACAGGGGAGGGTCCAAGTCCACAGCGACAGACCAAAACACTTCCTCATACAAGGGTAATTGTCAATCATCTTTTACAAGAGACGGTTATAGGGTAAATAGTCCCAGTGGCAGAGGTAGAAAACACTACACCCCGCAATTCGCCTTCCCCAAGCAACAGTGACTTCCCCACACTTCCCTCCAACTATTCCACACCTTTCGGAGGAAGACTTCAAGATTTTCTCCCCATTTGGGAATCGATAACAACCGACAACCGACAAATGGGTACTTCGAATTAGCCAACATGGTTATTGTCTGGAGCTTACTAACAATGCTCCAAACATTTCACCTCAATATCACAAATTGTCACCAGACCACCAGAACTTGCTTCAAGAAGTGCAATCTCTATTACTCAAAGGGGCTATAGAACCAGTCCCACTTCAGTACCAAGGCTCAGGGATCTATTCCCTTTACTTTCTGATTCTCAAAAAAGACGGCTCGTTTAGACCTATTTTAGATCTCAGAGAGTTAAGCAAATAAATACTGTCAGAGCACTTTCACATGGTGACTCTTCAACAAGTGCTTCCCCTTTTACAGCGGGGCGACTTTATGTCTACTCTAGATCTAAAAGACACCTACTTTCACATTCCATTCCATCTGGCTCATTGCAAATACCTCAGATTGGTGATAGCAGGCAAACATTACCAGTTCAAGGTACTTCCATTCGGCGTCACCACAAGAGTGTTCACCAAATGTCTTGCAGTAGTAGCCGCTCATCTCAGGAGACAATGTATACATGTCTTTCCTTACCTAGACAACTGGTTTTTCAAAGCAGGCACTTACCAGAACGGTATATTATACACTCAGGCAGCAGTGCACCTACTTCATTAGTTGGGTTTCACAATCAATGCACAAAAATCTCACCTGTGCCCTGCACAAGTGCAGTCTTATCTGGGAGCTTCCCTCAACACTCTCAAAGCTTAGCCTTTCCCATTGCAGCCAGGATTTACATTATTCAATCTACAGTACTACAATTTCAACCCAATCAAACATTACTAGCCAGAGATTTCATGCAACTGCTGGGAATGATGGCATCTTGCATTGCAATCGTACCTTATGCAAGGCTTCACATGCGTCCTCTGCAAGAATGTCTAGCGCATCAGTGGTATCAGTCACAGAGTCAATTAACCAATCTAGTGTTGGTAGACCGCCTCACCCATCGCTCTCTGCAGTGGTAGAACCCTCAAAACTTATCAAAAGGGCGGCCCTTCATAGACTGCACTGACAGCAGACGCATCTTTAGCCAGTTGGGGTGCCCATCTCAAACATTACACTGTACAAGGGTCAGACAATCACAAATGTCTCTACATCTACTACCTGGAACTTCTAGCAGTGTTCCTAGCACTCAAAGCTTTTTACACTCACCTTGTAGGCAAAGCTGTCCTAGTTCGCACAGACAACATGACAGCAATGTACAACCTGCAAAAACAGGAAGGGACACACTCTCTCCAGCTGTCGCGCCTTGCACAAAGAATTTGGAATTGGGCAATTAATCACAAAATGTATGTCCTAGCAGAACACCTTCCAGGAGTAAACATTCAAAGTGCTGACCTGCTCAGCCGACACAGGCAGCAAGTTCACGAGTGGGAACGTCATACCCAAGTTCTTTTTCCGTACTTTCAACAATAGGGATTTCCACACATAAATCTGTTTGCCACAGTACACAACTCAAAATGCCCAAACTTTGCATTAGGTTCCCACACCATCTATCCAAAGGCAATGCTCTTTGGATGAATTAGTCAGGGATATTTGCCTACGCTTTTCCGCATCTATTACTAATTCCATTACTGGATCGGAAGCTCAAATAAACACCCCTCACAATGATCTTAGTAGCCCCCACATGGGCTCGGCAACCTTGGCACACCACCCTATTAGAACTGTCCGTGGTGCCACATAAAAAGCTACATCTCACACCCAGTCTCCTCACTCAAAGCCATGGAGAAATCAGTCATCTCAATCCCAAAGAACTCAACCTGGCGATTTGGCTTCTGAAGTCAGTGTTTGGTTATTTACAAATACCACCAGACTGTATGTATATTCTTAAAGAAGCTAGAAAGCCTACTACTAGAGCATGTTATGCTGCAAAACAGAAACGGTTTGTTAATTATTGTAACAACAATCCACTAATGCTTCTGTACAGAATATTGTTTGTTATCTGTTGCACTTACAGCAATCTGGATCGGTTTAAACATCCATTTGTTTACACGTAGCAGTAGTAGCTGCATACTTGCAAAACAGACAACACTTATCTCTGTTCAGAGTACCAGTGATCAAAGCCTTCATGGAAGGATTAAAAAGGGTGATACCACCAAGAGTTCCCCCTGCACCAGAGTGGAACTTAAACATAGTCCTTACAAGGCTAATGGGTGCACCTTTTGAACCAATGCACAAATGTCAATTACAATTCCTCTCATGGAAGATTGCTTTCCTCATAGCAATAATCTTACTAAGGAGAGTTGGTGAACTTCAGCCATTAACTATACAAGAGCCTTTCTTTCAACTTCACAAAGATAGGGTGGTTCTTCGAACCAATCCTAAGTTTCTCCCTAAAGTAGTTTCTGCCTTTCATATCAATCAATCAGTTGAGTTACCTGTGCTCTTTCTTCAACCTGATTCTGTAGCAGAATGAGCTCTACACACACTTGATGTTAGACAAGCTATACTATATCATGTAGAAAGAACCAAAGACTTTCGAAAAACAAAGCAACTATTTGTTACTTTTTTCCAGCACACAAAGGCAATCCCATATCTAAGTCAGGTATTGCAAGATGTATTTTAAAATATATCCAAACATGTTGTGCCAAAGCAAATAGAACTTTAATAATACCCCATAGAGCACATTCCACTAGCATAACAGGGGCTACTATGGCCTTCTTAAGGAATATTCCCCTAACCGACATCTGTAAGGCACCAACATGGTCTACACCGCACACATTCACCAAACACTATTGTGTGAATGTTTTAGCAAGACAACAGGCAAATGTGGGGCAAGCAGTACTTAAAACACTGTTTCAAACAACTACAATGACTACAGGTTAGCCACCACTTTGGGAGTATACACTATGCAAAGCATGTGATCTACAGCTCACATGCCTCAAACGGAAAATGTTACTTACCCAGTAAGCATCTATTCTTGGCATGCAGGGCTGTAGATTCACATGAGCCCACCTGCCTCCCCGGTCTCCTGTGGTTGTTGTAGATTTAAATTTACATTCATATGCATGGACATCTCTATTCTACACTCACTAACTCCATTCTCACCCTCTGCGGGAAAAACAATGGAGTCGATGCCCATGTGCACTATCACCGAAAGGAGGACTCACCTTACCTCGTGACTGAAAAGACTTCTTCAAAGAAAAACAACTTGCAAACATCCGTACCAAAACAATAGAGGGCAGGAGTATGTAAAGAATGTGAATCTACAGCTCTACATGACAAGAATAGATGCTTCCTGGATAAGTAACATTTTCCTTGTCTTTTATCGCACGACCAAAACTCGAAGTAGCTCTATGTTTCCAGAAAACATTCATCTTGATGAAAATTACGAATATAGTTTGCAAAATTCAATATCGCAACAAAGTTAGGACTGAGTTCTTACTACATATTTAATACAATGTGACTTCATTTAGGCATATAAATTGAACGCCAGCACAAAGAATTACACATTCTACTTTTTAATAGTATATGTTTTTTAGTATAAAACAGTGTAATATTTTAATATTTCTAAAATTACCCATTGAAGTCCCATTATTGAAATGAATGAAAAACATTTATTGCATAATTACTTAAAATCATTGCAAGTTCACTCATATACCAACAAATAACATGAAAAAATTAAGTTAAAACCAGTGCAAAAAAGCAGTGAGATAGCAAGCCAATTGATCTGCATTTCCCATCTTACTGCTGTCCCCCATCCCCCATCAAAATCAAATAAAAATGAAGCTGGGTCAAAAGACCACCTCAAACATTCAGATAATCCTACCATGTAAAGTGCTTGTGCTGTATGATTTGGCGTAGCCATGTGCAATCAATCCTAGCACTTTGGATGTAGTTGTGGTACTAGAACCCACCCCATGCCTTTCCACTGTAAGTGAACCTGGCATAAAAGGTGTGTGTGATATACGATTTGGCTTCACTATCTCCGCTCCCTCCCACCACTTCAATAATGCGGACAATGTACAAAATATTCCTACTGAGCTATTAGAATACCAATATTCACAGTTTTGCCTGCAATTTTTCAAAGGTTGGCTTCTCACTTGCTTGGTTCCTAGATGTTCAACATTTCCAGTTGTGCTTGCTGCGTGATACCACCAAGTTCAAGGTTCAAGCCACTCGCTTGTGCCTCCCGGCTGTGGACAAGTGCTCTATATCCTCTGTCCCACCCACAGGGGCTAGCTGCTCTATCCTGCACCTGGTGGCTGGTTTTCTCCGCCTCTTCCAGCTAACTAGTTCAGTTTTCACTTTTTTAATGTTTGCAGTAGCTTGTCGAAACCTGTTACCTTGTTAAGTTCAGTTTGGACCACTCTCATGTATCTTCCGAATATGGCCAGTTCCAAGGGCACAGTGCATGTAAGGAGCCATGAGACTGCCTCTGCAAATGTCTAAGCCCCATGCAATAGGAACATTGGCCTTAGAAGCGCCCGACAATGTTAGAGCATGACGGGGCAGCAGCATGCAAGGTGTAGCATGGACCCCACTCTTTATCATTAAACTACCTGCGTTAGGCATTTCCATCATGGGTTGTGTTCCTTAATTGGAAGTTGTACTATCCGGGCACATTGCATGTCTTTCAGGCATTTCTTACCTAGTGCGTTATTCAAATATGGTTAAATAAAGTTTGCATCGTAGGAGGAGGTTAGGACTGGTAACCCTCCATTTCCATTATATCTGGCCATATCCTTTCCCTCAATAGCTGAGAGATTTTGTTTATTTAGAGCCTTCTTTATTGCCACATAATTTACTTCCTCCAATGACCAGTTAGCTGTTACTAAGTTTAATTTTGTCACCACAGCTTGCATGTAGCTGTTCCAGGGGTTTGGTCCCCCATCAAATATTGCTTTCAGTGCTTCCTTTAATGAACCTGTACGGGCTTTGAGAATCTGATAATATTTCACCTGAGTACTCATGCATTCGTACTTTTGCTGGACCAATCCAAACTCCAGCAGATCAAGCAGTTGTGTGTGTATTTTGGTAACCTGAAGACACGTTTGAAGCCCTGGCACTGAGCGTTTAGCATTGCTAACTCCTATTGCCCAGGGAAAACTTGCTGGGTGTACCCTACAACCGTTGGCAATTTGGATTTTATTATTCTACTGATCTGTACCATGGTTGGGCTGCAAAATCTCTCCTGAAATTTGCATAGCGCATATATGGTTGCTGGTGTTTTGACCTTCATTTTAGACAGATGTACAATTGCCTTCCCAGTATCGCTTAGCCATGTACCCATGTAGTTAGAAGTTCTTACTGTTCCTATGGTCTGAGTGCCCAGCCTCCACCTCAAGAGGGCTCTTTTTGCGTGTTGTCCGAAGACCACCACTTTGGTCTTTCTTGCGTTAACTACTAGTTCATTGGCTCCATTGTATGAATTCAAGGCATTCCGTCCTTGTTGTAGGCCAACTATTGTGTGGTCAAATCATCTACGTATTGCAGTAGATGCAATCTAATAGACCTAGTTTTTGGGGTAATCAAGGTATCTCCTTGAAGGGCCTTGCCCAGGTCAGCTATGTAGAGATTAAAAAATGTTGGGGCTATGACTCAGCCCTGTTGTATGCCTCTGTCCGTGTACAGCTTTTGGGAGACCGTATCCCCAGCCAGTTTTAGTCTCACTCAGGTGTTACTGTATAACGAGATGATAGCCTTCAGGAGGGTATCTGGGATCTTCCAGTTTTTCAATTTTTTTCCATAGCTTATCTCTGGACACACCATCAAATGCCGCTGAATAATCCGCCAAGCAGGCAAATACCAATAAGTTACTCTTGATATTAGCTTGCTGTGCTAGGTAGGATAGTGCTACTGTATTATCAATAGTTGAACCGCTGTAAGCTCTATCCCTCCCCCCTTTCCAGTTTTGGTTCGTGAAGGGAGTAGGAAAAAGTAGAGCGTCCGAATAATAAGCCAGAAAATTAGTATATGCGTCTATTTTATTGTGAAAGTGATTTCTAAATACAGATGAACAGAACAGTTTGCTTTTAGCTCGGGGAAGGATAACCTTGGAACATGTTATTTATCAGTCAAATCAAATCAAAATCAGCTTTATTCGGTGCAACAAATCTCACCATAAAAGCATACTATTATAAAAACATTACTATATTTACATTGTCATCTCTAATTCATACAGGGAAGAGAATTTATAAAATACCTTTTCAAATGGTTGAAATCCATAAGGCAGTCGTTAAACCTTTTTTTTGGGTGCAAAATGCAATAATACATTATAAGCTAATCAAGGGACATTGCATTCATCTTAAGGGGTAAAGTGCTGGTGCGTAAAGATGCACACTAATACCTAAAGTGCAGAGTGTCACATCTAATCAAGGGTATACGATTAAAAACAGTACTAAGAGTAGTCTTCAAGATTTTCATATATCAGTGCATTCAAGTGTGCATAATCTTTTCTTTTCCTAATTGCAAGTTGTACAAAACAAATTACAGAGTTTATGATTTTCAAATTTTCTAGACTACATACAAAGTTAAAAGCATATTTATAATTAAAAAGCATATTAGATAAAAAGAGGGGTTTTAAAACTGATTTCTGGATGCCCTTGTAAAAACTACAAAAAAGAATAAAGTTCATCGTGGATTGTATAGATTTTCCGTCACATGGGCAATTTGGCAGTTTGTGACACCATTTTTCCACCTTGGGGAAAGCAACTAAATAGTGTAGTGTACCCATCCTTAACCTTGTTAGGTAGAATCTCTGTTGTACGTTTCTCACCAATATTAAATATGGCTGAATGCCCCTCACAAGCGGTTGTTCACAATATGCAATGGCGCTAAGTTTTTGGCTAGCTGTCCGTTCTCTTTCATTTTCCATTATTTTTAATTATTTCAACTTAACTTCCTTTTTACTAAACTCCTGTATAGAGAAGGGGACTTTCCCATTAATGTCGATTTTGCAATATTTTAGGAGGCTAAAAATGGACTCCAGCAATGGTATCTTTCTACTTAAATTGAGAGCTAAACCGTCCATGATCAAGTCTTTTGTAAATTTTGTTTAGTCTTTTGACCAGACACCATGCCAAAAGGTGAGGCCGGCAGCATTTATTATATCACTAATGTACGGGACTGATAGTTGTTTATGAATTATATAGTTTGCAGTCGCACTGGGGACTGCCAACAATCTTTTTAAGCCTACCTGGTTGGGGTTATCCTCCTTCACTCTTTCCCAAGCATACTTCCAGGTACTATCATCTCTTTGAGCTGTCCGGAAACTTCGAGGAGGAGCTGTATCCACATCTGGGGATGAGAGAACCGAAGTGACAGAGGTCTTCTGATGACTCCTTCGCTCCTTTCAGATTTTCTGAACCTTCACTTCGGTTGTTTCTATTTCTATCTTAAAGAATGGGGCCTCTCTCAGCCAGTCTACCATTTGCGGGTCCTGTGATATATTTGTGAGATATTCACCAAAACGGGGTAACTCGGTTCCCAGTATTAGTTTTTGTGTTAGATGGTGAACAAGCCCCACTTTACATAACTGGTGTTCCCCGTCTATTATCAACATGACTTTGGCAACAGGGTAGGGCTTTACATCACCATGTACACAGGACACTGAGATAGTCTCGTTTCTTATTTGGGCCCTGGTTACTAACTCCTGGGAAACAACTGAATGTCGAAATCCCGTGTCTAGTAACGCTTCAACTGGGTTGCCGTTAGAGATACAAGTTTCATATATCAATCCTTGTTCCTCCCTGTTACCAACACTCTCCCTTTTGCATAACCCACTTCTATTGTCCCAACTGCATTGGTCTTGTGGGTGCAGTTGCTGGATATGTGGCCCCAATCACCGCAGCGAAAACACTGAGGTCCTGTATTGAAACTTAGGCTTTCTGGCTCAGGGTTTCCGACAGGTTTTGCGTGATGTTAGACTTGGCATCTTTTGGCGTGTTTCCCCTGAGTTTTTAGGTCGAGCCTAGGCAGCGCGCATGCGCTGTCTGCAAGACCTGGAGTAATCAGTATACGGAGATTAGTCCCACCTGCTTCTCGCCTGCTTCCCGCCATTGGTTCACGCTTTTATTGCTCTTGTTTCCTAGCTCGTTATTTGTTGGTTGTCCCTAGGCATCACTTCCATTTTATAGACAGCAGCACCGACCAACTTAAGTTTACTTTCGCTATTAGATGTTTAGGGGGTTGGTTTAGGGACTACTTCCTTTATTGAATCATAAGCCGGGTCTGGTGGCTCAGTGGACTAATGCGTCTGCTGCAGGGGCCTGTGTTCGACCTCATGGTCACAGGTTCAAATCCCGGCGGGTCCATTCAGCCTTTCATCCATCTGAGGTCGATAAAATGAGTACCATTGAGTTGGGTAACAATAAACATCTGTTATTCAGCGCCAAGATACCCGTAGTGGTGAACGTGCGCTTTGCAAATACAAGTGTTATTATGACGCCTAAAACCGCACCGCTTTCACGTTTGTGCTTGTTTCATCGTGGCAGCCGCTTCACAGGTGGCTCCTTTCATGTATGTTTTTGTATCATCATGGTGCCTGGTGCATGTAAATTTAACCTGCATGGAAGTTGCACTTAATTTTGTAGCACGGCACCCACTTAATTTAAGACACAGGGCGTCACACTTTATGTTCTACCGTGGCGCTGCGTACGTTTATATGCAGGGATGCCAGGCATTATGATGTAGCCCGGCGCCCACTTTCACAATTAAACACGGCGCCCGCTAAATGAATTATGAATAGGTGCCGCCCTTCCTGTTGTAACACTGCGGCCTTGGCATGCAACCCAGCTTAGG
The DNA here is from genome assembly GCF_964204655.1 of Triturus cristatus. Classification (NCBI taxonomy): domain Eukaryota; kingdom Metazoa; phylum Chordata; class Amphibia; order Caudata; family Salamandridae; genus Triturus; species Triturus cristatus. The sequence continues at coordinate 1,294,722,945 of NC_140590.1, forward strand.
AGTCGCAGCCAGCTGCCCTGAGAGCAGGGCGAACGTGGCAGGCTCATTTGCCAGGGCCGCCTGGATAATTGGAGCTCAAGAGCACCGGCAGAGATAGCAGGGCAGTTCTGGGCATAAGGGTAGCGCAGGCGGAAGAGCAAACACTGCCTCATAATGCTGGAGGATGCCCCGAGGATCCACGCACAGGAAACTGCTTCCTGCAGGTAAAGTTCCACTGGCACCCGTTTCATGTGTATATTTGTATCATCATGGCGGCTGCTTCACGGGCTGCTGCTTTCATGTTTGTGTTTCATTATGGCGGCCGCTATATGGGCCGCCATCCGCATAAATGTAACCTGCACGGGCGCTGCACTTAATGTAGTAGTAGCACAGTACCCGGTTAATTTAATATGCAGGTGTACCGCGCTTGATGATGTAGTCGGCGCCCACTTTCATCATTATTTATTTATTTAAATCATGCAACCTGACCCTCTTAGTGCCTCATTTAAACACGGCACCCGCTTAATTAAATACGAATAGGTGCCGCACTTCCTGTTGTAACACGGCGCCTGTGGCACGCAACTCAGCTTCGGAGCTGCAGCCAGCTGCCCAGAGAGCATGGTGAAAGCGGAAGGCTCATCTGTCAAGGCCGCCCAGATAGTCGCAGCTCAGAGCACCGACAGAGATAACAGTGCAGCTCAGGGCATAAGGGTTGCACAGGCAGAGGAGCAAAGGTACTCCATAAAGGAATGCAGGCACCTGCTGATTGATGAGGCTCACACAGCGGCCTCCACTGTTAGCAGGGCCCGGTACCGCCCCCCTCGCTCACTTTACATTGCCAGGCATGCTGCATACTCTGTACAGCCATGGAACACTGCCTCAGGATGCTGGAGGATGTTCCGAGGAACAACGGGCAGGAAGCAGCTTTCTGCAGGTAAAGTTCCACTGGTTGACAAAAATGAGAGTTGGACTCAGTACTGAAGTAAACAGTAAGCAAACTTAGCACTGGTCTACAGCAACACATGTTAAACAGCAGTGAATGCTGGTTCCCATCAAGTCACTATGTGGAAACAGCGTCTTTAATATGATGCATTGTTATCTTTACTCATTAACTGGAGTGATTTGGCAATAGCAGCTGCATTGCATCCTGGTAGTTCATTTTCCCAACGTTTGCACGCACATACTGAAATGCATCAGAATTGTATTTTGACATTTTTAGATATGGGCTTTTCAGGAGAATATGTGGAATAAATAGCTAAAACTAGCGATGAGATAATTACAGGCCCAACAGAACTGCCCATTAGTAGCACATGCCTTTATTGCAGTCTCTGTTGGCATCCCTCTGGAAGTAGCTCAAGTGGCTGTTGTAAGTATTTGTAAAATGGCCACTGCACCTTGTGAGAGATTAGCCTACTCCTGCCCATGACAAAAGGAACGTTTAGTGAATCAGAGAGAAGAGAGAGTGTCTGTTGAGGCCCCATTGGACATCAGATTGGTTAGTATGAGTCTCTCCCAGGGGCCGCATCCATAATAACACCTGTGAGATCATTGCAGCCTCATACTATTGGAGGTACTGGGCTGTTAGCGGTTGAGCCAGACTGGCTTAGTGTCTATATTTAGGGTCAGTCCTCTCTAAACACAGAAATCCTGGTGATGTCTAAACAACTGCACTATGGGAGCAAAGACAAGCTAAGCGATTCCACACACATCTGCATATCAGCCCACAAAGAAAGACTATATTTTGCTTGCCACCGTTACAACTTTGGAGCAGTTGAGGACTTGTGACGGGATCACACAGAAATATGAGTAAGGTTAGATGCCACCTGCTAAGCAGAATGAGATATAAAAGCACTTATTCCTTACATAACTACTGCATTGCAAACTCAAAAATATAAATAAAAACATTATAATTTATAATACCTGTAGCTTTTACTTTTGCAAGTGCGAGACCTATTGCATTGTAAATGCTTGTTTGCTTTCTGACCTCTCGTTTGACTCTGTTTTTGCTGGCATAATGGTTCTGCGCACTTTTCTCACTGCTGACCAGTGTTAAAGTGCAAGTGCTCCTGTAGTAAAATGTGTTATGGATTGGTGTTTCCATGATTGGCCTATTTGATTTATGTGTCAGTCCCTAGTGAAGTACACTGCGTGTGCCAGGGCCCATAAATCAAATGCTGTTGGTGGGCTGCAGCACTGTATTGTGCCACCCACTCAAACAGCCCGTAAAGTTTAACTCTGGCCTGCCATTGCAGAGCCTGTGTGCAGTCTGGTACTGCCATGTCGACTTGGCAAGTGCACCCACTGGCCAGTCCCTAAACCTTACCTTTTCTACATGTTTATCACCCCTAAGGTAGGCCCAAGGTACCCCTGTGGGCAGGGTGCATTGTATGTGAAAGGTAGGACATGCCCTGGTGTGTGTGGCATGTCCTGATAGTGAAAAATGAAATTGGCTGTAATTCACTATTGCACGGCTACCTGTTCCCATAGGCCAGAATGAGCAGTTTGATTATAACATCTTGTAATCCTAACTGACCCAGGGAACATGGTAGAAAAACGAATTTAATGTGCCTGAACCCAGAATGATAAAATACATATTTTAGGGAAGGTGGTTTTAATATTCTATCTTTGAAAATGCCACTTTTAGAAAGCAGGTATTTTCTTGCCTAACCATCCAGCCTGCCTCTGTTAGGTTTTGTATTGCCTGTCTGGTTTGTGAGTGACAGGGGCTGGGGTGGCTCCAGGAGGCACAATGTGTCAGCACTAGGCTGAATAGACCTATCTGCATTGGGAGTGATGGGAGGAGTAGCACCTGGACCTGAATAGGGCTGTGCCTGCCTTCCACAATGGTGGCTCCACCTCCTGTGGTGCGTCTGATGAGCCTGGCCCACTCTGACAAAGGAAGAATTTGTGCACTGGGAGAGTGCACCCAGAACTGGTTTGGACTAGGTACAGACACTCTCTGCCTTCAGAGAACAAAGGATTTGGTGGTATAAATATTAGGGCCCAAACCCCAGAACTTTAGAACTCTTTTGGATCAAGAAGACTGCCAAGACGAAGAGCTGGAGAAGCTGTGATGAGGAACTACCACTTTGCTGTGTGCTTTGCTGTGTTGGCCTGCAGTGGCTGCTTCTGTCATGGGCAGTGAAAGGACTGGACTGAACTTTCTGCAATCTACTTTTGTGAGTTTCTCCAAGGGCTTGAGGTAGAGCTTGCCCCAAGAAGTCTCAGGAACAGCAAAAACTTCAAGCTCTTCTGTCCTCAGCACTGGGGACTGTGTGTTTTGTGCTGCAACAGAAGAAAAGGAACTCGACGACGTCTACGACGCCGCTGCCGATTCCGTGTCCTGATGGCACCGCAGAGGGCACTGCCGCAATGCCGCACCGCGACCCTGGTCTCACCGACGCCGCCTGCTGATGTCGCCACCGAGCTGCTGCTCGCACCACAACCTGTGGGCACCGCACTCCGCACCGCCTCGCTTCACGACGACACCTTGGTATTCCTGACGACGACGCTCCACGCTGGAATCGACGCCGCTGCTCGCACCGTGACCTGAGGGCACCGCATGCTGCACCGCTGCACTTCATACCGCAGCACCCGATGCCTGCCGATACCAGCGCTCCTGACTCCATCAGAGAGGAGATTGACCTGCAACGCGTGTGACTTCGAGGGCCCTGACGACTCCTGCCCTGACCTCCAGAACTGACGGCTGCAGACGCCGTGTTTTTGGAAGCTCAACGAGAGGTCATCGACGCCTTGCATTTCTGAAAGGTACTGTTTGCGGGTCTTCCCGACACCGTGGCTGGCCTGCGACGCCACGGTCAGCCAGAACTGATTGGATTTGTTTGCTCACGACGCCGTGATAGTCCCGGATGGAGCTATCGACATCAAGGAACTGTTTTTCAAGGTTATTTTGATAACTGAAGATTTTTAAGTACTGTATTGTGGATTTTTATCGTTATTGGTCTTGTCTTAAGTATATAAAAATATTGGATATTTTTCTAAACTGGTGTGGTGTCCTTTTGTAGTGCTTACACTGTATTACTGTTGGTTATGTGCAAATGCTTTACACTGCCTCTAAAATAAGCCTAACTGCTTGTGCCAAGTTACCAAGGGGGTGAGCAGGGGTTATTTTAGGAGTGCAACTCCCTTATCCTGACTAGGAAGAAGGGTCCGTATTTGGACAAAGGAGCAAGCCCTTGCCAACTAGAGACCCCCATTTCTAACACGTGGCTATGGCTTTTTGCTTCTCTACCTCAGGGCATCGTATGTGAAGTCATTTTGGGTGGGGGTAATGGAGTCTTTTGGGTTGTACTGCGAAAATCAGGGGACTGGTGGTAAGCACAAGCCAGTTCTATTGCGGATTGGGTAGTAAGATGGGTGTGTTGTTTTACCAAGGCACTCGTATAATGCTTCTAGGTATTGTTCTAGGTAGACCTTCTCAGTGACTTCTTCTACAGTTGATAGGTTGGGTTGTAGCCAGCATAGCCAGCAGCTCCCTAGGTCTTTAATCCTGTAGTATAGGGCCCTGAGATTATCACCCGGGACCCATTTCTCCTTACAGAACCTGATTGAATAAGGCTTCTCATCACAACCAAGCCGTACCAAGATAGCTTTATTGATCTCGGGATAGGAAGTTGTACCGGCTGGGTTGGCTGCCTGATAAGCCACCTGTAGTTCTCCAGACAAGAGTGGTGCTATATATTGGCCCCACCGCTCAGGTGATCAGGCAGTGCTGGAAGCCACCCTTTCGAAGTTTACAAAAAAGAATCTGGTTCGTCCCCCTCCTGGAATTTTTGTAGGACCGAACCAGGTACATTTGGGTAATCCCGGGTGCCAGAGATAGCTTCCGTAAGACGGAGTATAGCGGTATCCTGTACCTGCTGATTGGCGGTAAGCAGAGATGCTTGTTCATTCAGTGCTGTTTGGAATGCTACTCTCTCCTCCTGTGCAGTCTTTGCTTGTTGTTCCAGGACAAGCTGTAAATGGCGCTGCCCTTTGGCCGGCTGGACTATTATTTCCTGCATAGTGATGGGCTGTGTCATTATACCCTGGACCCAATATCCCTCTTCTGACACCGCTATAAGCGCTGTCCCTCCCTCCGCCTCCGTTATTGGCTTGTGAAGGGAGTAGGAAAAAGTAGTGCGTCCGAATAGTAGGCCAAAAAAGAAGTATATGCGTCTATTTTATTGTGGAAGTGATTTATAAATACAGATGAACAGAACAGTATGCTTTTAGCTCGGGAAGGGTAACCTTGGCACATGTCATTTATCAGTCATTTCTAGATCCTCCGGGGATAGCCTTCTCTTTTAGTTCATTCCCAGCTCCTTTTTGGGGTTCCCTTGAGGTTGTTTAGGTCTCTAGGTTGCAGAAAGTGTTCTTCGATAAGCCTTAGAGAACAACAAAAAAAGAACAGAAAACAGAAATACACGCCATAAATGAACTGCACGCTTGGCTCTTAACAAGTGAGTGTCACTGTCACCGCACCCGTGTGTCTGGTGTCGTTATAAGGTGAGACTGCTAATTGTGGTGTGCACTCCCCACCCACCACCTGTGTGCTGCCAAGAACTTAAAAAAAGAGACTTGCCTATGGCCACGACCCTCCTGGGACGGTGCAAGGGGTGTACCTGCAGGTTCCTGTTCAGGGATCCCAGCGGTAACAGAAGTGTCTTTCTCCAGTCCATCGGGTAAAAACAATGAAATTCTGGCTCCAGCACCTTCGTACAGGTTGCTCCCACTTTGATTTACCTTCCAGTCTGGTTCGTTCTCCGTGTCTTCCTCCTCCGGCATCCAACGAACTCCGCCTGTCATCTTCGATGATCCTCTTGTCTCCTCCGTCGTGGCGTCGTCCTCCCCTTCCGCCGAGGGTACTGCGGAAACTGGTACACTAACATCCAGGTCTTTTAGTCTCTCACTGGCTGCCATGTTGGTGTCCGGGAAAAGATAAAGTTTAGTATGCCTGAACTCAGAATATCAAAATGCATCTTTTATGAAAGATGATTCTTATATAATGCATTTTAAAATACCACTTTTAGAAAGTAGGTATTTTCTTGCTTAGCCATTCTGTCTGCCTCTGCTGGTTTGTGGATTGACTGTCTGGCTTTGGAGTGACAGGGGCTGGGGATGTGCATTCACTGTAGACTGCCACTGGGGGGGTTAAGGTGTGCCCTGCCTCTCCTGGATGAGTCAGGGCTGAGCTGAATAGACCTGGGCTGCATTTAGAATTTGGGGAGGAGATTTCCTTTCACCTGAATGGGCCTGGTTTGCCTTACACAATGCTGTCCCTACCTCCTGCCGGGAAGCTGGAGAGGACAGAACTGGTTTTGACTGAGCACAGAGCTCCTCTGCCTCAAGAGAACAAAAAGAAATGGAATATAAATATTCGGGCCCAGACCCTGGAACTGGACTCAAGAGGAACCTCTTCCAATTTGAAGAGCTGGGAAAGCTGAAGGAGAAGTACTGCCCCTTTGCTTTGCGCGGTCTGGGGTTGGCCTGCAGTGGCTGTTTCTGCAAAGGAGAAGATAAAGACGTTGCTGTGTGCTGCGTATCCTGCTTGAAGAAGATCTCCAAGGGCTTGAAGTAGAGCTTGCCTCCTGTTCTGAAGTCTTAGGGACACAAAGGCTTCACCACCAGCTCCCCTGAACTTCCTTATTGGGAGTTCTGGCCTGCTAAGAGGTGCCTGTTTCTGTGTTAGGCCTCTTGAGTTTGTTCCTGCTGTTGGAAAAGAGACGCAACAAAGAGAATGTGAATCATCCACACTCGTTTCCAACGCATCGCCTCTGTAGATACCGGTGCAACGCCTGCCTGTGTCTAGAGAAATCTCTGCACGCCTAATCAGGTGCACCGATCTCCGAAGTCTGAGATCACCACACTGATTCAGACACAGGCCCTGCTGTGCGGCTGCAAGAACCAATGCAACATGAGACTGTGGCTGGAGAGACCAACGCAGCGCCGTTGCTGCCGCCACACCAAAAACTGACACATCTTCGATCCCCACACATCACACCGGTGTGCCAAGTCCACAAGGATGCCAGAGCCGCAGTAAGAAACCGATGCATCACCTCCCTGCACAGGAAGAAACCGACGAATCACCTTGCCGCACATTAAGGAACCAACGCATCTCCTCCCCTGGAGTAAGGAACCAACACATCACCTCCCCTGGAGTAAGGTATCAATGCATCACCTTCCCTGGGCATAAGAAACCAACGTCTCACCTTCCCTGTGACTGTTTTTGTTTATGATTGTGACGCATCCAAGGTACTTTGTGTTGAAAGTGTCACATCTGTAGTTTACTATGGACAGAACTATTTTTGCCTTCTAAGATTTACATTTTAATTACTGTATTGTGGATTTTTTTCGTTTTGGTCTTGTTTGGTTTAGATAAAGATTACTTACTTTCCTAAACTGGTGTGGTATCCATTTGTATTGTTTTCACTGGGTTACTGTATCTGTGCACAAATGCTTTACACACTGCCTCTGAGATAAGCCTGTCTGCTCGTGCCAAGCTACCAAGGGGGTGAGCAGGGTTTATTTTATAAGTGTATCCCCCTTACCCTGACTAGGAAGAAGGGTCCCTACTTGGACAAAAGTGCAAACCATTGCCAACTAGAGACTTCCCTTTCTAATAGTAGCACAGCAAAAATTCCACTCTGTGCCACTGACAGTGGCGGAGTTTCCACTGAGTTTTCAACACCAAGGTGAAGACAGACATTCTTCAGTGTGGGTGACTACCTACACCAGAAATTCTATGGTTAAAACAGGAAGGCATAGTTTCCTTACCTTGGGAATATTCCCCAGGCATCAGACAGGATTCAGAGACTTTTAGAGCAGCCCTCCTGCGAGTTGATAGATGGCATTGTGCTTCTCAGTACTGACGTCCTTCAGCTCCGGAAGCAGAACCATATGTAAGAGCCACCCATGTGCAGCAACATCAGTTCTTTTCCTGCCACACCTTCAGACATCGATCCAGAGCTTCTCCTTCATCTTCTAGACCAAATTTGATCAAGATTTACCTGTGTGCAAGAGAAAACTTTCCTCCTAAGACAACAGAGTTCAAACCATGTAGGGACTGTCGCAAACCGATGTCTGGGAAGGACCCTCACGAAGTATACTTACTGTGTCTGGGTTGGAGAATGACTGCAAAGTCTGCGACGACTATGCCCGGATAAACCTGAAGGACAAACTATACATCGTCAAAGATCACACCCTGCGACGTGACTGGTCAAAGTCAAAAAGATCACACTCCTCCTCCCAGAGTTGTTTCTGAGATAATCTGTTCAGTTGAAGTCTCCTGGTAAGTCCAAGAAAAAGGATTAGAGGATTGCAGGTATTGGACCCTTCATGCCCTCTTATTCGCCAGAGAGGGCAGAAGGGCATCAGCGTGCTTACCAGTCTCATTCCTGATCTCCATCGAAGCCGATTCCAAGCCTGGTCTCAGTGTATCCTGAATTCTTTACTGTCTCCTATGGCGCACCTTTGGGCCCAAAGGATCCGCTGGGTCCGCCAGTTGGATTTCTAGCAGCACGTCTCGGTCCTTTCTGTGCCCCTCGAACCTGTATTGTATAACTCTGGTGACAGCATTAGTCCCGGCACCATCCCCTGCGCCAGGTCCTTTCACATCAATGACGTCGATGCTGGGAATGATGTGCAGACCCTCGTCCTATCTGACTCTGAGCTGAACCCACCACAACCTCGAACAAGATCGGGCCTGGCTCCGACTGGCAATCAGCCAATAGGCAATCCTTCAAATTCTGATAATGCTCTTACCACACAATGTTCGGTTTCACCTGTTAATAGGCTGGTCGATAGTTTCCATTGTCCTGCACAAGGCGACCCAGCCTTTCTTAAACAACATCCAACACCAGAGAGCTTAATGGTACAGGCATCAACCAGCAAAGTAAATCCTAATGCTTTTCTTTCCACTCTGTCTGATAGTCAATCCAAAAGAATAGAGATGTTTCGAAAATTAATTCTCTCCTCTACTCGTCTTGCCCTAAAGTCAGTGAATGCCAGCTACCTTCTACGCTTCTATTCTCATACCGCTTGGGGCACAATGGCACATGTTTTACCAACTGACAGGCGTCCCTTTAGATAGGCTATTTAAGACTTCTTATTTCCATACCCCGTCCTACAGACTGTGGTTCACGATGGGCCTGGAGCATTTTCAGTTCACAGTGCTCCCTTTTGGCCTTGTCAGTGTCCCTGGGGTGGGGTGTTCATCAAAGTGATGGTGATGGGCCCAGCACTCCTTCGGAGGTCGGTGTACCAGTCTTTTTCTTCCCTGGCGACTGGCTGCTGAAGACGGGCTCGCCTGAGGCAGTCGTCAACCACCCCCAGATGATATTGAACTTCCTAACATCTTTGGGGTTCACTATCAACATGCTAAAGTTACACATGACTCCTCCACAGATGCTCTCATTCATTGAAGCTGTTCTACAGATTGTATGGTTTCATAGCTCTCCCCCCAGAGCAAAGAGTCCAGGACATATGAGCTATGATCCTGATATTTCAGCCACTGTCCTGGATATGCAGTGGAGGCTACAGAACCGCATTTGGGTCAGTGGCAGACCCGGATACCTTCCCCACCCAAATCTGACAGTGGTGACTGATGCATCCCTTCTGGGTTGGGGTGGCCATCGGGGAGAGATGATGATCAGAGGCCTCTGGTCTCCAGCGGAGACTCGACTCCACATCAGTGCATTGGAGTTGAGATTGATTCACTTGTCATTGAAAGCCTTTTTGCCCACCATCAAAGTAAGGCTGGTGCCAGTGCTCATGGACATTATCACCACCATGCCACAAGCAGCATGGGTTGGGGTGCTGGTCCCTCTGTTGAGGTGGTGCACCTCTGGAAATGGCTGTATAGCCAAGGGATTTCTCTGGTGGTAACCCACCTGGCAGGATTTTTAAATGCCAGAGTAGACAAACTCAGGTGCATAGTGAATCATGAATGCCAGTTGAACAGGGAAATTGCACAGGCGATGGGACAACCCTGGTTCAATCTATTTGCCACAGCCAAGAACATGCAATATCAGCACTTTTTTTATGTAGGAGTTTTCAAATCACCTGTCACTCAGAGACGTCTTCTATCTAGAGTGGAGCTCAGATTCCTATATGTCTTCCCCCCACTACCTCTCCTGCCCCCAGTTCTGAAGAAGCTCAAGAACAACTGGGCTCAAGTCATCCTAGTTGCACCAGATTGGGCCTGCAGAGTGTGTTACCTAGAACTTTTGGGCACGAGTATCTGTCCTCCACTCAACCTGCCTCTTTGGGAGAATCTTCTCTCGTAGCAGCAGGGCAGAGTGTTGCACCCCGGCATGCACACTTTGCATCTCCATTGCAGTTGACCTCTTTTGACCTGCACCCTGAGATTGTTGATATCATCTTGGTAGTAAAGCGTCCCTCCGCAAAATCATACAAGTTTGTGGATTGGTGCAGCACATGGCAAATTGTCTGAAGTTTTATTGTTTGTTCTGTCCCTATCCCAGAAAGCACTTGATTTGGGCATGGTAAAGGGCTATTTATCAGATTTCAGCTTTCATTTCGGTTGTAGGGCCACCCTTAATTATTCAATCCAGCCCTTGTGATGAGAGTTTTATAACATTTGCTAAAATATTTCCCACCACAACCCTTTGTGATGCCTCAGTGGGACTTGAACTTAGCCCTCATCTTCTTGATGTGCACCCCTTTTGAGATGCTGCATAATTGTCCCTTGAGATTTCTGACCTTGAAAACTGTTTCTCATCGCCATAACATCAGCTAGATAGTGAGCTGCAGGCGCTTTCTGTTTACCCACCTTATATAACATTCTTTCCAGATAAGTTTATGTTGAAGCTTCCTTTCTGCTGAAAGTGGTTACTCCTTTTCATGTCGGCCAAGCTGTCACCCTTCTGGCATTCAATGATCTGCCTCATCCATCTAAGGAGAACAGGAGACTCAATCATTTGAAACCAGAAAGGGTTCCTAATGATGGAGTCTCTTGTTCCCCCATTATATATATCGCCCCAAAGAACATCGGGTGGAAGATCAGCTGTAGGCTTCTCCGGTATGAAGAAGGGGAAAGTAGTGCAAAAACGTACCATCTCCCAATGGATTGTTCTTTGCATCAAGATCTGTTACGCACTGGCAAAAAAGCATCCCCCAGAAAGCTTGCTTGCTCATTCCACTAGGGCCAAAGCTGCTACTACAGCTCTACGTTAGGGTCAGTACATATGTTCATAAATCAGTACTGCCTTGACAGCCAGGGCCGCTGAGAGGGGATTTTGCCTGCTATGTCCTGCAGGACGTCTTAGTTTGGTCTTAGTCTAAGCCAGCTCACAAACCCTACACTTGTTGAGGTACAGCTATGGTGTGTTTTCACGGGGTGAGAAATTTGCCGTTCGGAGTACTCATAAGAATAACAAGTTACTTATCTTCTATAACTATATTACTGGTGGATAAATGCAGAACCATCGCCCAACCCCCCCCCAGGCCCCACTGTTCTGTGAGCTGGTTTATTTTTCATCGGAATAAGGTCTCAATTCAGAGATCTGCACACTGGTCATGCCAATCTGCTTAGGGGTCTGAGTCTGCGAATACGGACAGCTTAAGAAAGCAACTAACATCAGCACGCATGAGAGATGCTTTTATGCGTTTCTGCTTGTCACTTATAAAGTAAAGCAGCGTTGACATGGAGTCACTCGAAGCCACCCACTGCTTTAACATTTTCCGGATCCAGTTTGATGCCTTGGGAATATTCACAAGGTGAGGAATCTGCAGTTAGATATAAGGAGGAGTTGGCCTAACGGCTAGGGCGCTCGACCTCGGACCTGGGGGAACTGGGTTCGAGTCTCGGTAACGACGCTAAACCTCCTGTGATTCTGGGCAAATCACTTAATCTCCCCGTGCCTAACAAAAAAGAAATAACAAGCATTTACAATGCAACGGTCTCGGCATTGTTAAAGTTGGAGCTATTGGCATTGCTCATGACATTATTTTTGTTTATGTTTTTTTAAAACATGTAAAGAAACGGCATTGTTATTTACAATGTCAATAGCTTAATCAGTGTGTGTGTAGGTGGCTCTGTGTGTGGGTGCAAATGCAATAGGTCTCGCATTTGAGAGTGATTAAGCTATTGACATTGTAAATAACAATGCCGTTTCTTTAAATGTTTTAATAACAAAAACATAAACAAAAATAATGTCATGAGCAATGCCAATAGCTCTAACTTTACCAATGCCGAGACCATTGCATTGTAAATGCTTGTTGGTACTATTTCACTTGTTTTGTTCGTCAATGTACAGGTGAAAGCTTAGTCTCCTGTCGAGCTTGATGGCAGCGGAGTCTCCCATCGTCACCCTCTAGGTCACTTAAGACTCTCCAATATCCCCTCCTTTTCATAGAGCTTTTAAATGTCCTCAGTGTAACATAAGCCCAGACAAGCAACCAGCATGACCTATGAGATCACCTTTCTCGATCATCGGTTTTGTTAAATCCTTCTCTTATTTCTGTCGCTGCTGCACTCAATAGATGTTCTTGGGTAGCTGATTTGTTACACAAACCCGCTGGGACATATCTTTCCCAAAGTTGTACAACTTCAAGTCGGTGTATGGTCTATTCCTGCTGGTTTAGGGCCACTTGAAAGCTTTGCAGGGAGCATGACCGGGACAGATGTGTTCGTGGACCTTCTTTTATATGTCCAAACCTCAGTTGGCCTTCTCAGCTTTGCTTTTAATGTCGAAAAACGTGATGCTAGTTTTAAGGTGCTCTCCGTTATATTATAAATATCACGACATTCTGTAAGTGACTGAATACGTCCCATTTACAAGTTATTGTACAATTAGCATTAAAAAATACCGTAACTAATTCGGTGAGTGCTTTCTTTGGAGGTCACATAATGTGTTTTCAAAGATGTGCCATCCACTGTTCGCATTCCGCTCTAAATCTTGGCTCGTCAGTAATTGTCCGCGAGTCAGTCGTGTCTGGTGGCGTCGGTGCCCTACCCTTTGTGTCTGTGTAACATTCCCCTGGGTGAGAGTCCAGCGAAAGGGCTGCATTTGTTTTCCAATTGCGGCGGATTTCTCTGCTTGCTAGTGATGCTGCCTGCATGCTACCCAGGGGTGTTCACTATGTTTTATCGCTGCTTCTTGTCTGGATGCTGCCGCTCGGCCCCCCGTCCTCGCGTGGCCGAGGCTGATGCTCTGTGAAGTCATTGAGAGGTCAGAACATGGGCGGGGGGAGGAGATATAAATAGATCGTATCTGCCTGTTACATAATGTCGGCCTTTGAAGAGCCCTGCTCCGGTCACGCAGTATGTGCAGACCGGACCATTTGTGCACACTCAAAGGAACACGTTATCTCCCAACTGCTGGCCTCTGGAGGCGAAGAGGCTAGGCCGCCGCCTCACGGCTTTCTGGGCCTCATGGCCCACTCCTTTGCTTACGATAGATAGGATAGCAAGTAGAGCAAACAGTAACTTTAGAGGAGTGAAGATGGGGTTTCACCAATGGGAAAAACCCCTATTGGTGAACGAAATTAATTAAGCAAGACTGTGATGCGTAAAAATGAAGAAAACAAAACGAGGAACTAGCAATCTTTGAGTCGACCTCTTTACCCTACTATTATATAGGTGCGGTACAACTGGGGCATCAAATCGGAGCCAGAAGGTGACTGCCGGTAAGGTGCGGAACAGGCAGTTTTCTTGGTAGTTTCTGAAAAAACGTGCCCGGCTTATCAGGGAGCAGTGCACAAAGTTGTTACTGCCACGTTTTTTTTTTATCCTCGGTACTGTGCCAGCCTCGAGCAAGAAGGGGGTGGCAAATGGTGTGCACTTTGATGTCCTCAGTGGCCGCGCGGCTCACTGAGGACATCAAAGCAAGTGATCAGGCAGTGCTTTTCAGGCTGCCAAATGGTGCGCGCGCTCGGCGCACATGCACTGTATTTGGAGGCCTGAAAAGCCACTGTTTGCACTTCCAAAACTCCCTTACTATAAGTCTCGCCAGAGCAGCGCTAAAGCGCTGTCTCAGCCGAGACCTAAAAAATGAATGTGTTTCCTCATGTAACGTAACTGGTGCTATGTAAAGCGCTCTGATACCTGATTGGATTCGGGTCAAGTTCGCGCTATATAAAACTCTGCTAAAAAAAATAAAAAAAAATATCTACCAGAAAAATCATTACTGAATATAAAGTAATGTGTTCCTCAAGACCTTAATTATTTTGAGACCTGATTATACTAATGTGATGAACACTAGCCTATCATACTTTCAGATTTCCAAATTGCAAGGTATCCAAAACAAGGTAGGCAGACTGGGGAACACGCTCATCAAATTCAAACCCATGTAAAGGGGATCTTCAGCTATTGACCACTCATAGACCTCCAATCGCCAAATGCTGTGCTATGATGATGTCAGCATTTTAGAGACAACAAATTCTTTGGTGCAGCTTTACTAAGTCAAACTACATTCTCTAGAGCCTTTGCTTTTCACCCTGAGAGAAGTGTTTGAGAAGTTGGCCTGGTATATGCTGTCCAATAATTAAAGTGGGCACCTTGCACCAGTCTAAACTACCCTTATGATGTATGAGGTCAAATATAACCTTTAGAAAGCTATCCTAGTGGTAGGTGTGAAGAGCAACCTTCAGGCTTAATCTTGAAGGAATATAAAGCAGCTTGTTTTACCAGAATATCACCTTTAGTATTAACTAAATGAAAGGAGAACCACACAGTAGAGTTATAAAAATATGTATTTATTTATATAACACTCTCTAGAATCCTCTATACGAGGATACAACACAAAGCACACAATACTGCAAAGAAACAGTTGTAAGTAGCACAATACACAGTGGGCTCCAGGGGGAGACTAAACCATATACAGAAATAGTGGTATAGGAACCACGACTGGAGTCAAGACAGTGTCTAGAACACGTAGAATCGCTGAGACCCCGAGGAACCACACTAGGTGAATAGAAAGGGACCCCACGGAGGACGGGTGCAGTGTGCTAACACGACCACTGGCTCTGTATGATTCTATGGGAAAGTTGCGTATACAATATTTAAGTTTAAGGACCCTTCTCGGTGGACTTTGAGAAAACCCTTTGGAAGTTAGGAGGGTAGAGAGCCACCCCACCCATGGATACCGTGGTACCTGAGTTACCTATCCCAGAGGAGCCGGTGAATTGGTGTGGTGTGGTGTGGGGACTCTCCTAGGGGAGAGTCAGGACAGAGGGAAGGTTACTCCCATGTCCTTTGTCCAGTTTCGCGCCAGAGCAGGATCCATCTGCTCTCAGAACTGGTTTGAACTGGACTATGCACAGGGACACTAAATGTGCCCCAGGTGCAGACTTACAGGCACTTTCGAAGTGCTCCCGCCCAGCCCCAATACACTAAATCCTGTCTGGGAGATGGTCACACCTCCCTGTGACAGGATGCCTATTGTGCTGCCTTCGTCTGCTCGAACTGGGCTCAGCAGCAGGAGGGCAGAAATATGTCCCTGGTCGGCAGCATCCATTTTGTGCTGATCGTGTCGAGAAGGCTGGCACCGGAAAGACCAGTAACCCCACGAAGCTCGCTTCAGAAGGGTGGAATTATACCTCCCACACGGGTTACCAGTGTGGAGGTATGATTCCAAGGTGTTTGATACCAAACACAGCATGTTTTGTTTCAGCGTTTTCGAGATAGCATTCACCGCGAGGTTATAATGCATCTCTACCTATATGTCTGGCTTAGTCACAGACAACCTGGGAGAATGGTCTCTGAAGGCTGCAGAGGGGTTCTGCTCATGCAGGGGCACCCTCTCACTTAAAACCCAGCACCCTGCCTTCAGGACTGTT
This sequence comes from Triturus cristatus, assembly GCF_964204655.1. Taxonomy (NCBI): domain Eukaryota; kingdom Metazoa; phylum Chordata; class Amphibia; order Caudata; family Salamandridae; genus Triturus; species Triturus cristatus. The sequence goes on from NC_140590.1 coordinate 1,294,738,725, forward strand.
AAGGCCTGCTATAGGGATGACTTAAAAGTTTTAAGTGTAGTGACCTATAGATATAGTGAACCTATATCTAAAATAAGTGGTGCAAGCACCAGTTTACACAGGCTGCAATGGCAGACCTGTAGTTCCATTTTGTGTGGCCTCTCATGGGCGGCATAATACGTGCTTCAGCCCATGGGAGGCCTCTGGGGTACCTATGCCCTGGGTACCCGTGTACCATATACTAGGGACTTATAAGGGTACCCCAGTATCCAATGAGGAGTGTAACAAAGTACATGGCATAGCATGCTAAGGAGAAAGCAGATAGACTGGGGTCATGATTAGCAGGATCCCATTCAGACTATTCATAACAGTACAATACCAGGCAAAAAGTGGGGGTAACCATAAAAAGCAGACCCTACTTTCCTACAATGTGCTCAGGTTGCTTTGTATCCCAAAGAAATCTGAAACTTATTTCTGATGAATACTTCTATCTGCATATTCGTCACTTTGAGAACAATCCCAGGCATCAGGCTGGATTTGTAAGCTTTAAAGGTGTCACATGGCCAGCAGGGAGCGCTGGCTTTGGTTGACTCCAGAAGTGACGTCAGATGACTACTTCAAAGACATATAGCACCTGCCCTGACTCACCAATGCCAGTTTCCTTTTTTCAAACCTTCATGGATCCTGAGCTTACTGTCCCCTGAGTGTGGTGGGTTTTTACAGAAACTTTCTTTGCAGTACCATGTCACCACCCATGCATTTGTGCCCCAAGCCCTGTAGGGACTGTGAGAGACAGATGTCCATCACTGACCTTCATGCTATTTGCCTTTGGTGCTTGAGTACTGACCACAGCTAAGCTCTTCATGGCCAGAGCTTGTGAAGACTGCAGTAGTAGTCGTTGATCTTGACCCCCTGCTTTCCTTCCTCTTCTGAGACCCGAACGAAGAAGCATAAAAAAACACAGGAAGCGCTTCGTCCTTGGAGTCGGCGGTAGCCAAGTAGGAGCCTGACGAACCCGATTCTGGCAGCTCCATGCCTGTTCCACAGCCGGTCCCAATGCCTGTGTTTGTATAGCTTACGGCAAAATCTGATGAGCCGACTCAACTGGCGCTGTCCCACTTTCAATTGGATGCAGTGGGACTGGTAACTCACTTTCTGCACTCCCCGTTGCCATCAACGACTCTGCCGGAGTTCCTGGCCCCAGGCACAGATCGGTCAGCCTTTCTGAAAGAAATGTTTATTATATTCACCAGGAGTCAGCGGGCCTCATGTTCATCCCCATGACACCAAACTGCATCGGCATAGTCACAGACTCCAGCCTTCACCCTGTTGGCCAACTATACAATTCTTCCATCTGCGCTGTGGCCGGCACCAGCCATGGAGCTATGAGGCTGCTTCCACCTTCACCGGAGCCGCAAGTAGAGTCGATGGTGCAGCTACCTCCTCCTCCATCTCCAGTACCTCAGTAATACCGATGCAAGAGGGAAGCTCAAAGTTTGCTCGAGGAAGAGAGTTATAGGGACAGGATACACAGTTATTTGGTTCTGATGCTTTATTTGAAGAAGAAAAGGTTGAGAACCCCTTTGGCATTCCTGGATTATTTTCTATGAGTGACCTTGACAGATCACCAGAAGTGGAAAAGGCGTTCGCTGTGGGTCCCCCTTCTACGTAAGTTCTCCCTCTTCATTCTGTCATCAAAAAAGCAACAGAAGTTCTCAATCTCCAACTTCTAATGTTTAAGTCAAAACAAATGCCCTAACTGAGGTTCTTCTACCTGCTCAACAAGCTTTTTAATGAGGCCTTGCTGGACCCCATCTAGCAGCTTGAGAATAGTAATCTTCTGCCCCAGCAGCCAATCAACTACTGGCCAGGTGCTAATGCCCTGCTCTAAGTGTCCCCACTTTTCTCTTTGCTCACCGGTCACCAGAGAAGACTTGTCATTAAGGTATCATGCTCCTCGGACTAGTTGCAAGGAACATTTCCCAACACCATGGCAGATTGAGAATCTAAGTGATTGGAAGCTTGGAGAAAGAAGGGCTTTACCACCGGCTTCAAGGCCTTGAAATTGCTGAATGTTAACTGTCTGTTGACACATTATATCCATGCCTTGTAAGGCATGGCACAGACGGTTGTTCCTCATGTTCCAGAGACTCTGCAAGACCACTTCAAGGAGGTCCTTACAGATTGCCAGAATGTGGTTCGACATCAAGTCAGACCTTGGTACTGCGGACGCTGTAGCTCATTGGAGACTAGATGGTGTCACTCGACCCACAGGATGTGCATTTCCATATGCCTATCCCGTGGTCACACTGAAAATGCTTGCAATTTTTGGTTTGCGTTACTTCCCTTTGGCTTAACATCGGCTCCTCAAGTTTTCACAAAAATGATGGACGTGGTTGCAGACCATCTCAGGTGGATAGGCATCCCCATCTTTCCGTACCCGGATGACAGTTTGCCAGAGGTGGTGTTGCATCATCTGCAGTGGGCAGCATCTGTACTGTTCGACCTGGGCTTTTCTATCAACAAGCCCAAATCTCACCTGCGGCCCTCCCAACTACTCAAGTTCATTGTGTCGGTACTGGACACCCCCTTCTCCACACCTTCACTCCAGCTCAAAGGATCAGCAACCTTCAAGTAATGGCTCTGTATTTTCACCATGGCATGCAAGTCCCAGTCCTGAGAGCCCTAAGGTTCCTTAGTCTGCTGGCTTCCTGCAGTCTCCTAGTCATGCCTGCATTTTGGCACATGAGGGCCCTGCAGTGGTGCCTCTGCGGGCTATGTCTACATTATGGGGGAGACCTATCTGACTCCATTTTGATCTCCCCCAGTTCTGCGGCATAAGTGGCTTTTGTGAGGAGACGAGGTGTACCTCTGCTGCAGGATGGCCTTCACTCCCCTTCCGACCACGACTACGGTTGTGACGGCTGCCTACATCCTTGGGCGGAGAGTCCATCTGGAGGATAAGGAGATCAGAGGCCTCCGGTCTCCGGAAGAGCAGGTCCTTCACATCAACCTGCTGGAACTGTGGGCGATTCAGCTGGTGCTCAAGGTGCTCCAAATTGTGACAGACAACACAACAGCCATGTGGTACATTAACAAGCAAGGGGGAACAGGGTATCACCTCCTTTGCCAGGAAGCGTTTGGACTTGTTTTGGGTACACTGTCAAGGGATCTGGCTCATCACCAATTAACTAGAAGGGGTCTCTGACTGTCAGACCTGACAGCATGAGTTAGCATTATCTTGCTGATCACAAGTGGCATTTTCTACTGGAAATAGTCCAGGATATCTTCAACCAGTGGGACACTCCTCAATTGGACTTGTTTGCCTCCTCTGGAAATTCCTCAATGCCAGCAGTTCTGCACCCTCCAATATCATTTGAGTGGAGCTTTGCGAGATGCTTTTCAGTTGAGGTGCAGCTTTTCAGCAGCATTATGCATTTACCCATACCTTTGATTACTCCACTTCTGAGGAAGATTCGTCACAACCTAACTCAAGTCATTATCATTGCCCCAGACTAGCCAGGAAGAGTGTGGCACAGTTCGCCTTCCTTTGAGCGTGGACATCTGTATTCATTTCAGATGCCACTTAAGGTGGTAGACGTCATTTTGTCAGTGTGCCACCCCTCCACCAAATCTGCTTACTCAAGCAGATGGAGGAACTTTGTTGCATGGTGTGTTGACAATATGCCCACCTTGCAGGTCAGCAATCTCAGGGCATGCGATATGCACTTTCTGTTGCTTTGGGGGGTGTGGGGGGGTTGTGCGATAGGAACTGTCAAGACATATTTAGCTGCCTTTTCTGCATTCCTTTGTCTGCTTGACCAGCCATCTCTTTTCAAGTCACCCACTGTCATAAGTTTTTTAAAGGGGTTGACAAATATGTATCCTCCAACTACCTTTGTTGTGCGTCAGTGGGACCTTAATTTAGTCTTGACTTTTCTTATGGTAACACGGTTTGAGCCCTTACATTGTTGTCCCTGGAAGATGTTGACTCTCATAACTGAGTTTTTGGTGGCTATCGTCTCTGCCAGATGGGTGAGCGAGTTGCAGGCTCTTTATCTGTTTCTATCCTGGCAAGTTGGTGTTGGGAACCAGATCTGCTTCCCTGCCAAACCTGGTGACATCTTTCCATCTGGGTCAGTCCATCTCCATCCCAACCTTTTTATTCGTGCCCCATCCCACTAAGGAGGGCGAGCGTTTGCATTGGTTGAATCCTAAGCAGTCAGTCAACTACTATATGGACCCCGCAATTTAACAGGTGAGGGGTCTGCAGGTAGCTAGAGTGTCAAACAGAAAGATCGTTACTGCAGGTAAGTAACTTTTTCTTCTTCTCCCTTCCCTATGCTTAACTTTTTTTTGAAGCTCAAAACCGCATCCTCTTGACTTGTCAGCCGATTTGTGTGGACATCCACTGGTTTCTCATTTTTCCACACCTCTTTCCCTTCTCTTCAATTTCCTCCCTTCACCCGGTTCTCCATATCTTCTTTCTCTGGAAAGGCATTCATTTGCATATAGTACATTACAAATATTAAATCAATAGAAATAAACGAGCAAACTAATATTGCCAGCTGCTTTTGACTGCCTGATTCTGAGGTCAAAACAGATCGGCACGTCATAGCTTTATGAGGAGCATGAACACATTTATGAAACTCTCTTAATCTTTCAATAAAATTTCTTAAACCGCTTGTTTGTTTTTCAAGGACTCTAGCCCTTACAAAGAGAGTACATAAACTGATTCTGAAAACAATTTCTATACTCTACATCTGTTAAAATATAAATTCCAGGACAGCAAGAAATGTATTGCATATCTATGTTGAAATATGTTCTTGTGAATTTTTTAATTGTGGTGTTGATTATATGTTAATGATAGTGCTTTTACGTCAAATAAGGGTTTAATATGTATTTGAAAGTGAAGCGAATGAACACAACGAATACATCAGTGTGTTCTTGAATAAATAATTGTTGAAATCCATGGTCATTGATGAAACCCTGTATAGTCAGAACTCAATTTTTCACAAGGCTTCTCAAGGGCATATCTCAGATCACTTGGACTTCATGTTTGGTCCTGATCCGTGGTATATTTTGGCAGTGCCGTGATCACACAGTCCACTTGTCGGATGGACCTTACACCAGCCTATATTACATCAGTCCCTTCCATGATCGGCTCTTCCTGCAGGGTTGGCGCTTCCTTCCCTCACTCTCAGGTGGGATGTCTTGGCTCCCAGGAAAGTCCAGTATTTCCTCCTTCAAACCAGACTCCAGGCGATGTTTTCTCACCTCCGAGGAGTTAGCTGTCTGTGTGACACCACCCTTGGCAGCTTAGTACTCCCCGAATTGTCTGCGGAGTACTTCCTCTCAGTAGAAGAGACTGCAACAATGAACACCAATGGGTTTGGGGCTCCCATCTTATACCAATTTTGCAGACGGAGGATGTGTATTTGAGGTCTGCTTCCTTGGCAATTTCATGAGTTTTCGCCAGGTCAACTTCCAGACCTGGCCTTTGTCTGCAGTGATGCTCTGCTTACCACAACAGCCTCCATTTGGAGTGCCCACCACGGAAGTTCAAAGAGCAAGCTGTACCCCAGCTATTTATGACCTCGTCTGACAGAGATCAGGAACAGAACAAGCATTTGCTATGCAATAGGTCTCATATTCACGTGAGTTAAAGCTATTATAAATGGTACTGCCTTTTATTTATGATTTGGGTTTTTAAACATAAATAAAATGCATTGTCATTTATAATACGAATAGCTGAAACTCTTGCAAATACGAGACCTATTGCATTGCAACAAAGGGCCTTCTCACCTGCTTTTTAGTAGTTAAATATCAGAGGAAGAGACCGGCCTGCGATGTCTTCAAAGTAGTGATAAATAGTGCAGTGAAGAAGATGTGTAAGTGTTGTACATTACACAGACACAAAGTGTTAAGTGAGAGTTAAATATGATCCGAGCTATAAACACTAACAAAGCACTCCAACACCTTTCGCACTGTGAAAACTCTGTCGCGGCTCAGGAGGAAGAGCGGTGGGGGGGCTATTTCCTGCCCTCTCTGTGATTTGAGTGCAGTGTGACATTACGTAATGTCATTGCTATCTTTGGCCTAATAAACACTCAAGCTGTATTAGGGTCCTGGCTTCAACTCCTGGTGCAGGGTGGGATGTGCTTTATGGCACGCATGAAGGGAGGGATTTTCTTGGCTGCAGCTCCTGCCTCATACAGTGCCCCTGCTATTACTAGTGAGCGAGGGGTGCTGAGGTGGTGGTGGTGGTATTGGTGGTGGTGGTACTAGTGGTGGTGGTATTTTTTTTATTTTTTTTTTTTTAAACCTTTATTTGTGCATATGAAAAGGACAAATACGGGCCTACAACCATCAGGCCGGCCACAAAACGGTTAAGCACTGAGACACACATTACAACCCCTGTGCGTCAATGGTCAAGATTAGCAACGATTCAAGAGTTATACACTGGAGAGATCCTTGACACCAGGGGAAGGAGAAGTAAAGGTTAATTTTAAGGTTTTCAAAATAATTTTATCGAGGAAAAAGTCAGTAGAGGATAGAACCAAGGAGATTCGAGTCCGCAAGATGGCTTCATCACACGGGAGAGCAGCAGCATCATTAAAACGGCCATAGAAAATCTCAGACAGTGAGGCGATGCAGTTATATAACAGGATAGTCACATGAGTAAATACGCACCCCTCCAAAGCCGCCCTCACTCAATCCACCCCACACCCGGACCCCGAATCGGAAACAAGTATAGCGCAGAGACATAGAAGAAAGAGGCCCATAGAACTAAAAAGAAAAGGTAATTTACCCCCCCACCCTACACCAATGCGGAGGCTACGGCCTGCCCCCCCCCGGCATAGTGCCTGTCGCCCAATGAACCCGAAATATAGACAAGAGAGAAAGTAGGAATAGAGTAAAGAAAATAAGAAAACAAAGAAGAAAGCGGGGAGGAGCCCACGTAACCTCGGAGCGCCCGAAACCACCGGCCAACTACGTCTCCACACACTAAGAACCCACTACACCCAAAGGCGGTCGTGTGAAGATAACGTGTCACAACAATATAAATGAAGGCAGACAAATCGCGACGAGTGCGCACAACAAATGCAGACAGTTCCAGTCCCAGTCCAGCCCATCCGTGACACCATGGTGATAGAAATCAATCTAGCCCTGGCCCGATCGCGGGCGTAAGATTAGACTAGCCCCCACATGAAGGCCCCGCAGCCCGTGCAGACAAAGACAATATGGCCGCTTGGGAGAAGATGGAGAAGTAGAGTCACAAAATGGCCGCCGATCATTGTTTGAGGTCCCCTTGTGCACCATATAAAATCCAGACCTGGCCTGTAAAGTACAGGAGTTCCACATAAAAGAAGCCGTAGGCCACCGTGAACGGTTCCTCGAGGACGTCAGGTGTCGCTCAGCTGGATACTCTTGCGGACGCGGTGAGGCAGGCAACAACAAAGCAGGCAGCAATGAACGGGGAAACAAAGTGTCCACAATTGAGCAGGAGATCGATTGATCCTGGGTGCCGGGAAAGCCAGATGCAGACACCAGTGTAGCACGGTTATACACAGTCGTTGCGTCCCCGCAAGAGGACAGAAGCACTGGCAGACCCACGTCTTGTTGAGAACAAACGGGGCGCTCACGACCCGCAGCCGACAGTATGGAGTCGAACCGCTCACTCAGCGTTTGCAAGCCAACACACAATTGCAGACGAAGGTCCCGCAGGGCAGCCAGAACGGAGCCGCATGTCAGCGGAAGCTGCGCCCCCACATCGGCAGCAATCCGGGACGGCACTGTGGAGCTGGAGTCTGGTAGAGGGAGGGCGAAGCGGGCAGCGAGCGAGACCGGAGCATCGCCCCCCAGCAGCGAGCAGGCAATCAACGCCATGTTTTACCGCTGAACGGTACAGTGGCCAGGGGGGGGGTCGTAACAAGGAGGCAATTCCACGCAGGTCTGCGCCGCAACAGGTGAAAGCCAACAGTCGCTTCCCCTCCCTCGGACTCTCTTTGCAGCCGACTAGGCAATAGAAGAAGGGGGTCCGCAGCCTTCCACAGCGCGGGCCACAGAGCGAAGCAGGCGACCCGCCACACCGGGGCTTACCCTATAACTCCAGCCCGTCAGGTGAAAGGTGAAGGAGGTGTCCGGGCGTCTCTCCCCCGGCTCATCTGGCGACAATCCGTGGTGTGAGGCGGGATCGGGGCCGCGGGGCTCAGATTTGCGCCGGGGGTCCAGTGACTGCGGAGCTTCCAGGGGGCCGGCCAAGGCCACAATAGAGCAGGGGTCCAGCGCGGAGAACAAAGGCACCAAGAACTCCGGCATCCGGGCGGGCTCAGACTCCGGGAAAGCGGCGGCGCGGTCAGCGCGTCGTCGCGCACGTTGCACCTCGAAAATCGGCGAGGATAGGAATCAGGATGATAGTCCGAGGCCAAGGGCCGGCGGAGCCGGGCGCTCAAGCGTCTGCTCCGGTCGCCATCTTGGCTCCTCCTCCAGTGGTGGTGGTATTGATGGTATTGGTGGTGGTGTTATTGGTGGTGGTATTGGTGGTACTGGTGTTGGTGGCGGTACTGGTGGTACTGTTGGTGGTGGTGGTCCTGGCAGTACTGGTACTCATGGTACTGGTGGTGGTGGTGGTACTGGTGGTGATGGTGGTACTGGTGGTTGTACTGGTAGTGGTGGTACTGATGGTGGTACTGGTAGTGGTGGTCCTGGTGGCACTGGTGGTGGTGGTACTGGTGGCAGTGGTGGTACTGGTGGTGGTACTGGTGGTACTAATGGTGATGGAGGTAGTGGTGGTACTGGTGGTGGTGGTGGTACTGGTAGTATTGGTGGTGGTACTGATGGTACTTGTACTGGTGGTGGTACCGGTGGTGGTGGTACTGGTGGTGGTTGTGGTACTGGTGAAGGTGGTGGTATTGGTGGTGGTGGTGGTACTGGTGGTAGTGGTGGTACTGGTACTGGTGGTGGTACTGGTACTGGTTGTGGTGGTATTGGTAGTGGTAGTATTGGTGGTGCTACTGGTACAGGTGGTATTGGTGGTGGTGGTACTGGTGGTGATGATGGTACTGGTGGTGGTACTGGTGGTGGTACTGGTGGTGGTTGTGGTATTGGTGGTGGTACTGGTGGTGGTGGTAGTGGTATTGAGTTGGCGGTGGTACTGGTGGTGGTGGTCCTGATGAAGGTTGTGGTACTGGTGGTGGTACTAGTACTGGTGGTGGTACTGGTGGTGGTGGTAGTGGCGGTATTGGTGCTGGTACTGGTCGAATTGGTGGTGGTACTGGTGGTGGTAATGGTGGTACTGGTGGTGGTGTTACTGGTACAGGTGGTACTGGTGGTGGTTGTTGTCATGGTGGTAGTGGTGGTGGTTGTGGTACTGGTGGTGGTGGTACTGGCGGTGGTTGTGGTACTGGTTGTGGTACTAGTGGTGGTGGGGGTACTGGTGGTGATGATGGTACTGATGGTGGTTGTGGTATTGGTGGTGGTGGTGGTACTGATGGTGGTGGTGGGGTGGTGGCGGTATTGAGTTGGCGGTGGTACTGGTGGTGGTGGTGGTACTGATGAAGGTTGTGGTACTGGTGGTGGTACTAGTACTGATAGTGGTGGTGGTGGTAGTGGTGGTGGCGGTATTGGTGCTGGTGGTATTGGTGGTGGTACTGGTGGTGGTAATGGTGGTACTGGTGGTGGTGATGGTACTGGTGATGGTGTTACTGGTACAGGTGGTACTGGTGGTGGTTGTAGTCATGGTGGTAGTGGTAGTGGTTGTGGTACTGGTGGTGGTACTGGTGGTGGTTGTGGTACTGGTGGTGGTGGTACTGGTGGTGGTGGTACTGGTGGTACTGGTGGTGGTGGTACTGGTGGTGGTACTGGCACTGGTGGTACTGGTGGTACTGGTGGTGGTGGTATTGGTGGTGGTACTGGTGGTATTGTGTGGAAATGAGCCCTTTTAGAGACCCACCGGTGCAGGGGTTCACCCTTATCTGTCCACTGGTTCTTAAACCAACAAAGTAGAGATTGGCACGGAAGCTGGAATATCAAATAACAAGTTTATTAACCTCTCATGAGTGGGACTACGTCAATACAATACCCGCAGGCCACTGTTGAAGGAAGTCCATAAGATACAGAAACCAAGGGTCTTTTATACCCTATTTACCGCTGAGTAAGCATGGAGACTCAAAGAGGAGGTACAGGCATATACAGGAATAGAGTTTGACTAATATGGGCATACAGAAATTGCTTGGTCAACAAAGTGGGAGGGCAGATGTACTGCTTACTTCAGTTGGAGTAGCCTGACAGTTACAGTCTAAGACAGGGGCATTCTAGCAGCTACAGGCCTTTCTGAGCATGCACAGTGCTCTGGCTCAGTACTGAAGGAGTTAACTATAGTTGATGACTCAAGCAGAATAGAAAAGCAGGTAACAGTGAAGACGGAAGAACCACATGGCTAACGAAAATGGACGAAGAGATAAAGTGGGAGAACCCACTTAGTACCTCGCACTATTCACTAGTTGAGGAAATTCCCCAACCGTAACGTCTCGAAATTAAGTGTAAGTTCTTAATGAATAACATGCAACAAAAATATTTAATTATACCAATCATAGTACGGTTATCCAATCATTATTTAAACATTGTTGGTGAAACAATTCTGTTGTACATCATATTAATACTTCTTAATTAGGTGTACATTGAACATGAAACATAAAACATGAAGTAATAACATTGAGGACAGTGCAGTAATGAAGGTTTTTTTCATATCGTTGGAGAAAGTGCCCATTGCATTTCGGGATTTTTAAATCCCTTCGTCAGGGGACAACCTAAAATAAATATAAAAATTGTAAATGCTTAATGTGGTTTGCAGCAATGTGAAGTCGGTGATGCTATGGTGGATATTAGTTTGTGCGTGGATTCATGCCGGTGACCGTTGAAAGTTTCTATTACCAAGGCGGTGAGTATAATGTTAAGGGATGATGAAAAGAGGGAAGTAGGCAGTGGAAGACACGGAACCCAAAGTGCAAGTGGCTGTTAAGGTTTTGGTATCGACAAAGCATGAAAGTACTGAAAAAAACATCCAATGTAGTTAGTGAGGCATTGGGAAGATGACAGCGAACATAGATGATGCCAAAAATCCAAAGAGTGGGAAGATATGGTTAACAAGATGATTAGAGGCAATACATCTATCTCTCTCACCGCCACTTTCCACAACTTTCAACGGTCACCGGCATGAATCCACGCACAAACTAATACCCACCATAGCATCACCGACTTCACATTGCTGCAAACCACATTAAGCATTTACAATTTTTGTATTTATTTTAGGTTGGCCCCTGACGAAGGAATTTAAAAATCCCGAAATGCATTGGGCACTTTCACCAACGATATGAAAAAAACCTTCATTACTGCACTGTCCTCAACGTTATTACTTCATGTTCTATGTTTCATGTTCAATGTACACCTAATTAAGAAGTATTAATATGATGTACAACAGAATTGTTTCACCAACAATGTTTAAATAATGATTGGATAACCGTACTATTATTGGTATAATTAAATATACCATTTTGTTTATGGATGCCACAAACAAAATGGCTTCGGCTCATGCTAACGGTAATTACTACGATTTCCACAGATTTCCCTTTTAGCATTAGCTGAAGACATTTGCTATGCAATAGAGGAAACATGGAAAATATCTTGCACATCTATTCTCCTCAGGTTATTGATATCCTGGTCTATTACTAGTTGGGCATTTGCATTCTGAACATTTCGTTTCATAGGGAACAGAGCATTGGGCCACATTGTATACAAAGTCAGCAGGAAGAAAGGATCGCAACAATTATATTTATAGGGTTGATAATAACTTCCAGCCCCAGACGGAAAACAGTGTCCAAAGCCAACCAGTCCAAGTCCATGTCCCTGAGTTCTGGAAACAATCTTTGTTTTGGGGGACCAGGAGAACCAAACGGGGCCATGGAAATTAGGACTAGGAGCCGCAAAGGGCTGCTCCTCCTCAAAAATGGGACGACCAAAGGCGTACATTGCTAACAAAAAAGTACTTGGGGAATTGAAGCCACTGTACAACCAGCCAAAGGAGAGTCTTCTCCGTGTGTCCGTATGAGCCTCACAGGCAGGCTCTTATCGTTCATCAAATGTTCACTTCTCCCACGGTGGGGCTGCACAACTTGCAACCCAGGAAAACGATCACTGTCCAGGCTTAAGGGAAAAGTCTTTCTTTCAGGATAGGGCAATCCCCCTCCAGGGCAAATACCCTCAATGATCCTGTCCAGTGTCTCAGGCAGTGCACCAGTATTCTTCACTCTAATCTAACAGGCACCAGAGGCACAGCACCTGTACCCTGAACTCAAGACCTTCCCTAACTCCTCTACTGCTCTGCTGGTGCACTGCTCTTTCGTAGGGGCCGCAGATTGTACCTAGTATGCTCAGGCACCTCTTGATCAACAAACAGAGGTGCAGGCTCACTTTCAGTTGGGGACCGAAACTCAGAGGCCTGATACACAGATCTGAAGCAACCCTTGTTTCAGAGGGGGTCACCTCAAGCAAAACCTCCTTGCCATCCTTGTCGGTCTGTGCCTCTCTCAGCTGGGCATCAGGAAAAAAGGAATCCGCTCTCCGTCCTGAATTGTGACCCCGTCTTTCGCCCAAGAGTCGTATGGCAGTGGCAGGGGTACATGCTTCTTCACTTCTTCCACCTTCACCGCTATTATAGTTGCCAGCAACGCCTGTGCTGGTTCCCTGGTTGGATCTGATACCCTGACCTTTCTGGCAATGGTTGTAGGGCAGCAGATATCTTTTAGTAACCAGAACAGAAATCTTTAGACACAACATACAAATAATCAATAAAAAGAGGGCATTCAATCTCAGAAAAGTGCCTAGGTCTCGGGACACCCCACACATTAACTGGGCATCCAAATACTACTTCATATGGCGATAATCCGGTCCTAAAGTGTACCGTCACCCTTATGGACCTATTACCGAGTATAAAACAAACTTTTAGTGAACTGGCAAGGGTAAACTTAATTTTTCTCTCCCAATCCCAAGCAGCCGGGAAAGTCTGTATTCATTTACTAAACATAATCTGAATCCTTACATTAGTGTATTCCTATATTATTCATCTGAGGAACCTAAAAAAAAAGGAATTTCAAAACAACTATTCTTTGGTGTTTCTTGTGTTAGCAAGCTTGTGTTCCATAAATCATTTAGTTCACAACACGTCTTCTACTTTTTTCACTACTGTACAGAACTGTGGACAATCCTAGAATTATTTTCCTTATGTAAGAACAACTATATGTTTCGCTTATGACCATGCTCTCATGGTATAGGTGTAACAGGAAACCCTAAAACTGTGAACGTAACAGAGATCTGTATTGCATGAATAACTGACAAATTAATCCTAACATAGTAAGTACATAAATCTTTCCAGCAGAACTTATTTTGGTAAACAAACTCCTATAAGGCTATATTTGTCTTCAAAATGTTTGCTAAGGATCACACGGGCATTTTCCCTAGTATTGTGAACCATGTGTATACTACCTTTCATGATCTGGACTATGTAACATTTCATTCAAGGGAAAAACCTATTCGCCAGCTCTAATAAGGGCTGTCAGCTCAATTACACTGACTAACTGATATAGGGCTCATGATGCCTCTGCGACTTTGCGTAGTGCTGAAATAACATCAGCAATAATGGTGTTGCCACCTAGGAATTTTGGAACAAAAACCACCCACATATAGTTTCCCTTAAAGGTCAAATAAGGGAACATCAGTTTATTCTACCCATCCTTTCATTCTTATCTAATTCCATACTACATCAGTTTACAGACAGGATGGGCAGTAACATGGCGTATTTATTCATTGTGTTAATTCTAACAATTTGTTCAAACAATATTACGTAATAGCCAATTAGACTTGTACTGGTGAGGTGCTTTGCCTCTATTTATTCAAAAACATATTCACAGCATCCTGTGAAATTAATGACTAAAGCAAGCCAAACCGATTGTCTCATGGACGTTCCTAGACAGCTTAGACAGGCCTGAGAGAGAGAGAGAGAACACACAACAACAAGCTGCCCTGCATACATTCCATGCAGAATAACTCCCAATAATATACCAAGCACAAAAACAGTGTGTTTTTTAATTTTGCTTACCCTTAATTTGCCCAGGAGCTAGTCTCTTACGCTGGTCTCCTACCCCCCTTCGACAGTAGGTAACCTAAGCAGGTGACCTGTCGACAATATTTACCCCCTTTTTGGTAGTTGGGCACGGACAGACTTGTAGGAGATAAATAGCTAGGGGAATCCATACCAAGGAGGCCATGTCCAATACTATTGGACTGTTCCACTTGGTAAATTTTGGTGTACAAGCACATTGAGCTAACTAGAAAACATTAATCCAATAACCAACTACCGATTATTTTAGCTATTGTGCTGTTTTAACATGATGGTGCATGAATGCAAGCTTTATTTCATGGCCTCCTTATCTTAGCCCTGGCCCAGCAACCTTAAGTCGAAACCATTATTTCTGTATGCATGGCAGAGCTGTTCTCTGTACATGGCCCACAGAGGCTGCTGCCCCCCCTTCTCTCTTATGACTTCATAGAACCTGCCTCGTCTTTTGCCAAAAATAATAAGCAAAGCTTCTCTTTCTCTCTCTACGCCCTAACCCCTTCCCTCGGAATGTCTTCCAAGGGCGAAGTGCCAGAACAAGCCTGCCATAAATAACCCCTCCTGTGTGGGCATTTTGCTCTTAGCCGTGCTAGTTGGCTAAATACAAAACTTGGCCTCTGACCCTTAAACCTGTGTTCCCTCGTCTGAGGAAAGCTATTCCCATGTGGCCATTACAATTAAAAGTAACTCTTCGCATGACTGAGGGGCATCCCTGCTCCGTGCCTGTGTGCTGATATTTTCAAAGGTAGGATGTAACTTTTACTCTTTATATTTTTTTTATTCTTGTGCACTGTGCTTTTCTAGCACCTAAAAAACTGGCTAAAAATTTTAGTTTTCAGAATGCCATAATGCGCCCAGAACTATTGTGCATTAAGGCGTACAATGGAATTCACATGTCTCTAGAGCTACTCTTTTTATATAGCTTTTAATTGTATTTGAGACTGCAGGCATTAGGCCATACTAGAAATCATATTTACAGTAATATTGTCATTGTTAGAGAAACTAATATTCACCTTCTTAATTTTGATGCACAATAGATTTAACCATTGAGACATTGAAATCTTAACGCACACTTTGCACAGGGTAATTTTCTACATTGCTAAATATTATTAAACTTTCACAATTGTGTTATTAGACATTATAAAGATCATAATAATGCAAAAACGATTTTAGTACAATGACTTTTAATATTTTTTTTCATGTAGTCATTTTTTGAATAATGATCACTAACCCTTTTGTTGTTTCTACATATGAAAAGCAAGCCTCATTCCTTTCCTTTTGTCCTTAAATGCATTTATTTAGAACAGTTTACAAAACTTATTTTGAAACTAAGCACAGAAGCTTTACTGAAACATAAAAAGTTTGTTTCACTTTGTCTTTTAAAAAACAGTAATTATTTACCATCAGATCCATAGATGTGCTTCTTAGGAAAGCAACAAGAAAGAAAGTCCTTACTTTTATCCACAATAATGAAGCTGTATTTCTAACTTTCAAAATTAGTAGTCTTTAATGCATGTGTTTTTATGCCATTTTGTACTAACTTAAAACCTAGTTGCCACAGCGTTTATTTGTAGCTTGTGCCTGGGTAAAGCCTGTGTTATTTATTCAGCTGTGTTTTATGACCGGCAGGCGTTAGGTTCTTTTGCAGGAGAGAATGCATCGTGTTCTAGGACTGATAAATCCTGTCTGACAATTAATGACACAGGGCCCCTTATAATGCCAACTGTTAAAGTGTAATTCTTCCAATGGCATCTGCAGAACATAATGACGATAAAAAACCAAATTGAGCTCATTCCAAACATTTTCAATAAGGGGCCACACACTCATAGCACACAACACAGATTGCTGAGGCAAGCCATTCTTACACAAAGCGCACAGTCGCTACTCACTCAAACAAGTACTTCACAATTACCACCGGTGTCAGTCCACAAACCTCATAGACACTCAAACACACAATCAAACCACAAATCAACACCAGGACAAAAACAAGAGGCAACCCACAGACTGTACTCAGACCAAACCGTTTGTAAGTCATATTTAAAAACAAAGGAGCTCTCAAAAGCAGTCCAGAGACTGCACCAAAACAATTAAACAGCCCAAAGACTGTTCCGTATTCAAGAAGACAGGCTCTAGCCCGAGACCTTTTCCAAAATACGTGAAGTAACAATTGTTCTGGCAGAGTGTTCGCAAACAGTCTGTGGCTTTACCAAATCATACTTATTCCAGAAAGCATGCCGATTACAGGGGTCTGCAGCCCCAATCAAAACAAAACAGGGTAAAACCTCCAGACCTTTGCAAGAAGAGACCGAATTACCAATTGGCCTGGCGGAACACTCAAAACCGCTCCGTATCACCACTTACGAATTTTACTTAGTGCGTAGATCAGGATCCTTTTTTTATATATTTGTTCCACAGTTGTAGGAGAGTGGAATCTGACTAATGGTTGCCCCCAACTTTTTGCCTGGTATTCAAGTGGTTTTTGACTAGTCTGGCTGGGATCCTGCTATCCAGGACCCCAGCCTATCTGCTTTCTCCCTAAAACTGATGTAAAGTACTCTAAGTACAAACCTAATTGGATGCTGGGCATGCCCTACCAGTCCCTTGTAGATGGTACCCTAGGTACCCGGGGCATGGGTCCCCCAGTAGGCCTACCAGGGCTGCAGCACTTATTGTGCCACCCTGGGACAGCCACCCAAACTGACACCACCAGACCACTGCTGTAGTCTGGGTAAGGTGGTGCTAGCACCCCTTACAGGGATGTAGGTACCCTATATCCCATACCATTACAACACATATACTCTCATAGGTCACCCCTATGGCAGGCCCTGGTAATCCTACAGGGCTGGGTGCTGAGGTATGTGTGAGGGGGGACCCCTACGTGAGTAGGACCTCTCTGCAACCTTCGTAAAACCGTTACTGGGTTGTTTGTAGTGTAGCCATACCATATACTCTTAACCGCATTATAAGTCAATCGCGTCATCACGATAACTTGAGAATGGCTACACAGAACCATATCGTGTTTGGTGTCAAACATGAAGGAATCATACCCCCAGTCCAGCCATGGGCATGGGGGCACGATTCCCCCTTGCTAGGAGGGTGATATGGGAAAAGCGGTAGAATTTAGACACCAATTTAAAAGTGCACATGTACCACAAAATGGCTACTGTCCGCCACCTACACGACTCTGGCTGGCTGTTGCTGGGGAAAACCCCAGCCTCGCCATCTGGACAATAGGGCTCCTGTGGCAGGGAGGTGCCAGCACCTCCCCAGACAGGATATGTGGATTGGAACAGGGTGGGTGCACCAAATGTCCATTCAGAGTTGCACGTAGGCAGCTGCAGAGCCCCAATTCTGCATACACCGCCTGGAACCGGTTCAGGGGCATCCTGCCCCTCGCCCAGGCGGGAAACACACAAAGGGGAGTGGGTGTAGCCACCCTTTCCCGCCTCTACTCTGATTGGTAGGCTCTATTTGGGACCATCCCCTAATCTTGGGGATATATGGGAATAACTTTGCCCTAGAGCCTTAGATTCGTCCAGAACTTCACAGAACTGACCTTCGACGAGCTGCTGCCCAGATGACTGAAGAAATCTCCCTTGGGATAAAGGAGTTATCCCCCTGCTTGGCAGGCACCTAAAAGACTGCAAGATACCCGGTTGGAACTTCGCTGCTCTCACGAACTTCGACGCCTTCCATCAACCTTGAGGTGGGTCTCCAGTGCATCCCAGAGTCCTGTGAGCGTGCCCAGCAAGCCTGAGCACCGTGGACCACGTGGGTGCCGAGATCCCTGCATACCCCGAGACCCCGGCCACCTCTTGCATAGCACACGACCCCGACCAGTGGGGAAGTTGTGCTTTGGCCCATTTCTGAGCCAACCTTTCAAGCAGCATCCGTGCCAAAACTCAGCTCCCTAGTCCGCTCCGGTGGCCCGTGGGAGCCCTTTTACGCACTCCATTTTGCTGCCCTCCGCGGTCCCTTGTCTCTCGACTTGTGGGCCCTGACGGAGGAAAACCTATCTTTCCAAGAGTTCCCCTGGTTGCTCCAGGCCTGCTCTGCGCTCCCTGCAAAGGTGAGCACCCTCAGACCTCGTGGGTCTGCACCAGCAGCTGCTTTGTTCATCTTGCGTGGGTTGCGGTTGCCAATGCTTAGTGGATCCAATCGGGACGCTAACACCGCAGCGACCCTCAGCCGACGTGGGACAGTCGCCCTCCAGAAGCTGGCCTTCCTTGAAGCCTCCCGGAGCCCGTGACTGCAGAGCCCAGCTGTACCTTCTACACCTGAAGCACCCGACATCCACGAGCTCCTTCCTGTGAGCTCCCTGGTCACTTGGCTGTGACCCAGACTCTGTCCCCTCTGCTTTCAGGTTCATCTTTATCTTCTCTTCAACTTTAATCTTCACGACTTCAACAACGCTTTCAGCTAGCAGCAGTTTGGACTACTTTTCCATAGAAAATCAGCCCGCGACCCGACACCAGAATCGACCTATGCACCCGGCTTCCCTGGGGCAGGTAACAGTGGTACTTCGGTACTCCCGTGGTGGTGGGCTCTCCAAAGCCTTAAGTCTCAAGCCTTAACTTTGTACTGTTGCTAGAAGTGTCCTTAAGCTTTAAATATTCAACCGCGACATTCTCCATAGGCTAACATTGCGATCCCGATAGCAGCTCTTTGCACTGCACGCGTCTCCCGTGGGTCCCCTTCCTCTTAACTGTGGGTGGATTCTGAAGGGGCAAGCGATCCTGAATGCCCTAGGCATTGCCTGTAGAATTGTCGTGGTTCTCATACCACTATTTTAGTATATGGTTTGGTCCCCCCCTGGGTCCCATTGATTTCTGTGCTATTTATTGTGTTTATAAATGCTTGTTTGAATTGTAACTTTGCCACTAGCCACATAAAGTGACTGTGGGATTCTGTCTAGAATAAATACATATATTTTATATATATATACCTGTGTGGGCTACTCTTTCATTTGGTTATTCAAGAGGTTATTATGGTATAACAATAAGCTTAACACTCCTTCAAGACTTAGCCTGAAGGCTGCTCTCCACAGCTACCACTAGGATAGCTTTCTTTAAAGGTTGTCTTAAACCTATCATCAATAAGAGTCGAATTGGACTGGTGCAAGGTGTCCCTATAACTAGGAACAGCATATGCCAGGCCAACATCTCACATTGGTGTGCAGCGGTTGGATTCAAGCTTGCCATTGTTTTACCAGATAACAAATTGAATTTCTAAAGTGAAAGCCACTTGGTACCAAAGGTACATATAAATTCAAGCTAGAATACAATAAGTTCTACTGAACTTAGAGTTGTGTGTAGAGGGTTTAGCACACCTTGACTACAACTCAAGAGAGGGTTCAGTAGGCCACACTTAGTGTAGGTAGATACACCACTATCACTACACTAAACATGTCTTCAGGTGCAGGTGCCACTAAGGCTATGGAAGGACCCCAGAGGGTCCCAGTTGATAAATATGATCATCTCTCCTTTGCAGAGCTCAGGGAGATGTGCACCCTCAGAAAACTGAAGACAAACAAGGGTGCTAACACCCAACGCCTTAGGGAAATCCTGCTCATTGCAGACTTTATGGAAAGCATAGGGTCTAGTGGGGTTGACAGGCGAGGTGGGCATCCATCAGAAGAGGACCCTCTAGTGGGGGACTCTGATGAGGACCAGGAAGAGGATGAAAGTCCTGACCTGGAAGAAACAAACCACTCACAACGTGGAGGTGAAGGCCCAAGAGGCACTCCCTCCATCCCTAGTGGGAGAGTGGTGGGTCCAAGAAGGAGCAGATCCCCCTCAGTGGGATCCAACCATTCTCAGGGATCCAAAGGGTCCCCTGCCTCTTCTCAGAGAAGAGAATCCTCCCATGAGAGGACATGCAGACTGATCAAATTTGAGCAGGCTAAGCTTCAGCTTAAAAGAGAACAGTTAGCATTGGACAGGGAAGCCCTGGAGCTTCAGAAAGCTTCAATAAAGTGGGGTCTAGAGACCCCTGGTGGCAGTAAGGAAACCCCTAGAGTTAGAGAGAAAGTCCCTGACAATAGGAACCTCCACAAGATTGTGCCCCCCTATCAGAATGGGGATGATATCCACAAATGGATATCTGCTCTTGAAAGGGCCTGTAAAGTACAAAGGGTCCCAATAGAGCAGTGGGCAGCAATCCTGTGGCTCTCCTTTTCAGATAAAGGTAGAGACAAGCTCCTCTCTGTAAGAGAAGAGGATGCAGATGATTATTATATCTTGAAAGCTGCTTTAATAGATGGGTTTGGCTTAACCACTGATCAATACAGACTTACGTTCAGAGACACCCAGAAAGCACAGAATCAAGATTGGGTAGACTTTGTGGATTGTGCAACCAAGGCACTGGAAGGTTGGTTAAATGGCAGTAAAGTTAATGATTATCAAGGATTGTATAATCTCATAATGAGGGAGCAGATTCTTAATAATTGTCAAAACCAACTTTTACACCAGCACCTGGTGGACTCTGATCTGACCTCTCCCCAAGAATTGGGAAAGAAGGCAGACAAATGGGTCAGAACCAGGATTAGGCCTAAGAACCAAGTTGGTGACCAAAAGAAGGATTCCACTAAGCCCAAAGAGAAAGGTGGGGATGATAAACAAGAAAAGTCCTCTGAAGGGCCCCAAAAACCCAGTGCTGGGGGTGGGTCCCAAAATACTTCCTCTAATAACAAGAAACCATATTGCCATGTGTGTAAGCAACCTGGCCACTGGAAAACTGACTCCAGCTGTCCAAAGAATGGCAATAAAGAAAATGTTCCTCCAAAAGCAGCTCCAACACCTCCTGTTGCTGCTAGTAGTAATCCCCCAGGTGGTGGGAGTGCACCCAAAAATTTAGTTGGGATTTCTTGGGGAACTCAGGGGGACTCTGGCCTATCCAGGTCCCCTACTCAAGCAACTATGGTCTGTGATAGTGGCATGGGGTTTGCCAACTTTACCATGAGCCCCAGTATTTTGGGCAGGTACAGACAAGAACCAATAATCAATGGTCTGAAGGCTGTGGCCTATAAGGACACAGGGGCAGTGTCACCATGGTGACCAAGAGGCTAGTGCCCCTAGATCAGCTTTTACCTGGGTTTAGCTACCAGGTGACCAACATAGATGGAATCAGGACAGATCATCCCATGGCAGTGATAAATCTCAGCTGGGGAGGGGTCACTGGCCCCAAGAGAGTGGCAGTGTCCCCAAACTTGCCCGTAGATTGTCTACTGGGGAATGATCTGGAAATCTCAGCCTGGGCTGAGGTTGACCACAAGGCCCATTTGAAAATGGTAGGAATCACTGAGAGAGTGGATGAGACCCTTAGGGCCTCACCTCCACCCCAGGAGAAAATAGAAAGAGTGAAGCCTGAAACTATGGATCACTCTACCCAAACAGAGAGCATAGGGGAAGAGGAACAGTCCTCCCCCCACCAGACTAAAGGTAAGGGTCAAGTTTCTCAGGGAACTGATCCTGCCCCTTGTGAAGTAACTGCCCCAGAAGTGGACAGGCCTGACCTGCCCACCTCTCTGATGGCAGGTTACCCTTCCAAGGTGGTACCCAGTCTGGAGCAGGTATCCTGTCCCTCTCTACCCTGCCACAGTCAGCCCAGGGCTGCAGAGGTCAGGGAGGTCAGTGGACCCTTAATGGGCCCCTGTCCAGAGGAACCCCCTCATCAGCAGATTAGGGACACCCAGCAGAGTAGTTTCAGCCAGGTGCATATTCCTCTACAAACTGAGGGATCTCCCTTACCCTTAGGTATAGGCACCCCTCAAATGGATGATGTTGAGCACAGGGAAACCTGGGGCATAGTTGCCCCAAACCTTCCAGTGCCCTCCACTATTCCAGCCAAAGGGATCCAACCCCCAGCTGTAGGCAGCCAGAGGTTGACCCTCAGGGCCAGATATGACACAGTCCTGGGCAGAAAGGCTTCCATAGTGGCCAGTGATCTGAGGAGGTTGAGACCAACCCAAGTAGGGTCTCACTTCCAGACTCAGACACCCCACCAGCCCACCTCTGACCCAAAAACCAATACAGGTAATTTCCCTAGACTTTGGAGAAATTCTAGAACCCCTTGGGGTAGGATTTCCCAAGTGGACCATGACACAGGGAGCAACCATGTTAGTACAGGTTCTTCCTTATATGGCCACTCTGGACAAGGATAGCCTTATCTCCTTTCGTTTGGGGGGGGGTTATGTAGGAGAGTGGAATCTGACTAATGGTTGCCCCCAACTTTTTGCCTGGTATTCAAGTGGTTTTTGACTAGTCTGGCTGGGATCCTGCTATCCAGGACCCCAGCCTATCTGCTTTCTCCCTAAAACTGATGTAAAGTACTCTAGGTACAAACCTAATTGGATGCTGGGCATGCCCTACCAGTCCCTTGTAGATGGTACCCTAGGTACCCAGGGCATGGGTCCCCCAGTAGGCCTACCAGGGCTGCAGCACTTATTGTGCCACCCTGGGACAGCCACCCAAACTGACACCACCAGACCACTACTGTAGTCTGGGTAAGGTGGTGCTAGCACCCCTTACAGGGATGTAGGTACCCTATATCCCATACCATTACAACACATATAATCTCATAGGTCACCCCTATGGCAGGCCCTGGTAATCCTACAGGGCTGGGTGCTGAGGTATGTGTGAGGGGGGACCCCTACGTGAGTAGGACCTCTCTGCAACCTTCGTAAAACCGTTACTGGGTTGTTTGTAGTGTAGCCATACCATATACTCTTAACCGCATTATAAGTCAATCGCGTCATCGCGATAACTTGAGAATGGCTACACAGAACCATATCGTGTTTGGTGTCAAACATGAAGGAATCATACCCCCAGTCCAGCCATGGGCATGGGGGCACGATTCCCCCTTGCTAGGAGGGTGATATGGGAAAAGCGGTAGAATTTAGACACCAATTTAAAAGTGCACATGTACCACAAAATGGCTACTCTCCGCCACCTACACGACTCTGGCTGGCTGTTGCTGGGGAAAACCCCAGCCTCGCCATCTGGACAATAGGGCTCCTGTGGCAGGGAGGTGCCAGCACCTCCCTAGACAGGATATGTGGATTGGAACAGGGTGGGTGCACCAAATGTCCATTCAGAGTTGCACGTAGGCAGCTGCAGAGCCCCAATTCTGCATACACCGCCTGGAACCGGTTCAGGGGCATCCTGCCCCTCGCCCAGGCGGGAAACACACAAAGGGGAGTGGGTGTAGCCACCCTTTCCCGCCTCTACTCTGATTGGTAGGCTCTATTTGGGACCATCCCCTAATCTTGGGGATATATGGGAATAACTTTGCCCTAGAGCCTTAGATTCGTCCAGAACTTCACAGAACTGACCTTGGACGAGCTGCTGCCCAGCTGACTGAAGAAATCTCCCTTGGGATAAAGGAGTTATCCCCCTGCTTGGCAGGCACCTAAAAGACTGCAAGATACCCGGTTGGAACTTCGCTGCTCTCACGAACTTCGACGCCTTCCATCAACCTTGAGGTGGGTCTCCAGTGCATCCCAGAGTCCTGTGAGCGTGCCCAGCAAGCCTGAGCACCGTGGACCACGTGGGTGCCGAGATCCCTGCATACCCCGAGACCCCGGCCACCTCTTGCATAGCACACGACCCCGACCAGTGGGGAAGTTGGGCTTTGGCCCATTTCTGAGCCAACCTTCAAGCAGCATCCGTGCCAAAACTCAGCTCCCTAGTTCGCTCCGGTGGCCCGTGGGAGCCCTTTTACGCACTCCATTTTGCTGCCCTCCGCGGTCCCTTGTCTCTCGACTTGTGGGCCCTGACGGAGGAAAACCTGTCTTTCCAAGAGTTCCCCTGGCTGCTCCAGGCCTGCTCTGTGCTCCCTGCAAAGGTGAGCACCCTCAGACCTCGTGGGTCTGCACCAGCAGCTGCTTTGTTCATCTTGCGTGGGTTGCGGTTGCCAATGCTTAGTGGATCCAATCGGGACACTAACACCGCAGCGACCCTCAGCCGACATGGGACAGTCGCCCTCCAGAAGCTGGCCTTCCTTGAAGCCTCCCGGAGCCCGTGACTGCAGAGCCCAGCTGTACCTTCTACACCTGAAGCACCCGACATCCACGAGCTCCTTCCTGTGAGTTCCCTGGTCACTTGGCTGTGACCCAGACTCTGTCCCCTCTGCTTTCAGGTTCATCTTTATCTTCTCTTCAACTTTAATATTCACGACTTCAACGACGCTTTCAGCTAGCAGCAGTTTGGACTACTTTTCCATAGAAAATCAGCCCGCGACCCGACACCAGAATCGACCTATGCACCCGGCTTCCCTGGGGCAGGTAACAGTGGTACTTCGGTACTCCCGTGGTGGTGGGCTCTCCAAAGCCTTAAGTCTCAAGCCTTAACTTTGTACTGTTGCTAGAAGTGTCCTTAAGCTTTAAATATTCAACCGCGACATTCTCCATAGGCTAACATTGCGATCCCGATAGCAGCTCTTTGCACTGCACGCGTCTCCCGTGGGTCCCCTTCCTCTTAACTGTGGGTGGATTCTGAAGGGGCAAGCGATCCTGAATGCCCTAGGCATTGCCTGTAGAATTGTCGTGGTTCTTATACCACTATTTTAGTATATGGTTTGGTCCCCCCCTGGGGCCCATTGATTTCTGTGCTATTTATTGTGTTTATAAATGCTTGTTTGAATTGTAACTTTGCCACTAGCCACATAAAGTGACTGTGGGATTCTGTCTAGAATAAATACATATATTTTATATATATACCTGTGTGGGCTACTCTTTCATTTGGTTATTCAAGAGGTTATTATGGTAAAACAATAAGCTTAACACTCCTTCAAGACTTAGCCTGAAGGCTGCTCTCCACAGCTACCACTAGGATAGCTTTCTTTAAAGGTTGTCTTAAACCTATCATCAATAAGAGTCGAATTGGACTGGTGCAAGGTGTCCCTATAACTAGGAACAGCATATGCCAGGCCAACTTCTCACAACAGTGTACTATACATCATGGAAAAAATACCATATTTAATATACATAAACCTTTTAGGTGTCTCCTCTAGGGGAGCCAGCTGACTACTTTCTAGATCCATATTGGTACCTCCAAGACAGCAACACTTTCTACGAAGTGCGCTAGAAGTAGGCATGCCAAAAATATTATAGTAAATATAATATTATAACTAAAGTAGTACTTATCCCAAATATAGTACTTGTCCCAAATATGTTAAAATTAGAGACAAAACATCTCCTCATCACCTGCCTTTGTACATTGCAATATACAAATCAAACAAAACCAGAGTCTTGGCCAAGCAAATCCAAAACAAGAGTGTCGCTTTAGCGACCTTACCAAAGTCTCCAACCTCCACCTGCCAAGCTCTGGGTTGACCTAATGGTCTCTAGAAAAAATTTACAACAAGGGAGATCTCAGTCGGGACCGGCCAACTCCTGGAGGGTCAGATCGGGAAAACCGGAACAACACGTCGGTCTGCAAAGACAAAGGATCTCCTCCTGCAGGGTACCTCCTCTGTAGATTCCTGTCTTCCGTCAAGACCACACCCTCGAATGGCCGCGTCTCCGATGAGCCCCGCAAGTTGGGCGCCAATTTGTGGAATTTAGACTTTTTAGAGGCCCACAGGTGCAGGGGTTCACCCTTATCTATCTACTGGTTCTTAAACCAACAAAGTAGAGATTGGCACGTAAGCTGCAATATCAAATAACAAGCTTATTAAACTCTCATGAGTGGGACTACGTCAATACAATACCCTCAGGCCACTGTAGGAGGTAGTCCATAGAATACAGAAACCAAGGGTCTTTTATACCCTATTTACCGCTGAGTAAGCATGGAGACTCAGAGAGGAGGTACAGTCATATACCGCATTTGACCTCAGAATCTTGGCACCCGGCCCCCTGGCTCAAAACAGCATAGCACTTTAACCAAAGTCCCTGTAGGGACGTGAAAACCGGCGCAGCAGTTCCGCTGCGCGGGAGACCGCATTTGACCTCAATATCTTGGCACTCCGCCCCCTGGCCCAAAACAGTACCGCACTTTAACTAGAGTCCCTGGAGAGACGTGAAAACCGGCGCAGCGGTCCCACAGCGCGAGACGCGCGCGCGACGTGCCCGGACTCGGCCCGGGTCACGACTGGGCCAAGACGGGCCCGTCTTAGCCCGTCCTAGGCCGAAGTAGGCTGGGCTGGGCCACAGCTCTTGGCCGCACGGTAGAGGGACACTTGACTCACAAAGCTACTGCAAAACAAAAAGGGAGCGGGTGAGTCTGTGCCGTCTGGCCTTTTTACTTTTGTATTGTAATCAACTGACTGACAGCGATCTTTTTGGCAGCATATATCAAGACATGGGGAAAAGGAAAACTATGAGTCAAAAAAATCCCCATAGGGAGGGCGGGGGGAGGAGCCATCAAACTCTTCTGAAATATTTGACTGGAGCCATGGGGGCTATAGAGCAGCAGATTTCATCTGTAGAGGAGGCTATAAACACTGAAAGATCTAGCCCAGCAGAAGAAGGTGATACTGGGAAGGAGACTTGCATTACTCCATTAGATATTCCTGAAATCTTTGAACCCAGTGTTAGCATCAATGGGTGCGTTGCGAACCCCTCTGATTATATCTCTATTTGCGAGCCAGACCTAGATGGTGACCCCCAACCACCGACCAAACGCTTGCGTAACACTATAAATCCTAAAACTAACTCGATTAATATTCCCCACAATCAGTCAGAGGCCAGAGTTGTCACTAATAACTCTGTACCCGGCACTGTGCGGGACAACATTTCCAAAAAGATTAAACCAGTGATGGAGTCACGAAGCCGCAGGAACAACACTAATAAGGGCCCGTCACACAGCACTCCAAAGGAATAGGCGGCATTAAACAGCAAGTTTGACACCTTGGACTCATTTGCGAGAAACTCTATCCGATCTTGTAAAAAGAGTGGGTATCCTGGATGCCACACTTTCAAGTCACCTGGAAATTCGCCAGTCGATTACTGCAAGGCATAAAGTACCTTACCATAGGGACCCTGTACTGGAAGGGCAAGTAAACAACTCAACTGCAAAGGCCGTTACCATTCCCAGTACTAGTGCGACCTCAACAAGACACAATCAGACATTCGCTAATATAGATTTAGGCACTAAATTAATGCGTCCACCCGCAGACATCGCGCAGGGGTCTTTAAATCCTGTTTTAAGTGTATGAAATAATGGAATTCCCCTTTGCCCCGACGTTGCCCCCAGGTCAGGCCAACAACAGAAAAATTATTCCGGAATCCACAATCGCCCTGCATTAAATGTTTTAGCACCTGATTACAACCCAGTTGTCGAGCAATCTAAGATAGTTTTGGACCTTCCTCCCGCTGTCTCCCCATATACTGTTATCCTGGCTAACGTCCCGCGATTACGTGCCGGGGCCATAGAACATTGGGATACATTAAGGAACAAATCACTGTTTTGGTTAAGCTCCAAAACTGGCCCCGCAGACAACCTCTTCCATAACTTCAAAATGGCCAGAAGAGTTAGCTGGTTAGGGAAGGGCCAGAAGTCTATGCCAGGGGACTGTGTGATATTGACTTTTAAGTCAATAGAGTTGGTTCACCACATCTTGTCTAGGGCGGGCTCGTCTTTTACCTCCTTGCATGACATTAACGTGGTCCCGCTGCGCTTCTTTTATCAACCTTTTAACTCTACATATTCATACCCACATGATAGGGAATATCCTATGAGGCACACACTATATAATGTCCCAGTGCAGAATCGTTATGATCTCTTCTCCCACCTGGAGCTGGTGGATTGACACCCTAAGAACAGAGAGGGGCCGAACTTGTTGAGTAGAGTCGCCACCATAGATATGAGACCATTAGCACAGGGACTAAATGATTTGGGCCCCATAAATGTTATGGTAAATTCATCTATAATTCCAGAGATGGCCGCAAAGGAGGATCTTAGGAAGAACATTCACCCGGCCCTAACCAGCATAGCCCTTCAACTAGTAGGTAAAAATTAAAGCCCAGTTGTCACTTCTGCCCTTAGCCTAGATAACGGTATAATAGCGTCCCCCAAAGTGGGCATTGCCATACCAGTAGAACCAAGCGCAAGTGTTGCAAAGGAAAAGTTCAAAGATTGTACTTGTAGCGCCCTGTTTTGGAATATTGCAGGTTTAAAGTCTAAGATTGTGAACCCACAGTGGACAGAGTTTGTACTCAGGTTCGATATCTTGTGTCTGCAGGAAACGTGGGCCAAAGATGTGATCCACATTAATGGGTTTAAGACCTTTCACTCACCTGCAGTAGCATCAATGCATGGGAGAGCAATGGGGGTGGCTTTGCACCTATGTAGCATATCATACAAACCTGTTGAACATAGTAACATTGGTCACTGACTGCCACTTTCAAATAATAGGGGCTGACCTGGACAGATCTACTGGTCTATTGATAGTGAATTTTTACAACAATGCCCCGCGTAAAGATCAGGCAGAAATGTTGGGGGCCATATCCCTACATGTTATTAAGATCCAGGAGGTCACCCCTAAAGATCTTTTTATAATTTGGGGCGGAGATTTTAATATCAGTCTCTGTCAGCATTGGGACACTGGAGCCTGTGGCTTTGGATATAACAGTGAGACTAGTCTCCTTCACTTTAACCACTCTGGTCCAGGGGAGATTCTAAATGATATTATGCTCACTGGTGACATGGGCTTTGCAAATACCTTATGTAGTTCGTCGGCTCCATTCAACCCAACATTGTATGGACGCTGACTTTACTCCACTATCGATTTTATTTTAATTTCAGCAAGACACGCTTCCAGACTTACAAATTTTCAAACCTATGACATCTCCCTTAGCGACAACTTTCCGCAGAGTATTGGAGTTAGGTTGAATTGCAAACCAGTCAAAGGGAAGGACTCCTCTACTTATTGTGTAAATGATGTCACTTTGACATGAGAAAATGGCTACACACTGAGCTGGAACAAAATAGACCCAGATTCATTTATGAATAAGGTTATATCTAACTGCAGCGAAGCAATCAATAAATGCACAGGGGAAGGCCATACCACATCAGAAATAGTGGAGGGGTTTTCCGTCCTATCTGAATTTATATGTAATTCCCTACACGTAAACTCAAATAAGAAATCTACTCAAAAGAAAGGGTGGTTTGATCATAGTTGTACTATAGCTCACTCCAATCTTAAATCTGCTCTTCATAGTAAGCCTACAAATAACGATGAAATAAAAGAAGCGAGA
Source organism: Triturus cristatus (assembly GCF_964204655.1). Taxonomy (NCBI): domain Eukaryota; kingdom Metazoa; phylum Chordata; class Amphibia; order Caudata; family Salamandridae; genus Triturus; species Triturus cristatus. Next base: position 1,294,768,073 of record NC_140590.1, read on the forward strand.
AGGGCATATCGATATGCCTTGAAAGCGAGGAAAAATAGGCTAAGGAAGGAGGCATAGAACTATCTCCGAACTGCATCTTAATTGAAAGACTCCTCAGCGTTTTGGAAAGCGGTAAATGCCCCGTTTTTAGTTGACGCAGGGAGGGCAAGTATTGAGATAGCGGTATCTGGGGGGGAATGGGTAGACCACTTTTCCAAACTATATTCTACCCCTTCCCCTGAACCAAGCATTAGCGACTTGGAGGGGGATAGGATAGAACCCCAGATTGTCAATTACCACTCGCAACTTCAACTGGATCTTAATGAGATTGAGGAGGCGATTAGATCGAGTAAGAGTGGTAAAGCTCCAGGGCCAGATGGCATCCCTGTGGACCTTTTTAAATATAACATAGCCTTATGGGGACCTATTTTAACCCACGTCATCCATGCATGCATATCGCCAGCCTTATTCCTACCTGGAGCGAATCGATTTTGGTCCCGATTTTTAAAAAGGGGGACAGGCATAATCCTGCATGCTATCGCCCGATTTCGCTCCTAGACTCCACGGTTAAAATAATTGGAAGAGTAATTTTATCTAGAATACAGGCTTGGGCAGATGAACACTCCATCATCAGTAATATCCAATATGGCTTCCGAAAGGGCCTGGGAACAATAGACCAGTGCCTAAACTTAGAATTAATTACCATCAAATATACTAAGGCTAAAAGGGGCCCTCTTTACCTAGCCTTTGTGGATTTATCCGCGGCTTTTGACTGCGTCATCCACAACAAACTATGGCCGATTTTAGAGAAGTTGGGAGTAGAACGATCTTTAATTTCCTTAATGCGTGAATTTTATATCGAGGCCAGGGCTATGGTGCGATTTGGCATTGGGGGCCGAGTGTACTGATCGTTTTACTGTAGGTAGAGGAGTAAGGCAGGGCTGTGTCCTGGCACCCCTCCTTTTAACTCTGTATATTAACAACTTAGATCTGACCTTGAGAAAGGAGTGCCAGGACCTGCTGGGAGCAGGGAATTGTCCTCTCCCTGTGCTAATGTATGCTGATGACGCAGTGCTTATAGCCCGCACCCCAAATAGTCTCCAGACGGTTTTAAATAGTTTTGTAAATTTTATGTCCAATTTGGTTCTCACAGTCAACTCATCTAAAACTTTTATATAAAAATGTGGCCAGGGGAGTAATAAGTGCCGCCCTTTCTTCCTTGAGGAGAATAGCCTAATCTGTGCTAATACTTTTTCATATCTGGGGGTTCTTTTTGACCGCACTGGCTCATGGTCAAAGGCTGTAAATTTACGAACAATGTTGTTTTATAAGGCCCTGGCAGCTCTGAACAATTTTGGCAGAAAATTAGGCACACACCCCCCCCACTGAACTGCTCCACATCTACAAAGCAAAATGTGTATCAATAGCGACCTACGGAGCGGGATATGTAGATGTGACTTCTATACAAAAGATCGAAAACAGATTTCTTAGACATCTGCTTGCTCTTCCGGCTAGCGGTTCTACTTTTAATTGTCACACGGAGTTGGGTCTATCGCATATAAAAGATGTCATTGGTATTCAGCCATTTCGCCTCTGGCATCACATTTGGACCACAGAACAGACCAGCCTAAATCGCCAAATGATCAGAGACTGCTGTGTGTTAGATGGGGCCTCTCACATAGGATGGCTAATGCATATTAAAGAGTTTTCGCGTAAATTGGGCCATCCAGAATATTTTTATATCCCTAGCAGCCTGACTAAATTAAACAGGAAAGTTCTGAAACTTACTTGTCTGTATTATCTCGAAAATAAAAGATTAAACACAGAGATTCAAAAAATCTCAGTCTTGGCACACCAAAACATTCTTACCACTTTTAAGATACAGCCGTACATAACATATGTAACCCCTGATTTTGATAGATTTTTATTAACACGCTTTAGGATGTCCATTGTGCATAGGCTATTTAGCTTTCCAACAATTAATGATTGGTCCAGGCAATTGTCTAATTGCCCATGTGATGACCTGTCTGCACAATCTACCATGCACGTCTTATTTTTTTGTAAATTTTATATATACCAGAGGAAACGGCGGATACTTCCGGTGCTCAGAACATTAGGCCTGAAACAATGTCGCCCAGCTTTTCTAGTTATGCAATCCCTGGGGGAAGAGCTCATAACTTTATCAGTTACATTGTTTTTAAAGTCTGTTTCTAAATGTAGGAAGACTATTTTTATGTAAGAACCTGTTCTGTAAAATCAATTTTTGAATTTTGTGGTCCGTCCTCTTTTATTTATTAGTAATATGTGTTTCTGCCCTTGACTGCACTGAATTTTGAATGTGCTTTATGATTATCTTTTTAATCGAATAAAGCTTGCTTTGATTTGATCTGACTAACATGGGCATACAGAAATTGCTTGGTCAACAAAGTGGGAGTTGTACTGCTTACTTCAGTTGGAATAGCCTGATAGTTACAGTCTAAGACATGTGCATTCTAGCAGCTACAGGCCTTTCTGAGCATCCACAGTGCTCTGGCTCAGTACTGAAGGAGTTAACTATAGTTGATGACTCAAGCAGAATAGAAAAGCAGGCAACAGTGAAGACTGAAGAAGCACATAGCTAACACATGGCTAACGAAAATGGATGCTACAAACAAAATGGCTTCAGCTTATGCTAATGGTAATTTCTGAGATTTCCACAGTTGGTGGTACTGGTGGTATTGGTGGTGGTACTGGTGGTGGTGGTACTGGTGGTGATGGGACTGGTGGTCATGGTACTGGTGGTTGTGGTGGTACTGGCGGTGGTGGTACTGGATGTGGGAATGGTACTGGTGGTGGGACTGGTAGTGGTGGTGGTACTGCTGGTGGTAGTACTGGTGGTGGTGGTACTGGTGGTAGTGGTGGTGGTACTGGTGGGGGTGGTACTGGTGTTACTGGTAGTGGTGGTGGTACTGGTAGTGGTGGTACTCATACTGGGGGCAGTGGTGGTACTGGTGGTACTTCTGGTGGTGGTACTGGTGGTGATAGTGGTGGTGGTACTGGTTATGGTGGTGGTACTGGTGGTAGTAGTGGTACTGGTGGTGGTGGTCCTGGAGGTGGTGGTGGTACTGGTGGTGGTGTTACTGGTTGTGATGGTACTGCTGGTGGTAGTACTGGTGGTGATGGTACTGGTGGCGGTGGTGGTACCGGTGGTCGTACAGGTGGCGGTGGTGGTACTGGTGGTACTTGTTCTGGAGGTGGTACTGGTGGTACTGGTGTTGATGGTACTGGTGGGGGTGGTACTGGTGATACTGGTAGTGGTGGTACTGATACTGGGTCAGTGGTGGTACTGGTGGTGGTGGTACTACTGGTGGTGATAGTGGTGGTGGCGGTGGTACTGGTTATGGTTGTGGTACTGGTGGTAGTGGTGGTAGTAGTGGTTCTGGTGGTGGTGGTACTGGTGGTGGTGGTGGTACTGGTGCTGGTGGTACTGGTTGTGATGGTACTGGTGGTGGTGGTACTGGTGGTGGTGGTACTGGTGGCGGTGGTGGTACCGGTGGTCGTACTGGTGGCGGTGGTGGCACTGGTGGTACTGGCTCTGGTGGTGGTACTGGTGTTACTGGTGGTGGTACTGGTGGTGGTATTCATGGTAGTGGTACTGGTGCGATGGTGGTGGTACGGGTGGTGGTTGTGGTACTGGTGGTGGCAGTGGTACTGGTGGTGATACTGGTGGTGGATGTGGTACTGGTGCTACTTGTGGTGGAACTGGTGGTGGTATTGGTAGTGGTAGTATTGGTGGTGGTACTGGTGGTTGTAATGGTGGTGGTACTGATGGTCCTGGTGGTACTGGTGGTGGTGGTACTGGTGGCAGTGGTGGTGGTACTGGTGGTGATGGTGGTACTGGTGGTGGTGGTACTGGTATTGGTGGTAGTACTGGTAGTCGTACTGGTGGTGGTACTGGTGTTGGTGGTGATGGTGGTAGTGGTGGTGGTCCTGGTACTGGTGGTGGTACTGGTGGTGGTACTGGTGGTACTGGTGGTACTTGTGGTGGTACTGGTACTGTTGGTACTGGTGGTGGTGGTACTGGTGGCGGTACTGGTGGTGGCATTGGTTCGTGGTGGTGGTACTTGTGGTGGTACTGGTGGTGGTGGAACTGGTACTGGTGGTGGTACTAGTGGTGGTGGTGGTACTGCTGGTTCTGGTGGTGGTGGTAGTGGTAATGGTGGTGGTGGTACTGGTTCTGGTGGTACTGGTGTTGGTAGTGGTGGTATTGGTGGTGGTACTGGTACAGGTGGTATTGGTGGTATAGTGGTGGTACTGGTGGTGGTGGTACTGGTGTGATGGTACTGCTGGTGGTGGTGGTACTGGTGGTAGTGGTGGTTGTGGTACTGGTGGTAGTGGTGGTTGTGGTACTGGTGGTGATTGTGGTACTGGTGGTGGTACTGGTGGTGGTGGTGGCGGTACTGGTGGTGGTAATATTGGTAGTGTTATGTTACTGGAATTTTTAAAGCGCTGTTACCCTGGGGTGTCCTGGCGCTGTATGCTACCAACCGATAGAACATCTGTAATTATTAGCTCAGATGACCATTTAAGTGAATAGCCATGTTTTTAATCCCTTCCTGAAAAGAAGAAGCTGTGTTGAGTTTCTAAGACGGAAGGGAAGGCTATTCCATGCCTTAGTGGCGCAATGGCGAAAGCTCGTGCCATCCCAGCTAGTCTTGTTATAGCGGGGGGAGGATAGCTTGTTTGGCTTGCGTGGAGCGTTTGGCTCTTCCTGGAACATACCACTGTATTGAATGTTTCAGGAAGTCAGGGCAATGCCATTAAGGGCTTTAAAAACTATGCACATGGCCTTAAACTGAATCCGTAGTTCAACAGTGAGCCGATGAAGAGTTCTGAGTCCTGCCCTCACCGAGACAAACCTGGGAGTACCTGTGAGCATCCTGGCTGCCACATTCTACACGATCTGGAGTCTGACCAAATGTCTCTTCTGGATGTTAATATGGAGACTATTGCAGTAATCCAGCCATGACTGAATGAGGGCTGTGACTGCTGTTTTCGTCGTCCGGGAGGAGGAATTTGATTTTACGCAAGATTCTGAGAATAAAAAAGCAGGATGAGACGACCCTGCTGATTTGATCGCCGAAGGCAAGTTTCGAATCAAGGATCACTCTTAAATTTTTTGTCCTTTCCACCGGGGCTGGAGGCACGCCCATTGTGTTCGGCCACCAATCCGGTGTCCAGAGGTTGGCAGTGTTCCTGAATAAGATGACCTCAGTTTAAGGCAGTTTGATGCCATCCAGGCTGAAATGCCTGCATACAGTTATGACATTTTGAGCCAGTCTCAGTCGGCGTAAGAGGTTAACTGAAATCCCAAAAATCTAATCAAAACTGCCAACGGAGCAACATACACATTAAATAGTGTTGGGCTAAGCGAAGACCCTTGCCGCACTCCGCAAGGGAGAGAGAAGGGCTGATGGTACTTGGAGTGGTGGTACTGGTGGTGGTGGTTGTAATGGTGGTGGTAGTACTGGTGGTACTCGTACTGGTGGTAGTGGTACTGGTAGCAATGGTGGTACTCGTGGTGGTATTTGTGGTGGTGGTGGTGGTGGTACTGGTAGTGGTGGTACTGGTGGTGATGGTGGCACTGGTACTGGGGCACAGGTGGTACTGGTGGTGGTGGTATTGTTTGTGTATGTAGTGGTGTTATTGGGGGTGGTACTGGTGGTATTAGTGGTGGTACTGGTGGTGGTACTGGTGGTGGTTGTGGTAATGGTGTCGGTTGTATTGGTGGTGGTGGTACTGGTGGTGGTTGTGGTACTGTTATTGGTATTGGTGGTGGTACTGGTGGTGGTACTGGTGGTGGTGGTGGTGGTGGTGGTGGTGGCGGTACTGGTGGTGGTTGTGGTACTGGTGGTGGTTGTGGTACTGGTGGTGGTGGTACTGGTGGTGGTTGTGGTACTGGTGGTGGTGGTGATACTGGTGGTGGTGGTACTGTTGGTGATGGTGGTATTGGTGGTGGTGGTGATACTGGTGGTGGTGGTACTGTTGGTGATGGTGGTACTGGTGGTGGTGGTACTGGTGTGGAACTGGTAGTGGTGGTACTGGTACTGGTGGTGGTACTGGTGGTGGTGGTCGTGGTGGTTGTGGTACTGGTGGTGGTAGTGGTGGTGGCGGTACTGGTGGTGGTGGTGGTACTGGTGGTGGTTGTGGTACTGGTGGTGGTTGTGGTACTGGTGGTGGTGGTACTGGTGGTGGTGGTACTGGTGGTGGCAGTGGCACTGGTGGTGGTACTGGTGGTGGTTGTGGTATTGGTGGTGGTGGTGATACTGGTGGTGGTGGTACTGTTGGTGATGGTGGTACTGGTGGTGGTGGTACTGGTGTGGAACTGGTAGTGGTGGTACTGGTACTGGTGGTGGTACTGGTGGTGGTGGTCGTGGTGGTTGTGGTACTGGTGGTGGTAGTGGTGGTGGCGGTACTGGTGGTGGTGGTGGTACTGGTGGTGGTTGTGGTACTGGTGGTGGTGATACTGGTGGTGGTACTGGTGGTGGTGGTACTGGTACTGGTGGTGGTGGTGTTACTGGTGTTGGTGGTACTGTAGTAGTGGTGGTACTGGTGGTGGTACTGATACTGGTGGTGGTACTGGTGGTGGTGGTGTTGTTAATAAAACCGGTTTTTGAAAACAACTGTGCTGTTGTCATCTTCAGCCCATTAGAACATGATTATATGCTACCTGGAATTCACATGACTTAGTTCGCTGGAATTCACATGACTTAGTTTGCTAATCATTTCCAATTCCATTTTACTTGGGGGGGGGGGGGGGGGGGGGGGGGGGGGTTTGAAAAAGACACGAGATAATGCCGGGTTAAAGTGATTGAAAGCAGGCGCCAGTGTTACAGGGCGGCCGTGCTGCTTAAAGCATTTGCAATGCAATAGGTCTGGCATTTACGCCAGGTCAGCTATTATTTATGTTTTCAAAACGAATACAAAAATAAAACACATTGTTATTTGCAATGTTAATAGCTCAAATCAGCGTAATTACGAGACCTATTGCATTGCAAATGCTTATTAGATTAGTGAGAAGAAACGCTCCCTTTCAGCCCGCAGGGCAAGTTAATTATATAAACAAGCACGGCCGCTAAAGTTAAACCGAACTGCGCTGCAAATTAAAATAAAAAAATAGTGCTTACCGACTTATGAAGGAGACCGTCTAACGCCACAAGTAAAAGATCCAGTCCTCATGGGAGGTAACAAATGGCGACAGGGCAGTAACAAGGAGGGACTAACAAGCCTCATTATCAATCGGAAACCAGCATTTACCAAGGACAATGTCACCAGCCAATCAAAAATATGGGCGAAGAGAAGGCGAGGCTTCCACAGCGTACTCGACTACTGCATGCCTCTCAGAGCGAGCAGCGCATGCGCACCACCGCTAGGCTTGACCTAAAAAGGAACCTCTGCCCCTTCAAAGGACCTCTTTCCCCAACAACAGATCCTGCTATTCTCACCCTGTACCCCCTGCCATCTACCTAATGGCAGCTGCAGGCAGAGTCATTTACAACCCAATGTATGAGGAAGGACTTTGGCCTGTTTCCTCTTTCCTCATTAAAGTGTTTGGTGCTCCGCATCCCCTCCCCTCCCCCCACAATCTAGGAGATGCCAGGAATACAAATACGCTTTCTTAAGAAAGCAGCCTCTACTCCATCATGCGCTTTGGGACAGGCTGTGGACTTCTAAAATGAAACCCTCAGGCCTGTATCACTCATGCACGGCACACCATCTGTCCTAGTACACACGGGATGTCAGCATTCAGGAATCTGGGTTCACTTTGAGCAGCATAATTTGAGATGGCTAGGCCTGTGAGCATGCATTCATGTCTCGCAGGTAAAAAGGCCTGTAACTATAATTCACCAAACATGGTATATTGCCACCACTGTGCTCCAAGTGTGAAACCCGCAACAGGGATGGTAGTCCTCTGTCACTATGAGGGTGTGCTTGATGCACCTCTTCCAGTTCAAGACAAGATCTAGAACCGATCATTGCCAGAGACTGGACCTAGGTCAACACGCTCACATGGGTTAAGCGTGTGGTGAGACCAATAACCAGGATAACAGGGACATGCATTTCTGGCACGCAGTGCAGGGAACATGGCCGTACATCATGAATGGGACATTCCCATCCCAAAATCAACTAAAAAAGGGATGTGTTCTTTCTAAGTGAGGACTAGTCAGACTTATGCATAAACAAAACCGGAGACATACAGAGTTTAAATTTACCACTATACAACAGTCTTGCTTGACAGCCGGTCAAAGAAAAGTTATTTTTGTATGATCGACAGTTGTGTAGATATGTGAACTGGCTGTACAAAACCACCTTATTCTAGAAACTCACTTAAGCCAGTCTTTTAATAAGCTTCTTTCGAAACATCATCTTGTGGATGAATATACTTAATGAATTCTTTCAGCAATTGCTTAAGGAAAAACAGGAATTCTGATGGATACTTCTTCTGACATTCCTCAATTCATGAATATCCTCCAGGTGCTACACGTGATCCAGAAACATTTTTTCCACCAGCATCTGCTCTCTAGCTCTGCCACATGGTGTCATGCGGCTTCAGCCGTGGCCTTGCCTGCCCTGGATATGATGACACTGGGACATATAAGGCCCTGACTGCTGCCCTGGCAGCAATTCCAGTGTTTCTGACGGACATTTCTAGCTGAGAATTCCTGACCTTTACAGTATTCCAGCCGTCAGACAGGATCCAGAGAATTCTCCCAGAATTACTCCCACACATTGCTAGGTAAGCCACGTCACTCTGCTTCAATATTGTACCATGTCAGAATTGACCGAGCAGAACACATTTAGAGGCCACCCCTCCAAGTTGATGTCAGTTCCGTTCTTTCTTCCTCAATCGATGTGGGTCCAGAGCACTGATCCCACCTTTTTTAATACTGTTTTTAATGGCAACAGTTTGCCAATTCCACATATAGAAAAGATAGCACAGGCGCAATTTGTAAAAAGTAGCAACATACGGTGTCATGTTCCAGAATAATTGCAATGCCTTTTAAAGTAGAGTATCTCAGACAAACTGAAGGCACCAGTTTGCTAACAAATTATAGAACACACACAAATCTCCTAAAAGGTAGTCTAGTGATATATAGGCCGGGGGTAAATGGGGAATGGTCCCGCCATTCGGAAAAAGGGAAGATTTGCAAATATTGCATGGAAGTAGGGCGCCTCCAAAAAATTGACTCGTGAGCAGGAGGAACAGCAATGTCCCATTGTGAGATGTGATATCGAGCAGCACAGGGTGGAGCCACCATCATGACATGAAATTTTGCGTCTGAGGTGTCCAGAACGCATGTATTAAAAAAGTGAATTTGAGTAACAACCCAGGCAAGGTGGGACAGGACTGAAGGAGATCTAGTGTTGTTTTTTTTTTTTTTTAACAACACATTTTTTAATTCGTTTTATAGGTACAAAATGGGCAAAGCCCGACAAGTACAATGCATATAAGGAAAAAGACATAGCGTACCTGATTTCATTGTTGTTTTTAAGGTGTTTGTAATTTCTGTAATAATACTTCCCATCAGTGTGCTATTTGCACAGTCCGCTAAGCTTGTCGCCATGAAGTGAGTGGCTCTCACTTGCCATTCAATGTATGAATGATCTGTGTCATTTGAGGAAGGAAGGTTGTGCAGTACTCTTCCACACACACAATAATGATATTGTGTCGAGCAAGTAAAAGGGCCAGCAGGTCAACAAACCTCGCCGTGTAGGCAGACCTCAGGGGAATATAGGTTAGGCACACCTGTGCTATCTGAAAACATGATACTTCCCCAGTATCTCATCAGAACGGGACAAGTCCATAGAATGTGTAGAAAGCTATCCTCTTGAGAGCTACATCTAAGGCAATGTGATCAGGCTGTAGAAAACACCTTGTCCACCTTGGCTGGGAATGGGATAGGATATGTTCTGTCTAATATGTACAGGTGTATCAACTGCACAGAACTTTGTGCGGATGTTGTTTCGCACTACCTCACTCTTTATCATTAAATGCTGTACCAATATCCAATTCCCACTTATACCTAAGCATGGATGGTACCATGGTAGTTGGCTGCAGCTGGGCTCTGTAGTGCCACTGGACTAGTTTACACCCCTCGCCAAAAGTATACATAGTCTGGAGGAGTTCAGGCGTAGGGGGTTCTTGTGGTATGGATCGCTATTGTGTATGCAGCACAGGAGTAATACGTCTGTATATTATGATTTGCCTCTTATGAATATTCTATTGTTCCAGTTAATCATGTTTTGAAGGCCACCCGATAGTCATCCTTAAACCGCTCCCCGAACTCAGTAATGTTTTTATTACACAACTGGGTTAGAACCTTGGAAGAGAGCCACCTTGTACGTAGGGGGATGGCCTACAAAGGTAGAGCTGGAGCATATGGAAGTTGAGGCCAGGTGAGAAGGAAAACGCACCCCAGCTCTGCAACTGCTGCAAACCTCAAATTCGAACATTTAACAGCCTGGTGGGAATTGGGGAATAGGAGGCCATGTTATGCCCCCAATGTGAGCTACGTCTAAGACGGTGCAGTTTTAGACAGGGAGCGATACTCCAACCATCTAGTAGGCCACTGTAGTTGAGCAGCCTCATAATTCTCTTAATCTAGAACTCCCAAAGATCCTTTGTCAGTAGGCAACCGATGATTAGATAGAGCAACTTTTTGCCTTCCCGTGCCCCAAATTAGACTCCCCAGCAACTGGTTCAAGCCTTTAAAAAAGTATCTGAGTAACACTATTGTTAGATTTACAAAATAATACAAAGGTCTAGGCAACATGACCACTTGGCAACTGTCGCACGATCCGCCATTTTGAAAGGTAATGTGGTCCAGTATTCTATCTGCGTTTTCAGCGAGTGCACTGCTGCCCCTAGATTACCCTATGTATTGTCCCCATCTGAGTGATAAATATTCACTCCAAGATCCTTGAATCAGTCGAGAGCCCATCGCGAGGCACCCAGCACTGCATCCACCAGTTTTCTAATGATGACCGGGCATAAGTGAAAGACACTTGACCTATCCCAGTTGATTTTGAGTCCTGAGACTCAGTAGATTATCTGTAGGACCTTTTCGATCCTTGTCAGGTCTGACGAGACATCTCTGACATAGATCAATAAGTCGCCTATATAGTGTGAGACTGGCTGCGTTACCTCAGACATTGGGATGACCTGGTCTGCCCCACCCCCAAAGCAGCTCTGCCAAGGGTTCAGTAACAAGCACAAAGAACATAGGGGGTAGGCGGAACCCCTTCCTGGTACCCTTGTGCACAGTGAAAAAGGCCAAAACAATGCTTCCCACTCTTTTCCTGGTAGTTCGGTGTGAGTATAGTATTTTAACACCGATAATGATGCGCCTCCCAAAGCCATATTTACTCAGAACTGAGTGACTATACTTCCAGTTAAGGGAGTCAAATAGCTGTTCGAGGTCAAAGGCAACACAGGCAGAATTGGGATGCTGGTGGGAAGCATAATCGAGACTAGGGAATAAAAGTTGTATATCAAGGGAAGTACAACGTCCCAGAATAAAACCACGCTGATCTATGTGGATCAAATTTGGGAGTTGAAGGAATAATCTGGTGGCTAATAATTTGTTCATTATTTTGCAGTCAGCAATGAGAATAGAAAGGGGCCGATACTGGAACATATCCATGGAGTCTTGTCCCGCTTTCGGGATGGAACTAATAAGGACCTCACTAGTTGTGGGAGGCAGACAACCCTTGTCATACATACTAGTGAACAGCACCTCCAGTCTGAGCATCAGCAGAGGGGAAAATAAAGAATTGGATTCAGCAGTGATCCCATCAGTGCCGGGGACCTTCCCCGTCACCAGCTCATGAAGTACACCCTCACTATCCCCAACCTTGGCAGTGCTCCAACAGCTCCAAAAGAAAAAAACAAACTTCAAACTGTCCCGAGGAAGGCGTCTCACCTGAAAATGAAAAGTTTCAAGCTATGCACTACTGCAGGAAACAGATGTTGGTCACTGACCCACGAGAACCTTGGCTCTTGTCACTACTCAAACATGTTTGGTAATGTGCCTCCATGCATCCGAAGGTGGTAAGTGAGAGGGAAGTGAAGCTCTGTTGCACTGACTATAAGAAGATGTAGTCCTGTTCAAAGTCGTGGAGTGACTCCTGGGTACGTAGTCCATTCCATGCAAAGTTCTGCTCTAGGACTTCCCGCAAGTCAAAATTGTGCCATAAGTGTAAAAATCTTATTCAGGAATCGACCTCTTCTTGCTACTCAATATCGAGTGATAAGTTGGGAGGATTGCACTCCAAAAACCCTTCGCTTCCTTCGTGTTCCGATTCTGATCTGATTCCACATTTTGTCCCAGAGTGCCTGTTGTTCTCTGGCTGTCATCGATACCGCAGCAGTTTTGAGACCTTTAAGGAGGTCCTTGCTGCAGATTTTCAAGATTCTACCAGATCCATGTCAAGCACCTTTGGGCCTCATGGAACTGTAAGGCCAAGATTTCAGCCAGTGGGCCCACCCCCCCAATGCAGACTGCCACCTCAGAACTAGTTTTTGGGCTATACTGGCACCATCCCAAACTCCACTTAAGGTTCAAGGTTTATGCCAGTCCCCTAGCATAGGTCCAAACTGGGGTGGCGTAGCAAAAGAACGATAGATTTAACCCAGATCTTTTGACTGGGGGAGAATGTTTGCATTGTGAGCATTCCGTCCACCATTTGTTTGCTGTAACACTTTATGCCAGTCCCCTTCCAGCCGGAGCCACAGTAGACATCACCACAGACTGTGCTAGAAGCAGTTCCAATGGTGATCTCTGACTGTGACCTACTTCGGGCCTATGTCACACCATTAAACTACCAATGCGCAGCCAGTAGTAAATGAATCAGACCCTCAGCCTCTTCCATAATGTCAGTATTCCCGAAGGCTAGAGGTCCTTTTAAAATCAGACTCTTATACAAAATGATTCCCATATCATTGATGATGACGAGGAGGTTGAAAATGTAACCCCCTTTCTCTATACAGATTAAGGACTATGTCCAGATCTACAGGAAGCAAGTGCTTGGATCTACAGACAGCAAGTGGGTTGGACGCCTCCCTAGAAACTGAGATGGACTCCCCACCTGGTCCACCAATGGAAGATAGTGCCCCTGTCGCAGTGGTAGGACCCACATCAGCAGAGATGTTAGATTTGCAGCTGCCTACTTTTGACACTAACTCTAATTTAAAAACTGTAATCCTACAACGAGGGCCAGTTTTCTTGGACAATTTAATGAGGTGCTCAGAGACTCCCCCATGGCTGCCATCCAGTGAGATCTTGCTGGCTGCCCTAGAGGACCTGACGCCTTCACATGCCCAAATAATTCAGGATTGGCTGAATAGAGCAAAATATGTGCTGCGAGCTGGCCTTGTTGGCACGGGCCTAGCGCTTAGATGACGTACTTGGATGTTAGCAATTGGATTTTCTGTGGGCATCCAGGCATCACTCATGGACTTACCCTTTGTTGCCTCTAAGGTCTTTGGGGTGAAGGTTGATTCTGCGTGAGAGCGATTTAAAGATAGACTTGCTACAGCACAGTTCCTGTGATTGTCACCAGCCTTGTTATAGGTCATATTTTCACGCCATGTAGCTTGTCTTTTACTTACTTGAAGCTAGCAAAAATACAATAATATCGAAGAAAGTGAAAGATTGCACCTGGCCCCCACCCCAGTGTACCCCGTGTGTTCCTCTTAGCTCAAGATGTTCCCTGTTTCTGTGGTCAGTGTTCGTGAGAAGAGAATCCCACTCCGTGGACAACGGAGTGGGGGCTCGGTGAGAGTTTGTTTACCAAGAAGACGGAGCTGGGGCTTGTGTCCCTTGCAGAGGAGATGTGTTGTGATTTTATCAGAGAGGCATAGGTTCTACTGTGTTAACTGGTGGGGCCATATGAGGGTCTCATGTTTCAGGTGTGGGGCAGAATTATCCTAAGGCATTTATATGGTAAAACAGGCCCTGCTTTATTTCCCTCCTCTTGTTTATTTTTTAACAAAACTCTTATATCGTATTTGGCTGACCCTCATCCTGTTGGGGCGTCTAGGGTGTGTCATTAATGTAGGGACACTGTTGTCTTGCTTATCTAGCAGTGATTTTAACTCGACATATTCTCCTTCAGGCCTGTCAGCTAGTGATTCATAACGATCTACGCTAAGATCTCCCCCTACTAGGTGTCTACCAGGGGGAAGTGGGGGAGCGGTAGGTACTTGGTAGTGGCCGTCAGCCGGAGTCTGTAATAAGTGTGAGCCAGTCGTCGTGAGATCAACCATCTCTAACAGTGCTAGTTTATCCCACTTCTCTGGTCCATTATCCCCACGTATGGTCTTCCTGTATATACCTGTGCTCGTGTAATTCATCCCTACTACTTTAGTACTGAATCTTTTCACACAATGACATACAACAGCTGCAACATAGGAGCAACAGCACACCGCAGAGTGGTACAAACTTTTTTAGGAGGGCAGACAGCCATGAAGGCATCCAGCTAAAATCGAACCAGTCCTTTGCTATGCCTGCCCTGCTACCTCCTTCCTCAAACATTTTCTTCCCTAAATTGTCAAAGTCCACAATGGCCTTTGTGAGTGATACATTCTCAGCATCATTCAAAGGCACAAAGGTACAGCAGCTTTTTCCTATTTTACGACAAATTCCACCATCCATCGCAGTTAGCATGTCCAGGACATACCTATGCTCTAAAACCATAAGACTCAGCGGGCGCAGTTCTTCCTTGGTAGCATTTAGCCCATCCCTGGTACTGTTGATGGCCCACATGACTTTGTAGCGGGTCACCTCGAGCCAACGTACATTCGCTTTTATCTGGAACATTGGGATGAGGCTCGCGAAAAACAGCTGGGCTTGGTTGAAAAGGCGCAATTCTTGGGGAATGTCATCAAAAGCATATTTGGCGAAGTATTGAGCAGTTCGCCGACGTCGGTGGAGCAAGGTAACATCGCCTGTCACTGGATGCGAATGGATGTGGGAAATATTGGCTGCTGGAACGACCAGGTGAACTTCGTGCATGGTCACCAATGTACAAAGTCCATTCCATTGAGGAGGCAGTTGCAGATAGAGGCGTTCTCCACAAGCCCAGTAGAGGTCCATTAGACTGCATATCTGAATTAAAAATTGTGCTGTTGCATCCAGAGATGCAGCCCATAGGTACCATGCCATTTCCTAGAAAACAGAGAAGAGGTGACTTTAGTTTGAATGTGTTTTTAGGTTTGGACATTTTCTCCCCACCCGAGGTGTACCTTCTAATTTCCTGTAACCATATCTGTTCACACTCATCCTCAACCTCCCAGTCAATCCCATCGTCATAATCTGAGTCTACCAAAGGGGGCCCTAAGGATGCTGCTTTGCATATCACAAAGCCGGGACCATTCCACTTATTATTGAAGAAAACTTGTGCCCATAAGCGCAGCACAGTTCTATTCTGACATGGGTATGGGTGGCTATGGGGTATTGATAACATCGCATACTGCTGAAGGTGATGCTACTGTGATGTATCCACGCTTCCTAAGGTGATGTGCCCTAAGGTCGGTTGGGGAGAGGAGTTGGCCTAATGGCTAGGGCGGTCGACCTCGAATCTGGGGAACCGGGTTCGAGTCTCGGCAATGACGCTGAACATCCTGTGATTCTGGGAAAATCACTTAATTTCCCCTTGCCTAACAAAAAAACCCATAAAAAATGAATGTGTCCTCATGTAATGCAGCTGGTGCTATGTAAAGCGCTCTGATACCCGATTCGGGTCAAGTTCGCGCTATATAAAACTCTGTAAAATAAATAAATAAGGTCCATGCTAGGGACTCCTCTTCTGTACATTTCCTGGATTATCCCCTCAAGGTCAGTTGGGTCAGAGATAACTTAGTGTGTGGCGTGTTTGTAGTCCCATGTTGTGGTGTTCACATATGCGTTGGAAATGTCAGCATAATGGATCTGGACTTGTCCTTTTATGCGGCAAAGGAACAGGTGTAAAAGGCATTTAGCAGTGCGTGGTGGGACTTCTCTAGGGAAAATCAGTCTATTTGCTCCTACCTCATGGGTAATATATGAGCACACATAACATGATTGGTTTGTGACCTGCTTGCCAGCTGCTGTCATATCCTTATACCACAAGTTTTCTAATAGGGAGTTATGGACCCCATGGTCCCTTTCCAACTGGTCAGGATGGGCTTGTCTGCGTCGGCGAGACAGCTGTGAGGGGCGTAATGTGATATCAACTGTACTGTTCCATTCTGTATAATTTTCGATGGGTACAGGAGGTGATGAGGTGAGGGGCACATAGTTATTTGGAGTGCTGACAGCACTGGCAGAGGATGTCGAACCCTTTTCACTACTAGGGGTGCTATTTGCAACACGTGTGCGAACAGATAGATGAGGAAGTGATTTGGGTTGCACAGTGGTGTTGACAACTTTGACCTTTTTAGTAATATAGGCATTTTTATCAATGCAATGTGAGATAACTGCATACCAGGTAAAGATCCCAATCCCCACACCGACAATAATGTAAAATATTAATATGTATGTACATAACTTCAAATTGGAAATTTCTGTGTGCCGGGTCTTTCTGTTGCGTCTGAATCCATAAATGACCAGGCGATCACTGACCTCTTCTTCTTCTTGGATGGCCAATGGAAACACAATACCTTCCCCTTGTTCATCACTTAGTTCTGGGATGGTGCCTGGTTGATCCTGATGTGGCTCTTGTGGATCCATGCTTTCCTCTCGGCAATGCGAACAGCTGTGGGTGAAGAGTCTATTACTGTGAAAGGACCATCGAATCTGGGGTCTCTCCACTTTCTAACAGCTTTTTTTACAAAGATCTTGGACCCCGGACAGATAGGTGAAAGCTCAGAAGCGATTGTGGACTTGTCTTTTCTTTTTGATATCTGGGTAGAGAGGAACTGCGCAGCGTGTGTTGGTGCACATAAGTATTCAAACATTTCAGCTTGAGTGCAAATAGGGCAATTGGTAGGCAATAGAGCCATTTATTTCTAATTGTGGCACTTATATGGCTTATTTTACCTTTGAGCAGGCCGTTAAGGCGTTCACAAATGCCGTTACTTTGTGGGTGCTATGCTGATGTCAATTTATGTTTAATCCCTAACATTGTTGTGAGAAGGGCAAAAATGGCGTTTGACAAATGGCTGCCGTTGTCAGAACAGATCGCGTCTGGCAAACCCCAGCGCGAAATGACCTCACAGAGCAGGAAATTAGCTGCTGCTTTGGCATCGCAGTGGACACATAGTCCAGCTTTGATCCATCGTGAGAATGGGCTTACTACCACAATGAGGTATCAATAATTTTGGCAGCGATCAATCATGTCCACATAGTCGATGTAGAGTTCTTTGAAAGGGCCTTCTGGTTTTGGTATTGTAGAGGCAACTTTTTTCATAGTGGGATTTGGTGAGTACTGCTGGCAAATGAGGCATTTATGAACAAAAAGCTGTATTGATTTGTGGGCATTGGGGATGAACCAGTCAGTCTGTAGGGTGGTGGACTTATTATCTCGGTTAACATGTGTGTGAAGATGTAACTGATCGAGAGCCACTTGCAAAAAGGCCTGTGACATGACAGGCTTTCCTGTCATTGTTTGCTTGTATGTAAAATCTGAGCAGTCTTGTTGTACTCCCCTTCTTCCATAACTCTTTTTCTTGTGGTGGAGCACTTTCCTGTATTTCTTTGAGGTGTAATTGTGCAATGTGGTCATATGGCTGTGTATCGTCAATAGTGTATGGAAGCGTTAAATCTGAGTTTTCTTCCTCTGCACTTTCTTTGTCATGTTGTACTGCTGTAGGTACATATTGGGCAAGTAGGATGGGGGCGTGCTGGCCTTCTGGTGGTTCAGGTGGGAGGGCCCCTGGCTGCTGCTTTAGCTGCCCAGTCTGCCAGAGCATTACCTCTGGATACAAAGTCTTGGCCATTTGTGTGTGCTGCACATTTTACTACAGCTACCTCAGCTGGCAGTGTCAGTGCGTCTATTAGCTCTTCAAGTAGCTGTCTGTGCAAGATGCTGGAATGTGTTGTTGTCGTGACATATCCATAGTCTGAATAAACAGTAATGCGTTTCTCTGCCCCATTTTTCAACGCGGCAATCAGTGCCACTAGTTCCGCTGCTTGTGCTGAGTAGTGTGAAGGTAATGTTAATTGCTGTACAATGTCTAGGGATTCAGAGGAATCATTTTGTTGTGCTCTAACTACTGCAGCTCCTGTATATCTGATCCCTGTCTCTTGATCAGTGGTAGAGGAGCCATCAACAAAGTACACAGTACTGTCTGGCAATGGGTCCTCCTTTGCTGCTTCTGACTCATCTGGACAGTATGTGGCACAATCATGAGGGTCATCATCTGTAGTTGCAATGGGGTGGGCAAAGAACGTGGCAGGGTTGACTGTGTGGCATTTAACTACTTTCAGAGAGGGCAAGGGTAGTATGACTTCGTAACCTGATACTCTTTAAGTGGTAAGAGTTGTTTTAGCTTTCTGTATTATGGCAAAACAGCATGTTCAGTGTACAGTGTTAACTGGGATTCCATGACTATGGGGGTACTTTTCACAACTGCGAATGCTGCTGTTGCTAGTGCTTGTTCACATGGGTAGTGTCCTTTCATTACAGAATCTAGTATGCCACTGAAGTAGGCAATTGGCTTGTGGCCCATGGGGTATTTTTGGGTGAGGACTGCTGTCATGACCTGACCGTCGCAGTGGGTGAAGAAGTATAATTGCTTGGTGTAGTCAGGGGAGACTAACACTGGAGCATTTGTAATTTCATCTTTCAGTCGTGTGAAGGCTGTCTTCATTTCCGGTGTCCAATCAATTTTTATTATGTCTGTATTTAGCTATTTTAACAGCTTTCAGCAGTGGGGCAGTGATGATAGAGAAATCAAAGACCCACTGGCGAACATAATTCACTAATCCTAGGAATTTCTGCATTTCCTTGACTGTTTGTGGTTCAGTGGTGCATTTTATTGCCTCAATTCTATCTGGGGTGACTCTTCTTCCTGATGCTGAGAGCAACTGTCCAAGGTAGCGTACTTCTTTCTGGCAGTATTGAAGTTTCTGTTTGTCAACCTTGTACCCTCTCTGTGCTATTGTGAGCAGGGCTATTGTATCCTTTCTACATTGTTGCTCTGTGAGACTGCAGAGTAATATGTCGTCGACATACTGCAGAAAGGTGGTGTCACATTGGAAATTTAATAAGTCCTATTTGACAGCTCTGTAGAAGACACTGGGGTATTCACAATAGCCTTGGGCTAACCTGGTGTAGGTCAATTTAATATTTTTACATGAAAATGGCTATCAGGGTGTAGTGGGACACTGAAAAGGGAATTTTGCAGGCCAATGACGGAAAAATATTCTGCATCGGAGGAATATTGGTGAGACTCACTGAGGGGTCAGGGACTATTGGGAATTCTGGTACCACGATGTTGTTAAGGGGACGTAAATCGTGTACTAGATGCCATGGATTAGTCCTATGTTCGCGTACAAGAAACAGACATATTGCAAGGAGATGTGCAGGGGTACATTACTCCCTGATCCAGTAATGCTTGTATAGTTGGGGCAATACCCTCCTCAGTCTCCTTGGACAAGGGGTACTGGCGCACTCTTGGTAGAATGGCGCCTTTCTTGAGTGTAATTCTGAATGGGGTAGCAGAGTGAATGAGTCCTACATCATTAGGGCCAGTGGTCCAAAGGTTACTCGGTGCCTTAGCTAGGTCTGCGTCACGTATGGAGTCAAAGTGTTAGGCAGGAGTGGGTGTTCTTATTTCTATGGTCCCTGAAAGGGGAACTTCATTTTGGTAGACAATTTCAGTTTTTGAATAAAGTTCAGGGAGTCCGAACAGTTCGTTGTCTAGAATGCCCCTTACTAACCCTCCAGGTTGAAGGAAAATGACGCAGGTCCAGGTGTGGGCGTTGTCGTCAATTGCTGGAATGCTCCATAGGTGGGTGTCATTTCAAGACAGTGTATGTCTAACATCATGTGCTTGTTGGGTATTTAGGAGTGCTGTGAGTGTGGACAAAAGAGAAGCTCTTTTGGAATTTGGACAGTGCAGCCGTTCAGTTCTGGTGTTGTGGCAACAATGATGTGCACTGCAGTAGAGAATGCGTGTTCATTCACTGGGCAGGCTCTTATTTGATCTTTTAAGGTGGAGTCCACAGTAACTGCCATCATCCTGGCCATAGGAGTACCTGGAATGGAGCAAATTATTGTTCCGTTTTCATCAAAGTGGATGGTCATATTTAATTTTGCCATGAGGTCACGGCCCAGGAGATTCACTGGGGACCGTGGTGAATAGAGCAGACGTTGATCCACGTATTTTCCTCCTATTTCTATTGGTACTGACTTGGTGAAAGGGACCCTAGCTATTGCCCCAGAAAAACCCTGTGTGTCCGCTATCTGATTTGAAATGGGCAGTGCTCCTCCTGTAATACAGGAATAAGTAGCACCTGTGTCAATGAGAAAGCTGTAAGTTGTATTGTTTATCATGACAAAAGCAATGGGGTCCTCCTTAACATCTGTTGTACATGACAAGACTGGGCACACAAGAGTTGTCTGTGGGCTGTCCTAACTGTGATACCCTCCAGCCTGGTACTGCTGGATGGTGCAGTGTGCAAATGAGTTGGTGGAAGATATCACTGTGCCTCCCTGAGGTACACATGCTTGTGCTTGGAGCATCATTTGATATACACGTGTTGATGGTTGTTCTATTTGTGGCTGTGTTTGTGGAGTTGGTGCCTGTAATTGGGTAATTGCAGGTTCTTGCAATTGTAGTTGTTGTTGCTTGGGCTGCTGTTTTGCTGGTCGGAGATAGGAATATATTATTTGGGACTGAACTGACTGTGGCTGCATTTGCTGCTGTCGTTGGTATTGGGTGGGGGCCCGTTGTTGGGGTCCCCTAAACACCTTTCTTCTCTATCCTTCATTTTGGTGTGACAATCTCTTATGAAGTGTCCTCGTCTATGACAGTAAAAGCGTACCGGGGGTCCTGGCTGTTCAGTGGCCCTTTGTTGACCCAGTCCTCTACCTCTGCCCTGCATCCCTGTGTTCCTAAGCCTATTCTGTTGGTTACCATAATATGGCTGTTGCTGTTGATTATTATAGGTGGGCTGTGCTTGCATGTATGGTGCACCTCTCTGGGTGTTACCTTCTAACGCATTCAGGGCATTCTGTGGGAATCCTGTAACAGCAGTCATCTGGTTTAATGGTGTTGCAAGCATGACTGTATCTGGAGCATCTTTTTTCTTATTAAGTTTCTGCTGTACTAGCTTGGCTGCTGTATTTACAATTGCTTCTTTTTACAGAAGTTAATAATGTGATCTTGTATTTCAGGCCATGGTTTGCATTCCATTGCTACTATCCCATCTAACTTGTCCTGCATGTCAGTGGGCAGTCCCTTTTTTACTGTGTGGTAGAAAAACCTATTGTTCCCTCCTGTTGCGTCCCATTTTTCTCCTAATTCCTGATGCCATTTTTCTTTCACTCTAGAAATGTATTGTGCTGGGTCTTCATTTTGTTGCATTGTTTGTGACATTAGGGACCCTATATCTGGGATATCTGGGAATTTGCGGTGTAATTGGGACCAAACGTGTGCTCTTATTTTGTTAAACGCTTCACCATCATATTCTGTGCCAGTGATTATAATTTTCTTATTGACATGTGTGAATATATCTTCTGCGTCTTCTCCAATGAGGGAGATAAGCAGACTTTTAACATCCCCTATCCCTAGGTTGACAACTGCAGTGTGTTTCTCCAAGGCGGCTATCCATTTTCCAGCGCCCTCTGTGAGTTGGGAGTTGTTTTTTCAAACTGAACTGTCTTTGTCCATTTGTGACCATGGAACATAGATGGGGGGGGGGGGGGTGTTCTTCGGCATTTTTGAACAGCAGTGGCATCTAGTGTGTTATCCTTGTGTCTGCTGCTGTGGACCCGTTGTACAGGGTGGGGTCATATTCATGTGCATATTTCTGCCATATTCTGAAGCTTGCCTTCATGTAACCGTAGTCCCAGTCTTTATCTCCCTCCCCATGTAGGATGCAGTTTTCCGCTATTGCCATATCTTGTGGATCAAAGGACCCAGTTTGTGGCCATGGAATCATTTCTGGTGCAAGACTCTCTAACCATTCAGCCAAATTATCAGAGAAGGGATTGACATAAAAGTCAGAATCTTCTCTGTGTCACTATCTCATTGGGCATTAATTTGGTGTAATGTGAGGGTGTGTTTTGCTGAACATCATCTTGTTATAGGTATTTCTCTGTCTAATAGAGCGTATTGATGCTGTACCTGAGACATCATAGGACATGTCCGGTCTGCCATGTGTCCCTAGCACTTCTAATCGTTCTGTCTCTGTTTTCCTCCTTCTTTTCTCTTTTTGTTCCTCTGGATGCTCTCTTTGTGGTGTGGTGTTCATGAAGATAAGTTTGGACAGAGGTGGTGGGCCAAAGGTGTATGTTATGACTGGCTGTACAGTCTGTGGGGGTGCTTGTATATTTGGAGCAAGGGAGTTGGTATCACCAGTTGATGCTCTTGGGTGGGGTATACCCGAGGCAGCTGCTTCATTGGTTTGTGGTATTGCTGCACCCTGTGTTTCCCCAGAAATGTCTACCTGCGGAACCCGCTGTTGCGGTGTGTCCGGTCTTTCATTATTTAGATGAGCTGTGAGTTCTATATCACCCAGTAGGTCAGGAAGTTGGTCATGCATTTGTTCTACTTTCATTGACAGGCAGCGGACAGCTGCAGCGTCGCCGGTGAGGGTGGGTGAGTGCCTTTCGTGTAGCAAATCTGTGTGGTGTTCGCCTACTGCAATGCTATCCGTACTTTTTTCTAAATCCTGCCTGTTTCTCCATTTGGTGAAGTGGGACCGGGCAAATGTCTCAGGATATTCTTGCTCGCTATCCCTGGCCTCCCTATTGGTGATTTGAAGACCCGTGATGGAAACCCTATCCTCACACTGGGAGAGTGTACTGATGGGGAATTGTGCATTGCATTGGCGACGTGCACTTGGAAGTGGTTGGTGTTCATCAGTGAGGAATGGGTTGGAACCAGAGCATGAGCTGTGAGAAGTTTGATGCGATATGTGGGAAGCACTATCGCTCCCTTCATCCTCATATTGCTGTTGTGCTTCATTATTTTGCGGTGGTGTGAGCTTCAGGGTGAATTGTGCATCAATTTGACCTGTTATATCTGGTATCACGGCTTCTATCATTGGGCTTTGGGCAGTAAGAGTTGGCAGTGTTTGGACGTGGTTCAGCAAACTGTTATGTTGTGGATGAAGGGGGTCTTCTGAAAAGAGGACAGAGTGACCCACATCTGCTTTGTCATTTGACGTTGGCTCTAAGCCTTAATTAATATTATGTTCGGGGTACATGCCACTCATGTGGTACGCAGGTGGAGGGGCTGTAGGCATTAATGTTGGCTCAGCATTTTCTTAAAAAATGCGCCACAATGCTAAGGTATCTTTTAGTTTTTGAAGCTTGCAGACAGAGTATTTCGCTTCTAAGAATGTTGTGGCATGATCTAGTGTGGCACGATCAAACGTACCTTCAGGAGGCCAGGGGAGTATCAAGTTCTTTGTGTGTTTGTGCAGCTTCCTGCAGTGTTTAATGATGCCCTGTTCTTAGCCTGTGATTTTGTTTGTATGTGCTACAATGGGGTAGACATACTTATTTTCAGTTATAGAGGTGTCCTGGTACTTAGCTGGGAAACGTAACTGGGTACTATTGTCAGTCTCACCTGTGTTTGATGTGTTATGTTAATGCCTAAGACCTTAAACACGGTCAGTTGGACAGCGCTAGTTAAGGGTGTGACTGGAGTGAAGGAGGAAGGGGGACCCTCAGAAATACCAATAATGTGTCTGTTAATGATGTATACAACAATCTGTGGTGCTGCAGAGCCTACTGGTGCTGCACTCATTCCCTAGTATTGTTCTCCTGAGGGTAATCTGCCTCTGGAGCAGGCATGTGCCCCCTCTGGATGCGGGCCTCTTACGAGTGCTGGCAGCAGTGGTGAATGGGTGCTGTTAGAAATGGCAATTTCTGGTTGGCTAGGGCTTGCGCCAAAACCAGGCAGAAACCACCACTCTAGTCAGGGCTGGGGAGTTACACGCCAAAGATAACCGCTGCTCACCCCCTTGGTAGCTTGGCACGAGCAGTCAGGCTTATCCCGGAGGCAATGTGTAAAGCGTTTGTGCGCACACCCAGCAACAACACCCAAGGCCCACCACAAAAGAAACTCGACACAAGGTATTATATAAAAATAGCCTTTGTATTATAATAAACACATTAGATGATAATCACACAATTTACACTGTGCCAACTGGCACTGGCCAGAATTTTACAAGGGACTTTTTACACGGGACAGGGCCACAGGGACCACTGTCAGAATTAGCACAAATCACCAATAGTAAATGTAGAACATAACACAAATTAGCACTGTAGAATACAACCAGTAACCACTGGCGCAATAATGACCTCAGCGTCATCACACTAGCAACAGGTAAAAAAACCTATCCTGCATCCATCACAGGGGCATAAACACATTATGCAATTTCTCTTTGGTCTAACGCATTAGACCTAACCACCTAAGTATACCTACACTAGGGGCGTACATAACAGAGGGAAGTACAATCTCCCTAACATCAACCTAAGCAGGTAAAACAACCTCCTAGGCAGAAATCCTATCTAGAGGTATAAAATACAGGGTGTGCAAAACATACTATACCCAGTACATTTCCTAACACCATAAGCATGAACACAGGGTGCGCAAAACATACTACACCGTACATTTCCTAGCACCCAAAATCACATTAGAGTCCAGGTTGCGCCAGAACCTAAACGTAGCAGCTGCCCACTACTTGCTGGGCAGCTGGGGACAAGAACAGGGCCTAAACGCTGCAGCTGGCACTAAGTGCTGCGCAGCTGTGGAAAGCACATAGGAGGCATGGGCTCTCACTAGCCCCTGAAACAATATGCCAAGAAGTTGGGGCCATCTGGCTCAGAAAATAACATGTCCCCATGGAGCGCACGGGCTCCTGAAATAATTGTGCGCCAATATAGCAAAGGGGCTTGCCCCAAAGTACTGTGGAGCGCACTGGCGCTCTCTGTGCAACCAATGCTGGGCTCTCAAGGAAATGAGGGGGGCCAAACGTTGGAGCCTTCTAGGCTCTTAAACCAAACTTGCCCACGTGTTGGAGCCACCCAGGGCTCTTAGAATCATTCTGCCAATCGCTAGAGCCACACGGGGCTCTTAGAATCATTCTGCCAATCGCTTAGAAGAATAACCATGTCCCCCTCGTTGGAGTGGCCCGCTCTCTTGCGGGACCACTCAGCACCAATGTCAATATTCATGCCCCACGTTGGAGCGGAGGGGCGCTCAACCCAAACATGCCCCCTTTGGAGCGGCCCGCTCTCCTGCGGGGCCGCTCAATCCCAGGCACCGTCTCGGTGCCTCCACCGGCACCATCGCAGTGCACACGGAGTCCCACTCACCGGTTTGCAGGATCCCCGGCAGGCTCGGCTTCACTTGAGGCACTCTCCCTCGCTCCAGTGGCCGGTTGCAAAGAAGGCTGTGGAGCAGGGAGAACCCTCTCGACTCCTGGTCGACTCCTCTTCGGTGTGTTCCAGCGCGGACTCTTCTCTCGCGGGGCTTCCCTTCCCGGAAGCCCCGCCCATGGAGTCCCTACCTTCCGGGTCGCGCTGGGCAGCGGCCCGGAAGGAATTCAATGTGCGGCTCGGGCCGCGGCGGGGAATCTCGGCTACAAAATGCGGGGTGGCACCCGCATTAAATAATGGAACAAGCGGGGTGGGCACCCGTAACGGCCGCCAATGCGGGGTGGGCACCCTCGAGATAAGCATAAGGCAGGGTGGGCTCCCGCCCACAGTAAGTAACAAAAGCGGCAAAGAGGGGTAGGCTCCCTCCATTCAATCAGAGTGACGGGGGACTCCCGCCAAGGCACACAACGCGGGGTGGGCACCCGCATTAAAGGTATTCACATAAGCGGGGTAGGCTCCCGCAATTACGATACAGGTATCACGGGGGAATCCCTAGGTAGGGGATTCCCCCAGCAGGGGCAGCAGCACCGCGCTGCGCAGCCCCACATTCTCCATCATCTGGGCAGCTCCTCGAAGGTAGCGCTGCCAGGGCGCTGGAACCCAGGAAAAGAAACAGAGCTCTCACCAGGCGCTGGAAGATCAAAGCAAGCCTTGGCAAAAGCAAAAATAAAGCAATAGGTCCAAGAAGTCCATCAGGTAGCCAGGGGCTGGGCAGGGCCCAGGGAGGCAAGCCTTCCCCTGGGCCCCAGCAGCAGCACGCCCCTGGTAGATTCAAGACAGAACGCAAGAACATTTTACATGGGGTCACAGCCCCTTTTTATACACAGATCACCTTTGTTTCAAGGTGCAGGGGAGGGGCGAACCAGATGCAACTGGTTCTTGAGCACTTTGTTTTGCTCAGCCCCTCTCCCTAATCCAGGGCAGGCCAGGGTCATCAGTCACACCACAGGGGGCGGTGCCAGCATTGTGTGGGGAAAGCCCTGCCCTATTCAGGTCCTAGGTGTACTCCTCCCACCCATATGGCTGCTGATCTCCCTATTCACCACTGGGTGACTCCTCCTGACTCTGGGGATTCCCTAGCCCGTCACATGACCTCAACCAGCCAATCGCCAGACAAGGCACTCATTTCACACTGCACACAGAGGTGCCCACTTCTAGAAGTGGAACTTCCACACTAGATACATGCACGCCGCACACATCATCGCGCAGCATTTTATCACACGAGTCCGTACATACCAAACTCGCACCTGCATTCCCCACGCATCAGGAACTACCAGGGACACATACATTCCCCCATGCATTCCTATGGGAGGGCAGGTCAGTCTCACCAAACCATACCCAGAGCGCACGCACTTTACACTGGGACACAGTGTTAAAGCGCCTAGAGGCCTAAATCCACTAATACACCATAGGGAAAAGGCTAGGATACTGCAAAAAGTTCTGGGGGTGAACTTGCCAGAAGGGCCAAGTCCAACAGGTGCCTTGCGAGTCTTCTTGCTCTATTGTGTTGGAGTTAGATGTGAATGAGGTTGGCGTGTCTGGGAGGGTGAGGTCAGGACTGTTGGCCTCCTCTGTCGGTTCCACTGAATAAGTTGATCCTGAGGATGCATCCCCACAATTGCTAATTATCTCTGGAGAGACTGATGAATATAAGAATGGTAGGTAGCATGTCTCATCTACAGTGGAAGAACTCTGTGAGCAGTGTGGCAAGACAAGATCCGGACGTGTAGTATCTGTAAGCGGTGTGTTACGCCTGAAATCTGTAAGAGCTGGACCTGGTAATTCTACCAGGGTCAGCGCAGATATCCTTACCTCTGATGTTGGTGTAAGCTGAACTCCCAATATGTCCCACGCTTTGATATGCGGTTTGTGGACGGATAGTGTCTGTCTTAGTATTGTATACTGCAACTGATCTATTGTGTAATATGTGCAAAAGTAGTTCAGTTATTTGCATTTGGTTATTATTCAGTTCTTGCACAAATCCTGTTGTACGCTATGGCACAAGACATGTATATTAAGGAAGCTGACAATGCGCTATTACATAATGGCCTTAACGAGACATGGGCGGCAGGGGGGAGGGGGACGGGCAATGGCAGGGTGTGCTTCTGTGACAATAATATTCACGGGGGACTCACAATATGCATATACCAGATACATTTAAACAGCTAGTTATTTATCTCTCTAACAATTGAGCAATCGTTCTGACTCGATGCACCAGGCACAGGTGAAGCCACAACAGAATTATTATGAGGTACGACAATACTATTAGGAAATATAAACACCAGAAAAGAACCATTAATTTATGAAACTCAGAAACAATTTATACATAAGATGAGTATACTTTTTACACTGAATTAAAAGAGGCAAAGGAAGACAGAAAGAACGTATTTGTTTAATGTTAAAAATGTTTTGCAATAAGTGAGAGTCTTTGTGTTTCTGTTCGCCCAGGAAGAACAGGAAACCACTTACAGGAAGCTTGCTATGAGAGAGACTTCCCTTTTTCTGTAACTATCCAGATAAAAAAAAAGCATTTGCAATGCAATAGGTCTCGCATTAGGAAAGATTGAGCTTTTTGTATTGTAAATTGACTAGTTTTTTATTTATGTGTTGGTATTGAAAATATTGAAATAACTAGCTTTCTCATGTACAATGTCAATAGTTTTAACTGTTGCAAACGTGACACCTATAGCATTTGTAATGCAATATGTGTTGTATTTACGTGACTTAGATGTATTGATATTACAAATAACAATGGCTTTTAATTTTTACAAATAATTAATACTTAAATAAAAGTTAATGTAAATTAAAATGGTAATCGTTTAAACTTTTGTTAATAACTCTTGTGAAGATTATGTTTAGTGTATTTAATTGCGCCTAAAATCCAAGAACAGAAGTTAAATATTATCATTTTTTTGTGCCATTTGTAATAAAGCCTAAATATTGAGAGAACATATTAGAGCCAGTTGTTGTTGAATGGTTGTACAGATTGATACTGTGGTGGCGGTGAGTGATGTTGTGGTGGTGTCGAGTGATGCTGTGGCGTTAATTGATGCTGTGGTAGCGCATAGTGAGGTAGTGGTGCCCTTTTGTGATGCTGTGGTGGTGCTAAGTGATGCTGTGGTGATGCGATAGATAGATAGAGTGCAATAGTCCGATAGATAGATAGATAAGATAGATAGATTAGATTAGATAGATAGATAGATAGATAGATAGATAGATAGATAGATAGAGAGGGCGATAGATAGATAGAGTGTAATTATGTAGAATATAATTATGTGGCACTGAGTGGTTTTGTGTGGAGTGTATGTTGATTTTAGTGGCGTGTAATTATGTGGCATTGAGTGTTATTTTGAGTGTATCTTGCATTGTTTGCATTGTAATTAATTGGCACGGATGGTATTTGGAGTGCATGTGGCATTGAGTGTATTGTAATTATGTGGTGTGTAATTATGTGGCGCTGAGTGGTATTTGAAGTGTATGTGGCATTGAGCGCTGTGTAATTATGGGGTGTGTAACTATGTGGCACTGATTGGTTTTTGGAGTGTCTGTTGTATTGAGTGCATTGTAGTTATGTGGCATGTAATTATGTGGCTCTGAGTGGCATTCGGAGTGTATGTTGCCTTGCCTTGTATTTCTATGGTTCCTTAAACCCTTAGAGGCAATTCTTTTATTTTAACTAAAAGGATGGCAGTTAAATGGTGTTTACGGCAGGATGGTCGTTAAATGGTGGCTACGGAGAAGCTGTGTGCTGAAAGGCAAAGAGAACACGGGCATGAAAGTGAAAGCGAGGATGAAAATGGAATGTGTGTGGCAGGATGGTCGTTAAATGTTGGCTACGGAGAAGCTGTGTGCTGAAAGGCAAAGAGAACACGGGCATGAAAGTGAAAGCGAGGATGAAAATGGAATGAGTGTGGCAGGATGTTAGTTAAATGGTGGTTACGGGGAAGCTGAGTGCTGAAAGGCAAAGAGAACACGGGCCAAAGCTGGAAGAAAACACGAGATGCGAGAGGCATGTGTGTGTGGCAAACACTGGTGGGGCTCAGAGCATTCTGTTGCTGCCTTGATGCCTGTGTGTGTGAGCAGTGGGGCTGTGTGTGTGAAGTGCCTACAGTTGCAAGAAAACATATGGTTATTTAAATCCTTAGACGCAGAATTAATGGAGCTAATGTTATCGACCTTAGAAGGATGAAAAGGGAATGAGCGCGGCATATGTTAACTTTGTAAGCGCAGAAAGCGTGCAGGGCAAACTTATTATTTTGGTTGTTTGAGACTCAGATCTGGGCAAACCTGCAAGAAAACACGGAGGAGGGAGGGCAGGCTGTGTGCTGATAGGCAAAGAGAAAACGGGCATGAAAGTGAAATCGATGGATGGCAATGCGTCCGTGAGACTAGCCCTGTGGTGGGGGAGGGACAGTTGTGCGAGGCGCCATGAGGAAACAATCTCTCGGCATGCTGTGGCGGGGGTGGGGGAGCGCATTCCAGGTGGGGGAGCGGACCCTTTGAAGTATGATGCCGAGGCTGTGGCTACACGTGCACGCGCCAGTGGGCTGAAGCGCTTCCCCAAACGGATTGCATGGCAGCACGATGCACGTGATTGTGCGCGTGCTCGCCATGCAATCCACTTTTGGGAGCACTTTGAAATGCCCCTCTTACTAGAGTCTCACATTGCGATTGCGTAAACGCAATAGCTAGGCGAGACCTAAAAACGTTGTTCGAACGCTCTATTTTCACAAAATCAGTTATAAAACATCTGTTCCGACGGTCACTTGTAAAGGCTGGAGATGTCTAACATGTGCTACGACTAACATGGGCTACCACTAAGGATCACCAGCAAAAAGCTGGAGATGTCGGACATGTGCTACCGCTAACATGGGCTACCAATAAGGATCACCTGCAAAAAGCTGGAGATGTCTAACATGTGCTACCACGAACATGGGCTACCACTAAGGATCATCCACAATTGTAATTGTTAAAAAACGTTTAACACTAACTCTTGGCTCAGTGCCCACTCACACGTGGTCAAAGAAAGGGTTGTTTTACGTGGCAAGACACCACTTTTAATGAAAGGAACTGCTGCGCTTTTTTGGACGCAGGTTTACCCACAGATGCTCATCCGAAAATACAGGCAACCAGCGCAGCGGGAGAAGACAAAGAAAATCTATTTCTTTGACTTACCCCTGCGCGGTGTGTCTGCTCAGTCAGGAAGAGGCACCGGAGGGCAATCTCCGTCCGTGGTCACAGGCAACAGGTTCCGTTTCCTTGCCGGGGACCTATGCATGTCTGATTCTGTGGTCATCAGATGTGAAAGGGTGATTTTTACACCAGCTTAGTTTGTGCCGGGGGTGCTCTAGCTAAAATAAGGAAATACACGTGTGAGAGACAGGAACTGAATCAAGATGATTTACAATTTATTTGGAGACACAATTCCAAACAATAATGTTACTTAATTATAAAGCTACTTGGTTTTAGCAAAGACCAAGTGTTAAAGACATATTTTAAAATGGTGAGCAACACCATGCAATTATAATGAGGCTTAAAATCATACCAATACAATGATAGAAATACGTTTCAAATAATGCACAACCTCGGTGAGAGTTTGTTTACCAAGAAGACGGAGCTGGGGTTTGTGTCCTTTGCAGAGGAGATGTGTTGTGATTATATCAGAGAGGCATAGGGCCTACTGTGTTAACAGATTCCTATATGCTGGCTGGTGGGGCCATATGAGTGTCTCATACTTCAGGTGTGGGGCGGAAATGGCCTAAGGTATTTATATGGTAAAACGGGACCCTGCTTCACTTTCACCCTTATCTCGAGTGTTCACAATAGTGATGGTGGTAGTCGCAGCTCAACTTTAAATTTCGAGGGATACTTGTAGTCCTGTACCTCTATGCTGCCTTCTCAAGGCAGGATTAACGCAGTGAGTCGTAGACTACCTTAGGACCAAGGCCACCCTCCTAACTTTCTTTGTGTTTTCCATCCGCGAGCCCTCCGAAGATATGCCCAGAGGATTCCTTTCATAAGGGCCATCATAGACATAGAGTCATTGAAGGACTTTCCACCACTGCAGTACATCAGTGAAATTCAAGATATGATCCCAATGTTAGGGCTCAATCCAGAGTCTCAGTGAGGACGACTCTGAGGCTTCTTGGACTCCAACCCTTGTGCATATTCCTTGTCTCATGCACCAGATTGCACATACAGGCCCTGCAGTTGAAGCTTGGGTTTCAGTATAACCTGAATAACAAATAACGATGAGGGTCACAATTTGGTATGCACTGGTGAGTGTTCAACGAAAGTTCAATACTTTAAATTTGATAATTTTACCGCTTGACTTCCTGTGGCCCACCGTCAAAACCACTCGGCCCAAAGAATATATATAAAACAGAAGGAGCGCGTTCATTCCATCAATCAAATATTGTAGTCCAAATAATGAAATCCCAATGCCAGCTTCCTGTTCAGTTCTTTATTTGCAAGAAATGTTCCGAAAGCTCAAATGTATCGTACTCCAACATCAAACATAATAGTAATTGATTTGTATAACCTGGCTGAATCTGTCCTGATCTCATGGTTGATAGCTGGGATCAGCAGTGGTGGCAAACGGATGCCAAACCGATGTGTGTCAGGTAACTCTTTCTTCACCACCCAGACTTCACGGTTGTGACAGACCTGTCGCCGCTGGGTTGAGAAGGCAAACTGGGAGTGGTGGAGATTCCTATGTTTTTTGCACACCTGGTAAGTGTCAGGATCCAGCGCCAGACGTTTTTTGATGAAATGTCATTGTTTATTGTGTTTCAGAATGTCCCCACTGATACCTTCATGCTTTAAACATTGTTTCAGATGCCACCTGTAAATATGTTTGACTGAGCCCAACTCAAAATGCCTGCAGTGCTGATGGTCTCTCTAAAAAGGAAGTTTAGAATCCCTTTAAAATGTAAAGCTCCACCAAGGAAGCATTCACAGGAGAAATGACCAAAAAAAGTAATCTTCCTATTTCTATGAGAGGGGAACAATGCAAGAATGGATGCAGAGAGCAGTCACATTCCTCCTCAAAGCCCATCCCATTTTCTTAGCAGCCTCCTTGAAAGAAGCATTTGTGTTTCCATCTCTCTGGTCCTCTGAGGCTGAAATTCAAGCTTTTCATTAGGCCTTGTTGACTACTTTTGCAACACAAAGTCCACTGGTGCTCCGAAAGAATCATGACTTCAACTTTGCCTTTTGAGCCATCTGACTTAGTTGTG
Organism: Triturus cristatus; assembly: GCF_964204655.1. Lineage (NCBI taxonomy): Eukaryota > Metazoa > Chordata > Amphibia > Caudata > Salamandridae > Triturus > Triturus cristatus. The sequence continues at coordinate 1,294,800,871 of NC_140590.1, forward strand.
GCAGACTCAACTGCTAAACCACTATCGAGAGAAAATATATTCATAGCAGGTGTTGGCCGTAGATACATGTGCTTAGCATTATCCTGCCATCTAGTGTTGGACTCAGATGATTAAAAGTTGTTTTTCTTCGAAGAAGTCTTAGAGTCACAAGGTATACTCCTCCTCCCGTGTGTATTGTGCATGTTCTTCAGCTCCTTTGTTAGATTGTTTTTTTCTGCCATTGGGTTTGGACAGCATTATATCCGTTCCGAGACCGAAACTTCAAATCCCACTAAAGCCTTCAATGACTCTCGGTCTTTTCTCTCCAGACCAACAAATCTCAGATCTGGACAACAGCAACTGGTGCAATCGATCCCTTCAAGGCACCCGCCCGGGCCCAACATTCTTCGACTTCTTTGTCTCCATTCTACAGGACTACATCCATGAGGGATGGAAAATGCACCCTTCAGCTTTTGTTCTAATTGGCATGTAAAAAAATCCAGGCAAGACCAACACAAAGACTGCAACCTATGTTTGTCACCGAGCACGAAGAAACCTCCAGTGAGGCATGTTTGGCGTTCCGGTCAAAAAAGACACTTCAGTAATGAATGGAGCATAGTTGGACCCACACAAACATGCAGTGATGCATGGAAGATACACTGGATATCTTCGGGGACCAGTCACCAGACCCCAGTTAACAGCCGGAACAGTCAGAGGTACAGATGGTGCAAATAGATGTGCAGATACTGCTGGATAGCAGTGGAGACAGTTTGGAATCTGAGTCCGACTCCATACAGGGTACGTGAGTACTTTGGTGAAGGCCGTCCAAACCCCTACCAAACCATCCACACCGTCTTTCGGTTCCCCGCTGCCTTCGGGCCATGGAGGTATCCATCAACAGGCACACAAACAAAAGTCCACTACGCCTGGAAAGCCTTCTACTAGTGTCAAAAAATGTAAAGCTTTAAAATGTATTTCAGCGCCTGCACTGAAACAAACTTCATCGGCACAACCAAAGTCAAGCTAAGACTCAGAGCCGAAAAAATGTACCTCGGCTCCTGGTCAACATAGAAGTCTCCTGGTCCTCGTGGCTGTAGAGTCAAGCATCCCTTCTTCGCACCTGAAGCACCCGACATCGGTGGACATTCATCTCCCGAGCCCCTGGTCACTCTGAAGTGACTCAGACTCTGTCCCCTCTGCTTCCAGGTTCCTTCCTTCCAGAATCTAGGCTTGGATTCCACCGGACCCTTTTCACTTTCATGGCAGCAGTACTTCTCCACAGCCCTCCATTGAGAATGACGGCGGTTTTCAACACCACTACAGACCTATGCACCTGGCTCCTCTGTGATAGGTAACTCAGGTACTACGGTATCCACGGGTGGGGTGGCTCTCCAACCTCTTAAGTTCCAAAGTGTTTCCTCGAAGTCCTCCGAGAAGGGTTCTTAAACTGTAAAATTGCATACGCGACTTCCCCATGGAATTGTACGGAGCCTCCGGTCGTGTTACCTTATTAAAGTTTACTTGTGCTATTTTCCCTATATCCCCCACTACCTGTATACCCAGGTACCGTATCTGTTGCTTCACCAAGGAGTTGTTGCTCTGTGTATTCCACTCCATAATCTCAGTTTTCTGTCGGTTTATCTGGTAACCTGATAGTCTCCCAAACTGCTTGAGCGCATTTATTGTACTTGGAAGCGAGCCTACTAAATTATCCGTAAATAACATTAAGTATTGCATAAAGTGCGCCCTTTTTAGCCCAGTCTTTATATTTAAAGGCAGTTATCTGTTGGTTAGATCTCAGGGCATTTGCTAAGGGCTCTGTATACAGGTTGAACAACAATGGGGAGAGGGGGCATCCCTGCCTAGTACCCTTTCCAATGTTTATCATATCCGTTAGAATTCCATTTACTGATATGCGTGCAGATGGGTTCTTGTATATGGACTTTACTGCCCCTGCAAAGCTATTTCCCAAGTTATAAATTTCAATCGCTTTATGTAGAAAAGCCCAACTGACCCTATCAAACACCTTTGCAGCGTCGAACGTGATTACAGACAAGGGGATTTTCTCCTGGGTCGCCACATCAATTGCTCCCACCAATTCATGTGTTAATTCTTGGATCTGTCTGCCCCTTACAAACTCTTTCTGATCCTCATGAATCAAAGTACCAGCCACTTTACCCAGTCTTTTTGCCAAAATGTGGGTATAAATCTTGTAGTCACTATTTAACATAGAAATTGGCCTATAAGATTCACACCGTATTGGATCTTTCCCTGGTTTTAATAAAACGCAAATTCTTGCCTCTTATTTTCTTTTTATTTATTTGAAATGTTTTATGTTGCGCTGGCTAGACCCGGGGGTATCAGATCGCTTTTCATGAGCATAAGCAGTTCAGGAAAAAACAGACTGTTCATAGAATAAACACAGACAGGCAAGAATAATACATATTAAGTTATTAAGAGGCAAAGCACTCTACATGAGTAGAGGCAATCAAGAAGAGCGATTATTACACGGTAACAAAAACGTAGGTACAGCTCACAATTAAGAAAAGGTGGGGACAAACAATTCTGGGCGGATAATGAACAATTATTTAATATAAATGGGTGAAAACACATTAGGGATGTGACGAGAGTATCGATGGAGAAAAATTAAAGGAAGAGCTAGGGGGTAAGGGTAGGAAATGGGGAGGAGAAAAAAGGGGGGTAAGGTCAGAGTAAACCGGGTTATATGTAAAAGAAAAAGGGGGGGAGAGAGCAAGGAAGTGAGTAATGTAAAACCAAAGCAGGGCAAAGCAGAATGTAAGGTTAGAGGAGAAGGTTATGGACCTCAGTATTTGTTGAGAAGGTGATGCTTAAGGTCTTTTTTAAAGCTGAGGTAGCAGGGGTTACAGCGCAGGTCCCTAGGAAGAGCATTCCAGATGTTCAGTGCGTTCCCGTAGAAGGAGTGAGATTAGTAGCTTTCTTTTTTCACAGCGGGTGGATGAGGAGGAGTGTATTAGTGCTTCGAATCGGTCGGGAGCAGCCCGCTTTATGGAGTTTGTTTGTAAGGTACAACGGGGTTTGTTGGTGAAGAACTTTGTGCGTAATGCATGCAGTCTTGTAGAAGCATCTTTCTTCAACGGGTAGCCAATTAAGGGCTTTAAGGGCTGGTGAGATGTGGTCAAATCACTTAGTCAGTGATGAGCCTGGCAGCTAGGTTGAGCACAGATCTAAGAGACTCTTCCCAAGACCTTTGTAGGTCCTGTCCTTTAACAAATAACTCATCAAATAGTTTGGTTAGTCGAGGAACGAGGTCTTCTTTCAGAGATCTATATAGCTCGTTTGGCAATGCATCTGGGCCTGCAGCTTTTGCTGTTTTTAATTCTTTTACCACTCCCATTACTTCTTCCTTGGTTATTTTGGAGTTTAAATCCCCTCTATGCTTTCCTGATAGGGTCCGTTTTATCCAGGTCTTGAGAAGCTATTGAGAGCCCTCCCAAACGCAGTTTCATCTAGACTGGCTTCTGCTTGATTTTCCTCTTGGATACATAAAATCTTATTGCGGCTTTGCTCAGTCTTCGTTTTCCATGCTAATAAATTACTGCAGCCCTCTCCATATTGTTACTGCGCTAGTTTACTTGCCTCCCATTTTTCCTTGATTACAGCTTCTAGTATATTGGAGAGCTTTTCCTTCATATCATTCATTTCCAGTTTTAACTTATCCCTTCCTTGTACCGTATTCTCCTCTTCCGATCTTCTTTCTAGGGCTGGGATTCCCTTTTTCAAATGACTAATCTTATTCTTGAAAGTATTGTGACTAAAAGCAGCTGCACTAGTTAGAATCCCTCTCATTACTGCCTTGTAAGCATCCCATCGAACCTGCCATGAAGTCTCATTTGTGTTCGTTAAGAAAAAGGAATTTGTTTCAGTTCTCAGGCTTTCAACTATTTTAGGGTCAAAAAGCAGGGTTCTGTTGAAGGTCCACCTGTTTTGGCGCTGTGGCTTCTGGAGGCATACCTCAATCTGGACCGCTGAGTGGTCAGAGAGGTGTGTCTAAAGGTGTTCCACCCTTTTTACATTGTTACATAATGTCTTGTCTACTAAAATGTAATCAATTCTCGATGAGTGACATAATTTTTTATTCTTAAAGGTGAATTTTGGATATTTTGCTCCTTTTTCTCGCCAGATATCTACCAGTCCTAGATCCTCTAAATACATTAGCCAGCTCCTCATTCTGGGCAATGTAGAATTATTCCTGGTTGGTAATCTGTCTTTTCCTAGGATCTATTACCAAGATAAAATCTCCGCTCAATATAATTTGAGCTGAGATATCTAAAAGATGTGTATACAAGTCCTGCATTGCGGCAGGATTGTCCATATTGGGGCCATAGTACCCTGCTAATGCATACATTCGCCCAAATATGCGTACTTTTGATATGGCCCATCTCCCTTTCGAATTGCTGCTGGATGACTCTAATATTGCATTTGCTGATCTCTTGAACAGAATGCTCACTCCCTTAACACTAGCCCGGTCTGTGCATATATAGGAGTCTACCCACCTTTGCTTCTTCAATATTTCTTCCCATTCTGCTTTTAAGAGGTGCGTTTCTTGAAGAATTATTATATCACAATTAGTACATTTTAGATATTCTAATATTTTTTGTCTTCTGCTTCTGAACCTCAGACCGTTTACATTTCATGTTATTATGCTAACTCCCATGTCCTTCAGTGACGTCTATACTGTTTCTCTTGTTATTGCACAAGTTGGACCCATTTTTAAAAAAAAATATGTCCCCCTATGCTCCCATACCCTTAGTGAATGTACTCTTGCACTCCCCTTTTCCCATCCTCCCCCTAGTCCTTACCCACCCATGGAGAACCTTCCCTCTTTCTCTTTGGTTAGACAGTCTCACCTGTTTGAGCCCCTTGCTCAATCGGCATTCCTTACACTTGTTGCGCCTTAATCTTATTTATTAAGGATTCTCCTTCTTTAGCCTCCCTCAGATTGTGCATCTGGTTTCCCCACATTATTCTCAGGGACACCGGGAAGTGCATCTGTACTGACGCCCCCAGAGATCTCAGATCCTGCATATACTGCCCTAGTTCCCCCTGTCTATCCGGTGTTGCTTTTGAGATGTCCGATCTTATTCTAAAAGTCCAGTTGTTTTTCGTGTGGGATCTGGCTCTTATTGCTTCCCCTAGAATTTTCTCCTTTAGGGTATAAGTTCTGAAATTGATTAATATCTGCCTTGGGTTCTTCCTTGGTTTGCCTTTTTCCTATGTACCCTCTGTATATCTTCTGTCAATACCTTTGTTTCTACCCATGGGAAGAACTCTTTGAGAAGAGTAATCATTAATCCTTTAATGCCCTTGCCCTCTTGCAGCTCCAGCACATTTAGGATTCTCAGATTGTTACTCCTATCCTGGTTTTCCAGAGATTCAATTGTTTTACCTGAGGTCCTTCTCATTCCCTTTCAAAGCCCAGATTTCCTCTTTGTTAATTTCCACACATTTTTCCAGCTCCTCCACTGTAGTCTCCACTACGTTAATACGATCCATTATGGAGTTAATTTTTTTTTTCCAAAACTTCACGGGTTCCCTGAATTTTAAGCAGATTTTTTTCCGAAGTTTCAAAATGTGTTCTTATTTCTGAGATCAAAGTCTCTATTAGGCTCTCCGTTCCTTTTGCTCCTTCCTGGCTTTTCCTCCGCTTCGAGTGAGCTTGCCCGCCTGTCTCTACGTCGCACTGGGGGGGGGGGGGGGGTTTCTTCCCCTGTGTCATCGGCCAATTCTAGCCCCTGAAATCTGTTGGTGCTGAGTGGAATATCTACCACCGAGCTGACCTCTCTCATCTTTGACTTGCCTTCTTCCTTATTCTGTCCTCCCAAATTAGTTGTTTCACTTGGGAGAACCTGTTTAATCTTGAAATATGAGCGGAGTGAGGAGGTGATTTTCACCTTTGAACCTACAGCTCTAGCCCGGGTAGATGCTGAGGTGAACTCCAGAGTTTGCGGGGGTGTAACCAGTTTTTTTACTCTTTCGCTGCTTTGCGTTGTAGAGGTAGTATGGTTTTGGCTTAGTTCTGTACTCACCGCTAGACTTGCAGTCAGGTTTCTGCTCCTGGGGCAGTATCTTATTCCCCTACTCAGGGTAAGGTCCTGGGACTGCTCCCTTGAAGACCCTCTGGGTGTACCTGCCTTCCTTCCCCCTACTACTTTGCACAGTGTTCAAGTCCTGCCCGTGGATTCTGTGAGAAAGTGCCATCTTTCTTGCATGGTATGCCCCCACTTTTTGCTGAATTGCTGAATGCACTTTGAGTGTGCCCTGGGCTCCTGCCAATCAGGTACCCAGGGCCTATGTTCCTCCCCTAAAACTGTGCTGAAACCTAAACTCAAATTGGTAAACTCTGGCCACATGTCAGCCCCTGGTAAATGGTACCCTAGGTACCCAGGGCCTTGTGAACAGGGAAGGCCCCTAAGGGCTGCAGCACTTATTGTGCCACCCTTAGAGGCCCTGTACCCTGACACACACACACACACACACACACTGCCCTTGCAGGCTGAGTGTCTGGATACAGAACAAAACAGAGTCGACATGGCACACATCCCTGTGTGCCATGCCCACAGCACACACTGCCCTGGCATGCATCAGCCACCCCTCTAGCTGGGTGCCCTATGCCAGTGGTGTGGGTGCAGGTGCATGAGCCCTGTGCCCCTACAGTACCCAGGTCCATTCCTGGGCACTGTAAGTGCAGTGCTGCCATTTAAGAGTATATGGTGCTGGGAGATCGTCAACACGAACTCCACAGCCCCATGATGGCTCCACTGAAGACTGAGAAGTTTGGTATCAAACTTCTCAGCACATTAAACCCGCACTGATGCCAGTGTGGGATTTAATGTACAATGCACGACAGAGGGCATCTTAGAGATGCCCCCTGAACCTAACCTACAATCCACGTCCAGGGGGAGACCGAACCATATACTAAAAAAAATTGTATAACAACAACGCCTTCAATAGACACAGTGCCTAGAGCACGTAGAATCACTGGGATCCCAAGGAACCACCCAGAGGAGTGACACAGGGAGCCCACGGAGGACTGGTGCAGTGAGGAAACACAGATGCGTGCTCCGTAAAACTCTATGGGAAAGTTGCGGTTGTAAAATTACAAGTTAAGGACACTTCTAAGAGGACTTAGAGCAAACCTTTTGGAACTTAGGAGGTTCTAAGGCTAAGCCACCAGAGAGTACTGAAGTACCCGTGTTACCTATCCCAGAGGAGCCGGGTGCATAGGGCTCAAGTGGTGTTCGAAACCTTTGTCGTTTTCAATGGAGAGCTGCAAAGAAGTCCTGCTGCCAGGAGGGCAAAGAGTGTCCGATGGAATCCAAGCCTGGATCCGAGGTGAGAAGAACCTGAAAGCAGAGGGGACAGAGTCTGGGTCACTTCAGGTGACCAGGGGCTCCGTAGTCAAATGCCCACCGATGTCAAGTGCTTCAGGAGTGAAGAAGGGTTGCTTGACTCTGCAGCCATGGGGACCAGTAGACGTCGAGGACAACCAGAATCCGGAGGTGAGCTGTCCCACGAATGTCGAGAGCTGAGGGGTCGATATCCGGCTGGAGCACCAACAAGCCTTGGCAACTGCAACTTACGCGGTTGGAGGAAACCGGTTCCGATGTGGACCAGCAAGGTCCGGGGACTCTCCAGGCAATGGAGTCAAGGCACGTCTGGAGCAACCAGGTAAGCCCAAGAATTAGCAATGTGACCCTCGCCAGGACCCACAGGCCAACGGACCAGATATCGCGAGGAGACCTCAAGCAAGTCTGCAAAGCGCCAGCCCACAGAAAACTCGAGGGATACTGGTCTCAGAATCACTGAGAGGGCAGATCGACCTCAGGGACCTTCGGGAACCCACCTCCTGTGTTGCTGATAACTTCGGAGTCCTCAGGAGCTCGGGAGAATCAAACCGATCAGATGTGTTTAGGTGCCTGCTTTTGCAGGGTAGTAACTCCTTTACTCCAAGGGAGATTTTTCAGTCGTACAGCGTCATGCAGGCAGTCGAAGTACTTGGTTTCTTCTTAGCAGAATCTTTTCCAGGTAAAATCTAAAGTCCTGTAGCCAGGTATCCCACTTTATACCTACGGGAAGGGGTTGGCAAGATTCTGTGGACCCTCCTAGGGGAGGTTCAGGACAGAGGAGTGGCTACACCCATGTCCAATTTCGCGCGAGAGCAGGAGCAATGGCAAACTGGTTTGAGCTGGACTATGCACAGGGACACCAAATGTGCCCCCAATGCAGACTTTATGGCACTCTAAGAGTGCAACCACCCAGCCCCAATACACTAAATCCTGTCTGGGAGGTGGTTACACCTCCCTGTGACAGGATGCCTATTGTCATGCCTTCCTCTGCGCGAGCTTAGCTCAGCAGCAGGAGAGCAAAAAGTGGGGGTAACCGTAACAAGCAAATACTACTTTCCTACAATTCCCACAATAGGTGAGTCAAGGTGCCCTCAGCTCTGCACTGTCTCCAGCAATTTGAGGCATGATTGGGGTTGTAACTGCGCATTCTAGGTGGAGTGAGGTACCAATAGGTAACTATTTTGGTCGCGGTTTCGATACTAGAGACATTCCGTGCTGTATGGCGCGCTCGATAGTAAATGTCCCTCCACTCTTTCTGTGATAGTGTTCGGCCGAGTTCAGACTCCCACCTCTGCTGTCCCGGCGTAAGTGTCTCGGGTTCTGGGGGGCGCAGCATATGATAAGTGATAAGGTGCGCGTTTGTTGTTTTTGTGTGGAGCCATTTCTCATAAGGTGTTAGCCGTCTCTGAGCTCCTGGGCGCACCAACGTGAGCATTACCCAGTGTCTCTCTTGGTGGAAGCGATACCTTTTGGATTCAGGCAGTGCAAACGCGGATCGAAGATCCTCGAATGTCAATGAGCCCTCTGCGTCAAACATATGCCCGATGGACCGACAGCCCTGGGCCTCCCAGTGGTGGAACACCTTTTGGTCTAGCCCAGGAGAGAAGTCCCCGTTGCCGGCTATGGCGGTTAGCGGAGACGGGAATGAGGTCAGGTTGTGCTTGACCGCTGTAGCATCCCATGCCCTCAGTGTCGCATGAATGATTGGTTACTTATATATGCCACTGGGTGCTGTGTTATGGGCAAGAAAGGGACCCCCCATAGAGCCCGCCCGCAAGCGCCCGCTCCATGAAGAGCCAATGTTTCTCTGACTCGCTGCGCGACCATTCCAGTAGCACCCGCACCTGAGTTGCCTGGTAGTAGCGGGTCAAGTCAGAGACCACCAAGCCCCCCTCCCCGTGCAGCCTAAAACTCAGCTCTCTGCTCATACAGGGTTTCTTATTAGCCATTAGCCCATACGAAGCAATTGCTTGACAGTACTAGGAGGGGACTCTACGGGAAGAGTTTGAAAAATGTATAGAATTTTGGGTAAAATATTCATTTTAATCGCTGCCACTCTTCCCAGCCAGGAGAAGCAGAAAGGTCTCCATCTGTCAATCTCTCTCCGCACTTGGGACAGAAGGCGCTTGTAGTTCAGGGCAGCTGTGTTAGAGGTGGACTGCGTGAGGAGGATCTCCAGGTATGGGATTGAATCTGTGTTCCACTGAAGCGGAAGTAAAGGTGCCAAGCTTTCCATGGTAGCCGGACGGAGCGAGAACCCCATGGCCCCTGATTTTGCCACGTTAATTTTGAAGCCCAATGCCTCTGAGAATCTCTCTAGCTCAGCAGAGGAAGCGGGGATGGAGCCCTGTGGGTCCTCTAGCGTGGCAACCACGTCGTCGGCATATAAGCTATTGGCATGAGCGTCCCCCACGAATAGCAGCCCAGAGATCTGAGTGTTCGCCCACCCTCTCTGGGACATCAGCTCCATGTAGAGCGCGAAGAGTAGCGGGGAGAGAGGGCACCCCTGTCGCATACCCCAGGAGATCTGGAAAGGGTCTGAGGAGCCCCTTGACTTGCACTGTGGCTATTGGGTGGCTGTAGCCATGGAAGACCCATCTGGAAAAATGGTCTCCCACCCCAAACTGCGCTAAAATGGCCTTCATATATCCCCAATCCACATGATCGAACGCCTTTTCGGCGTCGATCTATATCAAGACTCATTCTATGTTTTGGTGCTGTGCTTTGTCAAGGAGGTGGATTAACCTTCTCGTATTGTCGCTATACTGCCTGGTGGCTATGAACCCGGACTGGTCTGGGTCTATTAACCCTGGCATCATGGGACCTAGGCGTGCTGCCAGTATGCTCGTAACAAACTTCAGATCGACGTTCTATAAAGATATTGGTCTATACGAGGCACAGCACCTGGCGTCCTATCCCCGCTTGGGGATAACTACGATTGAAGCTTCGAGCATAGTGGAAGGAAGAACCCCGGAATCTCCTAACTCATTGTATAGGCTAGTAAGGATAGGGGCTAGAGATGTACAAAAGGTTTTGTAAAAGGTATTGGAGAAACCATCTGGGCCAGGCTATTTGTGTAGTGTGAGGAGGGCTATGGCCGAGACGACCTCTTCTATTCTGATAGGAGCGTCCAGACTAGCAGCCTGCTCTGGGGTGAGTGTCGGGAGGCTAGCTCCTTGGACATAAGAGAGTGAATCTTGTTCAGCTAGTGGCTGTGCGGAGTACAGCTTGGCATAAAAATCCCTAAACGTCTGCGATAAGGCTTTATCCATGCACTCATTACCTGCCTCGTTGCACACAGCATGGATAGCAGTCAACTGGCGCTGCGCTCGGATCTTATTGGCCAAAAGACGCCCGCACTGGTTACCCCCAACGTAAAAAGAATGCTGCAGTCTAAGCGTGGCATATTCGGCCCTAAGTCAATACCCGCTAGCTGTTTGCGAGCTGCCTCAAGCTGACGCCACACTAGTGGGGCCCCAGTGCGCTGATGAATGCGCTTAAGTTTTTGTACTTGCTCGGAGAGATCCCTTCGTTTCTCCTCCCTAATTCTATTGTTTGTCGCGGAGATTGCTATGATTTCCCCCCTGATGCAAGCCTTGAGTGTGTCCCATAGTGTATTAATTGAGGTATCGGGATTGTCGATGAATGTGAGGAATTCTTTTTTGGCGCCATCTAAGCGTTTTATCTCATCTGCGTAGTGTAAAAGGGTATCGCGTAGCCGCCATGTGAAAGACAATCTCTCTGTGGGAGCGAGTGTCAGCAAAAGAGTCAGCGCTACGTGGTCGGTATGTGAGCGCGGTTCTATTTCTGAAGCTTGTGCGCGAAGGAGCAGGGAACGGGAACCGATGAAGTTGTCGATTCTAGCATACGATTTGTGCGCGTGCGAGTAAAAGATGTAATCTTGGGTAGTGGGATGTAAGGAGCGCCAGAAATTCACTAGTCCTAGATCTTGTGTGATGGCCCCAGCCGCCCCATAGCATTGCGTGGAGCGATCTAGCTGGTTGTCGAAGCCTAAGTTGAAGTCACCCCCAACACCAGCAATCGGTCAAGGGAGGCAGTGAAGCTTATCACCGCCTTCTTCAGGAACGCCTCCTGACCCTCATTGGGTGCGTATATGGAGCCTAGGTGTAGTCACATGTGTTGATGGTAATCCTGAGTGCCAACAGTCGTCCCTTGATCTCTGCCTATTTTGCCCCCACTTTACCCCTAAAGGAGCGTGAGAAAAGAATGGCCACCCCTGCTGATTTAGTAGAGAGCGAGGAGAAATATTGTTAAAGAAAAGCTTGTGACCTTAGTCGATGTGTGTCTTTGGCTAGGAGATGTGTTTCTTGCAACAGGCAAATGTGTGCTGCTGAGTGCTCCAGGTAGGATAGAATGGCCCTCCTCTTTATCGGGCTGTTCAAGCCCTTCACGTTGAGGGTAAGGATCTTAAGCTCATTTAGCACGCCGGTGAGGACCTATAAAACCTGTGTAGTGGAGCAGTGGCCTCTAAGTACTCCCATCTAGCGCCCTCTGGATGAGCCGACGCAGCTGCTTCGTGGTCAACCTGTACTTTATGTAAGGCGTGAGAGGCCCAGGAGAGAAAACAAGAAGAAGGGAAAAAGAAAAAAAAAACATCAGAATTCCCGCAACACAGTCTGAGGGAACCAGAGTCCAACATTTTGGAATGTGTGTGGACCACGGGCCGATGCCTCAGCTCCGAGAAGGGAACGCCGAATTGGAAGGGGTATCTGTGGGCAGTGTCTCTCCGCCCCCCCCCCCCAGGCCAACCCCGGCATCCTAGTAGAAGGCTTTGCAAAGATGAACGCACAGTGTCCGTGTTGCAGCCCAAGCTACTCCAGCTGTCTATCACCCAGCGGCTCTCCGGTCAGGGATGCCAGGACCGCCTGGTACTCTTGAGTTATGGTCGCTGGATCAGGTTTCAGAGATCCAGTTGGGGCCTTGATCCGATGCCACCCTTGGCCACGGCTCCTGTTTCTGTTCGGACTATTGGGCGATGCCTCCTCCTCCGTAGGGTCCCCAATCCCCAGGATCTTGCTGGTCTCAGAGACCGATCTAGATTGGTGCAACACACCATTGTAAGAGAAGATCAGTCTGAATGGATGACCCCACGAGTATGACACTCCTGCGGATCGGAGGTGTGCAGTGATAGGTCAAAAGGCCTTCCTTTTCAGTGAGGTTGAGGCCGCTAAGTCCTGGTATAGGGAAGGTTTCTGATCCTTGTATTTGAAGGTAGGGGCATCTCTAGCTACTCATAGGATTCTCTCCTTCAGTTGGTAGTTGTGGACACATGTTAGAATGTCAGGTGGGAGGGCCGAGTTGCTTCTTCGAGGACCTACTCTGTGGGTACTGTCAAGTTTGATGGGGAAATCTTCTGGCTGCCCCAGCAGCGCACGAAACATGTCTACCACCATGGCCTCGATGTCCGCGTCTTCTAACACGGTTGCAAAGCCCCTGATGCATATATTGTTGCGACTGAACCTATTCTCAAGGTCCTCTGTGTTTGCCTGGAGGTCTAGGTTCTGCTCTCGTAGGCGAATGACCTCCTGTTGCAAACCTTCGAGTTATGTTGCTTTGTCTGCCTCTCGATCTTCTAGGGGGTTGACCCTTTCCCCCAGAGAGTCCATATCCCGTCTCACCTCTCTCCAATCCGCAGACAGTTCTTTCCCCATGGCGATGAGGTCCTTCCTTAGGGAAGAGAAAAGAGACTCCAGAAAGGCGCGGCTAACTGGCCCCACTGTGTCTCCGCCCGTCTCCGCTTAGGGCCCCTGGGTGTGTAGGCTCTCTGATTGGGGCACCTTACAAAGCATGTCCTTAACTGACCACATTTTTTTTGGTCTGCTCGACGCCATATCTGGATGCGCCTCCGAAGCTGTATTCCGGTTACTCCAGCCCAAGTTGACGCGGCAGGCTGTGTGGTTGAGGTGACCCTCCGGCCTCAAGCTTAACTGGTCTGGTTGGGTGGGCTCCACTGCAGCTGCAATACCCAGGTCTGCTGTTGGAGTGGGCTTTGCTCTTCAGAGGCGACACAGCTCCCTCGGCCCTTCAGAGGTTGCCCTCGCCGCCGTACCGTATACCCGGGCTTTCCGGAGTCACGTATGACTCTTGCTCCAGAGGGGGAGTAGCTTCACCCCGGGCTTTTACCTGCTGCGCCCTGGGCCCGGCCAGGTCCGCCTCAGAAGTCTCCTCCCGAACGCAGCTATATCATGTTAATCCCTATGTATTCTCCAGTGCCACCGGGAGCTCTCCGTTCGCCCACGCTTCACTCGTCCCGGGGTGGCAGCTGGGTTGCCGGGCTAGTTGCAGTCAACCACGAGAGAGGGCCAGTCCCGGGGCGTGACTGTACGAGATTCGTTGGCTGCACCGGCGCTCTGGTTGTTAGGGCTGCTCGCCCGCTGGGGCCTTCTGTGGGCTGGCCTCTCCACTAAGTCTCGGGCCATAGGCTCCTCGCGCCCGATGCAATGGCGGCTTCTACTTAATTCTCTAGGCCTCAGATGCTACTGAAATGTATTCTCCCTCCAGCCTCCCTGGCATCAGGACGATCTCAGTCGGCCACTGGGCCTCTTCGCTGGCGTGCAACATAGGCAGGCCTCAGTTGCTGCGCCCCCATGCGACCACCGGGCCCCAGGTACCTCTACCTCGTGGTGTCCACTTGGCCGAGTCTGGCTGGTCGCCCTAGGTTGCAGGCAGGCTTCACTCTCCAAACAGTGGGGAGGGCAGGAGGGCTCCGCGTCGGCCCGGGTCTCTCCCCCAGACCAACAGTGTCCACCGGAGGAGCAAGCCGCTGCGGAGCGTGTTGCGCAGGCTGGCCTCAATCGCTGCGCCTCACCGCATTTGCCAGGCCTCTGGGCAGCCTCCCAGCTGAGTCTGTTCTGCTTCCTTGGGCCCCCAAGCATCAAGGGGAGGGGAGAGAGAGCTCCCCGTTCATCTGGGCCTCTCCCTGTGCTCTCGCTGTCAGTGTGCGGCCTTCCTTCCTGTGGTTGCAGCTCCAAGAATTCTCCCGCTGCGGCCTCTCTGCGTCCCGCTGCCTGCTCTCGCCACTCGTCTGGACTCCCTGCTCTGGTCCCGGTGTTGCTCTCTCCGGGAGCACCCTCGACCAGCAGTACCCGTCGGAGGATCGGACCGCCTCCAAGCCCACAGTGAGTGTAAAGATGCCTTGATCAACCCGGTGGGAGCGGAGAGACAAAGGAACCCGTCTTACCGCTCCGCTATCTTGGTCACGCCACCGTCCCTTGTGTTTAGTGAAGGAGGGATGGGAGTTACCTCTCAAACCCCCTGAGCTAGACATAGTGGACTATGTACTTGGTCTCCGCACCAGGAAGTTAGATGATTATATGAAGAAGGCAAGTAAAATCCTTGAGGCTAGCCAAGAATTACAGAAAGCTTGGCATGACCAAAAGGCTGTACTGAGTGTGTTCCAGCCAGGACAGAAGGTATGGGTGTTTGAGCCTGTGGCCCCAGCAGCTCTCCAGGACTAATGGAGTTGGCCCCATACCATTCTTGAGCAAAAGGGAGAGGTCACCTACCTGGTGGTCCTTCCCAGGAGCCTCCACAGGGTGCGCCATGTGAACAGGCACAAGCCATATATTGACAGGGCAGACAAGGGCTTGCTCATGGCTACTGATGAGGGACAGGAGGAAGAGAGTGACCCACTCCCTGACCTTCTCTCACAGAACCCTGATGATGGCTCAGTTGATGGTGTAGCCTTGGCACGCAGCCTCACTGAGCAACAACAGACTGATTGCAGGAAGGTCCTCAATCAGTACAGACATATTTTGTCCCTGATTCCTAGTCAGATCACTTGGTGTACCCATGAAGTGGACACAGGTGAGAGTCTGCCTGTTAAAAACAAGATATACAGGCAACCTCACCGTGTCAGGGACTGCATCGGGACTGAGGTCCAAAAGATGCTGGAATTCGAAGTAATTGAACCCTCAGATAGCCCTTGGTCTAGTTCAGTGGTCCTGGTACCCAAACCTCATACCCAGGGTGGTAAAAGAGAAATGAGGTTCTTTGTGGACAACAGGGGGCTCAATGCAGTCACTAGGACTGATGCTCACCCTATTCCTAGGGCAGATGAGCTCATTGATACTTTGGCCTCAGCCAAGTTCTAGAACACATTTTACCTCACTGCTGGATATTGGCAAATCGGACTAGCTGAGGATGCCGAACCCAAAACAGCATTTTCCACCCCTAGTGGGCATTATCAATTTATTGTGATGCCCTTTCACTTGCAAAATGCATCTGCCACATTTCAAAGTTGCTGAATACACAGGCCTGGAAGCCTACAGTGCAGCATATCTTGATGATATGGTCCACCTAAGAAATGTTCTGGAGGCCCTGCAAAAGGCAGGCCTCACTATCAAGGCCACCAAGTGCCAGATAGGGCTGAGTAAGGTTGTGTACCTGGGCCACCTTGTGGGTGGAGGCCAGGTTCAACCATTGCAGAGCAAAACCCAGACCATCATGGACTGGGTTGCTCCAACTACCCAGACTCAGGTCAGAGCTTTCTTGGGCCTGACTGGGTATTACAGGAGGTTTGTTAAGGAATATGGATCTATAGTGACCCCCTTAAATGTTCTGACCTCTAAAAGAATGCCTAAGAAGGTTCAGTGGACAGTTCGCTGTCAGAAGGCATTTGATGACCTGAAGCAGGCCACGTGCACTGCTCCGATTCTGCAAAGCCCTGACTAATCCCAACAATTCATTGTTCAAACTGATGCATCTGAGTTGGGGGTTGGGGCTGTGTTATCACAACTGAATGAAGAGGGTCAGGATCAGCCAGTAGCTTTTATAAGCAGAGGCTGACCCACAGAGAGAAACGTTGGTTCGCTATTGAGAGGGAAGCCTTTGCTGTGGTTTGGACTCTGAAGAAGCTGAGCCCATACTTGTTTGGCACTCACTCCATTGTTCAGACAGACCATAAGCCCCTCTTATGGCTAAAACAGATTAAGGTTGAAAACCCCAAACTTTTGAGGTGGTCCATTTCCCTACAGAGAATGGACTATACAGTGGAACATAGACCTGGGAGTAACCATGCCAATACACATGGACTCTTCAGATATTTCCACTTAGAAAATGAAGACTCAGTTGGTCAAGGTTAGTCTTATCTTCTTTCGTTTGGGAGGGGGGGGGGGTTGTGTAGGAAAGTAGGATCTGCATCTTATGGTTACCCCCCATATTTAAGCAGCATGTTAAATCTAGAGTAGTCACCCCTCATATTGAGAAGAAATATATGACATGTCCACTGGACTCCGAGTATATTAAGGACCAAGTTACACCAGATTCCCTAGTGGTGCACACTGCCAGAAAAAAGCAGATTGCCAGGGCACAGGGGATGCACCTTTACAGAGAAGGAGAGAGAAAAATACGATGCAGCAGGTAAACAAGTGGCAGCACAGGCAGGCAACCACATGCGTATTGCAGATTCTGTGGGACTACTTTCCCGATATAATCGGACCCCCTTGGTTGAATGCGGGAACTGCTGTACCACCTCCTAACCATTGTAGGAAAGTAAGATCTGCTTCTTATGGTTACCCCCACCTTTTGTTTGATATTGCACTGTTTTAACTAGTCTCACTGGGATCCTGCTAATCAGGACCCCAGTCTATCTGCTTTCTCCTTTAAATTGATATGCATGTACTTTGGTACACCTCAGATTGGATACTGATGTACCCTTATAAGTCCCTAGTATATGGTACCCAGGGCATAGGTACCCCAGAGGCCTCACATGGGCTGAAGCATTTATTATGCCACCCATGAGAGGCCATGCAAAATGGAACTACAGGTCTGCTACTGCAACCTGTGTAAGATGGTGTTTGCACCACTTACTTTAGATATAGGTTCACTATATCTATAGGTCACTACACTTGAAACTTATAAGTCACCCCTATAGCAGGCCTAATCAATCCTAAAGGCAGGGCGCTGGGTTATTAGTGAGAGGGTGCCCCTGCATGAGCAGAGCCTCTCTGCAGCCTTCGGAGACCATTCTCCTGGGTTGTCTGTGACTCAGCCGGACATATAGGTAGAGATGCATTATAACCCTGCGGTAAATGCTATCTTATCGTGTTCGGTATCAAACACCTTGGAATCATACCTCCACATCGGTAACCGGTGTGGGAGGTATGCTTTCACCCTTCTGAAGCAAGCTTCGTGGGGTCACTGGTCTATCCAGTGCCAGCCGTCTCGACCCAGTCAGCACAAAATGGATACTGCCGACCAGACACACATTTCTGCCCTCCTACTGCTGAGCCAAGCTCGAACAGAGGAAGGCAGCACAATAGGCATCCTGTCACAGAGAGGAGTGACCACCTCCCAGACAGGATTTAGTGTATTGGGACTGGGTGGATGCACTCTGAGGGTGCCTGAAAGTCTGCACTTGGGGCACATTTGGTGTCCCTATGCATAGTTCAGCTCAAATGAGTTCTGGGAGCCGTTGGCTCCTGCTCTGGTGCGAAACTGAACAAAGGACATGGGTGTAACCACCCCTCTGTCCTGACCCTCCCCTGGGAGGGTCCCTTAAATCTGTGCAACCCTCTCCAGTGGGTACAAAAGTGCTTACCTGGCTGTAAGACTTTAGATTTTACGTGGACAAGATTCTACAAGAAGAAACCACTGACCTTCCACCGTCTGGACACTCTGGACTTCGACTGGGCCCGACTTCGTCTCCCTCTCCTTCCAAAACTTTGTCTGTGCCCTTGCTCTATACAGGCTCAAATGTGGGACCTGTGGTGCACTAAGGGCAACTAAAGAATCTCCCGTGGAGTGAAGGAGTCACTCCCCAGCATTCATAGGTACCACATCGTAACTGACCGGTCTGCTGCTCATGAGCTCCTGCGGACTCTGAAGATTTCAGCAACACAGGGGGTGGGTCGCGAAGGTCCCTGAGGTAGATCTGCCCTCTCAGCAAGATTGAGGCCAGCATCCCTTGTGGGGACTCCATAACCTGAACCCCTGTGCACCGCGTCCATTTGCAGTTGCATATGCTTGTTTGCAATTCCCAAGCTTGTGCATTAGACTCTGTGTAGTCCTGACCCTGAGCAATTTTTGCACTAAAGAACTCCGGCTTCCTAGCACCAAGTGCTCCGTGGGCTGGTACTTTGCAATCTTGCTCGAAGTTCCCTTGCGACTCCTGGTCATTTGGCCTGTGGGTCCTCCTGAGGGTCTTCTTGATTTCTGTTAGGCTTTCCTGGTTGCTCCAGACGTATCCTAACTCCCTATTGCTTCGTGAATCTCCTGGACCTTGCTAGTCCACACTGTAACCTGCTTGACCTTCCTTCGTGGGTTGCTTTTGCCAAGGCTTGTTGGTGCTTCAGCCAGGCACCGATGCCTCAGCACTTGACATCCTTCGTGGAACAGCTTGCTTCTGGCTCCTGGTCATCATCGACGTCTCCTTGCCCTCATGGCTGCAGAGTCAAGCATCCCTTCTTCACACCTGAAGCACCTGACATCGGTGGGCATTCGTCTCCCGAGCCCCTGGTCACTCTGAAGTGACTTAGACCCAGTCCCCTCTGCTTTCAGGTTCCTTACTTCCAGAATCCAGGCTTGGATTCCACCAGACCCTTTTCACCTTCACGGTAGCAGTACTTCTCCGCAGCCCCCCATTGAGAACTACGGCGGTTTCCGACACCACTACAGACCTATGCACCCGGCTCCTCTGGGATAGGTAACTCGAGTACTGCGGTATCCACGGGTGGGGTGTCTCTCCAACCTCCTAGAAGGGTCCTTAAACTGTAAAATTGCAACCGCAACTTCACCATAGAATTGTACGGCGCCCGCGGTCGTGCAAGCACACTGCACCCGTCCATCCCTATCTACTCACCTTGAGTGGTTCTTTGGGGTCCAAGCGATTCTATATGCTCTAGACCTTGTCTTGACCCAATTTGTGGTTGTTATACCACTATTTTAGTAAATGCTTTGGTCTCCCGCTGGAGCCCACTGTGTATTGTGCTACTTACAACTGTTCTATTGATCTCGTATTGTGTGCTTTGTGTTCTGTCCTCGTGTAGAGGATACAAGAAAGTGTTATATTAATAAATACATATTTATATATAAATACTGTGTGGTTCTCCTGTAATTTAGTCAATATAGGTGATGTTTTGGTAAAACAAGCTGCTTTACATTCCTTCAAGATTAAGTCTGAAGTCTGCTCTCCACAGCTACCACTAGGATAGGTTTCTAAAGGTTATCTTTGACCTCATACATCATAAAGGTCGTTTGGACTGGTGCAAGGTGTCCACGTTAATTAGTGAACAGCATATACCAGGGCAACTTCTCAAATAGTACCAACAACGTGCAACACAATTGGTGGAAGAGGGCAGGGCAATATCCAATGCCACTAGACTCTGCAGACACCATCGCCTGTGAGGTTAATACTAGTATGGCTGGTCGTTATCTGGAGGCGAAGTTTACACCCGCCTTTGAACCCTATTGGGGCCTGATCACAAAGCCTAGAGACAGGAAGCTGTATTTTCAGCTGCAAGCAGGTTCTCTTCCAATTAAGTCTCTTACAGGCAGATGGTCTAGTGCAAATGAAGAGATCTGTCCAGCTTGTGGGGTGCATGTTGAATCTATCGCCCATTTACTGTTTGTCTGTCCAGCACTTGCTGTTCCTAGGCGAGTGTGGTTGTCACCATTGTGTAGGAACTTGGGTACCACGAGCAGTGCCATTGCCTTAAGAATTTTATGCACCAGCACTTCCCCAACCATTTCTATCCCATTAGCAAAATTTCTGGGTTGGGCGTGGAACCTAAGGGCGAAAGCCTCTAGCAAATCACAGATAATTCCCTCTCAAGCTACCAACATCGCTGTCGCCTAGTGTCAAATAATGTAAAATGTTTTTACAATGCTGTAGCCCAGGGTTTTTTTTAATTATACATTGTTAAACTTGCTGTTAGTCCGACTAGTTTAATGCTTTTTTAGAATTCATTTTAACTTATTTATTGATGAACTTAACAATTTTAATGTGTTTTTATATGTAATGTTTTGATTTATGTTTGTGTCTTTCATGATTTTGTTAAATCGAATAAAGACTAATGGTATGGTATGGTACTAGTATCCTCATTAGGCACAATGCATTGCTCAGAGTATCCAGGTGCAAGCCAGACGTATATCAGCATCTGCTTAATCTACCTTTTGATTTCCACATTTTCTTTGGCCCACAAGTGAATGAAATGCTAGAAAAGCTAAAAAAAAAAGGCACAAACAGCTAAAGTAATGGAGGCCCCTACAAACATATCAACACTGTGGTTCCTTTTGTAGCCATCAATACAGAGGTACTAACAGAGGAAGTTCCTCCTCTGACTCAAACACTGGTAATAAGCAGCAGTGTTCCTATCAAAGCCAATTAAATAGGGGATCTTTCTATAAAACAAATTATAGAAACAGAGGTAGGGCCATGCAACCACTACCAAAATCCCCAACCTCTCCAAAACAGTGACCACCTACACCTCCCCCAACCATATATAACACCAGTCGGGGAAGGGTCTAAAACTTTTATCAACAATGGCAACATATTATGCATTATTAACCCCTTCGCTGCTAGGCCTTTTCCCCTCCTGTGCTAAGCCTTTTTTGGGCTATTTGGGGTAGTGCGCGCTTAGGCCTCTGTAACTTTTTGACCACATTAGGTATCCACGCCAAATTTGCGTCCTTTTCTTCCAACATCTTGGGGATTCTAAAGGTACCCAGGGTTTGTGGATTCTCCTAGAGGGTTCCCAGAAATTAGTCAAAATACAGCAAATTTTTTTTTTTTTTGTGAAAAATGGGAAAAACGGGCTGCAAATGAAAGCTTCTGGGTTTTTCTCTGCAAATGGTATCAAAAAAGGGTTTGTGGGGCTGAAATCACCATTTCTCCAGCTTTTAGGGAATGACAGAATTTTGTTAGAAAACCAACATTTTTTACACAGTTTTGGCATTTTTCTGGGACATACCCTATTTTTGCTATTTTTTGTGCTTTAACCTCCTTCCAGTTAACGGTAGAAATGGGTACAAAAACAATAATGGATCCTGGAAAGCTATACATTTTTGAAAAGTAGACAAAATTCTGAATTCAGCAAGGGGTCATTTGTGTAGATCCATCAAGGTTTCTTTATAGAAATTTACAGGTAAATATAGGAAAAATTAAAAATTTGTTGAAAAAAGCAGCCTTTTGAGTCCACGTTTTCACCTGTAACTTCTTCGAATTATGACATCTCTTTGAAAGCAATGTACCGTTACATCCGGTAGACCTTCCTGGTTGTGGGGACATATAGGACTTGTAGGTTCACCAAGAGCCCAACGAACCCAGAGTAGAAAACTGAGCAGCATTTTGTAATGTTTTTTTTTTTTGGTCCGGGTATATAGCAATTATTGTGGGAAAATGTATACATGGAAAAATCGGTATGAAAGTCACCTATGTATTTCTGAAATGGGAACAAATTACAGAGTTTAGAAACAGTGCATATTTGCACATTTTCGAAATTGGGAATACTCATATTTGCATGACAATTATTGGTCATTTTTCAAAATGACTTTTTTTTTACACAATGTCTTTCATTTGGAAGGGAGAAATGCATCAAAAATCAATAGGTAATAACAGTTGCTTTACAAATTTGAACTACCCTAAGTCTCCCGATAAAAATGGTACCTCACTTGTGTGGGTAGGCATAGTGCCCACGACAGGAAGTGGCTCAAAACCTAAGGTGAACGCACCACATTTTCACACTGAAAATTTACACTTTATTTGCGAAGAGTCTAGCTGTAGTTTTTGAACCCTAGCCCTGCCGGCACCTAGGGAAACCTAGCAAACCTATACATTTTTGAAAACTAGACACCCAGGGGAATCCAGGATGGGGTGACTTGACTGCCTCCCACCATGGTCTGTTACCCAGAATCCCTTGCAAACGTAAAAAATTGACAAAAAAAACACATTTTCCCCACATTTCTGTGATGCAAAGTTCTGGAATCTGCGTGGATCCACAAATTTCCACCCACCCCGCGTTCCCCAAAGTCCTACGAGAAAAATGGTACCTCACTTGTGCGGGTCGGCATAGTGCCCGCGACAGGAAACGGTGCAAAACGCAACGTGGTTTTGCAGTGAAAAATGACCCTTTTTTTGGCAAAGTGACTAGCTGTAGATTTTGAACCCTAGCCCTGCCGGCACCTAAGGAAACCTAGCAAACCTATACATTTTTGAAAACTAGACACCCAGGGGAATCCAGGATGGGGTGACTTGACTGCCTCCCACCATGGTCTGTTACCCAGAATCCCTTGCAAACGTAAAAAATTGACAAAAAAAACACATTTTCCCCACATTTCTGTGATGGAAAGTTCTGGAATCTGCGTGGATCCACAAATTTCCACCCACCCCGCGTTCCCCAAAGTCCTACGAGAAAAATGGTACCTCACTTGTGCGGGTCGGCCTAGTGCCCGCGACAGGAAACGGCGCAAAACGCAACGTGGTTTTGCAGTGAAAAATGACCCTTTTTTTGGCAAAGTGACTAGCTGTAGATTTTGAACCCTAGCCCTGCCGGCACCTAGGGAAACCTAGCAAACCTATACATTTTTGAAAACTAGACACCCAGGGGAATCCAGGATGGGGTGACTTGACTGCCTCCCACCATGGTCTGTTACCCAGAATCCCTTGCAAACGTAAAAAATTGACAAAAAAAACACATTTTCCCCACATTTCTGTGATGGAAAGTTCTGGAATCTGCGTGGATCCACAAATTTCCACCCACCCCGCGTTCCCCAAAGTCCTACGAGAAAAATGGTACCTCACTTGTGCGGGTCGGCATAGTGCCCGCGACAGGAAACGGCGCAAAACGCAACGTGGTTTTGCAGTGAAAAATGACCCTTTTTTTGGCAAAGTGACTAGCTGTAGATTTTGAACCCTAGCCCTGCCGGCACCTAGGGAAACCTAGCAAACCTATACATTTTTGAAAACTAGACACCCAGGGGAATCCAGGATGGGGTGACTTGACTGCCTCCCACCATGGTCTGTTACCCAGAATCCCTTGCAAACGTAAAAAATTGACAAAAAAAACACATTTTCCCCACATTTCTGTGATGGAAAGTTCTGGAATCTGCGTGGATCCACAAATTTCCACCCACCCCGCGTTCCCCAAAGTCCTACGAGAAAAATGGTACCTCACTTGTGCGGGTCGGCCTAGTGCCCGCGACAGGAAACGGCGCAAAACGCAACGTGGTTTTGCAGCGAAAAATAACCCTTTTTTTGGCAAAGTGACTAGCTGTAGATTTTGAACCCTAGCCCTGCCGGCACCTAGGGAAACCTAGCAAACCTATACATTTTTGAAAATAGACACCCAGGGGAATCCAGGATGGGGTGACTTGACTGCCTCCCATCATGGTCTGTTACCCAGAGTCCCTTGCAAACGTAAAAAATTGACAAAAAAAACACATTTTCCCCACATTTCTGTGATGGAAAGTTCTGGAATCTGCGTGGATCCACAAATTTCCACCCACCCCGCGTTCCCCAAAGTCCTACGAGAAAAATGGTACCTCACTTGTGCGGGTCGGCCTAGTGCCCGCGACAGGAAACGGCGCAAAACGCAACGTGGTTTTGCAGCGAAAAATGACCCTTTTTTTGGCAAAGTGACTAGCTGTAGATTTTGAACCCTAGCCCTGCCGGCACCTAGGGAAACCTAGCAAACCTATACATTTTTGAAAACTAGACACCCAGGGGAATCCAGGATGGGGTGACTTGACTGCCTCCCACCATGGTCTGTTACCCAGAATCCCTTGCAAACGTAAAAAATTGACAAAAAAAACACATTTTCCCCACATTTCTGTGATGGAAAGTTCTGGAATCTGCGTGGATCCACAAATTTCCACCCACCCCGCGTTCCCCAAAGTCCTACGAGAAAAATAGTACCTCACTTGTGCGGGTCGGCCTAGAGCCCGCGACAGGAAACGGCGCAAAACGCAACGTGGTTTTGCAGTGAAAAATGACCCTTTTTTTGGCAAAGTGACTAGCTGTAGATTTTGAACCCTAGCCCTGCCGGCACCTAGGGAAACCTACCAAACCCACGCATTTCTGAAAACTAGACACCCGGCGGCTTCCAGGGAGGTATGGCTTGCGTGGATCCCCCAACGTTTCCTTACCCAGAATCCCCTGCAAACCTCAGTTTTTGCTCAAAAAATGCCTTTTTTCACACATTTTCGGGTGGGAAAGTAGTGGCATCACCGGGCTCACACAAATTTACCACCACCCAGCGTTCCCCCAGGTCTCCCGGTAAAAATGGTGCCTCACTTGTGTGGGAGGCCCAAGTACCCGCGGCAGGCAAGGGCCCAAAACGTAGTGAGGCGACATCAAAATGGCCTATCGCCAAACCACCTGGTTTTGCAAGGGGGGTCACTTTGGTTTTTGGCCCGGTGCGCGGCGGCCATCTAGGGAAACCTACCAAACCCACGCATTTCTGAAAACTAGACACCCGGTGGCTTCCAGGGAGGTATGGCTTGCGTGGATCCCCCAACGTTTCCTTACCCAGAATCCCCTGCAAACCTCAATTTTTGCTCAAAAAATCACTTTTTTCACACATTTTGGGGTGGGAAAGTAGTGGCATCACCGGGCTCACACAAATTTACCACCACCCAGCGTTCCCCCAGGTCTCCCGGTAAAAATGGTGCCTCACTTGTGTGGGAGGCCCAAGTACCCGCGGCAGGCAAGGGCCCAAAACGTAGTGAGGCGACATCAAAATGGCCTATCGCCAAACCACCTGGTTTTGCAAGGGGGGTCACTTTGGTTTTTGGCCCGGTGCGCGGCGGCCATCTAGGGAAACCTACCAAACCCACGCATTTCTGAAAACTAGACACCCGGCGGCTTCCAGGGAGGTATGGCTTGCGTGGATCCCCCAACGTTTCCTTACCCAGAATCCCCTGCAAACCTCAATTTTTGCTCAAAAAATCACTTTTTTCACACATTTTGGGGTGGGAAAGTAGTGGCATCACCGGGCTCACACAAATTTACCACCACCCAGCGTTCCCCCAGGTCTCCCGGTAAAAATGGTGCCTCACTTGTGTGGGAGGCCCAAGTACCCGCGGCAGGCAAGGGCCCAAAACGTAGTGAGGCGACATCAAAATGGCCTATCGCCAAACCACCTGGTTTTGCAAGGGGGGTCACTTTGGTTTTTGGCCCAGGGCGCGGCGGCCATCTAGGGAAACCTACCAAACCCACGCATTTCTGAAAACTAGACACCCGGCGGCTTCCAGGGAGGTATGGCTTGCGTGGATCCCCCAACGTTTCCTTACCCAGAATCCCCTGCAAACCTCAATTTTTGCTCAAAAATCACTTTTTTCACACATTTTGGGGTGGGAAAGTAGTGGCATCACCGGGCTCACACAAATTTACCACCACCCAGCGTTCCCCCAGGTCTCCTGGTAAAAATGGTGCCTCACTTGTGTGGGAGGCCCAAGTACCCGCGGCAGGCAAGGGCCCAAAACGTAGTGAGGCGACATCAAAATGGCCTATCGCCAAACCACCTGGTTTTGCAAGGGGGGTCACTTTGGTTTTTGGCCCGGTGCGCGGCGGCCATCTAGGGAAACCTAGCAAACCCACGCATTTCTGAAAACTAGACACCCGGCGGCTTCCAGGGAGGTATGGCTTGCGTGGATCCCCCAACGTTTCCTTACCCAGAATCCCCTGCAAACCTCAATTTTTGCTCAAAAAATCACTTTTTTCACACATTTTGGGGTGGGAAAGTAGTGGCATCACCGGGCTCACACAAATTTACCACCACCCAGCGTTCCCCCAGGTCTCCTGGTAAAAATGGTGCCTCACTTGTGTGGGAGGCCCAAGTACCCGCGGCAGGCAAGGGCCCAAAACGTAGTGAGGCGACATCAAAATGGCCTATCGCCAAACCACCTGGTTTTGCAAGGGGGGGTCACTTTGGTTTTTGGCCCGGTGCGCGGCGGCCATCTAGGGAAACCTAGCAAACCCACGCATTTCTGAAAACTAGACACCCGGCGGCTTCCAGGGAGGTATGGCTTGCGTGGATCCCCCAACGTTTCCTTACCCAGAATCCCCTGCAAACCTCAATTTTTGCTCAAAAAATCACTTTTTTCAAACATTTTGGGGTGGGAAAGTAGTGGCATCACCGGGCTCACACAAATTTACCACCACCCAGCGTTCCCTCAGGTCTCCCGGTAAAATTGGTGCCTCACTTGTGTGGGAGGCCCAAGTACCCGCGGCAGGCAAGGACAACAAACGTAGTGAGGCGACATCAAAATGGCCTATCGCCAAACCACCTGGTTTTGCAAGGGGGGTCACTTTGGTTTTTGGCCCGATGCGCGGCGGCCATCTAGGGAAACCTACCAAACCCACGCATTTCTGAAAACTAGACACCCGGCGGCTTCCAGGGAGTTATGGCTTGTGTGGATCCCCCAACGAACGTAGTGAGGCGACATTTGGGATAGGCAATGTTGATGTCGCCTCACTACGTTTGTTGTCCTTGCCTGCCGCGGGTACTTGGGCCTCCCACACAAGTGAGGCACCATTTTTACCGGGAGACCTGGGGGAACGCTGGGTGGTGGTAAATTTGTGTGAGCCCGGTGATGCCACTACTTTCCCACCCCAAAATGTGTGAAAAAAGTGATTTTTTGAACAAAAATTGAGGTTTGCAGGGGATTCTGGGTAAGGAAACGTTGGGGGATCCACGCAAGTCATACCTCCCTGGAAGCCACCGGGTGTCTAGTTTTCAGAAATGCGTGGGTTTGGTAGGTTTCCCTAGATGGCCGCCGCGCACCGGGCCAAAAACCAAAGTGACCCCCCTTGCAAAACCAGGTGGTTTGGCGATAGGCCATTTTGATGTCGCCTCACTACGTTTTGGGCCCTTGCCTGCCGCGGGTACTTGGGCCTCCCACACAAGTGAGGCACCATTTTTACCAGGAGAGCTGGGGGAACGCTGGGTGATGGTAAATTTGTGTGAGCCCGGTGATGCCACTACTTTCCCACCCCAAAATGTGTGAAATAAGTGACTTTTGAGCAAAAATTGAGGTTTGCAGGGGATTCTGGGTAAGGAAACGTTGGGGGATCCACGCAAGCCATACCTCCCTGGAAGCCGCCGGGTGTCTAGTTTTCAGAAATGCGTGGGTTTGGTAGGTTTCCCTAGATGGCCGCCGCGCACCGGGCCAAAAACCAAAGTGAACCCCCTTGCAAAACCAGGTGGTTTGGCGATAGGCCATTTTGATGTCGCCTCACTACGTTTTGGGCCCTTGCCTGCCGCGGGTACTTGGGCCTCCCACACAAGTGAGGCACCATTTTTACCGGGAGACCTGGGGGAACGCTGGGTGGTGGTAAATTTGTGTGAGCCCGGTGATGCCACTACTTTCCCACCCCAAAATGTGTGAAAAGGGTGATTTTTTGAGCAAAAATTGAGGTTTGCAGGGGATTCTGGGTAAGGAAACGTTGGGGGATCCACGCAAGCCATACCTCCCTGGAAGCCACCGGGTGTCTAGTTTTCAGAAATGCGTGGGTTTGGTAGGTTTCCCTAGATGGCCGCCGCGCACCGGGCCAAAAACCAAAGTGACCCCCCTTGCAAAACCAGGTGGTTTGGCGATAGGCCATTTTGATGTCGCCTCACTACGTTTTGGGCCCTTGCCTGCCGCGGGTACTTGGGCCTCCCACACAAGTGAGGCACCATTTTTACCAGGAGACCTGGGGGAACGCTGGGTGGTGGTAAATTTGTGTGAGCCCGGTGATGCCACTACTTTCCCACCCCAAAATGTGTGAAAAAAGTGATTTTTTGAGCAAAAATTGAGGTTTGCAGGGGATTCTGGGTAAGGAAACGTTGGGGGATCCACGCAAGCCATACCTCCCTGGAAGCCGCCGGGTGTCTAGTTTTCAGAAATGCGTGGGTTTGGTAGGTTTCCCTAGATGGCCGCCGCGCACCGGGCCAAAAACCAAAGTGACCCCCCTTGCAAAACCAGGTGGTTTGGCGATAGGCCATTTTGATGTCGCCTCACTGCGTTTTGGGCCCTTGCCTGCCGCGGGTACTTGGGCCTCCCACACAAGTGAGGCACCATTTTTACCAGGAGACCTGGGGGAACGCTGGGTGGTGGTAAATTTGTGTGAGCCCGGTGATGCCACTACTTTCCCACCCCAAAATGTGTGAAAAAGGTGATTTTTTTGAGCAAAAATTGAGGTTTACAGGGGATTCTGGGTAAGGAAACGTTGGGGGATCCACGCAAGCCATACCTCCCTGGAAGCCGCCGGGTGTCTAGTTTTCAGAAATGCGTGGGTTTGGTAGGTTTCCCTAGATGGCCGCCGCGCACGGGCCAAAAACCAAAGTGACCCCCCTTGCAAAACCAGGTGGTTTGGCGAAAGGCCATTTTGATGTCGCCTCACTACGTTTTGGGCCCTTGCCTGCCGCGGGTACTTGGGCCTCCCACACAAGTGAGGCACCATTTTTACCGGGAGACCTGGGGGAACGCTGGGTGGTGGTAAATTTGTGTGAGCCCGGTGATGCCACTACTTTCCCACCCCAAAATGTGTGAAAAAAGTGATTTTTTGAGCAAAAATTGAGGTTTGCAGTGGATTCTGGGTAAGGAAACGTTGGGGGATCCACGCAAGCCATACCTCCCTGGATGCCGCCGGGTGTCTAGTTTTCAGAAATGCGTGGGTTTGGAAGGTTTCCCTAGATGGCCGCCGAGCCCTGGGCAAAAAACCAAAGTAACCCCCCTTGCAAAACCAGATTAACTATTGTTACTACAGCGTGAGAATTTAGGAATAATACTGCAAAGAAAATGTGGCAGACAGTTTGAGGTTTACAGGACATGGGGATAAAAAATATTTTTCAATTCACTAGAGAGACATCACCATGAACTCCCAAGGGTTTTCGACAATATCTACAGTTGGTGGGTTATTCTTACATGGAAAGTGTACCTTGGCAGAGAAACTAAAGACAAAGATTCCTGCACAACCATCTATTCCTCAAACACACACACATACTGGTTGGATTTGGCACGAGGGCGAGTCATGGTTCAGTGTATTAAATTTTATTAACAAGAGATTTCACAAAAATGAAATGCACTGTCAATAATTAAATTCACAAAAAACCAAACCAATGACTCGCAGCTCGTGAGCTGTAAAGCCACGTCAAGGCACCAACCACTTTACAGGCCATTCACACACCTTTCATACGTGATACAAACAAGACCATTCGCACCACCAGGTACAAAAGCAACACAGTACAAAAATCACCAAAAAGGGACAAGGTACACCCTGCTTCAGAAAGACAAATATTACTGCACAGCCATCTAACCCGCAAGCACACACACATACTGGTTGGATTTGGCACGAGGGTGAGTGATGGTTCCGTAGATAAAATTGTATTAGCAAGTGATTTCACAAAACATGAAATGCACTGGTAATAATTGAAAGGGCGAGAAACTGAACCATTGACTCACAGCTCGTGAGCTGTAAAGCCACGACAAGGCACCAACCTCTTTACAGGCCATTCATACACCATTCATACGTGTGAGACATACAAAACCATTCACACCGCCAGCCGCGGGCCCATCACATAACAAAACTCACACCAGCACACAGCGCCATTCAAGGGCCCATCACTTTCACACGCCCACAATCCAGACACAGCAACTACACAGGCTGAAGGATTGCGTGGAGTGGCACTCAGCTAGCAGTGTGTGTAGTGACCAGCAGAAAGTCACTACTCACACACAGCCAGCCAAGCACCAGTCGACACACACCGCTAGCCAAACGCCAGTCCACGCACACCGCTAGCCAAGCGCCAGTCCAGGCACACCGCCATCCAATCGCCAGTCCAGGCACACCGGCAGCCAATCGCCAATCCACCTACACCGCCAGCCAAGCTCCAGTCCACGGACACCACCAGCCAAGCACCAGTCCGCACACACCACCAGTCCACGCACACCGCCAGCCAAGTACCAGTCCACGCACACCGCCAGCCAAGCACCATTCCACGCACACCGCCAGCCAAGCTCCAGTCCACGCACACCACCAGACAAGCTCCAGTCCACGGACACCACCAGCCAAGCTCCAGTCCACGGACACCACCAGCCAAACACCAGTCCGCACAGACCACCAGTCCACACACACCGCCAGCCAAGTACCAGTCCACGCACACCGCCAGCCAAGCACCATTCCACGCACACCGCCAGCCAAGCACCATTCCACGCACACCGCCAGCCAAGCACCATTCCACGCACACCACCAGCCACGCACCAGTCCACGCACACCGCCAGTCCATGCACACCGCCAGTCCACGCACACCGTCAGCCAAGCACCATTCCACGCACACCACCAACCAAGTGCCAGTCCACACACACCAACAGCCAAGCGCAAGCCTACACACACCGCCATCACATTTTGGATTTTTTTAGAAAAAAATAAAAACACAAACAAATTGCAAATAGATACAAATCTTCTAACAGAAAATCAGCAACTAAATACATTGCACTAACACCAACCTTGAAACAGAATCATATTTTCCAAAGAATACAGACCAGGCAGTTCACTTTACCACTCATGAATGTTCCCAGAAATTTTTACGCGTGTGGTACGCTCTGAAACAAGCAGAGAGACACAGTGCAGGATGAGAGGGACAATCGGGGCAGTACATACGACTCTCCTTCCGCAAACCTCTTCGCCAACAGACTCTACATCTCCTACTGGGAAAATCTTTTGCGGGTGTGGGAGGAATGTGATCTGGAAAGTGGCGTTCTTTCAATCTAGCAACATCCTCCACCAGTCCAACTCTAGGAACACTTGCCTGTTCCACTACAACAAGGCTGCCTATTACAGACTCCTGAAACTTAGCAAAAGTCATCTTTGACTCAGGGCAAGAATCCTGGAACACAACAAAAGCATTAAACATTGCCAAGTGGAAAAGATGGATAGCCAACTTCTTGTACCAAATGTAAGCCTTACGAAGAGCAGTGTAAGGTTCCAACCTCTGATCTACTCTGTCAACACCACCCATGTGCCTATTATAGTCTAAAATGCACACAGGTTTGCGCGCTTCAGCGACCTGACCCCAAACAGTCACAGGTGCAGTGCTTTCATCATGGATGGAAGTCAGCATGTAGACATCTCTCCTGTCTGTAAACTTCACAGCAAGAAGCTCCTGGCAACGCAACGCAACGCACTGCACTGTCCCCGCACAAGCTTTTGACAAACAAGTTCTTTCGGAAAACCTTTACGGTTACAGCGGATTGTGCCACAAGCAAAAGTGTCCACTTTGGCCAATTCCCTGAACAACCGCACACCAGTGTAGAAGTTATCTACATATAAATGGTGGCCTTTGTTAAAAAATCCTCTACCAAGTTCCCAAACAATTTTCTCAGTCACTCCAAAAGTGGACGGACAACCAGGGAGGTTAAACCTAGATTCCTTACCGGTGTACACCCTGAAATTAGAGACATATCCAGTCCTACTGTCACACAGCATATACAGCTTTATTCCATAGCGTGCCCTCTTACTAGGAATGTATTGCCTAAAAACCAAGCGGCCCTTGAACAACACCAAAGACTCATCCACTGCAATTTCTCTACCAGGGGCATAAATCTCAGAAAATCGATCAACAAAGTGATCAAGGACAGGCCTAATCTTAAAAAGACGGTCACAATCAGGCTGATCTCGTGGCAACGCTAAACCATTATCAACAAAGTGCATCATCCGAAGCAGAAGCAAATACCTGTCACGAGTCATGACTGCCGGAAAAATAGACGTTGCCATCAAGGGACTGCTAGACCAATATGAAGCCAATGATGGCTTCCTTAGCAAGCCCATCAAAAAAGTTAAACCCAAGAACTTCTTCATCTCTTCAACATTTGTGGGAGTCCACCGGGTAGCTCTAGAGTGTGGCTTAAGACTGGCACTGTTGTCCCTCAAAAACTGTTCGGCATACAAATTAGTCTGCTCAACAATCTCTGCCAAAAACACATCGTCCATAAACAACTGAAAAAAATGTACAGGCAAAAAGTTCTCAGTATTCACTCTAGACCCTGGAACACCAGTAAACTCTGGAAATTCCGGCTGCACCATGCCAGGGGCAACCCAGAGGTCATCACTTTCAACGGGAAGACTTGCAGCCCCAGCCTGCAGCCCAGATGCCTCTTGCCGCACTACACCAACGGGAAGCCTTGCAGCCCCAGCCTGCAGCCCAGATGCCTCTTGCCGCACTACACCAACGGGAAGCCTTGCAGCCCCAGCCTGCAGCCCAGATGTCTCTTGCCGCACTACACCAACGGGAAGCCTTGCAGCCGCAGGCTGCAGCCCAGATGCCTCTTGCCGCACTATCGGCACATCAGTCTCCTCCTCTAACACAGGCACTTCATCCGCACTAAGAGTATCTTCATCATCCGATGACCCCATACGGAGAGAAAACTCACTGCCAGAATCGTCCCCTGCCTCCTCTCCCTCAGAAGCAGAGTCAGTCTCTGAACCAATATCAGAGGAAGACTCAAACAGCAAACCAACAACCTGCTGAGCAGTCATCCTGCGGCTAGCCATTATACTTACTAAGATAGAAGACTGCACAAACAAGTTAACAACAACCAACAATGTGCAAACCAAGTAAGTAAAGAAATGTGTACCTTTTATCACAAAGATCAATGTACTCAAAAACTATACAATCCAATTACAAGAGACAGCTGCACTCACCAGAAACAAACTCTGCAGTGACACAGCAAAGACCAACGATATCAAACTAGAAAGAAGAAAAAAAAAAAAATTACTCACAAGACAACAAAATACACATCGAGCACCAATGCAAAAAGTTTTTGACACTCAAAAACCAAACATACTGCTATTATTACACCATTTGCAAAAAAAAAACAGGCAGAGAAATCAAACACATTTACATTGTACAAAAAAACAGTCTCTTACCAAACTACACAAACAGCAGAACCACCACTAACAAAACGTCAACGTGAAAAGAAGAAAAGCCTTCACCTAGAACAAAAAAGTAAACAAAAAAAAAACATTACAATTGGAAATCACAAAAAATATAACAATAAACATTATAACATGCCATGTCACTACCCAAATGGTCAATCGGGTTGTGTGCCAGGTGGGGCAGAAAACAGCAGGAAAAAAAAGGCTACTCAGTCCCGGGGCGGGTGAGCCAAATACATATAACAAATTGCACCCTGGAAGCGAGGGGTCACTTCTATTTTTAATTGAACTAATTCCCTGGTGTCTAGTGGGCTTTTCTGCCCCCAATGGGAGCAGAAACGGCAAAAAAATAAAACCGATCTGCCCCCAGAGAGGGCAGAAAAGTCTTCAAAAAATTTAGGGGCCCAAGGAAGCGACCCTTGCCCAAGGGGTCGCTTCCTACAATAATATTTATATCCCTGGTGTCTAGTGGGCTTTTCTGCCCCCCCCCCTGGGAGCAGAAACGGACAGAAAGACGACCAATCTGCCCCCAGGGGGGGCAGAAAAGTCTTCTAAATAATTAGGCCGCAAAGGAAGCGACCCTTGCCCAAGGGGTCGCTTCCTACATAAAGAAAAAGACATCCCTGGTGTCTAGTGGGCTTTTCTGCCCCCCCTGGGGGCAGAAACGGGCAGAAAGATGACCGATCTGCCCCCAGGGGGGGCAGAAAAGTCTTCTAATTATTTTGCCACCCTAGGAAGCGACCCTTGCCCAAGGGGTCACTTCCTACATAACATAAAAGACATCCCTGGTGTCTAGTGGGCTTTTCTGCCCCCCCCTGGGGGCATAAACGGGCAGAAAGAAGACCGATCTGCCCCCAGGGGGGGCAGAAAAGTCTTCGAATTATTTTGCCCCCCAAGGAAGCGACCCTTGCCCAAGGGGTCGCTTCCTACATAACGAAATAGACATCCCTGGTGTCTAGTGGGCTTTTCTGCCCCCCCTGGGGGCAGAAACGGGCAGAAAGAAGACCGATCTGCCCCCAGGGGGGGCAGAAAAGTCTTCGAATTATTTGGCCCCCCAAGGAAGCGACCCTTGCCTAAGGGGTC
Source organism: Triturus cristatus (assembly GCF_964204655.1). Lineage (NCBI taxonomy): Eukaryota > Metazoa > Chordata > Amphibia > Caudata > Salamandridae > Triturus > Triturus cristatus. Next base: position 1,294,835,197 of record NC_140590.1, read on the forward strand.
GCTTCCTACATAACATAAACGACATCCCTGGTGTCTAGTGGGCTTTTCTGCCCCCCCTGGGGGCAGAAACGGGCAGAAAGCGGACCGATCTGCCCCCAGGGGGGGCAGAAAAGACTTCGAAAAATTTTGCACCCCAAGGAAGCGACCCTTGCCTAAGGGGTCGCTTCCCAAATTCCAAGAAACAAATCCCTGGTGTCTAGTGGGGCATCCCTACTCCACGATCGCGACGCTGTGCGCGATCGTGGAGCAGGAATGCCCTGTATTGAGACATCAGGGGAGAGGAAATACTCTTTCCTCTCCCCCGATGCCTCAATACAAAATAAATCACCCCCGCGGCCCTACCTGCTGCCTTGGACGCGCTGGAAGAAATGGATTCCAGCGCGTCCAACGCTTCCTGATGACGCCGGCGCGCGCTGTGCGCGCTGACGTCATCAGAAAGCGTGGATGGGCTCGGGGGTGGCAGCGGAAGCTCTTCCGCTGCCACCCCCGTAAGTGGGGGCACGATCGATGCACAAGGGGGGGAGCGCCAGCGCTTCCCCCAGGGGCTGTCCTCATGACGGAACGGTTCCGTCATGAGCACAGCCCAACCGATGCTCTAGACGGAACCGTTCCGTCATGAGCATCGAAGGGGTTAAAGATGTTTATTGTTTAGAACTCAAACAAACACCACCCACAATTCCACCAAAACCCCGAAAAATGCCAAAAGAACATCTTATGCTTTTACAGGAAGAGGTTCTTTCTCTCCTTCAAAAAGGGGCAATAGACATAGTACCCTTACAGCATCAGGGACACAGAGTGCACTCCCTTTATTTTCTCATTCCCAAAAAGGGCAAAACATTAAGGCCTATTCTAGATCTCAGGCCCCTAAACAGGTACATCTCCTCGGAATACTTTCACACGGTCACAGTACAAGAAGTAATTCCACTGTTACAGCAAGGAGATGCTTGACCGCATTAGACCTCAAAGATGCATACTTCCATATCTCCATTCATCCAGCACACAGCCGTTATCTACGTTTTCACATAAACTGTCAGCACTGTCAATTCAAAATGCTACAATTCGGGGTCACTACAGATTCAAGAGTTTCCAAAAGTGACTTGCAGTAATGGTGCCTCATCTTAGAAGGGACAAAATCCATGTCTTCCTATTTCTTAAATATTGGCTCATTTAAAAGCCAAACCTACCATCAGTGCCTTCAACACACTCAGCAGTTTATCACCCTTTTACACAAACTAGAGTTTACCCTAAACATACAAATGTCTCACTTGCAACCCTTGCAGATTCAGCCTTTCCTAGGTGAAACTCACAATTCAGTTACAACCAAAGCGTGTCCCAGTGCAGAAAGAGTAACAAAGTTCATATAAACATTAGCTCTTTTTCAACCACGAGTTCATCTCACAGTAAAAATGGTGATGGATCTTTTAGGCATAATGGCTTCCTGCGTAGCCATAGTACCACACTCTTGTCTACCTATGCATCCCCTTCAGCGCACTCTACAATCTCAGTGGGCTCAAGCGGAGACCCATCCACAAGATCTAGTGTTGGTAGGGCCAGCAACAAATTGCTCTCTGCACTGGTGGAACAGCAACAATTTGTTTCAGGGCCAGCCCTTCCAAGCCCCAATTCCGCAGATCATCATTACTACAGATGCATCCCTTCAGGGATGGGGGCCACATATGCAAGATCTTACAGTTCATGGTCTGTGGACAGTAGCTCAGACACATCTGTGTATCAACCATCTGGAGCTACTAGCAAATAGCTAGCCCTCAAAGCATTTTGCAAGCACTTGCACCACAAGATAGTGCTAATATGAACAGATAATATGACTGCAATACATTATATTAAAAAAACAGGGGACGCACACTCCCCACAGCTATCTCTCCTCTCAGAGAGAATCTGGCACTGAGCATTCTACCACAAAATCCACCTCCCAGCGAAATATCTACTGGGCTGGACAACGACTTCGCAGATATGCTCAGCAGAACACATCAACAGGAGCACGAGTGGTAGATCAATTGACCACTACTCCACTCTAACTTCAAAAGGTGGCGAACACCAGAAATAGATTTGTTTACCACTCACCTCAACGCCAAATACCAAAACTTTGCATATCTAGGTTCTCCCACCCGCTATTCTAGAGCAATGCCCTAAGTTGGTTAGTAGTATTTGCTTACGCTTTTCCTACTCTCCCACTCCTTCCATATGTAGTTTGGAAGTCAACACAAACCACTTGGACACAAATCCTAATAGCTCCAACATGGCAGGCATGTTTCACAACACTATTGCCACAGCAAACAAATGATGGACGGACGATAGGGGGCGGAGCTAGCCACACCTGAAGGTGGCCTCTTTCTGAGTGAGCTTCTTCGGTCACTCCGAAATCCTGCATTAATCCTAAGCTTCAATCCTGCTAACGAACTAAATAAGCGGTGATGACGAATCGGAACACTTCCCCAACCCAATAAGCCGACTCCTATGTTCCGAGATGCATCGAGGGCGAAGAAATCACTTCTGCAAACCCTCTGCTAGAGTACGGCCTAAGCAGCGTCTGTGCGCGTAACCTGACTGCCAACAATGGCGGGCTGTGTTGGGCGTGAATCGATCGAACCATGCTGGAGGAGGAGACTGGAACGGTAAGCAACGAGTTGCCAACCGCTTGTGGAGTGCTGCGGCTGTCTACCTCCGAGTGTCGGGACGAGTGGGGGCGTCACTGAGATCCGAGCGCAGGGTAACCGGTGCCCCTGGGGAGGAGACTGAGCACAAAGGCTGACTGCTGCATGCGGCCTGTACCCGGCGGATAAAGCCCGTCGGATGTTATGTGAACAACGCACTCCCCTATTGCCATATTAAGACCGACAACGAGGGGCACAAACGTCCACGCTACCGCCTGTGTCCGCACAGCGCTTACTGCGGAGCCTCCTGACGCGCGGCAAAGCGGGCTGGGATATGCCGGCTGCGACCCTGCGTGACTTACCCCTGTTCCTTTGATCGGTGGAACGGCTGCTTACCTCAGTGTGATGCTCAATCCACGACACCCGCACTCTTGGAAGCCCACGGGTCACATTGAACCGGGAGGTCCGTACCGCACCGCCTGTCCCAATGTGCAAGGCCTGACACGAGGTGCGCGAGCTGGGAAGGAGGGCATGTGGGACGTGCGCTCTCCGTGCTTGCGCAGTCTGTGAGAAGACAGCTCCGGTCATCTCAGAATCTGCTGCTGTGCGCCTGCTACTCCATAGGACCCTGCTGGAAGAAACCCTGCAGGGACCCCACCATTGACCTCAAAGGCAAACGCTATACCAGCCCCATTGCTGCAGTGCGCACGCTGAGGGTGTGTCCACTCTTTTTGTGCCTCTAGGTGTCCGGCACAACATATTCAACCGACCTCCTCTTCACCGCTGTGCCTAACTCTACTTCACTCATACCCACCTCCTTGTCTGGTTGCTAGCGTTCACAGCACTACAACATCTACAGCACCTAGATTGGTATACCCTACTGAACAATGGGTAAACCTGACAGAAACCAACCCAAAATAAACTTTGAGCAAACCAAAAGAAATACAGACAGTGAACCGGATGGGCAAAATGATGCACAGCAAACGGCGTCCAGCACAGGTGGACCTGCTACTGGTGATATTCAGGCCATGTTCTCAGCGATACAAGCCTCCCTCACTAATATAGACGGCAAAATTGACTCCCTAACATATCGGGTAGACCGCATGTCTGAGAGGCTGGACAGGCATACTGAAAGAATAGATATGGCGGAATGGCGCATATCAGACTCGGAAGATGCCCAGAGACAACTAGAACCCAAACAAGGCTAAATGGATACCCACCTGAAGGCACTCATGGCAAAGACTGAAGATCTAGAAGCGAGATCACGCCACAGTAACCTACGCCTTATGGGAGTCGCAGAAACTACCAATACGGGTCCTATGGAGCGATATATTGAGCAATTACTTATCGCTCTAATGGGCAGAGACAATTTTTCTGATGTCTTCATTGTAGAGCGGGCCCATAGATCGCTAGCTCCACCCCCACCACCTGGATCCAGACCATGTTCGATAATTGCTAAAGTACTAAATTACAGAGACCGTGATGCAGCCCTCCGCAAAGCCTGTGAGTTGGGTAAACTGAACTACCAAGGTATGGACATCTCCATATACCCTGACTTTACCCCGCTAGTACAAGAGGCCCGGAAGAAATTTGTTGCAGTTAAAAAGATGCTCAGAGATCACAGTATACCATATGCAATGCTCTTCTCAGCTAAGCTGAAAGTAACTGAGGGTGGAAAGGCCGTGATCTACACTGAACCGAAAGACATGCTCAAGTACCTACAACACAAAGGACTTCAACCTCCGCATCGAAAATCACCTAGAAGCAGTCCTGAAGAACACACGAATACCTCAGATGTTGAGTGATGGCCCACTCTATACTTCGCTGATTCACTTGCACCGCTGCATACCACGAACTGTATGCATATACCTATGCACTGTCACAGGTAAGTGTATATTATAATTCTCTGGGTGGGAGTTGGCAGGGACACAGACATTACGAACTGGCATGATGCCCATGTCTTTCCTTAACTATGTTCAATTTACCATGTTAATTTTGATAATTATCCGATTCCATTATACTACATTGGTTCTGATGTTTGGAATGTTGTCACATGTTCTAGAGTGACCCCCTAGTGGACATTTGTCACCGGGGTATCCGGCTGGCAGCTCTTGCTCCAGTGTGTATACCACACCACTCTTCTTCTCTGTTCCATTAGATTGGGCGAGAGGGGGAAAACTCTGGTTGATTATGGGGATTGTCTTCGTCATAGTTGGGTTGATGAAGTGGGAGGGGTGGGTGGGGGGTAGGGGCGGGACCAATATTGTATTGCATGCTCTTTCTTGCTAAGTCACGATACAGTCACTAGTGTCCATTGGCACTGTGCAAGCACACACTATGTACATTGATGAGTTCTGGATAACATTGCCCGTAAGCATTGCGTGCCAAAATCTATCTGCTAGATGCTATATCTGGAAATACATTGACACACTAACAGTAACCCTATCCCATTGATATTGGCCACCTGGAATGTACGGGGACTAAATAACCCTAGGAAAATCAGACAGGTATTAGCGTATTTGGACAGGCATGCTATAGACATAGCTATGCTCCAAGAGACACGTTTGCTATCCGGTAAAGCCGATAAACAAGGAAAACGCTGGGCAGAACTAGTAGTTTCCTCATCATACTCTAATTATGCACACGGGGTCATCACCCTGATAAGGAAGGGAACACAATTTACACTGGAGCGGACCATCACAGACACACAGGGGAGATATGTTATCCTGACTGGAATATTACAAGGCACAAGAGTAGGCCTAACCAACACATACGGCCCTAACGTAGATGACCCTGACTTCTACATGCAACAATGTACAGAGATACCAGGGCTACCAATAATGGAACTAGTTTGGGGCGGCGATCTAAATGTTGCACTAGACAGCACATATGACAGATCACAAAATACGACCTAGGGACACCAGCGTGCAGTTGCGGTGATTTTAAATGGCATAACAGAATTCAAAATGCACAATATATGGCGTATGCATAATCCACATACATATGAAAGCACCCGCTCCTCAACGTTCCATAATAGCTGGTCCAGACTTGATTTTTGGATACTCACAGATCAGATGTGCACATGGACCCATGATGTCTGACACCTCCCAAAAACACTATCAGACCATAAGCCTGTTTAGCTAACCCTGCAAATACCAACACATACCCCGCCACCATTTGTGTGGTGCTTTAACGCTAACTCTCTCCTCGATCCACTATATGCTGAGACAATCCACTCAGGAATAGAGGACTATTTTACCAACAATAAACTATTGGTTGATAGTGTGGGCACCTTCTGGGAGGCCTTCAAGACGACCTTACAGGGCATTTGCATAAGCAAAACGGCGAGGATCCTTAAAGATCTCCACACGCAACTGCAGCAATGTAAAACACACATTAAACGACTGGAAACGGAGTATGATGCTACTCGCAATCTAAATCTATTAGGTGACATACGTGACGAAATCAGTAACTATAATGCCCTAGCAGAGGATGAAATTAAGTACTTCGCAAAACGCCACACGGCACGAAGGATGGGTGAGGGGGGCAGGCCAGGCCGTATGCTTGCATCCAAAATTCGCATAGAGCATAAGCAACATACTTTTCTCCAAATGATGGATGATAATGATGAGATACACTATGACACAGCCGGTATCTTACAAACCTTCATAGACACATATAGCTAGTTATATAAAGCATGAGCCACTGCACACACACCAGAAATTCTAACCTACTTAGATGACATTGCACTAGCATGGCTCTCCAACGCGCAATGAGACTTCCTAGCGCAACCAATTACAATCGAAGATGTTCAGAAAGCGATAAAAGCGTTGTCGAATAACAAATCGCCAGGTCCAGATGGTTACACGGGTGAATGTTATATAAGGCGTACTCAGAACTACTGTGCCCATACTTATTGGAAATGTATGACGAAGCATATCACAATCAAACTCTTCCCCCTACATTGCGAGAAGCTTTGATAGTAGCACTTTTAAAGCCAGATAAAAAACCCGGAGAAAGCAGACTCCTATCGACCGTTATCTTTAATAAACAGGACACTAAAATCCTGGCCAAATTTATTGCAACTCGCCTACAAACACTTATGACGAATAATGTGTTGCCTCACCAATCTGGTTTTATACCGGCTAGATCTACGGCACATAATCTTCGTACCATATTTGCCCTACTTCACTAATTGAACCCCGACCTAGAAGCCGTGGCGGTTCTTCTCGACGCTGCCAAAGCATTTGATTCGATTGAATGGGTCTACGTATTCACTATTCTACAACAAATTGGTCTTCCCCCATCATTGCTGAATTGGATCAAATTGTTATACACGAGGCCATCTGCACGCATTAAAGTAAATAGGCACATATCAGGTGTCATACAGATACAAAGGGGGACGCGGCAGGAATGTCCACTATCCCCCTTACTATTTGCAATCGCCCTAGAACCCCTAGCTTGCAAAGTCCGCCAACGGTAAGCCAATACGGCCCTGAGATTTAACTTGCGCCCCATTGGCATATTGTTATACGCTGACGATGGTGCTATATATTAGAGATCCTAATTTAAATTTATCGCCACTAATCAGGGAATACATAAAATTCGGTAGACAATCAGGCCTTCAGATCAACTGGGCCAAGTCAGCAGTAATACCGCTGACTGCGAAAACGACTCCACCGCAGATGGACTTTCCCCTAATATGGCAGGAGGAACCTATTAAATATGTAGGCATTTGGATACACCGGGATTCCGAACTAGTACTGCAAAGAAACTATGGCACTGCAATTGACAAATAGAAACGCAGGTTGACCGGTGGATAACGTTGCCCTTATCTCTAGCGGACAGAATCTCCCTGGTTAAAATGGTAATTCTGCCCAAGTTGCTTTATCTCTTTACTAACATTCCCATACCCCCCCCAACACCTATATTTAATCGCCTGCGCACCAACGTGATTAAACTCATATGGGCTGGAAAGCAAGCTAGAATAAGCCTCCGCACATTGACTCTGCCTTACGCAGCCGGGGGATTCACGGTCCCTGATTTTTACCTATACTATGTATGTGCGCAAGCACAATATGTACACTACTGGTTTCACCCTGTACGTTACATGCCGCATCTCACGGTGGAGGACGGGGATGCCCACCCCCTTAAATTAGCAAATATCCTGCCACATCAGAGACCCCACCTCTCCAAATGCGAGATTAACACTGTGCGGCTTGAGACCAGATGCGAAATGTAAAAGATGTAAATTAGACCAAGCAGATTTTGGACATTTGGCGTGGTATTGCCACAAAGTGCACTCTTATTGAGAGCAGGTGATCCAGTTGTTAAACGACATACTGCAATGCCGACTAGAGTGTACACCGCAGGGATGCCTATTGGGTCATAAGACGTGCGTGAAATCTGCGAGAAAGAAGCTAGCGGCCATAATGTTGCTACTAGCGAGACAGAGAGTAGCCATGCACTGGGACTGCTCGACAACACCAACTGTAGACCGCTGGATATCGGACTCTATATATTGTAAGGATAACTTTTTGGTCTACGCAGAAGAACTACCCACAGCCGCGAAGCCTACTAATTTCTGTTACCTCTTTCAGACTATTTACGTACACACCCTGACCTATTCCAACCTAATGCATGATTCATGTCTTTGTTCTCTTTTTGGGGAAATGATAAGGTGGATAATTGATAGCTTAATTATTACGTGATGTGCTGAGTACAATTGCCAACTTTATATTGTGAAAAGTACGATTGACTTGTTGATGTATGTAAACATGCTTAACTATACCTACTGGAAAATTTATAAATCAAATAAAAAAATTAAAAAATGATGGACGGAATGCTGACAATGCAAACATTCTCCCCCAGTCAAAAGATCTGGGTTAAATCCATCGTTCTTTTGCCCACTACGCCACCCTAGTTTGGACCCAGCCATATGCAAATCAGTCTTGATCCTGTGCCCCATGGGAGCATTCCAGACCGAACTGCCAGGCCAGGTCCTCCCTGGACCGGAAACAAGCATCCTGGGACCTGTTTCGGGTATGTCACCCTTCTTCAGCCAGGTTATTTTTTGGACATTTGGTGTGGTATTGCCACAAAGTGCACTCTTATTGGGAGCAGGTGATCCTGTTGTTAAACGACATACTGCAATGCCGACTAGAGTGTATACTGCAGGTATGCCTATTGGGTCGTATGACGTGCTTGAAATCTGCGAGAAATAAGCTAGCGGCCATAATGTTGCTACTAGCGAGACAGAGAGTAGCCATGCACTGGGACAGCTCGACAACACCAACTGTAGACCGCTGGATATCGGACTCTATATATTGTAAGGATGACTTTTTGCTCTACGCAGAAGAGCTACCCACAGCTGCGAAGCCTACTAATTTCTGTTAACCTCTTTCAGACTATTTACGTACACACCCTGACCTATTCCAACCTAATGCATGATTCCTGTCTTTGTTCTCTTTTTGAGGAAATGATAAGGTGGATAATTGATAGCTTAATTATTACATGATGTTATGCTGAGTACAATTGCCAACTGTATATTGTGAAAAGTACGATTGACTTGATGATGTATGTAAACATGCTTAACTATACCTACTGGAAAATTTATAAATAAAATAAAAAAATGATGGACGGAATGCTGACAATGCAAACATTCTCCCCAGTCAAAAGATCTGGGTTAAATCCATCGTTCTTTTGCCCACTACGCCACCCCAGTTTGGACCCAGCCATATGCAAATCAGTCTTGACCCTGTGCCCCATGGTAACAGTCCAGACCGAGCTGCCTGGCCAGGTCCTCCCTGGACCGGAAACAAGCATCCTGGGACCGGTTTCAGGGTATGTCACCCTTCTTCAGCCAGGCTAGCTTGAATCCAGTGGCACGGTGAGCAAGGGACCTACATCTGGGTATACCCATCCCATCCCACTAGTGCCACATGGGAAAATACCTCTTTGGCCACACCTACTAGCTCGAGAACAAGGGAAAGTCATGCAATCCAATCCCAAACAGCTCAATATAGTGATTTGACTCCTGAAATCCTAGAATTTGGGCATTTAAAGTTACCACAAGAATGTATGGATATTCTTAAATGAGCTCGTAGGCCTACAACTAGAGCATGTTATGCAGCCAAATGGGAACGATTTGTACAGTTCTGTACAAATAAACAAATACAGCCTTTATCACCTACAGTAAAATATATTGTAGGCTATCTTTTCCATCTGCAGCAGGCAGCGCTTGCTTACACATTCAATAGGCTACAGTGAGTAGCATTAGTGGCCTACATGCAAAATAATAATAATAGCATTTGTAGAGCGCAACAACTACCTCGAGCAGAGGTGGCCCAATGTACTAGCATTGGCTAAAGAGCCAAGTCTTCAAGGTCTTTCTGAACTCACATTCGGACTTGATCAGGCGCATATGGGAAGGCAGGGATTTCCACAGTCTGGCCGTCCCCACAGTAAAGGATCTGCCTCCCATACGGGACTTAGCAAAACGAGGTACACAGAGCAGGTGCTGGGTTTTGATCTCAGCGTGCGTTCTTGTTGGTATAGGCAGAGCCTACGCTTAAGATGCCACCATCTTGCAAAGCCCAGAAGGCCAGAGTCAGGGGCTTAAACTCTGTTGTTTTAGCTCCTGGTAGCTAGTGAAGTTGTCTGATGTGCGGAGAGATGTGGTGATAGAACGGAACTCAACAAATTAATCTTGCTGCCGCATTCTGTACCATCTGTAATCTATTAATCAGATAGGCAGGCATCCCAAGGTAAAGACAGTTTGCGTAGTCCAGCTGAGATGACACAGCTGCGTGGCCTATGATCCAGCGGCAATCCTCTGGCAATAGATTCAACTTCCCAAAGCATGAGGCTGATATATGACTGACTTGGGCCGAGAAAGAGAGGTCTCTCTCCCATTTGACACCCAGGTTTTTCGCTGTGTTTGACGGTAAAGGTGGCGATCCCATTTCTACTGGCCACCGAAATCCTGAGGGGGGGGGGGAGATGTGTGGCCGAAGAACAAGACCTCCGTCTTGTCCCCATTAAGTTGTAAGCTGTTATTATTTATCAAGTGTGAAATGTCCTTCAAACACCCCCTAAATCTAGTAAAAGAATCAGCAGAGTGACCCTCAAAAGAGATCACCAGCTGGGTGTCATCCGTATAGGAGACTGCCTTCACTTCCCAAGTAGCAATGACAGAGAAGAGTGACACCAGATAGCTTTTGAAGAGTAATGGGCTCAGGGCTGAGCCCTGAGGCACTTCGCACCACATTGGCAATGGCAAAACAGACAGCATATGTCTATATTCAAAATACTAGTCATTAAAACATTCATGGAAGGGCTAAAAAGAGTTATCCCTCCTTCCACTCCACCAGCCCCAACCTGGAACCTAAATATTGTCCTTACCAGGCCTATGATTTGATTTGATTTTTCAATTTATATAGTGCAATGATTGCCCGAGGGCGTCTTGGCGCTGGACTTGGCTGGAGTATATAAAAACAGGTACACCTTAACTAGCAGGTCTCCTCGGTCATTTTGAGAATAGCCATGTTTTTAATGATCTTTTGAAGGAAATGAGAGACGTGCTGTTTTTAATCGCTAGTGGCAGAAGATTCCAGGTTTTCGCAGTTCCTAGCAGAAAACTTCTGCCTCCCCATCGTGCCTGTCTGTACCTGGGTATTTGAAGCAGTTTTGACTGCGAGGATCTGATGTTTCTAGAAGGCACATAACATTTCAGATGCGATTTCAAATATAGAGGACCTGTACCCTGGAGTGCTTTGAATGCAATACATTGTGATTTAAATTGTATTCTTTTTCTCACTGGCAGCCAGTGTAGCGCTCCTAGTCGATGTGAGACTGATTCATATTTAGGAATATCCAATATCAATCTAGCTGCAACATTCTGTAAGCGTTGTAGTTTTTGTAGATATTGGGTCTGAATCCCCACATAGAGGGCGTTGCAGTAATCCAATCTGGACAGCGCTAAGGTGGTTACTAAAGTTTTTAAAGCATCAGGGGGAATAAAGGAGCGAATCTTCCTAATAATTTTCAAAATGCCCCAGAAAGTGGCAGAGAGATTATTGATTTGGCTGTCAAAAGTCAGTCTATTATCAAAGATCACGCCTAGATTTTTTGCCTTGGTAACTGGTGTTGGACATTCTTCCTGGTTAGCCGGCCACCATTTCGACGACCAGACTGGAGGGTTGGAGCCCAATAGCAGGATTTCCTTTTTCTCACCATTCAGCTTTAGACAATTGGTCTGCATCCAGATGTTAACATGAGACATACAATTGTTAAAGCAATCAGCAGTGTCGTCCTCGTTGTTAGTTATTGACACGACCACCTGGGTGTCATCTGCATAGGAGATCACGGAAAAGCCATACTGCCTGCTCATCGAGGCCAGAGGAGCCACATAAATGTTAAATAGCGTAGGGCTCAGGGAGGAGCCCTGAGGCACCCCGCACAGTAGATTGAAAATTTTGGAGCTAGAACCGCCCAGTTCTACTGAGAAAGATCTGTCAGGAAGATATGACGTTAGTAGAGCAGTAGCGGTATCCTGCATGCCCAGCTCCGCCAGTCTGTCAATTAGTATTGTATGATTGACAGTGTCGAAGGCCGCCGATAGGTCTAACAAGATTATGGCGGCCTTCCCTCCTTCATCTAATGATCTTCTGAGTTCCTCAGTCGCTGTAATCAGAGCGGTCTCAGTTCTGTGACCTTCTCTGAAGCCTTATTGAGAGTGATCTAGAAGGTTACTTGAGGAGATATAAGAGGTGAGCTGGGTATTAAGCAGTTTCTCCAGTACCTTCAATGGAAATGGTATTCTGGAGATTGGCCGATAGTTGCTGGGATCCTCCGGATCCAGATGGGGTTTCTTCAACAAAGGTAGTACTGAAGCTACCTTCCAAGCCTCAGGAAACTGTCCTGACAATATTATCTCAAAGAACAGTAAACCCAATTGTTCGCTGAGTATTACAGGAAATAAGTTGAAGATTTTTGGGGGGCCGGGGTCTGTTGGGGCCACGGATTTGGTTGCCTTTACTGTTTGGATGATCTGTTCCCACGATGGGCGGAGAAGGAGAAACTGGTTTTTGGCGTGCAAAGTTAAGTCCCTGACTTTAGAGACTTGGTAGAGGGAGGATTACTGTCTAAAAAGGTTTTATAAACTGTCTCCACCTTGTTAACGAAAGCCCGACCCAGGGTGTTACAGAAATCCAGGCTGCTGTCTGTTTTGGATTTGGCCGGAAGCTTGGCTAGTTTTTTAACTGTAGCAAATAATTCCCTACTGGAGTTCATTGGCCTACGAGATTTTAGCTGTATAATATTTGCTTTTTTCCTCAATGATTAGTCTCTTATATATTGCCAACGATTGAGCATATTTTCTTTTTAAAGACTGATCATAGTTTGACCTCCACTGTCTTTCAGTTCTTCTGCATAGTTGTTTTTGATCTCTTAATTTTTCCGAAAACCAAGGTTCGAAAGGCTTTTTCCTTCTAGAAATGATAGTTTTTATGGGTGCTGCGGCGTCTACCGCCTTTTTGACCCATGATGTCAAATTATAATCCGCTTCATTCGTATCTGCTACCATCTTTGGCTTGGTTTCATGTAGTGACGTCTGGACGGAATTAGTATCAATTTTGGCCTAGTCTTGATACGCGGATGCAACAGGTGTGGTAGTTGTTGCTGTTTGTTGAGCGTATGCCTTAATTGTAAAAATAATGGCTTTATGGTCTGACCAAGGGACTGGTAGCACCTCAAGTATTTTGAGCATGGTATTGGAGGTAAAGATGCCATCAAGAGTATGCCCTGCAACATGAGTCTCTTCTTTCACTAGTTGTTCCATTGAGAGACCTGTCATAACGTCAGTGAGTTCGGTATTTTTGTGATCAGCTATGTTTTCTAGATGGTAGTTAAAATCTCCTAAGATTGTGTAATCTGTGCAGTTTATACTGGCTTCCAGAAAAGGGCTTATTCTGTCCAGCAAGGGGGTCTGAGCCTTAGGTGGACGATAGATTAGTAGTCCATTTAAAGAGTAATTACTATTAAGCAGTATCTGGAATGATAGCAATTCACAATCCTGGGAGGTACCAGACGGGCATCCTGTTACTGATAGATCTTCTTTGGCAATAATGGCTAGCCCCCCTCCCCGCTTAAATGTTCTATCGGCTCTGGTGATGGTAAATCCAGTGGGGAGTGCGAGTGTCAGATCAGGATCAGAAGTTGCGTCCGCCCAGGTTTCTTTTACAAAGACTAAGTCAAGCTTATGGCTCTCTATCATCTCTGCAATTTCAGTGTTATGTTTGATTAGCGAGCATGCGTTAATTAGCATGGCTTTAGTATCTTTGGTGGTATGCAAATGCGCTGGTTTTATCAATGATGACCTCTGCTTACTTTTCATGAAGCTAAATTGCAACATGCATTGCTCACATTTTTTGGGCTCCTTCAGAGGATCCAGTCTGGAACAGCATGGTGTTGCAAGCCCTGAATTCCATTATACTAGCTCCTCTCGGGAGTATGTGATTTTTTTTTATAGGTTCAGTGTGTCGAGATCCAGAAGTTCTGGCCCTAGGCCCGGGCCAGGCGCGGACGGGGGCAGACGGGCTTGCCTTTGGCACGCCGGCGGCGCGCCCGCTGCGCACATCTGCTGCACGTGCGCTGTGACATCTGGTCTTGTAGTGTTCTTTCGCGCCAAGACCTGCCCACTGACCCACCCGACAATCCCAATCCATAAAGCACCAGTGATAGGCCTAATGACGCCCTCCGCACAACGGCACTTTCCGGGTCAGAACGGGGCGAGGGGGAACTGTGCAAATATGCAATTTTCAAAAGCAAACAGTATTTCAGCAGTAATTCAAAGTTTAAAAAAAAAGAACACAGTAAAAGCAGCTAGCAGCCCCGCCATCTTACATCGGTCTTGCTGCGTCTGCCGGACCACCATTAGAACCGCTCCATTTATGCCAACTTCAATTCTTAATTTGAAAAGTTTCATTTCTAGTGGCAATCGCATCTCAAAAGAATAAGTGAATTGCAAGCACTCACTCTTCAGAACCATTCTTTAATGTTTTATGCAAACACGTTAGTTCTAAGAACTAACCAAAAACTCAAAATTGTATGCATGTTCTCCTTATTCTGTCGCTGTTACTCCTTCTTTCTAACGCTCATCCGATGAGCGAAAAACGATCTAACAAAGGATCCGAGAAACATGCGCAATACACACCAGAGGAGGAGTCTCTATACTTCGTGACTTGAGGACTTCTTTGAAGAAAAACAATTTGTAATCGTTCAAGCCTAACACTAGAGGGCAGGATAATACTAAGCATATGCATCTATGGCACTACATGCTATGAATAAATTCTTACAGGGTAAGTAACATACTCCTTACTTTTGGTGCCATCCAGATTGATGCACAACACACAATGTCTGCTTTTGAGCTGTCACCAGAGAGGCTCAACCAGACCTGGGCTTTGGGGTGGCTTAGACATCAAAGAATGGCACAGGGCCATCTTCAGAGCTTAATTCAAAAATACTTCTGGGGCCTTCTTTCACTGTTGTGGGCGAGCGTGTAATAAGAGGGGGCCCATTTAACTGCACAATGTGTGGTGAACTGTGTATTTCAAAGTACACTGGCCAGTAGGAATTATCTCAGCAAAACCGAGCTTAATAACATTTACGGGGGGTTGTGTATTCTCCATTAAGGCCATTTTGCGAGATGAATGGCAAACGTTGCATTTAAAAATACATTGGGCCTGGAGACCCTGGCAGTATGTGGGATTTTTTGTTCAAGCCACATACATACGACAGTTTCTCAGTCACCCATACACATATATTCCAATCTTACTCACACATGTTCATACATCCTCAAAGACCACACTCTCAAAGACCTCACTCTCACTAACACATTTCAGCCCTGTCATACTGCCCTAAGTCAACAAAAAGTCAAAGAAGCTGTTTGTAAGGGTATAAGGTAACAATGTATGAGTTGCTTAGCCTTCAGTAGCTCTCATTGATTTTCACTGATCAGAAGTAGCTCTCACTGCAGAAAAGGTTGTATACCGTTGCATTAGACCAGGATATATGGAGGATTTCTGCGTAATTTGGAAATTATATGTACTGTATGCTACAATCCAGAAAATATATGCAATTATTCTGAAAGCTCAGTAGAAAATCGATTTAATGAACTTACAGATGATTGCAGATCCATGAATGGTCATTTGCAGAGGAGGAGAGGGAGGACACACAATATCTGCCTGCTAGAGGGAATGATCATGTCAAAGGAATTTGTGCTGGGAACTGGACAATGACTAATGCTCCTACGTTGCCCAATAACAACTTTGAATCATTTTCCCGCCCTCGGCATAGCTTTACCATCAAACTTCTTTCTTAAATAATGCCCCCGTCTGCATGCAAAGGGTTTCTCGTTCCTAAGAGACATTAAATGTGATAAGTTAGGGGCAGCCTGTGATAAGTGGCATGAGCAACAGATTTCAAAATGAACAAGTTACCTATGAGCCTATCTGTAAACTATGGTAGAGAGAGGCCCCAGACTTGATGTGAGATGCGAACTAAGGCTGACCTCCCACAAAGTCTAAATGTAGCTTGTAATAAGTAAGCCAGTTTCTGTGAGGAATCCTGAGCATACCCTTGGGAATTTTGCACAAGCTGCAAAGCCTTCCATGGAGCTAATCTCACATGTGCTCCATGAACAGCAGCAGCAAAAGAACATTAGTTACAAAATAGCTATTTAGTGGCCGACTGTCAGGAAATAGGTTACCACCATGATGATAAAATTTTCTCAGTGAAGGGAAAAAGTTAGATGTGGAAAAGTATACTGCGGTACCTTTGCACGTGCATAATTTCCATTTCCTAGAACTCTTCGACTGCCATAGATTCCCAGAAGTACGCTTGGAATTCTTAGTGAATTGAAAATCTGCTGTAAACATGGGAATAATATATATATATATATAACGCACTTTAAGCAACCAGAAGTCAACAAATACCAGATGGATGCATGCCAATAAGCACAAAAGACCTTACACAAGTGCGTCAAACAGAATACATGTCATGGTATTTAAACCTGGACTTTTGAAATCTTTGAAATTTTAAAAAATGAAAAAAAAGTTTTTTTTTAAATTATATTGAATTATATCTGCGTGCTTATACTTTCCATCATTTGCATATTTTGCACAGAGAATTGGCAGCTATTCAGTAATCCAATGTATTATATTTTGAAACAAAGGGGAACTATTTTAATGTTTTATTGAAACATTGTATTGGTTTTATTCTTTTAGTTTCCTATTTATACATTGTGTTGAATATGGTATGTTTTCTATGTTCATGGTTGCAACCACATGGTGTAGTGCGTATCTGTCACTTTAAAAACACAAGAAAATAGAGAAAAAAATGTAACACACTATTTAAGCCTATCAAGCACTGTACAGCGCGTCATGTGAACAAGATCCCTAGAGGATCGAAACGCGTCAGGCGAGTGCGAGGATGCAAGGGGAAGCATCAATAAAGTAACTTTGCACGTACCTGTGGTCCGTCCTCCAGTGGTGTCCAAACGCCGTAAACTTTGGAGTTCAGCGCATATATATATACATATATATATATATATATATACCGAATCCTCCTTCCGAAGTACCAGCCGGTACTACCAAAAGACACGGACACTCTGATGCTGGTTCAAATTCTCATGCTCGATTTATTTGTTAAACAAAATTCTGGTTCAGACGCGTTTCGACCGACACAGCGGTCTTGATCACATGATATATATATACATACATATATATATTCACTGAAAAAAACATAGGTTTCAGGGGCGCTATAGTTAGCTGGACTTTTCACTCGTACAAAACCATTGAAATTCCTCCGTTATAGTTAGTTCAGCTAACTATAACTTGCGCGCCCGCAATGCACTGCTGATGACATCACATATTACATCACTCATGACATGGTCAGTAACATCACTCATGACATCACTGATGACATCACTCATGACATCATCCAGTGAATGTGTGTTTTTCTGAAAATTACATATGTTTTATATATGTATATCTCAAGGTCGATGGAAGAATAAATGGGTATACAAGTGTCTAAATGGATGATTTGTTTTTGAAAAATTGATTGTATAAGTGTCTGATTAAGTGTATCTTAGTGAATACATGGCTTAGTGAGTAATGTTTAAATATGTAAATATCTGTATCAGTCTCTCACTTTGTGTATAAGTGGCTGCATGGGTTGGTGAGTAGCTACATGAGTGTCTATATAGGTTATTAGTTGGTTTTTTGAGTATCAGTTCGAGTGTCGGAGTGTCTGTATGGTTCGGTGGGGGTATTACGTAGTGCATAGGTGCATGAATGAGTGACTCACTGTTTGTATGTGTTGAAGACAGCATGTGTGCAGGACTGTATGGGTGGATGAGTGTGTGCATGGGTGTGTTAGTGAGTGAATGACTGTCTCAATAGTGTCTTTATGAGTAACTACATATGTTTTAAACTAGTATATGTGACTATTGGTGTATATAAGTGAGTATATGTGAGAGTGAGAGATTGAAAGAGTTCCTGTATGAATAAGTATGTGTTTCTATAAGTGTTTGTTTAAAAGACTAAGTATGTGTAAGTTTCTGTAGAAGTAAGTGTGGTGGTGTGTGTATAACTGTATATGCAAGTAAATGGATGTTTGATTCTTTATTAGCATGAGTGACTATGTATGTGAGTAACTATGGATTTGTGTAACAGGATGTATAGGTGTATGAGTACATATGATGAGTGAGTACATGTATGAGTGACTGTATAGGACTGTTGGTGTGAATGAGTGGATGTGTATGTGGATCTTAGAATTACTGAATAGGTTGTTGTAACTGGTATTGGTATGTCCATTGTTTTGAAAATTTTTGTTTCTATTTTTGAATGTGTGTATCAAAGGTTATATTAGGGGGAGAGGAGGTCTGCCACTCTATCACAAGGATGATGCCATCAGTGATGTCATCAGTGATGTCATTTGAGATGTCATCAGTGATGTCTTGAGTGATGTCACTGACCATGTCATGAGTAATGTAATATGTGACGTCATCAGCAGTGCATTGCAGGCGCGCGAGTTATAGTTAGCTGAACTAACTATAACGGGGGAATTTCAATGGTTTTGAACGAGTGAAAAGTCCAGCTAACTATAACGCCCCTGAAACCTATGGTTTTTTTCAGTGAATTTCTAAGGTTTTTTAAATGCTAATTCCTAACTATAACGTGCCTGAAACCAATGGTTTTTTGAGTGAATTTCAAAGGTTTTTTAAATGCTAATTTCTAACTATGCCTACAGAGATAGGACATGTGAAGAAAGAAGAAAAAAAGCACAGAAAGAAAAAAAAGAAATGCAGAAAGAAGCAACAGAAGTCCTCAAAGACGAAGAAAAGTGCAGGAAGAAGCATAACGTACAGAAAGAACAAACAGAAGAGCAGAAAGGAGCCTTGTTGCAAAATCATCCTGTACCCTCAACTTTTTCAGACGGATACTGGTGGTAACTGAGTCTGACTAACCAGTCCTAGAGCCAGTGCTATGTTAAAAGACACTCAGAATACAGTGAAAACACCTACATACACTAGGGAACACTATGCATTGGGGTCCCCCTGTGATTAGCATGACCTCCTCGGTAAGCCCCTAGTATATAATACGGCAGGGGATTAAAACTACCTCTTAAAATGCGCCACAGGGCGTGTTTGCACACGTCACCTCAGGCCCCGTCCCCTCCCTTCACCACTGTGTAAACGTGCCCTGTGGTCGTTCTAAGTTGAGAGATTAAGTCCCCTTGAATCCTGAGTGTCCCTAGGGTCCAACTAGACCACTAGGTACCTCCAGTAAGCTCCACAGAGCTGCGTTGCAGAGAGGTGTAAAAAGTGGCACGGCCTGGACCATTTCTCTGCAACGCAGCTCAGTGGTGCTTACTGGAAGCACCTGGTGGGCTAGTTAGCCCCCAGGGGCCCTCAGGATTGAAGGGGAATTATTTCCCCAACTTAAAACGTGCCATAGGGCGTGTTTGCACACGTCACCTCAGGCCCCGTCCCCTCCCTTCCCCACTGTGTAAACACGCCCTGTGGCCGTTTTTTAAGTTGGAAGATTAAGTCCCCTTGAATCCCGAGGGTCCCTAGGGGCAAAATAGCCCACTAGGTACGTCCAGTAAGCGCCATTGCAGAGAGGTGTAAAAAGGGGCACGGCCTGCACCACCTCTCTGCAACGCAGAGCAGTGGCGCTTACTGGAAGCACCTGGTGGGCTAGTTGGCCCCCAGGGTCCCTCAGGATTGAAAGGGAATTATTTCCCCAACTTAAAACACGCCACAGGGTGTGTTTGCACACGTCACCTCAGGCCCCGTCCCCTTCCTTCACCACTGTGTAAACGTGCCCTGTGGCCGTTCTAAATTGAGAGATTAAGTCCCCTTGAATCCTAAGGGTCCCTAGGGTCAAAATAGCCCACTAGGCACCTCCAGTAAGCGCCACAGAGCTGCGTTGCATAGAGATGTAAAAAGGGGCATGGCCTCAGAACACCTGTCTGCAAAGCAGCTCCCTGGCGCATACTGAAGATACCTGTTGGGCTAGTTGGCCCTCAGGGACCCTCCGTATTGAAGGGGAATTAATTCCCCAACTTACAACTGGCCAGGGGCCGCGTTTGCAGAGTGCTGCAGGGAGGGGTACAAAAGGGGGTGGTGATGGACGGAGCATCAGAACCAATCAAACACTCACACCCAGTCAACAGATCTGGGTTTGATCCATCACCGTTCTTTGACCCACTCTGCCACCCCAGTTCAGACATGGCCATATGCAAATCAGTCTGACCCTGTGCCTCATGGGAACAGTCCAGCCCGAACTGCCAAGCCATGCCTTCCCTGGACCGGAAACAAGCTTCCTAGGACCGGTTTCTGGCATTTCAGTCGTCTTCAGCCAGGCTTGCTTGAATCCAGTGGCAAAGTGAGCAAGGGACTCACGTCTGAGCATACCCTGCCAACTTATGGCGAACAAAGCGGTACAAAAGGGGTGGTGATGGACGGAGCATCAGAACCAATCAAACACTCACACCCAGTCAACAGATCTGGGTTTGATCCATCACCGTTCTTTGACCCACTCTGCCACCCCAGTTCAGACATGGCCATATGCAAATCAGTCTGACCCTGTGCCTCATGGGAACAGTCCTGCCCAAACTGCCAAGCCATGCCTTCCCTGGACCGGAAACAAGCTTCCTAGGACCGGTTTCTGGCATTTCAGCCGTCTTCAGCCAGGCTTGCTTGAATCCAGTGGCAAAGTGAGCAAGGGACTCACGTCTGAGCATACCCTGCCAACTTATGGCGAACAAAGCGGTACAAAAGTGGGTGGTGATGGACGGAGCATGGGAGGGGGCGTAGCCTCCGGCGCGATGCCGGTGTTTTATTTTTTTAAGAAGGAGGGCTGTGTGGCAACCCTTCTTTTTCTAATTTATTGGCCCTGGGGACCCCATCCCCTAGGGCCTGCACCCTAATTATTTTTTTTGAAAAAAATTAATTTGGCCCTCCCAAGGCCTTAATCGGCCCCGGGGACCCCAACCCCTGGTTCATGGACTTTTTTTTTTTTTTTTCATTCTTTAGGAGGGGGGCTTCGTTGCCCCCCTCCTCAGGCCACTTATGGCCCCGGGGACCCCATCCCCTGGGGCCGTCCTTGGTGTTTTATTATTTAAAAAAAATATATATTTATAGAAACACCTAGGACATGCTGGACAAACCGTATGTACCTATCACCATGACGATTTGCGTGATATTCATTAAAAGGTGACTATGCATACAATGAATCCACGTGGAATGTATTTACACCGCTAGTGAAGCTCTGACGTGTCTGACGCCCTACCGTGCCTAATCCCGGCGCCCCCGCCGGTGGGTACTCTCCAAGTAGACACCTTTGTCGTTTATTTATACAAACATGGGTAGCTATTGACGGACACATTTAATACACACGCACACCAAGCCATTCAAAGGGGATTCGACAAAAATTCAAACAAACTATGCAAGAAACCCCCCTCACGGTAAATAAAACACACATCCACCGCCGGATGTGTAATACTTTTTATTTTACTCTCTGGAAAGGAGACAAACCTCACTTGAGAGTCACAGCGTGCTTCTGGCTGAGCCCAATGCTGTGTTACACCCACCAGTGCCCGCCTAGTGCCACACACCTCTGTGTTGTATTCCACCAGCTAGTGCGTATGCTATGACACTCTCTAGCCCATGTGCACTGTAACACCACCCCGTGAATATGTCATGCCACACTTGCCTTCGCACGGGTTATATTGCCCTATCTAACGTGCCTACCTCGATGCCTATGTTATAACGCACAGCGCTATGCCATACATATTACAATCTGGGATCCATATCTTTGTCACAGTGCATTTGCAATGTTACACTCCCCAGCACATATTTTATATTACAACTTTAGAGACTAGTTAGGTTACACAACACTGCCCTGTGCATATTACACTCCAAGGCGCATATCGCATAGCACGCGCTAGTGCCTGTGCTATCTCGCGCTCTCCAATGAGTCTGTCATTGCGCACAATGTATTGCATATTATATTTCACGCCCCGGTTCATCTTATATCACACTTTTTGGTGCATAGTTTATACCATATACTATATCTAGTTTTCATTTTCAATCGTGCTCTCAGGACTATGTTCTATATAACACCTACCCTTTTCACAGGCATTACATTTTGCGATGGGGGGGTGGAGGGTCAGGGGGTGTTTCTGCCAAGTGAGCCCGGAGTCACAGTCACAAACGTCCTCTTCTTCCTGAATAAAAGTGAGATTATGCCACATACTTGTTCATATTTTAAGTAGTTCGCACAGACACACATTTTAAAAAACAATAAAGTTCCTAATACCCACCTTCTCTGAACAGTTAGCTTGCTGCCCCATCCACCTCCTCCCTATCCTCTGTTGTCTGAATCCATGGACTAGCCTCCTCCCTCCTGCCATGCATGGTCTGATGTGCTGCCACTGCCCTCCATTTAGCATGATGTACCAGTCCACTCCTCCTGCCCTCCATTGCCCAATTCTATGGCCCATCATTGACCTCCTGCTTAGCCTCTGTGCTTAGCTTGCTGCCCCTATTCTCCTTCCCCCTGCCCTCCGATGTCTTTGTGCATGCCCCTGCTCCATCCTTTTTGCCCACCATGTTCCATGGACCTGCCACTCCTATCTACTCTGAGTGTTCTGTTGAGCTGCCACTCCCCTCCCACCTGCCTAGCATTGTCAGATGACTGTAACCTGTCCCTGCCACCTTCACCCTGCCTGTCCACATGCCATGCCCCTATCCCCTTCCTCCTGTCCTCCATGGTCCATTTTACTGCCACACCCTTCTGCCCTCCCTGGTCTGTTGTGCTGCAACTGCTCCTCCTGCCTGCCCCGTGCGGTCTGTTGTGAGGCCCCTTCCCCTGAACTCTCTTGTCTGTGCCCAGGGCCTGACCCTGCCTTCTATCCTCCATGGTCCTTTGTGCATGCCCCTGCACCCTCCTTCTTGCCCATCATAGCCATTGTGCTGCCACTAACCCTCCTGCTTGCCATGCATGATCTTCTGTGCTGCCATGGCCCCTCCCACCTTCCCTGTGTGGTCAGCTAGCTGCCCCTGACCCCCTCCCACCTTCCCTCCATGCTCTGTGTGTATGCCATCATAGTCTCATTGTTGCTCTCCATGGTGTGTCTTGTTTCTAGTGCCCATCCTGCCTGACCTCCATGGTCATCTTGCTGCTCCTGCCCTGCCCCCTTGCCCCCAGCCCTCTGTTTCCATGTGCAGACCCCTATTCCCTCCCTCCTGACTTGTCTGTTCCATTGTAATGCCCCTAATCCGTCCCTCCTGCCCTTTATGGTCTGTTATGCTGCAGCTTTCTCTCCGGTCTGTCCATTATGGTCAGCTAGCTACCATTGCCTCTTTCCCCTCTGTTCTCTGTTGTCCATGTGCATGATCCTGTCCCCTCCCTATTGCTTTCTATGGATTGTTGTGCTGCACTCCCGTCCCGAATGCGCGGTGTGGTGTATTGTGCTGCTGCAAACCCTGATGCCTGCCCTGTAAGGTCAGTTTGGTGCACCTCTATATGTCCCTCCTGTCCTCTGTTATCCGAGTCCATGTCCCTACCCCAATTCCTCCTGCCTACCATGATCCAATGTACCATACTTGTGAACATTTTGAACTTGGTAAGAGGGAGATTTTGAAAAAAAACTGGGGTATTGATTTTCCACTTTGAGTTACATTGAAAAAGAGGAGATTGTAGACAGGAGATAGATCAAATAAAGCCCATTTGAGCTTAAAAACATTGGACGTTTCCTGGCTGAAACGGGTGTGTTGGCATGTATGGTTGTACTACCACTGCCTCCTCCTTCTACCCACAATGGTCTATTATATTGCCACAGCCTCTCTTGCCAGTCCCGTATTGTTGGTTTGTTGCCACTGCCCCCCTTTCCACTGACCTCCATAGTCTGTTGTGCTGCCACTGCCCTTCCTGCCTGCCCAGTGTGGTCAAATTGCTGCCTCTGCACTCTCCTACCTGCCTTCAATTTTCAGAGTCCGCGCCCCTGGCCTCTGCCTCTCAACAGTATCCCAATGAACAACTAGATTGTTAACATTCTATATTTATTACAAAAGTGTGGAACGCCTGACATCATCTTGATGTAATCAAAACTGTAATACCTAGAGCATTTCCTTTAGAAATTACATATATGAGAGGGTCTTATTTGCATCAAAATTATGGTTAGTGCTCTAAAAAACTAAAATGAGGACATATTTTCTGAGTTTTCAAATAGCGACAAAGAACTTTTAAATTATTTGTAATCTTTGTTTTTTTATCCAGTTGACCATTTGATTAAATGTTTCACCTAGGGGAGAGGATGTGGTGTTACTTCCAGAGCTGCAGACTTTGCAACTGGGGAACCAGGTTGGAGTTTATGCTTCAAAGCAACATTCTATGATTCTGGTCAAATCACTTAATCTCCCCATGTCTACAACCAAAATGAATTTGATCTTGTGTGATGTAACCAATGCTCATGTAAAGCACTCCAATACCTGACAAGTCTGCACTATATAAAACTGAAAATACACAAAAAATAAGTGTTTTGCACACTTCTGTCATTGGGCTACATGTGGGCTACATCTGGGTGATATTTGTGCTGCATTTGGGCTCTTTTGTCTAAGGTTACCATCTTGGGAGATTTATTTGTTATGAAGTTTCCTAATTTCCTCATTAATGCAGTCTCCTCAGTAGGAAATGCTTTCAGGTTTTTTACTTTGATTCCATCAAGAAGGTATTCAGATATATCACACATTTGCCATAAATTCTGAATGTTAGCACTCTGGTTGCTCATTAGATCACTGTAGTAAAGCTACTGCTCACCACGGAAGTCTGCTGCTGATATTCAAAGTGCATGTTTCAGTCTGCATGTCAGAATTTTTTTATGAAATAGAAGAGGATTTGAGAAGTCACAATGTGCCCTAATTTTTCTTTCTGCGGCACTAATCATAATTTCTATGGCAAAATGGACCCCCTCATTTTGTTCCTTTGTAAATTAAATGTTTTAAGTGTTACCACTTTATTCCAATCAAGATGGCTTCAGGTGCAATACGTTTGTCATAGGTACGACTGTTAGCGATCTAGTTGTTCTTTAGAACACTCTGGGAAGTTGCAGTAGAACAAAGGAATCAACTGACAGTCTCTGCCCTTGTTGGATGTACATGTTTTACTGAGAATCTCAGACTTCATTCTCACATGACTGAGAAAGATAATGTGAATTTACGGAAAATATGCTCGGTTTAGCTTATAGATCACCTTCCAAACCTCTGTGGGAAAAGCATGAGAAAATAGTTTTCTCTCAAACATGATTCATGATATCACAGCAGAAGGCTTTTTCACATGGTAAAGTCACCTTCGAACACACCACAATTCCTAAAATGAGTATGGTACCATCAACAAATGATTTATAATGTAACTAAAGTCTTAAAACTTCTATTAACTGCAATGCTTTTTAATGAGGTGCTATCATGTATATTGGTCCCAAGATGGCTGCCAACACTTCTTGGATGAAGTACTGACAGCCAATCAGATTTCACGATGAGATGTGTGGTTAGGCTCCGCCCAGATATATTTATCTTTTTAACTCTAATTTTCTCAGGAACTACTGAACGGACTTACACAATTTAAGCAAAAGGCACGAGTATGAACTGAGGACTACCTCTTTGCCAAATATGGTGTAATTCTGTTCAGCAGTTCGGGCTATAGCCCCGTCAACAGGCCCTATGGGAAAATGGATGGGGAAAACGTGTTTTGGGACCCCCCTTTTTTCTCTGCCCCTGCTTGACGAATCACCGTGAAATTCTCAGGATAGGAGCGTACCGGAGCTGGCCAAAAGTTTGGAAAAGTTTGCGAAGATTCGTCAATCGGCACCAATGTTATTCCAAATAGAACGCTGCGGATTTCCTATGGAAAATAGGTCCTAACTATAATATATATATATATATCTGTTTGTAACCTTATGCTGAAAATATATATATATATATATATTCCCAAATGGTAACACTGGTCGATCATTTTGGTTTTAGACTTTTCCAACTAAAGAAGACATTTTCGCGATATTTACTACTAGTAATTCGAGCCCTCGTGGGTTTTATAAATGTGATTGTTGCCTTAGGATTGCAGGTCCATTGCATGTCCTTTAATAAGCCTTCAAAGAGGCGATGTGTCTACATTAAAGGGAGTGGGTAATAAAGTGAGTGCCTTAAAGCTGGACACTCGGAGATCAGTTTGGCAGTCTTCTCCCTAGGATGAAAGGACAAACTACCAAGGTCAGTTCCTACCACCTATGCCTTGGTGTTAGGTTTGTAGAGAAGAGGAGCATGGATAATAATACCGGCAATGAATAAGGTCAGCTTTATCACTACAGAAAGCTGGCCCACGCTCATCTACTCAAGGAACTACATTTGCCACGAAACATAAACTTGATTGAAGGGAATGGAGGAAGGAGAGGATGTCAAGGTAAGTGTGTAGTTGGTAGCAAATTGCTTTTACCAAGATATTAGAAATAGTGGGCATAAAAGAGCCCGACTTTTAGAGATGTTAATTGGTATTGTAATTGCATTTATATAGCGCTTACTACCCCTGATGAGGCGTTGAAGTGCTTTTTCGGCGAGTAGCACGCTACTCCGGGACCCATAGAGGATTAGTGTTGATTTAGTATAGTGAAACATGCAAGTAAATATTTAAGGGGTGGATAGGTTAGTCAGTTATTTGAATTCGGAAGGATAGCAGAAGGATGGAAGAGGATAAAAAAGGTTTGTATTTATATAGCGCCTGTTACCCCTGATGGGGTGTTGAAGCACGCTACTCCGGAAACCCATAACGGATTAGTGCTGAATTAGTATGGTGAAATATGAAAGTGATTTGAGTGGTGAATATTAGTCAGTTATTTGGAGTGAGAAGGATAGCGGAGGGATAAAAGGGGAAGAAAGGTTTGCATTCATGTAGCACCTGTTACCCCTGATGGGTGTTGAAGCGCTTTTATGGCAAGTAGGGCGCTCCTCCAGAGCCCCTAAAGGATTAGTGTTGAAAATTAGCAAAGTGAAATATGAAGTAATTTGAGTGGTGGATATGTTATCCAGTTATTTGGATAGAGAAGGGTTGGTTGTTGGATAGAAGAGGGAAAGAGGTTTGTATTTATATAGCGCTTGCTAACCCTCTATGGGGTTTTGAAGCGCTTTATTGGCGAGTAGCACGCTACTCTGGAACCCATAAGAATTAGTGTTGAATTAGTATGGTGAAACATGAAAGTAATTTGAGTGGTGGATATGTTAGTCAGTTATTTGGATTGAGAAGGGTTGAGGAGGGGTAGAGAAGGGGAAAAGGTTTGCATTTATATAGCACTGGTAACCCCGACAGGGCGCCAAAACGCTTCACTGGCGAGCAGCACGCTGCTCTGGAACCCATAAAGGACTAGTGGTGAACCAGCACAGTGGAATATGGAATTCGAGAAGTGAACAGGCCAGTCTGCCACTTTGACCGAAAAGGACAGTGGAGGGATAGAAGAGTGAAGGATTTTTTTGAGGTCATAGCAGCAGGAGGAGGCCTCTGGATGAGCAAAAAGGGCTCTTCGAGAGGAAGAGTCAGAGGGAAGAGCCCAGAAAGGCCTGCCCCAGGGGATCGGCACAGCAAAAGAGGCGCCAGATGATGCAAGGAGGGGCAGAGCAGGAGAGAGCCCAGAAAGGGCCACACTGGGGATCACAGCAGTGGCACGGGGTCCGGAATAAACGAGAGAGCGGATGCAGAGGGCAAACATACAGATCCATAAGTACACCGAAAGTACATAGATGCATAAAGGAGGCAAGTACATGCAGATCAAAGACACCGACAGAGGCATAGGACGAGAAACATGGTAGTGCACTGGACATGCCTCTTCAGGAAAAAAGTAACAGACACACAGATCCAAGCCCATGGAAGGTACACAGATGCACAATGGAAGCAAGTACATGTAGACCAAAGATGATTTTATTTATTTTCAACAACATAACCGTTCTACATGTTTATACAAAGCAACACACAAAGACAGGCACAGATCTATAGCGAAAACAAATGCTCACATATAGAGGGACACGCTGCAAACCTCTGCCCGCGCACGGTGGCCACGTGGGGAAGAGCCAACTCCCGAGCAGCTCCCTGAAGACAAGGCGGCCGTCGGCCGATCCCACGCGGGGGGGGGGGGGGGGGTTGCAAAGAGTTCCACAGTAGTGTTTTTTTAAGATACATCCCAGTTATTGGTTGACTTTAATGACTTTCCTTCCCTGTTTAAAAGGAGGAGAAAATATAGCTGGCATTCTTAGTTTCTTGAAATGCTCAATTTTGGGTCAGTTTAAGCGTCTGTGATTTAAGTCTTCACTGTTAGCTGTTATTTCCCAATTCCCCAAAATTACATATTCGGAATTCATTTATTTTCATTTTGGTAACGTTAAATCAAGATTACTTTCTGTAGCCATCGAAGATCTGAAACGAAACAATGTGTGAGGGCTGTGCTTCTCCCACCTTTGTCTGTGTTCCTCGCTCACCCCCTTGCATAGGGCAGATACTGAGTGTTGTAATGTTTCCTTTCACCCTCCTGCAGTTTGTGAACATGTTTTTTCTGCTGGCTGCAGTCTACTACTTGTTTCTGCCAAGCATCTACGTCGTCATGGCCATCATCGTGTACGAGGGGCTTCTTGGGGGAGCTGGCTATGTCAACACGTTCAACAACATTTCCCAGAAGGTGAGAAATTGGGGGTGGAGAGAGCCATGCTTTGGATGTATTCTGCTTTAAGGACATGAGGGGGAGGATCATTGTCCATCATATAACTAATGATCAGCATTGTTAGCGTTTTCTTGTTATGTCACAGCTTGCTGGTCCTTTTTTCAAGCTGTAAAATCACAGTGCCCTCGTTATCACAGCATCCATATAACTCCGGGAAAGCATGTAGTCACAGTGACCTCTCTATGTTACAAATTGACACCTTTTTGAATATTGAAATTGGTGAATGTATTTATTCAGTAGGGAGTTTTATAAAGAGCTACGCTTTTCCTATCGGTTACGGTGACATTCAAATTTGGCATGGGGTCACGAGGTCAGCAAAAAGTTAGCTTCTTTAACATTCTGGAAGGGGCAAGGTACGGTGTCTGCTGGGTCACAGAATACTTGGTGTTTCATGAAAGTCTTTTGTGTTATTGCTTCAGTAACATACTGTGAAGGTGTGATCCTACAGCATCTCCTAGGTCACTGCTTGCTTATTGTTGATACAATTGAAGCCACAGTTCTAGCAATGTCACAGTCTTGCTCCTCCTCCTTTTGCACCATCTAGGCTTCTAGACTCTTCCTTCGTTTGTAAGGACTTTCTCCCCTTACATTACTGTCTGTTTATGGAATGTTCTGCTCAGGCTGTGAATCAAATTCGACCCTACTTACATCACTGCCTTCCCTTGGATGTGGTTCCTTGCCTTTCTCCTTCCTTTAATTTCCATCTTCAGACATCTCCCGTCCCCATCCCTACACACACACTGTTCAGCACTTAAAGCGGCTCTACTGCATATGGTGATTTAGAAATCACCTTTAAATAAGTAAATATTAGAATTGCAGAAAAGTGTAATGCCACTGTACATTCTGTATAGCATCTCACTAAGTAATCTTGAATAATATGAAGACAGAATACCTGTTAGGCAAGAGCTTGCTTACCATTCAAGCCAGTAGCAGACGTTGGTTTAACAAATATGGCAGAAATCTTCCAGCGTTTGAATGAAATATTTATTTCATGCCTGTTGTAGTGGAGAGGTGTGGCTCACTGGTTAGAGGCGGCAGACCCGTAAGCAGAGAATCGGCCAGGGTTCAATTCCCGACGCGGCAGGGTCGTGGACCAGGGTCAAAACTGACTCGATAATTCTCGCCTCGGTACCTACTCTAACCAGGAACACACTCGGCAACTCTGGGCATTAAGCTTGCCTCATCTCTACAACAGCCCCCCACAGACGCCGGGGATGCCTGGTTTTACCTTGGAGATACCCAGAAAGGGACCATCTCACAGGGAAAGCCAGGACGGGTTCCCCAGCGGTCTTCAGCGCCAGGATACTCCATGGAGTCACAGTGCGCTTTACAAGTACACTTACATTTACATGTTGCTTCCAGCAAAGGGTCCATTCTATAAGCAGACAGATGTAAGGAGCAAGAAGTGTGAACTATTACTAGCCAGTGTCTCTTCTAAAAGAGATGTGATAGCACTTTTTAGGTTCAGCTTATAGCGGCAGCACGCATGCGCTGCTCGCTTTGCGAGGTATGCAGTATTCAGTATGGAGTGGAAGCTCTGTGAAAGCTCCACCCACTCTCTGACAATCTTTTTCATTGGCATGTGTCTTTGTTGTTCCTAAATGCTGCCTTCCAATTTGTTTTAGGCTTGTTAGTCCCTCCTTATGACGGCCATGTTGTCATTTGTATCCTTCCATTGCTACTGGCCCCTTAACTGCGAAGGTCCGTGCCTTCTTGCCGCAGTCCCGTTTGCAATGCCATAGGTCTCGCGTAAATGCGAGTCCTATTAAATTGCAAATGGTTGTTTATTGTTTCACAGTACCAGGGGAAGAGCACATTGGATGTCCAACTGTTGCCTAGTAACGAGTCCCGCCACACATGTCCTTCTTTTGTTTTGATATCTGTATGCTGTAGTCTCTTTTCCCTGTCCACGGCACTCTCTCACTGACAGCAGATCTGTGTGGCCCTGGTCTTTGACGTCATCGCGCTTGGCCTCTGGCTTCAGCTAGACATGGGAGCCACTGTAGCAAGTCGGGGAGATAAGCGCCTTAGTAGTGGCGGCCAAGGGCCAGCTGGGGCTGAGCAGGAGGAAGAGCCGCCCCTGCAAGCCATGCTGGTGGCGGATAGCTTCAGTCGGCACTTCAGCCCCTTGAGCAAGGACCGAGCTCGGGTCAGTGGAGCTGGGAAAGGATGATGCCAGGCACATATGGGTGGCGGGTACACAGGGCACTTTAGTAAAGTGGGAGAGCTGAGGCTAGAACTTTAGCTTAATGTGAGAGGGGCTGGGAGAAGTCAAGTCCTGGCGGGAGGAGCTGTGAGAGGCGCTGGAGAACCCACCCACCTGCCTGTAATAGATAAGGACTATTGCAAACGTAATCCTTAGGAGGTTGTAAGAGTTTGGGATTCGGCACCTGGTCTGTTTTAAAGCTGCTCGTTACACTACTAATCTATAAACTTCACGATGCTCAAACACAAGGGACGCTTTTGTTTGTCAGGGAAGCTTGCACTGCTGCCTACAATGTACCCATTCTGTGTGTTAGAGAACCTTGAGCTGCTAATGACCTATACCTCTACCGTGTGTTAGTGAAGTACTGTAAAGTCTGGCAACTTTCCTGTGATTGTTGTTGTGTTTACTTGTTTGCACTTGCAATTCTGTGTAGACTTCGGTGCCTTTCACTATTTGCACCTGAGAGTTTTTTTCTCTGTGGCGTGCATCGGTAGGTGGTACCTCACACATATTGTAACTGTGCAGGAGTTGTCTTCCAGCCACCAGGAGTAGTTTGAACGTTCTTGACTACATTCTTTACATACTTTTTAAGAGCATACACCTAAATTATTCTGACGCCAATACTTAAAATGTTTGATATGCTATGTTTTGACATTTTAATCCAGTAGGCCCAAAAGCACACACATTTACCTCATTTTCAATGACTGTATGATCCTCTTGATTTCTTGTTTGCTACAACTTCACACAAATAGACTGATACTTGTGTGAGTGTGCAAGATTTTAGGATAAACTAATGAAGATGCTCAGCCTTGTGCTTTGATCTCTCCCCTATAGTAAGATGTATGTATCTGGACGTGATTGCCATTTCAATGTTATGTTAATAGTTCTATTCAAACCTGCCTATATATTTGTAATTTACTCAGACATGCTGTCAAAATGCTTGTTTACCTGTGTTTTCAGTAATGTGGCAGCATAAAGTTATCAAGCATATATACTTAGTTAAGTAAATGCGAAAAGGGAGCGCTGACTCTGCCCTCAAACCTTTTGCGCTACATTAATTGATTTGAGTGCATTATCTTCATATAATCAAATGTCTTTGCCCCACGAAAGCTAGTTAAATTGATTACCCCTGCCACGTTTAATGATTTGCTGCTCATTGATTGTACAGCTCTTGCTCACTGTCCAAGTATATAACTTGGAATACCTCTAATGGTGAAATCTCCATTCCCCCCCCATCTTGCTCTTACGGATTGCATGATTATCCTATTGACTGCTGTCAAACCTACTTGTGACATCCCTGAGATTGCCTGCTTTGCACCTTTAACTGGAGGAGTGTTAGTCAAACAATCGATGATTATGCAGGTAAACGTATTCCTGGTTTGTTGGGAAGTGTAGGGGGGACGGTGTCCTTTCAGGTTACCCACAATCAAAATCCTGATTTGACCAGTAATATTTGGACAGGTGAACTGTTTAATCTCAGACAGCCAATGCCACGGAGTCAGATTAGACTGGAAACACAAATTCTACTTTTTTTTGTTGCTTTGGAGGATTAGCGTGGTATAGAGTATTTTTAAGCATGTTCATATGCTGCAACAGTTTATTTCAACAAATAACTAATTTGGCATTCCTGAAAGGTACTAATATTTACAGTAATTGATCTTCTGTCAACTAAATATCGGGTGTAATTTTGGAAGAATATCGGAGATTTATCTACGGCCCAGCACAGTCTAATTAAAGGAAGTAGGGACTAAAGCAAATCAATACACAAACTACACTTTAGATTCAGAGTTATAACAGCCAAGATTTTGACAGTAGGCTGAACTCCAGTGCAAAGTAGTAATTTTTGCCGTGTTGCTTGATATGTGGTCCACTAAGGTAGTTTAAAGGTTCATGGAGCCTTATTCCTATTGGGAATAGACAGTTTAGCTTGTGTGAAACTCATTAGGCATAAAAAGATCTGCACACATTTCCCCAGTTCTAAAAATCTCTAAATTGGCTGCCTTTTGAAGCAAGAATACAGCTAAAGATCGCCTGTCTGACTCACAAAGCTCTCCATCTCAAAACCCCCAAATACCTATGCCAAAATCTAGAACAATCTGGAGGTGGTAGACCCTCAAGAAGTGCTAACACCTTCCTTCTTAAACCACAGATATTTCGCAAAAAGAGAACTTGTCAAAGAGCTTTCTCTGACTCCGCTCCATGGATCTGGAACTCTCTCATTCCTGAAATTCGCAGACTCACCTCCATGGTTGCCTTCAAAATGGAAGTAAAAAGATTCCTTATGTGCAAGTTTTTACCCTAATTAGGCTCTTATCATTTGCTTGAAGATACTGGACTTATACCCTTATCTCTTGTACTGCTGTTTTATACCCCCTGACCTAATCTTTGCTTCCCCTCCCAGTCCCGCTATATAAATTTATATATTTTTTCTTCAACTATTGTACTGCTGTGTTGTAACCTTTGTAACTGTTTC
Organism: Triturus cristatus; assembly: GCF_964204655.1. Lineage (NCBI taxonomy): Eukaryota > Metazoa > Chordata > Amphibia > Caudata > Salamandridae > Triturus > Triturus cristatus. The sequence goes on from NC_140590.1 coordinate 1,294,868,810, forward strand.
CTTTGATATGTATTTGACGCCTTCCTAACCCTGACCATCCTTAATTGTGAAGTGCTCTGATATCCTTCGGGATCATGTTCGCGCTATATAAAACTTTATAAATAAAATAAATAAATACATTTAGACCCACCCCTACCTCCCCCGATTACGTACTCTATCTTCCTGGATTTACTTAAGCTTAGAAAAAAATATTTTTGCCCCAGAGAACTGCAAAGAGCTCCCACAAGACCCCCAATCTAGCAGATTGCTCCTCAAGTTGGTGGCAAGCTGAGACTCTTCCTCACTTAGGCAAATAAAATGTTCAGGTGATTTAAGGGAAAAAAGGTTTTAAAAATAAACCTGGATTCAAGATCATTATTCTTTCTCCGAATACGAACACTGTTCGAAAGTATTGACTTTTTGCAGTTGTTTTGACAAATGCTTGCATTGCCATTTTCTTTTACTTATTTCCATGTTCTTTGCAGAGTTCAGATGAACACCGAGAGTTTGCAATGAGCGCAGCCTGCGTCGCTGATACATTGGGGATCTCGCTGTCCGGGGTTGTGGCCATACCCGTGCACGGATACTTCTGTGGGCTTCTGTAGCAGCAAGGTAACCATGTCCACACCTTGCCCCTTCCACAGTACTGGTCAGTGATGCACTGTGTGCCTTATTAATGACAAAGCAGAAGAGACCTTTCTATGGATCAAGCATCAAGGAACTCAAGTAAAAAGCAGATATGTAACTTTAAGGTGATATGATACAAAGGCAAAACCTATTACTGAATTAAAAACACCACAAAGAGTTAAGAGTCAAGGTGACTGCAGGGAAATGTTCTATCTTTTCTGGTTCATTTGCTAAGACCCTCCTTCCCTAGGAATCGGTTCACCACCCTCAACAAATAGAATTTGGTCAGCCTCAAAGGTTTTCCTTACTCCTTTACTGGCTGATTGAATTTGGACAGACAACAGTGGCTATATATTACAGTTTATAGAGCTTCACCAGGCGCCTGGCCACGTTGTGTGAAATGGGCATTCCGGACTCAAAACGACTCTAAGTAAAAGGGGAAAGTGCTAAGGGTATAGTGAGTCCAATGTCCCGGGAGACGTGAAAATCACAGAATGTAAAATAAAGTTATTGATAATGTGACGTATGATGTTAGACTGACATACAGCTGCTAAAAATGATGTCGGCTAGACCTTTTACACTAAAGAATTCAAATTAAAACATTGCTTTTATAAAGATACATTGAGTTTCTATTAGAATATTGAACCAATAATAATTTCGACTTTGACCACCTAATTGTTGAAGATCAGTCTCCCAGTATGCAAATTTGCTGTTTTGGTACTACATGCAATAATAGGTAATAGATGAAGGAAAATCCACTTAGCATTTGATTTCCTTCGCGAGCCTTATCAAGTGTATCCATAGTCCAGTATATTATAGAACGGAGGGTAAAACTATTATTAAAATAGACTGCAGGTAATAATTCTTCGAGGGAAACTGCCCTTATCAGCAAAGCAGAAGAGCAGGGATAGAAGAAAATTGCTTACAAATACCACACACAAAACCGAAATGTTTACTGCACAATTTCTTTTTATTTTTTTATTTGTACAAAATTCATAAATTGAACTAAACGTTTGCAAAATGTGTGAGACCTATTAGAGAGTTGATTTCCTAATATTAATGTAGTGACCGGTAGATCACCCTCTTGATTGTGATGATGGCACACTGTGGAACCAACTGACAAACTGCTTCTGATAGATACTTCTAGCTGCAGATTCTGACCTTTTGATTTTACCCGGATGCCAGACAGGATTCATAATCTTTTTAGCAATTGCTCCGGCACACAGATAGGTGGCGCCATTTAACTCCGCAACTACTTCGCCCTGCCTCCAGAAGTGATGGCGTAGAGCCATATATAGGCACCACAATTGCACTGACATCAGTTTCTTTTTCTTTTTCAGATCCTTCGATGCAGATAACAGAACTCCACGCCTGAACTTCTGTCAGTGTTTTGCCAATCTCCAAAACAATGCTACTGTTAAAGATGCACCTTTGCTATACTCATGATAGACCTCCAGGTCGCAAGTGGTCTTCATACCTCACCAAAATCTTTACCAAAATCCCTATTCTTACCCCCCCACACACCTCCACCCTCCTCAAAAGAAAGTGCCTCTTTTGATGTGGTGGTATGTAGGGCATCAGAGATTTTGGAACTACAACTGCCTACAGTAGAAGATAAGGCAAATCTTTAGAATGAAATCCTGCAACCTAACCCTTCATCTTCAAAGCCTTTACTGATTTTCATTAAAACCTGGACAGACACTTGGGCTGCAGCGTGTGCGATGCCCTACTCTGTGCTGCTGGTAAGTCACCCCAAAGCTAGTCAGAATGGACCTTTTCTGGGTAACCAGGACTTATTTGTACTCCCTTCACAGGAAAGCCTTGTAGTGCAGGCTCTGGGCAGCAGATTGGGTCTCCATGCCATTCCCACTGCTCTGCCTTATAGAGCATCTAAACATATTGATGACTTTGGCAGCAGCGTGTTCTCATCCACCAGCTTGGCTGTATGACATTTGAATGCAGTCTGCCTATTAGGCAGATACACCCACTGGGGCGTGGTGAGTGAGATTGTGCCTGCCTTCCCCGACAAGTTTTGAAATACTTTTGCCCAGATGGTCCAAGGTAGACCGGATACAGCAAAATACATTTTGCAAGCTGGACTGGACACCACAGAGTGGCTAGGCCTTCTCATATGCAGTAGTATGGGTATTCGTTATCACACTTGAATGCATATCACGTTACTCTGGGGACGAACAGGCATTTCTCATGGACATGCCCTTTGATTGCTCAAGGTCTTTTGGAGACCTGGCCGATTCAGCACATGAGTGATTCAAAGATACAAATGCTACAACTTGCTCCTTTGGCTTTATATTTCTGGGCGGCCAGTTCCACCAAAAATACCAGAGGTTCCAGGCTTACTCCCTGGGCCTGGCCTAACTGATAGCCAGTGGCAGCTATCTCAGCCCATGCAAAAGTCCATGAACCCCACTGGGAGCAGATTGCTGACAGAGGATGGGGCAAAAAACAGCATGGTCAGTCCTAGGCTTCCTCTTCCCTACCTCCACCAAATGGTTCTGATTCCTCCTTTGCTAGTCATTTGCAGCTAGTGGGGGGCAGAATACATTTTTAGCCACCAAACAAGCATACAATTACCTTGAAACCAGTGGGCCCTGCAGATTCTCTGTCAATGTTGTGTCCCTCCCATTTTGTTAACCCCCCCGACCAGTTCGACCTGCTTTTGCCCAAACTTAGGGAGAACATGCCTCCATTCTTGCCAGAGAGGTTCTGCCATTACTGGCCAAAAGATCAATTAGTTGGATGCCCAAACAGGAGGGAAGCAGTTGGTGCTATTCCCCCCTGTTTTCTGGTACCCAAAGATGGTATTCTCAGCCTGATTTTGGATCTTCGGTTCCTGAATGCATTCCTTCGTAGGAACAAATTGAAGAAGCTAACCTTGGCCTAGGTCCACTTTGTTATATACGGCAGGCACTGGATTCTGTCTTCCGGCAGTCCCACAATGATTTCTTCCAGATCATCATGGGATAAGAACACTTTGAGGTTTGTGTTCTGCCATTTGGGCACCCTTCATCCCCATTTGTCTTCTCAAAGGTGATGGCAGTGGGTCGGGCCCATCCTCGAGGGTCAGGAATGCACATGTTCCCATACCTCAACAATTGGCTGTTGAAGGTGGGCATGTCACACTAAGTTTTGGACCACCTGCAATCAGTCATCTCGCTACTTTAATTCCTGGATTTGAGCCAAAATCCCACCTTCAGCTGATGTGGAGCATTACCTTTATAGGGCAGTTCTGCACATGGTGACGTTAAGTCTGACCGCAACTGCAGCAAGTCCACATATGATCCTGATATTTCAGGCTCAGTGTAGGTTTCCTGCCTGGAAGGGTCTGTTGCTTCTTAGTTTCCTGACCTTGCCTGTCCTTCTAGTGACTTATGTCCAGTGGAACCTGCACTTTCAATGGACTCAACATAAGAGGTGCCTCATGGACGTGTGTCAGATGAGACAACACTGAACTCTCAATGGTGGATAAAGGATGCCAGCCTGACGTGGCAGACCATTCTCCCTACCTCATGCAGAGTTTAAAATGGTAATGATTGCATCAGCTCTGGGGAGCAATGGCGGCCAGCACCGATCAGGGGTGGCGGGGGTGGGGGCGATGTAAAATAATAACGTGCCTTATCGCAGCTGCGTGTCTCCTCCACGTCAGGACTCATCCGAACAGGAACCAGGAAGCACCCATGCTCCCCTGACCAATCACAACGCTACAATGCAGCATTGTGATTGATCTGAGCCTTTGGTTTTGCGCTCTGATGGGGACTGGGGGCTTGGGCATTTTCTGCAAGCAGGCTGTAATGCAGCCTGCATGGAGAACATGTGCAGTGTGCATGACTGTTTGGTTGGCCCCAGAGGGCTGGCCAAACAGTCATTGCGCACTTGGCTTAAAACCAGTGGGATGATATTCCTCTACCTTAGTGGAGGAGCCGCCGGGGAGGCTACCTGGACAAGGTGGTGATCAGTGGCCTCTGGTGGAGCACAGGAACTACATCAACCTTCTTGATCTGCAAGCCATGCAGTACGCTCTCTAGGCATTTATACCTTCCTTCAAGATTAATCCTGTGCAAGTTGTGATGGAAAACACAACCACCATATGGTAGTGCGTCAGTGTGGGGTTGCAGATGCTGTGCCATGAAGTGCCACCACATGGTACAGCGGCAGTGTGGGGTTGCAGTTGCTGTGCCATGAAGTGCTGAAACTATGGTGCTAGTCGGCCCATTAGGGAATCTCGCTAACCATCTGACAGGATGCCACAGTGGCCGAGATTAGGAGACACCATCTAGCTGACCACAAATGGTATCTGCACCCGTCAGTAATTCAAGGCATCTTTGCCTAGTGCAGCATGCCTTGGGTAGATCTTTTTGCTACCATTGTGAACATTCACTGTCAAGCCTTTTGCATTCTAGGGTTTCTGCTTGAAGGCTCCCTGGGAGATGCACTCTACCTTCCCCTGACACCGGGCTCCTCAATATGTTTCCACCTCTACCAGAGAGTCTAGACAGACTGCTGGGCTCAATTGATCATGATGGCCCGATCTGGGCTTGAAGACTGTTCCTGTTTGGACAGCCGAGGCTGAGCATTTGCCCTCTTCTGTTTTTACTTCTGATTGATGACTTTCTCTCCCAGAAGCAGAGCACTTCATCTGAATCACTGCATCTTATACCTCCGTGTGTGGAGATCGAGCAGAAACAGTTGAGTGGTTTAGATATGACCGTGGAGGTGATGGATGTCATCCTGGCGGTGTGCCATCCGCACACAAAGTTGGTCTACTCTGTATGTTGGGCAAAGTTTGTAGCCTGGTGCAGACTGTGGGGGTAGTATGTTGCAGGCAAAACTTTCTGATCTACCTCTGTCAGTCTTGTCTTTGGCCCAGAAAGGCCCTGCCTTTGGCACTGTTAAAAGTTATTCGACGGTCTTCTCAGCCTTTCATCATTTACCTAATCAGCCATCTCTATTTAAGTCACCTATTGCAATGTGTTTTTTAAAACATTTTGTACTATTGATATGATGTAGTTGGGCCTTAACTTGGTTCTAACGTTATTGTACACGCCTTTAGAGGCAATACATTGCTATTTATTGAGAAATCTGACCAAGTGGGTTAGAAACTGTGTGGGTTTTCTGGTGTGAAGAAGTAGAAGGCAGACCAAAAGCAGACCTTATCCAGGTGGATTGTTCTCTGAATAAAAATGTGCTAAGTCTTCAAGCTCATTGTACTAGAGCTAAGGCCGCTACTATAACCTTAGCCAAGGGTGTTCCACCTCTGGACATCAGCCAGGTGGCTATGTGGGTGTCAGTTCACACCTTCACTAGGCATTACTGCCTAAATTTGCAAGTTTGTAGAGAGGCCATTTTCACGCTCAATTCTGCAGGATTCCCTAGTGTGAAGTCTCCACCACCTCCTTGAGAGGTACTGCTTTGGTAGCTATTCAAAAGTAAAAGAATCCGCATTTAGTAAGTATCCACCAGAAGAACAAGTTATTTATCTTCAATAATGATCGTTTTAGTGGATACTCTATGTATCCTCAGATTCCTCACTGCCTGCGTCCTCCTCCCTGTTCTGAGGAGTGGATTTCTAGGTTTTAATTCTGCAGTCAGGGTTTGCAATCTGTTACTGATTGTCTTTGTCAAAGGGCATGGAAATCTTGCAGGGGTGGCACCAATATACCCTTTTTTGGCATCACTTGCAGATGCAGACAAGGTCACTGCTTACTCCTAAGGCGTCATCTGTCGCATGCAGGAGCAATTGCTGAAACATTTCTCAATCCATTCTGGTTCCTTACACAACTAGGAATCTGCAGTTAGAAAACCACCAGAAAGAGCATGACTGAAGACAAATGCATCTTTCACTCAACTTGTCAGCTGTGTTTTCTTGAACAAACAAAGAATAAGTTTGGAACGTACGGTAAATATTCCCTTCTACTAGCTTTTCGACCACTCCTCCAAATTTACGTGATAAAAATCATAAAAGAAAAGGTTTTTTTCAAAGATCCTTACTCTAGAAACCTTGGAGAGTTCAGGGTGGTGTGACTAGAAAGGATCATCATTTTTCAACTTGAAATCACTTAAAATCAACCACAGTTTCTATAATCAGTGTATTATCTCCCATAATTAATTTCCATTGTGTCTATAAGCAGGCTTCTCCTTTTTCACGTCCCTTTTTTGACACTCTGGAACATTACAACTCATGCAGTGGCATTCAGCATCCGTAGCACTTAGGATACAGGTCAGCAACCTAGTTGCCAAAACAATGCAACACAGTGAGCCTTCATTTAATTGTCCACTTTTGCCTCAATAGTACCCCAAACAATACATCTTAAAGTGTTACTAAATTACAAGCAAAATGTCAACGGTCATGTTTACAATAGCAGTATTATGTAAGGAGGCCACTCTCTTGTAGTTGTTGGCGCGTATGCATAGGGCAAAAGAGGGTCTTTGACTTCATTCCATACCCTCCGACTCCACCCCATTCAATAATTACCATTTAGTGCGCTGTTCACTTGCATAATATTGCTTGAGTATTTGTTGGAATATGTTATTTAATACTTTGAAAATAGCTTTGTGTTTAAACAAGGTAAAATGATATTTTTTCACAAGTGCAGGCTGGATGGCATTCTTTTAAATTCCATTTAGGCAAATACACATTTGGTCAGTTAAAATAGAAACACTGTTTCAGGCTTACCAGATCCATCCAGTTTTGCATAGTGATGTTTCAACAATATTTACTGTGGGAATTAATGAACACTGTTTTTTTCTCAGGCATAATTAAGAAATATGTGGAAACTTTAGTAAACTTCTGTATTGCTGAACCTAAATTATTCTAAATGTAATAATTTTAATTAAAACTTTAAATGAAAATTACTTATTTTGCTTTTTAATTACTCGTGTAGTCAACTAATTGAATGTTCTTCTTTTTCTTTATTTATCTGTAGACCATGCTCACTGCAATAAAGTATTGTGATCTTTAGAAACATTTCATATCGGCCTTAGCTACTCTCTGAAGGCGTCTTGATTCAGGAGTTGTTTGTTGAGTGAGTGTTAGTTTCAGGCATTCTTTGAGGCCACCATAATACATATATATATCAATTCCACAATCCAGAAACCATGCGGATCGCGCATTAATCAGGAACAGACCACTCCATGAGTAAGATGAAAATAAAGTGCTTTTAATCCTCAAATGACAGCAGCATGATGCGTTTCGACCGGGAAACCTGGTCTTGATCACATGACATGGCCAAAGACCATAGAGTTTAAATACAGTGAAGTTGATCGCTAATGCTCCACCCACTAAGTAGTAGACATTGAGAAAATACTGACGGTAAAAACAGAACCTTCAATAGGATTCCAACTGCCAAAAAAGGAAAGCTACATAGTCAGAACCATTCCAATACAGAAATAATCATTATTTGAATGTAAGTACATTGAAATAAATATATATATATTGAGCAGAATATTTTCCTTTTCATTAATCAGGTCTACCAGCAGACCCGGGGCGTCGCCATGGGGGCCTGCTTCTCCCCCAGTTACTCATGTTTACACATGGGACTGTGGGAGGAGCGGGTCCTGATGGGCGAGGTCAAGGATATCATGGTGGAACATGCTGTTATGTACTTAAGGTTTATTGATGATTTGATTTTTATTTGGAAAGGATCGGAACAGAGTGCACAGGCATTCGTGGATAAACTTAATAGCAATTGCTTAAATTAGCAATTTACATCAGCTATAAGTAAGAATTCTGCGTATTTTCGTGATGTGGAGTTATATGTGGAGAACAGTAAATTGGTTACAAAACTATATAGAAAGCCCACTGCTGGGAACACAAATTTTTCATGCCTCTAGTTACCATCCGCAGCACTTAATTCGCAGCATCCCGTATGGCGAGATGCTGCGTATACGACGGGTCTGTAGTTTAGATGCGGACTGCATTCGTGCTCAAGAGGCCAGTAAACTTCGCTTCTTGGCAAGGGGCTATTCATATAAAATCATAGACAGTGCGATCATGAAAACAAGAGGCTTATCCAGAAGTGAAACTTTGGTCCCCAAAATGAAACAAGTTACTTCTAGTGAGGATACTTCGAGTGCCCAATCTAGGATTATTCTACCCTTCAGTAGACAACATCAGGAGCTAAGGAAAATGTATTCTCGTAACTGGAACTTGGTGCAGGGGGATCCCATTATTGGCGACTTAGTAGCTAATAAACCAGTTCTAACTTTTAGGAGATCAGCTTCGATGAGCAATAGGTTAGTCTGTAATTGTCCTGAAATAGCCACTCCTACAACTTGGATGGCACAAATTAAGGGCTTTAAAAAGTGCTTCACTGGTAAGGCTTGCAAATTTGTACAAAATAAGACCCATTACATCAGTCCTTTCAAATCTGAACCCATCCTGATTAAGAAAAGAACGACGTGCAAAACAGAATATGCTGTGTATGTGCTGGAGTGTCCTTGTGGACTGAAATATGTGGGTAGCACTAGGTTACCGGTCCACAAAAGGATACTCCAGCACATCAGAGCTATTACAGGGAGGGATCAGGCATATCCCGTCGCTAGACATTTTGAGTTGTTACATGATAGTAACCCCAATTTTCTCCATTACTATGTAATAGACACGGTTCCACCAATGAAACGGGGCGGTAATCGTGAGGGCAAATTGCGCCTCTTGGAGACACGATATATCTTGGAACTCAACACAAAGAATCCGGCTGGATTGAATGCTAGTGAAGACTTTTTTACCTGTTTATAGTATCTGTACGTTCTTTATATGATGGGCTTTTTTCATGACATGTGTGAGATGTGGGACAGCTTTATGTGATGAACAGCGAAAAGAATGGGAAATATGAAATCTGAGGGAATTAAATAAACGACTATTACCAAGAGATGGTAATATCAAATAGGAATATAGATCCCATATATCTTTTAAACTGTTTTAAACGGGGAAACTATCTGGTATCTTTTTTAAGGGGAAGGAATATATCCCTTGCACAATTTTGCACTATTTGCACAAACTCTCTGAGTGTTTTTTTAATTTTAGATACAACAATGGGATTATTGGCTTACAATGATGGCCCACTTGGGCTTTATTTTTCGTTTGATAAAAAAGAAAAAAGATTGATTGTTATTTGTGGAAGTGTTAGCAACATATTGACCAAGAATTCACTAAAAAAGAAAGCGAACAATTTAGGGAGGTGTATTGAGATACCTAAAAAATGTCGTGAACGAAAATCTTTATTTGTTGTTATAAATAACAATAACAAATATTAACTTACACAGGAAAATCTGTTTTTATCTACATTCAGGTTTTTATAGATTTATATATTTTTGTATGTATTTATATTATATATTTATACATTGATGGATCTTTCTGTGATTTAATGTTTACATGATGACATGTTTCAGTATTTTTTCTATGTCCATGTAGTTGCAATAACACCTGAAAGCCATTTCCTGTTTACTACTTTAAATACCACTCTTTCCGTTAGCAATGTGTCATGTGATCAAGACCCGAGTGGGGGTCGAAACGCGTTATGACGGACTGGCTGGGCAACTAAATAAAGCACTTTGATTGGCACAAATCATCTGGGTCCGCTTTTCATCTCTATGTCCAAGCAAGGCACTAGCAGCGGTGTTTTGCATTCATATATATATATATATATATATATATATATATATATATATATATATATATATATATATATATATATATATATATATATATATATATATATATATATATATATATATATATATATATATATATATATATATATATATATATATATATATATATATATATATAAATAAAAAAATATATTATCACAATAATTCTGAAAAAATTCATAGAATGTACTAGACTAATGGTGGGCAAGTGCCCAAAGATTGCCTTATAAAAAAATGAAATCAAAATACATTAATACCTGACAGTAAATATCATAAAAGGGGTACAAATACAATTTAAAATGACGCGCCACAGGATAGCTGGGATCAGAGTTAATAATAGCTCGCAGATGCTGCAAAATACGATTAAAGACTTGGAGCTTGGTGCTCCCGATGTATCGAAGATGGCAAGTACATTGGGGCACATAAACAGCATAATCTGTTTTACATGTAAACAGGCCCTTAATCTTGCAAGCATCTTGGGTGAAAGTATCACAATATTGTAAAGTGTTCACTCCAAATTTGCAGGCCCTTCAAGAACTAGATTTAAAAAAACCTGATCGATTGGAGAGCCAATTAGAAGATTTAATTATTTCTGGACTGGTCTTAACCAAGGCATCCCTCATGGTGGGTGCCCTTCTAAAAGTAATAGCAGGTGCTTCACTAAGTAAGGGTGCTAGAGTAATGTCAGTTTTAAGAATGGGCCAATTACACTTCAAGATATTCCTAACTTTCTTCTCATGGCAACTATAGGTTGTAATCAGTCTTATTGCCGTATCTTCTTTTTTAGATAATCTATCTCCAACTGGAATGGCAACCTTAGTGTTAGAAGCCTGCGAAAAATCTTTAGTAGTTAAATTCAATTTATTCATGGCGCTTTGTAAATCAGCCATTTTGTAGCCACACGCTAAAAATCTTTCAAAAGATTCATTTAAACAGTTATTGAGATCAATTTTGCTACTGCAAATTCTATAAATCCTTAACTCCCCATAGGGATGCTTTTAATGAGGTGTCGGGGATGGGCACTAGAAGCCTGCAGAATCAAATTGCCTGCTGTAGATTTTCTGTGTAATTTAGTCTGAATTTTGTTCTCAACAACATAGATTTCAACATCCAGGAACTCTACTCTTTCATTGCTAATTGTAGCTGTGAATTCCAAATTGAGCTTATTAATATTGATGTCAGCAACAAACTTTTCAGCAGTTTCCCTAGATCCATGCCATATTAAAAACACATCATCTATGAAACGCCACGACGGGGCGTGGCCAAGCAGCATGGCCGACAGGACGTGAGCTCCGCCGGCTCCCGCGACCTAGACCCCTAAATCCTGTAGCGACGATCCTGCCAGGGCTCCTGTACCGATGAATGGAGCGTGAATCGACCCCCTAAGCCCTGGGGATTGCTCCGGTGCGCGGTGGAGCGGGAATCCGGAGGTGCGGCGGTGGAACGGCACCCGCAGGGGCCAGCCCGGGGACGAGATCACGGGAGGCCGGGGCCTGGGGCCTACTCCGGACCCTGAAGTCGGCCGGACCGTGGCACACGTCGGAGCGCCGGAGGTGGGGAGGCCACCGCCTTGCCCGGCAGACAGAACTCCTTGAGCCACATCGGGGGCCCGGGACGGGTTCGCTGGGGGCCCCCGGTCGCCAGGTAGACGATCCGGAGAGTGGCGGAGTGGCTGGCGGATCTACCCCGGACTACCCCCCCTGGTGAGAGCGACCTCCTGGGGCAGCGTGTGGCGGGGGGTCTCGAGGTCAGGAGCCCCCGCGAGTGCCCGGCGGGGAGGCCGGAGAACGGACCCTGCACTCCCTGCGCCGGGTGCGGAAGACGTGAGGCCGAGGTCTGAGGCCTACTGCTGGACGCCGGGGTGAGCGAGCCGCCCCCAAGCGGAGATCCTGCGGAGACACCGCTGTCGCCTTGTGACCGAGAGCCAGTGTGAGTGGCGAGAGACGGAGCGGAGGGGCCCGCTTGGAGAAAAGGGTGAGGACGGTGCCGGCCCTGCATCTGATTGGCGGCGGGGGACCGGACCGGTGGCGCCGTGAGGCCCGGAGGCACGGAGCTACGAGGGAGACTGGGCTTGGCCTCACGAGGGGGTCGCTGGAGGTTCTCCTGAACCGGGCGCTCTCCGGATTATCCTGCAGACTTCTGCGACGGCCCGGGCCTGGACGAGCAGGTGGGGACTGCCTGGCGGCACCGGGTCCGCCTCGGAAGAGAGAGATTTGGCCGCTGCGAGACAAGGTGAGACCTGGCTGAGGGCGGCCTGCTCCGGATGCTAGGCTTGCCGCCTGGGTGCCGTTGCTGACGCGTGGGCAGCCGCTGGACTGGGGCGGCGACTCCAGGGAGTGGTGGCGGAGGGGGTCGGCGCAGCCCTCGGGGCCCCCAGTCATTACTCCTCGCCTACGCACTTTCCACGATCGGGCGATAGTGCCGACGTTGGGCACCTGCGACTCGGGAGGCCACGGGGATGACGAGGGGGAAGATGTTGCAATCGACGCAACCGAACACGATCACGCAATATACCACGCAGAGACTGCCATCCCAGCGGCTTACGCGGCAGACGGGTCTCGGCGGGGGGGGAGGATGACCCGACGGAGCCCTCCCGTGCGGAGTTGTTAAAAGCGATACAGGGGTCCCATTCGGCGCTGGAGCGGCAAATCGAAACAGTCTCCATTGATGTGAATCTACTCAGGACGGACCTCCGCAAGGTGGCGGATAAAGTGGCCGATGCAGAAGGGAACATTGAGCACCTGCAGGGAGAGGTGAAGACCCTCACACATACAGTCGTGCAGCTCAGGGCTACAACAGCTGCCCTGGAACGGAGGGCGGAAGATGCGGAAGGGAGGGCCCGCCGCAGCAACATCAGGGTCGTTGGTGTGCCGGAACGGGCAGAGGAAGGCAACGCGGAACGGTTCCTGGAGCGCTGGATTCGCACGAGTCTGTGCCCGAGGGGGCTGTCGGATGTTTTTGTTATCGAGAGGGCACACAGGGCATTGGTGCCGCCGCCACGACCGGGGGCCCCTCCATGGGCCATCATCGCCAAAATCCTTAATTACCGCGACAGGGACTGTATTCTAAAGGCGGCGCGGGAGGTGGCGAATCTCATGTATGAGAATAGCAGGATCTCCATTTACCCTGACTATACGCAGCAGGTGCAGGAGCAACGAAAGTCATTCCTGGGGGTTAAACAGAAGTTACGGGCGATGAACCTGCAATACATGCTGCTCTATCCCGCCAAGCTAAAGGTACTGTGTCAGGGGAAGGCTCATTTCTTCGAGACTCCTGGAGAGGCTTGGGAATGGTTGGAGGCTCGGGGAGAGGATGTCCCGTCGGGAGCGGGGAGGGGCCCCCGTGAGGAGTGGGGCATGAGGCCACAGCGGAAACGTCCTAACAGGCGCAGGTATTCAGCGGGGCCGGCGGCAGACCGGGATGGGGGTAGAGTGACGGTGGGAGCTGACGGAGCGCTGCAGCTGGGACAGGTGGGAGCTGAGGAGGGGCCGGAGCCTTCCACAGGACGCCCGGCGGGCCCTGAAGACATTTTGGTCCCGGACACGCTGTTGGCCTCGGGGGGAGAGGTAGTGGCCGCAACCCTGGTGATCCCAGAAACTGTGGGGGTTGAGGCTTCGGGCCGGGGGGAACCCTCCTGAAGTGATATGTTGCCTCGGATTGGGGAGTTTAGGAGGGGTTGAGACACCACCCTGGGTTGGAGGGCCAGTACTAGGCGGAGTGGGGGCTGAGACAGGGACCCGGGAGGAGGAGGCCGTTCACGTGGAACTTGAGCACTGGGGCAGGAGGGAGTGGAGGGGGGGGACGGGGTGTTGAGGGGAGATTCGGTCGGGTTGCGCCTGGTATGCATGGTTAGTAACGGGGTCAGAACGGGGGTCGGGGTGGGGGGGAGTGGTGGTTTGAGTGCGGGGGTAGAGTTAAGGTGTGTGAATGGGGTGGCTGTGCACGTCTTGGCACCAGCGGGGTAAGGGCATATGGGCATGTTTCGTTGTTGCTGGCATAGTGCTCGTGGGTGGGGGGAGGGGGGTATTGTTGGGGGGGATGTTGATGGGGAAAGTTGATGACATCAGTTGCATTGCAGGTCAGGTTCCAGAGTGGGGCTACGTTGAGAGGGAGTTGCTGAGGCGGGGTAGAGTGAATACGAGATCATGGGACATAAGTTTTTGAGCTGGAATGTGAGGGGGCTCGGCACGTGCACGAGGCGCTTTAGGGTCCTCTCCTTCCTCCGGCGGCACAAGGTATCGATAGCATGCCTACAGGAGACCCACTTAGTGGACGAAGTGGCGCAGAAGTTGGGGAAAAAATGGCGGGGACAACTGTTTCATTCATCCTACTCTACGTATGCCAGGGGGGTCCTGATCTGGGTGGCGCCGGGGGTGCCGTTCGCCATCCAATATGTGGAGGCGGACGTCGAAGGCCGATACCTGCTCCTTCGGGCGCAATTAGATGGCAGGGACATAGTCATTTTTAATTCCTACGCGCCCAATATCGATGACTCCGCATTTTTTGGGGCCTTGCAGGACGTTTTAACTTATGATCTGGGGACCCCGATACTCTGGTGTGGTGACTTCAATTGTGTCCTGGATCTGGTACTGGACAGGGCGCCCCCTCGGGAGGGAACCAAACCGCGGATGACTGCCCAACTCAGAAGGGTGATGGCCAACATAGGGGCGGTGGATATTTGGCGCCAACGGAACCCCACACAGAGGGTGTTCACCTGCTTTTCTCCCACGCACAACACACGTAGTCGGTTGGATCGGGTTTTGGTGACGGAGGAGCGGAGGGGTATGTCGGTGGAGGTCACACACCTGGCTCGCTACTTATCGGATCACTCGCCGGTGGCCTGCGTGGTCCAGTGGGGACCTCCGGTGGTCCGTCTTCGGACTTGGAGGCTGCCGGCAGACCTCCTCCGGGACCAGGTGGGGAGGGGGCACGTGGCAGCAGCCATAGGGGACTATGTGGCCCTTAATTGGGGAGCAGGAGACCTGGCAGTAGCCACAAGGTGGGAAGCCCTAAAGGCAGTGGTGAGGGGCGCATGTATGGGGCTCACCTATGGGGTCCAGAAACAGCTTCTCCGGGACCTACAAAAGGAGGAGGACCTCCTCCGGCAGATCCAGGGGGTGGTAGACCCCGATGCGGCGCAACAGCGGGAGGAGGGGGAGGCTCGGGCGCGGGTGCAGGACACCTTAGACAGGTTGGATAAGTTCACTCTGGGCCAATATAGGCAGCGCCTCCACAGAGAGGGGGATAAGTCGGGATGGCTGCTAGCATGGATCCTGCGGAGAGAGCAGGCCCCTGAGCGCATCGTGGCTCTGCGGGACTCCTCCGGACGTGTGGTATGCTCAGAGCAGGAGCTGCTGGGGGTACTCCAGGCACACTTGCGGCGGGTGTACGAAGCGGCCCCAGATATTTCGGAGGCCCAATATTTGCCATATCTACAGGGGCTGCAGATGTCGATCCTGGCGGACGCGGCTCGGGAGGGTTTGGAGGAGGGCTTGTCCTTGGCGGAGGTCCGGGGGGCGCTGACTCGCTTGCCGCGTGCTAAATCGCCCGGCAGTGATGGTTTTCCGTCAGAGTTTTATCATGAGTTTGCGGAGGAACTGGCGCCGCTCCTGTTGCAGGTGTTCCAGGCGGCATTGGAGAGGGGGGAACTCCCACGCACCATGGCTCAGGGCGAAATCTGTATGATTCTCAAACCGGGGGGTGAGAAGTATGACCCGTCGTCCTACCATGTTGAACACGGACGTAAAAATCTTAACGAAATTGTTGGCCACCAGGCTGGCACATTTGGTGCATCAGGACCAATGTGGGTTCATCCCGGGGAGGAATACGGCGATGAATCTCCGACGCCTGAACCACATACAGCATGAAGTGAGGAATCGGGAAGATCGGACGGTGTTGGTCTCTATTGATCTGGCTAAGGCGTTTGACACCGTGGACTGGGCGTACTTACAGGAGGTCCTTCGGAGGGTGGGCCTTGGTCCCAACTTTTGTCGGTGGATACAGATTCTATACAGCGCCCCTAGGGCAAGGGTGCGCCTGGGTGCTGCGAGATCAGAGGAGTGGCGGCTGGGACGGGGCACGAGACAGGGATGCCCCCTCTCGCCGCTACTTTTTGCGCTGGCAATTGAGCCGTTTGCGGTCACGGTTAGGGCGGAAATGGAGCAATGGGGAATCCAGGTGGGGGATACGCGGAATGTGATATCGCTCTACGCAGATGACGCCTTGTTTTACCTGCGGGCACCGACGGAGGCACTTCCGGTCTTGCTGCATCACCTGGACCGGTTCGGGGAGGCGTCGGGCCTGAGAATTAACCGCAGTAAATCTCTTATATTCCCGCTTTCGGGTTTTGATACAACGCCCCGCGAGGATCTGCCGGAGCTGGGGTTGCGCTGGGAACGGGAGAGTTTCCGGTACTTGGGTATTCAGGTGGCAGCCACGGAGGGTTTAGCGCTCGCGCGGAACATGGATCGGGTACTGGCCTCCCTGCGGCAGTCGGTGACGTTTTGGAACACCCTGCCGCTGTCCCTCATGGGACGCCTATCGGTAGCCAAGATGGTAATGCTGCCACGGACCTTGTACGTCCTGCAGAATATGCTATGCCCTCTCCCTCCTAGGGTTTTCCGGACCCTCAATTCACTACTGACCTCCTTGCTTTGGGCGGGGGACGCAGTAGAGTGACCCTGCGGACGGTCGTGCGGGCCTATGAAGAGGGGGGATTGGAGGCCCCACGTTTCGATTTATATTATTATGCAGCGCAGCTCCTCCCGGCAGCCAGATGGTTTGCAGACGCGGATGTCTGGGAGACGCGATTACTGGCGGGCAGGGCCGCGGTGTCGGACCTTCAATTGGCCTTGATGCGGGGGTCGGGGGCGGACGCGGCGCTGCCCTACGTGGTGACACATACGGCACGGGTATGGCAGCGGTTTGTCGAGCGGGTCTTGGGTGCGGCATAGGGATTTACCCATTTGGATCCTGGCCCCCATGGTGGAACTAGAGCGCCAGGTGTCGTACCGGGACTGGAAGGAGGGGGGTTGTGAAGTGTTGGCTGACCTGTACCCCTCGGAGACCTTCCTGTCATTTGAGCAGGCGGAGGATTTTTATGGCCTTCGGGGGGGACAATATCTACATTATCAAGGGCTGCGGGCGGTGGTGCGTTCGGTTTGGCCGCAGTGCCCGGAGATGCCCCCGATGACGCAGACTCTTAATATAATCCTGACGTGCGGCCGGGGCCGTAGACTAATTGCATTGTTATACGCGGCGATGAAGCGGGATTCGGCTCCCCCGGAGCCCCCGGCGTGGGCGGCCTGGGAAGGCGATTTGGGAGAGCCTTTAGAGCAAGAGCAGCGTACGCGAATCGGAGCCTTGACGAGGAAGGTGTCCTGTAATGCGCGGTTTAAGATCACCCATTTTAATTTCATGCATCGCACTTATCTTACCCCGAAGACGCTGAGTAGATTTGGTGCGGGCAGGGGGGACGAATGCCCTCGGTGCGGCGCAGCAGGAGCGGGGTTTTTACACCTGGCCTGGGACTGCCCGCTGGTGGTGAGGTTTTGGGTAGGAGTGGTGGGCCGTGTTGCGGCCGTTACTGGCCTCCGCCTCCAGCGGACACCCCTACACTGCCTGTTAGCCCTGGTTCCCAAACCTAGGAAACGGAGACTGGCTTATAAATTGCTGCAGTTAATGTTGGTTTTGGCGCGGCGTCGGGTCGCGATTACCTGGATGGGTCGGAAGGCCACGGAGCTCGAGACGTGGCTCAGAGATGTGAGGGAATGGTCGCTGGCGGAAGAAACACATATGCAGTGCTCTAGGAGGGACGAGAGGTTGCAGGAGGACCTTCTGGCGTGGCGGGCCCTGTGTATGGAGGGGTTGGCGGAGGAGGGGCTGTCGCCACAGAGTGAGTCGGAGGGGACGAGTGGGGAGCTGTATTCCCCCCTATCTTCGGAGGGGGAGGGAGGAGGGGTTGAAGGTGAGGCTGATCCTGTGCGGCACTGAGCAGGGCTGGCCCGGATACTCCCCCATTATAGCCAGGGGCCTGCCTCACTCCCAGGTATTACCTCTGTACATGTTTGATGCTTGGACCTGTATGAACTGCTTATCTCTGATGTCGGGGGGAGGGGGGAGAAATCTGATTGTCTTAAATTGAAAAATAAAGTTTTCAAAAAAAAAAATCTATGAAACGCCACATATGGATAATGCCAGTTCCTCGGTAAGCAGCTTCAGCAAGGAAGCGGCCGAGAACATGCTCCTCCCACCAACCCACGTGTAAACACGCGTAGCTGGGGGAGAAGCAAGCCCCCATAGCCACGCCTCGAAATTGCTGAAAAACCTCGTTATTAAAGAGGAAATAATTACTACATAGGCACATCTCAATCATTTTAACCAACATCTTACTATGCTCAATGAATTTAATGTCTCTATCGGATACGTAGTGTTGAATAGCATGTAATCCATCTTGATGATTAATAGAAGTATAAAGAGAGCAGATGTCCATCACAATAAAATGGTAATCGGGGTTCCAGAGGACCTCCTTCAATTTGGTAAGAAAATGACCAGTATCTTTAATATACGTAGGAAGTGCCTCCATTTATGTAGAAAAAAATCTACGTACTTAGATATAGGTTCAAGTAACGCATTTTGAGCGGAGATGATAGGACGCCCAGGTATAGGAGACATACACTTATGTACTTTAGGTAAAAGGTAAAGGGTAGGGATGATAGGATGGTCATTTTTCAAAAAACAGTGTTCTTTTTTACTAATCAAACCTTGACCTTTCCAATAAGCCAACTGTTTGTGAACCTGATCTTTAACTTTATTAAGTTCATTGAAGGAGGCCTTTCTGTAACACAGAGAGTCATTGAGCTGTCTTTCAGCTTCTTTAATGTAGATATTGCGGGGCCATGAAACCACATTATCCCCTTTATCTGCCTTATTTACAATAATGTTCCCGTGGTCATTGATTTTGCGAATGAGATTAGAATATTGGATCTCTGTGTAGCTTCTCCGCTTACGATTCAGGGAAATAGAGCAATTCAATCCCTTCAGATCTTCAATCATGCGGTCCCTAAAGACATCAATAGCGTCTCTAGGCATCATGTGAACAAAGGTGGAACGGGGGCAGAACAGACTCAAAGCTGAACTACTGCTATGAATACCCATTAAACGTAATTCCTCCTGAGTATCAGAAGAAATATCTTCACTTTGCTCAGATAGAGAATGTAAAGTTTTAAGAGTGGTGACATCAGAAATACGGATGTTCTTACTGGGTTGGGAATTGGAAATGATATTAGTAGCAACACTGTTAACTTTATTTAATTTGAAAAATGTCATTAATTTTAACTTTCGTATAAACTCGAATACATCAATACGCGACTGCACGTACTTAAAACCATTTTTTGGACAAAACGATAAGCCCAAAGCTAAAAGCTGTGTTTCTGCGGCATTCAAGTCTAAATCAGTAAGATTAATAACAGTGTTAGTTAAATTAGTAGTCGTAGTGTTCTTCAATTTGACTGAGGATTCCCTCTCCCTCTCCTCTTTCTCGTTGCGCCGCCTCTGCCTCCTCTGTTTGCAGCTTTTGTTGCGTTCCCGCCGTCTCTCATCTGTGGTGGTCCTCTCGACCTTAATGTGTTCCGTCTGTCCTCTATTATAAACCCCAATTCTTCGGATGGGGTGAAGCCACTTAGTGCCGGTTGTAGGCCTGCCCTTTGATTATCGTCATCAGACTCGTTACTGCTTATCAATGAGCTACGGTCAGTGTCAGATGATTCTGGATTGTCAGTTAATTGTACTTGAGCAACAGGTACTTTAGTTGTCAAAGCCTGCCGTTTCACCGATTCAAACTTCTTAGAAAAGGTAAAAATTCGTCCATTTTCATAATTGGCTTTGTCACGCGCAAATTTAAAAACTTTGCGAGTTTTAATTGTTTCTTCATGTTTAGCCAGGCATTTTTTTATTTCCTCTCTCACTTTAGTTATAGTTTCCTGCTGTTCCATTGCATCTAGCTCACCATTTAAAGCATCGATCTGACGAACAATATCAATCCTATCAATTTCCGCATATTTGATGAGAATGCAGACCATATTCATTGAGGCTTCCAAATTGTTAGCTGCCCATTCTTTCAACATGAGGGGGTTGGGGTTCTCAAAAGATGGAGCGATGTGTGCGTGTGCGTGTGTGTGTGTGCGTGTGTGTGTGCATATATATATATATATATATACACACATATATATATATATATATATATATAATCTACTGGCAGTCGCCAGTAGATAGTTATAGTTACAACCTAGTTTCCATAGGAAATCTCAAAATTCTATTTTGAATAACTTTGGCGCCGGTTGACGAATCCTTGCGAAATTTTCAAAACTAATGGGGCGCTCCGCTCAGCTCCTACCCTGAAAGTCTCGGGGTGATTCGTCAAGCGGGGGCCGAGAAAAAGGGGGGGTCCCAAAACGCGTTTTCCCCATGCATTTTTCCATAGGACCTTTAGTCGCAGCTACAGCCCGAACGGCTGAACAGAATTACGTGAAATTTGCCAGAGAGGTAGCCATAAGGTCAAGGAAGTGCCTTTTGCAGGTCTGGTGTAAATCTGTTCAGTATTTCCTGAGAAAATAGCATTTAAAAGCATATCAATATCTATACGCGCGCACCGTGCGTGCACTGTGCGCGCACCCTGCCGTGCGCGAACGCAATTCTGATTGGTTGTTAGATGTCGGTAAACATTCGAATCGGTCGAAACCAGGAAGTGTCGGCCGCCATTTTGTCTCTCGCAGTCTGAGGGGGTGAAAAACAAAGGTGGAGAACGTGAAAAGGGGGCAGAGTGGACAGTTCCTGACCCCCTAGCCTGGTCACAGAAGGACCCCCAAGGGAGAAAAAACCAATGTATTTTTTTTTTTTTTAAATCTCGAGCCGTGGGTGCTCGGTGCGCGTAGCGCATCGAGCTCCCACAGCGCGCGCACGGTGCGCGAAGAGCACCGTGCGCGCTGGTGCGCGCACCTCGCGATTTAAAAAAAATATATTATTTCACGGTGCGCACACGGTGAAAAATCTGAAAAAAAAAATTAATAAATACATAACTTAGCATTTAAAAAACCGTACAAATTCACTGAAAAAACCAAAGGTTTCACACACGTTATAGTTACGAATTAGCATTTAAAAAACCTTGCAAATTCACTTTAAAAAAACCATAGGTTTCACACATGTTATAGTTAGCTGGACATTTCACTTGTAAAAAAACCAATGAAATTCCCCCGTTATAGTTACTGCAGGCAACTATAACTCACGCGACCGCAATCTTCTGCTGATGACGTCAGATATTACATCACTGATGACATATGTGTCTTTATGAAAAATAAATATTTGTAATATATGTATAGCTAAAGATTAATGGAAGAAGACATGGGTAAATAAGTGTCTAAATACAGTGATGTAATATCTGACGTCATCAGCAGAGGATTGCGGTTTTTTAAGTGAATATATATATATATATATATATATATGTATGTATATATATGTGTGTATATATGTGTATATATATATATATATATATATATATCTATATATCCAACAAAGATCACTTCTTTAAAATGACCAGAGGACACAGCGGGGATTACAGGGCAACCATTTATTCACAGTGCTCGGCATGATGCATTTCGGCGTTAGCCTTCTTCTGATGCCCCTTGCACTGGTTCACACTCGTTCCCTCCATTTAAATATTCCACAGCCCTCCCATTGGTGGGAGTACAGTTGGCTCCACCTCTGATTGCTTTCAGCTGCAGCCTGTCATCGGAAGACTACAGATCCCAGCATACATTTGAACGGTGTGTGTTGATCGCGGAGTCAGTACGTGCTTCAGTGAGCACTGTTGTGCCTTGTAAGGAGAGGGAGGGGGCTTTGTAAAAGCTGAATGTGTCCCAAAATAACAGTGTCCATAGCCACCTTGGATCCCCAACGCCTCAGCCCCAAATCCAGGTTACAAACCGGGCCGTGACGCGTAGATTCAGTGATCACGGGTCCCCGTGCAGTCACTGACTGCTGTCAGCAGCGGCTACTTGCTTGGTCTGTTTCCGAGGCAGGCTCGCAGTATCCAATCCCTTGGAGAAAACTGCCACGTTGCCAATATTGCCGCGAGCCACTCTTTAAGACGGGTCCAGTGGCGTAGCTAGGGGGGGGCGAGGGGGGCGGACCGCCCCAGGCGGCACTGTTTAGGAGGCGGCGGCCGCGTGGCACTGGCGGCCCGTTGCGGCGGCCTTTATAATTTATTTGGGGACACTCACTGTCTAACACTTTGTCAGTAAGTGTCCCCAAATAAATTATAAAGGCCGCCGCAACGGGCCGTCAGTGCCTCGCGGCCCTGTTCGAAGTGCAAAGCAAGCTCACGTGACCGGCTTGCAACTACTGACTGCCTGCACAAGCGCACGCACGCTGCACGCACCGCATAGTGGTGGTGCGTGCGGGCGATCGAGTCGCGACCGGGTCACCAGTCTCTTCTGGGCAATCCAACCTTCCTCACACAGACACGGTTACAGGCTAAGGCGGGGACGAGTGAGTCACAGGTCCGGTCCCGCAGTCATGCTGAGCTCAGCTGCCGCCCGCGGTGCACATCGAGCGGGCGGCATTTATCAAAGTTTTGTGCTGCACGTTTAGGCGGTGCCATAATTCTGCTCATGGGAGCCAGCTTCGAGGTACTCGACCCTGTCCCGGTGGGGATTTTTTATTTTATTGCATCTTTTATATAGCGCGAACTCGACCCGAAGGTATTAGATAGGCAGAGTGACCATATCTTGAGAACCAAAAACCGGGACATTTGGGGAAAATAGAAGGACTACCATTTTTCATCCACAGATTGGCGCAGAATGACAGCTGTCATCAACATACAATCACGGAAGATGCATTAAGAATGTAAATACAATGTAATTTCTACAATCCAAATCATACCTATTAATTAAATTGCTTTCTTATAACAGTTTCTAACTAGCAAAGCTTTAGAACACCCCCAAAAAAGTGACTCTCACTGTTTCAGTCAACCCCTTCTAAAAACCGGGACATGAGACAAAATTGCCAAATTCTGCCCGGACAGCTGGTGAAAAACGGGGATTGTCTGGGCAAATCCAGGACGTCTGGTCACCCTAGTATTAGAGCGCTTTACATAGCACCGTATTTACATTACATATTCAGGCACGGGGAGATTAAGTGATTTGCCCAGAATCACAGGATGTGGACGCGACCTCGAGCCTTGGTTTCCTGCACCAAAGTCGGCAGCGCAGCCGACGGACCACATTCCCTCCCCTAAATGGATTGATTCACACCACCAACGCACGCCATCCAGGACAGGCGGTCCCAGGCAACGCTGGCACGGCCGCGGCTAAATTAAGTTGGTCAACAGCCTGCTAAGTGCTGGGCAAGGCCGCTGAGAGCGGCTCAAAGCAGCATGATGAGATCCCGCCTGGCGACTTGACCCATGACCTCAGGCCTACCTATGGCTTACTCGAGTGAGGCAGGCCTTCTGAGTCGCCGGCGAACCTGTGCAGAAGTATAGGAGCTGTCTAAGCTTCTCATGTCGGCACCTGCGCGTGGGATCCGATGCACAGCTGCCACAAGAAGTCATTCATCTTCTGGAGTCAGTAGGAGTGCAGGTATGTTTTAAAGCAAACACTTCTGTGCAGTGCCATATGTATTTTTTAGACTACTTTTACAGCCTGCTGCATAACACGCACTGGTGCAAGTACTCTTAGATAGTGGGGCTTTTTAATGCTCACACTCTCAAAAAATATATATTTGAAATAAAACTGCCTACAGCCGAATTGTGACCCCTAGGCTATGTGTACTTTTCTCCTGAGGCTTGAATGCACCCCCATGCTTAATTGTCTCAATGTTAATTACTTAGACTAGCAATGCAACGTAGCCTCAGATTGTTAATAAATAACGGGCGGTGACGCACACCCTGCTGTTATCAACAAATTGATTTTTATCAAATTGCTCAGTGTGTCCTTTTGAGATAAATTACAGTCTGCAGAGAGGTTGTGACCTCTAAGCTACGCGTGTACCCTTCCATTTCCAGTGCTTTGCAGCCGTTTTAAAATCTTCTTACAGTTTCTCGTTGCTCAAATGGGTGTAATTTTTGATATTTATGTTGCCTTTGTTTTTATTGCTTGATTTTCCTTGCGAAAAAAGTGTCACTCGTAGTTGTTGAAATGTCACTCATAATTACGCTGACATTATAAAAATGTCACACTTAGCAATCTGAAACCTTGGCAGCTATGCTTCCTTTATGTCCGGCCTGCTGCTATTAGCTGTACTTCCGGTGCCAGCTGCGCCCCTCCACGTGCACAAACCATGAGCTGAACATTGCAGGCATTGCCCTGTAGAAACATAGACATGGCCGCCGGTAGTACAGTGGGGTGTCGGAGAGCATTCCATAAAGTATAGAACCCTGCGAATGCTGGTAATTTCTACGTTTTTATTTCTTTATTTGAAATTTTATACCACACGCAGACTATGTTAAAGTACTCTACAGTTTTTTATTTTTACTAAAAAATTTGAGAAATGATTCCAAATAATAAACATACATATTTACAAAGAAATGTTCAGGATGACGGCAGAGCATTTTGCAATTTGTAGATACATATTTTGAGAAATGCATCCAAGTCATAGAAATCCATGTTAGCAAAGACGTGTTGTCTTATAGTGAATGTTAAGTAGTCAGTTTGTTCTTCACTCTACAATATTTGATTTAAGAATGACACTGCATATGTGGCTGTGCAGGTGCTGGAGAGGGCTGCAATTAAATGTCACAAACGTAAGTGTTAGTGTTAGGTGTTATGAGGCATGAATATGGAGTTTTATTGGATAAATAAAAAATCCATATTCTGGGTGCTGTTATTGAGATGGAGTAAGGGCCTACTTTGGAGTTTGGCCGATGGGATGCTCAGACACAAATGTATTACAGGTGCATTGTAGCCTATAGCCTTTGTATACAGAGCACAGGATATGTGCCACTGTGTGGCAGAGTATTCCATTCGCATCAGTGCTTCTTTCTTTCTGGGGTTTCTGTTTTGCCCAGTGACGTGTAATTGCTGATGCTAGGTAGGTTGGTGAAGGGCTTTGAAGGTTATGCACACCGTCCTGAGTATGCAGTGTTTCTCTACTAGGAGCGAGCTCAGACATTCTCTAACTGATGAGCTGTGGTCTGCCCTTTTCCATGTTTGCAGTAAGCCTTGCTGCTGAGATTAATAATAATGTTGGGGAAGCCAGGCTCGATAGGGCAGTTTCACATACCTGCCTGGTGACATCTAGAGAATGGACTAAAGTTTGCAGATCTTGTTTTTAACATAAGGCACCACAGCATGCACAAATCTTGCACTGAAACAAGATCTGCTATTCTCGAGTTAGGGCACAAGATAGGGGTTGCCTTAAAGCTGGTATTAGTGTTTGAGTTGGAGTGACAGTCAATATTAGTGTTAGAAAGAATTAGGTTACAACTAGGATGAGGGTGATGGTTAGATGAATGGGATGGGGTGGACCGAGGACTGGAGTTATTAGCATCGCTTGGATGAACAATAGGTTTAGAGATACATGTATGATTATGCTTAGATTGCAGGTTAGTTTTAAGGTTTGGATGAACACAAGTGTTTCGATTGGGTCTTACCGCATTTTTGTGGTTGGGGTTTGTGTTCTAGGTTTAGAGTTATGGTTAAAGTAATTGAGCCAACAATTGTGCAAGGAGGAATCCAGACTGCTTCACACCCAGCCTTAGCACAGAGGCCAGCAATTTACAAATAAACATAGAATTGTCAAACTGTATCAAGCTCTGAAAACTATAAAGGGCCTACCACAGCAGGCTTCTTTTTTTGGTCACTCTGGTGAGACACTAAAAACACACACAACATGCGCCCTTCTTTAAAAATGCAAATGAGTAAAATATCTGGTTACCACATTATCAGGCCAATACCTGCCTTAATAATGTCCAGAGGGCTTGTGACACATTCATATGGGAGGGGGACTAGAATTTCGTTGAGTCAGAGAAGGTAATAACCAAGAGAAACAGGATTGGGAACACCCAGTGGTGCTCGAACAATTTTCAGAGTGGCGTCGCTGCCATCAGTGCTTCATCACTGAACTCACAATGTTGAACATATATCATTAAAGCATGGTGTGTTCGCACAGTGTCATTTATAGACAGCACAATCTCCATTGAAGTGGTCACTTAACTTGCAAAGACATACAATTTTACAGATAAAACTAATGTAGCGCACAAACGATGTGTGGAAATCGGGTGTCATTCAATCAAACAAACAGGATTTGCATAGCGCTACTTATCACCTGTGAGGGTATCTAGGCGCTGGAGGGTGGGGGCGGTGCTGCTGATTAGGGACGTTAATCGAATAACCATGTTTTTAGGCGCTTCCTGAAATCCTGCAGGGTGGCAGTCTGTGTGTTCTCCTTTGTACTGCCGGTCACCGGTGTATTTAACTGTGTAGCCTTGGACGGTGTCATGTATGTGCATGTAACTTGCATAATCGAGGTAACTATTAGCGGCGATACTATGTGTCTCTCGGTCCTTTTTCCCCAGCAACCCTCATCCCCCTCTCCAGGGGCGGCAATCTGAGGGATAGCCCCGGGCGCCACAAGCTCTAGCTACGCCTCTGGACGGGTCCTCTTACACGCGCTACTGGCTGGCGCGTGAAAACATCCAACAAAGATCACTTCTTTAAAATGACCAGAGGACACAGCGGGGATTACAGGGCAACCATTTATTCACAGTGCTCGGCATGATGCATTTCGGCGTTAGCCTTCTTCTGATGCCCCATGCACTGGTTCACACTCGTTCCATCCATTTAAATATTCCACAGCCCTCCCATTGGTGGGAGTACAATTGGCTCCACCTCTGATTGCTTTCAGCTATATATATGTATATGTATATACGTGTATATATGTATATATATGTGTGTATTCTCTTCCCCAAATGCCCAAGCATATCTGGACGCACTCACTGCTGCTGAAAGCTGAAGCTTTATTGAATATGCCAGCCAACGAAGTCACACCTGAAATTAAAATTCTGTTGCCGACACGTTTCGAGGTAAGTAATCCTCTTCTTCATGGGCGGCTGCTTAGTGAAGTCACATGGATACCCAGCATGCTTTTAAATATTGTCCCGCCCTAAGTGGGTGTTGCTGGTATAAATATAGATAGATAGATAGATAGATAGATAGATAGATAGATAGATAGATAGATAGATAGATAGATAGATAAGGAACAGTTAGAACCTCAGCAAGGGGAAAACTCACCGGACAGTATAATTAGTGACGAAGAGTGCTCAGCGAGGCAACAAGAAGCCTTTAAATTCTTTGAAGAGACCGCGCTACCGATGCAGAGGGAAAGGGGGGCATCGGTCCCTAGAGGCAACAGTGATTTGGGCAGGCAACTACACGAGTATGAGAAATTAAAAAGAGAGAGATCTCACGATGGTGGGAAGTTGCATCTCTACGACAGTATCTACAAATGGGACAAGTCCCTTGTGGGCTACGAATAATGATTGCCCCCACTTACGAAAACCCACAATCAGAAATGCTTTGTGAGTGGGCAGCGAACAGTACGAACAGCTCCACGAACATGATTCGCATCCTAGTCAAATACGCAGAGAAGGAACGGTAGGAGGTGGTTATTAAATTGAAGGAAATGAACGATATCCTTAAAAAAAGCGATGATAAAGCCAAAGTCAGTAAATTCAAAAGTAAAATGAAAATCAGGCTGGAGAAATAGTAAAAACGCATCAAGGATAGAAAAGCCACCAAGTTCCTGCACGACCGCCTGGATTATATATCCGGAAGAATTTACACTTTCGCAAAAAGGTTTGACTTGGAGAGAAGACAAAAGATCCAAAGTGGCCTTACCGATCAACAAGTAATCTCTCAGCGTGAAGCCAGCTCAGATACTGACTCAGAACAAGAGCAAGAAGAGCGAAGCGGAAGAGGGATTAGAGATGTAAGGCTTGGTGTTACAGAGGAATTGTTTTATGCTTCTGGAGCAACAAACAGATCATCGCAGCGGGAGAGGACGTGGAAGGGGAAGAAACCGAGGAAGAGGAAACAAAGAAGAGGAGGTGAGGGATACAGGAGATTGGCAAAAAAAAAGATCTCTGCGCTCCAATATGAAGAAACCAATGAAAAAGTAACTGACAATGCTACGATTATAAATTTGAGTATTGTGAGTTTAACCGAAGAAGATCAATCGATATTGAAACTAGGATTGTCCTTCTGTGATGATAATGATTTTAATTATCCTAATAGACGAGGATTTGTATCGATTCATTCGGAAACTCAAATTATCGACATTGCATATGAATCAAAATTCCTTAAACCCACCCTCTCAAGGACCACTATCAGACCCTCCAAATGAGTTTAATATCCTAAATGTGAATGACGCACCAATTCTGACAGACCTACTAGCGTTAATGAATGATAACAATTTGGATAGGGAAAATGGGAACGATGTCTATGAAAGTAACGAACAGGCAGAATCGATATCCACAAGGTTAGAAAGAGGGGACCACACCCCATTCAGATCTCCCTCCAGATTTACACCACAGTTGGTAAGAGACAATTTGGATATCTTTGGGGAAAACGTACCAAGAGATTTCAAAAAACTGTATTATGAAGCAAATCAAAAGAAACTGAATCCTAAAAAAGCTTTATTACACAAAACTGACTAAATTACAGAAAGAAGAGGGGGTACTGATTAAACCTAACGATAAAGGAGGTAATGTTGTGCTGTGGGGCCGTGAGCTATACAAAAGAGAAGCACTCAGCCACCTGAATGACCGTGAGTGTTATAGTAGGCTCAGCATGAAGGAATAGGAAGGGGTGAGGGAACAATTCTTTAAGAAACTAGATATTTGGAAATAGGATGAATTGATGAGTTGGGACGAGTACATGTTCATTGAAAAGGAGAAACCAGTAATACCATTTTTTTATATGCTCCCGAAGGTGCATACGAGCACCACAAGTCCACCCGGAAGGCCAATTAGTTTTTCATGTGGCAGCTTGTTCGAGAATGCATCGAGATATATTGACTATTTCTTAAATCCAATTGTAAGAACTTTGACTTCATTTATCATGGACTCTACGAACTTCCTTAAATGTATTTTTGATATACATTGGGATGAAACCACTATGATATTGTTGACTCTTGATATTTCGACATTATATACCATTATAAGACACATGGATGGTCTAAAAGCAACTGAACACTTTTAAAACAGGAGACCCATAAGATTTCTAAAACATAATCAAATGATTCTAGAGCTAATGGAATGGTATCTCACAAAGAACATATTCTTCTTTGGTGATGAACTTTTTCAGCAGAAACAGGGAACAGCGATGGGCACCTGCTTCGCCCCCAGTTATGCTAATTTACATCTTGGCTGGTGGGAGGAGCAGGTGCTCGGAAGGCCACCCCTGGAACAGTTTTCAGAAAAGATTTTTCTCTGGGTTAGGTTCCTAGATGACGTTTTCGTGTTGTGTCAGGGCACAGAAACGGATATAGAACTATTCATCAGGGACCTTAACCAAAATTCTCTCAATTTGAAGTTTGTGGGGCAACATAGTAAGACCACCATAGACTCCTTAGATATTCAAATTGAACCTTTAGGGTAGAAATTAGAGACCACTGTTTTTAGAAAGGCTACAGCAGGAAACACTATCCTTCACATGGATAGTGCTCACCCAGCACCCTTAATTAGGAGCATCTCCTTCGGGGAGATCTATAGAGCACGGAGGGCATGTAGCAATCAGGAAGAGTGCCATAGAATAGAACAAGAAATGACTTGACAGGTTTAGTCAGAGAGGGTACTCGCCTGAAATCATGAAAGGAGCGGCCACCAAAGCCAGGAACCTAGAGAGAAAAAAAGTGTTGTTTGAACCTTCTAGAACCCATCATAGGAAAAATGATAAAAAAACAGCAAAAAACTCTGGAGAATCATAGATTTATAACTACTTTTAACATCAAACATAAGGAAATCGGGTCTATTCTGAATAGACACTGGCATTTGATAAAGGATGATCCAGTTTTGGGTCCCTTAATAAAAGAGCATCCAGATATTACTTACAAAAAATCTAAGTCATTAAAAGATCTGGTTGTGAAAAGTGAATATCAGGAAAGGAAAGGAGGTGCCCCACGTGGTTACAACAAAAACCTGGTTTTAAAAAATGTTTTAAATGCAAGGCGTATCAACATAGCATGAATCGCACTGATTTTAAGAAATTTTTTAACAAAACCATCACTATTAAAAGTTTCTTGACCTGTAGATCTAGTTTTGTTGTCTACCTACTACAATGCCCATGTTTAAAGATGTATATAGGAAGTACAACTCTTCCTGTATATAATAGAATCCTGAAACATCGGAGAGCGATTGTAAATCAGGATAGGACTTATCCGATTGCAAGGTACTTTGAAACCCATCATCAAAGCAATCCCTCCAGCTTACAGTACAGCTGTAAAGAAGAAATCCCGAGGAAAAAAAGAGGTGGGGATAGGGAAAAACAGCTCAGAAAATTGCAAACATATTTTATACTTGAGTTCAATAGCAAGGAACCTTATGGTCTGAATGTAGTTGAGGATCTATATACTTGCTTGTACTAAAGAAAAATATGGGAGTAAGAGAATGGAGATAAAGCTGCGTTCAGAAAAAAACATTAATTCTTTTTGTTTTAAATGTTATTATTTGTTAGGAAATCATCTGAAGAGGGACATAGTTACACATAACTGATGTTATATTAAATAATTGTCCGTTGAATAGTCCTTGGACAATATGGGTGCTATAGTCTTTCAATTTGAGTAGGAATGAGAAACTTTTTAACCACAGCATCTTATGATATTTGGAATATGAAAAATTCCAAATAGATATATTTTTTTTAAAGTATGTTTATGAAGTATATGAAATATGTTTTTCTAATGGAAACTTCCCCTAGTATATTCCCTTTTTCTATTCTCCCCTATTGTTTTTAGAAAACAAATATTCTGTGAAGCACTTGCACTTTGGTTAACTATAAGTACTGTAAATGAGTATTCAGGATTGATGGAGTAAAAACAAATCATTTATTGTGTACTAAAGCACTAGCACTTTATTTAAAATTGATCATAAGTAATGTGGTTAAACTATGACTATATTCTCTTCCTCTATGTGCAAAAAATCTTTTTTAAATATATGAAGCTTTTTAATTTTCATGAAGAGTTAAGAAATAATATATTAAAGCACTTGCACTTTACAATGGAATCTAGGTTCTATTGATGAATGTATAGAATTCAGTTAGGGGATTTGATTGATTTGCACCCAAGCACTAGCACTTTATCGCCAAGAATTTTACAGTATATAATGGGCACTTGCCAAACAAATCGCTTAAACAAGCAATTGCACTTTAATTTAATGCCAATTTAATGAATCGATGAAACTGGTTAAAAATTGTAATTTTGAACATAAGGTCTAATCATAAATTTAATCAATGTGAATACTGGACGAAAAATGCAAGAAATTAATGTTTTCTGCTAATTATATTTATCCAAAATTGATTGATTTTTGGAATTACGTATGTCAGAAAATGTACCCGTTTTTATCTTAGTAATGTTAGAAAGGACATGGAAAAAATTGAACTGCTTATATATATATTAACGTTGGTTCAAACAAAACATGTTCCAAGATGGCAGCTATGTTGCTAAAAGGAAATAACATTGTGTGTTTAATGTGAATGAAGTCCCTTGTTGTCTCCTAATGCGTTGAGTATTTTAACGAAAATGTAATGGCGCTCAGGCATCGTGAACAAGGCAGTGTGAGACTGCTAAAACGTGGATGTTTATCGTCATGGAATAAAATTACAGAGTGACCAAAACTTCTTGGAGTGCCAGATGGTTGTTTTTCAAGTTCGGATAACCCTATGCTAATATATATATATATATATATATATATATATATATATATATATATATATTCACTGAAAAAACCATAGGTTTCACACACGTTATAGTTAGGAATTAGCATTTAAAAAACCTTGCAAATTCACTGAAAAAACCATAGGTTTCACACATGTTATAGTTAGTGGAAATTTTACTGATAAAAAACCAATGAAATTGCCCCGTTATAGTTAGCGCAGGCAACTATAACTCACGCGACCGCAATCCTCTGCTGATGCTAATACTGTATTTAGACACTTATTTGCCCATGTCTTCTTCCATACATTTTTAGCTATACATATATTACAAATATTTTTTTTTCATAAAGACACATATGTCATCAGCAGAGGATTGCGGTCGCGTGAGTTATAGTTGCCTGCGCTAACTATAACGGGGCAATTTCATTGGTTTTTTATCAGTAAAATTTCCACTAACTATAACATGTGTGAAACCTATGGTTTTTTCAGTGAATTTGCAAGGTTTTTTAAATGCTAATTCCTAACTATAACGTGTGTGAAACCTATGGTTTTTTCAGTGAATTAGTACGGTTTTTTAAATGCTAAGTTTTTTTCCCTTATAATAAGCCCTGTACATTTGGTGGCCTACGGCCACCAAAAGCACAGGGGGTGGGGTAAGTGTGGATAGTGTTTTTTTCCATTGTAATAAGCCCAGCACATTTGGTGGCCTTCGGCCACCAAAAGCACAGGGGGTGGGGTAAGTGTGGATAGTGTTTTTTTTATTTTTATTTTTTTACCGTACGCTTACCGTAAGCGTACGGTAAGCGTACCCCGTGAAATTGCCGAAAAAAAAATAAAACCGTTTTTGCACTTGGGGGATGTTTGGGGACTCCCTCCACATGACTATGTGGGAGGGAGTTGTCAAAACAGCCCCTTTACATGTTTTTTGGCTTCCTTTTTTTAAAAATCTCTCTCAGTGCGAGAGACAAAATGGCGGCCGCCGCTTCCTGGTTTCGGCCGATTCGAATGTTTACTAAGATCTAAGAGCCAATCAGAATCGCCCTCGCGCACGCCACCGTACGCTTACCGTAAGCGTACGGTAAGCGTACCGTAAGCTGGCTCAGATATATATATTGATTTAAAGGCTATTTTCTCAGAATCTACTGAACAGATTTACACCAAACCTACAAAAGGCACTTCCTTGACCTAGGGACTACCTCTCTGCCAAATTTTGAGTAATTCTGTTCAGCCATTCGGGCTGTAGCTCGTTCTAAAGGTCCTATGGAAAAATGCATGGGAAAAACGCGTTTTGGGACCCCCCTTTTATCTCAGCCCCCGCTTGACGAATCCCCCCGAGACTTTCAGGGTAGGAGCGGAGCGTAGCGCCCCACCTATTTTGAGAAATTCGCGAGGATTCGTCGACCGGCACCAAAGTTATTCAAAATAGAATGTTGAGGTTTTCCTATGGAAACGTGGTCCTAACTATAACTACCTACTGGCTATCGCCAGTAGGTAATATATATATATGTGTGTATATATATACGTATATATATATATATTCACTGAAAAAACCATAGGTTTCAGGCACGTTATAGTTAGAAATTAGCATTTAAAAAGCCATTGAAATTCACTGAAAAAACCATAGGTTTTAGGCAAGTTATAGTTAGAAATTCGCATTTAAAAAACATTAGAAATTCACTGAAAAACCATAGGTTTCAGGGACGTTAGCTGGACATTTCACTCGTTCAAAACCCTAGAAATTCCCCAATTATAGTTAGTTCAGCTAACTATAACTCGCGCCCCCGCAATGCACTGCTGATGACGTCACATATTACATCATTCATGACATGGTCAGTGACATCACTGATGACATCATCCACGTCAAAATCTGATGCACCTCCTCACACTCTAATATTATCTGTGATACACCCACTGTAAAACACAGACTACCATTTTCGAAACCATCGACACACCAATACCAGTTACTACATACGCACTCACTGATTCCTAGGTCTACACACACATCCACTCATTCACCCATACAATCACTCATACATGCAGTCACTCATCAATTCAACACTATCATATGCACTCATACACCTATACAGACACACACCGCTACTCATCCATGGAGTTACTCACACACCTAGTCAGTCATGCAAATAATCAATCACACTCATTTCCTCACCTATACAGTTATACACACACCACCTCCCTTATTCAAACATATACTAACACATGCTTACTCTCTTATGCAATCACTGATACAAGTACACACTCATCCATACAGCCACTCTCACAATCACTGACTCTCACGGATAGTCATTTATATACTCCAACTCTCACATACACTGCCTTTTACATATGTAGTTACTTGGACATGTACCACTGAGACATCCGTTCACTCACCAACACACCCATTCACACACTCAACCACCCAAACAGCTGCTACATGCTCTTGAACGCATACACCCAGTGAATCAACCACATCTATGCACACAGTCACATACCTCCTTCCCACCCACACACACACTCTCCCATACAAATATTCAGGCAACCAATCAATAACCCATATAGACACTCACGTAGCTACTGACCAACCCATGCAGAAGCTTACACAACAACAGACCGACTGATACAGACATTCACACGGTTTTTTCACTATCCCATGCATTCAGTAAGACACATTTAATCACAAATGTAATGTATTTTGCCCATTGCATTACTTTTTATTATGTATGTTACACCTTTCACCAAATGTGGTCACTAGTTCACCATACTGTACAAAAGTGTGTAAATAATGAAGAGATTTTTAAAAACATAACTTGTTTTATACTTTTATGATGTTTTCTACATCGAATAAAGTTTTATCCATCCATTGAATCACTCACTTATAGTCAGTCACACACCTACTAAATCCTTCATCCAGACACTTATACACCCACTCATTCTTCAATACACCTTGGCGTATATATATAAAACATATTTAAACTTTACAGAAACACACAGTCCCTGGATGATGTCATCAGTGATGTCATTGACCATGTCATGAATGATTTAATATGTGACGTCATCAGCAGTGCATTGCAGGGACGCGAGTTATAGTTAGCTGAACTAACTGCAGGGGGATTTCTATGGTTTTGTACAAGTGAAATATCTAACTAAGTATAACGTCCCTGAAACCTATGGTTTTTTCAGAGAATTTCTAAGGTTTTTTTAAATGCTAATTTCTAACTATAACGTGCCTAAAACCTATGGTTTTTTTCAGTGAATTTCAATGGTTTTTTAAATGCTAATTTCTAACTATGCCAACAAAGTTAGCACATGTGAAGAAAGAGGAAAAACAGTGCAGCAAGAAGCAAGACAAATGCAGAAAGAGGCAAAAGAAGTCCAGAAAGACGAAGAAAAGTGCAGGAAGAAGCAAGAGACGTGCAGAAAGAACCAACAGAGGAGCAGAAAGTCCTCCTGTGCCCCCAACGTTTTAGTGACAGGTACTGGTGGTAACTGACTCTGACTAACCAGGACCGGAGCCAGTACTATGCTAAAAGACACTTAGAATATAGTGAACACACCTACATACACTAGGGAACACTATGCATTGGGGTACCCCTGTAATGAGCATGACCTCCTCTGTATTTGCCATGAGTTAGTGCCTGGGTCATTGCATGAGTACATGGGTAGTGACTGGATGATTAGAGTGCTGCAAGGACAGTGCATAGTGATTTTATAACTGCTTTGGTTTTGGCGGAGTGATTAAATAAGTACATGATGCTGGATGGGTGATTGGAGGAGTGGATGGGTAGTGACAGAGGGATTTCTGGAGTGCATGGGTACAACCTGGGTAATTGGAGGAGTGAATCAGTACTTTGTAGGTGGTTAGAGGTCTGCATGGTTAGTGCACACAGGGTTGTAGCAGTGCATGTGTTAGTGCCTGGGTCACACCATGAGTACATGGGTACTGACTGGAAGATTAGAGTACTGCAAGGAGAGTGCATGGTGAATTTATAAGTGCCTGGGTTTTGGCGGAGTGATTGGATAAGTACATGGTGCACGCTGGGTGATTGGAGGAGTGCATGGGTAGTAACAGGGCAATGGCTGGACTGCATGGGTGCTGCTCAGGGTATGGTAGCAGTGCATGAGTTAGTGCATGGGTCATTGCA
This sequence comes from Triturus cristatus, assembly GCF_964204655.1. NCBI lineage: Eukaryota > Metazoa > Chordata > Amphibia > Caudata > Salamandridae > Triturus > Triturus cristatus. Next base: position 1,294,905,141 of record NC_140590.1, read on the forward strand.
TGAGTGCATGGGTAGTGACTGGATGATTAGAATGCTGCAAAGAGAGTGCAGTATGAATTTATAAGTGCTTGGGTTTTGGTTGAGTGATTGCATAAGTACACACATATCCCATCAAGCCCCACCCCCTCCGTTCACCACTGTGCAAACGCACCCCCTGGCGGGTTTTAATTTGGGGGATTAATTCCCCTTTAATCCTGAGGGTCCCTGGGGGCCAACTAGCCCACCATGTACCTCCAGTAAGCACCACTGAGCTGCATTGCAGAGAGGTGTTCAGAAGCCACGCCTCTTTTTACACCTCTCTGCAATGCAGCTCTTTGACGCTTACTGGAGGTCCCTGGTGGGCTAGTTGGCCCCCAGGGACCCTCAGGATTGAAGGGGACTTAATCCCCCAATTTACAATGTGCCAGGGGGTGCATTTGCACACTTGGTATATCAGGCACCGCCCCCTCCGTGCACCACTGTGCAAATGCGCCCCCTGGTGCATTGTAAATTGGGGGATTAATTCCCCTTGAGTCCTGAGGGTCCCTGGGTTTCCTTTGCCTGGGTCATTACCTCTTCAGAAGTGCACGAGGTTCTATGGAGCACTTCTGTTAGCACATTCCAGCCACATTGCCATCTGGGGTGTGAAAGAGACTTGCGTGAGGTCAAGCAAAAGGTCTTGTTTACATGTGTTTCTTGCTATGAAGGAGGCTATGTCAACTTCTCTTGCGATATCTATTGGACGACGGGCTCACAGCCTAGTTTACGGGACTGGTGGTCGTTGCAAATGGTTCAAAAGGCCATTATGAAAGCTAACAGCCCCCTGCGATGGTTCGCATGGCTCCGTAAGACCGGCTAGATCAGGCGTTACACTTTGCTCATTGGCTGCTTGTATGACTGACTCCCCTGAGATGAGACCCACTCATCAGAACCAAAACAAACCGATTGAGAAGCCTTGCCTCCTGGGCTTACTCATGGTGCAAGCTTGCTGTGCACACACGCAGGAAGGACTGCTGTCTTCTTGTCTTCCTGCCAGCAGTTTTAACGGGCTGACCTAGGGCTATTTAACAAAAAATGACGATGTTGTGCATTAATTAAGAGAGAACGAAGCAGCAGGTTTCTCACACTTTTCATTAATTTGACACAAGCGCTGCATCTCTGAGGTTAACTTGACATGAGCTTCCTGTCGAATATAATTAAGGCTCCCTGTTTTCCGTTTTTACTCATTTTTACAGATAAATACAGACAGAAAACATTTATTTTCTTGTCTGTATTTATTTTTAAATTTGGATAAAAACGGAAATTGAGTTGCTTTTTGAGTAATTCTAGATACTGTCTGCCATGACTGCCAGGCCAATTGCTGTGTGGATTGATAGGCAAGGGGACTAAAAAAGAAAGTAATTTTATTAAAGAGGCTTTAACAGCAATAGATATGCACATAGTTTATATTAAATAAATAAATGCATATTTTCTTATCAGTGCATTGATTTATCTTCTGTGGGTGTTTACATAATTGAAACCTAGTAGGCATTCAAGAATGAGTGCATTTTTAAAGGTTAAATAAATGCGGAAATATACAAATTTTAGCTTCATTTTTCCACAAAACCCAAAATAAATATGGATAAATACAGATAAAATTAGCAAAAAATAAATATGGATAAATACAGACGGAAATTTCAAAAAAATAAATACCATAAAACCGGGAGCCCTAAATATAATGTACAACGGAGCCACCGTTGTTGCTCACTTATTTTATGCCATTAATAACCATTGACAAAGCCAACAGTCCTGGCTTGTTGCAGGTGTACTGTTACTCGTGGTATTGTCTATCTGGATGTATTGACGGAAGCCGCCCAAATACCAGATTTGTGCAATACTATGCCCAGCACTGATCTTTAGCTTGAGCGTTCCTAAGGTGCTTAAATCCATGGCCCTGTTTACCACTATGCTTCATGCCTGACTTGCTCCGTTTTTCTAATCTAGCCTAGATGAAGGAGGTCTCTGTACATAAACCTGTTTCCTTGTGTCCGCTGGGAGAAGGCACAATTTAGGCAAACTTATTATTTTTTATTTTTTTTAACTTATTGAAATATTACCTCCGTGTTTAAGCTTGCTTGCTGTAACTTTCCCAGGAGTCTGCCGCCTTCTAGCAGACGGAGTATGCCCCGGTAATGCTCCGGCATACCGAGCCGTTTTGCCCCTCATCCTTAAAACACAGGTCAGTTATCATTCGGAATGTGGAAAGGGGAGTGTACAGCAGAGTAATCATCATAACGTAATGCTGCCAGCAAGGCCTGAGAAGTGTAGTCAGGCCAGCTACACAATCCTGCCCTGTTATCTCGGTCACCCAACTGAGTATAATATAATATAGAAGTGACATCAAACGTTCTGATGATGCCACCAACCCTCCCATAAGAACAGGGGGGGGTGCATTTTCAATATACTATACAAGGGATGTCTTTGCCGCCCGTTTTAAATCCCGTTCACATTAACTTCCTCCATTGTCATGATGAAAATGTGGGAGGCGCTGACCAGCGGAAACTCCGCGCGCTCGCAGGTGCTCACATCCTTTCATTTAGAGGCAATCTGGCTCAATTTTCTGCAACACTGTGCTGCGCATTATCACTATGCTTTATAGATAATCACACTGCACTTAACAGTGTGGCAGCCTGCAGCGGTTTAGCCGGTGACTGTGTCGGGTAGCATAGACGGAGCTCCCTCAGGTAGAATGGACTGTGCCGGCTTAGTTGTAGTATAAAGGATCCATGGCTGAGCCGCTGGGACAGCATTATGGCTTCTCTTCACCATTTAAAAGAACATACACCTATCTGCGACTCTTGTCCGAGTGACCGGTCTAGTCAAGACTTTTAGGCCTTCGTTAGCTCAGCAGGATATGAAAGGTGAGCCTCTTTGCCTTGGAGATGCGGTAACATGCAGCACTCCCCATTTTATAACATTTAATTCCCGGGTTTACATAACCTTTCAGATCCCCGGGTCTTGCTTAGTAAGGTGCCGTCCTGGCGATGGGAGCTGCTTCAAACTAGCTCTGAGGGAGTGTGGTCTCCGAAGGGGCCACCTAACATTTCCAGTCTAAGGGACCGTGCACGCAGGGAGGTATCAACACTCGCCTATTAGCCGTGTTATTTGCCTATCAGGCATCTCCCTTCCTCCGATTTTTATCACTACCTGCCCTTACAACAGAGCCATGATTGGTGTGAACAGTTAGCATAGTTTCACACGTGCAGGGTGTATTAGCCTGCTACATAGTTTTAGATAATCCTGCCACGGATCGTTGTGCAGTGGCGAGGTAGATGCCATGAAGTATGAGATATTTCGGAGGGGGAGGAATAGCTCCTGTGGTCGGAGTTTTTCCTGTTTTTTCCTACCGCCTACCACGTAATTAATCTTCTGTGCTCCCGACTCTTAATGCGCTGGACTAAATTAAATGGAGCGCATGGAGCGGAAATCAGTTGAGGGTGGAAGCTACCCCCACCCTCTCCCCTTTTGATGACTGGAGCCTGCTAGATGGAGGTCCGTGCTCACTTCATAAACAGGACGCAACTTGACCGAGTCCGCCGATAACTGCTGACCTCCACGGCTTTGGGGGCACCACCGCCCGCACCGACCTCCCCTGTGCTGTGAGCCCTGCCAACCTGCCCATTTTGCCGGGTGGCCCTAGCGCCAGGGCAGGTGCACCCATTCACATTCCTTTCCTTCAGCGAGGGGGGAGTACGAGCCTAGGGTGCCCTTTCGCTCCCTTCTTAACCCCCTCCCGGCAGCTTACTATCACGCTCCCTGATTGGGGGGGGGGGGGGGAGTCTACTTTTCCTGGGGCAACCAATCCTGGTTGCCCCTTTTGCGGGCTTTCGCCCTGTGAGAGGGAGGGGAGGGCTTGCTGCCTCCAGGCGGTGTTTGTTCCGGGCCCGCAGTGGCTCTGGCTTCGCCTTCGCCGGCCCGGGCTCTTACTTGCCTCACCCTGTTCGACCCCCACTCCAGCTAGACACCGGGGCGCAGGTAGACGAGAGTGGCAGAGACATTCTCGTTCCTCCTCCAGGAGCCAACAGGGTTTGGTCCATGAAATCGCACCCGACTCATGTTGTCCTGCCGGTGCAGGGCATGGAATTCACTCGATTCTTTCTACCGGTGTGGGGCAGGCAGTGGAGCTGCAAGGCCGTCAGCAGCGGTGGTGGGATCCCTCACTATTGTATTGCCGCCTCACCCTCTGCGACCCCCAGTTGGGCTGGATGCCGAGGTGCAGGAGAAAGGCAGAGAAATCCCTGCTCCTCCTCGGGGAGCTGACAAGGTGCTTGTGACATAGCACTGTGACTGACGTTTCTGATATTACTGTTTGCTGCATTGTGTCTTGCAACATTGCGCCCAGGACCTGGCCCACCCGGGGGCCTCATTTAAATGAAGCACCGGAGCCCACGCTTAATTTAAAAAAAAATAATTTCGGCGGGATTCGCGACCCCAGTGCGATTTCCGCCTAAATTATTTTAAAAAAATGCTTTTTTTGGCCCTGGGGGTCCTTGTGGGACCCCCTGAGCAGGTCTAGGGGGTCAGGGTGTTTCTACCCTGCCCCCTTTTCTTGTTTTTTGCGTTTGTTTCACTGTTTTCTTGTGACTTACCGAGTCACAAGATGGCTGCCAACACTTCCTGGTTTGGAGTGTTGACAGCCAATTACAATAAAGCTTGTGGTTGGGAGGGTCCGCTGATCCACCGCACCTCTAGATATCGATATATATTTTTTTTAATCTCAGCAACTACTGAACTGATTTACACCATTTTTAAAAAGGTCGCTTTCTGAGCCAAGCAGTACCTTTTTGCCAAATTTGGTGTAATTCCGTTCAGCAGTTCAGGCTGTAGCCTTGGCTAAAGTTTCCTATGGATAGACTTTTTCTTGGGAGAATTTCCTATGGGAAATTGATTTTTTGACTCTTATTTTTTGAATTTCGCAGCAACTACTGAACGGATTTACACCATTTAAAAAAAAGATCGTCCTCTGAACCAAGCGCTACCTTTTTGCAAAATTTAGTGTAATTCCGTTAATCAGTTCGGGCTGTAGCCTTGGCTAAAGTTTCCTATGGATAGACTTTTTCTTGGGAGAATTTCGCGAAGATTCGTCAAACGACGCCAAAGTTATTAGCAAGTCAAAAAATGCTTTTCCTATGGAAACTAGGTTCTAACTATAACTACCTACTGGTGACCGCCAGTAGGTAATATATATGTGTATATATATGTATATGTATATATTCACTGAAAAAAACATAGGTTTCAGGCACGTTATAGTTAGGAATTAGCATTTAAAAAACCTTAGAAATTCACTGAAAAAACCATAGGTTTCAGGGGCGTTATAGTTAGCTGGACTTTTCACTCGTACAAAACCATTGAAATTCCCCCGTTATAGTTAGTTCAGCTAACTATAACTCGCGCGCCCGCAATGCACTGCTGATGACGTCACATATTACATCACTCATGACATGGGCAGTGACATCACTCATGACATCACTGATGACATCACTGATGAGATCATCCAGTGAATGTGTGTTTTTCTGAAAATTACATATGTTTTATATATGTATATCTCAAGGTCGATGGAAGAATAAATGGGTATATAAGTGTCTAAATGGATGATTTGTTTTTGAAAAATTGATTGTATAACTGACTGATTAAGTGTATCTTAGTGAATACTTGGCTTAGTGAGTAATGTTTAAATATGTAAATATCTGTATCAGTCTCTCACTTTGTGTATAAGTGGCTGCATGAGTTGGTGAGTAGCTACATGAGTGTCTATATAGGTTATTAGTTGGTTTTTTGAGTATCAGTATGAAAGTCTGAATGTCTGTATGGTTTAGTGGGGGGTATTACGTAGTGCATAGGTGCATGAATGAGTGACTCACTGTTTGTATGTGTTGAAGACAGCATGTGTGCAGGACTGTATGGGTGGATGAGTGTGTGCGTCGGTGTGTTATTGAGTGAATGACTGTCTCAATAGTGTCTTTATGAGTAACTACATATGTTTTAAACTAGTATATGTGACTATTGGTGTATATATGAGAGTGAGAGATTGAAAGAGTCCCTGTATGAATAAGTATGTGTTTCTAAAGTGATTGTTTAAAAGACTAAGTATGTGTAAGTTTCCTTAGAAGTAAGTGTGGTGGTGTGTGTATAACTGTATATGCAAGTAAATGGATGTTTGATTCTTTATTAGCATGAGTGACTATGTGTGTGAGTAACACTATGGATGAGTGGCGTTGTGTAACAGGATGTATAGGTGTATGAGTACATATGATGAGTGAGTACATGTATGAGTGACTGTATAGGACTGTTGGTGAATGAGTGGATGTGTATGTGGATCTTAGAATTACTGAATAGGTTGTTGTAACTGATATTGGTATGTCCATTGTTTTGAAAATGTTAGTTTCTATTTTTGAATGTGTGTATCAAAGGTTATATTAGGGGGAGAGGAGGTCTGCCACTCTATCACAAGGATGATGTCATCAGTGATGTCATGAGTGATGTCACTGACCGTGTCATGAGTGATGTAATATGTGACGTCATCAGCAGTGCATTGCGGGCGCGCGAGTTATAGTTAGCTGAACTAAATATAACGGGGGAATTTCAATGGTTTTGTACGAGTGAAAAGTCCAGCTAACTAGAACGCCCCTGAAACCTATGTTTTTTTCAGTGAATTTCTAAGGTTTTTTAAATGCTAATTCCTAACTATAACGTGCCTGAAACCTATGGTTTTTTCAGTGAATTTCAAAGGTTTTTTAAATGCTAATTCCTAACTATAACGTGCCTGAATCCTATGGTTTTTTCAGTGAATTTCAAAGGTTTTTTAAATGCTAATTTTTAACTATGCCTACAGAGATAGGACATGTGAAGAAAGAAGAAAAAACGCACAGAAAAAAAAAAGAAATGCAGAAAGAAGCAACAGAAGTCCTCAAAGACGCAGAAAAGTGCAGGAAGAAGGATAACGTGCAGAAAGAACAAACAGAAGAACAGAAAGAAGCCTTGTTGCAAAATCATCCTGTACCCTCAACTTTTTCAGACGGATACTGGTGGTAACTGACTCTGACTAACCAGTCCTAGAGCCAGTGCTATGTTAAAAGGCACTCAGAATACAGTGAAAACACCTACATACACTAGGGAACACTATGCGTTTGGGTCCCCCTGTGATCAGCATGACCTCCTCTGTAAGCCCCTAGTATATAATAGGGCAGGGGATTAAAACTACCTCTTAAAACGCGCCACAGGGCGTGTTTGCACACGTCACCTCAGGCCCCGTCCCCTCACTGCCCCACTGTGTAAACATGCCCTGTGGCTGTTTTAAGTTGGGAGATTAAGTCCCCTTGAATCCTGAGGGTCCCTAGGGTCCAACTAGCCCACTAGGTACCTCCAGTAAGCGCCACAGAGCTGCATTGCAGAGAGGTGTAAAAAGTGGCACGGCCTGGACCACCTCGCTGCAACACAGCTCAGTGGCGCCTACTGGAAGCACCTGGTGGGCTAGTTAGCCCCCAGGGGCCCTCAGGATTGAAGGGGAATTATTTCCCCAACTTAAAACGCGGCCTAGGGTGTGTTTGCACACGTCACCTCAGGCCCCGTCCCCTCCCTTCCCCACTGTGTAAACACGCCCTGTGGCCGTTTTTGAAGTTGGGAGATTAAGTCAACTTGAATCCTGAGGATCCCTAGGGGCAAAATAGCCCACTAGGTACGCCCAGTAAGCGCCATTGCAGAGAGGTTTAAAAAGGGGCACGGCCTGCACCACCTCTGCAACGCAGAGCAGTGGCGCTTACTGGAAGCACCTGGTGGGCTAGTTGGCCAGGGTCCCTCAGGATTGAAAGGGAATTATTTCCATAACTTAAAACGTGCCACAGGGCGTGTTTGCACACGTCACCTCAGGCCCCGTCCCCTCCCTTCACCACTGTGTAAACACGCCCTGTGGCCGTTCTAAGTTGAGAGATTAAGTCCCCTTGAATCCTAAGGGTCCCTAGGGTCAAACTAGCCCACTAGGTACCTCCAGTAAGCGCGACAGAGCTGCGTTGCATAGAGGTGTAAAAAGGGGCGTGGCCTCAGAACACCTGTCTGCAACGCAGCTCCCTGGCGCATACTGGAGATACCTGTTGGGCTTGTTGGCCCTCAGGGACCCTCAGTATTGAAGGGGAATGAATTCCTCAACTTACAATTGGCCAGGGGGTGCGTTTGCAGAGTGCTGCAAGGAGGGGGCGTGGCCTCCGGCGCGATGCCGGTCTTTTATTTATTTTATTTTTTTAAGACGGAGGGCTGTGTGGCCCCCCCTTCTTTTTCTAATTTACTGGCCCTGGGGACCCCATCCCCCAGGGCCTGCACCCTAATTTTTTTAGTTGAAAAAAAATAATTTCGCCTTAATCGGCCCCGGGGACCCCAACCCCCGGGTCATGGCCTTTTTTTTTTTTATTCTTTAGGAGGGGGGCTGCGTTGCCCCCTCCTCAGGCCACTTATGGCCCCGGGGACCCCATCCCCCGGGGCCGACATTTGTTTTTTAGTATTTTAAAAAATATATATATATAGAAACAGCTAGGACATGCTGGACAGACCGTATGTACCTATCACCATGACGATTTGTGTGATATTCATTAAAAGGCGACTATGCATAGAATGAATCCACGTGGAATGTATTTACACCGCTAGTGAAGCTCTGACGTGTCTGACGCCCTACCGTGCCTAATCCCGGCGCCCACGCCGGTGGGTACTCTCCAAGTAGACACCCTTGTCGTTTATTTATACAAACATGGGTAGCTATTGACGGGCACATTTAATACACACGCACACCAAGCCATTCATAGGGGATTCGACAAAAATTTGACCAAACTATGCAAGAAACCCCCCTGACGGTTAACAAAACACACATCCACCGCCGGATGTGTAATACTTTTTATTTTACCCTCTGAAAAGCAGACGAACCTCACTTGAGAGTCACAGCGTGCTCCTGGCTGAGCCCAATGCTGTGTTACACCCACCAGTGCCCGCCGAGTGCCTCACACCTCTGTGTTGTATTCCACCAGCTAGTGCGTATGCAATGACACTCTCTAGCCCATATGCACTGTAACACCACCCCGTGAATATGTCATGCCACACTTGCATTCGCACGGGTTATATTGCCCCATCTAACGTGCCTTCCTCGATGCCTATGTTATAACGCACAGCGCTATGCCATACATATTACAATCTGGGATCCATATCTTTGTCACAGTGCATATGCAACGTTACACTCCCCAGCACATATTTTATATTACAACTTTAGAGACTAGTTAGGTTACACAACACTGCCCTGTGCATATTACACTCCAAGGCGCATATCGCATAGCACGCGCTGGTGCCTGTGCTATCTCGTGCTCTCCAATGAATCTGTCATTGCGCACAATGTATTGCATATTATATTTCACGCCCCGGTTCATCTTATATCACACTTTTTGGTGCATAGTTTAAACCATATACTATATCTAGTTTTCATTTTCAATCGTGCTCTCAGGACTATGTTCTATATAACACTACGTCCACCTACCCTTTTCACGGGCATTACATTTTGCGATGGGGGTGGAGGGTCAGGGGGTGTTTCTGCCTAGTGAGCCCAGAGTCACAGTCACAAACGTCCTCTTCTTCCTGAATAAAAGTGAGATTATGCTGCATACTTGTTCATATTTCAAGTAGTTCGCACAGACACACATTTTAAAAACAATAAAGTTCCTAATACCCACCTTCTCTGAACAGTTAGCTTGCTGCCCCATCCACCTCCTCCTTATCCTCTGTTGTCTGAATCCATGGACTAGCCTCCTCCCTCCTGCTATGCATGGTCTGATGTGCTGCCACTGCCCTCCATTTAGCATGATGTACCAGTCCACTTCTCCTGCCCTCCATTGCCCAATTCTATGGCCCATCATTGACCTCCTGCTTAGCCTCTCTGCTTAGCTTGAATTTGAATTGAATTTGAATTTGAAAGTATTTATAAAGCGCACGTGTACCAGCGGTTTCTTGGCGCTGTGGCTAACGGAAACTGAGGTTAGAAACAGGGAGGGAAGGGGAAGTGTTTATACAAGGGATTTATTGAATAAGTGGGTTTTAAGGCATTTGCGGAACTGTGAATAAAGGGTGATGGAACGAAGTTCGAGGGGAAGGGAATTCCAGAGGGTAGGGGCAAGGATAGCAAATTTAGATCCTCCCCACTTCTTTCTCCGAAAGCGTGGGATGGTGAAGAGGAACTGGGAAGAGGAACGCAAAGACCTGGTGGGGATATAGGAGGCAATTTCAGAAGAGATGAAAGCAGGTGCCAAGCCCGATCGGGCCAAAAAGGTAATGGATGCGAGCTTGAATTGAATTCTAGCTCGCACAGGGAGCCAATGTAGTGAATACAAAAGTGGGGTGGAGTGATGAAATTTAGGAAGATTGAAGACCAGGCGAGTCGCCTGGTTTTGAATTTGTTGTAGGCGGCGCAGACTGTATGCGGGGATACCGGCATACAGGGCGTTCCCATAGTCCAGGCGGGACATCACCATGGCCAGGATAATGAGTTTGAGGGCAGAAAAAGTGAAGAAGCGGGACACCCTGCGTATAGTGCGCAGTGAAAGGAAAGAAGAGGAAACCACAGAGCTGACCTGGGAGTGAAGGGTGAGTTGAGAATTAAGTTTTATGCCTAAAGTTTTGACTGAGGAAGAGGGAGCAGGAGAGGGACCGAGGGCGGGGGGCCAAAAGAGAGGGGACCAGGGGCTGGATGAACCGCCCGTCAGCACCAACTCGGTTTTATCAGGGTTGAGTTTCAGGTGGTTGTGGTTCATCCAGTCCCTGATATGAAGCATGACAGTTTGAAAGTTAAGAACAGCTGAAGGAGAAGAAAGATTAAAGACCAGCTGGAGGTCATCCGCATAATTGAAAACGGTGACCTCCATCTGTTGAAGAGAAAAAATTAAAGGGGCAATATACAAATTAAACAGCAGGGGAGAGAGAGAGGAACCTTGGGGGACCCCGCACTGAACTTTCCGGACGTCCGCTGTGAATTCACCCAGGCGGACAGCCTGGGTGCGGTTACTCAGGAAGGAGGATAACCAGACCAGGGCAGTCCCCCCGATCCCCGCCGCCCCGATACGGGAAAGCAGAATGTTATGGTCCACTGTATCAAAGGCGGCTGAGAGATCGAGGAGCACGAGGGCCTGGTACTGGTTAGTGTCCATGCCCTCCCTGAGGGTGTCTAGAACCGACATAACAACGGACTCCGTTGAGTGTGCGGGGCGGAAGCCAGCTTGGCGAGAGGCAAGGGCTCCGTGCTTCTCCACAAAGGAACTCAGAGCGCGAGTGACGTGGCGCTCGAGCACTTTAGCCAAAAATGGCAAAAGGGAGATGGGGCGGAAATTGGCTGGGTCAGAGGGGTCTGCCCCTGGTTTTTTCAAAATGGGCACAATAACCGCAGATTTCAGGGAGCTGGGAACTATGCCTTGAGAGAGGGAGCTATTTAGGAGATGAAGGGGAGGGTCTGGGCAAGAAACAAAGATGTAGCGAAGGATATGGGCAGGGCAGGGATCGTGCGGGGAGCCAGATTTGATCAAAGGGATCAGAGAGATAAAGTTTTCCTTAGTGATAGGAGGAAAGGTGGTCAGTGCGCCCTTGGGGGGAGGACATCGAGGAACATCAAAAGAGGGGGAAGGGAGAGGAATGTTGGCCTTAATGGTTAAAATTTTTTGGATGAAATAATCATTGAGAGAGAAACAAAGATCTTCAGACGGGACTGGTCTAAGAGTAGTTCGGTCAGAGAACGCCAGGCTGTGAACGATGGTAAAAATTTCCTTAGACTGATTCTCTGCTGCTAAAATCTTGGAGGAGAAATAAGATGTTTTAGCCTCCACGATGGCTTTCTTGTACTGGCTCAGAATGTTAGAGTATTCCAGTTTCAAGGTGGGGCAATAGTTTCTCCTCCAGGCCCGCTCCGCGCGACGGACTGTTAATTTGGTGGTTTTGAGCTCTTTATTAAACCACCGATTAGCATCTTTGTCGCGTTTAGAGGAAATGCGCTTGAGCGGGGCAACGGAGTCGCGGCTATGAGAGAGCCACTGATCTATAGTATCAACCTGGGAGGCGGTGGTAAGGCCCTGAAGAGAGGGGAGAGAGCGGGTGAGAAGAGAGGAGAGATTCTCGAGATTGACCCTGCCCCATGAACGGACCCAGGTGTTTTTGGGCCGGGGGGGCTTAGCTGGAGGGAGAATAGGAAGGAGGAAGGAGATCAGGTGGTGATCAGACCAAGAACAAGGGGAAATAGTAAGTGATTCCACAGGGCAGTTCAGGGACCAGATCTGGTCAAGCCGATGACCTTTAATGTGGGTGGGGGAGTGAACGTGAGAAATAAAGTTTAGAGTGAAGGGTTTCGGAGAATTCCTTTGATGAGGGACATTCGGCGGGATCAGAGGGCCAGAAATTAAAATCCCCAAGGAGCAAGATGGAGGAATTATTGACTGTAATGGTAGCCAGGATCTCCAAAAAGTCGGGGAGAAACTGCAGGGGGGACTGAGGAGGGCGGTAGGTGAGGAAGCAGGTTAGAGGGGGAGAGGTAGAAACTGTGCGAATCACCAGAAATTCAGTGGTGGCAATGGTAGGTAAGGGTAGAACTTGGAAAGGGAGATCTGTACGTGCGATGACCGCCACGCCGCCCCCGGCTCTGCCTGAAGGACGATCCGCCCTAAGGGCGTAGTAGGAAGCCGGTAAGGTGGAAAGGAGGGCAGGGAGGGAGTCATCGCCGAACCAGGTCTCGGTCAAAAAGAGAAGATCGGGAGCATGAAGGTCCAACAGGACCGAGAGTTCGTGCGCATGAGCAACAGCAGACCGAGTATTAAGATAGAAAGCAGTGAGGTTTTTGGGCAAAGGCAAAGGGACTAACTCAAAACTCGTAAGAGAGGTATCACCAGTGGGCCCAGGGCAAGACGGGGGGGTGGAGGGAGTTATGCCAAGAGCAGATATCCGGGAAATTGTTGTGGGCGAGATGGGCCATTGGCCCCGGTAGCTACGAAGTAGGTCCGGGGAATAGGTGGTGCGTGGGGCAGAGTGGGGCGCCCCTAGTCCCGGCCAGTCGCGGACGGGCGCAGACGGGCTTAACTTAGGCGCAACTTCGGCGCGCATTCGTCGCGCCCGCTGCGCTCGCCCGCTGCGCGTTCTGGGAATGCACATTTAAGTAGTGGGCCGTTAGGGCGGGGAGGGGGCGTGGCCTCAGAGTGGGCGTGGCTAGCGGCGATGAAGGCAGGTGGAGGGTGTTCCCGTGACAGCGCTGGGTCCGCTGCACGTCGCCCTGAAGTGCCTGAGTGCAAGGTTGCAATGTTAAAAATATCACACCAGTTAAAACACAGAGTAAATAACAATAGCAATGTCACCTCTCGGCTTTTCGCCTCAGGAGAACGGAGCCAAGCGAACGATCGAGGTATCAGCCCTTAAGTAGGGCGGGGAGGGGGCGTGGCCTCAGAGTGGGCGAGAATAGGGGCTTGCTGCCCCTATTCTCTTCCCCCCTGCCCTACGATGTCTTTGTGCATACCCCTGCTCCATCCTGTTTGCCCACCATGTTCCATGGACCTGCCACTCCTATCTAGTCTGAGTGTTCTGTTGAGCTGCCACTCCCCTCCCACCTGCCTAGCATTGTCAGATGACTGTAACCTGTCCCTGCCTATCCACATACCATGCATCTATCCCCTTCCTCCTGTCCTCCATGGTCCTTTTTACTGCCACACCCTTCTGCCCTCCCTGGTCTGTTGTGCTGCAACTGCTCCCCCTGCCTGCCCCGCGCGGTCTGTTGTGAGGCCCCTTCCCCTGAACTCTCTTGTCTGTGCCCAGGTCCTGACCCTCCCTTCTATCCTCCATGGTACTTTGTGCATGCCCCTGCACCCTCCTTCTTGCCCATCATAGCCATTGTGCTGCCACTAACCCTCCCGCTTGCCATGCATGGTCTTCTGTGCTGCCATGGCCCCTCCCACCTTCCCTGTGTGGTCAGCTAGCTGCCCCTGACCCCCTTCCACCTTCCCTCCATGGTCTGTGTGTATGCCATCATAGTCTCATTGTTGCTCTCCATGGTGTGTCTTGTTTCTAGTGCCCATCCTGCCTGACCTCCATGGTCACCTTGCTGCTCCTGCCCTGCCCCCTTGCCCCCAGCCCTCTGTTTCCATGTGCAGACCCCTATTCCCTCCCTCCTGACTTGTCTGTTCCATTGTAATGCCCCTGATCCGTCCCTCCTGCCCTTTATGGTCTGTTATGCTGCAGCTTTCTCTCCGGTCTGTCCATTATGGTCAGCTAGCTACCATTGTCTCTTTCCCCTCTGTTCTCTGTTGTCCATGTGCATGGTCCTGTCCCCTCCCTATTGCTTTCTATGGATTGTTGTGCTGCACTCCCGTCCCGAATGCGCTGTGTGGTGTATTGTGCTGCTGCAAACCCTGATGCCTGCCCTGTAAGGTCAGTTTGGTGCACCTCTCCATGTCCCTCCTGTCCTCTGTTATCCAAGTCCATGTCCCTACCCCAATTCCTCCTGCCTACCATGATCCAATGTACCATACTTGCGAACATTTTGAATTTGGTAAGAGGGAGATTTGGAAAAAAAACTGGGGTATTGATTTTCCCCTTTGAGTTACATTGAAAAAGAGGAGATTGTAGACAGGAGACAGATCAAATAAAGCCCATTTGAGCTTAAAAACATTGGACGTTTCCTGGCTGAAACGGGTCTGTTGGCATGTATGGTTGTACTACCACTGCCTCTTCCTTCTGCCCACAATGGTCTATTATATTGCCACAGCCTCTCTTGCCAGTCCTGTATTGTTGGTTTGTTGCCCCTGCCCCCCTTTCCACTGCCCTCCATAGTCTGTTGTGCTGCCACTGCCCTTCCTGCCTGCCCAGTGTGGTCAAATTGTTGCCTCTGCACTCTCCTACCTGCCTTCAATTTTCAGAGTCCGCGCCCCTGGCCTCTGACTCTCAACAGTATCCCAATGAACAACTAGATTGCTAACATTCTATATTTATTACAAAAGTGTGGAACGCCTGACGACATCTTGATGTAATCAAAACTGTAATACCTAGAGTATTTCCTTTAAAAATTACATATATGAGAGGGTCTTATTCGCATTAAAATTATGGTTAGTGCTCTAAAAAACTAAAATGAGAACATATTTTCTGAGTTTTCAAATAGCGATAAAGAACTTTTAAATTATTTGTAATCTTTGTTTTTTTATCCAGTTGACCACTTGATTAAATGTTGCACCTAGGGGAGAGGATGTGGTGTTACTTTCAGAGCTGCAGACTTTGCAACTGAGGAACCAGGTTGGAGTTTCTGCTTCAGCTCAACATTCTGTGATTCTGGTCAAATCACTTAATCTCCCCATGTCTACAACCAAAATGAATTTAATCTTGTGTGACGTAACCAATGCTCATGTAAAGCACTCCAATACCTGACAAGTCTGCACTATATAAATCTGCAAATACACAACAAATAAGTGTTTTGTACACTTCTGTCATTGGGCTACATGTGGGCTACATATGGGTGATATTTGTGCTGCATTTGGGATCTTTTGTCTCTGGTGGCCATCTTGGGAGATTTATTTGTTATGAAGTTTCCTAATTTCCTCATTTACTGCAGTCTCCTCAGTGGGAATACTTTCAGTTTTTTTATTTTGGTTCCATCAAGAAGGCATTCAGATGTGTCACACATTTGCCATAAATTCTGAATGTTAGCACTCTAGTTGCTCATTAGATCACTGTAGTAAAGCTACTGCTCACCAGGGAAATCTGCTGCTGGTATTCAAAGTGCATGTTTCAGTCTGCATGTCAGAATTTGTTTATGAAATAGAAGAGGATTTGAGAAGTCAAAATGTGCCCTCATTTTTCTTTCTGCAGAACTAATTATAATTTCTATGGCAAAATTAACCCCCTCATTGTGTTCCTTAGTAAATTAAATGTTTTAAGTGTTACCACTTTATTCCAATCAAGATGGCTTCAGGTGTGCCATACTTTTGTCATAAGTAAGACTGTTAGCGCTCTAGTTGTTCGTTAGAACTCTCTGGGACATTCTGTCATTGGGCTATACTTGGGCTACATCTGGGTGATATTTGGGCTACATTTGGGCTCTTTT
This sequence comes from Triturus cristatus, assembly GCF_964204655.1. Lineage (NCBI taxonomy): Eukaryota > Metazoa > Chordata > Amphibia > Caudata > Salamandridae > Triturus > Triturus cristatus. The sequence continues at coordinate 1,294,921,240 of NC_140590.1, forward strand.
GTCTCTGGTGGTCATCTTGGGAGATTTATTTGTTATGAAGTTTCCTAATTTCCTCATTTACTGCAGTCTCCTCAGTGGGAATACTTTCAGTTTTTTTATTTTGGTTCCATCGAGAAGGCATTCAGATGTGTCACACATTTGCCATAAATTCTGAATGGTAGCACTCTAGTTGCTCATTAGATCACTGTAGTAAAGCTACTGCTCACCAGGGAAGGCTGCTGCTCGTATTCAAAGTGCATGTTTCAGTCTGCATGTCAGAATTTTTTTATGAAATAGAAGAGGATTTGAGAAGTCAAAATGTGCCCTAATTTTTATTTCGCTCGTGCTTTTAATTTATTTTGTGCCCTGGGCTCCTGCTAATCAGGTACCCTGGGCCTATGGTCCTTCCCTAAAACAGCATTGAAGCCTAAACCCAATTGGCATCTCTGGCCACATGTCAGCCCCTGGTAAATGGTACCACAGGTGCCCAGGGCACTTTGACCAGAGAAGGCCTCTAACGGCTGCAGCACTTATTGTGCCACCCTTAGAGGCCCTGTACCCTGACACTCACACACTGCCTTTGCAGGCTGTGTGTCTTGGTGCAGAACAAAGTGAAGAGTTGACATAGCACACATCCCTGTGTGCCATGCCCACAAACCACTGCCTTGGCATACATCAGTCACCCCTCTTGCTGGGTGCCCTATGCCAGTAGTGAGGGTACAGGTGCATGAGCCCTGTACCCCTACAGTGCCCAAGTCCATTCCTGGGCACTGTAAGTGCAGTGCTGCCCTTAAGAGTATAGGGTGCTGGGAGTTTGTCATTACGAACACCATTATGGCTACACTGAAGACTGGGAAGTTTGGTATCAAACTTCTCAGCACATTAAACCCAGACTGATGCCAGTGTAGGATTTAGTGTAAAATGCACAACAGAGGGCATCTTAAAGATTCCCCCTGAAGCTCAACCAACTTCTAGTGACCTGACTGAGTGGCTGCTTAGGCTCCCACCAACAGACATGTTTCTGGACCACTGGGTCGAGAGCCTGCTGCTCTCGGGGGCCTGAAACAATGCACATCCTGGGATGAGGTTCCAAGCCTCCTCCCCCAGGATGGGGAGGGTTCACGAAGGGGAGGCTTCAAAGGCATGCCGCCTTTGTAAGCCTCCCCAGACCATTTGCTGCTTTCAGCAACTGGTCCCCACTGGTTCTACCCCCCCACTTTGGGCAGGAGAACCGGCAGGAAAAACAAGTGAGGGAAAGAGGTGTGCCCACCTCTGCCAACTCCACCCCTCAGGTGGGGGAGGTGAGGTGAAGCACAACTCTGAGTCCCGCCATATTGAGGATGGGGGACCTAGCCAACCAGGGACAGGCTCCTGCCCCCCTCCCACTGGAGTGTGGCACGATAGGGCGTGTGCCCACCCCAGGGAAGGGACCCATTGGTCCCTGCCCTTTACCCACCTGTAGCGCCCCTAAATCTAGTATTTAGGGGGCACCCTGAACCTTGCTTCTTCAGATCCAGCAACAACAAGAAGAAAAGAACAAGGACCGAACAGCCGTGCAGCCAGCTAACAAGAGGAAGACTCCCACTGACTTGGACTCAGCCCTACAGGCCTGTCTCCCCTCGAACCTGCTCCTGCGAAATCTCAGTGTGTCCTGCAGCCAGCAACCCGAAAAACCCCGGATGACCTGCCTGCCTTCACTTGCAAAGACTGCTTCTCTCGTGAACCCCGAATTTGTTCAACTGCAACATCTGGCAGCAGCCAGAGAAAGTGAATCCAGCCCACTCTGCACCCGCCGACCCCAGCCCGAGCTTGAGTAGAAATACACCACGAGGAGGTCACACTGGTGATCCTAAAGAGAGATCCGGCGACCCCTGATCTGCCTCAAGCCTCCAGCCGACGCCTGCAGTCTAAATCCAGAAGGCCCCCCTAACCGTGACCAGGAGCTGGTAAGAAGATCTGATGCCAAATGGCACCCCTGCATCCAATGCCCCACGGCGTTGTGTGCCCAAACTGATGGTGCCTAATCAACCGTTAACTTCCCAACTTACCTCTCTAAGTGGTGGTCGCACCCAGAAGTCCTTCACCTCCCTGCCTGCAGTGCTTTTGCAAACCGTAGGTTCTCCATGGAAAACAACAGGGCACCCGACGTCAAAACAGCTCTCTGCACCCGGCCGCCCCAGTGCCGCTGAGTTTGCACCTTTAGTGCTACTTTGTTTTCCCATTTGCCCTGACCTTACGCCTAGGAGCTTCTTCCCACAACCCAGTGGCCAGCTTGCCAGCAGCCACCAACCAGAGGCCCCCTACCCCCCATTAGATACCATTGGGCCTCAACACTCTGCACCTGGCCGCCCTAGTGCCGCTGAGGGTGCAACAACAGTGCATCACTGACCCTGGGGGACCCCTGAGTCTATCCCCATAACCTTAACTCCAACAGTCGATTACTTATCTTTGAACCGATAACCTACTTTTCCTCCATAGGATAACATTGACTGTTCTTCCTGAAAAAGTTTCTAAGTGTGGAGTTTTGAAATCTAAAAATATTCTTTAAAAATCGCACAAATAACCAAAACGTATTTCCTTACCTGTTTACAGGAAATGTTCCAGTGCTGAATCCAGGTATTCAGCACAGAGTAAGAAAAGTATCGTAAAAAGTAACGTACCTGTAATTTACTGAAAAAGCCTATTAATTCCAATGTACTGTATTTGCTAAGTGTTGCAACCTGCTGCATCCCCTGTAAATCACACAAAGTACAAGTTATTTTGCATTTTCAAACTGTTCTATATTCAGCAACTTATTACTCAAATGTATGTTATGCTTTCCTGTGCCAGGCTTGCTTGGTTCTAAAAATAAACAACAGTATATTTTTTATACAAACACAATTGGCCTAGAGTTCAGTTCTTGAGTGTGTGAATTCATTTGCTGACTGAGTGTGTACATTAAATGCTTAATACTGTCCTCTGAGACTGCCTTACTGCTCGACCACTCTACCACAAATAGAGAGTAAGGTTCTATCTAACTTTAACCTCTGCCTATCTCTGGGGTGACCTGGACTCTATACACACTAAACCTGGTGTAGTATGTATAGAGCCAGTTTCCTACAGTATGTATATATATGTATGTGTATATATGTATTTATATGTGTGTGTATATATATATATGTGTGTGTGTGTATATATATGTATATATATATGTATATATTCTGCTCCAAAGTTGTCCACCTGTAAGTAGCACTCGACCAGCAGCTTGATTTATGTGTAGGTAGGGACGGGGATCCGCTTGTAGGAGCCGCTCCGTAGTGGATTTGCCTGACGCGTTTCAAAGCTCCATATGCTTCTCTTCAGAGGCTTTAACGGAAACCGTGTGCACAACCGCTAACCCACTTCGACATTTAACATATGACACACCCACCAATGGGAGGCTCAAATGAGACTGTGCATTATGGGAAGTGTAGTGCAGAAAGCACATAATCAAGACCTGTATGGACCCTGCAAGTGGGCACGTCATCGATCCTATGTACGGCTGCTGTTCCACTTTCGTGGCCCCTAAGACTTCCGGGGTGGTGCATACTCCGCGGCTGGACGGCCGCGTGTTATATTCTGCTCCAAAGTTGTCCACCCGTAAGTAGCACTCGACCATCAGCTTGATTTATGTGTAGGTAGGGACGGGGATCCGCTTGTAGGAGCCGCTCCGTAGTGGATTTGCCTGATGCGTTTCGAAGCTCCATATGCTTCTCTTCAGAGGCTTTAACGGAAACGGTGTGCACAACCGCTAACCCACTTCGCCATTTAACATATGACACACCCACCAATGGGAGGCTCAAATGAGACTGCATTATGGGAAGTGTAGTGCGGAAAGCACATAATCAAGTCCTGTATGGACCCTGAAGAAGTAGACACCAGGGATAATTAAACACCAAAGGTTATTGCAAAAGGAGACCCTGGCGTGTTTCGGCAAAGGTACCACCTTGCTCACGCAATCTGGCGCCATTCAAGTAAGTCATTTTATGCTTCATCACACAGAGTGGTTGTCACGGCAACTTGGAGAGCATCATAGACATTAAGAATCACTGTATTATCTAGCTAGAGATGTACTGATAACTCTTCATCAGAGTTCAACCCATGTGGAATTCTGGTGTTCAACATAAGTATGTACCTTGATTCCAACCTCCTTAATAGGAGCTGTCTGTTTCCTCCTCTTGGGCTTTTGGAGACAGCGTCAATGACAAATAATACTAATATATATATATGTCAGATGTTATTGTGATAAGACTTGTGTATACACTACATCGGACACTTTTGCTCATTAGAAGCATAACCCAGATTGTCTTATTTGGAATTTTTAATGGTGCCCCCTCACTATGTACATACAGCATTGTAACAACCAATTGCTATTTGATGTTGATTAAGTATTTGGATATATCGTATCCATAATGCATTAGTGATTCACTCTGACCACTCAGTAGTATGTTTTCACTTTCATCTATTTGTCGCGTAGGTCATACCGCATGATATCAATTTGTATGATTCTATGACTGAATTATAGTCTTTATTTTTACTTTATTTTGAATCGTTGTATAATACAGTGATTCTTTATGTCTATGATGCGCTCCAGGTTGCCGTGACAACCACTCTGAGTGATGAATCATAAAATGACTTGCTTGAATGGGGCCTGATTGTGAGCAAGGCGGTACGTCCGCCAAAACGCGTCAGAGCCTCCTTGTGCAATAAACTTTGGTGTTTAATTATCCATGGTGTCTGCTCCTGCTTCTTCTTCAGGGAGCGGGATTGGTGATTGTATTGAAACGAACTGTCCAGGATCGTTACTCCGATCCACCTCGATTTGGCACACCGCGTATCTGGAAAAGTGGCTTTGGATCGACTTCAATAACGCAGAGCCCCCCGCAGCTGAAACTAACACCAGGCTGCCTAGTGATCGATGATGGGGAGAGTTGCCGGTATGCAGAGAGCTGGAGGGCGATCGGGATGTCAGGTAAGCCCCTCTGAGTCGGCACGCCGCAGCGCTAGTGAGGTGGCTGATGGAAGAGGTAGTCTTGCAGAACTGACTGCAAAGTGTGGAGAACACCATTACCTGAAATCAGTCAAGGATGGCCAAAGAATGGGTGCAATGAGAGAGAGTGTGCATCTGTGGACATCTTCAATAATGACAGCACCACCATTCCCGAAGAGACAAGAAATTATGCCAGACCGCAGTCCCCTGGCACTAATCTAAAGGCAAAAAGAACTATTGATGGACAGAATGCAGAACAATGTCATACATTCACCCCAGTACAGAGATCTGGGCCTAAATCCATCAGTTTTTTGCTCACCATACCATTCCAGTTTGGACCCAGCGATATGCAAATCAGTCTTGACCCTGTGCCCAATGGGAACAGTCCAGCCCGAACTGCCAGGCCAGGTCCTCCCTGGGCTGGAAACAAGCATCCTAGGTCCCCACTTCAGCCAGGATAGCTTGATTCCAATGGCATGGAGAGCACGGGACTCACGTCTGAGCATACACGTCCCACTCGGGGTGACAAATGCAAAAAGAACTATTGATGGACAGAATGCAGAACAATGTCATTACTTATGACCCTAGATGTCACAGATCTTTATATGAGCATTAAACATACTGATGGGCTCAGGGTGCCGAAATACTACTTGGGTACTAGACCTATGCACTTACATCAACACACACTTATGCTTAGCATGGCTGAGTGGTGTCTAGGTAACAACCTTCTCACGTATGATCAGCATACCTACAAACAAATACAGGGGGCAGGAATGGGTACCTGCTTCGCCCCTAGCTATGCTAATTTGCATATGGGCTGGTGGGAGGAGCAGGTACTCAAGACCAACTATGCCAAGGAATGGACAGATAACGTGGTCCTTTGGACCAGATACATAGATGATTTATTCATCCTATAGAAGGGATCGCCTGAGTCAGCCCACAGATTTGCACAAGAAACAAACAATAATGATCTCAATCTTAACATTCACCTGTGACATTAGTACTAAAGAAGTGCACTTCTTAGATCTGGTGGTATATGTAGAGAACAATACACCCTATGCCAAAACATACAGAAAGCCAACGTCTGCAAATTCCATCTTACACGCCAGCAGTTTTCATCCCACCAACCCTAAAAATAGCATTCTATATTCAGAATGCTTGCGCATGAAGCACAACTGCAGTAGTGAGGAAGGCACTGGGTGAAGCTAAAAAAGATCTCTTCAACAGACTAAGAGTTTGTGGTTGCAGGATGTGTTGATGTCAGCAGAGGCAAAAACTAAACTAGAAAGAGAGAAGAGATGCTGTTTGGCATGAGTAAGAATAAAAAGAAATTGGACCACTCTGTCCCATTACATCTTATTACAGGTTACTCAGGCTACCATGTAAGATTACGCAATATTCTCTATAAGAACTGGAATATTGTGAGAAGTGACCCCATCATAGGTCCCGAGATACCACGTGTCCCACTCATATCATTCAAAAAGGCAAAATTCATGCATAGGGAGCTGGTGCATAACTCACTGCAGGCCAGGAGTGGCACTGGTTGGGTTAGAGCAAACGGAGGATTTCAGAAATGCTCTAAATGTAAGGCGTGCCGCTATGGCGTAATATGAAAACCATACAGTCGCCACTCAGAGTAACACCGATTGAGATCAGAGGTATATACAGCTGCAAAAGTAAGTTTGCAGTGTATGTGCAGGAATGTTATGTTATGTTATGTTAAATTAAATTTATTAAGCGCACGTACGCCCGTAGGCTTCATGGCGCTGTGGAAGACTAGCAAAACATAACATGTGACAGAAAGAAAGAAAATTTAACTAAGGATAAGCTTGCTTAAAGAGCCAAGTCTTAAAAGCCTGTCTAAAGGCTAACAGATCTTCGTGGAGTCTTAGTGGCAGTGGCAAGGAGTTCCACAGGGAGGAAGCTAGGAAGTGGAAAGATCCTCCTCCCTGGCGTTGTTTCCTGATCCGGGGCACGACTAACAAATTCTTTTGGCCAGAACGGAGAGCACGGGAGGGAGTGTAACTGACCAGCAGGCAGCTAATGAATCCAGGGCCCTTACCTTGTAGAGCCCTGAAGATAATGCATCCCGCTTTAAATGCTGCTCTCTGCGCTACAGGCAGCCAGTGGAGACTGGCCAGTCCAGGTCTAATAGACTGCCACTTAGGAATTTTACAGATCAACCTGGCCGCTTGGTTCTGAACCAGTTGGAGTCTCTTGAGCTGCCCCGCCGGTAGGCCCAGATATAAACTATTGGAATAATCCAAACGGGACAGCACAAGAGCAATGATGACCTGAATCAGAGCAGGGTGGATTAAAAGGTGGGCGATCTTCTTAATCTTGCGAAGTTGGAAGAAACTTGCAGATACCACAGTCCCTACCTGGCTTTTGAGCGAAAGATCTTCATTAAAAGTGATACCTAAGCTCTTAACTGTTTGGGATTTAGCTGGAGGATCTCCCATTTCTGGAGGCCAGAAGTGTGGTCCCCAATGCAGTTCACTCTTCCCAGGCAAAATCAGTTCAGTTTTGCCTGGGTTGAGTTTCAGATGATTTAGGCCCATCCATCTCTGAATGTGAACCATGACCTCCCGAAATTCGGTGGCAGCGCCAGGGGAGTCCAGACAGAAGATCAGTTGCAGATCATCTGCATAGTTAAAAATTAAGGCGCTAAACTTTTTTAATGAAAATAACAAGGGTCGTAAGTACAAATTAAACAAAAGTGGGGACAGGGACGAGCCCTGGGGGACTCCACATTCATTTTTGATTTTGGGCGCTGTAAAAGTTCCCAATCTCACTGCCTGGGTACGCTCCGAGATAAATGACTTCAGCCATCTAAGTGCCGAGCCTCTCAGGCCAGCCTGTTCGACACGGTCGACCAAGATGGTGTGGTCGACCGTGTCGAATGCGGCCGATAGGTCGAGAAGTACCAATGCTTGGTGAATGTCCCTATCTGCATTGCTTCTTAGTACATTCTGGACCGCCAGTGTCACCATCTCGGTTGAATGCCCTGGTCGAAACCCAGCTTGGTTATGCTCCAGATATCCAGTGGTTTCAACGAAGCTAGAAAGGCAGCTAGCAACGTGTGCCTCCAGGATTTTTGATAGGAATGGCAGCAGGGATATCGGGCGGTAATTAGATGGATCGTGAGAATCAAGACTGGGTTTTTTGATCAGGGGAATCAATAGAGCATGCTTAAATCCTGCCGGTACCTTTCCCTGGTTAAGTGAGTCGTTAAGCAGAGAGAGGATCCCGTGAGGGATAGAGTGCCCAATCTCTGTAAAAATGTGGGGTGGGCAGATGTCATCGGGTGATCCAGACTTAACCCGTGCCAGGAGAGTTGAAAAAGTTTTAGCATCTATAGCAGGAAGGGTGTCTAATGTAGTGGGGTTATTAAAAATATCATCTAAAGGAGACGATTTAGGAGAGCTAGCAATGTTGCGTTTTATATTTACAATTTTCTCTCTGAAAAAATCATTCAGAGAGTCACACAACTTCTGGGTAGGGGCTATTGATGGGGCTGTCCTATCATCGTCACAGAGCTCGTTGACTATGTTAAAAATATCTTTAGTTTTATTTGAGGAATTTAAAATTTTTTGAGAAAAATAGTCAGATTTATGTTGGAGCAAGATTTTTTGGAACTCCTTTCTTGCGGTACAGAACACTGTCCTGGCTTGAGGGGAGTAGCTTTGTCTCCATTTCCGTTCCTTCTGTCGAACTCCCAGTTTAAGATCTTTCAGTTCTTGGGAGAACCATTTGTGTGCTTCATTTCCTCTAACATTAGGGACCCGTACTAAGGGGGCTGAGAGGTCAGCTGCGTTAAGTAACCAGTTAGACAGCGCTCTCTCGCTAGTGTCCAGATCATCGTACGGTGGTGGTACGGTTTTGTTTAAAATGTCAATAAATCCCGGAAGGTCCATAGATTTCCATTTGCGGAATTCTTTGCTCTTGCATGGCTTGGGTTTGACATTTCCGCCTACTTCTAGTGTGAAATAGATGATGAAATGATCCGACCAGATACATGGGCTGATGACTGGATTGGATAAAGATAGATTATGCGTCCATATCTGGTCCAAGCTGTGACCTTTCTGGTGAGTGGGTACATGGATGTGCTGATTTAGATTCAGGTCTGTTAGCAAATCTATCAATTCAGCAGCTTGAGTATCTGTGCCTATGCTATCAAACCAGTAATTTAGGTCCCCAATAAGGATGATTTTAGAGTAGCTGACTACATATGAAGCCAGCTGCTCTGCCAGAATGGATGGATATTTGGCCATGTATTGGGGGGGTCGGTAAATCAGGACCAGAATGAGGGACCCACTTTCAGTGTCGAGATTAATCACCAAGTTCTCAGTGTCCGGAAGGATCAAAGAAGGCAGTTGCCTGACCTGAAGGGATTTCAAGATTATAGCTGCTACTCCACCTCCGGCCTTCCCAGGTGTACGGTTGGCCGTCAGAATATAGTATTCTGCAGGAAGAGCCACGAGTACGTCGGGGAGGGAGTGAGGGGTTAGCCAAGTTTCAGCTAATAAGAAGATGTCAGGTTTTACCTCCTTCAGGAAAAGAAAAATGTCTATCTGGTTTTTGACCAGGGACCGAGTATTGAGGTAGTAGCAGCGCAAGCTGTGTTTTACAGAGGGTGCAGTTTGAGGCTCAGGAAAAGGTTGTTTTAAAGGCTGAGCATGAGGCACAGCATTGATAGAAGAGGAAAGCCCTAGGCTTTGAATGCAAGTCAATGTGCGTGGGGCTAGGGAGTGCTTACAGGGACCATCAGGATTGTGAGGGCGTAAAAGCAGGAGTTCCTGAGATGAGTATTTATAAAAATGGCCAGGAGGAGTGGGCTCGGGTCCCGGTCGGCCGCGGACGGGCGCAGACGGGCTTAACTCAGGCGCAACTCCGGCGCGCCTCCGTCGCGCCCGCTGCGCTCGTCCGCTGCGCTGACACATGATGGCCCGTTTAAGTAGGGGCGGTACTCGTGGGGGTGTGGCCAAGATGACCGTGGCCTCGCCTCACCCGAGCAGCCCAATCCAAGATGTCGGCCCCAGCTGCTGCGAGCCGCCGCTGTGTTCAGCGCTGTGCCGTGCCGGTGCACTCAGAAGGAGTGGAAGGTGAGCGTCAGGATTTCCGTGGGGGAAGAGATGAGCAGAGAAGATTAAAAGCGCGCCTCTGCGCTTTATACAGGAGCGCTAGTTAAAACAGCGTCTCTTCCTGGGAAACAAGTCAGGTAGTGCAGCTTCCTTTAGCTACAGGCGCGGACCCCCTGCCACAGGGTCAGCCGCCTGCTAGTGCCAAAGGATTGCAATGAACAGTGCTCCTAAGTAGGGGCGGTACTCGTGGGGGTGTGGCCAAGATGACCGTGGCCTCGCCTCACCCGAGCAGCCCAATCCAAGATGTCGGCCCCAGCTGCTGCGAGCCGCCGCTGTGTTCAGCGCTGTGCCGTGCCGGTGCACTCAGAAGGAGTGGAAGGTGAGCGTCAGGATTTCCGTGGGGGAAGAGATGAGCAGAGAAGATTAAAAGCGCGCCTCTGCGCTTTATACAGGAGCGCTAGTTAAAACAGCGTCTCTTCCTGGGAAACAAGTCAGGTAGTGCAGCTTCCTTTAGCTACAGGCGCGGACCCCCTGCCACAGGGTCAGCCGCCTGCTAGTGCCAAAGGATTGCAATGAACAGTGCTCCTAAGTAGGGGCGGTACTCGTGGGGGTGTGGCCAAGATGACCGTGGCCTCGCCTCACCCGAGCAGCCCAATCCAAGATGTCGGCCCCAGCTGCTGCGAGCCGCCGCTGTGTTCAGCGCTGTGCCGTGCCGGTGCACTCAGAAGGAGTGGAAGGTGAGCGTCAGGATTTCCGTGGGGGAAGAGATGAGCAGAGAAGATTAAAAGCGCGCCTCTGCGCTTTATACAGGAGCGCTAGTTAAAACAGCGTCTCTTCCTGGGAAACAAGTCAGGTAGTGCAGCTTCCTTTAGCTACAGGCGCGGACCCCCTGCCACAGGGTCAGCCGCCTGCTAGTGCCAAAGGATTGCAATGAACAGTGCTCCTAAGTAGGGGCGGTACTCGTGGGGGTGTGGCCAAGATGACCGTGGCCTCGCCTCACCCGAGCAGCCCAATCCAAGATGTCGGCCCCAGCTGCTGCGAGCCGCCGCTGTGTTCAGCGCTGTGCCGTGCCGGTGCACTCAGAAGGAGTGGAAGGTGAGCGTCAGGATTTCCGTGGGGGAAGAGATGAGCAGAGAAGATTAAAAGCGCGCCTCTGCGCTTTATACAGGAGCGCTAGTTAAAACAGCGTCTCTTCCTGGGAAACAAGTCAGGTAGTGCAGCTTCCTTTAGCTACAGGCGCGGACCCCCTGCCACAGGGTCAGCCGCCTGCTAGTGCCAGAAGAGATATGTGGGAAGCACTATACACAAAGCTGACATCAGGATATTGCAACACCTCAGGGCAATAGCAAACATTGACCAAAGCTACCCAGTAGCTAGACATATCAATCAATGTCACCAACAGAATGCTAAGGACTTAGCATACTTTATCATTGACGCTGTCCCCGAAAGCCCATGGGGAGGAAACAGACAGCTCCTATTAAGGAGGTTGGAATCAAGGTACATACTTATGTTGAACACCAGAATTCCACATGGGTTGAACTCCGATGAAGAGTTATCAGTACATCTCTAGCTACAGATCTCCCCTCTCTCTCCCGCAGACTGGGTGTTAAGGTGTAGTTTAGTATACACTGTTTCACACTCATTTTGCTTAGTTATGTATTTTACTTTATATGTTTTTCATGAATGTATTGTCACGGTGCTTGACAGTTGTACATGATAGTTATATGAACAGAATCTAATTCAGTGGCATTTCGAATCAACCGCATACTGACTGGTGTTACACTTTCAATTTAGGGGTAACATCGTTGTCAGATGTTATTATGATAAGACTGTGTGTGTACACTACATTCGACACTTTTGCTCATTAAAACATAACCCACATTGTCTTATTTGTAATTTTTAATGTTGCCTCTTCACTATGGACATATAACATTGTAACAACCAATTGCTATTTGTTCTTGATTCAGTATTTGGTTATATTGTATCCATAATGCATTAGCAATTCGCTTTGACCTCTCAGTAGTATGTTTTCACTTTCATCTATTTGATGCGTAGGTCATACCGCATTATATATATTTGTATGATTCTATGACTGAATTCATCTTTATTTTTACTTTATTTAGAATCGTTGTATAATACAGTGATTCTTTATGTCTATGATACTCTCCAGGTTGCAGTGACATCCACTCTGAGTGATGAAGCATAAAATGACTTACTTGAATGGTGCCCGATTGTGTGAGCAAGGCAGTACGTCTGCCGAAACGTGTTAGGGCCTCCTTGTGCAATAAACATTGGTGTTTAATTATCCATGGTGTCGGCGCCTGCTTCTTCTTCAGGGAGCGGGATTGCTGATTATATTGAAACAAACTATCCGGGATCGTTACACTGACCCACCTCCATCTGGCGCACCTCGTATCCAGAAAAGTGGCTTTGGATATGTATGGATATATATGTATGGATATATATATATATATATATATATATTCACTGAAAAAAACATAGGTTTCAGGGGCGTTATAGTTAGGAATTAGCATTTAAAAAACCTTAGAAATTCACTGACAAAAACATAGCTTTCAGGGGCGTTATAGTTAGCTGGACTTTTCACTCGTACAAAACCATTGAAATTCCCCCGTTATAGTTAGCTCAGCTAACTATAACTCGCGCGCCCGCAATCCACTGCTGATGACGTCACATATTACATCACTCATGACATGGTCAGTGACATCACTCATGAGATCACTGATGACATCTCAAATGACATCACTGATGACATCATCCATTGAGTATGTGTTTCTGAACAGTTTTAATATGTTTAATAAATATAGGGAAAGGCCTGTTGAAGAATGAGTGGGTGTACAAGTGTGTAAATGGATGATTTTCTGTGGTGCGTAACTGACTCTATAAGTGAGTCATTAAATGTATCTTACTGCAGACTAGTGACTTAACTGTGTAAATGTCTGTATGTGTCTGTGTGTTGGTGTCTAAGTGGCTCCATGGTTTTGTGAATAGCTATATGAGTGTCTATATGGGTTATTGATTGGTTGTCTGAGTATCTGTATGGGTGCCTGAGTGTTTGTGTGGGTAGGGTGTGTGTTACTCTGTGCATAGATGTGTGAGTGGGTGATTCTATGGGTGCATGGTTTTAAGAGTGCATCTGTGAGGGACTGTATGGTTGGATGAGTGTATGTATGGGTGTGTTAGGGATTGAATGTATAACTCAGTGGTACATTTGTGACTAACTACATATGTGAAAGGCGGTATATATGTGTGTAAGAGTATATAAGTGGGTATATGTGAGAGTGTGTGATTGTGAGAGTGGATGTATGGATGCGTGTGTGCTTGTATCAATGATTGTATAAGAGCGTAAGAATGTGGTACTATTTTTATGAGTAAGTGAACTTGAGTGTGTTTAACTGTATAGGTGAGTAAATTGGACTGTGTTTAATTACTTGCACGACTGACTAGGTGTGTCAGTACCTCAATGGATGATTGGTGGTGTGTGAGCGTCTATATAGGTATATAAATGCATATGATAGTCTTGTATGGAGTGACTGTAAGTATGAGTGACTGTACAGGTGAATGAGTGGAGTTGTATGTAGACCTAAGAGTTAATAAGTGAGTATGTATTTATTGGTATTGGAGTACGTATGGTTTTGAGAATGTAACTCTGAAATTTTCAGTCGGTGTATGAAAGGTTATGTTAGGGTGTGAGAAGATGTGCTAATTTATCACATGGATGACGTCATCAGTGATGTCATCAGTGATGTCATTTGAGATGTCATCAGTGATGTCATGAGTGATGTCACTGACCATGTTATGAGTGATGTAATATGTGACGTCATCAGCAGTGGATTGCGGGCGCGCGATTTATAGTTAGCTGAACTAACTATAACGGAGGAATTTCATTTGTTTTGTACGAGTGAAAAGTCCAGCTAACTATAACGTGTGTGAAACCTATGGTTTTTTTCTGTGAATTTTAAAGGTTTTTTAAATGCTAATTTATGAATGTATTATTATATTATTATTATTTTTTTAACAATATGCACCTATGTATATAATTATAGATTTACTGTATCCTGTAATATGGAATGGCTCACCTTTTTTTAAATTTTTTTAGATATAGTTGAACAGCATAGTTAATATCTTCTACAAACCTCTATACATTGTTTTTTTTTTTTTAAGGGTTTTTTACCGTGCGCGCACCGTACGCTTACGGTGCGCGCATGGTACGGTACAAGTATGGTGCGCGCACGTGGTTTGCATGCGTACGTGCTCCGTGTGCGCATGCGTACGTGATTTACGTACGCATGCGTACTTCGTCAGCGATGCGTACGCGGGTGCTCTGTACGCGCATGCACGCGTGTTCTTTTTGCACATGCACGTGTGCTCCATACACGGGTACTCCGTACGCGCATGCGCGCATGCGTTGTACGCGCGTGCTCCGTATGCGCATGCGCGTGTCTTACATACGCGCATGCGTGCTTGTACCGTGCGCGCACCGTAAGCTTACGGTGCACGCACGGTAAGTCATGTGATCAAGAAACAACACTTTTCATTGGTTTAAAGTAGTTTCAGTTCCAGAAACTTCCAACACCACACCCATTCCCCTCATTATTACTTCTGATTCCCTGGGAGAAGGAGCTGAACAGTTTTTGTGATACAATGGCAGAGCAGCACTCATCTTCTGGCAGTGAGCAGGAGAGCCTTGTCAGACAGAGACAGAGGAAACAAAGATTCTTTTATCTGGCAATTTTTTTCATTTCTAGAGGGGCAGAAGAAAGTGAATGCTCCCAAAGTCACCTGCATTCTTTGTAAACGTGTCTTATCTAGAGGAGATCCTAAGAAGAAGTACTCTTTTAGTATCTTCACTATGATCAGGCACGTTAGGGGGGACAGACTGCAGTGGCACTCCACCACTTTCCGCTACCTGGGGATTAGAATCTATAGAACCCCGGCAGACGTTTTGGACGGGAATCTCCTCAGAGCGATCACATCTGTCCGTGCGCAGGTTGGCTACTGGAACACCCTACCCCTCAACGTGCCTAGCCGGGTGGCACTGACCAAGATGATAGTGCTGCCCCGCCTATTGTACTATTTTGCAAACCTGCCCTTGTATGTACCCGCCAAACTGTTCCGCGACCTGGAGGCACTGCTGCGCAGCCTCATCTGGAACAAGGGGAGACCGCGTGTAGCGTTGGCCAAATTATACATGCCCACAGACTCCGGGGGCTTAGCGGTCCCCAATATGGAGCTGTACTACCTAGCGGCGCAGATGCAGTGGGTGGCGGGGTGGCTGGGCGGCAAGCAGCTAGAGGACACTGCCTCGCATGCGCCTGCTTGGACGCGGACACGAATCCACACGCTGTTCCACCCGCTGACCCGCGCGCCCTGCCCCTCCCAGGTCTACTTGGCAGTGGCGCGCAGATGTTTCCAGCGGTGCCTTCGCCTCACACGCGCGACCACACCGTACGCCCCGGAGTTACCGTTATTGGGCATGCCTGGCCCGACGGGACCGCTCACAGAGGCCCACTTGACAGGATGGGAACAGGCAGGAGTAGACACGCTAAGTGACCTATATGAAGATGGCGACTTGCTTACGTTCGCCGCCCTGGCTGAGGGCACGGCGCTCCCGGCAGGGCAGTTCCTCCTGCATGCCTCCCTCATGCAGACACTCACGGCTTCCTGGGGTGACATGGCGGTGGAGCCGCCGACGCATACCTTCATCCAATATCTGCACGTTATGGGAAATGGCGCGCATGTCATACACTGGCTAGCGCAGGCACTATTGGCGCATTCGCAACCATCCACTCTGGTACTGAGGGGGCGCTGGGCGACAGACAGGGGCAGAGACTGGACAGACAAAGAATGGGCGATGATACTGGCCAGCCCGACCAATGTTCCACGCAACCCCCGCTTTAAACTCATACAATATTACATACTGCAGCGTGCGTATCTCACACCTGAGAAGATAAACAGATATTTCTTGCGGACGGACGCTGTCTGCCAGCGGTGCTCGTTACCGGGAGCGGACCTTTTACATATGCTATGGCATTGCACTGGTGTGCAGACATACTGGAACGACGTGCTGTCACTGATTGAGCGCGGTGCCGATGGACGGCTACCACGCACGTGGGAGGCATGCATCTTAGGCTTATACAAGCGCACAAAAGCAAATAAAGTGCAGGCGCGCTTTTGGGACATGGGGCTTGTAACAGCCAAACGCCTACTCACCAAGCATTGGAAGGCGACGGCCCCCCCGCACATCAGACACTGGAGGGCCTCCTTCGTAAACTGGGCGCAGGCGGAGAGTGCAGTGCTCTTACGTGAGGAAACTGCAGGGCTCCGGAAGTTCCCCATTGCCCAAATTTGGGATGACCTCCTTACAGCCTTTCAGGTGGCCTGCCGGAACCGAGGGATAACCTGAGCCTTGGGAGGGCATCGCTGCCCTGCTGGCTGGATGGCGACATCCCTGAGACCATGACGGAGATAGCTCCCGGCCCCCTCTGCTTGCTTGCCCCCCTAGCGCCTCTCGCTTATTGCGCTGCAGAGGGCTGCTGCTGGACATTGCTGCTCGGCACACCTCCCATATGGCCCGGCTATGCCCCGCTTGACAGCTACTGTCTCCTACTACACTGATGCAGAACGATCTCCACCTCCCCCCCTCCCCTCTTATTCTAGACCTCACCCTAGTTTTCGACCCTAGCCCTGACCCCTCCGTTCATATTACACACACGGGGAGCAGTTCGGCGACTGGTTACGCTCCCTGACCGACCCCGTGTCCAACCACAGAAGCAGTTGCTGGAAGCGTTACCCGACACCCCCGAGGCGCTGCCCTACCTAGCGCGCTCTATGTAGCACTGATGAGGCAGCACTGGCGTACACTACGCGCAGACAACGGCTATGCCTGGCAAACGCGGAATGATCCACTCGAACTGCGCAGAGTTCCACGCCAGGCTTGCACAGGCACTTGGCGGCCTGGGGAGCGCACCGATGAAGGGATGATAGAGCGCCATGCGCCGCGTGCATCGGGCTGAGCTGCGAAACGGCACACTGGGCTTGTCGGATGCACACACGGATATGTACGTCTTTGTGAGCTATACTGCAACCTCCTTGTCGCGCTCCAGCTTACGCCAAGAGTAGGCCACCAGAGCTCCGTTGCCCGGAGACCTGGGCATTTGGTGGGGAACCTGGTGCCTTGCGCGATTCCCCCTACGGGCCTAGGAGCTAATAGACGGCGCCGCACTGAGGGCTGGCACACAGCGCCCTCCTCTCTTGCAGGCAATGCGCTTCAGATGAGACACGACGAAATACAGAAAAGCACCATCGACCCACTTACACACAATGTACATACCTGATTCCTATGCATATGTTCAACTGTTTACCGCCGCCGGACCTCCGGGTTGTCGGCTAAATGGCTGTGTCTCACCATCTGAGCATGTGTATTTTTGCATTGCTGAATTAACGCCTTGGCAAATGACAGTACATTGTAAACTGATGCAACAGCGGTTAATAAAGGTTTTCAAAAAAAAAAAAAAAAAAATGATCAGGCACGTTAGGGATGTACATCCTGTGGCTTATGTTCGAGCTGCTAGAGAAAACCCTCCTGCAGCTCAGCCGAGCACATCCGCAGCAGCTCAGCCGAGTACATCATCGGCAGCTCAGCCGAGCACTTCCTCTGCGGTGGCAGCTTCACCTTCTTCTGCTCCTCTGGACATTCACCCTCTGTTTGAGAGGGTGCATATACGGTGCAATAAGTGTTATGCTCTTCTTGCTTTGGGGGAGACCAGCATTCCCCTAATAGAGAACAAGATACGGCAGCACACATGCGGCACCGTATAATTGTTGCCATTCTTTCCTTCCTCTGTCCCTCTATTAACACAACGGCTCTTTTTAGAGCCACCTAAAATCTAAAATTATTATATTTTTTAACATTTTTATTTTTTATTTTTTTCCCCGCCGTGTTTTTTAATAAAAAAAAATGTTTTTTTCACCCTCCATGGTCCTTCAGGGACCTCCTGTCAAAAGGTAGGGGGTCAGGAACTCTGTACCCTGCCCCCTTTTCACGTTCTCCACCTTTTTTTAAAATTGAAACACATTTTTTTTGCGTGCATATTTTAACCCTTTCTAAATGATTTCTACCCCCAACATGACTTCTGGCTGCTAGCATAGCATTAGATCATGTAACAGTTGTGTGTGCAGAGGCGTCAGAAGTTCAGTACATAATGTTTCTAATCCAAAGAGCAAGAGTACATTTCACAGATGAAGGGAACAGAGTCTTCCTCTTGATCTTTAGACACTGGATCGATACTTACTTATAGGTACCAAAAAACAATCAATTAACACAATGGCTCTTTTTAGAGCCAACCAACACCCAAACACTTAAACTTTTTTTTTAATTCTATTTTTTATACGATTTTTTTGTCGCATCTCTATGCTTCCCCTGCGCAGGCCTACAAACTGCAGCCATGCGCCAGCACAGGCTCCCTTGCACCATGGTACAAGGATGCCTGCGTGGTGGGGAGATTGTTCTTGTGCAGGAAGGGACACCTTCCTGCACAAAAACAATCACAAGAGGCTTTTTCCTCTTTCAATGCGTGCTGTAGAATGGAGGACGCACTAAAAGAGGAAAAAACGAGGAGAAATAAAAACATTTCACCTCGTTGTGCCTCGCAACACCACCTCTAGGGTGGCTTAGCATTCACACACATCTCCAGAGTTACGATTTCTCGTAAACCTGGAGATGTGTCTAGTTCTTTGTGTGTTGCGTGGGAACACCCAAAACAACACCCATGGAATGCCCCTTCAACACACACTGCTGCGTGTGAAGTGGCTGTATTTATGTGGAGAGGAAAAGTCACGTAGGGTGGCTTTTCCTCTCCTTGTAAATATGAAGGAGTCCCTGCGCCACCAGTACGTTATGAAAAGTGACGTACTGGTGGCGCAGAGGCCTTGTTAATCTGCCCCAGAGATGTAATGGAAATTGAGGGTAAGACAGACAAAGGGAGAGAGACAGAATCAGACACAGAGAGCAAGGAACTGAGAAGGAGTAAGGCAGTTAGAATGACTGAGACACATGGAGACAGGGAGAGATACATGGTTGAAAAAGTAGTGATGGAGGCAGTAAACCTAGGGGAGTAGTAGAGAAGGAGTGAGGGAGTTACGAAACAGCAGTAAAGGAAGAAGACAGAGAGAAGGGGAATGAGAAAAGCAGAGTGAGGAGAAGTGAAAAAAAAGGGAGCATGAAAGTGAAGGGGTGAGAAATACAGATATTTCAAACTCACCTGACCAACAAAATAACTTAATTATAAATAAATGGTTTTTATTAATTGCTAGAAAAAAAGGATTAATTTTCCAAAATTTTCTTTCTCAATCTGAAAAAAACGAAAAAAAGTATTAATATTTAACAATACATTTTAGAATACAGTACACATATTTTCATATTTAACAAAGTAATTTTTTGCCCTTTTTTTGCTGTTTTCAGAATATATTGAATTTCACTGAAAATTGTGAAACCAATTGCATTCATCACTTAACAGCGGGCAAAAAAATTAACAATCTGAAAGATTGTTTAAAAAAAGCCCTGAATCTCTTCTCAGTAAAACATACCTTGATAGAAATGTAACATATATAATATAAATATCTTCTAAGAACAATAACTATTTGCAATAAATAACGTCTGTAAATCTTGTTGCTTAAGCACATACACCAAAATAATATCTGTCAAAGAAGTCCACAAGAGAAATTTTTACCTTTCCATGAGGCCAAATGGTAATTTTTAAATTCTTTTTTGGTGAAATAACCAATGGTAATCCAATAAAATCGAAATAATGGTTTTTTCAGATGCTGCAATTTTGTACCATCAGCTCTACAACGTTGCATCATTAAAATTACATACTGTCCATATTTATTTAAAAATAACGTTGATAACATGTCTGATTTACATTGAGAACATTCCATGTTGTGATTGGCATCTTTAACTAATTTACTAAAAGTCACTGATTTACTCTCTGGTAATGTTAAATATATGAACCTTTCAGAATCAACATTAGAGCTGCATGTGTTCAAAGAGTTTTCACAACTATGTTCCCATTTATAAGAGAGACCAAACATATTTTCTGTTTCTACCCCTTCATCTTCCAGTACCATAAGCATATACATCAAGATTTCCTGTGCATCTTGCTGGACATTTTGAGTAAACTGTGTACATCCTGAACATACATCTAAAAGATTTCTAACATCAGAAGCACTTTCTATTTTAGTTTTATCATTACTCAGCTTCTGAAAAAGAAAACTCAGCAGAGAACAGAATCTTTTTTTCCTGATTTAGTATTATCTGCTCTTGCAAACTTTCAAGATAAAATACAACATTCAGCACTACATTAGCGTAGCAGTTGACACCAGAGCTATTTTCAAAATGACAACCAACAACCTCTTCAACATTGTCCTTTTTCTTTTTGCTTGGAATCACATCACTCTCCTTTTGTTTTCTCTTCTGTACATCCTCATTACAGATATTCTCAATTCTCCTTTTCCGACAAACAACACGTTTTTCAAACACAGGATACTGGCCTAAATGAGGAGCATAGCTTCTTCTTAATCTATTATATTCCTTTACACAGTTTGCATCAGCACTAACTTTTGACTCATCAAAGACTATCATGAATAAACCAGATATTTTTTTCACACGTGACAAAGCAACATATGCCATACCTTCTTTAAACACAGTAGATCCAATGTTTACAAAAGCAGTATCTACAGTTAATCCTTGAGATTTGTGAATAGTTACAGCATATGCTAGAGAAAATGGAAACTGCTTCCTACGTACATATAAGTCTTTCACAAGCAAGAAACAAACTGAACAACGTCAAATGTCTTTAATCTCTTCAATCTGATCAAATTTTATTTTTAAAAATTCAATTCCATCTTTTTTCTGGTAATTAACAAAACCCACAACTTTACCCATAGCTCCATTAACTAAACCTTTTTCTACATCCAAATTACGTCTTAAAATTACTCGACAGTTCATACATACATAAAGATTTTTTTCTAAACCAGCTGTTTTTGATATGTTTTTCTCTAGAGAATCCAATTTAGTTGTCAATTTGCTTGTCAATATAATAGTTATTCCCTCATGTTGTATTTTATCCACAGCTTCCAGTTTGACAATCTCTTCATTTTCCAATTTCAAAAGTTCTTGATTGAATATAGAGCATTCATGTAGTGTTGGCATTAAGCAGATTACAGTATTTTTTCCAGCAATTTTCTTGTATATTTTCTCTGGAACAATTTGTTCTGTTGGGAACAAATTACATAGCAATCGACTCTGTAAAGATTTTCTGCCATGTTCTGTGAGTAGTCCAATTCTGATATCTTTGAGAATACTTGCATAATCATCATCATTTGCTTGCCGCATATTGGTAATGAGTTCTTTATACTCAAAGTATATCCAAATATTCACATTACCTATACTTCCTAACAACTTTTTCGTGGCTTCATGTGTAAGAGTTTGAAATACTGGTTGTCCTTTAACTGGAGTGAGCTGCAGTAGATCTCCAAAAACTATAACATGTTTTCCTCCAAATAGCACGTCATAGTTTGTCTTTAGAATTTGCTGCATTCTTAAATGCACAAAGGCAAGCATTAAGTTTGATACCATGCTTACCTCATCAATTATGAGAACTTTCATTTTTTTCAATACTCTTGCAACTTCAAAACATGCTTCTCCTGTTAGCTTGTGGTATTGTATTTTGTTCTCATGCTCTACTGGTAACATTAGCAAACGATGGAGGGTAATTCCTTTTATGTTATATGCTGCTAACCCAGTTGGAGCAGTAACAACACAAGACAAAGTTGAATCTGTTTTTTTCTGTAGGTAGCTTCTAATTACTTTAATCAAGAAACTTTTTCCAGTTCCGGCTTGTCCACTCACATACATTCTGATTGGTTCAAATGATGTGCATGAGCACTCTTTATTTTCATGTAGTAATCCATGATCAATTTGTTTTGTGACTTCCTCATAAATTTGTTGTTGTTCATCATTCAGTTGCTGTTCTAAACTTGGTAAGTTTATTAAATCTTCCTGAGCTTGATTCATAGCTGTTTCCACTTCAGTCATGGCTATTGCAGCTTCATTTTCTACGATTGGTTGTCCTAGGGGATCTTGATTGAGCGTCCCAGAACTTTGACTGTCTTGAGAACTGTCTCTAGCTACTTCAGCTGCAATTGTTGCTTCTTGTTCAATTTCTTCATTTAGCATTTCTACATAAGTTGTGAAAGTACTGCATTCGATGGTATCTTTGCATGCATTAAAGGAATCATCATAGCTTTGAAAATGTCCAAGTAATTCATCCTCTGAGCGCCATGGTTTAAACAACTGTAAAAGTGCTAAGTGGTAAAATTCCTTCTTGTCAGTAGTGTCGCAACTCAGCTTTCTGTGATTAATCAAACTTCCTTTTGTTTGTTTTACCAAACATCCTTCCTCACCAATGACTTTATATTTTCCATTGTTGATGTCTTCTGTTGCATTCCGTTTATAAATGTAGTTCTGCAGCACTTCATAGAGACACATGTTCTCAAGATGATGACTTCTCTTAGGGTAATATGTGTCCAACATGTTTGTTCTTAAAATGTCTGTACTTTCAGGTTCGTACTCTGCTAAATATTCAATTTCTCGAATAGATTTCCGTACCCGATTTCGCATTCCTGCAAGGCCTAAACTTACCCAAATTATTCTTCTGGATTTGGAGTACAGACGATAACCTATCTGAGCATTCGTAGGATCCAATTTCTCGATGCGATAACATCTTTAAACTGAAACTGTATAGCTTTTTACTGACAGTCTTCTCGTGCGAAATCTCTTCCCACATTTCTTTCAATTCCGTTTTCTCAGATTTAGTGATGTAAGATGTGACATACCGAGCAACAGCAATAGAATTGTCAGCTACATACTGTATATCCATGTTAGCATTCCACATGGATAAAATGACTGGGTTGTAGTCATTTATATATTTTGACCCTTCTTTTCTTCTTAGGTTGTAGGTATTCTTAGGCGATTTTCTTGTAACAGTATGTCGCACAGCTGACATAAAACTGTTTAGTCTTCCTTTTGAAAGAACAGGTCGTGGAAATCCAAATCGACATTTTGTGTAGAATTTATCTTTACTCTTGTACTTTCTTCGACAGTATTTTCCACACCGATGACTTTGGAAACGTAAAACTTGCTCTTTTAAGTTTTTTTCTTCTGTGCTTTTAGGTATAGCACATGGTGCATAGCCTTCAATGAAAGATAAAACTGCATCATCAGAATCTGTTCCAAGTTTTGGGGCATCCTTGATCCACAACAGCATGTGAATATGAGGAGCACCTCTTGCTTGGTACTCTTTTCTCCAAAAGAAATCCACAACTTCTCCAAGAGGTGGATTTTTTTTATTGCAGATGAAGGACTTCATAGCCTCAAATCTATGATTGAAATATCTGCAAACATTAACCGGATCCAATGAGTGCAATTCTCCTGCTGTCTTGTATTGGATGTTTTCAATATTTGAATTTGCCTCTTGAAGAAAATCCAGTAAATCATCCCAAGCGTACTCTGCACAGCTTAGGGTAAGGAACCATGTAGGAGTTCCTAAATTCCGTAACATACATTTCAATTCTCCATGGCGTCGGTACCACTATTCATTAGTCCCACGCTGACAAGCCATCAGATTCATTAATTGTGATTCCAAATGATCATCTCGCTGTTGCACTTTGTTCAGAAAATCCTTTGCAGACACATTATGTAGATGTACTCCAGTTTTCAAAATGTGATTTACTGCATAAGATAGTGCTGATAAGTCACTTTCAAATAAAAGATGGAACAAATAAGGAATACTTTGACAAAATCTTGGATCTTCTGCATATAATCTTGTAGTCCGATACTCAGAAGCAGGAATCTGTACTGGACGTTCATCATATCGTCCACCTTTTCCTGTAGGAAACAGCTGGGGAAAACAACGAGCTTCCAAGCTCTCCTCCCATACACTCACGGGAGTTCCTTTTGCTTTTTTCATCTGAAAAAGTTCAATAGTGTTTCCCATAACTTCTTTAGAATGAAGAGGATGTATGCTGAAATGTTCATAAATTTCTTCTTCTTTTGACTTATCCACTTTTTCAATTTGCCCAGTTGGTATTCCTGTGTCTGCTAGTAAATCTTCTTCATCCATATAAATTGATTCATACCATTTATTATTTCTTTTCAAATATAAATTTGCTCTTTGTACTTTTCGTACATCCACCAGCTCCTGCCAAATTTTCTTATTCTTTGTAGGTACACCATTAAACAGAATAACTAATGGTTCAGTTTCCAAACTATCTGCATCAATTGTTTCAAATTTTTTTTTCAAATCCAATGGCAAATAGACAACTCTTCCTTTTAAACCTCTTTGTAAATCTGAAGGAGGTAATTTGTCTGTTTTGGGCTCCATACGAACTATAGTCTGAAACGGATGGACACATTGAATGAGTATAGACTCATACGTATTTAAATCACTAAGTTCTGCAGGAATATCAACCAATTCTAAATTATTATGTACAGCTCTAGCAGGCATTTTATTTTCTTCTAACTTGTTATACCAATATTTACAAATACGCTGATCTTCACCCAAATCAAAACAATTTTCCAGAAATAAATATGTAGCAAAATCCTTCCACTTAGAATTATTTTCTTTTTCACTTTTTTTTTATAGAGATCAACCTTCCTTGTTTGATTTTTGTAATGGCTTCTCCGGCAAGAAATACAAGTAATATTTGGTCTTTCATTAGAGATGATAGTAAATTTAGTCATTTCATCTTCAAATGTTTTACTAACAGTGGGTTCTACATTCTCTTCCCCATTTTCGTCAATAACTGTGTCATTTCCTGCACTTTCTTGCTCTGGACCAAAGTAACAAAACTCAATATCCTCACAAACCTTCTTCACATCTGTTACAGATCCACGGAACAGAGCACTATTCAACTCATGTAACTTTAGTGCTGGACTTTTAGCAAAATACAATCTTCTCACAAACTTTCTCATTTCAGTATGATGAACTGCCAGCATCCTAAAATGGTGAAAAACACTTTGACAAACTTTCCTAGAAAGACAAGCCAGAGAATGGCCTTGCAAACCAGTATTCTCTCTCACTCTGCATGGATCCAGTCTTTGAAGCACCTTAATCTTCTGTTTAATACTTTTTTTCCTATATTCTCTTAGAAAGTCACAAAATTTATCATTAGATTCCTGTTGTACAGTACAAATACTACTACAATTCCAAGTGTACACTGGGGCTTTAGGACGTCTCCCCATAACCTCATCAGCTAACACTTCTTCCTCATTTCTTGGAACCATTTTCTCCTTTTCCATTACACAACCATCCTTAACTTCATATGCTCGACCACTGGTGTCAACTGCATGCAGCAAACTATTACTTTGAAGATAACTCTCATCATTAAAAAATGGTTCAGTACTTGAACTATGCTTCCATTCTCCTAAGAACACTTTACAAAAGTTTTTTTTTTTCACTTCCCTTTTTCTTTTGCTTTTTGACTTCATTACATTCACTAATTTATCTAATGTACGGATCCTGTTCAAAATTAAAATGAATAGTTTCCTTTTTCACTCCAAAGCCTTGGCAACAATTGTTTCAATATGTTTCTTTTTCTTATAAAATTTGGCTTTCTTCCTATATTTTGTCACATCCTTTAGCAAATTGAACATCACTCTTCTCTCAAACATTTTTCTACGAATGTTTTTAAAATCTATTTTTCTTTTTAAGTCATTCTTTCTTACTTCTGTTTGTACATTAGCATTTAGTAAATTCTGTCGATTGTCTGGTTGTTTTCTACTTGAAACACTATTTCCAGTGGATATATTTCCTACATTTTTTCTTTGCTTGAAGATATTTAAAAAAAAATCCTTAGTCTGCTTACCAGAAGGCTTTTTCTTTTTTCCAACATGAGGTTCTTCAACTATTTTTTTTTTGTCCAGTTGTCTTCAAATATAGATGTTGTTGCTGTTCTTTTCTCTTTCTTGATTTTATAGGCATCTTTAATTTATTTCAGTCTTGTTGAGCAATACCTGAAAGAAATAAAAAAAAATACCTTTATGTAATTTATATATATATTACTATATTTTTTATGAGCTTTTCAAAATATATCATATGAGCTATCCCTTTCCTACGACTGTAAGTCTTACACAATAAAAGCTACACAAATTAAATCTCTGACAACAATTCCTGTGTGCACACAGACTCATGGTGTGATTCTAGGCGGAAACCAATATTTGATTGGCAATTTCAAAGCACATTTACTACTGTGGTTGAGCAAGTGATAATTACTGTAAGAGTCCGACACATTTTCCTTATAGTTTAGAGAGGCAGAAAAGAGCACATGTCCTAACAGCTACTTGAGAGCATGAGCATGTGGAACATGGATGAGTGATTAGACTAGAGCAAAGGAAATGAGACTTGGTGATGTTGAATGTGGTAGCGTAACACACTACTATCTGAAATATCACACAATGCTGAATACTTAGCATGGGAGTGCAGGAGAAGCAACTGCCTGTGTGCTATGAGCGTGCTTTTTGAGACTGTGTATTGTCAGGAGCAAGAGAGATCTGCATTGACGCTTGCAGAACTGCATGAAGACTGCATACATGTATGTAAGAGTACATGTGGGGTAAGGGTTAATTGCAGTTTTGAACATGTAGGATCTACCTCACCCATGGCAGGTGTGGAAGGAAAATCTACCCTGTTGTTTTCAAATGTGTTGGCATTTGCTTCTCATTTGTGAGATAGTGATTTCTGCTGAATGCAAACCATCACAGTTCAAGAAAACAAGCTGCCCCTTTCCTACGAATGCAAGTCTTACAGAACCAAACCAACACAAATTAAATCTCTGACAAAAAATTCCTGTGTGCACACAGACTCATGGTGTGATTCTAGGCAGAAAATGATTTTTCATTGGCAATTTCAAAGCACATTTTCTGCTGTGGTTTTGCAAGTGATAATTGCTGTAAGAGTCTGACACATTTTCCTTATAGTTTAGAGAGGCAGAAAAGAGCACATGTCCTAACAGCTACTTGAGAGCATGAGCATGTGGAACCTGGATGAGTGATTAGACTAGAGCAAAGGAAATGAGCATTGGTGATGTTGAATGTGGTAGCGTAACACACTACTATCTAAAATAGCACACAGTGCTGAATACTTAGCATGAGAGTGCAGGAGAAGCAACTGCCTGTGTGCTAAGAGCATGCTTCTGGAGGCTGTGTATTATCAGGTGCAAGAGAGATCTGCATGGACGCTTGCAGAACTGCATGAAGACTGCACAGATGTATGTAAGAGTACATGTGGGGTAAGGGTTAATTCCAGTTTTGAACATGTAGGATCTACCTCACCCATGGCAGGTGTGGAAGGAAAATCTACCCTGTTGTTTTCAAATGTGGTAGCATTTGCCTCTCATGTGTGAGATAGTGATTTCTGCTGAATGCAAACCATCATAGTTCAAGAATACAAGCTGCCCCTTTCCTACGAATGCAAGTCTTACAGAACAAGAGCAACACGAATTAAATCTCTGACAACAAATTCCTGTGTGCACACAGACTCATGGTGTGATTCTAGGCAGAAAACGATTTTTCTTTGGTAATTTCAAAGCACATTTACCGCTGTGGTTTTACAAGTGATAATTACTGTAAGAGCCTGACACATTTTCCTTATAGTTTAGAGAGGCAGAAAAGAGCACATGTCCTAACAACTACTTGAGAGCATGAGCATGTGGAACCTGGGTGAGTGATTAGACTAGAGCAAAGGAAATGAGCCTTCGTGACATTGAATGTCTTAGCGTTACACACTGCTATCTGAAATACCACACAGTGCAAACCATCACAGTTCAAGAAAACAAGCTACCCCTTTCCTACGAATGCAAGTCTTACAGAAACAGACCAACATGAATTAAATCTCTGACAACAAATTCCTGTGTGCACACAGACTCATGGTGTGATTCTAGGCAGAAAACGATTTTTCATTGGCAATTTCAAAGCACATTTACTGCTGTGGTTTTGCAAGTGATAATTACTGTAAGAGTCTGACACGTTTTCCTTATAGTTTAGAGAGGCAGAAAAGAGCACATGTCCTAACAGCTACTTGAGAGCATGAGCATGTGGAACCTGGATGAGTGATTAGACTAGAGCAAAGGAAATGAGCATTGGTGATGTTGAATGTGGTAGCGTAACACACTACTATCTAAAATACCACACAGTGCTGAATACTTAGCATGAGAGTGCAGGAGAAGCAACTGCCTGTGTGCTAAGAGCATGCTTCTGGAGGCTGTGTATTATCAGGTGCAAGAGAGATCTGCATGGACGCTTGCAGAACTGCATGAAGACTGCACAGATGTATGTAAGAGTACATGTGGGGTAAGGGTTAATTCCAGTTTTGAACATGTAGGATCTACCTCACCCATGGCAGGTGTGGAAGGAAAATCTACCCTGTTGTTTTCAAATGTGTTAGCATTTGCCTCTCATGTGTGAGATAGTGATTTCTGCTGAATGCAAACCATCATAGTTCAAGAATACAAGCTGCCCCTTTCCTACGAATGCAAGTCTTACAGAACAAGAGCAACACGAATTAAATCTCTGACAACAAATTCCTGTGTGCACACAGACTCATGGTGTGATTCTAGGCAGAAAACGATTTTTCTTTGGTAATTTCAAAGCACATTTACCGCTGTGATTTTACAAGTGATAATTACTGTAAGAGCCTGACACATTTTCCTTATAGTTTAGAGAGGCAGAAAAGAGCACATGTCCTAACAACTACTTGAGAGCATGAGCATGTGGAACCTGGGTGAGTGATTAGACTAGAGCAAAGGAAATAAGCCTTAGTGACATTAAATGTGTTAGCGTTACACACTGCTATCTGAAATACCACACAGTGCAAACCATCACAGTTCAAGAAAACAAGCTGCCCCTTTCCTACAAATGCAAGTCTTACAGAACTAGACCACCACAAATTAAATCTCTGACAACAAATTCCTGTGTGCACACAGACTCATGGTGTGATTCTAGGCAGAAAACAATATTCCTGGTTGATACCAGTACACCTTTACTTATTTTGAAGACATACTCCATAATATCTGACAAGTTCAAGGCAGTTAAATATCTTCCAAAACATAAAATGTAAAATACAACTTTAAAACAAGAATCTCATTTAATTTTTTTTTATCAAAATGCACCACATACATCCCCTCTCAAATTCATAACTCACCTTTAAAAGTAGTTAGTTGAGAAAGAAATGTGGCACTCACACAGCAGATTATCAGAGCCAGAATCTCTGAACTGTACACCTCTCAGCAGAACCAGTAAATGGCAATGTTTCCCTCTCTTTTTTCACACATATACATGTTAACTTCAAATCACAGTGCTTCCCACATTTTTTCAAATGGAAACATACATTTCTATTGGTTGCAAATTCCAACCCTTTCCAAATGATCCCTACCCCCCACATGACTTCTACCTCCTACCATAGCAACACGTCATGGAACACTGGTGTGAGCAGAGAGGTCAGAAGTTCAGCACACAATGTTTCTAACCCAAAGAGCAAGAGTGCTTGACTTTTCAAACCTAACAGCAAATCTAAAGTAATGTTCTGTGGGTACACATTTTTCTGACCCAATACAAAACATGCTTTTAAAAATTTAAACTTACAGCCTAGTTTTTAGTGTAGAATGATCTGAAAAGCCAATGAGCTCTTTTTATTTAAAAAAAGTTTGTAAGCCTCCATTTTACAACTATCTTTCTTTTCATATTGCCCTTCTACTGAAAGACACCTTCTGAGTGCATCCAGATCTCCTTGAAAGATGTTCACAGTGTGGATTGTAGGTCATAGCTATGTCTTCTGGAGTGAAAAGTATGCAGAAAAAATAGGTATTTTCAAAGACCTTGCTTTGCCAAATGTAGACATTAAATGGATTGGTCAGAGAGGGTTAAAGTGGCACCAATTAATGCCCTTGGTGAAATCCTTTCTACATCTCCCACAGCCTGACCTTATAATTGTGCACTGTGGTGGAAATGACCTA
This sequence comes from Triturus cristatus, assembly GCF_964204655.1. NCBI lineage: Eukaryota > Metazoa > Chordata > Amphibia > Caudata > Salamandridae > Triturus > Triturus cristatus. Next base: position 1,294,951,399 of record NC_140590.1, read on the forward strand.
GGCACTTTAACTGGGGTAGGTCTGGAAATGCTTGTTAAGGACACCTTTGTGCAATTGATGTCACTTTTTCCACAAACTGCCTTTGTATATTCTAATATATGCCAAAGGCAAAAGTGGAACTGGTCCAACCAATATTGTCCACAGATTGACAAAGCAAGAAAGCACGTCAATAAGTCTGTCTCTGCTTTCCTCAGAGACTATGGTATGGGTTCTATATACCACAACAACGTGCGTTACAACATGCAAGGCATGTTATAGAGGAGACGGTGTTCATTTCACAGATGAAGGCAACAGAGTCTTCCTCTTGAGCTTTAGACTCTGCATCGGTACTTACTTGTAGGTACAAAAAAACACTCAAGTAACACAACGGCTCTTTTTAGAGCCAACCAACATCTAAACACTTATACTTGATTTTTTAATCTATTTTTGTAATGTTTTTTTTGCCACCGTGCACGCACGGTGTGCGCAACACGCGATTTTTTTTTCTTTCTTTATTTTTTTTTTTGAGACCTAAGAGGTCTTTCATGGTCCCCCTGATGAGGCCTAGGGGGTCAGGGACTCTCTACCTTGCCCCCTTTTCACATTCTCCACTTGTGTTTTTACCTCTCTTCTACCTCTAAAACTCAAAATGGCGGCTGGGGGTGCGCCCCCCCCCCGTGCGCGCACCCCGCGATTTGTTGAAAAAAAAAAAAAATGTCACCCTTAAGGGTCCTTCAGGGACCCCCTGACAAAGGCTAGGGGGTCAGGAACTCTCTACCCTGCCCCCTTTTCACGTTCTCCACCTTTCTTTTTCCCTGTCACACATACAACACACAAAATGGTGGCCGACACTTCCTGATTTCGACCGATTCGAATGTTGACTGTCATGAATCCACCAATCAGAATTACGCTCGCGCACGTTAGGGTGCACGCACCGTGCGCGTACGGTGCACGTACGGTGCGCGGCTATAGATATGTATGTGCTTTTAACTGCAATTTTCTCAGGAACTACTTAACAGATTGACTCCATATATGCAAAAGGCACATGCCGGACCTGAGGACTACCTCTCTGCCAAATTTCAAGTAATTCTGTTCAGCCGTTCGGGCTGTACCTTCGACTAAAGGTCCGATGGAAAATAACATGGGGAAAACGCGTTTTGGGACCCCCTTTTTTCTCAGCCCCCACTTGACGAATCACCCCGAGACTTTCAGGGTATGAGCTGAGCGGAGCGCCCCATTAGTTTTGAAAATTTCGCGAGGATTCGTCAACCGGCGCCAAAGTTATTCAAAATAGAATTTTCAGATTTCCTATGGAAACACGGTCATAACAATAACTATCTACTGGCGACCGCCAGTAGATAATATATATGTGTGTGTATATATATATGTGTGTGTGTGTATATATATATATATATTACCTACTGGCGGTCGCCAGTAGGTAGTTATAGTTAGGACCACGTTTCCATAGGAAATCCGCAACATTCTATTTTGAATAACTTTGGCGCCGGTCGACGAATCCTCGCGAATTTTTCAAAATAGGTGGGGCGCTACGCTCCGCTCCTACCCTGAAAGTCTCGGGGGGATTCGTCAAGCGGGGGCTGAGATAAAAGGGGGGTCCCAAAACGCGTTTTTCCCATGCATTTTTCCATAGGACCTTTAGACAGGGCTACAGCCCGAACGGCTGAACAGAATTACTAGAAATTTGGCAGAGAGGTAGTCCTCAGGTCAAGGAAGTGCCTTTTGTAGGTTTGGTGTAAATCTGTTCAGTAGATTCTGAGAAAATAGCCTTTAAATCAATATATATATCTGAGCCAGCTTACGGTGCGCTTACGGTACGCTTACCGTACGCGTACGGTGGCGTGCGCGAGCGCGATTATGATTGGCTCTTAGATCTTAGTAAACATTCGAATCGGCCGAAACCAGGAAGCGGCGGCCGCCATTTTCTCTCTCGCACTGAGAGAGATGATTAACAAACAAAGCACAAAAACATTTAAAGGGGCTGTTTTGACAGCTCCCACACACATAGCCATGTACAGGGAGTCCCCAAAGATCCCCCAAGGCCAAAAACGGAATTTTTATTTTTTCGCTAATTTCGCCGATTACGCTTACGGAAAAAAATATAAAAAAAAATAAAATATCCACACTAACCCCACCCCGTGTGCAATTGGTGACCGAAGGTCACCAATTGTGCATGGCTTAGCACATTAGTAAAAAACGAAAAGATTAAAAAAAAAAATATAAAAAAAAAAATTATCCACACTCTCTCCACCCCGTGTGCAAATGGTGCCCGAAGGGCACCATTTGTGCATGGCTTATAACTACTGCGAAAAATTAAAATATTACCTTTAAAAACGAAGTGCATCATATGTCCTCCATGTGCGCACGGTGCGCAAAGCGCATCGTGCGTACATGGCCCATCTAGCGTAACGTGGGCACGCGGTGCGCGTAGCGCACCGCGTGCCCACCGTGCGTGCACGCCACTAACTGCGTAAAGTGGGCGCGCGGTGCGCGAAGCGCACCGCGTGCTCACTGTGCGCGCACGGTGCGCGAAGCGCACCGTGCGTGCACGGAACAAACTGCGTTAAGTGGGCGCGCACGCCACGAATGGCGTAAAGTAACTTAGCAATTAAAAAAACGTACAAATTCACTGAAAAAACCATAGGTTTCACACACGTTATAGTTAGGAATTAGCATTTAAAAAACCTTGCAAATTCACTGAAAAAACCATAGGTTTCACACATGTTATAGTTAGCGGAAATTTTACTGATTAAAAAACCAATGAAATTCCCCCGTTATAGTTAGTGCAGGCAACTATAACTCACGCGACCGCAATCTTCTGCTGATGACATATGTGTGTGAGAAAGTGGCTCTGTATATACTGTTCCCTAATAGGTACAGGGTGTACAGAGTCCACAGTCCCCCAGAGGCTGATAGAGGTCAAAGTTAGGTATGACCTTACTCTCAAAAGTGGTAGCTTGGTCGAGCAGTAAGGCAGTACCAGAGGACAGTGTAAAGCATTTATTGTACACACTCAGTCAGCAAATGGTTTCACACACTCAATAACTGAACTCTAGGCCAATGATTTGTATATATAAAATATATGCTTGTTTTATTTTTAGAACCACAAAGGGGGTAAAAATATGCTTTCTCAGAATGAGAGGTTGAATATAAATACTTTTGTTTTAAGCAATAAATTTGTGTAAACAGTCACAGTTGGTTGCAATAAACAATCCTATTTCCTAAACATAAGAATGCATTGAGCTCAATGGTAAATTCAGGTTATTTGTAATAAATTACTTTTCAGATTACTTTTGGAATTCCAGGTCTGGCTCCTAGAACCAGCCTGGGGTCAGTATTCAGAATCAAGTGATGAAAGTCGACTTAATAACTGTAATGATTTTTAAATAATATTTAGCTATTTCAAAAGTTAGCACTTAGAAAATATTTCACAGAAAACATTCAATGGATCTCTATGGCAAGAAATTCAAATTGCAGGTAGAGTACTTTATCGTTACTTTAGTAATCCAGGACTGGGTGCCTAGACCCAGGACTGGGGTCCTTATCAAAAACAGGTAAGTAATTTCGTTTGCAGAAATGGTACGATTTTAAAAGAATATTTCAAATTTGCAAAAGTAGACACTTAGAAGAAATTTCACAGAAAAGCAGACAATGGTTTCCTATGGGAGAAAAATGAGTTAGAGGTAAGTATAGTTGTGAACACTTTTCAGAGTCAGGGCTGGGCACCAAGATCCAGCACTGGGAGCTCACCTAGGAGCAGGTGAGTAAATTCGTTTTTGTCACTTGGCTGATTTTTGGTGAATTTTTGCAGTTTTGAAAAGTTCACACTTAGAAGATTTTTGAAGAAAAAGCCAGTCAATGTTACCCTATGAGGAAAATGAAGTTAGCGGTTTAAGGGTAAGTACTCGACTGGTAGTGTTGAAATTCCGGGCATGGACTCAGGGGTCCCCCAGTGTCAGGTAGGTACAGTTGGTTCACCCTCAGCGGTTTCAGGACGGCCGGGTGCAGAGAGAGTTGGGCCCAATGTTATCCTATGAGGGATAGGGGGGCCTTGGTTGGTGGCTGCTGTCTGGCAAGCCACGCGACTGTGGGAGCTGGGCTCCTGGTCACTTACTCAGGGCAAGTGGGGAAGTAGGTTAGTGTAGAGAGGGCACTGCCAGGGCCACTCGGGCGGCTGGGTGCAGGGTGCTTTTGAGCCTTAGGGCGCTCAATGGAAATCAATGGGAATGTTCCGGTTTGGAAAGAGGCTGCAGGCTCGGGGACGAGGATGTTTCAGGTGCCACCACCACTTCGAGAGGTAAGTTGGGTAGTTGTAGGTTAGGTGGGTACCCCGGGATTGGGCACAGGGGGTCGCAGGGCGCCGGGTGCAGGGGTGCCTTTTGACGTCGGGAATCTTACCCTCTGGTTGATCGCGGCTGGGGTGGCACTTGGTTCTGAGGCTGCAGGCTTCTTCCGGGATGTCGAGGGGGGTCCTTGGGTGCCGGACTCTGGGTCACAGTCGCCGTGGGGTCGTCCTCTGGGTCTTTGTCCACTCCGGCACTGGCCAGGCTTGGCTGGTGCAGAGTGTGTTGGGTCCGCGGTCCCGGGCTGGTGCCAGGGGTAGCAAATAGGTTTCTTGAGTAGAGCCTCTACTCGTGGGAGTCCCAGGGGCTTAGAGCTAAAGGGTAGCCAGGTCCTCCGGGGTTGGTGAGGTTGCTGGCCACGAGGGATGCCGCGCTGGTGCAGGTTCGAGAGTCGACAGGCCGGTAGGGCTGGGGCCAAAGCAGTTGGTGTCTTCTTCTCTTTTTAGCAGCTGCAGGGCAGGTCTTTGTTCTTCTTGCTCTTCTTGTCGTTTTCTATCTGGAATCTAGGGAAGGAAGGTTCAGGGGGCCCCTAAATACTAGATTTAGGGGCGTTACAGGTAGGTGAAGGCCAGGGACCAATGGGTCCTTGTCCTGGGGTGGGTACACCCCCTATCCTGCCTCTCTCCTGTGGGAGGGGGGCAGTAGCCTAATCCTGATAGGGTAGGGCCTCCCATCTTTAAGATGGCGAGAGCCCGGAGATGTGCTTCACCTCGCCTCCCCCACCTGAGGGGTGGGGTGGGCAGGCTGGCACATCCCCTGTCCTTGTATGGGGTTTCCGGCCAAGCTTCCCGCCAGAGTGGGGGGTTGCAGTGGCCTGGGGAAACTCCAAATGGCGGCATGCCTTTGAAGCTTCCCTTTGCTCATCCTGGGGGAGGAGATTTCTCACCTCACCCAGGATGTGCATTGTTGCAGGCCCGGGAGAGCCGGAGAGCAGGGGCTCTCCCACCCAGGGGTCCAGCAACGTGTCTGCTGTGTGGCAGCCTGGGCAGCCTCAGAGCAGACGTGGATTGTAAGTTAGCTGTAAGGGGGCATCTTCTAAGATGCCCTCTGGAGTGCTTAGTACATTAAATCCTGCACTGGCATCAGTGTGGGTTCAATGTGCTGAGAAGTTTGATACCAAACTTCCCAGGCTTCAGTGTTGCCAATATGGTGCTGTGGAGCTCGTGTTTGACAAGCTCTCAGCACCATGTATTCTTAAATGACAGCACTGCACTTACAGTGCCCAGGAATGGACCCGGGTACTGTAGGGGCACAGGGCTCCTGCTCCTGTGCCCACACCATAGGCGTAATGCACCCAGCTAGAGGGGTGGCTGACATATGCCTTGGCAGTGTAGGTGATGGGCATGGCACACAGTGATGTGTGCCATGTCGACTCTTTGTTTTGTCCTGCACCCAGACACTCAGCCTGCAAGGGCAGTGTGTGTGTAAGGGTACAGGGCCTCTGAGGGTGGCACAATGAGTGCTGCAGCCCTTAGAGGCCTTCCCTGGTCACAAGGCCCTGGGTACCTAGGGTACCATTTACTAGGGGCTGACATGTGGCTAGGGTTTGCCAATTTGGAGTTTGTGTGGTTTAAGGAAGGAACATAGGCCCTGGGCACCTGATTGGCAGGAACCCAGGGTACACTCAATCGAAGTACATTCAGCAATTTAGCAAAAAGTGGGGGCATACCATGCAAGAAAGATGGCACTTTCTCACAATGTGTCTTTATGAAAAGAAAATATTTGTAATATATGTATAGCTGAAAATGTATGGAAGAAGACATGGGTAAATAAGTGTCTAAATACAGTATTAGCATCAGCAGAGGATTGCGGTCGCGTGAGTTATAGTTGCCTGCACTAACTATAACGGGGGAATTTCATTGGTTTTTTATCAGTAAAATTTCCGCTAACTATAACATGTGTGAAACCTATGGTTTTTTCAGTGAATATATATATATGTATGTATGTATATGTGTATATATATGTATGTATATGTATATATATATATATATGTATATGTATAGTTTGTAACAGACCGGCTGTGGAGTGCGTCCTTGCTGCAGCGCAAACTTTGGGAACAATATAAATCACAGCGGGTCTGGCCGTGGAGGATCGCACCACCCAAGAGATGAATGTGGGGCCTTAGGATATGGAATCAATCCTATTCTAACAATGGCACAGGTAAGTAATAAATTGTGGAAGCGTAATTCCACGTGGAGGTCCACTGGAGGGTTTTACTGGGACCTCTAATTGTCGTGGAATTGTGCGGAGCCCACTGAAGGGTGAAAATGTAATTAAGTAAAGAACCACATGTCCCAAAGTGCATCACAAAGATGAACCATCAGGAAGGCACACCGGAGGCCTATAAATTAATTAGCACATGAAAGACTGTGGTTTAGCCAGCATCACTGCACAGTCACGTATGCGAATGAAGAAGAAGCACGAAGCTTCGAAACGCATTGGCAAGAGGACTGAGAAATCAGGTGGAACTCCGCTTTCAATTTGTGAATAAATAGTTTGTAACTGACCGGTTGTGGAGTGTGTCCTTGCTGCAGAGCAAACTTTGGGAACAATATGTGTATATATATGTATATTCACAGAAAAAAAACATAGGTTTCAGGGGTGTTATAGTTAGCTGGCCATTTCACTAATACAAAACCATAGAAATTCCTCTGTTATAGTTAGTTCTGCTAACTATAACTCACGCGCCCACAATGCACTGCTGATGATGTCACATATTGCATCATTCATGACATGGTCAGTGACATCACTGATGACATCTCAAATGACATCACAGATGACATCATCCAGTGAATGTGGTTTAGTTTGAAATTTAAATATGTATTATATATATACACCAATCTGTATTGAAGATTGAGTGGATATATAACTGTCTGGATGGAGGATTTAGTGGCTGTCTGACTGTCTGTTTAAGTGAGTAATTAAAAGTGTCTCACTAAATACATGGATTAGTAACTAAACTATGTGAATGTGTGCATCACTGTCTCTGTTGTTGTATAACATGCTGCATCAGTTGGTCACTAACTACATGAGTGTGTATATTAGTTATTGATTAGTTGGGTGAGTATTTGTATGGAACACTGAGTTTGTCTGTGGTTGGATGGGGTGTGTGTAACTCTATGCATAGATGTGTGAATGGTTGATTTACTAGGTGTATAGGTTTAAGAGTGCATGTGGAAACAGTTGTTTGGGTGGCTGAGTGTATTTATATGTGTGTTGGTGAGCGAATATATGTTTTAGTTTTACATCTTCAACAAAGTAAAAAAATAAAAGGCATTGTATGTGAGAGTTGGTATATATAAATAAGTATGTGTAAGAGTCAGTGATTGTGAGAGTAACTATATGAATGAGTGTATAATTGTAAAGGTGATTGTTTAACATATTAACTATGAGTTACTATGTGTTTGAATAAATGAGGTGTTGGATAATTGTGTAAGTGAGTAAATGTAAGTGTGATTAATTTTTTTCATGAGTGAGTAGGATGACTGCATAACTGACTAAGATGACTGCTGATGTGTCAATGTCTATATTTGTGTATAAGTGCATTTGATAGTGTTCTATTAATTAGTGACTGCATGTATAAATGATTTTGTTGTTGAATGGGGAGTTGTGTGTCTAGACTTAGGAATCAGTGAGTGGGTATGTAGTAACTGGTATTGGTGTGTCACTGGTTTCAAATATGGTATTTTACAGTGAGTGATGAAAGGTTATACTACTGTAAGATGAGGTGTATCAGATTGTCACATGGATGATGTCATCAGTGATGTCATTTGAGATGTTATTTGAGATGCCATCAGTGATGTCACTGACCATGTCATGAATTATGCAATATGTGACATCATCAGCAGTGCATTGCGGGCGTGCGAGTTATAATTAGCAGAACTAATTATAACGGAGGAATTTCTATGGTTTTGTAGGAGTGAAATGGCCAGCTAACTATAACACCCCTGAAACCTATGGTTTTTTTCTGTGAATTTCTAAGGTTTTTTAAATGCTAATTTCTAACTATAACATCTCTGAAACATATGGATTTTTCAGTGAATTTCAAAGGTTTTTTAAATGCTAATTTTTAAATGTGATAGTTATACCTATTTTTTGTACTGATTTTCTACAGTTTTTCAACTGTTTATTTATAAATATTTTATTCATTAAATAACATTATATATTTTTCTGAAAATTACAAAAAACATTTTTTCTAAAACATTCAAACTGAAATATTGATTATTTTTTTTGTTTTCATTTCCTATTTTAATATATTTATATTATTTTCTTTAAAAAAAACAAATTCCAATTTTTTTTAGGCTTTGCGCACTCAAAGCGTACTCATCACGGTGGGTGCGCGGATTCTGGCCGCCATTTTAGAAAAGTTGTGAAGGATCCGCGTACGGTGTGCGACGGCTGCTTGTTTTTCAGTTACATCATATACATTTAATATTACGTGATGTGTGCTATTGGTATGCGGCTATTCCGCGACTCCTGCTCCCGCGCATTCGCGACACATGCGCATTACGGTACGAGATGCTTGCACGGTGGCGGGTCCCGTCATATACATGCTGGGGTGCGCTGGGTGCAAAAAAACTGTTTGTTCCAAAATGAAATGTATGTGTCATTAATATACATATTATGGCAAGAGATTATCTAAGATATTCATAAAAATAATATATTTGTACTTATAGTGAACTTATATTATTTTTAAATATATTTTCCCGAAGTCTGGTGCATGCATCGTGAGCGCCGAGAACCAGGTCAGCAGAGCTGCTGTAGAGCCAGAGAAACCAGGTCAGCAGAGCCGTTGTAGAGCCAGAGAAACAGCTCAGCAGAGCTGCTCTAGAGCCTAAGAAGCAGGTCAGCAGAGCTGCTCTAGAACCAGAGACCCAGGTCAGCAGACCTGCTCTAGAGCAAGAGACCCAGGTCAGCAGAGCTGCTCTAGAGAGCGAGAACCAGGTCAGCAGAGCTGCTGTAGAGCCAGAGAAACCAGGTCAGCAGAGCCGTTGTAGAGCCAGAGAAACAGCTCAGCAGAGCTGCTCTAGAGCCTAAGAAGCAGGTCAGCAGATCTGCTCTAAAACCAGAGACCCAGGTCAGCAGACCTGCTCTAGAGCAAGAGACCCAGGTCAGCAGAGCTGCTGTAGAGCCAGAGAAACCAGGTCAGCAGAGCTGCTTTATAGGGAAAGAACCAGGTCAGCAGAACTGTTTAGAGCCAGAGAACCCGTCAGCAGAGCTGCTCTAGAGCCAGAGAACCAGGTCAGCAGAGCTGCTTTAGAGCCATAGAACCAGGTCAGCAGAGCTGCTTTAGAGCCATAGAACCAGGTCAGCAGAACTGCTCTAGAGGCAGAGAACCAGGTCAGCAGAACTGCTTTAGAGCCAGAGAACCAGGTCAGCAGAGCTCTTTAGAGGGAGAGAACCAGGTCAGCAGAGCTGCTTTAGAGCCAGAGAACCAGGTCAGCAGAGCTGCTCTAGAGCCAGAGAACCACCAGGTCAGCAGAGCTGCTTTAGAGCCATAGAACCAGGTCAGCAGAGCTGCTCTAGAGCCAGAGAACCAGGTCAGCAGAGCTGCTTTAGAGGGAGAGAACCAGGTCAGCAGAGCTGCTTTAGAGCCAGAGAACCAGGTCAGCAGAGCTGCTCTAGAACCAGAGAACCAGGTCAGCAGAGCTGCTTTAGAGCCATAGAACCAGGCCAGCAGAGCTGCTCTAGAGGCAGAGAACCAGGTCAGCAGAGCTGATTTAGAGCCATAGAACCAGGTCAGCAGAGCTGCTCTAGAGCCAGAGAACCAGGTCCGCAGAGCTGCTTTAGAGCCATAGAACCAGGTCAGCAGAGCTGCTTTAGAGCCAAAGAACCAGGTCAGCAGAGCTGCTCTAGAGCCTAAGAACCAGGTCAGCAGAGCTGCTCTAGAGCCAGAGAACAAGGTCAGCAGAGCTGCTGTAGAGCCAGAGAAACCAGGTCAGTAGAGCTGCTTTTAGAGGGAGAGAACCAGGTCAGCAGAGCTGCTCTAGAGACAGAGAACCAGGTCAGCAGAGCTGCTTTAGAGCCAAAGAACCAGGTCAGCAGAGCTTCTCTAGAGCCTAAGAACCAGGTCAGCAGAGCTGCTCTAGAGCCAGAGAACAAGGTCAGCAGAGCTGCTGTAGAGCCAGAGAAACCAGGTCAGTAGAGCTGCTTTAGAGCGAGAGAAACAGGTGAGCAGAGCTGCTTTTAGAGCCAAGAGACCAGGTCAGCAGAGCTGCTCTAGAGCCAGAGAACCAGGTCAGCAGAACTGCTTTAGAGCCATAGAACTAGGTCAGTAGAGCTGCTTTAGAGCGAGAGAACCAGGTGAGCAGAGCTGCTTTTAGAGGGAGAGAAACCAGGTCAGCAGAGCTGCTTTAGAGGGAGAGAACCAGTTCAGCAGAGCTGCTTTAGAGCCATAGAACCAGGTCAGCAGAGCTGCTCTAGAGCCAGAGAACCAGGTCAGCAGAGCTGCTTTAGAGGGAGAGAACCAGGTCAGCAGAGCTGCTTTAGAGCCAGAGAACCAGGTCAGCAGAGCTGCTCTAGAGCAAGAGACCCAGGTCAGCAGAGCTGCTCTAGAGAGCGAGAACCAGGTCAGCAGAGCTGCTGTAGAGCCAGAGAAACCAGGTCAGCAGAGCCGTTGTAGAGCCAGAGAAACAGCTCAGCAGAGCTGCTCTAGAGCCTAAGAAGCAGGTCAGCAGAGCTGCTCTAGAACCAGAGACCCAGGTCAGCAGACCTGCTCTAGAGCAAGAGACCCAGGTCAGCAGAGCTGCTCTAGAGAGCGAGAACCAGGTCAGCAGAGCTGCTGTAGAGCCAGAGAAACCAGGTCAGCAGAGCCGTTGTAGAGCCAGAGAAACAGCTCAGCAGAGCTGCTCTAGAGCCTAAGAAGCAGGTCAGCAGATCTGCTCTAAAACCAGAGACCCAGGTCAGCAGACCTGCTCTAGAGCAAGAGACCCAGGTCAGCAGAGCTGCTGTAGAGCCAGAGAAACCAGGTCAGCAGAGCTGCTTTATAGGGAAAGAACCAGGTCAGCAGAACTGTTTAGAGCCAGAGAACCCGTCAGCAGAGCTGCTCTAGAGCCAGAGAACCAGGTCAGCAGAGCTGCTTTAGAGCCATAGAACCAGGTCAGCAGAGCTGCTTTAGAGCCATAGAACCAGGTCAGCAGAACTGCTCTAGAGGCAGAGAACCAGGTCAGCAGAACTGCTTTAGAGCCAGAGAACCAGGTCAGCAGAGCTCTTTAGAGGGAGAGAACCAGGTCAGCAGAGCTGCTTTAGAGCCAGAGAACCAGGTCAGCAGAGCTGCTCTAGAGCCAGAGAACCACCAGGTCAGCAGAGCTGCTTTAGAGCCATAGAACCAGGTCAGCAGAGCTGCTCTAGAGCCAGAGAACCAGGTCAGCAGAGCTGCTTTAGAGGGAGAGAACCAGGTCAGCAGAGCTGCTTTAGAGCCAGAGAACCAGGTCAGCAGAGCTGCTCTAGAACCAGAGAACCAGGTCAGCAGAGCTGCTTTAGAGCCATAGAACCAGGCCAGCAGAGCTGCTCTAGAGGCAGAGAACCAGGTCAGCAGAGCTGATTTAGAGCCATAGAACCAGGTCAGCAGAGCTGCTCTAGAGCCAGAGAACCAGGTCCGCAGAGCTGCTTTAGAGCCATAGAACCAGGTCAGCAGAGCTGCTTTAGAGCCAAAGAACCAGGTCAGCAGAGCTGCTCTAGAGCCTAAGAACCAGGTCAGCAGAGCTGCTCTAGAGCCAGAGAACAAGGTCAGCAGAGCTGCTGTAGAGCCAGAGAAACCAGGTCAGTAGAGCTGCTTTTAGAGGGAGAGAACCAGGTCAGCAGAGCTGCTCTAGAGACAGAGAACCAGGTCAGCAGAGCTGCTTTAGAGCCAAAGAACCAGGTCAGCAGAGCTTCTCTAGAGCCTAAGAACCAGGTCAGCAGAGCTGCTCTAGAGCCAGAGAACAAGGTCAGCAGAGCTGCTGTAGAGCCAGAGAAACCAGGTCAGTAGAGCTGCTTTAGAGCGAGAGAAACAGGTGAGCAGAGCTGCTTTTAGAGCCAAGAGACCAGGTCAGCAGAGCTGCTCTAGAGCCAGAGAACCAGGTCAGCAGAACTGCTTTAGAGCCATAGAACTAGGTCAGTAGAGCTGCTTTAGAGCGAGAGAACCAGGTGAGCAGAGCTGCTTTTAGAGGGAGAGAAACCAGGTCAGCAGAGCTGCTTTAGAGGGAGAGAACCAGTTCAGCAGAGCTGCTTTAGAGCCATAGAACCAGGTCAGCAGAGCTGCTCTAGAGCCAGAGAACCAGGTCAGCAGAGCTGCTTTAGAGGGAGAGAACCAGGTCAGCAGAGCTGCTTTAGAGCCAGAGAACCAGGTCAGCAGAGCTGCTCTAGAGCAAGAGACCCAGGTCAGCAGAGCTGCTCTAGAGAGCGAGAACCAGGTCAGCAGAGCTGCTGTAGAGCCAGAGAAACCAGGTCAGCAGAGCCGTTGTAGAGCCAGAGAAACAGCTCAGCAGAGCTGCTCTAGAGCCTAAGAAGCAGGTCAGCAGAGCTGCTCTAGAACCAGAGACCCAGGTCAGCAGACCTGCTCTAGAGCAAGAGACCCAGGTCAGCAGAGCTGCTCTAGAGAGCGAGAACCAGGTCAGCAGAGCTGCTGTAGAGCCAGAGAAACCAGGTCAGCAGAGCCGTTGTAGAGCCAGAGAAACAGCTCAGCAGAGCTGCTCTAGAGCCTAAGAAGCAGGTCAGCAGATCTGCTCTAAAACCAGAGACCCAGGTCAGCAGACCTGCTCTAGAGCAAGAGACCCAGGTCAGCAGAGCTGCTGTAGAGCCAGAGAAACCAGGTCAGCAGAGCTGCTTTATAGGGAAAGAACCAGGTCAGCAGAACTGTTTAGAGCCAGAGAACCCGTCAGCAGAGCTGCTCTAGAGCCAGAGAACCAGGTCAGCAGAGCTGCTTTAGAGCCATAGAACCAGGTCAGCAGAGCTGCTCTAGAGGCAGAGAACCAGGTCAGCAGAACTGCTCTAGAGGCAGAGAACCAGGTCAGCAGAACTGCTTTAGAGCCAGAGAACCAGGTCAGCAGAGCTCTTTAGAGGGAGAGAACCAGGTCAGCAGAGCTGCTTTAGAGCCAGAGAACCAGGTCAGCAGAGCTGCTCTAGAGCCAGAGAACCACCAGGTCAGCAGAGCTGCTTTAGAGCCATAGAACCAGGTCAGCAGAGCTGCTCTAGAGCCAGAGAACCAGGTCAGCAGAGCTGCTTTAGAGGGAGAGAACCAGGTCAGCAGAGCTGCTTTAGAGCCAGAGAACCAGGTCAGCAGAGCTGCTCTAGAACCAGAGAACCAGGTCAGCAGAGCTGCTTTAGAGCCATAGAACCAGGCCAGCAGAGCTGCTCTAGAGGCAGAGAACCAGGTCAGCAGAGCTGATTTAGAGCCATAGAACCAGGTCAGCAGAGCTGCTCTAGAGCCAGAGAACCAGGTCCGCAGAGCTGCTTTAGAGCCATAGAACCAGGTCAGCAGAGCTGCTTTAGAGCCAAAGAACCAGGTCAGCAGAGCTGCTCTAGAGCCTAAGAACCAGGTCAGCAGAGCTGCTCTAGAGCCAGAGAACAAGGTCAGCAGAGCTGTTGTAGAGCCAGAGAAACCAGGTCAGTAGAGATGCTTTTAGAGGGAGAGAACCAGGTCAGCAGAGCTGCTCTAGAGACAGAGAACCAGGTCAGCAGAGCTGCTTTAGAGCCAAAGAACCAGGTCAGCAGAGCTTCTCTAGAGCCTAAGAACCAGGTCAGCAGAGCTGCTCTAGAGCCAGAGAACAAGGTCAGCAGAGCTGCTGTAGAGCCAGAGAAACCAGGTCAGTAGAGCTGCTTTAGAGCGAGAGAAACAGGTGAGCAGAGCTGCTTTTAGAGCCAAGAGACCAGGTCAGCAGAGCTGCTCTAGAGCCAGAGAACCAGGTCAGCAGAACTGCTTTAGAGCCATAGAACTAGGTCAGTAGAGCTGCTTTAGAGCGAGAGAACCAGGTGAGCAGAGCTGCTTTTAGAGGGAGAGAAACCAGGTCAGCAGAGCTGCTTTAGAGGGAGAGAACCAGTTCAGCAGAGCTGCTTTAGAGCCATAGAACCAGGTCAGCAGAGCTGCTCTAGAGCCAGAGAACCAGGTCAGCAGAGCTGCTTTAGAGGGAGAGAACCAGGTCAGCAGAGCTGCTTTAGAGCCAGAGAACCAGGTCAGCAGAGCTGCTCTAGAACCAGAGAACCAGGTCAGCAGAGCTGCTTTAGAGCCATAGAACCAGGCCAGCAGAGCTGCTCTAGAGGCAGAGAACCAGGTCAGCAGAGCTGATTTAGAGCCATAGAACCAGGTCAGCAGAGCTGCTCTAGAGCCAGAGAACCAGGTCCGCAGAGCTGCTTTAGAGCCATGGAACCAGGTCAGCAGAGCTGCTTTAGAGCCAAAGAACCAGGTCAGCAGAGCTGCTCTAGAGCCTAAGAACCAGGTCAGCAGAGCTGCTCTAGAGCCAGAGAACAAGGTCAGCAGAGCTGCTGTAGAGCCAGAGAAACCAGGTCAGTAGAGCTGCTTTTAGAGGGAGAGAACCAGGTCAGCAGAGCTGCTCTAGAGACAGAGAACCAGGTCAGCAGAGCTGCTTTAGAGCCAAAGAACCAGGTCAGCAGAGCTTCTCTAGAGCCTAAGAACCAGGTCAGCAGAGCTGCTCTAGAGCCAGAGAACAAGGTCAGCAGAGCTGCTGTAGAGCCAGAGAAACCAGGTCAGTAGAGCTGCTTTAGAGCGAGAGAAACAGGTGAGCAGAGCTGCTTTTAGAGCCAAGAGACCAGGTCAGCAGAGCTGCTCTAGAGCCAGAGAACCAGGTCAGCAGAACTGCTTTAGAGCCATAGAACTAGGTCAGTAGAGCTGCTTTAGAGCGAGAGAACCAGGTGAGCAGAGCTGCTTTTAGAGGGAGAGAAACCAGGTCAGCAGAGCTGCTTTAGAGGGAGAGAACCAGTTCAGCAGAGCTGCTTTAGAGCCATAGAACCAGGTCAGCAGAGCTGCTCTAGAGCCAGAGAACCAGGTCCGCAGAGCTGCTTTAGAGCCATAGAACCAGGTCAGCAGAGCTGCTCTAGAGCCGGAGAACCAAGTCAGCAGAGCTGCTTTAGAGCCAAAGAACCAGGTCAGCAGAGCTGCTGTAGAGCCAGAGAAACCAGGTCAGTAGAGCTGCTTTAGAGCGAGAGAACCAGGTGAGCAGAGCTGCTTTTAGAGGGAGAGAACCAGGTCAGCAGAGCTGCTTTAGAGCCAAGAGACCAGGTCAGCAGAGCTGCTCTAGAGCCAGAGAACCAGGTCAGCAGAGCTGCTTTAGAGCCAAAGAACCAGGTCAGCAGAGCTGCTCTAGAGCCTAAGAACCAGGTCAGCAGAGCTGCTCTAGAGCCAGAGAACAAGGTCAGCAGAGCTGCTGTAGAGCCAGAGAAACCAGGTCAGTAGAGCTGCTTTAGAGCGAGAGAACCAGGTGAGCAGAGCTGCTTTTAGAGCCAAGAGACCAGGTCAGCAGAGCTGCTCTAGAGCCAGAGAACCAGGTCAGCAGAACTGCTTTAGAGCCATAGAACCAGGTCAGTAGAGCTGCTTTAGAGCGAGAGAACCAGGTGAGCAGAGCTGCTTTTAGAGGGAGAGAAACCAGGTCAGCAGAGCTGCTTTAGAGGGAGAGAACAAGGTCAGCAGAGCTGCTTTAGATCCAGAGAGCCAGGCCAGCAGCACTGCTTCAGAACCAGAGAACCAGGTCAGCAGAGCTGCTTTAGAGCCAGAGAACCAGGTCAGGAGAGCTGCTCTAGAGCCGGAGAACCAAGTCAGCAGAGCTGCTTTAGAGCCAAAGAACCAGGTCAGCAGAGCTGCTTTAGAGCCAGAGAAGCAAGTGAGCAGAGCTGCTCTAGAGCCTAAGAACCAAGTCAGCAGAGCTGCTCTAGAGCCAGAGAACCAGGTCAGCAGAGCTGCTGTAGAGCCAGAAAATCGAGGTCAGTAGAGCTGCTCTAGAGGGAGAGAACCAGGTCAGCAGAGCTGCTCTAGAGCCAGAGAACCATGTCAGCAGAACTGCTTTAGAGCCATGGAACTGGGTCAGCAGAGCTGCTTTAGAGTCAGAGAACCAGGTCAGCAGAGCTGTTGTAGAGCCAGAGAACCAGATCAGCAGAGCTGCTCTGTAGCCTAAGAACTAGGTCAGCAGAGCAGCTCTAGAGCCTGAGAACCAGGTCAGCAGGCCTGCTGTAGAGCCAGAGAAACCAGGTCAGCAGAGCTGCTTTAGAGGGAGAGAACCAGGTCAGCAGAGCTGCTTTGGAGCCATAGGACCAGGTCAGCAGAGCTGCTCTAGCTCACACTGACTGACTGACACTGACTGATTGAAACTGACTGACACTGATTGACTGACACTGACTGACTGACACTGATTGACTGACACTGATTGACTGACACTGACTGACTGACACTGACTGACACTGATTGACTGACACTGACTGACACTCATTGACTGACACTGACTGACTGACTAACTGACACTGACTGACTACACTCTACTACTCACTCTCTACTACTCTCGCACTACTACTCCTTCTCTACTACTCACTCTCTACTACTCTACTACTCTCTACTACTCACTCTCTACTACTCACTCTCTACTACTCTACTACTCACCCTCTACTACTCACTACTACTCTCTACTATTCACTCTCTACTACTCACTCACTACTACTCTCTCTCTACTACTCACTCTCTACTACTCACTAGCTACTACTCTACTGCTCACTCTCTACAACTCACTCTCTTCTACTCTCTATTAGTACTCTCTACTACTCACTCTCTGCTACTTTCTACTGCACACTCTCTACTACTTGCTCTCTACTACTTGCTCTCTACTACTCACTCTCTACTACTCTCTACTACTCACTCTACTACTCACTCTCTACTACTCCACTACACTCTACTACTCACTCTCTACAACTCTCTACTACTCACTCTCTACTACTCTCTCTCTACTACTCTCTACTACTCATTCTTTACTACTCACTCTCTACTACTCTCTCTACTACTCACTCTCTACTACTCACTAGCTACTACTCTACTGCTCACTCTCTAAAACTCTCTCTACTACTCTCTACTACTCACTCTCTACTACTCACTCTCTTCTACTCACTCTCTACTACTCGTTCTCCACTACTCTCTCTCCACTACTCACTCTCTACTACTCACTCTCTACTACTCTCTACTACTCTCTCTACTACTCACTACTACTCACTCTCTACTACTCTACTACTCTCTACTACTCACTCTAGTACTCTCTACTTCTCTCTACCACTCACTCTCTACTACTCTACTACTCACTCTCTACTACTCACTATCTACTACTCTCTACTACTCACTCTCCACTACTCACTGTCTACTTGCTCTCAGTTACTCTCTACTACTCACTCTACTACTCACTCTCTACTACTTTACTACTCTCTCTACTACTCACTCTCTACTACTCTCTCTCTACTACACACTCTACTACTTGCTCTCTACTACTCTCTACTACTCACTCTCTACTACTCACTCTACTACTTGCTCTCTACTACTCTCTACTACTCACTCTCTACTACTCACTCTCTACTACTCTCTACTACTCTCTACTACTCACTCTCTACAACTCACTCTCTACTACTCCCTACTACTCACTCGCTACTACTCACTCTCTACTACTCTCTACTACACACTCTCTACTACTCACTCTACTACTCACTCTCTACTTCTCTCTACTACTCTCTACTACTCACTCTCTACTACTCACTCTCTACTACTCACTCTCTACTACTCACTCTCTACTACTCTCTACTACTCACTCTACTACTCTCTCTACTACTCACTCTCTACTACTCACTAGCTACTACTCTACTGCTCACTCTCTAAAACTCTCTCTACTACTCTCTACTACTCACTCTCTACTACTCACTCTCTTCTACTCACTCTCTACTACTCTCTCTCCACTACTCTCTCTCCACTACTCACTCTCTACTACTCACTCTCTACTACTCTCTACTACTCTCTCTACTACTCACTACTACTCACTCTCTACTACTCTACTACTCTCTACTACTCACTCTAGTACTCTCTACTTCTCTCTACCACTCACTCTCTACTACTCTACTACTCACTCTCTACTACTCACTATCTACTACTCTCTACTACTCACTCTCCACTACTCACTGTCTACTTGCTCTCAGTTACTCTCTACTACTCACTCTACTACTCACTCTCTACTACTTTACTACTCTCTCTACTACTCACTCTCTACTACTCTCTCTACTACTCACTCTCTACTACTCACTCTCTACTACACACTCTACTACTTGCTCTCTACTACTCTCTACTACTCACTCTCTACTACTCACTCTCTACTACTCACTCTACTACTTGCTCTCTACTACTCTCTACTACTCACTCTCTACTACTCACTCTCTACTACTCTCTACTACTCACACTCTACAACTCTCTACTACTCACTCGCTACTACTCACTCTCTACTACTCCCTACTACTCACTCGCTACTACTCACTCTCTACTACTCTCTACTACACACTCTCTACTACTCACTCTACTACTCACTCTCTACTTCTCTCTACTACTCTCTACTACTCACTCTCTACTACTCACTCTCTACTACTCACTCTCTACTACTCACTCTCTACTACTCTCTACTACTCACTCTACTACTCACTCTACTACTCTCTGCTACTCACTCTCTGCTACTCTCTCTACTACTCACTCTCTACCTCGCTACACCTCGCTCTCTATCTCTCTACCTCGCTACACCTCTACCTCTCTACACCTCTACCTCTATACCTCTACACCTCTACCTCTACTCACCTCTCTCTACACGCACACATATGCACATATATATATATGCATATGCATTTATATATATGTATGTGTGTATATATATATACATACATATATAAACATATATATAATCTGCATATCTATATAAATACAAATATAAATGCATGCATACATATACATATATGCATACATATGCATGTTATGTACATGAAAGTTTGAAAAACACTAATACAAGCATAGCTAAAAAGCCAACTAATTACAAACAGAATTGCTTTAATTTAAACGAGGGTGAGGCCTATTGTATTTTCACTGCTTGTTTACTTTGGTTCCATCAAGAAGGCATTCAGATGTGTCACACATTTGCCATAAATTCTGAATATTAGCACTCTAGTTGCTCATTAGATCACTGTAGTAAAGCTACTGCTCACCAGGGAAGTCTGCTGCTGGTATTTAAAGTGCATGTTTCAGCCTGCATGTCAGAATTGTTTAATGGAATAGAAGAGGATTTGAGAAGTCAAAATGTGCCCTAATTTTTCTTTCTGCAGCACTAATCATAATTTCTATGGCAAATGAACCCTCTCATTTTGTTCCTTTGCAAATTAAATGTTTTAAGTGTTACCATTTTATTCCAATCAAGATGGCTTCAGGTGTGCCATACTTTTGTCATAAGTAAGACTGTTAGCGCTCTAGTTGTTCTTTAGAACACTCTGGGACATTCTGTCATTGGGCTATACTTGGGCTACATCTGGGAGATATTTGTGCTACATTTGGGCTCTTTTTTTCTCTGGTGGCCATCTTGGGAGACTTATTTGTTATGAAGTTTCCTAATTTCCTCATTTACTGCAGTCTCCTCAGTAGGAAATACTTTCAGTTTTTTACTTTGATTCCATCAAGAAGGCATGGTATTGAAAGTGCATGTTTCAGTCTGCATGTCAGACATGTCAGAATTTTTTATTGAAATAGAAGAGGATTTGAGAAGTCACTCAAAATGTGCCCCAATTTTTCTTTTTACAGCACTAATCATAATTTCTATGGCAAAATGAACCCCCTCATTGTGTTCCTTTTAAATTAAACTACTCACTCTCTACTTTTCACTCTCTACTACTCACTCTCTACTACTCACTCTCTACTACTCACTCTCTACTACTCACTCTCTACTACGCACGCTACTATTCTCTACTACTCTACCACTCACTGTCTACTACTCTACTACTCACTCTCTACTACTCTCCCTCTATTGCGCTCTCTCTACTACTCCCTCTGTACTACTCCCTCTGTACTACTCCCTCTGTACTACTCACTCTCTACTACTCTCTCTACTACTCTCTCTCTACTACTCGCTCTCTACTCTCTCTCTCTCTACTACTCGCTCTCTACTGCTCTCTACTACTCACTCTCCACTACTCACTCTCCACTACTCACTCTCTACTACTCGCTCTCTACTACTCACTACTACTCACTCTCTACTACTCTCTACTACTCTCTCTCTACACCTCTACCTCTCTCTACACGCACACATATGCACATGTATATATGCATATATATGCATATGGATGTGTATATATATATATGCATGTGTATTACCTATTGACAGTGGCCAGTAGGTAGTTATAGTTAGGACCTATTTTCCATAGGAAATCCGCAACATTCTATATGGAATAACGTTGGTGCCGATTGTCGAATCTTTGCGTAATTTCCAAACTTTTGGCCAGCTTCGTTCCGCTCCTATCCTGAAAATTCCACGGTGATTCGTCAAGCGGGTGCCGAGAAAAAAGGGGGGTCCCAAAACGCATTTTCCCCATGCATTTTCCTATACGACCTGTTGACGCAGCTACAGCCCGAACTGCTGAACAGAATTACACCAAATTTGGCAAAGAGGTAGTCCTCAGTTCAGACTCGTGCCTTTTGCTTAAATGGTGTAAATCCGTTCAGTAGTTCCTGAGAAAATTAGAGTTAAAAAGATAGATCTATCTGGGCGGAGCCTAACCACACATCTCATCGTGAGATCTGATTGGCTGTCAGTACTTCATCCAAGAAGTGTTGGCAGCCATATTGGGACCAATATACATGATAGCACCTCATTAAAAAGCATTGCAGTTAATAGAAGGTTTTAAGACTTTAGTTACATTATACATCATTTGTTGATGGTACCATACTCATTTTAGGAATTGTGGTGTGTTCTAAGGGGATTTTACCATGTGAAAAGGCCTTCTGCTGTGATATCATGAATCATGTTTGAGAGAAAACTATTTTCAGAGGTTTGGAAGGTGCTTTATAAGCTAAACTGAGAGCATATTTTCTGTAAATTCACATTATATTTCTCAGTCATGTGAGAATGAAGTCTGAAATTCTCAGTAAAACATGTACATCCAACAAGGGCTGAGACTGTCAGTTGATTCCTTTGTGTTCTACTGCAGCTTCCCAGAGTGTTCCAAAGAACAACTAGAGCGCTAACAGTCCTACTTATGACAAACGTATTGCACACCTGAAGCCATCTTGATTGGAATAAAGTGGTAACTCTTAAAACATTTAATTTACAAAGGAACAAATTGAGGGGGTTCATTTTGCCATAGAAATTATGATTAGTGCTGCGGAAAGAAAAATTAGGGCACATTTTGACTTCTCAAATCCTCTTCTATTTCATAAAACAATTTTAACATGCAGACTGAAACATGCACTTTGAATACCAGCAGCAGACTTCCCTGGTGAGCAGTAGCTTTACTACAGTGATCTAATGAGCAACTAGAGTGCTAACATTCAGAATGTATGGCAAATGTGTGACACATCTGAATGCCTTCTTGACTGAACCAAAATAAAAAAACAAAGTATTTCCTACTGAGGAGACTGCAGTAAATGAGGAAATTGGGAAACTTCATAACAAATAAATGTCCCAAGATGGCCACCAGAGACAAAAGAGCCCAAATGTAGCCCAAATATCACCCAGATGTAGTCCAAGTATAGCCCAATGACAGAATGTCCCAGAGTGTTCTTAAGAACAACTAGAGCGCTTACTGTCTTACTTATGACAAAAGTATGGCACACCTGAAGCCATCTTGATTGGAATAAACTGGTAACACTTAAAACATTTAATTTAAAAAGGAACACAATGAGGGGGTTCATTTTACCATAGAAATTATGATTAGTGCTGAAGAAAGAAAAATGAGGGCACATTTTGAGTGATTTCTCAAATCCTCTTCTATTTCATTAAAAGATTCTGATATGCAGACTGAAAGATGCACTTTTAATACCAGCAGCAGACTTCCGTGGTGAGCAGTAGGTTTACTACAGTGATCTAATGAGCAACTAGAGTGCTAACATTCAGAATTTATGGCAAATGTGTGACATATCTGAATACCTTCTTGATGGAATCAAAGTAAAAAACTGAAAGCATTTCCTACTGAGGAGACTGCAGTAAATGAGGAAATTAGGAAACTTCATAACAAATAAATCTCCCAAGATGGCCACCAGAGACAAAAGAGCCCAAATGCAGCACAAATATCACCCAGATGTAGCCCACATGTAGCCCAATGACAGAAGTGTGCAAAACACTTATTTTTTGTGTATTTGCAGTTTTATATAGTGCAGACTTATCAGGTATTGGAGTGCTTTACATAAGTATTGGTTACATCACACAAGATCAAATTAATTTTGGTTGTAGACATGGGGAGATTAAGGTGCCGATCACGATCCGGTAAAAACCTGGTACGAACCGTCGGTCGGAGCGTTTTCTCCGTCCGACTCGTACCCGGTTGTAAAACTTTACAAACATGGAATTACGATTCGCACAGAAACACCATTTCCGTACGAATCGTACAAAACACCGACCGACGAAAATAAACGTACAAATGCGATCCGGGAAAGCGCCGACGTGACGTCGGGACGCACGCAGCCTGCCATTCACGAACCAGGAATCACGATTCGCACCGACGTCATCCCGCACGGTGAATATTTTCCGGCTGCCAAAAACTGCCGGGAAATCAGGACGAGGCGAACAAGGAGCACCTGTACGCGACGGACAGACAGGACGACGCGAACAAGGAGTACCTGTACGCGACGGACAGACATGGACCCGAACCTACGTGTCATCCCAGCCCTCATAGCAGTCGACCTCCTCTACAGGTTCGGACGCAGACGCCGCAGAAGGTTAGAACAACAAAGGGAGGGAGGAAGGGGGGGGGGTGGCAGGACCAGGGGCATGCCACAAAACCCCCACCAAAGTCACACAGCACACATGCCCTGGACATACCTGATCCTCAGGCCCTGGTCACTACAATACAGGTACGTCCCGTACCCACGCCTTAAGAGCGTGGGTACGAGTCATACCACGCCCACACCTACGTCACCCCAGCAATGGCGGGACGGCTCGTACCCACGTGGCAAAGGCCTGGGTACGGCCCGCACAAGCATTCCACAGCGTGGGTACGGATATGTACGGACCATACCCCCACCCGCGTATGCATGGAGCATACCCCCATGCCAACAGTATACGTACGGACCGTAAACCCACCCGCGTATGCATGTAGCGTACCCCCACCCCAACAGTGTACTTACGGACCGTAACCCCACCCGCGTATGCATGGAGCGTACCCCCCACCCCAACAGTGTAAGTACGACACATACCCTCACCTGCATACGCATGGAGCGTACCCCCTACAACAGTGTAAGTACGACCCGTACCCTCACCCGCGTACATATGGAGCGTACCCCCCATGCCAACAGTGTAAGTACGACCCGTACCCTCACCCGCGTACGCATGGAGCGTACCCCCCACCCCAACAGTGTAAGTACGACCCGTACCCCCCGCGTATGTATGGAGCGTACCCCCCACCCCAACAGTGTAAGTACGACCCGCACCCTCACCCGCATATGCATGGAGCGTACCCCCCACCCCACCAGTGTAAGTATGACCCGTACCCTCACCCGCGTACACATGGAGCGTACCCCCCATGCGAACAGTGTATGTACGGACAGTAACCCCACCCGCGTATGCATGGAGCGTACCCCCACCCCAACAGTGTACTTACGGACCGTAACCCCACCCGCGTGTGCATGGAGCGTACCCCCACCCCAACAGTGTAAGTACGACCCGTACCCCCACCCGCGTACGTATGGAGCGTACCCCCCACCCCAACAGTGTAAGTACGACCCGTACCCTCACCCGCGTACGCATGGAGCGTACACCCCCCAACAGTGTAAGTACGACCCGTACCCTCACCCGCGTACGTATGGAGCGTACCCCCCATGCCAACAGTGTAAGTACGACCCGTACCCTCACCCGCGTATGCATGGAGCGTACCCCCATGCCAATAGTGTACGTCTGGACCGTAACCCCACCCCGTATGCATGGAGCGTACCCCCACCCCAACCGTGTATGTACGACACGTACCCCCACCTCGTATGCATGGCGCGAACCCACACACATGTATGTTCTAAGCGTACATATTGTGAAATAGGAGGGGTGTGTGCAGAGTCCTCCCAGCAGTGCCCAGAGACAGGAGGGGTGGGTGCAGAGTCCTCCCAGCAGTGCCCAGACACAGGAGGGGTGGGTGCAGAGTCCTCCCAGCAGTGCACAGAGACAGGAGGGGTGGGTGCAGAGTCCTCCCAGCAGTGCCCAGAGACAGGAGGGGTGGGTGCAGAGTCCTCCCAGCAGTGCCCAGAGACAGGAGGGGTGTGTGCAGAGTGCTCCCAGCAGTGCCCAGAGACAGGAGGGGTGGGTGCCTAACACTCCCAGCAGTGCCCAGAGACAGGAGGGGTGTGTGCAGAGTGCTCCCAGCAGTGCCCAGAGACAGGAGGGGTGTGTGCCTAACACTCCCAGCAGTGCCCAGAGACAGGAGGGGTGTGTGCAGAGTGCTCCCAGCAGTGCCCAGAGACAGGAGGGGTGGGTGCAGAGTCCTCCCAGCAGTGCACAGAGACATGAGGGGTGGGTGCAGAGTCCTCCCAGCAGTGCCCAGAGACAGGAGGGTGGGTGCAGAGTCCTCCCAGCAGTGCCCAGACACAGGAGGGGTGTGTGTAGAGTCCTCTCAGCAGTGCCCAGAGACAGGAGGGGTGTGTGCAGAGTCCTCCCAGCAGTGCCCAGACACAGGAGGGGTGGGTGCCTAACACTCCCAGCAGTGCCCAGAGACAGGAGGGGGGGGTGCAGAGTCCTCCCAGCAGTGCCCAGACACAGGAGGGGTGGGTGCCTAACACTCCCAGCAGTGCCCAGAGACAGGAGGGGTGGGTGCAGAGTCCTCCCAGCAGTGCCCAGAGACAGGAGGGGTGGGTGCAGAGTCCTCCCAGCAGTACCCAGACACAGGAGGGGTGGGTGCAGAGTCCTCCCAGCAGTGCACAGAGACAGGAGGGGTGGGTGCAGAGTCCTCCCAGCAGTGCCCAGAGACAGGAGGGGTGGGTGCAGAGTCCTCCCAGAAGTGCCCAGAGACAGGAGGGGTGTGTGCAGAGTCCTCCCAGCAGTGCCCAGAGACTGGAGGGGTGGGTGCCTAACACTCCCAGCAGTGGCCAGAGACAGGAGGGGTGTGTGCCTAACACTCCCAGCAGTGCCCAGAGACAGGAGGGGTGTGTGCAGAGTCCTCCCAGCAGTGCCCAGACACTGGAGGGGTGGGTGCCTAACACTCCCAGCAGTGCCCATGGAACGCAAAGGGTGGAGTAGCCACAGATACCATGCCCACAAATGTCAGTCAGGTGCACAAAGACCCTGCAGTACATGTACCACATGTGTGCGAGGCTGGGAGTATACGCATGCATAGCGCCAAAAAGAAAACATGTCCACATGAAGTCATGTCAATCGTCCACATACACAAGTACAATGACTACCAAGGATGCCACGAATGATGCAGGTGGAGACATCGCTCAGCATGCATGTGCAAAGTTGAAGGAGTCCGTCACACACCCAGCTAATGTACACACAGCTCAGCGCTAAATATTGGGAACACCCTGCAGGGAAGATGTCAGGGTACACAGAGGAAGGAATACACCTTTGGACAATTTCACCATGCAGCAACTGCTTACATGAACAGAGAAACCTAGCTAACACCGTGTGATGGCACACAGATCCCAGGGTCCCCCCTATGACCAGCACACTACTACATTTCCCACACACCCAACACATGAACACCACCCAAAACCATGTAGCAGCCTCACCAACAGCAATACCACTAAAGCAGTAGTGTTCCAAGGGAAAAAAATAAATTGCTTTATTCAGCATCATCCAATAAATCTTGTTTGTAGGAAGGTCAATATTTACAAAGCCCATAGGGCAGTCCAGAAGTCACAGCTGGATGGGGGACACAGTGGGAAGCGTGTCCCCTAGCTTGCCTGCACAGTTAGATTCCGTCGTCTTCCACAGGGGTGAGGGCATCATGTGGGGGGGAAGAACCAGGCACCGCAGGGACAGGAGGGCGAAGGGTAGGCGTCGTGGGTGCAGGGATGGAGGACTCCACCACAGGGGGTGGGGCAGGGCCAAAGGCAGAGGCCAGGATCTCGCTGCACACCTTAGCAAGGTCCTCCAGGGAATCCCCTGCACCCGAAGGAACCACAGGCCCCAAGGAGGGGGGGGGGGGGGTCAGAGGGATGGGTCGCAGCGCCACTGGGGGAGGGCGTAGACAGGGGGGGGACTCAACCACCCTGACCGGGGACTCCCTTGACCGCTTGCGGGGTGGTGTCACTGTGGGGCTCAGGGACAGAGCGGCCATGAAGGAGTCTTTGTGTGATATGTGGCCAGGAGAGCTGAGGGGAGGGGATTTGGAGGGAGTGGATTTGGTGGAATGCGGACTCCCACTCTGGCTGCGTGTCTTACGTTAGCCCCCCGACCCAGTGGGTGTGCCTACTTCACCCTGTGTGTGCGTGCCAGGAGGTGTGCGGGTGACCTTCCCTGCTGGTGTGGTGCCTGTGTCCGTCGTGGTGGGTGCATGCTGACGTCTGGGTGTACGTGGGACAGGCATGGGAGTGGGAAGTGTGGATGGGGCAGGGGTAGGGGGTTGGATGAAGCGCTGCAGGAGACCCACTGCTGCAGTCAGTGTCGAGTCTATCGACCTCAGCAAGCTGCGTTGGTCAGCCTGCGATGAGTGAATGCCCTCCAAGTATGCCTCCATGTTGTTGAGGACCTGGCTGTGGCCATGGAGGACATTAAGGATCGCAGCCTGACCAATCTGCAACTGCCGCTGGATGTCCACAGACTCGGCATTGGCGGCAGCAGTGGAGACAGGGGCAGGGGGTGCGGTGCCTGGCAGGAAGGAGACATGTGGTGACCGGGCACGTTGGGAAGGGACACGAGCAAGTGGGAGGCGTCTGATGGCAATGGAGGGGGCGGGGTGCGATGTTGTGCCGCTGTCAGCTGGTGGTGCAGCCTCCGCCCACTCGGAGAGATCATCCTCGGACCCGTCCGCTTCATATTCGGTGGTGCCAGTGGACAGGTCCTCGGCCTCACTCTCCTCTGCCTCTGTACCACTCAATGTGCCAGCCACGATGTCAACACTGGCACAGGTGCTCGGTCCCTCCGCACCGTCTGTGCTCATGTCTCCCTCCGTGTCCCCCGACGATGCTGTGGGCAAGGTGAAGAGACAGCAATTAATCACACACCTGTATACATATGTCACATGAGTCCAATCTACATAGGTTACAGTGCATAGCCTGCAAAGAAAGATCAGTAACATCTACAAAACAAGGTACAGATGTAGGGAATGCAACAAACAGTTGGTTCACCCACCATGCCAATGAAAACCCATGGGGAGGATGACACAATAGCAACTGACATGAAATGGAGTTTGACATAGGAGCCAGGCCCTGGGGACAATCCAGCACTGCATCTGCAGCACACAGCGTTGCCGACAATAGGGATGAGGAGGGACCATATCCATGAACTTGAGGCACATGCTGCATAGGTAATACTGAAAACATGCCCACCATGACTGGCTCACTGCACCTTCAGTGTATGTCCAGACAAACATCACACACTGACCAGACCTAGCAAGGAGAATTCTGGTTTTGACATGTAGGCTTGGCCCGCACCAACCACCCCCTACATGAGACAATTTGTTGAGACACAGGTGGCACTTACATCTCTTAGTCTGGGTGAAATACACAGGGGCTGCAGAAATGCAAGATTGGACGCCAAATACCCAAGGTGCGCCTGTCCAAATAATCATGTACAAATGTGCATCATCAGAGGATTGTAACTAGACACACAGGCACTGGCCACTGTGACTATGAACAAGGAAAATCAGGTCAGGCTGTACAGTGGACACTTGTACTACATTTCACGTCAATATACATGGTGCCAGGGGACAATGGCACAGAGCACAACCTATGCTGTAGACACTGAGAGTGTCCACGTTTTGTGATGACACACATGACACCTAGGAAAATATGCCCCAGGGGACAGTAGTGGCAACACAACTCCATGGTCCTGAATGGGAATGACTGCAACACACCCCAACATCCCTGCACTATGCGTATCGCACATCATGCACATCATGTCACAGGCTACAACAGAGGACATGCGCGCTGTAAGGCATGACACTTGTGAGACTAACTCCCATGTCTGGACTCTGCATCAGTGCCAACTGACATGGAACCCACATGTACTGAACTGGACAGGGCACAGCCAAGGTCCCCAAACCTGTTACACACCACCCCCACACATGATGCTACAGGCATAGTTCACGTGGAGAAAGCGCCAGCCTACATTACCTTGTGAAGGAGTGACTGCACACAGACCAGGGAACACATTGCAAGGAGGGGAAGGGAGGCAGGAGAGCACAGCTATACTGTGGCTAACAGGATCTGCACAGCACCTTTAAACCCTGGCAGTGTATCCATGCAACTGTGCACTTACAAATGCTGGTGAAACACAACAAACACACATGTACCTACCCCCTTCCTGCTGCTGCTTCTCCTGTAAGCGCCTCTCCAAGTCTGGAAATACCACCGGCAGCACACGCTTGTGGATGTGGGTCAGTCGGCGGCGCCCGCGGTTCTTATGGCTCTCAGGTGAGTCCCCCAGCAGGACCTGTGCGATCCTCCGCGTCCAGCACCGGATAACCTGCCAGCGTTTCCTCACCTGGGACAGGCGCCGCTTCCGACCATCCGCACTCCTCACGGCGCTGACGGCGGTCAGCCATATCTGCTCCTTGGCAGAGGCGCCTACCTGTGAGGATGAACAAGTGACACTACATCAATACACCTGGCACATGTCACAGAGACACATATTAGAACACATTTGCTGTTTACAACAAGGCATAATATGCATCCAACGCATTGCACCTTTGGCATAGGGACATGATCCTCTGGGGAAGGGCAAAAGCAGTATGTGCCATTGAAAGTACACAGGTGGAATGAGGGCAACTACACAATCAATGATCCTTGCTCACACTGTGCATCACAAGCTACACCAGGATAATGTGCAGCACCTCTAAGCAGTCACATGCCACAGGCCACTGACGCCACCGCAGCAGAGTACACAGACACACACAGGCACAGGACATTCACCTGCCATTGCCAAATGCAGCAACATACCTCACTCTGCACATGTGCCACTAGACAGGGGGGGGGGCCCACAGGAGTGGGGCTGGCTCTGCACGTCAGACACACAGCACTGCTCCCTGCTCACATCACATGGCCAGGGTATATCCATCCCTCATGCAGCTGGAGTGCTACACTCCACATATGCACCCACCCACATGACAGGGGACTTACACACACACCGATGTCCAGGGTACGAACACATCATGTGGACACTCTCAGCACAGGTACACAGAACTAACACACATCTGTGGGTACAGCCACCTGTCACACTGGGCTGACCACAGAATCACATGAGGACTGTAGGGGCTACATTCCCAGGAGGACAAGACAGGGAGAATGTGGCATGCACCATGCAGTGATTGTCACAGTAAACACCATGCTAGTGAGGAAGGCAGACATGCACCACAGCATGCTCTGGCTGTGAGACATCAGGCATTCCCCCCCCCCTGGGACCCCCCCTACAGGACATGGCATGTGTGTCACACCTGGACACAATGGCAGAAGTCACAGTCTTAAAAAAGGGACACAGTCTGTGCTAGTGGACTCTGTACTCCCCTGATAACCTGGTCACCCATACAGCAGGGGGTACTGTGGGAGGATCACATCCAGCAATGCCAGGTTCTCCTCCAGGGTGAATGGCTGTGACCTCTCCACAGCCCTTGACATGGTTCCAGGGAATCAGTAGCAGCAGCTGGGTCGTGGAATACAGAGATGTGCAGGCAGGTGCTCCCTCATGGGACCTGGCTGCCTTATATCTGCCTTGCTGGCCTGTTTCATGCACAGGAGTACAGAGTGATTGGTCACTCACATTTGCATCCTATGTTTCCTCCAATCCCTTCAAACCTAGCAGTCAGTGGGTTCTCATTGTGTTTTTTTCTTGAGCATGATGTCAACTCCACAAACACATTGCAACAAAGTAGATTCATTCCAACTGACTTCTGCTGTGCACCTTCCGGAAAAAATTCAAACTTTAAACTTGGTCTACATGACAACCAGCATGCAAGTAGGCCTTTATACTTGTCCCTCATGTGTCCCCTATGTAATTTGGAGCTTCACACACAGGTACGGTGCGTTCCGGGGCCCTAGGGCACCCCAAATGCATAGCAACGGCCCGTACAGTCGTGTGTACGCTCCGTCTCACTATGGGTGTTCTCGCGTATGCATACTCATGGTGGTACGGACCGTACCCACGCCTGTACGCTCACTATCACTATGAGTACGCATACGCGAGAACACCCATAGTGGTACGGAGCGTACACACGCGTGTACGGCCCGTCTCACTATGGGTGTTCTCGCGTATGCGTACTCATGGTGGTACGGACCGTACCCACGCCTGTACGCTCACTATCACTATGAGTACGCATACGCGAGAACACCCATAGTGGTACGGAGCGTACACACGCGTGTACGTCCCGTCTCACTATGGGTGTTTTCGCGTATGCGTACTCATGGTGGTACGGACCGTACACACGCCTGTACGCTCACTATCACTATGAGTACGCATACGCGAGAACACCCATAGTGAGACGGACCGTACACACGCCTGTACGCTCACTATCACTATGGGTGTTCTCGCGTATGCGAACCCATAGTGATACGGACCGTACACGCGTGCGTACGCTCACTATCACTATGGGTTCACATACGGCAGCACTCCCATAGTGATAGGGAACGTACACAGGCCCTCTGAGCGAAAGTACGGTGCCTTTCACACATCACAGTGGTGACAGGCAGCACACAGGAAGGAATAGGGCTGACATACTTGTCCATGGATGGACATCAAAGCATTGTCTGGGCAGTACTACATGTATGGGGCACAGGTGTGAAAGGCTGTGATGTGGCACATTACTCCTGAGTGGAGAAGGCACCAGATGTATGATGAGATGTGTACACATGTAATGTGTGACGGTGCAATGTGTGCCAGGCATGCCCTTGACTCCTTTGACATGTGTGCATGTCGTACTGCACACTTGGGATGAGCGTCACTGGCATGGCACGGACAACAACACACGCAAGTGTCCCCTGAGGCCCGGTACAGGGGTTACCACACCTGACATGTCACTACCCACGGTGCACGATGTGACTATGTTATGTATGTGTGGGGGGTTCCCATTAGGTTGATGTTGGAGCTCCCTCAAAAGCAGCAGCTGTTGCAGCAACCCCCATGTGTCTGTGTGTAGATTGACATGGCACACTGTTCCGCACACCATGGCACATGTGGTATTGGATGTGAGGTGCGTATGTATGCATGGGACACGGAGTGGCGTAACAAGGACATGTCTGCATCCTCTCTATGAATGTGTGGTGAGTCATCACATGCACACCTTCATGGCAAGGTGTGTGGGCTGTCCTAGTGTAATGTCATGTGACCTGTGGCTCTAGTGTTCCGCTACTAGTCTCTGCAATAGACATCCTACTTCTGCTGATGTGTGGATGTATGTCACTCCTGTCTTGCGTCTGGCTGTTCACTTACACTGGGACACAGCTAATCCCATACCATGGCATGTGGAGGTTCTCAATCTCCGTGTGTAGCTTGGTCTTGGTAGGGGTGTCACCTGGCAGCCATACGTGTCCAGGGCATGTGGCACATACCTGACTCCGTATGTAGCATATGTGTATTGACAGATTAACATGTGCTCAGTACTAATGAATTGTTGTTGTGGTGCACTCACTCTTCCTTGTCACTTCCAAATTACTGCAGAGCGCCGAGTCTTCACCGACCAATTCCGGACTTGGCTGCCATGCGGGAGAATGACTGTATCCGGTGCTACCGCTTCCCCAACGGTTGATTCTGGAGTTGACGGCGAGACTGGTACCACACCTGCAACCGCTGCACAGGTATCCTACGGCACTGACACCCAAGCTGAAGGTAATGGCAGCCCTACATTTTCTTGCCACGGGCACCTTTCAAAATACCATAGCTCATGTTGGTGGCATGTCCCAGAGCATGTTCTGCCGTGTGCTGCATGATTTCTTAGAGGCCATGTTGATTCACCTGGATGACTTCATCCATTTCCCAACCCATGCAATGTTGACTGGGGTCAAGTGTGGGTTCTATGCCCTGGGAGGGATGCCCCATGTCATTGGGTCCATAGATGGGACACATGTGGCTTTGGTACCACCACAGGCACAGGAGGTAGCGTACAGGAATCGCAAGCACTACCACTCCATCAATGCCCTTGTGGTGTGTCTGTCCAACATGGTGATTTCACATGTCTGTGCTCGTTTTCCAGGATCAGCACACGATGCCTACATCATGAGGCGTAGCAGGATGCCTGAAATGATGACGCAGCTGCGCAACGAACGAGCATGTGTTGTTGGTGGGTACAGTCTGTCTGTCCTGTATCTTGCGTAGACTTCCAGCACGACCGCTTCTCCTGTCCTACTTATGTCCATGTGGTTTCTATGTAGGGGACGCTGGCTATCCCAACATGCCATGGCTGATCACACCTCTCCGCAACCCCATCACGCCGGCCCAGCTCCGCTACAACACCGCCCATGGCTGGACAAGGCGAGTGATAGAGAGGACGTTTGGCCTCCTAAAGAGCCGATTCCGATGCCTCCACAAGACCGGCGGCGTCCTCCCATATGCCCCGGCGAAGGTCTGCAAAATCTTCATGGTCTGCTGCATGCTGCACAACATGGCAGTTGAGAAAGCTGTGCCACTCATCCTGGATCAAGATGATCAGGACCATCCACCCGTGGAGGACGAAGGGCTTGGCAATGGGGCTAGTGATATGGAGGACGTGGTTCCGCAAGAGGACATCCGGACTCGGCTCATATGCGACTTCTTTGCTTAGTGGTGAGTACCAGTGTCTGTGTGTGCACGCATTGGTCCCCGTGTGGCATGTGTTGCGATGTGTGTGTCCATCTGCATGTATGGCACGTGAGTCAGAGGTGTGTGTGGATGTGTCACTGGAGTGATGGTGGCAGTGATGTGTATTTCCCCAGTCATAATTGTGACCTGGCATGTTGTCATCCTTACATGTGTCGAGTACATGCACATGCAAGTGGCTGTGCTTTTTGTGGCTGACTTCTTGTGTCTCTCATATCCCCAGGTACTTGCACATGCCGACTGCTGGTTGCATTGTTGTGGCACTGCTATTCCTCATGGACACGTCATCGTGTGCTGACTCAGCGTTACATGCACGGACAAGTTTGGAAGTCTCCTTAGGGTAAGGGATGCATCAGGGGTGTATTGGGTGTGGCAGTTTTTCACGATGTATGCACACTGCCCCTGTCGATGTTTGGTTCCTCTGCAGACATGTCGCATCACCATGGTACACATTACATGCAGCTGGGTACACCTGAATAGATGGTCAGACTTGTTGACAGTCATCAGTGATGGGATTGTGGAATGTGATGATGGCATCAATGTGTGTTACACTGCCCTCGGACACATACGGTTTGCCTTGGCTTGACATGCTGTGGGACTTCCACATCAGCGGATCAATGGTGTATGGCAGTCTCTCCGTGAGCAGCAGGGGGTGTTTAGCTGTTAGCCGACACTTGTGTGCCAGTCCCATGGCTATCACGCATTTGGGCTGCAGAAGGGGGGTTCCAGTGTTGGACCCACATGTTACTCCACATTACCCGTTCATGTGTACTCCGAGTTGCCTCTGCAATCCCGAATACATGACTAATAAACGTGTCCCTATGCCTCCAAGGTGCCTCTTCTCAGTCAATGCTGGTGTGTTGCCACGGTGCATCCGGCATGTCTGGCATGGTTTTCCGTGATAGTGTCTATGTGTCTATGTGTCGAGTAGCAAGATGCAAGCTGTTTGTGTGGGATTAGACTGTGTATTGTGCATGTAGTCCATGACTGTGTGGGTATTGTGACATGTGCCATCCCCATGCATCCCACGTTGGCCAGGCCACCATTCACTGCATCCACCTGACTCAAGCTTGCAGGACATGGTTCTGCCACCTGTCCACACATACCTGGGTGCCCCCCAGGACACTCCACATGATCCCTGACCTCTGCGCATGGCTGTAGCTGTACTCAATATGTCTGTCGGCACGGTTGTGCGGCCACCCCCTCAGCTGGTTGGGCCCATCACGGGTGTGTATGGTGCTCCATGTCTGTCTTGCCTACTACAATGTGACCCATGTATGTCCTGTGCCAGACTCAGGCCCCAGGGTGTGGATGGTTGAAGTCAAATGAGAACTCGGGCATAGTTAGACTTTACAAGACACATGTAAGGTAATAATGCAATCAGTAGGCATCTTCTCTTTATGGTGTGACTTTTTATTTTGGTTGGGGTAGGGGGGGGGTTGACATGAGGGGCTTTCCGGGTGTGTGGAATCCAAAGTTCACTAGGGGAGTTGGTGTCCTTGCCATTTGAAATCCTCAGAGTCCATGCCACAGTCTTTGTCAACATTGGTCAGACAGTGACCAGCAAGTCCATGTGGCAGAGAATGTCTTTTGATGCTGTGCTGCTGTTGCTCCAGTGGGCCAGGTGCCAGGCGAGGTGTCCTGGGAGATGGTTCTGTGGCGCTGACCCTCACGGTCTTTTCCGTGGACGACCCGCCCTCCTGCGGGGACCCTCAGAAGCAGGCCGTGACGATGTTTGGGATGCTCCGTCGGATGTCTCCTCCTCCTCCTCATCCCTCCCTGTGGGTGGTGATGTTCTACGCCTGATGGCACAGGGAGGGTTGCCCATGTTGTCGGCCATCCGACGGAGTGTACTGTGAATTCCCGTGAACACCGTCACGAGCTCAGCCTGTCTGTCCTCCATCCGCCGTTGGTGTCGCAGTAGACAGGCATGTTGCTCCGCATGTTGCTGGGCCTGCTGGGTCTTCATCTCATCGAGGGTCCCCTTCATCTCATTGAGGGTGGACACAACCTGGCCCATGCCCGTGGTGTCCTGCCGGTATGTGTCCAGGATGTTACGGACATGGGAATATACCGGTTCCCCAGCCAACAGGTCAGGCTCGCGCCTCCGCCGTCCTCCACTCCCACCACCCCTGCCCACTTGCACCTGGCATGCCCTTGTGGGCACATCAGGTCTCCGGGACCCCTGAGGGGTGGCATTGGCGGTGTCGCCTGCCTCCTCCTGGGTGCCCGGGACACCGTGTCCCTCCTGGCCAGCCTGGCTGCATTGTGGTGTTGGGGCAGGGATCCTGGGTGTCTCCTGGGATGTGGCAGGAGTGAGGGTGGTGGTTGGCCCAGTTGTACCTGACGCTGGTGCTGCAGGTGGTTGGACACCAGAGGGGCCAGGTTGGTCGGGGTCGGGTTCGTCCACAGAGTGGTGAGAGTCGTCGCTGCCGGTGGCTCCGTCATCCTGCCGAGCCGGGTCCTGTGAGTCTTCCCCCCCAGTGTTGGGGGGTGATCCACGACGTTGACCTGTGTGTGAGAGAGACAATGTTAATTTTGTTCCATGCAACATCCATGTTTCATTGGTTTCTAAGTTGGCGCATTTCCTCTGGAAATTTGGATATGTCTTGCATTCCACTCACAGTGCACTTGCGCATGGGTATGTCCCTTGGGCACAGCTTTAGCGACTTTACCTATGTGTGGCACAGTCTTACTTGCTGCGTCAATTGTGACTGCAGTCAGCAGTGGAGTGGGCAGGTGTGGAGAGCCATGCATTGGCGCCTTCCGTGTTGCACTGTACGTGGGCACATGGAGTGGTTCCACACACTTAGATAATGCAGGTAGCTGTCGTTGTGCTTGTGCACAGGTTGTGACATGGCCCTGTGTTTAGCCATGGAGAAGAGGGGGGGTTCTGGCACTGGCCACCCTTGTCTACATGCACGCAGTCCACCTGCTGACGAGCAGACATTCCCACACCCCACAAGGCTGATTTGCTCTCCCTGTGTGTCCCTTTCTCGCTCCCTCTCTGTCCCCCTCTCCCTCCCTCTGTGTGTCAGCCTCCTCCCTCTGTCTGTCTCCCTGTGTCTCCCTCCTTCTCTGTCCCCCTCTCCCTCCCTCCGTGTGTCAGCCTCCTCCCTCTGTCCGTCTCCCTCTGTCTCCCTTTCTCCCTCCTCTGTCAACCTCCTCCCTCTGTCCGTCTCCCTCTGTCTCCCTTTCTCCCTCCCTCTGTCAGCCTCCTCCCTCTGTCCGTCTCCCTCTGTCTCCCTTTCTCCCTCCCTCTGTCAGCCTCCTCCCTCTGTCCGTCTCCCTCTGTCTCCCTTTCTCCCTCCCTCTGTCAGCCTCCTCCCTCTGTCTCCCTTTCTCCCTCCCTCTGTCAGCCTCCTCCTTATGTCCATCTCCCTCTGTCTCCCTTTCTCCCTCCCTCTGTCAACCTCCTCCCTCTGTCCGTCTCCCTCTGTCTCCCTTTCTCCCTCCCTCTGTCAGCCTCCTCCCTCTGTCCGTCTCCCTCTGTCTCCCTTTCTCTCTCCCTCTGTCAGCCTCCTCCCTCTGTCCGTCTCCCTCTGTCTCCCTTTCTCCCTCCCTCTGTCAACCTCCTCCCTCTGTCCGTCTCCCTCTGTCTCCCTTTCTCCCTCCCTCTGTCAGCCTCCTCCCTCTGTCCATCTCCCTGTGTCTCCCTCCCTCTCTGTCCCCCTCTCCCTCCCTCCCTCTGTGTGTCACCCTCTGTCACCTCAGCCCAGCTTCCTGGGCACACACTGTTAGCAGATCTTTGAATGGCCCTTGGATTGTTGATGTGAGTTTGTTTGTGATCTCCAGGCACCCATTGGGTGTAGTGTCTGTGTCTGCGCTGCTGCTGTGGTGGTGTGTGCTGCCACTCTTTCACAGTGTTGGCTGTTCATTAGCTGCTGTCATGTGCAAAAAGTGCCTTCACCCCCATGTCTTAATGCAAGGCGTCCGCCATTTGCTGGCAAGTCTTTCCTGTGTGGGGACACACTGTTTGTCTGGCTGTGACCTAGGCCATATGGGCAGAGGGCATTGTTGTCTGCTTCTGAGTTGCACTATGTGATTTTTGGGGCCCACACTCCCGCCATCCGGGTTACCGTGTCTTGTGTTAGTGTTTTCTGTGGCCTGTGACTTGACATTGTCCAGCTGGGTGCATGGGGCATGGTGGCGCTAGTGGCATGTGCGTGTTCATGGAGTGTGGTTGAGTCATGCGATAGCTTGGTGTGGTTGCGTGCCTGTTTGTGAGTTTGGTTGTGGATGACGTTCCCCCCATGTGAGGTGAGTTGTTTGTGTACTCACCCGGGTCTCGGAGTCCTTCTAATCTGTCCACTGCCACCACCGGCAGTATGGCCATCACCCTCTCCTCCCAGGGATGGTAGTGTACGGGTCTGCGGGCCGGCTCTCCTCCAGTGACGTTGGCCTAGTTGTGTTCGTCCGTCATTTTGGCTCTGACCCTCCTCCGCAGATCGTACGACCTGGCTTGGCATTCATGCCTGGTCCTTCTGGTGTCCGCAACAGCATTCACAGCATCGACGATGGTCTGCCACATGGATGTTTTTTCAGAAATGCTGGTCTGTCTGACCAATGTTCCAAAGAGGTGTGGCTCAACTCTGAGGATTTCTTCGACAAGGACCTCCAACTCTCGGCTAGTGAACTTTGGATTCTTGTTAGTGGGCATGGTGAGGGGTGTGGGTGTGAATGGGGGGGGGTGTGGATGGTTGTGGGTGTGTGGGTGAGGTTGTGCAGGTGTGTGTGTGAATGTGATGTGGGGGTGTTTGTGAAGGTGTGTGTGTGAAGGTGTGCAAGTGTAAGGTGTGGTCAAGCTTCTAGTATGGTGCTGTAGGTTGTCTGTGGGGTCTGGCAGCAGTGAGTCTGTTGCAAAGGTTCATGGTTTGTGTGTGTGGGCCCTTTTTATTGGTCCATTGGTGGGTGTGGCTGTGTTTGAAGTTTGGGTGGGTGTGTTATAAGGAGTGGTTGTGTTTTGGGCCTCTGTTTTGGATTTTGGCAGTTGCAGGTCAGTGATTGTGCTGTTTTTGAGCTTGTTGGACATGTTTAGTGGCTTTGTGCCATTCGAATGGTGTATTCTTGTGTTGTTTTGCTTTGTCCTGGTTGTGTATGTGCGTTTTTAACGTGTGTACGGTGTGCACTTCCGCCATTTGGTTGTACAGTGCTGTCCTTGTGTCTGGCTTGGTACGACTCGTACATGCGTGATGTTGTGTGAAGGTGCTGGTGTTGGGGCCTGGGGTACGCTCCATACGTCCGCGGGTGAGGGTACGGTTCGTACATACACGGGGGTACGACACGTACACGGGTGGGGGTACGACTCGAACGTACACCGGTGTACATACACGGGTGGGGGTGCGACACGTACACGGGTGTACATACACGGGGGTACGACACGTACACGGGTGTACATACACGGGTGGTGGTACGACACGTACACGGGTGTACATACACGGGGGGTTCGACACGTACAGGGGTGTACATGCACGGGGGTGACGACTCGAACGTACACGGGTGTACATACACGGGTGGGGGTACGACACGTACACGGGTGTACATACACGGGTGGGGGTACGACACGTACACGGGTGTACATACATGGGGGTTCGACACGTACAGGGGTGTACATACACGGGGGTGACGACTCGAACGTACACAGGTGTACATACACGGGTGGGGGTACGACACGTACACGGGTGTACATACACGGGGGTTCGACACGTATAGGGGTGTACATACACGGGGGTGACGACTCGAACGTACACGGGTGTACATACACGGGTGGGGGTACGACACGTACACGGGTGTACATACACGGGGGGTTTGACACGTACACGGGTGTACATACACGGGTGAGGGTATGACACGTACACGGGTGTACATACACGGGGGGTTCGACACGTACAGGGGTGTACATACATGGGGGTGACGACTCGAATGTACACGGGTGTACATACACGGGGGGTTCGACACGTACACGGGTGTACATACACGGGTGGGGGTACGACACGTACACGGGTGTACATACACGGGGGTTCGACATGTACAGGGGTGTACATACACGGGGGTGACGACTCGAATGTACACGGGTGTACATACACGGCGGGTTCGACACGTACACGGGTGTACATATACGGGTGGGGGTACGACACGTACATGGGTGTACATACATGGGGGGTTCGACATGTACAGGGGTGTACATACACGGGGGTGATGACTCGAACGTACACGGGTGTACATACACGGGTGGGGGTACGACATGTACACGGGTGTACATACACGGGTGGGGGTACGACACGTACACGGGTGTACATACACAGGGGGGTTGGACACGTACAGGGGTGTACATACACGGGGGTGATGACTCGAACATACACGGGTGTACATACACGGGGGGTTCGACACGTACACGGGTGTACATACACGGGTGGGGGTACGACACGTACAGGGGTGTACATACACGGGGGTTTGACACGTACAGGGGTGTACATACACGGGGGTGAGACTCGAATGCACGGGGGCTGGGGGGGGTCAGCGCGTACGTACAGGGGCTGGGGGGGTCGGCGCGTATGTATGGGGGCTGGGGGGGGTCAGCACGTACATACGGGGGCTGGGGGGGGTCAGCGCGTATGCGGGCACATGTCTCCATGGTTGCTATGGGAGTTCGGTGCGGACGGTGTTTTTTCCATACGGTTGTAACATCGGACGCACGGGATGGATCGTAATTCCGCGGTCGGACTTCACTTTTCACATTTGTACGGTAAATCGTCCGTGGACACATTTTCCGACCCGAGGACGTGTGGGGAATAATTCCCAATGCGATTCGTATGGACTTTTTACCATGCGAATCGTAATTGGCAGTTTGTACGGCACTTGTACGATTCGTACGGTAAAAAGACCGGATACGAGTCGTACGGGGAATTTTTTTACCGGATCGTGATCGGCACCACAGTGATTTGACCAGAATCACAGAATGTTGAGCTGAAGCAGAATCTCCAACCTGGTTCCCCAGTTGCAAAGTCTGCAGCTCTGGAAGTAAAACCACATCCTCTCTCCTAGGTGCAACATTTAATCAAGTGGTCAACTGGATAAAAAAAACATAAAGAATACAAATAATTTAAAAGTTCTTTGTCGCTATTTGAAAACTCAGAAAATATGTCCTCATTTTAGTTTTTTAGAGCACTAACCATAATTTTGATGCAAATAAGACCCTCTCATATATGTAATTTCTAAAGGAAATGCTCTAGGTATTACAGTTTTGATTACATCAAGATGACGTCAGGCGTTCCACACTTTTGTAATAAATATAGAATGTTAGCAGTCTAGTTGTTCATTGGGATACTGTTGAGAGGCAGAGGCCAGGGGCACGGACTCTGAAAATTGAAGGCAGGTAGGAGAGTGCAGAGGCAACAATTTGACCACACTGGGCAGGCAGGAAGGGCAGTGGCAGCACAACAGACTACGGAGGGCAGTGGAAAGGGGGGCAGGGGCAACAAACCAACAATACAGGACTGGCAAGAGAGGTTGTGGCAATGTAATAGACCATTGTGGGCAGAAGGAAGAGGCAGTGGTAGTACAACCATACATGCCAACAGACCCGTTTCAGCCAGGAAACGTCCAATGTTTTTAAGCTCAAATGGGCTTTATTTGATCTGTCTCCTGTCTACAATCTCCTCTTTTTCAATGTAACTCAAAGGGGAAAATCAATACCCCAGCTTTTTTTCAAAATCTCCCTCTTACCAAGTTGAAAATGTTCGCAAGTATGGTACATTGGATCATGGGAGGCAGGAGGAATTGGGGTAGGGACATGGACTTGAATATCAGAGGACAGGAGGGATATGGATAGGTGCACCAAACTGACCCTACAGGGCAGGCATCAGGGTTTGCAGCAGCACAATACACCATACAGGGCATGCGGGACGGGAGTGCAGCACAACAATCCATAGAAAGCAATAGGGAGGGGAGAGGACCATGCACATGGACAACAGAGAACAGAGGGGAAAGAGGCAATGGTAGCTAGCTGACCATAATGGACAGACAGGAGAGAAAGCTGCAGCATAACAGACCATAAAGGGCAGGAGGGACGGATCAGGGGCATTACAATGGAACAGACAAGTTAGGAGGGAGGGAATAGGGGTCTGCACATGGAAAAAGAAGGCTGGGGGCAAGGGGGCAGGGCAGGAGCAGCATGATGACCATGGAGTTCAGGCAGGATGGGCACTAGAAACAAGACACACCATGGAGAGCAACAATGAGACTATGATGGCATACACACAGACCATGGAGGGAAGGTGGGAGGGGGTCAGGGGCAGCTAGCTGACCACACAGGGAAGGTGGGAGGGGCCATGGCAGCACAGAAGACCATGCATGGCAAGCGGGAGGGTTAGTGGCAGCACAATGGCTATGATGGGCAAGAAGGAGGGTGCAGGGGTATGCACAAAGGACCATGGAGGATAGAAGGGAGGGTCAGGACCTGGGCACAGACAAGAGAGTTCAGGGGAAGGGGCCTCACAACAGACCGCGCGGGGCAGGCAGGAGGAGAAGTTGCAGCACAACAGACCAGGGAGGGCAGAAGGGTGTGGCAGTAAAATGGATCATGGAGGACAGGAGGAAGGGGCTAGGGGCATGGCATGTGGACAGGCAGGGTGGAGGTGGCAGGGACAGGTTACAGTCATCTGACAATGCTAGGCAGGTGGGAGGGGAGTGGCAGCTCAACAGAACACTCAGAGTAGATAGGAGTGGCAGGTCCATGGAACATGGTGGGCAAAAGGGATGGAGCAGGGGCATGCACAAAGACATCGTAGAGCAGGGGGAAGGAGAATAGGGGCAGCAAGCTAAGCACAGAGGCTAAGCAGGAGGTCAATGATGGGCCATAGAATTGGGCAATGGAGGGCAGGAGGAGTAGACTGGTACATCATGCTAAATGGAGGGCAGTGGCAGCACATAAGACCATGCATGGCAGAAGGGAGGAGGCTAGTTCATGGATTCAGACAACAGAGGATAGGGAGGAGGTGGATGGGGCAGCAAGCTAACTGTTCAGAGAAGGTGGGTATTAGGAACTTTATTGTTTTTAAAATGTGTGTCTGTGCGAACTACTCAAAATATGAACAGGTATGCAGCATAATCTCACTCTTATTCAGGAAGAAGAGGACGTTTGTGACTGTGACTCCGGGCTCACTAGGCAGAAACACCCCCTGACCCTCCACCCCCCAGCGCAAAATGTAATGCCCGTGAAAAGGGTAGGTGGACGCAGTGTTA
This sequence comes from Triturus cristatus, assembly GCF_964204655.1. Classification (NCBI taxonomy): domain Eukaryota; kingdom Metazoa; phylum Chordata; class Amphibia; order Caudata; family Salamandridae; genus Triturus; species Triturus cristatus. The sequence continues at coordinate 1,294,994,096 of NC_140590.1, forward strand.
TATAGAACATAGTCCTGAGAGCACAATTGAAAATGAAAACTAGATATAGTATATGGTATAAACTATGCACCAAAAAGTGTGATATAAGATGAACCGGGGCGTGAAATATAATATGCAATACATTGTGCGCAATGACAGATTCATTGGAGAGCGCGAAATAGCACAGGCACTAGCGTGTGCTATGCGATATGCGCCTTGGAGTGTAATATGCACAGGGCAGTGTTGTGTAACCTAACTAGTCACTAAAGTTGTAATATAAAATATGTGCTGGGGAGTGTATCGTTGCATATGCACTGTGACAAAGATATGGATCCCAGATTGTAATATGTATTGCAAAGCGCTGTGCGTTATAACATAGGCATCGAGGAAGGCACGTTAGATGGGGCAATATAACCCATGTGAAGGCAAGTGTGGCATGACATATTCACGGAGAGGTGTTACAGTGCACATGGGCTAGAGAGTGTCATAGCATACGCACTAGCTGGTGGAATACAACACAGAGGTGTGTGGCACTAGGCGGGCACTGGTGGGTGTAACACAGCATTGGGCTCATCCAGGAGCACACTGTGACTCTCAAGTGAGGTTTGTCTCCTTTCCAGAGAGTAAAATTAAAAGTATTACACATCCGGCGGTGGATGTGTGTTTTGTTAACTGTCAGGGGGGTTTCTTGCATAGTTTGGTCGAATTTTTGTCGAATCCCCTATGAATGGCTTGGTGTGCGTGTGTATTAAATGTGCCCGTCAATAGCTACCCATGTTTGTATAAATAAACGACAAGGGTGTCTACTTGGAGAGTACCCACCGGCGTGGGCGCCGGGATTAGGCACGGTAGGGCGTCAGACACGTCAGAGCTTCACTAGCGGTGTAAATACATTCCACGTGGATTCATTCTATGCATAGTCGCCTTTTAATGAATATCACACAAATCGTCATGGTGATAGGTACATACGGTCTGTCCAGCATGTCCTAGCTGTTTCTATAAATATATATTTTTTTAAATACTAAAAAACAAATGTCGGCCCCGGGGGATGGGGTCCCCGGGGCCATAAGTGGCCTGAGGAGGGGGCAACGCAGCCCCCCTCCTAAAGAATAAAAAAAAAAAGGCCATGACCCGGGGGTTGGAGTCCCCTGGACCGATTAAGGCCTTGGGAGGGCCAAATTAATTTTTTTCAACAAAAAAAATTAGGGTGCAGGCCCTGGGGGATGGGGTCCCCAGGGCCAATAAATTAGAAAAAGAAGGGGGGCCACACAGCCATCCTTCTTAAAAAAATTAAATAAATAAAAGACCGGCATCCCGCCAGAGGCCACGTCCCCTCCTTGCAGCACTCTGCAAACACGCCCCCTGGCCATTTGTAAGTTGGGGAATTAATTCCCCTTCAATACTGAGGGTCCCTGAGGGCCAACTAGCCCAACAGGTATCTCCAGTATGCGCCAGGGAGCTGTGTTGCTGACAGGTGTTCTGAGCCCATGCCCCTTTTTACACCTCTATGCAACGCAGCTCTGTGGCGCTTACTGGAGGTACCTAGTGGGCTAGTTTGACCCTAGGGACCCTTAGGATTCAAGGGGACTTAATCTCACAACTTAGAACGGCCACAGGGCGCGTTTACACAGTGGTGAAGGGAGGGCACGGGGCCTGAGGTGACGTGTACAAACACGCCCTGTGGCGTGTTTTAAGAGGTAGTTTTAATCCCCTGCCCTATTATATACTAGGGGCTTACAGAGGAGGTCATGCTAATCACAGGGGGACCCCAATGCATAGTGTTCCCTAGTGTATGTAGGTGTTTTCACTGTATTCTGAGTGTCTTTTAACATAGCACTGGCTCTAGGAATGGTTAGTCAGACTCGGTTACCACCTGTATCCGTCTAAAAAAGTTGAGGGTACAGGATGATTTTGCAACAAGGCATCTTTCTGCTCTTCTGTTTGTTCTTTCTGCACATTATCCTTCTTCCTGCACTTTTCTTCGTCTTTGAGGACTTCTGTTGCTTCTTTTTGCATTTCTTTTTTTCTTTCTGTGCGTTTTTTCTTCTTTCTTCACATGTCCTATCTCTGTAGGCATAGTTAGAAACTACCATTTAAAAAACCTTTGAAATTCACTGAAAAAACCATAGGTTTCAGGCACGTTATATTTACGAATTAGCATTTAAAAAACCTTAAAAATTCACTGAAAAAACCATAGGTTTCAGGGGCGTTATAGTTAGCTGGACTTTTCACTCGTATAAATCCATTGAAATTCCCCCGTTATAGTTAGTTCAGCTAACTATAACTCGCGCGCCCGGAATGCACTGCTGATGACGTCACATATTACATCACTCATGACATCACTGATGACATCACTGATGACATCATCCTTGTGATAGAGTGGCAGACCTCCTCTCCCCCTAATATAACCTTTGATACACACATTCAAAAATAGAAACTAAAATTTTCAAAACAATGGACATACCAATACCAGTTACAACAACCTATTCAGTAATTCTAAGATCCACATACACAGCCACTCATTCACCAACAGTCCTATACAGTCACTCATACATGTACTCACTCATCATATGTACTCATACACCTATACATCCTGTTACACAACGCCACTCATCCATAGAGTTACTCACACACATAGTCACTCATGCTAATAAAGAATCAAACATCCATTTACTTGCATGTACAGTTATACACACACCACCACACTGTCAGGTACTGTCAGGTTTGTTAGTAGCCCAAGAATACCCACAGCCACTAACCTACCACTTGTGACCAGCAGAGACAATGGTAGTTGAACAGTTCCCCCAATTCCTCCGAACGCTATCCCCAGCAGAGGACGGAGACCCACCTGCGTGAGACAGAGCCCCGGGGAAAAAAGGGAAGGGGATAAAATAACAAACAAACTGTGCTCCTTCGTTTTCTGTAGGGTCTGGTCAAGGACACTGGGAATCCTCTTGAAGGAGAAGAACCTGCAGGTAAGGGAATGAGAAAACACAACAGTGGTAGGAACACTTTAACTAACCGTCGTAAGCGTACCCTCCCCAACTCCTATGTCATCTCACCAAAACTTTATGAAAGCCATTACCTAGGCTTTACCTTCAATCACACATCTGAAAAGGGGTAGCGGGGTCAAATGGAAGACCAGGAGGCTTCCTCACTGGAAAGATTTCACTGTGGAAAGGCAGAACTCCTCTTCAAGGGCACGGATACCTCTCCGCAATCCCCAGATGACTAGACATTCTACCACAAAGTCTCCAAGGTGTCCACGAGAACAACGTTAATCCTGGACTGGAACGACACCGAAGGGACTGATTGCCCTCTAGTGTCGAATACCAGTATTTAGGGGGCACTGCTAAAGGAAAAGAAAAGATAGATACGCCTACCGCGTATTGGAAATAATGCGTAGCCCCTGATAACCGCTGTCCGAAAGTGTCAGTGGGCTGATTGACTCTCAGCCGATGCTTGAGCACTGTTCCAAAATGTCACGGGCTGCATCAGTGGTGCGCTCCGGCGTCGGCCGTACGCATCGCATTAGGCACTGGGCGGGAACTAACAAGTCGCGCTAGCGGGAGAAATGTTCCGTAGTTGCTAGCGCGATCGGAATTTAAACGGAAGTAACGGTACAGGATGGAAGCACGCCAGCTTTCCCCTATTACCTGTACCGTGGGTTGAATCGTTCTCTGGGCATTGGGAAACGGCTTCAGGTGAAGTTTCTTCAGGAAACGGCACTGGAGCGATGCTGCAAGGTCTTCACGCTGGGATCTGGCGGGGAGCACCATCTGCCATGATGGTAGCTTCAACAATGAGATTGTCAAGCACTTTCTGCTTCCGGAGGAGGGGCTTATGAATGGTCTGCCTTCTGACTCGCCCCTCTGCATTCTGGGAATTGTAGTTCGCGGTTCTTTTCTTGTATCTAAGCCCTAGTGTGGGTGTATGCTTCCTGCGGTGAACTATCTGTCTTCCGGCTCTCAGGTAAGTGATCGCTACACACACTTACTTCTACAGAAACTTACACATACTTAGTCTTTTAAACAATCACTTATAGAAACACATACTTATTCATACAGGAACTCTTTCAATCTCTCACTCTCACATATACTTACTTAAATACACCAATAGTCACATATACTAGTTTAAAACATATGTTATTACTCATAAAGACACTATTGAGACAGTCCTTCACTCACTAACACACTCATGCACACACTCATCCACCCATACAGTCCTGCACACATGCTGTCTTCAACACATACAAACAGTGAGTCACTCATTCATGCACCTATGCACTACGTAATACCCCTCACCGAACCATACAGACACTCAGAGACTCATACTGATACTCAAAAAACCAACTAATAACCTATATAGACACTCATGTAGCTACTCACCAACCCATGCGCCACTTATACACAAAGTGAGAGACTGATACAGATATTTACATATTTAAACATTACTCACTAAGCCATGTAGTTACTAAGATACACTTAATCAGTCAGTTATACAATCAATTTTTCAAAAACAAATCATCCATTTAGACACTTATATACCCATTTATTCTTGCATCGACCTTGAGATATACATATATAAAACATATGTAATTTTCAGAAAAAACACACATTCACTGGATGATGTCATCAGTGATGTCATCAGGGATGTCATTTGAGATGTAATCAGTGATGTCATGAGTGATGTCACTGACCATGTCATGAGTGATGTAATATGTGACATCATCAGCAGTGGATTGCGGGCGCGCGAGTTATAGTTAGCTGAACTAACTATAACGGGGGAATTTCATTGGTTTTGTACGAGTGAAAAGTCCAGCCAACTATAACGCCCCTGAAACCTAAGGTTTTTTCAGTGAATATTAGATAGTTATAGTTAGGACCGTGTTTCCATAGGAAATCGGAAAATTCTATTTTGAATAACTTTGGCGCCGGTTGACGAATCCTCGCAAAATTTTCAAAACTAATGGGGCGCTCCGCTCAGCTCCTACCCTGAAAGTCTCGGGGTGATTCGTCAAGCGGGGCCGAGAAAAAAGGGGGGTCCCAAAACGCGTTTTCCTCATGCATTTTCCCATAGGACCTTTAGTCAAAGGTACCACCCGAACGGCTGAACAGAATTACTTGAAATTTGGCAGAGAGGTAGTCAGGGAAGAGCCTTTTGCATATATGGAGTCAATCTGTTCAGTAGTTCCTGAGAAAATTGCATTTAAAAGCACATACATATCTATAGCCACGCACCGTGCGCGCACCCTAACGTGCGCGAGCGTAATTCTGATTGGTGGTTACATGTCAGTCAACGTTCGAATCGGTCGAAATCAGGAAGTGTCGGCCGCCATTTTGTTTGTTGTGGGTGCGAGAGTGAAAAAGAGAGGTGGCAAACGTGAAAAGGGGGCAGGGTAGAGAGTTCCTGACCCCCTAGCCTTTGTCAGGGGGTCCCTAAAGAACCCCGAAGGGGTGAAAAAAAAATGTTTTTTTTTTTTTAAATCGCGGGGTGCGCGCACGGTGCACGCACGTTGAAAAACCATTAACATTTTTTTTTTCTTTTAAATTGGCATTTAAAAAAACGTACAAATTCACTTAAAAAACCATAGGTTTCAGGCGCATTATAGTTAGGAATTAGCATTTAAAAAACCTTGCAAATTCACTTAAAAAACCATAGGTTTCACAGATGTTATAGTTAGGTGGACATTTCACTCGTAAAAAACCAATGAAATTCCACCGTTATAGTTAGTTCAGATAACTATAACTCGCGCGACCGCCACTCTATCACAAGGATGATGTCTTCAGTGATGTCATGAGTGATGCCACTGACCATGTCGTGAGTGATGAAATATGTGACGTCATGAGCACTGGATTGCGGGCACACGAGTTATAGTTATCTGAACTAACTATAACGGTGGAATTTCATTGGTTTTTTACGAGTGAAATGTCCACCTAACTATAACATGTGTGAAACCTATGGTTTTTTTAAGTGAATATATATATATATACATACATATATGAACATATATAATCTGCATATCTATATAAATACAAATATAAATGCATGCATACATATACATATACATATATGCTTACATATGCATGTTATGTACATGAAAATTTGAAAAACACTAATAAAAGCAAAGCTAAAAAGCAACCTAATTACAAACAGAATTGCTTTAACTTAAACGAGGGCGAGACCTATTGCATTTTCAATGCTTGTTTACTTTGGTTCCATCAAGAAGGCAATCAGATGTGTCACACATTTGCCATAAATTCTGAATGTTAGCACTCTAGTTGCTCATTAGATCACTGTTGTAAAGCTACTGCTCACCAGGGAAGTCTGCTGCTGGTATTGAAAGTGAATGTTTCAGTCTGCATGTCAGAATTTTTTATTGAAATAGAAGAGGATTTGAGAAGTCAAAATGTGCCCTAATTTTTCTTTCTGCAGCACTAATCATAATTTCTTTCGCAAAATGAACCCCCTCATTTTGTTCCTTTGCAAATTAACTGTTTTAAGTGTTACCACTTTATTCCAATCAAGATGGCTTCAGGTGTGCCATACTTTTGTCATAAGTAAGACTGTTAGAGCACTAGTTGTTCTTTAGAACACTCTGGGACATTCTGTCATTGGGCTATACTTGGGCTACATCTGGGTGATATTTATGCTACATTTGGGCTCTTTTGTCTTTGGTGGCCATCTTGGGAGACTTATTTGTTAGGAAGTTTCCTAATTTCCTCATTTACTACAGTCTCCTCAGTAGGAAATAGGTAGTTTTTTACTTTGATTTCATCAAGAAGGCATTCAGATATGTCACACATTTGCCATAAATTCAGAATGTTAGCACTCTAGTTGCTTATTAGATCACTGTAGTAAAGCTACTCAAAAAATGTGCCCTAATTTTTCTTTTTTCAGCACTAATCATACTTTCTATGGCAAAATGAACCCCCTCATTGTGTTCCTTTTAAATTAAACTACTCACTCTCTACTACTCACTCGCTACTACTCTCTACTGCTCCTCTTTACTACTCACTCTCTACTATTCACTCTCCTATTACTCTCTACTACTCTCTACTACTCTACCACTCACTGTCTACTACTCACTCTCTACTACTCTCTACTAGTCTCTCTCTACTACTCACTCTCTACTACTCTCTGCTGCTCACTACTACTCTCCACTACTCTCTACCACTCACTCTCTACTACTCACTCTCTACTACTCTCTCTCTACTATTCACTACTACTCACTCTACTACTCTCTACTACTCACTCTCTACTACTCACTCTCTACTACTCTCTAATTCTCACTCTCCACTACTCTCTACTACTACTCACTCTCTACTACTCTCTCTACTACTCACTCTATACTACTCTCTTTCTACTACACACTCTATTACTTGTTCTCTACTACTCACTATACTACTCACTCTCTACTACTAACTCTCTACTACTCCCTACTACTCACTCTACTACTCACTCTCTACTACTCTCTACTACTCACTCTCAATTACTCCACTACTCTCTACTACTACTCTCTACTACTCACTCTCTAGTATTCACTCTCTTCTACTCTCTACTACGTACTCTACTACGCTCTACTACTCTACCACTCACTGTCTGCTACTCTACTACTCACTCTCTACTACTCTCCCTCCACTACTCTCTCTCTACTACTCCCTCTCGACAGCTCACTCTACTACTCTCTACTACTCACTCTCTACTACTCTCTCTCTACTACTCACTCTCTACTACTCTCTACTACTCTCTCTACTACTCGCTCTACTATTCACCCTCTACTACTAACTCTCTACTACTCACACTCTACTACTCTCTACTACTCTCTCTAGTACTCACTCTCTACTACTCTCTGCTACTCACTCTACTACTCTCTACTACTCTCTACCACTCACTCTCTACTACTCTACTACTCACTCTCTACTACTCTCTCTCTACTACACACTCTCTACTACTTACTCTACTACTCTGTACTACTCACTCTCTACTACTCACTCTCCACTACTCACTCTCTACTACTCTACTACTCTCTACTACTCACCCTCTACTACTCACTCTCTACTACTCACTCTCTACTACTCTAATACTCTCTACTACTCTCTCTAGTACTCACTCTCTACTACTCTCTGCTACTCACTCTACTACTTTCAACCACTCACTCTCTACTACTCTACTACTCACTCTCTACTACTCTCTACTACTCTCTCTACTACTCACTCTCTACTAATCACTCTACTACTCTGTACTACTCACACTCTACTACTCTCTACTACTCACTCTACTACTCACTCTCTACTGCTCACTCTCTACTACTCTCTCTACTACTCACTCTCTACTACTCTCTACTACTCACTCTCTACTACACACTCTCTACTACTTGCTCTCTACTACTCCATACTACTCACTCTACTACTCCCTCTCTACTACTCCCAACTACTCACTCTACTACTCACTCTACTACTCTCTACTACTCACTCACTACTACTCCACTACTCTCTACTACTCACTCTCTACTACTCATTCTCTACTACTCTACTACTCCCTACTACTCCCTCTCTACTACTTACTCTCTACGACTCACTCTCTACTACTCACTCTCTACTACCCTCTACTACTCACTCTCTACTACTCTTTCTGCTACTCACTCTCTACTACTCTCTCTCTGCTACTCACTCTCTACTACTCACTCTCTGCTACTCACTCTCTGCTACTCATTCTCTACTACTCACTCTCTACTACTCACTCTCTACTACTCACTTTCTACTACTCTACTACTCACTCTCTGCTACTCTCTACTACTCACTCTCTACTACCCACTCGCTTCTACTCTCTACTACTCACTCTCTGCTACTCTCTACTACTCTCTACTACTCACTCTACTCTGTACACCCTATTACTCATCCTCTACTATCTCTCTCTACCTCTCTCTCTACTACTCTCTACCTCTCTACCGCTACCTATCTACCTCTACACCGCTACACCTCTACCTCTACACCGCTACACCTCTACCTCTCTCTACACGCACACATATGCACATATATATATGCATATGCATTTATATATATGTATGTGTAAATATATATATACATACATATATAAACATATATATATATATAATCTGCATATCTATATAAATACAAATATAAATGCATGCATACATATACATATATGCATACATATGCATGTTATGTACATGAAAGTTTGAAAAACACTAATAAAAGCAAAGCTAAAAAGCCACCTAATTACAAACAGAATTGCTTTAACTTAAATGATGGCGAGACCTATTGCATTTTCAATGCTTGTTTACTTTGGTTCCATCAAAAAGGCATTCAGATGTGTCGCACACTTGCCATAAATTCAGATTATTAGCACTCTAGTTGCTCATTAGATCACTGTAGTAAAGCTACTGCTCACCAGGGAAGTGTGTTGCTGGTATTGAAAGTGCATGTTTCTGTCTGGTTGTCAGAATTATTTTATGAAATAGAAGAGGATTTGAGAAGTCACTCAAAATGTGCCCTCATTTTTCTTTCTGCAGCACTAATCATCCTTTCTATGGCAAAATGAAACCCCTCATTTTGTTCCTTTTTAAATTAAATGTTTTAGGAGTTACCACTTTATTCCAATCAAGATGGCTTCAGGTGTGCAATATGTTTGTCATAAGTAGGACTGTTAGCGCTCTAGGTTTTCTTTAGAACACTTTGGGAAGCTGCAGTAGAACACAAAGGAATCAACTGACAGTCTCTGCCCTTGGTGGATGTACATGTTTTACTGAGAATGTCAGACTTAATTCTCACATGACTGAGAAAGATAATGTGAATTTACAGAAAATATGCTCTCAGTTTAGTTTATAGATCACCTTCCAAACCTCTGTGGGAAAAGCATGAGAAAATATTTTTCTCTCAAACATGATTCATGATATCCCAGCAGAAGGGTTTTTCATGTGGTAAAATCACCTTAGAACACACCACACTTCCTAAAATGAATATGGTACCATCAACAAATGATTTGTAATGTAACTAAAGTCTCAAAACCTTCTATTAACTGCAATGCTTTTTAATGAGGTGCTATCGTGTATATTGGTCCCAAGATGGCTGCCAACACTTCTTGGATGAAGTGCTGACAGCCAATCAGATCTCACGATGAGATGTGTGGTTAGGCTCCGCCCAGATATATCTATGATTTTATATTTGATTTTCTCATCAACTACTGAACGGATTTACACCATTTAACCAAAAGGCACGAGTGTGAACCACCTCTTTGCCAAATTTTGTGTAATTCGTTCAGCAGTTTGGGTTGCAGCTGCGAATAACGGTTCCTATGGAAAATTGCATTGGGAAAACACGTTTTGAGAGCCCTCTTTTTTCTCGGACCCCGCTTGACGAATCACCCTGAGACTTTCAGGATAGGAGCGGACCAGAACGCCCCACCAGTTTTGAAAATTTCACAAAGATTCGTCAGGGGCGACAAAGTTATTCCAAATATAATGTTGCAGATTTCCTATGGATAATAGGTCCTAACTATAACTACCTACTGGCGAATATGTATATTCACTGAAAAACCATAAGTTTCATGGGCGTTATAGTTAGAACTTAGCATTTAAAAAACCTTAAAAATTCACTGAAAAAACTACATGTTTCAGGGACGTTATAGTTAGTTGGACATTTCACTCTGCAAAACCAGAGAAATTCGGCCGTTATAGTTAGTTCAGCTAACTATAACTTGCGCCCCAGCAATGCACTGCTGATGATGTCACATATTACGTCATTCATGACATGGTCATTGACATCACTGATGACATCATCCAGTGAATGTTTGTTTCTTTAAAGTTTAAATATGTTTTATATATATGTATATATATATATATATATATCCAACATCCAAGTTTTCCCACTTAGGAGAGCCACACACAGGTAGGTGAAACTTGCGTTTTATTCATAGAAGCTGCAGCAGAGTGGAGACAATTCTTGCCAGTTATTTCAGCAGCCTGACGCGTTTCATGCTATGCAGCATTTCTTCAGAGGCAGTCCATTATAACAGCGTGTCGCACCTGGCAGTACTTTTAACATCGATGACCCGCCCCAGTGGGCGTCAGCTCCCGCTAAGCCTGATGGTCTCTGTAGTGCCAAAGTAATACTCAAGTGAGCTGCTCCACGTTGCTAAATGTTCAAAAATAAAACCACAGTGGGCCTGGAAAGAGCCGTACTCGCAGCTCGCTGCACCTTAGAACTTCTAAAAACAACCTCCTGCCTTTCGCGCTGGGAGACATGTGACTCCAACGCAGTCCGCTTCCTCTCGCGGCAGGGCTTCTCCCCCGACCGGGACCAGCCGTAACTATATCCAACATCCAAGTTTTCCCACTTAGGAGAGCCACACACAGGTAGGTGAAACTTGCGTTTTATTCATAGAAGCTGCAGCAGAGTGGAGACAATTCTTGCCAGTTATTTCAGCAGCCTGACGCGTTTCATGCTATGCAGCATTTCTTCAGAGGCAGTCCATTATAACAGCGTGTCGCACCTGGCAGTACTTTTAACATCGATGACCCGCCCCAGTGGGCATCAGCTCCCGCTAAGCCTGATGGTCTCTGTAGTGCCAAAGTAATACTCAAGTGAGCTGCTCCACGTTGCTAAATGTTCAAAAATAAAACCACAGTGGGCCTGGAAAGAGCCGTACTCGCAGCTCGCTGCACCTTAGAACTTCTAAAAACAACCTCCTGCCTTTCGCGCTGGGAGACATGTGACTCCAACGCAGTCCGCTTCCTCTCGCGGCAGGGCTTCTCCCCCGACCGGGACCAGCCGTAACTATATCCAACATCCAAGTTTTCCCACTTAGGAGAGCCACACACAGGTAGGTGAAACTTGCGTTTTATTCATAGAAGCTGCAGCAGAGTGGAGACAATTCTTGCCAGTTATTTCAGCAGCCTGACGCGTTTCATGCTATGCAGCATTTCTTCAGAGGCAGTCCATTATAACAGCGTGTCGCACCTGGCAGTACTTTTAACATCGATGACCCGCCCCAGTGGGCGTCAGCTCCCGCTAAGCCTGATGCCCACTGGGCATCATGCCATTTAGCAACGTGGAGCAGCTCACTTGAGTATTACTTTGGCACTACAGAGACCATCAGGCTTAGCGGGAGCTGACGCCCACTGGGGCGGGTCATCGATGTTAAAAGTACTGCCAGGTGCGACACGCTGTTATAATGGACTGCCTCTGAAGAAATGCTGCATAGCATGAAACGCGTCAGGCTGCTGAAATAACTGGCAAGAATTGTCTCCACTCTGCTGCAGCTTCTATGAATAAAACGCAAGTTTCACCTACCTGTGTGTGGCTCTCCTAAGTGGGAAAACTTGGATGTTGGATATAGTTACGGCTGGTCCCGGTCGGGGGAGAAGCCCTGCCGCGAGAGGAAGCGGACTGCGTTGGAGTCACATGTCTCCCAGCGCGAAAGGCAGGAGGTTGTTTTTAGAAGTTCTAAGGTGCAGCGAGCTGCGAGTACGGCTCTTTCCAGGCCCACTGTGGTTTTATTTTTGAACATTTAGCAACGTGGAGCAGCTCATTTGAGTATTACTTTGGCACTACAGAGACCATCAGGCTTAGCGGGAGCTGACGCCCACTGGGGCGGGTCATCGATGTTAAAAGTACTGCCAGGTGCGACACGCTGTTATAATGGACTGCCTCTGAAGAAATGCTGCATAGCATGAAACGCGTCAGGCTGCTGAAATAACTGGCAAGAATTGTCTCCACTCTGCTGCAGCTTCTATGAATAAAACGCAAGTTTCACCTACCTGTGTGTGGCTCTCCTAAGTGGGAAAACTTGGATGTTGGATATATATATATATATATATATATAGATATATATATACCAAGGTGTATTGAAGAATGAGTGGGCGTATAAGTGTCTGAATGGATGATTTAGTAGGTGCGTGATTGATTGTGTAAGTGACTGATTAAGCGTATCTTACTGAATGCATGGGTTAGTGAGTAAACTGTGTAAATGTCTGTATCAGTCTGTCAGTTGGTGTGTAAGTGGCTGCATGGGTTGGTGAGTAGCTACATGACAGTCTATATAGGTTATTGATGGGTTGTCTGAGTATCTGTATGGGTGCCTGAGTGTCTGTGTGAGTGGGTGGGGTGTGGCTGACTCTGTGCATAGATGTGTGAGTGGTTGATTCACTGGGTGTATGGGTTCAAGAGTGCATCTGTGAAGGGCTGTATGGGTGGGTGAGTGTGTGTATGGGTGCGTTGGTGAGTGAATGGATGTCTAATTGGTATATGTGTACGTAACTACATATGTGAAAGGTCGTATATGTGAGTTTTGGAGTTTATAAATGACTATACATGAGAGTGAGTGATTGTGAGAGTGGCTGTATGGATGAATTTGTGCTTGTATCATTGATTGTATAAAAGAGTAAGTATGTGTTACTATTTGTATAAATAAGTACGATGGTCTCTGTATAACTGTATAGCTGAAGATAATTTATGTGGCATTCTGAATGAAGAGGGGTCATGCTCATCCCATTTTCGGCACTCTGCTTTAGGGGAGCAATTTAACGAATTAATTTTTGGCCTTGAACGGGGGTTTTGTTAACAAATTGTGCCCAACACCTGCCCCCATGCCCTGGACCTTTAGTGGTAGGTGCCTTTTTTCTACCATAGATTATGTTTTAATGTCAAGTAATTATGCACATAGTCTTTACTCTTTTAAAATGTCTCAGAGAATTCCCTTAGGGATCATTTTCCTTTGTGCCTGTCTATCATGCTAACCTCAAGTAAAATGGTTAGATCAAGCACAAATGATCAGTTGCTAGAAAATTTTGCTATTGGGAGTGTAAATGGGTTCTCTTTGCGCTGGTCCATGGTAGATCCGGCTGTGATAACTAAGACAGTGGTAGATAGATGTAAATCTGCTATTGAGATATGCCTGTGCATAACAGCCGCCCCAGAGAACATCTTAGCCTCATTCTTGGAGATATCTAATGCTGTAAAAGAATCCCTCCTCAGACGTAAAAATAGTAATCGACATGTGAATGTTTGGTTTGACTCCAGGTGCACTCAAGCCGGTAGATCTGAGGAAGCAACTAAGCAACAAGCAATTAAGGATAGAAAAAATACCTTGAAGAAGAAGGCTTGGGAGGCACTACACATGGCTTCATTGGCGAATGATAGCTTGGCATTTTGGAAGGTAGTTACAACACCTTTTTTGTTAAGCCAGGCCGGCCCATCCATTGAAATAGCAATCACTGAGGATCAATGGATTGAGCACTTTTCAAAGAGTATATAATGGTGAGGGAAATCCTGATGTGATGGGTAGTAACGCTCAGGAGGATTATAACTCAAAATCACCTCCTTATTACTCTGACTTGTTGTTTACCCTAGACGAAGTTGAGCGGGCACTTTCTAAAAGCCAGGGAGCGAAGGCCCCTGGACCAGATGGGGTCCCCGTAGATTTGTTTAAATCAAAAATCTCTCTGTGGGGGCCCATCATAGCTCAGGTGATTACTGCTAGTTGTAGCACTGCTTTCTTACCTACCTGGGTAGAATCCACCATTGTGCCTATTATTAAAAAGGGGGACAGGAAGGATCCGGGAAGTTATAGGCCTATCTCCTTATTGGATGCTGTGACAAAAGTAATAGGCAGAATAATTTTGGAACGCCTCCAGGATTGGGCTGAGGAGAACTCTGTCCTTTCTGACCTGCAATACGGTTTCCGTACTGGTCTTGGAATGATAGAACAGGGTTTAAATCTGTCCATCCTGGTGGGGAAATACACGAGGGCAAAGAGGGGGAATCTATTTTTAGCTTTTGTGGATCTCACAGATGCTTTTGACTGTGTAATCCACAGCAAACTCTGGTATATCTTAGAAGTTATGGGAGTTGAGGTTCAGATTATTTATTCTTAAGCGTTTTTATAGTGATGCCAAGGCACGTGTGCACTGTGGACTGAAGGGCGAGTGTTCAGCTGCATTCCCGATTAAGAGCGGAGTCAGGCAAGGTTGTGCCCTGGCCCTGTTTCTCTTTAACCTTTATATTAATGGTCTGGGGATGCCCTTCTCAAAGATAATAAAGATTTCCCACAGGTGGCAGGACGTTCAGTACCAGCTCTCTTGTATGCGGATGACGCGGTGTTGATGTCCCTCACACAGGTTGGCCTTCAGAGAGTGTTGGATAGCTTCTCTCACTTTATGAAAGATCTTTTTTTGAGAGTAAACTCCTCCAAGACCTTCATTATGCGCTGTGGCTATGGTATCAAGAACCACAAAGATAAAAGGTTCTCATACCTGGGAATTCTTTTTGCCCACAATGACACCTGGGTACAAGCAGTTTCAGCGAAAAAGCTGGTTCTCCTAAGAACAACATCTCCCCTTACAACCTTTGCTAGAAAATTGGGAAATGACCACCTGAGGAGCTCATTAAAATATATAAGGCTAAAGTGTCTCATCAACAGTATATGGGGCAGGAGTCTGGGGGTTCACTGATCTGCTTCCAATCCAACACATAGAAAATTCTTTCCTTAGATATATCTTATCTGTCCCGAATATTACGTCATCATGCATATGCCATGCGGAGCTGGGACTCCCCTTCATCTTTGATTTAATAAAACTTGAGCCTGTACTTCTTTGGCACAGGCTCTGGACCAAAGAAGAGGCTAAGTTAAACAGGGATATTCTATCAGATATGTTAAAACTGGAAGGGGTTTTGAAAATCCCATGGATAAAATATGTCTGCAACTTTTTCAAAGACCTTGGTCCTCTAGAGTATTATATTAACCCTACATCTATTTGGCAAATAACAAGTAAAGAATTAAGAAAAGTGGGTCTTCTGTTACGTGATTCTATCAGAATGTCATCAGAGCTGTTAAAACCTACTGTACTCCATAATCAGCTGATTTTAACTACTTTTAATATTCAGCCCTACTTAACTTTTGTACCTGGAGTTTACGATAGATTTTTATTAACTATATTCAGGCTGGGGGTATTTCATATACTAGTCACCATACCTAACATGCTTGACTGGTCTCAAAACCTCCATCTGTGCCCTTGTGATAATAATTCCAACCAATCTACGATCCATGTCTTACTCTTTTGTAAATTTTGCACCCATTTAAGGAGAATGTATTTGGTACCAATTTTAAAAATGCTTGGGCTCTGCTAATGTCGGCCCCCCCTCCTTGCATTACAACATTTTGAGAATGAACATAGTGTTTTTAAACAGTAATCTACTTGAAGGAAGTTTTGAGCCATAGGAAACTTTTGTCTACTTAATAACGTTTTAACTTTTATAATGTGTTATGTTTACAATGAGACGATATTTTTAATACTGCAAATAATGAACTGTTATGTCTCTTTTATATCGTTTGATATGAATTGTTGTGTCTTTTCCTATGTGCTTTTATGATTGTCTTATGTAGCAATCGAATAAAGCTTTCCTTGAACGTATAGGTGAGTAAATTGGTGTGATTGATTCTTTGCATGACTGAGGTAGAGTGTGAGTAAGTCTATAAATGAGTGGCGGTGTGTGAGTATATGTATAGTTGTATGAGTGCATATGATAGTGCTTTATTGATGGGTGACTGCATGTATGAGTTACTCTATGGGTAAATAAGTGGATGTGTGTGTAGACCTAGGAATCACTGAGCAGGTATGTACTTACTGCTATTGGTTTGTCTATGGTTTCGATATTGGTAGTCTGTATTTTAGAGTGGGTGTTTAAAAGGTTTTATTACGAAGTGAGGAGGTGCATCAGATTATCTCATGGATGATGTCATCAGTGATGTCATTTGAGATGTCATCAGTGATGTCACTGACCATGTCATGAATGATGTAATATGTGACGTCATCAGCAGTGCATTGCGGGGGCGCGAGTTATAGTTAGCTTGTTAGGGGTCAGACGCCTTGTGCACTCGTTACTGGGATTGCTACTGTAGCATAGAGAATTGCTTGCTTGCCTTATGGTGACACACTTTTTACACGGTCCCTTAAGGAGGTGGAGTCTTCACAAGTTACCTCCTATATAAACCTTGGTTGGACTCGAATCCGGTGCTTGGCTTTCGGAGTTCTGAACCCTGGTCCACGCCCCTCTGTTTCCTGTCTGAGCGTTTGCTGTGTCCGTTAGGCTGAGGTCTACGCTAGCGGAGCAAACGGTGTTTCCTGTTTAAGTCCTCTGAGCTTTGCCTGGAAGTTTGTGTTGGTTTAGAGGCGCTCCCTTTATTTTTTATGAGAGAGAAGTGTAGGAGTATTTAGTGCTGGCATAAAAAGACGCGGTGAGTTGAGTTTTCTTCATACTGCGAGTATCGTTAGCAGTATTCTGCTCTGCATTGACTCTCTCTTCCGTCCCGTGTATTGTATTTCTCGGCAATGCATTGTGGGTCTTGTAGTTAAGAACGGTGTCGTTCTGTTGCCTTTCCCCAATACTACCTGAGTGCCAGTTTGTACCCTTTGAATCCTTACGAGAAAGCTTCCCCTCTTGATTACTTTCACAAGTTACATTGTTTCCACACTTCTGAATCTTCCCGTAGTTTTAGAAGTAGTTTTGCGCGGCCGCGCTACTAGAAGCCCTGGGAGTGTAGTCAGACGTATAATTATCACGCTGCTTTGGACACTTCAGGATTCTCCCCTATTCCCTTGTACCCTTCCCCACTTCTGAGAGATATAACAGTTATCCACATAAAAGCCTGTTATACCCGAGGTAACTGTTTCAGTCACAGATTGTTACCTTTGCTGAATGAAACCTGCCATATTTTGGGACGCTGTGGCCTGTAGCATGATACCTGTCATCTTGCTGAGTCATGCAGATATTCTTCTCGACTAAGGAGATGTTCAGTTGGTAAGAGACATTGTGTGGTGTGTCATTCATATTGTTAGCAATTGCAAGTCTCCTTTATATTCTATGCTAGGGGAGGGGGGCCGCTTGATTAATGGTATCTTGCTTGTTCTTTCTGTAGATTGTCCCATTCTGTTCCTGTGGCCACCGATCAACTTGGGGTTCCACACAGCTGCCTCTACCTTACCACCCCACATCTCCGTGGGTTCCCCTGTAGGCGAGCATTTCTTTGATTACGGCTCGCTCATAGTGGGGCTTTAGGAGTGTGGGGACTTCCTCGTCGCTCCCGTGGATTGAGCTAGCAGTCATCGTGGTGATCGGCAACAGAAAGCCAAGCCCACGTATTTAGTCCACCTGAGCGACGATGGATTCTGAAGGGGCCACTTCTTTAGCAGAGAACCCTTCACGTAGTCCCACTGTAGAAGAGTTAGCGTCAGCTCTTATAGATCTCCAAAGAGAGGTAGGGAGACTTAGAGGTGAAAATCTTCAGCTCCACACAGAATTAGAGAGATACCGTCACAGGGAGAGCGCTGTGGCAGGAGAAACACCACAAACACAGAAGCGCACTTATATACAACCTGCTCGCTTTACACTTCCTCCTCCTTTGACAGATAATCCCACACCTAGTACCTCTAGTCCTCCAGCAATTCAGGTGTCTGTGCAAACACAGAATCCTGTCCCGTTAGCTGTGCCTGAAAGATTTTATGGGGATAGCACAAAATTTAATGTGTTCCTCAATCAATGCCAACTACATTTTCTTTGTAAAGCTTCTGCTTTTCCAGATGATGCGGCTAAAGTGGCCTTTGTTATTTCATATTTGGGTGGCAACGCTGCCAATTGGGCGGTTCCTCTAGTAGAAAGTAATGACCCTCTTTTGTACAATTTTCCCTTGTTCAAAGATAAACTGAAAGGGTTGTTCGCACGTCATGCATATGTACAAGCTAGCGATAGTGAGTTACTTAGTTTAAAGCAAGGGAATAGAGATCTCATCTCCTATATAACTGAATTTAACAGACTAATACTTGAAACCCATTGGCCAGAGGAGAAACGAACATCTTTATTTTATAGAGGTTTAAATGATGATCTTAAAGATCTTCTATCGCACATAGTAGATCCTCCTGAAGAATGCAACGCGTTCATTGATTTGGTGGTGAAGTTGAATCACCGAGTCCCAGAACGGAAAGGAGACAAAGCCCGTGGCAACCTAGCACGTTTTTGGATAGTAAGAGGAGATAAAAAAGAAACTAAGGATCCCAAGGATACTAGTGAACCGATGCAAATCGGTGGAATGAGAAACCCATTGACAACAGAAGAAAAAGAGAGGAGAAGAAAGCAAAACCTTTGTCTATATTGTGGCAAAGGCAGATCTCCCGAGGCTTCGCCGGGAGCAACGGTGTTTCTTTTACTTCCCTGACGTCTTGTTTTAATTGACTTGTGCCTACCTGCGCATTTTGCTCAGCGCTCAGGAACCAGCACCAGCAACTTCCTGGCTGCCCCTTCGCCTGCTTTCACGACCCAGACAGCCAGACCGCCTCCGCTGATCGCCCCCTCCTTGCCTCGCGTGGGGAGTGGGACGGGCGGCCAGTACACCTTGGGCGGGTCTGGGCTGGGCGTGCACTACTCTGGCTCCTCCCCCCCTGGCTAACGGCTCAAAAGGCTGACAGTGGGCTACCTGCAGTGATTGCAGATCTCCCGAGGCTTCGCCGGGAGCAACGGTGTTTCTTTTACTTCCCTGACGTCTTGTTTTAATTGACTTGTGCCTACCTGCGCATTTTGCTCAGCGCTCAGGAACCAGCGCCAGCAACTTCCTGGCTGCCCCTTCGCCTGCTTTCACGACCCAGACAGCCAGACCGCCTCCGCTGATCGCCCCCTCCTTGCCTCGCGTGGGGAGTGGGACGGGCGGCCAGTACACCTTGGGCGGGTCTGGGCTGGGCGTGCACTACTCTGGCTCCTCCCCCCCTGGCTAACGGCTCAAAAGGCTAACAGTGGGCTACCTGCAGTGATTGCAGATCTCCCGAGGCTTCGCCGGGAGCAACGGTGTTTCTTTTACTTCCCTGACGTCTTGTTTTAATTGACTTGTGCCTACCTGCGCATTTTGCTCAGCGCTCAGGAACCAGCGCCAGCAACTTCCTGGCTGCCCCTTCGCCTGCTTTCACGACCCAGACAGCCAGACCGCCTCCGCTGATCGCCCCCTCCTTGCCTTGCGTGGGGAGTGGGACGGGCGGCCAGTACACCTTGGGCGGGTCTGGGCTGGGCGTGCACTACTCTGGCTCCTCCACCCCCTGCCACGCCCCACTCAAAACTCCCCCCACATGTGTCCCTATACAATCACTTCCCCTCACCGACAGCGCAGCGGGCGGGCGCAGCGGGCGCGACGAAGGCGCGCCGAAGTTGCGCCTAAGTTAAGCCCGTCTGCGCCCGTCCGCGGCCGACCGGGGCCAGGGGCACAATACCCTGCCCAAATCATTTCTTACACTCCTTCCCAGCTTCACAGGCTACAGGGTCCGTGGGTTCTATCTGCCTCCACACACTCACGGATATCCCAGCTAGATTTATCCCCTCCTTCTCACTGTTCCTGTTCATTCACTTCTCCTATCCCGGTCCCCCCTTCCACAGAAGCCGTCAATACTGCCCCAGTTAAGACCCTTAAGGCGTATTATCTGAATACCAGATCGGCGGTGGCTCATTCACATGAACTATCAGTGTTGTTAGATCATCATGCACCAGATCTTCTCCTTTTAACCGAGACATGGTTCTGTGATGACTCCCTACCCACCTTGCTAGCTACATTGCCCGCCCCCTACTATGCACTTCGGGCCGATCGTTCATCCGGCAGAACGGGGGGTGGCGTCGCGGTCATTGCCCGTTCTGATCTTCCATTTCAACTGCTCTCTCTCCCCGAGATTGCCACCACAGAGTATCTTGCTATTCGAACCACGTCCACATCCCCCCCTCTCACCTGTCTTCTCATTTATCGACCTCCCCAGTCGCCTCTACGATTTCTCTCTGATTTCCAGGAGGTGTTAGCCACCCTCTCTGTCAATAACTCTTCAGTGTTATTACTGGGTGATTTTAATTTCTGGCCCTCCGACCCAGCAGAGTGTTCATCTTCTAGAGAGTTTTCAGACACACTTTTATCTCTTAATTTTGTTTCTCACGTATCTTCCCCAACTCACGTCAAGGGGCATATCTTGGACCAGATTTGGTCCTTGAACTGCCCTGTCGACTCCCTTCTTATCTCTCCTTGCACTTGGTCTGATCATCACCTGATTTCTTTTGTTCTCCCTATCAGTTCTCCAGTTAGGGCCCCCCTTCCTAATAATGTCTGGGTCCGCTCGTGGAGTAGAGTTGACCCGGCGAACTTATCAGCTCTTTTAAGTGCTTCCTATCCCGTCTTACACGGGCTTTCCACCTCGGCTCAGGTTAATAGCATTGAACAATGGCTCTCCTCAGCCAGTGAGTCCATTGCCCCCTTGAAACGTCTGACTTCCAAGCGAGAGAAAGATGCCAACCTGTGGTTTACCGATGACTTGAAAACCATCAAATTATCGGTACGCCGTGCTGAGAGGGCCTGGAGGAGAAACTATTGTCCCATCTTAAGAGCTGATTTTACCACCCTTTTAGCTCAATATAAGAATGCCATCTTGGCCGCTAAAATGGCCTATTTCTCCTCCAAGATCCTCACAGCCGAGAACCAATCTAGGGAAATTTTCTCGATTGTTCAGAACCTAGCCTTTTCAGATCGTACCTCTCTTAAGCCCTCTCCTTCCCTTGCCCTTTGTCACTCTCTGAACAGCTTTTTCATTGATAAAATTGCTGCCATTAAAGCTAATATCCCTGCACCTTCCCCGTCCTTTGTTGATCCTCAGTGCCCTCCTTCCCAAGGACAATTAAACTCTCTCCCTCTTCTGACCAAGGAATCCTTCACATCCTTAATCCCCCTTGTAAAATCTGGCTCTCCTCTTGACACCTGTCCCGCTCAAATACTTCGTCACATTTACATTTCTTGCCCTGATCCTCCCCTTCACTTACTAAACAGTTCACTCTCTCAGGGGGTTGTTCCCAACCCCTTGAAATCTGCTATCATTTTACCCATTTTAAAAAAACCTGGCGCAGACCCCTCGATCCCAGCCAACTTTCGCCCCATTTCTCTCCTACCATTTTTGGCTAAGGTGCTCGAGCGCCATGTCACCAGGTCTCTGAGCACCTTTGTGGAAGAAAATGGGGTATTGGCTGCCCGCCAGGCTGGTTTTCGCCCCGCACACTCTACGGAGTCCGTAGTTCTTTCGGTCCTTGATAACCTCAGGGAGGGGAGGGACACCAATCAATTCCAGGCACTGGTCCTCCTCGATCTCTCTGCCGCCTTCGACACGGTGGATCATACCATCTTACTTTCCCGTGTCGCGGCGGCGGGGATCGGGGGTACGGCCCTGGTTTGGTTGTCCTCCTTCCTGAGGGACCGCACCCAGGCAGTTCGCCTGGGTGACTTCACTGCGGACTTTCGGAAAGTTCTTGGCGGGGTCCCCCAAGGCTCCTCCCTTTCACCTCTTCTGTTTAATCTTTACATTTCTCCCCTCATTTTTTCTTTACAACAAATGGAGGTCTCCGTATACAACTATGCGGATGACCTCCAACTTGTCTTTAATCTGTCCTCTTCTTCTGCCTCTATCTCTAATTTCCAGTCCATTATGATTTTTATCAGGGGCTGGATGGATTTCAACCACCTGAAACTCAACCCTGATAAGACCGAGTTGGTGTTGAAGGGTGGTTGTTCCAGTCCCTGGTCTTCACTCTTTTGGCCCCCTTCCCTTGGTCCCTCTCCGGTCCCCTCTACTTCGGTCAAAACCCTTGGTATTAAACTCAACTCTCACCTTACCCTTCACTCCCAGGTTAGTTTTGTGGTTTCTTCCTCTTTTCTGTCTCTTCGCACCATCCGCAGGGTCTCTCGATTTTTCACCTTTGAGGCCTTGAAGTTGATTGTCCTTGCGATGGTCATCTCCCGCCTGGATTATGGCAACGCCCTATATGCAGGTATACCTGCATATAGTCTCAGGCGGTTGCAGATGATCCAAAACCAGGCGGCTCGGCTGGTCTTTAACCTTCCTAAACCCTCACATGTCACCCCCCTTCTGAAACTTTTACATTGGCTTCCGGTTCGGGAACGTATCCAATTCAAGCTTGCATCTATCACTTACCAGGCTCGATTGGGTACGGCCCCTGCATTCATTTCTTCGGAGATTATCCCCTACTTGCCAACTAGGGAGCTCCGATCTTCTTCCCAATCCCTCCTGATAGTTCCCCGGTTTCGCCGGAAAAAGTGGGGGGGCTCAAAATTTGCGACCCTTGCCCCAACCCTTTGGAACTCATTACCCCTTGATCTCAGATCCCTAACCCCATATTCCCAGTTTCGAAAGAAACTTAAAGCCTACTTCTTCAGCAAAATTTTCATTTAATCCTCTGTTACCCGACCTCCCTTCCTTGCCTATTGAGGAGATCTGCCAGTTACAGCGCCATGAAACCGCTGGTGTAAGAGCGCTATATAAGAATTTTTTAAACTCAAACTTTTAAACTCAAACTCAAAGGCGGCCATTATGCCAGAAGTTGCCCTGTGAAAACCAGTACGGGTAATAAGATAGCAGTGAGTAGTCAAGAGACAGAATACCCTAAGGGAAACTAGAGAACTTGAAGAATAGAGAGACCGTTTCTTCAAGTTGTTCTCATATGGAGGTCTCCTTAGAGGTAGCCAGTGTTAACGCCCCTGTAGCACGACATTTTACTATACCTGTTACGTTTATTGTCTCTGTACAAAGTCGAAAGACGCTATCAATCTTACTTGATTCAGGAGCTACGGGTAACTTTCTGGACATACAACTTGCTCGCACATTGAGAATACCTTTTCTTCCCAAGATCAAGCCTGAACCCATTAGAGCAGTGGATGGAACCGAGCTGTCTTCGGGGTTAGTAGCTTACCATACGCCAGCAATAACCATGGTATGCAGTAATGGGCATTCCGAGGATATAGTGTATGACTTAATTGACACTCCTAATTTTGGAGCTATTCTTGGGGTGCCCTGGTTGCAAGTTCACAATCCGCAGATAGATTGGAATGCAAGAAAAATCACTTTACGTTCAACCTATTGCATGTTACATTGTTATCAAGATGCTCAGGAGTGGGAAACCCCTTTATGTTGTGCATTAGAAGCTCCAGAAATGAGACTCCCTCCTATGTATCATGAATTCAGTGAAGTTTTTGATGAGGAAAAGGCTTCTGTCCTACCTCCTCATAGGAGCTATGATTGTAGGATAGACTTGATTCCTGGGGCAGACTTACCGGTGAGTCGAGTCTATGCTTTAACGGAGCCTGAGACAGAATATCTTCAACAATACATTTCGGAGATGCTAGAGAAAGGATTTATCAGACATTCAACCTCTCCTGTGTCGTCCCCCCTCTTCTTCATTCCAAAGCGTGAAGGAGGCTTAAGAGCGTGCCTCGATTACCGCGCACTAAACAAGGTGACTATAAAGAATAAATATCCATTACCCCTCATTTCGGTTTTATTGGACCAAGTGAGAGGGGCCAAGGTCTTTACAAAACTTGATCTCCGCGGGGCCTATCATTTGATCAGAGTCAAGGAAGGGGATGAATGGAAGACCGCCTTTCGGACGAAATTCGGTCTCTTTGAATATTGCGTAATGCCATTTGGCCTCTGCAATGCCACTGCGGCCTTTCAGTTTTTTATCAATGACATATTGCGTGAATATCTAGACCTCTTTGTAATTGTATACATTGATGATATCCTGATTTTTTCTAAGTCAGAACAAGAACATGTAGATCATGTACGAAAAATCCTGTTAAAATTGAAGGAGAATCATTTATTTGCTAAATTGGATAAAAGCACCTTCCACACGGATCGAGTAGAATTTTTAGGATTTGTCATTTCACCTGACGGAATCCATATGGACCCAAAAAAGATAGAAGCGTTGGTCAAATGGCCTAGCCCTACCACGGTTAAGGACGTCCAATCCTTTATAGGGTTTGCAAATTTCTATAGACGCTTCATTGATCATTTCTCAGACTTAATTGCTCCAATAACCAGATTGTTGCGGAAGGGCATGGTCTTTCAGTGGTCAAGAGAAGCGGAAAGTGCTTTCTCGCTGCTCAAACAGAAGTTCACAACCGCTCCTATCATTAGTCATGCGGACAATTCACAACCGTATTTTGTAGAGGCGGATGCCTCACAGTATGCGGTGAGAGGTGTATTATCTCAAAAGAATCCCACAACAGGCCGTTTACATCCTGTGGCATATTTTTCTAAAACACTTCTTCCAGCAGAACAGAACTATACCATAGGAGAAAGAGAACTCCTGGCTATAAAATTAGCCTTTCAGGAATGGCGGCATTATCTGTTGGGGTCGCCACATACGGTTACTATCTACACAGACCATCGTAATTTGCAATTCTTTAAATCCGCTAAAGCGTTAACACCCAGGCAAATGAGATGGGTTTTATTCTTTAGTGAGTTTGACTTTGTTATAACCTATCGACCAGGGTCCCAACAAGGAAAGGCGGACGCTTTGTCTAGGTTGGGAGTCGATAAAAGAATTATAAGATGCGAACCTCCCCCTCTCATTCCTTATCATAAAATTGTGGGAGTTATTGAAAGGGACAAGGTAACCAACTCTTTTTTTAATAAGTTACTGACAGCCTATGGAGATATTTCTCCGGTGGAATGGATGAAGGATCCACTGCACACGATAAGAGAAGGCTTATATCTTCATGAGACAAAGATTTATGTGCCTTTAAAAGATCTACAACTACAGATCATCATGTGGTGTCACGATAACTCATTGGCAGGTCACCCTGGGGGTGAAAAGACCATACAATTGTGTCAGAGATGGTTCTGGTGGAAAGGGTTAAGTCAAGATGTGCTGGCTTATGTAGCGGCTTGTCCAGTGTGTGCCAGACAAAAATCGTTGAGATCTGCTCCTGCAGGATTATTACACCCTACACACATTCCTCCCGTCCCTTGGCATACGTTGAGTATGGACTTCATTACGGATTTGCCGCCTGTGCAAGGTTACACTACCATTTTAGTAGTGGTAGATTTGTTCACCAAGATGGCTCATTTTATTCCTTTGAAAAAATTGCCATCTTCCAAGGAATTGACACAAGTGTTCATTGATCACATTGTTAAATTACATGGGATTCCCTCTGTGATCATAACGGATAGGGGGGCCCAATTCATTTCCCGTTTCTGGCAAGGATTATGTGCAACGTTAGGCATAGATCACAGATTGTCTACAGCCTATCATCCTCAGACAGATGGACAAACAGAAAGAACTAATCAAACCCTAGAACAATTCCTTAGATGTTTGTTGTCTACTATCACATCTAATTGGGTAAAGGCGCTATCCTTGGCAGAATTTGCATACAATAATTCCACACATTCTTCTACTGGGGTGTCTCCCTTCTTTTTTGCTCATGCACATCATCCTCGATTCCTTCCTTTTCCAGCCCCTAGTCATTTAGATAATAGCCCTGCAGTGCAACAACATCACGATATACTACGTGACATTTGGGAAACTGCCACCAGGGAATTAAAAAAATCCAAGGATGCCATGAAAATACAATCAGACAAACACCGTAGGCCTGCACCTGATTATCAAGTAGGAGACAGTGTCTGGCTGTCTACTAAGAATTTACGATTAGCGGGGCCGAAGAAGTTACATCCCCGTTATGTTGGTCCATATAAGATTCTGAAGATCATCACCCCTGTATCATTGAAACTTGAATTACCAGAGGACATGCAGATTCATCCTGTCTTCCACATCTCGTTACTCAAGGAATATAAAGTCCCTCTGAATCCTGAACAGCCACCTCCTCCTCTTGTAGTGGGGGGGGAACAGGAATATGAAGTGAAACGAATCCTAGATTCCCGCAGAATCAGGGGTAAGCTACAGTACTTGATAGACTGGGTGGGTTATGCACCTGAAGATCGCTCTTGGGAACCTGCTGGGAATGTTCACGCCCCTGTCTTGGTACGTAGGTTTCATGCCCTCAATCCCTCCAAACCTCGTCCTGTAAGACGGCCTTTGGGTGGGAGAACTGTTGGGGGTCAGACGCCTTGTGCACTCGTTACTGGGATTGCTACTGTAGCATAGAGAATTGCTTGCTTGCCTTATGGTGACACACTTTTTACACGGTCCCTTAAGGAGGTGGAGTCTTCACAAGTTACCTCCTATATAAACCTTGGTTGGACTCGAATCCGGTGCTTGGCTTTCGGAGTTCTGAACCCTGGTCCACGCCCCTCTGTTTCCTGTCTGAGCGTTTGCTGTGTCCGTTAGGCTGAGGTCTACGCTAGCGGAGCAAACGGTGTTTCCTGTTTAAGTCCTCTGAGCTTTGCCTGGAAGTTTGTGTTGGTTTAGAGGCGCTCCCTTTATTTTTTATGAGAGAGAAGTGTAGGAGTATTTAGTGCTGGCATAAAAAGACGCGGTGAGTTGAGTTTTCTTCATACTGCGAGTATCGTTAGCAGTATTCTGCTCTGCATTGACTCTCTCTTCCGTCCCGTGTATTGTATTTCTCGGCAATGCATTGTGGGTCTTGTAGTTAAGAACGGTGTCGTTCTGTTGCCTTTCCCCAATACTACCTGAGTGCCAGTTTGTACCCTTTGAATCCTTACGAGAAAGCTTCACCTCTTGATTACTTTCACAAGTTACATTGTTTCCACACTTCTGAATCTTCCCGTAGTTTTAGAAGTAGTTTTGCGCGGCCGCGCTACTAGAAGCCCTGGGAGTGTAGTCAGACGTATAATTATCACGCTGCTTTGGACACTTCAGGATTCTCCCCTATTCCCTTGTACCCTTCCCCACTGCTGAGAGATATAACAGTTATCCACATAAAAGCCTGTTATACCCGAGGTAACTGTTTCAGTCATAGATTGTTACCTTTGCTGAATGAAACCTGCCATATTTTGGGACGCTGTGGCCTGTAGCATGATACCTGTCATCTTGCTGAGTCATGCAGATATTCTTCTCGACTAAGGAGATGTTCAGTTGGTAAGAGACATTGTGTGGTGTGTCATTCATATTGTTAGCAATTGCAAGTCTCCTTTATATTCTATGCTAGGGGAGGGGGGCCGCTTGATTAATGGTATCTTGCTTGTTCTTTCTGTAGATTGTCCCATTCTGTTCCTGTGGCCACCGATCAACTTGGGGTTCCACACAGCTGCCTCTACCTTACCACCCCACATCTCCGTGGGTTCCCCTGGAGGCGAGCATTTCTTTGATTACGGCTCGCTCATAGCTTTAGGAGTGTGGGGACTTCCTCGTCGCTCCCGTGGATTGAGCTAGCAGTCATCGTGGTGATCGGCAACATAGCTGAACTAACTATAACGGCCAAATTTCTCTGGTTTTGTATGAGTGAAATCTCCAACTAACTATAACGTCCCTGAAACCTGTGGTTTTTTCAGTTAATTTCTAAGGTTTTTTAAATGCTAATTTCTAACTATAACGTCCCTGAAACGTATGTTTTTTCCAGTGAATTTCAAAGGTTTTTTAAATGCTAATTTCTAACTATAACTTCATTGAAACCTGTGGTTTTTTCAGTGAATTTCAAAGGTCTTTTAAATGTTAATTTCTAACTAAGCCTACAGAGGTAGGACATGTGCAGAAAGATGAAGAAAGGCGCAGAAATAAGCAAGAGAAATGCAGAAAGAGGCAACAAAAGTCCAGAGAGACGAAGAAAGGTGCACAAAGAACCAACAGAGGAGCAGGAAGAGGCCTTGTTGCAAAGTCTTCCTGTGCCCCCAACTTTTTGCTGATGGGTACTGGTGGTAACGGACTCTGACTAACCAGGCCTGGAGCCAGTGCGTTGCAGAAATACACTTAGAATACAGTGAAAACACCTACATACACTTGGGTACACTATGGGTTGGGGTACCCATGTGATTGGCATGACCTCCCCTTTATGACCCTAGTATATAGGGGGATTAAAAATACCTCTAACTAAAAGGTGCAGAAGGAGGCAAGAGAAGTGCAGAAAGCAGCAACAGAGGTGCCGAAAGAGGCAAGAAAAGGACAGAAAAAAGAAAGTGGAGTGCAGAAAGATGCAAGAAAAGTGCAGAAAGAGGTACATAAAGAGACAACAGGGATGCAGAAAGAATCAAGACTGGTGCAGAAAGAAGCATGGAAAGTGCAGAAAGAAGCAAGAGTAGTGCAGAAAGAACCAAAAGAGGTGTAAAAAGAGGCAAAATGGGTGCAGAAAGGAGTGAATGAGGTGCAGAAAGAGGCAACAGAGGTGTAGAAAGAGGGAAGCGAGATGCAGAAAAAGGCAAGAAAAGTGCAGAACGTGGCAAAAGAGGTACTTGAAGAGACAACAGGGGTGCAGAAAGAAGCAAGACAGGTGCAGAAAGAAGCATGGAAAGTGCAGAATGAAGCAACAGGGGTGCAGAAAGAGGCAAGAGAAGTATAGAAAGGAGCAAGTGAGGTGCAGAAAGAGCCAACAGAGGTGCAAAACGAGGCAAGAGAGGTGCAGAAACAGGCAAGAGAAGTGCACACAGAGGCAAGAGAATTGCTGAACTAAGTAACAGAGGTGTAGAAAGAAGCAAGAAAAGTGCAGAAAGAGGCAAGTGCGATGCAAAAACAGGCAGGAAAGGTACAGAAAGAGGGAAGACGAGTGCAGAAAGAGACAACAGGTGCAGAAAGAAGCAAATGAGGTGCAGAAAGAGGCAATAGACGGGCAGAAAGAGGGAAGAGAGGTGCAGAAAAAGGCAGGAAAAGTGCAGAAAGAGGTACATAAAGAGACAACAGGGATGCAGAAAGAAGCAAGACAGGTGCAGAAAGAAGCATGGAAAGTGCAGAATGAAGCAAGAGAGGTGCAGAAACAGGCAAGAGAAGTGCACAAAGAGGCAAGAGAATTGCAGAAAGAAGCAACAGAGGTGTAGAAAGAAGCAAGAAAAGTGCAGAAAGAGGAAAGACAAGTGCAGAAAGAGACAACAGGGGTGCAGAAGAAGCAAATGAGGCAACAGACGTGAAAGGAGAAAGGGTGCTGGGCCTCTGACCAGCGCTCAGGAATTTCGGTGCGTAGGGCTTACAGGAGGTACCAGTATGTCTTCTTGGCCCCCAAAGTCCCTCAGGGGTAAATTGGACTTCATCTCCATCCCGTAGTGTGCCAGGAGGCGCGTTTTCAGAATGGTGGAGAAAGGGGGGCATGGCCTCCGAAGACGTCTTAGCAATCCGATTGTGCTGGACTTACTGGAGGTAACAAGAGGGGTAGTTGGCCCCCAAGGACATCCTTGGGGGCCAACTACCCCTCCTATTACCTCCAGTAAGTTCCACACAGCAACATTGCTAAGTTTGAAGAGCAGGCCATGCCCCCTTTGCCCACCACTCTACAAACGCGCTCCCTGGCACGCTCTTGGATGGAGATTGAAGTCCCCTGCTGGGGTCCTTTAGGCGCCAACTAGCCTATCTCTTACCTCCTGTAAGCCCCACTCAGTGGGATTGCTGAGAGGTGGACAAAGGCCACGCCTCCTTTCTCCACCACTCTGCAAACGGGCCCCCTGGTGTGTTCTAATTAGGGAGATTAAGTCTTGGCGCACTGCTGCTCGGGGTATGAAGTCCACTTGTGTCCTGAGGTCCTCACAAGAGGACCTCATCGCCCCACCACCAGTGCGCCAAGAGGCACGTTTGCAGAGTGGTGGGAAAAGGGGGCATGGCCTCGGACCACCTCTCTGCAATCCAGCTGTGTGGCGCTTACTGGAGGTACCTGGTGGGCTAGTTGGCCCCCAGGGACCCTCAGTATTCAAGGGGACTTAATCCCCCAAATTAGAACGCGCCAGGGGGCATGTTTGCAGAGTGGTGCAGGGAGAGGGCGGGCGGGCGGGCTGTGTGGCCCCCCCTTCTTTTACTATTTTGTGGGCCCTGGGGGCCCTATCCCCCGGGGCCTGGCCCCTATTTATATAAAAAAAAAAAACGGGCATGGGCCGTGACATGCAAGGCCCCTTGCTCAAAGCAATTCTGCTCTGCTTCATTGAAGCGAGAGCAGGTTTCCCTGCTCTTGCTACAATGAAGCAAAGCAGTGTTTGCTATGGCAGGGCGGGAGGCATGCTACCACCCTGCCATAGCAAATGGCAATGTTCCGGGGGTGGGCACCCCGGGACATTGCAGGAGCCGGCCCTGGGGGATGGCGGTCCACAGGGCCATCAGGGGCTCCAGGAGGGGAGGGCCGCGTCGCCCCCCTCTCCATGTTTGCAAAGCCCCAGGAGGTGGTGGTCCCCGTGGCCTGGGTGTCCGTAACGGACCCCCAAATTTAAATATAGAGTGCCCCAAGGAGGTGGTGGTCCCTGGGGCATGTGGGGGGCTCGAGCTTCCCCCACATCTTTAAAAATAAAAAACGGAGCCCCAGGGAGGTGGCGGTCCCCGGGGCAGCGTGGGGGATATTGGGACCCCCCCACGCATTTTTTTTAAAGCCCCGGGAAGGTGGCGGTCCCTGGGGCTGCAGAGGGCTCAGTGCCCCTCGCATACAATTTAATAGGCCCCAGGGAGGTGGCGGTCCCTGGGGCTGCGGGGTATCTACGGGCCCCCGCAACATAATTTGTGAGTGTCCCCCGGACCTGGCCCACCCGGGGGCTTTCAAAAACAAAGCGCCGGAACCCGCGCTTCGGTTTCTTTTAATATTCTCAGCCGGATTCGCAACCCCAGCGTGAATTCGGCCGATTTTTAAAACAAAAAAATGCTTTTTTAGGCCCTGGGGGTCCTTGTGGGACCCCCTGAGCAGGCCTAGGGGGTCAGGGTGTTTCTACCCTGTCCCCTTGTCTGTTTTTGCAACCTCTTTTTCACTGTTTTCTTGTGACTCGGTTCTACTGAGTCACAAAATGGCTGCCAACACTTCCTGGTTTGGAGCTTTGGCAGCCAATTAGAATTAAGCTCATGCTCGGGAGGGTTCGCGACTCCTCGGTGCTCAGATACCGATATTTTTTCTTTTTTTAATTTCTCAGGAACTCCTGAATGGATTTACACTATTTAAAAAAAGGGCTCTTTCTGAACCAAGACCTACCTTTTAGCCAAATTTGGTGTAGCTTTGTCTAAAGTTAGTGAAGTTTTGCCAAAATCGACATTGGGAACCAGAAAAGTAATAAGGACAGATGTGGAGCATTTTGGGAGATGTAGTCCCGGAAACAAAGTTAAGAGTGAAAATAAATTTGGCAACGAAGGAATACATCGAATATGAAACCACTGGGGGTTAAAAGGATCAATCTAAAAATGAATGAAAAACTGTACTTACCCTCGCTGCTAAATATACGAATACGTGATAAAATTCTGAATAACACTTAAGAAATGAAACTGTTCCTTTAAATTGGAAGAATTGTCCCTTCTTAATGTCTAACAAGTTACGTTTTAAAAGCTAACGAACCCACCGTAATTGCAGTAAGTGGCATATGATTAAGAGTTGCAGGACTCGAAACGTGTAATGCCTGTTTGGTTTTTTAATAAAGAACTTTTTGAATGCACTGTTGGTGTGGCCCATCTGACGCTGCTGGAAGAAGCGCGCGTTTTCTGTGGATATATATATATATATATATATATTACCTACTGGCAGTCGCCAGTAGGTAGTTATAGTTAGGACCTATTTTCCATAGGAAATCCGCAACATTCTATTTGGAATAACGTTGGCGTCGATTGATGAATCTTCGCAAAGTTTCCAAACTTTTGGCCAGCTCCGGTCCGCTCCTATCCTGAAAATGTCACGGTGATTCGTCAAGCGGGGGCCGAGAAAAAAGGGCGGTCCAAAAATGCATTTTCCCATAGGACCTGTTGACGCAGCTACAGCCCGAAGTGCTGAACGGAATTACACCAAATTTGGCAAAGAAGTAGTCCTCAGTTCAGACTCGTGCCTTTTGCTTAAATGGTGTAAATCCGTTCAGTAGTTCCTGAGAAAATCGAAAGTAAAATCACATATATATCTGGGCGGAGCGTAACCACACATCTCATCGTGAGATCTGATTGGCTGTCAGCACTTCATTATAAATCATTTGTTGATGGTACCATACTCACTTTAGGAATTGTGGTGTGTTCTAAGGTGATTTTACCATGTGAAAAAGCATTCTGTTGTGATATCATGAATCATGTTTGAGAGAAAACTATTTTCTCATGCTTTTCCCACAGAGGTTTGGAAGTTGATCTATAAGCTTATCAGAGAGCATATTTTCTGTAAATTCACATTATCTTTCTCAGTCATGTGAGAATGAAGTCTGAAATTCTCAGTAAAACATGTACATCCACCAAGGGCAGAGACTGTCAGTTGATTCCTTTGTGTTCTACTGCAGCTTCCCAAAGTGTTCTAAAGAAAACCTAGAGCGCTAACAGTCCTACTTATGACAAACGTATTGCACACCTGAAGCCATCTTGATTGGAATAAAGTGGTAACTCCTAAAACATTTAATTTAAAAAGGAACAAAATGAGGGGGTTCATTTTGCCATAGAAAGTATGATTAGTGCTGCAGAAAGAAAAATTAGGGCACAGTTTGAGTGACTTCTCAAATCCTCTTCTATTTCATTAAAAAATTCTGACATGCAGACTGAAACATGCACTTTCAATACCAGCAGCAGACTTCCCTGGTGAGCAGTAGCTTTACTACAGTGATCTAATAAGCAACTAGAGTGCTAACATTCTGAATTGATGGCAAATGTGTGACACATCTGAATGCCTTCTTGATGGAATCAAAGTAAAAAACTGAAAGTATTTCCTACTGAGGAGACTGTAGTAAATGAGGAAATTAGGAAACATCATAACAAATAAGTCTCCCAAAATGGCCACCAGAGACAAAAGAGCCCAAATGTAGCCCAAATATCACCCAGATGTAGCCCAAGTATAGCCCAAAGACAGAATGTCCCAGAGTGTTCTAACAAACAACTAGAGCGCTAACAGTCTTACTTATGACAAAAGTATGGCACACCTGAAGCCATCTTGATTGGAATAAAGTGGTAACACTTAAAACATTTAATTTACAAAAGATCAAAATGAGGGAGTTCATTTTGCCATAGAAATTATGATTAGTTCTGCAGAAAGAAAAATTAGGGCACATTTTGACTTCTCAAATCCTCTTCTATTTCATAAACAAATTCTGATATGCAGACTGAAACAGGCACTTTGAATACCAGCAGCAGACTTCCCTGGTGAGCAGTAGTTTTACTACAGTGATCTAATGGGCAACTAGAGTGCTAACATTCAGAATTTATAGCAAATGTGTGACATGTCTGAATGCCTTCTTGATGGAACCAAAAAAAAAAAACTGAAAGTATTCGCACTGAGTAGACTGCAGTAAATGAGGAAATTAGGAAACTTCATAACAAATAAATCTCCCAAGATGGCCACCAGAGACAAAAGAGCCCAAATGTAGCCCCAATATCACTCAGATGTAGCCCAAGTATAGCCCAATGACAGAATGTCCCAGAGTGGTCTTAAGAACAACTAGAGCGCTTACTGTCTTACTTATGACAAAAGTATGGCTCACCTGAAACCATCTTGATTGGAATAAACTGGTAACACTTAAAACATTTAATTTAAAAAGGAACACAATGAGGGGGTTCATTTTGCCATAGAAATTATGATTAGTGCTGAAGAAAGAAAAATTAGGGTACATTTTGAGTGACTTCTCAAATCCTCTTCTATTTCATTAAAAAATTCTGATATGCAGACTGAAACATGCACTTTTAATACCAGCAGCAGACTTCTGTGGTGAGCAGTAGCTTTACTACAGTGATCTAATGAGCAACTAGAGTGCTAACATTCAGAATTTATGGCAAATGTGTGACATATCTGAATACCTTTTTGATGGAATCAAAGTAAAAAACTGAAAGCATTTCCTACTGAGGAGACTGCAGTAAATGAGGAAATTAGGAAACAGAGACAAAAGAGCCCAAATGCAGCACAAATATCACCCAGA
Organism: Triturus cristatus; assembly: GCF_964204655.1. NCBI lineage: Eukaryota > Metazoa > Chordata > Amphibia > Caudata > Salamandridae > Triturus > Triturus cristatus. The sequence goes on from NC_140590.1 coordinate 1,295,028,837, forward strand.
TCAAGCCCAATGACAGAAGTGTGCAAAACACTTATTTTATGTGTATTTGCAGTTTTATATAGTGCAGACTTGTCAGGTATTGGAGTGCTTTACATGAGTATTGGTTACATCACACAAGATCAAATTAATTTTGGTTGTAGACATGGGGAGATTAAGTGATTTGACCAGAATCACAGAATGTTGAGCTGAAGCAGAAACTCCAACCTGGTTCCCCAGTTGCAAAGTCTGCAGCTCTGGAAGTAACACCACATCCTCTCCCCTAGGTTCAACATTTAATCAAGTGATCAACTGGATAAAAAAACATAAAGATTACAAATAATTTAAAAGTTCTTTGTCGGTATTTGAAAACTCAGAAAATATGTCCTCATTTTAGTTTTTTAGAGCACTAACCATAATTTGCAAATAAGACATTCTCATATATGTAATTTCTAAAGGAAATACTCTAGGTATTACAGTTTTGATTACATCAAGATGACGTCAGGCGTTCCACACTTTTGTAATAAATATAGAATGTTAGCAATCTAGTTGCTCATTGGGATACTGTTGAGAGGCAGAGGCCAGGGGCACGGACTCTGAAAATTGAAGGCAGGTAGGAGAGTGCAGAGGCAACAATTTGACCACACTGGGCAGGCAGGAAGGACAGTGGCAGCACAACAGACTATGGAGGGCAGTGGAAAGGGGGGCAGGGGCAACACACCAACAATACAGGACTGGCAAGAGAGGCTGTGGCAATATAATAGACCACTATGGGCAGAAGGAAGAGGCAGTGGTAGTACAACCATACATGCCAGCAGACCCGTTTCAGCCAGGAAACGTCCAATGTTTTTAATCTCAAATGGGCTTTATTTGATCTGTCTCCTGTCTACAATCTCCTCTTTTTCAGTGAAACTCAAAGGGGAAAATCAATACCCCAGTTTTTTTCAAAACCTCCCTCTTATAAAGTTCAAAATGTTCGCAAGTATGGTACATTGGATCATGGTAGGCAGGAGGAATTGGGGTAGGGACATGGACGCAGATAACAGAGGACAGGAGGGACATGGAGAGGCGCACCAAACTGACCCTACAGGGCAAGCGTTACAACAAACAAATGATGGACGGAATGCTGACAATGCAGACATTCTCCCCCAGTCAAGAGATCTGGGTTTAATCCATCGTTCTTTTGCCCACTACGCCACCCCAGTTCAGACATGGCCATATGCAAATCAGTCTTGACCCTGTGCCTCATGGGAACAGTCCAGCCCGAACTGCCAAGCCATGTCTTCCCTGGACCGGAATCAAGCATCCTAGGACCGGTTTCTGGCTATCAGCCGTCATCAGCTAGGATAGCTTGACTCCAGTGGCGTAGTGAACAGGGACCCACGTCTGGGCATACCCATCCCACTTAGGGCGAAAAGCGTTACAACAAACAAATGATGGACGGAATGCTGACAATGCAGACATTCTCCCCCAGTCAAGAGATCTGGGTTTAATCCATCGTTCTTTTGCCCACTACGCCACCCCAGTTCAGACATGGCCATATGCAAATCAGTCTTGACCCTGTGCCTCATGGGAACAGTCCAGCCCGAACTGCCAAGCCATGTCTTCCCTGGACCGGAATCAAGCATCCTAGGACCGGTTTCTGGCTATCAGCCGTCATCAGCCAGGATAGCTTGACTCCAGTGGCGTAGTGAACACGGGACCCACGTCTGGGCATACCCATCCCACTTAGGGCGAAAAGCGTTACAACAAACAAATGATGGACGGAATGCTGACAATGCAGACATTCTCCCCCAGTCAAGAGATCTGGGTTTAATCCATCGTTCTTTTGCCCACTACGCCACCCCAGTTCAGACATGGCCATATGCAAATCAGTCTTGACCCTGTGCCTCATGGGAACAGTCCAGCCCGAACTGCCAAGCCATGTCTTCCCTGGACCGGAATCAAGCATCCTAGGACCGGTTTCTGGCTATCAGCCGTCATCAGCCAGGATAGCTTGACTCCAGTGGCGTAGTGAACACGGGACCCACGTCTGGGCATACCCATCCCACTTAGGGCGAAAAGCGTTACAACAAAAAAATGATGGACGGAATGCTGACAATGCAGACATTCTCCCCCAGTCAAGAGATCTGGGTTTAATCCATTGTTCTTTTGCCCACTACGCCACCCCAGTTCAGACATGGCCATATGCAAATCAGTCTTGACCCTGTGCCTCATGGGAACAGTCCAGCCCGAACTGCCAAGCCATGTCTTCCCTGGACCGGAATCAAGCATCCTAGGACCGGTTTCTGGCTATCAGCCGTCATCAGCCAGGATAGCTTGACTCCAGTGGCGTAGTGAACACGGGACCCACGTCTGGGCATACCCATCCCACTTAGGGCGAAAAGCGTTACAACAAACAAATGATGGACGGAATGCTGACAATGCAGACATTCTCCCCCAGTCAAGAGATCTGGGTTTAATCCATCGTTCTTTTGCCCACTACGCCACCCCAGTTCAGACATGGCCATATGCAAATCAGTCTTGACCCTGTGCCTCATGGGAACAGTCCAGCCCGTACTGCCAAGCCATGTCTTCCCTGGACCGGAATCAAGCATCCTAGGACCGGTTTCTGGCTATCAGCCGTCATCAGCCAGGATAGCTTGACTCCAGTGGCGTAGTGAACAATGGACCCACGTCTGGGCATACCCATCCCACTTAGGGCGAAAAGCGTTACAACAAACAAATGATGGACGGAATGCTGACAATGCAGACATTCTCCCCCAGTCAAGAGATCTGGGTTTAATCCATCGTTCTTTTGCCCACTACGCCACCCCAGTTCAGACATGGCCATATGCAAATCAGTCTTGACCCTGTGCCTCATGGGAACAGTCCAGCCCGAACTGCCAAGCCATGTCTTCCCTGGACCGGAATCAAGCATCCTAGGACCGGTTTCTGGCTATCAGCCGTCATCAGCCAGGATAGCTTGACTCCAGTGGCGTAGTGAACACGGGACCCATGTCTGGGCATACCCATCCCACTTAGGGCGAAAAGCGTTACAACAAACAAATGATGGACGGAATGCTGACAATGCAGACATTCTCCCCCAGTCAAGAGATCTGGGTTTAATCCATCGTTCTTTTGCCCACTACGCCACCCCAGTTCAGACATGGCCATATGCAAATCAGTCTTGACCCTGTGCCTCATGGGAACAGTCCAGCCCGAACTGCCAAGCCATGTCTTCCCTGGACCGGAATCAAGCATCCTAGGACCGGTTTCTGGCTATCAGCCGTCATCAGCCAGGATAGCTTGACTCCAGTGGCGTAGTGAACACGGGACCCATGTCTGGGCATACCCATCCCACTTAGGGCGAAAAGCGTTACAACAAACAAATGATGGACGGAATGCTGACAATGCAGACATTCTCCCCCAGTCAAGAGATCTGGGTTTAATCCATCGTTCTTTTGCCCACTACGCCACCCCAGTTCAGACATGGCCATATGCAAATCAGTCTTGACCCAGTGCCTCATGGGAACAGTCCAGCCCGAACTGCCAAGCCATGTCTTCCCTGGACCGGAATCAAGCATCCTAGGACCGGTTTCTGGCTATCAGCCGTCATCAGCCAGGATAGCTTGACTCCAGTGGCGTAGTGAACACGGGACCCACGTCTGGGCATACCCATCCCACTTAGGGCGAAAAGCGTTACAACAAACAAATGATGGATGGAATGCTGACAATGCAGACATTCTCCCCCAGTCAAGAGATCTGGGTTTAATCCATCGTTCTTTTGCCCACTACGCCACCCCAGTTCAGACATGGCCATATGCAAATCAGTCTTGACCCTGTGCCTCATGGGAACAGTCCAGCCCGAAATGCCAAGCCATGTCTTCCCTGGACCGGAATCAAGCATCCTAGGACCGGTTTCTGGCTATCAGCCGTCATCAGCCAGGATAGCTTGACTCCAGTGGCGTAGTGAACACGGGACCCACGTCTGGGCATACCCATCCCACTTAGGGCGAAAAGCGTTACAACAAACAAATGATGGACGGAATGCTGACAATGCAGACATTCTCCCCCAGTCAAGAGATCTGGGTTTAATCCATCGTTCTTTTGCCCACTACGCCACCCCAGTTCAGACATGGCCATATGCAAATCAGTCTTGACCCTGTGCCTCATGGGAACAGTCCAGCCCGAACTGCCAAGCCATGTCTTCCCTGGACCGGAATCAAGCATCCTAGGACCGGTTTCTGGCTATCAGCCGTCATCAGCCAGGATAGCTTGACTCCAGTGGCGTAGTGAACACGGGACCCACGTCTGGGCATACCCATCCCACTTAGGGCGAAAAGCGTTACAACAAACAAATGATGGACGGAATGCTGACAATGCAGACATTCTCCCCCAGTCAAGAGATCTGGGTTTAATCCATCGTTCTTTTGCCCACTACGCCACCCCAGTTCAGACATGGCCATATGCAAATCAGTCTTGACCCTGTGCCTCATGGGAACAGTCCAGCCCGAACTGCCAAGCCATGTCTTCCCTGGACTGGAATCAAGCATCCTAGGACCGGTTTCTGGCTATCAGCCGTCATCAGCCAGGATAGCTTGACTCCAGTGGCTTAGTGAACACGGGACCCAAGTCTGGGCATACCCATCCCACTTAGGGCGAAAAGCGTTACAACAAACAAATGATGGACGGAATGCTGACAATGCAGACATTCTCCCCCAGTCAAGAGATCTGGGTTTAATCCATCGTTCTTTTGCCCACTACGCCACCCCAGTTCAGACATGGCCATATGCAAATCAGTCTTGACCCTGTGCCTCATGGGAACAGTCCAGCCCGAACTGCCAAGCCATGTCTTCCCGGGACCGGAATCAAGCATCCTAGGACCGGTTTCTGGCTATCAGCCGTCATCAGCCAGGATAGCTTGACTCCAGTGGCGTAGTGAACACGGGACCCACGTCTGGGCATACCCATCCCACTTAGGGCGAAAAGCGTTACAACAAACAAATGATGGACGGAATGCTGACAATGCAGACATTCTCCCCCAGTCAAGAGATCTGGGTTTAATCCATCGTTCTTTTGCCCACTACGCCACCCCAGTTCAGACATGGCCATATGCAAATCAGTCTTGACCCTGTGCCTCATGGGAACAGTCCAGCCCGAACTGCCAAGCCATGTCTTCCCTGGACCGGAATCAAGCATCCTAGGACCGGTTTCTGGCTATCAGCCGTCCTCAGGGCAGGCATCAGGGTTTGCAGGAGCACAATACACCACACAGCGCATGCGGGACGGGAGTGCAGCACAACAATCCATAGAAAGCAATTGGGAGGGGACAGGACCATGCACATGGACAACAGAGAACAGAGGGGAACGAGGCAATGGTAGCTAGCTGACCATAATGGACAGACAGGAGAGAAAGCTGCAGCATAACAGACCATAAAGGGCAGGAGGGACGGATCAGGGGAATTACAATGGAACAGACAAGCCAGGAGGGAGGGAATAGGGGGCTGCACATGGAAACAGAGGGCTGGGGGCAAGGGGGCAGGGCAGGAGCAGCAAGATGACCATGGAGGTCAGGCAGGATGGGCACTAGAAACAAGACACACCATGGAGAACAACAATGAGACTATGATGGCATACACACAGACCATGGAGGGAAGGTGGGAGGGGGTCAGGGGCAGCTAGCTGCCCACACAGGGAAGGTGGGAGGGGCCATGGCAGCACAGAAGACCATGCATGACAAGCGGGAGGGTTAGTGGCAGCACAATGGCTATGATGGGCAAGAAGGAGGGGGCAGGGGCATGCACAAAGGACCATGGAGGATAGAAGGGAGGGTCAGGACCTGGGCACAGACAAGAGAGTTCAGGGGAAGGGGCCTCACAACAGACCGCGTGGGGCAGGCAGGAGGGGCAGTTGCAGCACAACAGACCAGGGAGGGCAGAAGGGTGTGGCAGTAAAATGGACCATGGAGGACAGGAGGAAGGGGATAGGGGCATGGCATGTGGACAGGCAGGGTGGAGGTGGCAGGGACAGGTTACAGTCATCTGACAATGCTAGGTAGGTGGGAGGGGAGTGGCAGCTCAACGGAACACTCAGAGTAGATAGGAGTGGCAAGTCCATGGAACATGGTGGGCAAAAAGGATGGAGCAGGGGCATGCACAAAGACATCGGAGGGCAGGGGGAAGGAGAATAGGGGCAGCAAGCTAAGCACAGAGGCTAAGCAGGAGGTCAATGATGGGCCATAGAATTGGTGCAATGGAGGGCAGGAGGAGTGGACTGGTACATCATGCTAAATGGAGGGCAGTGGCAGCCCATCAGACCATGCATGGCAGGAGGGAGGAGGCTAGTCCATGGATTCAGACAACAGAGGATAGGGAGGAGGTGGATGGGGCAGCAAGCTAACTGTTCAGAGAATGTGGGTATTAGGAACTTTATTGTTTTTAAAATGTGTGTCTGTGCGAACTACTTAAAATATGAACAAGTATGCAGCATAATCTCACTTTTATTCAGGAAGAAGAGGACGTTTGTGACTGTGACTCCGGGCTCACTTGGCAGAAACACTCCCTGACCCTCCACCCCCATCGCAAAATGTAATACCCGTGAAAAGGGTAGGTGGACGCAGTGGTATATAGAACATAGTCCTGAGAGCATGATTGAAAATGAAAACTAGATATAGTATATGGTATAAACTATGCACTAAAAAAGTTTGATATAAGATGAACTGGGGCGTCAAATATAATATGCAATACATTGTGCGCAATGACAGATCCATTGGAGAGCGCGAGATAGCACAGGCTCTAGCGCGTGCTATGCGTTATGCGCCTTGGAGTGTAATATGCACAGGGCAGTGTTGTGTAACCTAACTAGTCTCTAAAGTTGTAATATAAAATATGTGCTGGGGAGGATAATGTTGCATATGCACTGTGACAAAGATATGGATCGCAGATTGTAATATGTATGGCATAGCGCTGTGCGTTATAACATAGGCATCGAGGAAGGCACGTTAGATGGGGCAATATAACCCGTGCGAAGGCAAGTGTGGTATGACATATTCACGGGGTGGTGTTACAGTGCACATGCGCTAGAGAGTGTCAGCATACGCACTAGCTGGTGGAATACAACACAGAGGTGTGAGGCACTCGGCGGGCACTGGTGGGCGTAACACAGCATTGGGCTCAGCCAGGAGCACGCTGTGACTCTCAAGTGAGGTTCGTCTCCTTTCCAGAGAGTAAAATAAAAAGTATTACACATCCGGCGGTGGATGTGTATTTTATTAACCGTGAAGGAGGTTTCTTGCATAGTTTGGTCGAATTTTTGCCGAATCCCCTTTGAATGGCTTGGTGTGCGTGTATATTAAATGTGCCCGTCAATAGCTACCCATGTTTGTATAAATAAATGACAAGGGTGTCTACTTGGAGAGTACCCACCGGCGTGGGCGCCGGGATTAGGCACGGTAGGGCGTCAGACACGTCAGAGCTTCACTAGCGGTGTAAATACATTCCATGTGGATTCATTCTATGCATAGTCGCCTTTTAATGAATATCACACAAATCGTCATGGTGATAGGTACGTACAGTACGGTAGGTGTTTCTATAAATATATATATTTTTAAAATAATAAAAAACAAAGGCCGGCCCCGGGGGATGGGGTCCCCAGGGCCATAAGTGGCCTGAGGAGGGGGGCAACGCAGCCCCCTCCTAAAGAATAAAAAAAAAAAAAGGCCATGACCCGGGGGTTGGGGTCCCCGGGGCCAGTAAATTAGAAAAAGAAGGGGGGCCACACAGCCCTCCTTCTTAAAAAATAAAATAAATAAAAGACCGGCATCGCGCCGGAGACCACGCCCCCTCCTTGCAGCACTCTGCAAATGCACCCCCTGGCCAGTTGTAAGTTGGGGAATTAATTCCCCTTCAATACTGAGGGTCCCTGAGGTCCAACTAGCCCAACAGGTATCTCCAGTATGCGCCAGGGATCTGCGTTGCAGACAGGTGTTCTGAGGCCATGCCCCTTTTGACACCTCTATGCAACGCAGCTCTGTGGCGCTTACTGGAGGTACCTAGTGGGCTAGTTTGACCCTAGGGACCCTTAGGATTCAAGGGGACTTAATCTCGCAACTTAGAACGGCTACAGGATGCGTTTACACAGTGGTGAAGGGAGGGGGCGGGGCCTGAGGTGACGTGTGCAAACACGCCCTGTGGCGCGTTTTAAGTTGGGGAAATAATTCCCTTTCAATCGTGAGGGACCCTGGGGGCCAACTAGCCCACCAAGTGCTTCCAGTAAGCACAACTGCTCTACGTTGCAGAGAGGTGGTGCAGGCCGTGCCCCTTTTTACACCTCTCTGCAATGGCGCTTACTGGACGTACCTAGTGGGCTATTTTTCCCCTAGGGACCCTCGGGATTTAAAGGGACTTAATCTTCCAACTTAAAAAATGGCCACAGGGCGTGTTTACACAGTGGGGAAGGGAGGGGACGGGGCCTGAGGTGACGTGTGCAAACACACCCTATGGCGCGTTTTAAGTTGGGGAAATAATTCCCCTTCAATCCTGAGGGCCCCTGGGGGCTAACTAGCCCACCTGGTCCTTCCAGTAAGCGCCACTGAGCTGCGTTGCAGAGAGGTGGTCCAGGCCGTGCCACTTTTTACACCTCTCTGCAACACAGCTCTGTGGCGCTTACTGGAGGTACCTAGTGGGCTAGTTGGACCCTAGGGACCCTCAGGATTCAAATGAACTTAATCTCCCAACTAAAAACGGCCACAGGGCGTGTTTACACAGTGCTGAAGGGAGGGGACGGGGCCTGAGTTAACGTGTGCAAACAAGCCCTGTGGCGCGTTTTAAGTTGGGGAAATAATTCCCCTTCAACCCTGAGGGACTCTGGGGCCCAACTAGCCCACCAGGTGCTTCCAGTAAGCGCCACTGCGCTGCGTGGCAGCGAGGTGGTCTAGGCCGTGCCCCTTTTTACATCTCTCTGCAACGCAGCTCTGTGGCGCTTACTGGAGGTACCTAGTGGTCTAGTTGGACCCTAGGGACCCTCAGGATTCAAGGGGACTTAATCTCCCAACTTAAAACGGCCACAGGGTGTGTTTAAACAGTGGGGAAGTGAGGGGACAGGCCCTGAGGTGACGTGTGCAAACACGCTCTGTGGTGCGTTTTAAGAGGTAGTTTTAATCCCCTGCCCTATTATATACTAGGGGCTTACAGAGGAGGTCATGCTGATCACAGGGGGACCCCAACGTATAGTGTTCCCTAGTGTATGTAGGTGTTTGCACTGTATTCTGAGTGTCTTTTAACATAGCACTGGCTCTAGGACTGGTTAGTCAGACTCAGTTACCACCAGTATCCGTCTGAAAAAGGTGAGGGTACAGGATGATTTTGCAACAAGGCTTCTTTCTGCTCTTCTGTTTGTTCTTTCTGCACGTTATCCTTCTTCCAGCACTTTTCTTCGTCTTTGAGGACTTTTGTTGCTTCTTTCTGCTATCTCTGTAGGCATAGTTCGAAATTAGCATTTAAAAATTCCTTTGAAATTCACTGAAAAAACCATAGGTTTCAGGCATGTTATAGTTAGGAATTAGCATTTAAAAAACCTTAGAAATTCACTGAAAAAACCATAGGTTTCAGGGGCGTTACAGTTAGCTGGACTTTTCACTCGTACAAAACCATTGAAATTCCCCCGTTATAGTTAGTTCAGCTAACTATAACTCACGTGCCCACAATGCACTGCTGATGACGTCACATATTACATCACTCATGACATGGTCAGTGACATCACTCATGACATCACTGATGACCTCTCAAATTACATCACTGATGACATCATCCTTGTGATAGAGTGGCAGACCTCCTCTCCCCCTAATATAACCTTTGATACACACATTCAAAAATAGAAACAAAAATTTTCAAAACAATGGACATACCAATATCAGTTACAACAACCTATTCAGTAATTCTAACACAAGGGTGCCCCAAGTGAGGACGTTCTCCCAGAAAACATAACCCTTGCAGTGAGGTCAGCTATACTTTCTGAATTTGGCTTCATCACTCATATATGGCTTAACGCGTTTCGAATTCCCATTCTTGTTCACAAGCCAAGTTGAAGGAAAAGGACAGCATTCGAAGCATTATAGTGACAGATAGATAGATAGATCCTACTGGCAGTCGCCAGTAGGTAGTTATAGTTAGGACCTTGTTTTTATTCAAAAAGCGTTTTTTCTTTCGCCAATATCTTTGGTACGTTTGACAAATCTTCTCAAAATTCTCAAAACTAATGGTTCACTCAGGTCAGGTCCTGTCTTGAAAGTTTTGGGGTGATTCGTCAAGCAGAGGCCATGTTAATTTCCATAGGAACTTTAGACAAAGCTACAGCCTGAACTGCTGAATGGAATTACACCAAGTTTGGCAAAAAGGTAGCTCTTGGATCAGAAAGCGACCATTTTTTTAAATTGTCTAAATCGGTTCAGTAGTTTCTGAGAAATTAAAAAAATAAAAATATCTATATCTGAGGGCCGTGGAGGATTCGCGAACCCTCCCGACCAAGAGCTTAATTTTGATCGGCTGCCAACACTTCAAACCAAAATATGTTACCCGCCATCTTGTGACTCGGTAGAGCCGAGTCACAAGAAAACAGTAACAAAAAGGTAAAAAACAAGCAAAGGGGGCAGGGTAGAAACACCCTGTGACCCCCTAGGCCTGCTCAGGGGGACCCCCAGGGCCAAAAAAAGCATTTAAAAAAATATTTTTTCGGACGAATTTGCGCTGGGTGCGTGAATCCGGCCGAATTCTTTTTTTTTTTTAATGAAGCGCGGGCTCCCGCCCTGCATTTCTTTGAGCCCCTGGGTGGGCCAGGTCCCGGGGGCAATGTGCCATCAAATTTGGCGTAACACTGCGCTCCATTTTCTTGTACATATGCTTCTGTGAGTGAAACATTCACTGTTGCAATTATCATTCGACTGAAACCACCTTTACCAGAATAACAGTGGCTATCTACAGGCCTCGTGTTTATCTCCTAGTTCAACAAAGATACACCGGTTCCGATGAGGCGCTTCGATGTGCATCTAACACCACCTTGTGGCACTTCTTATATAATAAACCTTGTGTTAACCCGTTCATCCCTTCTCTTTCAACACTGCGGCTCACGTACACACAGAGCCCTGGAACCCCGCTGCCTGGTAACACAGAGAAGGAACCTGGCAGATGCGTACAAAAGGGACCTGTTATATGTGGTTGAAACATGTCTGTCTTGTGCACACAAACACACCTATCAGATGCACCTGGAGCGGCCCTAACAGTTGTGCACAGAAGATGTCCAGATGTCCACGCACTGACGTCAGGGGCAAAAATAATGAATCTGCTATATGGAGATGGAATAAAGCTGTTGTATACACATAGATGAAACATATCAAGGGCACATGAATTAAACCGGGCGTGCACACTGAAGTGAGCTGTGAAGTGTGCACATTGACATATGCCAGAGAAACACTGAAGTCGTCTGCCACATGTAGATAAAATGCACACTTAGAGGGATACGTCATGGACACACATATGGATATGGAATATATCCGTTGTATGCACACATAGATCCAACATATCAAGGGCACGTGGAATAAACCGGTGTGCACACTGAAGGGATCTGTGAAGTGTGTACATTGACATATGTCAGGGACACACAGAAGGCGTCTGCCGCATGTAGATAAAACGCACACTTAGAGGGATACTGTGAAATGCACATACACTAAACTTCAAGTGTGCACATGGAAGGGATCGCTGACATGTGCACACTGTTCATCTATCAGGTGCACACAGAAGCTGTCTGTACAAAAAGCTGTTCACATGAGTACAATACATTTAGAAAGTTATGGTTTACATCTCGTGTTGCCAATTAGAAAACAGAAGAAATGTGCTCGGGTCTTGAATAAGACAAGCTTTCTTAGAAGCCCTGCGATTGGCTTCAGATCTCTAGACTACACTCTTATCAACACAGCACTTCATATTTATTTGTTTTGTAGCACTCACATGACGCTTTATGGCGCTTTGCTACAAAGCAATGAGGTGGGGTCGCCCTTGAAGGCAAACAGAGATACGCTGATGACTAGCCTAGCAAGAAGCTGACACATGGGGGGTTTTACACTCAGTCACTGCTATTTGTTCCAGAAGGTGGGGCTGACAGAAATATTAGAGTACCCGGATGTGGGCTCTAGCAAGGGTTACAACGGTGAGATTGATGTTACCCAAAAAATGAGCCCCTCCTGCAGATTGTGATGGGGGTCCCCGTGTCTCACACACATGCATTCTCCTTTGGCTGAATAGGGGACAGCCTGGAAGGATTGGGGGTCCCCCTGCTCAGTAGGAGCTGATGGGGGCCTGTGTAAACCTCCTGTACACTGGCCTGTCCACTTTACACAGGGCGTCTCTACAGTAGGACCTGGTCTGGGTGACTAAGTACATTGTTATTTATCTTTTTTATATAGTGCCAACTCGACCTCAAGGTATTGCAGCACTTTACATGAGTACCAGTTGCATTACACAAGGACACATTCATTGTTGTTTTTAGGCACAGGGACATTAAGTAATTTTCCTAGAATGCAGAGGACGCTGCCAGGGGTGTAGTGTGGTGGATGCTTCTGTTTGTGTTTTGAGTCAATCCCCCCGTGATTCCCAAGCGCTACTGAATGTTTTGAGCCAGCACTATATCTTTCAGGCCAGAGATGTGCCACAAGGCTGATGTCATTAGGGTCTGTCTGTCTGGCTGATGTCACTAGGGCCAGTCTGTCTGGCTGTCACCCCGACACACACAATGATTTCTAAGCGCTACAGACTGTTTCGAGTCAGCGGTATATCTTTAAGACCTAAGTTGTACCTCAGGGCTGATGTTTTTAGGGTCAGTCTGTCTGGCTGTTAGTCCCCCTCCCCCCCACCCATGATTTCCAAGCGCTATAGACTGCTTTGAGCCAGCGTTTTATCATTCAGGCCGGAGTTGTACCTCACGGCTGATGTCATTATGGCCAGTCTGTCTGTCTAGCTGAGCCCCTCTTTCCCCCCACTCCAACCCCGTGGTTTCCAAGAGCTACAGACTGTTTCGAGCCTATGGTCTATTTTTCAGGCCGGAGATTTTCCTTCCTCAGGTCCAAACCCCTACTCCATGGTTTCTAAGTGCTACAGACTGTTTGGAGCCGGCGGTATATCTTCTATCTGGCTGATGTGTTTTGGGGTCAGTCTGTCTGTCTGTAAACCCCCCCCCCCCCCCCCATGGTTTCTAAGCGCTACAGACTGTTTGGAGCCGGCGGTATATCTTTCAGGCCGGAGTTGTACCACAGGGCTGATGTGTGTTGGGCGAGTCTGCCTAGCTGATGTGTTTTGGGGTCAGTCAGTCTGTCTGGCTGTTAACCTCCCCCTCTTCCATGGTTTCTAAGCTCTACAGACTGTTTGGAGCCGGTGGTATATCTTTCAGGCATGAGATGTACCACAGGTCTGACGTCTTTAGGGCCAATCTGTCTGGCTGGTGTAATTAGGGTCAGTCTGTCTGTTGGTCCTCTACAGGTCTCCGGGTCTCTTTCTAAGGGGCCACTGGTGCAGTACATCTCTGCTCTTTTTTCCATTCTTTGTTTTCGGTTTGGGGGGGGGTCAGTATTTATAAATTACTGGCCCTTGGGAACAAATAAAAGCTGGGCCGTGCATATTCATACCAGCAGCCGTGGTCCCTCTGCAAAGATCACCTCATCACTGGTAAAGCCCCAAGGACACCCACCAGTGTCAGGAAATGTCCTTCTGCACGCATCATTCCTTCATTTAAAGGGGCCGCCGAGGTTTACGGCCTTAATGAAGCTTTTCAGCACACATCCGGGACTGGCTCATCCCCGAGTCCAAGGTGAGGGGGGCGGAGGCGATTCTCTAGGCCTGAGCCCAGCCTTTATTGGAGAATTGTACGTTTATATTGTAAAGTTATGAAACATTTGGGAGTCACAGAGGTGCTGAAGACAAACGATTATTGTTTAACTGTAAAGGTTACAAAGCTTGAAAAAAATAGTCTGAGTGCACAAACAGGTTTCCTGTTTTTTCCTACCGCTGTGACTCAGTTGTAAATCTTCCTGTAGTAATGAGGGCTGAACAAAATATTTTTTAGTTGCTGCAAATAGTAGGGACCCACCCAGCCCCCCGCACTAGCTAAAGAAGAGGCCGAGCGCAGTCCATTGACCTAAGAAGGATCAAATGCTCGGTTAGCCCCCACAGCATTGCAAACCCTGAGCTTCACGCTGCATGCGGAGCTCAGTAGTATGTGCATTAACCTAGTGGCTAGGGGCTTGGAGTCATGGTTCGGGACAGGTTGTTTATCATTTGAGGTTCAGGTACTAAGCCTGCGGTAGCTGGCCTGAGTTCATGGAAGGGGTCATGGTGAGAGAATCACACATGTGGGCTGCGGCCTGTGTTGGGCGTAGTTGTATTTCAGATGTTGTCAGCAAAAATATAGCTTAACAGAAATATTGTGTCTGAAAAATGATCCATCCCTCAGGTTGTATGTTTTTTATCCTTTACTGTAATGGAGAGACATTTTTAGACTATAAGTGGGATGCAAGCTTCTCTCAGACGATATGTGGTTACAGTAATTCTGGCACCACACCACAGAGAGCTGTCCTGGAAAACAGCATCACAGAGACATCCTCTGGCAGTAATATGGCATCCTAAATATCGTTTATAAAAATGTCATGCTGTTGGGTGCTGTGATCGACACCAATGGAACACTAGTTGTGTAAACTATATTTCGGCTACAATATCTCCGTCAAATTAGATTTTGTCATGATGTCTGGTATTCTGGTATCATGCACACGTGAGTGGGCGTCTGGATTTAGGGTACGGAGGAGAAGGGTTGATTGCTAGTTCATACTCCACCTCTGATATGTGAACTGGGTGAGGTTGATGTACATGAGTGCTGGCCTGGGGAGGTCTCTGCACATGTGATGGTACCTTCGGTGCCTATAACGCACAGATGAGCGTTCGCGAGTGATAACGCGTGTGGCCGCCTGGGTGAGGGCCCCGCATCGGTACTATATGGCTGGATGTGAGCCCTGCACATGAGATGGACCCATGGGTGACCGTACTGCGCATGTGCGTCGACGGCTGGCTAAGGCTCCTGCACATTCGATCCATGGCCTAAGCGGGCTCCCACTGCTTGAGTTGGACCTTTGGTGACAGTGTTGAGTGTGCGAGACTTCTGCACCTGTGAGTGGCTGAGATGGGCATTCAGTGACATTGTACATATGTATGTTGGGCTGAGAGAGCTTCCGGCAGGTATGATCTATGGATTGGGTGTGAGCCCTCCACATGTGACAGTACTTTAGGTGACAGTAATGCCCTTTGAATCAGTGGCCTGTCTCCTTCTGCTACTATCTTGTGCCAGAGGTGTGCACCTTGGGTGAGTTGGGCCAGCAGTGAGGGTACAGCACACATGAAAGCAGAGACACCTTTGATCAGAGCGCTCCCTGTGCAAAACCAGATTTGGCGCCCTCCCACTTTTCCTATGTGTCTATGTATTGAAAACTTGAGAGGAGTAGGGGCAGGCGAGGGGGTAAAATTAAAAAATGCAATGAAAAAATGACAAACAGAAAGCAGGCTTCAGAAGAAGCGTTTACACATACTTTTCTTTGCACCTAAGTGGTGGGGAGACTGCTGCAGGGTGCCCCTGCGCCCCTCTGGAGGTAGGCGCCCTGTGCGCAAGCCAAGTTTGCACGTGTTAAAGGCTGGCCCTGCTTGAAAGGTGGGGTGACAATGTTCCTCATTTTGTGGCACCTTGTCTTGTTATATTTTGGGCACAGATCGTAGTGGATTAGGGGAGAAATGAAAATTGTGTGTCCCCGCATTCAACTGTCTGGGCGAAGCTGGGACACGAACAGTCTATTCCAGTTTGCTTAATAATACCTGTTGTAAGGTGATGGCATCCAGTCGAGGCTGCAGCCAACGGTCAACGATGGAGATCTTATATGTAGACTTAATTAGCATATACTAAGGAAGCCACGCTCTCAGTACTCGTGCCGTACATGTGTGATTCCCAAGAGAACAAGGCAGGGATAGGCAAGAACTGACACAAAAATCATCAAATCAGCGCCCCCGCACGGGAAATTCAAGTTACTAGGTTTGCTCCTTGACTCATAAAATCTTCCCCGACCAAAGGGGTGTAAATGTTCAACACACATGAAACAAAACTTTTCCTATGTGCTGATGACCACGGGAAAGCCTCCAGAATCTCTGTCTCGCTAGGCTCGACCTAAAAACAAAATCTCTCTCATTAATCTGTATTTAATGATCTGTTATAACCCTGGGTTCAGCAGTAAGGGCCTCGCTTCTCAAAGGACTTGTGAAAAACTGCAAGGGGAACCAAATGGATAAACACCCTGGAGCATCGACACATTGGGTGTGAAAATAGAGCTTCATTCAGATACACAAACAGACAGGAAGACAGAAAGGGAGACAGGAAGACAGAAAGGGAGACAGGCAGACCGACAGAGAGATGGACAGACAGATAGATATACATAGAGACAGATGGATAGACAGACAGACAGATAGATAGATAGATAGATAGATAGATAGATAGATAGATAGATAGATAGATAGATAGATAGATAGATAGATAGATAGATAGATAGATCTGTGCTACTGAATTGATAATTTTATATTGCCAACAGAAGATTCTGGAGTCAAAGATTCAGTATCTATATATATATAATCTCAAACAACGGTAAGGGTATGCTAGGTATGCACTGGTGAGATGTTCAAAAATAGTTCAAAGTGGTCCTTATTGATTCGGGTGCTCCTCTTCCTTTGGCCTACCGTTAAGACCAAACTGTTCAGAGAATGTAAAGATTGATGGAAGGAGCGTCAAGTTCAAAAAGTAATCATCAGTCCAATATTGCAGTCCGTATTTTTTATTTTTCAAGAGAATTTCACAAGATTCAAGTTCCAACAGAAAAATATTCGATCCAATATGATATGTTCAATCCAATAAATAGATTTGTTTCATCCAGATTACAGGCTTTCGCACAAACGAATAGTCATAGCTCAAAAACAGCCTACGTGTTTTGTCCTCCTAGGACATCATCAGGGCTGTAAAGTAATGAAACAAAAAATCACAGTCCAATTCTTGGTAAATAAAATCTGTTTCTGTAAACTCATTTACTGTGCACACTAATCTAGTCAAAATTATAATAACACTGTACCGCTAGTTTTATGACTGGCAAAAACACTCATCCTGCCTATATAACATTTCTATCATGTACATCAATAATCCTGAGTCCACCCCATAAACACAAAATTCCCATTCCTGCATGTTATACATTCATTTGCTGAAAACAACAATATAACAGATTTTATTTACCAAGAATTGGACTGTGATTATTTGTTTCATTACTTTACAGCCCTGATGATGTTCTAGGAGGACGAAACGCATAGGCTGTTTTTGAGCTATTAGTTTGTGGGAAAGCCTGTAATCTGGATTAAACAAATCTCTGTATTGGATTGAACATATCATATTGGATCAAATATTATTCTGTTGGAACTTGAATCTTGTGAAATTCTCTTGAAAAATAAAAAATACGGACTGTAATATTGGACTGATGATTACTTTTTGAACTTGACGCTCCTTCATCAAGCTTTACTATATATATATATATATATATATATATATATATATATATATATATATACATATATATATATATTCACTGAAAAAACCATAGGTTTCAGGCACGTTATAGTTAGGAATTAGCATTTAAAAAACCTTAGAAATTCACTGAAAAATCCATAGGTTTCAGGGGCGTTCTAGTTAGCTGGACATTTCCCTCGTACAAAACCATAGAAATTCCCCTGTTATAGTTAGTTCAGCTAACTATAACTCGCGCCCCCGCAATGCACTGCTGATGACGTCACATATTACATCACTCATGACATGGTCAGTGACATCACTGATGACATCTCAAATGACATCACTGATGACATCACTCATGACATCATCCATGTGACAAATTAGTTCACCTTCTCACACCCTAATATAACCTTTGATACACAGACTCAAAATTTCAAACGGCCATTTTGACAACCATAGATACTCCAATACCAATAACTACACACCTACTCATTGACTTTTAGGTCTACATACATGTCCACTCACTCACCTGTACAGTCACTCATACTTACAGTCACTCTGTACATTAATACACCTATATAGACACTCACACACCGCCAATCATCCATTGAGGTACTGACACATCTAGTCAGCCATGCAAATAATTAATCACAGTCCAATTTACTCACCTATACAGTGGAACACACTCAAGTTCACTTACTCATAAAAATACTAACAAATTCTGTGTCTTCCTGCAGAAAAACAAACAGCACATGACACAGATATCCTTGCACTATGGCGCATACAGCCACTCCCAAAATCACACACTCTCACATATAGATAGTTATATACTCTTATACACATATACACTGCATTTCACATATTTAGTTACTGACACATGTACAACTGAGATATACATTCAATCACTAACACACCCATACATACACTCACCCAACCATACAGTCCATCACAGATGCACTCTTAAAACCATGCACCCATTGAATCACCCACTCACACATCTAGTCACAGAGTCACACACACCCTACCCACACTAACACTCAGGCACCCATACAGATACTCAGACAACCAATCAATAACCCATATAGACACTCATATAGCTATTCACAAAACCATGCAGCCACTTTTACACCAACACACAGACACATACAGACATTCACACAGTTTAGTCACTAGTCTGCAGTAAGATACATTTAATGACTCACTTATAGAGTCAGTTACGCACCTAGAAAATCATCCATTCACACACTTGTACACCCACTTATTCTTCAACAGGCCTTTCCCTATATATATATTAAACATATTAAAACTGTTCAGAAACACATACTCAATGGATGATGTCATCAGTTATGTCATCAGTGATGTCATTTGAGATGTCATCAGTGATGTCATCAGTGATGTCACTGACCATGTCATGAGTGATGTAATATGTGACGTCATCAGCAGTGCATTGCGGGGGCGCGAGTTATAGTTAACTGAACTAACTATAACAGGGGAATTTCTAGGGTTTTGTACGAGGGAAATGTCCAGCTAACTATAATGCCCCTGAAACCTATGTTTTTTTCAGTGAATTTCTAAGGTTTTTTAAATGCCAATTCCTAACTATAACGTGCATGAAACCTATGGTTTTTTCAATGAATTTCAAAGGGTTTTTAAATGCTAATTCCTATCTATAACTTATCTCTAAAGATATCATGAAAAGCATTCTTTTTTAAAAGTAGGGTGCACATTAGTTTTGTGGAAAAGCATCTTTGTGATTGGTTAAGAAAAAGCAGTTTCAACGTGGAGTACATATCATAGGATAACATTTGCTCAGCTCAACCACACCTGCTACTTGCATTTGGAAGGCACTGTTCGAACTTAAAACAATCGTGAACTTTTAACCTGCACGTCGTTAAATATTCAAGAAAAAGTTTTAAAAAATGTATGAACTTTTAACCTGCATGTGTTGTAGAATGTTCTAGAAAGTGTGTTGATAGAATACGTTGCACTTCTGACTTCTATGTGTTGTTGAATATTAAAAAACCCGGTTCATATGGAAAATTAAAAAGAAACCAATAGAGAAGTTTTGAAACCTAAAAGAATCAAGGAACTATTCTAATTTATTCTTTACATGTATTTATGTGTGCAGCAACAAAATTATAGACACAACAGCACCAGGAAGAGGAAGAAGCAGGGAGTGGGGGGAGGGGGGGAGATGGGCAGAATGGCACACATGCACAATTAAGTACAACACACATATAGACTAACAATGGCCAAAATGAAATACACCAACAAGGAGCACAAGTCACACAACCCGCCAACATCACACCACTGAATGAGGATAGAAGTGAAAACCACGCTGCATTCATACAGGATGTGTACAAAGGCCAGTTGTTGGTGTTGTGGGATGTCTGCGACCGTGGTCATCATGGATGAGATGCCCAGCATGTGGCACATGGTCGAGTTCACTGTGTGTTATGTTGCCAAATGGCTGCTCCTCCCTCCCACGAGCCCCCACACTTTTGTACAGTGCACTGTTGTATCTCGTGCTCTCGTACGGCACACCATTGTAATGCCTATTTGCGCATGTCCTGCTACATTCCAACTACACCATCACAGTGCCATTTGGAGGTGGTGCATGCCACTTTACAACATCGACTGCTGCGGCTCTTGTAGCAGGCCACACCAGAACACAGAGACACACTTACCGCACTTCCTGTACACGGACATGTCAGAGACACCCCGTTCCCCTTGCCGGATAGGCACACCCCTGCACTGACCTGTGAACCCCAGACCAGCACACGCCAGTTGTGCATGCAGGAGGATGCGTGCGTAGCTACACGTCCAGGCTCACTGCCAACACTGAGGTGACAGCACACTGTGATGTTGCAGGGCTCGTGCCTATCATGCTAAGACAATGACCACAGGGACACACTTGCTAAGATGTGGGTTTGGGGGGCATTGGCGGTCCTGGAGTTGTTGAGATGAGTCTTCTGGCCCTCATGGGTATCCCTGTATCATGCTCATTGACTCTATGGCACCTGTGGGTGCTCTGGTGTGGCTCTTGGCTGTGTTCCCTTTCATGGTGCAGGTAGTTGTCCTGCTTAACACCAGCAGAAAGCAGGTGTAAAATCCCTGGTGCTAACGTGTCTTATCGCCGGAATTTGTTTCGCATTGCAATTGGTGTGAAAGTTGTGATGTGATTTTTTTCGTGTGCAGAACAATATACGAACTGAGCAGTTTATCTCGTCAAGATCCAGCACCTGACGCACTATTCCCGATCAATATAAATACAATGAGATTTCGTTATAGATTTTGTGTGTACACTGTAAGTGCAGCCAATACCTCAGTGCAATTCAATACAGGATTTTAGTATTTAGAATAAATCGGAAAGGTGCACCTCGTGTCTTTTTGCACGGGAACGGCTAGTCTCCATTTCATTAACAGCACTTTAACGGAAGTAAAGTTGAGATAAATCTAACACACTATTCAGAAGTTGGTGCAAACTGCAGATATCACCAGTATTCCAGCGATAAGTGCCCCAAAATTTAACACCATGGTGGACTCCATCAAATAACAGTAATAAGAACAAGAAAGAGTCACACAGCAGTTAAGAGAACAACCAAAAACGTTATTAATTTTTTTTTCAAACTTTATTTTTCATAATCATAAATATGTAAACGATAAACTATTTTCAAACTTTATTTTTTTATTAACATGTATATGAACGATAAACTAATAAACAAAATGTATCAAAAATAATACAAAACAACAAGGTGGAACA
Organism: Triturus cristatus; assembly: GCF_964204655.1. Classification (NCBI taxonomy): domain Eukaryota; kingdom Metazoa; phylum Chordata; class Amphibia; order Caudata; family Salamandridae; genus Triturus; species Triturus cristatus. Next base: position 1,295,050,174 of record NC_140590.1, read on the forward strand.
CTCCTGTGGGGACCATGGATGTCGACGACAGACCTGGAAAATCAGAAAGATTGTTAAAAAAAACCAATATGCTATTCTCAACAAAATACCACAAGAAACAAATCACAGATATATAAAATGCATACAGCTAACAACATTTTATAAGTTTAACTTACAAAAACTGTAAATCTTGCCGCTTTAAAATATTTACCGAATCTGAGGAAAATGTTTTGCAGAAGGCACCACGCCCACAACGTTTTTCTTCAGTGGTGAGGAAATTTTTTACTTTTCCCAAGGGGCAAACAAAGACCAATGCCACCTTGATCACGTGCAAGATTTTCAAAAGAGTTCTGTCACGAGGGGATCCTAACAAGAAATACTTGTACGGCACGGCAAGTATGATGAAACACCTAAGGACCCTTCATTCGAACAATCTTGCACGAGAAGAGTGCAAACAGATGAGAAACACTCCTATTCTGTATCTGTAAAAAAGAATCACAAATAAATGTATATTAATAACTTTCAAAATTATACTATTCCATTACTGTACAAACACATTTTATATAAATACTGACTAAGAAACTATGTCCCTGAACCACAAGTGTGACGATGGTTAAAACACTACATGCATAGTGCATACTACTTTGAAGCAGTTCATGCCCTAAAGCCTACCTCACTAAAACTCTACATGCTAACTGACTAAATGATTACAGTACTATAAGGAGACACACTGGGTGAGTGACAGGGTGTTTGCTAGAAGAGTATGAATACTAACTAGGGAATTGAAGGTGTGGAACACAACTGTGTAGGTGATTAGAGGACTGCATCCATACTGCATAGGCATTTAAAGCAGTCCATGTGCTAAGGCCTGGCTCACTGCATGACTACTTGGATACTGACTGAATGATTAGAGTACAGCAAGGAGAGTGCCTAGGTGAATTTATAAGTGCTAGGCTTTTCGCACAGGGAATGGATTAGTACTTGGTACTGAATGGGTCACTAGAGGAGTGCAAAGGCAGTGACAAGATGTTTGCTGGACTGTATGGATACTGACTAGGAAATTGAAAGTGTGAAAGACAAGTGTCTAAGGTGGTTAGAAGACTGCATGCATAGTGGATAGGGGTTTGAAGCAGTCCATGTGCTAAGGCCTGGCTCAGTGCATGAATACTTAGGCACTGACTGAATGATTAGAGTACTGCAAAGATAGTATCTTGGTGAATTTATAAGTGTTTGAGTTTTCACACAGTGAATGGATTAGTAAATGATGCTGAATGGGTCACTAGAAGACTGCAAAGGGAGTGACAGGGTGTTTCCTGGAAGTGTATGGATACTGACTAGGGAATTGAAGGTGTGAAAGACAATTGTGTAGGTGGTTAGAGGACTGCATGCATAGTGGATAGGGGTTTGAAGCAGTCCATATACTAAGGCCTGGGTCACTGGATGAGTACTTGGGTACTGACTGAATGATTAGAGTACTGCAAGGAGAGTGCCTGGGTGAATTTATTAGGGTTTGGCGCAGTGAATGGATTAGTACATGATGCTGAATGGGTCACTAGAGGAGTGCAATGGGAGTGACAGGGTGTTTGCTGGAAGTGAATGGATACTGACTAGGGAATTGAAGGTGTGAAAGACAAGTGTCTAAGGTGGTTAGAAGACTGCATGCATAGTGGATAGGGGTTTGAAGCAGTCCATGTGCTAAGGCCTGGCTCAGTGCATGAATACTTAGGCACTGACTGAATGATTAGAGTACTGCAAAGATAGTATCTTGGTGAATTTATAAGTGTTTGAGTTTTCACACAGTGAATGGATTAGTAAATGATGCTGAATGGGTCACTAGAAGACTGCAAAGGGAGTGACAGGGTGTTTCCTGGAAGTGTATGGATACTGACTAGGGAATTGAAGGTGTGAAAGACAATTGTGTAGGTGGTTAGAGGACTGCATGCATAGTGGATAGGGGTTTGAAGCAGTCCATATACTAAGGCCTGGGTCACTGGATGAGTACTTGGGTACTGACTGAATGATTAGAGTACTGCAAGGAGAGTGCCTGGGTGAATTTATTAGGGTTTGGCGCAGTGAATGGATTAGTACATGATGCTGAATGGGTCACTAGAGGAGTGCAATGGGAGTGACAGGGTGTTTGCTGGAAGTGAATGGATACTGACTAGGGAATTGAAGGTGTGAAAGACAAGTGTGTTGGTGGTTAGAGGACTGCATGCATAGTGGATAGGGGTTTGAAGAAGTCCATGTGCTAAGACCTGGCTCAGTGCATGAATACTTTGGCAGTGACTGAATCATTAGAGTACTGGAAAGAGAGTGTCTTGGTGAATTTATAAGTGTTTGGGTTTTGGCACAGTGAATGGATGAGTACATGCTGTTGAATGGGTCTCTAGAGGACTGCAAAGGGAGTGACTGGGTGTTTCCTGGAAGTGTATGGATACTGACTAGGGAATTGAAGGTGTAAAAGACAAGTGTATAGTATGTTAGAACACTACATGCATACTGCATAGACATTTGAAGCAATCTATTTGGTACTTAGAAACTGACTAAATAATCAGACTACTTCTAGGACAGTGCTTAGGTAAAACTTTTAAATTTTCAGTTCTGCCACAGTGAACAGAATAGTACATGGTACTGCACCTTCGTGTCAAACCCTGACTCATGTTATCAGTGCATAAGCAAAGACTAGCTTCTAATGCTACTAACACTTGACAACATGACTGGTTTTAAAAGAGTTATCTGCTAAAAAATACACGATGTTACCAAATGCTTCTCTCACAGTGGTTCCCAAATGCACACAGACTCACAGTGTGATTCTAGACAACAACCACTATACCTAGGAGTTTACCAAAAATCATTCACTACTGTGGAAGTGGTAAGGGAACTGCACACAATCTTCATATTTCAGGCCTGCACTTTTGTGTCAAAGCCTGACTCATTTAATTAAAGCATAAGCAAAGACTGGCTTCTAATGCTACTAAAACTTGACAACATGACCGGTTTTAAAACAGTTATCTGTCAGCAAATACATGATGTTACCAAATGCTTCTCTCACAATCCTTACCCAAATGCACACAGACTCACAGTGTGATTTTAGACAATCAGCACTATCCTAGGAGTTTACCAAAACTCATTCAGTAGTCTAGAAGAGTTAATGGTACTGAACACAATCTACATATTTAAGTACAGCACATCAGTGTCAAAGCATGACTCATTTAATCAACGCATAAGCAAAGACTGGATTCTAATGCTACTAAAACTTCACAAGATGACAGGTTTTAAAAAAGTTATCTGTCAGCAAATACATGATGTCACCAAATGCTTCTCTCACACTGATCCCAAATACACACTAACTCACACTGTGATTCTAGACAAGCACCACTATCCCTAGGAGTTTACTAAAACTCATTCACTACAGTGCAAGTGGTAAGGGAACTGCACACAATCTACATATTTCGGGACTGCACTTTTCTGTCAAAGCCTGACTCATTTAATCAAATCATAAGCCATAACTGTCTTCTAATGCTACTAAAACTTCACAACATGACAGGTTAAAACAGTTATCTGTCAGCAAATACAGGATGTTACCAAATGCGTCTCTCACAGTGGTTCCCAAATGCACACAGACTCACTGTGTGATTCTAGACAAACAACACTATCCCTTGCACTATACCATACACATTTCTTCATCTAGACGTAGTACTACATTTTAGTATAGAAACATAACATAACTCATTTCACAAATTCATAAACAATGACTGGTTTCTAATTCTACCAAAATATAAAAACAGCACAGTTATCAGTCTGCAAACACATGAAAAACACAAATGCTTATCACAGAATGGTTTCTACATGCACACACACTGTCAATAAGATTGTAGATAAAAAAAGTACTCCCTACACTTTAGCAGGAGAAATATATTAGTCTGATTAAAATCAAAATAGTCTGCATACATCCCCTCACAATTAAATAACTCACCTTTCAAGTTCTTTTGTAGATTAAGAAGTATATCAGTCACTCACCATATTTTCTTTTACAGAATCTCTGCACTGTGCACCTCTCAGCAAAAACAAGGAATGGAAACGTTTCCCTTTAATTTTCCACACATATACATGTAAACATCAAATCACAATCCTTCACACATAAACTCAAAAGCAAACACACATTTCTATTGGTTAACCATTTCAACCCTTTCCAACTGAAAGACATTTCAACCCTTCCCCCAATTTGCCTTCTGCCTGTTACCATAGAAACAGGTCATGGAACACTGCACTAAGCACACAGGTCAGAAGTTCAGCACACAATGTTCCTACACAAGAGAGGAAGTGTGCTTCACTTTTCAACATATCAGCTAATCATATATAATGTTCCTTACAATCTGTTTTTGTTAACCAATTAGAATCATACCTTTAAAAAACAGAAATATACACCCTACCTTTCAGTGTACAAAGTAGTCATACAACCAATGATTTCTTGTCTTTTTAAAAAAAAAATCCGTGGATTTGCGTACCCAATGCGATAGGATGCGCGCAGTGTGCGCGCATTTCGCGGTTTCTGTTTTTTTTTAAAAGGGGGCCCCAGGGGGTCCTTCTGGGACCCCCTAAGCACCTCTAGAGGGTCAGAGTATTTCCACTCTGCCCTCTTTATATATTTTACACACTTATTCCTCTTGCTTCTTCAGCCTCGCTTCTACAGAGGCAGAAAATGGCCGCCAACAGTTCCTGATTTCGAATGTAGAGAGACACTCGACAGCCAATTAGCATTCAGCGCGTGATCGGGAGGGTGCGCGCTTGGTTCGGGGAGGGTGCGTGCTCGGTTCGGGGAGGGTGCGCGTACGGTGCGTGTACGGTCCGCGGATCCTCCGCGGCCATAGATATTTATGTACTTTTAACTCTAATTTTCGAAGGAACTACTGAACGGATTCACACCATTTATGCAAAAGGCACGAGTCTGAACTGAGGACTACCTCTTTGCCAAATTTGGTGTCATTCCGTTCAGCGGTTCGGGCTGTAGCTGCGACAACAGATCCTATGGGAATTTGCATGGGGAAAATGCGTTTTGGGACCCCCCTTTTTTCTCGGACCCGCTTGACGAATCACCACAAAACTTTCAGGGTAGGAGCGGAGCGGAGCTGGCCAAAAGTCAACCGGTGCCAGACTTATTGGGAATAGAATGTTGCGGATTTCCTATGGAAAATAGGTCCTAACTATAACTACCTACTGGCGACCGCCAGTAGGTAATATATATATATGTATATATCTACTGGCGGTTGCCAGTGGATAGTTATAGTTAGGATCGTGTTTCCATAGGAAATCCTCAACATTCTATTTGGAATAACTTTGGCGCCGATGGACGAATCCTCGCGAAATTTTCAAAATAGGTGGGGCGCTCCACTCCGCTCCTTCCCTGAAAGTCTCGGGGGGATTCGTCAAGCGGGGGCTGAGAAAAAGGAGGGGTCCCAAAACGCATTTTCCCCATGCATTTTTCCATAGGACCTTTAGTCCAAGCTACAGCCCGAACGGCTGAACAGAATTACTTGAAATTTGGCAGAGAGGTAGTCCTCAGGTCAGGGATGTGCCTTTTGCAGGTCTGGTGTAAATCTGTTCAGTATTTCCTGAGAAAATTGCATTTAAAAGCATATATATATCTATAAGCACGCACCGTGCGCGTACGGTAAAACTTACCATACGCGCACGCTGCCGTGCGCGAGCGCGATTCTGATTGGTTGTTAGATCTTAGTAAACATTCGAATCGGTCGAAACCAGGAAGTGTCGGCCGCCATTTTGTCTCCCGCAGTCTGAGGGGGTGAAAAACAAAGGTGGAGAACGTGAAAAGGGGGCAGGGTGGACAATTCCTGACCCCCTAGCCTTTGTCAGGGGGTCCCAGAAGGACCCCCAAGGGCCGAAATTTCTTTTAATTTTGTTTCGAAAAATCGCGGAGTGCGCGTAGTGTGCGCGTACGGTAGATACGGAAAAATTCCGCGATATGCGTAACGTGGGCGTGCGGTGCGTGAAGCGCACAGCGCGCCCACAGCGTGCGCACGGTGAAAAACCTTTAAAAAAAATTAAAAAATACATAACTTAGCATTTAAAAAAACGTACAAATTCACTGAAAAAACCATAGGTTTCACACACGTTATAGTTAGGAATTAGCATTTAAAAAACCATTGAAATTTCCCCGTTATAGTTAGTGCAGGCAACTATAACTCACGCGACCGCAATCCTCTGCTGATGACGTCAGATATTACATCACTGATGACATATGTGTCTTTCTGAAAAAAAAATATTTGTAATATATATATATATAGCTAAAAATTAATGGAAGAAGACATGGGTAAATAAGTGTCTAAATACAGTGATGTAATATCTGACGTCATCAGCAGAGGATTGCGGTCGCGTGAGTTATAGTTGCCTGCACTAACTATAACGGGGGAATTTCAATGATTTTTCACGAGTGAAATGTCCAGCTAATTATAACATGTGTGAAACCTATGGTTTTTTAAGTGAATTTGCAAGGTTTTTTAAATGCTAATTCCTAACTATAACGTGTGTGAAACCTATGGTTTTTTCAGTGAATATATATATATATATATATTCATGCTCCAACTTTGCCCACACTTGAGCAGCACTCGAACACGTACTGAAGGTGGCAAGCCTTTAATTAAGGGTACAAGCAGGCTGCTGTTAGTAGTTTCAATCGAACAGCCATTAAATGCGTTTTGCCTGACGCGTTTCGAAAGTACAACTTTTTTTCTTCAGAGGCAATCACAGTAATGATGTGTGCTCCGGTCTCCATTCCTAATGTTGAAACACACCCCCAAATGGGCCGGTCTTCTGACTCGAAGCATTAGTGATGATGCAGTCCCGGTCAGTACAATCCTCATTTATTTGTGTAAGCTAATAAATCTTTAAAACTTACTTTGTCAGTGTGCGCCTCGAACCGTGACTTGGGAATAGATCACATGCTGGGAATTGAATTCGCGTTTCACCATTGCGGAGGAAAAGCACCCGTGCCGTGAGGAGCGACAGAAGGTGGACGCGCAGGAATCAGATATTTCTGTCAGCCCCGCCACGCACTGGGTCCGAACCAATACCGGACGCCATTGGGAGAGAATCAACATCAAGGAAAGTGGAAGGGGCGTACAAACAGTGGGAGGACATCGGAAGCTGCGGGTTGGAGGACGCGCAGCAGTTCACAGATCGCCGCTGGTGAGTACAACCCAACGATAACATCCTTGTAATATATGCGCAGGAAGCGGCAGGCCTGCAGACAAATAAAGCAATATCAGCGAAGGTTTACACGTTGGTGAATTCGACAGTGATGTACACTGATCGCGAAAGAGAGGAGGCAGCAGAGGGACTGTTTGTGAAAAACATACGCAGCACTCATACGAAGCCGAAGGGAGCATCGGGAAGCTCGTCTATGAGTAACAATTTGAAAACCCTCTTTAATAAGCTAAAGAAAACTTACGAGAAGGAGACGAGAAAATGGTGGGAGGCAACCTCGCTACAGAGGTACATTGACTGTGACCGCATTCCCAGAGGTTTGCGTATTTACACAACACCCTCCTGCGAGCACCCTGATCCACTGTTGCTACAGGAATGGGTCGAATATACAGCGGAGTCAGCAAAGGGAATGCTCAAAGTACGCCTGGAGCGATAGGCAGAAACTATTAGAAGAAATCAAGGAGTTTGAAGCTTTGATAGCTCTTGACAAAGACAGCAAATTAAAAGATGAACTGCAACAACGCATGAAAAAATGATTGGTGGACTATGAGGGTGTGATAAGACATCGGAAACAAACAAAATTCTTGCGAGATGAAGAAGATTATGAGTCCGGTAGGATCCTAACGTTTTCAAAAAAATATGACGGACCAAGAAAGCAGCTAATGCTCCAAAAACCGACTGAGACATCATCATGTGAAACATCTTAATCCGACATAGAAGTCTCAGAGGGGGAGCAAACATTAAAAGAAAGGACAATGATACACTGGTAGTGAAAAAGACAACTTTTTTTTCATGAATACCAGTTGCTGAGGGAAACAAAACAACGCCCGGCTGCAAGGACGCATCCCACGGAAAGAAGAAACGAAAAACCCGATGGGAAAGGAAGGGGAAAAGATTGGTCACCGGTTGGACGACAAACTAGGAGCAAACGAGGAGCGAAGCGGAACTAACAGAAGGAACGGAGAGAAAGAAAAAGACAGTGATTAACCTCTCAAGTAGACCCATTACACCTGAAGAAATAAAAGTTCTGGAGCTGGGCCTCACTTTTTGTCCAACGACACAATTTGATTATACAAACGCCCGGCTAGATCTGTTCAGGTTCACAAGAAAATTAAAGTTGTTAAAAATACACACAATGCACCCGAAAACAATTCAAGAGGGTGACATTGTCACCAATACAGAACAAGATGGCTCACTGATTGGGACAGAATTAAATGCTCTCCGAGCAATGAGAAATTTGGAACTTGAATTTAGTAGCAGTCAAAGCAATCCTACAGCGACAATTGATTTCTTAGAGGAAATGGGAATCACTCAGAAGGGAGCAACAAGTACCCTAAGGAAACGGTCACGGTTCATTCCACAGACGGCACATGATGCCAATGACACTTTTCTGGTTACTGAGGACCTAAAAAAAATGCAAGCGAGAGGTCCTGATCTGACGAAAGAAAATTTGACAGCTCACCAAAAAAAATGTGTAATGAATTTGAGCAAAGATGATAATCTAATCATAACGGCTTCTGATAAGGGAAGAAACATTGTTATAATGGACAAACTCACTTACTTTAAAGAAGCACGAAGACAATTGGCAGATACTAAATGCTACACTGTAACCACACGGGCTAACTATGAAAACAGCATTTGAGATTTCCAAAAACTTGCAATGAAATGGAGAGATAAAGGGATATTAAGGGAGGAAGATTTTAAGTTTATCTATTGTGAGACCCCTGAATTACCTACATTTTATCATCTCCCGAAAGTGCACAAAAGTGCAACCAATCTGCCGGGTAGGCCCATTGTGTCATCCAAGAACAGTTTATTGGAAAATACTTCCATCTATATTGATTGTTTTTTAAAGCCACTAGTAGTGGACCTCTGCTCTTATGTTAAGGACACTAAAGACTTCTTGAGAATAATTGCATACATTGAATGGGAACCGGACATGCTGACGCTAGACATAACCAATCTCTACACAAGTATTGAACATCAGAAAGGTCTAGAGGCTGTAGAATTTTTTCTGAAAAAGAGAGCTAACATATTTTGAGCACAATGTGATGCTTATAGAATTAATTACATACAGCCTTGAAAATAAAAAAAATTTATTTGCAGGTGAGCTCTTTCAAGAACGGCAGGGGACTGCGATGGGCACGTGCTTGGCCCCCAGCTATGCAAACTTGTTTGTTGGCTGGTGATAGAAGCACGTGGCCTAATAAGCAACTAGGGTGCTAACATTCAGCATTTATGGAAAATGTGCGACACATCTGAATGCCTTCTTGATGGAACCAAAATAAAAAACTGAAAGTATTTCCTACTGAGGAGACTGCAGTAAATGAGGAAATTAGGAAACTTCATAACAAATAAATCTCCCAAGATGGCCACCACAGACAAAAGAGCCCAAATGTAGCCCAAATATCACCCAGATGTAGCCCAAGTATAGCCCAATGACAGAAAGTCCCAGAGTGTTCTTAAGAACAACTAGAGCGCTTAGTGTCTTACTTATGACAAAAGTATGGCACACGTGAAGCCATCTTGATTGGAATAACCTGGTAACACTTAAAACATTTAATTTAAAAAGGAACACAATGAGGGGGTTCATTTTGCCATAGAAATTATGATTAGTGCTGAAGAAAGAAAAATTAGGGCACATTTTGAGTGACTTCTCAAATCCTCTTCTATTTCATTAAAAAATTCTGATATGCAGATTGAAACATGCACTTTTAATACCAACAACAGACTTCCGTGGTGAGCAGCAGCTTTACTACAGTGATCTAATGAGCAACTAGAGTGCTAACATTCAGAATTTATGGCAAATGTGTGACATATCTGAATACCTTCTTGATGGAATCAAAGTAAAAAACTGAAAGCATTTCCTACTGAGGAGACTGCAGTAAATGAGGAAATTAGGAAACTTCATAACAAATAAGTCTCCCAAGATGGCCACCAGACTCAAAAGAGCCCAAATGCAGCACAAATAACAAAGATGTAGCCCACATGTAGCCCAATCACAGAAGTGTGCAAAACACTTATTTTTTGTGTATTTGCAGTTTTATACAGTGTAGACTTGTCAGGTATTGGAGTGCTTTACATGAGCATTGGTTACATCACACAAGATCAAATTCATTTTGGTTGTAGACATGGGGAGATTAAGTGATTTGACCAGAATCACAGAATGTTGAGCTGAAGCAGAAACTCCAACCTGGTTCCCCAGTTGCAAAGTCTGCAGCTCTAGAAGTAACACCACATCCTCTCCCCAGGTGCAACATTTAATCAAGTGGTCAACTGGATAAAAAAATATAAAGATTACAAATAATCGTCCGGCGTTCCACACTTTTGTAATAAATATAGAATGTTAGCAATCTAGTTGTTCATTGTGATACTGTTGAGAGGCAGAGGCCAGGGGCACGGACTCTGAAAATTGAAGGCAGGTAGGAGAGTGCAGAGGCAACAATTTGACCACACTGGGCAGGAAGGAAGGGCAGTGGCAGCACAACAGACTATGCAGGGCAGTGGAAGGGGGGCAGGGGCAACAAACCAACAATACAGGACTGGCAAGAGAGGCTGTGGCAATATAATAGACCATTGTGGGCAGAAGGAAGAGGCAGTGGTAGTACAACCATACATGCCAACAGACCAGTTTCAGCCAGGAAACGTCCGATGTTTTTAAGCTCAAATGGGCTTTATTTGATCTGTCTCCTGTCTACAATCTCCTCTTTTTCAATGTAACTCAAAGGGGAAAATCAATACCCCAGTTTCTTTTCAAAATCTTCCTCTTACTAAGTTCAAAATGTTCACAAGTATGGTACATTGGATCATGGTAGGCAGGAGAAATTGGGGTAGGGACATGGACTCGGATAACAGAGGACAGGAGGGACATGGAGAGGTGCACCAAACTGACCCTACAGGGCAGGCATCAGGGTTTGCAGCAGCACAATAAAGCACACAGGGCATGAGGGACGGGAGTGCAGCACAACAATCCATAGAAAGCAATAGGGAGGGGACAGGACCATGCACATGGACAACAGAGAACAGAGGGGAAAGAGGCAATGGTAGCTAGCTGACCATAATGGACAGACAGGAGAGAAAGCTGCAGCATAACAGACCATAAAGGGCAGGTGGGACGGAGAAGGGGCATTACAATGGAACAGACAAGCCAGGAGGGAGGGAATAGGGGTCTTCACATGAAAACAGAGGGCTGGGGGCAAGGGGGCAGGGCAGGAGCAGCAGGATGACCATGGAGGTCAGGCAGGATGGGCACTAGAAACATGAAAAAGCACGAAGAGCAACAATGAGACTATGATGGCATACACACAGACCATGGAGGGAAGGTGGGAGGGGGTCAGGGGCAGCTAGCTGACCACACAGGAAAGGTGGGAGGGGCCATGGCAGCACAGAAGACCATGTATGGCAAGCGGGAGGGTTAGTGGCAGCACAATGGCTATGATGGGCAAGAAGGAGGGTGCAGGGGCATGCACAAAGGACAATGGAGGCTAGAAGGGAGGGTCAGGACCTGGGCACAGACAAGAGAGTTCAGGGGAAGGGTCCTCACAACAGACCGCGCGGGGCAGGCAGCAGGAGCAGTTGCAGCATAACAGACCAGGGAGGGCAGAAGGGTGTGGCAGTAAAATGGACCATGGAGGACAGGAGGAAGGGGATAGGGGCATGGCATGTGGACAGGCAGGGTGGAGGTGGCAGGGACAGGTTACAGTCATCTGACAATGCTAGGCAGGTGGGAGGGGAGTGGCAGCTCAACAGAACACTCAGAGTAGATAGGAGTGGCAGGTCCATGGAACATGGTGGGCAAAAAGGATGGAGCAGGGGCATGCACAAAGACATCAGAGGGCAGGGGGAAGGAGAATAGGGGCAGCAAGCTAAGCACAGATGCTAAGCAGGAGGTCAATGATGGGCCATAGAATTGGGCAATGGAGGGCAGGAGGAGTGGACTGGTACGTCATGCTAAATGGAGGGCAGTGGCAGCACATCAGACCATGCATGGCAGGAGGGAGGAGGCTAGTCCATGGATTCAGACAACAGAGGATAGGGAGGAGGTGGATGGGGCAGCAAGCTAACTGTTCAGAGAAGGTGGGTATTAGGAACTTCGTTGTTTTTAAAATGTGTGTCTGTGCGAACTACTTAAAATATGAACACGTATGCATCATAATCTCACTTTTATTCAGGAAGAAGAGGACGTGACTCCGGGCTCACTTGGCAGAAACACCCTTTGACCCTCCACCCCTCATCGCAAAATGTAATGCCCGTGAAAAGGGTAGGTGGACGCAGTGTTATATAGAACATTGTCCTGAGAGCACGATTGAAAATAAAAACTAGATATAGTATATGGTATAAACTATGCATCAAAAAGTGTGATATAAGATGAACCGGGCGTGAAATATAATATGCAATACATTGTGCGCAATGACAGATTCATTGGAGAGCGCGAGATAGCACAGGCACTAGCGCGTGCTATGCGATATGCGCCTTGGAGTGTAATATGCACAGGGCAGTGTTGTGTAACCTAACTAGTCTCTAAAGTTGTAATATAAAATATGTGCTGGGGAGTGTAACATTGCAAATGCACTGTGACAAAGATATGGATCCCAGATTGTAATATGTATGGCATAGCGCTGTGCGTTATAACATAGGCATCAAGGAAGGCATGTTAGATGGGGCAATATAAGCCGTGCGAAGGCAAATGTGGCACGACATATTCACGGGGTGGTGTTACAGTGCATCTGGGCTAGAGAGTGTCATTGCATACGCACTAGCTGGTGGAATACAACACAGAGGAGTGTGGCACTCGGCGGGCACTGGTGGGTGTAACACAGCATTGGGCTCAGCCAGGAGCACGCTGTGACTATCAAGTGAGGTTCGTCTCCTTTCCGGAGAGTAAAATAAAAAGTATTACACATCCGGCGGTGGATGTGTGTTTTATTAACCGTGAGGGGGGTTTCTTGCATAGTTTGGTTGAATTTTTGTCGAATCCCCTTTGAATGGCTTGGTGTGCGTGTGTATTAAATGTGCCCGTCAATAGCTACCCATGTTTGTATATATAAACGACAAGGGTGTCTACTTGGAGAGAACCCACCGGCGGGGGCACCGGGATTAGGCACTGTAGGGCGTCAGACACGTCAGAGCTTCACTAGCGGTGTAAATACATTCCACGTGGATTCATTGTATGCATAGTCGCCTTTTAATGAATATCACGCAAATCATCATGGTGATAGGTACATACAGTTTGTCCAGCATGTCCTAGGTGTTTCTATTAATATATTTAAAAAAAAATAATAAAAAACAAAGGCCGGCAAAGGGATGGGGTCCCCGGGGCCATAAGTGGCCTGAGGAGAATAAAAAAAAAAAATAAAAGGCCATGACCCGGGGGTTGGGGTCCCCGGGACCGATTAAGGCCTTGGGAGGGCCAAAATAATTTTTTTCAACATAAAAAATTAGGGTGCAGGCCCTGGGGGATGGGGTCCCCAGGGCCAAAAAATTAGAAAAAGAAGGGGGGACACACAGCCCTCCTTCTTAAAAAGTAAAATAAATAAAAGAACGGCATCGTGCCGGAGGCCACGCCCCCTCCTTGCAGCACTCTGAAAACACGCCCCCTGGCCAGTTATCTGTTGGGGAATTAATTCCCCTTCAATTCTGAGGGTCCCTGAGTGCCAACTAGCCCAACAGGTATCTCCAGTATGCTCCAGAGAGCTGCGTTGCAGACAGGTGTTCTGAGGCCATGCCCCTTTTTACACCTCTATGCAACTCAGCTCTGTGGCGCTTACTGGAGGCACCTAGTGGGCTAGTTTGACCCTAGGGACCCTTAGGATTCAAGGGGACTTAATGTCTCAACTTTGAACGGCCACAGGGCGCATTTACACAGTGCTGAAGGGAGGGGACGGGGCCTGAGGTGACGTGTGCAAACACGCCCTGTGGCGAATTTTAAATTGGGGAAATAATTCCCTTTCAATCCAGAGGGACCCTGGGGGCCAACTAGCCCACCAGGTGCTTCCAGTAAGCGCCACTGAGCTGCGTTGCAGAGAGGTGGTGCAGGTCGTGCCACTTTTTACACCTCCCTGCAACGCAGCTCTGTGGCGCTTACTGGAGGTACCTAGTGGGCTAGTTGGACCCTAGGGACCCTCAGGATTCAAGGGGACTTAATCTCCCAATTTAAAAACAGCCACAGGGCGTGTTTACACAGTGGGGAAGGGAGGGGACGGGGCCTGAGGTGACGTGTGAAAACATGCCCTATGGCGGGTTTTAAGTTGGGGAAATAATTCTCCTTCAATCCGAAGGGTCCCTGGGGGCTAACTAGCCCACCAGGTGCTTCCAGTAAGTGCCACTGAGCTGCGTTTTAGAGAGGTGGTCCAGGTCGTGCCACTTTTTACACCTCCCTGCAACGCAGCTCTGTGGCGCTTACTGGAGGTACCTAGTGGGCTAGTTGGACTCTAGGGACCCTCAGGATTCAAATGAACTTAATGTCCCAACTAAAAACGGCCACAGGGCGTGTTTACACAGTGGTGAAGGGAGGGGACGGGGCCTGAGTTAACGTGTGCAAACAAGCCCTGTGGCGCATTTTAAGTTGGGGAAATAATTCCCCTTCAATCCTGAGGGACCCTGGGGGCCAACTAGACCACCAGGTGCTTCCAGTAAGCGCCACTGCGCTGCGTTGCAGAGAGGTGGTCTAGGCCGTGCCCCTTTTTACATCTCTCTGCAACGCAGCTCTGTGGCACTTACTGGAGGTACCTAGTGGTCTAGTTGGACAATAGGGACCCTCAGGATTCAAGGGGACTTAATCTCCCAACTTAAAATGGCCACTGGGCGTGTTTACACAGTGGGGAAGGGAGGGGACGGGGCCTGAGGTGACGTGTGCAAACACGCCCTGTGGCGCGTTTTAAGAGGTAGTTTTAATCCCCTGCCCTATTATATACTAGGGGCTTACAGAGGAGGTCATGCTAATCACAGGGGGACCCCAACGCATAGTGTTCCCTAGTGTATGTAGGTGTTTTCACTGTATTCCGAGTGTCTTTTAACATAGCAGTGGCTCTAGGACTGGTTAGTCAGACTCAGTCACCACCAGTATACGTCTGAAAAAGTTGAGGGTACAGGATGATTTTGCAATAAGGCTTCTGTCTGCTCTCCTGTTTGTTCTTTCTGCACGCTATCCTTCTTCCTGCACTTTTCTTCGTCTTTGAGGACTTCTGTTTCTTCTTTCTGCATTTCTTTTTTTTCTTTCTGTGCGATTTTTCTTCTTTCTTCAAATGTCCTATCTCTGTAGGCATAGTTAGAAATTAGCATTTAAAAAACCTTTGAAATTCACTGAAAAAACCATAGGTTTCAGGCACGTTATAGTTAGGGATTAGCATTTATTAAACCTTAGAAATTCACTGAAAAAAACATAGGTTTCAGGGGCGTTATAGTTAGCTGGACTTTTCACTCGTACAAAACCATTGAAATTCCCCCGTTATAGTTAGTTCAGCTAACTATAACTTGCGCGCCCGCAATGCACTGCTGATGACGTCACATATTACATCACTCATGACATGGTCAGTGACATCACTCATGACATCACTGATGACATCTCAAATGATATCACTGATGACATCACTGATGACATCATCCTTGTGATAGAGTGGCAGACCTCCTCTCCCCCTAATATAACCTTTGATACACCCATTCAAAAATAGAAACTAACATTTTCAAAATTTTCAAAACAATGGACATACCAATACCAGTACAGTACCACTGAACCATACAGACACTCAGACACTCATACTGATACTCAAAAAACCAACTAATAACCTATATAGACACTCATGTAGCTACTCACCAACCCATGCAGCCACTTATACACAAAGTGAGAGACTGATACAGATAGTTACATATTTAAACATTACTCACTAAGCCATGTATTCACTAAATCAGTCAGTTATCCAATCAATTTTTCAAAAACAAATCATCCATTTAGAAACTTATATACCCATTTATTCTTCCATCGACCTTGAGATATACATATATAAAACATATATAATTTCCAGAAAAACACACATTCACTGGATGATGTCATCAGTGATGTCATTTGAGATGTCATCAGTGATGTCATGAGTGATGTCACTGACCATGTCATGAGTGATATAATATGTGACGTCATCAGCAGTGCATTGCGGGCGCGCGAGTTATAGTAAGCTGAAATATATATATATATATACCACAACCTTCTTTCTTTTTTTAAAGAGTCCTTGCACTCCAGGGAGGGTGGGGCAGTGAACTTTATTAAAGATGTATCACCAGAGACGCGTTTCAGCACAGATTGCTTTCTTCAGTCTGGAAACACGTGCTGCAACATTTTATAGTATTGGTCAGTTCAACCTTCATCCTCGTGAGCACGAAGAGGAAATATATATATATATATATATCGATATATATATATATTCAGTGAAAAAAAAAGGCTACTCTATAGATAGATAGAGATACACACACACACACACACATACACTAAAGTGGGCATTACTAATAAAAAAACACAGAAAAAACACAGGATATGCACTACCTACTCCTCTAATGACTATTATGGTTGAGCAACTCCAATATAATTACATGTGATTCTTTAAAAAAAAATATATAAACATTCTAATCGTTTGTCATAATTGTAATAACATAAACAGAACTCCAAATGAAAAAAACGAAATATGTAAAATATTTTCACTTTTGTGATAATTAAAAAATATTATCATCCAATAAAATGCAAAATAAAATGCATAATAATTTAAGAACATTAAAAAACATAACCAATTCTTAACAACCCTTTCAATGAAACCACAATGAAAAGAAAGTTATCAATATAACAATATGAGACAACAAACAAAATACAGAGCAATAGTTAAAACTACAATACTAGAGCAACATAGAAAAAACATACATCTACATTAATGTCTTATTTGTTTACTCTAAATGTATTCTACCCAACATTTCATGTTCAATACACTATTTATAAATTTCAAAAGTAGAAGTTCAAAGTAAAAATAGCCCCCAAAAATGCCAAATATATTCCATCATAAAAAAGAATCATTTGAAAATCCAAAAATATATATGAAAATAAATTAATCCAAGAAAAGCCTCCCAAAACACAAAGAACATTAATGTTGGACTTTAGGTGTACAAAAATATGTGTTTAAATAAAAAAAACACAATCTTAATTAAAAATTAATGTTAAGCAACAGACCATCAATAAAAGCAAAAGCCTTCCCACTCACAAAACAAACATTTTCCAAGGTCAAAAACACATTATCTAAAGACATCATACATAATGTAATGCTATTGGTCTGTCTAGAAAGCAATAAACTCACTAAGGAAAACACTAGGACATAATACTCTTAGTAAACTAGCTATAATGATTTCCTTGTCCAAAACAACCAAGCCACTTTAACTAAACAAACTATCACAAGCTAACCTTTTCCAACCCACCCAACATAGCACCATTACTTAAAATCATAAAAGAAATGCCCTACCTGAAAGGCCAACTCCATCCCTGGAACTGCCATCTACCTGAACAGCAGCTGCATATTGAAGATTAAAAAAGACTAGTAAATACTATCAGCAGTAAGAGAAAAATGGCGGAGAGATCGAACTCAGCAAAATACTTCTTTTACCTTGAAAATAACACAAACATTATTTGAAGAAATATTTATTAAACTAAAGTTATACAATTAATCATCTATAAAAATGTTAATGTTTACAAATTGTGCTTCATAAATGACTAAATAATGTATTAATAGTATGTATTAATATATAAATAATAGTATGTATTATTAAATTTATTTATTATGTTAATAATAATTAAATTATTTGAAAATGTATGTGCATTTTTCATTCAACTAATAAACAGAATATATTAAAATGATGTTATACATTGTTTTTCTTGTTTTAATATTATCAAAAAATCGCTCAATTTTGTTATATACATCTAAATTAATAAAATGTGTTTATTAAAAGATAAATAAAGAGTGTTAAATGTATTATATGTTTATTAGGTATACTTAAAATATTCCTTTCTTAATAAATGTACTTCTTGTAAGACAAAATCTTCCCTAGCAACTTCACCAGTCATCATCATCATACCTTTATTTGCTTATTACAAACCATTAAAGTGCACAAAACATGATAAGACTATAATATAACAAGTATAATTATCAAAAACAGATATAGAAATCAAACAACAAGTCTTAAATGAACCACTCAACAAAGGGAGAAGGGCAAACTATAGCCCAATCAGGTGCGGGGTCATCACAAGACATCCTTTGGTCCCCCAGGATGGCTTCCAATGCAAAGAAGTCCTTCTCGGCTAGAAGTTCCAATTTTAAAATATGTTAAAGATACAGTACAAAGCTAAAACATAAAATACAGAAATTAGGGTACCACATAAGGCTTACAGCTGCACAACAATACATGGAAGCTAAAGTGCAAATACATTTGCAAATGAACAAGAAAGTGCAATCTAGATGAATATAAAAGTTACACTAAGAGACTTGTCCCTATTGGGTCTTGTCCTTTCTAAAAAGCCAACAGTTCAGATGTCTGATCGTATAGACACAACATGTGACATGGCAAGGTTATCCATTTAGAGCGACTTGCTGAATATGCTGGACAAAAAAAGGAAATGTTCCTCGTTCTCGTTGTATTAGGAACAAACACGGCATGCCATGGAACTCCCGAAATTAGCTAACCAAGGGATTGAAAGTGCTGCGAGGGGAGCAACATTTTAAATAAAAACATCTCACAGAGGCAGGGCAAATGGTATCTAAAAAATGTTCATAAAAAGGGAGCACTTTAAAAGCTAAGACAAATTGAGTAAACACACCTGCTGCTCCAGCGGCCATAGGTTTAGCTTAGTGCCTATCCCAGAACCTTGTTTTTAACAATTCCTTGGAGCCCTGGAGGTGCTGCTGTGCAGTAATGGCAATAAAAGGTTATGCATAATGGTAGCCTCCAGTCTTGTAATGAAATTTTAAAAACTTCCAGGTGGAGCTCCATCAAGTTGGACTTGATCTATCTTAGCCAAAGAATCTTCCTTGAAGCTCCTGACCTTCCGAGAATGTCTGCAAGTCCCTCCCATTAAGGCTTTTGCTCTTCTGACTTCCAGATATGCACCCAGTAAACTAACGGACGCAATTAAGCCACCAGGCTCAAAGGCCTTAGTCCAAGATCGAATCATACAGGTAGCAAGGGGCAACCCTGGTGGAGTGCTAATAATGATCACACAAATGTATTTTCCTCACAGCCCAGATTGGTCAAGTATGAATGGGCCCATAATTTGCTTCCATACAACCCCACAGTTAGAACCTGTGCCCTATATATTTGGAAGGGGCTTTAATAGGGTGGGGCTTGGCTGTTTTCACAAATCTTAGTAAGACCATCTTCACATTAGGAGGTAGGACCAATTTAATCTGAAGGTCCTGTTGGGGGCACTTGGTGCACAGAGTGTCACGCCCAGAGGGGGCTCACCACAAAAAACACCCTTGCAGACCTGATCCTTCTCTTTGGCACCAAGCAGGGCTGCTGTCAGGTGAATTGTTCTTTGGCCTTTCTGCTCAGCTTCCTTCTACAGGGGTACACTTTCAGGACCTCTCTCAACAGGATGTTGATTTCTTCCTTCACTCAAAATCCAGGCAGCCCTTCTAGCAGGCTTTGCTACTCACGTTCCCTAATACTACTTCTTATCACCAGTCAGCTGGGCTGATGGCTTCACGTTGGAGGCTGTCTCTGGGGGATGTAGTCCAGAAATATCCTCTTGCCTGCAGGCAGCAATTAGTTCTCCAGGCAGTCTAAAGCTCTCCTTAGAGAGTTCTTGTACCACGTTTGGGCCCAAACTTAAAGAAAACCAGCAATCAAAGACCATGCATACGCCACACAATAGTTTTCTCTCATACACAGATGTGCATCTCCTATCCCTAATCATAAGAATATCGTGCACCCTGAACAGAACACTTGCTTAGTATTTATTCTCAGGCTGCCCAATCAGTCTTATACAATGTTCATATTTTAAGGTACTACTCTAGATCCAGCATACCCCCTGCATATTCAAGGCACCTACTGGGCATGAAGTGGCGTCTTCCACAGGAGCTCTCTCAAAGCTAGTTTCTCAAAGTTCTGTTTTTTTGGGGGGGGGGGCTTGGTTCAGTCAGAGTCTTTGTTAAGGTGATGCGGCAAGGAAATTGAGTGGAGATGGAAGTACTTTGACAGAGAACAGAAGGCTACATATCGAATGGAAAAATGTCCCTGCCCTATAGATACAGAAACCTCACCAACCTGCCCACAAAGAGCTTCTGTGGAAGAGGTAGAAAAGCCTACTAACAAACCACAAAGAAGAGGATTGTTGAGCTTTTCGGAAACGTTGTGTGAACTTGCTGCAAGTGCCTGCCCAGAAAGCTCTTTTATTCACTCTTACCTCTTTGGGCAACACATGTCTGTAGTTCGTGTTGGCGTTCTGAACGGAGCATGCTCTTGAGCTATCCATTAAGTCACAAGGCTCCTCTCAAGCTGGGGAGGGGTTTCTCTCTGTAAGGAAGTTGTGCACAGGGATTTGTGCTCTTAGCCCTCTGCAATTCAAGATATTGCAGGGACTCAAAATGGCACTCTAGCAGCCTTCAGCAGGGAACATCATATGAGTCTTTTTCCTGTAATCTTAGGGGTAGAGTCTCTTTAGCCCAATCACTGATAGTGGACTATCCAGTTTTCCGTATGCTGAAAGCCCAATCGAACATGATGAAATTACCTCCTTTCTCTTTGATTCCAGTTCCTGTTAGGCCATTCCCTGTCCTTTTTCTATATACATACAAAACCAAATCAGGGAGGAATGTTTTGGACAAACACAATAATATAGTCCAACATGTTTAAAAAACAGAGATGAAGCTTCTTTATATTGTAAATCAATCCTTTTTATTTCCATTCCAAAATAAGCCCATATAGCCAACGTGTTTCGTTCAAGCAAACTTCATCAGGGCAATATTTTTGAAAAGTCCAGATTATGGTACTTCTGGACCCTTCTGATTGTTACAACACTTTGAGCACCATTATGAAAAATGTTGTGGATACTGATTCGGGTGTCGATTAGCACTGACATTACTAATGACTGTATGTACTTGGATGTAGCGTGACCAAAATTGTATGGTCTCTTTTTGGAATGGAAATAAAATGTATTGATTTATGGCATCAAGATACTTGATCTCTGTTTTTAAACACATTGTACTCAATTATTGTGTTTCTCTAATAGAGTGCTCCCAGATTTTGTTTTATATGTGTAGTTTTCTGTTTTGGCAGCAGTATCGTGAGCAGCAGATACTGGTCTATGTTGCACCTATATGAAATTGGAGACTGATTTGGAGTGCTGTATAGTTTTTGCCCTATGGTAAACTGTCTGACCTGTCCTTTTTCTACATAAAGGGATTTTAGCTATAGGGTAATGTGTTGCACTGCAGTCAAGCAGTATTTGGTACGGGTTCATCGTCCACGTGCTTTCTATTTCTATCCCAATATTTTTCTCTGTGGTTGGATCATCTTCTCAAGTTGCCTCCTGAAATCTCAACCAGCTCCTGAAGTCAGATAATCTTCTATATTCTTTTTTGATTTATTATTCCTTGTCCAGAGGTATTTTGCGATGGAGCGGGTTCCTCTGTGTGTAACCCATTCATTATGTCACCTGTCCTTTCCAAGAGGAAGAATAAAGCAAATGCAGAAGGAAGTTACTGTTACCTCGGACAAGCAAAGTTAAAACTTCATGAACTACATCGGCATCCTGCCATTGACAATGATATGCCACCCGCTTGCACCAACAGCTGGAGCCCGGCTACAGTGATACCTCAGGGGACTTTTCAGGATAGCGGGCATCCGCGCATGCGCATTTGTGAGGAAGAAGTTGCCGCTGAACCAGAAAGAGGAAGCCCCGGGATGCCGCACCTCAGGTAAGGCATTTTCTTACTTTTAAATACTTTAAGTTATTTTAAAATGAGGGCGGGCGGAAGGCGGGAGGCGGGCAGCTCTGCTCCGCCGTGGTATGTGCGTAGCGCTGCCTGCTATGCCTACTTCATGGACCACGAAGCAGGCAGCACTACGTACACTCCGCGGGCGGAGCGGAGCACTACGCCCACCCTTAGTTGTGAGTAGTTACCGACCTAAAATAATAGTCCAATTTCTTACACTCATCACCTGAGAAGGCATGCTGCCTCTGTTTTATTTTTTACTAATGAGTTCCTGAAGTCACAGAATAAATAAAACAGGCCAGACTAACAGCAGCAGACACAGGACAGATAGTCCTTACCTGCTGGCGTATTTATCTCTGCCTCTCTACATTCCCTCCTGGAATACCAATTCTCAAATTGGTGGCTCCTGATACATCCTTGTCCTGCTTCTGTAGGAGTGTTGTAGTAAATCTGAGAGCCTTGAGACCTTATTGCTCCAATAGCATCTAATATCTCCAGGAGCCCGTAGAGCATGACGTGTGCTGCTGAAAGCAGTTACAACATTCTGTTTAGCCAAACGATCCAGAGGCGATAGGTCACTCCTGAAGCAGGTGAATGCAGTTCTATTAATGGCAGAATTGAGCTTGAGGTTATAGATGTATAGCAATGTGAAATAGTGTGTGGCCATCAAACGTGGTTAAGAGATGCTGGGCAGCATACATCTTTAAAAAGAAGGCACAATAGCATGTTTCTACATGTTAATAGAAGAAACATGTTGAATTGCAAAAAACCTTCCACAAGATACAGCCTAGACAAGCAATATACAGCGTTATGTTTCGCTCTATTGGAAAGGCTTGTCTATCACATCATGCGAATAAAGCAGTCTTGGTTTGCAAAGGTAATAATTCACACTTAAGCAAGAAATCCACTAACCAATTGTCCAGGTCCTGCATATCTAACTTCTTGCAGCTGCCCCGGCAATCCTGGACTGAAATAGAAAGGGCTCTGTGCCCTGCATGTATCCTGCACACTCTGACATGTGTCCCAAATCTGTACTTCAATCGCCCCTGGGCAAAGACATGGCTAGCCTTTAAGAGGCAGACAGTGTAGCATGAGGGTCCGAGCACTGACAGCACAGTCCATACCCAGTGGCAGCTGGCATCTACCGGGAGGGAGACAGGCGGACGCGCATGCAAAATTAAATTATGAAGACTTACCGGATGACGTCCTCGGCTTCGTAGCTCTTTTTTCGACAATGCCCATAGGAACTGGATGCTTCAACTACCTTAACCAATACTGGCGCTGCTCTCAGTCAGTAAGAGCAGAGACCTGATTGGAGGGAGAGGCCTCACTTGGTGTTCTACAGCGCTCTGGAGGCCTGCACATACTCTAACCCAGCTGTCTTTAGACAGCTGGGTTAGAGGTTTCAAATTGTGCATGTGTGGCTGGCCATCGCAAGACGGCCGGCCAAATGGACTTGCACAATTTGAAAAGTGTTTAGCCGGCCCACCCTCCTCCCTGCTGATGTCACTCAGCAGTGGCCCCACCCCCGTCCTGACGCTCTGTTTGGGTCAGGGATGAAAAATAAAAAGATAAATTACCATTCTAGTTTTCATCTCGGGGGCTTTGGGGGACAATTTAAGTGGAGCAACCATTCTCCTCTACAACGGAGGAGCCACCCCGTCCACACCGCACAAATCTAGATGAGTACTGTGACTATGTCTTTAATATATAGTGGAGAGCCCCTCCAAAAAAACAACTGATTTCCCTTTCTTCTAAGAACTCCAATGATCTGAAATATCTAGCCACCCCTAGCCCTTCTACTCTAAATCCCCTTTCATTTAGGTTAATAGAGCCTTGCATCATATCTCTGACTGACACTGTGGTGACCGGATGAGGAGGAGGCAGCCTCTTCCTCAGGAGCTCCCTGTGATATTGCGGCGAGGGGAGGATAAATAGCATCTGTCTAGGCTGCCCTCATCCTTAGATAAAATACCATGATTGATAACTCTCTTTCACTCTTAGTGTTAGTCGTCATCCCTGATTTTTACCTCCTACCTTCACTGTTTCTCTTCTGTTCTTCCATGCCCCTCTTTCTTCACCTACCTCAACCTTTTGGGCTAGTTGGATGCTGATCTTCAGCTGCACACAACACACTGCACTCCATCCACTGAGGTGGTGGCAATTTAGGGGTTGTTGGACATCTTTGAAAGATGCTTGTGCATGATTGAGATATTCCAATCAGTGCTTTTTGGACATCTTTAAGAAATTCCAGCCTGTCACTCTTAAATGTTCTTGTGAGAAGCTGGTCTCCGAGTGATAAACATGTTTGAGAGATGCTGGTCCATGACTGAGATGCTGAATTGTGAGTAATAAACATGTTTGAGCGATGTAGGTCCATGCCCGATACACGTGCCCTAAAGCTCTATATTTGGAAAAGTTATTCTCCCTCCGCATGCCACCCACTCCTTCCATGGCCGTGATTCATAGACACAATGAAACCTGGTCAGGGAAACTGCTCTCCCCTCGCGCAGCTCCATCTTTAAGGCACTGCCCCCAGCGCCTTCTGGTCTCCCAGGTAGGTGTTCGAGGCCCTCTTCCACGCGCAGGCTCCTGCCTGAGCCTCATCCCTGGTGGTCCAGTGGAAGAGCCTGCTCTTCTGCTGGTCCGCTCTGTCTGCCTTCTCTGTCAGCTTTTCTGTCTTTTTCTGTTCTGTTTGTCTTCTTTTCTGTTCTGTTTTTCTTTGCCTTTTCTTTCTTTTGCCTTTATATTCTGTTTTTCTTTGCCTTTTTCCGTTGCCCCGTTTCTGCATTATTTTCTGCTGCTGCTGCCCCCGTGGCCCCTCCCCCCCTGCTTGTTCCCGCTCCCGCCTCTCAGCTGCTCTCCCTCCCCGACCTCTACTTAATGGCGGCCTCTGCGCGACAGGGCGAGCAAGAACTCTGACCTTCTGGTCAGGGAAACTGCTCTCCCCTCGCATTGCTCCGTCCTTAAGGCACTGCCCCCAGTGCCTTCTGGTCTCCCAGGTAGGTGTTCGAGGCCCTCCTCCACTTGCAGGCTCCTGCCTGCGCCTCATCCCTGGTGGTTCAGTGGAAGAGCCTGCTCTTCTGCTGGTCCGCTCTGTCTGCCTTCTCTGTCAGCTTTTCTGTTCTGTTTCTGTCTTATTTTCTGTTCTGTCTTTATTTGCCTTTTCTTTTTTTGCCTTTCTATTCTGTTTTTCTTTGCCTTTTAGCCTTTTTTCCATTGTCCTCATTTCAGCCTTATTTCCCGCCCCTGCTGCCTTTTCGGCCACTCCCTCCCTGCGTGTTCCCGCTCCTGCCTACAAGCTGCTCTCCCTCCCCCGGACCCCTACTTAATGGCGGCCGCTATATGGCCACGCAGCAGCTGCGCCCGTCCGAGACCTGACCACGACCAGCGCCAGGGACCCTCGTCCTCTGACCCCCCCTCCAGTACGACTCCAGCACACTTCAAGCACTCAACTCTGGATGCATCAACAACTGCCAGCTCTCATCGCTGAACAACTCCCAAGGCCCGTTCCCCTGCCGACACTGCTGCCGCTCTTTCACCCACCCCCTGACCCAGACTGCTACCACCAGCCCACTGGATGCCAGTGCACCCAAACCCCTGAGCTGCATCCTTCTCAGCGTTCGCTCCATGCACAGACTTGCAGTAGAAATCTGGGACCTCCTCAACACACTCTCGCCCGACGTCGCCTTCCTCACGGAGACCTGGATCAACGCTAGCTCCGCTCCTGACATCGCAACCACCATCCCGACGGGTACAAGATCCTGAGGAAAGACCGCTCCAACCACCCTGGAGGCGATCTTGCCATCGTCCACAAAAGCTCCCTCTGACTGACAACCTCCATCTTGCACGACGCCTCATCCCCATTGAAGATACCAAAAATTGGGGGTATACCCATCAATCACCCTCCCATACCTGGGTAAGGAAAACACAATGTAGAAAAAACAGTATGGAGGAACAAATAAAGCAAAATTATTTGCAAAAGGACACTTTTAATTATCCTTTCGTGTGTATATAAATTCACTTCTCGTTTTTCATTTTTTGCTGAGCGTATACAACAAACATATATTTACAAAACACAGCCTATGTACATTAAACGAAAATACGCTACTGTCCAAAAACAGATTTTCAATTATGGATCCACCTTTCAATAGTGTGGACATTCCAGAGGGCATATACATTGCATAGGAAAAACAATATCTCCACAAATTCAAAAGCAATGCAAAGTTCATAAGTCCCAACACATTCCAATTTTTTAGGGGCCCTCTGTGAAACCAAAATGGCGACGCGGTCGCGTTTCAGCCAATCAATTCCTTTTGGCTTCTTCAGGACAAGGAAAGCAGCAGCAATCTACATAAAAAGAAGCATACTAAAATAACATATACATTACGCAAGACCCTCTAAGCTCGCCTTACACTGTACAGGTCCTTCACCTCAAACGTGAAACGCAGACAAGAAGTCCCACCACAAATAAAGAGAAAAAGAGAAAAAACCGATTCTTGTGACAAGAAATATCTTTAATAATACATTACTACCTAAAGCTTATTAAATGTATTTATGTGCTTATAGGTCTCAAGACTACTCTCTCTATCATTAGAAAAAGTGATTCTAGACACCTCCACCAGTCGCACTTATATATATGCACTGTAGATACAATTACTCTGAGAAGAGTTTAACGCCAGAATCTGGGAGAGCCTCTCTTAAGGGATTACCGGTCTAATAGACTGACCTTAAGTCGAAAAATCCGCTCAGCGAATCAATTATACTTGAAAGGAGAGGATAAAAGGAGTCCAACCCATCTACTGCCAATTCTGTAGAAAAGATAGAGAAATGGATAAACACATTTCTCCAATAACTCAAAGTGCTACCTCTAACTTAATTCTGAATACCTTAATCGAGTGGCAACGGAGCCCCCTGTCTGTGTTCTAAATTTTCAAAGGGAGCCGTCCGGCATGGTAACTAGCTGTTACAAAGGAAACGAACAAGCGGAGACATAATTAAAGTCCAAAAGGACTGCTTACTTCAAGATATTATATAAAAAGCGTCTCATAGTCGAGTGCGCTTACCTTACTTTTCTACCATCTCCTGTGAAAATATATCGCGTACATCTGTGTAAACTTTCACGCAGCGCGAGTGAAGTTACGGGGAAGGGCTGTCAGTGTCTTATTTCCTGGTCTAAACAGTAACAAAGGACTAAGAACCTCCAAACGGACCGAGGCAACGAATCGGCCATATTGGAAGGGAGCTTTAAAAAGGACAAAATATTTACAGGCTCCTCTCAAGTTGGAAACCGCTATATATCTAATACTATTGGTGCTTTCCAAACTCTATATAATATGCAAAACTTACTAAAAATACTAATAAAAAAGCAAAATTAATCAACACTAGTTCTTATAGTGAGAAAAAGAGGGAAACGCATGGTGAGACCAAAGTAAATAGGAAGAAATAGCACCCAAAGTCTTTTCAATGTGCAAATAGACAAAGTAAGGAAACCTGTAAACTTCAAGGCTCACATTCTAAAAATACATATTTTTATACACATATATACATACATACCACATGACTGTACATGTGGAGCACTATTCTGACAAAATTAAATCTATTTGTTAAATCTGCATTCAGGGTCTTAATTTGTTAATGAAACTCTTATTGTATCAATGCCCAAATTTCATCTTTATCATTAAGGCCATCTATTGCTGTCCGGTATTTTTCAATGAGCCTCGCCTCCTGACGATTCAGGGTACTTTGCAAAATAGTTTTATTCATAGGGCGCATAACTGTCAAGACAGTCATACTGTTTTTTCTACATCATCCCCATTGAATACATCTATTTCGAGATCCAGCCCAACCCCAGAACGACAGTACGCGGACCTCTCGCTTAGAGAACTCCCGTATCCTGCTCCCCGTTTACCCACACCATTGCAGACTACATCACGCCTCACTCCCTTGCCTCCACTGACTACATACTGCTCTTGGGACCTGAATTTCCACCTTGTCAACCTCAGTGACCCCAACTGCACCGCCCTCCTAGAGAAGTTTGCCAACATTGGACTGAAGCAACTCATCACCACCCACATGGCGGGACACACAATCAACCCCATCTTCGCTGGAGGTAACAACATTTGTTTCAGTTACACCACGCAACCTCTCTGGATGGACCACCACTGTGTCCACTTCTCCTTCTCAAAATCCACCGCACACAAGACTAAGCCACGCCTCCCATGCAGAAACTGGAGCAAGATCACCGAAGAGCACCTCACCTCCACCCTCAGCCGCACTCCTCCCCCACCACAACTGATGCCAACTCTGCAGCCAACGACCTCCACTAATGGATCGCCGACTGCGCCAACACGCTTGCCCCCCTCCAGAACTCCAACAGACGACACAACATGAAAGCCACCTGGTTCACCACGGACCTCCAAGAATCCAAGCACTCGTGCCGACAACTGGAGAAAGCATGGAGAAACAGCAAAACCCCAGAAGCACGTACCGCCTACAGGGCCGCCACCAGGGCACAGCATCAACTCATCAGATCTACGAAGAGAAACTTCATCCAGGATAGAATCCTCTCCAACTCTCACAACTCCACAACTCCAAGAAACTCTTCACCATCATACAAGAATTCACCAGACCCCACAGCGAAACCTCCGACGTCACTCCCCCCCAGGACCTCTGCAACAAACTCAGCTCCTTCTTCCACCAGAAGATCAGTACACTCTATGACAACTTTGACGACCAAGACCTAGGCACCAACCCAACTCTATCCACCAGCAACGCCACCCAGCCGACCCTCCTCACCTGGACCCCCGTCACCACTGAAAACACTGCAAAGACTATGAGGAGCATCCACTCCGGAGCACCCACTGACTCCTGCCCACCGCACATCTTCCACGGGGCCACCTCTGCCATCACACCAGAACTACAATGGACAATCAACTGCACTCTTGAAACAGGCATGTTCCCTGATGACTGGAAACACGCTGAAGTCAACCCGCTCCTCAAGAAACCCTCCTCAGACCCCACGGACCTCAAGAGCTACAGTCCCATCTCTCTCCTCCCCTTCACCACCAAAGTAACAGAGAAAATCATCAATACCCAGCTAATGCACATCATAGAATCCAACAACATCTTCGACTCAACTCAATCTGGATTGCGCAGCAAGTCCAGCACCGAGACTGCCCTCATAGCCGCCACAGATGACATTCGCACCCTCCTCGATCAAGGCCACACTGCAGCCCTCATCCTACTAGACCTCTCAGCAGCTTTCGCACTGTCTCCCACCGCACACTAGCCACAAGACTCCACCACGCCGGCATACAGGGGACTGCCTTAAACTGGATCTGCTCCTTCCTCTCCGGCAGAACACAAAGAATAAGACTCCTGCCTTTCCTCTCCGAACCCACAGAGATCAGATGCGGACTACCCCAAGGTTCCTCCCTCAGCCCCACGCTCTTCAATATCTACATGGCCCCCGTTGCAACCATCGTCAGAAAACATGGACTCAGCATAGT
Source organism: Triturus cristatus (assembly GCF_964204655.1). Lineage (NCBI taxonomy): Eukaryota > Metazoa > Chordata > Amphibia > Caudata > Salamandridae > Triturus > Triturus cristatus. The sequence goes on from NC_140590.1 coordinate 1,295,079,845, forward strand.
ATCCTATGCCGACGACACCCAGCTCATCCTCTCCCTCACCAAGGAACCTGACATCACCAGGCACAGCTTCAAAGAAGGAATGAAGGACGTTGCATCCTGGATGAGCAGCAGCTGCCTGAACCTCAACTCAGAGAAAACAGAAGTCCTCATCCTCGGATCCACCCCACCACGTGGGACGACACCTGGTGGACCCCCACCCTCAGAAACCCCCACACCCCCACGGACCACGCATCCAAACTCGGCATCATACTCTACTCCTCCCTCACCATGAACTGACTGATCAACTTCATATGCTTCACATGCTTTAATACCCTATGCACACTCCACAAAACCTTCAAATGGATCCCCCCAGAATCCAGGAAGACCGTCACTCACGCACTTATCGCCAGCAGGCTGGACTACGGAAACGCTCTCTATGCCAGAATCAACAAATTTCTCCTTCACAAACTCCAGACCATCCAGAACACTGCAGCCAGACTCGTTGTTCGCATCCCACGACACGACCACGTCACCCAGCATCTCCAAGACCTCCACTGGCTCCCTGTCGGAAAGAGAGTGACCTTCAAGCTGCTCACATACACCTACAAAGGTCTCCACAACACCGAACCCCAATACCTCAATGATAGAATCTCCTTCCACGCCCCCAAGAGGAACCTCCTCTCCGCCGACCTAGCCCTGGCCGATATCCCCTGCATCCACAGACCCAGAACGGGGGGGCAGTTCCTTCTCCTACATCGCAGCCAAGACCTGGAACGAACTCCCCCTCAGCATCACACGAAGCCCTACACTGTGCAAGCCTTCAGAAAAGACCTCAAGACCTGGCTCTTCGGATGATCTCGGAGCTGCACGAATCTCCTCCCCGTAACGCCTTGAGACACTCATGGGTGAGTAGCACGCTCTATAAATTTCTGATTGATTGATTGATTGAATGAAACAGGCTAGGAAGACCTTTGTGTAACCTCACATACACAATACAGTGCTAACACCATATAGTGAAATGTGGAATGCTTGACTCTATCTCAACCACTGGTAATTACTCGGGCCACATCCCATTCCGTTGATATTTTGCACACCGCACCACCTCAGTTTGGACCCAGCCGCTTGCAAATCAGTCTTGACCCTGATCCAATGGGAACATGCTATAGTGAACATAGTGATGCTACTAGAGAGTAAATCACATTCCTTACACATACCGTTGTTCACACATACAGCTGAAAATGGACACTCCATGGCTCCCTCATTCACACAACTTAGCTCCAGAGCCATATAGTATGGTACCAAACAACTTGTCCTGGGTGCAACACTAAGCTACCAGAATTTCTGCTTCAAGCAATATCTGCCTTAAATCATCATAAACTTCCGAGTGGGAACGACGCTTCCCTCCCGGGTCGGAAATGCACACTTTTTAACACAAGGTCTCTGGTTAAACACAGCCTTGAGTGTGCCTCTCTTATTGAGGATGAGAAGATCATCGTTGCTTTTATCATGGAAACTTGGACGGACGGGGCGTCTGGTCCAGACCTAGTAAAAACCACTCTCCCCGGGTACCACTGCTATACGCTAAACAGACTACAGAGGAAAGTGGGGGGGGGGGACTAGCGGTCATCTATCACAATGGCTTTCACTCCGATAGTTAATGAGGAATGTGAAGCACTAGAGTTTTGTCTTAATCTCTCACACCACTATACCTTTAGAGGTGCTCTCATTTGCAGGCCTCTGGGCCCGAGAGGACAATTTCTAACACAAATAGGCAGTATACTAGAAAAAGGGATCAGCACCAACTCCTATACGATTTTAAGTGATTTCAATTATCATCTTAAGGCTCCCTGTGACCCAGTGACCCAGACACCATCAGTCTGCTGGATCTGATGAGGGGTGGAAACCTAGAACAACAGGTGACGGTGCAACTCACCAGGCTGGCCATACGTTGGACGGCCTTTTTTCAAATAACGTTCACGAGCACCCTTCCCCTGGTATGGTCAGACCACTCGTGTGAGAAGTTGGCCTGGCATATGCTGTCCACTAGTTATAGCGGACACCTTGCACCAGTACAATTCGACTCTTATGGTGATAGGTTAAAGACAACCTTTAAAGAAAGCTATCCTAGTGGTAGCTGTGGAGAGCAGCCTTCAGGCTAAGTCTTGAAGGAGTGTTAAGCTTATTGTTTTACCATAGATAACCTCTTGAATAACCAAATGAAAGAGTAGTCCACACAGGTATATATATAAAATATATGTATTTATTCTAAGAATAATCCCACTAGTCTCTTTATGAGGCTGGAGGAAAAGATACAATTCAAACAAGCATTGATAGTTACAATAAATAGCACTGGAATCATAGGGTCCCAGGGGGGGACCAAACCATATATCAAAAAAGTGGTATAAGAACCACGCCAATTCTACAGACAATGCCTAGGGCATTTAGGGTCGCTGGCCCCTTGTGAAACCACCCAAGGTAGTGAGGAAGGGGACCCACGGGAGACGCGTGCAGTGGCTGAAGCTACTGTCGGGATCTCTATTAAAGCCTACGGAGAATTTCGCGGTTGAATTTTACAAGATTAAAAACACTTCTAGCAGGAGTTCAAGTTCAATACTTTAGAGTTAAGCTTTTGAAGGGCCCACACCCACGAGAGTACCGAGGTACCACTGTTATCTGCCCCAGGGAAGCCGGGTGCATAGGTCATTTTCGATGTCGGGTTGTATGCTGATTTTCAATGGCAAAACGTGAAGAACTGCTGCTGGCAAGAAGCGTCCTTGATGTTGTGAAGATTGAAAATGTAGATCTTGAAGAGAAGGACCTGAAAGCAGAGGGGACAGAGTCTGGGTCACGGCACAGTGACCAGGGGGCTCAGGAGAAGTAGCCCTTCAATGTCGGGTACTTCCAGGTGGAAGAGGTGTAGCTTGGATCGTCAGCCACGGGGTCCAGGAGGCATCAAGGAAGGCCAGCTTCTGGTAGGCGACTGTGCCACGAAGGATGAGGGTCGCTGCGGTGTTAGTGTCCGGATTGGATCTACTAAGCCTTGGCAACCGCAACCCACGCAAGAAACACAAAACAGCTACTGGTGCAAACCCACAAGGTCTGAGCGAGGTCTCCAGCAAGGAGACTGAAGATCAGGCTTGGAGCAACCAGAGGAACTCTTGGAAGAGAAGATTGACCTCCGCTAGGGCCCACCAGTCGAGAGACAAGGGACCGCGGGAGGCAGCAATTTGGCGTGCGTAAAGATGCGCCCACGGGTCACCGGAGCGGGCTAGGGCGTCAATCTTTGGCACAGATGATGATGAGAGGTTGGCTCAATAATGGGCCAAAGAACAACTTCCCCACTGGTCGGGGTCGGGTGCTGTGCAAGAGGTGGCCGGTCCTGGTGTATTGGGGATCTCGGCACCCACGGGGTCCACGGTGCTGAGCTTTGCTGTGCACACTCACTGGCCTCTGGGATGCTTGAAAACCCACCTCAAGGTAGGAAAGAGTCGTCTATGTCCGTAGGAGTAGCGAAGTTCCAACCGGGTCACTTGCAGTGTTTCAGGTGCCAGCCAAGCAGGGGGGTAACTCCTTTACTCCAAGGGAGATCTCTTCCTTTAGCTGTGCGGCAGCAAGTCGAAGTTCAAGTCTGTGAAGTTCAAGAATAATCTGAGGCTCTGGGGACCCTGTATTCACCTTTATCCAAAGATTAGGGGAGTGTCCAGGTCAGAGCCTGCCAATGAGAGGTCAGGCGGGAAAGGGTGGCTACACCCTCTCCCCTTTGTGTGGTTTCCCGCCTGGGCAGGGGACAGGATGCCCCTGGACCGGTTTGAGGTGGTGTATGCAGAAGTAGGCACTGGAGAAGCCTACGTGCAAGTCTGAAAGACATCCTATGGTGCACCCACCCAGTTCCAATCCACATAGTCTGTCTGGGGAGGTGGGAGCACCTCCCTGCAACAAGATCTCTATTGTTCAGCTGCCGTGGCTGGATTTCTGCCCAGCAACAGGCAGCCAGAGTCGTGTGGGTGGCGGGTAGCATCCATTTTGTACTACGTGTGCACTTTTAAATTGGTGTCTAAATTCTGCCGCTTTTCCCATATCGCCCCTCTAGCAGGGGAGAATCATGCCCTCACTCCCATGGCTGGATTGGGGGTATGATTCCTACATGTTTGACACCAAACACGATATGGTTCTGTGTAGCCATTCTCAAGTTATCACGCTATCGCGATTACTTATAATGCGATTAAGAGTATATGGTATGGCTGCACTACAAACAACCCAGCAATAGTTTTACGAATGTTGCAGAGGGGCCCTACTCAGGTAGGGGTTCCCCCTCCCACATATCTCAGCACCTTGTCTTGTAGGATTAGCAAGGCCTGCTTTGGGGGTGACCTATGAGGTTATGTGTATTGTATTAAGTGGGATACAGGATACCTATATCCCTGTAAGGGGTGCAAGCACCACCTTACCCAGACTACAGTAGTGGTCTGGTGGTGTCAATTTGCATGGCTGTCCCAGGGGTGGCACAATAAGTGCTGCAGCCCCTGGTAGGCCTCTGAGGGACCCATGCCCTGGGTACCAAGGGTACCATCTACTTGGGGCTGATAGGGTGTCCTCAGTATTGGTAGTTACCTAGGGTACTCACATCTGTTTAGAGAAGAAGCAGATAGGCTGGGGTCCTGGATAGCAGGGCCACAGCCTGGCTAGGGTCATAAAACAGTCAAAACATCAGCAAAAAGTTGGGAGCAACTATGCAGTCGATGCCACTCTCCTACAACTCGGCAGTGCTGTTTGAGCTCACCATGCCGGGCCGCACCTTTCTGAAATTAACTACGAAAGTCTCAGAGAAAAGAGCATGGAACAAGATAGAAGCAGAGGAGCTACAACATCTGTTAACCTCGACTACTACCACAACTCCCAATGATCTGGATGAGGCAACTAGGTTTTATACAAAATGGATAGAAGCTGCAGGAAATAAATTAGCACCCAAAAAATGCCTTCGCAACACTAGGCAACAGCCTTCCTCCCTCTGGTATTCTCAAGAGCTTAGGAACCAAAAATTGGCCTGCAAGCACCTGGAAAGAACCTGGAGGAAGGAATACAAGGAAAACGACAGAAAAGAATATAAAGCAATCCTTGCATAATACAAACAGTTACTTCAAAGTAAAAAACAAGAGTACTTTACTAACAGAATTAAAAACGCCAAAAACTCGCCAAAATATTAAATACTCTGACCCGCCCATGCTCCCCAACTATTCCAGCCAGTCAAGAACTGTGCAATAAAATTGCTAAATTCTTTTTTGGAAAAGTAAACAGTATCTACCAAACCTTTTCGGATTGCTCATCCAATACTAGTAGTGACTTGGCAACCGATCAAAGGAAAGCAAAAGAAGATGCCCTACATTTAGACAGCTTTGCCTCTCTAACAAAAATCAGACACCCTCAATCTTTTGGCGAAGGTAAAGTCAGGCTCCCCGTATGATCCCTGCCCGACTTCTGTACTAAAACTAGCAGCAGAACCAGTTGCACGAAAACTGACCTCCATTGTTAACATAACATATACAGAAGGCTATTTTCCTAGAGTTTGGAAACATGCATCAATCCTGCCTCTACTGAAGAAATCTAGCCTGGACGCTAATGATCCAAATAATTTTAGACCGATATCCAGACTGCCACTGCCAGCGAAAATCATTGAAAGAAATATGAATGCACAACTCAACAAATTTCTGCTCGACTCTCAAGCGCTGCACCCAACAAAGTATGGTTTCAGAGAGGGCCACAGTACGGAAATTGCGCTTCTCAAGTCCACAGAGGAGATTAGAACCATTTTGGACCAGGGAGGAAAGGCTACATTGATCATGTTGGACCTATCTGCAGCATTCGACACGGTCCATCATGCTTTACTGATGGACCGATTGGATGAGATAGGAGTCAGGGGCACTGCTTGGAAACTTCTCCAATCCTTTCTTTCTGAATGAATGCAAACAGTAGCCATAGAAGAATTTGAAGCAGAATCTTTCTCCCTACCCTGCGGTGTGCCGCAGGGGTCGTCACTAAGCCCAACACTTTTTAATATTTATGTGTCCTCATTGGCACCCCTAATTGAATCCTTTGGCTTCGCCTTGACGTCCTACGCAGATGACACCTAAATTGTGGTGTCCATTCAACCAGAACTGTTCCAGGAAACTGCGTAGAGAATTCAGGACTGCATGTATGTTGTGGGTAGGTGGATGGCACAACATTTCTTGAAACTCAACTCTAGCAAAAACGGAGGTCGTGCTGTTTGGCAACAACCCCAACTTCTGGACCGCTGATTGTTGGCCCGAGGCGTCCGGTCTGCTACCACTCCTATAAGGAAAGTGAAGAATTTGTGAGTCTGGATAGACGACAAACTGAGTTTCAGAGACCAGGTGAACACAGTAGCCTCATCATCTGCTTATATCTTCAGATCATCCAAAAAAATTATGCCACTACTACCCAAAGATGCGCAACAAACAGTCGCCACTGCATCAATATTGTCCAGATTAGACTACTGCAACGGTCTATATCTTTAAAATTCAGGAAGGTTCTTTAAATAAACTTCTGATTCTGCAGAATGCAGCAGCTAGACTCCTTACAGGCACACCAAAGTTTGATTCAATCTCAGCCAAAATCAAAAAACTTCACTGGCTGCCGGTTAGGAAGTGCACTCAATTTAAGTCTCTCTATCTGGAGTTTAAAGCCCTTCAGGAAACCGGACCAGAATTTTTAAAACAACGATTTCGCTGGTATACACCTCAAAGAACACTGCGGTCTTCAGATGCAAGACTCATAACTGTCCCTAGGGTAAAAAAAGCCACCTGAGGAGGAAGAAGCTTTACAGCAAATGCGGCTAGAGCATGGAATGCTCTGCCATTATATCTGCCAAGCATGACCAATCTTTTGGGCTTTAGGAAGGCTTTGAAAACATGGCTGTTTGCAAACTGATCCTGCCATTTTCTCCCATGCCATTCAATCCTCTGTAGGCCTTCACACAGCGCCAGGACACCTCCGGGTAGCAGTTGCGCTATACAAATACCAATAACATTAACATTAACAGATTGCCCCATAACAACACAACTCAACGCAATCTGCAGGACAATGGACAATCACACAGTCTTTGTGCATTAATAATTATGGCAAAGTCCTAAGACTCAATCACTCGGGCACAAAACACATGGGCCAGATTCACAAAGGTAAACTTACACTTTTGTATAAGTTTACAATTTTTTCAGAATCACGAAAGAATTTTACAAGCGGTATCCTTATGACTGCCTATCTTTTCAATGACGAATTCTCCGCCATGAGTGCGGTGACTCAGTCATAAAGATACTCGTCGGAAAATTCCTTTGTGAATTGCAAAAAATTATAAGGTTATACAAAATTGTACATTTAACTTTGTGAATCAGGCCAATAGTATTGACTAAAAGCAGACTCAAGCACAATAGGACTAGACAGAAGTCCTCCCTTAAATCAACAGGAAACATCATTAAGCACTACATTATACTAACTATAGGCCACACACACACACCCAACAAAAAATATGCATAACTGGTAGGTCTCTGGTCAGTGACAAAGCAAACAACTATGGCACCTCCGGAGTTGCAGAAGTGTCATACAAATGGTGATAACTTAATAAAACATCTCTAGGCCGACAAAGTCATCATGAGCCCTTACAGGAGGAGGTACTCTGTAGAAGGAAAGTAATTTACTCAGTAAACTTCAGAGGAGGATGCCCCGAACCGAAGTAACAGGAAAAGGGAAGAAAGGTACAGGAAGTTATCGGGTTCTTATCTTGGCAAAACTGTGTTACTGCTTTCATGGTAAGGAATGTGCGGTGGGGGTACTCTGTCCATGGTTGGACTGGGACAGAAAATAAACCAAAACACCAAATTAAAAGAAGATGCAATTAGCAAATCAGATACCTAAAAAACGCCCCACATTTTCAGATTGGGGCAGTTTGAACGTATATCGAAAAGCTGTATAGGTGTTTTGCAAGGTATGGGAGACTAAAATGCATGTGTGCTGGCAGCAGGCAATGTTTGTGGTAATAAGAGGGGAATCTACAGAATAAATGACCCACCAGACCATAAAACCAAGCCCACTAACAGCCAGAAACCTGGCCCACACACTGACCTTTTTGACCTGTCCTTCTGGCACTGCCAGACTGCCCTTTAGACCAGTCCAACCCTGACTGTGCCCTGAGCGCTTCACACCTTACCATGTAAGGTCTGGACTGTCAGGGACTGATATTGAGGTAATCAATAGTGTGTTGCAGCATGATTCTCCTCCATGTGGACCCCTCCACCTTTACCCTCCCCACAGCCAAATACCTTGAGGGGACCCTGAGATTCTGGCATCTCACAGATGTACCTAAGCCTTGGGCCCTGTTTACAAAGTTGTATGAATTAGCCATGTGTTAACTGCCCATATGCTATTTGCCCATGTGCAATTGCCTGCCTAGCCCTATATGCTTACAAGTTTTCGGCAAGTCAAATCTGGTGAAAATCTTGTTGACATAGTGCGAAATTTCATTTGTGTGCCCTGGAGAGTGCCCAGCCTTTTCAAGGTGCTCAAATCAGAAGGCCTGTGCAGTTCAAAGGTGTGCTATTTGTCAGTAAGATTTGTGCCAGATTTTACATGCTGAATCATGTTGGTACTTAATTTGCACAGGGAAGGTGATTTGGAAAAGAGCGTGGAACCATACGGGCAGGCTTGGGATTTTGCAACTGAAATGGAATTAGCACCAAAGTTGTAATCAGGACCAGGGTAACGAATTTGCACAAGGATAATAGCATGTGTGCATTTGCAGCATGTACAAAACCACCCAACTCAGCTGTTTGCACCTTAAACGGAAATAGTAGTCAGGTTGTAACCAAGGCCCCAGAGTGAAAGGACATATAGAAGTCGATGTACTCACTATTTGAAGTATCCGTTTTGTTCTGAGAAGTGCAGGTACTCTCCCATTCAAATGAAAGAAGTGCAGGTACTTCGTTCCGGACAGGACCGGCCTACTTAAAGCACTGGTCGGGTTTTCCCTGCACCACAGGGTGCGTTCTTCTCTCTCTGGAGGTAGAGGTATTGTTCACCTACTATGACATCACTTCATTGTGACACTCCCGTGTCATTCTCCAGTCACAGGGTCACTTGCCATGTCACAGTGCGGCACTCACCATCACAATGCGCCGGTCGCAAGTACAATGTCACACTTGAAGAAACAGTCTACCTGGCTTGGACGTGGCCTTTAATATTGTGTTTCTTGGTGAAAAACGAAACCATTCAGTGTAACGAACAGAAGCGGAGGGTGGGAGGGGCTTAGTTTTTAAAAGCAGAAGATGGAAGTGATCCAGAATGATGGGAGAGGGGGATGAAATGAGGGGGAGAGGTAAAAATGAGACCGAAGGAGGGAGTGAACAGGGGGTCTGGGGATTGTGAAGCAGACACAAAACCTGGGTTGGCAGGTTTGCTAATTTGTATTAGATTTTTGTGCCAGCGTTTTTGTAGGAAAAGGAACTCCCGACTTGTACATAATGACTGTATAAAAGGTCACGTGACATAGTATTAGCCAGCGCCTAAACCTCTTTGAAAACATGGGCTGCTCCTGATCTTATGCAGCCTGGTGATGGCCCCCTTGATTGCTGCTGCGGTACTTGCAGAGGCCGCCCCCGCAGGGGGCTCGAGGGCCGGCGCCATAATGGCCGCCAGAGCCCGACAAGGAATGGAACTGGTTCTCGCCAGCGGGAAGCGCCGCAGGGCGGAATGCCCTGAGGCCCCCGCCCCCCCCCCCCTTTCCAAGAACAATAGGAAGGGGAGATATAAGACGACGCTCCCCCTGTGGCAGCCCACTTGCATATCATGGGAGCTGGGGGAGCGGCGCCAACGATTTTCGAATCCCACCCACCCACACCGAGGGAGCAGCAGCATCACAGTGCTGACGAAAACCAAAGGAACTACGGGTACAAGGGTTGGATATGGAGACACACAGACGGACGGTGTGTGTGAATAGGACCACTCACTTTGGGATGCCGCACGGCAGGGTGAGTTGGCCAACAACGGGGGCAGGTAACGGAGACGGCGCTTGCAGCCCAGCCCCCGCCAGGCGGCAGGGCACAAAACAGTCTTAACAAGGTAGCGAGTTGAGGCCTAACTCCAGGTGGGAACTGCCCCCGCGCAACAAGAGTGCACAGAGATTGCAAATCTAACGGCGGAAACAACAAGTGTATTGGTATTGTATGGGAGCACACCAACAGGGTGGTGTGTAGAAGGAGGGCCACTCACTTTGGGATGCCGCACGGCAGGGTGAGTGCGCCTGACAAAATCGTGGTAGCAAACGGAGACGGCGCTCGCAGCCCAGCCCCCGCCAGAAGGTGGGGCACAAAAGAGACTAACAAGGTAGCGAGTTGGGGCCTAACTCCAGGGAAAAGGCCACCCCCCACACGCAAAGGGGCGTGGTAAACAACAAAGAACAATCTACGAGATGTCAGGGTGATTTACGACCCTAGGAGTTGCAAATGAGCAAAAAGACAAACCAGTGATTTATGGCCAGCCGATGATTTATGGCTGATGATTTATGATGCTCATGCAGAATGATTTATGACAGCCGGATGATGACAGATTGTGACAGAATGATTTATGACATACCGATGATTTATGACCCATGATTTATGACCCGTGATTTATGATGCTCTGGCAAAATGATTTATGACAACGAAATTATGATGGCTTGTGACAGAATGATTTATGACATACCAATGATTTATGATCCATGATTTATGGCTGCTGATTTATGGGGATCAGGCAGAGTGATTTATGGCAACAAAGTAAGGGCCAATTGTGGCAGAATGATTTATGACGCACAATGATTTATGGCCCATGATTTATGATGTCCAGCTGACAATGCGTGACATCACATTTGTAATAAGGTGTGACAACGATTTATGACCCCGGCCTTCAAGGGGGTTCAGGGGGAGTTGTACAAGTGTGACTATGTAATAAGTAATAAAAACTGCGGCCAACAATTACCACCACATATGAAGATTGTTGGCTGTATTTAGTAATGCATGATGCACAAGTATGGTACGGTTCCTGGAATGGGCGCAGTGCGGGCGTTATTATACACATCAAAGATCAGGTTTCAATGGGCACCTTGGGGCTCAGGGCCCCGGTACCATTGCACCTGCTGCATCAGTTTAGCTATGTCCTTACCTTCTAGGGGTATTGAAGGAGACGTGTTAAATGACACTTCTGGATAAAATGCGCCCCGTGCTAGAGCGAGGGAGTGCCGCTGATCGACACTGCACACCAGGGCCCTCCGCACACCGGGATCGTGTGCTTTGACCTTGTAATTTAGCGAAGATAACCGTGCAGGGCTGGCTTTGCCCAGCCCTTCGCTGGGAGGAGCCCCCGCTGCAGGCCGCGGGAGCATGTCCGACCCCTCTCGGACGCTTGGTTAAGATGAACTTTATTCCGAACATATGCACCGCAATCAGTTTGGCCACACTTACAAGAACACGCTTTAATAGGGCAATCAATCACAGGGGGGCAGGGCGGGCGGCTTCGGGCCTCAATCTGGCGTGTGAGTACAACATCCCCCCACTCCCCCACATACACACACACACCCGGGATAACGAGCTGGCGCCTGAAAGGAGACACTGGCCGTCTTCTCCTCCTTCACATGTTTTTAGGGGTTCAGTGTTCTTTCCAGTGGCCTCAATTGAAGAGAAAGGTGACTATGTTGCCCCTCGCTTCTAGAAGGCCTGGTCGGGTGGAACATGCTTGCTTTCAGCCCCTCAAGCGAAGAGGACTGACTCAGTCTTTTAGCTTAACGAGGTCGATCAAAGGAGTGACATCCCACTGTTTGATAACCAACACAATACCGCGCAACTGCTGGCTGTTTAATACCCGAAACATTGTTGCATAACTGTTTGCTGTTTAGTAACCAACACAATATCGCATAATTGTGAGAGTGAACTCCGTATAACACACTTTACAGTTAATATCTTGGCTCCTTGCAGCGACCTCAGCCTTCCTATTACCAACAAAAATAAAAATAAATAAGGTTGCAACGCTGCAGACAAGCACACGTATTTATTTGGCTGTTGGTGTTGTTATAGCATCCTCCCAGGCTCACGCCTGGTGCACGCCTGCTCGCTGCAGCTCCTCAGAGGGCGCATTGAGTTATGGACCTCGGCGTGTTAATTCATCATCTGGGGGAGCACCGGCCTTACCCTCAACTTCAATTTGGAGGCACCGTGGCTCAATTACACCGAAACACAGTCAATTAACGGATGCTGATTGGACATGGGAACGCACCATCGATCTTGCTCTTTCCAATATTGTTGCAGACACCTCATTTTACCTCCCCATTAACTGAGAGCGAGCCCGCCGCCATCGCCTGTTTACCTGTCACTGGCCGGCTCCCTGCCAGGCGGACGCCGCTGCTTTCCTGTAACCTGCCCACCAATTATCACAATCACCCCGGGGGCGTCTTTGGCTGTGTACGTAGGCACGTCTGCCAGAACCTGTGGCAGCTAGTGATGCAAGGAAAACACATCTAAAAACCTCGGTTTCCTTCGATGTATTTCGTGTGTGAGGGATGAAATCAGAGAGAAATGATGCAAACCGGTTGCGAGGCAGCAACACCGCTGCTGAAATGCACCCTCCAAATGCACCCGTAACCTTTATGAGTACGCCACCAAAAACGACATTTGAGAAATTACCCATGAAATTAAGTGGTTGTTTTTGCTGGAATACAATGGTTGCATTAGCATATAAATACATTTCATTGTACACATTTGTCCTCTCCAAAATGTATATGTGTGTGGGTATATATATATATATATATATATATATATTCACTGAAAAAAACATAGGTTTCAGGGCTGTTATAGTTAGCTGGACATTTCACTCATACAAAACCATTGAAATTCCTCCGTTATAGTCAGTTCTGCTAACTATAACTCGCGCGCCCACAATCCACTGCTGATGATGTCACATATTACATCATTCATGACATGGTCAGTGACATCACTGATGACATCACTGATGACATCTCAAATGACATCAATGATGACGTCATCCAGTGAATGTGGTTTGGTTCGTTATTTAAATATGTATTATATATATAGCAATCTGCATTGAAGAATGAGTGGATATATAAATATCTGGATGGAGGATTTAGTAGCAGTGTGATTGACTGTTTACTTGACTAATTTATAGTGTCTCACTAAATATATTGGATAGTGACTAAACTGTGTGAATATCTGTATCACTTTGTCAGTTTTTGAGTAAACTGCTGCACCAGTTGGTTACTAGCTACGTGAAAGTCTATATTAGTTATTGATTGAACTGAGTATTTGTATGGGAGAGTGAATGTGTGTGTGGTTCGGTGGGGGGGGGTGTGACTCCCCAAAGATGTGTGAATAGTTGATTAAGTAGGTATATGAGGTTAAGACTACATGTTAGAACAGTTTTTTGGGTGAGTGAATATATTTATGGGTGTGGTGATGAGCAAATATATCTCTCAATGGTACATATCCAACAAACTAGAAAGAAAAAAGGCAGTGTTTGTGACAGTTGTTGTATATAAATAAGTATACATAAGACTCAGTGATTGTATGAGTGACTGTATGGATAACTATACTTGTAATAGTGATTTTATAACACACTAAGTATGAGTTACTATCTATATGAATAAAACAAGTGGTGTTTGTATAAGTGTGTAGCTGACTAAATGTAAGTATGATCCATTGTTTGCATAAGTGAGTAGGATGACTGCATAAGTGAATAGGATGTGTGCTGGTGTGTAATGTCGATATAGATGTATGAGTATGGTGGAGAAGTGTGGCTCAATGATTAGAGCATCAGACCCTGATGCAGAGGTCTAGACCAGGGTTCAATTCCCCGCCTCGGCGGATCTTGGGCTCAAAAATTCCACGGACCTGATAATTCTCGCCTCTGTGCCATTCCAATCATGGAGTCGCACTCTGCAACTCTGGGCAATAACTTGCTTAATCTCCACAACGGCCCCCACAACGCTAAGGATGCCTGGCCTCCACCTTGGGGGTGCCCAGGAGTAGATGCCTCACAGGGAAAGCCAGGATGGGTTCCACAGCGGTATTCGTACAAGCGCCTTGAGACCCTTGCGGGTGAGTAGTGCGCTATACAAGTATCAATTTACATTTACAATTACATTACATTTACATTACATTACAGTATATTTAATAGTGTTCTATTGATCATTGACAGCATGTATGAGTGAATCTATAGGTAAGTGATTAGATGTGTGTATAGATCTAGGAATCACTGAGTGGGTTTTTAGAAACTTGTATTGGTGTGTCAATGGATTCAAATATGGTACTCTGTATTTTACAGTGAGTGATGAAAGGTTATACTAGTGTATGATGAGGTGTATCTGATTGTCACGTGGATGATGTCATCAGTGATGTCAACAGTGATGTCATCAGTGATGTCATCAGTGATGTCACTGACCATGTCATGAATGATGTAATATGTGACATCATCAGCAGTGGATTGCGGGCGCGCGAGTTATAGTTAGCAGAACTGACTATAACGGAGGAATTTCAATGGTTTTGTACGAGTGAAATGTCCAGCTAACTATAACAGCCCTGAAACCTATGGTTTTTTCAGTGAATTTCGAAGGTTTTTTAAATGATAATTTTTAAATGTAAAAATAGTTATATGTATTTTTTATACTGATTTTCTACACTTTTTTAACTGTTTATTTATACATATTTTATTTTTTAAATTACATGATATATTTTTATTGTAAATGGAAATAAAAATGTTTTTAAAATATTGAAACTGAAATATTGTCTTTTTTGTGGAATGTATAAGTGCAGAACGATACGTTTGTTGGTTAGTGAGGGGACTGCATGCATAGTGGATAGGCGTTTGAAGCAGTCCATGTGCTAAGGCCTGCCTCACTGCATGAGTACTTGGGTACCGACTGAATGATTAAAGTACTGCAAGGAGAGTGCCTGGGTGAATTTATAAGTGTTTGGGTTTTGGCGCAGTGAATGGATTAGTAGATGGTGCTGAATGGGTCACTAGAGGAGTGCAAGGGGAGTAACAGGGTGTTTGCTGGAAGTGTATGGATTCTCACTGGAGAATTGAAGGTGTGAAAGACAAGTGTGTAGGTGGTTAGAAGACTGTATGCATAGTGGATAGGGGTTTGAAGCAGTCCATGTGCTAAGGCCTGGCTCGCTGAATGAGTAATTGGGTACTGACTGAATGATTAGAGTGCTGCAAGGAGAGTGCCTGGGTGAATTTATAAGTGTTTGGGTTTTGGCGCACTGAATGGATTAGTAGATGGTGCTGAATGGGTCACTAGAGGAGCGCAAGGGGAGTGACAGTGTGTTTGCTGGAAGTGTATGGATACTGACTGGGGAATTGAAGGTGCGAAAGACAAGTGTGTAGATGGTTAGAGGACTGCATGCATAGTGGGTAGGCGTTTGAAGCAGTACATGTGCTAAGGCCTGGCTCAGTGCATGAGTACTTGGGTACTGACTGAATGATTAAAGTACTGCAAGGACAGTGCCTGGGTGAATTTGTAAGTGTTTGGGTTTTGGCGCAGTGAATGGATTAGTAGATGGTGCTGGGTGGGTCACTAGAGGAGTGCAAGGAGAGTGACAGGGTGTTTGCTGGAAGTGTATGGATACTGACTGGGGAATTGAAGGTGTGAAAGACAAGTGTGTAGGTGGTTAGAGGACTGCATGCATAGTAGATAGGCATTTAAAGCAGTCCATGTGCTAAGGCCTGGCTCACTGCATGAGTATTTGGGTACTGACTAAATGATTAGAGTACTGTAAGGAGAGTGCCTGGGTGAATTTATAAGTGTTTGGGTTTTTGTGCAGTGAATGGATTAGTACATGGTGCTGAATGGGTCACTAGAGGAGTGCAAGGGGAGTGACGGTGTTTGCTGGAAGTGTATGGATACTGACTGGGGAATTGAAGGTGTGAAAGACAAGTGTGTAGATGGTTAGAGGACTGCATGCATAGTGGATAGGCGTTTGAATTAGTCCATGTGCTAAGGCCTAGCTCAGTGCATGAGTACGTGAGTAGTGACTGAATGATTAGAGTACTGCAGGGAGAGTACCTGGGTGAATTTATAAGTGTTTGGGTTTAGGTGCAGTTTAAAAAAAAATTCAGATGGGTACTGGTGGTAACTGACTCTGACTAACCAGTCCTAGAGCCAGTACTATGCTATAAGACACTCAGAATACAGTGAAAACACCTACATGCACTAGGGAACACTATGCGTGGGGGTACCCGTGTGATTAGAATGACCTCCTCTGTAAGCCCCTAGTACATAATAGGGCAGGGGGATTAAAACTACCTCTTAAAACTCGCCACAGGGCGCATTTGCACACTGGTGAAGGCAGGGGGGGGCTGAGCTGACGTGTGCAAACACGCCCTGTGGCCGTTTTAATTTGGGGGATAAAGTCCCCTTGAATCCTGAGTGTCCCTTGGGTCCAACAAGCTCACCAGGTATCTCCAGTTAGTGCCACAGAGCTGCGTTGCAGAGAGGTGTAAAAAGTGGCACAGCCTGAACCATCTCTCTGTAACACAGCGCAGTGGTGCTTACTGGAAGCACCTGGTAGACAAGTTGGCACCCAGGGGCCCTCAGGATTGAAGGCAAATTATTTCCCCATCTTAAAACGCGCCACAGGGCGTGTTTTCACACGTCACCTCGGGCCCCATTCCCTCCCTTCACCACTGTGTAAACGCGCCCTGTGTCCGTTTTAATTTGGGAGATTAAGTCCCCTTGAATCCTGAGTGTCCCTAGAGTCCGACTAGTAAACTAGCCCACTAGGTTCCTCCAGTAAGCGCCACAGAGCGGCATTGCAGAGGGGTGTAAAAAGGGGCACGGGCTCGGCCACCTCTCTGAAACACAGCGCAGTGGTGCTTACTGGAAGCACCTGGTGGGCTAGTTGGCCCCCTGGGGCTCT
Organism: Triturus cristatus; assembly: GCF_964204655.1. Lineage (NCBI taxonomy): Eukaryota > Metazoa > Chordata > Amphibia > Caudata > Salamandridae > Triturus > Triturus cristatus. Next base: position 1,295,096,791 of record NC_140590.1, read on the forward strand.
CAGGATTGAAAAGAAATTATTTCCCCAACTTAAAACGCGCCACAGGCAGGGACATCTTAAGGATTTGGGGGGCCCTGGGCCAAACATATTTTGGGGGCCCCTGTTCAGGACACATTTGAATTTATGATCTAATTTGTGCCCCTGTTTCCCACGCAGTTTCCGCTTCCTCAGCTGAGCTAGCGATCCAGTTTGCATCATAGGCATTAGCCTATATATTCCCGATGCAAACGGATGCGCACAGCTGATAGCTGTAGGATTTAGTGTTTCCTGTCCTGCTACTAGGTTTTTATTACTTTTTAAATTGTATATGTCTGGCTGAATTACTCTGTGCTTTTTAATAATTTCTCCTACCTATGCGCACTTGCACTTTACTTGATTCTGCTTGCCTACACCTCCTTAGCTGCTTCGATTTGCATCTCGCTTTTCCTCCAGTCCTGGTCCGCCGCGGCTGATACGCCGATTGTGCGGAGGGCTGGGGCTACTATCGGGCTCCTCACTTATGCCTATGCAGTTTCCGCTTCCTCAGCTGCGTTGGCGATCCAGTTTGCATCATAGGCATTAGCCTATATATTCCCGATGCAAACGGACGTGCTAAGTGGACGGGCACAGCGGGCGCGCCGCTGGCGCAGAAGGTAAGCCTGTCTGCGCCCAGAGGCGTTCGGCGCCGGCCATGCTGCCCAGTTCCCCTCCGGTGAGTTTCTTCCACTATATTGCAAGAGGGAAAAACTGCTTAGCCTTAGGCGGCTACCATTATGTCACTGTACAGCCGCTGATCCGAGGTTGGAGGTAGACTTTTGATGCAATAAGTGCAACTGGACTCTCCTCCAGCCCAGGAAACTCGCACCCAATATCCTCCCATGCAACAATAAGTGTAAAAACAATAAGAAAACAGAGGACTTAAAGGCCACCCTTTTAAATTGTCGCTCTATACAAAAGCATGAACCATACATTTATGGCCTACTTTTAGACTAACAGTCTGATATTTTATTTCTCACTGAGACCTGGCTGTCTGAAGCCTCCAAACCTACTATCACCTCGGCCATCCCTATGGGTTATAACATTCTTAGGAGGGACCGATCGAATGGGAAAGAGGGAGGTGTTGCCATAATTTACAATAAAAAACTAGACTGCTTAGGCTTCTGCTGTACCTTATCCCCCCATCATAGCATAGCTGAATTTCTGATTTACAGACCTCCCAGTGCTATTGGAAATGTTATTACTACGCTTAATATAGCCACCACCTCCCTGGCCTTAAAATACAACAACTGCCTCATTCTGGGATATTTCAATATACATATGGACAATGGAAAAGACCCTTAAACAATTTCCTTGTTGGAGGCGCTGCAGGCCTGCAACATGTTTCCATCTGTTTCTTTGGCCACCCATGAGAAGGGCCATACCCTAGACCAAATCGTTCACAACTTTGACATATCAGTAAGCCTACCTCTTCCCATTACCTGGTCTGACCACCTCCTATTAAAATTCGTCATTCCCAACTCTGCCACAGCCCCTTGAGCTAACACAGGGCAGAGGGTCTCTAATTACAGGACGTTCCATAAAATATCCATCCCGATGTTAGCAGACGCCCTCAGTCGTTACTCACCAGAGCTGTCTGGCTGCCCCGACTCGGACGCCCTCTCAATAGATTCATGGCTCCGAACCAACATTGATGCAGTGGTACTGGTTGTTTGCTGCTCCTCAAAGAGGTCAGCCCCACCAGCTCCATGGTTTAACGATTTCCTTAGATCTCGCAACCGGAACTGTGGAACAATTGAACGGAAATGGCGTAAATCCTATCTACCTGAGGACAGGAAGGTGTATAAAGACACCTTAAAAGCTCATTACATTCTCGTGAAGGCAGCCAAGAAAAACCTCTTTCAAACCAAGATAGAAAATGCCCAAAATAAGAGTAAGGAAATCTTTAGCATAGTTAAATCCTTTACTGCCCTGAGAGCCGGCACAAAGGTAGGGCCATGCACTGAAGAATGCTCTAAGTAAATAGTTGAATTCTTCCACAAAAAGATCTCCATGATCCAACAAGCCTTCACTAACATCTCAGAGGAAGAATTGACCTTCTACCTTAGTTCTAATAGCAAATTTCACCTCTTGGATGCTACATCTTTACTAGCTTTCCCTGAGTTTCAGCTTGAAGAGGCACTGACCCCTCTCCAAAGCATTAAGTCTGGCTCTCCTACTGACCCATGACCATGGATTATCTTGAACCTATTAGCTCCCACCATAAACCCCACAGTAAACCAGCTCTTTAATGCTTCTCTCTCCTCAGGCAACATGCAGAAATTATGGAAGAATGCTAAGATTCTTCAACTGATAAAAAAGGCTAATGCCAAACCGACGGACCCTGCCAACTACAGGCCAATCTCCCTTCTTCCGACCCTCTCCAGAGTACTAGAGAAGCATGTAAACAAGGCCCTCCAAAAACACATTGAAGATGGGAAGCTCCTTCATGAGTCCCAATCCGGTTTTAGGGCTAACTACAGTATGGAGTCCGCTCTGCTGGAAGTGACTGAATTTCTCAAGGGTAAGCTGGACCAGGGAGGCAAGACTGTTCTGATACTGCTCTATACGTCGGCGGCCTTTGATATGGTCCCACATGAGAGGCTCCCGGAGAGACTTGCTAACATCGGTCTGGGGGGGGGACCGCCTTTACAATGGATGTCATCCTTCTTGGCAAACAGATCTCAGGACATCTGGCTCCCCCCTTTCTCATCCCCAGTTCCGGCCATGAATGTAGGTGTCCCTCAGGGCTCCATTCTCAGTCCTACCCTTTTTAATATATATCTATCCCCCTTGCATTTCTGGTAGAGGAAGAGGGCGCCAAAATTGTTTCCTATGCTGATGACATTCAGCTGATTTTTACGTGTGAAAAAGGAACCGACTTTGACGGGGCAATGATTAGGTCTTGCCTCACAAAGGTTTTTAACTGGCTTAAGATCAATCAGCTGAACTGCAATCCTGACAAAACTGAAGTTGTTTTCTTTGTTAATCCATAAACGCCTGACTGGAGCGCTTGGTGGCCAAAAGATCTGCCGCCCCCGCCCGCTGAAAAGGAGAAAGTCAAAAACGTAGGAATTGTCATAGACAAGACACTCTCCATGTGCTTTCAAATTCAAAATCTAAATGGCACTTGCTTTGGCACACTCTGGATGCTAAAAAAAACTCCTGCCACTGTTACCGCTTGAGAGCAGAAAGATCGTGGTGCAGACTCTGGTGACATCAAAGCTTGACTATGTCAACAACTTGTACCTCTGTCTTCCCAAATCCCTTATCCAGCGCCTACAAGTGGTACAATACGTGGCGGCCAGAGCCATCCTGAGACCTAAACCCAGATCTAGTATGACCCCTATTCTTAAGTCTCTCCGCATAAAAGAACGGATCGGCTTCAAAGCGATGACCATCTTCTTTAAAGCTTTCCATGGCTTAGGAGCCGGCTACATAAATAAGCGCGTTAATCACTACACAACAGCTAGACCCCTAAATTCTTCCAATGCCAACCTGGCCATCATGCCTAAAATATGCAGTGCCCACATTGGAGGCAGATCCCACGGCTTTCTAGGCCCAAAAGTGTGGAATAGCCTCCCTGAGTCTCTGAGACTAACCACAGACCTACTCTCTTTCATGAAAGAACTTAAAAACCTGGCTTTTTGATAACTGATGGGTCTTTTACGCATGTTTTCCTCCCACTGTCATGCGCCAGGACTCTCTAGTCTGAGTAGCTGCGTGCTTTATTAAATACACAATTTCATTTCATTAGGTCCCTGACAGTGCAAAGGAAAACTTGTCCAAATTCTAAGCGCCTTATTTATGAGGCTTTGCTTCACTCTTATGCCGCTGGTGCGTCACTTTTTGTGATGCACCGGCAGCATAAAATATGTGCAATGTTACGCCCTATTTACAAAGTGACGCATCTAGGCAGATGCTTCACTTTGTAAACCCCTGCACCGCATTATACCTGTGCCAGGCATAATGTATGCAGGGTGGGTGTTGCCCCGAATAATGCCTCGTAGAAGTGGCGCATTGAAATCTATGAGAACTCAGTACGCCACTTCTAGGACGCCATTGCGTCAATATCTTACACCTGCCACACAGCAGGCATAAGACTGATGCAGGCCCTTTCACATGGGGCTTGCCCCATGTGAAAGGACACATTGCTGGAGTTGCGTCTATTTTCAGACACACCCCAGCAATGCATCACTTTTGCGCATACAGATTCGTCAGAAATACTGACATATCTGTAACTCCTTGCGACATGATGCGTCATGCAGTAAATATGACACATCCATCATGTCGCAACGAGGGCGCACTAAGAAGTGACGCATCCCTGTTTTCACACAGCGATGCATCACTTCTCATAAATAAGGCCCTGAATGTGTTTACATCTAATATTCAGGGATAGTTATCTGTGTTTTCAATATTGTAACACAGCAGCAGCTCACCAATATTACTGCAAATAACCTCTGTGACGCCCTCCCATTTCTTATATGTTAGGCCTTGTTTTGATCTAAAATAAACGTTTTTTATGTATATTGCGTGAAACATAAACACAAAATTTCTCTGCAAAATGGCTGTACTAGACTCTCACACATCAGGTACATAAGAAATAAATGAAAGGAAAACAGAATTTAAAACAAACTGTTTAGGAAATATTCAAGGTCATTAGGGCAAAACTCTGGAGAATGGAGCTGACTGTCAGGGGCCCCTGAAAGGCTGGGGCCCTGGGCCAGAGCCCACTTTGCCCATGCATTAAAACGTCTCTGGCCACAGGGCGTGTTTTCACACGTCACCTCAGGCCCCATCCCCTCCCTTCACCACTGTGTAAACGCGCCCTGTGTCCGTTTTAATTTGGGAGATTAAGTCCCCTTGAATTTTGAGTGTCCCTAGGGTCCAAGTAGCCCACTAGGTACCTCCAGTAAGCGCCACAGAGCTGCGTTGCAGAGAGGTGTAAAAAGGGGCACAGCCTGGGCCACCTCTCTGAAACACAGCGCAGTGGCGCTTATTGGAAGCACCCGGTGGGCTAATTAGCAATATGTGACATCATCCGCAGTGCATTGCGGGCGCGCGAGTTATAGTTAGCAGAACTAACTATAACGGAGGAATTTCTATTGTTTTGTACGAGTGAAATGGCCAGCTAACTATAACACCCCTGAAACCTGTGGTTTTTTCTATGAATTTCTAAGGTTTTTTAAATGCTAATTTCTAACTATAACGTCTCTGAAACCTATGTTTTTTTTCAGTGAATTTCAAAGGTTTTTTAAATGCTAATTTTTAAGTGTGATAATAGTTATACCTATTTTTTTGTACTGATTTTCTACAGTTTTTTAACTGTTAATTTATAAAAAAATTATTCATTAAATAACATTATATATTTTTCAGAAAATTGAAAAAAGAAATTAAAAAAAAAATTAAAACTGAAATATTGATTAATTTTCTTGTTTTCATTTTTTATTTTAATATATTTATATTATTTTCTTTAATAAAGTCGCGCACTCATAGCGTACACATCACGGTGGGTGCACGCATTCTAGCCGCCATTTTAGAAAAGTCGTGAGGGATCCGCGTACGGTGTGCGACGGCTGCGTGTTTTTCAGTTACATCATATACATTTAATATTACGTGATGTGCGTGATTGGTATGCGACCAGTCCACGACTCCTGCTCCCGCGCATTCGCAACACATGGCCATTACGGTACGAGATGCTTGCGCGGTTGTGGGTCCCGCGTGACGTCCTATACGTGCTGGGGCGCGCGACTCCCGCAAAACAAAATGTATGTTCCAAAATTATATGTATGTGTCGTTAATATACATATTAGGGCAAGAGATTATCTCAGATATTCATAAAAATAATATATTTGTACTTATAATAAAAGTATATTATTTTTAAATATATTTTCACGAAGTCGGGTGCGTGCATCGTGAGTGCAGAGAACCAGGTCAGCAGAGCTGCTGTAGAGCCAGAGAAACCAGGTCAGCAGAGCCATTGTAGAGCCAGAGAACCAGGTCAGCAGAGCTGCTCTAGAGCCTAAGAAGCAGGTCAGCAGAGCTGCTCTAGAACCAGAGACCCAGGTCAGCAGAGCTGCTCTAGAGGCCGAGAACCAGGTCAGCAGAACTGCTTTAGAGCCAGAGAAACCAGGTCAGCAGAGCTGCTGTAGAGCCAGAGAAACCAGGTCAGCAGAGCTGCTTTAGAGGCAGAGAACCAGGTCAGCAGAACTGCTTTAGAGCCAGAGAACCAGGTCAGCAGAGCGCTCTAGAGACAGAGAACCAGGTCAGCAGAGCTGCTTTAGAGCCATAGAACCAGGTCAGCAGAGCTGCTCTAGAGGCAGAGAACCAGGTCAGCAGAGCTCTTTAGAGGGAGAGAACCAGGTCAGCAGAGCTCTTTAGAGAGTGAGAACCAGGTCAGCAGAGTTGCTTTCGAGCCAGAGAACCAGGTCAGCAGAGCTGCTTTAGAGCCATAGAACTAGGTCAGCAGAGCTGCTTTAGAGCCAAGGGACCAGGTCAGCAGAGCTGCTCTAGAGCCAGAAAACCAGGACAGCAGAACTGCTTTAGAGCCATAGAACTGGGGCAGCAGAGCTGCTTTAGAGCCAGAGAACGAGGTAAGCAGAGCTGTTGTAGAGCCAGAGAACCAGGTCAGCAGAGCTGCTCTAGAGCCTAAGAACTAGGTCAGCAGAGATGCTCTAGATCCAGAGAACCAGGTCAGCAGAGCTGCTGTAGAGCCAGAGAAACCAGGTCAGCAGAGCTGCTTTAGAGGGAGAGAACCAGGTCAGCAGAACTGCTTTTGAGCCGGAGAACCAGGCCAACAGAGCTGCTTTAGAGCCAGAGAACCAGTTCAGCAGAGCTGCTTTAGAGCCAGAGAACCAGGTCAGCAGAGCAGCTCTAGAGCTAGAGAACCAAGTCAGCAGAGCTGCTTTAGAGCCATAGAACCAAATCAGCAGAGCTGCTCTAGAGGGAGAAAACCATGTCAGCAGAACTGCTTTAGAGCCATAGAACCGGGTCAGCAGAGCTGCTTTAGAGCCAGAGAACCAGGTCAGCAGAGCTGTTGTAGAGCCAGAGAACCAGCTCAGCAGTGCTGCTCTGTAGCCTAAGAACTAGGTCAGCAGAGATGCTCTAGAGCCAGAGAACCAGGTCAGCAGACCTGCTGTAGAGCCAGAGAAACCAGGTCAGCAGAGCTGCTTTAGAGCCAGAAAATCAGGTAAGCAGAGCTGTTGTAGAGCCAGAGAACCAGGTCAGCAGAGCTGCTCTAGCTGACACTGACTGACTGACACTGATTGACTGACACTGACTGACTGACTGACACTGACTGACACTGATTGACTGACACTGACTGACTGACGCACACTGATTGACTGACATCGCATGGCTGACTGACACTGACTGACTGACACTGACACTGACTGTGACTGACTGACACTGACTGACTACTCTCTACTACTCTACTACTCACTCTCTACTACTCTCTACTACTCACTCTTTACTACTCACTCTCTACTACTCACTCTCTACTACTCACTCTCTACTACTCACTCTACTACTCTCTACCACTCACTCTCTACTACTCCACTACTCACTCTCTACTACTCTCTACTACTCTATCTCTACTACTCTATCTCTACTACTCACTCTCTAATACTCACTCTCTACTACTCACTCTCTACTACTCACTCTCTACTAGTCTCTACTACTCTCTCTCTACTACTCTCTCTCTACTACTCACTCTCTACTATTCACTGTACTACTCACTCTCTACTACTCACTCTCTACTACTTACTCTCTACTACTCGCTCTCTACTACTCACTCTCTACTACTTACTCTCTACTACTCTACTACTCTCTACCACTCTCTCTACTACTCACTCTCTACTACTCACTCTCTACTACTCTACTACTCTCTACTACTCTCTCTACCACTCACTCTCTACTATTCTCTACTACTCACTCTACTACTCTCTTCCACTCACTCTCTACTACTCACTCTACTACACCGTACTACTCACTCTCTACTTCTCTCTCTCTACTACTCTCTCTCTACTACTCACTCTCTACTACTCAATCTCTACTACTCACTCTCTACTACTCACTCTCTACTACTCTCTACTGCTCACTCTCCACTACTCACTCTCTACTACATGCTCTCAACTACTCTCTACTACTCACTCTACTACTCACTCTCTACTACTCTCTCTTACTCTCTCTACTTCTCACTCTCTACTGCTCTCTCTACTACTCACTCTCTACTACTCGCTACTACTCTGTACTACACACTCTACTACTTGCTCTTTACTACTCGCTCTCTACTACTCTCTAGTACTCACTCTAATTCTCACTCTCTACTACTCACTCCACTTCTGACTCTGTACGACTCTCGACTACTCACTCTCTACTACTCCACTACTCACTCTCTACTACTCACTCTCTACTACTCTCCTACTCTCTACTACTCTCTCTACTACTACTCACTCTCTACTACTCTCTACTACTCACTCTCTACTACTCTCACTACTACTCTCTACTACTCACTCTCTATTACTCTCTCTACTACTCTCTACTACTCACTCTACTACTCACTCTCTACTACTCTCTACTACTCACTCTAGGACTCACTCTCTACGACTCACTCTCTACTACTCACTCTCTACTACTCACTCTACTACTCTCTACTACTCACTCTCTGCTACTCTCTCTACTACTCTCTACTACTCTCTCTCTACTCTCTATTACTCACTCTCTACTCTCTACCTCTCTCTACCTCTCTCTCTACTACTCTCTACCTCTCTACCTCTACACCTCTACACCTCTACCGCTACACCGCTACCTCTCTACCTCTCTCTAGATGCACACATATACACATATATATATGCATATATATGCATATGCATTTATATATATGTATGTGTGTATATATATATATACATACATATATAAACATATATATAATCTGCATATCTATATAAATACAAATATAAATGCATGCATACATGTACATATATGCATACATATGCATGTTATGTACATGAAAGTTTGAAAAACACTAATACAAGCAAAGCTAAAAAGCCACCTAATTACAAACAGAATTGCTTTAACTTAAACGAGGGCGAGACCTATTGCATTTTCAATGCTTGTTTACTTTGGTTCCATCAAGAAGGCATTCAGATGTGTCACACATTTGCAATAAATTCAGAATGTTAGCACTCTAGTTGCTCATTAGATCACTGTAGTCAAGCTACTGCTCACAAGGGAAGTCTGCTGCTGGTATTCAAAGTGCATGTTTCAGTCTGCATGTCAGAATTTTTTAATGAAATGGAAGAGGATTTGAGAAGTCAAAATGTGCCCTAATTTTTCTTTCTGCAGCACTAATCATAATTTCTATGGCAAAATGAACCCACTCATTTTGTTCCTTTGCAAATTAAATGTTTTAAGTGCTACCACTTTATTCCAATCAAGATGGCTTCAGGTTTGCCATACTTTTGTCATAAGTAAGACTGTTAGGGCTCTAGTTGTTCTTTAGAACACTCTGGGACATTCTGTCATTTTGCTATACTTGGGCTACATCTAGGTGATATTTGTGCTACATTTGGGCTCTTTTGTCTCTGGTGGCCATCTTGGGAGACTTATTTGTTATGAAGTTCCCTAATTTCCTCATTTACTACAGTCTCCTCAGTAGGAAACACTTTCAGGTTTTTTACTTTGATTCCATCAAGAAGGCATTCAGATGTGTCACACATTTGCCATAAATTCGGAATGTTAGCACTCTAGTTGCTTATTAGATCACTGTAGCAACACTACTGCTCACCAGGGAAGTCTGCTGCTGGTATTGAAAGTGCATGTTTCAGTCTGCATGCCAGAATTTTTTAATGAAATAGAAGAGGATTTGAGAAGTCACTCAAAACGTGCCCTAATTTTTCTTTTTTCAGCACTAATCATAATTTCTATGGCAATATGAACCCCCTCATTGTGTTCCTTTTAAATTAAACTACTCACTCTCTACTACTCACTCGCTATTACTCTCTACTACTCACTCGCTATTACTCTCTACTACTCACTCTCTACTACTACTCTCTAGGGTTGTTAGCGCTGGGATACCTCCGGGTGACTATGCGCTTTATAAAAATAAATAATAATAATAATAATAATAATACTCACTCTCTACTACTCTCCACTACTCACTCTCTACTACTCCCTCTCTACTACTCACTCTACTACTCTCTCTCTGCTACTCACTCTCTACTACTCACTCTCTACTACTCTCCACTACTCACTCTCTACTATTCGCTCTCTACTACTCTCTACTACTCACTCTCTACTACTCCTCACTCTCTACCACTCTACTACTCTCTCTCTACTACTCACTCTCTACTACTCTCTCTCTACTACTCACTCTCTACTACTCACTCTACTACTCTCTACTACTAACTCTCTACTACTCTCTCTCTACTACTCACTCTCTACTACTCTCTTCTACTCACTCTCCACTAATCACAATCTACTACTCACTCTCTACTACTCCCTACTACTCTCTCTACTACTCACTCTCTACTGCTCTCTCTACTACTCACTCTCTACTACTCTCTACTACTCACTCTCTATTACTCACTCCCTACTACTTGCTCTCTTCTACTCACTCTCTACTACTCCCTACTACTCACTCTACTACTCACTACTAATCACTCTCTACTACTCACTCTCTACTACTCACTCTCTACTTCTCTAGTACTCCCTACTACTCTCTCTCTACTACTCACTCTCTACTACTCACCCTCTCCTACTCACTCTCTACTAGTCTCTAATACTCACTCTCTACTACTCTCTCTCTACTACTCACTCTACTACTCACTACTAATCACTCTCTACTACTCACTCTCTACTACTCACTCTCTAAAACTCTCTCTCTACTACTCTCTACTACTCTCTCTCTGCTACTCACTCTCTACTACTCACTCTCTACTACTCACTCTCTAATACTCACTCTCTACTACTCTTTACTACTCACTCTCTACTACTCTCTACCACTCACTCTCTACTACTCTCTACCACTCACTCTACCACTCACTCTACTACTCACTCTCTACTACCCACTCTCTACTACTCTCTACTACTCACTCTCTACTACTCAATCTCTACTACTCACTCTCTACTACTCACTCTCTACTACTCTCTACTGCTCACTCTCCACTACTCACTCTCTACTACACGCTCTCAACTACTCTCTACTGCTCTCTCTACTACTCACTCTCTACTACTCTCTACTACTCACTCTGTACTACACACTCTCTACTACTTGCTCTTTACTACTCACTCTCTACTACTCTCTAGTACTCACTCTAATTCTCACTCTCTACTACTCACTCCACTACTCACTCTGTACGACTCTTGACTACTCACTCTCTACTACTTCACTACTCACTCTCTACTACTCACTCTCTACTACTCAACTACTCTCTACTACTCTCTCTACTACTACTCACTCTCTACTACTCACTCTCTACTACTCTCACTACTACTCTCTACTACTCACTCTCTATTACTCTCTCTACTACTCTCTACTACTCACTCTACTACTCACTCTACTACTCACTCTCTACTACTCACTCTCTACTACTCTCTACTACACACTCTCTACTACTCTCTCTCTACTACTCTCTACTACTCACTCTACTACTCACTCTCTACTACTCTTTACTACTCACTCTACTACTCACTCTACTACTCTCTACTACTCACTCTCTGCTACTCTCTCTACTACTCTCTACTACTCACTCTCTACTCTCTATTACTCACTCTCTACTCTCTACCTCTCTACCTCTCTCTACCTCTCTCTCTACTACTCTCTACCTCTCTACCTCTACACCTCTACACCTCTACCGCTACACCGCTACCTCTCTACCTCTCTCTAGATGCACACACATACACATATATATATGCATATATATGCATATGCATTTATATATATGTCTGTGTGTATATATATATACATACATATATAAACATATATATAATCTGCATATCTATATAAATACAAATATAAATGCATGCATACATGTACATATATGCATACATATGCATGTTATGTACATGAAAGTTTGAAAAACACTAATACAAGCAAAGCTAAAAAGCCACCTAATTACAAACAGAATTGCTTTAACTTAAACGAGGGCGAGACCTATTGCATTTTCAATGCTTGTTTACTTTGGTTCCATCAAGAAGGCATTCAGATGTGTCACACATTTGCAATAAATTCAGAATGTTAGCACTCTAGTTGCTCATTAGATCACTGTAGTCAAGCTACTGCTCACAAGGGAAGTCTGCTGCTGGTATTCAAAGTGCATGTTTCAGTCTGCATGTCAGAATTTTTTAATGAAATGGAAGAGGATTTGAGAAGTCAAAATGTGCCCTAATTTTTCTTTCTGCAGCACTAATCATAATTTCTATGGCAAAATGAACCCACTCATTTTGTTCCTTTGCAAATTAAATGTTTTAAGTGCTACCACTTTATTCCAATCAAGATGGCTTCAGGTTTGCCATACTTTTGTCATAAGTAAGACTGTTAGGGCTCTAGTTGTTCTTTAGAACACTCTGGGACATTCTGTCATTTTGCTATACTTGGGCTACATCTAGGTGATATTTGTGCTACATTTGGGCTCTTTTGTCTCTGGTGGCCATCTTGGGAGACTTATTTGTTATGAAGTTCCCTAATTTCCTCATTTACTACAGTCTCCTCAGTAGGAAACACTTTCAGGTTTTTTACTTTGATTCCATCAAGAAGGCATTCAGATGTGTCACACATTTGCCATAAATTCGGAATGTTAGCACTCTAGTTGCTTATTAGATCACTGTAGCAACACTACTGCTCACCAGGGAAGTCTGCTGCTGGTATTGAAAGTGCATGTTTCAGTCTGCATGCCAGAATTTTTTAATGAAATAGAAGAGGATTTGAGAAGTCACTGAAAATGTGCCCTAATTTTTCTTTTTTCAGCACTAATCATAATTTCTATGGCAATATGAACCCCCTCATTGTGTTCCTTTTAAATTAAACTACTCACTCTCTACTACTCACTCGCTATTACTCTCTACTACTCACTCTCTACTACTCTCTACTACTACTCTCTACTACTCACTCTCTACTACTCTCTACTACTCTCTACTACTCACTCTCTACTACTCACTCTCTACTACTCACTCTACTACTCTCTACTACTCTCCACCACTCACTCTCTACTACTCTACTACTCACTCTCTACTACTCTCCACTACTCACTCTCTACTACTCCCTCTCTACTACTCACTCTACTACTCTCTCTCTGCTACTCACTCTCTACTACTCACTCTCTACTACTCTCCACTACTCACTCTCTACTACTCGCTCTCTACTACTCTCTACTACTCACTCTCTACTACTCCTCACTCTCTACCACTCTACTACTCTCTCTCTACTACTCACTCTACTACTCTACTACCCTCTACTACTCTCTCTACTACTCACTCTCTACTACTCTCTACTACTCACTCTACTACTCACCTACCACTCACTCTCTACTACTCACTCTCTACTACTCTCTCTCTACTACTCACTCTCTACTACTCACTCTACTACTCTCTACTACTAACTCTCTACTACTCTCTCTCTACTACTCACTCTCTACTACTCTCTTCTACTCACTCTCCACTAATCACAATCTACTACTCACTCTCTACTACTCCCTACTACTCTCTCTTCTACTCACTCTCTACTGCTCTCTCTACTACTCACTCTCTACTACTCTCTACTACTCACTCTCTACTACTCACTCTCTACTACTCACTCTCTACTACTCCCTACTACTCACTCTACTACTCACTACTAATCACTCTCTACTACTCACTCTCTACTACTCACTCTCTACTTCTCTAGTACTCCCTACTACTCTCTCTCTACTACTCACTCTCTACTACTCACCCTCTCCTACTCACTCTCTACTAGTCTCTAATACTCACTCTCTACTACTCTCTCTCTACTACTCACTCTACTACTCACTACTAATCACTCTCTACTACTCACTCTCTACTACTCACTCTCTAAAACTCTCTCTCTACTACTCTCTACTACTCTCTCTCTGCTACTCACTCTCTACTACTCACTCTCTACTACTCACTCTCTAATACTCACTCTCTACTACTCTTTACTACTCACTCTCTACTACTCTCTACCACTCACTCTCTACTACTCTCTACCACTCACTCTACCACTCACTCTACTACTCACTCTCTACTACCCACTCTCTACTACTCTCTCTCTACTACTCTCTACTACTCACTCTCTACTACTCTCTACTACTCTCTCTCTGCTACTCACTCTCTACTACTCACTCTCTACTACTCACTCTCTAATACTCACTCTCTACTACTCTTTACTACTCACTCTCTACTACTCTCTACCACTCACTCTCTACTACTCTCTACCACTCACTCTACCACTCACTCTACTACTCACTCTCTACTACCCACTCTCTACTACTCTCTACTACTCACTCTCTACTACTCATTCTTCTACTCTCTACTACTCTCTACTACTCACTCTCTACTCTCTATTACTCATCCTCTACTCTCTACCTCTTCACCTCTCTCTACCTCTCTCTGTACTACTCTCTACCTCTCTACCCCTACCTCTCTACCTCTACACCTCTACCTCTACACCTCTACCTCTCTACCTCTCTCCACCTCTCTCTACACGCACACATATGCACATATATATGCATATATATGCATATGCATTTATATATATGTGTGTATATATATACATACATATATAAACATATATATAATCTGCATATCTATATAAATACAAATATAAATGCATGCATACATATTAGGGGTGGGCGGAATTTGCGAAAGTGACTTTCGCAAATTATCGCGAAAATGTTAAAAATCTCATCAAACACGCGGAAATATCGCGAAGATGCAGAAGTTTTTTTCCCGCCCTTTCGCGGTATTTTCTGCGTGGTCGCGGCTCGCCATCTTACCCATGCGGTTGCTCGCGGGCGCGGCCATCTTGTTTTCACTCTTCTCGCGGTGCATGATCGCGAGAAGAAAGACGTGATCGCGCGACCAATGACATTACCGCAGGCGCGAACTGTCGCGAGACAGCGCAAGTGGCTACCAACAATCCAACATCTCGTGGAGAACGCGACCGGATCGGGAAAACTTGCCGGCGAACGCGGGTATTCAGGTAAGGCGATCGCGCGCGCGCAAGAATGTATTATTTTACAGCGCGAGCAAGAAACAAATTATCGCTAAGCTGCGGAATGTGGAAATTTTGACATTTTCGCGCTCTCTGCAGAACGCGAAAATGTCAAATTATCGCAATTTCCGCGAGCGGAACGGAAATTTAGCCCAACCCTAATACATACACATATATGCATGCATATGCATGTTATGTTGATGAACATTTGAAAAACACTAATAAAAGCAAAGCTAAAAATCCACCTAATTACAAACAGAATTGCTTTAACTTAAACGAGGGCGAGAACTATTGCATTTTCAATGCTTGTTTACTTTGGTTCCACCAAGAAGGCATTCAGATGTGTCACACATTTGCCATAAATTCTGAATGGTAGGACTCTAGTTGCTCATTAGATCACTGTAGTAAAGATACTGCTCACCAGGGAAGTCTGCTGCTGGACTGGTATTCAAAGTGCATGTTTCAGTCTGCATGTCAGAATTTTTTAGTGAAATAGAAGAGGATTTGAGAAGTCAAAATGTGCCCTAATTTTTCTTTCTGCAGCACTAATCATAATTTCTATGGGAAAATGAACCCCCTCATTTTGTTCCTTTTTAAATTAAATGTTTTAAGAGTTACCACTTTATTCCAATCAAGATGGCTTCAGGTGTGCCATACGTTTATCATAAGTAGGACTATTAGCGCTCTAGTTGTTCTTTGGAACACTCTGGGAAGCTGCAGTAGAACACAAAGGAATCAACTGACAGTCTCTGCCCTTGTTGGATGTACATGTTTTACTGAGAATGTCAGACTTCATTCTCACATGACTGAGAAAGATAATGGGACTTTACAGAAAATATGCCCTCAGTTTAGCTTATAGATCACCTTCCAAACCTCTGTGGTGAAAGCATGAGAAAATAGTTTTCTCTCAAACATGATTCATGATATCCCAGCAGAAGACTTTTTCACATGGTAAAATCACCTTAGAACATACCACAATTCCTAAAATGAGTATGGTACCATCAACACATGATTTATAATGTAACTAAAGTCTTACAACCTTCTATTAACTGCAATGCTTTTTAATGAGGTGCTATCATGTATATTGGTCCCAAGATGGCTGCCAACACTTCTTGGATGAAGTGCTGACAGCCAATCAGATCTCACGATGAGATGTGTGGTTAGGCTCCGCCCGGATATATATGTGACTTTACTTTTGATTTTGTCAGGAACTACTGAACGGATTTACACCATTTAAGCAAAAGGCATGAGTCTGAACTGAGGACTACCTTTCTGCCAAATTTGGTGTAATTCCATTCAGCAGTTCGGTCTGTAGCTGCGGCTAAAGGTCCTTTGGGAAATTGCATGGGGAAAACACGTTTTGGGACACCCCTTTTTTCTCTGCCCCCACTACACGAATCATCCCGAGACTTTCAGGATAGGAGCGCACCGGAGCTGGCCAAAAGTTTTGAAAATGTCGCGAAGATTCGTCAATCGGCGCCAAAGTTATTGGGAATAGAATGTTGCGGATTTCCTATGGAAAATAGGTCCTAACTATAACTACCTACTGGCGACCTCCAGTAGGTAATATATATATATATATATATTACCTACTGGCGGTCGGCAGTAGGTAGTTATAGTTAGGACCTATTATCCATAGAATATCCGCAGCATTCTATTTGGAATAACTTTCGCGCCGGTTGACGAATCTACGCGAAATGTTCAAAACTGGTGGGGCGCTCCGGTCCGCTCCTATCCTGAAAGTCTCGGGGTGATTCGTCAAGCGGGGGCCGAGAAAAAAGGGCCGTTCCAAAACGTGTTTTCCCCATGCAATTTTCTACAGGAACCTTTAATCGCAGCTACACCCCGAACTGCTGAACGGAATTACACCAAATTTGGCAAAGAGGTAGCCCATGGTTCACACTTATGCCTTTTGGTTAAATGGTGTAAATCCGTTCAGTAGTTGCTGAGAAAATCAAAAGTAAAATCACATATATATCTATGGGCGCGGAGGATCCGCACACCCTGCGGAGCACGAGCTGTATGCTAATTGGCTGTCAACACTCCAAACCAGGAAATGTTGGCAGCCATCTTGTGAAAATATTAAAACAAACGCGCAAAACGCAAAAAGGGGGCAGGATAGAAACACCCTGACCCCCTAAGCCTAGGCCAGGGCCAAAAAAAAGCACTTAAAAAGAAAAAAAAAATCCGCGAGATTCACGCACCCAGCGCGAATTTCAGCCGAAATAAAAAAAAAAAAAAGCGCGGCCTCCCGCGCTTCGCTGTTAATCAGCCCCCGAGGGGCCAAGTCAAAATTATGTGGGGGGGGCTCTCATCCCCCCCAGCCCAGGGGACAGCCACCCCCCACGGCTACACAAGGAAATGGGTGGGGGGCTCAAAGGCCCCCCCAAGCCCCAGGGACCGCCACCCCCGGGGCTTTATTTAAATATTTGCTGGGGCTCACGGCCACCCACAGCCCCGGGGATCGCCACCCCGGGGCTTGTTTTAAAATTAACTTCCTGTGTGGTGGGGCTCGAGCCCCACCACACGCCCCGGGGACCGCCACCTCCCTGGGGCACTAAATATTTAAAATAGGGGGGCCGTTACGGACCCCGAAGCCCCGGGGACCAACACCCCCCTGGGCTTTGAATTAAGTCAGAGGGGGCCGCGTGGCCCCCCCGGAGCCAATGATGGCCCTGGGGACCGCCACCCACCAGGGCCGGCTCCTGCAGTGTCCCGGGGTGCCCACTCCTGGGACACTGTAGTTTGCTATGGCAGGGCGGGAGCCTCATGGCTCCCGCCCTGCCATAGCAAACTTGGTTTGAATATTGAAAGAGAGAGCAGGGAAACCTGCTCTCTCTTTCAAAATTCAAACCAAATTGCTTTTCCACATGTGGAGCTGCATCTTAGCAGCTCCCCATGCGGAAAAGCAATGCTGGCTCCCGAAGGACGTGGGGAGCCGGCTGGGACCGTGGGGGGATTGGGGACCCCCCACGGTCCCCAACAGAGAGGGCCAGCCCCAGGGGATGGGGTCCTCGGGGCCTTAAGTGGCCTAAGGAGGGGGGCAACGCCTCCCCCCTCCAAAAGAATTTTCGATTAAAAAAAAAAAGGCCATGCCCCGGGCCGATTAAGGCCTCAGGGACAGGGGCCGAGCGGCCCCCTTCCACATTTTTTCATTTAAAAAAAAAAAAATGAGGTGGCTGTCCCTGGGGGATGGGGTCCCCAGGGCCAAAAAAATAGAAAAAGAAGGGGGGCCACGCCCCCTCCTTTCACCACCCCCTGGCGCGTTTGCAGATGGGGAATGAATTCCCCTTGAATACTGGGGTCCCTGGGGGCCAACTAGCCCACCAGGAATGCCAGGAGGCTGCGTTGCAGAGAGGTGTTCTGAGGCCACGCCCCTTTTTACACCTCTCTGCAACGCAGCTCTGTGGCGCTTAGAGTGGAGGTAGCTGGTGGGCTAGTTGCACCCCACTGACCCTCAGGATTTAAGGGGAGTTAATCTCCCAACTTAAAACACGCCACGGGGCACATTTGCACAGTGGTGAAGGGAGGGGGCGGGGCCTGAGTTGACATGTGTGCAAACACACCCTGTGGTGCGGTGTAAGTTGGGGAATTAATTCCTCTTCAATCCTGAGGGTCCCTGGGGGCCAACTAGCCCACCAGGTACCTCCATTAAGCGCCATGGAGCTGCGTTGCAGTGTGTTGTAAAAAGGGGCGTGGTCTCTGAACACTTCTTTGCAACGCAGTTCCCTGGCGCATACTGGAGGTACCTGGTAGGCTAGTTGGCCCCCAGGGACCCTCAAGATTGAAGAGGAATTAATTCCCCAACTTAAAATGCACCACAGGGCGTGTTTGCACAGATGTCACCTCAGGCCCCGCCCCCTTCCTTCACCATTGTGCAAACGTGCCCCCTGGCGAGTTGTAAGTTAGTTAATTAATTCCCCTTCAATACTGAGGGTCCCAGAGGGCCAACTAGCCCACCAAGTATCTCCAGTATGCGCCAGGGAGCTGCGTTGCAGGCAGGTGTTCAGAGACCACGCCCCTTTTTACACCTCTCTGCAACACAGCTCTGTGGCTCTTACTGGAGGTACCTAGTGGACTAGTTTGACCCTAGGGACCCTTAGGATTCAAGGGGACTTAATTTCCCAACTTAGAACGGACACAGGGCGCGTTTACAGAGTGGTGAAGGGAGGTGACGGGGCCTGAGGTGACGTGTGCAAACACGCCCTGTGGCATGTTTTAAGTTGGGGAATTAATTCCCCTTCAATACTGAGGGCCCCTGGGGGCCAACTAGCCCACCAGGTGCTTCCAGTAAGTGACATTGCGCTGCGTTGCAGAGAGGTGGTACAGGCCGTGCCCCTTTTTACACTTCTCTGCAACGGCGCTTACTGGAGGTACCTAGTGGGCTAGTTTGACCCTAGAGACCCTCAGGATTCAAGGGGACTTAATCTCCCAAATTAAAACGGCCACAGGGCGAGTTTACACAGTGTGAAGGGAGGGGATGGGGCCCGAGGTGATATGTGAATACACGCCCTGTGGCACGTTTAAATTGGGGAAATAATTCCCCTTCAATCCTGAGGGCCCCTGGGGGATAACTAGCCCACCAGGTGCTTCCAGTAAGCACCACTGCTCTGTGTTTCATAGAGGTGGCCCAGGCCGTGCCCCTTTTTACACCTCTCTGTAATGCAGCTCTGTGGCGCTTACTGGAGATACCTAGTGGGCTACTTGGACCCTAGGGACACTTAGGATTCAAGGGGACTTAATCTCCCAAATTAAAACGGACACAGGGCGCGTTTACACAGTGGTGAAGAGAGGGGATGGTGTGCGAAAGTGGCTCTATATATACTGAACCAAAGTAAGGTACAGTGTGTATAGAGTCTCCAGTCCCCAGAGGCTTGGCAGAGGTTAAAGTCAGATATAACCTTACTCTCAAAAGTGGTAGCTTGGTCGAGCAGTAAAGCAGTGTCAGAGGACAGTGTAAAGCATTTGTTGTACACACTCAGTCAGCAAATGGTCTCACACACTCAAGAACTGAACTCTAGGCCAATTGTTTTGTATCAAAAGATATAGTTGTTTTATTTTAGAACCAACAAGGTTTCAAAATATACTTTCTCAGGATGAGTTACTTTAGTTAAATGCTTTTCAAATAGGCAATAGACTTTTTGAATGCAATAGTTACAGTTTGTTGCAATAGGCAACACAATTTCAAACACAATGCAACATTGAGCTCAATAGGAATTTCTGGTTAAATGCAATTAGTTACTTTGTAGATTACTTTTCTAACCACAGGACTGGATCCTAGATTCAGTCCCGGGACATGAGCTGTAAACAGTTAAGTAAACGCGTTTTGGTTACAGTAGTGATTTTTAAGAAATATTATTGTATTTTAAAAGTTAACACCTAGAAACTTTTTCAGTTGGAATTACCAATGTTATCCTATAGAAGGAAATTCAATTTGCAGGTAAAGTATGTTCACGTTACTTTTGTAATCCAGTGCTGGACTCCTAGGTTCAGCACTGGAACCTCTATCTAAAACAGACAAGTAATTACGTTTTTATTGTTGGAACGATTTTTAGAGAACATTTGTAAGTTTCAAAAATCGACACTTAGAAACTTTTTCAGCAAAAAGCAGGCTATGATATCCTATGGAAGGAAATTCATGTTACTGGTAAGTACGGTTAGAATTACTTTTCAGGATCAGTACTGGGCTCAAAGATGCTGCACTGAGGTCTCTCCTGATAACAGGTGAGCAAATCGGAGTTCGTAGTTCGACTGATTTTAGAGGAATATTTGTAAGTTTCAAAAATCGACACTTAGAAACTTTTTCAGCAAAAAGCAGGCAATGATAGCCTATGGAAGGAAATTCAAGTTACTGATAAGTACGGTTAGAATTACTTTTCAGGATCAGTACTGGGCTCAAAGATGCAGCACTGAGGTCTTTCTGATAACAGGTGAGAAAATCGGAATTCGTAGTTCGGCTGATTTTAGAGGAATGTAAATTTCAAAAATCGACACTTAGAAACTTTTTCAGCAAAAAAAGGCAATGATATTCTATGGAAGGAAATGCAAGTTACTGGTAAGTACGGTTAGAATTACTTTTCAGGGTCAGTACTGGGCTCAAAGATGCAGCCCTGAGTTCTCTCCAGATAGCAGGTGAGTAAATCTGAATTCGTAGTTCGGCTGATTTTAGATGAATATTTTAAAGTTCCAAAACACCACACTTAAAAGAATTTCCAAGTGAAACCAGTCAATGTTAGCATATGGAAGAAATGTGAGTTATCAGCTTTTAGGTAAGTACTCGACTGGCAGAATTAAGGTTCTGGGCATAAACTCAGGGGTCTCCCAGGGTCAGGTAGGTACAGTTGGTACACCCACAGCGGCACAGGGGCAGCCGGTGCAGAGGTAGTTACGCCCAATGTTATCCAATGAGAGGCAGGGGGCCTCCGGTTGGTGGCTGCTGGCTAGCAGGCCACGCGACTGTGGAAGCTGGTCTCCTGGTCACTTGCTCAGGGCAAATGGGGAAGTAGGATAGGACAAAGGTTGCACTGCCAGGGGCACTCGGGCGGCTGGCTTTTGAGCCGTCGGGCGCTCAATGTTATTCAATGGAGATCTTTAAAAGGAAACAAAGGCTACAGGCTCGGGGACGGTGGATCTTCTGGAGTGACCAACACTTCGAGGGGTAAGTTGGGATCTTGGAGGGTAGGTAGGCACCCTGGAGTTGGGCACAGGAGGCTGGGGGATGCCGGGTGCAGGGGTGTCTTTGGACATCAGGAAATCTTACCCTCTGCTGGTCGCGGTTGGAGGGGTCCCTGGTTCTGAGTCTGCAGGCGTCGTCTGGGTCATCGAGGAGGGTCCTTGGGCACTGGATTCCAGGTCAGAATCGCCAGGGGGACGTCCTCAGGGTCTTTGTCCACTCGGGCACAGGCCGGGCTCGGCCGGTACAGAGTGGGCTGGATCCACGGTTCCTGGCTGGCACCAGGGGTGTTGCTGTTTGAGCAGAGCCACTGCTCGTGGGATTCCCAGTCTCTGAGAGGGTCAAGGCAGTCTGGTCCTCTGGGGTTTTTGAGGTTGCTGTCCGCAGGAGATGCCGGGATTTAGCAGGAGCAGGTTCAAGGATCAACAGGCCTGTAGGGTTGGGGCCAAGTCAGTTGGTGTCGCAGCTGCACAGCAGGTCTTCTTCTTCCTGGACTTCTTTCTTGTTTCGAAATCGGGATCTGAGGAAGGAAGGTTCAGGGTGCCCCTAAATACTAAATTTAGGGGCGTTACAGGTAGGGGAAGGGCAGGGACCAATAGGTCCCTGTCCTGGGGTGAGTACACCCCCTATCCTGCTCCTCTCCTGTGCGAGGGGGGCAGGAGCCTATCTCTGATTGGGCAGGGCTCCCCATCCTCAAGATGGCCGGGGACCGGAGTTGTGCTTCACCTCGCCTCTCCCACCTGAGGGGTGGAGATGGCACAGGCTGGCACACCTCCTTTCCTCACGTAGGGTTTCCCGACAGTCTTCCCGCCAGAGTGGGGGTCAAAACCGGTGGGGGCCAGTTGCTGAGTACAGCAAGTGGTCTGGAGAAGCTCACAAAGGCGGTATGCCTTTGAAGCTTCCCTCTGCCCATCCTGGGGGAGGAGACCTAGCACCTCACCCAGGATGTGCATTGTTGCATGCCTAGGAGAGCAGGAGGGCTCTCCACCCAGGGTTCCAGCAACATGTCTGCTGTGTGGCAGCCTAGGCAGCCTCTCATGGATTGTAAGTTAGGTTTCAGGGGGCATCTCTAAGATGCCCTCTGTAGTGCATTTTACATTAAATCCCACACTGGCATCAGTGTGGGTTTAATGTGCTGAGAAGTTTGATATCAAACTTGTCTGTCTTCAGTGTAGCCATTATGGCGCTGTGGAGTTCGTAATGACAACCTCCCAGCACCATATACTCTTAATGGCATCACTACACATACAGTGCCCAGGAATGGCCCTGGGTACTGTAGGGGCACAGGGCTCATGCACCTGTGCCCACCCCACTGGCATAGGGCACCCAGCTAGAGGGGTGACTGATGTATGCCTGGGCAGTGGGTTTGTGGGCATGGCACACAGGGATGTGTGCCATGTTGACTCTTTATTTAGTTCTGCACCAGGACACTCAGTCTGCAAAGGCAGTGTGTGGGTGTCAGGGTGCAGGGCCCCTAAGGGTAGCACAATAAGTGCTGCAGCCCTTAGTGGTCTTCTCTGGTCACAATGCCCTGGGTACCTAGGGTACCATTTACCAGGGGCTGACATGTGGCCAGAGATGCCAATTGGGTTTCAGCTTCAATACAGTTTTAGGGAAGGAACACAGGCCCTGGGCACCTGATTGGCAAGAGCCCAGGGCACACTCAGTCAAAGCACATCAGCAATTCAGCGAAAGGTGGGGGCATACCATGCAAGAAAGATGGCACTTTCTCACAGATGGGGCCTGAGGTGACGTGTGCAAAAATGCCCTGTGGTGGGTTTTAAGATGGGGAAATAATTCCCCTTCAATTCTGAGGGACCCTGGGGGCCAACTAGTCCACCAGGTGCTTCCAGTAAGCGCCACTGTACTGTGTTTCAGAGAGGTGGCCCAAGCCGTCCCCCTTTTTACACCTCTCTGCACCGCAGCTCTGTGGCACTTACTGGAGATACCTGGTGGGCTAGTTGGACCCAAGGGACACTCAGGATTCAAGGGGACTTTATCCCCAAATTAAAACGGCCACAGGGCGTGTTTGCACACGTCAGCTCAGACCCCCCTCCCTTCACCAGTGTGCAAATGCGTCCTGTGGCACGTTTTAAGAGGTAGTTTTAATCCCCCTGCCCTATTATGTACTAGGGGCTTACAGAGGAGGTCATTCTAATCGCAGGGGTACCCCAACGCATAGTGTTCCCTATTGTATGTAGGTGTTTTAACTATATTCTAAGTGTCTTAGCATAGCACTGGCTCTAGGACTGGTTAGTCAGAGTCAGTTACCACCAGTACCCATCTGAAAAAATTGTAAAAACTGCACCAAAACCAAAACACTTATAAATTCACCTAGGTACTCTCCTTGCAGTATTCTAATCATTCAGTTAGTACCCAAGGACTCATGCAGTGACCCAGGCTTTAACACATGCACTGCTACAAACCCCTGTCCACTACGCATGCAGTCCTCTAACCACCTACACACTTCACTTGTCTTTCACACCTTCCATTACCCAGACAATACCTATACACTCCAGCAATCACCCTGTCATTCCCCATGCACTCCTCCAGTGACCCATTCAGCACCATGTACTAATCCATTCACTGCGCCAAAACCCAAACACTTATAAATTCACCCAGGCACTCTCCTTGCAGTACTCTAATCATTCAGTCAGTACCCAAGTACTCATGCAGTGAGCCAGGCCTTAGCACATGGACTACTTCAAAGCCCTATCCACTATGCATGCAGTCCCCTAACTAACCAAAACACTTATAGTTCGGCACTTATACATTCAACAAAAAAAAAACTATATTTCAGTTTCAATATTTTAAAAAACATTTTTATTTCCATTTAGATTAAAAATATATAATGTGATTTAAAAAATAAAATATGTAAAAATAACAGTTAAAAAACTGTAGAAAATCCGTATAAAAAAATACATATAACTATTATTACATTTAAAAATTATCATTTAAAAAACCTTCGAAATTCACTGAAAAAACCATAGGTTTCAGACATGTTATAGTTAGGAATCGCGCTCAGGCCAAATGAATGGCGGACGATACAAATGTCACAACAATGCTCAAAGTGTTCCTGTATTATTCACAGCCCTCAATAACATCAAACACTCACCAATGACACACCACAAATGTATTCCTGAAATGAAAGCCATGGTCAGCACGGAAGATACACCTGGTGGTCATCACTCGTGTGGACACTCCCACATAACACAGTTTTTAAACCAACACCTTCCTGGACCAGCATCCTTTGCAAAATAGGCACAGAGAGAGTCAGAGACACACAGAGAGAGACAGGACACCATTTTGGCACACCATCACACTTACACAACTCCATACACCACCACTTCACATCCACACACCTGACACACCTCACACATCTCATCACCACCTTGCACCATGCACCTTTCATTTATTTGCACCATGGCCAATCCCAAAATGTCAAACTTTTCAGACACAGAGTTGAAAGTGCTGGTAAGTGAGATAATTAGGGTAAAACCACATTTGTAGGGGAACCTGGTCCAACAGACACACATTGTGCGCAAAAATCAGATGTGGGCTAGGATCTGCAACAAAGTCAATGCAGTAGGGACCACCCTACACACACTGCATGACATCAAAAGGCGGTGGACTGACCTCAAGTCCCGGGTCAAGGCTCGGGCAGAGAGGAACCACGAGGCGGCTCAAAGAACTGGTGGCGGCCCTCCCATTCCACCACTAACATTCACCGAATGGGAGGAGAAGATGCTTGCCATACAGCATCTCGAGAGTCTCACCGGAATCGAGGGGGGAGTGGAGGCTGGTAAGTACAAACAAAATGATCACATCCCACTGTAATGTACTGTTGTGCACAACAAGTGAGCCTCAATTGCCAGACCAAATCAAACTCATGTAAAATGCACGCTTTCAATATGAATGTCCCACAAGGCTAGTATTTCCTCACACTGACTCACCTAACAGGTAGGTAGTCAGCTTATGCACCCTGGCCTCCCTCCCAAACAGCATGGAGCACCCTCCCCATCCCACAGCCATGTGGCAGCCATCACCGTTGACAGTGCCTCCTATTAGGTAGGTAGCCCTCTGTACTCCCTCCCAAACAGCATGTAACACCCTCCCCAACTCCCAGCTATTTGGCAGCCATCACCCTCCTCTGCTTCACTTAACAGGTAGGTAGTCAGCTTATGCACCCTGTAATTCCTCCCAAACAGCATGGAGCTACATGACCACCACATCTCGCACTTGTCAGTGAACCCTGTGAAGCTCCATAAGTTGTAGCCAGTGCACACACAGATAATGCCATTGAGAGGTCACATAAATCACAGTGTCATTGATGAAGTCACATTTAACTGCAAAGCAAATTCCTGAATCGCAATGGCCAAAATCCAATGTGCAAGTCACATTGTCTCAAAGCATAAAGGCTCACATCAAAACAACACATGCATGGAGACTCAGTCACACATCACTAAACACAGGAGGTCAGTACAAAAAAGCACAACAGAAATCTTGGATTTGCAGCAAACTAGATAGATACTCATAGAAAAGTCACAAATATCCTAGCATAAACTGAAGTAGATGAGCAACAAGTTGCTACCAGAGAACATGTCCTTGGAACCACAATAATTTTACATATGACCTTGTTGCTTACACCATGTCACATCGCTACCGAGCAATGTATGTACCTCTACATCATGTCCAACCGCTGACAAACTGTTAGGAATGCCAAGTAATGGCAATTTCATAAGTCAGGTCATTTCAAATGAAAAGTGCAAAACATGATCATTCATTTGGGGCCAATGTCGGTCCCAGCAGTGACGGAGCACGCCAACCGCCAGTTTAAAAAATGTAAGCTGCTGGCGGTTCCCATTGGCTGATGGCTATTACTCATAGACGGTGACGCATTGTAAATGCACTTCATTTGAAATGCTTACTTGACTTTCCGGCAAAGTGTTACACCAAGGTTGTTGCAGATTAGTGCTGTGAATCTCTAGTCACATGTGTTCCTGGATAATATACGTCATCAGTAGAGATAAGAAACTGAAAATCGTTGTCAGCTTAGAAAGCTGCCACAATCCTCTTAGGTCTCTGTAACTCTTCCTGTCCAACTTTGGTGAAACACTTCAGCTACATTTCAAGTAAGCAATTTTAACTTAAGTGCATTTACCCAGATGCCAAGGGGTGAACTGTGCTGGGAGATGAAGCAGTGTCCTACCATCCCCCTACTACCATCAAAATGGAAATGGCGTTACCGGTAAAAACTCACACAGCGCTGCACAATGTAACCCTTAGAAGTGTGCCAACAAGAGCCAGCATCCAAAAACATCCTGTTAAATGTCTGTTGGCGACATTGTTGTGGTCAGTAAGTCAAGTACAGTCACACAGGGCTTGTAAGGTATCATTATTGTTTTTGGCCTGTTTTCATAGTTGAACACCAGTCCCAGCCAACAGTTCCACGCTAAATCTCCTTTTTCTTATCCTTAATAAAAGAAACAACTGCGGTTTATGGGCAGGCCTCCCGTATACAGTAACAGTTTCACTAAGTGTCACTTGCTGTAGCAATGTACTTTTCACTCCCCCATATGTGAATGTTGATAGTCAGTTGCGGCCTCATATTCCCACTATGAAAGCATACTTCAAAGAGTTAAGCAGGCTGAACCGCTTTTGTTTCTACAAGAACGCGCTCTCACATCAGCCCGTGAGACCTTAAAATTGCAGGTGGCTCGAATGTCCTGCAAGATCCAGTCACTGCTAAACAAGACTCTCCCACTTCATTTTGGGGAACTGATGCACCAAATATCAAAAACGTCTGATACTAAAGGCCTTGCACATATAATTTTTAACTTGTGGGCTAGGGCCTTGTTACTTCGTTTCAGACTATTTTAGGAGTACTACCGGGGGTCATTCATACAAATATTTCTAGTGAATTTGGCAGTTTAGCATCATTCTTTCGGCTGTTCTGCAGAGTGGTTCTCCTACAGCTCATACACAGTGGCTGCACGTCCTGTGGTCCAGCCCAACCCCGGTCAGTTGCAACTGTACCGTGAACGAATGCTGCATATTTTTGGATCTTTGCCATTAGCTGTGCTTCGTATCAGTTATAGGCTAAACTTCCGCTACGCCTATTTCACCTGCATGCAACCTGTGTTCTACTGTCGCAGATGCCCCTTTTAATGGGCCATGGATGTCTGCCTTCCAAACACATCTATTGCTGATCTGGATTATGACCTGTGGGTGAGTCCTTTGTTGACCCACGACCAGGACTGTTCATGCGATGGCTGTTTATGGGTTGCCTTACAACGTGGCAGACAGGCTGCCAGCTGCGAATGTACGTTTGCGCAACGTCTCCTGTGCCATGCCTACACCAAACCTCTTCCCGCTTGCCCTGAAATGCTCCTTTCATCCACGGGGTGAGAGGAGCACATCTGTTCCTTCATACTACTGGATTGGATGGCGGTCCTGTTTGCTGAAGCTGATTCTGATCTTCTAATGGAACTGATTGCCTACAAAGCTGTAAGTGCTTACTTGGATTAGTAACCACTTACCAGTATCCACAGATGTTTAGAACTAAATCAATATTGCTTGACCTTTTCTCGCCTTCTTCTGAAATTCTATCAGATTTATCAAAACTTTGGCCCTGTCTGCATACGCTTTGACTCTGTTTACCTTTGCGGTCTGTTTCGCTTGGTACCACAGACTTGAGCAAGGGGAGGCTGTTATATGCCCGTTGTGGACATTGTCGCCTAGTACGAGCCCGGCTTCCATTATGCAGCTGTAGCGCACGTTAATACATGGCTTTGTTGTTTTGCAAGTAGCTTCATTTATGTCTTTCACATGAGAACTGACCTCAGAGCTTGTTCTCTACGCTGTCCTGGAGTACAGTACATTTCACCATCTATGGGCTGAGGAATGGGTTCTGCTGACAAAGCTCAGGGAGGTTTTAGGATACATTACATGACTTCTTCCAGCAAGGGTAGGGGGGATAGGCTTGTAACTTTGTCTTGAGGGCCTATTAATATGACATCTTACTTCATGACATCGGGACATGTTTCTATGCTGACTGTTTTCGTATGATGCATTAATCTGCTTGTTGTGGCACGTATATTGCATGTTAGGACACGTTATTGGAAATAAACATTTAGAAACGTTTTGTGAATTCAACTGATATTATTGTGGAGAAGTATAAGAGTGAGGGCGACAGGGTGTGTCTTGTTACCGCTATTCCAGAGAGATGTGACAGTGTTGTGTTATGTGTTGTATAAGCGCTTGTTTCACTGTCAGTGAGTAGGAGAGCTACTGAGGCACTATAGCTATTTAGTCTTGTGCTAATGGGTACACAGGTGGTTGGATGACTCAGTCCCTGCCTGTCCAAGTTCTATAATCCTGTGCATAGTTCTGTATGTGAGCAGAATCCCTGCAACAGCCCACAATGTTTGGGAGACAACAGCAAAGCCCACAGACACAGTCACAGTTGATCAATGCTAACTTACACTCAATGGAAGTAGTTGGCGATGAGCTGTTTACGCAGGTCAGGACCTTCTTCCTCACCACTATCATGGTCACTGGGCATATGTGGGTTTGCAGCGGGGGCTGCTGATGCTCATCATCGTCCTGAATCAGGGGGATCTTTTTGCGCAAGGCCAGGTTGTGTAACATGCAGCAGGTGACTACTATCTGACACACCTTCTGGGGTGAGTATAGAAGTGCACCACCACTATTGCCCAGACACCTAAATCTAGACTTTAGAAGTCCAAAAGTGTGCTCCACCACACAATGTGTCCTCCCATGGGCATCATTGAAGTGGACTTCCCTGGGTGTAGTTGGATTCTGCAGTGGGGTCAGCAACCACAGACGATTGGGATACCCTGTGTCACCTAGTTGTGAGAAACACAGAAAAACAATGTAACAGTAATATGTGAGGAGAGCAGCATGTCACACATACATCACACTCATTGACACAGCCCACTCACCAACAAGACAGGCATGCTCTGGGTGAAGATTTGACATCAATTGTGGTATGCTACTGTTCTGCAGAATGTAAGAGTCATGTGCCGAACCTGGAAACTTTGCACACACATGTGAGATCATCTGATCCGCTTGGCATACCACTTGCACATTAATGGAGTGGTAATGCTTGCGAGTTCGATATATGTGTTCATGTGCCTGTGCCTGGGGTGGAACTAGGCCAATGTGGGTTCCGTCAATGGCTCCCACAACATGTGGGCAACATGTGGGATGCGTCCAAGTTCATAAAAGTCCCCCTTCACAGATGCCAATTCATTGCGTCTTGGGAAGTGTGTGTAGTTATTCTTGTATGTCATCAATGCAGACAGGACATCATGCAACACCATGCTGAACAGAGGCTGTGACATCCCACCGGCGCTGGACACAGTGTACTGGAAAGACCCAGTAGCAAAAAAAATGCAGTGCAGCCATCACTTTGACTGTAGCAGACAATGCAGCAGGATATGTTCTGCTCAGCTTCAAATGGGGCTCCAACTGAGCACATAGCTCTTGCAGTGTGAGGCGATCCAGATGAAATTTCTTAATGATTTCAATGTCCTGCATCATTGCCAAGACTGGTACAGGGCGATAGATAGGTGGTCTCCTCCTGCGTACTCTGGCAGGGGACACATGCAAAAGATGAGAAAAATATTATATGTGTGAAACAGCTCAACCAAAGACTCATACAAACACAACATTGACATGACTCTTGAAGACATTAAATGCACAAGTGACCTGCATACAGACCTTCATTTCCTCCACTCACTCGACATTCTTACTACTACAACATCAAAATAAGTCAATGTGTATGACATGTGGTACACTGCTACATCAAAGTGTGAGAACCCCTGTGGGTATATGGCACAGCACATGTGATTAAAAAAATCAATGCTGAGTTGCATTATCTGCTGTCATTGCAACACTTTAAGCCTCAATCCCACAATACACATCAACTTTACGAAATGAGACCACTGAATGTTACCTGGAGCAACAATACTTGAATATGCAGCACAGTGGACAGACAAATATGAACATTATGTGATCAGTACATCGTGACTCAAAGGTCACACTCTATGATACCTTAACAGGGTGCACATTTCGCTTGATGCAAATGTGTTGGGATGAGGGAATTAGCAAGGCGAGTATGGAAATGCAAAATATGTTTACAGACGTGGTAGCTGGCATCCACAGCGGTAACATGCATTGGCCCCAATTGACTGATGCAGTATTACGTGCTCCGCTTCCTGACCTCCGCGGTGCGTCACTGCCTATGAGGAATAGCCATCATCCAATGGGAACTGCCCGCGGCTTGATGTTTTTAAACTCGCGGTAGGCGTGCGCTGCCACTGCAGGGACTGCCATTGGCCCCCATTTTATGATGCAGGATTGCGAGCTCCGCTTCCTGACCTCCGCGGTGTGTCACCGCCTATGAGGAATAGCCACCAGCCAATGGGACCCGCCAGCGGCTTGATTTTCTTTAACTCGCGGGAGGCGTGCTCCACCACTGCGGGCCTGGTATTGGACCCAATTGAATGATGCGAACCAGGCTGGCTAATGGTATCAGCAGAGCTACATTGGAACGAGCCTAGGGCACTATATATATACCTATGAAATGTCCATACCTGTCACTTGCCTAGAGACACTGCTGCCGGCCATTCCTCACCACAAACTGCTGCTGTATCTCATCTCTGGACCAGTCATGGCTTGTACTGAGAACCTGGGGGCCCGTCCCTTCACCACAGAGGAGCTGGAGGTCATGGTGGAAGAGGTCCTTGGACAGTATGGCCGGCTCTATGGGGCTCCCGAGGTACTGGTAAGTGAATGCCAAACTTACTTAGGGTGGCCCGAAGGCTCACAACATGTCACTGTACCGTGCTCTGTGCCTCAAACTGCAAGCCTATATTTGTGCTTTCTGATTTAGTCGTCTGCATTTCACATACATGACGTACTACTTGATGCACTTGAGTTTATGGGGAGTATGGCACACTTGTTAATGTTGCAGCTCCATGGTTGGGAAACATCACACATGTGAATCTCAGAAAGGATGATGTATATGTGTTGGAGTCTGTGTAGCCAAACGAGTTCAATTGCATGGTGCTGAGCCTTGTTCCCTCTGAGCCCTGAGTGCATGCAATGACGATTTAGCCAGATTCTGGTTTATCTGTAATACAGTTACAATGATGAGTCCATGGAATCTCTTTTACAACACATATTCCCTGTGCCATGTCCTCTATGAGTTCATTACGTGTACATATGTACTATAGTGAGATGGTAAGTTTCGATTGGGCAGGGGTTAGTGATTATGGGGTGTGCTCATTCTACAGGGATACTATGGAAGTAAGCCCAGTATGCACAAGAGTACAGAGCCTTTTACTGTCTAGATTAGTGTAAAACAACCTCTCACATTTGAAACATGTACAGTGGACACACCATCCTTCTTTTGGTGTCATTATGTGTAGACTCGCTCATATGTATGCACTGTGTACTGACACACAATGCACCACTACAAAGTGTTACAAATGTCTCCTCTTGTCTCCCATACCTACAGCTCAAGGTCCATCAGTGGAAGACAATATGGAGGGCCATAGCACGAAAGGTGCGGCCCCTATGGGTCTCTAACCATCGACACAACCACTGCCACAAGAGGTGGAAAGACATCTGCCGTCTTAGCAAAACCGTAGCTGAAATGACGCTGGGCTTGGTTCCTCAGACTGGTCGTTTGGCGAGCCGGAGCATGACCCCACTATTGACCCGCATTCTGGCAGTGACACAGGCAGAGCTGGACGGGTGCCTGAGGGCCCAGCAGCAGCAAGTTGGGGGTGAGTATTGTACAAAGAGTGATGTTGCGCATGAAAGACTGCACAAATCTCCTGAGCAAGGCAGTAACCTATGAGTTGTCTCTAGTGTGGTGTAATTGCCTCTGAGTTGACTCAGTGGTGAGTGCAGATATTCTGTGCCTCTACAGTCCGCATTGTCATGTTGCCAGGTAACATCAGCCTATGTGTCAGTCTCTGTGACATCAACTGGAAGTGAACATCAGTGAGCATCATGTCAGGGTGATTTTCGAGATCGGTGTGCATTTCCATGTAATTGATACATCCACAGATTGCTTACCAACGTTCAACAGTACTTGTGTTGCAGTACCTACATTAGTGAATGTAATAATGTCATGTCACTTAACAATAGTTTCCTTTAACTTACTATGAGTGTGCTTCTATCACCTCAAAATTCCAGTGTGACACACACATATCATTCAGATGTGAAGCTCTCTTAGCTGAGGGCATATCGATGTGCCTTCAGACAATGGGATGTGATGTTGAAATGCCTACACATGCCTAGTAATTTGACAGTATGAAGGCAACATGGAGCAGGACTGTCCAATGAGCATGTTAACATGCATCAGCAGATCATAGCAATATTTAGACTTATGCAGACAGTACATGGAGAGTCAAGTGCCTTGAGTTCAAGCTTTTCAGTTGGTATTGCCTAACATGTTTGTGATACGGCCACTTCACAGAACAGTGTCTCTGTCTCCTACAGAATCTATCAAGGTCAGAGAAGGAGGGGGGGCACGAAACCGTCGGTGAAGTTACTGGCATCACTGCTGCTCGGGAATACAGTGACACTGAGGGGACCAGTGCATCAGAGGTGGACAGGAGTGCTCTAGAGGACTCCACTCCAGAAATGCCTACCTCTACTTCATCACACTCCAGCGGTGACTCCTCTGTGTTGTCAGGCATGGGAGGATCGACCTCTGCTTCATCGTCCACCACACCCCATCCTGTGTCCACCCTCCCTGATGCTCCCCCAAATGTTATCCGTGCCAACTGCCCTAAGAAGGGTAGGATATCTTTTCCCCAGGCACCGCTGCACCAGCCCCTGTGTCCCCTGCTGCCCTCATTGTGGAAGCCATAGACATCTTGCGTCAGGTGTCTGTGGGGCAGACGTAGCTTCTGAATGTCCTCCAGGATCATGGCAACCAGTTGTCAAAGGTTGTTGCGTTCATGGAGGGCATGCATTCTGACATCGCTGGCCTGCACAGAACTGTCTAGTCTTTGGCCTCCACACTGACGGCAGTCATTTTGCAGTCACAGTCTCACAGACAGGCTCCGGTCCCTTCCTCAGCCACCCTGCCAGTGACCCCACATGACCAGAGAACATAGACACCAGTACACTTAGGCAGCAAGTCATCCCCACGCAGCACATGACAACGGGAGTCCAAGCGACAAAGACACAAGACATCATCCCCAAGGAACACAAGGAGCACACATGCCAGCCCCACCACAAAGGCATCACAGGACACAGAGAAGCCGAAACACAAAAAACATGCATCCACATTGCAGACCTCACATTCCTCGTCCTCCAAGAACCCACCAAGATCTACAGCTAATCCTGAATCAGAACAGGAAGTTGCCCTGGCTGCCTCGAGACTGTTGCATGCAACCACTGCAACCCCCCAGTTCAGGGGGCTCTTGTGCCCAAGACTTCCACTCCCACCAAGCAACTCCCTAGGTAGCATGGACAGAGAAGCGGTGAGGTAGTGGTAGCTCCAAAACAGGGAAGGCAGGGTAGAAGCCCACCTCTACCCAAGCGTACAACGAGATTTGAAGGTTTTACCCGGAAGGATCCATGAGCACCGGCTCCACTTTCTGGGAAGAAGGAAGCTGTTGTGGCCACCTCACCTATCTCTTGGCCCAAAACACTTGGGGGCTATCGTATCCCCAAGCAAGTGAGGCCCAGTCCTCCACATGCAACATCAACCACTGAGCCTCCCCAGTGCATTTCACCACCTCCCCGTGTGACTACTCCACCAGGTCCAGCCAGCCCTCAGGCTCCCACATTCAGGGATCCCTCTACCGCATCCAGTTTTCCCCCTCCCAGGTCCAGTCCTCGGACTACCCCAGATAGTCATCCCCCGCCTAGTTCCAGTTCTCCACAAATTTGAAGCAGAGTGCCTCTTCCCACCCCCTTCCTCCCTGAGCGGTGCCTCAGCTGCCCATTTGCTGGCCCCATCCTGGTGATATTCCCATGGCTGTGGACTGTGTTGAAATCATCTGTGTGGAATTTCAAAGCACACATGTGCGGACTTGGGTTTGGACTGGCCTTTGCCCTTAATGTTTTGCACTTTACATGCTGATACTGAGATTATGTAATAAAAATATATATTTATGTTCTGAGCGTTGTCGCTGGCCTTACTATTGAAGCTGTACAATGTATGTGTATATGTTCATCGGATCCATGCTCTGAATTCACACTTTCCCATTGGCATGTACTTCAATTGATATTGCATTTGTTAACTAAGAGGTTACGGCAACTAATGGCCACTTTTGACTCTGAGGATTGATGGGGCGAGCTGCTTGTCTGTGATGGTCCACTCTGGTCCTGTTCATTATGAGGGATGAGCTCTACTTATTCACACTTGTCAGATTTGTTTGATCTCCATCATAAAAATCTATTCCAATGTACTTGTTGTCTTGAGGGGTGGACAGGGTACAACATATTTGTGTGATCTATCTTGATGTGTACACACCAGTGTAAGTGTATTGTCATATTCAATAGGTATGGCTTCATACTCAAATGGATGGATGTACATGTGTTTACTGTGTCATCAGACAGTGTGAGTGTCCTGTCATTAGCAGAGGTGTTTATGTGTATGTGCCCTTGAGCATTGCCCTTTCACAATGTATGATCCAGTTGATGAGTGCCTGTTTGTTTCCATGATCAAACACCTTGTGGAGTGTTTGTGGACACGTTTGGGTTGGTGCCAGAGCACTGTACAATGTGTCATTGCAGTCCTAGGGTACACCTACATCTTATCGACATCATTTGTGAGTATGCAGAGTGTGTCACTGCAATGTCTGTGTTGTGTGTCTTGGGAACTGTCCTCACTCTTGCTTACCTTTGTTCTCACTGTGCTGCATGTCTCTGGGATACAAACATGATATGCAAGTTTTCACATGCATTGCTGTCACTTTCCACGTTATGGTCTCCAGTAGGTGTTGGTCCAGTTCCTAGCAGTCACAGTCATACCATTGAGGTCTACACAATGCGAGATACTCCACAATGGCTTTTTGCTCTGTACACTCATCACCTGTGCATTTCTTCATGTATACACCACTTCAGTCAATCCATGTGCCACTGCATGCCATGCACATTTTTAAGCCTCCCCACCAATCCATGTTGTGACACTGTACACTGTGCAAATTATTTGTATCCAGGAGCATTGTGGCCATCAGCACTGTTTCAGTCGGTGATATGTGCCAATTGAACCTACTTGATTTCAGTCATGGTTGCTGAGGTACAGTACAGATGTATTTCCAGCACAGTCCTCTTGTCTTGTTCCAGCATGGATGCTTGCCTGGGTTGTGAAGCAGTAGGTATAGCCAAAGTGTGTAGCTGTTTGCTGCGACACTGCTACCCATCCTGGGCACGCATCTTCATCACTTTGCAGTCTGCATTGTATACACTCCCAGCCCCCAAGCAAATCTGCCACCTTGAGCCCTATTGGAGCTGTGTGAGTGGTGCTTGTAGGTGGGGGAGAGGGGAGTTGCGTGCCAGGAAGAGTCAGCACAGGGCAGCCTCCGGGACCCTGAAGGTGTCACTAATGTAAATTGAGGGAGCCTCACTCATTACATTTCGCATTTTTCCCTAAACATCGTAGAGCAGGTCCTGCCTGCACGCTTGCTGTGAGGTTTTGTTGTACTGGGGTTGCATGCGTGGAAATGTTTTGGACGTACCTCTGCTGTAGAGCTTGGCGGCGGCTTATCTGCTGGTGATGCATCAGGTAGAGCAGTGGAGGCCTGTAGAGAAATAGATCACTCTTTATGTTTGTACAAATATTACAAAATAATACTCATGTATAAAAAATAATTTAACATATTTTTTCTAATGTTAAATTATAATAATAAATATTAATACACATTTTATATTTATTATAATTCCAAAAATATAAATTTCTTTGCCAATGTATATAATAAATCTGTACTATTTTTAAACAATGTATAAAAATGTCTAAATGTTATGAAAAATGTTTGTATTGCAAAACAACTTATGTACTAGTTAATATTATTTATATTTAAAATATAAATAATATTACCTAAAATATAACTTAATATGTAAAAAAATGCAAATAATTGTAAAAACTATTACAATAAAAAAAATTCAAACCTATATGTTATTAATAATGTACATGTAATAATGTTTTAAATATTTACATTATGAATAAAAGATGTATCACTATTACCAAAAACATATTTTGTTAAAAGATTGTACAAAATTGAATGTTTAGCTACATCTTTTTTGCTAAAATATGTACATGACTATAATAAAAAACACAAAAATGTTTAATCCTAAGTTTGCAAATATTATCTACTGGCGGTCGCCAGTAGATAGTTATAGTTAGGACCTATTTTCCATAGGAAATCCACAACATTCTATTGGGAATATCTTTAGCGCCGATTGACGAATCTTCGCAAAATTCTCCAAACTTTTGGCCAGCTCCGCTCCGCTCCTACCCTGAAAGTTTTGCAGTGATCCGTGAAGCGGGGGCGAGAAAAAAGGGGGGTCCCAAAACGCGTTTTCCCCATGCAATTTCCCATAGGATCTGTTGTCGCAGCTACAGCCCGAACCGCTGAACGGAATGACACCAAATTTGGCAAAGAGGTAGTCCTCAGTTCGGACTCGTGCCTTTTGCATATTTGGTGTGAATCTGTTCAGTAGTTCCTGAGGAAATTAGTCATTGTTTATGAATTTGTGAAATGAGTTATGTTATGTTTCTATACTAAAATGTAGTACTACTTCTAGATGAATAAATGTGTTTTGATATAGTGCAAGGGATAGTGTTGTTTGTCTAGAATCACACAGTGAGTCTGTGTGCATTTGGGAACCACTGTGAGAGAAGCATTTGGTAACATCGTGTATTTGCTGACAGATAACTGTTTTAAAACCAGTCAGGTTGTCAAGTTTTAGTAGCATTAGAAGACAGTTATGGCTTATGCTTTCATTAAATGAGTCAGGCATTGACAGTAAATTGCAGTTGTGAAATATGTAGATTGTGTGCAGTTCCCTTATCACTTCCAGTGTAGTGAATGAGTTTTGGTAAACTCCTAGGAATACTGATGCTTGTCTAGAATCACACAGTGAGTCTGTGTGCATTTGGGAACCACTGTGAGAGAAGCATTTGGTAACATCGTGTATTTACTGACAGATAACTGTTTTAAAACCTGTCATGTTGTCAAATTTTAGTAGCATTAGAAGCCAGTCTTTGCTTATTTGTTGATTAAATGAGTCATGCTTTGACACTGATGTGCTGTACTTAAATATGTAGATTGTGTGCAGTCCCCTTACCCCTTCCACAGTAGTGAATTAGTTGTGGTAAAGTCCTAGGAAAGTGTTGATTGTCTAAAATCACACTGTGAGTCTGTGTGCATTTGGGTAAGGATTGTGAGAGAAGCATTTGGTAACATCGTGTATTTACTGACAGATAACTGTTTTAAAACCTGTCATGTTGTCAAGTTTTATTAGCATTAGAAGCCAGTCTTTGCTTATGCGTTGATTAAATTAGTCAGACATTGACACTAAAGTGCAGTCGTGAAATATGTAGATTGTGTGCAGTTCCCTTACCTCTTCCACTGTAGTGAATGAGTTTTGGTAAACTCCTAGGGATAGTGGTGCTTGTCTAGAATCACACTGTGAGTCTGTGTGCCTTTGGGAACCACTGTCAGAGAAGCGTTTGGTAACATCGTGCATTTGATGACAGAAAACTGTTTTGAAACCTGTCATGTTGTCAAGTTTTAGTAGCATTAGAAGCCAGTCTTTGCTTATGTGTTGATTAAATGAGTCAGGCTTTGACACTAAAGATCAGTCGTGAAATATGTAGATTGTATGCAGTTCCCTTACCACTTACACTGTAGTGAATTAGTTTTGGTAAACTCATAGGGATAGTGGTGCTTGTCTAGAATCACACTGTGAGTTAGTATGTATTTGGGATCAGTGTGGGAGAATCATTTGGTAACATCATGTATTTGTTGACAGATAACTGTTTTAAAATCTGTCATGTTGTGAAGTTTTAGTAGCATTAGAATTCAGTCTTTGCTTATATGTTGATTAAATGAGTCATGCCTTGACACTGATGTGCTGTACTTAAATATGTAGATTGTGTGCAGTCCCCTTACCCCTTGCACAGTAGTGAATGAGTTTTGGTCAAGTACTAGGATAGTGTTGATTGTCTAAAATCACACTGTGAGTCTGTGTACATTTGGGTAAGGATTGTGAGAGAAGCATTTGGTAACATCGAGTATTTACTGACAGATAATTGTTTTAAAACCTGTCATGTTGTCAAGTTTTAGTAGCATAAGAAGCCAGTCTTTGCTTATGCGTTGATTAAATTAGTCAGGCATTGACATTAAAGTGTAGTTGTGAAATATGTAGATTGTATGCAGTTCCTTTACCACTTCCACTGTAGTGAATGAGTTTTGGTAAACTCCTAGGGATAGTGTTGTTTGTCTAGAATCACACTGTGAGTCTGTGTGCATTTGGGAACCACTGTGAGAGAAGTGTTTGGTAACATTGTGTATTTGCTGATAGATAACTAATTTAAAACCTCTCATGTTGTCAAGTTTTAGTAGCATTAGAAGCCAGTCTTTGCTTATGCTTTGATTATATGAGTCAGGCTTTGACATAAAAGTGCAGTCCTGAAATATGAAGATTGTGTGCAGTTCGCTTACCACTTCCACTGTAGTGAATGAGTTTTGGTAAACTCCTAGGGATAGTGGTGCTTGTCTAGAATCACACTGTGAGTCTGTGTGCATTTGAGAACCACTGTGAGAGAGGCATTTGGTAACATTGTGTATTTGCTGACAGATAACTAATTTAAAACCTCTCATGTTGTCAAGTTTTAGTAGCATTCGAAGCTAGTCTTTGCTTATGCATTGATAAAACGAGTCAGGGTTTGACACTAAGGTGCAGTACCATGTACTATTCTGTTCACTGTGGCAGAACTGAAAATTGAAAAGTTTTATCTAAGCACTGTTGTAGAAGTAGTCTGATTATTTAGTCAGTTTCTAAGTACCAAATAGACTGCTTCAAATGTCTATGAGGTATGCATGTAGTGTTCTAACATACTATACACTTGTCTTTTACACCTTCAATTCCCTAGTCAGTATCCATACACTTCCAGGAAATACCCTGTCACTCCCTTTGCAGTCCTCTAGTGACCCATTCAACAGCATGTACTAATCCATTCACTGTGCTAAAACCCAACCACTTATAAATTCACCAAGATACTATCTTTGCAGTACTCTAATCATTCAGTCAGTGCCTAAGTATTCATACACTGAGCCAGGCCTTAGCACATGGACTGCTTCAAACCCCTATGCACTATGCATGCAGTCTTCTAACCACCTAGACACTTGTCTTTCACACTTTCAATTTCCTAGTCAGTATGTTGTAGACTTGTTGTAGACTTGTAAAGCGCACAGCTGCCCCAGCAACGGGGCGTCCCGGCGCTGTAGACCGCTGGGGAACCCGTCCTGGCTATCCCTGTGAGATGGTCCCTTTCTGGGTATCTCCAAGGTGAAACCAGGCATCCCCGGCGTCTGTGGGGGGCCGTTGTAGAGATGAGGCAAGCTTAATGCCCAGAGTTGCCGAGTGTGTTCCTGGTTAGAGTAGGTACCGAGGCGAGAATTATCGAGTCCGTTTTGACCCTGGTCCACAACCCATCCATACAGTCCAGCACTTGTGACTGCCTTTGCACTCCTCTAGTGACTCATTCAGTACCAAGTACTAATCCATTCCCTGTGCGAAAATCCTAGCACTTATAAATTCGCCTAGGCACTCTCCTTGCTGTACTCTAATCATTCAGTCAGTACCCAAGTAGTCATGCAGTGAGCCAGGCCTTAGCACATGGACTGCTTTAAATGCCTATGCGGTATTGATGCAGGCCTCTAATCACCTACACAGTTGTCTTTCACACCTTCAAATCTCTAGTTAGTATTCATACTCTCCTAGCAAACACCCTGTCACTCACCCAGTGTGTCTCCTTATAGTACTGTAATCATTTAGTCAGTTAGCATGTAGTCTTTTAGTGAGGTAGGCTTTAGGGCATGAACTGCTTCAAAGTAGTATGCACTATGCATGTAGTGTTTTAACGATCGTCACACTTATGGTTCAGGGCTATAGTTTCTTAGTCAGTTTTTATATAAAATGGGTTTGTACAGTAATGGAATAGTATAAATTTGAAAGTTATTAATATACATTTATTTGTGATTCTTTTTTACAGATACAGAACAGGAGTGTTTCTCATCTGTTTGCATTCTTCTCGTGCAAGATTGTTTGGATGAAGGGTCCTTAGGTGTTTCATCATACTTGCTGTGCCGCACGAGTATTTTTTTTTAGGGTCCCCTCGTAACAGAACTCTTTGGCAAATCTTGCGAATGAAGAAGGTGGCATTGGTCTTTGTTTGCCCCTTGGAAAAAAATGTAAAAAATGTCACCACTGATGAAAAACGTTGTGGGCGTGGTGCCTTCTGCAAAAAAATGTCCTCAGATTTGGTAAATATTTTAAAGCGGCAACATTTACAGTTTTTGTAAGTTACACTTATAAAATTTTGTTAGCTGTATACATTTTATATATCTGTGAATTGTTTCTTGTGGTATTTTGTTAAGAATACCATGTTGTTGTTTTTTTTACAATCTTTTTGATTTTTCAGGTCTGTCGTCGACATCCGTGGTTCCCACAGGAGTGTTCTGCTTTGTTGTTTTGTATTATTGTTGTTACATTTTGTTTATTAATTTATTGTTTATATTTATGTTAACCCCTTCGGTGCTCATGACGGAACGGTTCCGTCATGAGCGTCGGTTGAGCTGTGCTCATGACGGAACCGTTCCGTCATGACCACGCCCGCGCAAGAAACCGTCAGCACAGCGTCG
Source organism: Triturus cristatus (assembly GCF_964204655.1). Taxonomy (NCBI): domain Eukaryota; kingdom Metazoa; phylum Chordata; class Amphibia; order Caudata; family Salamandridae; genus Triturus; species Triturus cristatus. The sequence goes on from NC_140590.1 coordinate 1,295,138,612, forward strand.
GAATTCGCGCAGCATGGAAGGGGTTAATAAAAATATAAAGTTTGAAAATAGTTTATCGTTTATATATTTATTATGATAAAAAATAAAGTTTGAAAAAAAAATTAATAATGTTTTTGGTTGTTGTCTGTGAGGCCGAATTCGGGGATCAATGGTGATAGGATTTATGATTGGTGATAGGATTTATTGAAGCAAGACAGAAAACACAGGTATCAGTGATCGGTCTGTTGGTTAGCCAGATATCCTCGGTGACTTCCTTTCCTCGGTGGAGTTGTTCGTAGGGTTGATTCTTATTGGCGGTCCAACTTGTCGTGGATACACACCCCAGCAGCCTCAGGAAAGACAAAGACAAAAGGGCGGTAAGTTGACTGGTCTCGTTTCACTCCGGAGCGTGAACCCTTCACCGCAATAAGAGGCACCCGTTGTGTTCGTTCGGGAGACCGGCTTGTAACGGCCGGATCGTGTCAGGATCACCGGGCCGGAAGAAAGCGGTAAAAAAGACTATAGAAATAGTGCAGGGTGATGAAGATTGTTTGGGCTTGGTGGGGTTCCCTAGAAAGGGTGACCCGTGCTCAAGAGAAGGGAAGATACAGAACAGTGCTGGGGGTTCAGAGATACGGGAACGGTAGCCGTGGAGTGTAAATAGGAAACGTTTGTGCGTGAAGTACTTTATACAGTGCCCCGGTTACCCTCCCTCCTGTAACCCACCCCGTTCCTCCTCCCCCCTTCCCGTGTCACGTACCGCAGGAGCCGCAACTCTCCGGAGTTGCGGCGGCTCGTCAGCGTCTACCTCCGGTTCGTGAGAAGCGCCGGGGTTGGTATCCTCGCTCGTCTCTTCTGGCTGTCTTCCGCAGTCCTCGATACTCCTGTTCTCCGTCTGTCTCCTCTCCTCGCTGGTACACTCTTCTCCTCCGTCTGGTGCAGGCACCCCAGGCTGTTCTTCCGGGGTGCTTTCGTACTCCACTAGTCCCGCCTTCCTGTTGTCCCATTGGTTCCCGCATCCGTCTGACGGGACTCCTCCCAGTGAGCAAGAGGCAGTAGCAGGGATTAACTCTTTCTCTCCCTGCCTGTGAAAGACGGGTTGATGCGGAGCCAGGTGTAATGGTAGGAGGGGAAGGGGGTCTACGGAGGTCACCGCCTCACATTGTCTTAACTGCTGTGTGACTCTTTCTTGTTCTTATTACTGCTATTTGATAAAGTCCACCATGGTGTTAAATTTTGAGGCACTTATCGCTGGAATACTAGTGATATCTGTAGTTTGCACCAACTTCTGAATAGTGTGTTAGATTTATCTCAACTTTACTTCTGTTAAAGTGCTGATAATGAAATGGAGAGTAGCCGTTCCCGTGCAAAAAGACATGAGGTGCACCTTTGCGATTTATTCTAAATACTAAAATCCTGTATTGTATTGCACTGAGGTATTGGCTGCACTTACAGTGTATACACGAAATCTATTAAGAAATCTCATTGTATTTATATTGATTGGGAATAGTGCGTCAGGTGCTGGATCTTGACGAGATACACTGCCCAGTTCGTATATTGTTCTGCATACGAAAAAAATCACATCACAACTTTCACACTAATTGCAATGCGAAACAAATTCCGGCGATAAGACACGTTAGCACCAGGGATTTTACACCTGCTTTCTGCTGGTGTTAAGCAGGACAACAACCTGCACCATGAAAGGGAACACAGCCAAGAGCCACACCAGAACCCCCACAGGTGCCATAAAGTCAATGAGCATGATACAGGGATACTCATGAGGGCCAGAAGACTCATCTCAACAACTCCAGGATCGCCAATGCCCCCCAAACCCATATCTTAGTAAGTGTGTCCCTGTGGTCATTGTCTTAGCATGATAGGCACGAGCCCTGCAACTTCACAGTGTGCTGTCACCTCAGCGTTGGCAGTGAGCCTGGATGTGTAGCTACGTACGCATCCTCCTGCATGCACAACTGGCGTGTGCTGATCTGGGGTTCACAGGTCAGTGGAGGGGTGTGCCTATCCGGCAAGGGGAACGGGGTGTCACGGACATGTCCGTGTACAGGAAGTGTGGTAAGTGTGTCTCTGTGTTCTGGTGTGGCCTGTTACAAGAGCCGCAGCAGTCGATGTTGTAAAGTGGCATGTACCACCTCCAAACGGCACTGTGATGTTGTTGTTGGAATGTAGCAGGACATGCGCAAATAGGCATTACAATGGCATGCCGTACGAGTGCACGAGATACAACAGCTCACCGTACAAAAGTGTGGGGACTCGTGGGAGGGAGTAGCAGCCGTCTGGCAACATAACACACAGTGAACTCGACCATGTGCCACATGCTGGGCATTTCATCCATGATGACCACGGTCGCAGACATCCCACAACACCAACGACTGGCCTTTGTACACATCCTGTATGAATGCAGCGTGGTTTTCACTTCTATGCTCGTTCAGTGGTGTGATGTTGGTGGGTTGTGTGACTTGTCCTTGTTGGTGTGTTTCATTTTGGCCATGGTTTGTATATACTTGTGCTGTACTTAATTGTGCATGTGTGCCATTCTGCCCATCTCCCCCACTCCCCCCACTCCCTGCTTCTTCCTCTTCCTGGTGCTGTTGTGTCTATAATTTTGTTGCTGCACACATAAATACATGTAAAGAATAAATTAGAATAGTTCCTTGATTCTTTTAGGTTTCAAAACTTCTCTATTGGTTTCTTTTTAATTTTCCATATGAACCGGGTTTTTTAATATTCAACAACACATAGAAGTCAGAAGTGCAACGTATTCTATCAACACACTTTCTAGAATATTCTACAACACGTGCAGGTTAAAAGTTCATAAATTGTTTTCTAACATTTTCTTGAACATTTAATGACACGTGCAGGTTAAAATTTGACGATTGTTTTAAGTTCGACAGTGCCTTCCAAATGCAAGTAGCAGGTGTGGTTGAGCTGAGCAAATTTCATCCTATGATATGTACTCCACGTTGAAACTGCTTTTTCTTAACCAATCACAAAGATGCTTTTCCACAAAACTAATGTGCACCCTACTTTTAAAAAAGAATGCTTTTCATGATATCTTCAGAGATAAGTTATAGATAGGAATTAGCATTTAAAAAACCTTTGAAAATCCACTGAAAAAACCATAGGTTTCATGCACGTTATAGTTAGGAATTGCCATCTAAAAAACCTTTGAAATTCACTGAAAAAACCAAAGGTTTCAGGGGCGTTATAGTTAGGAATTGGCATTTAAAAAACCTTAGAAATTCACTGAAAAAACTATAGGTTTCAGGGGTATTATAGTTAGCTGGACATTTCCCTCGTACAAAACCCTAGAAATTCCCCTGTTATAGTTAGTTCAGCTAATTCACACAGTTTAGTCACTAGTCTGCAGTAAGATACATTTAATGACTCACTTATAGAGTCAGTTACGCACTTAGAAAATCACCCATCCACACACTTGTACACCCACTTATTCTGCAACAGGCCTTTCCCTATATATATTAAACATATTAAAACTGTTCAGAAACACATACTCAATAGATGACATCATCAGTGATGTCATCAGTGATGTCATTTGAGATGTCATCAGTGATGTCATCAGTGATGTCACTGACCATGTCATGAGTGATGTAATATGTGACGTCATCAGCAGTGCATTGCGGGGGCGCGAGTTATAGTTAGCTGAACTAACTATAACAGGGGAATTTCTAGGGTTTTGTACGAGGGAAATGTCCAGCTAACTATAACACCCCTGAAACCTATGGTTTTTTCAGTGAATTTCTAAGGTTTTTTAAATGCCAATTCCTAACTATAACGCCCCTGAAACCTTTGGTTTTTTCAGTGAATATTATATATAAATGTATACATATCTACAAATGAAAAATAAAAAAATTATTATTTTTCCTATGTTTAACAATATATATTAAATATATTCTTTCAAATATTGTATATGTAATAAAATATTTATTTTATATCAATGTACTTTAAAAACTATGGGACTGATTACGATGGCGGTCATAAGCACCTCCGCGGTGCTGGCGGTGGCAGAAAACGTTCATTGAGTTACTCCTGCGGCGGTCCTCGCTACCGCCATATTACAATGGACAAAGATAGCCCATTTCCTGTCCTTAGCGGATTTTCCGGATCCACCAGATTTTTGGTTCTGCAACGGTGCCGGAGGAAGCCAGTAGAGAAAGACCGCCGTGCGGAATGACGTTCCTATCGCCGGACAAATCACGATGCCTCAACCAGCCCATCAGAGCGCAGTGGAGAAACCAGCCCCTCGGAGATGGCGAAAGCACAACTGCAGAGATAAAAACTCAAGTCCGAGACACCTCCAGACGTTCCTGACCGCCATGGATCCTGCTCTACAAGCCCTTCCACTATTGTACCTGATTCACTACCAGCAGATAGGACTCAGTCGCGGTCAATACCGCAGGTAAGTCAATAACACATCTCCGCACACAACCTCTGTACAGCAACAACACACAACTGTCACGCAGAAATACGTGTCCTGTCTACATCAGACACCCTGGTGGAGACAGGAACATATAACCTAGAAGTACACATGTCTTACACGTCACAAATTGTCACCTCTGCATCTGGGTCACCCATCCCCATAGAAATGATTGAAACTAGCCCAGTCGTGCCAGTCATGTCACCACAGCGGTGAAGCCGCTGGAAAACCTGTCCACAATGTAGTAGGAGTCCAGGACATTGTCCTAGACAAGCAAGACCAACATCACAAAATCCACACCACATGTATTATAAAAGAAGCACCACTCAGTGCAACAGATCCGCAGCAAGAAATCATGTGCAGGGACCCTGTCTATAGTGACATTTCATTAGGATCATCAACAATTATATAGTAACATGAGTGTGGGGTGAGGCAAGAGTCACTCCAAAATGACAATAGTCATCATTGCACACAAATAACGGTCGGTCCAAATACAATGTGGAACACAGGAGGGCAGACCAAGCAGGGTATGTATGTGTATTTTACAGTAGTCCAACAAGGTGTTAGAATGAGTCAGTGAGCCCACGTAGATGACACATCATATTAGACACCACTGCCACACAACCACAGATCACCACAGCCCCCAAGCAGACATTGATAGGCCCATCATATACAATGGCAGACCATATCACGCAATGACAGCCCATACCATGCAACACAGTAAGAAATTCCAGACTCAAACAGAAAACTCAAAGAAGTAAGCACCACTGTGCATTTGACTCACAAGTGTACAGCTGCAATAAATGACACCATGTGAGTATATCCAGTACATCAACAACACTGACTACACTGCCAACTCTGCTAACTCACAGAACACCTACACACCTCTACTCCTCCTCAACAAGTGGATTACCAACTACAAAGTAGTGAATGAATGCCAAAGTGTCAGGAAGAGTCCATCTTGACAGCAGGAAAGTTTGACCTGAGACTCATGACAACCCTCCTCCTCCTCACACCTGCCTTCCACTCATGTGAATTAAAGTGACTAATTCAAGAAATGAAGAGTCACTGTGACTCTACCATTCAAACCCTACCACTGTCTTTCTTCTATCCACCAACTAGCATGGAACACGGGAGAGGCCATGAGGAGTGGACGAGGGTTAATTCAAGGAGACACCGTAGGAGATATATTAGCAGGCCTGGTCCTATGTTTGCCCATGATCATTTCTGCGACTATAACCGCTTTAGCTGCCTTGACGCAGTAGATTGACTGCCCTCTGACAGTCAAATCATGGGTGACTGCTTTGATCAGGATAAAGGGCCCCTAGCGAGTAGCCTGGATAAAGTAGATGAGGTTCTAGGGGAGCAGATGCCTTTAGAGACCGCACAAGTTGAGAGTTTACCCCAGACGGTACCCATTAATTCTTTGGTACTTAATAAATCCCAACCCAGAGATGAGCCAGTCACCAGGTTATCGCCCCCTCTTTCCGTGGGAGAGCATATTGCTCCTAAGGTTAGTACCCTAGGTAAAGGTTATAATTTAGTGAGTTGGAACATCGCAGGATGGCGGAAAAAGATAGAATCCCTAGGTTGGCAGGAGTTCATTACTATGCATGATATACTCTGTCTGCAGGAGACGTGGCTTACAGAAGAGATCTATCTTGATGGATATGTCACTTTTAATTGCCTGGCACAGAGCTCAAACATGGGTAGAGCAAAAGGAGGGTTGGTGATTTTGTTGTCAGTAAGTCTCCCGGTGCGAGTCAAATTCTATACCACAGTCGGCTCACACTCTCAGGTATTATGGTTGCAGCACAGTGGAGGGCGTAATGTCCTAATCATTAACCACTATAATAATGTATTTGATCAGGCCAGTACCCTAGTAGTTGATGAACTCGACTCAGCAGTCGACAGATTATGTGGGCTAAATCGCGTCTCCTTTGATATTCTGTGGGGAGGGGATTTTAACATTCATATGTGCCCTGATTCCTTTACGAGCGTGTGTGGCTTTGAAGGGGATGGAGGGGTGGACCGGGCCCATTTTGTACATACGGCTTATGGGGAAGCTCTTAACACTCTTATGCAAAAACTGGATGTGTTAATACTTTTGCCAGGTAAAGATAATGAGGGCAATCAGGTCCCAACCTTCGTAGGAAGGAATTCAGCCACAATTATAGACTATCTATTAGTCTCAGAAAGTATTAATACTCTGTGAAGCACCCCGGAAATCCTAGATTTGGCCCTTAGTGATCATAATTGCATCACGATGCAATTGTTCTTCTGGGGGAGAAAGGATAGAGTAGTGTGTGGGACTGTTGGGGATATTATCCCCCATAGGCCAAATGGCACAAGGATTAAATGGGCCAGGCATAACGCAGAGCAGCTGTTGACTAAAATTGTGGTTGCCTGTCTCCAGGAGTTGGAACGCTGCCTCGATACTGATGTGGGTACCACTAGAATCCTTGTTGGGTTTGACAAAATAAATGAGATAACCAAAAAGATCTTGACAAACAACAAGGCTAAGGGACAAAGGGCTGCTATAGGCTGGTTTGATGGGGTATGCACAAAATCCTTACAAGAATTTAAAAAAGCCCTCATTTGCAACCCCAGGGATAGGGATGTTGTCAGTCCGCTAAGGTGTATTTATAAGGAGCACTTGATCCGAAGAAAGCAGGAGTTAAGGGAAGAAGCATAGGAAAACTTGTCTAAGGCAGCTGTGCTCAAGGATACTAAGTTATTTTGGAATACTGTAAATAGTCCCTTTCTCCAGAATGAGGTTTACCCAGTATTATCTGCCCAGGTTAGCGAGGAAAACTGGGTCTCTTATTTTTCTAGTATTTTTAATCCAAGGGGGTCAGCTCTGGGGAGTGCCGTGCCTACTGACTCTAGTCCTAACACTTTCCTTAATATTACCATCGCTGAGGTGGATAATGCCATCCGGTGTAGTAAGGGAGGTAAGGCACCCGGCCCTGACGGGGTTCCGATTGACCTTTACAAAGCTGATGTACAGCTATGGAGTCCTTTTCTGACCAAGGTTTTTAATGCAGTTGCCATGGCCACCTTCCCCCGGTCCTGGGGTGAGTCTATAATCATTCCAATATACAAGAAAGGAGATAGGGGCGAGGGTAAGAACTATCGCCCAATCTCACTTCTTGACTCCTCCCTGAAAATAATGAGTAGGGAGTTATTGTTGCGACTGGAGGAATGGGCAGAGGTCAATGGAATCCTTGCTGATTCCCAGTTTGGGTTTCGCAAGGGGCTGGGCACGATTGAACAGTGCATTAACCTAGATTTGATTATAGGTAAATATACGCGTGCAAAACAGGGCTCTTTATTCCTCTGTTTTGCGGACCTTTCAAGTGCATTCGATCTGGTGGACCATGCATTACTGTGGACAACCCTACTGGATCTAGGTGCACCATCTGAAATTATTTATTTCCTGGCACGACTGTATAGTAAATTGTCGGCTAGGATTCGCTTTGGTCAAGCGGGAGAATGTACCCCCAATATTAGAGTGGATTGCGGTATTAGGCAAGGCTGTGTCCTCGCCCCCCTTCTTTTCTCCCTTTTTATTAATGCCATTTAGTCCGAGTTGAGACTGGTTAATGCTGATGCCCCAACCGCTGAAGGACTAGCAATTCCAGTATTGCTTTACGCAGACGACACAGTGCTTCTATCTAGAACCCCTGTCGGACTGCAGAGACTCATGGATAAATTTTTGGATTTTATTAAAGGGAGGAAGTTTAAGATTAACAATTCAAAAACCTTTATTATGGCCTGTGGGAAGAAAGTAAAAAAATTAGGAACCTTTGTGTTTGATGATCAAACGATCCAAGTGGTTGAGAAATGTTGTTACTTGGGTATCACTTTTAATAGTGGTGGTATATGGGCTCAGGAGATGTCTAATGTTAGGGCAAAAATGAGGAAATGTGCCTTTGGTATCTTTAAATTTGCTTCCAAATTGGGAAGTAGGCGCATATATGATATGTTGTATATTTACCGCCACAGATGTGTATCTTTGGCCCTTTATGGTTCAGGCGTGTGGGGATATTGTCGCCATGAGGCTTTACAAGTGGAGGAAAATACATTTTTAAAAAGGCTCCTCTGTTTACCATCCTCAGCCTCTACCAGACTGACCCACCAGGAGGTCGGATTGGAACACCTGGCAGACCTCATAGGATTAAGACCCCTACTGGTATGGAGATCTATCTGGTCTAAGGAACAAACTGGCTTTATGAGGAAAATTATCAATGATTGCCTCCGTTTAGATAAATTTAGACTGATCCCATGGCTTAATTATACTATCACTACGTTTAGAGATGTGTTTAATTTGAACGTCTTTGAAGACCCTGCCTGTGCTATTGATATACCGAAGAAGGAGTTAAAACATGTTTACTTGGGGGTAAAGCTAAACTACGTAGTGATGCCACATGCCAGTTCTCTACCCATATATATTACCATTCTTATAATTTGGCTGAATTTGGCTTCTCAAAGTTTCTAAAACTGGTCACTAAACACTCCCATCAGCATGTCCTTACTAGACTGCGACTAGGGATAGTTCATAAACTGGTAGCTTACCCTCAAATTAAGAAACATACCTCTACCCCATGCCCGTGTGATGGGATTTCGAAACAAAGTCCTGAGCATTTTTTGTTGATTTGCCCATTATATTTGTGTTTTCGTATCACTTACCTGAAACCACTTTTTAAAAAATATTTTGTGCTCACTGCGAAATCCGCTATGAGCCTTCTATTTGCACTTGATGAACCTGATGTGTGTTATTTTACTGCTGTATATATTTTAAAATCTGTATCTGCATGAAAAAGTATGTCCTTTTTATCCTAATGTGTTTAATCTGTTTCTAGTCAAACCCATTGTTTTCCGTCTTCCCATTGTCATGAATTTTATTGTGCTTTTATGATTGTTTTCTAAAATGATCGAATAAAGTTTTTTTGATTGATTGATTGATTGAGTCACTGTGCAGATTAACAACCTTGGAACTGTTCACACTGCATGTCAAGTCCTCCAGACAGCTCACACAATTAAACTTAGCCTCATACACATACCATAGGTCAGCAGCACTGTAAGATAATAACTAAACTAGCCAAAAGTGGAGTGCACAGTGCAGGAAAATCATGGAGAAATTACAGTTACCATGTGTACATGACATGCGAGAGGTACCACATATCACACTACACTGAGGCCTTCAAATCATACATGGGTGGCCCAGTGATTGAAATTGAACGAAAGTAACATCTCTACAATATACCTGTGATACAGCAATGCAAGCAGTGCATTGGCCCAGGATGATAGGGACTGTCATAAGCCATACAGTTACCAGCCCCTCATCTGTGTCAACTGTTGTGATGTGTATGCCACCAGCACAACATTCATGGCTCATTGTGCCACTCCCTGATTGTCAAAACCAAGTATGACCTTCACACATACCCCTTATCTACCCATCTCCCACCTTCACTACCTAACACCTGAGAAGCACAGATAATGTTGTAAATAAGGTCCTGTGAGTTTCCTGATAACCAATGCCACACCCTGGTGTGTATCATGTCTGAATCCCACTCAGGGATGTCTGAACCAATGCTGATCCCAAACCAATAGCCAAACACGTATCACAAACCACATCAAAAGAAGTCCAACAGGCTCAGCCATGTGCAGCCAAACAGTGGATAGACAATATGATCCTAGACAGCACCAGAATAGATAACATTTCTACTCTGGCCAACTGCACAGACAACATCATCCAAACCAATCAAAAAATACATGAACAAATGCCAATCATAAACACTGACTGTGTGCAATAAGACAAATCTGTAAACACAGACATAGACACTCCACAAGTTACAAAGTGAGCATGGTGTCAATGTGTAGCACAAGCATGCACATGCACAATCCTGGCAAGTGACTTTACAAATATAGGAGGCCATAGCACAACTGTGCACTCAAAACAATCTAATGAACAAGACTCCACATGGCTACATGTGACATTCACACAAGACATGCACACTAAAAATTCAACACAAATCTAAATGTACTCCAATATACAAACTCCTCACACACGTCATGCAAACATACCATTACACACTCATGGACCTGTCAGTAGAAAGAGCCAACACAGGCCAAAGACTGCATCCCTCAAAAACAAATACACAACATAGGCACATGCAAAATCATTACATCGCAAACTCAGCTGGACATCAGGGGGACTCACAACGGGCAAGGACAATGCAACATGCACTGACAGCAGTGCATGCACAGTAAGCAGTATGTTAATCTACCACCAAAACCAGTATCACACATATCTGAGTCCACCATGATCCTCAACATCACAAATTATCACAGCACACAGATCACATCACGCTCAGGATGGGTAGCATTACCTCAGCAAACAGACATACACTTTAGCTATCACCTACTACTGCACAACTCTGGAAAACACAGATGCATGGAACATGACTAGAGGACTGTGCTGGAGAAACATCTCCACTGTACATGAGCAACCATGACGGCAATCAAGTAGAAGAAAATAGCTCATAACAAATTGTGAAACAGTCCTGAGTGGCACATTGCTCCTGGACACAGATCATCCTCCCACAGTATAGTGTCACACTATAAAGTGGTGGGGAGGGTCACACACTGGCAAGGCATGGGGTGGAAGATATTAGACTGCAGTGGTGTGTACATTAGTATTGGACAGGTGAGGAGTGTACAGAGCAAAAACACAGAGAGGAGTAACTCACAATATCTGAAAGAAACATGTTAGTTAGATTCCTTAACTTAGAATATCCCCAGGCGTCAGGCTGGATCTGGAAAGATTTTTCGTCAGCAATACCCTTGCGCGTCACTAGGCGTCATCTGCAACTCCGCGTCCGTCATCGGCGTCGTGATCGCCGGGATGACGTCGTCGGAGTACTTAGACGCCGCCCTCGTGCGCTGACGTCAGTTCTTCTTTTTTCTGCGCCCGTAAGCGCAGATCCGGGAAGAGCATACCCTTTAGTCACTTTTTGACTAAACTTTTTAAACTTTTTTGGTTCTTCTTTCGAGTCGACCTCGACTCCTGGTGCCGGTAGGGATGCCCGGTTTCAAGCCGTGCGACGCCTGTCATCACCTGATGTCGGTCACGGATCACCACTGTCGGTGTCTCTACTGCCTTGGGGCCGACCATGATGCCGAGTCGTGCCTCGACTGCCGGGCCTTGACCTCGAAGGCTAGGCGGGAGCGGTCCCGCAAGCTGCTCGAGATCCGGCAGTTGGCTCCATGCCACTCAAGGTCCCGGTCGTGGAGGAGGTCGAGGGACCGGTCGCGGAGCCGCAGCCATCACCGCTCATCGGTATCGAAGTCCTCGCATTCCTGTAAGTCGAGGCACAGTAAGAAGAAGTCGAAGAGGCGACATCGCTGTTCTGACTCCCCTCGCCGGCCGCGCGACACGGCTGAGGGTTCGGATGGCACCACCCGCGTGGCTCCGTCGGAGCCGCAGGAGTCGCATCCGGGCTCATACCCTCCGGTCCCTGGGCCTGATGCGACTCCGAAGGAGATCCGAGACTTCCTTGTGGCCATGAGGAGTCTCGCTCCGCCATCCAGGCCTGCCGGCTCGCCTTCGGGCCCCGCAGGTCCGACTGGGAGGCCTAGCGAGCTGGCGGCTCCGGCCCCGGTGCCGTCGTCGACTTTGGTCCCGACGCAGCAGGCCCCCGTGGGATCCAGGCCTGGATCCCGGTCGATGCCGGTCGACCTTACGACCCCTCCACCGGCGATGACCCCTTCGGTGCTGCCCCCAGCGCCATCTTCGGACAACATCGTCCCCAGGTTCAGTCCAGGTCCGGCGTCGGAGCGGCGCTGCCCGGCGCCGTCTCCGGCGCCGATGGATGAGCAATTCATCCGCTTCCCGGCTCCGACCTTTCAGCCTGTCTACCAGGAGTCGGATGACGGGGACGACTGGGAGGGGTCTGAGGACCCTCTGGCACAGCAGTGCAGTTTGATCAGGACTGGGCAGAAGAGCTGGGGGATGCCAGTGGTCTCGACACCTCCCCTGACACTGGCTTCATCTCTCCTCCCTCCGTGGCTACGGAGGAGGGTGCTACCTATTCTGTGGTGCTGCGCAGGGCTGCCGAAGCCCTTCATCTGGAGCTCAATGCAGTAGCCGTGAGGACTAACCTCCTCACCGAAGTGCTTCAACCGCCAGTAAGCTCCTCGGAGCCCCTACTGCAGTTCAATGAAGCACTGACTGACGTTCTGATGGGCACCTGGTCCAAGCCCTCCACAGTCACTCCTGTGGACCGGAACGTGGCCCGGCGCCACCGCCCTGCACCGGGCGACCCCAGCTTTCTGTCGGTGCACCCCACCCCTGAGAGCCTGGTTATCCAGGCCTCTACCTCCCAGACTGCCTTCCCTTCCGCTCCTCCGGATCGGGAATCCAAAAGGTTGGAGCAGTTTGGGAAGAAGCTGTTTTCCTCCCTCAGTTTGGGGTTGCGGTCTATCAACACCGCGTGCCTTTTGGACCGTTATACCCACTCCTTGTGGGATACGGTGGCAGACGTGCTGCCCCAGTGTCCGGAGGAGGCCAGGACACGGCTCGCCCAGGCTCTTGATGAGGGGCGGGATGCAGCACGGTACTCGATTCGATGTGGGTTTGACACCACGGACTCGCTAGGTAGGGCGATTGCGACGACGGTGGCGATTCATCGCCACGCCTGGCTGAGATCCACGAATTTCTCCAGGGATGTCCAGAGCACCCTCATGGACATGCCCTTCGATGGCCGTCGCCTCTTTGGCGACAAAGCGGAGAGTGCGCTGGAGCGCTTTAAGGACTCCAGGGCTACGGCCAAGTCCTTGGGCCTCTCGGCCCGCGCCCGCAAACTTCCGCTTTTCGCCCCTATCGTGGCCAAGGAAGGGGCGCCCCCACATGTCCGTCTAGCCACAGGTCACAGAACCAGACTCAACGCAGTCGCGGACAGGGATTCCGTCGAGGCGGAGCAGGGGGACAGAGAGCCGGTTAGCCCACATCTGCCCCAGCAGCATCTGCCTCAAAACCTTCCTAGTCCGACCTTTCAGGCCCATTCCACACCAGTGGGAGGCAGGGTTCGCCATAACCTGCTCCACTGACGTACCATCACATCCTGCAAATAGTCCGAAGGGGCTACTCCCTCCCCTTCGAGGCGACCCCTCCAGCCATGCCACCGCAGTACCACCGCATGTCGGGGGATCACTTGCTACTTCTGCAGGAGGAAGTTACGGCCCTCTTGGCCAAGGCGGCCATCGAGCGCGTTCCTGGCCCAGAAGTAGGTCGGGGTTGTTATTCCCACTACTTTATGGTTCCCAAGAAGGGCAAAGGGGGCCTACGCCCTGTCTTGGATCTCAGGAGCGTCAACGCCTTCCTCCGGAAGGAGAAGTTCAAGATGCTCACCTTAGCTCAGGTTCTGGCTGCCCCTGACCCTGGAGACTGGATGGTAGCGTTGGACTTGCAGGACGCATATTTCCACATCCCCATCCTGCTGGCCCACCGGCATTACCTGCGGTTCACGGTAGGCCACAAGCACTTTCAGTTTACCGTACTCCCCTTCGGCCTCAACAGTGCCCCTCGGGTGTTCACGGAAGTGATGGCGGTGGTCGCAGCTCATCTGCGCAGATTAGGGGTTCCAGTCTTCCCCTATCTCGACGACTGGTTGTTGAAGGTGGGCTCGCCCCAGGCAGTCGTCTCCCACCTCCAGACTACGGCCGACCTCCTGCAATTACTGGGGTTCTCCATCAACGTGCCGAAGTCGCATCTGAGTCCCTCCCAGAAGCTCCTTTTCATCGGAGCGGTTCTGGACTCGGCGCGGTTTCGGGTCTGTCCTCCGGAACAGCGGGTTTGGGATATTCAGGCTCTGATTCCGATCTTTCAGCCTTTATCCTGAGTTTCGGTCAGGTTGGTGTTGCGGCTGCTGGGTCTGATGGCCTCCTGCATCCTGCTGGTACATCACGCCAGGTGGCGGATGCGGGCTCTGCAGTAGGACCTGAAGTTCCAGTGGGTCCAGCATCGGGGCAACCTGTCGGACCACGTCCTGATCTCGGAGGGCACTGCAAGACAGTTGCAGTGGTGGCTCACGGACCGCGATTCGGTCAGTGGCAGATGCCTCTCCCTACCCCAACCGGAGCATGTAGTGGTGACGGATGCGTCCCTCCTGGGATGGGGGGCCACATGGGAGAGGCGGAGATCAGAGGCCTCTGGTCTCTGGCGAAGTCCCGGCTCCATATCAACCTCTTGGAGCTGCGGGCGAATCGGATTGCACTGAAGGCATTCCTTCCCTCTGTTCGGGGAAGTGCGGTGCAGGTGTTCAAGGACAACACCAACGCCATGTGGTATTGCAACAAACAGGGCGGGGTGGGGTCGTGGACCTTTTGTCAGGAGGCTCTGCGCCTCTGGACATGGCTGGAACATCAGGGCATCACCCTGATGGTTCAACACCTGGCGGGCTCTCTGAACGCCAGAGCGGACGAACTCAGCCGCAGGTGCATGATGGATCACGAATGGCGTCTGAACTCAGACGTGGCGCAAGGCCTCTTTCGGCAGTGGGGAGAGCCTTGGTTAGATCTATTCGCCACCGAAGAGAACGCGCAATGTCATCAGTTCTGCGGGTTGGAATTAACAAGGCGGCACTCGCTTGGAGACGCTTTTCGTCGCGAGTGGCGTTGTGGTCTGTTGTACGCCTTTCCGCCTATACCACTTCTGCCCAGAGTACTGAAGAAGACCAGGCGCGACCGGGCCCAAGTCATCCTTGTGGCTCCGGATTGGGCACGAAGATACTGGTATCCCGAGCTACTCAGTCTATCAATCAATCCCCCGATTCGACTGCCTCTTCAGGAGGACCTTCTGTCACAGCAGCAAGGGACAGTCCTCCACCCGAACCTGTCCAGCCTCCACCTCCATGCGTGGAGATTGAGCGGCGACAGTTGATACCATTTGACTTGCCTCCTGAAGTCTGTGATGTCATTCTGGCAGCCAGGCGTCCCTCCACTAAAACGGTATACGCCTGCAGGTGGAATAAATTTATGGCATGGTGCACAGCAAAGGCTGTGGATCTCCTTTCCGCCCCTCTTTCTGAAGTTCTTCTCTTTCTTCTTTCCCTGGCCCAGCAGGGCTCTGCTCTGGGCACCCTCAAGGGATATCTTTCAGCTGTTTCTGCTTTCTTACGGCTTCCTGATCAGCCTTCTCTTTTCAAGTCCCCTGTTGATGCTAGATTCTTTAAAGGCATTACTCATATGTTTCCTCCTGTCCCTTTCGTAATGCCTCAGTGGGATTTTAACCTAGTGTTGACCTATCTGATGTGCGCTCCTTTTGTGGCACTTCATAATTGTCCTCTTCGTCTTCTGACTCTTAACCCCTTCGCTGCTAGGACTTTCCCCCCCTGTGCTAAGCCTTTTTTGGGCTATTTGGGGAAGTGCGCACTTAGGCCCCTGTAACTTTTTGAACACATAAGGTATCCACGCCAAATTTGCGTCCTTTTCTTCCAACATTATGGGGATTCTAAAGGTACCCAGGGTTTGTGGATTCCCCTGGAGGGGTCCCAGAAATTAGCCAAACTACAGTAAAAAAAAATTTGGGGGGGAAAAATGGGCTGCAAATGAAAGCGTCTGGGTTTTTCCTCTGCAAATGGTATCAAAAAAGGGTTTGTGGGGCTGAAATCACCGTTTTCCCAGCTTTTAGGGAATGACAGACTTTTGTCAGAAAACCAACATGTTTTACACAGTTTTGGCATTTTTCTGGGACATAGCCTTTTTTTGCTATTTTTTGTGCTTTCAACCTCCTTCCAGTTAATGGTAGAAATGGGTGTGAAAGCAATAATGGATACTGGAAAGCTATACATTTTAGAAAAGTAGATAAACTTCTGAATTCAGCAAGGGGTCATTTGTGTAGATCCATCAAGGTTTCTTTATAGAAACTAACAGTTAAATATAGGAAACATTGAAAATTAGTTGAAAAAAACAATCTTTTGTGTCAACGTTTGTACCTGTAACTTCTTCTAATTATGACAGCTTTTTGAAAGCAATATACCGTTACATCCGCTGGACCTTCCTGGTTGTGGGGATATATAGGACTTGTAGGTTCACCAAGAACCCGACGAACCCAGAGTCTAAAACTGAGCAGCAATTTGCAATGGTTTTTTATTATGTTCCGGGTATATAGCAATTATTGTGGGAAAAATTATACATGGAAAAATCGGTATGAAAGACACCTATGTATTTCTGAAATGGGAACAAATTATAGAGTTTAGAAACAGTACATATTTGCAAATTTTCAAAATTGGGAATACTCAATCTAGCATGAGAATTATCGGTCATTTTTCAAAAAGACTTCTTTTTTACACAATGTCTTTCATTTGGAAGGCAGAAATGCATCAAAAATCAATAGGTAATATCAGTTGCTTTACAAATCTGAATTGCCCTAAGTCTCCCGATAAAAATGGTACCTCACTTGTGTGGGTAGGCATAGCACCCACGACAGGAAATGGCTCAAAACCCAACATGAGCATACCACATTTTCACAATGAAAATGTACCCTTTTTTTGCAAAGTGTCAAGCTGTAGTTTTTTAACACTAGCTCTGCCGGCACCTAGGGAAACGTAGCAAACCTATACATTTTTAAAAACTACACACCCAGGGGAATCCAGGATGGGGTGACTTGACTGCCTACCACCAGGTTCTGTTACCCAGAATCCCTTGCAAACCTAAAAAATTGTCCAAAAAAACACATTTTCCCAACATTTCTGTGGTGGAAAGTTCTAGAATCTGCGTGGATCCACAATTTTCCACCCACCCCGCGTTCCCCAAAGTCTTCCGAGAAAAAAGGTACCTCACTTGTGTGGGTCGGCCTACTGTCCGCGGCAGGAAACGGCACAAAACGCAACGTGGTCACACCTCAATTTCGCAGTGAAAAATGACCCTTTTTTGGTAAAGTGCCTAGCTGTAGTTTTTGAACCCTAGCTCTGCGGGCACCTTGGGAAACATAGCAAACCTATACATTTTTGAAAACTAGACACCCAGGGGAATTCAGGATGGGGTGACTTGACTGCCTCCCACCAGGGTCTGTTACCCAGAATCCCTTGCAAACCTAAAAAATTGTCCAAAAAAACACATTTTCCCCACATTTCTGTGGTGGAACGTTCTGGAATCTGCGTGGATCCACAAATTTCCACCCACCCCGCGTTCCCCAAAGTCTTACGAGAAAAATGATACCTCACTTGTGCGGGTCGGCCTAGTGCCCGCGACAGGAAACGGCACAAAACGCAACAGGGTCACACCTCAATTTCGCAGTGAAAAATGACCCTTTTTTGGCAAAGTGCCTAGCTGTAGTTTTTGAACCCTAGCTCTGCGGGCACCTTGGGAAATGTAGGAGAGTAGGATCTGCACTTATGTTGCCCCCACTTTTTTTCTAATGTTAACACTGGTTTCTGGCTATAGTCTTGCTGGGTCCCTGCTAATCAGGGCCCCAGTCTCTCTGTTCTCTCTAAACAACTTGGAGTCCATATTAGATGCACTAGTGATTGGATACTGTGATACCTTATGAGTCCCTAGTATATGGTACCCTAGGTACCAAGGGTATAGGTACTTCACAGGCCTACCAGGGGCTGAAGCATGTATTATGCTACCCCTGGGAAGCAGACTAAATCTGACACCACAGGCCTGCTACTGCAGCCTGGGTGAGGTAGTGTTAGCACTCCTCACTGAGGTATAGGTTCCTATATCTCACCATACACACACATATAAACCTATCAGTCACCCCTAAGGCAGGCCCTATCAATCCTGAGGGCAGGGTGCTTGGTTTACAATGTGAGGGGGTGACTCTGCATGAGCAGGACCCCTGTGCAGCTGGCAGGGTCTATTCTCTGTGGCTGTTTGTGGATGCGGTTAAACCATATACCCTTAAGTGCATTATAACCTACCGGTAAATGCTAACTTTGGAATGACTGCATCAAAACATGTCGTGTTTGATGTCAAACAGCTTGAAATCTTACCCCCACACCAGTAACTGGTGTGGGAGTATGATCCCACCCTTCTAGAGGGGACGACATGTACCCACTGTGGAAACACGGTAGAAATCCGAAAGAGCCCTGGCATCACAAAATGGATGCCACCAGCACAGACACTGGGCTGCCCTCCTGCTGCTGACTGATACTCGCAGTGGAGGAGGCCCAACAATAGGCATCCTGTCTCAGGGAGGTGTCACCACCTTCCAGACAGGATTTAGTGTATTGGGGCTGGGTGGGTGCACTCCTAGAGTGCTTTGAAGTCCTGCACTGGGGTAGCAGTAGGCTCCTCTGTGCATATGCCAGCTCAAAAACATTCACGGGCTACCTGTCCCTGCTCTGGTGCGAAACTGGACAAAGGGAAGCGAGTGTAACCACCCCAACCCTGACCCTCCCAGAGGAGTGGTCATAAATCTAGTCCCTCCCTTTCTTTTAGTATAAGATAGGGAACCCTTGCCATTGCAAACTAGATATCCCTGGACGACGCTTTACAAGAAGAATCCTGGCCCTTTGACGTTCCACTACCTTTGGAAGACTGAAGAATCTCCCTTGGAGTCAAGGAGTGACTCCTCTGCTTGGCAGGCACCAGAAACTCTAATCAACGGTCGCAAACTTTCCCGCTCCTGCTGGAGTCCGAAGTCCCTGCAGCCCCGGAAGTGGATTTCCTGACTTCTCAACAGCCATTGTGAGTCCCCAGGAGAGCTGAGGCGAGTGGACCCACGAGTAATGAGGAACAACAATACCCGTGTACCGTGCACTATTGTCAAGTGCAACCCCTTCACAACGTTCTACGAACTTGTGCATTGGACTACGTATGGCCCAAGCCTCTAGCAGGTTTTCCCTAAAAAATCAGAGGCCTAACTCATCCTGAGTGACCGTGGGCTCCTGTGAAGTGAATCCTCATGAGGCGTCTTCGCGATCCATTGCCCATTGGCTTGTGGGTCCCCTGAAGACTTTCTCATCGAACCAAAGGACTCCCCTGGTTGCTCCAGGCCTGCCCTCACTTACCCTTGCTGGGTGTGTCCCTCAGACTTTGCTGGTCTGCACCGCTGACTTTCTTCATTTTCCACGAGACTTGCTTTTGCCAAGGCTTGTTGGCTCCAATCCGGTTGCCGACACCTCAGTAAGCTGCAGACTTTAAGGCACACGCCGAATCCAGCTCCTGGTCATCCTCGACACCTCCTGGACCTCGTGGCTGAAGAGTCAAAACACCCTTGATCACCTGAAATCACCCGACTTCCGTGGGCATCCATCTTCCTGGCCCCTGGTGACTGGCAAGTGACTGTGAACACTGTCCCTTCTGCTTTCAGGTCTTCTTCATTTTGAATCCAGCCTTGGATTCCACCGGACACTTCTTCAGTCTTCACAAGCAGCGAAAATTCTTCGGCTTCCATTGAAAACGACAGCGCGACCCGACACCAAAGGACACCTATGCATCCGGCTTCCCTGGGTGAGGTAACTCGTGCACTCCGGTGCTCCAGTGGGTGTTGGCCCTCGAACTACCTACCTTGTTAAGTGACTTGCTTGTAGACTTCCTAGAAGTACTGTTGGAACCGGGGTAGCGTGGTGCAGAGCAGGTGGGCCAAACTCCGGTGGAAATGTGTAAAGCATCCACGCAGCACACACAGGCGACACACGAGGCACACTCCAAAAAGAGACGCTACACAAGTTTGTGTAAGAATAACTTTTGTATTGTCAAAACACAAGGTATTTTTAGTAATCTCTATACTGCGCCAACCGGTGCCAAGGCAATATTTACAGGGGGGAATTATATACATGGCAGGGCCAATCGGGCCCCTGCCGGAACCATTACGACATACAGATAGGATAAATGCACATGTGAGGAATAAAGGTCAAGTCCGTCAGCCTCAATCCTGCAATGAAACACATCAGGGCATAACATTAGACATAAACGATATGGATGACCCCTGAGGCAGGAACGCTGTAAGGGGACAACATTAGGCATCCACCTGTGGGCATAAACATAGCAGGCATGAGGCATTCTCATTAGGGTAAAACGCCAGGCAACATCACATTAGGCATTAGCAGATGCATGAGGCATTACTCTCGAGCCTGAACCTGTGGGCATAAACATTAGGCAGAGCTCCTGAGGCAGAACACTAACGCTGTAGCCTTAGGGAAAAGAGCCCCCTCGCATTAGGCATTAACCAAACAATGGTCAGGCGTGAATCGTGAGGCCGAACCCCAACAGCATAAATCCATGAGACCTAAGATCCGCAATGGGAACATTAGGGAAGCATTCGCATAAAAGCATGATTCAACAACTTATGACTACTGTCACCTTGGAACTGAAACATGAACAATACAGTAGGCATCAAACTATGAGCATGAGGTAGAATCCTCTCAGCATAGGGCATAACCCCAAAACCTCCTGGGAATACCGTTGGGCGACATCACATTAGGCACCATTAGGGGCAACAGACACATGGTGCATGGCATTAGGCATTATCACAGGTATAAATCACAACATGTAGTCCCTTGGGCCTAATCACATTAGTATAGTACACATTCGCCTGCAGCGTAAGCACGAGCGTAGACAGCATATCCTGCATTAGGCATAGAGCCTCCCCATGGGCTCAACACCAGTAGCAGTGGCCCAACCTAGTATTCAAAAATACCTGCCTAACATTACAACTGCCCACTGTCCAGCCGGGCAAGTTGTGAACAGTAAGGTTCAGTCTTGGTTAAGGTGGAGCCCCTCTCCAGGGCTCAGGTGTCCTCAGACTGGGCCACGCTGCGGTTGCCCGCTATTGCGCGGGGCAGCTGCGGAATCGACTGCACACGGGCACCGTAGGCAGGCACCGGCTGTGCCCCGACACACCCCCCCAACCACAAGACGACAGGGCCCCACTCACCGGGCTCCTCACTCTGTCCCCGCTCCTTGGGTGCGGCTGAAATCCCAGGCGGCGGCAAGCGCGGGGCTTCCCTTTCCCACACGGGAGCCCCGCCAGCTGCAGTGCCTTCCTGGCGGCTCTCCTCACTGGTGGCTACGACGTCGCTCCTCACCTGGGTCCCGCTCCTGGGGGCCCGGGGCTTAAACATGGAGCCGGCGGGCTCCGGCTGCACTTGGGGCTCTCCTCCGCCTCCGGAGAGCCCCCACCTTTTACGGAGCGAGGTCTCCGTCGATGTGGGGCTCAGTTAGCTCCGGTCTCTTCCTCTCACCACCGCGGGGCTCTCCCGGACTCACGGGAGTCCCACTCGGCAACGCTACCACTTCCTGCCTAGGCCCCGCCCACGCCAGGCAGTCTACACACCTTCCGGGTCGCCGCGGGCAGCGCGGCGGCTCTTTTCTTGCCGTTGGCCCCGGGCTGCGGCGGTGATATTAGCGGCTCTGAAGTGCGGGGTAGGCTCCCGCCACATAAGCATAAAAGACCCGCGGGGTAGGCTCCTGCCGGTTTTAAAAATTCAAAGGTGGCACACACGCGGGGTGGGCTCCCGCTACTTCCATAAGCATAAAGTGGGGTAGGCACCCGCTAAAGGCGGCATTCACGCAGGGTGGGCACCCGCTTAATTTTACAATGCGCAGAGCGTCGCCATTACGCGGGGTTGGCTCCCGCGGTGCTTCCAAATAAAACAGTTCTTCCTGACCACACAGCACTACTGGGCCACAAAGTATAGTGCTTAACAGGCGCTAGGCAGCCCCCCCCAAACTTCAGGGGCAGATGACAGTGCTCCTTTTCTCCTGGGCAATCAGTACCCAGCGCCGCCTCTGCAGTCGCTCTCTATAAATGCCCATAACATAACATAACATGAAAAACATTCCTTTTCAAGTATTGATCCTTTTATTCTTCATCTTTCTCCCACCCATCCTCTTGCAGGTCTTCTCTAAGCGCCAGGACACCTTTTTGGTAACAGTCGCGCTCTATAAATGCCCATAACATAGCAGGCAGGATAAAGTCAATTAAAATGTAGCGCCCACCACATATAGCGCTCACCTTATGCAGGGCGCGCAGTCAGGGTGCCACGAGGCGCTAGGGTGCAGGCAGGGAGCACAGGCCAGTCCAGTATAGTGCTCTTCTTGTCCAGACGCTAGGTAGCAGAGCAGCAGGCACTACTGGGCGAGATCAGCAGTCAGTGGGTACTCATCAGAACAGGGCTGTAGGTCCTAGGTACCATCATCCTCTGTAACGTGGAACTCCTCCTGATAAAGCAGCCTCCACTCCAGCAGCGGGGCTCTCACTAGTCTGTGGGCAGCAGAGGGGTTCAGATAAGCTCAGGGCCCAGCACACAGGCCCATGTGGCGGTACCCCCTGGGAGCAGGTCCCCTCTCGTTCAGGTCCACGTTCTGACTGAGCACATGGCACCCCAGCTCCACTTTTTATCTGCCCCTCACCCCACCTACCAGACAGTGCCAGAAGCTTCTAGAAGCATCTGGGGAAACTGGTTCTAACTGGTTCAGGGGGAGGTGTAGAGCACCCTGGGTGCCAGGCTTCCCTCCAAAAGCTGGGGTTGCTGGGAAATAACAACTAGACTGGTAACTCAGCTCAGTCAGGTGGCACAACCACACAGCCATGGCATCCATTTTAAAAGTGACGGCTGTAAATACTGAAAGTCAGTCTGCGCCCACCATTACACAGCACGAATTTTGGCATCTCACACCACACATGGCCTATACATTTCTCTACCATGGGGGAGATAAAGGTGCGTACACCAGCGCACAGCATTTAACATATGCATTTACATAACATGTGGTTTCCCATAAAAAGCGAAAAAATTCCAGGAACAAGGGCCTAGTCCAACAAGTACCCTTAAGCTTTTAAAATCCAACCACGACTTGCTCCATTGAAATCAATAGGGAACCACCGGCTGTGTTCTCACACTGCACACGTCTCCCGTGGGTCTTTTACTTACCTGCCTTGGGTGGATTAGTGAAGCCCCAGCGATTCTACAGGCCCTAGGCCTTGACCCCTTGCAAGTCGACATTCCTAAACCTCTTTTTTAGTATATGGTCTGGTACGCCCCTAGGCCCCAGCCATATTTGTGCTTAACTTATTGTGAAACGTTGATATTTGCATATGTTCCTGACTTCTAATCTCATAAAGAGATTAGTAGAGTGTGTCTAGTAATAAATACATATACATTTGATATATACAATTCAATTCAATTCAATTTATTAATTATATTTGATATATATATACCTGTGTGGTGTCCTTTCATTTGGTAATTCAAGAGATTATAAGGTAAAACAAGCTGCTTTACATTCCTCTGAGACTTAGACTGAAGGCTGCTCTCCACAGCTACCACTAGGACAGCTTTGTTTAAAAGGTTGTCTTAAACCTTTCTACCATAAGAGTCGAATTGGACTGGTGCAAGGTGGCCACAATAACTAGTGACTAGTGACCAGCATATGCCAGGCCAACTTCTCACAGGAAACCTATCAAACCTATACATTTTTGAAAACTAGACACCCAGGGGAATCCAGGATGTGGTGATTTGACTGCCTCCCACCAGGGTCTGTTACCCAGAATCCCTTGCAAACCTAAAAAATTGTCAAAAACCCCAAATTTTCCCCACATTTCTGTGGTGGAAAGTTCTGGAATCTGCGTGGATCCACAAATTTCCACCCACCTCGCGTTCCCCAAAGTCTTATGAGAAACATGGTACCTCATGGTGACTTGACTGCCTCCCACCAGGGTCTGTTACCCAGAATCCCTTGCAAACCTAAAAAATTGTCCAAAAAAATAAATTTTCCCCACATTTCTGTGGTGGAAAGTTCTGGAATCTGCGTGGATCCACACATATCCACCCACCCCGCGTTCCTCAAAGTCTTACGAGAAACATGGTACCTCACTTGTGTGGGTCGGCCTAGTGCCCGTGACAGGAAACGGCGCAAAACGCACCGTGGTCACACCTCTATTTCGCAGTGAAAAATTACCCTTTTTTGGCAAAATGCCTAGCTGTAGTTTTTGAACCCTAACTCTGCCGGCACCTAGGGAAACTTAGCAAACCTATACATTTTTGAAAACTAGACACCCAGGGGAATCCAGGATGGGATGACTTGACTACCTCCCACCAGGGTCTGTTACCCAGAATCCCTTGCAAACCTAAAACATTGTCAAAAATCCATATTTTCCCCACATTTCTGTGGTGGAAAGTTCTGGAATCTGCGTGGATCCACAAATTTCCGCCCACCCCGCGTTCCCCAATGTCTTATGAGAAAAATGGTACCTCACTTGTGTGGGTCGGCCTAGTGCCCGTAACAGGAAACGGCGCAAAACACAACGTGGACACACCTCAATTTTGCAGTGAAAAATGACCCTTTTTTGGCAAAGTGCCTAGCTGTAGTTTTTGAACCCTAACTCTGCCGGCACCTAGGGAAACCTAGCAACTCTATACATTTTTGAAAACTAGACACCCAGGGGAATCCAGGTTGGGGTGACTTGTCTGCCTCCCACCAGGGTCTGTTACCCAGAATCCCTTGCAAACCTAAAACATTGTAAAAAAAAACACATTTCCCCCACATTTCTGTGGTGGAAAGTCCTGGAAACTGCGTGGATCCACAAATTTCCAACCACCCCACGTTCCCCAAAGTCTTACGAGAAAAATGATACCTCACTTGTGTGGGTCGGCCTAGTGCCCGCGACAGGAAACGGTGCAAAACACAACGTGGTCACACCTCCATTTCGCAGTGAAAAATGACCCTTTTTTGACAAAGTGCCTAGCTGTAGTTTGTGAACACTAGCTCTTCCGGCACCTAGAGAAACCTACCAAACTCACACATATCTGAAAACTAGACACCCGGGGGCTTCCAGGGAGGTATGGCTTGCGTGGATCCCCCAACGTTTCCTTACCCAGAATCCCCTGCAAACCTCAATTTTATCTGAATAAATCACATTTTTCACACATTTTTGTGTGGGAAAGTTGTGGCATTACCAGGCTCCCACAAATTTCCCACCACCCTGCGTTCCCCCAAGTCTCTCGGTAAAAATGGTGCCTCACTTGTGTGGGAGGCTCAAGTACCCGCAACAGGCAATGGCCCAAAACGTAGTGAGGGAACATCAAAATTGCCTATCTCAAAACCACCTGGTTTTGCAAGGGGGGTCACCTGGGTTTTTGGCCCTGTGCTTGGCAGCCATCTAGGGACTCCTACCAAACCCGCGACAGGCAAGGGCCCAAAACATTTTTTGATAGGCAATGTTGATGTCGCCTCACTACGTTTTGGGCCCTATATTTCGGTCACATTCAGGGTGATCTTGTGGCAACGCCAAAGAATTATCAACAAAATGCAGCATCAGTAGCAAAAGTAAATACCGATCACGAGTCATAACTGCAGAAAATATGGCTGTTGCCATCAAGGGACTGGTAGACCAATATGAAGCCATGGTCGGCTTCCTTATCAAACCCATCAATAAAGTCAAACCCAAAAACTTCTTCATCTCTTCCAAATTTGTGGGAGTCCACCGAGTAGCTCTAGAGTGGGGCCTAAGTTTGTCACTGTTGTCCCTCAAAAACTGTTCAGCATACACATTAGTCTGCTCAACCATCTCACCCAAAAATACATCATCCATAAACAACTTAAAAAACTGTATAGGCAAAAAAATTTCACAATCCACTCTACACCCTGCATCACCACTAAAGGCAGGCAACACCGGCTGCACCATGTTTGGATCAACCCAGAGTCCAGCACATCCAGTAGGAAGCCTAGCAACCTCAGGCTGCAATCCAGATGCTTCTTGCACCATCAGCACAGCAGTATCCTCCTCTAAAACAGGCACTTCATTTGCACTGAGAGTAGCTTCATCTGCACTGAGAGTACCTTCATCATCTGATGATTCCATGTGGAGAGAAAACTCACTGCCTGAATCTTCCCCTCCCTCCTCTCCCTCAGACGCACTGTCAGTCTCATAATCCTGCACAGAGGAAGATTCAAGAAGCATACCAACCACCTGCTGACCAGTCATTCTACGGCTAGCCATACTGCTTACTAATAAAAGTAACTTGTCAAACAAGTCAACAACAACAAACACTTTGAAAAGTAAGTAATAAACAAAATGCACCTTTATCAGAAATACCTA
Source organism: Triturus cristatus (assembly GCF_964204655.1). Taxonomy (NCBI): domain Eukaryota; kingdom Metazoa; phylum Chordata; class Amphibia; order Caudata; family Salamandridae; genus Triturus; species Triturus cristatus. Next base: position 1,295,165,095 of record NC_140590.1, read on the forward strand.
TATACTCCAAAACGATACCACTCACTTGCCAGAAGCAGCTAAATTCACCACCATCAACTCTGCACAGACACAGTATGGATCAACAATATCCCACAAAAAAAGAAAGAGAAAAGAAAATTACCCATAAGACAATGCAAAACACATCGCAAAGAATTCCATGCACAAAACACTAACTAAATAAGCTGCCATTATGACACCACTTACAAAAAAATTCATCCACACATGACAAAAATACTCATTTGGAGAAAATACAACAACAATGTTTTTCTTACCAAGAAAATGCAACTGCGCAAAACTGCAGAACACCACTGTCGAAATCGCAAACAGGAATCAAAAGCTTTACACTAGAATGAAAAGGAGAATAAAATATTACAGTCACATATGCAAATAATGCACCAGTCCACACACAATCCACCAGCCAAGCTAAGGGGTAGGTGGGCCTAAGAGTATAAATAAAATATTCACCCCCATAAAAGGGGAGCAACCCTTGCCCTTGAGGCCACTCCCAAACACAAAAATAAAAACAAAAAGCGGTGTCTAGTGGCTTCTGCCCCCCTAGATGGCAGATGGGCCTAAAAACATACTGCTATTCTGCCACCCAAAGAGGGCAGAGATGACCACAATCATTCTCCCATAAAGGGGAGCGACCCTTGTCCAAGTGGCCGCTCCCCAACATAAAAAAAAACTAGTGGCCCTACAAAAAAACTAGTCAGCCGATCTGCCCCTCAGGTTGGCAGAAACGGCCAAATTTATGCTTACCAAATGGGAGCAACCCTTGCCCAAGGGGCCACGCCCCACAAAAAAATCCCTGGTGGTCTAGTGGGCCCAATTTTAAAAAAAAGCATGGCGATATGGCCCCCTGCGGGGCAGACACAGCCACAAATAATGACCCCAAAGGAGAGTGACCCTTGCCCAAGGGGCCACTTTCCACAAATAACTCCCTGGTGACCTAGTGGGCCCTACATTAAACATTTATTGGCAATGCAAATCGGTCTCACCTTTGGCACCTTATATGTACTTAGCTATGCAGCACATTAGCCTGCGCCCCCTGAAACATCTGCTGTTCTTTGACATGGAGGGAAAGCAAGCACCAAACTGCATGACACGCCAAGTATTGGAACACACGGGGAGAAATATTGCCTTTCTAATATTTTTTAATTTTTAATATAAAATCTGGGCCTTCGGTGGTCATATCACTGAAAATACAAGATTTTAAAAAAATATTATTGTCTATGGGTGCTCGTGGAAGACAATTTCTATGGACTGAAAACTAGAGAATGCTGAAGTGATTCTGCTACTTTACTGTCCTCTGCTGCATTTTTGTTTTAAAATAAAGAAAATCTGCCCCCCAGGGGCCATTCCCCACTACATCAAAGTTAAATGGCCAAAGGGCCGAATTTGATATTTAAAAAATGTCTGCCCCCCCGGGGGCAGACAAAGCAAGTAAATATTGCCCCCCAAAAGGGGGAGCGACCCTTGCCTAAAGGGCCGCTCCCCCCAAACTGTAAAACATGGTCCCTTTAAAAAAGATTTAAAAATCCCTGGCGTCTAGTGGGCATTCCTGCTGCACGATGTCTCTTTTAAGAAAATCCCCCCCCCCCAGTCCCAAACCTCACCTCTTAGTTCACCGACGCGCAGGAAGCAAATGGCTTCCTGCGCGTCGGTGATCCAAGGGAAACCTCAATGACATCAGCGCACCTCGCGCGCTGATGTCATTAATGAAGCGAGGTCTTCCCCTGCCTTCCCCAGGAAAACAACCCCGATCGGCCGCCCACGCAGCGCCAGCACTTCCCCCGTGGGTGGGTGTCATGACGAGCTGGGCTCGTCATGAGCACACGGCGACTGTGTGCCATGACGAGCCCAGCTCGTCAGGAGCGCCGAAGGGGTTAAGACTGCTTTCTTGGTTGCCATCACCTCTGCCAGACGGGTGAGTGCGCTCCAGGCTCTTTCTTCTAAGCCTCCTTTCCTCTCTGTCCATCCGGACAAGGTTGTTCTCAGGACTCGTCCTTCCTTTCTCCCTAAGGTCGTAACTGCCTTTCACATCGGCCAGTCTGTTACATTGCCCACCTTCTTTCTGCCTCCGCATCCCTCGAAAGAAGAAGAGAGGCTCCACCGTCTGGACCCAAAACGAGCGCTGTCCTTCTATCTGGACGGCAGGAAACAGTTCCGGGTGGACGACCAACTCTTTCTTGGCTACGTGGGCGCTAAGAAGGGACAGGCAGTGCACGAGCGAACCATCTCTTGGTGGGTTGTTTTGTGCATTAAGGCCTGTTATTCCTTGGCTAAGAAGGAACCTGCTGTGGGGCTGAGGGGAGTCCCTCTGCAGGACATTTGTCAGGCAGCAACGTGGGCCTCGCTGCACACGTTTGCCAAGCATTATTGCCTAGAAAGCCAAGTCCGGAGAGACGGCTTCTTTGGCCGTTCCGTTCTCCAGGACTTCCTGGTGTGATGTTGGTTCGCAGACCCACCACCGGGGTTGGTATTGCTGGGGTATCTATTCTAAGGTAAGGAATCTAACTAACGTGTTTCTTTCAGATAAGCAAGTTACTTACCTTCGGTAACAATATATCTGTAAGAAACATTCGTTAGTTAGATTCCTTACCGCCCCACCCATCCTCCCCGCTCTGCGAACTGACATCCAGAGTTAAGGTCCTCCCTTTCAGGGCCCTAGATTCTTGGCACCAGTGTCGGTTTCTTGCATGGCTCTGCGTTCCTGGCACGGAAAGCTATGTACAAGAACTGACGTCAGAGCGCGAGGGCGGTGTCTAAGTACTCTGACGACGTCATCCCGGCGATCACGCCGCCGCCGACGGACACGGAGCCGCAGACGATGCCTAGCGACGCGCAAGGGTATTGCGGTATTTCCAGATCCAGCCCGACGCCTGGGGATATTCTAAGGTAAGGAATCTAACTAACTAATGTTTCTTACAGATATATCGTTACCGAAGGTAAGTAACTTGTTCATTTAGGCATCAAAGGCCCCTCTTGGGGCTGGTATGACTCTTAATACCACATAGTGGTAAAAATAAAGTATAAAATGACATAAATATATGTGAAAAGTCACTTATAATGTTAGTTTGCCTGAGCAGGTCAGCACAGTGAGCACAAACGTAAGCAAGAGCCATGGCTGATCATCAAACCACAACACAGACATTGCAGTGACACACTCTGCATACTCACAAATGACAGCGACAACAAGTAGTTGTATCCCAGGACTGCAAGGTCATACCGACACACTGCACATTACTCAACCAACAACTCCTACATGTGCCCACAAAAGCAGGTGTCTGATAATGTAAACAAACACCCTGGATCATACATGTGTGTAGGTGTCATATTCAGGGGCACATACACATCAACACTTCAGCCAATGACAGGCCAATCACACTGTATGACTACTCAAATGCACACATTCTAATGTACCCATGTGACTATGATGCCAGACCTACGTAAGATGACTACACATCCACACTGCTGTGTACACATCAAGATAGATTCAACAGATATGACGGACCCTGTCCACCCCGCAAGTTGTCATGTGAATAGAATTCTCTGCTGTTGTGGTACAGAATCCAAATATGACGTGTACAAAATCGGAGACCTGACAATAGAATGATTACGATAAGAGTAGATCATCACAGACAACCATCATTGCACCCTCAAGCCTCTGACTCAAGAAGCACAAAAGTTGCTGTAACCTCTGGCAACCTCTGCAAAAGAAAATCAAGTATATGCCAATGTGAATGCGGCATACAGAGCATGTATCAGATGAACATATACACATACATTGCACTGCATCATTAGCAAGGGTAGCGACAAAGCTCACAACATGAGTAACAGTCTGTATTACATTAAATCTGTATAGGCATCAAAAGTGCAAAACATCAAGGCCATTGACCAGTCCAAATTTCAACTCCGCACATGTGTGAATGAAAACTTGCACATCAAATAGGTAACACAGTCTACTGCCATGGGAATCACCACAGGATAGGGGTTTCGAATGGGCAGTCTAGGCAACACTCAGGGAGAAATGGTGTGGGAAGGGGGACTTGGCTTCAACTTTGGGTTGAAGTTGAACTGGGAGGGGGCTGATTGTCGGGGCCAGTTGGAGGACTGGACCTGGGAGGGAGAGAACTGGCTGAGGTAGAGAGATCCGTGGATGTGGGAGCCTGAGGGCTGCTTGGACCGGGTGGAGTGGTGGCTGGGGGAGGTGGAGACATGTCCTGTGGAGGCTCAGTGGCTGATGGTGAATGTTGAGGGCTGAGTCTCAATTGTTTTGGGATCCGATATCCCACAAGTGTCTTGCCAGGAGTGAGAAGTGAGGTGGGCACAACAGCCTCATTCTTCCCAGAAAGTTGTAGCAGGTGCTGGTGGCTCTCCCCGTGGGGATTTGCTGAACATGGTTGTACACTGGGGGTGAGGTTGCCTTTTCCCCTGCATCCCCTGTTGTGGAGGTACACTCCCCACTTTGCTCTCTTGTCCATGCTTCACAGGGGTGTGAGTGGGAGTCGAAGTTTTGGGTGAAACTGCCTCCGGGATGTGTTTGGGCTTAGTTGTGGCAGGCACTAGGTTCACTGCAGACAGGGCAAGTGTTTTTGTGTCTTTGGGATCAGGTGTGGGGATGGGAGTGCCCTTGGATGGTGATTATTCGGAGGAAGGAATGTAACGTGAATGCATTTTTATTGCCTTATGTCCCTGAGTGTTCTGTGATGGGCTTTTGTCTTGCGGTCATGTGTGCTCTTTTTGTGCTGTGGTGATGGTTTAGGGTGGCTGGTACGCTTAGAGTGCTGCTGTTGTATGCTGTGTGTGGATGGCTGGGTGCCTGAGGGCTCTTATGTGTGTGTACTCTGGTCAGGTGGGGGCACCGTCAGGGTGGTTGCCGAATGAAACTCCCAGGTTTAACTACTCCATTTACTATCAGCGCATGCCACATTTATGCAATCATTAGCTGATGCATGGAAACATGCTTAGTTGATAGTCATGCTCCATGTTGCATTGACACAGCCAAATAGCTGGGCATGTGCCTACATGTAAACATCACATACAATTGTCTGTAGGCACACCTACGTGCCTGTAGGTAAAATAGCTACACATCCAAGCATGTTGTCTCAGTCATATTAGAAATATATTTCACGGGACACCACAGATACAAAGTCAAATATATCCTTTTGCAAGGGAAGTCACCTCCTGAAATCCACTATGTTGGGCATTGAAGCACAACTAAAGTTGTACATTGGTGTCAGCCGTGTAGATGTGCACAGCACACATCTCTAAATGCACACTAACACGATGCTCACTGCTGTTCACTGCCAGTTGATGTCTCTGACACTTACACTGCAGCATATGTCACAAGGACACATCTTTTTTGTTAATGAAGTGCAAATAAGACCCATGTAACAATGTAGTCACATAGACAATGCACAGTAGCATGAGAATGGGAATTTAATGCAAGCCCTTCATAGGTTGTGACATGTCACATACCAACATCTTCACAAGTGCCTGACAGGCCTTCATTGATCCAAGGCATGATAGTGTCTTCTGTAGATGAGTAAGTTAGTGGCCTCTTTTAGGACAGCTTATGTGTGACAATACCTAGGGTCTGGCATATGACATCCCTACGTTGTGCTGACTGAAGACATTAATGACACATCAATGTTCCAAAAATTCACTCACTGATTAAAAGCATTAGCCACAACTTCACCATGCACTGATGCACATGGACACCCCTCCACAATGCACACATACTGAGGACTGACACTGAGTAACATTTGCTCCTTATTAGCTATCAAATTACTGTACAACACCTCAGTCACATCACAATTTGCCATACCCACTGATCACATCCAACCATGTTAAGCCATAGTGCCAAAACAGTTTCATACTAGCCAGGTTCAGCTACATTGAATTTAAATCACAGAATCTAACCATCCTAGTCATGTTGCCATGTGCACAAATGGCAAATGCAAATCAGCCAATGCATCACTGCAATCATCACCATCTACTCCATCAGCACCTGTGTGCACTTGCTGTCGCTGTGGCAGGAAATTACATCTTGTGATGCCATGCTACTGATATTAGGTCAATATGTTTTGCAATGATGCTGTCATCTCTATCATTGTAAAAAATGACCCATGGGACAGGTGTGACCTCTACCAACTCACTGCTCCCTGAGTCCACATCTGTGCATGTCTCTAGCAACTTACACATCATCACACGAGCACACTATTGTTGTAGCCACACAGCACACACAAGCCTGACAAGTGTACTGGGCTAGACACTTCACACAATGAATTTTCCTGTGTAGTGAGGTCTCAGTTCAGACAATATTCACAAAATGTGAGATGGAAACATGGCAAGATGATTTGCTATGATAAGGTTCATGGATTTACCACATGAGAAACAAAATGTTGTGCAAATGCAGAACTTCTGCACTCAACACTGAGGCTACTTAGAAGCCATTGCATCGCACTAGAGACATCACAGAGGTCCGCACTTGCTCAGGGCTGGAATTCATTTAGTCACTCATACGCAAAGTCACACGTTGCACAATACTCACCCCCAACTTGCTGCTGTTGGACCCTCAAGCATCCAGCTCTGGCTGTGTCACTGCCAGGATGTGGGCCATTAGTGGTGTCATGCTCCTGCGCGCCAACCTGCCACTTCGAGGGACCAGCACCAGAGTCATCTCAGCGACGTTTTGGCTGAGGCGGCAGATGTCATCCCACCTCTTGTGGCAGTGTGTATGTCGTCAGTTTGAGACCCCCAGGGACAGCACCTTGCAGGCAAAGGCCCTTCATATGGCCTTACGCTGCTGGACCTTGAGCTGCAGGCATGGGAGACAAGAAGAGGAAGTTTTTATAACACTGTGTTGTGTTCCACTGTGTGACAGTACAGGAGCATGAAAATACACAGCACACTAATACATCAATGGAGAGCAGAGCCCATACACCATGTCACATAGTACACTTGGATCAACACATATCATTGCAATGTATACATCTATGATGATGGACACCCTACATGCCCATCTCATACACATGCAGAGTGCCAGCACAGAAACCAATGTGAAAATGGGCCTCATCTGTGATGTACTATGTGAGTGAGTATGACATACGATACACTGGAAATGATCTGTAGTGGTCTGGCTCCCTGTGTCTTACACTACACACCGCTTAATGTCCTTGACCATTGCATAGCTACACATGTCATGATGGTCACATTTAGGTCCCTGAGCTTACATTCTCACTCTCTTCTCACAAGGTGTATTCCTGTGTACTCCTCAGGCCTATGAAATCTCCTTAAGAAATAGGATGGTGGACAACACATATATTTTTCTAAGTCCTTTTAGTGATGGGTCCTTGTAACATTGTGCAGTTACTGGGCCGGCCAGATGGCTCTACACTGAGGATAAACATGGTCTATCACAGAAATCACATGCATGTACAATGGGAATGGTGAAACAGTGCATACACGTGCAAGACTTCACACAACATGGAATCAATAGAAGGATGACATTTCCACCTTACATTTAGCAGATGTGTCAGAGGTGATTTACCGCCAATAGTGATAGATCCAGGCATTGTACTCCTGTGCAGAATAGACACATCTCCATAGGGTGCAGAGTAGAGGTACAGCAGCAGTTGGTGATGAATGGCAGGCAGCAGTGTCTGAATGCAAGTGACATATGTGGCTCTCTCACAGAAATTTATAGGCCTCTAGGGTTGTTTCAGTGGTACTCTGCTGAGGCAATTGGTTAGCCTGGTTTGCATCTTTCAATTGTATCTCACTGCAAGGCTGATCTCAATCTTGACAGCTCTGACACTAACTACAGTCCTCCCGCGACTGATATCACCACAGGCACTCCCCTCTCGCCACTGATAATCTGAACCTCCCCTCACAAACTATCCCTCTATCCATCACTGACCCTTCTCCCCCTGCCCTTACCATCCCCATGTCCAACGTCATCGCCAATACAGCGGACACTGACCCCCCCTATTACCACTGCCCTCTCCCTCCCCGCTACCCCTCATCCACATGCACAACCTGTCTCCACCGCTAATCTCACTGACTATCCCCGAGACATTCCCATATCCAACGTCATCACCAATCCGGTGGACACTTACCTCCCTGTCACCACTGCCCTCTACCCTTCTGCTGTCCCACTTACACATGCACAACCTGTCTCCACTGCTAATCTCACTGACAATCCCTGTGACTCTGACTTCCTCCCGAGCATTGCTATACCTCCTCCTTGGACATTAGACCCACCACACCTCCTCCGAACACCTGATATGGTAGCATTACTAACCCGGCCCCCTGCGTGCAACCTCTCCTAATCCTACTGATTCCATCCAATCCCTGACCTCTGTTCTCTCTCCTTCCGTAGACCCAAGGCATTCTCGGCCTCTACCAAAAGCAATAAGCTTTTTCAGCTCTATAACCCAGCAACTGAACAGAATGGAGCTGAAAATCGACTCCCTAGCTGTCGATATCCTAAACTTACAAAAAGACCTTCACTACAGGGTCAAGACACCGGGCTCTCACTCCCCGGGTAGTGTTGCTCCTACCACCCTCAATGCCTCTCACATGGCCCCAACGGGCACCCCTCGGCCCTCCATTCCATTGGCGAGTCAGGCACTTCGATCCAACCATGATCGCCACCCCATTTCGGTACCGAATCCAGATGAGATCAACGACTCTTACCTCGCATTGAGCCAGAATACGGCTCCTTTCAATATCCCTGTTATTATTGGCACTAACAGAATCTCTAAAACTATTCACTCACCTAGACCTCCTGCTCAATACACCCCTATCCACTCAACACCCCCCATCATCGAGGCTCCCTGCCCTCTCTCTTGCATGCTACTCAACTGCAGATCAGCAGTACATCACTCCACAGACATTGCTGAAGCTCTTCTCGCTGAAGAAATAGACATCGCTTTCCTCACAGAATCCTGGCACAATGTCCACTCCACCCCCATTATTGACATTCTCACCCCTCCAGGTTACAACATCACCAGACAAGACAGGCCAATCAAAACTGGTGGCGGACTAGCCGTCATTCACAAAGCTGGAATACAGCTTACTAAACTTTTACCTGCAGAATACCTGTCGTTTGAATACCTGGGTGTCGAACTCACAGCCAAAGGCACCCCACTCACCAAATTTCACACCATCTAGCATCCTCCTGGGGAGCGTGCCCTCTTCACCGAAGAACTAACAGACCTAATAACACGCTTCTCCCTGACAGACATGAAAGACGTGTTCCTGGGTGACGTCAATATCCACTGGAACGACCCAGAAGACCCCACAGTCCAAAACCTTTCCAACCTACTTGAAATATCCAACCTCAAACAACTCTGCAATGAACCAACTTACATCAAAGGTGCAACGCTGGATGCGATCATTACCAAAAATGAACTGGTCTCTCTGAGAGCGATTTCTCCCATTGACTGGACCGACCACCACCTTATTCTGTTCAACATTGACGCATTTGTCAGCCACCAACCTATTTGTTCTGACAAACCTAAGCACTGGATCAGAAACATCAAAGCGGTCCCTATAACCGAACTTGAATCCAGGATTCATGCCCATCTAGAACTCCAACCCTCCACCTGGACGGCCGATGACCTCACTACACACTTTAATTAATCAATAACTGAGGTTTTAGACCAAGTAGCGCCACTCAAACTCAAACAAATGAGGCAAATCAAATCTAAACCCTGGTTCAACATGGATCTTAATACCGAAAGGCGTCAACTCAGACAAGCGGAAAGGACTTGGAAACTAAACCCCTCGACCTTGCACCTAGGCAACTTAGATCTGCTCAGCTGGCATACAAAAAACACATTTTTAGGGAAAAAGCATCTTTCTTCTGCAGCCAACTAGATCAGGCGAAAAACAGACCGAGAGGACTCTTCGACATTGTCAAAAGCCAAACAAACTGCACTTCCTCTCACGAAATCAAAGCCACCAATGATCAATGTGAAGAAATAGCCACCTCCTTCATCCAAACCTCTAATTCCCCCTTCCCTTCCCTCTCTACCGACCCCCCTTTAACCACCCTTGACTAATCAGAAAGAGTTCTTACCAAGGACAGTCAGGTCTGCCTCCAACTAAAAAACAATGCGCATTGGTCCGACTTCGAGCGAATGTCGGGCAACGAGGTCTTCAATATAATTGCAAGCCTAAAACCTTCTTCCCACACTATGGGCCCCCTCCCTTTCACAATGGCAAAAAAACTCAACCATACCATTGCCTCTTTCTGGACAAAAATCATCAACTCCTCTCTCATTTCAGGCTGTGTCCCAGATTCCCTTCAACTAGGGCAAATCACACCCATACTCATGAAACCAGGGCCCGACCCTAACAACCTCAACAACCTCAGACCGATCTCCAACCTCGCGTTCCTAGCAAAAGCATTGGAGAAATGCATTCTCCACCAACTCAACAAACACATTGAGGAGTTCAACCTCCTCGACTCCTTTCAATCAGGATTCAGGAAAGGCTTTGGCACCGAAACAGCTATGCTCAACATCTCTGACGATATCCACAGTGCCTTAGACGAAGGTGAAGCTTGCCTCGTCATCCTTATAGACTTATCAGCTGCATTCGACACAGTCAACCATCCAGCTCTTCTGGAGACCTTGAGGAGGCACTCTGGCATTAACAGCACAGTACTAAAATGGTTCACTTCCTTCCTTCAGCACCGCTCACAACATATCAAAATCAACTCCTGTCTCTCGAAGCCAACTAAAGTCACACTTGAGGTCCCACAAGGTTCAATCCTCTCTACTTCCCTCTGCAATCTCTTCATGGAGCCCCTCACAATCATCCTGAAAAAAGCGGGAGTGAATTACCACCTATACGCACCCAAATCTATTACAAAATCAATTCACCCAGCGACATCCATCACCTAAATCCAAACTTGGTTCAACGCTAACCACTTAAAGCGCAACCTGGATAAAACGAAGTTAATACTATTCTCTCCAAAAAGTAAGCACCGACCAACTCAAGAGTGGCTCAAGAAGCTGGATGCCCTAAACTGCCTCCTCGTCCTATCCAACTCAATTAAGTCTCTAGGCATTACCCTCGACAATAACTTATCAATGGAGGCCCACATCAAAAACTCTGCAAAAGGTGCGCTTTTCTCTCTAAAACACCTCAAGAAATTGAAATCTTTCCTTCCCCAAGATGATCTCATGACAATAGTTCAATCCCTAGTTCTCTCTAAAATTGACTACGGGAACGCAATCCTAACGGGGACTGCAAAAGCTCACCTAGCCCTGCTAAGGGCAGGGCTGAGCATGGCAGCTCGACTCATATCTGGGGTAAAAAGATTTGAACACATCAAACCTACCCTCAACTCTCTCAACAGACTTCCCATGGAAGGCATATGTATTTTCAAGCTGGCCTGCATCACACACAAAACTCTTCACTCTACGTCCCCCAACTACCTAAACAACACACTGGTAAAAGCAGGAAAATCCAGAACTCTGAGAAGCTCAAACTCACTCCTTCTTATCCCTCCGAAACTGAAAAAGAAAACCACTCAGCGCCGATCCTTTTCTGGCAATGCTCCTAGGATGTGGAATGCTCTACCTAGAGACCTCAGATGCAACCCCTCCTTCTTCTGTTTCAAAAGGGACCTGAAACTCCATCTCCTCAACAAATACTTTCCCGACCAACGTCAACGAACCTAGACTTCAATATCCGAGTTGACTCCTCCCTCACCTGACATTCAAGGACAGATGGTGACCGGATTATGTTAGCCACCTTCATTTGCTTTTTACTCTCCCTCTCCTGCACTGTTTACCTTATTTTTATGTTGTACTTATATCTCTGTTTGCTTCCTTACCACCTGCCTACTATGTAATGCAATTTTTCTTCTGTCCCTACGGTGTGTTTGTAAAGCGCTCTGATATCCACGGGTCAAGCAAGCGCTATATAAAACTTTTTAAATAAAATAAATAAATGAATAAATAAGTATCCAATGCCTGTGGCTGCAGTGGCGGAGCAAGCCTACCGTGAGTTTTAAAAGTGTATTGCACTACTGTGATGGCGGTTCCCATTGGCTGCAATGACATTGGCATAGGCGGTGTCACACCGCGGGGCCAGGTGGTCTCTACCGCAATCCGGCATCTTTCAATTGTAACCAATGACCGTGACCGCAGTGGCAGAGCACGCCTACTGCCAGTTTCAAGATTGTATTGTACTACCGTGATGGCGGTTCCCATTGGCTATGAATATAGGAGACAGAGAAACTCTGTCCCACGTCACAAGGCACAGCTACGTGCCCGAAGTTTTTTCAACTATTTAAAGATTATTAAAATGTTACTCCAAAATTAAAAAATTTACTCAATAGTTATAGTATTTTGAACACAATACAAATAGTATTTTGAGTGACTTGATCTTTATACATTCATACTAAATGTCCAACTTTAATTCAGTTGGATAGTTGTACCCCTAACATCAAATGCTAGTGCATTAGTAACTAAAAATAAGCTTGAAGAATCCTGGTAAATGAAAATAAGCTTAAAAACCCAAATGCATTTCGGGTTAAGAAACCCTTCTTCAGGGGAAAAGAACATTCAATCTGTATAATACAGTGATTCGAAAATATTTTTCTGACTGTTTTCCTAAAGCCTCCTGCAGGAACAAAACCAAAGGATTACATGTGAACCATGTTTGTCACACAGCAAGTACATAACCAACAACCTATTTTATCTGTGTGCGCAATAATCATGGTGCTGTGTGTATAGCCATCGACATCTAAAAAGTAAATGCAAACCGACCTCTGAATCGTGCATACTACAATCTGCCAATATCTCACCACTAATCCACACCTCATGTGTAAACCAATAAACGTTACAAAACAGCGTCATCAAGATATATTCCATGATTTGGTGTAGACAAACTAAAAAACGTGCCTAATACCTTGGCTTCTCAGTGTGGAAGACCCACACTGTACTGCATTCGCCGTGAATGATGGCGTGCTCAATGATTGACGATAAACTGTGTTAAAAGGAGAAAGCTATGTGAGCTTACTAGAAAAGTGTAAAAAGTGCCAATAGGTGCAACCAAATGTATCTGCTTACCCTTTTGGTTCGCACTGTAATACCCTGTAAGCTCTATGAGAGAATGCATAAGTGCGTTTGAACACAGCGTGCACATGTTCACAAGTATTCAAATGCTGTTGGCTATGTGAAAAATTTCTAAGCCTTGGTGCCGGTATTCTTACCTCACGGTTATTCTATGGTCGATGACCCCGCATGTATCTGAAAAACAATATTAAAGCTCCCGTTAATCTCCAAGATGTTCTAATTGAAAATGTCTCTCGGATGCGTGTAACTCACCAGTTCTTCGCCCGATAAACGTCCATCACTTCCTGAAAGTACACGTAATGACCTCATGGCGTCACGTTGTATTTGTACGCCTCTCGTCTACCGTGGGAAACAACCCCGGAAGGTTTAGTTGACAGATTGTCAAACTTTATTAATAAAGAGTTCTCGGCGAACATAGCCAATTTCTCACTAGTGTGTGTGTATGTAATGTATGATGTAACGGAAAAGTGAAAAAATGCCAACCAGAGTCTGCAAGATGCTGCATTATGCCTCACAGAATATGATAATTCAAAGTGAAAAAGCGGAAAAGAAGTCAATGTGCTAACTGTGCAATGCGTGTGAGTACTTCGTAACATAGGATACAAAATGAATAAAGTAGAGTAAGATCAAAGTAGTGACTATCCAATTGTCTGTAGTTACGTTATACATACAGATGTCTTAATTCAGTCCAAATCCCATGTGTGGTGTGCAAAGAATGTTTCTCCTTGTGACGGTCAATGTTGTCTATGCAGCGATGGTTACTGCGGACACAGATTTACAATCTTGGTAAGATTACATGTGTGTAAGGACAGAACTCCTAATTATAGAAAACAGGACATTTCACAATGATCATTTAAACCCTTAGGGATTAAAGTTCCCAAGTTTTTTATCCAAAATGTTTCTCTCTGAGCTAGTACAGTTTGTGATTCAAGCCCTGGTCTATAAGAGATTTTCTCCAATATTGCGAATTTTAATTGGGAGATTGTGTGATGTGTATTGATCCAGTGTGCCGCTAGGCTCGAGTTTAGGTTTTTAGTGCGAATCATGCTTTTATGTTCCACTATTCTTACTTTAATTTTTCTAGCTCTTCTGCCTACGTACATGAGTCCGCATGAGCATTGTATGGTGTAGGTTACTCCATTTGTGTTGCAATTGGATGAGTGTTTCAACTGGATCTTTTTTCCTGTAAGTGGCTGGCTGAAGGTATTCCCTGTTAAGACGTTGCCACATTGCCGCAATTGCAACATTTCGACATTCCTTTGAATGTTTGGGATGTGTTAGTTGAAGGCGTTTTGAGTATTTCTTTCATATTTCTGGATCTTGTATGAGCGAATAGTGGTTTATTCGGAAAAAACGTTTTGAAATCTGTCTCCTGCTCAATGATCTCCCATCTTTTCAAAATTGTCTTTTTTGTATGAGTCGATTGTTGTGAATATTTTAAAACAAAAACTTCCCTTTTGTTACTTGTTTTTGGACTGCTTGACAGAAGCTCATGTCGTTGTTTAGCATTCACCGAATGGTGTGCAGATTGTAAGATGTCCTGGGGATATCCTCTTTGAGTGTATCTGATTAATTGTTCTCTAATCTGTAGATTGGCTTGTTGCTCATCTGATGAGATTCTTTTGATTCTTGTGAACTAAGATACTGGAAAGTGTTTTTTTAAGGCTGGGGGATGAAAGCTTTCATAGTGAAGTGCATTGTTCTTATCCGTGGGTTTTATATAAACAGTTGTTTCTAACCCATTGCTTGTGTTTTGAATTAATATGTCCAAAAAATTGATCTTGTATTTCTGAATATTGAAAGTAAATTGAATCCGAGGGTTTTGTGCATTAAGTACTTGAATACACTCTTCAAGTTCCTCACGGTTGCCTTTCCAGATCACAAGAATGTCGTTGATAAACCTCATGTATGTCACCATGTTCTTCTGCCACTGTTCATTATGAAGAATAAACACATTTTCAAAATATGACATAAAAGTATCTGCATACGGTGGGGCTCCCGGAAAGCCCATGGTTGTTCCTGTACGTTGCAGGTAATATTTTCCTTCCCACGAAAAGTAGCTATGGTATAGTGAAAACTCCAATAGTTGTAGCAAAAAGACGCCATTGACATCATCCCGTGGGTTGTTTAACAATCTCCATTCTATCGCCTCCAAGGCTCCTCCGTCGGGAATTGATGTGTATGATGCCACTACGTCAATAGTGCACAACCATATTGTTAAATCTTCAAAGAAACTGCAACTCCAGTAAGGTAAGATAAACTCTTTATTCTCTGACCATCCGCTCTCACAGCAGTGATAACATCTGCATGAACATTCTAAGATAAACTCCCCAGGATCATACCATACACGTAACAAGGAGGGGGAGGATGGAACATACCAACTCAAGATAAGTATACTAAGATTGTAACACATCTCCCCCTGAAGGGAATACAACAAAACATTAAATCACGAAGTGTTTACAACTCTGTCTTTGCTCCATGTTTGTCCATTTTCCAAACGAACTACGCTTCTACTTGTGTTTTCCACCCTTTGAGGTACACCATATTTGCTCATTCCTGGTTGCACTTTGCCAGGTTTTTTGACCCACACAGGAGAGTTAGGTTTTACCTCCACCTCTTTTGCTCCATGTTTTCCATCATACCATGACTTGTATTTCTGTTGATGAGCCTCCACTCTTTCCTCCATTCGACTTAAGTCTGGTACCACTCTTTTTCCCCCACCCAACCACCTCGGATTCATTTTGGTGCTGGGTTCCCTTCCTCTGAGAAACACAAAAGGAGATATCCCTGTGACCACATTGGGCGTGGTGTGATATGCCCAAATGGACTCTCTCAATGCTTCCTCCACATTCAACCCGTTGGTGATGGCTAGCTGTATGTGTTCCTTGATCATGCGATTCACCCTTTCTACCAGTCCGTTGGCTTTGGGACAATAGAGAGCAGTCCTTTCATGCTTTATATTGTGTTCTTCCAAGAACTCTTTCATTGTCTCAGAGACGAACAGCACTCCAGGGTGGCTGGGATGCCTTCATATATAAAAACGTTCTTAAGGAATGTGATAAGATTATTCGTTGTGGTGGACGCTGTGAACTTAAAGTTTACCCAATAGGAAGTGTAATCCACCAGAACAAACATAAATCTCTTCTGTGGCCCCAGGATTTCCATGGGACCCACTATGTCAATGGCCAGTTTAGTCCACGGAATCATTGGCACATTGACTGGAGCCAATGGAGCTCTGTGAATGACTTTGCTCTTGTCGCTTCTTGCACAGCTGACACACTCTTTTACCTTGTGTTCCACCTCGGAATCCATTCTAGGAAACCAAAAACAGCTCCGCACTTTATTCTTGGTGTCCTTCATGGGCCAGGTCTATAATCTTGTTCCTCAATCCTTCGGGTGGAACGATTTTGTCCCCTCTGTGCATGCGACCTGCTATGAACGAGAGTTCGAATCTCACTTCCCAGAAGTCTTTAACTTGGTCGGGAACTTCTGAAATCTTCTCTGGCCACCCTTTAACAATGAGGTCTTTCAACATAACCATGGCCCTATCTTCCTTCATGCCCTTGTCCCATTCTGCATCCGTTAATGAGGTTATATGCACTGCACAAATGGGTACATCTAGTACTTCCTCACTCTGATTACTATCGAGAGGTAACCTTGACAGGCAATCTGCAATGACATTTTCTGGCCCTGGTAAGTACTCAATTTTGAAACAAAAGTTTTCTAACCCTAAAACCCACTTACTTATCCTCGGGGACATGTTTTGTGCATGTTTAGGCGAAAACATAAAAGTTAGGGGTTTGTGGTCCGTGTGAATAGTAAACTTAGTTCCCCGCAAAAAAAATGTAAAATGGTGTACCGTCCAAAAGCACGCCAACGCCTCCCTTTCAATGACTGAGTAGTTGCGTTCCGGCTCACTCAAGGTGCGGGATGCAAATGCTATTACTCTTTCTTCCCCTTCACCTTTTTGGGATAACATAGCCCCAATCCCTTGTTTGATGCATCAGTGGTTAAAATGGTTCTCCTATTGGGATCAAAGGATCCCAATGCTGGTGAGTCCAAGATGCGTTGTTTAATCACTTCAACCATTTGACTGTGTTCTTTCTCACATACAAATGCAGTGTTCTTCTTCAGAAGATCACGTAAGCCCACACACAAATTAGCAAAGTTCCTGACAAATTTAGACATGTACTCCACCAAACCCAGGAATGATTTTAGCTCCTCCTTATTCGTTGGATGTGGGGCATCCCTGACGGCCTGAATTAAGCTGTGCTTGGGTCTAAACCCATCTTTGGTGATAGTGTGCCCCAAATAGTCAACTGACGTGACCTTAATTTTACACTTGGCTAGCTGTACCGTTAATCCTGCCTCAGATAGTCTGCGACACACTGCATGGAGGATGGCGTCATGTTCTTCCTCTGTCTCTCCATACATTAGTATGTCGTCTTGGAAACAGAGAGTGTTCTTAACACCCTTAAGCACCTGCTGCATTATTTTCTGAAAGACTGAGGCCGCTGAGGCGAGTCCAAACGGCATCCGTACAAACATAAACGCCCCGAAAGGCGACGTGAATGCTGTCAACGGTCTCGACTCAGGATGCAGCTCCACCTGATGGTATGCCCTGGACAGATCGATTACTGAAAAAAAACAGGCCTTGCCCATGGTACTTATCATCTCGTTTATATTGGGGAGAGGATATCTCTCCACCCAAATGTTTTCATTCAAGGAGCAAAGTTCCACACATAAGCGAATGTGTGGACCCTTAGATGCCAAAACTAAGGGCGCAAGCCACTCTGTAGCCTCAATAGGTTGTATGACACCTATTTCACACAGTTTATCTAGCTCCATCTTGAGTGTCTCTCTAAGGTGGAAAGGTACTGACCGTGTCTTGTGAACCACCGGTTTGGCACCATGTCTCATTTTAATTTCGTGCTAGAAATCCCGTAACTTGCCTAGCTCCTCATTGAAAAGTTTTGGGAACGTAACCTGTAGCTCTTCCTCGTTACTGGCTCTGTCAACCATAATCACTTGATTCTCTTTGTTGGGATCTAATATGATACCCAGCTCTCTTTGATGTTGCCACCCAAGAAGATTGGCACCATGCTCTACAATGTATACATTTCCCCTTGTGGTCCTTCCTCCGAACTCTATATGACTGTACAACATGCCCACCAGGGGAATGGGATCTCTCGTGTACCCTTCAGGTGTAATATCAGGAGACTCTAATCCCTCTCTGGACCCACCCAGTGACTCCTCAAAATCGTGCACATTTACCAATGTGAAAGGAGAACATGAATCTGCAAAAACTTCAAGAGGTCTGTTATTGAACAATACAATACATTTGGGATAATTCTGTTTCCACCCGCAGCGGTACTTCTCATTTGGAAAATATATTTAGCATGAGATTCCTCACCAGTATTAACCACGCTAATGGTGTTGCTTATCCCTTCTCTGCACACCCTTGCTAGATGCCCTCTCCTATTGCATTTTTTACATAAAACACTTCTAGCTGTACAATTCGGGCTATTCGCAAGATGGTTACTGCTACCACATCTATAACATTTTAAATTATGCATTTCTTTGTTAGTTTTAGGGACTTGAGCCTCCTTTGTGCTCCATTTGTCTGCTAACTTAAACACATCCTTACTCTGCTCCTCCACCTGTACTGATGCCACTACATCATCTCTAACTTTCATTTCTTTTACACATTTCGCAGTATGTTCAATGGATTGAGCAATCGCCACTGCATCCTTCAAGGTGGGATTTTTTGCCAAAAGTTTTTCTTGTACCCTGCTATTGTTTGTGCATCTTACTAATTGGTCACGTATGAGTGAGTCATTTAGGTCCCCAAACTCACATAGCTGAGTAAGACCCCTTAGAGCTGCAATGTAGTTACTGATCGATTCACACTTCCCTTGTACTCTGCTGAAAAACTTATGTCTCTCCAACACCACGTTAATCTTATCTCCAAAGTGTGTCTCCAGTTTCAACAATGTAACATCAAACGCATCATATCCATCCTCATCCTCCAATTCAGGTTCAGGAAGGGTCTCGTATACTTTGCGCCCATGGACGCCCAAATTATGCAGAAGAATGTGCTGTTTCCGTAAGGCTGAAAACTTTTCACCACCCATGGCAATTAAATACTATTCAAAAAGTTTGGCCCAATCTTTCCAGTGAATTTCTGGATCCCCACAGTCATTTAAAAAGGACGGGAGTTGACTCATGCCTGGCATGCCCATGGTAAAAGCGTGTATTAGGATATAAACAGACAGGAACTCCCAGCTGAAAACACTGCAGGGGCGCAGACTTAAAGATTGCTCAGGCTGTTCCTGATAGTCCTTGACGTGGGGTCCACAAGATCCACTAGACCCTCTTCCCCCACGAGTTCTCAAAATGCCCAGGGTCCCCCCCACCCAACAAGGACTACTTATCTGCCCCCAATCCTGTCAAGTCCCCCACCTGAAGTGACCAAATGTCACCACCCTGTCGAGTGAACTCCCTTCATTGACTCACAGCTGAGATGCAGGTGATTTTTTGAGATGTCCAAACGATCTTTGACCAGGATGGTAACTTCACTGGAACGCCACCGCACACGAAGTAAACATTTCCTTAAAAACAAAAGGAACGGCCCACAGGCGGCTGAAGCGCCAGACGAAGGCTGCACTGGAACTTCCCGCGTAGCGGAATGGCCCTCAGTAGCTGGCGCGCCAGCTCCTCTGAGAGGAAATTGCCTCACAGGACGTCCGCCTCATCCGGAATGCCAGCCACTGCAGAGAACACCTCCGTGACACGCCTTCTCCTCCAGCTCTCCGCTACACGGGAACACTTTTCTCCACACAACTTTGCACACACCATCCGTGGGTCCTGATTACTGCAATTGGACACAAACTGGGACCTGGCACCGGCAATCTGGCACAAGCACGACTTCTACCAGGATCACCACTTTTCCAAAGGCTGCCGTCGGAACCTGGGAGGATCCGACTATACTCTCAAGCGTCAGCTGAATCGTAGACTCCCAGCCACTGGTCACACCAACAGATTGTGCCCTCAGAGTGTCCTTGGGTCTACTGCTTCACCACAGATCCAGTCAGCGCTTGCCTTTCCAACAGCAGCACAGCACCTGCACGATACGTGTAAACTAAGTCGGTTCAGCAGTATTCCCTTGACGTGGTGCTATAATTTTCTCTGCCCCGAACACCCGTGGCACAGCACCCGCAGATGCGTTAACTGAGTCTGACAAAGCTTGGTTCCACAATACGACTTCTGCCCACAGAGAATAAACAGAGGGGAGATGGTCAGCGGCCCCCTTCACAGTTCGTCGCCAGTGTTAAATCTTCAAAGAAACTGCAACTCCAGTAAGGTAAGATAAACTCTTTATTCTCTGACCATCCGCTCTCACAGCAGTGATAACACCTGCATGAACATTCTAAGATAAACTCCCCAGGATCATACCATACACGTAACAAGGAGGGGGAGGATGGAACATACCAACTCAAGATAAGTATACTAAGATTGTAACACATATGTTCTTATTGAATTCAGAGCGTATAGCTTCTAGTTTGTTAAGACAATCAGTAGTGTCTTTGACGTAAGATTCCCACTTTTGCTGCAATGGCATTGTCATGGGAGGTGCCGCACTGCGGGGGCCAGGTGGTCTCTACCACTATTTAGCATCTTTCAATTGTATCCAATGGCTGTGACCGCAGTGGTGGAGCATGCCTATCGCGAGTTTCAAAATTGTATTGCACTACCGCGATGGCGGTTCCCATTGGCCGCAATAACATTGGCATAGGCGCTGTCAAACCACAGGGGCAAGGTGGTCTCTACCACAATCCGGCATATTTTAATTGTATCCAGTGACCGGGACAGCAGTGGCGGAGCATGCCTACCGCACCTATGGACACATTGTGCTATAGCATTGTCACTTGCCAAATTTCATCACTGATCACCATAAATGTACACTATATTGTTGCACCTGGTTGTAAAGTGAAATGAGAGTGTGACATTTAACTCAATGATACCCACACATGTCATGTCAGTACACATGAGTACATGCATTGGTATGTACTTACTCACATGTCAAATTTGATATTTGTGTGGATATATACAGAATTGAGGTGTAATGGAGTCTAAGTTTTGTGACCATTGCTAATGTGTGAAATGGCAACTCATCCCACAGTCATGATGGACTGACCACATAATCTGCCTATATCACTGTATACAGTGCTGTATTTATCTTGATAGTTGTCCAGCTTACACTCACTGTGCTCATTGTGTAATAATGTTGTGCTTAGTGAGACTAAAGCAAGAATGTTGTGCAGGGACAGCAACTACATACAACTCAGCAGTGTTGCTGTTTGACACATGTGATGTGTCAGCTACACCCAGGGCTGATGACACAAGATGTAGGAGTATACCATTTACAATTCACCTAGTCTGATTCTGATTTGGTAGTAGTTAGTATGTACATCCTGACCACATGAATGACTACATGAGATCATGGTGTGTGTGCATGTGATTAAGCTGTTGTTACAGTCCTGTCAATGTTGGTGCTGGGTTAGTCATTATGTAAGATGTTTGCCACATCTCATCTGTGAATCAAATTTACATATGTCCTCTTTCAGAATACGTAGGAGACGACCAAATGTGCATCGGCCTTTCCCAGTGCTGGGGAACATGAAGGATAAGGACATCATAAGGAAATTCCGTCTGAATCACCTTAACCTTCAAGAGCTATGTGCTCAGTTGGAGCCCCATTTGAGGCCGCACAGAACCTGTCCGACAGCTTTGACACCAAAAGTAAAGGTGATGGCTGCACTGCATTTCTTTGCGACTGGTTAGTTTCAGTACACGGTGTCCATCAACTTATTTTCTGCATGGTGCTGCGTGATGTCCTGTCCGCATTGTTCACCTACAAGGACCGCTACATCCACTTTCCAAGGAGATATGAATGGGCAGATGTGAAGGGTGAATTTTATAACCTTGGACACATACCTAATGTGGTTAGAGCCATTGACTGCACACACGTTGGCCTAGTTCAACCACAGGCATGTGAGCACAACTACCGTAACAGGGAGCATTACCATTTCATTAATATGCAAGTGGTATGCCAAGCAGATATGATTATCTCCCATGTATGTGCCAAATTTCCGGGTCCTGCACATGACTCTTACATACTGCGTAACAGCATCATCCCACAATTGATGGAAAATATGCATCCGGAGCGTACGTGGCTCGTCGGTGGGTACGCTGAGTCAAGTAGTGTGCTGCATGTGTGACATGCTGTTCTCGTCAACTGTTTGTATTGCAAACTTGGTCTGTGTGTCTCACACCTAGGTGACTCTGTGTATCCCAACCGGCCTTGGTTGCTGAGCCCTCTGAGGAATCCAAGGACCCCAGGGGAAGTTCGTTACAAAGATGCACATGGGAGGACACGTTGTGTAGTGGAGCGTGCTTTTGGGCTTCTGAAGGCTAGATTTCGGTGTCCGGACAAGAGCGGTGGTGCACTACTCTATTCCCCCCAAAAGGTGTGTCAGATCATAGTTGCATGCTGCATGCTACACAACCTGGCCTTGCGCAAAGAGATCCCCCTGATCCAGGACGATGGCAGCAGATGCCCCCCGCTGCAAACCTACACATGCCCAGTGACGATGATAGTGGAGAGGAGGAAGGTGTTGACCTGCGTCAACAGCGCATCGACAACTACTTCCCTTGAGTGTAAGTAACAGTGAACAACAATGACATTGTCTGTTGGCTTTGCTGTTAGTGGCAAAGCATAGATGAAGTGTTTAGATGCTGGCTGTTGTTGGCTCACTGCTAATGGCTGATGTGTGTGCCACGGTGTATTTTTTTCAACTTACCTCATGTCTATGTTGATGGTGTTGGTCATTGTTATGTGTGATGAGTCTTGTACGGTGTTGACTAGTGGTGTGTTTTTGCTGTAATGGCATCACCTGACAACTCAATGTCATCCTCTTGTGTCTTTCTAGGTTCCTTCGCCACATCAATGCCTCGTCACAGTCAGAGCTTGTGGTACATTGGAATCAGAGTTGACATTGTACATACTGTGATAAACATGGAACTGATAGAAAGGCATAGGTGTGTAAATAGTGTTTATTTTCAATTAGATTGGGTTAAAATTAAAGTGGATGTAAGGAAATTTGTGCATAGTGTGTGTATGAGTTGTCAGTGATGTTAAATGAGACCAATAGTGTAGTCCCCACATTAATGGAATCACACCATCCAACAAACTCCTGACATCAACATTGCAATGTGGGATTGGATAATCGTAGTATTGCAATGGAGACACTGTTCCTGAAGAGACGAAGGGGGAAATGAAACGAAAAAGTCTAGGCTAGTATTAGGCCCAACAACCTAAGGATAGGGGAGGGCATTCCTTAGTTTCTCATGTTGCCCTCACACACCCCGAAGGATGTCATGCTTCATCATTGGGCGTTTGCTCCTCGTCGGGCCGGCGCTGCAATGCCCTACGGGTCCCCCGAAGGGTCGCTTTAGCGGAGATCTTTTTGAGAAAACGCCGTTTGGTGCATGCGGGTGTGTGGTTTGGGTCCTAACAAAAAAAGAAGAACTATGTGGTGGTGGAGTGTAATAGTGAAGTGGTATCCTAAAAATGTCTAAGGGTTACTAGGATAAAGTTTAATGTGAAGAGCACCCTTGACATAATAAAAGACCCGTAGGTCGGTTGTTACCTTTTTGAAATTAATGTATCAATGGGTAACAATGTGTGTGGTCAAGCGGTCGACATGTTTCGCGCCCCAATGGTCCGAAACAAAGGATCCCTGGCGCTTCTTCAGGACCAAAAAAAGTGAAAGTGCAAGTGCTCTAAGGGATACTACCCTCAGTTTGCTATCCGGGCGAACACTCCGAAGTTGCACTGCTCTCTGTGTGAGAGTCAGGTCGCACCAGGATAGACAGCCTAAAGGCACGGAGAATAATGCTCCATAGGTTAGGGGACGAGCGTACACACCTTCTAGTGAGTTTTGCTCCGGCGTGGCCTCTATACCACCTACCCCAGTCGTCCTCCTACCTGGATTGGATAATCAACAAATTCAATGTTCAGATCTCATCCTCCGCCAACCCCTGCGGATGAGGTAAAAACTCCTACTCTTTGCAATGCAACACAGTTTGACGTACCTCTCTAACAAGATGGACTCCATGAACACCCGCATGGATTATATAGTCCTGAAGGTGGAGAAACACGACGGACAACTTAAGGAAGCAGAACGGCGCATTTCTGACACGGAGGATGCCACTTCTCAGGTGACACAACAAGTGGCGCAAATGGATAAACTTCTTAAGATAATTGCAGCCAAAAACGAGGACTTGAAGGCCCAAAGCCGACGCAATAACATTCGCGTCACTGGAATCCCCGAAAGTACAAATACGGGCCGGATGGAAGATTTCGTTGAACGCCTCTTGCGCACCGCCTTCGGAGCGGATGCTTTCTCCACCCAATTCATCGTGGAGCGAGCTCATCGATCCCTGGGCCCTCGCCCAGCTCCAGGAGCCACTCCGCGGCCGATAGTTGTCCGACTCCTAAACTATAGGGACCGCAACACCGCACTGCGGCTGGCCAGGGACAACAAAAACTTACAATTTGAAGGCGTCAACTTCTCCAAATACCCTGACTTCACCATGGTGATGCAGGAGGCCAGACGAAAGTTCCTGCCAGCCAAGCAGAAGCTTCGCAAGCTACAGATCGAATACGCCTTATTATATCCTACCCGCCTGAGAGTCACTTACCGCGGCAAACATCATTTCTTTACCAACAACCAGCAAGTGGATGACTTTCTCCGAACCGTCAGGAAGAACACTCCATCTAGGGATTCTCCAGATCGCCTTTCCCAATCCCCATCGCTGAGCGCTGACTGACTGCATCGAACTCTGGCTATGGTTGTCTGACTCTAACTGTAAGACATATTTCCGCTGGTGCTCCTGCTTCCCACCTAGGAGCGATTTTTGACATGCTGTGCCTTTGACTCCATTTTACTGCAGCTCTGGGCGTGGAGTCGCCTGTCCTCCTGGCACCTTCCACTTGGGAAGACCTAGCACTCTTTTCATTCTATTTCGTTTTTTATTTTATTTTTACCGCTTGCAGATAAGCGTCTAGACTAGGCGCTCTTCAAGTCCATAGTTCTGGTGGTAAATGTCACTGTCAATGCACCCTTATTTTCTTTGCCTCTGTATGACATGCTTATCCCTCGATTTATATCCTTTATGTTCTCTTGTTCATCACTGTAGGCGTGTATTTTAACCTGCAGACCATGTTATGCCAAGCAACCCTCCCCCCCTTTTTACGGGCACCCTATCTCCCTGGTCCAGCGGGAAGGCGTCCTTGGGTTTTAAGACAGGGAGGTTTTCGTAGCCCACTAGCGTACCGCCACACTGGAGTTCCCCCCGAGAAAAATCTCTTGTGTTATGTCTCACTCCTTATTGCACTGTTGCAATGTGTTTGGGGTTTTGGGTAATGGGGCAGTACCAGCACGATTGGGGTGCCGCTGTGGGTGGGGATGGTGGGAAGGTTTGAAGTGATGGTTTGTATTGTTTTCTTCTCTCCACAGGCAGAAGCAGACTGTTCATTGCAAGGCGCATTTCATAATGAGTTGTACAAGGCATATTACATTCTCCCAAACATAAATTGGCATGTCATCTCACACGGAACCTTTACACCTTAACTTAATCACTTGGAATGTCAGAGGCCTTCGAGACCCCCGTAAATGCAGGCAGATCCTTGCATACTTGGACAGGCATCATGTGCACCTGGCGGTATTACAGGACACCCACCTGGACCCTGCCCGCTTCCCTACATTAGCTAGCAAATGAGCTTCCACACGAGTCTTCTCCTCATATTCCACGTACTCTAGGGGCGTAGTAATACTTGTAAAACAAAACACTCCCTTTATTTTGGGGGGCACACAACAAGACCTCCTGGGGTGAAGCTGTATGCTTTGGGGTATGCTGGGGACTCAGTCGGTCACAAGTTTGCTGTTATGTGCCTAATATTGATGACCCTGACTTCTACACCACATTTTAAGGACACATATTGCAGGTGGGATCCACTCATGTTATCTGGGGGGGGAGACTTCAATACCACTTTTAATCCGGCTGCGCATGGCTCACGGGCTCACAGACGCATGGCGACACGTCCACCCTGACAGAAAAGAGGGCACCCACTATACTGCCCTACATGCTTCCTGGGCTCATCTAGATTACTGGGTAGTCTCCCAGGGGGCGGTCTCCTGGTTCCAGCAGGCCACTCACCTCGCCAGAACCTACTCAGACCACTCACTAGTGCTTATAACGATTGCCCCGCCCAGCTCGCTGTCCACTCCTAGAATTTGGAGACTCATACCAGAGGTATTGCTTGACACAGTGTTCAGGGATGAGGTCGGAGAGGAAATCACACATTTTTTTCAGACCGACATTAACTCGCTCTCCTCGATAGGTGTGGTTTGGGAGGCCTTCAATGTCACGATCTGAGGGGTTTGCATGGCCAAAAGCTTTCGAGTTTTGCGGGATCTCTGGCGCACCCTTCACAGGCTAGAGGGCGAACTCAAGCAGCTGAAGGCTGACCTTTTTTTATGGGGATAACTCAGGCTCAAGCCTCGCTTCCTTTAGAGAAAAACTCACTGAATATAAGGAGACTGCCGACTCTGAGGCAAGCTTTCGAGGGAAATACCATGTCGCGTGCAGGTACGGGGAGGGCGAGCGTGCTGGTAGGCTACTAGCACAAACCATTTGTCTACCTAGATTTACCAATTACGTTCTTGAGATTAAGGACCCCGCCGGGGTGCGGCATAGAGACAGCCAGGACATTCGTCATACCTTTACTGAATTTTATACTGACCTGTATGGCACATGCAGAGATGAGCCCCCCGATTTTGGCCCATTCTTGCAGGATATAGCCCTCGGATTGCTTGGCGATCCACAGTGAGAGTTCCTTGCTGCGCCCTTTGAGAATGATGAAATTCATGAGGCGATAATGCACATGAAGTCTGGTAAGGCCCCAGGCTCTGATGGCCTTCCTATCGACTTTTATAAGGCCTATATTGTACAATTAATCCCAGTTCTCCAACTTGTCTTTAATGAAGCACACGAGCTGGGCTGCCTTCCGCCATCTATGAAGTTAGCCTTGATTTCGTCTCTCCTAAAGCCCGGAAAGCCAGTGGATAGTTGTGACTCCAACGGACCCCTATCCTTGCTCAATACGGAGACTAAGATCCTCGCAAAGATCCTAGCTAATTGCCTCAGCTTATTAATGGAAAAATTGGTCCTACCAGACCAAGCTGGTTTTATCCCAGGCCGGGCGACCTCACATAATCTTCACACTCGCTTCGCCGCTCTCCGCACGGTAGACCCAAAGGTACCATTGGCAGCGGTATTTCTCGACGCCACACAGGCGTTCGATTCTGTGGAGTGGGACTACCTCTTTGTAGTACTTCAAACATGGGTATGCCGAAGGGTTTTCTATCTTGGATTCGCTTGCTCTACACCAGTCCCGAGGCTAAAGTCCTCATTAATGGCCACTTATCACCTTCCGTTCCCATCTCTCGTGGCACCCATCAGGGGTGTCCACTCTCCCCTCTTTTGTTTGCCCTAGCGGTTGAACCTCTTGCTGCCAAGATTCGACAATACCACCACGACAAGGCCCTTTGATGCCCACTTCGGCATATTCTGATTTCCCTATACGCGGATGACATCACGCTCTATGTCAGGGAATCTCAAATAAATCTCAACCCGCTGCTTTGCGAATTTGTGAGATTTGGGGGCTATCCGGGATCCATATAAATTGGTCTAAGTCTCAGATTTTCCCTCTTACTACATCGGTCATGGAGTTTGCCTCATACTTCCCCATTGTGTGGTGCCCTGAAGAGGTTAAATACCTAGGCATATACATCACCGCAAATTGCGACAAATTAATGCGGCTCAATTTCGGCCGTGCTCTAGAGGGGATAAGGGACAATGTCACACGCTGGATTGCCTTACCGCTATCCATTGCTGGACGCATATTCCTGATCAAAATGGTCATTCTCCCGAAACTCCTTTACTTATTTCTGAACATACCTTATTATCCGGGGAAAGCATTCTTCATGATGCTTCGCACAGAGTTAATTTGCCTCACCTGGGGTGGCAAACAACCCAGAATACAATGGGATGTCCTCACTAGACCATAATCGCAAGGGGGTTCGACATACCAAATTTTGAACTTTACTACATATGTGCACAGGCTCACTACGCCCATTTCTGGTTCCACCCCCAAGATACATGCCTCAGGTGGCCGCCGAGCACTGGTTATCCGATCCCATTCCACTGGAGGGCGCCATATGTACCGCTACTGCACCGCGCACTGACGACCCATCCCCCATCACCAACACGGTGAAGGCATTGCAAAACATTGTCACAGGAACCCAGGCCCCCATGTTATATTCACCCCTGCTCCCCCCTGGCATATCACCCGAAAATGCCCGTCCCTCAGGAAGGAGTCTTTAAGAAAACCCAAGCTAAATACGGGATTAAAACTTGGGGAGATCTTTATCTTCATGGCACATTCCGCACCTCGCAGCAACTTTTCTCCACACTGCCACCCTCCCCTATGGACATCTTTTTATATATTCGATTGCGCCAGGAACTCAAGGAGCATACCCCTACCTACCCTCGGGAGCCCCCGGAGGTTCCCCCTCTGCGGCTAATATTACACAGGGACGCGGCGTCTCACCTGGTTTCTTCCCTATACCGTACTCTACACCACTCAGAGCATCACACAGAACACTGCTAGGGACAAATGGTCCGCAAAATTGGGGCAGGTTATTACTGATGAACAATGGAACTACTGTTGCATACAAACGGAACAAATTCTACATTATGAAATTCGTTCACCGTACATATTATTCGCCAGCTAAGCTTCATCGCTTTAAATTACGCAATAATGATAGATGTGACTGTTGTGGGGTTGCAGGGGCTGACTTCTTACACTTGGCCTGGGACTGCAGTGCTGTGCAGGAGTATTGGCTCCTGGTCTTCGAAGCCCTGGGCCAAATGACATTGTTACATCTTCCTCACACTCCCCTCTTCGCCCTCCTTGGTTTTACCAAGGCGCTTGCAGTGGCACACCGGAAATTAATCTCCTTCAGTCTCCTCCTCGCCAAACAACGCATAGCATGTAGATGGGGTCGGGCAGAGCACCTAAATTTAAGGACTGGATCCGAGACATGGTATTCTGGCAGGAACAAATGTATGCCTTTGCTGAACTGCTCCCCCTAACATCCTGTCCTCGTGACATTTGGGGGCCCCTTACGGCATATCTACTTTCTCATCCCCTTGATCGGCCCGACAACACACAAACTAATAATGTGATGCCTGATTATTATTATTATTATATTTGGGTTTGTAAAGCGCACAGATACCCGGGGGTTTCCCGGCGCTAACAGAGGAAAAAGAAGCAGGGAGATGAGATGGAAGTGGAAATTAAGCAGAGAAAAGCCAGGTTTTTAGGCCCTTCCTGAATTTCAGGTAGCAAGTTTCAAAGCGCAGAGAAATAGGGAGTGTGTTCCAGAGTGATGGCGCCAGATAGGAAAAGGAGCGACCACCAACTCTGGTGCGTTTGAAACGTGGCACGGAGAAGGTGCCAAGAGAAGAAGATCTGAGGGTACGCACAGGACAGTACGGTTGAACCAGAGTGGAAAGGTAGGGGGGGGAGTTGCCTGTTTTAATCCGGTGCATGTAACAGAGAGCTTTGAACTTTGCTCTAGATTCGATGCGCAGCCAGTGAAGGCTGCGCAGGGAAACAGCAGCAGAGGCAGTTCTGGGCAAATTGCAGAGCAGGCGAGCTGCCATGTTTTGCACCACCTGCAATTTGCGTGTTACTTCCTTGTTAGCCCCAAGGAGGAGCACGTTACCGTAGTCTAACCTGGAGGTTACTAAAGCCTGGACCACAGTTCTTAGGGTATCTGGCGGCAGCATCCATGCTATTTTTCTCAGCCATCGCATGATATTAGTACAGATGGCTGAGACTTTCACAGCATGCTGCTTCATGGACAATTGGTTGTCAAATGTAACTCCCAGGTTACGAGCCTTGGTGGATGGAACCGGCAGGGGACCCATTTGCAGAGGCCAATACTTAGGGCCCCAGAGAGAGGTGTCAGGACCGAATAGAAGAAGTTCGGTTTTGTCGCCGTTTAATTTTAGTTTATTGGTCTGCATCCAGTTGGCAATATTAATAAGCCCAGATCGAAGAGATGAAGTAGGGGCGTGTTTATTAGAAGAAAGAGAGAAAATAATTTGGGTGTCGTCCGCATATGAAAATATAGAGAGACCAGATTGTTCTGCCAGAGAGGCGAGAGGACTGACATAAATATTGAAAAAGAGGGGGCTCAAGATAGAGCCCTGGGGTACACCGTGAGGGGACGGGAGAACAGAGAAAACAGAAGTGGGGGAAAAAACCTGGAAAGTGCGTGCGGACAGAAAACTGGCAATCCAGGCTAAAGCCATGCCATGGATACCAGCGGCCTTTAGGGTGGAGAGGAGGATGTCATGAGAGACGGTGTCAAATGCCGCGCTTAAATCCAACAGGATAAGCGCCACCGTCTCTCCTCTGTCCACCTGTTGTCTAATGGCCTCTGATTGAACCTCTCTAGGTATATTATAGGATTTATGTATTTCCGTCCTCCCCCCCCCCCCCCCCCCCATGGACTCACTTCAACGACTGAATATTCTGGCTGTATGTGAAATGTTGTTATTAACCGTGTATTGCCTTTGATGTTTTGCACTGATTCATCGCTCACTGTATCATTCTAGCCTTAATGCCTGCTTCGTTCTTTCATTGTATTTGTCTAAACCTGTACGCTCGTCATGACACATTGCCTGTACTTGTTTCTGCCTTCCTTGTTCTTGAAAACACATAAATAAATAATAATAAAAAAAGTCAATGTTCAGGACAATACATGTGCCATCATTGCTGGCTCAGCGACTTGGCTTTGGTTGGTGCTTTGTCACGTGATCTTGCCGTGGTGTTTCTCGGATGGCCCCTCTTGAGTTTGGCAGGGGGGCATCTGCTGCAGGCTCAGAGGTGTCTGAGGAGTCATGTCTTGCAACTCACCCATCTCTGTGGCCGCAGCTGAGGTGGTGTGTGTTTCAGCAGGCTGGCCACTGGAGGGGGGTTGAGCCGCCATTTGAGCAGCATGTATGTCCCTCAGAACACCCACAAGCTGGCCCATGAGATCCACAAGTTGTCCCATTTGTGTGTCCATGGACCGCTGCAGCAGGAAGAGCTCACGCACTTCTTCGACAACCTGGCCCATCTGTCCCTGGTTCTGTTGGTATACACCAAGGACTCTTGCAACGGTGGCCAGGGCTTCTGTCTCAGTGTCCTCATGTGATTGACCCCCAGTTGCCATCCCACCTGCCCTGCTGACACGGATCTGTGGCATTGGCTGTCGACGCACCGGCATACTCCCTCTGGCATCCTCAGCTTGTGTGGTGATGTTGCTAACCACTGAGCCAGGGACAGTGTTGCAGGCAGCAGTGGTGATTGTAGAGGTGGCTGCAGCACAGGTTGTTGTAGCAGGGGTCAGCGTTGGGGTTGTCGCTGGTGTGTTGATTGTGGTGGTGGTGGTGGTGGTGGTGGGGACAATGAGGCCCTGAGACGGAGTGCACCTGGGCAGTCCTGAGGGGCCAGGTTGTTGTTCCTCATCTGAGAAACGTAGAGAATCAGCATCAGAGAGCTCACGTTCCGGGGGGGAGCAGGGGGGGGGAGACTGGCTCTACTGGTTGGTGGTGTTTTCAGCAGCTGTTGTTTGGGGATATCCTGTTAAACAGAGGTTAGATTGTCAGTTAAGTGCACTCCACAAGCTTGGTGTCAGACTTTTGGATGTTGCATTTGATACGCTAAACATTTTACATTGCAAACACTTGGTTTTGCTGAACAATTATGAGCATAATGACATGATGTTGAGGTACATACATTACTTGTCATTAGTGTGACATGTAAATTACAACCATGTGACACATACAGATAGTGTGTTTACAAGGACATGTCATCATCTACCAACTTGGTACACATCAACTTTGGTTTATGCGTGGATTTTGTTTACTCTTCAGGGAATCTGTTTCCGCTATGCAAAAACTTGACAATTTAATTATTTAAATCTTCTTTCACATCATGTACTTTTGTTTGTTTGACAGATTGACCGTGCATGCTTTGGGTTCATATGAGCCTTCATACTCTAAAACCATGGCACTTACACATTGCATTCTGTGTTGTGTATGATTAGGCCCTGAATTTACTTCACATTTGACTTGGTGAGTCAAAGTGTAATTTCTGTGACAGTTATATGCTCTTAGCTGTCTGCACACTGGATGTAACATTTGGATCTATACTGATGTGGTGGTCATATGGCTCCATGCATTCCGAGAACGATGACAGGGTGCATGCACTGACTACCTACCTGTTAGGTAACACAGTGGAGGGAAATGGCTGCCACATGGTTCTGGGTGGGGGAGTGTTCCATCCTGCTCAGCTGTGGGACAAGGGTGCCTGATGGGAGTTGTAATGCTGGCTGCCTATCCACAAACCCCCCTCCCTGTTGAGATGGCTAAATACCTGTAAGGTTGAGGAGAGCAATGAAATGGCTGCCACATGGTTCTGAGTGTGGGGAGTGTTCATCCTGCTCAGCTGTGGGTCATGGGTGCCTGGTGGGAGTTGTAGTGCTGGCTGTCTATCCACAAACCCCCCTCCCTGTTAAGATGACTACCTACCTGTGAAGTGGAGCAGAGGAAGGGAATAGGTTACATGTGGCTCTTGGGTGGGGGGAGTGTTCAATCCTGCTCAGGGGTGAGACAAGAGAGCATGAGAAGGCTACCTACCTGTAATTTTGAGGAACGTAATGAAATGGCTGCCACATGGTTCTGGGTGGGGGGAGTGTTCCATCCTGCTCAGCTGTGGGACAAGTGTGCCTGGTGGGAGCTGTAGTGTTGGCTGCCTATCCACAAACCCCCCTCCTTGTTGAGATGGCTACCTACCTGTAGGGTTGAGGAGAACAATGAAATGACTGCCACATGGTTCTGGGTAGGGGGGGTGTTCCATGCTGCTCAGCTGTGGGTCATGGGTACCTAGTGGGAGTTGTAGTGCTGGCTGCCTAGCCACAAACCCCCCTCCCTGTTAAGATGGCTACCTCCCTGTGAAGTGGAGCAGGGGAAGGGAACCGTTTACACATGGCGCTTGGGTGGGAGAAGTGTTCCATCCTGCTCAGGGGAGAGACAAGAGAGCACGAGTAGGCTACCTCCCTGTAATTTTGAGGAGAGCAATGAAATGGCTGCCACATGGTTCTGGGTGGGGGAGTGTTCCATCCTGCTCAGCTGTGGAACAAGGGTGCCTGGTGGGAGTTGTAGTGCTGGCTGCCTATCCACAACCCCCCTCCATGTTGAAATGGCTAGCTACCTGTAAGTTTGAGGAGAGCAATGAAATGGCTGCCACATGTTTCTGGGTCGGAGGAGTGTTCCATCCGGCTCACCTGTGGGGCAAGGGTGCCTGGTGGGAGTTGTAGTGTTGGCTGCCTATCCACAAACCCCCTCCCTGTTAAGATGGCTAGCTACCTGCAAGTTTGAGGAGAGCAATGAAATGGCTGCCACAGGGTTCTGGGTGAGGGTAGCGTTCCATTCTGCTCGGCTGTAGGTCAAGGGTGCCTGGTGGGAGTTGTAGTGCTGGCTGCCTATCCACAAACCCCCCTCCCTGTTGAGATGGCTACCTACCTGTAAGTTTGAGGAGAGCAATGAAATTGCTGCTACATGGTTCTGGGTGGGGGGAGTGTTCCATCCTGCTCGGCTGTGGGACAAGGGTGCCTGGTGGGAGTTGTAGTGCTGGCTGCCTATACACATGCCCCCATGGAAATATTGCTAGCTACCTTTGCGGTGATTCAGAGGAAGGAAATGGTAGATATGTGAGACATGTGTTGGGAAGAATGTGTTGTACGTCAGTAAATTTAGGTCTAGGAAGTGTAGCTTTCTAGTTGTACAAGACAGTACATGGCAGTGTGATGGGATACATTTGTTGGTACTTACCAGCCTCCACTCCCCCGGCTATTCCTGTGAGACCTTCTGGATGCAAGCACCTTCTCCTCCCATTCAGTGAATGTTAGTGGTGGAATTGGAGGGCCACCGCCAGTCCTCTTGGCTGCCTCATGGTTCCTGTTGGCACGCTATTTCACCTTGGTCTTGAGGTCATGCCACCTCTTCTTGATGTCATGCAGTGTGTGCAGGGTGGTCCCTACTACATTGACTTTGTTGACTATCCTTTCCCACATTTGATTTTTCTGACTACTGGTGTCTGTTGGACCATGCTTCCAAACAAATGTGATTATCTCATCTACCATCACTGACAACTCATTGTCTGTGAATTTGGGCATTTTTTTCAGTGCCATGGTGTTTGATGTGCAAATGGGTGACAAGTGCAGGTGGAAGGTGGTGGTGGTGATGTGTGAGGTGTGTGTTGGTGTTGTTGGTGAGGGTGGTTGTTATGGTGTGATGTGTTATAATTTGCCTCTCCTTTCTGCTGTGGTGTTTGGCCCTTCACTTCTGGAGTTGTGAAAAGGAGGGAAGGGGTTGGGTTTCTACTCAGCTATATGGGTGTGTCCAAATGGGATATTCATGTCAGGTGTGTTCTCTGTGTTGACCTGGGATTTGTATTTTTTTTATACCATGGGGGTGTGTCAAATGTTTTTGAAGGCAGTGGAAAACAATCAGCCACACTTGGAGGCCTTGTTGTGTGGATGCATTCGACCGCCATTCTTCTTTCCGCGTGACCGCAGCTGTCTGAACGCAATGATCGTTCCGCCAGCTCTGCCATTCATCTTTTAACGCAACCGCAGCGGTCAGAAAAGACTTATTGTTCCGCTAGCTCTGCCATCTTATCATAATTTCACTTGCGATCATTTCGCTTGAGGATCGGCGTTTTTGGTGCTTTCCGCAGCATTTAAGTCTGCCGTGGTTGGATATTCTGGTTTTCCGGACGTTGCAGGCGGATTTTTGTGGAATCCGACCACCGTGGTCGTCTTTTTCAATCATTGCATCGTAATGTGACCACCGGTTTTGCCGCGGAACATGCGGGCGGTTTATTTCCGCAACCATTGCGGTTGGAGGGCTTTTCCGTCCGCCGTCGTAATGACCCCCATGTTATTTTGTTTAACATTTATAAATATATTAAATTAATATGCTTACTCCAAAATATAGTTTTCATTTTTAACTATTCACACTATAGAATGCATTAATTCAGAAAAGGGGCTGGACAGTAAACATATATAATTTACTATCCCCACACCAACATATAAAAACTCAGTGAATGTGCTGGACACTAAAGATATATAATTTACTATTCCCACTACAATCTACATTAAGTCAGGGAAGGCGCAGGATACTAAACATATATAATTTACTATTGTCACTCCAAACTATATTAACTCTGGGAAGGTGCTGGACACTAAACATATATAATTTACTATTCCCATTCCAATCTATATTAAGTCAGGGAAGGTGCTGGACACTAACATATATAATTTACTATTCCCACTCTAAACTACATTAACTCTGGGAAGGTGCTGGACACTAAAATATATAATTTACTATTTCCACTCCAAATTATATTAAGCCAGGAAAGGTGCTGGACACTAAACATATATAATTTACTATTCCCACTCCAAACTACATTAACTCTGGGATGGAGCTGCACACTAAACATATATAATTTACTATTCCCAATCCAAACTGCATTAACTCCGGGAAGGAGCTGAACACTAAACCAGTATAATTTACTATTCCCACTCCAATATATATTAAGTCAGGGAAGGTGCTGGACACTAAACATATAAAAAGTACTATTCCCACTCCAAAACTACATTAACTCTGGGAAGGTGCTGGGCACTAAAATATAGATTTTACTATTCCCACACCAATTTATATTAAGTCAGGAGAGGTGCTGGACACTAAACATATATAATTTACTATTCCCACTCCGAACTACATTAACTCTGGGAAGGAGCTGGACACTAAACATATATAATTTACTTTTCCCACTCCAATCTATATTAAATCAGGGAAGGTGCTGGACACTAAACATATATAATTTACTATTCCCACTCCAATCTATATTAAGTCAGGGAAGGTGCTGGACGCTAAACATATATAATTTACAATTCCCACTACAATCTACATTAAGTCAGGGAAGTCACTGGACACGAAACATATATAATTTACTATTCACACTCCAAACTATATTAACTCTGGGAAGGTGCTGGACACTAAACATATATAATTTACTATTCCCATTCCAATCTATATTAAGTCAGGGGAGGTGCTGGACACTAAGCATATATAATCTACTATTCCCACTCCAAACTACATTAACTCTGGGAAGGCGCTGGACACTAAACATATATAATTTACTATTCCCATTCCAAACTACATTAACTCTGGGAAGGAGCTGGACACGTGGCAGCACTCAGCCTTTACCAGAGACACAGAAGCCTGGGACTCATCGGCAGAGCCGGACAGGGGCAGCTGGGAGCCCACCGCCACCAGCTCTACACATGCGGGGTGCTGTCTGAGACAAGGGCCATAACCCAGACCACAGGGAGTACTGCCGACTCGGGTGGCAGAGATCAGAGGGCCTGAGGAGAGGCACCACCCAGCGGCTTGCAGAGGCAGAACCCTGCAGCATTTAACGTCGGTCCACAGGCAGAAGGACACAAGTGAGGCACCACGATTTGATAGCCTTCCGACACCCCACACCGGAATTACTAGGATTTACAAGGGGACGACCCAACACGCACTGAGGCGGGCGGCGATAGAGCATGTCGTACCCGCAGAGGAGAGCCACAAGGAGTTGTCTCGCTTCCATACCACAGCCCAGGGGAGGTGATCAGGGGCAGCATGTCCTCCACCCGAGGGAAAAAGGACAAAATGTTAAAGGAACTATTCGCACTTGTCCAGAGTGGGGGCCCGGTGGACACCGCACCGTCGGGCGACGATTCCTCCTCACAAGTAGGAAATTACGAAGGGGAACCAGTGACAAGGGCCGTCCGGAGTCCCAATTCATGGCATTGCGGGACGATCTGCAAACACTGAAACGCCACCTCACCACTAAAATCAAGGACGTCTGCAGGGATGCGGACAACATTGGCGAGAGAGTCTGCACTAGAAGATAAAAGTGATAGCAGGGACACGGAAATGACAGCCCTTCAACAAAAAGAGGTCACCCGCATTCATGATCAACAGGTGGACCTGCAGACACATCTTGAGGACCTGGAGAACCGCTGCTGCCGCCATATCATCAGAATCAGAATCTTCAGAATCCACGGGGTGAGGGCCAATGAGGAGGCTGGCGACATTTTCACTTATGTTAGACAATTTTTTTATCACATCCTGGGTAACCCGCCCGGTGCAGATCTCAAAATAGACAGAGCAAACAGAGTTGGTCTGTGTCCAGGACTTCTGCAACAAGGAGGAGATCCTCCGCAAGGCCAGACTGATGCATCCGATCACGTTTCGTTACCAGCACCCTGTTCTATACCAAGACCTTGCTTCACTCTCCCTGCAAAAGCGGAGGACCTTCCGGCCAATCACCGCACATCTGCGCCAACGCAAAAATCTCATATAGCTGGGGGCACCCATTTCGACTCTTATTCCTTTTGGAGGGCAAACTCTACCAACTTCGCTTCCTCTCAGAGGCGAGCCGGCTGTTAGGAGTTGACATCCCAGATGAAGGGGATGGCTGTGACAGCCCTGCTCGTGGGTTGGAAGACGCACAGCCGCGCTGGAGGCAACAAGGACGATGGCGCCGAACCAAAATATCCGATCCTGCAGAAATTTTGAAAGGGCAACAAGCTGTGCTGGACGCCTTGCCCGAAGCTCTGGAAAAGACACAATCTGCATGAGAGACACATGGTCCATTGACTTTTCCTTTTTCTAACCTTGCCAGTGGGGCGGCCGGCAGGGGGGGCGGAGGGACGTCCTTGGCCACAACATAGCCCCCATGAAGATTTATTGCCGATCGTCTACGGATGACTGACTGAACTACAACTCTCAAATTTTTTCAGGCGCCTTTTGCGCCAATTATCAAAGGGGTTTTTCTCTTTTCTCTTTTTGTTCTTGTTTAAGGGGTTCCCCGTCCATTGTCCCACAATCTTCGTAGTAACGCCAGAGATACTAGAGATGCATTTCATAGTCGCACAATAGCCAACATAGGGGGGCTCGTTTTCAGGGCACTGCTATGCTGCAGGCCTAATGTCCTAAATGCCACTTAACACGCTCAAAGTCCTCACGTTAAATGTGAGAGGGCTCAAAAACCCTGTCAAACGCTGGGCAATCTCTCTTACTTGGAGAGCACCATCGCCAATATCTGTCTTCTTCAAGAGACACACCTACTGCCGAGAGATTGCTATCACCTTCGATCCCGCAAGTTCCCCATGCAATTCTTCTCGTCCACGCCATCAAAGACAGGTGGAGTAGCGATTTTAGTCACCCGGACATTCAAAGGGAAGGTGACACACAAGGTGGCAGAAATCAAGGGCAGGTTGCTTACATACCAGTTTTCCATTGGGGGACACACCCTAGTTATAAGGTCAATATACGCACCTAACGATGGACAGGAGTGGTTCTTGCACGGAGCGTTGATGGATGATACCGCTACGATGGTGCGGAAAATTCTGCTAGGGGGCGACCTTAATTTAGTATTCGACAACACCCTGGAAAGGTCTGCCCAATGCACGGGTCAGGTGGAAGCTTTGACCCCAGCGGTGCAGGCCCGGCTGGACGACTTAGGTCTCGTAGATATGTGGAGATGCCATCATCCGCAGCTTAGAGAGTACTCCTACTACTCTAGCGCCCACAAGACCTATGGGCGCCTTGACTATCTGTTGGGTTCTACAGCGCTTCGCGACACCACAAGGGAAGTGAAAATTCTGGTATCAACACTGTCAGACCATGTGCCGGTAGTGGCCACTCTGACACTACCACCTATCCAATTGCCAGAACGAAGATGGCGCCTAGGAGACACCCTCCTACAGCGTGCAGACGTAGTTACCGAGATACAGCAAGCACTCAAAGACTCTCTGAGACATAATGACAACCCTGACACCCCTCTATCAACCAGATGGGAAACCCTGAAGGCGGTCATTAGCAGCGGACTAATCGCCATATCGTCCGCAGATAACGCTGGCCGCAAACAGAAACAGGAGGAGCTGACGCAGAAAGTGAGGGAACTGGAGCAAATGCACCAGCGCACCGGGGCTCCCTGCATCTGGAGCCAATTGGCTGCTGCCACGGTGCAACTGGCAGCGATCGACCGGGACAGGCCAGAGTATGTTGCTCTCCTACTGCGCAATTCATGGGGGGACAAGTGTGGGCGGTTGCTGGCACACAAATTAAGAGAGACTTGACAACTCCAAGGGGTCCAGGAGATCAGGAATCAGGGGGGGACAGTGATCACTGACGACGCAGCCATTGCAGAGGCATTCCAAGATTTCTACGCCACTTGTATAGGGGGCAGCAGTTGGCCGAGGACATAGCCGCATACTTGGAGCAGGCTCACCTCCCCACACTGACTCCGGGACAGGCAGAGCTTATAGAAAAGGAGATACGAATTGAAGAGACTATAGCGGCCATTTCCAGACTTCAACTAGCTAAATCCGCCGGCACCAAAGGCTACACTGCAGCCTATTACAAACAATTCTGCACCACGCTCGCACCCCTACTGACAAGGCTTTTTAACTCGTTTGCGTCCCCAGGGGTGATTCCTCAATCGATCCTGGAGGCAGCAATCGTGGTCATCCCTAAGCCGGGGAAAGACATGACTAACTGCGGGGCATACCGGCCTATTTCCCTCCTGAATATCGAGCTGAAACTCTACACTGGGATTTTAGCGGCGCGGTTAGCTCCCTATATGCCCGGACTCATAGACCCCGACCAGGCAGGATTTATCCCCCAGAGACAGACCAGTGATAACACAAAGAGGGTCCTGCATCTCATAGAAAAGGCATTGCGAATTCCAGGAGACTACATGCTCCTCACCATAGGTGCCGAGAAGACCTTT
This sequence comes from Triturus cristatus, assembly GCF_964204655.1. Taxonomy (NCBI): domain Eukaryota; kingdom Metazoa; phylum Chordata; class Amphibia; order Caudata; family Salamandridae; genus Triturus; species Triturus cristatus. The sequence goes on from NC_140590.1 coordinate 1,295,205,298, forward strand.
GATCGGGTTCCTGGGCCCTACCTAGAACAGTTGATGATCCTCTTTGGATTGGGAAAGAGAATGAGGACGCTTATTTTAAATTGCTACCACTCCTCCACGGCCTCAGTGAGAGTTAACGGCCATACCTCGGCTCCGTTCCCCATCAGTAGAGGCACTCGACAGGGGTGCCCATTGTCGCCCCTGCTCTTTGCCTTATTCATGGAACCCTTGGCGCAGCGAGTCAGAGAATACCCACAAATCACGCGCATTCGTTTCAGGGGCGACATGCACACTATCAGCTTGTACACAGACGACGTCCTAGTCACCCTAGCAGATCCGGAGACTGCCCTGGGAGCCTTTCTGGGGGACCTGGAGGCCTTCACAGGGCCTCTGGGTTCAAAGTTAATGTCACCAAATCCATAGCCCTAAACCTGTCTCTATCACCGCAGGCGAAGGCATGACTTCAGGGTCGATACCCCATACAGTGGGCTGTCGACACGGTTCCATACCTGGGAATTCACTTTGCACCGACACTACCAGCCACAGCGTCGGTAAACTACACCAAGCTATATACACAAATACGCACCGACCTGCAACGATGGAAACACTATACCATTTCCTGGCGAGGGCGCATAGCCGCTATAAAAATGACCATTCTACCTAAAATTATCTACATCTTTTAGACTCTCCTCCTGCAGCCACCTACTGGCTGGCTGCGGCGTGTCCAGTCGGAACTCTCACTCTTCATCTGGCAGTGGCGCAAACCGAGAATGAAGAGGACTGTCAGCACTCTTCCACCTAATGAGGGGGGTCTGGGGATTCCAGACATCACCATATACTACAAGGCCGCACAACTGCGACACCTGGTTAAATGGAGCCGCACAGAATCAGAAAAACACTGGCTATTCCAGGATCAAGCCGTGGCGGGTACTCCTCTGATGAGGATTCCATTCCTTAGGAAAGCACAGAGGCTACCCAATCTTTATGTGTCACGCATTACCTGCACCTCACTAGCTATATGGGACCAGACAAGTAGGAGACACGGACTGACCGCCTTCCCCTCCCCACTTAGACCACTTTTTGACAATTCCGACTTCGGCCCAGGGATAGGCGACTTGTCCTTTAAACTATGGAGAGACGCGGGGAGCCGCGTGTTGGGCCATTTGTTTGATGTGGATGGCATCATCCCCTTCACCCAGATTAGGTCCGACTATGGCCTACCAGAGACTGAGAGGTTGCGGTACCTGCTGCTAAGACATTGGGCACTACACCCGGACAATAGGTTGCAAGCGCAAAGACATCTCACATGTTACGAAAGGTGGCTACTCACTCTGTCCTCAAACAAGAAGCTGCTCTTGGACCTATATTAAATGCTCCTCACTCAATACACCCATGTATACAATGCTAGCCAGGCACGCTGAGAAAGGGACCTTGGCCGCGAACTCAGCAACAAAGAATGGGAAGGGGTTTACTACAGGGCACAACATACCGTGAGCCACATAGGCCTTACAGAGACGCTAACCAAATTAGCCTCCTACTGGTAGTATACCCCTGAACGGCTACACCGGATGGATCCCAAACGCAGCGCAGATTGTTGGAGGGGATGTGGGTAGAGGGGAACGTTGGTCCATCTCCTTTGGGATTGCAAGCACCTACAGCAATACTGGTCTCAAATCCTAGACGAGATTGATGAGTATCTTGACACAGAACTCCCCAGATATCCGGCTCACGTTCTTTTGGGCGTCCCGAACCTCCTCACATACTCCCTAAAGTCCAGAAGAGGACAACAGATAGCGATCGCACTGGGCACAGCCACACAAAACATACTACACCATTGGAAGACGCCTAGGATCCCCACACATACAGGTTAGCTTCAACGTCTGTGGCACATATTAGGGATGGAAAAGATTTCACTCACACTGGCTGGGAAAGGCTCGACGTTTAGCGAGCTCTGGCAACCATTCTTGACTCTCCTGGTGCAAGATTTTCGAGAACTAACCTGCCCCAGATATCTCCGTTTGCTACGCCTTACCTCAGCAGGCACGAAGGCCCAGCCGTACCTGTCATAGCTGAGACACTACGCAACGCAACACTACTCCCAACAAGCAGTGGACGGGGTAGGGGGGAATCCGGGGGGGGTAGGGTATGTTATTGTTTACCTTATGTTTAAATTTTCTTAATACGGCCAGTGCTATATGTCCATTTCTAGACCTGCGCAGCCCTCATGATGAACCTGTTTGCATAACAGATAGCTTCTTTAGCAGCTGAGTCCATAAAAAGATTTAAACCATAAAATCTTTCCAAGGTGGATCAGGTGATCCTGCCAGGTGGCGCTAAAGACAGCAATATCATCTAGATAAACTGCTCTAAAGGTTTCCAATGCAGCAAGGACTTGATTCACCAACCTCTGGAAGGTGGCAGGGGCATTCTTTAAACCAAAGGGCATAACAGTAAACTGATAATGCCCATCAGATGTGGAGAATGCTGACTTTTCTTTTGCTCTTGGTGCCATGCCAATCTGCCAGTACCCTGCAGTTAAGTCAAAGGTGCTTAGAAACTTGGCTGCACCCAATTTGTCTAACGACTCATCTGGACTTGGGATAGGTTGAGCATCTGTCTTGGTGACAGAGTTGAGCACTCTATAGCCCACACGGAACCTCATTTCTCTTTTTCCACCCTGTGGATGAGGTTAGGGGACTAGAACCACTGGGCTGGCCCAGGGGCTGTCAGAGGGTTCAATAACCTCTAACTCCAACATCTTCCTTGACTAGATCAGACTGTCGATACATTTTGTTTTTGACAGGTCAACTGTCACCAGTGTCCACATCATGGGTACACCAGTTTGTCTGACCAGGGGTCAAGGAAAAGAGCTTTGCATACTGCTGCAAGACTTGCTTGCAATCAGTCTTCTGTTGAGCAGTGAGGGTGTTTGAAAATACAACTCAATCCACTGACCCATCTTCGGGCTGCATGAGAGGAGGTCAGGGAAAGGTTCACTCTCTGTCTCCTGATCCTCATCAGTCACCATCAGCATGGTGATGTCAGCCATATCATGGAAAAGCTTAAGGCGGTTCACATGGATCACCCTTTTGGGTGTCCTGCTTGTGCCCAGGTCAACCAAGTAGGTGACCTCAGTTTTCTTCTCTAAGATGGGGTAAGGGCCACTCCATCTGTCCTGGAGAGCCCTTGGTGCCACTGGCTCCAAACTCCACACCTTTTACCCTGGTTAAAATTCTGCCAGTGCAGCTTTTTGGTCATACCAGTGCTTCTGAAGCTCCTGGCTGGCTTCAAGATTCTCGGATGCATTTTCCATTTACTCAGCCATTCTGGACCTTAGGCCTAACACATAGTCCACAATATCTTATTTGGGTTCTTGGAGAGGTTTCTCCCAACCTTCTTTTACACAACAGAGTGGTCCCCTCACTGGATGGCCAAACAGAAGTTCAAAGAGGGAAAACCCTATTCCCTTCTGAGTCACCTCTCTGTAAGCAAAAAGCAAGCATGGTAAAAGGAAATCCCATCTTCTTTTGAGCTTTTCAGGGAGCCCCATAATCATGTCTTGTTGAATCGCTCAAAAAGACCATTGGTTTGTGAGTGATAGGGTGTAGTAAACTTGTACTCCACTCCACACTCTTTCCACATGTGTTCTTGGTAAGCAGACATGAAGTTGGGACCTCTGTCTGAAACCCACCTCCTGAAGAAACCCTACCCTGGTGAAGACACCAATGAGGGCCTTGGCTACTGCAGGAGCTGTAGTAGTCCTAAGGAGAATTGCATCAGGATACCTAGTGGCATGATCCACTACCACTCAAATGAATTTGTTTACTGATGCTGTGGGAGGTTCAAGTAGACCCACTATGTCCATGCCTACCCTTTCAGCACACCAGCTCAGGGATATCCAGCATTGCTGCATGGGTTTTCAATTCCACCTAAGCCCCACGCCTACCCTTTCAGCACACCAGCTCAGGGATATCCAGCATTGCTGCATGGGTTTTCAATTCTACCTAAGCCCATGCTGAGGTTTCCAGGTCATTGCCAAGCAGACATACAGCTGGAAGCTTTGGAGAGACCACTACCTGTTTCAGGACAGTAACACCCCTCCCCCCAAGTCTATTGTCACTATCACCATTGAATGGTTAATGGTAAAACTGTCAGCATTGGTGACTGGGTACGTTCTCCCAATTAAGTATTGCTCTGGGTAAACCAGTATATCTCTGACCATAGTGACACTGGCACTTGTATCCCTCAGGGCTTCTATCCTAGTCCCATTGATCCAAGGGTATTGTAAGTATTTCTTTAACTTGGGTGGCCACACAGCTAAAGTGGCAAACTCATCTTCCCCTTCTGTGACTAGAACTGCTTCCGTGTGCAACCCGATTTGCACTTGGCACACTGGTGATCCCATCTGGAGATTTGCTACACCAGGAGTAGCTATAGAAGGACTAGGGGGCTTCTTGTTATGACAGTTAGCATCTCCAGTTAAGTGTCCCTACTTCCTATAGTTGCTACACCAGGCGTTTGCAGGATTAAAGTTCTTTCCCCTGTACTTAGTAGTAGTTTGGGAAGAGTTTTGGAACCCACCCCTCTGTGCAGGTTTTTGGGGCCCTTTTGAAGACTCAGGCTTTTTATCTTGGGGATCCTCACCACCTTTCCCCTGGGGAGGTTTTGTAACTCCTTTCTTTTGTTCACCCCCAGTGGTTGTTTTTGTCACCCTTGTTGTTCCCAGGGGTTTGTTGTAAACTTTTACAACGCGGCGCGGGAGATAGAGGACTCGTGGAGACTGACACGCTCAATTGATCGAGTCTGGACGTCCGAGAACTCTATTCTCTAAGCGCTTGTTGCGGCTGCGAGGAAGAGCCGCAGCGGTGGGGGAGGCGAGCGGCGACCGTAGAGAAAGACGGAGGCGGTGAGCCCTTGAGACGCCGAGCTCCGGGGGGGCCGTCACTGAGCTGGGAGCCAGGAGTTCCTGAGCAGCCTACGCATTGTTAGAACCCCAGAGTGACCAGGAAAAGATCCTCACTTGGTTACACGGCCCCCACCCCTCACCCCACATTTATACAAGTCATGTCCTAGCGGATCTAGTGGAACCTGAAAAGAGAAATGGAGCAATCGAGGGGAAACGGAGGTGAGCTGTCTGCTCCTAATCAGTAGACTGTTGTGGACTGCTGTGTTAGGTGTACGTTGTGTCAGTTATTGGGAGGCTGTGTAGAGGTGGTGTAGAACAAGGGATGCTTCCGGGGCCCCCCCATGGACCTTACTGATGGACCCTACCCCTTCTCCACTTTACATCTGATTCATCATCATCATCATCAAGATATCTTTATTTCGGCGGTTTGCCTTAAAAAGTACAAAAAATAAATATATACACAGACAGACCTGACACAGAATAAAATAAGTCATAACAATACATTAAATGATGATCAGTCCCCTTCTTCTATTCCACATTGCTAAAAGAAATTTAGAGACTGCAAAAACTATACATTCAGATGTGTCTGTTTTAAGAATTCTAAAAGCATGGCTACATTGCCGAAAACCCATGTTTTTGCAGATAGGCACTATCCAATGCTTCCTAGCTTTTGAGTATGCAGGGCAAAAAAATAATACATGGAGCTCATCCTCTTTATCACAGCTACAGCCAAGGCAGGCCTCAGTAGAGGTTGGTGCCCAACTGCTGGTGAAAGCTCTCAGGGGTAAAGTGCCGTATCTCCATTGAAGATATAATTTTCTTGATGCTATAGGATAGATAATATCCATAAAATTCTCAAATTGATAAAAGTCCTTGACACTTAAAAAAGATTTAGTTAAAACTCCATTATTAGGGGCAGTCTGCACTCTGTTTAGTTGCTCAGCCACGTAGATCTTAGTAAGCATCTTCCGTGAGATCACCTTGCAGCTTGTTTCCGGTTCATACCACATGTCACCTAGCCCAAGTTTGATACACTGGGATTTTATAAACATAAACCAAGGGATTTTTAGTACACTGTTGCTAGCCAGAATTTCCTTCAGCTCTAGTCTATAATGCAATAGTTCCGGCGTAGTCCACAACCTGTGCCAGTACCTAAGGGGCTTCAGAGCTAGTTCATCATCCATCGACCTCAGATCCAGATCCATCCTTAAAGGATGCAGCGGGGTACTTTGTGGAAGTGATAATAGCTGTCTGATGAACTTGTTTTCAATTTTAAGGAGTTCCAACCCTGTTGAATGCCCCCAGAGTTCCGCTCCATATAAGATTGCTGCCCTGGCCTGGCTCTTGTATACTTCAAGCGGGGGTTTAATAGGTTTATATGTAGACGTATTAGAAAACCTAAGAATACCCCCTGCATACTGAGCTAGTTTCAGCTGCGCTTTGGCTATTTGTGGAGCCCATGAAAGATTTTCACTTAGAGTTACTCCTAGATAATCAAAGGTTTTTACCCTTTCCAAATTTGATGAATCTAATTTTGGGTTCGGCCGTGTGGAAGGTGAGGGATTAAAAACCATATACTTTGTTTTATTCACATTGATTTCCAGGCCACGACCTCTACAAAAGTCCTCGAAACTGTCGAGCACACGCTGGATTCCCATTGGTGATTTAGAAAGTAGCAGAGTGTCATCCGCGAACATAATTGCTGGCACCCTGCTACCTGCCAAAATTGGGGCGTCATTATTAAGGGCGCTGTTGAGATGGGAAATCACACCATTAACGTATAGGCAGACCAGGGTAGGTGCTAGAACACACCCCTGCCTCACCCCTCTGCCAATGGGGAACTTAGAAGTTAGAGCCCCATTCTTCCCATGACACACCTGGGCAAAATTGCCCTCATGCAACTTGATCAGTATTGCCAGGATTGGTAGTGGCACCCCCAGACTGAGCAACACACCCCAAAGTTTTCCTCGGGGTACTAGATCAAAAGCGGAGCGGAGGTCCACGAATACCATGTAGAGGCTGCCACCCTCAATCTTTGCTGTTTTCCAGAATAGTAATAACAGGCGAAAGATTTGATCCATGGTAGAGGTGTTCCTCCTAAACCCCGCTTGGTATTTGCTCAGTATAGCGTGCTCCTCCATCCAGTCCTGCAGTCGTTCAAGGATGAGCCGCGCAAAAATTTTTGCGGGACATCTATGAGGCTAATGGGCCTATAATTTGCCGGTAACAGAGGGGAACCCTTCTTGCAAATGGGAACGATTTCTGCACCCAACCAGGTGCAGGGCACATTCATTCCTCTCAAGATTGCATTAAATAAAATACTTAGATATGGTCCCCAGATCTCCATTTGATGTTTAAAGAGGTCTCCCGGCAGTTTGTCTAGCCCTGGGGCCTTACTGGATGGAATTTTTGAGATGGCATTAACAACTTCCTCGAGCAAAAACTCTATAAAGTCGTAGGGATCATTCGATGTTGGTAAGACCGGATGTGAATCCATATCAACTTCAATAGCGTACAGGGCTCTAAAGTGGTCTTCCCAAATGCTAGCCTCTATATTAGGTTCGGTTGCAGGTTTGGGATCCCCGCTTCCTGTGTTAATTATAGACCAAAATCTACGGGCATCTTTCTGTTCTAAAGCACAGGACAGATCGGTCCATTTTGCATAGTCCCAGTCCTGTTTGGCCAGCTTCAACATAGCTTTATAGTGTGTTCTCTTGGCGGCGATAAGGATCTTGTCATTGCCATATTTTACAGCCCGAATCAACTCTTTTTTTGCCAGGCGACAAGCATCATTAAACCAGGAGGAGAGAGGAATCCTATTCTTTCTCTTAGTTACTACTGGATTAAACACATCAAACAAGGTACTAACAAGGTTCGTATGCAGGGCCTGCAATTTGATATTAAAATCAGGAGGAGGTTGTTGGGATGTTAGAACATCTAGTTCAATAAAACACGGCAAGATTGAATTATACAATCTTGCCAGGTTCTCAGAAGATGCCTCCACCTTATCCCACTTGACCCTGCGCCGATCATTCGTTAGGACTAACCTATCTGCTCGAACATCTCTAGGTCCTAATTCTTTCGGTTGTGTGACCGGAGAAACCAGCTCCAGCCTCAGCAGATTGTGATCACTGTCATCCCTTACAATGACCTCGAGGTCGATAACCTTTGACCACAACTGTGTCCGAACCATGATGTAGTCTAAACGTGATTCGTGGCCCTTTTTATTGTATGTGCACCTAGAAGGTGTATCTGAATAGGTGCGTCCGTTACAGGCCCTAATTGAGTGACTTAGTGTAAGGGCCGTTATTTGGACCGCTAAAGGGGACGAAGACCTAGTGTGTGGAGATTGAATTTGCGGAATGGACCAGTAATCATCCTCAGTTGCAAGTGCACCATAATCCATCCCCGGTAAGGGTTCATAGTGACAATTAAAATCTCCTGCTACTAGTAGGAACACATCCATAGGGATGGAATACAGAAAATTTGATAGTTCGTCAACCGTAGTAGACTCACTAGCTAGACTGACAGGTCTTGAGTAGACATTCACAGCAGCCAGCTTAAAACTATTAGGCCATTTCAGGATTACACACTGTATATCGTCCGAGTGGGTACAAACAGACTCAGCTGTGCAACCCAGATGAGTTGCCACCCATGTGGTAAGGCCCCCAGATGGTCGTCCCTTGCCCCCCCATCGTGCAGGTATATGAAAACCCGCAAATCCCATTCTCCTTTCCTCTGTTCTCGCCCATGTCTCCTGGAATAGACATATGTCCATTCCATCAATAAACGTGCCCCAGTCATCACTCGCTATTTTACTATGTAGCCCCGCAACATTCCAGGACGCGATTACCAGGGATTCAATATTCGTGGTTGCCCTGGAGTTACAGTCACTCCTGTTTGTAACGGTGCTTTCACACAGGTGCGGCTCTATGACCTCTTGCGCCTCTAGGCGCCTGGCATCAGATATAACCTCTTGGAGTTCAAGGGGGAGTTCGGCGGTGGGGGTATGGTTCTCTATAACAGTAGTTAATGTCCCATCTATTCTTGACGGGCACTCAGCCTCACCAACAGCCCAACTTTTGCTATTGTTCTGAATTTGGGCATCACCCATTACCCGACCAAGTCAATCCACTTGGTCCAAACAGCTATATCTGTTTTGAATCGATATTTTGAGAGGTGCTGGCGGATGATCATATGGAGCCCTTAATGACCTAACTCCTCCTCTGTGTTGTACTAATGTCCACCCATTCTCCATAGCGTTCCAACGAGTCGGTGGGTAAAAGTGAGACAACGGGTAAGTTTGGATCAATGCTCCCTGGTCCTGATACCTCCAATTGCAGATATATTCAGCAGTTCGGGGATCTTTAAAATTTACTAAGATACAATCACCCCTGCTAGTTTTAGGACCATGACCCACCCACGATACTCTACGTGCCATGAGGATTTCACTAGTAATACGGGGGGGAAGTGGTCGATTTTTATTGAGCCAATCTATTACTTTGTTTTTAAGAGAAGGGTATGGTTCTATGGTTGAATTTGGAAGCTCAGGGACTCCAGCCAAAATTGCCACATAAGGGCTACATTCAGGTGGCAAGTCTATAATACGTTCCTTGGGAGGATAACCCTTGCTCTCCATCTGACCACCCTTCCCTTTATCTACATTGGCATCCCCCCCTCCGCAATGGTGTGGTTAGCGTAGTAGTTGGACTTGTTGCTATTGGTATTATTGGAGGAACAGGCGTGGTGTTATTAGTTAAAGCTAGGTCAGGCTGAGAGAGCCCATTTTCGGCTGGAGCAGGACATGGATTAGATGTGTCTACTTTTAGCTTGGTCTGTATATCCAGCACCACCTGTTCCATCCGCAAAAGCTGTTGCTCGATACGAGACAATCTCAATTCCAGGGGATTGATAATAGCACTCAAAAGAGCACTTACAGTGGCATGTGTCTCTACTGGGGTGTCATGTGTCTCTAGTGGAGTGTCACTGCTGATAAGAAGTTGCTACCCCAATTTCTGAGGGTGTAGGTGGGGCATGAACTAAAGCAGCTACAGGTGGAGCTGTTGTAGTTGAATTACTTGTCATCTGGCTACCCGTATGACCTTTGGCAAGTTTAGCTTTTTTGCCCCCCGCCCTCGGGGCCATATTCATTTTTCTTTTTGGCATCGCTCCCTCACGTCTTCCTCGCAGCTGGGGGAGATTTAATCTCTCAGGTGAGCTTAGCATTGTTAAAGCTAGAGTAGAATCTAGAGCTTGCTCAGGTGAGAGAGACTGCGGTGGATCTATGCTACAAGGTACATTATCACTACATGAGGGGCCATTGTCTAACATTTCTCTCCTAAGAGCATCCGGAGTGCGAGCATTGGCGATATGACCCATAGAGGATCTTTTTGCAAAAGCTAAATCTTGGGAGACGCTTCTTTCCATTAGTATTATCCCCTGATCAATTACGGAGTTTGCTCTTGTAATGAAGTTGTCCAGAGTTCCTGTTTGTGCAGTCCTGCTTCTGGTTGATGATGCAGCCATACTACGTTAGTCAAGCAGCAAAAATGACAATACTTACAATCCTCCTCGATACCAGTACGGCAAGGGGTATTTGGGATGACAGAGGGGTGGCCCGGTCCGGTCTTGACCGTGCTTGAACGGGCTTAAACGGGCCCGCCCTTGGCCCGGGCTTCGCCCGGGACACGCCCCGGACGCGTCCCGCGTACGCATGACTGTGATGATAGTTATAGTGGAGAAAAGGAGGGAGGGGCCGGGAAGAGTCAACAGCTGCGGCCAATGTGTGTCAGCAGAGGGGCCGCTGGTACTCGCAGTCCCGGCTCCGTTCACAAATGCTCCCAAACAGTCAGGAACCCGCATTCACCGCCAAAAGGCTCTGCCGTGCAGCTTCCAACGTTCGTGGTCAGACACCTGCCTCCGAACGCCTCCCGCGAAGCGGGGGCCGTGAGGCGCTATGTAGGGCTGTGGAGATGGAGGGAGGGGCCGGGAAGAGTCAACAGCTGCGGCCAATGTGTGTCAGCAGAGGGGCCGCTGGTACTCGCAGTCCCGGCTCCGTTCACAAATGCTCCCAAACAGTCAGGAACCCGCATTCACCGCCAAAAGGCTCCGCCGTGCAGCTTCCAAGGTTCGTGTTCAGACACCTGCCTCCGAACGGCTCCCGCGAAGCGAGGGCCGTGAGGCGCTATGTAGGGCTGTGGAGATGGAAGGAGGGGCCGGGAAGAGTCAACAACTGCGGCCAATGTGTGTCAGCAGAGGGGCCGCTGGTACTCGCAGTCCCGGCTCCGTTCACAAAGGCTCCCAAACAGTCAGGAACCCGCATTCACCTCCAAAAGGCTCCGCCGTGCAGCTTCCAAGGTTCGTGGTCAGACACCTGCCTCCGAACGGCACCCTTATGGATTTCATGCATCCAGAACGCATCCTCTGAAAGTGCGAGCAGAGACCTCTGATTCGCTTTCTGGCACAGGTTACCTTAGTTTAACACATTTTTAAAAAAAGCTTAAAAGACCTCCTCAGCAGCAGCCTTCCAGTGACAGCAGCAATCTTTCGGCGAACCACAAAGGGGACACATACCCCATCAGGAAGTATGCATACCTCAAGGCCTTGTAGTACAGAGAAAAAAGGTAAGAATGGGCAGCAGGGCGTGTGGTGAGCTATTCGGCATAAGAATAAGGGGGAGCCCTCATTAGACCAACCTGGGATAAGAGTCTGCCCAAGGCCAGAGATAGTACCTATAAGAGTAAGAGGAATATAATAACAGAGTCAATGCCTCACAGTCAACTTAGAAAAAACTAAAATAATGGTGCTGGGGAAATGAAAGAGCTCCTTTTACTGGCAACTGGGAGAGGTTAGAGTCGAAGAAGTGGATAAATATAAATACTTAGGTATGTGGTTCGACAGCAAGTTAAATTGGAGGGAGCACATACAGTCTCTAAAATCAAAGGCTCTCTCCTCAGTATGGGGCCTTAAACAATTTAAGCAGAAGTATGGAGGCCCTTACGATTTTACTCACCTCTTGAAGACATTTCGAGATTTAGAAGTCCGTATGTATGTAGTAACGAATATTTAATGTATATTTGACCCTTTTCCTATTTGGCTATCAATTAAGAGTTTTGGTTATAGAGTGGTACCGCTCCCATTATATATTTTATTAGGATTTTATTGTGCTTTATACAGTTTTTATGGTTGTATTATTTGTATAATTCACATTTTAAACTGTACACTGGACTGTTGCTTTTTTTATGGCTATATTTACCAGATAAAAATATTAATAAACAACAAACAACACCCGTGTCTTGACCCAATGGTCTGTCTTCATTCCTAATTTTTGGGGAGAAATTAGACCTAGGTCTACCAAATGCTGATGTAACTTTTCATTAGTGCAATAACTTAAAATATGTTCTTTCATAAACAAATTGTAAAGTCCATTGAAATCATGCACATTGTATCCAGTTAACCAACCATCTAGTATTTTAACTGAGTAGTCAACTAAATCAATTGGGTTTTGTGAGCCCCCCTCTAATTCTGTATTCCTCAGTTTTGAGTCCAAATCCCTCAATCAGATTTCTCTTCATGGGATCATAAGACCCAGCATCTGCCCCTGAAAGGGTCAGTAGTCTGTCTCTGCAGTTACCAGAGAACAGTTCCCAAAGGAGTGCCCCTGGTGTGACTTCTTCACTTTTCTCATTTCACAGGCTTTCTCAAAGGCTGTGAACCATTTTTGTGATATCATCACTCTCTTAATATTTAGGGACAATCCCTTCAGGTGATTTTAGTTTCATAAAATTGCTCTTTATCCTTATTAAGTAAATTGATGCCACCATTGATGGGTGCTAGGCCCATATCTGCTCTCTCTCTCTCTAGAGCCAGGAGTCTTGTCACTAGGTCCAATCTTTTGGTCAACCTTGCTAGCAGGTTGTCCTCCTCTTTGAGGCTGTCCTCAATGTCCTTAGTAGTACCTGATCCACCTGTGTGGGATCTAGGTACTTAAGAGATTGATTTTTGGTGTCAGGGCCACTGGGGCCCTTTTTTCCCTATGAAGTGGGGGGTCGGTCTACCTCCTCATCCCCTCCATCTTTTTCCTCATCTGAGAGGTCTTCACCATTCTCAGAGGGATGGTCCTTAGCATACCCAGCCAACAGCTCTTAGAGCTTTTGTTTGGTGGGATGGGACCCGTGGTTATTTTTGTAATTTTGCATAGGGACCTTACCTCCTTGAAAGACAAGTGAAGGTAAGGGGTGAGATCAAGCTCCTCAACCTAGTCCTCTATGTCATTGTGGTTATATTCACTAACAGCTGGGTTATTGTTAAGAGACATAGTTATAAAAAAAAACTTCTAACCCCTCTGTAGTACTAGAGGCACTCTTATAGTCTGACACCACGTGATGACCTTTGACTACCTTCATTTAAATTAACTTTGGTGTGTTATTTTATCCTAGCCTAAATGAAGGACGTCCTGCATATGTCTTTTTTCTCTTGAAGGTTTCTTTCTTGTAATCTTGCAGTCTTACAGTGGGAGCTGTCACAGAGTAGAACAGCCTTGCCAAGTACAGAACGTGTGGGATGTGCATTTGAAAGCATGAAAGAGAGAGGTGTGGAATGTACTTTTTGGTCTCAAAGTGCAGTGTTATGAGGAGTGGTGCACAAATGTGCAGTGTTGTACATTGAGAGATGAAGTATATGAGGTTAAGCAGTGGTGCACAAATGTGCATTGTGTTGTATATTGAGAGATGAAGTGTATGATGCAATAGGCAGTGGTGCACAAATGTGGATTGTGTTGTACTTTTGGAAGCATTATGAAGTTCTCACTATTGGCTTTGACATAGCCTCATGTCATCATGAATTCTGACTCTGCCGTGCTTGAGCTTTTCTGTGTGCACAGACAGGCCGCCAGAGTGTTTGTAAGTTGTTAAGGTTAATCACGCTCAAGGCTGTTTTGTTTTGGAGAACAGGTTGTTGAACGTACTCTGGAAGGCTTTCGTAAGCTTCGTTAAGATAAAGGCTGAAACATGTGAGAATGTAGAGGGAACGTGGGAACTCCTTTTGCCCTAGAATGCTTGCATGGAAACTGTCCAGTTCCAGTAAGTTTTCTTGGCGCAGAGGGTATGACTCTCGACACTTCTAGTGTGTTTTGAGACTATAAAGCTGAGGGTTGTTGACAGCCAGCTTGCGAGTTGACTTGTGGAGTAGACATACTGTCATAGGAATCTGGATTTGAGTCATGATCGTGAGTATATATATATATATATCTATATATATATATATATATATATATATATATATATATATATATATATATATATTATTCATTTGACATCTGGTAAAACCTTTCTTTTAGAGAGCATTGCATAAATAAAACCCCAAGCCTTATTCTAAGAAGAGAGTCTTTGCATTATGTAAAGTAAAACCCCTTTTCTAGGTGTTGTTGTATTTTATGTCTCCTGCCTCTACGTGCTTAGGCCACCATGTGGGAGTGGTATTTTGTGGAACTCTGCATTATCTTGAGGGCGAGGCAAGACACCCCTCTTATCCCTAGCTAAAGTGACTTTTTATTTTTCTAAAATACTAAAGGGACTTAACCAAGGCCTTAACTCGACTTTTAGTAATTTTGCAAAAAGATTGCCAATTTAAAAAAATCAGAATTCTAAAGACAATTTAAGAGTTCTGTCGTGTAATCAGGTGGTAACCAAGTTCGTCCAATAAATGCAAAGTTGTATATCCCACCACATAATCCACCAATGTAGGAAGCTGGCTCTGTATATACTATACCAAAGTGAGGTATAGTATGCACAGAGTCCAGTGGAACCCCAAAGGTAGGCAGAGGTAAAAGTAGATAGCACCTTACTCTCTATTTGTGGTAGTGTGGTTGAGCAGTAAGGCTGTATCAGAGGGTAGTGTTAAGCATTTGTTGTACACACTGAATCAGAAAATATTATCACACGCTCAAATATTGAACTTCAGACCAATTGGTTTTGTATAAAAATATTCTTTTAGTTGTTTTATTTTCTATAACCAAGCAAGCCTGGCACAGCTAAGCAATGAACACTTTTTTTAATTTTTTTATTTTCAAAAACCTTTATTGAGGATTTAGACACAACAAGATTACAGAATTGCGCCATGACAAAATAATATGCATTGCGATATGATATACAAGGTCGAAGACTGCCACTTACATGCACCACAAACAATAATATCAATGAAATAAGTCGGGAGAACAACAAAAGCAATGCAAAGAAATTATCAGGAACGTCACCACACATAAAAGGGGGGAGAGCACGGAGTAGGGGGGGAAAGGGAAGCAGAGAGGAGAAGACTCATTGACCTTTACCGGTGGCCACCGCGGGCAGAGCGCCAGCGGGGATCGCGGGAGAGGTCGCCGGGTGCTGGGAAGTGTGACTTAGGAGATAGGAAACAAGCGGACCCCAGATATCAAGTGGGCAGGAATTAGCAGGCATTAGGTCCCAGAATTCGGACAGGAGAGTCTGGCAACGGGAAGCATCCTTCAACCAAAGGGCCACCCTTGGTGCGGGTCGGCGACCCCAGCACATGGAAACCCTGCGCCGCGCAAGAACGAGCAGCCTAGCAATCAGTCTAAGGGAGACATCTGGGCAAAATTTGACAAAGCCTAAGAGGCAAAGCAGAGGATCGGGTTGCAGCGAAAATTAAGTGATTTCAGAAATAACAGCACATACCCCATGCCAATAAGCGGAGACCTTGGGGCATAGCCAGGCAAGGTGGAAGAAGTCAGCCACAGGCACAGAGCAGCACAGGCATCTGTCACTGGTAATGAGTCCCATTTGTGCAATTGTGCGGAGGTCCGGTGGAGCCTGTGGAGATATTTAAAATGGATAAGGTGCAGACGGTAGTTAGGGGAGAGGCGTTTAATCTGGGTGCAGCAATACAGCCAATCGGCCTGGGAAATCACGATGCCTAGATCCGTCTCCCACGCCACGGGCGCCCTGTCAGTGGAGATGGAGGAAGCCGCCAGCGTGGAAGCATAGATTTTGGTAACTAATTTATGTGGAGAGGGGGATGTTTAGAGGAGATTGAGAGTAGCCATCAAGGTTGGAGGCCGGGGGAAAGAGGAATGGAGCTTCTTACAGACCGCCCAAAGCTGATAATAGAGCAGAGTGTCCATAGGACCAGAGTCAGCAGCTAGCGTATAGAATGCGTTCTCAGGGTAGAGATCGGAAACAGTGGAAAGCCCAAGACGAGTGGCATGCTTCGCCATCCCCGAAGATTGAAGAGGAGGAAAAGCCGGGTTTTGAGCAATGGGTATTGCAGCCGCAGAGAACATGTCTCGACCTGAGATTTTCCTGGAGCCCCTCCCAGGCCGAGCACAGGGTCTCGACCGTGTCGATCTCAGCGCGCGGAATCCGCCCAAGGCAAATAAAGCGGTAGAGAGCAGCCAAGGGGTAGCTAGGTCAGCCTCGACTGCAATGTGGGACTGAAACAGAGTGGGATGGTGCCAGAAATGGAGAAAGCTGGCCTGTGTGCTGAGGGCATAGAGTTTGAGATTGGGGGCACCAAGACCACCGCACGACATAGGGAGAGTTAGATCAGAGCAATCACCAAAGAGCGGAGTTTACGGAAAAAATGAGCGGTGAGGGGGATGGGAATATTAACAAATAAATATAAGAACTTTGGGAGCACCACCATCTTGGCAATTGCTATGTGACTGGCTAGAGAAAGTGGTAAACGACTCCAGAGAGGAATCTTGGACTTAGGCCAGTCCACTGCGCGACCGAAGTTGGTCCTCCAGAGTTCATCAACTTCCCTACTCAGCCAGATCCCAAGATACCTACTGGGCTCAGTCGCCCACACAAAAGGATAGTCCGGATCAAAGGGCATCATGGAATCGGTAAGAGGGAATAGCACAGACTTAACCAAGGCCTTAACTCGACTTTTAGTAATTTTGCAAAAAGATTGCCAATTTGAAAAAATCTGAATTCTAAAGACAATTTAAGAGTTCTGTCGTGTAATCAGGTGGTAACCAAGTTCGTCCAATAAATGCAAAGTTGTATATCCCACCACTAATCCACCAATGTAGGAAGCTGGCTCTGTATATACTATACCAAAGTGAGGTATAGTATGCACAGAGTCCAGTGGAACCCCAAAGGTAGGCAGAGGTAAAAGTAGATAGCACCTTACTCTCTATTTGTGGTAGTGTGGTTGAGCAGTAAGGCTGCATCAGAGGGTAGAGTTAAGCATTTTTTTTACACACTCAATCAGAAAATAGTATCACACGCTCAAAGATTGAACTTCAGACCAATTGGTTTTGTATAAAAATATTCTTTTAGTTATTTTATTTTCTATAACCAAGCAAGCCTGGTGGAACAACCGAACCCTCGTTTAGCTCAAAGAAATTTGTGATTGCAGTTTGAATTTCATCGCACAATACCGAGTTGTGGAGGGCATTAGGAGGGAGCCGCCAAGTGAAAGCATGGCAAGGAAAGTGTGGAATGCGGAGGCCTAAGCGAACAGGAGCATGATCAGAAAGAGTGCGCGCCATGTGATCTACGGAGGTGAGCCAAGCCAAAGCGTCCGGAATAGTAATCCAAAGGTCCAAACGGGACCAGCAGCCACGGGAGCCAGCGACACAGGTACCCTTGTGCGTGTCGGGGCGAGTGTGTCGCCATGCGTCGTACAGAGAGTTGTCGGTAAGATTGGAGTTGAGAAGAGCGGTGGTGCGCGAGTGAAGGGTGCGAGGACCTGAGCGATCAAGGGAAGGGGAAAGCATTATATTAAAATTCCCCCCCCCCCAGAGGAGCACCGCAGGTCTGAGAGCAGAAATGTGGTGCCAGACTTGTGTGAAGAAATCAGGGTCGTCACAGTTGGGGCCTGTACAGGGCAGCAAGAGTCAGGGGCTGGGCGTGAATGCATGCCGTGGAGAATTACGAAGCGTCCCCCAAGGTCGACAATCACTTGTGAGGTTTGCCAAGGGAGCCCCCTACGTAACATGATGGACACCCCCCGAGAATAGTTAGAATAATAAGAGGAGTGAATTTCCCCCCAGTGTCGGGAGAATGTGGCGGGCATGAGATGGGTTTCCTGCAGAAAGCATATGTCCACTTTGTGACAGATAAGGTGGGCGTGGACCAGTCATGCCTTACGGTGGTTGTTAAACCCCCGGACGTTCCAGGTCCAAAGGACGGTGTCCGTCATGGTGCCGTGTCAGGGAGGAGAATGTTATGTGAGTCAATAGAAGAGAAAAACGGTGCGTTGCAAAATAAGGATTTCTGTCTCCAATGGTGCAATGGTGAGGTCAAAGCGGAAGGTGTGAATGTGCAAGGTGGTGCAATAACCCATGCTGCAAAGAGAGCCCCGCAAGAGGGTACCAATAAGCGCTGCACGGTGCCATCGTCTGAGAGGCGAACAATAACAATGCATGGGAAAAGCATAACAATGAGCCCATCAGATGCAGAGAGCAAAAATACACAATAGAAATGGCGTGTCATAAAGGAGCCAATAGCATGAAGCAGTACAAGAACGAACATCAAAGCTCCAATGAGAGGCAACAATCCCCTATAACCCCCAGCCCAACCTCCCAGCCCCCTCACCCCCAGAAACAACTCAAGAAGACCCACCACCCCCGCACCCACTCCAACCCCCCAATTAGGCTGAGATACCACCCATTCCCACCCCAGGGACCCACAACTAGGAAGGGGAGAGTCAATGTCGAGCAAGTGAATTATCCCGTGGGGGCATGGCGTTGCTCAGTGTACTCCCCTGCCAAAAAAGCAGGGTGACCAAGCTACAAGCATGTCAGACAACAATCAAAAAGTGACAATTGGAAGAGCAACAAAAGCCCCAATGCATGGGCCGGATGCAGCTGGACCCGGGGGGCTGCATCAACAAAGAGAGCCAGCATAGAGCAAGCAAAAGAGCCACAGAACTTGCAAAGAGTAACCAACTGTTAGCACACATCCAGTCAATCATTGTCACTAAGGTGGTCACCTGCAGTGGCCTGAGAGTCAGTAGGTGAAGAGCGGAGCAACTTGTCAAGTTTCTTGGTGTAAGCGAGGGCATCTTTAGGATCTTGGAAGACAAGCGTTTTTGAGTCCTGTCGGACCCGCAGCTTCGTAGGGTAAGCCAATGAGTAAGAAACTTCGTGTTTTGGGAGGATCCGCTTTGCTGGGAGGAATTCGCGACGAGCAGCCTGGACAGCGATGGTATAGTCAGGATAGAATCAGAGTGAGTTGCCTTGATGGCGGATTTCGCCTTTGCATAGAGAATGGCGTTGCGGTCTCTGAAGTTTATGATTTTAACGATGATGGGACGAGCCGGTAAGCCAGGGCCTGGCAAGGGCCGAGGGAGCGATGCGCTCGCTCGACAATGAAGACGGAGGAGAGGACATCGCCAAAGAGTTCCCTGACGAGCTGTTCCACATAATCCTCCATTCGGGAGATATTGGTGGATTCAGGTACTCCCATGATGCAGAGGTTGCTCCTCAGGTAGAGCGCCTCCAAATCTTCATTTATATTCCGAATAAGGTAGAGTATTTTGTCCCTCTGCAATAATTTTGGGCGATCCTGAATGGTGGCGTCCTCGGCCTCAGAGACCCTGGATTCGACATGCAAGAGACGAGCATCGTGGGAGTCAACTCGGGCCTTGACTGAGTACAGAAGGGCGGACAGTTGATCAAGCTGGGCCGTAATACCCGTGGACTTGATGTTGAGCATAATTGCCTTCAAATCATCTTCTCGAGCGGGAGGTGCCTCCGTGATGGCAGCGGGGTCGCCACTATACGAACTTGCGTCATCCTGCCGCGTCGATCGCCGCTGGTCAAAGGCGATCTTGGGCTGCTTGGGGCCAGTCCTCCCCATGGCCGGCAGAGGCAGGTAGGAGGTGCAGCCAGAGAGCAAAGGGAGAGATAGCAGCCAAAAGAAACAGTGACAGAAACCACAGCAGGTGAGCCACAGACAGACAGCAGCTGGGACAACTGCAAGGATGATGGCGAGGCCTCCAATGCAGATAAGCAGGAGCGGTCAATGATTGAGGGTCGTGTGAGGAGTGAGGTGATGGCATGACGTGGCACAAGGTATAGACACCAGGCTGGCAGCACAGCGGAGTGACAAGGGCAGCCCCCGCAGCCACAGCGGAGTCCCAGGAAGGTCACGCCACTCCAAGCTGACTGCAGAGAGGCCACAAGAATAGTCCTCAGGGTGCCGCCCGCATGGCCAGGTGGCACAGCCGCAGCGGCGGTGCCTCAGGATGCCAAGGGGGAAAGTCGGCCTCCCAGCGTGGGACCAGCGTCTCAGGTCCGCCGGGTGTGGAGTTTTGAGAAACGTCAGAGCAGGAGGAGGGCGCAGAGGGCCTTAACGTGCGCTACATGCACCCCGGGCTACGCCGCAGAAGCTGCTGCAGTGACAACGGTCGCTGTGGGAAGACAAAGCCAGATGCTTGGAGGCGCAAAAAATCGCCTTGGTCGGGTGGTGGGTAGGAAGGTGCCAAGATCAAGGCCAGTAGTCCAAAGGCCCAAGGTCCCGCTCAGGATATCACAACAACCTGCGCAGGGCAGGCTATAAGGCCAGGGCAGACACAGTTCGCACCGTAGGATAACAGGCCTCAGGCAGGTATTGGTGGTGACATGGGCCCAGGGGCAGATGCACCTGAGGAGAGAGCGCCGATGCCGCCTCTAGGGGGCAGAGGCGTCGCAGCGATGATGTGGTAGGCTGCAGGGGGAGGCCGCAGAGAGGAGCGAAGGCACCACGCCTCCGATCGATCCACAGGCTCAGGAAGCCGGCCCAGCAGCAAGGTAGGAGGGCCGGGCCTCACCAACGGCAGGGTTCAGGCCCAGCACGGCGAATGGGCAGCGGATCTCGGCACCCACATGTAGCCGAAGGTCACAAACACCACAGGGCGATGCCTCAGGAGGAGATGCAGCTGGAAAGCCAGATATCGGGCAGCTTAAAAGCAGTTGTCTGTAGGGTTGTTACGGATGTTTAGCTTGGCCGGCAGAGCCCACTTAGAGTGCGGCCATCTTGCAGCCGGCCAAGCCACGCCCCCAAGCAATGAATACTTTACAGTAGTAATGCAGTTTGTAAACAGTTTGAATTGCAATTGTATATGCACTATGATTACAGTAGCTACTAGTAATGCAATGCTTTTGATATACTGTACATATAATTTGTATTAGCTTTTTAGGTGAATGTCAAGTCGATTACTTTACTCTTTACTTTTCTTACATGGTGCAGTATACCTGGATACTGCACTGGGATATTTCCTGTAAACAGGTAAGTAAAAGCGTTTTTGTTATTTAGTTACAGTTTTAAAGGGTTTCTTCGATTTTCCAACTCCAGACTTAGAAACTTTTCACAGAAAAACAGTCACTGTTATCCTATAGAGGAAAATAGGGTTATCGGTTCAAAGGTAAGTATTTGGTTGTGGGAATTGGTATTCTGGGGGTAGACTCAGGGGTCCCCCAGGGTCAAGGATGCACTCTGGTTACACCCTCAGCAGCGCTAGGGCGGACGGGTGCAGGGTGCTGAGGCCCAATGTTATCCAGCGGGCAATAGGGTTGGTGGGTTGTGGGAGCAAAGCTCCTGGACTTAATCTTAGGGCAAATGGGTGTCAAGCCAGCACAAAAGGTGCACCCTCAGCAGCACTAGGGTGACCGGGTGCAGAGTGCTGTTTTGGCATTGGGCGCCCTGTAGCTTTCAATGGGGAGTCTCCGGTTTGAAAACACACTGCAGGCTTGAGGATGAAGGTCTACTGGGTGTGACCACCACTTGGAGAGGTAAGTTGGGATGATGGGGGTTGGTTAGGCAACGTCGGTTGGGTCATTCAAGGCCATGAGGTGTCGGGTGAAGGGGTGCCTTTACGGGTCGGATCTTACTAGCTCCTGGTCGCAGTTGGGGGGACCTTCCGGTTTGAGGCTGCAAGCGTCGGCTGGAGGCTTGAGGCAGGTCCAGGGTCACCAGATCTCGCATCAGGATCACCGGGGAGACCTCCTCTTTGTGTTGGACCACTTGAACTCGGGCCGTGGGCATCGGGTGCAGACTCGCAGGACTTTGCGGAACCTGGAGTCTGTTGGTGAACAAATCCGGTGTTCACGGGAGACAGAGTCTTTTCTTTTGAAGGCAGGGCAGGTTATCCGGGTTCTTCAGGGTGCTGGCTGCAGGACACACCGGTGTTTCGCTTCTGCAGGTTCGAGGTGCAGACAGGCCGGAAGGGCTGGGGCCAAGTCAGTAGGCGTCCTCCTCTTGTTAACTTCGGCACGGCTGTTCAGTCCTTCTTCTTCTTTTCTTGTTGCAGGTTCTTGTCTGAGGAAGCAAGGTTCAGGGGTACCCCTACATACAAGATTTAGGGGCGTTACAGGTAGGTAAAAGGTTGGGACTAATGGGTCCCTTCCCTGGGGTGGGTCCACCCCCTATTATGCCACCCTCCAGTGGGAGGGAGGCATATGCCTCACCCTGGTTGGCTGGGTTCCCCGATCTGCAAGATGGCGGGGACTGAGAGTTGTGCTTCACCTCGCCTCCCCCACCTAAGGGGTGGAGTTGGCAGAGGTGGGCACACCTCCCTTCCTCACTTTGTTTTCCCGCCGGTTCTCCCACCCAAAGTGGGGGTCAGAACTGGTAGGAACCAGTTGCTGAAGGCAGCAAAAGGCCTGGGGAAGCACACAAAGGAGGCAAGACTTTAAAGCTTCCCCTTCGTGGACCCTGCCTATCCTGGGGGAGGAGGCTTGGCACCTCGTCCCAGGATGTGTATTGTTTCAGGCCCCCAAGAGCAGCAGGCTTTCGTCCCAGGGGTCCAGAAACATGTCAAGTGGTGGCAGCTGAAAGCAGCCACTCATCCTGGACACTAATGGTTGGTCGTTTTTTCAGGGGGCATCTTTAAGATGCCCTCTGTGTGCATTTTTCATTAAATCCCACACTGGCATCAGTGTGGGTTTAATGTGCTGAGAAGTTTGATACCAAACTACTCAGTTTTCAGTTCAGCCATTATGGTACTGTGGAGTTCGTAATGACAAACTCCCAGCTCCATACACTTTTAATGGCAGCATTGCACTTACAATGTGTAAGAATGGACTTAGACACTGTAGGGGTACAGGGCTCATGTACCTGTACCCTCCCCACTGGTATAGTGCACCCAGCTAGAGGGGTGGCTGATCTATGCCAAGGCAGTGGGTTGTAGGCATGGCACACAGGGATGTTTGCCATGTCAACTCTTCACTTTGTTCTGCACCAAAACATACAGCCTGCAAAGGCAGTGTGTGAGTGTAAAGATACAGGGCCTCTAAGAGTGGCACAATAAGTGTTGCAGCCCTTAGAGGCCTTCCCTGGTCACAGTGCCCTGGGTACCTGTGGCACCATTTACCAGGGACTGGCCTGAGGCCAGAGATGCCAAGTGGGTTTTGTTTACAATACAGCTTTAGGGAAAGAACATAGGCCCTAGGTACTTGAGTGGCAGGAGCCCAGGGCACACCCAGTCAGAGCACATCAGCAGTTCAGCAAAAAGTGGGGGCAACCATGCAGAAAGGGGACACTTTCTCACACAACCACCCCAAACAAAAGAGAATGAGACTAACCTTTCCCTAGAGAGTCGTCATTTTCTAAGTGGCAGAACCTGGAAAGTCCATCTGCATTGGCATGAGCAGCCCCAGGTCTGTGTTACACTACAAAGTCCATTCCCTGTAGGGAGACAGACCACCTCAACAGTTTATGATTTTCAATCAACCAAAAATCTTTATTCGATTCAAAGAATCATCAAAGCATTTCATAAAATCTTTTAAAACGTATTTCCCAAAATTTCAACAGGTACATACATTAGAAACTATCCTCATCAACGGGTAAAATATAAAGTAATTGTGCAGATTGGTATTTCCAATTGATCATAATACTAATAATTATTGGTCAGCTTAAGATGTTATAAGAGAGTACATATAAAGTGCTAGTGCATACTCAATTGGCCTGTACAGAGAATACAAAGTTGTTTAAATTATACTAAAATCATTAATTAGATATCAATCAAATACATTCTTACTAAAATGGCTCTACTGGGACTGCATTTAGTCAAACAATTCATAATGTATATTAAAATACAAAAATCCGACCTAAGTCTAGAATCTACATTTAAAATTTTAGCCCTCTCTTTTTCCTTATATAGCTGGAATCCCAAAAAATCTGCTGTCGCCAAATACAGTGAGTTGTTAGCTATCTGACTTTAATATTCTCAACATCTCATTGTATTTTCTAATGTTCAAGCTTCTGCCTAGTGGCTTTATCCATTTTCTTCTGGCCATTACATACGCTGGGCAAAAAAATAGAACATGAGCGATGTCTACCTTTGCACCTAATTGACATAGATTGCACTTGGAGTCCCCATACTTAGCTTTGGACGTAGCACATTTGGCTGTAAAGATGTTCATATCTAAATTTCAGATATAATGCCTTTTGCTAGTTGAGATTCAGTTTCATCCAGGAATCGGGAAGCTTGGGGTTGTTTTAAACGATAAAAATTGTGTAGTAAGCCTCCCTGATGTACTACTTAAAGTGGCTTTGTGCTAAATAAAGTTCCAATAGATGTACTTCATCTCACACTTTGATTTGGGCTTCAGTAGGCAAGGGTTTGTCCAGAATCTGCTCAGGCCTAAATCACGAAGCCATTTTCAAATGTTGGCCAACCAGGGAAAAGTGATGTGGACATCTAGTTCCAATAAGTCACTCAGGGTTTGCCTATAGGTTTCTAATTCCACAGTTGTCCAAATTCTAACCCAATATGACAATGTTCTCCATACGGCTAGATGTTCCAGTCTTTTTATGCCAATGTCATGTGTTAGTGGGATCACTTGGGTGTGTTGGGGGAGAGACGTAAACATTCACATTTTATTTTCCCCAATAATTAGTGGGTGGAGCTCTGAATTTATATACTTTCAGGGTGGGGGTAATGCCCTTTTACACGGTTGAATATTGTTTCCTTGTGATGGGGACAAAGAGTTGTTTTTTTATTCTGTTTTTCTTGGTTTTTGAAAATTTTCAGTGTTGCAATGTAACACGTTATACATAGGTTGCACATATACAGTCAATTGGTGCACATTGAGATTGCATTACTCCATACATTAGTTAGAGTATCCTTGAACGTTAGGTGCACAGGAGTATAACAACATCTTTAAATGGGCTGCTTGGTGGGTGAGTATTACTCGTGCTGACCGGTTAGAGACAATCTCCTCGCTCTAATATTTTTGTCACTATAGTGTGCAGCCACGTTATTGCTGTTTCTTCCGGTGTTGTTCGTACCGCTGAGGACATGTTCTGGCTACTCCTGATCTGGCCGTAGCATGCATGATCCTGTCATTGCTTTCATCATGTATGTGTTTGCTAACAGATTAAACTTGAGAAAAAACGTAATCATAAACAAAAACTGGTGATACGTACGAGGTTTTCTGTTACTAATTAATAAGTATTGTCGCTGAGATATTCTTCCCATCTGTCACAGGCCATATGGCTGTACATGTCCGGTTTGCACTACATGATGTTTGCTTGGTTGTGCAAGTGAGAGGTTCCCCGCCCAGTGTCATTGCCTGCTCGCCCACCATTTGACCAGCCTAGTGTTTTAGCCTAAGCTAACCATGGACTTTTATTCATCCTGACTGTGCTGTTGGCTCTGTGGGGGGGATTTGTCATCATTGGTTGTATTCAAAATGGTTGTGAGGAGTGCGTCCCAGCTGTTCGCTATCTGAATCTGGCGTAGCCCTAGTGTATCTTTCCCTCGGAGCGCTTTTGCCCAACTGTGCATTGAGTGCCTCCACATTGTGATTGTGGGTGGTGTAGTGTCGCGGTCTAGCTGACCGGGCACTACGTCATCACGCGCATTCGCGTGGCGGCCATATTGGGCACGTCTGCGCATGCGCGAAGGAGCGCGAGACGCGCGAGAGACGAACGAAGCGTTCGGAGGCGTTTGCCCGGCGCTCTTGGTGTAAGAAGTGTTAATTAAATAAATAAAGGTTAAATCTTGCATTGGCTGCTGTCCATCACTGTGGGGGAAGGCAGAACATTACAGTGGCGATGAGGGTGGGACGCAGAGGACCCTGAAGGACATCCAGGAGAGAGGAAGCCCACCAACAGCAGGAGCACCAGAGGAGACGACGCCCTACAGGGGCAGGAACACCAGGGGGTCACAGGACAGACTCCAGGACACCGAGAGAGCGTGGCAGTGGCAGACGCGAGCCAGAGGGAGGCACGAGAATAAGCAGGAGTGCCAACCAAGTGCAAAGAAGCGCGGTAAGCGACCCAGGGGCGAGAGATAGAAGAGGCCCTGGCGGAATCGGGGAGGGACGGCGCAGAAGGGACCGAAGAGGCCCAGACGACCCAAAGAAAGGGAAAAGGGACGGAAGCACCAGGTAGTCCCAGGAAACAGGCGGAAACCAAGATGTGTGCACAGGCATCAGCGCTAACGACACCGGTCCCGTTCCTACCAAGACCAGGGGAGCCTCAAATGAAATGGGAGGACTGGAGAGAATATTTCAAAAATGACCTCGAAGCACTGGAAGACGAGAATGAAGAAGCGTTCTCCAGCAGCCGGAGGAAAAGGATACTCTTGCATAATCTGGGACCAGAAGGCATACGAGTATTCCAAAACTTAACACCGGTTACCCGTCCACCAGCGGACGATGATGTGTTCAAACACGCCATTGAGGACTTAGACAACCACTATCGCCCTGCAGTCTGCACATCTATCGACCGCTACAATTTCCAGCAGAGGAAGCAAGAAGCGGGAGAAATGATAGATGACTACGTGGCGGCATTAAGGAAGCTGGCGATAACGTGTAAGTTCGGAGCTCTACACGACGACTTTATAAAGGACCAAATTGTCATGCCCACAACAAGCAAAACGGTGCAGGATAAACTGTGGGCAAGCGGAGACGCTACGTTAAAAGACGTGATAGCCATCGTGAAAAGAGCAGAACTGACCAAGCGCTGCGCAGACCAGGCCCCGAGACCAACGATAAACAAGGTGGAAGACGCCGACCAATATGGTAGAGGAAAACCGGCGCCAGGAGAAAATAAGGGAACGTACAAAGGGAAAGGAAAGCCGGGATAAATGTAGAAACAGGACAAAGAAGGAACATCGAAGTGCTACAGGTGTGGGAGCCTGAGCCATGCGGCGCACGACAAACGTTGTCCCGCCTTCAGAGCTAAGTGCACGCTTTGCGGCCTGGTCGGCCACTACGAGAAGGTGTGTCGCAGGAAGTAGAAACAGCGTGCGGTGAAATACGTGGCACAAGACCCAGGAGAGGAAGAAGAGGGCCAGGAAGAAGACGACGAAGTCCTGTGCATGGAAGACCAAGTACTAGGCATCGACGGCAGAAGAGCTCGAAAACCCCAGTGCGACATCCACATCGGAGGAGTGGAAATCACCATAGTAGCGGATTCAGGGTCCCCCTACACGATCGTCCAAAGGTCGGTGTGGGGAGCGAAATTTGAACCGACAGTAGGCCCACATCTGGAACCACCCGACATACGGCCTGTCACCTACACGGGGGAACCTATCCCAATGGTGGAATTTAGAAGACTGCTCTTCCAGTTCAAAGAACGCAGCGCCCAGTGCAAATTGTACGTTGCAGAGAAGGGACCCACGGTCCGGGGGTGGATGGACCAAGGGGAATTGGGCATACAACTGCATCCGGGAGGAAACACACAAGTGTTAGTAGCGTTGGAAGGAAAATGGTCAAAGGCAGC
Organism: Triturus cristatus; assembly: GCF_964204655.1. Taxonomy (NCBI): domain Eukaryota; kingdom Metazoa; phylum Chordata; class Amphibia; order Caudata; family Salamandridae; genus Triturus; species Triturus cristatus. The sequence continues at coordinate 1,295,232,862 of NC_140590.1, forward strand.
GGGACTGCGAAGCGCGCACCCGAAAATATTTGGGGACAAGGTAGGAAAATTGGAAAAGTTTACTCACAAAATCGTGCTTAAGGAGAACGTCCAACCGGTCACACACAAAGTGAGGAACATACCGATTGCTGTGAGAGAGGCAGTGCAACAGGAGCTACACCGACTGGAAAAAGAAGGGATCATTGAACCCATTGATAGTGCGGAATGGTTGGCACCGTTAGTGGTGGCCATGAAACCGTCCGGCAAGGTGTGCTTATGTGTGGACCTCAGAGAACTCAACAAGTGTATTGTGGTGGAGAAGTTCCCGCTACCGCGCATAGAGGAGATGCTGGCACGAACAAGAGGAGTGAAGTGGTTCTCCACCATCGATCTAAAGTCAGCGTACCATCAGGTAGTCTTGCACCACACAAGTAAGAAACTGACGCCCTTCATAACTCCCTTCGGGTGTTATCAGTTCTGCCGCATGCCCTTTGGATTGGCATCGGCAGCGGCAGTCTTCCAAAAGCTAATGGCCCGACTGTTCAAGGACATAGAGGGAGTATAATACTTCCAAGACGATATCCTAGTGATGGGGAAGGAACAAGAAGACCACGACGAGAAGCTGGAGGTGGTGCTTAGGATCCTGGAGGATAACGGACTAACAGAAGAATGGGAGAAGTGCCATTTGGGCATGTTGTCGGTCACCTACCTAGGGCACGAAATTGGAGAGAGTGGGATAACACCAAAGAAGGGGAACGTGACAGCCATATGCGATGCTCCTCCACCCGCCACCAAGGAGGAAGTACGATCCTTCCTAGGGATGGCGGAATACTATAGTAAGTTTGTCCAACACTTTGCCACAAAAACGCACCACATGAGGCAGCTCACAAGGGAGAAAACAGCGTTCGCATGGACGGAAGAAGCGCAAGAAGAGTTTGACACAGTCAAACGAGAAATAAGCCAGGCTATCCCGCTACAAGGGTACGATCCCCTAGGGAAATTGATACTGATGACAGATGCCAGTGAAAAGGGGTTGGGAGCAGTGCTCATGCAAGAGAGACAAGATGGCAAGAAGGAGACGATCAGCTTTGCATCTAGATCACTGACGAATTCAGAACAAAAGTTCAGCGTGATTGAGAAAGAGATGCTAGCCGCAGTATGAGCCATGGGGAAGTATCGCCAGTTCTTGTGGGGCACGCGATTCCTGCTGAAGACAGACCACAAACCCCTGGTGAAGGTATTAACGTCCAGCGGCCATGCCGGCGCGACTCCCCGAATAGCGAAGATGACACTGAAACTATTGGATTATCGCTATGATGTGGAATATATACCAGGATCAAGGAACAAGATAGAGGATTATCTCAGCAGGGCGGCGGCAAAGGAGAGTGCCACCACGGCACGGAAGAAGATGAGGAGATGGTAGCCTTGACGGAGGATCCGGAAAGGGCAATAAGCGGGAGAGAATGGAAGGAAGCCTACGGAGCAGATGGAGATCTGGAAGAAGTCAAGAAATGCATAGTGCGAGGGTGGCTCGAGAGGAGACACCAGAAGCCCCAAATTCGGCAATTTTATGAAGTCAGGGACGAGTTGTCGGTGGGAAATGATGGGGTGTTTGTATACCGAGGAAACCGAGTGGTACCACCAGCAGAGATAATACCACATCTTCTGAAGATAATACATGAGGGGCACCTGGGAATCGTGAAAATGAAAGCACTAACTAAACAGACATATTGGTGGCCAGGCATGGACCTACAGGTGGAGAGGCATGTCAGAGACTGTGTGCAGTGCCAAGGAGCTGACAAAATTCTGAAACCCATGAGACCAGCTCTAGGGAGGTTCATGAACCCATGTAATCCCTGGGAAGAAGTGGCGGTAGACATCTTGGGGCCGGTACTTGACAACATAGGTATTCCGAAGTACATATGTGTGATAGTGGACAAATACTCAAAGTGGCCAGAGGTACACATTCAAGAAGAAATGGACACAGGGACAATCATTCGATTCCTAACCATGGTATTTCTCAGGGAAGGCATCCCCAGAGCAATTATAAGCGACAACGGACCCCAATTTACTTCTGACAAATGGAACCGATTCGCAGAAAGGAATGGCATACGACTTAAACACACGGCGGTATATCACCCTGCCAGCAACGGCCAAGTAGAAAGGTTCAATAGGGTGATAATGGGCTCTATACAGGCAGCCATCTCCGGGGGCAAGGACTGGGAAAAGGAGGTACTAAGCACACTACGGGCATACCGCATCACCCCCACTAGCACGGGGTACAGCCCGTTTCAAATTTTACGTGGAAGGCAACTCTTCACGAAAGACAATGTCGCGTGGCAGGAGAAGACAATCACAAGCAAGTGGTCACCTGCAGTGGTGCAACATAACCTGGAGAAAGCACAGAAGATATATACTGACCATTACAACAACAGAAAGAACGTGAAAGAGACAGCTTTGGAAAAAGGGGAGTGGGTCAGAGTAAAGCTGGCAGTTCTCAAGAAGAAGGGAGACAGGAAATACTCCCCACCCCTGAGAGTGGAAGAGGTGTATGACAGAGCGGCACTACTCAGTGATGGGAATGTATGGTCCCAAGACCGCATGGCCAAGTGCAACAAAATCCTACAGTGGCCTCGAGAGGACAATGAAGGAGTGACAGCCCCAGAGGACATGAGGGACGAAGAAGGAACACCGAACGGAGAAAAGGGAGAGATTATGCAGGAAGATCATATCAACAAAGAGGATGAACGAGAAGGACCACATAGGGAAGAAAGGACCCGGGAAGAGGGTGAGAAAGGAGGAAGAGAATCGAAAGGTACCCTAGAAGGAAGAAGGGGAAGCCCTGTCGCAGTAGAGGGTCGAGAAGGACACGCTACCCCGGTAAGATACACCCGAGTTGGGAGAGCGGTGGTGAGACCAGCCAAGCTTAGGGACTATGAACTGGAGTAACAGACTATGAACGGTAACCCCTTCTCAGTTATGTATATAGTTTTGTGTGTGGTGTAAAAAGGGGAGATATGTAGTGTCGCGGTCTAGCTGACCGGGCACTACGTCATCATGCGCATTCGCGTGGCGGCCATATTGGGCACGTATGCGCATGCGCGAAGGAGCACAAGATGCGCGAGAGACGAACGAAGCGTTCGGAGGCGTTTGCCCAGCGCTCTTGGTGTAAGAAGTGTTAATTAAATAAATAAAGGTTAAATCTTGCATTGGCTGCTGTCCATCACTGTGGGGGAAGGCAGAACATTACAGGTGGGAGGGAAGCTTACCATTTTTTGGTGATTATTCTGTTTGCCACCACTATTCCCAGAACCAGAAATCGGGAAGTGACCTTGTTTTTACGGGTCCTACGGGGTAGGTGCAAGGTATATGGGGGCCACTCTAGGGGGATGTCCCTGGCTGTGCACTAGATCGTCTGCCACTGCTTTCCAGTATTGAGTTAGTGCGGGACATCTCCAAAGCATATGCAGTAGGTCTGCATCTACAAGTGTGCATCGAGGTCATTTAGCAAACCGGGCAGCTAAAGTATTTGTTGATCTTTGGGGGCATAAGGTATGCTCTGTGAATGATAAAAAAAATTGGATCTGTCGGAAATGCACGTTTCGAGGAATATAGATGGGGCTTTGCAATACTGAGTTCCATTCCGGATTGGAGAGTGGTCTGTTTGTTTCAGTCTCCCAGTGATGACTAAGGAGTGACAGGTCAGCAGCCGTGTGGTGTTGTAACGAAGCCGCGAACCATTTCGATAGGTGCCCTCCCTGACCCATGATGTGTAAATATTGTATAGAGTGGTGCATATTGAGCTCTGTGGATATATCCCCCCAATGGGTAGTTAATGCCACTATGAGAGAACAGTGTAGTAAAAACGGCCCAGGGGGCAGCTCCTCTTCTGCTACGAGTGTGGTGTATGGGCGTAGCACTCCGTCCAGGTGTAAGTCACCTAAGTCTTGGATGCCTGAGCCGTGCCATTGTTGTAGTTCAGATGCGGATGTTGTATTGGGTCCTGAGACATTCCTTCCAGTGGGAGGGCGGGGCATATGGAGTGGTCTCTCGTGTGATGTAGAGTGCTCTGCGATAGCATTTATATGCCACTCCTAGCAATAGCGAACTTGGGGTTCTGGCCCTGGTGCATGGGTGGAATAATTTTAACAGTTGAGGGAGCTGTGCAGGAGGGAAAGTGGTGGCTGTATCTTCTCTGTACCAATCCGCTAGCCCCCTAGCTATCCACTGTAGTTGAGTAGCTAAATAGTACTGTTCCAAGTTCGGGACCGCCAGCCCTCCCTGATCTGTGGGTAAGTACAACTTCTGGAGTGCTACACAGTGTCGTGATTTCCCCGTATGAAGTCTCGGATCAGGGCTTCTAAGGGACAAAAGTATGACGGGGGATATACAATGGGAGATTAGTAAAGTAATAAAGAAGCCGCGGGAGAAGTATTATCTTTGTCAGTGCCACCCGTCCCGTAATTGATAATGGCAGTGTCTTCCAGGAAGTCACTTGGGAGCGGATTGCTGTTAGGGCCCTACCTAGATTGCCGTCAAGTAGGTCTGATGGGCTGCGATATATGCATATCCCTAGGTAACGGAATGTGGTTTTGTACCATTGGAACCGTTCTCCATTAAGTATGTAGCTGGGGTCTTCAATGTGTGCGCTGAAGGAATACAGACTGGACTTTGGAACATTCACCTTCAGCCCTGATATGCTGGCAAATCTTTTGAGTATAGAAGACAGCTGGTGAGGTATGTGGTGTATGTCTTTTATGTACAGAAGGAGGTCATCTGCATATAATGACACAACATGTGTGCCGTCACCTAGTATGATCCCACCACTTGTCGCTGCTCCAAGGGCCTCTGCCAGCTGTTCAATTTAGAGGGTAAATAAGAGTGGCGAGAGGGGACATCCCTGCCTCATCCCTCTGCATACCTTTACCGGCTCTGATATGTGTGGGCCTGTATTTACCCTTATCAATGGCATTGTGTTGGAGATTGCCCTTTTTGCAGGGTTATCCCCAAACATTTTGCTTCTTCCTCCTATTTTTTCCTGACCTGTTTGTGTTAGTTTTAGGACTCTGGGCACTTTACCACTGCTAATCACTGCTAAAATGGATATGCTCTCTGTAAAATGTGTTATGGATTAGTGTTTCCATGATTGGATATTTTATTTACTTGTTAGTCCCTAGTAGAGTGTGCCAGGGCCTGTAAATCAAATGCTACTAGTGGGCCTGCAGCACTGATTGTGCCACCCATGTGATTAGCCCTGAAAATGTAACTCAGACCTGCCATTGCAGAGTCTGCACGCTGTTTGTAACTGCTGTGTCGACTTCGCCAGTGCACACACTTGCCAGTCCCTAACCTTCCCTTTTCTTACATGTCAGCCACCACTAAGGTAGGCCCAAGCTACCCCTGTTGGCAGGATGCAGTGTATGTGAAAGGTAGGACATGCCCTGGTGTGTGTGGTATGTCCTGGCATGTGTGGCATGTTCTGGTAGTGAATTACAGCCAATTTCGTTTTTCACTATTGCAAGGCTAACTGTTCCCCATAGGACAGAATGGGGAGTTTGTTTATAACATCTTATAAACATAACTGGCCCGGGCAATTAGGTAGGAAAATAAAGTTTAGTATGCCTGAACTCAGAATCTAAAGATGCATCTTTTAGTGAAGGTGATTTTTACATTCTGTGTTTGAAAATACCACTTTTAGAAAGTAGGTATTTTCTTGCTCAGTCATCCCGTGTGCCTCTGCTGGAATGTGGATTGCCTGTCTGGGTTTTGGACGACAGAAGGCTGGGGAGCAGGAGTGGCTCCAGATAGTCTAGGTGGGTCATGAAAGGGCTGAATAGACCTGGGCTGCAATTGGGGAAGGGGAGGAGATTCCCTTGCAGCTCAAAGGGCCTGGTCTGCCTCTGACAATGCCGTCTCCACCTCCTGCCAGGAAGTCACACCAGAGAAGGTAGAACTGGTTCTGGCTGGGCACAGACACTCTCTGCCTAAGAGATCAAAGGATTTGGGGATATAAATATTGGGGTCCAGACCCCTGAACTTTCTAGCTCTTTTGGACCAAGAAGACTGCCAAGAAGAAGAGCTGGAGAAGCTGTGAGGAAGAACTACCACTTTGCTGAGTGCTTTGCTGTGCTGGCCTGCTGTGGCTGCTTCTGTCTTGGACAGTGAAAGGACTAGACTGAACTTTCTGCAGTCTATTTTTGTGAGGTTCTTCAAGGACTTGAGGTAGAGCTTGTCCCCTGTTCAAGAAGTCTCAGGAACAGCCAAGACTTCAAAGTCGTCTGCCCTCAGCACTGGTGACTGTGTGTTTTGTGCTGCAACAGAAGAAAAGCAACCCAACGTTGTCTACGACACCGCTGCCGACTCCGTGTCCTGAAGGTACCACACAGGGCACCGCCGCAATGCTGCACCATGACCCTGGTCTCACCGACGATGCCTGCTGATTCCGCCACCGAGCTGCTGCTCGCACCGCGACCTGTGGGCACTGCAATTTGCACCACCTCACTTCACCATGCCGCCTTGGTATCCACGATGATGCCGCTCCATGCCAAAATCGATGCCGCTGCTTGCACTGTGGTTCGAGGGCACCGCTCGTAAAGTTACACGACGCACCGCTCTCATCCCGCACCGCACCGCAGCCTTGGCCTACCAAATCCGGCAAAATTGACTCCAGTTCGTCAGCCGAGGACAGTCCTTCAGCAACGACGACGCCACTGCTTGTACCGCGACCTGCCAGCACCGCGACGAGCACTGCATACACTTCGCACTGCGGCCCTGGTCTCACCGATGATGCCATCTGACGCCGCCATGAGCCCCTGCTCGCACTGCGACCTGAGGGCACCGCACGCCGAACCGCTGCACTTCACATCGCAGAACACGACGCCTGCCAACGCCAGCGAACGATTTACAACGTGTGTGACTTCGAGGCCCCGACGACTCCTGCACCGACCTCTGGAACCGACGCCTGCGGACTTCGTGCTTTTGGAAGCTCAATGAGAGGTCACCAACACCCTGCATTTCTAAAAGGTACTGTTTGCGGGTCTTCCAGACTCCGTAGCTGGCCTGCAACACAGCGGTCAGCCAGAACTGTTTGGATTTGATTGCTCATGACACCGTGATAGCCCGGGAAGGAGCTATCGACATCAAGGAACTGTTTTTCAAGCATATTTTCATAACCAAAGATTTTTAAGTACTGTATTGTGGATTTTTATCGTTTTTGGTCTTGTCTTAAGTATATAAAAATATTGGATATTTTTTTTAAACTGGTGTGGTGTCCTTTTGTAGTGCTTACACTGTATTACTGTTGGTTAGGTGCAACTGCTTTACACACTGCCTCTAAGATAAGCCTGACTGCTCATGCCAAGCTTCCAAGGGGGTAAGCAGGGGTTATTTTAGGAGTGTAACTCCCTTATCCTGAATAGAGTGGTGGTTTTTGCCTGGCTTTGGCACATGCCCTAGGCTACCAAAAATCCCATTTCTAACACATGTCATATAGCAATCGGACCGTGTTGGTAAAGTTGGCACCTAGTTTGTATTTATCTAGGACCACAAAGTGAAATTCCCTCTCCAGTGAGTCGAATGTCTTTTCTAGGTCCAGGAACAGGCATCCCGGGTGTGGCCAGTGGTTCTGTGAATAGGTGGCTACTCTGAAGAAGCGTCTTAGATTGGAGGAGGTGCTCCTAGAGGGTATGAAGCCATTTTGATCTGAGTGAACTAGGGAGGCATTATTGGAGTGAGTCTGTCTGCTAATAATTTTGCTAATATTTGTAGTCCACATTTAGGAGGGCCAGAGGTCTATAAGCCCCCATGTCTGTGGGATCTTAATTCGGTTTGAGCAGGGATACAAATTTTGTCTCTCGCATGGAAGGAGGGAGTCGTTGTGCGGCGATTACCTCTGTATATAGTGTATGCAGGTGTGGAACTAGTGCTGCGGTGTACGCCTTGTAGAACTCTGCAGGTAGGCCATCAGATCCTGGGGTTTTCCCATTAGCAAAGGTTTTAGATCCCTGTCACCGCACCACCGTGTTTGAAGGTGAATTCCACTAAAAGTCAGGGGGGCAAAGGAAAAAGTGATCACGAGTGAGGTATAGGAAGGGGAATCAGGGTTGGAGGGTTGGTTGGGTGTGCTAGCGTGACTGGAAGTGCCGCTACTCCTCTGGAGCCCCCGTTCTTCCTCCTCCCTACGACCACTGCTTCCCCAGTCAACTTAAAAAAAGGGTGAATACCAGGTGAGTGCAGACCTACTTAAACAATTCTCAGTGTCAGCATACAATCCCTCCCTTCATACCATGTTCCTCCCGCCACCCGCTCTCCGTTCACCCTCGCTCGGGGTTACTCAAGGGCTCCGCCGCAACTCTCCTGAGTTGCGGCCGCTCTCCAGCCTCCTCCGGTGGGGACCACCACTCCTCGGACCACTTCTCGTCCTCTTCGGGATATTCGTTGCCTTCGTTCTTCATCCCGACTCGTTCTCTGTCCTCGCGTCCTACGTCTTCTTCTCTTCTGCTTCTCGATTCCTCCCGTCCTCCGTCCGCTCTCTCCTCGATCTGGCGTCTCTCGTCCCTTTTCACTTCCGGGTCCTCAGTGCTTCCGGGGTTAGTCCCTCCCCTTACCACGCCCTCAACATCGACGATCTGTTCCTGCAAGTGTAGAGGACAAGGGGGGAGGTTATCCTTTCCGTCGCCGTTGCGAAGGACCTTTGGGGTCGGTTGGCGACTCTCCCGGCTCCCCCGGACCTAGGTATATGGCGGACCCCAGACGCTGAGTGGTGCTGGGGACCCTGTCCCTTCTCACATGTACCTTTAACAAATACATACCTCCCCTCTGGGTCTATGACTATCTCATCTGCAGTGTGTGGGACGCCAGCTTTAACCCATATCATCGGACGTCTGACTTGTGAGGAGTAGCTAGTACCATACACCTGCCCACTCCAGTGTTTACGCTGGTGGGCTTTTTCCTCTTGCATAAGGTGTGTCTCCTGCAGTAGTGCAATGTTGGTATGTCTGCGTAAGAAGTACACATATATGGAGTATCTGCAGTTGGGTGTATGGATACCTCTCACATTCCAAGCAAGGATATTAGTTTGTGCCATGTGTGCATCTTATATTTTATCGTCTGAGAGGGGCTACGGGGTTATTCGCGACCTAAGACTTCTTGGCAGAGTCTCAGCGACAATGTGTATATTTCAGGGGTTGGGTGTGTAACTGAGTAACATGTAACACATACCGGGCAATATTGTGGCCGATACTCATCCAAACTGTGATGCCAAATAATGGCAACTTTCATAGTAGGGATATCTGAATTTGGGGTGTTGTGTGCTGAGCTTGCGTGTGAGGCGGCGTGCCTCGGTCTGGGTTAGGATAATTAAGGAGTTCCTACCGTATTGTCAGTTTGCATCAAGAGTGTATCGTGCCTGATGTGGGGCGTGAGGTTTCAACATTGTGAGGATATTTGTAGTTGCATACATAGTGCTTGTTCACTACAAAAGGATACATTTCGGGGCGTAATTGCCCATTGTCTATATTATGTCATCCGAGGTCTGCGGCGTCACATCAGGGAGTTGAAAAGAGTCACAATCTTCTGAGTGAGCTGTGGATCACGTTGTGGAGCCCCGGGAGCAGATCAACTGCGTCTCGAATTCAGCATGCTGTGAGGGAGTGCGGATGGCCACGGCCGTCATTAGGGCGTCTTGTCGCTTTGCCTTTCTTTGTTCTTTATCTGAGATGGCCAGGGGTGTCTTCAGTGGTCTGCTGTTTCCTGTCCTGCCGGGACGGCGATTCCTGCCAGGTCTAAGTGGTAGCTGAGCATCAGTGAGTGGCCAGTTTCTTCCAACCAGTCCCATACCTCGGACGGTGCATCAAAGAATTTTGCTTCACCATTCGTGACAATCCTCAGTCGAGCTAGAAACATGAGGGAGTAGCCAATGTTCAGTGTACGGAGTTGTTTCTTGACCTCTGTGAACGACCCTCTGTGTCTTTGCACTTGTACTGTATAGTCCGGGAACAGCATGATCTGTTGATTTTGTATTTTAATTTCCCCCAGCTTGCGAGTTTCTCTAAGCACTGTATCCCGATCTCTGTAGTTTAGTAGCTTGAAAAGTAGCGGCTGTGATAAGGATCCTGGTGGCGGCCGGCATGCTGGCACCCTGTGCGCTCTCTCTACTATGAATTGTGGAGATAGGGAGCCCTCCGGTAATAATTCTCGCAGCCAGTGTTCTACATATGCCATGGATCACTGACATAATATCGACAGACAATTCTGTCAAAGACAAGATCCCTTTGGGCTCCTTTTTTAAAAGCATACAAAAACTCCTTGCTACCATCCACTCAAGGCTCGATCACCGCATCCAATAGAAACCAAAAACATAATATAAATTCTATTATATACTTTAAATTTTTTAGGATCCTTGTAAATTCAAAATACATACAAAAAGATTAAAAAACAATTGTATCATCAATACACTGTGTTAAAAACAACTTATGTGGGGGGCGTGGCTATGAGCGTCAAGATGGCGGTCGCACCTTAGGTGTGCTCCGGACCCCTCCGTCATCCGCTCGGCCATCCGCTGCCATCGGGACCGCCTGGCACCCTGCATTGCTTACCTGGATGCCGGGGGGCCTCTGAAGTTCCTCGTGAGCCATCGGGCGCTGCTGTTGGAGCAGGGCGAGCCGCTCCAACCTTCCGACATGACACAAGGAGTCCTTAAGATGGCGGCTGCAGCCGCGCAGGGACCCGGTTCATTACCGATCCGCAGTCCGTGACCGGCCCTGCTTGCCTGTGGCGGGAGCTCTTCATGTGGCCTCTGCGGTGGGCTCTCCTCTGTCTGGCTCGGACTGCCGCTTCCCCTGAGAGACACGCCGGTCCCGAGCCTGCTGCCCCACATAGTCGGAGGAAGACGGTGGAGGTCCGGCGCTGCTGATCTGGGTTGGTTGGCTCTCCCGAGGCGGGATCGAGGTGGCTGAGGCACCGCGGCCCCGCGAGCTGTTTCGTGCTCGCGGGCCACCTGTGGACCCTGCTGGATCCTCCTGCTGCCCGAGGCCTGGCCTGCTGCATCCGGTGCTGCTGGACCCCTCCTAAGGTGTGGAGTACTGCCGGTGAGCCTCTGCTTGCTCGTCCTGGCTGTGTCGGCGCTGCGGGCCCCTCATCAGCGTTGCGTGTGAGGGGCCATTGGGTCCCTTGCTGCCTTGGACTCCAGCCGATTCTGCCGATGCTGCAGGCACAGGGTGGATGTGGCCTGCTGGGGGGTGATCCCCTGTCACTCCTGGGGCTCAGGTCTGTGCTGGTTGGAGGGTCTGCTGGCAGTGGCGCGCTCCTACTGCCCCCTTGAGACCTGGACGGGGGTCGCTGACGTGGTGGGCCTACACCTGCTGAGCTGCTTGTTGAGGAGGTGGCCTTTTGTATACACTGAGGCCCACAAGATCATTGCCAGTGCTGCGGTCTGCCGCCGGTGGGGCGGCCTTCTAGGCGTGGCATTCTCCAGTCGCCTCTGGGCCCCGGAGGGACGCCGCTGGTGCCACGGGTCTCCGTTGGAATTCACGTGGGGAAGGCCTGTCTGTGCTCCTGCTGTGTCCTGTGACCGGGGCCGCTGTTGTGGGCTCCACCGGTCATCATCTGCTTGAGGGTGCGCTCCTTTGAACCGACCTGCAGGTAAGGAGTGGGGGGTGTGGTGGTGTCTGGTCCTGGGGCGTGGGTCTGGCTGTCTACTGGGCAGCAGGTGGGGTGAGGGGGGGCCCCTGGTTCGTGTGGCTCCTCTCCCCCCACCCCTTCCCCCGCTCCCCGCTCCTGGCGTGCCATCTAGGACTTCCGGGCAGTGGTGGTGACGGCGTAGACTAATGGGCCTCCCCACTCGGCCGCCATTTCGGGTGGCGGTGTCCCTCTGAGGGAGGTGAACGGCGGTCTGGTGGATCCCTGGAAGCTTTGGCTGTAGTCACGAGACACAGGACTTGAGGGACCTCCAGTCTCTTCCTTGGGCAACCAGCATACTCCTGGGGACAACTGCCCGCATCGACCCTCCAGTCAGGGATCAACTGCCCTTCTTGGATCTCCTCGTCGGCTGTGAGTTTGCCCTGGTGGACCGCTCTGTGGCTCTGACGGTGGGGGACCAGCATACGGCCCATGTCCACGACTCTTGTCCTTTCTCACTCTTTGCGGGCCGCACCCCTTGTGCAGCGGCTTGGGCCGTCCCGGGTCTTCGCGCCAGCTGCGCATACCTGACGGCTCCCTAGCCCGCCTCTGTTGCTTAGTCAGCATCCTATTGTGGGGGCTGGTTGGGGGGTCTTTGGGGAACCCACGCCTCCGAGGGGTCGATCATGGGTAGAACAGACAGATCGGCGAAGGTCCCCACCACACAGACAAAAATGGACCACTTTACCACCCTGGACGTGGGGGCGACTGGGGGGGCAGCTGAGCAGGGGGCTCCTCCGTCTGCGGACCTGGCAACCATCCTTCAGGCCATCCATACATCCCAGACCTCCGTGGAGGGCAAAATCGCAGAAGTGAGAGTGGACATGACTCTCATCAGGCAGGACCTCCGTAACGTGAATGCCCGGATTAAAGAGACTGAGACCTGGATCTCCACTGTGGAGGACGCGTGCAGCAACTCAAGGGGCAGGTGGCCCGTCTTCAGTCCCACACTCAGGAGTTGCATCTTCGGGTGGAGGATGCAGAAAACAGGGCCCGACGCAACAACCTCCGTCTGGTGGGCTTCCCGGAGGGAGTGGAGCAGGGTCGCAATGTGGAATTCCTGGAGAAGTGGCTGAGGTCATGGGTCCCCGGGGATTCCCTATCCCCTTGGTTCGCGATTGAGCGGGCTCCTGGTCCCTGTCCCCCAAACCAAAGCCGGGTGCATCTCCCCGCCCCATCATAATGCGGGTTCTTAATTTCAAACACCGAGATGTCATCCTGTCTGAAACCCGCAAGCAGCAGCGGCTCCTCCATGAAAATTGTGTTATCATGATCTTCCCCGACTACACCCGTAAGGTCCAGGGCCAGCGTTGCTCTTTTGGAGAAGTTAAACAAAAGTTGAGGGCACTTAATATTCAGTATCGGCTCCTCTTTCCGGCCCTGGTGTTGACAAACAAGACATTGTTTTTCGAAAGCCCGACGGAAGATTGGACCTGGGCAACGGAAGAGCGCCCTCTGCGGGCTGGAGTGTGCGCCCCGGACATGGGGGAGCGGAGGGAGGACTTGGCCGTCCCGCTCCCTCTGCTCATCAGCCTCTGTGTAATCGATCCCGCAGGCGCTGCGACCGGAGGCGGGCCCGCTCGGATTCCCCGCCGGGCCACTCACAGCAACCAATCCTGATTGAAGAGGGAGCATGGTCTAGGAGGCGCTCTGGTTCATCCGGCCGACTGGATGGCGGCGGGGCCTCGCCCCCGTCTCCCGTGATTGACCTCCCGGACACAGACCTCTCACGTAGCCCGATGCTCCTGAAGGGCCCTAACCGAGCAGGTCTCTGCCCGCCTGGCCTTGCTCTGCGGCCAGAGACAGTGCCCTGGCTCAGAACTGTTCCTAATTTCCTGATGGTTTTGTAAATATGCATCCGAACATGAGGAGGGGTCCTCCATGCTTCCCCAGCCCCAAGCGTTTTAGTTTGGTTGTTCACCCTGTGAATTTGGGTATTGTTCTTATGGGAGGTCGACAGATGCTTCTGTTCCTGAAGTGTAGGGTGGGGGTAGGGGAGGGGGTTGGGAAGGTTTTTTCCCGTACGGTGTTATGTTTTTTGCTGTTTTTTGTTTCAGCTACCACGGAATGACACAAACTACTAATGGGAGGGAAGGGCATGCCCCCGCAGCAAGTGTATGCGCACACCACCGCAGACTCCCAAGCACGTATGCACACCCACGTCAATACACAGGTCCCAGACCAGGTAACACCTATCATGACCGATAACACTTCACCTAGGGCTTCCCTCTATGTGCTGTTGTGGAACGTCAATGGCCTGTTGGACCGGCACAAATGCACGGCAGTCCTAAGGTATGCACAGCGCCTCCACATAGATATCCTCATGCTACAGGAAATGCACCTCTTAGGGAACTGCTGCCCCTTTTTGGCTCGCTATGGGTACGATAGAGTATGGCACTCCGGTTTCTCCAGGGGCTCACGAGGGGTTGCCATCGTCCTTAGGCGCACCCTGCCCTTCGTCCTCTCCCAAGTGATTCATGATCCTCAGGGCTCATCTGTGACAGTTTGCAGATCGTTGGCTGGCTCTCCCCTCACTCACATGTCTGTATATGCCCCCCCAATGCTCACGTCCACACTTGCACACACTGCTGCCCTGCTGACTAATGCGCCCACCGGCAACATGGTTATTGCGGGTGACTTTAATGCAGTTTTAACACCGGCCCGCGACACAACAGGTCCTCCCTCTGCTGCCCAAAAGGCGAGCGCGAAACAGCTGCAGAACTGGTCTGAATCCCTGGGACTTTGCGATCCATGGCGCACATGGTACCCCCGCAGCACCCAATTCACACATACCTCCGCGGCCTACCACACTCAAGCGTGCATCGATGCGATCTTTGTCCCCGCGCCCGAATGTACCAGGATTCTAGATGTCCGGATTTTGCCTAGAGGCATTTCCGACCACTCTCCAATACTCCTTAGCACAGGGGCCCCCCTCCTTCGGCCCGCCAAAATGGAGGATGAATGCTTGGTTTCTCCAAGACAAAGAATTTAAGAAGGAGGTGGGGAAAGAACTTAAACACTACTTCGCTACTAATGAGGGCTCTGTTGCCTCCCCAGGCACCCTATGGGAGGTGGGGAAGGTGACTATACGGGGGGTTGCTAAAGGGAAGCTTAAGAACCAGAGGCAATCACAGTTGCATGAGATTTCTTCCAAGGAAGCGCAGGTGCTCCGCTTGGAACGGCTATTATCCACATCAGAGGATGCTGCCCAGGCCCGACAACTTGCCCACATTCTAATTGACATTCAACAACTGTCCCTGGATGCGGCTAAGCTCCTCAGGAGGTCCTCGATGGCAAGAGTTTATGGTTGGGGGGACAAGAATGGCACGATCCTGCACAGGCTGGTCACATATCCCAGGGTGAATCGTATTATCCCGGAGGTGGTTGACGAGGCTGGAGTGGTGCAGCGTGCCCCCGTGGCAATGGTGAAAACTTCGCTGCACTATCGGGGGCTGTACACAGCACTCGCCCCTAAGCTGTCCATCTCAGCTCTCCTCGACTGGGGTAGGATGCGTCTCCCTAGGCTGGATAAGGCTGCTCAGAAAGATTTGGAGCGCCCCATCTCACTGAAAGAAATAGAAGAGGTGATTACCCTGTCCTCCTCCTTCCTCTGGAATATTATGCGGCATCCCGGGAAACCCTGGCGCCCCACCTGGCCAACTTATTTCACGAGGGTGAGGAGAGAGGTTCCTTTCCACGGGAAACGGACATTGCCACCATCGTGGTTCTCCCGGAATCCGAGCCACCCTCCCGTAGATGTGCAGATTACCTGCCCATCTCCCTCCTCAACACTGAAATTAAGTTATATGCCTTCATTCTGGCCCAGCGATTGAAACCCTACTTAACATTACTGGTACATCCGAACCAATGTGGGTTAATGCCTCAGCGTGGGACCCGCCACTGCCTCCGGAGGCTGCAGCTAGCTCTTGCCCACCCACCTGCTTACCCCATACTTAGCGCTCCTCTCCATAGACTTTGAAAAAGCGTTTGATTCGGTGGACTGGGCGTACCTACAGGACGTGTTGGCCGAGATGGGGTTGGGCCCCACTTCCCCTACTTGGTTCGTGTCCTGTACGCTCACCCGAGAGCACGGGTGCTAGTTAACGGGGTACTGTCAGAGGCCTTCCCCATCACCAGGGGCACTAGGCAGGGGTGTCCCCTTTCTCCTTTGCTATTCGCCCTGGTGATGGAACCCTAGGCTTCCCTGGTGCGGCCTGAGGATCGTCTCCACAAATAGGAATTTGCCCCACACTGAAGCGGACAAGATCGCATTGTATGCGGACGACGTCCTGGTCTTCCTGGCGGACCCAGCCTCTTCCGGGCCACACTGCCTCCAGATCTTGCACTCTTTCGAGCAGGCCTCAGGGCTGCAGCTAAATCCCGGGAAATCTGTTCTGGTCCCCCAGCATCTTTCTAGGGAGTGCTTTGATTGGCAGTCCACCATACCACTTCGGCGTCAATTTTTTAAATACTTGGGGATATGAATTACCCTCCTTCCCGAGCTGGGCTGGTCACCTCAACGTGGCTCCGTTGGTCCAGAAGGCCAAGGAAGATCTCCATAAATGGAAGGCGCTGCTTTTAAACCCCCTGGGGTGGGTGGCCCTGTTTAAAATATTGATACTCCCCAGATTCCTTTACGTCTTTGTCAGGATGCGACCAAACAAGGGTTAGCTACGGCACATCCCGGGCCATGGCAGCCGCCAGCCGAGAAAAACACGCACAGCCAAGAAAGGGTTAACGAAAGCCTCACGCCGTCTCCCTTACAGGATGACGCGGAAGGGGTCAGGGCGGAGGACCAATCACTGCCGAGGGAGGCATGGAAAAGAAGCCTCTCGCAAGAGGAAGGGGCGTATGCGGAAGCAAAGGACAGAGAAGTCGCGGACTCCAAGCAGGAAGACGCCGAAGAGAAGGGAGGAGAGCTCGAAGGACCAGAGGAGAAGGATATCGGGAGCGACCACCCCACCAGCGCTACCACTGAAGAGGCGGAAACGTGGAGCGAGGACTGGTGGACGCCCCCGGGAGACGCGCGCTTGCTACCATAGCTCCGGAGAGCTACGGCTCTGGCGGTGAGTACCTAGTCACCGGGGCACTCAAAGGGATGCAAAGGGAAGGGGGAGGTGAGTTTTTGTAAATAGAGGAGGGGAGGGAAGGAAAACGGGCTGGTAGAGTTACGAGTGCCTCCACCTGCCCGATGTTCTGAAATTTGAGACCCTGCAAGACTGAGTACCTCTCGCAGCCTCCCCACAAGGGTGTTTTGTCAGTAGCAGGAATAGGCTGCCCACCCAGAGGGCCCAGTTAACTCAACAACTTAGCCCAGTTAAGAGGGCTGTGACAAATCTTTTTCCCCATCTTCTCCTACACCATTTGTTCACCTGTCCCTGCACACCCCTCCCTCACCTCACCACTGAACCCACTGTCTAGCACGATCACCGGGCAAGGTGAAGGGAAGTCCAACACATAAAAACAGGTCAAGTTACTTACCGCCACTCTGTGTTTTTTTTTCCGAGTATCCTGGGGAACCACCACTCACGCGGAAGACTCCATTTTACTTGGACGACGACTCTCTACCTACAGCAACTCAACAATCTGTCATTCCTCGATGGCCCACACTTGAAGACCCCGGACTACTTGTGACTTTGTTACTTTCTACCTTGGTTATAACCCATTGATCGCCCATCCTGACAATAAAATGTTACCACCATTGCACATCCCATAAGGCCTCCTAGTTTTAGTTTCCGACCCTCCCTCCCACAGCCCTACAGAACACCCCTTTCTGTTTCCCCAGTACTTGGTTCCGGGAGCTAGATAGTCTAATTGCCAAATTTCTCTGGAATGGAGGAAGGGCCCGCGTGGCTCTGTCTGTTTGCCGGATTCCCTCCTACGATGGGGGTATGGGGATGACGCACTTGTATCTGTATTTCTTGGTGGTACGCCTCTTGGTAGTCCACGACTGGTTCAATGGGGAATGGTCTGACCCAGCCTACAGGCTTGAGCTGAGCGAACTTGGTCTAGCTAGCATCCAGGCCATGATGTACGGGGGACCTATTTCATACGATTGCCTGATGTGACGCGCTCCGTGCTACTGGCCTGGCGGGCCTCGCTGCGACACACCGGATGGACATGTAAGCTGACCCAGTGTACTCCCCTCTGGCATGGGGCTTGGCTCTGGGAGGTTAGCGGACTACAGGGGTTTAAAACTTGGGACATTATTGGCATCTCACAGCTAGGAGACGTATGGGCTAGGGGCCATATTCTGTCCTTCCAGGAGCTCCAAACCTGTTACTCCCTACATTCGTCCCAATTCTATAAATATTTGCAACTGAGACATGCCCTCCATATGCACATTGCGGATGACACAAGGCTCCCCGAATATAGCCCCTCTGAGGCTCAGACGATGATGGGCGACTTAGGTAAGGGAGGGGTCTCTCGCATTTATCGCACCCTAGTTAACAACACCCCCACCTCCTTAGATAAGTTGAGGGCTCAATGGGTGGAATGGGTGGGCCCCCTTGACGAGGTGGATTGGCGTGATGCCCTCATGGCCCCCAGAACAGTCATCGTCTCTGCCAAACTCAAGCTGATTCAGCTCTACTACCTACATGCTGCATATCTCACTCCCCTGCACCTCTATCGAGCGGGCTTGCGCCCAGATGCGTCATGCACGAGATGCACTCATGCCCCGGCTGACTTCCTCCATATGGTTTGGTTGTGCCCCCGCCTGGAGCAATTCTGGGGATCTATTGAGGTGGAGCTAACAGAGGTATTGGGCTGGGAGGTTCCTCATGGTCCACGTCACTCATTGTTGGGGATCATGGACAGGCTGGACGGGTCCAGAAACGAAAAGTTATTCTTTAATACTGCTATGATGGTGGCTAAGCGGGACATAGCGGCGGCCTGGAAAAGCCCAGACCCGCCCGACCTGGGGAGGTGGCGCAGAGGGGTGGACTGGTGCGCGAGAAGACTCTTTACATGGCCAAGGGGTGCGCCAAGAAATATCGTAGAGTGTGGGGGAAGTGGCTGGGCAAAGTGGAGGGTCCTGATTAACCCGGTCCCCTCTCCTGTATGTGCATGCCTTATAGGGGTCATGATAGTGGGTTGCACTGCTCTTAAGAATGAATTCAAACCTATGATTTCCGTGTACTTGCTGAATTGTTTTATGTGTTTTAAAAACAATAAAAATGTGATTATCAAAAAAAAAAAAAAAAAAATGATGTACAAACAAATGGGAGAATACATCCAGATCATCAAAGAACCTGATAAATCTAATAAATCTACTAGCCACTCCAAATAAAATATACAACAATGTTAATGCTCCTGGTTTGATGTTTAATGACGTTCTTTTTCTCTTGTTATAACCAGGTATTATTTGGGTGCAATCTTAGTCAAATCAACGCGTTTCGGTGGTATGATTTGGTTCACCACCTTCTTCAGGCTTAAAAACTAATGATCAATGTCTCCCAATATATTCATCAGAGACTTGATGTTCAAGGGGAGTTAAATCTCTTCCCCAATGGCAGCTTCCTTCTCAGGTTAGCCACAATTCTAATTCTGAAGTGGGGGCGTAAACGTCTTCCCTTTATGGCTTCTTTTAACGTGGTATGTTCAAAAAGGCGAATCACTTCTAAAAACCCACAGACACAACCTCGTTTTACGCTTATTAGAGAATCCGGGTTGTGGTGGCCATTGGAGCTATGGCCCTCAACGCGAATGGAATCCTATTTCATAAAGGCTTTTCCGGGAACTGCACCCAGTCAAGTCGTGCGTTCAAAATTCAAGGTAGGGCTGCCAGGACTAAATAGTCTCCTCGCATGCTCCTTTCTCCTGTCTGTCATTCAATTACAGACAGGAGAAAGGAGCATAATATCAGGTTCTTTGATGATCTTGTAACTGGATGTATTCTCCCATTTGTTTGTACATTAATTGTTTTTAACACTGTGTATTGATGATACAATTTTTTTTAAATCTTTTTGTATATATTTTGAATTTACGTGAATCCTAAAACAATAAAAGTATATAATAGAATTTATATTATGTTTTTAGTTTCTGTTGGATGCGGTGATTGGGCCTTGAGTGGATGGTAGCAAGGAGTTTTTGTATGCTTTTCAAAAAAGAGCCCAACGGGATCTTGTCTTTGACAGAATTGTCTTTCTTGGTGTCCTGTCCCTTTGGCAAGTAGGACCACTCTCTTTGATTTTGGGATAATATCAACAGACACAATATCAACCTACCATGATATTGGAACAAAAATATTGATGACAGTAATATCGACATACTATACTTAGTTATCAAAATACACTAATATCGACACCAAAATATTGTTAATTTACACCGGCATCAGTATTATCAAACCAAACAATATTGTGATAACTAATATCAAACATATTAAGAAAACATATAATGTGACAATAATATTGATGGAAAAAATATTGACAACAGTATTATTGTTTAAAAACATATATCGACATATTAAAATTATCTATAATGACACAATACTTACCCAAAAAAATACAAAACAATTATTAAACACACACACCATACAAAATAGATGGATTAACACACATTTTATTAACATTTAAAAATAATATCATAAAAATTAATAAATACATAAAATTATTTCTACATCGAACATTATACCTTAATTAAAAAAGACTATTTAAGATATAAAGCAATATCCTTCCCAGATTCCTCTACGTAATCCAAAATACCCCATTTCATTTTCCACTGACTTGGTTCAAAGAACTAGACAGTCGGGCGACTAAATTCCTTTGGAGCGGGCGGAGACCTTGTATAGCCTTAACTCACTGCCAGATTCCACCCTTTGATGGAGGAATGGACATGACCGACCTATACTATTTAGCCACCCGCCTGCTCACACTCCATGACTGGTTTAACGGGGGCTGGTCTGACCCGGCATACAGAGTTGAACTGGGTGACCTGGGATTGCCTAGGATCCCGTAGATGCTATACGGGGGGTCCATAACCAGAACTATGCTCGTGGTGACGTGAGCGGTTCTCTTGGCCTGGCATGCTTCCTTGCATCACACCCAGTGGGCGAACAAGTTGACCCAATACACACCACTCTGGCAGGACACCTGGCTCAAGGAGGTCAACGTGTGGACTGGTGACCTCATGCGCTCTTCTCACGATCTTGCAACTGTGCCACGCCTTCCATACACATATACCAACTGGCACAATATTACCAGAGAACATGTAAAGAATTCCCCAGCACACGTGAAATTAAAACAACAACAGTTTCATGTAATTTAGGATCAAAACACTAGATTTCAATTTTTTCCTTGTCTTTTATTCTTTCTTCAGGCTTTAAATAGTGAACTGTTTCCAAGCCAACATGTGTTTTGGCGCCTCCGTATGGTTGTACATGCAACTTTTTCAAGGCTAGGTAAGGAATATTGTACAATTACTATTTCTCTCCAGTTTTAATAATACCAAAAGAAACCACAGTGATAGTCCCATGGAAACATTCCATATATATATTAGTGATCACAAGGATCTATCTGTATTGGTTCATACAAGAGTGTATACGTGCTACCAATAACATACCAAGGAAAAACAAAATTATATGGTCCGCGGTAAAAAATTGTAAGGCGCCTGAAATGGCAACACCGTGTGAATATGTGCTAGAATCTAGCTCTATAAGTACAATATCGCTAATCGATTAGAGAAGCACCCAAGTGTCCCACAGTAAAATATGTCGCGCATCATCGTGGAAAACACCCAAACGAAACCACCTCTGATGTCATGCAGACCAAAGTCATGCAGAAACTTCATCACACCAACCTTAAAAATTAATTTTAACGCAATCTGTTGTCGAAACGAAAAGAGACATAAACGGAAGATGGTATCACTATTTGTCTAGATCTTTGAATTTAAGATCAATAAATTCCATAACATGTCTTAGAACAAATCCAATTTAAAGGTAAGACCTACATTAAGTGGGGTGATAATTCCAGGCCACACTATCCTGTGGCGCAAGGTACTAAGTATAGTTGCTAAGCATATGATAAAGCAATCACTGTATTCACCGCTGTCCTTTGTGCAATCTAAGAGAGTAAAAAATAAATAAACACCCGACTCAGTAATAACCTAAGTTTAGAGATCTGGGAAAACATACCATCCTGAATATAGTGCTGGTGTGATTATATATCTAAATGTATCCATTTACCTAGTTCAGAGCCGCCGATCTGCGTCCTCTTTCCCTCACGCCGCGTTTCCTTGAGTATGAGAAACCGGCATTCAACAGTTCCGGGTCATAATATCTACGTATAGAACACGTGACCACGTCATCTCAACGTGAACACGCAGGATGAAAACAAAGACGCCATCTTCAAACGTTTATCTTATTACTGCGCGTACGACAAAACCAATGTATAAGTGTACAGATACACCGGCTATAATATTTTGGTACAATTACTCGTTTTGTAAACAGCATACGCCATCAAAGCTGAGCATTCGCTTATCAATTGTAGCCTAAAGTCCTATGTTACAGGAACGTAATTAACCCGACCACAATATCTAAGTGCCATACATTGATGCGTAATATTCATGAGTCCCGATATGGGTTGTATATCCAAGACATTCTGGTGCTATCTTTCAATCTGATCGATGTGCCATACATTGATGCGTAATATTCATGAGTCCCGATATGGGTTGTATATCCAAGACATTCTGGTGCTATCTTTCAATCTGATCGATTCGGCAATATGTCCCATATGCCAATTTTCTATGTAGGGAATTCCTTCTCCAATATATTAATGCAAGACACCATATTTGTGTTGCTTAAATAGTATACTAGCCTTCATAATCCTGAATGCTCTTACTGTATATGCCTTGGCACATTAAGTAAACAAATCTGATGATGGGGTAATATTCTGGTCTCTCAGTGGTGATATGTGTTGATAACTTTATAACTCCGGTTACCTAATTATTGATTTGGATCGATCCTCGAGTATGCATGTCAGTGACTAGTGTTGTATAAATCACATATCCACATTTTTAATACATTATCTAAATGGAAATACATACACATTACAAGAATAAAGGTGTATATTGCTGAAGTCTGAAGATGGCCAACTGCCGAACATGGCGGTCGCCTCTTAAGGGAGCTCCGGACCCGGGCAGCAATATCCTGTAAAATAGCTGTTTCCTGCAGTGATTGCCGGCTACCGGGACCGAGCGCTGCAGTGTGACACTGGTGCCGACAATCGGAGCTGCATCCAGGCTCCCGCGAACAACACACACAGCCTAGAGGCGTACGGAAGGTCCGCGGTGAGGAGATCTTGGCGGTGCTGTGAAGACCTGACGGGGTCACGTGGGGAAGTTGGAGCGAAGCCTGAGACCCGACGCGGCCTGGAAGGTAAACTCCAGCAGGTTTGGTGCGTGTGGCCCGGGTCTCGACTTCGCGAGTGCCGGGGGCGCGGCGCAGCCTGCACGGGCCTACTTTACCTGGTGACAAAAGGCGGATTCACCCCACTGGTGGAAAGGAGCGGAACGCAGGCGGGAGGTGCAAATAAGGAACTGAAGGGGAGAAGACCCTGCGATGAGGTGTGGATAGACCCCTGATGTGATATAGCTGCCTGGATTCCACAAATGGGCCAACAGCCGCCTGATTGTGTGTAGCTGACGAGGACTGCACCGAGACCGGTGAAGGCAAGGAGACCAGAGCACGGAGGGTGGAAATAGTGCATGAGGCGATGTGGTGCTAGCGGTGGCATGGTCAGCAGGGGATTGCCCTAGTGAGAGAGCACAAGACGGGAAGCTTGGAGCGATTCCACCCCCTACCCCCCCCCCGGGACGGCCTCACCTGCACAGATGAGCAGCATTGCGTGGCTGCAAAAGGGGTGAGCTGAGCGCAACAACGACACAGCAAGAGACTCGCAGGCCGGGGATTGAGGGCGAGTACTACCACTTGGCTTCGAAGCGGACGGTAGGACCTGCTGGGACAGCTGCACAGCGAGGGTCCTTGTCGGGATGTCTGGCAGTGCGTGTGTCTGGTCCCACGGAGCCAGAGTGTGCAGATCCACTGGTATCGTAGGGGACAAGGCTCCTTGCAACTCTGGGATGGGGCGAGTAAAAGGCAAGCGGGCATTGATCATGTCCCAGATACTGCAGCATTCATGGATGCCTCCCAACAGGCCAGCTGTATACCACCTACTAATGCAGCGGAGACAACGGATAAGCTGGACTTAATATTACAGGAAGTGCGAGACTCTAGGAAAGCCATAGAAACTCAAATTGGCGCCCTCACGACTGGTCTGTCGCTACTCCGGGCTGACCATGCCAAACTCGCCGACAAGGTGAAGGACCACACGGTAGAGTTGGATGTCCTATCCCCTCAGCAAATCCAAAACACCACCCATATTAAACAACTACAGACCCAAGTTGCCACCCTGATGGAGCGAGTGGAGGATGCGGAAGGTAAAGCGCGGAGAAACAATATCTGCGTAATTGGTATGCCGGAGAGAAGTGAGGGGAATGACGATGCCCGCTATATGGAGGGGTGGCTCAAGGAACACGTCACCTCTGAGGGCCTTTCTGATCAATACTGCATCGAGCGGGCACACAGGATTCCTACGGGCCGTCCGAAACCGGGGGCCCCACCGCGACCACTCATAATTAAACTGCTAAATTACAGGGACCGGGACGTGCTGCTGCAGAAATCAAGAGAAGTGCATCAAATTAACTTCGAGAACACCAAGGTCTCGTTATACCTAGACTACACACTCATGGTGCAGAAGCAACACTCCTCCTTCCTGTCAATTAAAAAGAAATTACGGGAATTGAATCTGCAATATGCCCTGCTCTTCCCGGCACGGTTAAGGATCTTTCACGAGCGGAAGACATATTTCTTCGAAAGTCCTGGTTATGTAGAGGAGTGGCTGGAGGTGATGGAACCAAAGGGACAATCGAGGACTGCCTCTCAGACCTCAACTTCCACTGCACGTGATGGTCGGCCGACAGGACAACGCAGCTTGCGACGACTGTGCAAAAGAAATACGCAGCTCCGCCCAACGTCCCAGCAAATGCAGAGCTGCAAGGAAAAGGCGATCCTCACGGTTTCTTCCTTCCGAACTACGGCGCAGATTGGCGACTTGACCACCTCCGAAGTGGACACTCAGAGATCGGACTAAGATGGGACCGTAGCCCTGTTTCCGTCCTTGACTCCGCAGACGGCGGATGGGTTGATTCCCTAGTTGGATGGACTCTATTGTGGACCCGGAACTGAACAGTAATGTACACGGTTGCTGTATCCTTACTATTATAATTGTTATAACAGCATCGAATTGATTGAAAATATGGCCCGGGGGCCGTTTGAATAACATTGCAACCCTGAATAAGAGTGTGCGCTGTATGTGTAGGTCTGGCCAAGTACCCCAAAATGCGAAGGCTCTGTACGGATGCAATTTAGGTTGCTATGTTTTGTGTTTAGTTGGGTGGTCCGGTATAGTTCTTCGACCGGACCGAGTATTGGGTACTATCGGGGAGGGAAATGGTCCTGAGTTGCGCAATCTCCTAGGTTGGCACGGAAACACACGTTATACCAGCCGCAGGCGGCCAAATCTGGGTACGCAATGCATATAGAGAATAAATATACCATAATAACGTGGAATGTTGGGGGCCTGGGCTCGGTTCAGAAACGCCATAGGATACATGCACAGCTACTAAGGCGCAAGGCGCAGATAGTGTACCTGCAAGAGTCCCATATGGTTGAGCAGGAAGTTGGGAAACTTCGTAAGAAGTGGAAGGGGCAGGTTTTCTCTTCCACATGTTCGGGGTTTGCGCGCGGCGCTGCAATTTGGATCAGGCATGGAGTGCCATTTACGTCAGTGGAGCAAAGAGTGGATCAGCAGGGGAGGTACATTTTGGTGCGGGGTACCTTAGACGGCCAACCAGTAGTCCTGGGTTCTATATACGCGCCAAACTCGGAGCAGGAGAAGTTCCTGAGTATGCTGTCTGTTGCCCTAGCGTGTTGGGAGAGTTACCCATGGATAATCGGTGGGGATTGTAACACTGTGATGAATGTTGCACTTAATAGGTCGTATCCTCCCCTCCAGGGGACAGGGGTCTGTAAACAGGCGAGTGCATTATGTGGATGGGCAGAGGGATGGGGGTTATGTGACGTGTGGTGGATGAGACACCCAACACACAGGGAGTACTCCTTCTATTCACCAGTGCACATGCTACACACAAGAATTGATAGAATGTTCTGTTCAAATAGAATTGCGAAGCAGTTGATGAATACTACATACTTTGCGAAATCCTTCTCTGATCACAACCCACTGGAAATAGTGATTGGGTGGGGCAGGGTACCCACCCCAGTGCCAACATGTCAGTTATGGCCCCAAATGCTAGAAGACTCAGTGGTCCGCACTACAATATCAGACACTATCCAGCGCAACTTTGCTGAAAACAGTAACACAGCGTCTTTTGGGTTGTTCGAGTGGGAAGCCTTTAAAACGGTGGTCCGTGGGAAGGCAATAGGGGTGACCGTAGGTGCACAACAAGAGGTTCATAAGTCCCTTATAGACATATAAGAGAGGCTAAGCAGGCTGGAGCAGGAAGCCGTGCATCTTCTTCTTTAATTCTTGTTTTATCCCCCACATTCTCATCCTCTATTCTTCTTATCTTTCTATTTTTTACCTTATTTGTATCTCTTTTTTAGGTCATGTATCTTAGACCGTTTTCTTAGAACGGAGCTTTCTCTCTCAACATGGTGGCCATTGTTTTCATCTTTAGTCCCTTTTCTATTCACAGTACGTGTATTGCTTTCTGGAGACGTCCTCGTAGTCCTTTCTCTATTTCCATTATTTTTTGAGTACACGTGTGGCCTGTCTCATCTTATTGGATTGTCTTATATAAGTAGAACTTCTGAGCGTCCCCCTCACGATAGCGGGTATTTACGCCACCAGAATCTGAATTTTCAGCCATTGGATGAAGACGAACCGGTAAGCATTTCATACCCAGCGCCATATGCGTTCCGTGTTGTTTCGCATCCCGACCGATCCCCGCGCTTATAACTAATGTATTTCTGGTCTGTACTATACTTTACAGATCGGAACTATAGAGATCGAACCCTTAGTAGCGACGACTGCCGGTTCTGTCCATTAGTCCTTAAATACCACTGCATTGACTACAGCAATAGTATTCACAGTTGCGTCATACAAATGTGTAAGTAATTTTTTGGCTTTATATTTGTTTATGGATCTCTACACTTTCATTCTTGGAATAAGCAGCCACTTATCTCTCCTTTATAATTTCTTCCACACCCTTAGGTGGCCTACCTATTGCCTATATTGATCAGACCAGCTTTCTCTCAACATATTTTAACGATTTGGACTTACCCCCACTATATGAACATCTTTTTAATATTTTTCGTCCAGTGTGCCACTTTCAGCTATGTGAGTATCATTTTACGGACGACTGGGCGACAACATAGGTTACCATTATTATTTTTAATAATTTAGATGGCTTCCATTTACATTACTAGCGGAATTACCTATTCAGCGGGGTTATAACTTGTTATGCCATTTCTCCCTGCCTTTTGACTACACATATTCTGCTCTGCATTTACTCCACTTATCTGTTTACAATAGTCCCAATCTATTAAATCAATGCCTAATATATGGCTCTTGTTTATGTTCTGTTGGATATACTATTCTCTTCTTACAACTACCGTTTAACGTCATTGAGCCTTTCTTTAGTTTACTGGCTGCCTTCGTAACTCTATGAACATATGCAGTATTTATGCCTCTTGAGTATCTTTGGATCTTAGGAACTATTTAGTCATTAATTATCTTTAGTTCCTGAGCTATATTGACACCATACTGACACTCTATCTTTTTTTATTGTATTCTTTTGTTATTCTGTCTACTTGGTCTTTCTTTTCTTATATTTTGACTTTTGTTTATTCAAGCTGTGAGTGCTCTATAGAAGTTACCCATTGGCCGCTCCCACCTAGGGTCCTAACTCAAGCATTGGATCCTGTGGATAGTATGTAGATCGCCCCTTATATTACCTATTTTTGGAGTTGGTGCACACATTACCTAAAAACATGGTGGTTGGCTTTGTTGACTCATATTTTATTTTTACTTTACGGCTTACCATTACCCTCTAGTCCAAACTGGATCAGTCTATATTTTTCATCTTGGTGGTGGCTATACTCCTTTTACGCTGCCTCTTTTTTATTATTTTTTCTGGTTTGGCTCCATCCCCCATGTGATATATTCTAATTTTAGTTTTGTATTTCCTGTGGATAATTACCTCATGCTTTTCCCCCCCACAGACCAACAGTTTTTAATATTGAATGAATCCCGGCACTATAAGCAAATGATATTGGAATTGAATTTATGATTTGTTTTCCAAAAAAGACTCACATGATGCGCCCTGAAGAAGGAGCCTTTTGAGTTTCATGGGATCTCCGAAACGCGCGTCGGCGCTTGTCTCTGTTTATTATTTAATTGTATTTGTATGATGTATGGTGTTTTGTCATTTACTGTTTTGTAAGATTATTGTTGTTGTTTTTTTATGTGTAGATTTTGGTCTTTCCATGTTTTTCCATTTATTGACTTTGTAATCACTTTGTGTGAAGGTGCAGGATGTGTTTTATTTTACTATTGTTACTTAGTTTGCACTATATATAAAAAAGAAAAAAATGGATATATAAATATTATGAAGATGACATATTTTGAAAAACTGATACAATAAATACATTATTTTTTTATAATAATTTTGGTCTGTGAGTGTGACTAATTCTATGGACATATTGCCTGTAATTGAAGTATATATGTGAAGGAAGTTTTGTGTTTTTTTTTATACTTATCATTTCCCTGATTATTTCCTCACCTATTTAATTTGCTCAGGGTCCCTCTTCTGTAGTTTTGTTAGTATTCTGTTATCAGGTCCTTTAAATTCTACTGTCTTGTTGCTAGCCCATTTACATGTCGTACAGTGTCCACACCCATAGAACCCCACCATATGCGATGTCAGCCAGTTAGTGTCAGTTCTGGGTGTCGGATAACTCGGCTTAGTAAATTTCTGAGGCGCATTCTTCTTCTGTATGTTATTTCTGGCCTTCTGTTAATGGACCCGGTCAGACTAGTGTCCTCTCTTAGGATGTGCCAGTGTCTGTTAAGACTCTTCACAAGTACATTCGACAGGTTGTTATAGTTCGTGACCATCCTTATTTTGACATCTTTTTTCTTTTTGATCATCTTCTCTTTTAGGGTCTCCTGTCTTTCCATTTTCCTGATTCTAGTCTTAGCTCTCTCTAGGATATGTCTATCATATGAACCAATACAGATAGTGCCTTGTGATCACTAATATATATATGGAATGTTTCCATGGGACTATCACTGTGGTTTCTTTTGGTATTATAAAAACTGATGGGAGAGAAATAGTAATTGTACAATATTCCTTACCTAGCATTGAAAAAGTCACATGTACAACCATACGGAGGCGACGAAACACGTGTTGGCTTGGGAACAGTTCACTATTTGAAGCCTGAAGAAAGAATAAAAGACAAAGAAAAAATTGAAATCTAGTGTTTTGATCCTAAATGACATGAAACTGTTGTTGTTTTAATTTCACGTGTGCTGGGGAATTCTTAACATGTTCTCTTATTGCTTAGGTCACAATTTTTGAGAGGCGGGTGGCTCCCTCATCCCTACAGCACCGCATTACATCTGATACTAATCATACTTGCCTTGTGGAATTACACTTTTTGGAGCCTGTACCCTATTAAATATACCACTTTGTCTTCATATACCAATATTACCAGAGTACAGCCCCCCAGAAGTGCAAATCATGATGGGAAATCTGGGAAAGGGAGGGCTCTCATGCATTTATCGTTCCCTAACTAACAACACTCCAACTTCACTAGATCGACTCTGGAGTCAGTGGGAGAGTTGGGTGGGACCCCTAGAAGAAGAAGATTGGAGGGACGCACTGATGGCGCCCAAAACAGTCACCCCCTCATCCAGGCTCTGCCTAATCCAGCTGTATTACTTAGATGCAGCCTACTTAACCCCAAAACGCCTCCACAGCGCTGGCCTGAACCCGAGTGTGTCCTGCACTCGCTGGGACCAAGACCAAGCAGACTTCTTTCCCATGGTATGGCCCTGCCCCCTCCTGGCGCAATACTGGGACTCTATAGAAAAAGAGCTCACAGATGTCCTGGGCTGGGAGGTCCCGCACAATCCATTGAACACGCTCCTGGGAATCACAGATGGGCTGGACGGGTCTAGGGCTGACAAACTATTCCTCAACATAGCCATGGTGGTGGCTAAAAGAGACATTGCTCTTAACTGGAAGAATCCTACCCCACCTAGTATAACGAAGTGGCACAGAGGGATAGATTGGCGCACGGCACAAGAGAAACCCCTATACGAATCCAGGGGATGCCCGACTAAATATCGCAAGGTTTGGGGTAAATGGATGGGCTAGATAGAATGAGTATGTTTCACCCCACCGAATGGGCATGCTATACGATGCCTCATGAGTTCATGAATTGCAAGGCAGACACCATCCAAAGACTTAATGTGGTGACGATCTATCTTTATTGTAATGTGATACATTTTGATTATTCCTGATGTATTTGTTCAAAATGCTAATAAAGTTGATGATAAAAAAAGGATATAAAGCAATATAAATTACATATAATATACTATTACACTTTTAAATAAAAAAAACAGTAACTGAAACTTAATTAGCGTTTTCCATATATGGAAAAAAAACTGCCAAATTAAGTAAGACAATAAATAACAAGCAATGAAATACACATACAATTAAAATAACCCAATGAAATTAAAACATCAATTAATGAAACACTATATGACCACACTAAAATTAACCCTTTTTTTGCACTGCAACCAAGAAAGCAAGACTAAGGAGAAACTCTGCCAGATTGCAGCCACAACATTGGACTACATGATAGAAAACTCAGATTCAAGCTCCACAAATTAAGTAAAATAGCATTTAAAAATCACTGCAACTGAAAATGTTCTCAAATCACTTTTTTCAAAACAATGTAAGTAATATATATTTTTTAAATGATATCTCCTCTACAGATACTTCTAAAGACACTCAAATAACTACAGAACACTGAGAAAAATCAACTTGCAAATAAAGTAAGTATTAAACTCAAATAAACTAACACAATTTTATAAAATACCAAACAGAAGTCCAAGCTAAGAAAACCTTGCTACCCACAGTCCCAGAACATGCAACTGGCCAATTGACCTCAATATCATCACTAAAAAGAACAATAGCAAGAACCAAAAACGCTACTGCTACCATCACACCCGTCCCCAAAACTTTTGCTGAAGTAGAAATACCACCTGAACTCACTGTTACTCATAATGAAGAACAATTTCTTCTTTATGACAATAAAGCAACTGACAAAAGAATAATATTTGGAACTTCAAAAAATTTACTAAAACTACAGAACCGTGAGACATGGATGATGGATGGGACTTTTAAAATATGTCCCAAACCATTATACCAGCTATATACAATACATGGACTTTACCAAAATACAAACATCCCCTTTATCTATGCTCTATTACCAAACAAGCAAACCACCACCTATGTTGAACTTTTAACCAAAGTCAAACAAGAAACCAAAAATTACTTTCCCCCAAAAGTAATCAATAGCCATACTAAAAAACTATATTAACCAGAGATCAGGGTCAGAGCTTTTTAGAGGACCCAGCACCAGACGTCACTAGTAAGTCAGCCTATTATATTCATATTGAACCTCGGTGCAGCATATCTGGGATGTGACCCACATGCATCCCAATTTAGTGGTTAAAAACCACTGTTAACAAACTACAAACTGACCCTGCACCCGAGAAATGTATTACTATTCTATAACCAGCATAATGCAACTTATTATAATAGAAACATAACAAGGAAACACATTCATTGAACTTCCCAAAAATGCATGTATCTATGAATGACGTAAGTCTTGATTGTAGGTTTTTTTAGTTCATTCTTTATTGTGAATCAGTTATCTTCTTTTTAAAATCATAATACAATTGCTTTGCCAACGCGTTTCATCCCTCTTGGGACTTCTTCAGGGCTTATCAACGTGCTGTCTCTGTTAATGATAAATATGGCACCAGGCCAATCTTGACCGGCACCGCAGGTAAAACTCTTTATATCTTTTCATTCCATTGCAATCCTCAGGCCAAGATATCCAAGAGAATATTAAATGTCCAAAATCATGGAGAAATCGTAAAATAGAACGTAGTTCATTTATGTAAGTCTCCGTGCGGCCAGTAAGTATTTTAAGTGTGGGCTTCACTCTGTATCCAAAGGATGCCAATTTGTCTCTAATATCAGTAATGCTATGTTGCCTTCTCCATGCACGTGCCGCACAAAAATTATAACCGCAGTATAAGAACCTTATCTTATACGTTTATGTCTTTCACATGAGAACTGTCCGCAGAGCTTGTTCTCTGTGCTGTCCTGGAGTACAGTACATTTCACCATCTATTAGCTGAGGAATGGGCTCTGCTGACAAAGCCCAGGGAGCTTTTGGAATACATTACATGAGTACTTTTAGCAAGGGGAGGGGGGGATAGGTTTGTAACTTCGTCATGAGGGCTTATTAATATGACATCTTCCTTCATGACATCTGGACATGTTTCTATGCTGACTGTTTTTGTATGATGCATTAATCTTCTTGTTGTGGCACTTATGCTACATGTTAGGACACGTTATTTGAAATAAACATTTAGAAACGTTTCTTGAATTCAACTGATATTATTGTGGAGAAGTATAAGAGTGAGGGCGACAGGGTGTGTCTTGTTACTGCGATTCCGGAGAGATGTGACAGTGTTGTGTTATGTGTTGTTTAAGCGCTTCTTTCACTGTGAGTGAGTAGGAGAGCTACTGATGTTCTATAGCTATTTGGTCTTGTGCTAATGGGTTCACAGGTGGTTGGATGACTCAGTCCCTGCCTGCCCAAGTCCTATAATCCCGTGCATAGTTCTGTATGTGGGCAGAATCCATGCAACATCCCACATTGTTTGTGAGACAACAGCAAAGCGCACACACACAGTCACAGTTGATCAATGCTAACTTACACTCAATGGAAGCAGTTGGCGATGAGCTGTTTACGCAGGTCAGGACCTTCTTCCTCACCACTATCATGGTCACTGGGCATGTGTGGGTTTGCAGCGGGGGCTGCTGCTGCTCATCATCATCCTGAATCAGGGGGATCTTTTTGCGCAAGTCCAGGTTTTGTAGCATGCAGCAGGCGACTACTATCTGACACACCTTCTGGGATGAGTATAGAAGTGCACCACCACCACTATTGTCCAGACACCTAAATCTAGACTTTAGAAGTCCAAAAGTGTGCTCCACCACACGACCTGTCGTCCCATAGGCATCATTGAAGTGGACTTCCCTGGGTGTAGTTGGATCCTGCAATGGGGTCAGCAACCATGGACGATTGGGATACCGTGTGTCACCTAGTTGTGAGAAACACAGAAAAACAATGTAACAGTAATATGTGAGGAGAGCAGCATGTCACACATACATCACACTCATTGACACAGCCCACTCGCCAACACGCCAGGCATGCTCTGGGTGAAGATATGACATCAATTGTGGTATGCTGCTGCAGAATGTAAGAGTCACGTGCCGAACCTGGATACTTTGCACACACGTGTGAAATGATCTGATCCGCTTTGCATACCACTTGCACATTAATGGAGTGGTAATGCTTGCAATTTCGATATATGTGTTCACGTGCCTGTGGTGGAACTAAGTCAATGTGGGTTTCGCCAATGGCTCCCACAACATGTGGGATGCGTCTAAGTTCATAAAAGTCCCCCTTCACAGATGCCAATTCATCGTGTCTTGGGAAGTGTATGTAGTTGTTCTTGTATGTCATCAATGCAGACAAGACATCACGCAACACCATGCTGAACATAGGCTGTGATATCCCACCGGCACTGGACACGGTGTACTAGAAAGACCCAGTGGCAAAGAAATGAAGTGCAGCCATCACTTTGACTGTAGCAGACAATGCAGCAGGATATGTTCTGTTGGGCTTCAAATGGGGCTCCAACTGTGCACATAGCTCTGGCAGTGTGAGGCGATCAATACGTAATTTCTTAAGGATTTCAATGTCCTCCTTCATTGCCAGGACTGGTACAGGGCGATAGATAGGTGGACTCCTCCTACATACTCTGGCAGGGCAACAACAATCCCCAGCACACGTCTAAAGGTGTGACAACTTAATCTTAAAAGCACAGAGTAGGCAAAGAATTTTTTTTCAAAATCATATATAGATTCCTTTGTTTTATTCTTGTATGTCTTCAGACAGCAGCAGCCGACATGTGTTTGGTCGCTCTGTGGGCAATATCCCGCGACTTTTTCAAGGCTGCAATGTACAAACATCAGACAATGTATCTCCTTACATCACCAGTAGTACTATGCCATACAATTAACCGTCAGCATATCATGAAAAATACGCATCATGATTCTATTACACATGACATATGGGCACCAGGCAGCACTTAAGTTTCACTCCAAGATGGCCACCATGAGAACGGTTAGGTTTAGTAGTCCTTCTTCAGTCTCACTGAATTTTCCCACTCAATGATGATGACATACCGGAAGTGAGAGCTCTTTAGATAAGCGTTGGAAACCTGAAGTTTCTCATGTACCATACTCGGTTCAACAAGAAGAGCGACGCTCACATATCGAGACGAAGATCCCGCATACTGATGGTAAGGATAGCAATGATTGACTTGTGATTTGTCTTAATATGGTTTGGCACGCAAGTGAGTGCGTGTATACTTCTAGTGCCGGTTTGAGTCATTTATTTAGAAATCTGTTTATTGAGTTTGCAACCGGAATCATACAATACATTTCAGGCGAGCTGAGAGCATAGTTACATATACCATATGGTAAAGTCTCATAACACATCATATGTAATCCTAACATCCAGTACCAATTGCGTGTCTCACAGCATTGCCCCAGGCGAGGAACCTTGAGGATTGTGAGGAAAATTACCCCTGCATGCGGGTGTGCAGTCTTATCACGTATGGAGTTTAACCCATCACCGTGTCTATCGCCAAATGCGTACTTTTCCAGGTGCACCAGCTAACAGATAATCAAACATTACTAAACGCCCCAGTCCGCAACTGAGGAGCTGTCTACTCCACAGCTTAGCAACTAAAACAACATCCATCAGCAGCTCTTAACACGATTCCAGGCGCACGTCCCCGCCCAACTCCTCTCCCGCTGGGTCCCTACCCCCGGCCCCTTCCTCCAGGAGTGTCCTTCCTACTACAATCTACGCAGCACCATGCATCATCGTCTGTGTCAAAGTAGCAATACCCAGCGTCGGGACACCCCGTCAGGCAAGACAGTCCCCTACTTCCTAACGCAGCTCCTGCAGTTCACCGCCATCATCCTCCGGGGTTGCCCCCTCTGACTGCAGAAGGGCCCGCAGCATCTCCCCCCATTGGGTTGAGATAGGCATTATCTTAAGGCCCAGTGTTTTCCCCCGCTGAAGTGCCACCTCCTCCGCCTTTGCCCAGACTGAGAAAGAGCCGCGCCAAGCCCGTACATGTGGCGCAGTGTCCGCCTTCCAGCGCTTGGTGATAAGTCGCTTTGCTACTATGATCCCCAGGTCTGCAAATCGAGAGGCAACTTTAGCCGGGGATGGTCTATGGAAGAGGTGCAGCAGGTAAGTAGTCCACTCAGAGGGGAGTTCCTGTCCCGTGCACCTGCGTAGTACCTCCTGTATTGTCCGCCAGTATGTGTCCAGTGCCGGGCAACCCCACATCAGGTGGATTAGATCTGCATCAACTTCCGTACAACGGGGACAGCATGCGTCCACGCGATAGAAATACCTATTAATGGCAGCCGGTGTGAGGTATGCCCTATGGATGATGAAGAATTGTATCTGTCGGAATCTCATATTCCTAGGCACCCTCCTCTGTCCCTGTAGCACCCTCTCCCATTCTTTGTCAGTCAGAGGGCGGGCAAGGTCTACCTCCCTCTTCTCACGCAGTGGCCCCAGGCTCAGCGCCGCCTGCGTTCGCAAGGCCGCGGCAAACCATTTAATCAGGTGGCTCCCACGTCCCATGACATGAAGATATTGCACCACTAGGTGCTGTTCCGGCTCCTCCCGTAGGTCTCCCCAGTGGTCTGCCAGCATCTCCACCAGAGCCCGATGGCGGAGAAACTGGCCCGGAGCTAGCCCAGCCTCCTCCGCCAGGGTCGTGAACGGCAGAAGGCCTCCATCACAATAGAGGTCCTCTAAAGTGTGGATATCAGCTGCATGCCAGTCCCTCAGCTTCACAGCCCCAAGTACTCCCCGTCCACAAGGTGAGCCCTCCAAGGGTATAGCTGGCACGTACGGGATCCTGGCATTGGTAAGCCGGAGACTTCTGCGATAGCATTTGCAGGCCACCTCTAATAGCAGCGGCTTGGGTCGCACTGCACCCGTCGTCGGGTGAAAAATCCGAAGTATTTCGGCCAGCGGAGGGTCCTCTGCCGTTGCCGTAGTCTCACGGCCTCTGTCTGCCAGCCAGCGGGCCACCCATTGTAATTGTGCCGCCAGATAGTAGTGTTCAAAGCATGGCATTGCAAGCCCACCCTGGCCGACAGGGAGACACAGTTTGGGCAGCGCGACCCTGTGACGCACCGTTCCCCATACAAAGTCCCGGAGAGAGCGCGTGAAACTCGCAAAGAAGGACGCTGGAACGTATAATGGCAGATTAGCAAAATAATACAGCAGTCGAGGCAGCACTACCATTTTTACCAGTGCTATTCGGCCGGTGACCGAGAGGGCAAGTGTGCTCCAGAAGGTCATCTGAGCCCTGATCGCATTGATGGCTCTCCCCAGGTTACCCTCCACCAGATCCGCCGGCGGCGATATATCTGGACTCCTAAATAGCGAAAGTTGTCCGACTGCCACTGCACTCGTACTCCGTCTAGATGATAAGCGGGGTCCTGAGTGTCATCCCCGAATGCATATAGGCAGGATTTAGCTGCATTCATTCGAAGCCCCGAGAGCTGCGCGAAATTGGACAGGATGCGTTCCAGCCTCACTGGGATAGAAGACACGTCCCTAACAAACACCAGGAGGTCATCCGCATAAAGGGACACTTGATGTGTCGCATCTCCCAGCGGGATGCCATCTGCCAGCTCCTTGCGAAGCGTCGCCGCCAGTGGCTCCATCGCGAGCGCAAACAGGAGGGGTGACAGTGGGCAGCCCTGCCTAGTACCTCGGCCGACCGAGATGGGGTCAGAGATGTACGGACCAGTTCGCACTCGCACCGTAGGGCCTTTATACAGAAGAGCCGCAAGCTGGAGAAAGCCTAGCCCCAGTCCGAAATGTGACAGCGTCGTCACCAGATATCCCCACTCCAGACAATCGAATGCCTTCTCCAGGTCCAAGACCAGGCAGCCTGCTCTGGGCCAGAGCTGGACGCTGTCTGCCGCTACTCGGAAAAACCGCCGCAAATTAAGAGAGGTACTACATTTAGGCACAAAGCCGTTTTGATCGCTGTGTACCAGTGTGGGCACCACCGCCGCCAACCTCTCCGCCAGTATCTTCGCCAAGATTTTATAGTCCGTATTAAGCAGGGCCAGTGGTCGGTAGGACCCTAGCTGAGTGGCGTCTCGTCCAGGTTTGAGTAGGGAAATCAGATAGGCCTCCCGCATGGACTCTGGTAGAGAGCCTTTCTCTAGAGCGGTCAGATAAAGGGTGCAGAGTTTGGGTATCAAGGATTCTCTGTAAGATTTATAGTATTCCGCCGGAAGTCCATCTGGACCCGCCGCCTTCCCCGTAGCTAGAGAGGAGATGGTATCTCCTATCTCGTCTGCAGTGGGGGGACCCTCCAGGGACTCGTGATGTTCCGCCGGGACCACTGGTAGCTCCACGGCTTCTAAGAACTCATCCATGTCACACGCCAGCCTCCTCCCCGTTGATCGGTACAAAGAGGTGTAATTTACCGTGAACGCCTGATGGATTTCCCATTGTGTATGTACCAGTGAGCCATCAGGGCCACACAAGGCGCCTATTGGGTCATGAGCAGTCTTCTGCCGTATCAGCCAGGCCAGGAGTCTCCCGGCCCTATCCGACGTGGCATGCACTCGAGCCGAGTGAGCCGCATAATTGAGGCAGTGCAGCCGTTCTAGTAATTCAGTATGGCGCGCCCGAAGTTCTAGCAGGCGATTCGAGTCTGCACCCCCACCCTCCCCACGTAGCTCACATGAGAGGAGGCGGGACTCCAGCGTAGCAAGAGCACTCGCCAGTTGCTTTTGGATATTCCAGGTCGCACCCAAGCAGTGCCCCCGATGTACACCTTATGAGCGTCCCATTCTATCAGTGCGCTATCAGTGGAGCCCTCGTTAAGGTCGAAATACTGTTCAATCACCGTGCCCAAGGAGGCACGAAACTCCGTGTCCTCCAGGGCCACCGTCTGAAGGCGCCATGTCGGAACCGGGGGTCTGTCCGGCTGCCACCGGAGCCCCAGGAGAAGGGGATTGTGGTCTGAATGCGTCCGGCCCATGTATTCTGCACGAACCACCCATGGGAGTACCGAAGGGGTACCCACCACCCTGTCTAACCGGACGTGGAGGC
This sequence comes from Triturus cristatus, assembly GCF_964204655.1. NCBI lineage: Eukaryota > Metazoa > Chordata > Amphibia > Caudata > Salamandridae > Triturus > Triturus cristatus. The sequence goes on from NC_140590.1 coordinate 1,295,271,146, forward strand.
CGTGTACCGCTGAATAGTATGAATATACGCAATCAGCAGGGTGAACGCTCCGCCACAAGTCAATCAGGGTCCAGTGTGACAACCAGGTGGCCAGAGCTCTTGCATTCGACCCCACCTGTGTGCCTCGTAACGGCGGGAAGGACCTGTCCATATGCACATCTAGTACTGAGTTAAAATCCCCCCCCCAGAAGCCAAGGAAGGCCGGCATACGGCGCCAGCACCGCCGACAGACTAGCCAGGTAGGCGGGTTGCTCTACATTCGGCGAATAGAGGGACCCCAGTAGTACCTGCTGCCCATCTATTCTCCCGTGTACTAGGGTATATCTCCCACCCGGGTCTACCAGCGCCTCCAAACAGACAAACGGGGTTCCCGCCCTTACCCATATCAGTGTGCCTCTAGCGTGTGCCGAACATGTGGTGCCATACACCTGCCCCCTCCAGCGTGTGCGCAACCTGCCCAGTTCCCTAGGCGTCATGTGTGTCTCTTGCAGGAGAGCTATGGCCACTGCGTGCCGCTGCATGTATGCAAAGACGGAGTATCGACGCGCCGGTGTATGCATACCTCAAACATTCCATGTAACTATATTAGTATTGGCCATGCGGAAATCCTAAGTGTATACCTGTGGCAGTGCCTGGGGACACCCCTCCAGGACAAGGAGCGGTGGGTCTGCGCATGACAATCCTGTGAGCTGCGAAAAACCATCAAATCAACATCGCACAAACATAGAACCGTGTGCATAAACAAATCAACAAAACCAAAGTAACCGGTAGGGCGAACCCCTCTACGGGAATTCGTCCAAAACATGAGGCAATGCTCACAAAATGTAACTAAGCCCAATGGTGGCTAGTAGGGCTGGCGTGTGGTAGTCGCCGCGCGCGGATGTTTCCCTACAAAGGTGCCTGTGTACATGTGTTGGAAGGGACTCCCTTAACCGTCGCACAGCGCATGCCAGGTAGGTGTATGGCCCTTGCTACATAAGCTGACAGGTGCGAGCATGCGCCAACACGGGTGCCCATACCTCTGCAAAGGAGCATTAACATGGCTGCCTCCCACCTCCCCCTCGCTGCCGACCCCCCAGAGGTCCACCAACAAGGCCCCCCATGTCCTTATCTCACCATTTCGCAGACCACACGGGTTAGAACCAAGAGGCACCAGTCTTCGGGTTCCAGAGCCCGTCTCCGGAGGTTACGCTCTGCAGGAAATACAGTCTCCCCTTTGTCCACACGTTACATTATGTGTTCCGATGTCTGGGGGGTTACCAGCGGCATCAGTTGGTCATCTGAGATCACTGTGGACGGGGAAGACGAGCCGCTAGTCCCCGGATCACTCCAATCCCGGGTGGTCTCCCTTCGTCGACTCTCAGGGGATCCAAGCGTGGCCACCGCTGCCAACACTTCCTGTCATTCCAATCTACTCCTCTCCGGACTAGGAGCTACCCCTAGTCCCTGACTCTTCTCCCGCCGGGGTCCTTTCCCCCTGCGTCGTTGAGACCTCCTGCTGCATTGTGGGGCCGGCTCCAATCCCTGCGGTCGCTGGCCATTGCTGCGCCCAGTTTCATCCAGCCAGTCCCAGACCTCTGACGGGGTATCAAAAAAGCGAGTGCCATTATCGGCAACCACACGCAGACGTGAGGGGAACAGCAGCGCATACGGAATCTCTAGTTCACGCAGTCGGTGCTTTACCGCCAGATAGTTTCTGCGATGTTTCTGCACCAGTGCAGTATAGTCCGGGAAGAATTGCACCCTGCCACTACCAACTGCAATATCTCCCATCTTCCTGGTCTCACGGAGCACCGCATCTCTGTCCTGGTAGTTAAGGAGTTTAAATAGGAAGGGTCGAGGTCGAGACCCTGGGCTTGGCCGCTGTGTTGGAACCCTGTGGGCTCGTTCCACTACAAAGTGTGACGAGAGTTTCTCAGGTCCGAGCAGAGTCCGCAGCCACTCTTCCACGTAGTGCTCCGGCCGACTGCCTTCTTCACCTTCCGGCAGGCCCACCACGCGTACATTACTGCGCCGAGAGCGCCCTTCTGCATCGTCCACACGATCTTCCAGGGCGTGGACACGGTCAATTAAGTCTTGGAGGGCGGCAGTGTGGGTAGTCACTACGGGTCGGACTTCCTGAAGAGTCTGCTCATGCATCGTCACCTTATCTGCCAATTTGCGGTGATCCGCGTGAAGCAGGGTGAAGTCTACCGTGACCTTATCAATGGTAGGAGCCAGGAGCTCAGTCTGTGGGGTTGCGCCAGGGTCTCTGGTCTCTGGGACGTTGCCCGGGTTGTCAGTCGGGGCCTGGCTGTCCCTCGGGGCGTTGCGCAGCCGGCCCATGACTAGCTGCTGCGCCGTGGGCATCCGCCCGCAGTCTGGGCGACCAGTAGGCCAGCCGAGCCCAGTCGCCGCAGGTCTCCACTCCTCAAAGCCGCTGTCTGCGCAGGCCCGCCGTCACATTCGCAGAGCCGCAGCGCCAAAAGCGAGTGTCCAAGACTAGCCGGAGTAACTGGCTGACTTATCCTGCCCCCTTGTGCTCGTATCTTCACACCCGTGGAGCCGGGCACCGCTGGCACCCCAAAGCGCTGCGAGTCACCGTTGGGGCCACCACTCCACCGACCGCGGACTGGTGCCGAAACACCTCCAGCCAGCCTCCAGCAACGTCCCACCACAGAGTGCCTCGCCCACGGTGCCTGCAGTGGGGGCTACAGCATAATGGCCGCCAGTTGCGGACCTCGCACATTACACCACGTGTGGGTCCCTCGTGGCGTCTGGCCGATGAGTCCCCTGTCCGAGGCCAACTGCCTCCAGCACACTCAGCGCAGGCCGCCACCCGCTCCGCACGTCCACCGAGTGTGGGCGTATCTCCGCATACCCATCGGGCGCAGACCGCCTCAGTCCCGCGGCATCTTTTCTAGGCTGCACTCGTTGACAGCTGCCGCATCATTCATTAGCGAGCTGGCTACACCGCCGTGTCACCACTTCCGGTGCTGCAACCACCGCGGCCCAGAGAACACGCGTCCGGCCTCGGCGTGTAGACGGGCGCGCGGCCGTCAGCGGAGCTCCAGCGCCAACCGCACGGCCACCGGTCCCAGTCTTTAGGCGGCTGCGGGGCGTCGCACGGCAACCACGCGTGCCGACTGTCACGTCGATATGTCGGGAGGCGGATGCCCCCCCCCCCCCCCCCCAGCTCGCAGCACCCAGCAGGGGCCCCTTGCAGGAGAAATCACAGGATGAAGGCACCAGTCGGACGGAGCTCTACGGGCTCGCGGCCATCTCGATCGCACGTCAAGCGTGCCGGTTTGAGTCATAACAGAGATTCATAGAGATATGCCTCACAGATGGCGGGAAGTTTTCACTTTCTTATGTAAATGTAGATTTTAGGCAATATGCGTAAGAGATGTTGAGGCTAAGCGTCAGCACAGATACTTATCATGATCATGAGAGGTACGGTCCATATAAGTTAGACTGGCTAGATATCCGTAGCGATATCTTTCTAGCGATATAGTCAACGAGATCAGATGCCTGACATGTAATGGTGCGCGGCGTCTGGGATTATATATAGATGCCCAGTGTCTCACAAACAGTACGGATATTCCTCTCTTGTAATGCAGAGTTTGCCACTTGACATAGAAGTTATTGGATTTGAGTGAAGAGTATGCACGTAGATGTGTGTACCCTCTAGCTACTTTGATCATCAGGGAAGCTAACACCCTGACACTCAGTTGAAGTATGTTAGCACCGATACCCTAACATATAATAGTGAGACCTGTTTGGCATTCTTTTTCTTGATCTGGTGCTTTTGTTAACGTTATAAACCGGGAGTTTCAGGACCTAATACAGATATAACGTCGTGTGCTACAGAACCCTTGTGGGACGGAAGTACAACCACAAATTATGTAGGTATTTGGCTGCCCCATACATGTTTTATATGAGAAGAATGCTACGAGTATGCCACTATACTTACTCTCTGATGTGTTATTACATTTCAGAGGTTCTTCTTTCAAAAGACGGAGGTATTTGTGTAACCTTTTTATTGTTTCACAATCATTTTGGGATATAAAGGGTGTTTCTGAGCACTTATGTATAACATGATACTATCACACAGCACAACTTTGTATAGCTTCGATATTTATGAATATCTCACGTTCACAACAGCCCTTTTAGTTGCTTGGCAACATTTCTGAGTCATAGTCGATTAACCTTTAATAGAACAGAGAAACCACAATCCTCACTAATCACGCGGGAATTTATTATCTCCGGTAACTTCTTTATATTCTCCGTCTTTATCTGGGTGGTCACTTTGTTCACACTTGGCATGAATTCCTTTTCGGATTAATACTATTTGACGGTTCGATCTTGTGCATGCTTGCATGTAATACTGAGAGATTTCTGATGACGGTTAATTGTATGGCATAGTACTCCTGGTGATGTAAGGAGATACATTGTCTGATGTTTGTACATTGCAGCCTTGAAAAAGTCGCGGGATATTGCCCACAGAGCGACGAAACACGTTTCGGCTGCTGCTGTCTGAAGACGTACAAGAATAAAACGAAGGAATCTATATATGATTTGGAAAAAAAAATATTTGCCTACTTTGTGCTTTTAAGATTAAGTTGCCACACCTTTAGACGTGTGCTGGGGATTGTTGTTGTTCCACATGTTTTGCTGGCCTAGGCCACAAAGATTTTGAGGAGACTGGTGGTTCTCCCCCCTACTAGCACCGTCACCTAGATATTTGCTTCAATATATAGTTTAAGTGGTATTCTCCTTAGCGGCGCCAATTCACCTATATAAATATACCACTTATCAATCTATCGACATACTCTGGCAGGGGACACATGCAAAAGATGAGAAAAAGATGATATGTGTGAAACATTTTAACCAAAGACTCATACAAACACAACATTGACATGACTCTTGAAGATGATAAATGCACAAGTGACCTGTATACAGACCTTCATTTCCTCCACTCACTCGACATACTACTACAACATCAAAATAAGTCAATGTGTATGACGTGGTACACTGCTACATCAAAGTGTGGGAAGCCCTGTGGGTATATGGCACAGCACATGTGGTTAACAGCATCAATGCTGAGTTGCAGTATCTGCTGTCATCGCACAACTTCAAGCTTCAGTCCCACAATACACATCAACTTTACGAAATGAGACCACTGAGTGTCACCTGGAGCAACAATACTTGAATATGCAGCACAGTGGACAGACAAATATGAACATTATGTGATCAGTACATCGTGACTGTGTGAGGATTTTGTGTGACAGACATTACCATGTTCACAAAAAGGGTAAACAAATACACATGGATTGTGCATACATGCACACATGGCTGAAAATGAGCAATTATGTCGGATAAAGCGATGTTTTTTTGTAACACATGTGCTCGGCTCTGGTGTGTGTCACATATGCAGTCAATGGCAGGTAGGCACACAGCATGCCACAGCAGTACATGTGTAGAAAGTGTAGAACTTACTAGTATGTCTAATTTCCGTCCAATGGACAACACAAAATATCAGTCAACATCACTGGCCCTTCATGAGATAACCATGGACAAAGATTAGACAGTCAAATAGCAAGTGATATTCAAACAGTGTTCACAGGTTCAATGTTTCAATACACAGCGTTAGCACCGTGCGAGAGGCCTAAATTGAATGATGCAGTATTACGTCCTCCGCTTCCTGACCTCCGCGGTGCGTCACCGCCTATGAGGAATAGCCATCAGCCAATGGGAACCGCCTGCGGCTTGATTTTTTTAAACTTGCGGTAGGCATGCTCCGCCACTGCGGGGACCACCACTGGCCCCCATTGTATGATGCAGGATTGCGTGCTCCGCTTCCTGACCTTGGCAGTGTGTCCCCACCTATGAGGAATAGTCATCAGCCAATGGGAACCGCCAGCAGCTTTATTTTTTTAAACTCGCAGTAGGCGTGCTCGGCCACGGCGGGGCCTGGCATTGGACCCAATTGAATGATGCGAACCAGGCTGGCCAATGGTATCAGCAGAGCCACATTGGAACCAGCCTAGGCCACTATATATATACCTGTGAAATGTCCACACCTATCACTTGCCTAGGGACACTGCTGCCTGCCATTCCTCACCACAAACTGCTGCTGTACTTCATCTCTGGACCAGTCATGGCTTGTCATGAGAACCTGAGGGCCCGTCCCTCACCACAGAGGAGCTGAGGTCCTGGTGGACGAGGTCCTTGGACAGTATGGCCGGCTCTATGGGGCCCCCGAGGTACTGGTAAGTGAATGCCAAACTTACTTAGGGTGGCCTGAAGGCTCACAAATGTACCGTACCGTGCTCTGTGCCTCAAACTGCAACCCTATATTTGTGCTTTCTGATTTAGTCGTCTGCATTTTACATACATGACGTACTACTTGATGCACTGACGTTTATGGGGAGGATGGCACACTCGTTAATGTTGCAGCTCCATAGTTGGGAAACATCACACATGTGAATCTCAGAAAGGATGATGTATATGTGTTGGAGTCTGTGTAGCCAAATTAGTTCAAGTGCATGGTGTTGAGCCTTGTTCCCCCTGAGCCCTGAGTGCATGCAATGAAGATTTAGCCAGAACCTGTTTTAATTGTAGTACAGTTAGAAATGAGTCCATGGAATCTTTTTTAGGACAAACATTCCCTGTGCCATGTCCTCTATGAGTTCATAACGTGTACATATGTACATTAGTGAAATGGTGAGTTTCAATTGGGCAGGGGTTAGTGATTATGGAGTGTGCTCATTCTACAGGGGTACTATGGAGGTGAGCCCAGTATATACGAGAGTACAGAGCCTGTTACTGTTTAGATTAGTGTGAAATAACCTCTTGCATCTGATACATGTAGAGTGGACATACCATCCTTCTTTTGGAGTCATTATGTGTGGACTCACTCATGTGTATGCACTGTGTACTGACACACAACGCACCACTACCAAGTGTTACATATGTCTCCTCTTGTCTCCCATACCTTCAGCTCAAGGTCCATCAGTGGAAGACAATATGGAGGGCCATCGCCTGAAAGGTGGGGCCCCTAGGGGTCTCTAACCGTTGACACAACCACTGCCACAAGAGGTGGGATGACATCTGCCGCCTTAGCAAAAACATTGATGAAATGACGCTGGGCCTGGTTCCTCGGACTGGTCGTTTGGCGCACTGGAGCATGACCCCACTAATGACCCGCATCCTGGCAGTGACACAGCCAGAGTTGGACAGGCGCCTGAGGGCCCAGCAGCAGCAAGCTGGGGGTGAGTATTGTGCAAAGTGTGATGTTGCGCATAAAAGACTGCACGAATCGGCCAGAGCAAGGCAGTAACCTATGAGTTGTCTCTAGTGTGATGTAATTGCCTCTGAGTTGACTCTGTGGTGAGTGCAGATATTCTGCGCCTCTACATTGTCCGCATTGTCATGTTGCCAGGTAACATCAGCATAAGTGTCAGTCTCTGTGGCATCAACTGGAAGTGAACATCAGTGAGCATCATGTCACGGTGAGTTTCGAGAATGATGTGCATTTCCATGTAATTGATACATCTACAGATTGCTTATCAAAGTTCAACAGTACTTGTGTTGCAGTACCTACATTAGTGGATGTAAGGATGTCATGTCACTTAACAATAGTTTCCTTTAACTTACTATGAGTGTGGTTCTATCACCTCAAAATTCCAGTGTGACACACACATCTCATTCAGATGTGTAGCCCTCTCAGCTGAAAGCATGTCGATGTGCCTTCAGACAATGGGACGTGATGTTGAAATGCCTAAACATGCCTAGTAATTTGGCAGTATGAAGGCAACATAGAGCAGGACTGTTCAATAAGCATGTTAACATGCATCAGAAGATCATAGCAATATTTAGACTTATGCAGACAGTACATGGAGAGTCAAATGTGTACCTTGAGTTCAAGCTTTTCAGTTGGTATTGCCTAACATGTTTGTGATCCGGCCACTTCACTGAACACTGTCTCTGTCTCCAGTCCACTCCACAAACGCCTACCTCTACTTCATCACACTCCAGCAGTGACTCCTCTGTGTTGTCAGGCATGGGAGGATCGACCTCTGCTTCATCGTCAGCCACACCCCGTCCTGTGTCCACCCTCTCTGATGCTCCCCCAAATGTTATACGTGCCCACTGCCCTAAGAAGGGTAGGGTATCTTTCCCCCCAGGCACAGCTGCCCCAGCCCCTGTGCTGCCGTCAGTGTGGAAGCCATAGACATCTTGCGTCAGGTGTCTATGGGGCAGACTTTGCTCCTGAATGCCCTCCAGGATCATGACAACAAGTTGTCACAGTTTGTTGCATTCATGGAGGGCAGGCATTCTGACATCGGTGGCCTGCACAGGACTGTCCAGTCTTTGGCCTCCACACTGACGGCAGCCATTCTGCAGTCACAGGCTCACAGTCAGGCTCCAGTCCCTTCCGCAACCACCCTGCCAGTGACCCCACCTGACCAGAGAACACACACACCAGTACACTCAGGCACCAAGTCATCCCCACGCAGCACACAACAACAGGAGTCCAAGCGACAAAGACACAATACATCATGCCCAAGGCACACAAGGAGCACACATGCTAGCCCCAGCACAAAGACATCACAGGACACAGAGAAGCCGAAACACAAAAAACATGCATCCAAATTGCAGATCTCACATTCCTCGCCCTCCAAGAGCCCTCCAAGATCTACAGCTGATCCTGAATCAGAACAGGAAGTTGCCCTGGTTGCCGTGGGACTGTTGCATGCAATAACTGCACCACGCCCCACCCCAGTTCAGGGGGCTGTTGTGCCCAGGACTTCCACTCCCACCAAGCCACCCCCTACGAAGCATGGACAGAGAAGCAGTGAGATAGTGGTAGCTCCAAAACAGGGGAGGCAGGGTAGAAGCCCACCCCTACCCAAGTGTTAAACCATATTCTAAGGTTTTACCCAGAAGGATCCACGAGCACCTGCTCCACTTTCTGGGAAGAAGGAAGCTGTTGTGGCCACCTCACCTATCCCTTGGCCCAAAACACTTGGGGGCTATAGTATCCCCAAGCAAGTGAGGCCCAGCCCTCCACATGCAACATCAGCCACTGAGCCTCCCCAGTGCATTTCACCACTTCCCCGTGCGACGACTCCACCAGGTCCAGCCAGCCCTCAGGTTCCCACATCCAGGGATCCCTCTACCTCAACCAGTTTTCCCCCTCCCTGGTCCCGTCCTCCGACTACCCCAGACAGTCATCCCCCACCCAGTTCCAGTTCTCCACAAATTGGAAGCAGAGTCACCCTTCCCACCCCCTTCCTCCCTGAGCAACGCCTCAGCTGCCCATTTGCTGGCCCTATCCTGGTGATATTCCCGTGGCTGTGGACTGTGTTGAAATTATCTGTGTGGAATATCAAAGCCAGAGAGCTCCGGATTAAATCTGGAGCGGGGGTCCCTCTGTGTACCTTGCAGGTGGGCCCCTTCAACTTTCGTTACGCCACTGCACACATGTGCGGACTTGGGTTTGCCTATGCCCTTAATGTTTTGCACTTTACATGCTGATACTGAGTTTATGTAATAAAAATATATATTTATGTTCTGAGCATTGTCGCTGGCCTTACTAATGAAGCTGTACAATGTATGTGTATATGTTCATCGGTTCCATGCTCTAAATTCCCACTTTTCCATTGGCATGTTCTTCATTTGATATTGCATGTGTTACCAAAGGTTACGGCAACTAATGTCCACTTTTGATTCTGAGGATTGATGAGGGCGAGCTGCTTGTCTGTGATGGTCCACTCTGGTCCTGTTCATTATGTGGGATGACCTCTACTTATTCACATGTCAGATTTGTTTGAGCTCCATCATGAGAATCTATTCCAATTTACATGTTGTCCTGAGGGCTGGTCAGGGTGCAACATATCTGTGTGATCTATCTTGATGTGTACACACCAGTCTAGGTTTGTTGTCATATTCAATAGGTATGGCTTCATAGTCAAATGGATGGATGTACATGTGTTTACTGGAGTCATCAGACAGTGTGAGTGTCCTGTCATTAGCAGAGGTGTTGATGTGAATGTGCCCTTGAGCATTGCCCTTTCACACATGAATGATCCAGTTGATGAGAGCCTGTTTGTTTCTATGAGCAAACACCTTGTGGAGTTTTTGTGGACACGTTGGGGTTGGTGCCGGAGCAGTGTACAGTGTGTCATTGTAACCTCGCAGTCCTAGGGTACACCTACATCTTATCCACATCATTTGTGAGTATGCAGAGTGTGTCACTGCAATGTCTGTGTTGTGTGTCTTGGGATCTGGCCTTGCTCTTTCTTACCTTTGTTCTCACTGTGCTGCATGTCTCTGGTATACAAACATGATATGTGAGTTTTCACATACATTGCTGTCACTTTCCACTTTTTGGTCTCCAATAGGTGTTTGTCCGATTCCTAGCAGTCACAATCATACCATTGAGGCCTACACAATGTGAGATACTCCACTATGGCTTTTTGCTCTGTACACTCCTCACCTGTTCAATTCTCGTGTATACACCACTTCCGTCAATCCATGTGCCACTGCATGCCATGCACATGTTTAACCCTCCCCACCACTCCATGTTGTGACACTGTACTGTGTGCAAATGATTTGTATCCAGGAGCATTGTGGCCATCAGCACTGTTTAAGTAGGTGATATGTGCCAATTGAAGCTACTTGATTTCAGTCATGGTTGCTGAGGTACAGTACAGATGTATTTCCAGCACAGTCCTCTTGTCTTGTTCCAGCATGGATGTTTGCCTGGGTTGTGCAGCAGTAGGTATAGCCAAACTATGCAGCTGTTTGCTGTGACACTGCTACCCATCCTGGGCACTCATCTTCATCACATTGCAGTCTGCATTGTATACACTCTCAGCCCCCAAGCAAATCTGCCACCTTGAGCCCTATCGGAGCTGTGTGAGTGGTGCTTGTAGGTGGGGGAGAGAGGAGCAGCGTGCCAGGAAGAGTCAGCACAGGGCAGCCTTCGGGGCCCTGAAGGTGTCACTAATGTAAATTGAGGGAGCCTCACACATTCCATTTCGCATGTTTCCCTAAACATCGTAGAGCATGCCCTGCCGGCACGCTTGCTGTGAGTTGTTGTTGTACCGGGGTTGCATGCGTGGAAATGTTTTGGACGTACCTCTGCTGTAGAGCTCGGTGGCAGCTTATCTGCTGGTGATACATCAGGTAGAGCAGCAGAAAGGCCTGTAGAGCAGGATCCATGGTGGCTCTGGTCGTGTGTGGGTGTTCTGCTTTGACTTTTTCTGTTGATGTGGTTCCGCCATCCGCAATGAGGTGGTATTTCCGCTGGGGTGGGATTTGGCTGCTTGATACATCATAATCTGGTTGGTGGACGGGATGTGATTCCGCACGCAGTTCTTGCTCCGTCCGCCACCCTTGCGTAAGGAAAAAGCGTGCGGAGCCTGAAACACCACGGCGGTCAGAAAAAGGCCTATATTAGCTCATCATAATATGGCGGTCGCAATCACCGCATCAGGAGCGGAAAAATCTACGGTTCTCAGCCACCAAAACGGATGCACTTCCGCCCACCATCGTAATCGGTCCCTAAGTGTAGAATATGCAACAAATAGCACCTTTGCATATAAAATTAAAAAACTAATAGCACTAGCATACATCACAATTACTGACATAGCCGAACACAACAATTTATTAATTGAAAGTGCCTACTACCAACAAAATGAGCAAAAACTATCTCCCCTACTTGATTATTTTGAGGATACCTGGGTGGGAAGGCCACGCAGATCAGGACACAGAAGACAGCTTAAATACCACATTCCATGGTGGAATGTATAAAACAGTACCCTGAACAAAGAAGCTAAAACTAATAATGCTGTAGAAGGATGGCATAACGCCTTCCAAACCACAACAGGCAGAACCCCACCAACTCTACATAAAGTATTACAATCTATCCAAAAAGAACAAAGCTACAAACAACTAAGAATGGAACAGTCTACAACACAACAAGGGCCAAAACTAACCAAGCAAACTAAACAAATGTTTGAGTACTTACAATACAAATTAAGACTCTACCCAACAACTAAAGGGCTAGAATTATCTTGAAATAATAGCTAAAAGCCTACTTTAAATAAATATACCTCAAAATTCCAAAAACTAGTAATGTAAAAACAAGCAGTCAAATAAATAATTTCTTTCTAACTCAAAAAATATCATTAATTTGTCAATTAATTTAATAAATATTTAAAAAATAAATAGACATAATAATTATATTTGATATAATATGAATAACAATAACTATTACAAAATTAACCTTTCCCTCCCAAAATAAATAAATTAAAATAACTTACTGTTCTTGTAGCTGAACAAATGTAATCCAAACCGCCATAAATAAATCCACATTGATGAAAATCCCAATAAGTAAAACAAACCCCCCCAAAAATGGAAAAATCCAACCGTATAAAAAGTAATCCAACGGCAATAACTCCACAGACGATAAACCCTAAAAATCCCGAAAAAGATATTTAAAAAAGAAACGCTCCAGGAAAACACGAAAAATAAAGAAAGTATAAAATAATTATTAGTTTACTAAAACTAATACACACTTCCTTTAAAATAAAAATGTATTCTTTTCCCAACGCCAACTTCGAATCGACAAAAACCTGTTAGGAAAAAAATTATAATCCCTCCCACAAAAAAAACTTTTACATTACATCATAATACAAATAAATATGTCACTAACACATATCTATTAAACTCTAACACCGACCGACTAACAAACGAACCGCTTTTCACAAACGCATAACCATAAACAAGCAGCTCACCAAAATAAAAAAACCTAACTCTACATACACTACATACGACTTGTCTACCTTCAAATTAACCTATGAATAAACTTTAAATAAAGAAAATTAAACTTACCTTACTAGACGCGACGCAGCTTCCAACCGCAAACTTCTCCCCTCAGAAATGACGTAAAACAAAACCTAGCTTACAAAATATAAATTAGAAATAAAAATGGCTGCCTTAAATAATAAACATTTATATTTTTCTGTATTAAACCTATATGTTTGTAAAAATGCTAAAAAATAATACTCATGTATAAAAAATTATTTTACATATTTTTTCTAATAATAAATTATAATAATAAATATTAATAAACATGTTATATTTATTATAATTCCAAAAATATAAATTTCTTTGCCAATGTATATAATAAATCTGTACTATTTTTAAATAATGTATAAACATGTCTAAATGTTATGAAAAATGTTTGTATTGCAAAATGACTTATGCACTAGTTAATATTATTTATATTGAAAATATAAATAATATTACCTAAAATATAACATTATATGTTAAAAAATGCAAATAATTGTAAAAACTATTACAATAAAAACATTGTTCGAACCTATATGTTATTAATAATGTACACTATGGGGCCGATTCCGATGGCCGGTCGGACAGCTGTCCGTAGCCTTACCGTGTGACCGACACGTACCCGGAGCCGGTCCGTCCTGTCGATGCGCATAACTGCCAAAAACACGACCAACACGTAGGCTGTGAATCTAGCCCCATTCTCCGTCTGAGCCGTAACTCCTAAAGAGGAACCGAGTCGCCCGGAAGCAGTATCCATAGCAGTTTCCGACATGACAAGAACGATGCGTACTTCCTACGCGCTGGACGGGTCGTCACGCACGGCACGTCACAGCATCCGGAAAACAAGCATATCAGCTACAATTCGCGCCACAACTCAATCCACGGCTATGAGACGGACCAGCTTGCAGCGGGTACGAGACGGAGCAACAAGCAGCGTGTACGACACGAACACATCATGAATCCTATCGCGCAGGTCATACCAGTACTCTACATCTATGACCGGATCAGGGACCGACGCCGATGGCGCAGACGATAAGTCAGACACCTACAACACAAACAAACGACATGTACCCGCAAAATGGCACACACACAGGGGATCCACATCCTGGCCACCAACAACAGCTCACCTTAGGGGTTGCAGCACTACTAACACCCCCACCCAGAGGGGGCCTGTTGCCCATCACTGGTGCCACCCGGATGTATGACGTTACAACGCATGCTGTTACAACGCATGCTGTTACAACGAAAGTTTTACAACGCGAGTGCATTGACAACGCAGGACATTACAACACAAGTCTTTACATCGACTTGCACTAGATGGCGTGCTAACATTAAAAAAGTGTAATTTACTATTCCAACTCCAGTCCACGTAACAGTAGGGAAGGTGTTGGGATAGTAAACTACACTATTTTTAATGTTAGCACGCCATCTAGTGCAAGTCGATGTAAAGACTTGCGTTGTAATGTCCTGCGTTGTCAATGCACTCGCGTTGTAACAGTTTTGTTGTAATGGTAGTGCGTTGTAAAAGTTGCGTTGTAAAGGTTGTTCCCCCTGCCACCCCCACTCACAGGGCTTATGTTGCCCATCACCCCTGCCACCCCCAGCCATAGGGCTTATGTTGCCCATCACCCCTGCCACCCACACCCATAGGGGACCTGTTGTCCATCACTACTGCCACCCCCACCCATAGGGACTATGTTACCCATCACCCCTGCCACCCCCCAGCCATAGGGCTTATGTTGCCCATCACCCCTGCCACCCACACCCACCCACACCCACCCACACCCATAGGGCACCTGTTGCCCATCACTACTGCCACCCCCACCCATAGGGACTATGTTACCCATCACCCCTGCCACCCCCAGCCATAGTGCTTACGTTGCCCATCACCCCTGCCACCCCCACTCACAGGGGACCTATTGCCCATCACCCCTGCCACCCCCACTCACAGAGGACCTGTTGCCCATCACCCCTACCACCCCCACTCACAGGGCTTATGTTGCCCATCACCCCTGCCACCCCCAGCCATAGGGCTCATGTTGCCCATCACCCCTGCCACCCCCACTCACAGGGCTTATGTTGCCCATCACCCCTGCCACCCCCACTCACAGGGCTTATGTTGCCCATCACTCCTGCCACCCCCACTCACAGGGGACCTGTTGCCCATCACCCCTGCCACCCCCACTCACAGGGCTTATGTTGCCCATCACACATGCCACCCCAGCCATAGTGCTTATGTTGCCCATCACCCCTGCCACCCCCACTCACAGGGGACCTGTTGCCCATCACCCCTGCCACCTCCACTCACAGGGGACCTGTTGCCCATCACCCCTGCCACCCCCACTCACAGGGCTTATGTTACCCATCACCCCTGCCACCCCCCAGCCATAGGGCTTATGTTGCCCATCACCCCTGCCACCCACACCCACCCACGTCCACACACACCCATAGGGCACCTGTTGCCCATCACTACTGCCACCCCCACCCATAGGGACTATGTTACCCATCACCCCTGCCACCCCCAGCCATAGTGCTTACGTTGCCCATCACCCCTGCCACCCCCACTCACAGGGGACCTATTGCCCATCACCCCTGCCACCCCCACTCACAGAGGACCTGTTGCCCATCACCCCTACCACCCCCACTCACAGGGCTTATGTTGCCCATCACCCCTGCCACCCCCAGCCATAGGGCTCATGTTGCCCATCACCCCGGCCTCCCCCACTCACAGGGCTTATGTTGCCCATCACCCCTGCCACCCCCACTCACAGGGCTTATGTTGCCCATCACTCCTGCCACCCCCACTCACAGGGGACCTGTTGCCCATCACCCCTGCCACCCCCACTCACAGGGCTTATGTTGCCCATCACACATGCCACCCCAGCCATAGTGCTTATGTTGCCCATCACCCCTGCCACCCCCACTCACAGGGGACCTGTTGCCCATCACCCCTGCCACCTCCACTCACAGGGGACCTGTTGCCCATCACCCCTGCCACCCCCACTCACAGGGCTTATGTTACCCATCACCCCTGCCACCCCCCAGCCATAGGGCTTATGTTGCCCATCACCCCTGCCACCCACACCCACCCACACCCACCCACACCCATAGGGCACCTGTTGCCCATCACTACTGCCACCCCCACCCATAGGGACTATGTTACCCATCACCCCTGCCACCCCCAGCCATAGTGCTTACGTTGCCCATCACCCCTGCCACCCCCACTCACAGGGGACCTATTGCCCATCACCCCTGCCACCCCCACTCACAGAGGACCTGTTGCCCATCACCCCTACCACCCCCACTCACAGGGCTTATGTTGCCCATCACCCCTGCCACCCCCAGCCATAGGGCTCATGTTGCCCATCACCCCTGCCACCCCCACTCACAGGGCTTATGTTGCCCATCACCCCTGCCACCCCCACTCACAGGGCTTATGTTGCCCATCACTCCTGCCACCCCCACTCACAGGGGACCTGTTGCCCATCACCCCTGCCACCCCCACTCACAGGGCTTATGTTGCCCATCACACATGCCACCCCAGCCATAGGGCTTATGTTGCCCATCACCCCTGCCACCCACACCCATAGGGGACCTGTTGCCCATCACTACTGCCACCCCCACCCATAGGGACTATGTTGCCCATCACCCCTGCCACCCCCACTCACAGGGGACCTGTTGCCCATCACCCCTGCCACCCCCACTCACAGGGGACCTGTTGCCCATCACCCCTGCCACCCCCACTCACTGGGCTTATGTTGCCCATCACCCCTGCCACCCCCAGCCATAGGGCTTATGTTGCCCATCACCCCTGCCACCCCCACTCACAGGGCTTATGTTCCCCATCACCCCTGCCTCCCCCAGCCATAGGGCTTATGTTGCCCATCACCCCTGCCACACCCACTCACAGGGCTTATGTTGCCCATCATCCCTGCCACCCACACCCATAGGGGACCTGTTGCCCATCACTACTGCCACCCCACCCATAGGGACTATGTTGCCCATCACCCCTGCCCCCCCAGCCATAGTGTTTATGATGCCCAACACCCCTGCCACCCACACTCACAGGGGACCTGTTGCTCATCACCCCTGCCACCCCCACTCACAGGGGACCTGTTGCCCATCACCCCTGCCACCCCCACTCACAGGGCTTATGTTGCCCAGCACCCCTGCCACCCTCAGCCATAGGGCTTATGTTGCCCATCACCCCTGCCACCCCCACTCACAGGGGACCTGTTGCCCATCACCCCTGCCACCTCCACTCACAGGGGACCTGTTGCCCATCACCCCTGCCACCCCCACTCACAGGGCTTATGTTACCCATCACCCCTGCCACCCCCCAGCCATAGGGCTTATGTTGCCCATCACCCCTGCCACCTACACCCACCCACACCCACCCACACCCATAGGGCACCTGTTGCCCATCACTACTGCCACCCCCACCCATAGGGACTATGTTACCCATCACCCCTGCCACCCCCAGCCATAGTGCTTACGTTGCCAATCACCCCTGCCACCCCCACTCACAGGGGACCTATTGCCCATCACCCCTGCCACCCCCACTCACAGAGGACCTGTTGCCCATCACCCCTACCACCCCCACTCACAGGGCTTATGTTGCCCATCACCCCTGCCACCCCCAGCCATAGGGCTCATGTTGCCCATCACCCCTGCCACCCCCACTCACAGGGCTTATGTTGCCCATCACCCCTGCCACCCCCACTCACAGGGCTTATGTTGCCCATCACTCCTGCCACCCCCACTCACAGGGGACCTGTTGCCCATCACCCCTGCCACCCCCACTCACAGGGCTTATGTTGCCCATCACACATGCCACCCCAGCCATAGGGCTTATGTTGCCCATCACCCCTGCCACCCACACCCATAGGGGACCTGTTGCCCATCACTACTGCCACCCCCACCCATAGGGACTATGTTGCCCATCACCCCTGCCACCCCCACTCACAGGGGACCTGTTGCCCATCACCCCTGCCACCCCCACTCACAGGGGACCTGTTGCCCATCACCCCTGCCACCCCCACTCACTGGGCTTATGTTGCCCATCACCCCTGCCACCCCCAGCCATAGGGCTTATGTTGCCCATCACCCCTGCCACCCCCACTCACAGGGCTTATGTTCCCCATCACCCCTGCCTCCCCCAGCCATAGGGCTTATGTTGCCCATCACCCCTGCCACACCCACTCACAGGGCTTATGTTGCCCATCATCCCTGCCACCCACACCCATAGGGGACCTGTTGCCCATCACTACTGCCACCCCACCCATAGGGACTATGTTGCCCATCACCCCTGCCCCCCCCAGCCATAGTGTTTATGATGCCCATCACCCCTGCCACCCCCACTCACAGGGGACCTGTTGCTCATCACCCCTGCCACCCCCACTCACAGGGGACCTGTTGCCCATCACCCCTGCCACCCCCACTCACAGGGCTTATGTTGCCCAGCACCCCTGCCACCCTCAGCCATAGGGCTTATGTTGCCCATCACCCCTGCCACCCCCACTCACAGGGCTTATGTTGAGCATCACCCCTGCATCACCCCTGCCTCCCCCAGCCATAGGGCTTATGTTGCCCATCACCCCTGCCACCCCCACTCACAGGGCTTATGTTGCCCATCACCCCTGCACCCACACCCATAGGGGACCTGTTGCCCATCACTACTGCCACCCCACCCATAGGGACTATGTTGCTCATCACCCCTGCCACCCCCAGCCATAGTGTTTATTTTGCCCATCACCCCTGCCACCCCCACTCACAGGGGACCTGTTGCTCATCACCCCTGCCACCCCCACTCACAGGGGACCTGTTGCCCATCACCCCTGCCACCCCCACTCACAAGGCTTATGTTGCCCATCACCCCTCCCACCCCCACTCACAGGGCTTATGTTGAGCATCACCCCTGCCACCCACACCCATAGGGGACCTGTTGCCCATCACTATTGCCACCCCCACTCATAGGGACTATGTTGCCCATCACCCCTGCCACCCCCAGCCATAGTGCTTATGTTGCCCATCACCCCTGCCACCCCCACTCACAGGGGACCTGTTGCTCATCACCCCTGCCACCCCCACTCACAGGGCTTATGTTGCCCATCACCCCTGCCACCCCCACTCACAGGGCTTATGTTGCCCATCACCCCTGCCACCCCCACACACAGGGCTTCTGTTGCCCATCACCCCTCCCACCCCCACTCACAGGGCTTATGTTGAGCATCACCCCTGCCACCCACACCCATAGGGGACCTGTTGCCCATCACTGTTGCCACCCCCACTCATAGGGACTATGCTGCCCATCACCCCTGCCACCCCCAGCCATAGTGCTTATGTTGCCCATCACCCCTGCCACCCCCACTCACAGGGGACCTGTTGCCCATCACCCCTGCCACCCCCACTCACAGGGCTTATGTTGCCCATCACCCCTGCCACCCCCACTCACAGGGCTTATGTTGCCCATCACCCCTGCCACCCACACCCATAGGGGACCTGTTGCCCATCACTACTGCCACCCCCACCCATAGGGACTATGTTGCCCATCACCCCTGCCACACCCACTCACAGGGGACCTGTTGCCCATCAACCCTGCCACCCCCACTCACAGGGCTTATGTTGCCCATCACCCCTGCCACCCCCAGCCATAGGGCTCATGTTGCCCATCACCCCTGCCACCCACACCCATAGGGGACCTGTTGCCCATCACTACTGCCACCCCCACCCATAGGGACTATGTTGCCCATCACCCCTGCCACCCCCACTCACAGGGGACCTATTGCCCATTACCCCTGCCACCCCCACTCACAGGGGACCTGTTGCCCATCACCCCTGCCACCCCCACTCACAGGGCTTATGTTGCCCATCACCCCTGCCACCCACACCCATAGGGGACCTGTTGCCCATCACTACTGCCACCCCCACCCATAGGGACTATGTTGCCCATCACCCCTGCCACCGCCAGCCATAGTGACTATGTTGCCCAACACCCCTGCCACCCACACCCATCGGATGGGTCATGCACAACACATCCAGCATATGCTAACATCAGGTATGCCCGCAAAATACATCCCCCATGACATCATGACAACAGTGTGTAGTCTGTGACAAATGTCCACAACAGTGATTATGGCTACGAGCATACAATGTAAGTAACAGCACATGTGTGACCAACACATGAGTGTGACATACACAAGGCAAGCATCACCATAGCACTGTGGCAATGTAAAAAGAACACCTCTTCACTGTGTAGAACAGAAGTTAAGTGGGGGCTCACAAAATGCAGCAGATGTGGAGCATTGTGACGATGGGGACCAAACACCCCTCATCACAGTGACCAAAAGGTAAGTGTCATCATGGTCAAAGCTGCAAATAACAAACAGCATGTATGATCCCTGCTCCCAACACATCATACACTTCTGGGGAAAACTAGTGGTTGTGTCCCATACACACAGAGATGTGGTGAGGCTAACAGTGCTCTGAAAACATAACACTCTCGGCCATGTGCAGACAAGCACCACACATGGGGGCTGACAATGCATACAGCGTACAATGACACAACAGCAGAAGTGACCATCACCAAGAATGCACACATCTCAAAAATAGACACACCAATCAAAACAACATGTGTAGACTGTAGGTGTCAGCTCCCAAACTCACATTCCATGCCAGCAATGGCACCCAACAACCAGGATGAATGTGCACAATGATGTGAAATGACTCACAGGGACAGCATGCAAAATCACAGAAACAGCATCCAGAACAAGGCCCACAACAGCAATACCAATGCACTGGTGCAGATGCACAAACAGGCAAACTCACACTGCACATCGGACACAACATGTGTGTGTGTGCGTCACAGTATCCCCAGGCAACTACACAACACATGAGGGGGTATGAACCACAGTGACACAGATGTGTACACATTGCCATTCAAAAGTAAACCATCATTGGGACACCCTCAGTGGGCAATCAGGCGTTGGGAGATGAGAGGAAGCACAACAGACACATGTGACACAAGCTGGAATGAACACCAACTATCACAGCAAGAGACTGACACACAACACCACTACCCCCAGGGACCAGACAGTGGGGTGACACAAGCATGCATGACACCTTCACTGTGATGACAAAGGCAGATGTTGTACAAACTGGGAAACCCAGACATGTGTCCTGTGCCACAAACGTACATCACACATGCACAAACACAATTCGCTCAGCATGGCCCCTCATCCATGGACAAACGGGAGCTAGGGGACCATCCATGCAAACATTCACATCAGTCCACCCTCAACACCACACACCTGAACTGCAACAATGTGTATCTGTGAAGTCCACATGGACAGGTGACATTGCACATGCACCCATGACAAACACAGGAATGTTGGCAGGAACTAAGGTGCACAGACACATCACACAAGGGCTGTTTATAACCCTGGGGAATGACAGACATACTGCACAGTATGCGGTACATGGTCATGACCTCAAAGGTCATGTAACCTTCAGAATCCCTGCCACAGTCCCAGGACAATGCAGATGCCAAGGAGAAACACAAGGCACCCATGCTGACACCTGCCAGCATCGCAGCCGTGAACCCGACAAGTGGGAGCAGTCACACACACATACAAATGTCTCAATCACTGAAAACTACCACCTAGGGACAACTACATGATATTGCGAACAAACAAGTGCCTTGAGGAACCCTGACTGTGTCCCATCTGTGTCTGACAACATCATCACCACTCAGAACTGACAAATCCCAATGATGATACACCAATTAACAGTAGTGTGTCATGCACCCACACATCTGGTAGCCCATTGGAAAAGTAGTGGGATGCACCCAGTGCCACTCAGCAAGCATCAACAACAGGAACATATTAAGGGAACACTGTCTGTGTATGAACAGGGATGTGGACACACACACATGCACATACAACACACACCATGGGCCCAGGCCATGTCACTGGACAACACACTAACTGGAGGAGACACAACTCCTGTGTGAGCCCAGCTGTGCCAAACATATTCACCGCAAGTCTCACTCATGTCTGCAGAACACTTGGTCAGTCAGCCACCAGTTACCACACAATGAAGGCTCTGGTCACAACAGCCTGGGTACATGAGTCTCCACTAAGTCATCTGCACATACCCAAAACATATGTCTAGAAAGTTGCACAGAGGCCCCAACTGCACCTATTACAATGATGCCCACACCTGTAGGTCCAGTCTTGATGACCACAAAGTATGTGGAAGTGACAATTTGGACAATGGGAAGCACATCATACGTGCAGGGGTGCAAGCCACAGATGTGACCATGCCAATGAAATGCTCACAGAGAGATGTACATTAATAGTTGATCCTGACACACCCAGGTAGCTGCAAAGGATGACATGGATACCCACCAGAATAGGATACATATCTCATGGACCACAGGGAGTACCTCACATCAACACATCAGTATGCAACATTGTAAACCAAGCATTACAGGTGCAAGGGCATGTAAAACAACATCAACATGATGTACAGCTAAATCAAGTTCACATGGACAAAGAAAAAAGCTTTATTCAGCATATTAAAAGTGAAACGTCTGTTTCAACAAAAGGCCAATGGCCAGTCCATGTCCAAATGCCAAGGAGTGAACTAGAGTGACAAATTCAGTATATGGAATTCTAAACGTCTGTGCAAACAAAAGGCCAATGGCCAGTCCATGTCCAAATGCCAAGGAGTGAACTAGAGTGACAACTGTCACACCTTGCTTGCCTGCACTGCTAAGGACTGGGGTCATCCCCTCGGAGGGGCATACATGGGGGACAGGTGAGGTCGACAGGGCGGGGAGAAACGGTTCCCACATCAGTGGCACCAACTGTCTGACCAGGTGTGGAGGAGCAAGTGCTGGGGGGGATGGCCTTAGCATTTTGGGGATGGTGTATCTGTGTGTGGGGGAACCCGGGTCAGGGAGTGGCGGGGTAACCTCTGGAGTGGTGGCCTGGGGGATGGAGGACGGAGACTTTACCTTGGAGTTGCGTGGTGGCGGGGGGGTCTTGCTCTTCTTGCACCGGGGGGACTTGCGGGTGGGCATCTCAGTCTGACTGCGCCTGGGGGAGGTGTCCGGGTGTGAGGGGCACTCCCTTCTGAGTGTGGGGACTTCCTCTTCCCCTTGTAATCAGGATCTGCAGGGTCGGTGGGGAAGATGCCAAGGTCACAGAGGAAGAGCTTCTGGGGGGATGGGGTTGCAGGTGAGGGAAGGGAAGGGGGCTGGGAGGAAGAGATCTCAGAGGACTGTGGAGTGATTGTGGATGACTGTGTGTGTGTCAGCAAACCAGCCCCTGTGAGTGTGGAATCAGTCCCCTGCTTGTGTGCACATCTAGCCCTTGGTTTGAGGGTTTCTGTGCTTGGGACAGGTAGGGTGCTAGGAATGGTGGGTGGTGCAGGGGTAGGAGGGGTGCAGGACTGTTGGAGGAGGGACACTGCTGCCGTCAGGGAGGAGTCCACGGACTGATTGGTCCTCTGTAGGGCAGACATGCCAGAGGAAATGCCCTCCATGAATGACACCAGTTGTTTCAACAGACCTGTGTGTGCATGGAGGACCTTCAGCATCGACGTCTGCCCTACATGGATCTGTCGAAGTAAGTCCACAGACTCCTCACTCAGGGCAGCAGGGGACACAGGGGCAAGGGGTGCGGTGCCTGGCACAAAGGAGACATGCTCACGAACACGGGAGCCCACAGGGACCTCTGGGATGGGAGCCAATGGGAGGAGGGTGGTAGTGGTGGTGGTGGTGGTGGCGGGGGCAGAGACAGCCTCACTAGCTGGGGTTTGGTGGCTGCTGACACCCGCCTCCACAAGGGAGTCATCCTCAGAGCTGCCGTGGCCTTCAGCTGGGGGGATGGTGCTGACGGCTCCTCTGTGTGGCTCAACTCGCCCTCCGTGCCACTGGGTCCACCTGACTCCTCTCCTTCTGTCCCTGTAAGGCTCTGTGGCTCCTCCTGGTCCGTGGAGCTGTCCCCTCCTGTGGCCGTGGATGTATCTGGATAGGAATAGGAAGTAACAGAACTACATCAGTCACCTACACCGACTGCACACACCACAGTGAGTACATCACATCACAGGGCAAGCCCTGGCATCATCAGCTGAACACAGCTCAAAGTGCCAACACTGTTTAGGATAAGACAATTGTCCTTCTCAACATCAACCATGGCGCACATATCCCGCCTTGACTTTCACACATATGTCCGTTGCATGTTGGATGCTAACACCCCAATGTGCCAACATGCACCACCCACACATTAGTTGTACATGCAAGTGAACATGTAGGAGTATGTCACTATACACACAGCACATCTCTTGCGGCTGACTCAGTACAGGTGTCCGGATGAAGGGATGGACAGACACTCATTTCACATGCTTGGGATGCATGCCAGCAACACACACTATGATGTACTCATGTCCTGATGGGCAAGGCCACAATGGGGTGCATGGTGCACACTTGAACACAACGCAGGCTCACTCATAGCAAGTTAAATGCCATGGCACTGGGATGCCCTGAAAGTCAGTCAACACTGTCTCCTGTCACAGGGGCAGGGCATCCAGACAACAACAATATGCACTGACTCACAATCCTAGCTCAGGGGTAAAGCTGACTCTGCAGATGACCGGCGCTCTTGCCCATCCCATGCAAACAACATATCCAGGACCCAGAAGACCCCACATCATGCAAATCATTCATATGAGTCTCAGCAAACACAAATCTCTGTACATTAACACATCACAGTCTGCCATGCATGTAACCCAGATGCATGAAGAACACAGTTGCATACACCATTGTGCGCTGTCAGATGATCACACACCTATATGTCACACAGGTCTTGTCTCTCACAGTCACATCGCAGATGTCATGCTGACCCTCTGAATCATGGACACCCCAGTTGTACGTAGCAACAAGCCACACCCTAATGACAGAGGCAGACACCTGAGGGCACATGTCACTAAGCACAACCTGCAATTTCATACACAGGAGTGGGATTACAGAGTGTTTCTGAATGCCCTTGAGGGGGCATGACTGGGCAGGACTAAGTGAAACAGTGTTTTGCCCCGGACAATAGTCAGGTGGCTAAGCAGGTGTGACATACTTGATATACATACTCCTGATGCCCAAAAATTGGAGTCCCCTGCTGCATGGGTTTGTTTGGAATACCCCAGACACATGTTGCGATTCAGACCAGCAATTGGTACACATCTCAAGGGCACACACAGTTCACATGTCAGATCTCCGGCATTGTGTAAACAATTGACCCACCCATGAAACGCACAACAGAGTCACGGGAACTGATGCTGACCGGTACCTGAAGCATAGCTGACTGCAGGGACACAGTGCCCTAGTGACACAAGCAACAGACTGGAGGGGCCACACCTGTGGAACAGATGAGGAGGGTGCATCACACAAATGAGGGACCTGAGTTTGGGACTACAAGACCTACGTAATGTGGAAGTGTGACCAGGACAAAAGACTGCTATTTGCATATCAGACATAGTACACAGATCAGGCATGGACTTACCCCCTTCCTGCTGCTGTCTGGCCTTCAGCTGCCTATACAGGTCCGGGAAGACCACCACCAGTAACCGGAGCATGTGGGGAGTCAGGGTCTTGTGTCCGCCCCTCCTGCGTGGAGGTGTCAGATTCAGCTGGACTCTAGCTATCCTCTGGGTCCAGCCCCGAAGGTCCTGCCACCTCTTCTGGCAGTTGCGGATGCGGCGCTTGTAGACCCCCACAGAACAAACAGCCCGGGCGATGGTCAGCCAGATCTCCTTCTTCTGGTGGGCATCAACCTGTGAGGATGACAAAGTGAAAAGTATATTAACACACATGCCCCAGATTTGTGCAGCACACAATTGGATATACATGTCATCATCACAAAGGGAAATAAATTACACAGGTAGTGCAACCATGGGGAATGAAAACCCACATGCATGTCTGACATGTTAACAATGCCTGAATAGTTTAAGCTTGCAATAATGCAGCAGGAAAACTATTCATTACATGTACCTACACACTTTGGGGGATGAAAGTATTCAGTGAGAATGCTTGCCACTGGTGTACACACTGCTAGTACTGCTAGTCAGACAACATGCATAGTTATTAAGGTAGTGGACAGCGCACTCACCTGCTCCCCTGGTGTCCCATAGAGCTTTCTGCAGAGGCAGACTCTGTGCCATGTGTCCCAAGTGATAGGTCCAACATGGTTGCATTCTATGAATCTGGCCAATCCATTCAAAAGTACGACTCGTACACGCCTTCCGCATCATTCAAATCTTCACCTTCATGGAACACTTGAAATTGCAACATTGTTGTAGGCATCCAACTGAATTTCCAGTGCACAACTCATACAAGTTTTGAATCTGCATGCGTCTCCATGACAGTCCTGAGCCAATGGGTGCGCCCGGCTCGTTCAACTGACTGTACAACGCGTATTTTGAATATACACATGCACCTGTCTCCATACGATTCAGTGGCCAAGGCGTACGCCTGTCTCGGACCATGCCAGTCCGACGCATATGCATGATAGTCACCTGCGTCGGACCTGATTGGATTCAATGACAAAGCGTACGCACGGCTCGGTCATGAACCGTGCAATGCGTACGCATTGTCACCCGCGTCGGACCTCATTGGATTCAATGACAAAGCGTACGCACGGCTCGGTCATGAACCGTGCAATGCGTACGCATTGTCACCCGTGTCGGACCTCATTAGTGTGACTATTAAACGGATGCAACCCACATCTACTGGCCATGGACACCTGTGCACACCTGCCACACTATAGCATTGGCCACAGAGTGCCCCATGGCATGTAAGGCATGTAAGGCTGCATTCCCTGGGTGTTTGGGGGGGCCACAGCTGTTTTTTTGGCTGGCACTTTCTGCAGCCACTCCCAGGCTGTTATCTTGTACATGGGGGCAGAATCCTTTGTGTGTTGTGCACATTACCACTGTGATGTGCAATTGGACAGTAATGGGCATGAGTCAAGGCCACAGTGTCAGGTTGGATATGTTTAAGACATGTCACATGAACCCTGAGTCCTGGGGGTGATAGCATGTACATCACGTGAGACCTGTAGCCCCAATACTGATGTGCACCAACAGTCTGTGTGCATGTTGTGTCTCAGATGTGTCTGATCACATGTTACCAATGGGTGACAATCTC
This sequence comes from Triturus cristatus, assembly GCF_964204655.1. NCBI lineage: Eukaryota > Metazoa > Chordata > Amphibia > Caudata > Salamandridae > Triturus > Triturus cristatus. Next base: position 1,295,298,192 of record NC_140590.1, read on the forward strand.
CACATCCATGTGGTATATGCATCAACTTTGATGGGGTGTGTGTCTAAGAGACGTACATGTAGGGCCGGCAGGAACAACAGTGGCCACTACCTGTGGGACTTGCGCTTGCCTTGTGGTGTGTACGTGCTACGCCATGTCCATTGCTGGGTTGATGTGGCAATACAGGGAGCCTGGGTTTCTGCATGGCAAAGATCTGTGATGCCTGGGAGACATGAGTCCTCAATTGTCACTGGGGTGTGTTTTTTGAACGTTGCAGCAGCACATAGGTTGGGTGACACAGCCAGAGGATTGAGCCATTGCACTACATGGCACTCATATGGACATGTGGAATTGAGATGTGAGGTGGTTGTCTTGTAGGTGACATATGTGTCCATGACCAACAGCACACACCTCAGTACATTGTGTAATGTCATGAACTAGCATGTGATAGTGATCGTGGTCATGGCCACATGGGTGGATGTACTGACAATCTTCCTTTGTGCATCTCTGTACTGCAGGGCACCAGCTGTCCATCGTCCGTTCCCAGACCTTGCAACCATGCAGGAACGCGACTGCATCAAACGGTACCGCTTCACCAGGCCACTGATTGAGGAGTTGGCAGAGCAGTTGGCGCCACATCTGCTACCTGGCCGGACATACCCTACAGCACTGACCCCAGAGGTGAAGGTGATGGCAGCCCTGCACTTCTTTGCTACCGGTACCTTCCAGTACACTGTGGCTACTGCTGGTGGTATGTCGCAAACGATGTTTAGTCGGGTGCTACGCGATGTCTTGGAGGGGATGTTGCAATTCCTCGACCTGTATATCAAGTTCTCGAGCCAAGATGAACTCCCTGAAATTAAGGATGCCTTTTATACACTGGGGAGGATGCCAAACGTCATTGGATCTATTGATGGGACACATGTTGCCCTGATACCACCACAGGCACATGAGCAGGCATACCGGAACAGGAAGCACTACCATTCGATCAATGCTCTGGTGGTCTGTCTTGCTGACATGTTGATCACACATGTGTGTGCATGGTTCCCTGGTTCGGCGCACAATGCCTACATTATGAGGAGTAGTCGCATTGCAACGCTGATGTCACAGATGCCAGCTCAGCGTGCCTGGCTTGTCGGTGTGTACTGACTGTTTCTCATTGTGTGTGTTTGTCAGTGTTGTATTCCACACTCCTACAAAACTCAGCTACTTGTTCATTTTTGTGTGTGTAGGTGACTCTGGATACCCCAACATGCCGTGGTTGCTGAGACCCCTCAGGAACCCTGTGACACCAGACGAGCTGTGCTACAATGAGGCACATGGTCGGAGCAGTATTGAGCGGACATTCGGCCTCCTGAAAAGCCGCATTCTCTGCATGGACAAGACTGGAGGGGCCCTCCCATATGAGCCTGCAAATGTGTGCAAAATAATACTGGTCTGCTGAATGCTACACAACATGGCGGTGCGGAAGGAGGTGCCTCTCATCCAGGATGACGATGACGACGACCAACGTCCGGCACCTGTGGAGGATCCCGGCCTGGGCCAAGATGCCAGTGATGATGAAGATGATGGTGACGTCCGCTCCCAGCTCATCAACAACTTCTTACCTGAATGTGAGTTTCCAGGGTTGTTATGTGAATGTATGGAGGTAGCCTGGAATGTGTTGAGCCAGCTCTGTTGCTGTCTGAGTGTGTCTGTGTGCCACTTGACTGGATGCGTGCTGTGATGTGTCCATTCAGGTGGTGTGTACTCCACAATAGGGCAGTACTGCTAACTAGTGTTTGTGTAGGTGTTTTGCAACATGTTTTGTGCATGTGTATTGCATTTCTCTCCTGTTCTTCTGTGCTTTTGACCGTATCTTGTCTGTCCTTCCCAGGGTACTTTGCCTGTTGTGTGGTCAACACTGACCCCCGACACCCAGAAGCCAACACCAGTGTGGAAGTTGACAATTCCCATCAACTGATGTACCACACATCCCTGGACTTCCATTCTCTAACACATTGTGAGCGTGTGTCCACTGTTATGCAGAATTTCCGTGCAACTAGTGTGGAATAAACATGTTGCTGATGTGTAATGAACCTGTGCTACGCTTTGTTATGTGCATTGTCTGTCTTCCCACATCTGACTGACATCTGCTTTCCTCATCTGTGGACTTGTTACCACTGACTGTGCTTGGTGTTGTGTCTGTGCATGCCAATGTGTTTCAGGTCAACATCATTGTGTTTGATGAGTAACATGGCCATGGTGAGTATGTTTTGTGTTGCCATAGTGGTGTGTCTCCCTCACATGTGTCATATCCCCATGACTCACCTTAGGTTGGTCACATTGTTGCAGTATTTGGCATGCACTGTGTTGTGTAGCAGATCGACATCTCCCTGAACATGATGTACTGGTGAGTTTATTAACAAAAATGTGTGAGTGAAGTGCACAGGATGGTGGGTGCTGTACAGTGGTTTGGGAATCCAGAGTTCACATTGGAGTTGGAAGTGCTGGTAGATGAAATGTCCAGAATAAAGTCCACAGTCGTCTGCTACATTGGCCCAACATGAACCCTCCATGAACCCTCCATGTCATGTGGGCGAGTTGTGTGCGATTGGACAAGGTGAACGGGTTGCGCACAAAGGACATTGTCCAGAACAGGTTTGGAGGCCCTGGGGGATGTGCTGGGACATCTGCCTCTCACATGTTCCTCTTCACACGACCCCTCTTCTTCCGAGGGTGGGGATCCTCATGTACAGGCCTCTGCGGTGCAGGGGACTCTCCGCCAGAATCATCCTCCCTCCCTGTGGCGCTGGCAGATGGTGTTGCGACAGATGTTGTGGGCACACATGGGGGTGTGGACAGGTTGGTGGTGATTTGGCGGAGGCATTGTAGTATGTCCTGATGCACCGCAGTGATGTCATCCCACTTGGCCTCTCTGTGGGCATGGTGTTCGACCTGCTCGTGTTGCATGTCCTTGAGGAACCCCACTACCTGGCCAAATCCTCCGGTGCTATCCTGATACGCATCTAAGATGCGTGCCAGTTGGGGGTCATCATGCAGTCCAGACCCCTCTGCAAGGCGTGCCCTGTGCTTCTCACCACTCCCATTGATGAGTACAGGCCCCAGCTAGGCCCGCAAGTACAAAGGGTTCGCCCTTCTGTGTACGAAGTACTAGAAGGAAGTTGGCACGGAAACTGCAAATACAAAGACAAAGTTTATTAACCTTCAAAGGTGGTCCTACAACCTACGCAACACTCTACAGTATTGCACAGAGTAGCACAAAGAACTTGTGCACATGGTCCCCTTTTATACACAATAGGGGGCTCATAAGTAGGCGGATACAACATGAAGCAAGATTTATGGTCTTATATGGACATGTTCAGTGCATAATCAATACATGGGTGGAGTTAACGTTTCCTGAGACCCGCGAAAACACATTCGAGCAAAGCCTAATTAGTGACAGATGTGGTCAGTTCTGAACATGCACTGAACGCACAAAGGGTTTATTCATAGACTGTTGCTAGGCAGATCTCGGGAGTGACTAATGAAGAGGTAAGACTCTTCTCGTGCAGAGCACGTGGTTTCGTGGCCATACAAGATGGCGGACGGCTAAGCAAAATGGAGTCTGACCATTAGTCAATATAAAGCAGAAAACGTAATTCAGACATGAAGAGCACATGTCTTCAGTAAATGCTTAATCATATCGCTGTTTAATTTACAACAGACGACCCTTTCAGCATTTGCTGAAGACATTCAGCTTGCTAGGATAATCAAGATAATCATCGTTTATATCGATTCTCATCATCTCAGTTATTTCTTTGTCTATGCTCTTTTGATAGGTGGCATCGGCAACAGCTTTCTTATTGGGGATACAGAATGAAATACATAGAGAACATATCATAGGACCACATTGAATACACATACAACATGTGAAGAAAATTGCTACAATAATACATAGACCCGTAAAAACTTTCCATCCCCATGTAGTAATTAAGGTCCAAAACCATCCAGAAAAGGTCCAAGTACCATTTTCTGTATGAATGTCAGCAGCAATTTTATGCAATTTATTAATAGCTTTATAAACTGATGGTGTGTGATCAGGGATGAACACACAACAACTACTTCCTATAATTCTACATGCTCCACCTCTATCTGCTAACATAACATCTAATACCATACGATTCTGTAATGTAACAATTCTAGTGATCTGCAATTCTTCCATAATGTTCCCGAGAGCAGCAGCAGTTTGATTCGTCACAGCCTCTACAACCCTAGTTAATCGTCGAACCTTCCTACTATTCAGGGCAGCTCCAACAAAGAAAAACAGTCCTAGATTGAAATCAATATACTGTTGCAAACTGGTATCCGTCTGGTCAACGTCATCAACAGATAGAGTGCGTTTATACCTATTTACGGTTACGTTGTTTAATAACTTCAAATCTTTATGATAAGACGCAGGTGCTAAGAATACAGGGGGTAATAAAAATGCCACATAGCATACCCCGGACCATCCGGCAGGCAAACGATAGTAACCTTTATTACCACACACAAAATAGGTATTGTGGGAGGCCAGAAATGTACAGTTATTTAATCCGTCTATATTTAGTATAACAATGCAATCACTGACACCAACAGGAATATGACCAACGCTTGTGCCACTGAAATTACAAATTTCTCGTTTCCATGAGTGTCTCTAGTATTCGTAAAGATGTAGGGAATTGATTCATTGTCTGGTCGATATTCTTCCCATTCCCATATTGTTCCATTGGCTTGTGGATAGCCTTCTTTATCCTGATGACACTCTTTATTAAGTCTAAAGAGTAATCGTCCCACTGTAGGTTTTCGTGTGCCAAAAAGCAAAGTGTACCATGCTCTACAAGAGCCGTTATGTGAGAAAGGGAGAGGTATAAATGGAGTTCCCCCTTTCTTCTGATGGGCTGGCATCATACCACATATCCAACAGTTTGTAGCATTTGTAGCAACGTGGGTATGATGCAGCATCTGGATGAAAGTATTATTCAGATAGGAGTGGCGATGCTTCAATTCTTGGTATGGAAGGGTGTAGAAGTAGTGCTCCTCAGGCACTGGAGTAGACACAACAAGCAACTCACGGGCAGGAATTACATCCTCAACAAACCACGTGGTTGTAGCAGCAATTGCCATAGCAACTATGAAACCTATCGCACAAAACATTTTCTTCTTCTCCAAATGTCAATATCTTCCTGAAACTAAAAAGGTTGTCAGAACTCTTCCCCCTAGGCAGCGGGTTGATTTCTTCACCATCGGGCCAAGACGGGTGTCGCTACACTAATGCAGGGCTGATGCCCCCCCCCCCTTGCCTCATTGGCTCTCCGTTTCACTAACCCAGGGGCTGCTCTGACAACGTATTTTGATACTCAGAAATTCACTTCCTCGGTCTGAGGTGATATCTTCTTACTCCAGGGGTCGCTTGGTCCGGGAAGAGCTCCTCAGTGTCGTCCGGGTCCACAGCACGGCCTTTCTTCGCAGTCAGGATTTCTCGATGGTCGGTCAATACAGCAGGCTCCACCAATCCGGGTGGCACTCTACGACAATGTATAGAGTAGATCCAATTTTTGCGGTTGGAGACCCGGACAGCCGTTCTCGTTGCAAGCAAGACCTGCTCAGGACCGCACCACCTCGGCTCTAGGCTGCTCGTCCTTTCAAACGATTTCACCAAAACAAAATCTCCGGGCCGGAGATCATGGCCTTGACCTGTGGACCGGTCAGGGAGCGCTTCTCGAACCTGTTGATGAATAGAGACCAACTTATCGGTTAACAGTGCCAGATAATCGCTCATCATTACACAAGGTACATCATACACTGACTTTGGTCTCGGTGGGCCCCAAATGTTCATCGGACGTCCAAACACGATCTCATATGGCGTGAGACCGGTTCGAGAATGCGGTACTGATCTGATTGACAATAATGCCAAAGGTAAAGCATCCGGCCAAGTCAGAGAAGTGGAAGCTTGTGTTTTCGCTATTTTAAGCTTCAGAGTGCCGTCATACTTCTCAACCAATCCCGCAGACTGAGGGTGAAACACTGCGTGGAATTTCTGTGTAATTCCCAATCCTTTCAGGACATACTTGATAACGTCCGCTATAAAATGAGGTCCGTTATCGCTCCACAACAATCTACAAACACCATATCGAGGGAAGAACTCCTTCAATAACACCTTAGCTGTAGTAATTGCAGTATTGTCTTTCGTAGGGTATGCCTCAATCCATTTGCTGAAGGCGCAAACCACTACTAGGACATACTTCAGATTATTACAGCGTTCAAGCTGAATATAATCCATTTGCAAAACTTCAAAAGGTGCAGTGGGTTTTGCAAATCCTCCTGCTGGAGTTTGTGTCCCTTTTCCTGGATTGTACTTTAGGCAAATCATACAAGTCTGCACCACTCTCTTTGCCATGCTAGCAATCTCTGGATGCTCCCAAACTTGTGTGAGCAATTTTACAATTGCGGAAGCTACAACATGAGCTAGCCCATGTGCCATCTGAACCATAGGTTGTACAAAAACTATGGGTAACTTCCATTTATCCATCTGCTTATTTCTCCAACAACCTTCATCGTCCAATTCTCCGTCGTTAGACCATTGCTCCCGTTCTTTATCGGAAGCTGTCCTCTGTATCTCTAACACTTCTCTCCTAGCATCGTGCCATCTTTCTGCCTGCGACTTCACAACATACATTGCAGTGGAGTCAGGCTGCATCGCAGTGTCTCGTGCTACTTGATCTGCCAGAGCATTCCCTTCTCCCACTTTATCTATCACCTTTTTATGTGCATTACATTTAACTATGGCAATCTTCTTTGGATATGTTAATGCAGTCAAGAGGTTGTGAACTAACTCTCCGTTCATTATCTGTGCTCCATGTGACGTTAGAAACCCTCTCTCCTTCCACAGTAGGCCAAAGTCGTGCGCTACCCCGAAGGCATAGCGGCTATCTGTATAGACATTCACACGCAATCCTGCACTAAGCTCACATGCTCGTGTTAATGCTATCAGTTCCGCTGCTTGAGCTGATTTCTGCGGTATGCGTGCTGTCTCCACTACTGTTTGTAATGTGGTAATTGCATACGCTGCTGAAGTCGTACCATCTGGTAGCTTCAGGCACGACCCATCCACCCACAGTTCTCCATCTACATCTGTAAAGGGCGTATCCTGGAGATCAATACGACCCTTTGTCTGTTCCTCAGTTACAAAGATGCAATCATGTGCTTCTTGTGCCTCAGGCTGAGTCTCCAGAAATGGCAACAATGTGGCTGGGTTTAGTGTTGCGCATCTCTTCAATGTGATATGAGGAGCCAACAACGTCAGCTCATATCCTGTTAGACGAGCACTAGTTAAGTGCTGCGTCTTTGTCTGATTCAACAGAGCATCAACAGCATGGGGGACCAGCACCAATAGCTTATGAGATAACACAATTCCTTCGCTTTGGCGTATTGACACAGCTGTCGCCGCAACAGAGCGAAAACAACCAGGCAGCGCTCGGGCAACAGGATCAAGTACTGCCGAGAAATATGCACAAGGGCGCTGCTTGTCGCCGTGCATCTGTACTAAAACTGATAACGCACATCCATCTCTTTCATGTACATACAATGTAAAGGGCTTCGTATAATCAGGGGTGCCTAACACTGGTGCTGAACAAAGGGCTTGTCGTAATTGTTGAAAAACATTTCCACACTCGTCTGACCAGGGAATGGGAGTTGGAGTGTCTTTCGTCAAAAGTGCCAACAGCGGTTTAACTATGTGTGAAAAACCAAGTATCCATTGCCTACAAAAAGAAGTGAGTCCCAAAAATGCACGCACGTCCTTCTGTGTGGAAGGTACTGGCGTGTCCAAAATTGCTTGAATGCGATCTAATGTGAGTGCACGCCCCTCCTTAGACAAAAGGTGACCTAGGTAGGTTACCTTTGGTCTACAGAATTGTAATTTTTTCTTCGATACTTTGTGATTGTGCGATGCCAAAAAGGAAAGCAAAGATAACGTGCACTTCTCACATTGCTCAGGAGTATCGGCCGCCAACAAGATGTCATCGACATATTGTATGAGGGCCACCCCTTCAGGTAAAACAAAGGAATCCAACTGTCGTTTCAATGCTTGACTGTAAATGCTAGGACTTTCTGTATAGCCTTGAGGAACTCTACAAAATCGATATGAACGATTATTCAAAGTGAAGCCGAAAAGCTATCGGCTATCAGGATGAATAGGAATCGAAAAGAAAGCATTTTTCAAATCAATAACAGAGAACGTGGTCGCCGTTGGCGGGACCAAAGTAAGCAATGTCGTGATGTCAGAAACCACTGGGTATTGAGGTATCACTATCTTATTCACCTCCCTCAAATCAATAATAAAACGATAAATCCTAGTATCAGTGTCTTTCTTCAAAATCGGAAGGATAGGACTATTGCAGACATTGTATGGAACTTCCTCCACTACCCCCACCTTAATGAGATCCTGCACTATCTGCGTGAGTGCCTCCTCCCCCCTCCTGCGAAATGCGATATTGAGGTAGGCGTGGTAACACAGCTCCCTCCTTTACCCTAATGTGTATCGGGGGGATAACCATCCGTCCCACATCAGTATCCGAGGTGGCCCACAAAGTGCGGGGTAGAGAGGCCAATGCGGCATCCTCTGCAACCACACACATCCTTCCTATCATTGGATAGTTATCGTTTAAAATCGCACCCACTCCTTCAGGGGAGCAACGGATTGTGGCTCTGAAATGTTTGAGCATATCCAGACCCACAATGTTATCAGGCGTGTTCGGGGAAAGCAAAAACGGACAGGGCGTAGAAAACTTATTAACATGAAATGCAAGGGGTTGTGATAATGGGCTAAGTGAAGGTGTGCCATCGAACCCTATCGATGTAACCGTTAAGCCAGACAGGGGTGCCCTCGGAACCAATTGTTTGGACAGAGCGCTACGAGTAGCTCCTGTATCAACCAGAAACCGATCAGTAGAACCCAAAACATGTGCTGTAACCTAAGGACCCCTCTGATCTACTGGCACTTCAACTGATTCCTCCCCCCATCCTACGCAATCCTATGCATGTTGTGAATCGTGATACCCAGGGCGTTCATAATCGGACATTTGATACTGGTTTTGTCGATCCAACACATCAGGCCCATCACGTGGCCGCATATTAGAATCAAATCGAGCATGATCAGTTAAATGTCCTCTAGGGCCCGAAAAACCTCCTCTACCTCTCATCGGCCCCTGGCCACGCCCCTGGTGCTGTGTATGTAATACCGGACAATCCCTGGCCCAATGACCCAACTGTTTGCAATACGCACATTGATCCTTAGTTACATCTGGGCGACCAAAAGTGGGACCATAAAATCCTCTTCCACCTCTCTCAGCACCCCGGCGAGGCGGACCATACACGCGCTAACATCACCTTTGTTTTTAAATCTTTCGACTTTTTCTCTTCGTTACCCTTCGCTTCTTGTTCCTGACGCTCGTAATACTGAGCCATCGTCAGGAGGGATGCCGGAGACGATGTTGTCCAAGAGCTTTCACTCGCTTTTAATCGAGCTGCTACTCCTGGCAATAAATTCGACACATATTTATCAACAAAAAGATGTCGACCCGTATCATCCGTAAGTGACTGACCGCTAAAATCATGAAATGTTTCCTCAAATCGCGTAAAGAAATCAGAAACGGATTCATCAACCTTCTGTTTGCATGAGGCTAACAGATTCCAATCAATCTTTTTAGGGGGGATAATCGTTTTTAACTTAGTCAAAATAGCAGCTGGGAGATCTAAAATAATCTGGGGCGGCTTTTGCGCGGGTTTTCTCTCTCTATCCTCATCCTCTATGTCAGACCATTTCGCCTTAAAAACAGCTTGATCATCTACTTTCCGTACGGATCTCCACATATCCGGTGGTAAAATAAGCCCAAAGAACAAATCTATATCTGCTAGGGTCATAGTACAAGAATTTAAAGCCCCCTCAACTTCCTCATAAAAGGCGGCAGGATTCTTTCGGGGATCGGGTAGTGCTTTCTTCAATGCCATAACATCAGCCCTATGCCAAGGAGTATAAACCCAATTGTACACAAAATATTCTCTAGCATCGGGGGAAGACATATCGGAACTAGTTCCCGCTCCCTTAGGAGGAACGTACAGAGGCGCTGCCTCTCGCATCGGCTTAGCATGCACTACTTCAATCTTATCTGAAGGAATGATAGACGACTGCTTTCCGCCTGCATTTGGATTTGATCGCTCCTCCTCCTCTTTCTTTTGGCACGCTTTCTCTTTGAGTTCAAGCATCGCGTCCCGTAACGCAAACAGCCGTCGAACCGCATCGGGTACCTTAGAGGGAAAAAGGACACCGTTGCGTAATGCTTTAGAATCTAATACTATATCATCAGGCTCAAAAACATCGGAGTATTTCCGAAAAGCAGTAACCACTTCGTCAGACAAGGTTTCAGCAAAGTATAACTTTTCCCTATCCTGCCATCCTTCCAAAGACGACAATAACTCAGCGAGAGATAGTTTATTTTTAAGCGCACGAAAAGAAACTTTCCGAAGCTCACCCATGCGATCAGTTGATAACATGGACCGCGTGTCTACCTTCTCCTTGAGCAATCCAGGATCCTTGACTCCCGGAGCGGACGGGCCAACATAAGGTGGCGGAGAACAATCTAATAGAGAAAAATCATCTTCAAGATTAGTAAGGACAGGATAAAGAGGCTGCCGAACAGCATATTGACCCGATATTTGCAACCTGTGCTCTTTCTTCTGTTTTTCCGCCCGTTCTTTTTCCTCACGCTGTTTCGCTTCCTGTGCTTTCACATGGTCCTTTTTCCGTTGTTCTTTGTCACTCAGCGCTTTTTCATGTTTCTCGCGCTCACGTACTTCTTTCACCCACAATCGTATACATTCAAGCATGTCTTGTCTCGCACGCCACTTACATATACACTGCTCCACATACTCAATCTTACGCATATCAAACGATCCATACAAAGGCCATCGCAACTCAGGATCCTTCTTGGTATATTTCCTCCGCAATGTGCTGTAAATTATAGGGGAAAGACTGTGCTTCACGTACATGTCCCTATTAGGAGTCCCCTCTGGGGGGGCTGGTTCAGATTCCTCAAGACTTAACCGGTTTCCAAATCAGCAGCACCACTTACGGAGTGCGCTCAAAGCAGGCATGTTCAAGAATAGTGCAAAATATGCAATATTATCCAAAAATGGCACTTAAACGTTGCGCCGTTCAAATTCAAACAACCCTGGAGAAATATCTCCACATTACCTGCCTATATGTGTTGCAACGCATATATTTTCACATTACTTATTTCAAAATATGACCGGTCATCACAAATCAAATCAACTAGCCACAACAAGCGTATCCTAAAACTGCCTTGCCAACCCAGGCTTCAAAAACTCTCAGCAAGTACCGTACAACGGTTCTTACCAATCAAGAGTGTCCAGATTCCAACTGCCAAGTTCCAAATCCGCCCAAACGGCTATTGCATGGCAAAACCGACAGAAGGGGTCTCAGTCGAGGACCGGCGCCACCCAGATGGTCAGCTCGGAAGGGAAGGAAGAAAGCCTCGGGATGCCAGGACTAAGAACGCCGCTGGCAGTGATCACGTCCCCGGCAAGGTTCCACTCCTTCGTCACGACCAGTCCTTCGAATACAAAGACAAAGTTTATTAACCTTCAAAGGTGGTCCTACAACCTACGCAACACTCTACAGTATTGCACAGAGTAGCACAAAGAACTTGTGCACATGGTCCCCTTTTATACACAACAGGGGGCTCATAAGTAGGCGGATACAACATGAAGCAAGATTTATGGTCTTATATGGACATGTTCAGTGCATAATCAATACATGGGTGGAGTTAACGTTTCCTGAGACCCGCGAAAACACATTCGAGCAAAGCCTAATTAGTGACAGATGTGGTCAGTTCTGAACATGCACTGAACGCACAAAGGGTTTATTCATAGACTGTTGCTAGGCAGATCTCGAGAGTGACTAATGAAGAGGTAAGACTCTTCTTGTGCAGAGCACGTGGTTTCGTGGCCATACAAGATGGCGGACGGCTAAGCAAAATGGAGTCTGAACATTAGTCAATATAAAGCAGAAAACGTAATTCAGACATGAAGAGCACGTCTTCAGTAAATGCTTAATCATATCGCTGTTTTATTTACAACACCAGCACCCCTCTCCACACGGGCAGGACCAGCGGCGGTACGCACAGGTGACACTGGGACCCCTTGGGTGGTGTTGCTGGTGGTGTTGGCTGTAGCTTCCGGGGGGTCCTGTGTCCCTGTGCTGTGGGTGTTGGTGGGGGTGCCCTGTCGGTGTCCAGATGCTGGAGGCGTGGGTACAGATGTTGCTGCTGCTGGTGCTGCATGATGGCTCACACCGGAGGGGCCAGGTTGGTCGTCGTCATCCGAAGAGGACAGTGAGAGAGTCAGACCAGAGAGCTCAGTGTCCACAAGATTCTGGGACTGGGTATCCTCGTCATTTGGTGCTGGGTGCCTAGCACCACCTGTGTTTGGAAGAGACACACAATGTGATTTATGTTTCTACATGCATCGTTGGTTCACAAACATGACATTTTCTACTTTTCAAACAGATGCCTGCCTGTACACTGCTTTTTCCCAGCTTGTCACAGACAGAGTTTGATATTGTTGGCCATTTACCAGCATGGCCTTGTGCTCCCCACAACAGAGCCCAGTGTCAGACATCTTGTCAGTTCCTTCCCACTCCCTGTGAGGCGAGTATGTTTCAGTTTGATCTTGCTGGGGCATGTGGGTGGGTGTAGGTTGTCTGTGACTGCGAGTCCCATCATACTCTTGGCTACACCCCCCCTTCCCAGCATGGCCATGCTTTCTCCCTCTTGACTCTGCTTCCCTGTGAGGGGGTGTGACAGCAATGGCAAGATGCCTGACTGTGTAGTCCTGATGTATGATGTTGGCCATTTGCCAGCATGGCCTTGTGCTCCCCACAACAGACCCCAGTGTCAGACATCTTGTCAGTCCCTTCCCACTCCCTGTGAGGCGAGTATGTTTCAGTTTGATCTTGCTGGGACATGTGGATGGGTGTAGGTTGTCTGTGACTGCGAGTCCCATCATACTCTTGGCTACACCCCCCTTCCCAGCATGCCCATGCTTCCTCCCTCTTGACTCTGCTTCCTTGTGGGGGGTGTGACAGCAATGGCAAGATGGCTGACTGTGTAGTCCTGATGTATGATGTTGGCCATTTGCCAGCATGGACTTGCGCTCCCCACAACAGAGCCCAGTGTCAGACATCTTGTCAGTCTCTTCCCACTCCCTGTGAGGCGAGTATGTTTCAGTTTGATCTTGCTGGGCCATGTGGGTGGGTGTAGGTTGTCTGTGACTGTGAGTCCCATCATACTCTTGGCTACACCCCCCTTCCCAGCATGCCCATGCTTCCTCCCTCTTGACTCTGCTTCCCTGTGAGGGGGTGTGTCAGCAATGGCAAGATGGCTGACTGTGAAATCCTGGTGTTTGTTTGGCTACAAGTCCCAAGTGAGCCCCTGTGCTTCACACAGCAGCACCCAGTACGGGGTATCTTTTGCTGATATTTCAATGAGGTGTGTGTCAATGCATTGTACCCGGTGAGTTGTGTAGAGTTTGTGTTGAGGGGGGGGGGGTATTTCCCCATGCTGAGTAGTCTGGTCAGGGCTGTCAGTTCTCCTTCCCATCATGAAACGTGCTTCCATTGTAGGGTGTGCAAGTTCTCTTTCAGGATGTCAGTCAGTGGTGTCCTTCTTGTGATTTGCACACAAGCCCTAGCAGGGCCTTGTGCTCCCCACAGCAGGAGCCAGTGTCAGCCATCTTGTCAGTCATTTTCCACTCCCTGTGATGTGGGCATGTTTCTGAGAGGTCTTGATGGGCCAATGAGGAGGGGGAGCATTATCTGTGACTACATGCCCCATCATGCTTTTGGCTACACTCACTTCACCTGCATCCCCACTATTCTTTCCTGACAGTCAGCTGCACTGTGAGGTGGTGTGTTTGTGGTGGCAAACTGTCTGGCAGTGTCTATTTGGCTTAGTGCCACTGGCTTGCTCTATTTGTTTGTAGGTTGGTGCATGTCATGACACAGTCCCCAGTCACTATGAGATGGCAGGTATTGTGTTTGTCTGACTGGCATACACATCTTGGGTTGATTATCTATTGGTTAGTGTAGCTTTGCTTGCGGTGCATGGTTTCACTGTAATCTTGCCACACAATCTTGGGTATGTTGTTTGAGTACTCACCAGACTCTGGGATGTGTGTTAGGCCATGGACGCTCTCTGGTGGTAGGATGTCCCGCACCTTCTCCTCCCAGGTCCTAAAGTAGACTGGTTTGGCAGGAGGGCCACCGCCGGTGCGCTGACTCAAGGCGTGATCTTTCACGATTAGTTTCTTGACCCTCCTGCGCACATCATACCACCGGTTCTGGATATCGTCCTTTGTGCACAACGTTGGTGCTTGTGCGTTCACCTTGTCCACAATCCTCGCCCACATCTTGGTTTTCTGTGAGATGAGGGTCCTTTGAACCAATGTACTAAACAAATGTGGCTCTACTCTGATGATCTTGTCTACCAGCACTTCTAACTCACTATCTGTGAACTTTGGATTCTTCTTTGGAGGCATGGTGATGGGTGTGTGAGGGTGCAAGTGATGTTGGGTTGGTGTTGGTTTTGCTGTGTGTATGTGTGTGTGCTTTTGTATGAGGTGCTGATGGTGTGTGAGTTGTGTGATGGGTGAGTTGTGAGTGTGTCTGTGGTTGCTGTGTACTGGTGTTTGCTTCTGGCTGTGTCTCCTGTTTGCAAGGGATGATGGTAGTGATTGTAATCCTTTTTATAGTTGGATTTGTGGGTGTGTCTTTGTCCCATGTTTTTTTTTGGTATTTATTGGCTTAGTCATTGCTTGTTTGGTCCTTTTTTTGTCTTTTTTCCTTTGTGTTTTGTTCATGTGACGGAAACGGACGCTGCTGTTGTCTCGTGCGGGCTTCTCCGCCTCGTTCACGCTGCCTGTCTTCTGTGTTTGGTACGTGTCGTTCGCGGCGGTCTCTATTGCTTGTGTGCCCGGTTGTCTGTGCGTGTCGGTTGTGCGACTTGGTCTCCGTGCGAGTAGGTCTGGTTTTACACGCATTGCATCGTCCTGCGCTAATCGTACATCGCGGGTACGGGTCGGTCGGGTTCATTCCGGGTTTGTGTCGGTCGGTGAAAATCGCGTCGGTTTTCCGGCCGGATCACTATTTTCCCTACGGCTCGGTCGTACGGCTTGTATTCCGTACGTGTCGGTTGTAATTCACTCGCGTTGCATCGTACTGCACGGGTCGTACGGCGCTGGTCCGTGTCGGTCGGTATTCGGTCCGGGTCCGTGTCGGTCGGTTCGTTTTGCGGCCGGAATTGAAATCGGACCCTCTATTTAATAATGTTTTAAATATTTACATTATAAATAAAAGATGTATCACTGTTACCAAAAACATTTTGTTTAACAAATTATACAAAAATGAACGTTTAACTACATCTTTTTTGCTAAATAATGTACATGACTATAATAAAAAACACAAAAATATTTAATCCTAAATTTGAAAATATAGTATATATAAATGTATACATATCTACAAAATATGTAATAAGTGAAAAATAAAAAATGTAATATTTTTCCTATGTTTAACAATATATATTAAATATATTCTTTCAAATATTGTATATGTAATAAAATATTCATTTTATATCAATGTACTTTAAAAACTATGGGGCTGATTACGATTGCGGTCATAGGCACCTCTGCGGTGTTGGCGGAAAACGTTCATTTAGTTGCTCCTGCGGCGGTCCTCGCTACCGCCATATTACAAAGGGCCAAGATAGCCCATTTCCTGTCCGTTGCGGAGTTTCCGGATCCGCCAGATATTTGGTTCGGCAACGGTGCCAGAGGGAGCCAATAGAGAAAGACAGCCATGCGGAATGACGTTCCTACCGCCAGACAAATCACGATGCCTCAACCAGCCCATCAGAGTGCAGCTGAGAAACCAGCCCCTCGGAAATGGCGGAAGCACAACTGCGGGGATAGAAACTCGAGTCCGAGACACCTCCACACATTTCTGGCCGCCATGGATCCTGCTCTACAAGCCCTTCCGCTACTGTACCTGATTCACTAGCAGCAGATAGGACGCCGTCGCTGTCAATACCGCAGGTAAGTCAATAACACATCCCCGCATACACCCCTGTACAACAACAACACACAACTCTAGCGCAGAAATACATGTCCTGTATACATCAGACACCCTGGTGAAGACAGGAATATTTACCCTAGTCTAAGTACACATTGTCACCTCTGCATCTGGGTCACCCATCCCCATAGAAATGATTGCAACTAGCCCAGTCATACCGGTCATGTCACCACAACGGTGAAGCAGCTGAAAAACCTGTCCAAAATGTAGTAGGAGTCCAGGACATTGTCCCAGACAAGCAAGACCAACATCACAAAATCCACACCACATGTATCATAAAAGAAGCCCCACTCAGCACAACATATCTGCAGCAATAAGTCATGTGCAGGGACACTGTCTATACTGACATCTCATTAGGATCATCAATAATTGTATGGTAAGATGAGTGTGGGGTGAGGCAAGAGTCCCTCCAAAATGACATTAGTCATCATTGCATACAAATAAGGGTCAGTACAAATACAATGTGGAACAGAGGAGGGCAGACCAAGCAGGGTGTGTATGTGTATTTCACGGTAGTCCAACAAGGTGTTAGAATGAGTCAGTAAACCCAGGTAGATGACACATTATATTAGACACCACTGCCACACAATCACAGATCACCACAGCCCCCAAGCAGACATTGATAGGCCCATCACATACAATGGCAGACCATATCACACAATGACACCCCATACCATGCAACACAGTAAGAAAATCCTGACTCAAACAGCAAACTCAAAGAAGTAAGCACCTCTGTGCATTTGACTCACAAGTGTACAGCTGCAATAAATGACACCATGTGAGTTTGTCCAGTACATCAATAACACTGACTACACTGCCAACTCTGCCAACTCACAGAACACCTACAGACCCTTACTCCGCCTCAGCAAGGGGATTACCAACTACAAAGTAGTGAATGAATGCCAAAGTGTCAGGAAGAGTCCATCTTGACAGCAGGAAACTTTGACCTGTGAATCATGACAACCCTCCTCCTCACAGCTGCCTTCCAGTCATGTGAATTAAAGTGACTAATTCAAAAAATAAAGAGTCACTGTGCAGATTAACAACCTTGGAACTGTTCACACTGCATGTCAAGTCCTCCAGACAGCTCACACACTTAAACTTAGCCTCATACACATACCATAGGTCAGCAACGCTGTATGATAATAACTAAACAAGCCAAAAGTGGAGTGCACAGTGCAGGAAAAGCATAAAGAAATTACAGTTACCATTTGTACATGACATGCAAGAGGTATCACATATCACACTACACTTAAGCCATCAAATCATACATGGGTGGCACAGTGATTGAAATTTAACGAAAGTAACATCTGTACAATATCCCTGTGATACAGCAATGCAAGCAATGCATTGGCCCAGGATGATAGGAACTGTCGTAAGTCATACAGTGACCAGCCTCTCATCTGTGTCAACTATCTTGAAATGTGTATGCCACCAGCACAACACTCATGGCTCATTGTGACACTCCCTGACTGTCAACCCCAAGTATGACCTTCATACATACCCATCATCTACCTATCTCCCACCTTCACCACTTAACACCTGTGAGATGCATAGATAAAGTTGTAAATAAGGTCCTGTGAGTTTCCTGATAACCAATGCCACACCCTGGTGTGTATCTACAAATGTCTGAATCCCACTCAGGGATGTCTGAACCAATGTTGATCCCAAACCAATTGCCAAACACGTATCACAAACCACATCAAAAGAAGTCCAACAGGCTCAGCCATGTGCAGCCAAACAGTGGATAGGCAATGTGATCCTAGACAGCACCGGAATAGAGCACCGGAATAGATAATATTTCTACTCTGGCCAACTGCACAGACACCATCATCCAAACCAATAAAAAAATACATGAACTAATGCCAATCATAAACACTAACTGTGTGCAATAAGACAAATCTGCGAACACAGACATAGACACTCCACCAGTTACAAAGTGAGAATGGTGTCAATGTGTATCACAAGCATGCACATACAAAATCCTGACAAGTGACTGTACAAATATAGGAGGCCATAGCACAATAGTGCACTCAAAACAAGCTAATGAACAAGACTTCACATTGCTACATGGACATTCACACAAGACATGCACACTCCAAATTCAACACACAACTGAATGTACTCCAATATACAAACTCCTCACAAACAATGGCATGCAAAAATAACATTACCCACACATGGACTTGTCAGTAGAAAGAGCCAACACAGGCCAAAGACTGCATCCCTCAAAAACAAATACACAACATATGCACATACAAAATCATTACATAGCAAACTCAGCTGGACATCAGGGGGACTCACACTGGACAAGGACAATGCAACATACACTGACAGCAGTGCATGCACAGTAAGCAGTGTGTGAACCTACCACCAGAAACAGTATCACACATATCTGAGTGCTCCACCATGATCCTCAACATCACAAATCATCACAGCACACAGAACACATCACACTCAGGATGGGTAGCATTACCTCAGCAAACAGACATACACTTTAGCTATCACCAACTGATGCACAACTCTGGAAAACACAGATGCATGGAACTTAACTAGAGGACTGTGCTGGAAAAACATCTGCACTGTACATGAGCAACCATGACTGCAATCAAGTAGAAGAAAATAGCTCATAACAAATTGTGAAACTGTCCTGAGCGGCACATTGGTCCTAGACACAGATCCTCCTTCCACAGTATAGTGTCACACTATGAAGTGGTGGGGAGGGTCACACACTGGTAAGCCATGGGGTGGAAGATATTAGTCTGCAGTGGTGTGTACATTAGTATTGGACAGGTGAGGAGTGTACAGAGCAAACACACATAGAGTAGTAACTCACAATGTGTAGGCATCAAAGGCCTCTCTTGGGGCTGGTATGACTCTTAATACCACATAGTGGTAAAAACAAAATGTAAAATGACATCAATGTATGTGAAAAGTCACTTATAATGTTAGTTTGCCTGAGCAGATCAGCACAGTGAGCACAAACGTAAGCAAGAGCCATGGCTGATCATCAAACCACAACACAGACATTGCAGGGACACACTCTGCATACTCACAAGTGACAGCGACAACAAGAAGGTGTACCCCAAGACTGCAAGGTCATCCCGACACACTGCACATTGCTCAACCAACAACTCCTACATGTGCCCACAAAATGTAAAGCAGGTGTCTAAAAACGTAAACAAACAGACACTCATTACCTGGATCATACATGTGTGTAGGGGCACTTACACATCAACACTTCAACCAATAACAGGCCAATCACACTGTATGACTACTCAAGTGCACACATTCTAATGTACCCATGTGACTATGATGCCAGGCCTACACAAGATGACTACACATCTACACTGCTGTGTACACATCAAGATAGATTCTAGAGATATGACGGACCCTGTCTACCCCGCAAGTTATCACGTGAATAGAATTCTCTGCTGTTGTGGTACAGAATCCAAATATGACATGTGTACAAAATTGGAGACCTGACAATAGAATGATAAGGATAAGAGTAGATCATCACAGACAACCATCATTGCACCCTCAAGCCTCTGACTCAAGAAGCACAAAAGTTGCTGTAACCTCTGGCAACCTCTGCAAAAGAAAATCAAGTATATGCCAATGTGAATGTGGCATCCAGGGCATGTATCAGATGAACATATACACATACATTGCACTGCATCATTAGCAAGGGCAGTGCCAAATCTCACAACATGAGTAACAGTCTTTATTATACAAACTCTGTATAGGCATCAAAAGTGCAAAACATCAAGGCCATTGACCAGTCCAAATTTCAAGTCCACACATGTGTGCATGAAAACTTGCCCATCAAATAGGTAACACAGTCCACTGCCATGGGAATCACCACAGGATAGGGGCTTTGAATGGGCAGTCTAGGTACCGCTCAGGGAGAAATGGTGTGGGAAGGAGGACTTGACTTCAACTTTAAGTTGAAGTTGAACTGGGAGGGGGCTGATTGTCGGGGCCAGTTGGAGGACTAGACCTGGGAGGGAGAGAACTGACATAGGTAGAGAGATCCGTGGATGTGGGATCCTAAAGGCTGCTTGGACCGGGTGGAGTGGTGGCAAGGGGAGGTGGAGACATGCCGTGTGGAGGCTCAGTGGCTGATGGTGAATGTTGAGGGCTGGGTCTCAATTGTTTTGGGATCCGATATCCCACAAGTGTCTTGCCAGGAGTGAGAAGTAAGGTGGGCACAACAGCCTCACTCTTCCCCGAAGGTGTAGTAGGTGCTGGTGGCTCTCCCAGTGGGGATTTGCTGGACCTGGTGGTACACTGGGGGCAAGGTTGCCTTTTCCCCTGCATCCGCTGTTGTGGAGGTACACTCCCCACTTTGCTCTCTTGTCCATGTTTCACAAGGGTGTGGGTGGGAGTCATGGTTTTGGGTGAAACTGCCTTTGGGATGTGTTTGGGCTTAGTTGTGGCAGGCACCAGGTTCACTGCAGACAGGGCAAGTGTTTGTGTGTCTTTGGTATCAGGTGTGATTATGGGAGTGCCCTTGGATGGTGATGATTCGGAAGAAGGAATGTAATGTGGATGCTTTTTTGTTGCCTTATGTCCCTGAGTGTCCTGTGATGGGCTTTTTGTCTTGCGGTCATGTGTGCTCTTTTTATGCTGTGGTGAGGGTGTATGGTGTCTGGTATGCATAGAGTGCTGCTGTTTTATGCTGTGTGTGGATGGCTGGGTGCCTGAGGGCTCTTATGTGTTTGTACTCTGGTCGGGTGGGGGCATTGGCAGGGCGGTTGCCAAAGGGACAGGAGCTGGACTAGGAGCTTGGGACTGCTGAATGGCTGCTGTCACTGTGGTGGAAAAAGACTGGACAGTTCGGTGTGGAGGCCACCCATGTCCAAATGAATGCCCTCCATGAACGCAACAACCTTTGACAACTTGTTGCCATGATCCTGGAGGGAATTCAGGAGAGCAGTCTGACCCACACACAGCTGCCGCAAAATGTCTATGGCTTCCACACTGAGGGCAGCAGGGGAGACAGGGGCAGGGGAAGGGGTGCCTGGGGGAAGGAGACTCTACCCTTCTTAGGGCTGCGGGCACAAACAGCACGTGGGGGAGCATGCGGGAGGGTGGACACTGGATGAGGTGTGGCGGAAGAAGATGCAGATCTTGAACTTCCAGGGGCCCGCCAACATCGAGTGACCACTGGACTGGGAAGATGTGGAGGTTGGTATTTCCGGCCGGGAGTCCTTCAGGGCACTCCTGTCCCCCTCCGATGCGCTAGTCCCCTCAGTGTCACTGAACTCCTGTGTAGCAGTCGTGCCAGTAGCTTACCCAATGGTGTCGGGCCCTGTCCCCTGTCCTTCCCTGCCCTCTGTAGATGCTGCAAGAGACAGAGACATAGGTTTGGTATAGTGCCATACTCACAAACATCATATGCAATACAAACTTAAATCCTTCGAATAAAACTCCCACGTAAAACTACTCCATGTACTATCAGCAGATGCCACATTTATGCAATCATTAGCTGATGCATGGAAACATGCTTGGTTGATAGTCATGCTTCATGTTGCATTGACACAGCCAAATAACTGGGCAGGTGCCTACATGTAAACATCACATACAATTGCTTGTAGGCAAAATAGCTACACATCCAAACCTGTTGTCTCAGTCATATTTGAAGTATATTTCACAGAACACCCCAGATACAAAGTCAAATATATTCTTTTGCAAGGGAAGTCACCTCCTGAAATCCACTATGTTGGGCATTGAAGCACAAGTTGTACATTGGTGTCAGCTGTGTAGATGTAACAAGTTATTTGATGTGCACAGCACACATCTCTAAATGCACACTAACATGATGCTCACTGCTGTTCCCTGCCAGTTGATGTCTCTTACACTCACACTGCAGCATATGTCACAAGGACGCATCTTTTTTTGAAGTGCAAAAAAGACCTATGTAACAATGTAGTCACATAGACAATGCACAGCAGCATGAGAATGGGAATTTAATGTAAGCCCTTCATAGGTTGTGACATGTCACATACCAACATCTTCACAAGTGCCTGACAGGCCTTCATTGATCCAAGGCATGATAGTGTCTTCTGTAGATGAGGAAGTCAGTGGCCTCCATTAGGACGGTTAATGTGTGACAATACCTAGGGTCTGGCATATGACATCCCTACGTTGGGCTGACTGATGACATTAATGACACATCAATGTTCCAAAAATTCACTGATTAAAAGCATTAGCCACAGCTTCACCATGCACTGATGCACATGGACACCCCTCCACAATGCACAAATACTGAGGACTGACACTCTTAGTAACATTTGCTCCTTATTAGCTATCAAATTACTGAACAACACTTCAGTCACATCACAATTTACCATACCCACTGACCACATCCAACCATGTTAAGCCATAGTGCCAAAACAATTTCACAATAGCCAGGTTCAGCTACATTGCATTTAAAATTTAAATCACAGTCTAACCATCCCAGTCATGTTGTCATGTGCACAAATGAGAAATGCAAATCAGCCAATGCATCACTGCAATCATCACCATCTACAACATCAGCACCTGTGTGAACTTGCTGTCACTGTGGCAGGAAATTACATCTTGTGATGCCATGCTGCTTATATTAGGCCAATATGTTTTGCAATTATGCTGTCATCACCATCATTGTAAAAAACATGACCCATGGGACAGGTGTGACCTCTACCAACTCACTGCTCCCACAGTCACTTACACATCATCACATGAGCACACTATTGTTGTAGCCACACAGCACACACAAGCCTGTCAAGTGTACTGGGCTACACACTTCACACAATGAATTTTCCTGTGTAGGAAGGTCTCAGTTCAGCCAACATTCACAAAATGTGAGATGAAAACATGGCAAGATGATTCGCTATGACAAGGTTCATGGATTTACCACATGAGAAACACAATGTTGTAAAAATGCAGAACCTCTGCACTCAACACTGAGGCTACTTCGAAGCCATTGCATCACACTAGAGACATCACAGAGGTCCGCACTTGCTCAGAGCTGGGATTCATGCAGTCACTCATACGCAAAGTCACACTTTGCACAATACTCACCCCCAACTTGCAGCTATTGGGCCCTCAAGCGTCCATCCAGCTCTGGCTCTGTCAATGGAGGAGTCATTGGCTTGCAACTGACCCATCTCTGTGGCAGCAGTTGAGGTGGTCTGTGTTTCCGAAGGTTGGCCAAAGCAGGGGGGTTGAGCAGTCATTTGAGCAGCGTGCATGTCCTTCAGAACACCCATAAGCTGGCCCATGAGATACACAAGTTGTCCCATTCGTTTGTCCATGGACCTCTGCAGCAGGCGGAGGTCACGCAGTTCTTTCACAACCTGGCCCATCTGTCCCTTGTTCTGGTTCTGTTGGTATGCACCAAGGACTCTTGTAACGGTGGCCAGGGCTTCTGACTCAGTGTCCTCATGTGATTGTCCCCCAGTTGCCCTCCCACCTGCCCCGCTGACACGGATCTGTGGCATTGGCTTTCGACGCACCGGCAAACTCTCTCTTTGATCCTCAGCTTGTGTGGTGGTGTTGCTAACCAGTGAGCGAGGGACATTGTTGCAGGCAGCAGTGGTGATGGTGGAGGTGGCTGCAGCACAGGTCGTTGTGGCAGTGGTCAGCAATGTGTTGTCGCTGTTGTGTTGATTGTGGTGGTGGGGACAATGAGGCCCTGAGACGGAGTGCACCCTGGCAGTCCTGAGGGGCCAGGTTGTTGTTCCTCATCCGAGAAACATAGTGAATCAGCATCACAGAGTTCACGTTCCGGGCGGGGGAGACTAGCTCTTCTGGTTGGAGGTGTTTTCAGCAGCTGTTGTTTGGGGATCTCCTGTTGACCAGAGGTTAGATTGTCAGTTAAGTGCACTCCACAAGCTTGGTGTCAGACTTTTGGATGTTGCATTTGATACGCCAAACATTTTACATTGCAATCACTTGGTATTGCTGAAAGATTATGAGCATCAGGACATGATATTGAGGTACGTACATTACTTGTCATTAGTGTGACATGTAAATTACAACCATGTAACACATACAGGTAGTGTGTTTAGAAGGACATGTCATCATCTACCAACTTGGAGAACATCAACTTTGGTTTATGCGTGGATTTTGTTTACTCTTCAGAGAATCTGTTTCCGCTATGCAAAAACTTGACAATTTAATTATTTAAATGTTCTTTCATATCATGTACTTTTGTTTGTTTGACAGATTGACCGTGCATGGTTTGGGTTCATATGAGCCTTCATACTATGAAACCATGGCACTTACACATTGCATTCTGTGCTGTGCATGATTGGGCCCTGACTTTACTTCACATGTGACTTGGTGAGTCAAAGTGTCATTTCTGTGAGAGTTATATGCGCTTAGCTGTCTGCACACTGGATGCAACATTTGGATCTATACAGAGTTGGCTGACATGTGAGGATGTGGTGGTCATATGGCTCCATGCATTTTGAGAAGGATGACAGGGTGCATGCACTGACTACCTACCTGTT
The DNA here is from genome assembly GCF_964204655.1 of Triturus cristatus. Taxonomy (NCBI): domain Eukaryota; kingdom Metazoa; phylum Chordata; class Amphibia; order Caudata; family Salamandridae; genus Triturus; species Triturus cristatus. The sequence goes on from NC_140590.1 coordinate 1,295,322,894, forward strand.
AGGTAACACAGTGGAGGGAAATGGCTGCCACATGGTTCTGTGTGGGGGTAGTGTTCCATCCTGCTCAGCTGTGGGACAAGGGTGCCTGATGGGAGTTGTAATGCTGGCTGCCTATCCACAAATCTCCCTCCCTGTTGAAATGGCTAAATACCTGTAAGGTTGAGGAAAGCAATAAAATGGTTGCCACATGGTTCTGGGTGGGGTGAGTATTCCATCCTGCTCAACTGTGGGTCATGGGTTCCTGGTGGGAGTTGTAGTGCTGGCTGCCTATCCACAAACCCCCGTCCCTGTTAAGATGGCTACCTCCCAGTGAAGTGGAGCAGAGGAAGGGAATAGATTACTCATGGCTCTTGGGTGGGGGAAGTGTTCCATCCTGCTCAGGGGTGAGACAAGAGAGCATGAGAAGGCTACCTATCTGTAATTTTGAGGAGAGCAATGAAATGGCTCCCAAATGTTTCTGGGTGGGGAGAGTGTTCCATCCTGCTCACCTGTGGGACAAGGGTGCCTGGTGGGAGTTGTAGTGCTGGCTGCCTATCCACAAACCCCCCTCCCTGTTGAGATGGCTACCTACCTGAAGGGTTGAGGAGAGCAATGAAATGGCTGCCACGTGGTTCTGGGTGGGAGGAGTGTACCTTCCTGCTCAATTGTGAGACAAGGGTGCCTGGTGGGAGTTGTAGTGCTGGCTGCCTATACACACGTCCACATGGAAATATTGCTAGCTACCTTTGCGGTGATTCAGAGGAAGGAAATGGTAGATATGTGAGACATGTGTTGGGAAGAGTGTGATGTACGTCAATGCATTTAGGTCTAGTAAGTGTAGCTTTCTAGTTGTGCAAGACAGGACATGGCAGTGTGATGGGATACATTTGTTGGTACTTACCAGCCTCCACAGCCTATTCCTGTGAGACTCTCTGGATGCAGTATGGCAAGCGCCTTCTCCTCCCATTCAGTGAATGTTAGTGGTGGAATGGGAGGGCCACCGCCAGTCCTCTTGGCTGCCTCATGGTTCCTGTTGGCATGGTATTTCACCTTGGTCTTGAGGTCATGCCACCTCTTCTTGATGTCACGCAGTGTGCGTAGTGAGGTCCCTACTGCATTGACTTTGTTGACTATGCTTTCCCACATTTGATTTTTTCTGACTACTGGTGTCTGTTGGACCATGCTTCCAAACAAATGTGCTTCTACACTGATTATCTCATCTACCATCACTGACAACTCATTGTCTGTGAATTTCACTTCTGTAGTTCTGCAAAGGATGCTGGACAGGGTAGGGGTTGGGTTTATACTCAGCAATGTGGGTGTGTCCAAATGGGGTATTCATGTCAGGTGTGTTCTCTGTGTTGACCTGGGATTTATATTTTTTTATACCATGGGTGTGTGTCAAATGTTTTTGAAGGCAGCGGAAAACAATCAGCCACGCTTGGAGGCCTTGTTGTGTGGTTGCATTCGACCACCGTTCTTCTTTCCGCGCAACCGCTGCGGACTGAACGCAATGATTGTTCCGCTAGCTCTGCCATTCATCTTTTAACGTGACCGCAGCGGTTGGAAAAGACTGATTGTTCCGCTTGTTCCGCCATCTCATCATATTTTCACTTGCGGTCATTCCGCTTGTGGATCGGCGTTTTTGGTGCTTTCCGCAGCATTTACGTCTGCCGTTGTCGGATTTTATGGTTTTCCAGACGTTGCGGGCAGATTTTTGTGGAATCCGACCGCCGCGGTCGTATTTTTCAATCATTGCATTGTAATGTGACCGCCGGTTTTGCCGCGGAACATGCAGGCGTTTTTTTCCGCAACCATGGCGGTCGGAGGGCTTTTCCGTCCACCATCGTAATGACCCCCTATGTTATTTTGTTTTACATTTTTAACATTTATAAATATATTATATTATTATTATTACTACAAAATATAGTTTTATTTTTTAACTATTCACACTGTACAATACATTAATTCAAGGTTAAAAGGTGCTGGCCAGTAAACATATAAAACTTACTATCCCCACACCAACATATAAAAACTCAGTGAATGTGCTGGACACTAAACATATATAATTTACTACTCCCACTACAATCTACATTAAGTCAGGGAAGGCGCTGGACACTAAACATATAATTTACTATTCTCACTCCAAACTATATTAACTCTGGGAAGGTGCTGGACACTAAACATATATAATTTACTATTCCCACTCCAATCTACATTAAGTCAGGGAAGGTGCTGGACGCTAAACATATATAATTTACTATTCCCACTCTAAACTACATTAACTCTGGGAAGGTGCTGGACACTTAACATATATAATTTACTATTCCCACTCCAATTTATATTACGCCAGGAAAGGTGCTGGACACTAAACATATATAATTTACTATTTCCACTCTAAACTACATTAACTCTGGGATGGAGCGGGACACTAAACATATATAATTTACTATTCCCACTCCAAACTACAATAACTCTGGGAAGGAGCTGGACACAAAACAAAAATAATTTACTATTCCCACTCCAATCTATATTAAGTCAGGGAAGGTGCTGGACACTAAACATATATAATGTCCTATTCCCAATCCAAACTACATTAACTCTGGGAAGGAGCTGGACACTAAAATATAGAATTTACTATTCCCGCTCTAATTTACATTAAGTCAGGAGAGGTGCTGGACACTAAGCATTTATAATCTACTAATCCCACTCCAAACTACATTAACTCTGAGAAGGTGCTGCACACTAAACATATATAATTTACTATTCGCACTCCAATCTATATTAAGTCAAGGAAGGTGCTGGACACTATACATATATAATCTACTATTCCCACTCCAAACTATATTAACTCTGGGAAGGTGCTGGACACCCAACATATATAATTTACTATTCCCACTCCAATCTACATTAGGTCAGGGAAGGTGCTGGACACTAAACATATATAATTTACTATTCCCACTCTAAACTATATTAACTCTGGGAAGGTGCTGGACACTAAACATATATAATTTACTATTCCCACTACAATCTATATTAAGTCAGGGAAGGTGCTGGACACTAAACATCTATCATTTACTATTCCCACTCCATTTAATATTAAGTCAGGGAAGGTGCTGGACACTAAACATATATCATTTACTATTCCCACTCCAATTAATATTAAGTCAGGGAAGGTGCTGGACACTAAACATATATCATTTATTGTTCCCACTCCAAACTATATTAACTCTGGGAAGGTGCTGGACACTAAACATATATAATTTACTATTCCCAATCCAATCTATATTAATTCAGGGAAGGTGCTGGACACATAGGGGTCCATTAGGATGTAGGGCGGTGGGACCACCGGGGCGCTGGCGGTGCAGAAAAATGCCTTTTTCTGCCCACCAGCAGCAGACATCACGCCCGCCATATTAGTATGGTGAAACATAGGCCAATTACCGACCGTCGCGGTAAGACGCGCACCGCCATCAAAGTGCGCCCGCCACCGCGTCGGTGGGAGCCAATGGAGACCCTCCGCCGTGCAGAATGACGTCCTCCCCGCTCTACAAATTAGGATGACTCAAGCAAGCAGACGCACCGCAGCGGAGACACCGCCCAACCAGAGACGGCGGAAGCTCGACAGCGGAGCGCGAAAGCAGAGTCCTGGTCACGGTCGCCATGGACCCAGCTCTACATGTCTTTCCGGTGCTGTACCTGCTACATCACCAGGAACTCATGGACCGCCGCGTACGACGCCGCAGGTACGCAATAACACAACACACAACACACAACCTAAGGGGAGGCACACACAAATACAAACCAAGGGGACACCTCACACTAAAGTGAAATGTACTGCATGTCAGTAGGGGACATGGCAGGAGTGTACCATACACAAAGAGAGGGAGTGCAGATCCACAATGGGTAGGCAGCTGAAGCACAGATAGGGGATGGCATGACAACACACACAACATGCCACACTGGAGGCAAGAAGGCACCATGGGAGAGCAAGGCGTGAGAAAACACAACCACAATGGCAGCGTGGAGCAGCAGGTCTGCACAGACCCCACAAACAGCCACCAGACACATGGATGTGCAGCAAAACACAACACTGAAATGCCAGTAACACCCTCTGCATACTCACAAGTGACAAAAACAACAAGTAGGAGTCAGACAGAACTGCAAGGACACACCAACACACTGCACAGTGCACAACATACAACTCACACCTGGGCATACAACCACGTCCACAGGGATGAACAATCAAAACAACAGGCACACAACTCCTGGGTGACACATGTGTGTAGTTGATTGCATAGGCATGCACACATTTACTGCTAACCATTTGAAATTGACACCATTGCCACCACAAGTATCTGGGCCAAGAAGAACTGAAGACCCTGTCACCCCTGAAAAAAAGAGAGCAAGTGAGCCCAAACATTGACCATGTTGAAGTGCCACACATTCCATGTGGCACAGTAAACCATTTACACACAGCAAAAGAACTTTATTCAGTAAGGACACTGACAAAATAGACAACTGGAGCAACTGTCTTTATTCACACATTGCACAGATAGGCACCATGAGAAGAGAAGAGTAAGGCACAAAATGCAGAGCATGTCCATGAGAAGCTGCACAGGCAAGGGCAAAACAGCAGTGAACGACAAGGTCAGTGGCCAGGGCAGAGTGCAGAGCATGTCCATGAGAAGCTGCACAGGCAAGGGCAAAACAGCAGTGAACAACAAGGCCAATGGCCAGGGCAGAGTGCAGAGTATGTCCATGAGAAGCTGCACAGGCAAAGGCAAAACAGCAAGGCCAGTGGCCAGGGCAGAGTGCAGAGTATGTCCATGAGAAGCTGCGCAGGCAAGGTCAAAACAGTAAGGCCAGTGGCCAGGGCAGAGTACAGAGCATGTCCATGAGAAGCTGCACAGGCAAGGGCAAAACAGCAGTGAACAACAAGGCCAGTGGCCAGGGCAGAGTGCAGAGCATGTCCATGAGAAGCTGCACAGGCAAGGGCAAAACAGCAGTGAACAGCAAGGCCAGTGGCCAGGGCAGAGTTCAGAGCATGTCCATGAGAAGCTGCACAGGCAAGGGCAAAACAGCAGTGAACAGCAAGGCCAGTGGCCAGGGCAGAGTGCAGAGCATGTCCATGAGAAGCTGCACAGGCAAGGGCAAAACAGCAAGGCCAGTGGCCAGGGCAGAGTGCAGAGTATGTCCATGAGAAGCTGCACAGGCAAGGGCAAAACAGCAAGGCCAGTAGCCAGGGCAGAGTGCAGAGCATGTCCATGAGAAGCTGCACAGGGAAGGGTCCAACACAGCAGTGAAGGGCAAGGCCAGTGGGCATGACAAACTGCAGACTGAGTCCATGAGAAGCTGCACAGGGAATATGTGCGACTGTACCTTTCCATGGTCAGCAACACAGTCAGGGGGCAACAATGTGCACCCAGGCCACCTGTGTGAGACACAGGTGTGTGAGGGTGACTATCACTCAGACTTGGCTGTCAGGGGGACTGGGAGCTGGCTGTGCCTCAGGGACTGTCGGGGCACTTGATGGGGAGAGAGCGGAACAGCTGAGGTAGAGCGATCAGTGGCTTGGCAAGCTGGAGGTCTGCTTGGACCAGGTGGTGTAGTGGCACGTGGAGGTGGAGTCATGCAGACAGGAGTCACGGTGTGGCTGGGAGATTGTGGAGGAGTGCCCTTCCACTTTTTGGGGATCTTAAATGGCTTGACTGACTGTGGATCAATGGGAAGTGGTGTGGGCACAACAGGCACACTCACCACCACTGCTGCAGCAGGTGCAGGTGCTGCCAGCCCCTCTGGTGATGTGCTGGACCCAGCGGAACGCTTTGCCTTGCTTCGCCTCTGCCCCCCCTTCCCCTGTTTACTAGGTGTCACCCCTACAGTGTCTTCCGGACCCTGCTTCACTAGGCTTGGAATGGGAGTCGAGGTGGTTGGTGATACTGCCTTTGAGCCCTTCCTAGGTGTACCCTTGGCATGCACCACCTCCTTGGTGTGCACACACACTGTACGATTATCTTTGCGCGATGCTTTAGGGGCAGGAGAGTCCTTGGATGGGGATGCCACTGAGGTATGTGAGCCTGAGGTCTGCTGCTTTGCTAATTGTCCACTGGTGTCGTCTGATGGGCTTTTCTCCCTGCGCTCTGGGGTGCCTTTGGTCTTCTGTGGGGATGGTGTCTGCGCCCGGGACCGCTTGGGTTGCTGCTGCTGTGTGCTCCGTGTGCTGTATCGTGACGTTGATATATGTGGACCGTGGTGGACAAAGGGACTGGAGCTGGACTGTGAGAATGTGCCTGTTGCAGGGCAGACGTCACTGTTGATGACAAAGCCTGGACTGTCCGGTACAGCCCACCCACGTCGGAATGCATGCCCTCCATGAAAGTAACCACCTGGGCCAATTTCTTGTCGTGGTCAATGAAGGCATTGAGGAGAGCTGTCTGGCCTACACACAGCTGGCGCAAAAGCTCCACAGACTCAGCACTGATGGCAGCAGGGGGGACAGGGACAGGGGCAGCGGTGCCAGGGGTGAAGGACACTCTTCCCCTCTTACTGAGGCGGACACGGGCAGCACCAGAGGAAGTGGCTGGGAGGGTGGGCAATGGCCGCTGTGTGTTGGAAGTCGATGCAGAGTCCCTGTTCCCTGTGCCCTCCAACATGGATGCATCCCCGCTGGCATTGGATGATGTGGTGCTTTGCGTCTCAGGCCGGGACTCCTCCAGCAGACTCCTGTCCCCCTCTGAGGTGCTGGTGACATCTGTGTCACTGGGCTCCTGGGCACCTGTGGTGCTAGTTTCACTCCCACTGGTGTCCGTCTCCTGTCCCTCCATAACCACAGGTGATGCTGCATGGGAGAGAGAGATATAGGGTCAGGTCAGTGGCAAAAACTGAACAAACATATGCAAGCAATGCATGACAAAAGTTGAGCAAATCTACCATGTTGCACACCACCCTGTGCAATCACATCGTGCCAACTCACTACATAAACTCAAGCAGTGGGTGAAAACTGGAAACTCAGGCATGAGTGAGCCATGTGATGACCACACAGCACAACACCCTGCTTGTGGCTCTGTTCAAACAGACACACAACTAGTTCTAAGCACACCTAGGGACATGATGGGGGCACACCACTTGTTGCCAATGACAGAACTGGATGGAACTGGAGGGGACAACACAGATCCAGACTACAACATCACAGTCCACAATGGACATTAGCCCATGCCACCCACCATGTTGTACCTTGGGGACAATAGAATGCTGCACATTGCTGTAAGATATCTAGCCCTCCTCAATATGGGTGCATGCAATGGACGCATTGTCAGATTGGGCACACTGCCGTTCCCTCCCATGGGATTCCCAAGACTACACCAATGCAGAAGAAACCTGAAGAGCACAACTCAGAATGTAATGTGAAGGCACAGCATCCAAATCACCATTGTAAGTACAGGTAGGGCCAATGCATGCCACAGGCACCCAGGCCAGCAGCCACTTACATGCCACAGCATCACACTACCAACATCACAGAGGCCAGCGCTGGCACAGGCTCTGTACACATGCAGCCACTCCCAGCCACAGTCATACTCCCCAAATGCTCACCCCTGGCTTGCTGCTGATGCTCCTTCAAACGTGCATCCGGCTCAGGCTGTGTCACCGCCAAGATGAGCCCCATTAGTGGTGTCACACTGCGCCGTGCCAGACGCCCAGTGCGAGGAAGCAGCCCCAGGGTCATCTCCACCACATTCTTTGCCAGCCGGCTGATGTCGTCCCATCTCTTGTGACAGTTGGTGCGTCGTCGGTTTGAGACCCCCAGGGCTCCACCTTCGCTGCAATGGCCCTCCACACAGCCTTACGCTGGTGTACCTTGAGCTGCAGGCATGGGAGACAAGAGGGAGAAATGATCAGGGACACAGTGTCATGTACCGACATCTATCAGTATAGCAGCAAGATACAAAATCATCACATGTCCAATGATAGGTCAATGAGAGACTATAGTACAGCCCACATGGGACCCCTGCATGGGAAAAGCTGATGTTAAAGCATGCAGGTGTGAGGGGGAACACAGTCCCTGCACATCTCACACACATGCAGGATGCCAGCACTAAAACACCCATATAGCCTGCCCACATCTCCAGTCCATTGTTTGCTTGAGCAACACATACATCACATGTCAACCTGTGTTTGTGTCCAAGACTGCGCAGCCATCAATGTCCCTGTCCTGTGAATATTTGAATGTGTCATGGTGGTCACAGTGATAGACATGATATCACAAATACAAAATGCCAATCACAAGGGCAGTTGTGTGCAAACCACAGTGCTGAGATGGACCATAGCTGGAGTGCTATGTGACAAGACTGATATCATACTCGGTAAGCTCAGTGAGTTGTCCTTGTCTTTGTAGGTGGGGACTGTGCAGGCCAGCTGGGCTCACACTGAGATGGACTACAGGGGCACACACAGCCACCCAGCCAAGCAATCACTGTCCTGACTACAGCAAGAACAACCTTCTGTGTCACTGTATGGCTGACAACACAACACAGGTCACTCATACATACATGTGCAGGGAGGGAAAGCTATGGCATTGGGTACACACACCCTCCCACTGGAGACAGCATGTCAGGCAGTGCATGACACTACCCCACACTCCCAGGCACATACTGCATCAGTACAGCTACATGTGTGGCCCCCCTGTCCTACCACACCACTGTTGAAGACTTACCACGACATTTGGGGCACCATATAGCCTTGGGTACTGTGTGAGCACCTCGTCCACCAGGGCCTCCAGCTCCTCGCATGTGAAGGGACTGGCATGAATCTTCTCTGTCCTTGCCATCACTGTGGATGTGAGACAACAACAGGGGATTTTGGTGGCGAGGGTTCTCAGGCAGCAGGCCCCGGAGGCAGCAGCAGGTGAGGGGTCTCAGGCAGCAGTCCCTGGAGGCAGCAGCAGGTGAGGGATCCCAGACAGCAGTCCCTGAGGCAGCAGCAGGTGAGGGGTCTCAGGCAGCAGGCTCTGTGAGCAGTGGCAATGTGAGGCTCACTCCCACATATATAGCCCCCTGGGGTCGTTTCAAAGGTGCCAAGCTGCAACAATTGGTGGTCCAGGTCTGCCTCTGTCAAATGCATCCAATGACCGCCTCTGCAGTGGCGGAGCACGCCTACCGCGATCTTCATAATTGCATCATGTCACCACAATCATGGCTCCCATTGGCTGTAAGGGCATGCTCCATGGCGGTGATACAACGCTGGGGCCCGGGGTGCGCTACCACGATGGTGCATCTTTGAAATGCATCCAATGTCCGCCTCCGCGGTGGCGGAGCACGCCTACCGCGATCTTCAAAATTGCATTATGTCACCACAATTATGGCTCCCATTGGCTGTAAGGGCATGCTCCATGGCGGTGTTACAACACTGGGGCCCGGGGTGTGCTACAGCGATGGTTCATCTTTCAAATCCAGCCAATGTCCGCCTTCGCGGTGGCGGAGCACGCCTACCGCAATCTTCAAAATTGCATCATGCCACCGCTATCGAGCTTCGCATTGGCTCTAGAGCGAGCTCCATGGTGGTAAAACACCGCAGGGTACCGGTGTGTGCTACCGCGATTTTAGTAGCAGAGCATGCCGCGATATGGGTGCCATGCATTGACAAGAGGCACCGCCATTCGGTGGAGCATGCCAACCACCATTTTCACATGTCTCTATGCCTATGACTACCGCACTTGTGTGAATGGGGGTGCTGGTGACACATCACCGGTGCCAGGCGGTAGCTACCGCGATATGGGTGCCATGCATTGACACGAGGCACCGCCATTCAGGCGGCGGAGCATGCCAACCGCCATTTCCACATGTCTCAAAGCCTATGACTACCGCACATGTGTGAATGGGGGTGCTGGTGATACACCGCTGGGGCCAGGCGGTAGCTATCACGATATGGGTGCCATATAGTGGCGATGGCCATCTGTCAAACATCAAGAGTGCACAGTGCCAACATGTTCAATGGCACATCATTGTGCACACAATGCCAATGTTCAATTTACTCCACTGATGGCTACACATGCCATGTTTGTGTGTGTGTAACGTAGATTTGCCTGTATCCACTCACATGTCACTTAACAATTTGATTTTGGTGTAGGCAGGACAGTGTAGTGCTGGACTGTACAGTGTGTACACATGTCAATGTGTTGAGGTCCAGTGACAATCACAGCAATGCTCGTCTCGATGAATGATGATCTATTTAGCATTGGCTCTCATGTCTGCTCACGAACACATTTGTCATTCCAGCGCCGACTGTAGTCATTGAGTGGTGGGTGTGTGCCAGGTTGTAATGACGCATTAAGGTGTGACCGGTACAGCAGCTAGGTATGAGACAGTGGTTTTGATTAGTTACACATTTGCTGGATGCTAGACTCCCAGGCGTGCACATGTGTACTGTGGCCATATCCATATGTGCATTCACATTGCCAAAGGTGGTGTTTGAGGTACTTGTCTTGTGTAAGTTGACACGTGTGCCCTTTGTGTAGCTGAAGGTGTCCCTCCATGTAAGCTGGTCTGCTAGTCACTATAGATGTCAGTCATTGTTGTTGTTGTGTCATCCAGAACGTGATATGCTGTGCACATCTCATGATGTATTGCATTGGCATGTGTCCACTATCATCTCCAATAGGAGGAGGCCAAATTTGACTCGTCACTTGACTGTGCTGGAGGACATGGAGGATGTTGCGATCATACGGAAATGCCGCCTGAACAGAGCCACCCGGAAAACCCTTTGTGATCTGTTGGAGCCCCACCTGCAGCCACGCAGGACATACCCAACAACTTTCACCCCTACTTATAAGGTGATGGCAGCCCTGCATTTTTTTGCCAGCGCTGGTGGGATGTCACAACCGATGTTCAGCATGGTGCAGCGTGATGTACTGTCCGCCATGATGCTATACAAGGACAGATACATACATTTCCCCAGGTGAGTTGCCAGCTGTGAAGTGAGACTTCTATCCCCTTGGACACATCCCCAATGTTGTTGGGGCCATTGGTTGCACCCATGTCGGTCTTGTGCCACCACAGGCAAGTGAGCACATTTACCGCAATCGCAAGCATTACTACTCAATCAATGTGCAGGTGGTGTGCCTGGCAGAAATGACCATCTCGCAGGTGTGTGCCAAATTTCCAGGCTCAGCCCACAACTCCTACATCCTGCGGAACAGGATAGTGCCCCAGCTGATGGCTAATCTTCTTCCCGAGCGTGCATGAATTGTGGGTGAGTATGCCTAGTTGTGTGGCGTGCTGTGTGTGTTACCTGCTGCCCTGAGACTCTGCGACGTTGCAATGTCTATTTGTGTTTGTCATACCTAGGTGACTCTGCATATCCCAACCGTCCCTGGTCGCTGAGCCCACTGCGGAATCCCAGGTCCCCGGCTGAAGTCCGCTACAATGAGGCCCATGGGAGAACACGTTGTGTGGTGGAGCGTACTTTTGGCCTGCTCAGGTCACGTGTCCGGTGCCTGGACAAGACCGGAGGTGCACTGGCATACTCGCCCGGGAAGGTGTGTCAGATTGTTGTGGCATGCTGCATGCTCCACAACCTAGCCATTCGCAAGGAGATTCCCCTGCTCCTGGATGACGGTGAGGACCGAAGGCCCCAGCCTGCAAACCAAGCCATGTCCAGGGATGAGGACAGTGGAGCTGGGGAAGGTGTTGACCTGCGTGAACAGCTCATCACCCGCTACTTCACTTTACGGTGGGTGTCAATGTGCAACATACCTATTGTCTGATGATATTGCTGTTGTCGTGAAGGGGCATGAGAGAATTGTAGCATCAGCCAGTTGTAGACTCAGTGGTGGTTGGAAATGTTTCTTGGACATGTCATTTGGGATCATCAACGGGACGTGTATGTTGACACTTGGTGGCCATTGTGACATGTGCATGTTGGGTCATCCTGATGTTAGGGCTTGTGTGATGTCTGTGATACCACACCCAGACCAGTGACAGTTGTTCTGTTGTGTTTACCTGCAATAAAGACGGAGCAGACACAACAACATGTGTGTGAGGATATTTTAATTACTATGGTGAGATGCGAGAGGGGTGTACATTTCCATGGGGGGCAGTGAGTTGACATTTGTGGTAGATGAGATAGTCGAGTAGTCACCACATTGCTGTGGTGACCCAGTCCAACAGACAGATGCCATTCACAAGGCAGTGTGAGAAAGGACAGTCCAAAGAGTCAATGCAGTGGTGGAGAGTGTTGCCATCATGACTGGCTCCGTGACTGGTGTCTGGCAGGTGCTTGGCCTCCAGATACTCCCAGGGTCTTCTTGGGACGGCCCCTTCGTCATTTGGCAGGGGGGTTCTGAGGACTCACCCCTCTCTGTGGGCGCAGGGGAGGATGGTGAACTGTCATTGTGCATCCCACCAGAGGGAGGTGGAGGTGTTGTCTGTGGCGCATGCCTGTCCCTCAGTACCGCCACTTGCTGGCCCAAGAGGTCCACGATTTGTCCCATGCGGGTGACGAAGGACCTCATCAGCATGATGAGCTCATGCAACAGATCGTCCACCTGCCCGTTTGTCCCTGGGCCTGTTTGTATGCACCCTGCCCCTCCCACCTGCCCTGCTGCCACGGACCTGTTGCCTCACCACTGTGGGCACCTGCATCCTCTCCCTGCCCTCCTCTGTCGGTGGTGTGTGCTGGGCATCTTCTGGGACAGGGAGGGTGTTGCAGGCAGCACTGGTGGTGGTGGTGGCGGTGGCCGCACAGGCTGTGACAGCAGGGTCTTTTGTGGAGTTGTTGTTGCCGCAGATGTAGTGGGGGGGACGATGGGGTCCTGTTGCTCCCTGGCACACCAGATGGGCTGGCCTCGAGCTCATCGTCCATGGAATCCTGGGAGTCAACATCCGAGAGTCCTTGTACCGGGAGTGGAGACTGGCTCTGCAGGTTGCTGGTGTTGTCCTCGGCAGGGAGTTCTTGGTCACCTGTGGGTCAGATGTGAAATGGTCCTTGCAGTGCATCCGGCAAGCTTTGTGTTAGCTGTGTGTCATTCACTTTTTGTACACTGCACAATTGATATATTGTTGACTATGTGCAGTACTGTGCTTCCTGACATGATGCAGTGGTACAAGCATTACTTGTCCATTGTGTGAGGTGTCAAGGCATACCATGCGAACCATGCACAATTGAGGTTTACAGGGACTTGTTGCCATCTAGGGCTTGGCACAACATGTGTTTAATTGAGGAATCATAGTTTATTTGTCTGACCTAGCAGACATCACATCTGGCCATGGACTGGCCATTGTCATCTCCTGCATCCCTTTGTTCTGTCATGTGCATATCTTGTTTTGTGTCACCACACATGCTTTCATATTTTTCTAATGGTCCTTGTTGCAGTTGCCCCATGGTGATGCACATGTAACTAGTTGCTGTGCATGATTGTGCCTTGACTTTCTTCTACTTGTGCATTGTTGTGTCACACTTTGGTGGTTGTGACTGTTTGCTTAGCTTAACTGTGTGCACACTGTGCTTGGCAATGGGGTAGGTATGCCTATTTGTGCAATGAGAGGGCTGGTGTTGTCATATGGCACCATTTAATATGTGAAAAATGGGTGGGTGCACGTACTGGCTACCTACCTGTAAGTTTGTTTGGTGTACTACAATGGCTTCGGACTGCTCCTGGGTGGGGTGGGGGGAGGGCTCCATCTTGCTAGGCTGTGGGACAGGGGGCATGGTGGGAGTAGTGGTGCAGGCCCCCCAACCCCAGACTCCCTCATTGTGAAGATGGCTACCTACGTGTAAGTTTGTTTGGTGTACTGCAATGGCTTCCAACTGCTCCTGGGTGGGGTGGGGTGGGCTCCATCCTGCTGAGGTGTGGGACAGAGGGAATGTTGGGAGTAGTAGTGCAGCCCTCCCAGCCACAAACACCCTCCCAGGGAAGATGGCAACCTACCTGTAAGTTTGATCAGGGTTGTGTAATGGCTGACACATGCTTCTAAGTGGGGTGGTGGGAGGGCTCCATCTTGCTAGGCTGTGGGACAGGGGGCATAGTGGGAGTAGTGGTGCAGGCCCCCACCCCAGACACCCTCATTGTGAAGATGGCTACCTACCTGTACGTTTTTTTGGTGTACTGCAATGGCTTCCAACTGCTCCTGGGTGGGGTGGGGGCAGGGATCCATCCTGCTCAGGTGTGGGCCAAGGGGCCTGGTGGTTGTTGTAGTGCTGTCTGCCTGTACACATGCCCCCATGGTTATGTTGTTAGCTATGTTTGGGGTGAATGGGAGTGGGTGAATGTTGGATCTGTGAGCCATGTTTTTGTGAGTGTGTGGTGCAGATGGATGGTATGTGTCCTATGTGGTGTAGCTTTGTAGTTGTGCAAGGCAGTATATTGCAGTGGTGGTAGTCATTTGTTTGTACTTACCAGCCTCCACTCCCCTTGCTACTCCTGTGAGACTCTCTGGATACAGTATGGCAAGCACCTTCTCCTCCCATTGTGTGAATGGTTTTTGTGGAATGGCCAGTCCTCTGAGCCAGCTCGCGGTTCTTGCTCCTCCGCTCCTTGACCACCCTCTTCAGATCATGCCAATGCTTCATGATCTCCTTTTTTGATCTTGGGGTGGTCCCTACTGCATTGACCCTTTGGACTATCCTAGCACACATTTGTGTCCTTGCGGCTAATGGTGTCTGTTGGACCAGGGTACCAAAAAGCTGTGGTTCCACTCTGACTATCTCATCTACCATGACCTTCAACTCACTTTCAGTGAATATGAGCATTTTCTGTGTGGCCATGGTGTGTGGTGTGCAAAGTGATTGTGGGTGCAGGAGTGTGAGTGGTGGTTGTGGTTGTGCTGTATATGGTGTGTGTTGTGCAGGGGTTTAGTTGTGCTGGTGTGGATGTGGTGGTGGTGCTGTGTGTGGCATGGCTGGTGATGTTGTCTCCTTTGCCTCTCCTGTCAGCTGGGGTATGTGTCCCTTCTCGCCTGGAGTTTTGCAAGGGATTGTGGTCAGGGAAAGGGCTGGTTTTATACTCAGTTATGTGGGTGTGTCCAATTGGGGTGTTGCTGGCAGGTGTGTTGTCCTGGGATTTGTATTTTTCATTTTGCCATGTGGTTGTGTCATTGGGGTGTGTTTTGTGTATTTGGGAGGCATGGCTAGTTTTCTGTGTGTACTTTGTGGCCTTCATGTGGGGTTTTGGCTTCGTCCGCCATATTTTTTACGGTTTGTCCGCCGCGGTGGCTGTGCTTAAGCTCTTCCGCTGGCTCTACCATTCATCCCATTGTGCGACCGCGGCGGTCGGAGACTGCGGTACGTACCGCGGGACCGTCGGGGATATACTAATTTCCGGTGCGGTGTCTCCGCTATACTTGCGGCGGTAGGTTGTTGTTTTTCCGCCGCGATTCCGACCACTGCGGATGGTTTTGGCCATCTCTGCCTGCTAGGGGCGGTTTTTGCTTGGCCTCGTACCGCCGTGGTCGAGGCCAAGCACAAGCGTTGTGCAAGTGTGAAACAGAGTGGTGCTTAGTTTCTCAACTGCTGCCAGGACAGTGTCCAATTTGGCTGATAGCGTGGGATTCATGACTTCACTTACAGTGTCTGGCCCTGCGAGCTGTCCACCTTGCATTTCAGATTTGCGGTTGAGTGTTGCGCAGTGTTTTTTAGACGCTCCATGACTATCTTTTGCACCGAGGGCCTGCGGCCCGTGTCTCGAAATGTTCTTTTTGCGTTCGGCAGATAAGCTATCTGTTATGTTTTTCTTCAAGCTTAGCCTGGGGGGTCCCAGGTCGGGCGCTGACACGCAACCTTTACTCTTCCCTGCCTGAGTAATTCCAGTCTTTTGCTACCCCTACGGGAGCGTCTCTTAACTCTCCAGAGTCGTTATCTTTTAAGAATGGCTACTGTATGATGACGTGTCTGGATCATCTGCGCCAGGGTAGTTTGACGTCAGTGGGTATGCTCCACTGCACTAAGGAGTTCTCGCTCTGTTTCCTCTACCCGGGGCCCTGTCAACCAGGGTGTACAGCTCCAGCACAGAGGCTCGCGGCGTGTCCGACATCAGCGGATTACCCTGCCACTGGGCCGAGGGGTGTTCCCGATATGTAGGAGAGAGAAGAACGAATAACAGTCCCACCACTCCTGGAGCCAGAGTAGTACGTGTTTACCTCAGCTCTGCTCTGGGTATATTCCTAGTGCTCAGGGCCAGGTGGGGCCTTGCACCCTGATCTGTGCCTCCAAAGCCTCCCCACTTCAGGGCTCATGTGTGTTTTACGGTGCCTTCACCCCGGCCCCTACCCGTGTTGTGTGCGATTTGTAAGTAGTTCTCCTGGGGATTAACTGGCTTAAATGTGCGCCATTGATAGTCACTGCCGCACCTCCTCTGCCAAGACCAGCTCCTCTTAATGCATGCCGCACGTGCTCAATGCACTTCTGTGCCCAGTATGTGTGAGGAGGGGGAAGAAGGAGAATGTTCCTAGACCCTTTTGCCAGGGTTGTTCTGCTCAGGGCTATCAGCAGGTGTGGTAGAGGACCGCAGGCCTCCTCTGCCCCATCCCGGCACCCGGCGCTCCAATCACCGGCCGCGAACAGCGATGCATGGGTGTCTGCCTCGCTGCGATGTAGGCCGGGCAGCCAATGGCCTCAGTGGCAAGTTGCTTGAGCACGTTGCGGCTCCTCTCCACCTCCGCTGAGACCTCCAAGGGTCGTCTACTCGGGACCGTGCAGTGGCATGGTCCGCAGATCAGGCCCCAGTCACCGGCGCCCTTCCGCACAGCGCCCGCACCTCGGAGCCTGGTATGTTGAGGGGGAAGGAGAATAGTCCTGCCCCTCCTTACCAGAGTTGTTCTGCCTAGGACTGTCAGCGACCGTGTTTGTGGCTGCCTCAGGCTTCCGCTTTCTTCTCCGGTCGCTTCCCTGTGAGCTTGTCCACCCGCCCACGCAAGCTGCTCCGCCCCTCTGCTAGGTGTTCTATGTGCGAGCAGCGGCCAACGATGTATTGAAGGTGGCCATGTCACGGGGTGAGCCGGGCGGACCACAGACTCAGTGACGGGCCACTTATGGACACCACAGCTCCTTTTCGTCCTCGTCAGGGCCTCCAGGGGGGTCGTCCGCATGGCGCCGCGCAGCAGTGCGTCTCACAAATCGGGCCCTGATCTCCGGTGCCTTCCTGCTCAGTGTTCTTTAGGTCTCTGCTTATTCCCTGGGGCGTATGCTATCTTGGCCTCCAGTCGGCTGGGTGAAATAACAGCGGCTCCAATGTTATTTTTCGAATAATCGAGGCTTCGGTGATGGAGCTGCGTTCGCCATGTTGGCCCAATGGGGGTAGAGTATTGCATTAGGATAGCCTTAGATTTTTGTATTTGTGGCTTCCATAAAAGTTTTGAATCAAGGGTGATCCCCAAGTATACAAACTTGGAGACACGCTCCAAGATCACCCCATTTCTTTTGAAAGCTTTTATGAGGTCTCATTGACATGTATTTAGTTTTAGTGGGGTTTATCTCTAGGCCTTTAAGTTTGCAGAAATTGTTAAGGCTATCAAGTAAATTTTATAAACCCATTGGTGTTTGAGACAGCAGAATTGTATCGTCCGCGAATTAGAGTGCAGATATGGGTCCCTCCAAGCTTAGGTGAGTCATTGTATTGTATTGTATTGTAGTTGAATTTATAACGGCACACAGCTACCCACCATGGGGTCTCCCGGCGCCAAGGATGGTAATGGCCAAAAACTGAGATAGCTATTCATTGAGGGAAGAGCCAGGTTTTCAGGTCCCTACGGAACTTTGTGAAAGTAGGTTCCAATTTCAAAGAGACAGGAAGAGAGTTCCAGAGCTTAGGAGCGAGATGGGAGAAGGAGCGACCGCCCATTCTAACCAATCTAAATCTAGGGATCACATAGTTACCCTGAGATGCTGATCTGAGGGACCGGGAAGGGACATAAGGATAAACAAGTGATCGCAGATACAGAGGTGCCAGGCCCTGTTTGATTTTGAACATAAAGCAGAGCGCCTTGAATTTAATGCGGCTCTCTATACACAGCCAATGTAAGTCCCGCAGAAAAGGAGAGATGTAAGATCTCCTAGGGACATTACATAGGAGCCGGGCGGCAGAATTTTGCACCAACTGGAGCTTTTTTTGTACCTCCTGGCTACTACCCAGATAAAGTACATTACCATAGTCAAGGCGGCAGGTGACAAGTGCCTGGACCGCGGTACGTCTAGTCCAAGCGGGAAGCAGCCAGAGGATTTTCCGAAGCCACCTTAAGATGGTAAAACAGGTGGCTGCAATACTGACCGCTTGTTGACGCATAGATAGAGAATCGTCCAACAAGAAGCCCAGATTGCGCACCTGCGTAACCGGTTGGGGTAGCGGGCCCATTACCAGGGGCCAGTGTTTCAGGCCCCAGAGATGTTTATCCTTGCCCAATATAACTACCTCAGTTTTGTCACCGTTGAGCTTTAGTAGATTCGCCTGCATCCATTCTGCCACGCGACCAAGTCCCTCCTGTAAAATAGAAAAGGAACACTCCTTGTTTGAGGATAAAGAGAAAATGATCTGCGTGTCATCCGCATAAGAATAGAGGGATAGTCCAGCATCCTCCACAATCGAGGCCAGGGGTCGCACGTAGATGTTAAAAAGCATAGGGCTTAGCGTGGACCCCTGGGGAACACCATAAGCAGATGCACGAATAGAGGAGGAGCAACTAGATGAACAAACCTGAAATGAGCGCTGACACAGAAACGAGGCTAACCAGGTCAGGGCGGACCCGGCCACCCCAGCATTTTTTAGTGCGGTGAGAAGAATAGAATGGGACACCGTATCAAATGCGGCGCTCAAATCAAGCAGGATCAGCGCCGTGGTTTCGCCTTGATCCAAACGAGCACGTAGAGTCTCTGTAACCCCCAGTAGGGCAGTTTCCGTGGAGAAATGAGTGCGGAAGCCTGACTGAGAAGAATGGAGATAGCCCACTGCCTCCACATGGGCAGTCAGATGAGTGTTTACATATTTCTCAAGGATTTTTGAGAACATGGGTAGCAAAGAGATAGGACGGAAATTAGCGAAGGTTTTAGGATCAGCCCCAGGTTTTTTCAGAAGAGGGATCACCATAGCCCTCTTCCATTCTACGGGAACTGTAGATTCCCGAAGAGAGTCATTAAGCAATTCTTGGACAACCAAGAGGGGAGCGGATGAGAGCTGGCTAAGAATGGCAATAGGCATAGGATCTAGAGGGGAGCCAGATTTCACCTTAGAGAGGCAATGGCGGAAGGACTCTCGATCCAACAGAGGCCGGTCAGAGATCACTTCCTTGGGGGGAGAACACTCACCATGAATAATATGAGAAGGGTCACCCCTGGGCAACGGCAAGCCAGCTGCCAGGGAATTATGGATAGTTTCGACTTTGGTGGTAAAAAAGTCAGCGATCTCATTACACTGGGATTCCCCAAATGTCGGAGGGGCCGGGGAGGTATCGGCCCCTGCCAGATTCTTTATCATGGAGAAAAGAGCCTTAGGACGATTACTGGCCTTAGAGATAGAGTCAGAAATAAAAATCCCTTTCGTTTTCCTGCAGGCCAGGTGATAGTGCTTTAAAGCTAACCTATAAGTTAATTTACTATCCGATGAATAGGTTTTCCTCCAACGCCTTTCCAGGTGTTTACACTTAGACTTCATTATTTTAAGGTCCTGCGTGAACCAAGGGGCTGGGGGCATGTGCACAAGGGGACGCCTAGTGCATAAAGGAAGATGATGATCGATAGTAGATGACAACCACTGTGACACCTCCAAGTTCAGAGAGGACAAAGGAAGAGAGGTATCAGGGCATGTAGATATCAGCTCAGCATTGAACTTATCCAAGTTCAGTTTAGACCATGCTCTATACCTAGCAGCGTTAAGGGGCAGAACTGGTGTGGCAACACTATCTGAGGTTAAGCTGAATTGAATGGCAAAGTGATCCGACCAGACAAGGGGAAGGGGCGGGATACTACAATCAAGCAAAATGTTACATAGAATAGGGTCAAGTAGGTGTCCAGCCTGATGGGTAGGTCCTTGATTACATAAAACTAGATTGATTGACTCACAGTCAGCAAGAAACATTTTGCTCAAGTTGTTATGAGCATCTTCTAAATTAAGATTAAGATCTCCTACGATGATGAAATTTGCAGCCTTCAAAACATAAGGAGCTATCCGCTCTGAGAATGAGGAGAGCCAATGGGTAGGTTTATCTGGGGGACGATAAAGAAGAATACCCGATAGAGTCAGGTGAGGTGAAAGTGCTAATTTAAACAACCCGGCTTCACAGTCGGGGAGTTGCAGAGCCTCTAACCGGCATGTATAGGTGTCTTTAAATATGATTGCGATCCCACCACCTTTCCCAGAACTTCGGTCTCTTCTCACTATTACATAGCCAGGCGGAAGAGCACTGGCCACATCCGAACCGGAGCTAGAATGGAGCCAAGTTTCTGTGAGAAATAATGCATCCGGGTGTGCAGTGCTTAAAAGATCAAATATATGTTCCTTATTCTTAGGGAGGGACCTACAATTAATACTCCAAAATTTAAAAATGGAACTTACTAACACAGGTGAGGCTTTTTGAGCGGAGGATTCAGGTTGAGTCTTGCCTCTAAAGCAACTAAAACATGAAACGATTTTAGCAAGTACTGAGCAAAATCATTCACATATAATAAAAACAAAGTTGGCGTCAGAACACAGCCCTGGCGCACATCACTCCTGACTGGAATCTCATCTGTAAGCTCCCCTCCTGTGCCCCAACCTACCTTGGCGAAATTGCCCTCATGTAACCTTGTAATTTGATTTAGGATCTCCTCTGGCACTCCCTGTTGATATAAGGTTTTCCAGAGGAGATCTCTTGGGATTGAATCAAAAGCATTTTCACCTTTCATCTGCATTAGCCATTTGAGAGGTCTGTGATCAGTTTGAACTAGGAAGTGACCACGAAACAATTATGGTCTCAGCTTCTTCAGTGACCAAACCACAGCAAAGGCCTCCCTCTCAATGGCACTCCAACGCTGCTCCCTGGGGAGAAGCCTTCTGCTTATAAAAGCAACAGTTTGGTCTTGGCCTTCATCATTGGTCTGGGATAGGACCGCTCCTCTCCCTAGCTCAGAGGCATCAGTCTGCACAATGAACTGCGGTTGTTGGAGCTGCCCAGTCCAGGATAGCCTGGATCTTGGGCTAGAAGTACTGCACTTGGCCTCCACCAACAAGGTGGCCCACATATACCACAGTTCCCTGCCCTATCTGGCATTTGGATACCTTGATAGTTAGGCCTGCAATTTGCAGGGCTTTTAAAACCTTCCCATGGGGGCGTGGCCAAGATGGCCGCGAGATAGGACGTGTTGCTCCGTCTCTCGCGTCGGCGGCCCGGCAAAGCACCGGCCTCGAGCCGTCTACAGCAGTTGGACCAGTGGGGAGAAGTGCCACAGAGCAGCAGCTACTGCAGGTAACAGTGAAACAGCCAACTAGGAATCATCGGAGCCGCTGCCCTCAGCAGTACATGAAACGGGGGCCCACACTCCTGACCTCAAGGCTGCTGCATAGTAGTGCGGAGGCAGTGGTTGGAGGAGCAGGGCCCAGGAGCAACCCAGATCGCCTAAGGAGGATAGGAGCGGCAGGCGTGCGCCACGCTGTCGGCCCTGCAACAGACGGGAGGCGGAGCGCAGGACCGGGTGTGCACTGGGCCGGGGCTTGCAACCATGCTTCCCACCGGGGAGGCACTGGGGAAGAAGTGCCCGCCATCTTGGAGAGCGGCCTTGTGGCGGACCAGAGATCGGGGGACCGGTCGGGCCCCGGGCCAGCTTGTAGAGGCCTCCGTGCACCGGGTAGTGCAGGCAAGTGAGGTGCCCAAAAGGGAAACACGCAGTGCACGATCGGCACTGGGAGCGCGAAGAGAGCAGCGGGAGCCGAGTTGGCTCTGCAGCGCAGTCCGGGGGCCCCGGAGAGCGGTTGCGGCCTACACAGCCCAGAGCACATCCCCCACATTGGCCCCGGGGCAAGGAGGCGAGAGAGACAACCCCGCCTAAGAGAGAACCAGTTCTTGCTGGGGAGGCGCTGGGGGGGCCGCACCTGCCATCTTGTAGAGCGGCCCCATGGCGGACCTGAAATCCAGAGAGCGGCGGGGCCCCAAGCCTGCTGCCTGAGGCCTCTGCACACTTGGACAGTGCGGGGAGGTGAGGGGCCCAAAAGGGAAACGCGCAGTGCACATTCGGCACTGGGAGCGAGATTTGAGCAGCAGGAGTCGGGTCGGTTGCGCAGCACATCCCGGGGAGCCTGGATAGTGGTTGCTTCCGACACGGCCCGGATCGCGTCCCCCGCATTAGCCCCGGGGCAAGGAGGTGAGAGAGAAGACCCGCATAAGCTATAAATAGACATTGAACAAAACAAAGAGAGTGCCAATGCTGCACTGAAATTTCAAGAAAAGTTTTTAAAAACATGAACTGAATTAAACACGTCCATTACTGCCATTTTTTTGGGTTGATTTTAATCAAAAATATTTTTGCAAATTTTCTTATTATTTTGCACGGTTATATAGAAGTGATTAAAGCGTTTAAACAATCAAAAAGCCAAAAAGTATAGTTGAATGACACACGAACCCGGTTTTCTTTTCTAAATTATGGTTCTTTCACGGACATACGATCGAGCCGGAAGGGTCCTCATGCCACAAGAATATCCCGCTCAGTTGGTTGTTTAGTATCGTCTCTTTTCAAAAAAACCTAAATTGGATTTCAACTACATCTCCCAGAATGCCTGAGAAGCTCCGCCCCACTAAGACAAGTCGACACGCATTCATCAAATAGCCACCACTTCCTTTTAGAATCAGTCGTTTGTGTGGTGAGCACGGTGCGCGATGGTGACGGCGGCATTGGAGTAACCGGATAATAGGTAACCAGGAGCTTAAAACTTAAACGTAATGTTGCTGAAACTGTTTAAAGACCCGCGGTCTGAAAACTTGCTTCGCTTTCTGCCCCCAGGCCTTAGCTGGCGACTTGGATCTTCCAATTGATAGCTGACACGTATTTACTAAATAGCCATCGCTCCCTTCCAGAATCAGTCTCCGGTGCTGTGAGCACGGCGCGCGATGGCGGCATTGGATTAACTGGATAAAAGGTAAACAGGACATTAAGAGCATATAAAACTAAAACGTGATGTTGCTGAAATTGATTACCGACCCGCAGTCTCAAAACCTGCTTCACTTTTTGCCCCTAGGCCACAGCTGGCGATTTAATTCCCAACACGCCTTTCTGCACGATAACACAACCACGCCTATGAGATACCGTTCGTCTCAACAAGTAAGAATTTTATTCAGACCATGGCACCTTGGGGCCACTAGACGCTTGCTCTGACGCTTAAGCTTTTCTCTGATCTTGTCCTTGACTATCTTCTGATAAATTTCACCCTACTATTCACAGATTGTGGGCGTCGGACTGTTGTGTCGTCTCACTTCGAAAGCCTGAGTAGCGTACTTTGAAGCTTTAGGTAAGGCTCTCGGGTTCTTGCGTTGGGCTAATTATTGTTTTGAGAAGTAAGGGGCCAACTGGTCTAACTCAGTGTTGTGTTCGCTTTTGTTCCTAGAGAGTATTGGTCCTGAAGAGAGTCCCCGGTGAAGGGATTCGAAACGCGTAGACCCTTTTTTGACCTATCTTCGCCCTTGGCCAATCATCTGTCAGAACAACTAAAAATAAATGTTTAGAAGTACTGCAAATGCTAGTTGTTGATGGCCTTATGTATCTTGTACATACAACTGTAAATTGTTAGTTTCATAGTGTTTAGTGAGTATTCTTTTGTACATATTTGTGGTGTTTTGAGTGTTGTTGTTGTCTGAGTGATTGTGGTACGCTAGTGGTGACGTCATTTATATGTGTTAATGTAATGTATATATTTGTAAAAATCTGTGGCTTTTTGATTGTTTAAACGCTTTAATCACTTCTATATAACCGTGCAAAATAATAAGAAAATTTGCAAAAATATTTTTGATTAAAATCAACCCAAAAAAATGGCAGTAATGGACGTGTTTAATTCAGTTCATGTTTTTAAAAACTTTTCTTGAAATTTCAGTGCAGCATTGGCACTCTCTTTGTTTTGTTCAGTTTATATGACTTGGCCTTGCTGCCATCGAGTCAAAACCCAAGTGTGTTTTGCTATAAATAGACATTGGCATCAAGTAAGAAATGACCCTATAATAGGAAAGGAAGTAACAGTGAAACATCAAATTACATTTATGAAGTCCAAATCAATGAGAGATGTTCGCGTTAACAGTATGGTAACAACTACCCGCCAACAATGGTTGAGATCAAATTCCGGTTTTAAAAAATGCAATAGATGCAGAGCCTGTGTAAATGGGAAAAATGTGACTGTGCTAGTTATGCCTTTAGGGAAAAGAATCAGAACTAAGAAAACACTCACATGCAAAACCGATTATGCAGTGTATGCATTATCATGCCCATGTGCAATATGGTACATCGGCAGTACCAAACTACAGGTACACAAAAGGATTCTTCAACACCTTCGAGTCATAAAGAAAGCAGTCAACACGTATCCAGTAGCAAGACACTTCCAAAACACGCACCAAGGTAACCATACATTGTTATCTTACAGCGTAATAGACAGTGTCCCGTAGAAACCAAGAGGGTGAAACAGGAAAAGAGATCTTAGATGACTAGAATCCAGGTACCTTTTGGAAATGGAAAGCAGAGAACCAAATGGATTTAACATGGATGAAGAATTATTTGTACACCTATCATCATAGATTATTGCTTTATCCTTTGCAGTTAGCTTCTGAAGATCGCAGAAGTAAGAATTTTTATGAAACAGGTTTAACTCAATTTAATTGTATTCTTTTTATAGGAATGCAAGAAAGGAAGCGTTCTTTTGGCAGTCAAAGAGAGAAACGACAGTCAAGCTAGACAACAATATAAAAAGAACAATTGATGGACAGAATGCAGAACAATGTCACACAGTCACCCCAGTACAGAGATCTGGGCCTAAATCCATTGTTTTTTTGCTCACCATGCCATTCCAGTTTGGACCCAGCCATATGCAAATCAGTCTTGACCCTGCGCCCAATGGGAACTTTCCAGCCCTATCCAGGCCAGGTTCTCCCTGGACTGGAAACAAGCATCCTAGGACCGGTTTCAAGCTTTCAGCCCTCATCAGCCAGGATAGCTTGACTCCAGTGACATGGAGAGCACGGGACCCACGTCTGGGCATACCCGTCCCACTCGGGGTGACAAATGCAAAAAGAACAATTGATGGACAGAATGCAGAACAATGTCATACATTCACCCCAGTACAGAGATCTGGGCCTAAATCCATTGTTTTTTTGCTCACTGTTGGACTTGGCCCTTTTGGCAGGATCATCCCTTAACTTTTTGCCTTCTCCTAGCCTTATCTGTGACATGGTGATGGTGGTTTTAGGCCTCTGGGCACTTTAGCACTGCGGTCCAGTGCAAAGTGCGTGCACTCTCTGTGTTACATTTGGTAAGGTTGGCCTGCCCTCCCATAGGAATGCATTGGGGATTCCCTGATCAGTGTGTCAGTGGTAATTCCTGATATGAGAGGTGCAGCATGGTCAAGTTTAGTATATTTGGAATGGTAATAATAAATGCTGCGCAATGGTGTGCGCAGATGTATTGTGGTTATTTTAGAAATGCCACTTTTAGAAGTTGGAAATTTCTGTGTGCTGTGTGTCTGCCTGTCTGATGTGAATTGCATGTCTGGCTTGTGAGTGACAGTGGCTGGGAGGTGTATGTGGCTCCAGGAGGGGAGGGTGAGTCAGCGCTAGGCTGAATGGGATTTCTGCATTGGGAGTAGTGGGAGGGGTAATCCCCTGACTCTGAATAGGACAGTGCCCAGCCTGTACAATGCTGGCTCCACCCCCTGTGGTTTGTCTGATCACCTAGCCCCCACCTGACAAAGGGGAGGAGGAGCTTGGAAAACAAAGTGCTCCAATTCCCCCCTGAACCAGTTGCATCTGGTTCCCCATGTCCTGTACTGCAGACAAAGGTATAAGTATAGGGGCTGTGACCCCATGAATTTGTGCTGTGCTGGTGCTGTTCCTGATCCTGTTTACTCATTTCGGTATTCACAAAAGGCACTTACTCATCAATGAGTAAGTGCCTTCTGTGCATACCAAAATGAGTAAGTGTCTTCTGTAAATACCAAAATGGTAGTAAGTTTAGGATTTTGTCTTAAGCTAGTTCTGTGAATCGGGCCCTGTTATTTAAGAATCAGATAATGGAGCACTTATCTGAGACATGTTTTGTCATCCCTAGAGATCTGCCTTTTCTTATGTTGGTCACCTGAATGTTCCTGTACAAACAAAAATAGAATATCTTAGTCTGTTTAAAATCTTTATTTCGGTCAATCAGACCTTAAAAGTGCCAACATACATATAAATAAGTTATTTCTGATTACGTATTCTTAGTTCATTAAGACCTTAAAAAGTGCCAACATACATACACATAAGTTATTGCTGATTACATATTCTTAATTCATTCATTTCGTCAAGCCAACTCTTTAAAACATAATTGTGATTTACATATGTAATAAAATTGTTAAAAGGGAGCTGTATCCATTACAAAAACGATAAACCAATGTGGCTCAGACCTCCTACTAATATACGTTGATGATTTACATACTTTGGGACAGTCAAAAGGTTTCTGGCCAAGGTTAGGGAAATGCTGTAGAATGATTTATCAAAATAGACAATATACATTGTAATTTCCTTCTGTACCTTTCTAGCAAACCTTAAAAGTGCCAATGTGCACATATAAAGATTATTGCAAGTTACATGTACATAATTCATTAAATTCATCAAAGTACACATTAGAACATGATCAAATTTTGCATATGTAGTAAGATAGACAAAAGTGGACTATATACAATAAGAAACATTAGAATAAGAAGATAACAATTGTAAAAGCGATAAATCAATATGTCCCAAACCTTCTGCTTCTATATAATAATACAAGGTATACTGTAAAACAGTAGAGATTACTGTTAACTGGCCGGGGTGAGGGAATCACATTAGGACAAATTATCTGGGTATATGGTTTCAAGTGTACCTTCCTTCTGATTCCCAAAATATGGCTTAAGAACTTAGTAGTCGCACAAGCAAACAAAGGTCTTGCATCAGATTTTAAAATACGGACTGAGTGAGTGAGTGACATATTTAGCACTAGGAGTGACTTGTTGCAGTTGCCCAGGCACGACCAAAATTGATTGCTGGGGGAAAAGCCAGGTCTTAACTAGTTTCCTAAAGAGAGGGCTGTTGGACTGTAGCCTTATAGAAGTTGGTAGCTTGTTCCATAATTTGGCAGCTCGATGAGAGAGGCTTTTGCCTCCACATCTGGCTTTTTGAATTTTGGGAACCTGTACAAGCCCTGTGTTGGCTAATCCAAGAATCCGCCGCGGGGAGTACCAGGAGAATAGTTTCTGAATATCCGTGGGTCCTCCACCATATAGCACCTTATGCACAAGACAGAGAGCTTTGAATTCTACTCGCTGTTGGATTGGGAGCCAATGAAGCTGCCTGATGCTAGCGGAAATCGAGTGATATTTGAGAATATCAAGGAATACTTGCGCTGCAGCATTCTGCAAGGACTGTAGTTTGGCGGTCTGGCATTTGTCAATTCCCAAGAATAACGCATTGCCATAGTCAATATTTGAGAGGACAAGGGCTCCTATTACTGTTTTCCTGAAGCTTACTGGAATGAAAGGGAAGATTTTTCACTACATTTTCAGTATAAAGAAACAGGAGGAGGTAAGGTGATTAATCTGTTTTGCAAAACTAAGTTCGTTGTCAAATATTATTCCAAGATTTCTTGCCTTAGTAGATGGAACGGGACAGTTACCTGCTTCAGATGGCCACCCCAGTTGCCTCCACATGGATGGACCCTGTCCAAACTCCATGGCCTCAGTTTTCTCAGTAATAAGGTTGAGAACATTTAAATTCATCCAGGCCATAATGAAATTTAGACAGCTTTGAAAGTTGACGGCTGTGGGGTCACCCTCTGTGCGACAGATACAACTATATGGGTATCGTCCCCGTATGAAATCAGCGTAAGACCATGATCTTTGATTAGTTTTGCCAAGGGGGTGACATAGATATTAAACAAGGTTGGTGACAAAGCTGAGCCCTGTGGTACTCCACATGGGAAACAGAATTTTTCTGATTTGAGATTATCCCAGTAGATTATCTGCTCCCTGGATGCCATGAAAGTTGAGAGTAGGGTTAATGCCGTCTCTTTAATACCTATTGCCTTTTGCTGCTGCATAAGTACCGTATGGTGGAACGGTATCAAATGCTGCTGATAGGTCGAGCAGGTTAAGGATGGCTCTCCCCCTCCCCCCCCCCCCCCCCCATCCAGCTGTCTACGGATGTCCTCTGTGGCCATTATCAGGGCTGACTCTGTGCAATGGCGAGATCTGAAACCAGGTTGTGTGGAATCTAAGAGATTGTTGTAGTCTAAGTAGTTGGTGAGTTCCATGTTAATTGATTTTTCTAGGATTTTAGCCGGTATTGGTAGACACTATATTGGGCGATAGTGTTTCACCTCAGTGGGATCCAAGGCTGGTTTCTTCAGGATAGGCCTAATACATTCCTTTTGCCATGACTGCAGGAAAATCCCAGAACTAATAGCCTTGTTTAATGCAAGATGGCAGGAGGACATGGGTCAGTAGGAGAGCCTGACTTGGTCAATAGTAGCAGATCATTAACTTTCTCTGTTGTCAGAGTAGAGAACCTAGACAAGTTACTGTGGGTTAGTTTATCCTCCATGGTATTTTCTTTGTGTTCAATGGAATTGGGTAACGTTTTAAGGAGTTCATTGTAGACTACCTATACTTTGGTTTGAAAAAAGGTGGCAATCTTGTTGCTAAACGTTTGATCAGGTGTAAATTGGTTATCCTCTTGCCGTTCGGATAGAACCGTAACTGTTTTGAAAAGCGCCTTGAAGGAGTTTTGGGCCGTGTCTATTTTTGTTCTGAAAAATACGGTTTGAGCTTTTTGGAAAGATTCCTTATATTTCCCCAGGACTAGATTATATGCCACTTTAAATTTCTTACTATAATCTATCCTCCATAACCGTTCAAATCGCCTACATTTGGATTTGATAAGTCTGAGATCTGCATTATACCAGGGTGCAAACGCATGGCTTCTTCAAGATTTCTTAGTTATTTCCAGAGCTAACTGGTCTACTGATGACCTAATCCAGTCTTCAAATTTGCTAGCTGCCCTGTCGATGTCATAGATATCCTTGGGGGGGATCGTCGCAAGGACTACTTCTAATTCACTTTTTTGAATTCTGTTCCAGGGCCGAGATTTGACAGGAGACAGACTGTTCAGATGGGAGCTGTTTTTCATAGAGATTAGTATGTTAAAATATACTGCTTTATGATCAGTCCATGGCAGGGGCAGAGTGTCAACAAACACAGTGTTAGGATTATTAGTAACAATGCAATCTTAGGTATGGCCCGCTTTATGCATGTAATCAGAAACAATATGGGTCAAACTGTAGCATGGAAGATTGTCCAACAACGTGGCAGTATCTGCATTGTTATTTGTTTCTAGGTGGAAATTAAAATCCCCTAGAATTGTAAAAGTAGGAGATTCTAGACAAGATTCTAAGAGAGTCTGGAGCGAGTGGGTAAATGTGGACCTTTTCCCCCGGCGGCCGATAAAGAAGTGACCCCGGGAAGAACAGAGAATCGTTACTTTCAATATTAAAAGTCATGGCCTCCGCTTCCAATTGTCGAGTGGGCTCGACCCTAACATTAAATTGCGATCTATATATTATAGCAATCCACCTCCTTTTTTTCCCTTCAATCTTTGACTCCTTCTTTTTGGCGTTACTGTAGAGGGTCCAGATTGACTGATTACTTCGTTTACTTGATCAGGTTTTTCACTGATTGTCTTAAGACGGTATCTCAGTCTTTTGATAATTCTTGGCCAATTATCACCTTAGCGACTTTTCTTAAATTTCACTGCACTGCCAGGTTCTTCAAGACTCCTTTTATTTTCCTTTAACTTGGGCACAACTTGATCAATTTCGTCTCCAGATTTCCTCTCTATCTGACCTTGTCCAGGGCTTATTGTTCTGGCCTGTTTTGCCTGGATGGGTTCATCTACCTCAATCTGACCCTGTTCAGGATTGGTGATGTCTGGTTTTTCTTCTGTATCCTGAACTTGCGTTTCTTTGCCTAACTGGTCCTGTTCAGGTCTTTTTACCTCTTTACCTTCTTCTGCCTGAACGTTGTCTCTAAAACCTATTTGTCCCTCCTCAGACTCAGGAATGGGGCTTTGGTTTTCTTCTGTCTGAGTATATTGTTCTTTCCTTAACTGTTCCTGCTCAGGCTCCCTAACAGTCGTTTCCCTACTTTCCTGAGCGAGTTCTTCTACACCTGTCTGTCCCTCACTCTTTTCCTGTCTGTCTAACTGTGTTTGACTCCTAGTTCTTATAAATACTTCAGGTATATCCACCACTGAGATCCAGTTGTCCTGATAAGTGCTCGGTTGTTCTTGGGCAGCTACCTCAGGATCTTCTATAGGAAGATCTTCAGCTGCATGCACAACCTTCAGCAACATCAATTTCTCATTTCAACTGAGAATCTTCTTCTTCAGGAGCTGGTACCCTTTTAGTATGACTTGCATGAATCCAATTAGGCAATCGTGCACACTTTACAGCTGTTGAAGTAGTCAGTATAACTTGATGCGGATTGTCCCACCTTGGTGCTAGGCACGATTCTCAAGTGTGATTCTTCACAACTACCCAATCACCGGAATTCAGATCATGCAATTGGCTCAGCTGTCTGTTGAAAGTGTCTTCCCCAACCTGATGAGAGATAGAATGCACTCTGTCAGCCAACTCTTTGCAATACTCCAAAACCAAGTCATCAGTTATATTCAACAGCTTGTGTCCTGGTGCACATGCCTGTCTAATGGCTCTTCCCATGAGTATTTCTTGGGGTCTCAATCCAGTATTTTTGTCTGGAATACTTCTGAGTCCCATCAGAACCAGAGGTAAAGCATCAGGCCATTCCAGTGGGGTGGATGCACACACCTTTCCGAGTCTTGACCTGATTGTGCCATTTAATTGTTATAGTACCCCAGAAGCCTCTGGACGGTAAGCGCAGTGCAATTGTTGTTCGACTTTGATTGCTTCACAAATTAGTCAAATTATTTCATTATTGAAATGAGACCCTCTATCTGATTCAATCGTTTCTGGAAAACCAAATCTAGGGATGAGTTCTCTTAATAAAAGTTTGGCCACTGTCAAGCTGTCATTTCTTCGGGTCGGGTATACTTTGAAAATAAACAAACTATGACAAGTACATATTTCAACCCTCGACAAGCAGGTAGTAGAATTAAATCTAATTGAAGTCTTACGAAAGGACCCTCTGCCCTTCCAATCTTTCCCATACTAACCACAGTCTTCCTGCCAGGATTCATTTGCTGACATATTAACATCTTTGGCAAAGACTCTCTGCTACATTCCTGAACTTTGCGTTAAACCAATCTTGTCTGAAAAGTCGAATCATTGCATCTCTGCCCACATGTGTGTCTCCATGGTACATTCTAGCCATTGGTGCAAGCATACTGTCTCGTATAACTGGTCTGCCATCATAACAAACGCACACACCATCTTCTGCCCTTCTCTGACATCCTATTTTCACTCTCTTTTCCTTTTCTCTCATGTCTACAGCATCCTGCAGATATTTCACCTCCTCCCAGGTTCCCACTCCTGCAAATAGCATAAGTTGGCAGCTGATTCCACATGTTTCGATTTGCTTGTTTAGGGCAATTTTATGCCTCGCACAGTGTTGGGCAACCTGGTCAGCAGATCGGTTACCGGCTGTCACATAGTTATCTCCTGATTGGTGAGCAGCACACTTAACCCCGGCAACCTCTTTTGGTAAATTAATTGCCTCAATTAATTCTTTCATGAAAATTCAATTTTTAATAGGAGTTCTTGAGGAAGTCAGGAAATCCCTTTGCATCCATAGTTGGCCAAAATCATGCACAACCCCATAACCATATTGACTGTCAGTGAATATGATTACTCTCCAATGTTACCCAATTTTGCATGCTTTAAATAAAGCAATTAGTTCAGCTACTTGTGCAGATCTGAATTCTGTTAAATAGGATGCTTCGACTATTCCAGCCAATGTACACACAGCGTAGGCAGCACTTAATCCTCCCTCCTCGTGTCGCATGCATGAGCCGTCTACAAATAGCTCATGATCCGCATTTTTCAAGGGTTCCTCTTGTATGTCAGGACGTGGTTTGGTGATAAGTTCAGTTACGTCAAGACATTGATGTTCAACCTCATCTTTCACTTCTTCTTGGTAAGGATCAGATAATAGAGTGGCTGGATTAAGAACAGTACACCTCACTATAGTCACGTTTTCACCCCCAGTATTATTCTTTCATATTTTGTCAGCCTACTGCGAGTAAGGTACTGCGTTTGGGTTCTGGTTAGCAGAATTACCACTGCATGAGGAACATACACCTTGACAGAGTGTCCCATCACAATTGACTCACTCTGTTCTATGCTTACACAAGTTGCAGCTACAGCTTTCAGGCAACCTGGTAATGCACAGGCCACAGGATCTAGAGTAGCATAAAAATATGCCACTGGCCTTCTTATCAATCCATGTCTCTGTGTCAGAATCTAAAGTGCACAATTACCCCTCTCATAGTTGAATAATGCAAATTCTTTTGAATAGTCCGGCATTCCTAAAGCAGGTGCTTCACACAATCAATCTTGCAGCTTTCTAAAAGATCCCATGCTTTCATCATCCCATTCTATGTGGGATATTTCACTCTCTTTCTGGTCATCTGTATCAGATGTTTTGCTAGTAAAGCAAACCCTACAATCCACTGCTTACAATACCCTACAACTCCAAGGGAACATTCTTATTTCTTTTTGGGTTTGTGGCAATTGCATTTGTCTTATTATTCTGATTCTTTCAGAGGTCACTCTTCTAACTCCTCTTTCTATTTGATGTCCCAATTACTGAACTGAATTTTTACAAAACTGAAGTTTCTCAGGCGACACTTTATGTCCACCCTTTGCCATATTTGATGCCACCAATAAGTCGTCAATATACTGCACTAAGACTAACTCTCTGGGCAATACAAGAGATTCAAGACTTCTTTTGAGAATCTGATTAAAGATTGATGGACTTTCAGTGTACCCTTGAGGCACACGATTCCACACGTAAACATGCTCTTCAAATTTGAACGAAAATAAAAACTTGCTATCTAGATGCAATGGAATAGAAAAGAATGCATGACATAAATCGATTACTGTGAACCATCCTGCTTTCCATGGTATCTGATAAAGAATCACAGCTGGGTTAGCCCTACTGGACAGCACGGAACAACAATCTTAATAATTTTCCTAAGATCTTGAACCACCCTATACTTTCCGTTAGGTTTCTTAATGCCAATTATAGGTGAGTTACAAGGGCTACTCATTATTTCTTTCAGGATGCCTTGTTCGACAATTCGCTGAATCTCTGCTGCAACACCTGCTTTTACTTCTGGACTCATTTTGTATTGTCGGGTATTCGGATAAACTGCACCTTCTTTCACTGTCACTTTTACAGGATCTACATTTGCCATTAATCCTATTTCTTTTCCAGTAAAATCCCATATCTCTGCATTTACAGTCAGTTTGACTTTGGCAGGTAATTCATTTAGTGTCATCATCGAATATAATTCATTTACTTCTGTTCCCTGTTTAGCTAACTTGAACTTGTAAACTCCATCCTCATCTGGGGTTTGTATTGCAACACCATCCGGGGTGCAAAATATAGTGCAATTCATTTTGCACAGTAAGTCCCTTCCAGGCAAATTTACAGGGCTTTAATCACACACCACAAATTTATGCATTTCTTTAAAATTTCCAATTCGCACCTCCATTGGTTCTGTGATCGGGGTTCTAATCCGTTTGTTTGAAACACCTACGACTTGGATGTCTTCACCCGAGAGGGGCAGGTTAGGAATGTCTGCTGTTCTCACAGGAGACCTGGTAGCACCAGTATCCAACAAGAAAGTGTTATCATTTCCTTCTACTTTACCTACTACGTATGGACCTGACTGATCTACCGGTAGGGATGCGCCAAGTACACACTCCCCTTCCTCCCCCCTCAGGCACCGTCATTCCTGCTCATAATCAATTAGGGGGTCCTGCAAAAGAAACTGTGATGTTACAAAAATGTTCTTACCACTTCCTTCTGGAAATCCGCCGTCCACACTGTACTTGGCTTGACTCACAAAATTTGATTTAGGGGCAGGTGGCAATTGACTCTGTAGATCTATACCCTGTTGCTGATGACTCATTAACATCTCATTCTGCGTCTGGGGATTTAAATTTGGATTCGGGCCATTGTTAACTTGTATAACTTTACACTTGTTTTTCCAATGCCCCAACTTCCCGCACCCATGACAGGGAAATCTTTTCTTTGCCTCTTCCTGATTTAAACTTTCCCGTTGTTTTCCCCCATTATTATTTTTTTTGATAAATATTTTTATTTGCATTTTCAACCAACATATGCACAGCTGACAAGTCACTGATAGGTACCCCGTTACCCCGGTATCCCCCCACCCTCCCTCCGCGGGAGCGACCTCTTAAGCCTCAAGTCCATGAGTTCTAACCATTTCTGACAGGTCATAGTTCTTCTATACTCTGCGATCCCCCAATAATCCTCCTCAATGGTCGACCCTGTCCCTCGGTCCTCGACCTCCCGCCACCCCGTTGCGACCTTTAGGGCTCTTAGTGCATCAGTCCGGCCCCAGTCCTCCGTCGAGACCATGATACCGTCTCCATTTGCCCCATACTCTACGGAATTTTCGGGGGCATCCTCTAGCTTTGTATGTAACCCTCTCAGCCGCCATATACATATCCATCCCCCTCCTCCATTCCCCAACCTGTGGGGGGGTTGGAGCACCCCATGCTCATGCAACATCTCGTTTCGCTACCACCAAAGCCAACATTGTAAAGATCAGATGCGGTCGGGTCAGATCTATATCTGTAGGTATTCCAAGCAAAACACGTTTTGGGTCCATGTGGAGTGGCACCTCTAGCACCTCACTCAATTCCCCCAGTATGTGTGTCCAAAAAGTGTGGATAATAGGGCAATCCCAGATAATGTTGTAGAAGGCCCCCTGCGGATGTCGACATCTGAGGCAGCAGGAGTCCGCGGCCCTGCCCATGTGATGCAGTCTGACCCTATCATAATACGCCCTGTGCAGTATCTTATATTGTATAAGTCGGAGTCGGGATTTAATCGCGACTTCTCTGTGATGCATCAAGGCAGTTTCCCAGTCTATTGTGTCCATCTCACCCAGATCCCGCTCCCATGTTGCTCTCAGTTTCCCCAATCTGTCCGGCGTGTTGTTATTCAGGGTCTTGTACGTCAGCGACACAAGTTTACTGGGCACCCGCTCTTGTAACAGCCGGCCCTCCAGCGGGGCATATTCTGGTAGTGCAGAGGTAAGCGTCGCCTCGGCCCCCCATGCATGGCGTAGTTGCGCGTATTTAAGGAACTGGATAGGACGTAGACCATATTCCGTTGCCAGGGATCTATAAGATTTCAATTTCCCTCCTGTTACCAGATTCACCCCTGAAACCTGTGAGTATATGGAGCTCCTTGAGCCACGAACAGTTCCATATCGGTGTCTGTTTGGTTGGTTTCCGTGACCATCCCATCATCTTCGTCGCCCTGTCTCAGACCTCTATGGTTATCTGCGTGGCTGGGAGTAATCGCCTCTTCCCAGCCCCCCCATACAAGTAGTGGAGACTAGTGCGGCGTGCAATGGTATCTCTTTCTAGTCTGTACGTCGGGTGATCCGCAGGTGCGTGAAGCCACTCATTTATCGGCGCCAGGTGTTCAGCCCAGTAATAAGCTTCCACATCTCTCAGGGATATCCCCCCATTGTATTGGTTTCTCTGTAGTGTATCTAGGGCTATTCTCGGCTATTTCCCTAACCATAATAGAGAGCGTAGTTCCGCTTGTATAACCTTGAATGTCTGCCTGGGGAGGGGGAAATATTCATTCTGTAGGGCGTACAGGAAACGGGGCAACGTGATCATCTTAAACATTGCAGCCCGCCCTAAGATCGTGAGAGGGAGTGCCTTCCATCTCAGAGCATCCTCTGTAAAATTCCTAATCACCCGTTTGATGTTTATTTGATAGGAGACATGTCGGTCCGTAGTCAGATAAATCCCCAAGTATGTAAACCCCGTCTGGGTAACTTGGAGGGTGGCAGGCAGAGGGGGCCATCCCTGCTCTTCGCGCGGGCTATACAAGACCGATTTATGCCAGTTTTCGTATATCCCGAGAAGGAGCCATTCCTACCCAGTACTCGGAACAATGCAGGGACCGTGACGGGCGGGTGTGCCACATACAGAAGAATATCATCCACATAAAGCGAAATGTTCTCCTCCTGTCCGTCGGCTTGTGATATTTGAAATCCCCGTATCTCAACCCTCTGCCGGACCTCACAAGCCACCACTTCAATGATGAGCGCGAACAGGAGCGGGGACAGGGGGCAGCCATGCCTGGTCCCCCTCCTGATTGGGAAATCTTCCGAAAGGATCCCGTTCACCTTCACTTGGGCTCTGGGGTCCGTATATAATAGTCCCACCCATTTCCTAAAGTTTGGGCCGATGCCAAATTTGACCATTGCCTCCTCCAAGAAGGGCCAATGCACAGCGTCAAACGCTTTCTCAGCGTCTAGGGCGAGGAACATATGTGGTTCCTCCCGTCCCTTCACCTCCATGAGCCAGTTATGTGTGCGCCGCAGGTTTTGCCTAGTCGCTCTGTCCGGGAGGAATCCCGTCTGGTCCTGGTGGACCAGGCTGGAGATCACGCGACGCAGACGAAGGGCCAATATCGTCGCCAAGAGCTTAACCTCCATGTTCAGAAAGGAGATTGGTCTATAGGACGCGCAGTCTTCAGGAGGCTTGCCTTGTTTATATATAGGTATGATCGTTGGCATCCGAAGGTCTGGTGGGAGGAGACCCTCCTGGGCCGCATCATTAAAGAGTGCCAGGAGGTGGGGCGTCAGTAGGTCTGCGCCTTTTATAAGGAATTCTGCTGGGAGCCCGTTCGGACCCGGCGACTTCCCCGGTCTGAGTCTGGCTATTGCCTCCCTAATTTCCATGACCGCTACTGCAGTTTCAAGGGTCTCCCTATCCTCATCCGCAAGGACTGGAGTTTGGACCGTGGCCAGGTAGGCCCTGATTTCTGTTAGTCCACCTAATTCCCTAGCCTTGTAAAAGTCCCGGAAGTAGGAACTAAACGTCCGGGTGATCTGGGCATCCCCTCTCTGTAAATGTCCCTGCCCATCCATTACCCCTTCAATCCATCTGGCATCCCGTTCCTTACGGCTTAGCCAGGCCAGTAGCTTCCCGGAATTGTCCCCAACGTCATATATCCTATGCAGGGTCGCAAGCGCCTGTGCCCTGGCTTCATCTGTCACTAGGTCTTTATATTGCTGTTGGGTATCCGCCAGACGTCGAAGCACCTGAGGGTCCCGTCCCGATATGTACTGCCGGTCTAAGTCAAGTATTTGGGTTTCGAGAGTACTGAGCTCCTCCTGGGCTTTCCGTTTCACCCAGGATATTCGATTTTGCGCTCTATCCCGGAGTACCGTCTTATAGGCCTCCCAAATGGTCCCTCTGGACTGTACCAAACCCACGTTTTCTGCAAAGTACACTTTTGTGTCAGCCCTGATGCCGTGCAATACCTCCCTATTCTGTAGATCCCATGGCGTCAGTCTCCAACCCCCACCAGTGGCTCGAGGCCTCCCACCCATCCGCGCCAGGAGGGGGGAATGGTCCGAAAGACCCCTCGCCAAATATTCTGCTTCGTCGTGAGCCCCAAGTGCATAGCGGGGGAGAAAAACATAGTCTAGTCTAGAAAGCACCTTGTGTGCCCCAGAGTAGTATGAGTAGCTTCTAGTGGTCGGGTGCAGCCATCGCCACACATCCGTTAGGCCAAGTGTGGCCATAACCCTGGCCATGGGCGTGATCAGGGAGCCGTCTTCGCGGGTCCCGGAGCGGTCCAAGGGAGTGGACATAACATCATTAAAGTCCCCGCCTATGATGTGTAATGTGTCCGGTGTATACATCAGGATTCCAGCCAGCCCGGAGAGAGTCTTGGCTTGGAGTTTCGGTGGTGCATAGACCGAGGCTATCGTGACCGTCTGCTGTCCCCCATGTTCCTGACACTCCTACGTAAGTCCCCTGGGGATCTGTCCAGGTCCGGGTCACCGCAAAAGGTGGGGATTTTTTAATCAAGATAGTCACCCCTCGGGAGCCCATCGTGTAACCTGCATGCGCCAATACCTTATGAGCTCCCCTTGCCAAAAATCTGCACTGTGTCCCTTTAAGGTGGGTCTCCTGGAGGAGAACCACATCAGGATGTAACCGTTTAATATATGCCGTCACCAGTCCTCTCTTGATTTTGTCCCCAAGACCATTTACATTCCACGTGAGAACCCTGTAGGGGCAGGTCATTAGTCCATCCTCGGGGTTCTATGCATCGTCACGGAGGCCATGTAGTGGTGCGTGCCCAAGTCATCCCTGTCGGGGGGTGGATGGTATATGTACCTACCCGTGTGATCCTACTGTCAGTGTGCCGAACAACTATAAAACAAACCCCAACCCAGAACATTTCCACCCAAAAAACTAGCACATCACCCTCCCCCCTCTACCCCCACCCCACCACCCCCTCCCGCATGACTCCTCCCCGGCAATATGTCAGGGAGTGGACCTTAGGGCAGGCGGAGGTCTGTCGCCTTCCCGTACCCAACTTACGCCACAGACCCAAACTCCTGCGGCTATCCCAAAACCATCAAAAACAAAATCCGAAGAATAGTTAAAGCAATGACAAATGTAGAGAGAAGAAAGGAGAATAGGGAAAGAAATCAAAGTCCACAGAAAAGATGAGGAATATGAGGAAAGAACGGGGGTTGTGCGTGTCCAGTTTGGCTGCTCCAACATAATTAGTCCCAACCACGGTCATCCCTGCAGTCCCCAAATCAAGAGTTGGAGTCTGGGGGTTCATTCTGCGATGCCCCCGCCTCAGTCAATGTTGCCTGCTCCAACGCCAATATTTCACCTGCCAATGGGTGCATCGAGGGATCCACCACCTCGTCCCTCTCGGGGGATGAGTGACCACTTTCAGTTCCGACGTCTCTCTCAGTATCATTGCCCATCTGAAGCTGCCCATCGGGACGGGGAGCGTGGACGCTCGCCGTACGTCGGGAATCGAGAGATCCATCTGTGCGCCTTCTTTGTCTGCCCTCACCCTTCGAGGGATATGGGGTGGCTTCCAGGGTGCGGCCCTTTTGCCGGTATCGAGGCCGAAGCATGAGCTGCGTGTCTAGGGGTCGGCCGCCCGCCGCACCGGGGGGCGCCTCACCACCGTTCCGTGTTTCTGGACACCTCAGGGTGGGACGTTCCTCCAGCCACTGCCAAACCTCCTCCGGTGTCTGAAAGAAATGGGATTTGCCCGAAAATAGGACCTTCAGTTTTGCAGGGAACAGCAGCATGTATTGTATCTTGCGTTCTCTCAGTTTAGCTTTAACGGAGTCGAAAGTACGCCTCTGCCGTTGCACCTCTCTGCTGTAGTCCGGGAAGATCATGATGCGGGTATTCTCGTGCCGTATTTCCCCTAGCTTCCGGGCCTCTCGAAGTATCATGTCCCTATCCAGGAAGTTTAGAAAGCGTGCTATCACGGGCCTAGGTTGCGCCCCCACCGGCGGTCGGGCCAGCAGTGCCCGGTGGGCTCTTTCTATGAAGAAACAGGAGGAGAACTTGTCCACCGGGAAATTGTTCCGCAGCCAATCATAGAGAAAGTTCGGCATATTCGTCCCTTCAATTCCTTCTCTAAAGCCCACGAAACGCAGATTGTTCCGTCGGGCCCTGTTTTCCGCATCATCCACTCTCCACAGCAGGTCTTTATGAGAGAACCGGACTTCCTGTAATTCCTTGCGTAAATTGAGTACCAAGTCTTCCGTCTCGCTCAGCCGCGTCTCCGTCTCCGTGACCCGTCCAGCCAGACTCCTGAGGTCCTGGCGCAAGAGCGCCACCTCTGAGCCCACCACGCCGATCTGACCCTCTAGAGCCACCCTGGATGCCTGAATTGTCTGTAGAAGGGTTTCCGTATCCGATCGGCACTTGGGCGTTCCTCTTGGTGAGGGGCGATAACCTTCGCATACTGGTCGATTTTGCCCTGACGCGGCGGCTTCGGTTCCTTGTCTTTACCTATGGTGTGCTCGGGCAAACGCAGATGGTAGGCAGCCCCCTCCCCCGTGTATGCTTCAGGCCAGATCGCCTGCTGCCTGTAGGGCCTGTGGCGCTCGCCTGCTGCAGCCACCCGTGAGCGCCTCCTCCGGGAGGCAATGTCCCAGTATTGCGGTGGGACCAGCCAGGGTCAAGCACACAGGCCAGGACGCGGATCCGGAAGGAGGGGGGGGACTGTTAGTCCGACTCATCAGTCAGCCCGTAGGCCCCAACTTACCAGTCCACGGGCCTGATCCTCCGGCATCTCCCCATACCTCTCCCAGTCCGAGCGGGCCTGCCCCAGTCTCTCCGATCCCCTCCAGGCGTTCCATACAGAAATGACCCTCTCTGTTGTGAGGGTCCTTGTCCCCCTCTCCCTCGGCGGAGAGGTCGTCCTCAATACCCACGGGTTAGTCCACTTGCTATTGGCTCTTGCTCTGTTTCGGAGTCACCTCTAGTTTGGGGCTAATGGCTTGGGGAGGACGGTGCTCCATCCGTCGTGTCCATCCCCCGTGTCGTGTCTATCTCTGGGGGTGAGGGGGGGGCACGCTCTCTCAAACGCATCCAGAATCCAGGCATTCGCCCCCACCTTCCCGCACCTCACCTCCCTCCCGGAGCCCTCCTACAGCTCCTGTAACAAGCTCTGGGGTAGTTCAAGCACCTTGGAGGGGGGGGAGCAGGGGGGCCAACCTCTGCTGAACTCCACCGGTCAATTGGTCTGTGCGGGTCCAACCCCCTCGGATGACTCGCTGCCTCAAATCTGCGCTCCCAGCCAGGGGCCACTCGCTCTCCCGCAGCTTCTGCACTGCCCCTTCACTCCGGGCTGCGCCGCTCTGCCCTGAAGCGGACGCGCATTCAATGCCCGTGGACACTTTGAACGGCCGCAGGCGCCCACAGAACCTTGCCCTTCCTCTCGTCTTTGGATCCGGGCGTTGCGTCAGGTCTCGGCCGCGGTGGGGGAGGGGCTCCTCCCACGGGCACACCGCGCTCTGCAAGCTCCGGCCATACCCTCCGGAACAGCGGGCCGTCCCGGTCACCCCAGTCAGCACTCCAGCATAGCGACGGACCACGGGTCTGCCCCCAGACGGCAGCGGCTCTCTTGGGTGACATGCAGGTTCCGGCACAGTTTCTCCGGGCCTCAAGTGCTGCGAGGCGCCATCTTGAAGGTTGTCAGCTCGTCTGGAGCTCTCGGGTTTCCACCTCCCCATGGCTCCAAAATGCGATCTTTCCTCCCCATCTCGGCCACGGACCACAGCTGGGCATAGCCTTTGACAGGGACAGTCTTCTCCGGGTCTGCAGGGCACCGGATTCTATGGCGGATAAAGCTTTCAGTCGGAGCTCGGCAAAATCACGTCCTACTCGGCCATTCTGTTGGCCACGCCCCGTTTCCCCCCATTATTGTGCTCTTCCTTGATTTTCTGTCTGTTTATTTAATTGAAGTTCTTGCTGTTCAGCCAATTTTACTTGAGCCCATATTACTTTTTCTTTTAAAGCTTTTCGTTTATTGTCAATTTCATCCCCACAATATTTAGCATATTTTAAAATTTCAGCAATGGGCTTTGATTACCAACACAGCCTGTGCTGCTTAATCATGTGAGATATATCCAATCTCAGCCCGGTCACAAATCGATGCACAAAATGAGTCATGTCCTTGTTTTCTAAACTTTCGAACCCACTATACTGTTTGAACACCTGTAAAAGACGTTCGTAGTAGGCATGTACAGACTCATTTTTCTCTTGGGTTGTCCTGTCTATTTTTACCCAATTAGTTTCTTTCGGGGGAACTTTAGTCTTCAGAAAAATGATCAACTGGTGATATTTTTTCATTACATCTTCTGACGGGGCTCCTGTCTTTGAATCTCTTGGATATTCTTCACTTCGCCAATCTATGGTAATCTTACACTCTGTCCACAAATCTGCAGGCACTACTATGTCAAACAGACCATCCAGATCTTTTAACAAAACCTTTGAAACTTTCACAAATCTCTCAACTTGTCTGTACCACTCCACTGGTTTGTCTCTAAATTTTGGAAAATCATTTGTAAATGACAAAATGTCCTGTTTAGTCCATGGTACATGTACGTACCCCCCTCCGGGTACCTCCCTCATTGGATACAACCTCTCAGCCTTTTCTGTCTCTCTCATGGCATATTCAGATGTCGTTCGATTCACCTGTGCTTCTTCCTTTTTCTTTGCCCACCTAAGTTTCCATCTTTCAAGATCTCCCCATTTTTGTAACAGAAATAACGATTCCCTGATCTGTAATTTTCTTCCAGACACATTCATGTTTTCCAAATCCTTATCAGAAAATTCTGCTCTATATGGTTTCTGCAACACTTTTGATTTCCCCATGTCAATTCCCATTTCCGATGCTAAATTGGTCAGTTTTTCATGGAATGCCTTTGTATTTCGTGTAATGCTTCTACAAATAAACAGAAATTCTTCCTCACTATATGTGTTTAATCTGTCTAGACCCACATTTCCAGCAACCATTTCTTCCAATTCTTCTCTTAAATTGAAAATATCGAATAATTTTGGCTGTGACTTTGGTTGCTCTATTTCTTGAGACCATCTCTCTATATCTTCTGGGGTTACTATTGTGGCACTTCTAGTTCCTGATGATGTTTCTAATCTAACTTCCTTCGAACAACTGGGCAAATTTATTTTCGGGGTTTCCATCATTGGCTCTCTAATGGGCAAATCCATTAATGATATTACTGATTCACATTCACTTGCTTGGTCATCTACTATCATTTTTTCTTTTCTAGGCTCTATGCTTGGGGTAGGCATTACAGGAACTTTAGAACAGTTGGACTTTACACCATACAATGGGACTACTGGACCTATGGTTACTGGTATGGTCAATGCATCAGGATGTGTATTCATCTGAGTTATTTTCTGGATCAATTAATCTCTATTCTTATTTATTGCTTCCCTTTCTTTTTCTTGAAGTACCCTGTTGGCGGTGTCATGTACTATTTGTGGAACCAAAGGTGTTCTTACCATGGGGGCACTAGGGGTCATCCTATCAAACCCTTTATCATAAGGTGGAGGACTTTTCATCAATACGTCTTCTAAATACCCTTCTTCTGTTTCTCCACTATCTATCATGGTTAAGTGCTTGGTTTTTTCTGTACATTTACTTCCC
This sequence comes from Triturus cristatus, assembly GCF_964204655.1. NCBI lineage: Eukaryota > Metazoa > Chordata > Amphibia > Caudata > Salamandridae > Triturus > Triturus cristatus. The sequence continues at coordinate 1,295,366,299 of NC_140590.1, forward strand.
ATCTGCTCTTCTGATGTTAGCACAGGGTATAACCCTTCTGCCACCAAGGCCTGTCTCCATTGTTTCATCTGACTATCTCTAGTCTCTCTTGGAAATTTCGGATAATATTTGCTTACGGTCCTGTTACTTTGTGGTCTATCACGTTCAAAGGCTTCCATTTCCCATTTTTCTAAAGCCTCATACTGGGTCAATCTTGGTCTGGGTTCTAATTCATTCATTCATGTTCTTAAATTGTACAATATTATTCCATTAAAACGTCCAGACTTGGGAAATGCTAATATTCCATCATCTTTTGTGTATTCTACCCAGTTTTCTAACCATACACAGGTATGATAGCCTCTCTCCACCATCATGTATGATGCAGGCGTATTTGAAGGAGGAATGAGAATCCCCTCTCTACTCTTAATGGGTTTGTCCTTTTTAAAATAATTCTTAACCTTGTGCATAAATCACATTTTTCTCTTTTCTCCATACATTGTGTGCTTATGCTTGTTAAGGTACTGTTCGTAAGCAAACCCTATAAATCTTCTATCTGGACGAGTCCCTATTAATGTTGGATCGTACATGCAATCTCCACTATCTATTATTATTCTAGGGATTACTATTTTGTCAACAAATCAGACGCTTGCTTTAATTCTAATGATTCTCCAATACCAATGCGTTCTCTAGTCTGAAGATCAATCAACTTCTACTCTGTGCGCTCGCTCAACCAATGCTTGCGCGCCTTTTCTGTGACGTCAGTATCACTCCTTACTACTGACCCCTCCTTTACAATTTCGCGTTACCCACACGCCCGCTGTTTCAACTAATCCCAGCGCGGCTCTCAGTGACGTCAGTGCAGCACCCGCAACTGACCCCTCCTTTCCAAGGTAATGCGAAAACTTATTTTCTCACAAATTTCACTCAAATTTAATTAATTAACAACGTATATACGCCATTGTGTCTGACCCACTAATTCAAAGAATAGTAAGATTTATTTTACTGCGAGTAAAACCCTTCCGCTTACTCTTCACACACTACGAGTAAAACCTTTCCGCTTACTCTTCACACAAGCATCAGAGAACCTGCTACTCCTTCAGTATTACCCTTACTAGGTGTTATAGTACCAAAATTTCACCAGCAAACTCTTTGCTATCAATTACTCTCACTAGCATACAAAAAGTTATTCCCTAACGTAGTGCTTCTAGTCCTGCGTACCTTTCAGCATTTTCTCGATCCAGACCAATAACCTCACTGCAGCGTGGCTTCCATTTACCACCCGCTATTCAATATTCCCGGGAATTTCCAGACAACATAAAACAATGTGTGACGGGTTTTGATTAAAACATAAATCAATAATTCAAAATTTCAAACACAATCCTCACCTAACTAACTATACTAACCATACCTCTGCTACCAAGAAAAACTGATGCAGCGGAGTTTACCAGCTCTATACATACATACTCACAACACTCATTTGGGGCCATATACATTCACACACTCAATGAGCTAGCAAATATCCGCTGGTCATCAATTTTATTTTACCCTAGGAAACCTTTACACCAGTAACCTTATGTCGCCTAGGCGCTGTCCTCCCCTGCAAAAACCAAGAACGCCAATAGACTGCTGTACAGGGTTGATGCTTTATTCCAGGTCAATACAAGCGTTTTTCTAGTTCTCTTTGGAATAAAGATGGTCTTCCTGCTTGTAATACTCTGGGATAGGGATAGGCCTGGTTCCTTGCTGTCGTCGTTCTCCTCGGCGGGGTCCGGGACAGGGAACGCCTCCGGTGGTGTCCGTAAAGGAAGGCAAAAGCAGGGATTAGTGTACTATCCTCCAAGTCCGAGAATTGAGGGGGAAAGGGGGGTGAGGGGTCACCGGGGTTCCAGCACCAAAAGTACACTCGTGTTGACAACCAAAATTAGAGTGAGTGAGGGATTCTCTGGAGACAATTAAACGTCCTCAGCCCGGGTGCCCTCCCGACAGCGAACTACCTCCCCTAGCGCCCTCCCGGTGGTTTAAGAAGCCCAGGATACGACCCCGTACCTTTCCCAGCCACACTCCTCCGGGGGTGTGGCGGGGCGAGAAGTGGTGCCGTTGGCCTCCTGGCTCGACGCCTCTCTCCGCTCCACTCTGCTCCTCCGAATCTCGTTCTCCTCTCTTCTCCTCGGTCTCCGTCCTCCTCGCTTCGCTCTCCTCGTCTCCGATCTCTCCTCCTCAGGCTTTCGCGCCGTCAGATCTCCGAACTTCCGCTTTACGGAACTCGCGGCATTCTGATTCGTCCGTTCCCGATGTCGTCATCCGAGCCACACCTCCTTCTGTAGCGATCCAGTCCACGTTAAAGGGGCCATCAGCACCCTGCAGGGGAGGTGTAAAGGTCCCGTCAGTTGTGTCCTTTTCGTGGTTCTCCTCTGGTCCCTCGACCAGGCGACACATCCCCATCCCCGGATTTTCCCGATCGGGGGAAATAGGGTATCTCGAGAGAAAGTCAGCATTGCCCTGCTCCAACCCCTTACGATGTTTCACCTCAAATCGATAGGGTTGCAAGGCCAGAAACCAGCGGAGGATACGGTCATTGTGGCCTTTATTTTGCTGGAGCCAGGTGAGAGGGGCATGGTCTGTAAAGAGGGTAAAGAGCCGGCCTTCCAAATAATAGCGAAGTTTTTCCACCCCCCACCTCACAGCCAGACACTCCTTCTCTATGGTGGAATAAACCTGCTCTCGGGGAAATAGCTTCCTGCTGATGTACAATATGGGGCGCTCAAGACCGCTGTCATCCTCTTGGGATAGTACTGCCCCGATCCCAACCCCTGAGGCGTCTATTTGGAGGATGAAAGGTTTTTGGAAGTCAGGGGCGATTAACACAGGAGAGGAGGTAAGAGCGTCTTTGAGGCCCTGAAAAGCCAAGGCTTCTTGCTCACTGGGAGGCCGCAAGCGGGGCGAAGTCTGGAATTTTCGTAGGAGATCAGTCAGGGGACTGGCTATTCTAGCAAAGTGTGGGACAAACCGTCTGTAGTAGCCCACTAATCCCAAAAAGGCCCTGAGATCCCTCTTTGTCTTGGGATAGGTCAAAGCCTGCACAGCTGCCACCTTCTCTTTCTGAGGCATAAGATTCCCGTTACAGAGCAGAAACCCTAAATATTTAACCTGCTGATAAGCCACCCGGGATTTTTTTGCGTTTATGTGGAACCCAGCTTGACAAATGCTGTCTAATATACTGTTCAAGTGTTGAAGATGGTCAGGCCATGTTTTACTGAAGACGACAATGTCGTCTAAGTATGCCGAAGCATAAGGAAGGTGGGGTCGGAGAAGGGTATCCATGGTGCGTTGAAAGGTGGCCGGGGCTCCATGCAACCCAAACGGGAGGACCGTGAACTGATAATGCCCCCAGGGAGTGGAGAAGGCAGTTTTCTCCTGGTCACCCGGAGCAAGGGGGATCTGCCAATACCCCTTGGTGAGGTCGATAGTGGTGATGTACTTGGCCTCACCAAGGCGTTCCACCAACTCGTCCACCCGGGGAAGAGGGTATGCGTCCTGTTTTGAAACCCTGTTGACCGCTCGGAAGTCAATACAAAAACGGATACTCCCGTCCGGTTTAGGTACTAAAACCACCGGAGAACACCAGTTACTTTGGGAAGGGACAATGACTCCGGTTTTTAGCATTTGTTGGATTTCCTCTTGGAAAGCCGTTCGCCGGGCCTCAGGTATCCTATACGGTTTTTGTTTGACGACCACCCCCGCGGGAGTCGGTATGGTGTGTACAGACAGGTGTGTTCTTCCGGGCTGGTCCGAGAATACCCCAGAATATTGATGTAGGAGGGTGTTAATAGCGTCTCTCTGAGAGGCTGACAGGTCGGGATTGATAGGCAATTCAGGAATGGTATGTGGCATAGGGGTGGAAAAGGAAACCGTTTGAGAGGGAACCGGAGGGGTTCCCAGCCATTTTTTAAGGATGTTGATGTGGTATAATTGAGTCTTGGTTCGGGACATCCGGAGAACGTAGGAGGTTCTACCCACTTTCTTCACTACCTGGAAAGGACCTTGCCACTCTTTTCTCATCTTTTGAGCCGAGCTGGGTAGTAAAACCAAGACCCAATCCCCTATATCAAGCTCCCTCCATTTTTTTCCTTTATCGTAGAAATGCTTCTGTTTGGTTTGGGCGATTGATAGGTGTTCATGTGCTAGAGTCCTTAATTTATGTAATCTGGACTGTAGTTGGCGAGAATAGTCAAGGAGAGCCTCCGCTTCCTTTGTGCCCTCGCTTTCCCAACTCTCTTTCGTTATTTCGAGTAAGGTTCTTGGTTGTCGTCCAAAAAGGAGCTCGAAAGGAGAAGCCCCTAGGCTGGACTGTGTTTGACTTCGTAACACAAAGAGAGCCAAAGGCAACATTTGATCCCAATTCCTCCCATCCCCAGACAGAAGTTTTTTTAGAGTCAGTTTGAGGCTTCCGTTGTAGCGCTCAACCAACCCGTCTGTCTGGGGGTGGTATACTGATGTTTTGATGTGTTTAATGTTGAGCTGCTGACATACCTGTTTCATCAGTCGGGACACGAATGGGGTGCCCTGATCAGTGACAATTTCTCTAGGGAACCCCATCCTGGAAAATACTTCTATCAGACGCTGCGCTATTGCACTAGTAGTGGCTGCTCTGAGGGGAAAGGCCTCTGGATAGCGGGTGGTGTAATCCACTAAAACAAGGGCGTACTGATGTCCCCGACTCGATTTGGGCAATGGGCCAATGAGATCCATTCCCAACCGGTCAAAAGGTTTGCCTATAATGGGGAGCGGTTGCAAGGGGACCGCCGGAGGCGTATAGGGATTACGCCGTTGACATATGTGGCATTCTTGGCAGTATTTCTGGACCTGGGCGTATACCCCAGGCCAGAAGAAATGTTGCAGAATGGATTGTCCGTTTTTTCAGCCCCTACGTGCCCCGCCAAAAGGTGGGCATGGGCAAAAAAAAGAATTTGATCCCTGAAATCAGAGGGTACCAGAAGTTGAGGAACAGCATCTTCCTTGGCTAAGCGGTAGAGGAGACCCTTCTGTTCCACAAAGGTGGGGTACGATTTGGTCGTTTGGTTTTGCTCGGCCCGGGCTCTAGACCATGCGTTAACTAGACTTGCATCATTTAATTGGGCCGTACGAAAGTGTGTATCCCTAGCCCAGGGTTCGGGGGTCAATACGGATACCGGCCACTGTTTAGGGGAAGAAAGAACTTCTCTCATCATAGAGGAAAAACAAGGATTGTCGGTTCCCAGGATGACGGGTTCGGGAAGCTGTGGGAGCACCCCTACTATTGCAGTCATTTCGGTCCCGGTAGGTGTTTGTAACTGGATCGTGGCTAAAGGGTAATCCCTCACCTCCCCATGAACACACCTTATACCAACCCTTCTACCTGGTAGGACCCAAGAAGGGTGAATGAGTTCCTGTCTGGCCACAGAATGCTTACAGCCTGAGTCTAAGAGGGCCCTAACACCCTTACCCTGTAGTTTGACACTCACGTAAAATACCGGTCCCGTCTCCTGAGCGTAGAGAAGAGAGCGGGGTAGGTAGCTCACGTCCATTGGTTCCTCCTCCTTGTCCCTCTTCTTCCTGCAGTAGCGAGCTAGGTGCCCCCATTCCCCACAATCATAGCACTGGGGACCAGAGAAGGGGGTTTGATCAGGTCGGGCTCCTCTGTTGCGTACTGGCTCAGGGTTCACTTTGTTATTCTTTCGGTCTCCCTTCCCCTGGATGGTAGGCTTGAACGGTCTCTCCGGTTCCTTCGGAGGGCGGACTTGAGCTCGAGCGTAGGATGTGGCCATATCCACAGCCTGTTCTAAGGTCAAGCCGGCATGTTGTTTTAACCACCATTGACTAGGATAGGGGAGGGCCTCCAGGAACTGTTCAAGGTATATTTTCCCCATTACTTCTTCCATACTGGAGTCCTGGGGTTTTAGCCACTGATCCGCCGCTTCCTTTAATTTAAAGAACAACGCCTTAGGTAAGTCGCCAGGTGTTCCTCTCTCTTGCCGGAACCGCAACCGATGAGTCTCGTCATCCACTCCCAATCGGTCTAGTATGTATTGTTTTATGACGGCGTAGGTAGCGGTTCCGTCTTTATTGACAGTCTGATATGCCGCTTGGGCTTCCCCCACCAACAAGGGGGCTAGATAAAAGGGCCATCTTTCTCCTGCCCAGACACTAGCCCTAGCGGCTCTTTCGAAGTTCAAAAAGAAAGCTAAGGGGTCCTCCCCCGGGGCGAACTTCTGAAGAGGGACCACGGTTCCAGGAGGGGCAGCCGCTCTAGTCTGACCCAGAGAGACCATAAGGTGGGCTTGTCCCTCAGCCAATTTGACCAGGTTGTCCGCTTGCGTTTGAATGGCGGATGTAAAAACGGCCCGATCGGCCTCTGCTTGGGAGGAGGCCCGTTCTATGGCCCATTCCATCTTCGCCTGCCCTTCCTTCATTTGGTGGATAAGGGTGTCCATCCTGTATCGGGTGCTTGTTCGATATGGCTCCTATCTGGCTCGCCACTTGTCGCCTAGGCGCTGTCCTCCCCTGCATAAACCAAGAACGCCAATAGACTGCTGTACAGGGTTGATGCTTTATTCCAGGTCAATACAAGCGTTTTTCTAGTTCTCTTTGGAATAAAGATGGTCTTCCTGCTTGTAATACTCTGGGATAGGGAGAGGCCTGGTTCCTTGCTGTCGTCGTTCTCCTCGGCGGGGTCCGGGACAGGGAACGCCTCCGGTGGTGTCCGTAAAGGAAGGCAAAAGCAGGGATTAGTGTACTATCCTCCAAGTCCGAGAATTGAGGGGGAAAGGGGGGTGAGGGGTCACCGGGGTTCCAGCACCAAAAGTACACTCGTGTTGACAACCAAAATTAGAGTGAGTGAGGGATTCTCTGGACACAATTAAACGTCCTCAGCCCGGGTGCCCTCCCGACAGCGAACTCCCTCCCCTAGCGCCCTCCCGGTGGTTTAAGAAGCCCAGGATACGACCCCGTACCTTTCCCAGCCACACTCCTCCGGGGGTGTGGCGGGGCGAAAAGTGGTGCCGTTGGCCTCCTGGCTCGACGCCTCTCTCCGCTCCTCTCTGCTCCTCCGAATCTCGTTCTCCTCTCTTCTCCTCGGTCTCCGTCCTCCTCGCTTCGCTCTCCTCGTCTCCGATCTCTCCTCCTCGGGCTTTCGCGCCGTCAGGTCTCCGAACTTCCGCTTTACGGAACTCGCGGCATTCTGATTCGTCCGTTCCCGATGTCGTCATCCGAGCCACACCTCCTTCTGTAGCGATCCAGTCCACGTTAAAGGGGCCATCAGCACCCTGCAGGGGAGGTGTAAAGGTCCCGTCAGTTGTGTCCTTTTCGTGGTTCTCCTCTGGTCCCTCGACCAGGCGACACCTTACCTTTCCTGTCTCCTGAGTAAATGTACGTTCGAAAGATCTAGTAGTAGGGAGGAAATATATTTATCCTTTATTCAATGAACCACAGACTCAAAAGGAGTTTTTTTTAAAGTTTATCTGAATTAATAATTTTGTGAGTCAAATCAGAATACACGTAAACACATTAAGATTCTCCATCAGGGAAAGTAGTTTAGTTAGTTTATAATTCAAATCACATTAATTGCTCTCATGTGATGACAGTACCTGAGGAGAGAAAGAACAGAGAGGAAATATGAAGCACAACCCCACAGAACTATATTTACCTAGAATGGTGTGAGGACCTAGACATCAGAGTGTCAAGGATTCAGGACAGGTTCAGGTCTGGGAAGGTGACCTCTTCTAGTGTAACGCCAGCGTTGCACCCCTCTCTGGAGCTACTCTCTCCGGTTCGGGCTCGTCCGGACCCCTTCCTAGATGTGCCTCCTCGGTTGTTCCTCAAATTTTCCCTAGTGTTGGATTCTTCAGTCGGATTGCAGCAAAATCGGGCAGCATCTCAGCATAACATCAACATCTCGTGGGTCAAGTGTGTCTAACTATCTAGAACTTACCTCTGTTATACCAATTCAAATGTATGATCCACCCCCAAATGTTTCAATTCCATGTACACCCTCAATTTGATTGGGCCAAGCAGTGGGGTGAAGACATTACACCATACTAAGTGTAATAATTTTCTTTAGTTCTATTGTCTAGCTTCCCGCCCCTTAATTTTAATACCCACAAGCTTTATTCCCACAAGCATTTCATATGCAGATTGATAAATCTGTACTACAATGTTTCATCTTCTTACTCTCGTAGGGTCAAAAGTTGTTCTTCTCGAGTCCTTGCTAGGCTTAGGGTTTGGCAGCCAGTCAATGATCTCATTGGTCTCAGGACAAGCAGATGTCGCGCATGCGTGGTTGCCTCAAGGAGACGTGGTCATCCTCCAAGGCCCAAATATGAGCTATTAATAAAGTCAGAGAAGAACATGTTAGAATACAAAACTAAATAAATTCACTGTATACCACTTACTTCTACTCTAACCCCATTTACTTAATAAATCTTTTGCATTAATGGTTTAGTAAAATTTGCATAGGTTAGTTTCATCGCAGCATGTGCATTAGGGTGAGGGTTTCGGGCAGCCATATTAAAAGCTATTGCGCAGCGCAAAGATTTCCCCCCCAAGCGGCAGAAAACGTCATACCACGTAGACATGATAGACGCATGCGCAGAAGAATTCCCGCATTTTGGCGGCCATTTTTAGGACACTCAGGTTATTCATTAGTAAAGCACATAGAAAAGCTTCCCCTAGATACGATAAGTAAAATGTGGTGCAAAATTAGTACTTACAGACAGGTTGGTTATAATGTTACAGGTTATTTGAGAGGATTGCATACGAACAAGTTCGTTTTTTTGCGAAACCTTGCTCCATCAGCGGGCCTGCTCTTACATATGGGCACCACGGTCGAGCACGAGGCAAGTTGGTGTAAGTAAAACACAAGGATTTATAAAGATTAAAGCAGATTAAAACAGGCAAAGTGCAGTCTAAAACCAATATACACAGTTCTTGAACTGCTACGGATCAGGCTAATGAGGCAGCGTTGCTAAGGCAATGAGCACGTCACATGCTACGCTGTCGCTCCAGCGCATGTTTTAAGGTATGCGAGCAGGAACAACTAGTGCGCCGACCTTGTCCAAAGGGGCCCGCTCTTACATACGGGCACCACGGTCGAGCAAGAAGCAAGTTGGTGTAAGTAAAACACAAGGATTTATAAAGATTAGAACAAGTTAAAACAGGCAAAGTGCAGTCTAAAACCAATAAACACAGTTCTTGAACTGCTACGGATCAGGCTACTGAGGCAGCGTTGCTAAGGCAATGAGCACATCACACGCTGCGCGGTCCTGCCAGCACGTGTTTTAAGGTATGCGAGCAGGAACAACTAGTGCACTGACCTTGACCAAGCGGGCCCGCTCTTACATACGGGCACCTCGGTGCCCATCCATTACAAAAACGATAAACCAATGTGCCTCAGACCTCCTACTATTATATGTTGATGATTTACATACTTTGGGATAGTCCAAAGGTTTCTGGCCAAGGTTAGGGAAACACTGTAGAATGATTTATTGTAATAGACAATATCCTTCGTAACTACCTTCTGTACAATTCTAGCAAACCTTAAAAGTGCCCTCGTGCATATACAAAAATTATTGCAAATTGCATGTACATAATTAATTAAATTCATCAAAGCACACATTAGAACATGATCAAATTTTGCATATGTAGTAAGATAGAAAAAAATGGATTATATCCATTAAGAAACATGAAAACCTGATGATAATACAAGGTGAAATCTGACTGCATGGTTACCCCCACTTTTTACCTGGTGTTTTGCTGGTTTTCGACTTCGTTTGACTGGGATCCTGCTAATCAGGACCCCAGTCTATCTGCTTTCTCCCTAAATTGGTTGTTTATGTACTTTAGGTACACTGCAGAGGTGAACAACCTTTACAACGCAACTATTACAACGCACTACACTTACAACGAAATTTTTACAACGCAACATCCACTACAACGCATTCCATTACATCGCATGACACTACAACGCATGTTTAAAAACTACCTTTACAACGCATTCCATTACATCGCATACTACCTTTACAATGCATACCATTACAACGCAATCCAACACTTACCCTACTGTTGCACCCCCTGGAGTTAGAATAGTAATTTTTACCCCTATACTATCCAATACTTACCTTAAATGCAATTTAATATTATGCGTTGTAATGGTATGCGTTGTAAAGGTAGTATGCGATGTAATGGAATGCGTTGTAAAGGTAGTTTTTAAAAATGCGTTGTAGTGTCATGCTATGTAATGGAATGCGTTGTAGTGGATATTGCGTTGTAAAAAATGCGTTGTAAGTGCATGCGTTGTAAAAGTGTGCGTTGTAACGACATACATCCCACTGCAGATTGGATTCTGGGGTACCCTTATCAGTCCCTAGTATATGGTATACTATGTACCCAGGGCATAGGTACCCCAGAGGCCTCTCAGGGGTTGCAGCATGTATTATGCCACCCCTGGGAGGCCATTCAAAATGACACAGCAGGTCTGCTACAGTAGCTTGTGAAAGGTGGTGCATGCATGCACCCCTTACTTAGATATAGGGTCACTATATCCATCCTTATCACTGCACATATAAACCTATCATTCACTCCTATGGCAGGGCTTATCAATCCTGAAGGCAGGGTGCTGGGTTTTATGTGAGAGGGTGCCCATGCATGAGCAGAGCCCCTCTGCAGCCTTCGGAACCTATATTCCGGGGCTGTTTGTGATGCAGCCAAACCATATATACTTAAGTGCATTATAACTAGGGGTGGGCAGAATTTGCGTAGTCGCGCTACGCAAAGCTCTGCGAAATGGTAACAAATTCCGCGAACATGCGGAATTGCTTGTTCGCGATGCTTTTTTCCTGTTCGCGAATGTTGTTTGCGTGCTCGGGAGAAATACCTCGCGAACATGCATTTTGAGAACGAGAACAAGTGAAAAATTCTGCGAAGCCGTGGAACGCAGTAATTTGGGCAATTCCGTGTTCTCCGCGGAACGCGGAATGGCCCAAATTCCGCAAGCGGAACGGAATTTACCGCCCAGGCCTAATTATAACCTTGCAGGAAAGGCTAACTTTAAAAGGGCTGCATGGAAACATGTTGTGTTTGGTGTCAAACAGCTTGGAATCATACCTCCACACCAGTAACTGGTGTGGGAGGTATGATTCCACCCTACTAGAGGGAGAAATATGACAACACCGGTACACCCGGTACCAGCTTTACAGACCCTGGCATCACAAAATGGATGCTGCCAGCCACACACGAGTCTGCCCTCCTGCTACTGGACGAAACTCCGGCAGGGGACGGCTGGACAATAGGTTTCCTGTCACAGGGATGTGTGACCACCTCCCAGACAAGCTTTAGTGTAATGGGGCTGGGTGGGGCACTCTGAGAGTGCTTTGATGTCTGCAATGGGGGCACATTTGGTGTCCCTGTGTATAGTCCAGCTCAAACCGGTTGCAGGGGCTATCAGCCCCTGTTCTGGCGCGAAACTGGACAAAGGACATGGGTGTAGCCACCCCTCTGTCCTGACCCTCCCATAGGTGGGTCCCCAGAGTTTGTCCCACCCCTTTCTTGGGTAAAGTAGGAACCCCTGGCTACAGGACTTTAGATTTACCTGGACGAAACTCTGCTACAGAAGCCAAGTACTTCAACTATCTACTCTACGTTGGATGACCGAAGAATCTCCCTTGGAGTAAAGGAGTTACTCCCCTGCAGGGCAGGCACCTGAAACGCATCTGACCGGTTTGCATCTACGCAGCTCCTGAGGACTCGAAGATTTTGCAAAACAGGAGGTGGGTTCCCAAGCTTCCCCGATGTCGACTAGTGCACTCAGCAAACCTGAGACCCGCAGCCCTCGTGGGGACCGTGCAACCCGTACCCCTGGACACCGTGCACATTTGCAGTAGCATATGCTCTTTGGCAATCCCTGAGGCTGTGCTTTGAGCTACTTGTAGTCCAAACCCCGGGCAGTGACTCCACCGAAGATTACTGGCCTACACTCCACAAGTGTTCGTGGGCTGGTATTTTTTTATTCCTCTCGAGGTCCCTTTGCGAACCCTGTTCCATCGACCTGTGGGTCCCTGAGAAGGGAACTTTAACTTTCTGTGGGCTTTCCTGGTTGCTCCAGACATGCCCTGATTCTCCATCACTTGGGGAGTCCCCAGGACCTTGCTGGTCCACACCGAAGCATCTTTTCTCTGACCACGTGGGTTGCAGTTGCCAAGGCTTATTGGTCTCCAATCCGGACACAGAGCCCCCAGCACTCAACATCCTTCGTGGGGCAGCTCACCTGTGGACTTTGGTCATCGTCAACATCTCCTGGTCCCCGTGGCTGCAGAGTCAAGCTTCACCTCATCTCACCTGAAACACCCGCCATCGGTGGGCATTCGTCTACCGAGCCCCTGGTCACCCTGAAGTGACCCAGACTCTGTCCCCTCTGCTTTCAGATTCTTCTCAGCTACGATCCAGGCATGGATTACACCGGACACTTTTCCTCTTCACGGCAGCAGCACTTTGCAGCATCACGCCATTGAAAATGATGAAGATTCCCAACATCACTTGACACCTATGCACCCGGCTTCCCTGGGTTAGGTAACATGAGTACTCTGGTGCTCACATGGGTGTGCTGGCCTTAGAAACTTCTATGTTTGAAAGGGTTTGCTCAAAGTCCTCTCCCAAGTGTCCTTAATCTTAAAAATTCCAACTGCGACTTTCCCATAGGATTGTACGGAGCTCGCGCCTGTGTTCTCACACTGCATGCGTCCCCCGTGGGTCCCCTGTATCACTACCTTGGGTGGTTCCTTGGGGTCCCAGCGATTCTACGTGCTTTAGGCACGGTGTCTAGTCAAGTTGTGGTAGTTATACCACTTTCTTAGTATGTGGTTTGGTCTCCCCTAGAGTCCACTGTGTATTGTGCTATTTACTGTTGTTCTAGTGCTTTAATATTGTGTATCTTGTTCTCTAATCTCATAAAGAGGTTAGTAGAGAGTGTTTAGTAATAAATACATATATTTTATATATATATCTTGTGTGGTTCTCCTTTCATTTGGTCATTCAGGAGGTTATAATCTGGTAAACCAAGCTACTTTACATTCCTTTGAGACTTAGCCTGAAGGCTGCTCTCCATAGCTACCACTAGGATAGCTTCCAATAAAGGTTGTCTTTAACCTAAACATCAATAAGGGTTGTTTGGACTCGTGCAAGTTGCCCACTATAACTAGGGGACAACATATACCAGGCCAACTTCTCACACAAGGTATACTATAAAATAGTTGAGATTGCTGTTAACTGGCCGGGGTTAGGGGATCACATTAGGACAAATTATCAGGGTATATGGTTTCGAGCGTACCTTCCTTCTGATTCCCCACATAAGGGTTAAGAGCTTAGCAGTCGCACAAGCAAACAAAGGCCTTGCATCAGATTTTAAAATATGGAGTGCCTCACTATGGTCCTTAGTACCCAGTTGTTTACATGTGTTTTAGAAATGGGGGTCTCTTGTTGGCAGAGGTAGATACCTTTGTCCAAATAGGGACCCTTGCTTCTAGTCAGGGTAAGGGGGATACACACTTCAGATAAGCCCTGCTCACCCCCTTGGTAGCTTGGCACGAGCAGACAGGCTTATCCCAAAGGCAATGTGTAAAGTATTTGTACCAACAGTCATAGTAACCCAGTGAAAGCACCACTATTGGACACCACCTCAGTTTAGAAAAATAAAATATATTTATCTAAACAAAACATGAACAAAACGACAAAAATCCAACATACACAGTTAAACATAGGACTTTCAAAAGGTTTCAAGAACGTGTACCATAGAAAACTATAGATGCGTGACTTTTTGCCAAAGTACTTGTAGATGCGTCAAAGTTTCAAAGCCAAACAGCCGCAGAGTCGGAAAACAAAGCGATGCAACACTCCTGAGACCTTGGGAGGCCATACGACAGTCCTGCTGCACAAAGAGGAAGGTTTGTATCGAATCCGGTCTGTATGGGGAGTGATGAGTCAATTCTTTTTGGTGGTTCCGGTCTGCAGGTGATGAGTCAGACAAACTTGCTGCGCAGGCACGATGCGTGGAAATCCAGGATGCGTTGGCGATCGATGCGGTGTCGTCCAGCGGCGCAGCGGCGGTCCTCGATGCGTCGATTTCTGTAGTTCTTTGAGTTTCTTCTTTCTTCCAGCTCCCAAACAGCAGCAACAACCTCCAGAGCCCCAAAACTGGCACAGGCACCTCTTGGCAGGTCAGAACTCACAGCAGCAGAGTTCAGGGGAGCCGGGGGTGAAGTCTTTGTGTCCCTGAGACTTTAGAACAGGAGGCCAGCTTACTTCAGGCCCTTGGAGATCTCCTTCAAGCAGGGGACACAGGAGGGAGGAGCCTAGCGCGCAACCAAGATGGCCGCGTAGGTGCGAGGCTCCCGAGGACCTCCGCGACCTCCTACATATATCCTGACAATATCCTGTCCTAGATGAGGGGACTGTGTTGGTGAGCCCGAGCTGAGGTGGCACCCGCTTTCCGCTTCCAAATTGGACCTTGGACTTCGGCGGTAGCACCGATTGAGATTTCCGGCCTTCTCCACGCTGGGCCCCGGATTGGAGTTGTGGGGTGATCCGGAGGCAAAGTCAACAACAGCGGCGGGCTGGGTGCGGCGGCTTGCGTACCCCGCACTTTCACTTTCGCTTTTGCACCCTCCTTGCGGTTTCGGCGAGGTTGGGTCGCGGGGCACTGTGGGGTAGCGTGGCCCCGTTGGGGTGCCCTGCCGGCCCGCCGGCTGTGACTTGCCCCGTGGCCCTGTGGTGACCCCCCCCTGGATCCCGTGAACCAGCTTGCCTGCCCTTCACGACGTGCCTGGCACGGCCGTGGGACTGGAACCATGTCCACAAAGCAAGATGGAGATCGGGCAAAGGTGAAATCGACCCGACGTGGCGCAGTCCCCCAGTCTAACAGCATGGACCACTACACCCTCCAGAAGGGATCTCCCGAGGTGCCGCGTAGGTCCCCTGAGGGCCCGACTGATGCTCCTGCTCTGCCCGCGGACCTGACCCTGCGAGACGTGATGGGCGCCATAGCTGAGATGAAGGCCTCGGTGGACCAGCGCTTTGATACACTGGCGCAGAAAATCGACTCGGTTCTTGTGGATGTTGGCCTGGTAAGGGCCGCTTTATCCAAGACTAATGACCGGGTTGATTCGTTGGCCCACACCACATCGGGCCTCACGACGGATGTGGCAGCCCTCCAAAAGGAGGTGCGCCGGCTTGGCCAGGCGAGCGCGCTGCTGGATCGTCGCCTGGAGGATTCTGAGGGTCGGGCCCGGAGGAACAATGTCCGTATTCTCGGGGTGCCTGAGGGACGGGAGGAGGCGGCGGCGGATTTATTCGTGGAGGACTTGATTCTCACCCACCTCCAGCCCCGGGGACTGAGTAAACTCTTCGCGGTGGAGCGGGCCCACAGGGTTCCCGGAGGAAGGCCCAAGACCGGAGCCCCCCCGAGGCCTCTCATCGCCCGGATTTTCAACTTCCGAGACAGAGACGCTATCCTGCAATCCTCCAGACTACAGGGGCCGGTCAGACTCGACAATATGGACATAAACTTTTATCCTGACTTCACTCCAGCGGTCCAAAAGCAGAGACTAAGCTTTCTCGGAGTTAGACGTCGTCTACGGGACCTAAATCTCAAGTACGCTATGCTTTTCCCGGCTAAGCTGCGGGTGGAGCTGGATGGCCGTACGCACTTCTTTGATCGTCCCGAAGCAGCCGGGGATTGGTTAGATACTTTGCCTGGGGATCGGGATCGGGGGTTGGGGGGGGAGCGGTGGGGGGAGAGGGCCCGCCGGATCAGGACTGAGGGACTAATATTATGCCTCGCTCTGGACAAAATTGATGTCATTTTTGACTGTTCGCCTGTTCGAGTAAGTCCCCTCCTGTGGAGGTCGTGTGGGGTCTCTTGGGGGTTCTCCCTCCTCCTCTGGGGGTTTAGTTAGTTTCTCCATCTATGGGGCGACAGGCACACTGCACTTTGGGGGGGCTGTTTGGGCTCATGCAGGGGTGCAGGGAGGGGGGAGTTCTGTTGGGGGGGGAGTTGGGGTGGGGTGTTGTTGTTCATTTTTACCACAAGGCAAACCCTTTTCTGTATTGTTTTTAAGGTGCTCTCCGGGGGACGATTGATGGCTCCTGTGTGTTATGGGGGGTAGGGAGTTGACTTTGTTGTCTTGGAACGTTAATGGACTGGGGGATAGGATCAAGCGAGGTGTGGTCCTGCAGTATTTGAAACGAATCTCACCCGATGTAGTCTTCCTGCAGGAGACACACCTTATTGGAAACTCGTTTTGTGCCATGAATCGGCGTGGCTATCGTTTGGTGGCCCATTCGGGCTTCACGTCGGGCTCACGGGGTGTGGGCATTATGGTGAAGAACTCGCTCCCGTTGGAAATTGATGAGGTGCGCCATGATGATAGGGGGCGTTATGCTGTTTTAGTGGGGAGAATGGAAGGCAAAGTGGTGGTTTTTGTATCGGTATACGTTCCACCGGGGTTGCAGGCGACCACTTTTGCAGACCTGGGGCGCCTCCTCCTGGGCCTTCCGGGGGGACTCCTAGTGGTGGGGGGGGACTTCAATGCGGTGGTTTCCGGGACTCTGGATCGTCACCCCCCTAGGGACCTCCCCCGGGCCCAGGCGTGGCTATCTGGCCTCTTGGACACACTGGGATTGGTGGACTGCTGGCGCCTAAAACATCCCACGCAGCAGCAGTACACTTTCCACTCGGGGGCACATGGTAGCCTTTCACGGCTTGATCATGTCCTTGTCCCGGCGGCCTATGCTGGGAGTGTGGGGGAGGTGCGCCATCTGGCGCGAGGTATTTCAGATCACTCCCCGCTCCTGTTCCATTTTGATGTCCTTCCGAGGGGTGAGGGCAGGGTAGTTCCCATCAATGCCTGGTACCTGCGCGACCCCACCATTCGCGCTGCTGTGATTACATCCCTGCAGCGATACTTTGATGAGAATGTGGGGTCCGTCCCTTCGGCTATCTCCTTGTGGGAAGCCTTCAAGACAGTTCTCAGAGGGGAGGCCCTGTCCCTCATTTCCCATGCCCGGAGGCGCGAGCGGGAGGAGGTTACCCGGGTGGAGGCCGAAATTGCTGACTTGGAGGGTGATTTAGAGGGCGGAGTGACGGATGCTGCACTGCATGTCCTACAACTTAAGCAGGCGGCCTACAGGGCCCTCGTTACGGAGGCGGCCAGGGGCCTCAGTAGGGAGCAGCAGGGGCGACTGTATGATGTGGGTGATAAGGCGGGCAAACTGATAGCGTGGTTGGATAAAAAGGAGAGAGTGAATCGTGTGGTCCCGCTGATTGAGAGGGCGGATGGTGTGAGTGTCACCGAGCCAGAAGAAATTGTCTCCTGTTTCGCGGATTACTTCCGCGAGGTGTATTCTTCAGTCTCTCCTTGCTCGGAGGAAGACTCCCATTCCCTGCTTAGGGATATCGCGCTGCCTTCCCTCTCGGAGGTGGACAGGGTGTCGCTGGATGCCGCTCCTACATCCGACGAAATTGCCCTTGCCATACGTTCGGTTGCCTCTGGCAAGGCCATGGGCCCAAATGGCATCCCTATCGAGTTATATAAGTTGCGACCAGATGTATTGGCGCCCCACCTCCGCACGATGTTCCTGGCGGCCCACTCGCTGGGCTCCCTCCCGCCGGACCAGCGTCTGGCTACTATCGTGGTGATCCACAAGGAGGGGAGGCCTCGGGACCGGGTCACCTCCTATCGGCCTATCTCGCTTTTGAATGCGGAGCCCAAAATTCTCGCCAAGGTGCTGGCCAATCGGCTGGTCGGCGTGGTGGGCGACCTGGTTCACCAAGACCAGTCCGGCTTTATCCCCCATCGCAATACAGCCCTCAATCTGCGGCGCTTGCACGGGGTGCTCGCACGTGTCCCATTCGTGCGGGAGCCGGCCATTTTGGCGTCCTTAGACGCCACAATGGCGTTTGACACGCTTGAGTGGCCATACATTTGGGCGATGCTGGCGAAGTTTGGATTCGGCCCGGGCTTCATCAGCTGGGTTAAATTGTTGTATTCGGGCCCATTAGCGCAGGTGGTGGTGAATGGAAGAGTTTCGGCCCCATTCGAGCTGGGCCGGGGCACGCGACAGGGCTGCCACTTGTCGCCGCTCCTGTTCGCGCTGGCCTTGGAGCCCCTGGCGGAGTGGCTGCGGTGGCACCCCTCCATCCGTGGACTCCGGTGGACCCCCGAATATGAGGACCGTGTGTCCCTATACGCTGACGACAGCCTTTTGTACCTAGCCTCCCCACATAAGTCACTCATAGTCCTGGTTGATGTTTTACGTTCATTCGGCCGTAACTCAGGCCTTGTCATCAACTGGGCTAAATCATGCGTGTATGTGCTCTCTGGGGAGGCTCCTGTCCTTCCGCGGGGTTGTCCGATTCAGATTGCCTCTCAGGGGTTCCGATACCTGGGTGTCTATATTACTCTGGACCCAGAGGCTCGCTACGAGCAGAACCTGCTTCCCCCTCTCCAGCGCTTGAAGGAGGACGTCGTGCGCTGGCGGCGCCTGCCGCTTTCGCCGCTCGGCCGAGCGGCGTTGTTTAAGATGATGTCGTTGCCACGTTTCTTATACGCTCTCCAGAACACTATGGACCCGGTCCCGGCGCGCTACTTCCGTGAGGTGGAGAGTTTACAGCGCCGCCTGTTCTGGGACGGGAGGCCGCGCATTGCCCTGGCGAAGTTGACGCTCCCATGGTATGACGGGGGGATTGCCCTCCCGGACATTAAACGGTATTACTGGGCCTCCCAGCTAGCTGCAATTAACCATGGCCTCTATGGGCCCGCCTTGAACCCGGCGTTTGAGATGGACAAGATGCTACTGCCCGGTGGCGACTACAATCGAGCGCTCTACTCTGGCGCGCCCGACGCTCGTTTGACGGGACCTACGCGTGTCATGGCATGCGGCTAATGCAGCTATGGGGTGGAAGGACCGTTTGACCCGGGCGTCACCGCTGTATGCGTCTGAGAAGTTGGGCTCTCTCTGGACCTCGAAGGGCTTCGCGAAATGGGACATGATAGGCATCAGCAAAGTGGGGGATCTCTGGTCGAGGGGAGGATTTAAAACATTCGAGATGCTGCAGACGGAGTTTCAGTTGCAGGGTAGTGAATACTTTCGATACCTGCAGATCCGTCA
This sequence comes from Triturus cristatus, assembly GCF_964204655.1. Classification (NCBI taxonomy): domain Eukaryota; kingdom Metazoa; phylum Chordata; class Amphibia; order Caudata; family Salamandridae; genus Triturus; species Triturus cristatus. The sequence continues at coordinate 1,295,385,469 of NC_140590.1, forward strand.
TGCACTGGGCTCCGTCTTCCCAGACGTGGCCTCCATCCCGGAGTCTTCCCCCCTGGAGGATAGAGTGCTAGATGGCCACGTCCCAGATAGCACGATCTCCCTTATTTATAAAAAACTGGTTAATGATCGATCGGGCTTGCTGACTGGCCTTCGCGAGGCTTGGGTTGCCGACGGTCTGGAATTGGACGATGAGGACTGGATCTCCGCGGTGGCCTCTCCGAAGGAGGTGGCTATACCGGCTCGCCTTCGCTTCGTCCAGCTCAAAATACTCCACCGGGTCTACATGACGGGGCCAAGGCTTCAGCGCATGGGCTACACTGTGGATGGTTTGTGTAAGCGTGGTTGTGGTGCCGTGGCGACCTTCCTGCATATTTTATGGGAGTGCCCGAAGGTGGAGCGACTCTGGCGCGGTGTGCACGAGGTCCTGCGAGTGGTTACGCGTGTTGCGCTGCTGCCGGAAGCGAGGAGATGCCTGTTGAATGTGTGGGAACCAACTGACTACTCGGCTCCGCAAACGTGGTGGGTGACTCTGGGATATATGATTGCTAAGCGTGACATTGCGCAACTGTGGGGATCCCAGAACCCCCCGACGGTGTCGGCCTGGAAAGAGCACATGGACTGGTGCATGTTTCGAGAAAAGGTGGTGTATGTGGCGAGGGGTAAGCCTGCGACATGGGTGAAAGTGTGGGGCCCCTGGAACGCTTACCGTGGGAGTATTTGCGCGCCACCATTGCTGCCTGCTGCCTCACCAGCCCCGTCCCCTTAGCTGACCCCTTCCCCTAGCCCCGGGCACAGGGTTCCCCCAGTCCTCGCTCTGTTTCCCTTCCCCTCTTTGGACTCCTCTAATAGTTGGGGTTCCCCATGGGGGAGCACGTGCTGCTATTTTCGATCGCAGGGTAGCCTTGTGGGTGTTGTTTGTTGTTTGTATAAAATGAAACCGCACTGTGACGTATTATGGCTGTGGCCCATGATGTTGATGACTCCTGCTTATGCTCCCTTGGAATGCCAAGGGTTTTATGAACGTATGCCATATGTTTCTGCCATTTCTAGCGGCCGGCCGGAAGGTTGTGGGCCCATAATTGTATATTCTTGAGATTTGTAATAAACGGTTTCAAAAAAAAAAAAAAAAAAAAAAAAAAAAGCAGGGGACTCAGCACACAGCAAAGTCCTTCTCCTTTTCTTGGCAGAAACAGCAACTGCAGGCCAACCCCCAGACACACAGCAAGGGCAGTACTAAAGTCTAGGGTTTGAGGTCTGATACTTATACCCCAACATGTCTTTGTTCTCTTTGTGCAAGTGGCTCTGAGCCCAGTTCAAACCAGTCCTGGGGGGCACCCTGCAAGTGCACAACAACACCCATTGTCAGTGTGAGCCTTGGCTCCAGACATACCACAGGGGGCGGAGCCAGCATTGTGGAAGGCTGGCACAGCCCTATTCAGGTACATGTGCTACTCTTCCAACCACTCCAAATGCAGATCAGGCCTATTCAGCCTAGTGCTGACTCATCCAGACTCCTGGAGCCACTGCGCCCCCTCCCCAGCCCCTGTCACTCCAAAGCCAGACAGTTAATCCACAAACAGGCAGAGGCACACAGTATGGTTGAACAAGAAAATAGCCACTTTCTAAAAGGGCTATTTCCAACAATTTGGGAATGAGTCATCTGATCCTAGGTACTGAGTATGCTGGGCAGCCAAAAATGACATGGCCAATAGATTATCTAGTAGCATGCAGCATGGACTGCCCTTACTGGCCATGGCATTACCTGATCAAGAACGTGTAAATGTATTCAAAGGAATTGTACCATATCTAAATTGGATATACAGCTTTCTGTCAGCCAAGACCTGTATCAGATCGAGAAAACTCTCCAACATTCGTTGCAGTTTGAAGTCTAAGAATTGCCCTGTTAGTCTTCCTAGATTGCTGTTCCTGATCTCATTTCTGAATACCCAGTCCCAATACATGGATATTTTTTTTTTTGTGGCAAGGTCTTGGGGATGAATGCAGCCTCCTTGTATCCCAGCGTTTGCTAATAAAATGTTTATATTCCTTATCAAGCCTATCTTCTTGTATGTGTCTAAAATATATACTTTCTCCCAGGCTGAGGCATATGTGTGCAAATCCAGAGTTGAGTGGAGTCTCCGCCAAAATAAAAGAAGACGTAGTTTGGCCTGGTCCTTTGTGGATTTAACCCCCATATCTAGTTTCAGAGGAATTATTGGTGTGCTTGGTGGGAGAAAGACCAGGTTCCTGTTCTCAGTTATAGTGAGATCATCCGTTTTGTCAAACCCCCACAGCTCAGCCCTGTCGTACTTTAGAATTTGGGACCGCGTAGGAGGCAGGGCCCTACCCCTGTCTATCCCAGTATTAGTGAACCGCGAATGGTTAATGCGGTATGTACAAGTGCTTTGTGTAACGTTTTAGCTATGAATGCACTATGTATACGCTACTATACATCACTACGTGGGTTCCATTTTAGAGCGGTGGCCATCTTATGGTTGCCCTCACATAGGCTACATAGCATGAAGCAAATACGGGCCTTTTAGAGCACATGTGCTTTCCCTTGACTTTTCTGTGACCTGGGCAGCTTGGCTCCGCTGCCCCAGGTCAGTCCGGTCTCACGAGTTCCCCGTCCTCTGGCCATCTGTGATTAGCATCAGGGCTTGACACACCATAAAGCCTTTACATTAAACACGAGCCTCCAGCTAATCTCTTTCTCACCTGACTGTTCCTGCTTTATGGCTTGTTTTCCAAACAGGAGATGCTCATGTTTATTGGGGCCTATCGATATCTGATGTGGGATCTGAGCCTTGCTGGGTAAATAATTGCGGGCTGGCTTAACTGGAATGTGGGATGGTCATCATGACTCTGCCTTTTCGTTTGAAATGTATACATCTAAATGACCATGCCATAAAACTAGGAATGTATGCCTGAAGCAGGATATTTTGTATTTAAGGAGAAGCCCGTTTCTGTGATTTTCAGCAGTCTCCTAAGAACATACACGCTGTTGTACTTCTTGGATACCTGTAATTGGTCTGCAGCCAATAAACTGATCTTTGACTTCACCCAGAAGACTCTGTGTTTCTGTAGGTCTGAAACAGGAAGAACCCGAAGTCATAGGGTGTGTTCCCCTGCACCGCTGGGCTTAAAATTCCCAGTATTTCAGTTGGCGCCCAACTCGGCTCGATTTCAGCGGTACCGGTCCAAGCCAGAGGTTCGTGAGGAGCTTCGTGTGGAAATTCTGGAGGAAGGCCGCCACTTCATCGACCCCTGCATGTCGACGTGGTCCGAAAGTCTTTTCTGCGAGGTTCTCCGCGTCCCGACGGCTACGAAGGACTGCTGCCCTGATTAATCGCCCTGTTTTGGACCCTTGACGATTTTGGTAGAGCGAAACAATCGAGAGAGTCTTCTGGTGACGCCATTGATCATCGATATTCAGTTAAGTATAAGTGGAGCGTCTCCCAGTTTGAATTTGGTATCCTTCGGGATTATTTTGATTTGAAGTTTGCAAACCCCAAAGCCAGAGGACTTGTGTATTCACGAGACTATCGTAATCGATAATCCTTTGAAGTTTGGAACTAGACTAGTGAGCAAAGATGCCTGGTGCTAGTGTATTTGGAAGATTGTTTTGTTTGAGTTGTGGAAGGGATTTCCAGTTAGAGGATTCATGTCCGGTTCCTCCAATTGGAACTCCAACTTATGAGCTTTATGTAAAACATGGCGTGGGCCCCATTGCATATAATGAAATATGGATCTGATACACCAGAAAGGACGGTGTTTTAAAATGGCCCCAAAATGGTAGTTTCGATACAGATATCTTAGATAATTTGGAGGTTAAATTGTTTAAAAAGAAAGCCCGGCCGGCGATGTTTTATCTTTCCGCCTATGGCGAAAGGAAGCCAAACAGAAGGAAATTAAGCTAGCAAAAAGGAATAAGAGAGAGAGAGGTATGTCAGTGATGCAAGCAGCTGTGCAATTTAAAGATAATGAGGAGGAACAAATGAATGAGCAATTGCACAGACAGCAAAAACTAGAGATCAATAAATGTTACCCTGTTTTGTCACCCCTTGTGCAAGATGAGACAAAAGAGAAAGAAAAAGATTCCCTAATGTCCCATTTGCTAAGTTCACCACCCCCATATGCGCAAAATGCCACAGCACCTCCACAGCTTGTAAATGCGCAGCCTCCAGTAAATATGCCGCAAGCCTTCCCGCAGCCGCCAGCTCCTCTTCAGCTGGCTCCTATCCCTGCAGTGCAGCCCTCTCAAGGGCCGCCAGTTTTGCTACCTGTTACCCCCGCGCTTCCTGCGACTTTGCCTAGCACGCCAGCGGTTTCCCCTGGCGCTCCTTCTTACACTACCCAGGTACCTGTATCTGAATCTGTTTTTCTCCCCTCCGTCTATCCCCCCGTTTTCGCCTCAACTTCTCCTTCAGCACGACAACGACTAGCTAATGTAGTTACCAGTTTAATGTCGCCTCTCTTTGGGTCATCTAGTGCGACTCCTGGCTTACAGCGTAAGCAATTGCTTAGTCAGCTGCCTGGTCCCGACCAGAAAGAGGTGTTAGACCATCTGGCGCGTAGGTGGATTGGTTTCCCTTCACTCTATGATGTGGAATCAGTTAACGTTTTTCACCAATGGGATGGTATGTCTTTGATAAAATGTGTGAATTCCTGTGTGAGGAATTGGAGGATAATGGTGCAAACCCAAACCCACAGGAATTGTGTCGAGTGCGATTTGATTTTGAAAAAGGTACAATTGTGGGCCCCAATGTAGATAAAGCAGTTGCAACTTTACTGTCCCTCAGAAATGGTGATTGTCAACAATCATTGTTCGAACAGGAATTCCCTGTGGGGAAGAAGGGAAAAGCGCGACAATACCCTATGAGAGAAGTCCCTCCGGTATGGAAAGAAGCCGTTGCGGCTAATGCCGCTCAAGGTATTGCTGCTGCTCCAGCACATTTTCAGCGTGTTTGGGTGCATGTCCCATGGAAGAGATCTGAGGTGTTAGCACTTAAGCAGACATTGCCTGACCCCCGTAAAAACCCTACCGGTTATTATAAGGAGTTATCACAAACTGCAGAATCATGTGTAATGAATTTGGCTGACATAGATATGTTGTTTGGGAATGTTGTTCCACAGCCTTTATGGGGATCCATTCGTAATGTAGATCACGCTGCAGAATTGGGTAACACATGGGCTAATATCATTGCTGCAGATGCTGGCCAAGTTGGTGGCGCGAAACCTGATCCTTTAGTAGCAGAACTCCCTGGTCGAATTATTACCTACATGAAAACTATAATGCCTGCGATGCGCGTAAATTGGGATAAACTATCCGCATGTAAGCAGAAGAAAGATGAGACAGTGTCTGATTTCTTCACCAGGTTTGAAGAAACGTTTATCGACCACAGTGGTCAAGACATGAGCACTGAAGGTGGCCAACGGTTATTTGTTGATAAATTTGTGCAGAATCTACTTCCCGAGTTGTGTAAAAAATTAAAAGACTCAGAAAGTTCTTGGGCTGTTTCCTCTTCAGCACAAATACTGGCTACTGCACAGTATTATGAAAATAGAGACAAAGATGAGAAGGATAGAACAGATAAGAAAACGAAAGAACTAAAAACAAAGGTCCTCTTGCAGCAGGCTTATCCGCCACGTGGAGGACAGAGTAATTATAGGCAAACACAAGGTATCTATCAGCAGCCCCAACAGTTTCAGAATAATCAGCAAATGAACGGGTATTATCAACCACGAATCCCTGTAGGTCCCAACCAATGTTCATATTGCAAAGAGGAAGGGCATTTTAAATATAGTTGCCCTAAATTAATGCAGCGTAACAGTAATGCGTATGGCGCAAGAGGTAGAGGTGGTCAGCAAGCTCCTAGGGGTAGAGGGCGTGGAAATGCTCTCCAGAACGCGCGTCCTCTTCCGCCTCAAAATACCATAAATAGCTTTGATCAGCAAGCCAATGCGTCTGGTAATACAGCTCAGTGCTACAATAATGATTATTATGCAGAAGACGACAATGTAGAAGATAACGATTACTAGGAGAGCCATAGACAGAGAGAGGGAGTTGTTTCAGTGCCAGTGGATCAGAGCAAACCTTATGTTAAAGTAACTACAGCAAATGTAACGGAGCCCTTTCTGCTGGATACTGGTGCTGCAAAGAGTTCAATCATGCATTCAAAACTCCCTGGCGCGCCTTTGTCTGGCGAAATAAATGTCTCAGTAGGTTTTTCTGGCGCCCCAGTTAGGAACCCGATTTCTAGTCCTATGTCACTTTCTGTTGGACCTTGTGAGCTAAAAGCACCCCTCATCCTAACAACAGGTTGTGGTGAAAATTTGCTAGGATTAGATTTGCTAAAAAGATTGCATGCAACGCTATATTGTTCTCCCTCAGGAGTACAACTTACATTAGGCAAGGAAGTGATTTCCCCAATGTATTTGTCTAAAAATGCAATGCCACCTGAATTGTCATCCCTTCCGGATGTCCTTTGGGCTACTGGTCCCAATGATGTGGGTCTTTTGGAAATACCGCCATATGTGGTCACTTTAAAAGCCAATGTCAGATTGCCACGTATTCCCCAGTACAAGATCTCCAATGAAGGTCAGAAAGCATTGTTAGCAATTGTCAGTGATTTGATTAAAAAGGGTGTAATTGAAGAGACAAGAGGCAACGTTTGCAATAGTCCTGTTTTACCTGTCTTAAAACGAACGGACCCTTCACAGCCACCTGTTTACAGATTTGTGATTGATCTTAGAGAGGTTAATAAGATTGTTGTACCACAGTTTCCAGTTGTCCCTGATGTAACTGCCTTGTTAACCATGATTCCAGCCTCCGCTGCATGGTTCTCAGTGATCGATTTAAAGAATGCTTTCTTTAGCATCCCAATTGCAGAGGAGAGCAGAGACATTTTTGGCTTTAGTTTAGGGGGCCGAAGCTTCCGCTTTAAACGCGCTCCCCAGGGCTACTGTGAAAGTCCATCAATATACAGTCAGGCTTTAAAAGCGCAGCTTGATGCACTTGTTTTACCTAGTGGCGCTATCCTAATTCAGTACGTCGACGATTTACTAATCGCCGCGGATACTGAAAAGATTTGCAAAAACGCTACCTTGTCATTGTTGCGTCATTTGTCTGCCTTTCATCACAAAGTGTCTCTCTCAAAGCTGCAATATTGTCGACAAGAAGTGACCTACTTAGGTCATCTCTTATCGAAGGAGGGAAGGAAACTGACCCCAGAACGAATTCAAGCCATTACACAGTTGAGTGTGCCAAGAACACAGAGAGAAGTGCATGCTTTCTTGGGCATTACTTCATACTGTAGGCATTGGATTCCTAATTTTTCCTTGTTGGCAAAACCTTTGTTAGCATTAACATGCAAAGACACACCGAATCCTATTCCATGGTCTGAAGAGTGTCAGAAAAGTTTTTTGGAATTGCGTAATGCATTATGTTCAGCTCCTGTGTTGGGTACCCCTGACTACAGCAAGCCTTTTACATTGTATGTTCATGAGAAAGATGGTTGCGCATTATCAGTGTTAACACAGCCTTTTGGCGACAGACCGCGTCCATGCGTGTATTTTTCGTCAACCTTGGACCCGGTAGCGAGGGCATTGCCAAGTTGTCTGAGAGCCACAGCCGCCGCAGCTATGTCTATTCGACAGTCTGCTGGCCTAGTGATGGATAATACATTGATTGTTATGGTTCCACATGCTGTGGACACATTGTTAAACAGGACCAAGACACAGCACTTAACTAGTGCGCGATTATCTGGTTATGAGCTGACACTGTTAGCAAATCATATACACATAAAGAGATGCAACACGTTGAATCCAGCTACATTATTACCAGTTCCAGCAGACCTAGATGAGATTGAGCAACATGATTGTCTGTTCAGAACAGAAGAAGAGACTAAAGGAAGAGTAGATCTTAAAGATACTCCCCTGACTGAGTGTGATGGTACTTTATGGGTGGATGGTTCGTGTTTCAAGCTTCCAAATGGTGATACGACTGCTGCATATGCTATCACGACTTTGCACACGATTGTGGAAACTGCACGTGTGCCACAAAATTCGGCTCAAGCAGCAGAATTGATTGCCCTTACGAAAGCATGCGTGTTGTCTGAAGGAATGAAAGTGAACATATATACGGATAGCCAGTACGCCTTTGGCGTGGCTCATAGTTTTGGGCGATTGTGGAAAGAACGTGGGTTCCTGACTTCGCATGGAGCTAAGATTCAGAATGGCAAGTTGGTGAATGATCTCCTTGAGTCACTGACCCTACCGTTGCAAGTTGCGATTATGAAATGCAGTGCGCACAAGAAAATCACTGATGACGTTGGTCGTGGTAATGCGTTTGCTGATGAAACCGCGAAAGAAACAGCAAAAGATGTAAAGACTCGAATGTATGTTGCAGGCCCTGCAAGATGGGTTGGTGATGTTGGAATGTGTGAAAACACAATAGAGAGTGTAAAGTCCCTTCAAGCTGAAGCCACAGAGAAAGAGTTGAGCAAGTGGAGAGAAAGTATGGGTAAGTTGGATGAGAATGGTTGTTGGATTGATTTGTCAGAACATAGGCGATGGTTGTTACCTGATGCATATGTGCTTCCAGTGGTTACTATGGCACATGGAATGGCACATATCAGTACGAAAGGAATTTGTAAGTTGTTGGCTCCAGTATGGCAGAATGCTGGGATTCCCAAGTGTCCAGAGAATGTGGTCAAGAATTGTATGGTATGCTTGAAGTACAACCCTGGTAGGGGAACCCCAACTCCAGCTGGTCATTTTGCGCCTCCATCATATCCATTTGAAGTTTTGCAGCTAGATTTTATCCACATGGAAAGATGCAACAACCTGAAATATGTATTGGTGGTTGTCTGTGCTTTTTCAAAATGGATAGAGGCCTATCCCCTAAAGGACAACACTGCTCTATCCACAGCCAAAGCCCTTGTGAAGGAATTCTTCCCTAGGTTTGGAATGCCAAGAATGGTGTGGAGTGATAATGGGAGTGAGTTTGTGGGTCAAGTGATGAAGAATGTGTGTGAGGGAGTAGGGATAAAGCAGAAATTCCACGCTGCAAATCACCCCCAATCAGCTGGATTAGTTGAGCGCTACAATGGCGCTCTAAAACTCAAGCTGGCCAAAATCCAAGCGAGCTCAGGTCTTAAATGGCCTGACGCTCTGCCTCTAGCACTCCTGTCCACCAGAATGACCGTGCATTCACGAGTGGGACTTAGTCCCTACGAGGTCGTTTTTGGCCGCCGGCTAATGTATGGGGTGTGCCAAGACCGACAAAATTCAGTGAAATCGAACATCCAGTACTGCTTGATTACTTGTATGAATTGACGGCTAAATTACGTGTTTTACACCAACAGGTGCATGATACTCTCCCTCAGGCCTCTGAGGCTCCAGGACACCCTATCGACCCAGGCACGTGGGTCTTGGTAAAAAATTTCCAGCGCAAGAGCAACGATGAGCCTCGTTGGATCGGCCCTCATCTCGTACTTCTATCTACAAGATCAGCTGTTCGAGTAAAGGGGAAGAAGAACTGGATCCACGGCGCCCACGTGAAAAGGATCCCTTTGCCTCTGCCGTATGACCAGTGGGACCAGGAGGGTATCGCAGACTCTGAAACAGACACTGTACCTCGTTTTGTGCCGTTCAGTGATGCACGCATAAAAGGCACAACTTCAGCACAGGAAAGTGACGATATTTTGCAAGAAGCTGTGCCACCGTCAATTCGATTGGACACTACAGAGCCTGAACTCTTGTTTCAAGATCAGACAGTACCTGGCCGTTTTCATTATAATCTAAGACCAAGGCCTATGGACAAATAAATATTCTTTTTCTTTTACCTTTTTATTTTTTGATAACCAGAGCTCTCCCATCTGAAGGACTTTCTTGATTTTTGTTTTTCGAACCACCATCCGGGTTCAGCCGCAGGGTCGCGGTGCCAAGACTTTGGGGTACAGGCCGAAGACGTTAGGTCGACGGTTCTGGTTGGTCTAGGGCGTTCCCTGGACTGACAGGCGTACTCCTTAGCAGAAGATACTCACCCGCCGCGAGCGGCACGATTAGAGGATGGAGTTTTGTAAGATGGAGAGACTCGCTGAGGAAATGAACTTTAAAGCAAGAATATGTAAAATAATGAAGAGCAAACGTTTTGTATTTTTATGCCTGTTTGTATTATGTAGTATGGTAGTGTTTACTGTAGGATTTGTATTCTTCTCCTCTCAAGAGCCCATTGCACCCACTGTACAGCCTATACCTCCTCCTACTGTCTCCTCACACTCTTTTCACCCTCTGCCTGAACATGAACAAGCTGGACGATCTGAATTTGTAAACAACTCGTTTATTCAGCTCCTGCACCAGCACCAACTAGTGATGAATACAACCAATTGCTGGGTGTGTGGTTTAATGCCACATACCATTAATAAGGGTATTCCCTATCTAGTGCTGCCGTTTAGTTACAATGGATCGTCATGGGCATTCCAGACCATGTTTCTCTTTGCTCTAGATGCCTACTCCCCACGACAACCGCGTTCCATCAGACCTAGCACCAATAATAAAGCTTTAATGAAAGGAGTTGCCGATATGAGCAGAGATATCGATGCATACTCATCTATTCCCAAAGCAGAGTTGAGAGCTTATGTAGGGTGGAACGCGACGGGGTATAGTATTAGTCTGGGTGAAAGACAGCGAAAAATCTCATCCCCAATCTGGGTCGTACCCCACATAGGTCGGTTCTGTTTACAAGGTAATGGTCAGAATCCTAGAGCTCAACTGGGAAGAAGCGACTGTACTGAAACGTACACTTTTCCGTCACAGTTTTCCCCTGCGTTTTTGGCTGCCAAGGGTACATATTTTATCTGCAATGACCGAGCATATACATGGTTGCCCCCTGACTTCTCGGGCACATGTTATATTGCAAATCTGCTACCGCCAACATTTACTGCCGCCTCTGACTATCACAAGACCAGAGTTGTGAGAGGCGTGATTAGTAAGGAGGATACTGCCGGTCAGGAAGCGGGAGATTTCTTTTTGGGTTTCCTGCCTTTTTGGGGACCTATGGTTAATAGTAGGAACCTGAGACAACTGACTCGTGTGGTTGAATCCACCGTTAATGTAACGGCTGGTGCCCTTGGTAATTTGACAGCTGAGCTCCAAGCCGATCGCCTCATGACTTTGCAGAACCGCATGGTTCTAGACGTCATACTTGCAGACTGCGGTGGGGTATGTAAGGTTATCCAATCTAGTTGTTGCATTTTCATACCAGACAACGCTCCAACAGTTTATCAAGCCATCTCCAAACTACATAAAATATCTGAGTCCATACACGTGGATAAAGGAGATTGGTCACTGGTGGGGTGGTTCTGGGAACTGATATCTGCCTGGGGTTGGAAAGTTCTGATGGTCATTGGAATGATCTTAGCCATCCTTTTCCTGTTCTGTCTGTGCATACAGTGTGCTCCTGCGATATGTGGCCTCTGTACTACATTATGTGTAAGGAAACCTGTATCGAGGGACGAGCTAAGTAATAGGATGATGCTACAGCAACATCTCCATGACTTCGTGAATATTGACCTAGACTCGGATTGAAATGAGTATAGTTATTGCCTATGTAAGGGCAAAAGGAGGGTCTGTCGTACTTTAGAATTTGGGACCGCGTAGGAAGCAGGGCCCTACCCCTGTCTATCCCGGTATTAGTGAACCGCGAATGGTTAATGCGGTATGTACAAGTGCTTTGTGTAACGTTTTAGCTATGAATGCACTGTGTATACGCTACTATACATCACTACGTGGGTTCCATTTTAGAGCGGTGGCCATCTTATGGTTGCCCTCACAGAGGCTACATAGCATGAAGCAAATACGGGCCTTTTAGAGCACATGTGCTTTCCCTTGACTTTTCTGTGACCTGGGCAGCTTGGCTCCGCTGCCCCAGGTCAGTCCGGTCTCACGAGTTCCCCGTCCTCTGGCCACCTGTGATTAGCATCAGGGCTTGACACACCATAAAGCCTTTACATTAAACACGAGCCTCCAGCTCATCTCTTTCTCACCTGACTGTTCCTACTTTATGGCTTGTTTTCCAAACAGGAGATGCTCATGTTTATTGGGGGGGCCTATCGATATCTGATGTGGGATCTGAGCCTTGCTGGGTAAATAATTGCGGGCTGGCTTAACTGGAATGTGGGATGGTCATCATGACTCTGCCTTTTCGTTTGAAATGTATACATCTAAATGACCATGCCATAAAACTAGGAATGTATGCCTGAAGCAGGATATTTTGTATTTATGGAGAAGCCCGTTTCTGTGATTTTCAGCAGTCTCCTAAGAACATACACGCTGTTGTACTTCTTGGATACCTGTAATTGGTCTGCAGCCAATAAACTGATCTTTGACTTCACCCAGAAGACTCTGTGTTTCTGTAGGTCTGAAACAGGAAGAACCCGAAGTCATAGGGTGTGTTCCTCTGCACCGCTGGGCTTAAAATTCCCAGTACTTCAGCCCCATAAAGAGCACTGCTTACTGCTTTGGTTTTGTAAATCTCTAAGGCTGGAGCAACCGGTTTTGTAAAGGATCCTGAGTGTTCCTTTCTCAAGGCTCCAACTATCTGTCTAAACTGTAAGTTGGTCTTAGTCAAGTGGGGCTTCCAGGACATTCCCTCAGCCAGTTTTACACCCAGATACTCAAAACTGCATACCCACTCCAGCCTAGCATTATATAGAGTAAAATAAACTCTAAAAGATTTGTGTTGATTAAGCATCATTAGTTTCGGCTTGCTAGTATTTATTTCTAGCCCCCTCTCATCGCAGAACACTTTAAATTGATTTAGTAGCGTCTGCAGCCCACTGGGAGCTTTGTTGTCCTCAAAAAGGAACGTAGTGATCTTCATGTTCCCCAGGGAAGGAGATTCAGCTGGTGTTCCAGCTAGAAAGTCCACAACCTGATTGATGTAGAATGAAAACAATGTGGGGGCCAACACGCAGCCCTGTCCAACCCCCCTGTTTAGAGTGATGTGGTCGGACGCTTGGTCCTGCTTGCCCCAGCGTACCCTGGCATAATTGTCTTTGTGCAGACAAACAATCAATGCCAGGATCTCCAGGGGCATCCCCATGTCTCTCAACACCTCCCAGAGTTTTACTTGTGGCACAAGGTCAAATACTGACTTCAGATCTACGAAGGCAACATATAGACTCCCTAAGCCCAAAACCACGACTTCCAATAGAGCAGAATTAATCTAAAAACCTGGTCAATTAGAGTGGTGTTAATATATTGCCATCAGCCATCCAGTCCTGAATTCAAGCTAAAAGGGTGCGGCTCAACACCTACTGGATGCAGTCTACTAGGCTAATTGGTCTATGATTAGTCGGTTTGCTGCGACCCACTGTGTTAAAAAATGGTATCACCTCGGCTCCCCTCCATGACTCTGGAATTCATGCTCCCTCTGCAATGGTATTGAAGAGTGACAGCATATAATTTGATCAGTTGTTTTTATCATATCTGAAAAGATCATCGGGTATTCCGTAAAATCCCGGGATTGTAGCAGCCACAATAGATTCTATTGAGGTTTCAATTTCCTCCTTGGTGAAGTTAACCCTCGCTAGGCTTGGTGGTAGATCTAAAAGAGACATCCCTTTGGACAGATAGTAATAGCTGAATTAAGGGCTCCACAGTATTCCTGCCAGTCCCCAGCTGATATATTGCTAGCTAGTGCTGATTGACTTCCCAGGTAAACCTTTTCCACAAGAAGCCAACTTCCTACAGTCTTTCATTGAATACGCCTCCCCAATTTGCTTCCACCTATCCTCATCCCAATTCCGCTTAGCCTCCTTTATAGCTAATTTATAGAACCTCCGTAGTTCTCTTACTAGGGGTATATTTTTGTTTTTAATTGCTCTAACTAGTTGATGCTTTAGGGATCTACACTTGCTTGAGAACCATGAATTTGCCCTGGTTAAATCCCCAGCACTATTTTTGGTATATTTGGGGTTGGCTACAAAGTATGTAGTAAGCGGCTCAAAAAACATTATGTGCAGCTTACTAACATCTTCCACATTCCCTGCGGCCACCGAAAGGGATTTGATCTCCATCGATTGGGCCAATAGGTCCTATTTAATTTTGCAAAGTTTAGTTTCATTCCTAAGAACCAAAGGGCATTTAAGATTACGCTTATCGCTGGTGGCTAGTACCTCCTTCGTGATGAGATTGCTCCTGGAAGCACTAACTTTCCCCTCCCAGGGTGAAACTAGCTCCATACTAAGTGGGTTGTGGTCAATGTCGCTATTCTTAATTATAGACATATCGAGTAATATAGGCCACAACCTGAGGTCTACAAGGATATAGTCTATGTGACTTGCTCTTGTTGGTCCAATTAAGGTCAATTCCCCTCCTCTATCCGATGTGGCTCTGCCATTGGTGGCCCTTAACCTATGTTCAACAAACTGCGCATTTAATTGAAGGTAAGCTAAGCAGAGGGACGTGCCAAAGTTTATCCACATCATTTACTTCAAGGAATTCATCCCCATCCAATGGCTCAAAATGTACGTCAAAATCACCTCCAGCAATCAGGGGGTGTAGAGGTTGTCTAATGCCTAAGAGCTCATCAAAGGTGTTTAAACTGACCGATTTGCCCCCCCTCCCTGGTGCTTCTGACATATACACTAAAGATGTTTAGAATGTAGCAGGTTTCAATCTAACAGATTTAATATCAGGGCAGTTCGTTCGTATCGCCTTGATGCTACAGTTGAGTGCAATATTAACCCATATCAGCATGCCCCCGATGGGTGACCTTTACTAGATGCTAATGCAGGCTGATGAATCTACACGTAGCCAGGCAAGAAAGTTGTGGATAAACTCCAAGTTCCCTGCAGAATACATATGTCATAAGATTGAACTAGCTGTACCCAATGAGACAAGCTCAATTTGTTTTGAATTCTATCCACAATCCATAAAATTAATTTGAGCAAGTTGGAGTTGAAGTGTGGGAAGGAATTTCAAGTCCATTTCCTATGTCGATAGGTAACATCCTATCGTCGGTTATAGCAAACCCATGGCTATGTGTTAGGTTTTCCCTATTGGATGGCGCTGCAGGATGTGGGCCCTCCGAGCAGATTGGCAGTGATGATTGTTCCCTGCTTTCTAAAAGGTCTCTATGTGGAACAGTTGGTAGGAAGAAAGCCCAAACACAGTTGAAACATTACTATTTTTCTTAACTTTATCATATACTCAATGCACCTTTTGGTTTGTCACATTTAGGAAACTTCCCTGACTGACTGACTGACCTGAAGTTTGCGGAGAGACATCGAGGGACGATTGTTTTGTTTACCCATATTTTTTCCCCTCTTCCCCTGATTACCATTGTTGCTTTGATGCTGTTGGGCGTAACTGGTAAATAGGGGAAGTTGGGTGCATTTTTCTTGCATGTCATTCCTGCGGAAACATAGGTAAGACTCTGACACCTAGTGGCACACAGAGCTAAACATAACAGCTATGTTGATAGTGCCTCTCTGAGATCGTTCTCTGTACACCTATGCAGACCTTGTTCAGGCGCGAGTCTGTAGTTCCATAGTACCAGAGCTGCCAAATTTAACAACAATTTGAACTTACTGCTCATTAAAAAAGTGCCGCACCGATTATTGTGAGGGCTGCCCAGTGCAGACAAAGCTCCCGTCTGGATCAGGTTGTCAATAGGCATCATGTGGTCCCTGAGAGCGTGTGAGGCCAGGCAGTGATCTTAGTAAAAAAAAAAACAACAGAACATGTCCGCGCTCACTCCTCCTCTCACCCGCCTGGCTCAATGTAACAGATGTCGAGAAAGAACCTCCTCCTCACATACACTACATGATGTTTTGCACTCAGGAAAGCAGGGATGCATACACCTTCATGAAGGATTACAGCTAACTTTTCACGGTAGAAATGCAGAGAAAACAAACACGCTTAGCCTTGACCACGCGCACAAAGTTAGGTTGATTAATACGTTACAGAAGTTTTTCACTTGAGAAAAGTAGGGATGCATACACCTCCATCAAGGATTGCTGCTAACTTTTCACAGTGGAAATGCGGAGACAAAAACAACTACCTGTTGTTTCCCAAACAGTGTGCTTGATATGGCACACTGCGGTGCTGCAACACATATTGTGAACCACTGAGAAGCTGTTCATTTTTATTAAACTAAAATAAAAGAAGCAATCTCGGAGGGGTCCTGGAAATCGGGCAAGCAGTATTGTGGGAAGAGTAAGGGGGTCTGCATGCTTAAAGCAAAAGCAACTTAAAAAGAGGACAGAAAGTGATTGTGGGAAAGTGAATCGACCGCCAGGGTGGGAGAGAGGCCGGGGAGGTGGTGGAACTAACGGAGCAGGAGGTTAAAAAAATGTATGTGTGCGAGCCGCACCATGCAAAACGGAAAAAAGAAAGGCCTGGCCACCATACTCCAAGATACAGCTCAGCATGCCACACTGCCAGAATTATAACAAGCATTTGCAATGCAATAGGTCTCGCATTACGCGAGTTTGAGCCATTGCCATTGTAAATGACAATGCCTTTTATTTATGTTTTGTGTTCTAAAACAAACAAAGGGCATTGTTATTTAAAATACTAATACCTAAACGTTTGAAAATGCAAGACTTATTGCATTTCAATAAAGGGCCTTCTTGACCTCTTGTTAGATTGTAAATATCAGAGGAAGAGACAGGCCTGCGGCATTTTCAAAGTAGTGATAAATAGTGCAGTGAATAAGATGTGTAAGTGTTGTAAATTACACAGACATAAAGTGTGAAGTGAGAGTTACATATGATCTGGAGGTGGTGGTACTTGTGGTGGTACTGGTTGTGGTGGTGTTGGTGGTGTTGGTGGGGGTGGTACTGGTGTCGGTGGTACTGGTGGTGGTACTGGTGGTGGTATTGGTACTGGTGGTATTGGTGGTACTGGTGGTATTGGTAGTACTGGTGGTGGTGGTGGACTGGTGGTGGTATTGGTGGTGGTACTGGTTGTGGTACTGGTGGTGGTGGTAGTGGTGATGGTGGTACAAAGTAGGAGCTAGAGTCATTTATACAGGGTGAGGAGCTTCAGGCAGCTTCAGCTGGTTTATACAATAAGGATCAGTTTGAGGAATATATACACAGGGTGAGCTGGAACTCGAGGCATGTACACAGGGTGAGGTAGCTCTTGAGGTATATGCCGAGAGGTGAGACGCTCGAGCACAGCCATGTTATACAAAGAGAGGATGAGGAGGGATGCAGAATATATACACAGGGTGAGGAGCCTGAGGCATATAGACCGGTGGGTTAGAAGCTTGAGGTTTGTACAGAAAGGGTGAGGCGCTTGAGGCACAGACGGGTAGGGTGAGGCGCCTCAGGTATACTGAAAAAGAGAAGCAAGCATGAGGCATGTTTACAGATGGGTGAGGAGTTCTAAGCAAATACACCGGGTGAAGAACGTGACCCACTTTTAGAGACTTTTTTACTCCTCTCTCTTGACATTCAAGTATAGTTGGTGACCGGACTGTGTTAATCACCTTAGCTTCCATGCTGTATTTTGTTTATCCCTGGTTTGCTTCCTTGCTGCCTGCCTACTATGTAATGCAATTTCCGTCTATTTTTCTTTACAGTATGTATGTAAAGCGCTCTGATACCTACGGGTCAAGCTAGCGCTATATAAACTTTTCAAAATAAATAAAATAAAATAAGAGACACTTGACTGTTAAAACGTAAACAGGTTCAGGACCTGTGGCACAAAGACAGGCAGTACGGGGACCCCGCGGCGTAGACAGTTTATATCACCTTCAAGTGCTATAAATAAACTGTTCACATGGACTAAAAAAACGAGCGCTTATAAGCGACTAAGTTTACAGTGAAAACAATATATAAATAAACGTGCTACATCTTAAGTCCCACGAACACAGGGGACAGCAGGAGTCTGAGCAAACGGCTATGAAATTCCCAACACTTGAAAAAGGAAAACAGGCCGGGCTAATTAGTCGTAAACAAGCCAACCGAGAAAGATGGGAATCTATTCGTCTGCAGCATCTGTGGGATGCAAATCAATGACAGCAGGACGCTGAGGTTGTTCAAGCAACAAAGGGCACCAGTAAAGTTAGGAAAAAACAATGTTTGCTCGGAGTTTCATTTGTATTAACGTTCGTGATTTTTGGATTAAGCAGATTAAACAGAACACAAACTGTGTAAAGTTGCCGCCTTATAAGAGCCTAGCAAAAACCAAAGGAAATGATGGACGGAGTGTTGAACATTGCAAGCACTCACCCCCAGTCAACTGATCTGGGTTTAATCCATCACCGTTCTTTAGCCCACTCTGCCACCCCAGTTCAGACATGGCCATATGCAAATCAGTCTGACCCTGTGCCTCATGGGAACAGTCCAGCCCGAACTGCCAAGCCATGTCTTCCCTGGACCGGAAACAAGCTTCCTAGGACCGGTTTCTGGCATTTCAGCCGTCTTCAGCCAGGCTTGCTTGAATCCAGTGGCAAAGTGAGCAAGGGACTCACGTCTGAGCATACCCTGCCAACTTATGGCGAACAAAGCAAAAACCAGAGGAAATGATGGACGGAGTGTTGAACATTGCAAGCATTCACCCCCAGTCAACTGATCTGGGTTTAATCCATCACTGTTCTTTAGCCCACTCTGCCACCCCAGTTCAGACATGGCCATATGCAAATCAGTCTGACCCTGTGCCTCATGGGAACAGTCCAGCCCGAACTGCCAAGCCATGTCTTCCCTGGACCGGAAACAAGCTTCCTAGGACCGGTTTCTGGCATTTCAGCCGTCTTCAGCCAGGCTTGCTTGAATCCAGTGGCAAAGTGAGCAAGGGACTCACGTCTGAGCATACCCTGCCAACTTATGGTGAACAAAGCAAAAACCAAAGGAAATGATGGACGGAGTGTTGAACATTGCAAGCACTCACCCCCAGTCAACTGATCTGGGTTTAATTCATCACCGTTCTTTAGCCCACTCTGCCACCCCAGTTCAGACATGGCCATATGCAAATCAGTCTGACCCTGTGCCTCATGGGAACAGTCCAGCCCGAACTGCCAAGCCATGTCTTCCCTGGACCAGAAACAAGCTTCCTAGGACCGGTTTCTGGCATTTCAGCAGTCTTCAGCAGGCTTGCTTGAATCCAGTGGAAAAGTGAGCAAGGGACTCACGTCTGAGCATACCCTGCCAACTTATGGCGAACAAAGCAAAAACCAAAGGAAATGATGGACGGAGTGTTGAACATTGCAAGCACTCACCCCCAGTCAACTGATCTGGGTTTACTCAATCACCGTTCTTTAGCCCACTCTGCCACCCCAGTTCAGACATAGCCATATGCAAATCAGTCTGACCCTGTGCCTCATGGGAACAGTCCAGCCCGAACTGCCAAGCCATGTCTTCCCTGGACCAGAAACAAGCTTCCTAGGACCGGTTTCTGGCATTTCAGCAGTCTTCAGCAGGCTTGCTTGAATCCAGTGGCAAAGTGAGCAAGGGACTCACGTCTGAGCATACCCTGCCAACTTATGGCGAACAAAGCAAAAACCAAAGGAAATGATGGACGGAGTGTTGAACATTGCAAGCACTCACCCCCAGTCAACTGATCTGGGTTTAATCAATCACCGTTCTTTAGCCCACTCTGCCACCCCAGTTCAGACATAGCCATATGCAAATCAGTCTGACCCTGTGCCTCATGGGAACAGTCCAGCCCGAACTGCCAAGCCATGTCTTCGCTGGTCCGGAAACAAGCTTCCTAGGACTGGTTTCTGGCATTTCAGCCGTCTTCAGCCAGGCTTGCTTGAATCCAGTGGCAAAGTGAGCAAGGGACTCACGTCTGAGCATACCCTGCCAACTTATGGCGAACAAAGCAAAAACCAAAGGAAATGATGGATGGAGTGTTGAACATTGCAAGCACTCACCCCCAGTCAACTGATCTGGGTTTAATCCATCACCGTTCTTTAGCCCACTCTGCCACCCCAGTTCAGACATGGCCATATGCAAATCAGTCTGACCCTGTGCCTCATGGGAACAGTCCAGCCCGAACTGCCAAGCCATGTCTTGCCTGGACCGGAAACAAACTTCCTAGGACCGGTTTCTGGCATTTCAGCCGTCTTCAGCCAGGCTTGCTTGAATCCAGTGGCAAAGTGAGCAAGGGACTCACGTCTGAGCATACCCTGCCAACTTATGGCGAACAAAGCAAAAACCAAAGGAAATGATGGACGGAGTGTTGAACATTGCAAGCACTCACCCCCAGTCAACTGATCTGGGTTTAATCCATCACCGTTCTTTAGCCCACTCTGCCACCCCAGTTCAGACATGGCCATATGCAAATCAGTCTGACCCTGTGCCTCATGGGAACAGTCCAGCCCGAACTGCCAAGCCATGTCTTGCCTGGACCGGAAACAAGCTTCCTAGGACCGGTTTCTGGCATTTCAGCCGTCTTCAGCCAGGCTTGCTTGAATCCAGTGGCAAAGTGAGCAAGGGACTCACGTGTGAGCATACCCTGCCAACTTATGGCGAACAAAGCAAAAACCAAAGGAAATGATGGACGGAGTGTTGAACATTGCAAGCACTCACCCCCAATCAACTGATCTGGGTTTAATCCATCACCGTTCTTTAGCCCACTCTGCCACCCCAGTTCAGACATGGCCATATGCAAATCAGTCTGACCCTGTGCCTCATGGGAACAGTCCAGCCCGAACTGCCAAGCCATGTCTTCCTTGGACTGGAAACAGGCTTCCTAGGACCGGCTTCTGGCATTTCAGCCGTCTTCAGCCAGGCTTGCTTGAATCCAGTGGCAAAGTGAGCAAGGGACTCACGTCTGAGCATACCCTGCCAACTTATGGCGAACAAAGCAAAAACCAAAGGAAATGATGGACGGAGTGTTGAACATTGCAAGCACTCACCCCCAGTCAACTGATCTGGGTTTAATCCATCACCGTTCTTTAGCCCACTCTGCCACCCCAGTTCAGACATGGCCATATGCAAATCAGTCTGACCCTGTGCCTCATGGGAACAGTCCAGCCCGAACTGCCAAGCCATATCTTCCCTGGACCGGAAACAAGCTTCCTAGGACCGGTTTCTGGCATTTCCGCCGTCTTCAGCCAGGCATGCTTGAATCCAGTGGCAAAGTGAGCAAGGGACTCACGTCTGAGCATACCCTGCCAACTTATGGCGAACAAAGCAAAAACCAAAGGAAATGATGGACGGAGTGTTGAACATTGCAAGCACTCACCCCCAGTCAACTGATCTGGGTTTAATCCATCACCGTTCTTTATAAGAGCCTGGCACCTCTTTTAATGATACTTTTCGACTATTGTCCCAGTAACAGTGCTTTTTTTAAGCAAAGTAAATACCGTTGTTTGAAATTATAGTTTTATAAATATCAAGTGTGGGGTAAAAAACGTCTATGTAAGTTTTTTACACAGGCTAAACTACAAAAATGATTAGGTAAAGCTGTTGCCAGATCAAGCTGAGGCAAGATCATAGCCCCGGCACTATCCCGTCGCAAATTAAGCATGGATAGCGTTATACTAAATATAAACTGGTTGATTGTGGCACTCAGCAGCAGCACGTAATAAGAAAAACAACAGATTAAGCTGTATTTCAGGGCATTTTCTTTTAGGTGGCACTTTATTTGTTGCAAATTACGTATTTATGAATTAGTAGCTCCACACACAAAGTTTTGTTGCGTTGTTCCAAGTTAGCTACCTCTTTTGTTACAAAATAAACAGTGGAAAAGCAGCTCAAAAATGTATTTATTTTCCGTTTAACAAGTTAATGAAATAAATATACTGTGTAAAGGTACAACCTAGCTAGGCAAACAAACAAATGCAACTAGTGAACAATTATCAACGCATATGGTAAATATATCGACCAGAGTAATCAATGTTACCACAAAAAACAGTGCTTTTCCAAAAAAAATATATAAACGCGAGTGGAAGATGTCTCGATAGAGCATGCCTTCAAAAAACAATTATCAACGCATATAATAAGTATCACAAACAGCGTAATCACTGTCAACACAAACACTTCAGTCCGCATGCCATCAATATCTCAAACTAACGCATGTGGGGAATATCGCAAACAGCGTAATCACTGCTGCAGTGGATAGCTAAAACACCTTAATCACTGCTACCGCAAAAAAAGGTGCCTTTCTAAATAAGCATTGGCTGCACGCGCGCCTCGCGCTTAAAGTTAAAAAAAAAACGGGAAAAAAAAACAAGCCCGGCGGAGCATGGCGCGCGCGCGCTTGGGGGTGGGGGAGCGCATTCCAGGCGGGGGAGCGGACCCTTTGATGTGCTCCCAAAAAGCGGATTGGATGGCGACATGATTCGCGTGATTGTGCGCGTGATAGCCATGCAATCCGCTTTTTGGGAGCACTTTTCAAACCCGCTTACAATAGTCTCGCCTTGCGATCGCTTACGCGATAGCAAGGCGAGACCTAAAAAAGGGTTCTCCGAAATAACAGAAGACCAACGGAAGTGGAAGGAAACTGTACTTGGGCAGTGCTCTTGTACGAGAAGAATGAAGTGACATGTAGCTGCATGAGCCATTTTGGAAGCAGCTAAAAAGAGCGACACTGCACTGAATCAATGGGAAGCCAGCAGGCGGGAGCTACGTCCTTTTTTGAGAACAGCAGGTCTTGCTGAGACCACATGCGCACTTCCTAGGCTCGACCTAGAAAGGATATCAGGTTGTTCAACTCAAAAAAACTAAAATAAGAGCAGGATGTTTCTGCAAAGAGAGCACATTAATGGGAAAAGCAGTGGTGTTTTCAGTGAGGAGATGGTAGAAACCTAACTGAGCGGAGATTGTTCCATATTAAAACAACAAGTAGTACAGGAAAGGGAGTCCTTGGCATGGGTAAATTAAACTACAAGGTGGACAAGTTACTCAGGCGTGAATTAAGAAGCTCTGAAGCCGCATAAGAGATGCGTGCCCCTGGTGCTGACTTACCCAGGGAATAGTGGCTGGCGCTGGCCACTAACGGAATGCTGACAGATGCTGATGGGCTTGCGTTTGGCGTGGCGTGACCGCTGCCTGCATCCGTGTCATGGTTCCGAATTTAAGCATCCGATGCCGCATTCCCCTTGGACAAATAGAGCAAGCGTAACTAAAAAAAGATAACTCTAGTTGCTCCAAAGGAGCAAAAATGGCTGCCCTACCCAGGCTCAACAAAACAAACTAATAAACTGCTGTACAGGCTCCTGCCCACCTTACCAACACACAAATCAGATTTTTAAAACAACACACAGATTAAAAACAAGGAAGTTAAAACAGCACTTTGTCAGTGAGGAGGTGAATTAAAATCTCCTAATTAATTCAGTTTTACACTATCATAAACCTTCTGCCATGCCTAAACCTTACTTTTTAATACATAAACGTCACCTCTAAGGTAGACCCTATAGGCTCGTAGGGCAGGGTGGCTTGTATTTAAGAAGTAGAACATGTGGATTAATGTTTTACATGTCCCGGTATTGAAGAACTGCTAAAGCAGTTGTTCACTCTTTTGAGGTCCATATCTCCAATGACTAACATGGTGTTAGCTTATTACATTTTATAAGTGATACCTTTTGATTGGGAGTGGATAGAGATATGCAGTTAGGACTACAACAAATGTAAAATCTTCTTTTATGCTAAAGTAAGATTTTAAGTCGCAATTCTGAAAATGTCACTATTAGAAAGTTGTAATTTTTGTTGTCCTAATCACTTGCGCCTTCGCCAATATCCTGGTTCACGTGACTGTGAATGGCACTGCTGTTGGGGTCTGTGTATTCTTTCCAAACAATGACACAAAAGGGGATTAGGTATGGACAGGATGGGCCATCCTGCCCAGCCCCACTAATATTTCAAAGGACTGTGCCTCCTGCACACACAAAGGGAAATTGTCACTAATCTTCTTTGAGCCTTGACAGCGGAAGGGACAAACTTTCTAGAACAAAATGTGGGGATACTAGAGGGAATCCTCCCACTTAAAATGCTGGCACCAGATGTAGGCAAGTAGGATCTACTTCTTATGGTTACCCCCAATTTTTGCTTGATGTCTCACTGTTCTTAACTAGTCTGGCTGGGATCCTGCTAATCAGGACCCCAGCCTATCTGCTTTCTCCCTTACATTGACATACATGTACTTTGGTACACTCCAGATTGGATACTGGGGTACCCTTATCAGTCCCTTGTATATGGTACGCCATGTACCCAGGGCATAGATACCCTAGAGGTCTCCCCTGGGCTGAAGCACGTATTATGCCACCCATGAGAGGCCATGCAAAATGGAACTCTAGGTCTGCTACTGCAGCCTAGGTAAGATGGTGCTTGCACCACTTACTTTAGATATAGGTTCATTATATCTAATGGTCACCACACTTAAAACGTATAAGTCACTCCTATAGCAGGCCTTAACAATCCTGAAGGCAGGGTGCTGGGTTTTATGTGAGAGGATGCTCCTGCATGAGCAGAGCCCCTCTGCAGCCTTCGGAGACCTTTCTCCCGGTTGTCTGTGACTCAGCCAGATATATAGGTAGAGGTGCATTATAACCTCGCTGTAAATGCTATCTCGAAAACGGCTGCATAGAAACATATCGAGTTTGGTGTCAAACACCCTGGAATCATACCTCCACACCAGTAACTGGTGTGGGAGGTATGATTCCACCCTTTTGAAGCGAGCTTCGTGGGTCACAGGTCTTACCGGTGCCAGCCTTCTCGACCCGGACAGCACAAAATGGATGCTGCCGACCAGAGACACTTTTCTGCCCTACTGCTGCTGAGCCAAGCTCGAGCAGAGGAAGGCAGCACAATAGGCACCCTGTCACAAGGAGGTATGACCATGTCCCAGACAGGATTTTTTGTATTGGGGCTGGGTGGGTGCACTCTGAGAGTGCCTGAAAGTCTGCACTTGGGCCACATTTGGTGTCCCTGTGCATAGTCCAGCTCAAACTAGTTCTGGGAGCCATTAGCTCCTGCTCTGGCGTGAAACTGGACAAAAGACATGGGTGTAGCCACCCCTCTGTCCTGCCCCTCTCCTAGGAGGATCCCCTGAATCTGTCCAACCCTCTCCCTTGGGTATAAAATGGGTTACCTGGCTACAGGACATTGGAATTTACGTGGACAAGATTCTACAAAGAAGAAACCACTGACCTTCGACCGTCTGGACACCTGGACTTCGCTGGACCTCTACTGGGCATGACCCCTTTTCGTCCAATGCTTAGTTTGTTCTGTGACTCCATACAGGCTCTCTGCAACACCTGTAGGTCACTTAAGACAACAGAAGAATCTCCCTTGAAGTGAAGGAGTCACTTCCCTGCTTCGCAGGCTCCTTAAGCACAACTGACTGGTAGCTGCTCCTGAGCTCCTGTGGATTCTGAAGATTTTAGCAACACAGGAGGTGGGATCGAGAAGGCCCCTGAGGTCAATCTGCCCTCTCACTGAGTTTGAGGCCAGTACCCCTCGTGGGGGCTGTAGGAGAGTAGGATCTACTTCACATGTTTACCCCCACTTTTTGCTGGTGTTTCACTGTTTTTCGGCTTTAGTCTGGCTGGGACCCTGCTATTCAGGGCCCCAGCCTAGCTGCTTCCTCTATAAATAAATTGATTGCCTGTACTTTAAGTACACCACAGATTGGATCCTGAGGTACCCTTGTGAGTCCCTAGTATATGGTATACTATGTACCCAGGGCATAGGTACCCCAGAGGCCTACCAGGGGCTGAAGCATGTATTATGCCACCCCTGGAAAGCCACCAAAATGACACCATAGGTCTGCTACTGCAGCCTGGGTAAGGTGGTGCCTGCACCCCTTACTGTGATATAGGTTACTTATATCACTATATATATACACACATATAAACCAATAAGTCATTCCTATTGCAGGCCTTATCAATCCTGAAGATAGAGTGCTTGGTTTTTATGTGAGTGGGTGCCCCTGCATGAGCAGAGCCCCTCTGCAGCGTTCGGAGACCCTTCTTTGATGCTGTTTATAGTGCAGCCTGAGCATATACTCTTAAGTGCATTATAACCAAACGGTAAATGCTAACTTTGGACTGGCTGCACGGAAACATGTCGTGTTTGATGTTAAACACCTTGGAAACATACCCCTACACCAGTAACTGGTGTGGGAGTATGATCCCACCCTTCTAGAGGGAGAGACATGGCAGCACTGGTATACCCGGTAGAAACTTAATAGAGCCCTGGCATCACAAAATGGATGCTGCAGCCACAGACACGGGTCTGGCCTCCTGCTGCTGACCGAAACTCTGACAGCGGAGGCCTGGACAATAGGTTTCCTGTCACAGGGAGGTGTAACCACCTCCCAGACAGGCTTATGTGTATTGGGGCTGGGTGGGATCACTCTCTGAGTGCTTTGAAGTCCTGCACTGGGGGCACATTTGGTGTCCCCGTGCATAATCCAGCTCAATCCAGTTCAGAGGCTTCCATCCCCTGCTCTGGCACGAAACTGGACAAAGGAAATGGGTGTAGCCACCCCTCTTTCCAAACCCTCCTGTAGGTGGGTCCCCAGAGTTAGTCCAACCCCTTCCTTAGGTATAGGTAAGGAAACCCTATAACCAGAACTTTAGATATCCCTGGACGAAACTCTGAAGCTGAATCCTGGAACTTCGACGCTCTACTCAAGACTAGAGGACTGAAGAAATCTCCCTTGGGGTCAAGGAGTTACTCCCCTGCTTGGCTGGCACCAACAAAGCAATTTTCCAGTCTGCATTTCCGAAGCTCCTGCCGGACCCTGAAGTATTTGCAGCCCAGGAAGAGGATTTTCAGACATCACACAGGCCGACCCAAGTCCCCAGCAAAGTTGAGACCCACAGCCCTCGTGAGTAGCGTGGAACCGGAACTCCTGGTCACCGTTCACTTTTGCAAGTGCATTGACATCTCGACGTTTCCTGAAGTCGTGCTTAGGCTGACTTGTAGCCCCCATCTCGTGCACTGAATCCACTGAAGATTGTTGGCTTAGTCACCCCGAGTGACCCGTGGGCCGCCATTTTGTGTTTCGTCTTGAGGTCCCTTTGCGATCCCTGGTCCGTCGACTGGTGGGCCCCTGAGGGGGTAATTTTGAATTTCCTTGCACTTCCCTGGTTGCTCGAGATGTGCCCCGACTCCCTGCCAAGTGGTGAGTCCCACAGACCTTGCTGGTCTGCACCGAAGCCTCTTTCTTGTTTCTGCGTGGGTTGCTGTTGCCAAGGCTTATTGTGTCCAATCCGGGAACCAACACTGCAGCACTCGACATTCTTCATGGGACAGCTCAAATCCAGCTCCTGGTTGTCCTCGACACCTCCTGGTCCTCGTGGTTGAAGAGTCAAGCTTCACCTCCTTCACCTGAAATCACCCGACATCGGTGGGCATCTGCCTATCACCTTCCTGGTCACTGGCTAGTGACCCAGACTCTGCCCCCTCTGCTTTCAGGTTCTTCTCATCTTGGATCCAGGCTTGGATCTCTTCGGACAATTCTCATCTTCTCGGCAGCAGCACTTCTTTACCAGCTCCCATTGAAATCGACGACGTGACCCGACGCCATTTGACACCTATGCACCCGGCTTGCCTGGGTGAGGTAACACGAGTACTCCGGGGCTCCCGTGGGGGTTAGCCCTAGACCTTCCTAAGTCCCAAAGGGTTTGGTCCTGACTCAATTCTAAGTGTCCCTAATCTTTAAAAATCTAACAGTGACTTTCCCCATAGAAGCTAACGGGAGCTCGCCGCTGTGTTCTCACACTTCACACGGCCCCCGTGGGTCCCCTGTGTCACTACCTTGGGTGGTTCCTTGGGGTCCCAGCGATTCTACAGGCTCTAGGCCTTGTGTCTAGTCAAGTTGTGGTTCTTATACCACTATTTTAGAATATGGTTTGGCTCGCCCCTAGGGCCTGACGTGTATTTGTGCTATTTTACTGAGATATTTGAAGTGTAACTTATATGTTTTGACCTCTAGTCTCACAAAGAGACTAAGAGGGTGTGTTTATTAATAAATACATATATTTTATATATATACCTGGTGTGGTTGTCTTTCATTTAGGCACTCAAGAGATTATAGACTGGTAAAACAAGCTGCTTTACATTCCTTCAAGACTTAGCCTAAAGGCTGCTCTCCATAGCTACCACTAGGATAGCTTTCAATAAAGGTTGTCTTTAACCTATAACCAATAAGGCGTTGTTTGGACTGGTACAAGGTGCCCCCTATAACTAGTGGTCAGCATATACCAGGCCAACTTCTCACAGGGGCTGCGTAACCCAAACCCCTGTGCACCGCATCCATTTGTAAGTGCATATGCTTGTTGGCGATTCCTGAGCTTGTGCATTGGACTCCGTATGGTCCTGACCCTGAGCAGTACTTGCACCAAAGAAGTCCGGCCTTCTCACACCGTGTGCTCCGTGGGCTGGCACTTTGCCGACTTGCTTGAGGTCTCCTTGCGACTCCTGGGCCTTCGGCCTGTGGGTCCCCCTGAGGGTCATCGTTATTGTTCTTGGCCTTTTCTGGTTGCTCTAGACATGCCTTGACTCTCTATTGCTTGGAGAGTTCCCTGGACTATGCTGGTCCACACCGTAACCTGTTTGTCCTTCCTGCGTGGGTTGCTGTTGCCAAGGCTTGTTGGTGCTCCCTCCGGACACCGACCCCTCAGCATCCTTCATGGGACAGCTCACCTCCGACTCCTGGTTATCCTCGACACCTCCGGGACCTCGTGGCTGCAGAGTCAAACATCCCTTCTTCGACCTCAAGCACCGGACATCGGTGGGCATTCGTCTACCGAGCCCCTGGTCACTCTGAAGTGACTCAGACTCTGTCCCCTCTGCTTTCAGGTTCCTTCCATCCAGAATCCAGGCTTGGATTCCACCGGACCCTTTTCACCTTTATGGCAGCAGCACTTCTTCACTTCCTTCCATAGAGAACGACAAGAGTTTCCGACGCCACTTCAGACCTATGCACCCAGCTTCCCTGGGTTAGGTAACTCTGATACTACGGTATCCATGGGTGGGGTGGCTCTTTAAACTCTTAAGTTCCGAAGGGTTTGCTCAAAGTTCTCCTAGAAGGGTCCTTAAACTTTAACTTTGCAACCGTGACTTTCCCATAGAGTTGTACGGAGCACTAGGTCATGTTTCCTCACTGCATCCTTCCTCCGTGGGTCTCCTGTGCCATCACCTTGGGTGGTTCCATGGTGTCCCAGCGATTCTACGTGCTCTAGGCACTGTGTTTAGTCAAGTTGTGATTGTTATACCACCATTTTAGTATTATGGTTCGGTCTCCCCCTTGAGCCTGCTGTGTATTGTGCTACTTACAACTGTTCTGTTGATCCAGTATTGTGTGCTTTGTGTTCTAACCTCGTGTAGAGGATTGAAGCGAGTGTTACATTAATAAATACATATTTTTATATAACCACTGTGTGGCTCTCCTTCATTTAGTTATGCTGAATGGTAAAAAATGTATTCTGTTAAGTTAGCCTCTACTACTCTTCCATTTTGTCTACCAGCCCCCATTTTTGTGTTTCTGCGGGGACTTTCGTAAAGTCAGAAGTTACATGTTCACTGGAAAGCTGGTTGTACTGATAATACTTGCGTGCCACAGTAAGGAGTCCTGCCCTTCTGAAGGACCAAAGTGCACAGATGTCTAATCTGTTAGCCAACCAACGCCTGTAACCTCCCTTGTCTATCTACAAAGATGATGTGGGTAGGGGTTTATCAGGATTCCACAGTTCAGCATGTAAGCATTGTGTAAGGGGTTGCATAAGAGGGATATGTAAAGGGTTCTGTAACAATGACAAAGGGGTTTCAGTGCTTGTCTTACTGTACAAAATTAGTATAAATAGTAGGTTTAAAACCAGGCTAGTCAGTTCCCTCTCAGGCACTTGTAGTGTCTGTATGATGGACTCCACTCATGAGATGTAATAAACTTGTGTTTTGTTCCACTCCAGTGTCGATCCTCATTTTGTGAACTTGTAGACAAAGGGTGGCCCTGCACCAGTGAGACAGATAAGATATCTCACTTCTACAATTGGCGCCTGCAACGTGGGGCCCCATTGAAGGACACAGCTGGACCAGAAGGAGGTTGTTTTGACAGGACAGAAACACTAAGGGGCGCCCCGCGGACTGAAACTTGTTCTCGCGGCCAAGGTCAGAGGATCGGCAGGTGGGAGTTGGAGTTCTGCGATCAGGTAGGATCGAATTGGTTGTATTTTTTGTGTTTTTGTGTTTGTAAAAAAGGCTTTTACAAAAGTTTTTGGCAGATAATGTGAGAGTTTTTTCTCATCCTTTGGTTTTGGTATAAGAGTCTGTTAACGCTATTGTTAAGAAGTATTTGGTAAACATACCCGTTTTGAGCACACTTCGAGCAATATATTGTTGTAGCAACACAAATAGAATTTTGGAAGAAAGACAGCCAGCGCCTCTAGAAGGCACTATGAATTATGAAATGTACATTAAATACGGTATTTCTTCCATACTGTTTGCACATTGTGGAACAAATATACGAAGGCTGATGCCAGTTTACAGTGGCCACTTAAATGGTACCTTTGATTTAAATAAACTGCAATATGTAGAAGAACAGCTCTTTAAGAGAAAAAGTAGGCAGAGGGTGTTTGATGCCGTAGGGTTATGGGGAAAACAAATTAAACAGAAACAGATTAAAGAAGAAAAGGATAGGAAGAAATTTGAAGAACAGACTATTGTACAGAAAATTAAAGAAGTACAATTAAAAGCACAAGAAGAGAGTGTAGAAAGTGATGAGAGAAGGGTTAGACTTTAAATGCAAAAAGTATATATGGCCAGGGCACTCCCTGGTTGCCTGAAAGCTGTGGCAGCAACTGTCATTTCAATGAGACAATCAGCAGGACTTGTATTGGATCAGAAATTGACGGTGTTTGTTCCCCATTCAGTTGATGTATTATTGAATCAAACTAAGACACAATATTTGATGAGTGCTCGTCTAACCGGGTACAAACTCACTTCGTTAGCACCACACATTACACTTAAACGCTGCCTGACCTTGAATCCAGCTACTTTGTTGCCATTGCCCTCTGAACAGCCTAGTGATATACATGTATTTTTACCACTGAAGAACAAACAAAGGGTCGAGTGAACCTGACTGACATGCCCCTGCCTGATGCTCAAGGTGATTTGTATGTAGATGGATCTTGTTTAAGCTACCCGATGGCACCACAACGACTGCAGCTTATGCTATTACTACACTGCATACAATTGTGGAAACAGCATGGAGAGTTAGTTCGAAATTTGCTGACTGCATTAACACTACCAAAGCGAGTGGCTATTGTCAATTGTAGTGCGCACCAGAAAGTAGTAGATTAGGTTAATTATTAGATTCCTGATGAGGATGTACATTCTAAAATGTCCCAACAAGAGACAGCTATTGCAGAAATGACAGTTGAAAAATTACATTATGATTTGAAAGAAATAATAAACACAGAAGTAAGGGAGTTCACAGAGAAAGATGTCAGATTAATAAAACATGCAGAACATATCTTAAGAAATTTAGAACCAGATGACGTGTTCAAGAACACCATCAGTTGCAGAAGTTTTATTAATAATTGGAGATAAACTCAGTAAAGGATTTTTGATGGAATTGATTGGAAGTTTATGTAACTTTCTGATCACAGGTTCACAGAAACTAAATGAAAAGAACAGAATAATGCAGGAGAGTAGATGTATAACTTTTCTACTTTGTCCTATGGTACTGAATCCAGCCAATATATTTTTTCACATTCCATGTGCCTTACTGTTATTGATTTTTTGTCAAGTTCATGTCACAGTGCTATTGCATGAGAATAGTCAGGAATGCTGTCAAAAAGAAGATGAATGTCTGGGACACATAAGTAGAAAAGGAGCTAGAAAGGTGTCACCAGAGAGAGTGGAAATAATTCACCAGATTAATCCACCTCAAATTCAGAAAGAAGTCAGGATGTGTTTTTGTAAATGGTTGGCTGCTGTAGTGAGTGGTTACCAAACCTTTCCATAGTGGCTAAGCCTTTACTGAGGCTGACACACAAGGATGTGTCTGATCCGCTTCCATTGGACAACAATTGCACAAAAGCATTCCTAGAGTTGAAAGAGAAACTGTTGCGCCCTGGCACTAGGGGTTTATTTAAAGGAAATACACTAATTTGCAGTGAGAGGGAGGGCTGGACTCTCTCATTGCCTGTTCAGAAACATGAATGTGTTCGAAGGTCTGTGACGTATTTCCAAATGACCCTTGACCCCAACGTCACAGAAATGCCCAGCTGCCTTAATTTAGTAGCTATGGTAAATGGCAGTCACGAAAAGAGTGAGAAAATAATGCCTTCCTTTGTAAAGTTGTTTTGGGATAATACTCTGACTAAGAAATGTCTGAATTCAAATTTATTGAGCTTACAGCCAACAAATGAAATTGTTTGTGTTGAAACTGAATCTGAATGTCTAGGTGTCATGAATCTATGTGAAAAGCCAAGGTTAGGTTTTAAGAATGAACGTCTGATTGAGCCAAACAAAATGTCCATTTTGTAGATTGCCCAGGTTTGAAAGGTAACAATGACAGATGAGGAGCAGCACATGCTGTTCTCCCTATATATTATGTTGTCAAAGCTTCATGGCTTTCAGTAGTTACATCAGCCCAAATTTCGAAATTGATTGCCCTTACCATAACATGCATTATAACTGCTCAAATGGAAGTCATTATTGTCATGGGAGAGTCAAATGCTAATTCAGTTGTATAATATTGTGTCCTGTTAGCATATACATTCAATGGAATTTTCACAGGTGAATATGAAAAGGATACTGTTTATTTAATGCTGATGTTAAGGACTTAAAGAACTTAATGAGAAGCAGAACAACAGGGTTGTATCAGAACAGAATATGAGAAAAATGACAACTGTATAGTAGCAAATGTGTTATTGCAAAAACTGATGCCAGATATAGATTGCCAGTTTCTCTGAAATAAGATCATAATGAGGTCTCAAAGATAATGTGTGCAGAACCACAGATTGGACAAAGATTGGATTGTAGCTATCTGCCTGAAGTTTCAATCACAATGAAGCAACACAAAGACAGCACAAAGTTACACTTTACATAAGACTGTGTTTCAACATCACTGAAGTGACTTGAATATGTACATGCAAATGCACTTGTGAAAACCACTGATGAAAAGACTAGCCATTGCTGTGAAGGTCTGGCTGATGTGGAGCATGCAGTTTCTCACCAGATTGTAGTGACTACACAAGATCTGCATAAAGGTTGGTGCCAAAACGTTGATCTGATAGATTTTGCAAAATGGAAAGGTCTGTTCCAAATGATCCTGGCAAATACTGTTGTGAAATGTGGTGGCCTTCCAAATTGGGTATTTGCCTCTCACACACTATGGTCGCGTGTCCCCCTGATAAAACAGCTCCTCTTCAAAAAAAGATGCCAGCAGTGGTCAAACGCCAACAGAAGAGAGTCAGTCAAGCTGTAAGGAAACACACACAGTCTGAAGCAGCACTAATGCAAACTGCACTGGAAAAGCAAAACGTTAAAACTGACTCAGATTAAAGCGGTGTCAAAGAGGTGAATGAGCCAGGTGCAGCCTCTGAAGGAAACATTTGTGCTGTGGCCCTACGAGTGGAGGAAGAAAAAAGCTGATGAAAGGGCATCCAAAATGTCTGCAGTGGTCCCTTGAAAAATCATTTGCACCCATAGCTGAAACGTCTGAAACTGATCAAAGTGAAAATAAAAGTGAAAAGCTTGGATTAAAAACGTGCATAGGATTGATGGTGCTCTGTCAGAGTTTCTCAACACCTGAGTGGTCAAATTGCATGAAAAAAATACAGAATGTCACATTGAAGGAACTGTGTAATGCAAAGTTTGAACTGTATGAGCCACCCTGATGTCAAGCTGATAACAAAGAGTCAAGAAATGCTGAAATAAATAACTGAGAACTGTCAAGAGCTGAAGAGAAAATAATCTTTGAATGGAAAGAAGAAGATTTGTGGTGCAGAAAACCGCTGATACTATCCATGTGTTCATTACTTTGCTCTGCCGAGGTTGGAAATAGAATCTGAACTTTCCACCAGTTGGCCCAGAAATATTTCTTGAAAAAAAAAGCAAGCTAACAATCCTTCAGGCTGTAGGGGTTGAGCTTGTGGATGATCTTTCATGAATACTTGCTATATTGACTTTCTTTTTCATTACTATGGTTTTATTGAACTGCAAGTCTTCAACAATTTTTGTTTTTTATAGTTTGGACTTTGATTGAGGTGAAAATGCTGTTTGATTGTTTCAAATGTTTGCTTTCTTTCTGAAATCCCCCATTGACTGATATATGCATTGGACATAAACTATAGATATTTTTGAAAAAGAACATTTTTGTGCAGCGTTTTTAAGAGAGAATACAGTTAAAGACATTGTTGATTTTTGGATGCCAAACATGGAGGAAAAACGCCCGGATATTCAACACCCTGCGTCGAGAGAGACTAAACATAAATGTACATTAATTTATTAGGCAGCAAGTTTATCTAGTGTTATGGGTATTTGTGTAATAGCTTGGTTCCTACATGTGAAATTTCCTATGCATACACTTGTATGCCCAACCTGAACATTATTATTTTACTCTTTCACTGTTAGATGAGAAACATAGGTTTTCTTACCAGAACAATTCATTTATTCAAATGTTGCATCATAGGCATAGCATTGCTAATATTTTTGATTGTTGGGTTTGTGGATTATTGCCTGCACACCAGGAAAAAGAGGGAACGCCACTCATACCACTCCCATTCTCCAACAATGGCTCTTGCACGGCTTGGTTTGGAGTTTTATGGGCAGCACATGTTAGTAACATTTTTACCTTTGATATAGGAGGTCTTAATAAAGAGCTAAATATAGCATGTTATCCAGATAATGATGGTGACCCACAGGCAAAAGGATCAGATTTAGAAGGGGAGGAATATGGTGGTCATGGTGATTATATCACCAAGTATGTTAATATGTTCTCTTTTATGCTTTCTGTACTCATGAAGTTTTATGTATCTGGAATATATATTTTTCATTATTTAATTAGACAAAATGTGTTTAGTAGAGTCTAAAAGGAGGGACTGTTGAATGGTAAAAAATGTATTCTGTTAAGTTAGCCCCTACTCCTCTTCCATTTAGTCTACCAGCCCCCATTTTTGTGTTTCTGCGGGGGCTTTCGTAAAGCCAGAAGTTACATGTTCACTGGAAAGCTGGTTGTACTGATAATACTTGCGTGCCACAGTAAGGAGTCCTGCCGAAGGGCCAACGCGCACAGATGTCTAATCTGTTAGCCCAACAACGTCTGTAACCTCCCTTGCCTATCTACAAAGATGACATGGGTAGGGGTTTATCAGGATTCCACAGTTCAGCATGTAAGCATTGTGTAAGGGGTTGTGTAAGGGGTTGCATAAGAGGGTTATGTAAAGCGTTATGTAACAATGTCAAAGGAGTTCAGTGCTTGTCTTACTGTACCAAATTAGTATAAATAGTAGGTTTGAAACCATGCTAGTCAGTTCCCTCTCAGGCACTTGTAGTGTCTGTATGATAGACTTCGCTCATGAGATGTAATAAACTTGTGTTTTGTTCCATTCCAGTGTCGATCCTCATTTTGTGAACCCGTAGTCAAAGGGTGGCCCTGCACCAGTGAGACAGATAAGATATCTCACTTTTACAGTCATTTAGGAGGTGGTATTCTGGTAAAACAAGCTGCTTTACATTCCATCAAGATTAAGCCTGAAGGCTGCTCTCCAAAGGTACCGCTAGGATAGCTTTCATAAAGGTTATCTTTGACCTCATACATCATAAGGGTCGTGTGGATTGGTACAAGGTGCCCACTTTAACTAGTGGACAGCATATACCAAGCCACCTTCTCGCATTGATGTGCAGTGGTTGGAATTCAAGCTTGCTATTTTTTTACCAGATACATCTCGTTGATTGATTAACTGAAAACCACTAAAGTATTAGGCACATATAATACTTCAAGATTTGAATAAGTAAGTTCTACTGAGCTTGGTGTTGGGTAAGTCAAGGGTCTAGCACACCCTTTCTCCAACTCAAGAGAGTTTAGTCTCCACTAGGTTAGGTAGGTGCCTACACGACACAACACTAGTATGTCTTCTAGAGGAGAAGCCAGTGGCTCTCTGCCAACTAGGTACAATGGCCTCTCCTTCCAGGAATTGAAAGCCATGTGTGTGGCTATGAAGTTGAGGACAGGGAGAAATGCAAACACCCAACATCTCATTGAGGTGTTACTCTTAGATGATTTTAGAAAGACCCCAGGGTCTGATGAGGTAGAAAGAGTGAGTGGTGCAGGGAATGAGGAGAGGGCAGGAAGTGAAACCTTTTTTGACCTGGAATCAAACCCTGACCGGGGGGTTCAAGATGATTCCAACCTGGATATCTTAGATCTTCCATTAGGTGGGGGAGAAGGCCCCATTGGCCCTTACTTTACCCCACCAGGAAGAGTACAGAGTGTACCTAGGAGATCCAAATCTCCGTATGTAGAATCTTGACACTCAGGAACGTCTGTAGTGACTTCCATACCCAATAAGAGGGAATCCTCTTATGATAGATAGTGCCAATTTCTAGAGCTTGAGAAAGTCAAGCTCAGGCTCAACAAAGAGCAATTGGCCCTAGACAGGGAATCCCTAGAGCTCTAAAGAGCAACAAAAAGATTGGGACTATAGGCCCATGGTGGCAGCAATAGTGTCCCTAGGGTTGAGGATTATACTTATGACCACAGGAACCTGAGCAAGATAGTCCTTCCCTACCATAGTGGGGATGACATCCACAAATGTATGACTGCCTTAGAGAGTGCCTGTAAGGTACAGAAGGTCCCCCAAGAGCAGTGGTCAGCTATCTTGTGGGTCTTCTGACAAAGGTAGAGATAAGCTCCTCACTGTTAGAGAAGAGGATGCTGATAATTATTCAGTTCTGAAGTGAGCTCTCATTGATGAGGTTGGCTTAACCACTGAGCAATACAGGATTAAGTTCAGAAACACCCAGAAAGCACAGACTCGGGACTGGGTTGATTTTGTAGATTGTGCTTCTAAGGCTCTGGAAGGCTGGTTACTTGGCAGTAAAGTGAATGATTTCAAGGGATTTTATAATTTAATTATGAGGGAGCAGATCCTTAATAATTGCCAAAATAAGTTGTTGCATCAATATCTGGTTGACTTTGATCTGACTTCTCCCCAAGAATTGGGAAAGAAGGCAGATAGATGGGTCAGAACCAGGGTGAAGCAGAAAACTCAGAACCAACGTGGTGACCAAAAGAAGTCTGATTCTAAACCAGCGGATAAGGGTGGGGAGAAAGTTAAAGACCAGAAGTCTTCTTCAGGGCCCCAAAAACCTGCATCTGAGGGGGGTTCACAATCAAACAAGGGGAAAGGCAGAAAGAAGCCTTGGTGTTACCTGTGTAAGGAAAAGACACATTGGCCTAGGGATGCCAGTTGTGCCAGAGCCAAGGATCCTCCTACCAACATCACTGCCCCTAAGACAACTGTTCCCCCTTGTGCAGCTACAAGTGCTGGTACTGTAAACAAGGATTTAGTAGGGTTGACCCTGGGAACTGAGATGGGTTCTGGCCTAATCAGAACTCCAACTCAGTCTGTTCTAGTCTGTGATGGGGGCATGGATATTGCCTCCTTATTTGTCAGTCTCAGTAACCTGGGCAAATACAGGCAACAGCCTTTAATCAATGGACAGGAGGCCATGGCATACAAGGACACAGGAGCAAGTGTCACAATGGTGGCTAAGGATCTTGTGAGACCTGATCAGATCATACATGGTGAGATTTACCAAGTGACCAATGCAAGCAATGTCAGGACAGACAAGTCCTTGGCAGTTGTGATTTTCAGCTGGGGAGAGGTAGCTAGCCCTAAGAAGGTTGTGATTAGTTCAGACCTCCCTGTGGAATGCTTATTGGGCAATGATTTGAAATCTTTAGCTTGGGCTGAAGTGGAACTCAGGACATGTGCAGCAATGTTGGGCATCTCTGCAGATGTGCTTGCTGTGACCAGATCACAGGCAAAAATGGCTTCCACTGAACAGACCCTGGATCCTGGAAACATGGACCAGGTGCCTTCCAGGAAAAGGAGCAGTAGGGGTAAGGTAGTGTCTTCCCCCCAGAATCAGAGTGAGGATCAATCTCCTGAGGAAGATGATCCCAGTCCCTGTGAAGGAACGGTCTCAGAGGAACTTGAGCCTGATCAGGTTGAGTTCTTGGGGACAGGGGGCCCTTACAGGGCAGATCTGAGCCTGGAGCAGCATCAATGCCCCTCTCTTGAACCCCTCAGACAGCAAGCTGCTGCTGAGGCTGCTGGGAGTACCACTGGGTCCCACAGGATCTATTGGGATGATGGACTCCTTTTCTCAGAGGGTAGAGACCCCAAGCCTGGCGCCACCGGGAGGCTGGTCATACCCCTAAAGTTTAGGGGTTTTACTATTACCACTGGCACATGATATCTCTTTAGCAGGACACTTAGGCCAAAGTAAGACCTGGGACAGGCTTGTCCCTCACTTTCACTGGCCTCATATGTCAGATGACACAAAGGAGTTGTGTCGCTCCTGTACTACCTGTCAAGCTAGTGGTAAGGCAGGTGGTAATACAAAGCCCCCCTTGATACCACTCCATGTGGTGGGGGGTCCCTTTGAGAGTTTTGGGATTGACATTGTTGGTCCCATGGATCCTCAAACTGCATCTATACACAGATTTATACAAGAGGTGGTGGACCATGCCACTAGGTATCCAGAGGCCATACCCCTTAGAACTACCATAGCTCCTGTGGTGGCCAGGGCACTCCTGGGAATCTTTTCTAGAGTGAGCTTCCCTAAGGATGTCTTAACTGACAGAGGTGCAAACGTAATGTCAAGTTACATCACTGCTGTGTGGAAGGAGTGTGGAGTGAACTACAAATTCACCACACCCTATCACCCACAATGCAATGGGTTAGTTGAGAGATTCAACAAAATCCTGAAGGGCATGATCATGGGCCTCCCAGAAAAGCTTAGGCAAAGATGGGATGTCCTGTTGCCCTGCCTTCTATTTACCTACAGAGAGGTTCCTCAGAAGGGGTTGGTTACAGCCCTTTTGAACTTCTATTTGGACATCCAGTTAGGCTAGTGAAGGAGTGATGGGCATTACCTCTCAAACCACCTAAACAGGACATAGTGGGCTATGTACTTGGTCTGCGCTCCAGGCTGGCTGAGTACATGAAGAAGGCATCAAAAAACCTTGAGGCTAGTCAAGAATTACAGAAAGCTTGGCATGACCAAAAGGCTGTTTAGACTGTGTACCAGCCAGGACAGAAGGCATGGGTGTTGGAGCCTGTGGCCCCAGCAGCTTTCCAAGATAAGTGGAGTGGGCCCCATACCATACTTGAGCAGAAGGGAGAGGTTACCTACTTGGTGGACTTTGGAACTCCCCGGAGCCCCCACAGGGTGCTCCATGTGAGCAGGCTCCAGCCATATGTTTGCAGGGCAGACATGGGCTTGCTCATGGCTACTGATAACGGACAGGAAGAAGAGAGTGACCCACTCCCTGGCCGTCTCTCACAGAACCCTGATGATGGTTCAGTAGATGGTGTAGCCTAGGCAGGCAGCCTCACTGAACAGCAACAGGCTGATTGCAGGAAAGTCCTCAATCAGTACAGGCACATGTTCTCACTGGCTCCCAGTCAGACCACCTGGTGCACCCATGAAGTGGACGCAGGGGAGAGCTTACCTGTAAAGAACAACATTTACAGGCAACCTGACCATGTCAGGGATTGCATCAGGAATGAGGTCCAAAAGATGCTGGAATTGGGAGTAATTGAACCCTCAGATAGCTCTTGGGCTAGTCCAGTAGTCCTGGTACCCAAACCTCACACCCAGGGTGGTAAAAGAGAGATGAGGTTTTGTGTAGACTACAGGGGGCTCAATGCAGTAACTAGGACTGATACTCATCCTATTCCTAGGGCAGATAAACTGATTGATACTCTGGCCTCAGCCAAGTTTCTAGGTACATTTGACTTCCCAGCTGGCTACTGGCAAATCAGACTAGCTGAGGATGCTAAGCCCAAAACAGCATTCTCAACCCCTAGTGGGCATTATCAATTTATTGTGATACCCTTTGGTTTGAAGAATGCACCTGCCACTTTTCAAAGGTTGGTGAATAAAGTTTTCACAGGCCTGGAAGCCTATAGTGCAGCCTATCTTGACGATATTGCTGTCTTTAGCTCCACCTGGGAGAATCACCTGGTCCACCTGAGAAATGTTTTGGCGACCCTGCAAAAGGCAGGCCTCATTATCAAGGCCACTAAGTGCCAGATAGGGCAGAATAAGGTTATGTACCTAACCTTGTGGGTGGAGGACCGGTTCAACCTTTGCAGAGCAAAATCCAGACTATAATGGAATGGGTTGCTCTAACCACCCAGACTCAGGTCAGAGCTTTCTTGGGCCTGACTGGGTACCTCAGGAGGTTTGTCAAAGGATATGGCTCCATAGTGATCCAGCGGGTTACCAACCTCAGGTACTCAAACACCATATACTCACCTGGGCCCATAAACACACATTCACACAGGCTAGTAAATACCGCTGCGGGTCAATTTTAGTAAAAACCCTTTTTATGAGATTAGTTACCTGTCAAATTTTAACTAATCATTTACTGATCAAAAAGTTCTTTCCTCTGGTTAATGGACCTATTAATTGGAACTAATTGATGGTGATATGACATAGAATTATATTTCTTACTATTTGAAATAACCACAGACTCTGGAAAAGTTTAAATGTTTTATCTAGTTCGATTCATGTGAGCCAAAATCAAAATACAGTATGAACTCCGTTTCTCCACGAAAGGAAAGTCAATTAATTCAATAATCAGTCACCTATATTAGAACAAAGTTTCACAATGACAGTACTCAGTAAAGAGAGGATAGAGAGAGCAGTACAATGACATACTACACAGAAGTATATTTACCTAGAATGGTGTGGAAACCAAACCCTTTGCCAAGGAGCTGGAAAGGTGCCCTGGGAAAGAACAGGTGACAAAGGCTTCAGGACAGGATTCAGGACAGGATACATGACCTCTTCTAGATCCGACGCCTGCGTCGCACCCCTCTCGGACACTATCTTCCTCCTCGATTCTTCCGCGATCTTCTTCTAATTATTTGCCTTATTTCCCTCCTCAATTCTTCCGCGATCTTCTTCTAATTAATTGGCTTTAAATTCTAAGTCTGCAAATCGACTCTTCTTCAGCATTCGTTCAGCCGTCGGACAGCATCCCAGTCTCTCAGCATTCTCGTCTTGCTGTGATATTTTCTCTAACTAAACTACCCCATTTAGACCTTTCTAATGGCATGTACCACTGTGAAGCTTTGTGCTCCGGGGATGGGGGGAGGGGGGGGGGGGGGTGGCTTCACAAAAAAAATGACTGTACTGCTTCGGAATGAATATACGTCTCCTTTATTTGCGATATCTATATATGAAGGAGTAAGAAAAAAAGTGTCCTTATGGTTTTTTATCCTTCTTGAGTCTCTTTTGTCTCTTCTTCCTTTTAGGGTCTTCTATGGTGGCCTCCTTGGTGACGTCTTCTTGACCAACAACCTCCCTCAGAAAGAAGAAAGGACTTAGGTAAGTTTGTCTTCTCTATCAATCATATAGTGGGGAAGGGTGAGGGGGGACCACCAATACCAAAATCAGATGTCTAAAAAAAAAAGAATTATACGTGGCCAACAAAAGAAAACCACATAAGAGGTGAGGAGGAATGTGATTTCACGCACAGGCATGAGGATGAAAGGTAGCTTATTGTTTTCATTTCCCCTTTACTTCAATGCTGCGTGTCTCCCTCTTGTTCTTCCCATCCCTCCCAGCCTCTCCCCCGCTTTGCCAATACCCCCGTAGGCGCCCACGACCTGTGAGAGCCACGACCCTCCAGGGCCGTGGCGGGACTCGTTAGCTCGGCTCTGTGCTGCCGGGACTTGGCCCGCTTCTCTTGTCGCACTTCGCGGTCTCCTCCCACTGTCTTCTTTTCTTCCCGTCATTGAGAGTTCGTCGTCCCGAGTAACCGCCTCTTCCTCGTCTTCCCGCAATTCTGGCGTTCTTTGTTCCTCCTCTCGTCTCCCCGTCCGTTGTTCCTCTTCCGGCATTAGAGCCTCCCCTTCCACCACATGACCTTTTTCATGAGCAGTCTCAGCGCTGTTATTAAAGGGTCCGCACTCCTCGTTTAAATTCCCTGTGTCGCTTAAAGGAACATCAATTCTTCCACTCCATACAGGCGCCACGGGCTGCAAATAAAGGAGGGGGGAAATGTAAGTTGGGATATAGTCTTTTTCGTCCTCTGCTGATCTTTCCTCAGTCTGGCTAGTGTCTTCCTGACAACCACCCATTAATGTTTCAACTTTCTGAAACTCTGAATTCTGATTGGACATGCAAGGGGGAACATCATCACACCATGGTAAGTTTTTTTTTTTTTTTAATTAAAACCTTTATTCATGTAAGTCAGGGACACAGCTATTCAGCCGACAACCCGGAGGTACGGCAGCTTTAGACGCGCAACACAAGCGAACGTCCACATTTCACTGATAGGAGAATCAAAAGGTTTTGTTTTAAATAAACACAAACCCAAACACAAACAAGGCGATAAGTACTTAGAGCACAGAGAGGGTTCCCATCAGGGGGAGCGAGCCCCATTTCGTCCATCAGACACAGGTCTATAGTAAGAGAAAGGAGGGGAAGGCAGAGACTCAAGAAGGCAAACACATACCAGCAAAGAATACAAAGCCGGAAAGAATGCTAAGGGGAGAGCTGCTCCTCAGGCGGGTCCGGGTCTGGGGGCAGGCATATGCCCCCTCTATACTGGTTCCATCGCCCCCATACGGTGTGCCATTTCCGGGGGCGCCCTCGAGCACAATACACTGTCTTCTCCCTAAACATGCTCCAGTCCATGTTTTCCATCCACTCTGTCAATGTAGGAGGCCTAGTAGAACCCCACAGGCGAGCAATGTCGCGCTTAGCTACCATGTTCCCTAGGGTCACCCACTGAGTCTGTGCCGCGTCGTTGTCAGTAGGACCCCAAACATTCAGGAGACAACACCGTGCCTCCGGCTGCATGACGATGCCCGTCACCTCCCCCATCACATCGTGGATTCGCTTCCAGAACTCCATGATCGCACCGCATTCTCAGATAATATGCAGGAAGGTGCCCACCATACCACAGCCTCTCTTACATAAGCCCTCCTCAGAGAAATCCATATGGACCAGCCTAGGCCCTGTCACGTAAACTCTATGGAGTATTTTAAGCTGCACCAGCCGCAAGCGCGCAGGGATCGCGACCTCTTTGGGAGAAGAAACTGCATACTGCCAATCCTCATCATCTAATTCGAGGCCATCCCTAGTCCATTGATCGCGCAACCCTAGAAGAAGATCTGCCCGAACATTAATTAGTTTCTTATAAATGAGAGAGATCGTACTCTCTGGCATATGGCCATCCAGGATCCGGTCCTCTAATGGAGAGGACTCAGGCACCGTCTCCCCCTCTACAAGAACTGACCGCAAGGCGTGACTCACTTGAGCGTAGCGGAAGAACTCCGTGCTCCCCAGCTCATATTCCTTCTGCAGCTCCTCGAATGACTTCACCCTACCCTTAACCAAAAGGTCTCCAACCCTGGATATACCGATCAGGTCCCATTTCTCAAACCCTTTTGTATGC
The DNA here is from genome assembly GCF_964204655.1 of Triturus cristatus. Classification (NCBI taxonomy): domain Eukaryota; kingdom Metazoa; phylum Chordata; class Amphibia; order Caudata; family Salamandridae; genus Triturus; species Triturus cristatus. The sequence goes on from NC_140590.1 coordinate 1,295,429,098, forward strand.
CAAAGCTTACCCAGACTATCGGAGTCAAACAACGGGGTGGCAAGGGTAAGCTTACCCCTCCAGCCCAGTGAGTCCGTCGCCACCTTCCACACGTGCACGGCCACCATGGTGGGTCCCGTAAGGGTGAAGTCCAACGACTTCGAGTACAACGCTCTGTGGTAATTACCCCCGCGCAGCAACCACCGGTCCATGGCGTAGCCGGGGCTCAGCGCCGGACCATAGACACCATGGTTAATGGCGCTCAACTGAGTGTGGAAATATGGATTTTTCTGGTCAGTTATGTCCCCTATCTTGGACCCCAACGGTTCTATGTGCATGTTACAAGTACATGTATGTTCCCTCCAGTTCCAGTTATAAAGACGCAAATACATGTGCGTCCACCGTTAACATGTCCTCTTTCAGATCCGCCATGAATGGGCCGGATATTCCATTCCTAAGTACAAAAGGCCACCGCCTTTATATGGTTCACTTATGCCATTTTTACAGTCCAGGCAAGTAGGCCCTGATTCTGTCATCAAGCTTTTCTTGCTTTCTGTCTCTGAAGCTCCAGTCCGAGCCTGCATCTGTGACCATGAACTTTGTCTCATTCCCTGCGCGGCTCACGAAGCCTGACATCAGCTTGCTGCCTGCCAAGAACTGTATTTCACCTTCGAAATTATCTGCTCCGATTCCTGCCCAATGCATTCCTGTCTAGTAGTTTAAGTAAACATTCTGCCAGCTACCGAGCAAAGGCCCAGCTTCTCTGTCTTTATACAAGTAATTCATAGCCCTGATTACTATGGAAGATTCCTGCCCTCGCATCTAGTGTAGACACTTAGACGCTTGTACACGCACTAACAGTCAGTATAGTCAGTATAGAATAAGATTCTACTCTAAGAGACCTTTCTTTTGGATAACATAGTTCTTTAAACATAGGATGTTAGATATGATTTGGGATTAGGTTGACTTGACCCTCCAGACATCTGTCGCCACATGTAGAGCTAAATGTCAAGTCCCCTCCACCCCCTAGATGCACGTCAATCACACGTCATGCTGCTGCGCGCGCATTCCTGTCAAGTATTTCTGCTGACATTGCGAAATTCTTTCATGTAACCGCCCTCTTATGACATCACATCTGATGACGTTCTTTAAATCACTCCCAGTTACGCCTATTTTTGCTACGCATGTGAAATGTTATCTTTGCTATCAATTGTTACGCCTCTTGTATTGGCCTCACTGTAATGCCTATTGTATAAAAGTAATTGATTGTCAATAACGTATGTACTTCACTTCCTGAACCTTCGTGGTGATGGAACTTGGAGCAACCGATTATAATCGACCATTGGAATAAAGCCCATTCCGAACCTCTAATACCACGGATTCTGCCTCTTATTTACTGAGCTATTTTATTATGTTTCTGTATCAAATTAAGTCCCGGTAATTAAATTATTTACCACATGAATGGCGCCCGAATAGGGACACTTTCTCATCTCACACGCCGGCGGTGCGTTGCAGGCCCGGTCTCCTGCCACAGCTGGACGGACAATAACGCGTACCAGCAGGATTTCCTGTATCTCCCTCCGGTCAAGCGGGGGCGACTGAGGCTGCGATCAACACCCAGACGAGGCGGTGAGAAGTGCGAAGTATCCCGACCAGAGCCTAGCTGAGAGAGCAAGATCCGAGGTATACAGAGGCCCACCAGTTTCCGAAGTCCCAAGTCGAGTCCGGTGTCCGAAGTTTTCGAGTCGAGTCGAGTCCAGTCCGGTTCAAGTTCAGTTCAGTTTCCGAGGCCTTCCGTTCCGAGCTACCCGGTGAGTACCATTACTGGGGAGGCGTTCTGGCGTGCACATAAGTTGTGCCGGTCCAGACGGGTTTGGGTACACAAATCCGGTCTGCACTGTTTCAGCAGTGTATCTGTACTGTTTAGCAGTATATCTAGTATATCAAGTATATAAATTCAGAATAATTCAGATAATGCCGAGTATTATGTTTAAGTGATTAAGTTTTCCTTAGATCGTCATCATCATTGTTTGCTCATTTAAATGTTAAATGTGTTAATACGTTCTGCATATTGTGGTATGAATGACTGTTCATTATCGTGTTTATTGTATTAAGTTTGTTCAAGATCAAGTATCAGATCAGTTCTCAATATGCCGCTCTTTTCGAAATTAAGACAGATCACAACTAGAAAAGGGGTACTCGAAGAAGCTGTTCCTATTCCTCCTAGGGACACTCCAGGGTACTTCATGTATCATAAACATGGCCTAGATGCTATATTATTTCTTGATTTATGGGTAGACTACACTAAGGAATTACCAGAAAGTCAGAGGTGGCCCGCAGCTGGGACCTGGGATGCAGAGTGCATCGTGAAAGTAGAGGAAGAATTATGGAAAAAGAAAGCTAGACAATCACAGAAAGACACCATTGAGTTATGGCGTAAAGAATCGTATAGACGTACAGAAAAAGCACGTAGACAGGAAGAGAAGAGTAAAGAGAATTCAAGTGAAGTCCGAGAAAATCTATTAATTGAAGAAGGTGCACGAGTGAAATCAGAACAAGTAGACAGACAAAGACATGCCCTTATGAAAGGTATGTATCCCCTACTGGCCGAAGGATTACCTAAGGCTACTGCGGGGATACCAAAAGACTTGCCACCCCCATTGTTCCCAATAAAAGTACATCCCAAGGGGCATCCTAGAACCGCAGAAGATGTTTTTCTTTCCTCATATTTAGATGACGCAGCTCCCGAGTATGCTAACCCCGCCCCACATAGACCATTGGCCGGGGAGGTTCAACGCCAAGATCCTGTATCTGTATCTCTGCAACACCAAATTCCGACACCAGTTCCGGCAAGCACATCTGTTTCCACATCTGCTCCTACAGCTACTTCCATAGCTGTGTCCACACCTATAGTTGCTGTATCACGTTCAACGAATCCTTTCACGCCCGATACCCCAGATGGGGCTACGGGAGGTGCTACCAACATTTTTTCTACGCCACCCAGAATAAATAAACTTACCTTTCAAGAGTCAGCACATTCACGTACCCCCAAACTCATAAATGCCCGTACGCTTAAGGAACTTCTTATAGATTGTAGATATGACCCTGTGCCCGGCAAAGAGGACGAAATGATCATGGCATCATTACGTATCAGACGAGCCGCGGTGTATTTAGGGAAGTTACCAGGAATGACTATGCATCTAGATAATATATACCATTTAGTCCAAACAGGGCGAGATTCTGAAAGTATTAACAGAGCTATGGAATACCAGAAAGTGGAAATACAGGGGGAACTGTTACGTTTCCTCATAAATTGTGTGATCAGAAATCAAGACCGACCGGGGGTAGACCCGGAAGCAATGCAAATTCTTACCAGATGGAGCCAGAATATATCAGAAGGGAGACATGATAAGCAAAATTGTATAATAGCCATGTGCCGAAAGATCCGTAAAGAAATAGAACGCTTACACGAAGAAAGATTAGCGGTAGACCAGTTCGAGCAAAGCGAGGAAGAAGGATCAGGACTGCCCACAGGACAGTCAGAAACTATAGCCTATGTAGGTAGAGGAAGATCTTGTAATAATACTAGATGTCTTACTGACCCGATACGTCCGATATGTCTAGAAAATAACAGGAATTTTCAAACACCTAAAATAAATATGAGGTCCCCCGAGCATTCGTTCCAAGCCGCTGACAAATTACTGCGAGAACGAAGGGGTTATCATTTTCTTGATTCTATGGATGAACAAGAATTAGCTAGGTCAGCCGTTCATTGGATTGACAGTCCCGGAAAGTATGATGATGATACAGTAGCACACACATTTTTGAATCTCACCCCAGATGAACAGCGTTTAGCTGGGATTTATATGATTCAACAACTTCTTATACTATATAAAAGCCAACATTCAGATCCTGGTCCCTTACCTGATATATTGACTGAATTACTCACGAATAGATGGAGAGGTTCAGGTACTAGGTTAATTAAAGAAATACTAGAATCAAGAAAGCAGTACATTCTTTTTATATGCCCAGAACATGTCTCACTGCCCATCAAGGAAAGAACCACGTATTACATGGACAGACAGAATCCCTTACGAGAAGTGCACCCAATAAAGGGCGAGGACAATGAGTTTAAACGTGTATATGTATATACGCCCATATCGAAAATAGAATTGTTGGAAATGAAGAAAGTGGTACCCAGTCATGACAAAGACCCAGCGGGTTTCCACCGAGAAATTAAAGACATGTTACTCATGGGAGAGTATACCTATCCCGACATTATGACCATATTAAAGGTATTGATGCCTGCTGGCATTTACGAAAAACTGAAGGAAAAAGAGTGGGAAGTGGGAGACCAAAAGATAGATTGGACAGCATTAGAAAATGAAGAAAAGGCCCGAGGTCCAGGTTCGGGGCTTGGGGACAAAACTAAAGCACTACCAGGTTTACTAGTACAGGTACTGCCACGTTTATTAACCACGAAAAAGGAAGACTGGGGTGCAATCTCAGCCTGTAAACAAAAGCAAGATGAAGACACTAGTGATTTCTATGCCCGATTCGAAAAATGTTTTGGTATAAATAGTGGTATAAAAGCAAGTAGCGAGTCATACCCACATCTGTTTGTGACAAAATTAGTTGAAAATTCTTTGCCCCAAGTGAAGAATAGAGTATTAAAATTCGAGAGTACCTGGCAAGGTAATACCCCATCACAAATGCTACAAATGTTACAGTACCATTACAATAGAATTAGAGAAGAACAAGATCATGAACAAAGACGCATGAAAGACACGAAAATGAAAATGCTAGTCTCCCAGACAGTTCCAGCTGAAGGACATAAAAAGGGTACGACACATTCCGGTGATTCAGCAGGACCTGTAAAAGGGACATGCAACTATTGTAAACAGCCAGGTCATTATGTACACGATTGTCCAGTTCTGAAGCGTAATATCGCCACAGGTATTACAAAAGAAAGACCACGGCCACCTAGACAGGATCAGAATGAACAAGGAGCACCGCAGCATGCACAGTCCATGCCAGCTCCACAACAGTCTATACAGTTTGTGCCAGCCGCACCAGCGTTGCCTGCTGCTGCCACACAAACCACGACACGACAGCTGTACCAGACCGCACAGTATGACTATCCTGATTACCAACGATATGCATGAACAAGCCTAGAGAAGGAAATTGACTTACCCCTTATCGAGGTCCCTGTAGACCAAGAAGGACCTTATGTACATAGTGAATTATTAGGTCAAGACAGAAAATTTTTACTCGATACAGGGGCAAGTCGAACAACTATAAAACGTAGTGAAGTTCCAGGGGTACCCCTCTCAGGCTCACAGAATATTTCCCTTGGTTTTTCAGGAAAACCTATTGTTAATGAAGTGTCACAGCCTCTTCCACTTACGATAGGACCTTTGACCCGAACTACAGATGTATTGCTTACTAAATCATGTCCAGAAAACTTGTTAGGAATAAAAACACTGAAAGCTCTAGGAGCTATAATATGTTGTTCTCCAGAAGGAGTAAGATTGTTTTTACGTGATTTCAAAGGTCATTATGTGTCTAGAGACATGGATCCCCGATTGCAGACTTTACCTACACATCTATGGGCACAAGGCCCTACTGATGTTGGTTGCATGAATATTACACCATATCGAGTCACACTGAAGGCAGGAGTGGTACTACCACGAATGCGACAATACAAGTTACCCCCAGATGCTGTAATGGCTTTACTGCAAATCATTGACGAGCTCATTGCCCAAGGAGTGGTTGTAGAAACAGACTCCAATGTATGTAATTCACCGATAATTCCGATTCTTAAACGAACAGATCCGAAGGCCCCGCCAGTATATCGATTGGTTATTGATTTGCGCGAATTAAACAAATGCATTGTGCCACAATTCCCTGTGGTTCCAGATATCTCGTCATTACTGACAGCTATTGATCCCGAAGCAACATTCTTTACTGTAATTGATCTCAAAAATGCCTTTTTCAGCGTCCCAATAGATCCGGAAAGCCAATATTTGTTCGGATTTAGTTTAAATGGACGTAGCTTCAAATTCTCACGCGCACCTCAAGGATTTACAGAAAGCCCCAGCATCTATAGCCAAGCACTGAAACGAGAACTCGACAGTATACACATGCCAGTCAACACTGCTTTGCTTCAATATGTCGATGATCTGCTGATCACCGCGAGAAGCGAACCCGAATGTGAGAAAGCATCACTGACAGTTTTACGATTTCTAGCCGAAAAGGGGCACAAGGTGTCCCCTTCTAAGCTGCAATTCTGTGTCCAGCGAGTTGTTTATCTTGGACACTCGCTGTCCAAGGAGGGAAGGCAGCTTACACCCGACCGCATTCAGTTAATAGCTAACATGCCAATACCCAAGACACAAAAGGAGGTGCGGGCTTTTATAGGCCTCACTTCATATTGTAGGCAGTGGATCCCTCAGTATGCATTTCTAGCAAAACCACTCATTCAGTTGACAACACAGGAGGCAGCCACATCGACTGTTCTCCCTTGGACTCAGGAACATACACAAGCTTTTGAAAGCTTAAAGAAAGCTCTATGCCAAGCACCTGTTTTAGCAACACCATGTTACAGTAAACAGTTTACACTCTTTGTTACAGAACGCGAAGGTACTGCTTTGTCAGTACTCACACAGGAACAAGCAGGATCACACAAACCATGTGCTTATTTTTCTAGTACATTAGATCCCGTAGCTCAGGCTCTGCCTGCGTGCCTGAAATCAGTGGCAGCGACAGCTTTAGCAATCAGACAAAGCGATGCCATAGTGTTAGGACATCCATTGACAGTACAAGTACCACATGCAGTGGAGGTTCTTGTGAATCGAACGCAAACACAACATTTGACTATAGCAAGACTTACAGGGTACGAACTCACATTGTTTCAGCCACATATAGAAATCAGACGTTGTAACACATTGAATCCTGCCACACTTTTACCTGTAAATGGAACAGACCCACTAGCTCATGACTGTATTGAAGTTATTACAATCACGACGAAACCCAGACAAGATTTAACCGATGTTCCATTGTCAGACCCAGACCTGACGTTGTATGTAGATGGTTCATGTATGAGAAAAGGTACAGGAGAACTAGTGGCCGCTTACGCAGTCACAACAGACACTGAAATTATTGAAACAAATTGCATAAATACCTTGTCCGCTCAAGCCGCAGAGCTCGTCGCCCTGACACAAGCCTGTATTCAAGCCACAAATAAAAAAGTCAACATATACACTGATTCACGTTATGCATTCGGAGTTGTACATGACTTCGGCGTGCTGTGGCGAGAGAGAGGTTATTTAACTTCTCACGGTGCCCACATTCAGCACGGACCCCTCATTCATGCCTTATTAGATGCAATACATTTACCCATTGCAATATCGATTATGAAATGCAAAGCACATACGAAAGTTACTGATATCATTTCTCAAGGCAATGATTTAGCTGACAGAACAGCTAAACAGACTGCTCAAACTCAAACATCCGACATGACAAAGACAATAGTCCCGACACCAACACATTGTATGACGGTTAAAGATCCTACTCTTGACGTAATTGATATACAGACACATGCTACACCAGACGAAATAAAGAAAAGGATTGAATTAGGAGGGATCCAAACGGATCAAGGATGGATGATGAAGGAAAAGTCTGTGTGGTTCCTTCCTGATTCAATGGTCCAAGTCATTATTAACACTGTCCATAGTCCAGCGCATCTAGGAGAGAAAGCTATGCTAGACAGCATTCAACATATTTGGTTCAACAAACATTTACGAGCAGCAGCCAAACAAAAAGTTCGTACCTGTATGATCTGTTGTCAGTTCAACCCAGGAAAAAGCATTCCCGTAGAGCAGGGTGGATTTCAGCCTCCTGATCACCCTTTTGAAGTCCTCCAGATGGATTATATCCAGATGGAACGATGTTGAGGATTCAAATATGTTCTCGTAGTTGTTTGTGCTCTTTCCCGTTGGACGGAAGCATACCCGGTTTCAGATTACACGGCCCGACTACTGCCAAACAGTTAGTTCGAGAATTCTTCCCACGATACGGTTTACCACGTGTTGTTCACTCTGATAACGGCCAGCCGTTCTCATCCGAACTAATGAAACACGTTTCACTTTTGTTAGGATATCAGTGGAAGTTTCATTGTGTCCGACACCCCGAAGCAGCAGGTCTCGTAGAAAGACATAATCAGACTCTGAAAATTAGATTGTCCAAAATATGCAGGGAGAAAGGTGTCGACTGGGTAGTAGCATTACCAGTTGCGCTCTTTTACATGAGAATGGTAGCACACTCTCGAACAGGGCTATCCCCGTATGAAGTGATCTTCGGCAGACCACCAAATATGTGGGGGACGCCTATACCACGTAAAATAACTGATATTGACTGTAATATGCTGACAGATTATTTGGCTTCCTTGATGTCTGCACTACAATCTTGTCGTTCACAGGTAGCTGCAGCTTTTCCTGACAACACTGAAGTGAAACCCCATGACGTAATTCCGGGGGATCTCGTTTTAGTGAGGAACTTTGATCGAAAGACTCAGCTGGATCCTAGGTGGAGGTCGCCTCAGCTCGTGTTATTAACGACGAGGACAGCCGTGAAGATCGAAGGCAGGAAAGGCTGGATTCATTCAAGTCATATCAAGAAATTTCATGGACTACCAGCAGATGTGAATACCACACCTCGTGTGTCTTCACCCATTGACTCAAAACTTCCTCTTGTTGAAAGAAGTAATTCCGAACATTATAAACTAAAACTCAGGCCCAATCAGTCAAGCAATTTGATTGTTTAAGTCCTCTCCGAGGTGAAGCGGTTGAATTGTCTCTGACATGTATCCCTTGGACCTGAATAGAGATAACACCCGAAAAATGTTGAAACGACAGGCGTACTGTAAATCACTGCGTAGTCATTGTACAGTGACGTTATTAATTTTATTTTCCTTAAGTCTTTTAATAATTACTGCAAGTATATTGTTGCACATATATTATCCTATTTCTAGACATGTTTATAATGTTACTGCTGAACATTCTTTTAGTGAATTACCTCCGCATGAATTGGCATATAGATTTGCGCTGCGCAATAACACTTTTATTAGTATGTTACATCATTCCCATCAGGTTAGCAATGCTACAAATTGTTGGATATGTGGCCGACTCCCTCCCTATCAGAACTATGAAGGAATTCTACCTCTCTTTCCATACCCGTTCACACACAATGGCTCCTGTGGAGCATGGTTCAGTCTAATTAATTCCCTTGATTCGAATTCTGCAGTTTATCAAGATAACTGGGTATGGGGAAATCTGAACTTAGTTTTACTTAAAGTCTGCCACCCCAACAAGGAGGGACTTCCCCAGAGAACAGGAACTGATCTAGAAAATGAAGTATATGGATTAGGTAATTATACGCTTAATCTCCTGATCTTGAATGTCGAATCCGAAGCTAATCCAAGTTTGCCCGCCATGTCAGTATTTTCAGTAAAAGGTGAATTATGTGTGAGAAAGAATGGTTCCATACATATGGGCCATAGTAGATGCACCACTGTAATAGAATTTAGTGATCAAGGCAAGTCTACATTTAGAGCTTCCCGCCATTCCTATTTCATATGTGGTCAGACGGCATATGTACGTTTGCCTCTAGATTGGGATGGTACCTGCTACATTGGATTTCTTTTGCCACCTGTTTTCCTAGCTCCTCCTGATTATCACAGAAATACTCATTTAGTACACAATAGAGAAAGGAGAGATCTCCCAATAGTCGATTACACTGAAACAGCATGGGAAAAATACACAGATTTCAATAAAGGTCTCTTTCCCTATATAGGTACCGTTACTAATAGTAAACTGATACGTAGATTAACTAGAACCCTTGAAGCAGTAGTGAACGAAACTATTTCCGCCTTAGGCAATTTAACAGAAGAGCAGTCTGCTATGCGGATTGTTGTGCTTCAAAATCGTCTTGTCCTTGACGTCATCCTGGCCGATAGGGGCGGAGCTTGTAGGGTCATCGGATCAAGCTGTTGCATTTTCATACCAGAAAATTCGCCATCTGTATATAAAGCCATAACCCGCCTCCATAAGATTGTAAGCCAGATACACCAGAATCCAGGCACCTGGACTTGGTCCGGTTGGTTTTGGAGCGTGTTATCAGCCTGGGGATGGAGAGTTCTATCCTTCCTAGGTATTGGCCTTCTCATACTATTCAGTTGCTGCTTATGCCTGCAATGTGGACCAGCGATCTGTGGTCTGTGTGCCACATCGTGCATTCCACATCAAGATTTTCGTTCAAAATCCCGGAAGAAGAAAGAAGAACAAATGATGCTATACGAACAGATCAATGGATTGATGAAGATTGATGTCTCTTGACGGGCAAGTAGGGGACAAGGAGGGAATGTGGAAATATGGATTTTTCTGGTCAGTTATGTCCCCTATCTTGGACCCCAACGGTTCTATGTGCATGTTACAAGTACATGTATGTTCCCTCCAGTTCCAGTTATAAAGACGCAAATACATGTGCGTCCACCGTTAACATGTCCTCTTTCAGATCCGCCATGAATGGGCCGGATATTCCATTCCTAAGTACAAAAGGCCACCGCCTTTATATGGTTCACTTATGCCATTTTTACAGTCCAGGCAAGTAGGCCCTGATTCTGTCATCAAGCTTTTCTTGCTTTCTGTCTCTGAAGCTCCAGTCCGAGCCTGCATCTGTGACCATGAACTTTGTCTCATTCCCTGCGCGGCTCACGAAGCCTGACATCAGCTTGCTGCCTGCCAAGAACTGTATTTCACCTTCGAAATTATCTGCTCCGATTCCTGCCCAATGCATTCCTGTCTAGTAGTTTAAGTAAACATTCTGCCAGCTACCGAGCAAAGGCCCGGCTTCTCTGTCTTTATACAAGTAATTCATAGCCCTGATTACTATGGAAGATTCCTGCCCTCGCATCTAGTGTAGACACTTAGACGCTTGTACACGCACTAACAGTCAGTATAGTCAGTATAGAATAAGATTCTACTCTAAGAGACCTTTCTTTTGGATAACATAGTTCTTTAAACATAGGATGTTAGATATGATTTGGGATTAGGTTGACTTGACCCTCCAGACATCTGTCGCCACATGTAGAGCTAAATGTCAAGTCCCCTCCACCCCCTAGATGCACGTCAATCACACGTCATGCTGCTGCGCGCGCATTCCTGTCAAGTATTTCTGCTGACATTGCGAAATTCTTTCATGTAACCGCCCTCTTATGACATCACATCTGATGACGTTCTTTAAATCACTCCCAGTTACGCCTATTTTTGCTACGCATGTGAAATGTTATCTTTGCTATCAATTGTTACGCCTCTTGTATTGGCCTCACTGTAATGCCTATTGTATAAAAGTAATTGATTGTCAATAACGTATGTACTTCACTTCCTGAACCTTCGTGGTGATGGAACTTGGAGCAACCGATTATAATCGACCATTGGAATAAAGCCCATTCCGAACCTCTAATACCACGGATTCTGCCTCTTATTTACTGAGCTATTTTATTATGTTTCTGTATCAAATTAAGTCCCGGTAATTAAATTATTTACCACAGAGTGGCCCAATAATAACGATGAATGTCTGGAAGCGCGATACCCCCGTCATACCACGGAAGCGTCAACTTAGCAATCGCTATGCGCGGACGCCCTTCCCACAATAGCGCGCGCTGGAGGCTTTCGACCTCTCGGAAATAGCCGGCCGGGACCAAGTCAAGGGTGTTCTGCAAGGCATAGAGGAAACGGGGAAGAGACATCATTTTAAACAGGGCGGCGCGGCCAAGGTGGGAAAGCGGCAGCCGCCGCCAGCCCGCCACGTCCCGCCGCAACCGTGCCAAGGGAGGGAGCAAGTTTCTCTCGTATCGTAAAGTGGGGTCAGTGGAAATATAGATCCCTAAGTACAAAAAGCCCTGCCGGGCGATCTGGATCGAGCAGTTGCGCGGGACGGGCGGGACATCACCACACAGGACATACAAGTATGACTTTCCCCAATTAATAACAAGACCAGAGTTCCTACCGAAAGAAGTCAAGACGTCGCAAACCACTATGAGTGATTTCTTAGGCGAGGTGAGGTATAACAGAATATCGTCGGCGTAAAGCGAAATACGGTCCTCGTGGTCAGGCGACCATCGAATCCCACGTATATCCGGGTGCCACCGTATCCACGCCGCCAGCGGTTCGAGAGCAAGGGCAAACAACAACGGCGACAGGGGACAGCCCTGCCGGGTGCCCCTCCCAAGCTCGAACGGTGTTGACGCCCGCCCGTTCACCAAGACGCTAGCAAGGGGCCCCTCATAAAGCAACCTCACCCAGCCTACAAAGCCAGGCCCGAAGCCGAACTTGGCTAGCACAGCCCACAGGTACGCCCACTCCACCGTATCGAAAGCCATCGTGGCATCGAGGGCCGCCACAATGGCCGGCTCTCGCATCGTGCCCGTCCTAGCAATCACTCCATGAAGGCGTCTAAGATTCAGTGCAGTGTTACGGTGCGGAATAAAGCCCGACTGGTCCGGGTGGATCAAATCTCAAAGCACCCGGACCAGGCGGTTAGCAAGGATCTTGGCAAGGATCTTCGGCTCGGCGTTGAGAAGTGATATCGGCCGATAGGAACCACACCGGGGCTTACCGTCCTTGTGTATTACAACAATCGTCGCCAGTCGTTGATCAAGCGGAAGAAACCCATTCCCCCGCGCCTCCACGAACATGGCGCGCAGGTGAGGGGCAAACTTATCCGGACGAAGCTTATACAACTCAATCGGCAAACCATTGGGGCCCGAGGCCTTACCCGATCGCAACGCACGGATAGCACACGCTACTTCGTCAACAGTTATATCTCCATCGAGGTCATCCCTATCTATGGCAGAAAGGCAGGGCAGAGCAATATCACGCAGAAGGTCGCACGAGTCCTCAGTCGGCCTATCCGAAACCGAGGTGTATACCGTACGAAAATAGTCCGAGAAACACTGGACTATACCGTCGGGGTCAGCGACAACCTCTCCCCCATCCATCGACAACTCCGGCACCACTCGATTAACGCGCTCTTTTTTATCCAACCACGCCAGCAGTTTCCCGGCCTTATCACCAACATCGTACAATCGACCCTGCTGCTCCCTACTGAGGGTCTTGGCAGCGTTCGTCACCAGATCCCTGTATTCCAATTGCTTCAAGCTCAAATTATGCAGTGTGGCCGCCGCAACCTCCTCCCCCAAGGCCCCGTCCAAAGCCGCAATCTCGTCCTCAACTTGCATCACCTCGGCGTCTCTCCGCCGCTTGGCGGCCACTACCAAGGAAAGGGCCTCCCCTCTCAATACGGTCTTAAACGCTTCCCACAGGGACACCGCAGATTCAACTGAACCCTGATTATCCTGAAAATAGTGATCAACTGCCTTCAGCAACGCACTGCGCAGCTTGGGGTCACGGAAGTACCAGGGGTTAATGGGAGCCACCCTGCCCCCCACTACCCGGCCAATATCCAGACGGGCCCACACTGGCGAGTGATCGGATATACCCCGTGCCATGTGCCTAGCCTCAGATACCAATGAGGTGTGCACAGCCAGAGTGAGCAAGTAATCAATCCGAGAGAGACTACCATGGGCCCGGGAGTGAAAGGTATATTGTCTCTGAGTGGGGTGCCGTAGCCTCCAACAGTCTACCAGGCCAAAGGTATCTATAAAGTCGGGAAGCCACTTCTGGGCCCCCCCGGTGTCCCTGGGCGGGTACCTATCGGTCAATCCAGATCCAACCGCATTGAAGTCTCCTCCCACCACCAGCATCCCCTCAGGGAGGTCCAACAAGGCCTTGCCCAAATCAGCAAACGTGGAGGCCTGCAGGGCAGGAGGGACATAAACAGAAACCAATACCAACGTTCTGCCCTCCCACCTCCTCGCCACAGCCACATAGCGCCCCCTATCATCAGCAATGGTGGAGTCAACCTCGAATGGTAGGGAAGCTCTAACAAGTATGCCCGCACCCCTGGAGCCCGAGGAGAACCCCGAGTGAGCAATATATTTATAGCCCTTCCTATTAAGTGCATAACACGTATTCCCTATAAGGTGGGTCTCCTGCAAGAGGACCACATCTGGCGAGGTCCGTTTCAAGAATTGTAGGACTATCCCCCGCTTAGTGCGATCCCCTAAGCCATTAACATTCCAGCTAATTATATTTAAGCCCCTATCCCCCATCCCCAAACACAAAGAGACCACCACCCTCCCCGGAGAACCACAACCGGACCATACTGACAACAATTACTACGCCTTGCAAGAAAAAAAAACCCCAACAACAACCCCAACATCCCAAATCCCCCCCCCTCCCTGCACCCCTGCATCAGCTTGCAAAGCCCCCCCAACTTGCAGTGTGCCTGTCGCCCTATCAAAAACAAATCTACAAAAAGTACCCCAAGGGAGGAAAAAGCTCCCATCTTCCCCCCGCCGCCCTCCCATTACTGCAGTAGGGTGGTAGTCACTTGTCTGGGGCTGAGTCAAAACAGACCAACACCGGAGGTATCACTCCTGTCCATCCCGGTCGCCTTCCGCTCCAACCACACGGTCCCCGCCGGGCTGTCGCCTAGGGAGCGCATCCAACCAGTCCCCTGCCATGTCCGGCGATTCGAAGAAGAAAGTCCGATCCTCATACACCACACGTAACCTGGCGGGGAAAAGCATGGCATATTTCAGGTCCATCTCCCTAAGCCGCCTCTTCACCCCCAGGAAACTCTGCCTTTGCTTCTGCACCATCTGGGTGAAGTCAGGATAAAAGCTCACAGAGGCATTCTGAAAGGGCACCGGGCCTGTCACCCTCGATGCTTGCAGGATAGCGTCTCGATCTCGAAAATGAAAGATCCGGGCGACAATCGGTCGCGGGGGGGCTCCCACCTTAGGCCTTCCGCCAGGCACTCGGTGAGCCCGCTCAACCGCAAAAAACTTGCTGAGGCCCTTAGGCGCAAGATGGTTCACCACCAAGTCCTCAACGAGTAAATCCACGGAGAGCTCCCCCGAAGTTTCCGGGACCCCAATAAGGCGCACATTGTTGCGCCGGGCCCGACCTTCAAAGTCTTTGAGCCGGTGGGCGGAGAGGTCATTCGCGGTCCGTAACTTACGAACCTCAGCCTGGAGTTCCGAGACATCATCCGCGGGCCAGTGGTCTTGAGATCCAGGGACTTGACCCGCTCGTTGGTTTTACCCAGGTCCGCGCGAATCAAGTTGACATCGACTAAAATCGTGTCCACCTTGTGCGCCGGGGTCTCGAACTGCCGCCCAATCGATGATTGCATCCCCTCAATCGCCCCCATGATGTCCTGCAATGATAAATCCGAGGCTGGGGATGTAGCGGCCTTCTGCACTTCCAGCGACTGTCCCGATCCACCAGGCGACCCCTTCTGCTGGGCGTAGCGATCCATATTGTTGGATTGGGTATAGCCTCCCCGCCTGGTAGCCTTAGACTTCGACTTGTCTACCTCCGATTTGGCCGACATCTCGAACAGCAGGGCGATCAATTACAAAAGACGTCCCTCGCTCAGCCAGAGGAATCAGAGTCAACCAGAACTTCAGCAGCCAGCCAGGGTCGGGTGCAGGTCTTCCAGATATCAGGGGATCGGCATGAAGCACTCCCGGGCCAGAGCAAGCAAAGGGCGAGAAAGCGAAAGTGAAAGTGCAGCATCACCCGTCCGCCAGTTCACACCTTCCAAGGCCGCTGTTGTTCAATTAGTGGCCGGGCATCCTGCCAGCGCGAGCCCCTGGCATCCTTCGGAGGTAGGCCGCAATCTTCCGCGATGCACAACTTCGGTTCCCGGTGGGCGATCTTAGCCCGGACAACGTCAATCGCCCCAGCTGTGACTCATCTGCAGGATTCCGTGCATGAAAAACAGGATTAAGGACAGGATAATTGCAGGAGGGCGCGAGGGTCACGGGAGCTCAGGGCTCATGCGGCCATCTTGGTCAAGCGCTAGGCTCCTCCCCCCCACCATGGTAAGTTTTAATGATTTTCTTTATTTAAATGCTCCCTCCCCTTAATTCTTATTCCCAAGCTTTATTTCCCACCTGTATTCACATCTTTATCAACAAAAGTATACACATGACATTCATTTCTATTCAACGTGCAGGATGTCCATCAGGTTCCCAGGACATGTAACAAAGATGGCCTTGGACGGGATTCAAAAACGTCATCATGGCTTTTGGCTTGTTATTACTGCGCCTGCGTGGTAGTCACGTGTGATACAGGCTTCAGTTCCGCTCGGAGACCCAAATACGAACTAATAGAGAGGCCAAAAAGAAACATATTAGATTCAAAATAAAATGGTTTCACTGTATACCATCTGTCTCTACTCTAATCCCATTTACTTATAATAACTCTCCCACCATTAGGACTTAGTAAATAGCTTGTTTTAGTTTCAGTAAAGCAGATGCTTAGCACGTGAGCTATCAAGCAGCCATTTTAGATGCAATTGCGCAGGTGCAGAAATTTCCCTCCAAGCGAAAGAAAGTCATTCTGCGTAGATGCAGTTGACGCATAAGCAGCTCAGTTTCCCACGTTAGTAGCTATTTTAAGTTTCACTCGGGTTACTTGTTAATAAAAACACGTATGCAAGCTTCGTCTTGCTAAAATATGTAATGCGGTGCATATTAATTTCACGAAACACGGTTAGTATGAGATTATGAGTTATACGAGAGGATTGCTTCTGAGCAAGTCTCTTTTGTACGAGTCCTTGCTCCATCAATACCCTCTCTGATGGCATTTGTGCAATCACAAAGTTACCCATCATCAAAACTGATGTCAATTTAGCACATCTCAATTCCCTTTTCAGTCTTTTCATTCACTTCTTTGTCCTTTTCTTTTACGTTTTTCATCTTTTTATATAATTCTCCTTTCATTTCTTCTAACTGGATTTCTTCATACTTTCTTTTCTTTCCCTTTCCATTCACTTCATATCTCTTTCTACAACATTTGCACCATGTCATTATTGCTAAAACTAATATTAATTTTCTAAATATAGGTAGTATTATTTGGCCTACAAAACCTGTGCCTATATTAGCAAACCTAGTCCCTATAGAGGTAATGCTGTTTGTTAATTTCTTCCATACACTATCAACTTTGAGTGGTTTCAAATCTTCTTCAAGTTTTGAAATAATTTTAATATATCCTCCAATTTTAACACTCTTATCTGGAATATAAGTGCAACAATGTTGCGCTTTCAACATTTTACAGACTCCGCCCTCTTTTGCCAATAATATATCAAGAGCAAGTCAATTTTGTAAAACCATTGATCTAATTGCAACCATTTCCGTAATGATCATTAAGAACCCTTCAGCAGTATCAGTCGATAAACGATCAACTACTGTGGATAACTAACAAATTGTTCGCAAATTCAGAGTGACTCCCACTGAATGTATCAATGCACTGAATATATCGCCTACTATTTCTGAAAAACTAGCTCTTTTTCTGCGTGTTAGTTCTTTTGTGTTTTCCTTGTTCCCAGTGATTCTTTTTACATGATATACTTTAGGAAATACTATTCCAAAATAGCAACTCCTGTACCAACGTGCAGGCAGCCTAAAATAAGCTTTATTCCCACACACATAATAGACTCCAGGAAATACTGGATCTGTTCCCCCTTTTAGTCCCCATCCTACAATAACCAAAAAGTTATGTTCACATTCACTGGAACGAATAAATACATTATTATAGTCCGTTTTTAATCTATGGAGGTAGATCTTCCCTTTCTTTTCAAAATCTAGGGACATCACAGCATGAGTCTTGAACGGTTGCATATATTTCCTCTTTCTCAGCCCATTGAGGAATCTGAGGTTTCTTCTTAGAAGCCTTTCTTTGGAAGTCCTGTCTCCTTTCCTCTACTAAATTCAAAAATATCTTTTCTTCTTTGTGTAATGAACATGTTAGATTGTTTTTGTGTGCTTCTGCTATATCTATTGTTTTCATAGTTAAGAAATATTCACCCATAAACTGTGCATCTTTAGTACTAAGAACTGGATTCATACTCTTACGAACAGGAACCTCTGAAAATATCACATCTATGTTTGAATAATAATACTGTAATGTTCCTGTTCTATAAAAAAACTAATTAAAATATTACATGAAAAACCATATGTTAATAGTAAATGGTGATAGGTGACACCTTCTGCAACTGATGCTGGTAATTTCATACATACATAACATCACTAATCTCCATGGTGTCTACGTACTGAGCTAATAGCTTTGTGAATACATTTAAAGCAGTGTCATTATTTGCTACAGTGTGATGTAAATCCAACTCATCTGGTGCTTCTAATTCTACTCTATTTCCTTTTATATTACCCACTCTTTCTTTAGTATCTGTGTTATTTTTCTTTTCTGTCACCATCAAATAAGGAATTGCTATTGTTAATAGTAACCAAAATATAAGTACTAAAAATATGCTACATATACATATTCTACAACATTTCTTTATACAATTTTGTTTTGATCTGCCAGCAACCCTATCATCAGCCATTTTAATTTAAGATGATTTCTCTTGCTTTACTTTGTGGGAAAAAAAATTGATCTTCTACGGGGCCCCACTTCTCCTTCGTCAGTCTGTTCAACAATTATTTATTCGCCACTTTCTTCATTCAAATCTAGATTCTCAAATTCTTCAAGAATCACATAGGTCCATTCAGGACCTTTGAACTTATTGTTCAAAATTTGCAGTCTTTGGCTTTTTCGCCTAGGTTTCTCAGTTAATTGCCCAGACTGACTAGAGATTTCATTTACTTGTTCAGGTTCTTCACTTATTGTTTTTAAGTGATACTTTAATCTTTTAACACCACCTGGCCAATTATCATCTTTTCTGACCTTTTTGGCTTGTACTGCACTTTCGTTTTCCTCGTCTCTTTCAAGTACTCTTTTATTCTCATTATGTTGTGGCACAATTTGATTATCTTCGTCTTCAGAGTCCCTCTCTATCTTTTCTTGTTCAGGGCATATTGTTGTGACTTCATCTGCCTGAACGTGTTCTTCTTCCTCTATCTGGTCCTGTTCAGGTCTTATTTCGACTTGTTCTTCTTCCTGAACTTGTTCTTCTTTTCCTAACTGGTCCTGCTCAGGTCTTACTGCACTTTCCTTTTCTGCACCCTGAACGTGTTCTTCTATACCTGTCTGTCCCTCCTCAGATCTATGAATGTGCAGGTTCACCTCTGTATGAGTATATTTTTCTCTCCCTGTCTCATCCTGCTCAGGGTCTCCAACAGTTTTATTCACCTTTTCCGCAGTTTGTTCTTCTACACTTGTCTTATCCTCTCTAGTTTCTTGCCTTTCTAATATGGTTCTGCTTCTTATTTTAATAGTCACCTCAGGTATGTCAACACTGGTATCCAGTATTCCTGACTTGTGCTGGGTTGTTCTTGATCAGCTACTTCAGAATCTGTTATTCTAGATTCCTCAGCTGTACAACCTTCAGCACCCTCAACGGCTTATGTCAGTTGTGGTTCACTTTCCTCAGGATTTCGTACTCGTTTGGTATGACTGGCATGTATCCAGTTAGGCAAACCTACACATTTCACTGCTGTTGTTGTAACCAATATGACCTGTCGTGGCTCATCCCACCTGGGTGCTAGGCACGACTCTCGGGTGTGATTCTTCACTACCAACCAGTCTCTGGGATTTAGATCATGTGCTTGATCCAGCTGCCTGGCAACTGCGTCTTCTCCAACCTGTTGAGACACAGAACAAACTAGTTCAGCCAATCCTTTACAATTATCTAGTACCAGATCATCAGTTATAATCAACAGTTTAAGTCCTGGTATAAATGCTAGCCTCATTGCTCTTCCCATGAGAATTTCATGGGGACTCAATCCTGTGTTTCTATCAGGAATGGTTCTGAGTCCCATCCGAACAAGAGGTAATGCATCTGGCTAACACAGTGATGTGGATGCACACACCTTTGCCAATCTTGTTTTGATTGTGCCATTCATTTTTTCTACCACTTCAGAAGCCTCTGGGCGATATGCACAGTGCAGTTTTTGCTCAATTTTAAATGCTTCACAGATTAACCAAATTATTTCATTATTAAAGTGAGATACAGTATCTGATTCCACAGTCACTGGAAAACCAAATCGTGGAATTAGCTCCCTCAACAGCATTCTGGCAACAGTTATGCTGTCATATCTTGTAGTAGGGTATGCCTCCACCCACCGTGAGAACAAATAAACTATGAAAAGGACGTACTTCAATCCCCTGCATGGTGGTAATTGGATAAAATCTGCAACCTCACAAATGGTCCTTCTGCTTTTCCAGATCTTCCCCCAACTGACCACTGTTTTCCTGCCTGGGTTTATTTGTTGACAAGTTAAACATCTCTGGCAAAGACTTTCTGCGACAGCCCTAAATCTTGGATTGTACCAATCCTGTTTAAAGAGCCTGATCATGGTGTCCCTACCTAAATGTGTATCTCCATGATACATTCGGGCCATTTGAGAGACCATCCGGGATGACGGGAGACAACACCAGGTTCCAAGTGGGTCCGCTCTGAGACAAAAGGTTTTTCAGAGGAGCGAACTCCTCCCGAGCCCCAAATCAGCCACCCACACTCAATCATAGTGTAACTTTTTCATACGTGCCCGTAAGTATGGCATCACGCAGTCCACACACATTAGCGCGTGTGTAGGTACTAGTTTTTTTGTTTTTCACTTATCACGTGGCACCACATCTTTGCCACTCACTTATTTTCACGGTCCTGAAGAAAATCCCTCCTACATACCCCTGCGGGCTGAAACATGTAGACCCAACACATAGCCAACTACAAGATAATAATTTCTTCTCTAGTTGCATTTCACATACTTTTTAATCATATCCTGAGCCGCCAACAATAAATTCTAAGAGGCAAAGATTCTCAGAGATATTTTTATTCACACCACTTCACATTTCTGCACCACATCAGCTCCGCTGTAATCAGGCGTCGTAGCACAACCAGGGGGCATTCGGCCACCCGGTTGGGACTCCAATGATGAAGCATGACACCAACCAGGTTGGTGTGTGAGGGGTATTGTAACAAACCCAGTGAGTCCCAAACACTGCCTACCAGTGAGAGTACCACACATAGATTGAGTTTGTCCATCATTGTTTAAACATATATTATACAGGGGATACGGACGTACCCCTTCCCTTCCCTCACTCTCCCTTTGTTTTCTACATTGGAGAGAGTAATCAATTTGGCATTACTGGTCTGCCATCTGGGTAGATGCACACAGCATCCTCTGTTCTCCTTTGACACCCTGTTTTTATCCATTCCTCTTTTTCACTCACTTCCACCTCATCCTGTAATTGTCTCACTTCATCCCATGTTTCTAGTGCTGAGAGTAGCATAAGTTGACATCTGATCCCACTTGTTTCAATTTTCCTGTTTAATGCAATATTTTTTCTGGCACAGTACTGGGCAACCTGGTCAGCGTATCGATTACCCGCTACCACATAGTCATCCCCTGACTGATGTGCAGCACACTCGGCCACTGCCACTTCTTTTGGCAATTGTATTGCTTCCAACAATACTTTCACAAATTTTCCATTTTTGATAGGGGATCCTGAAGAAGTCATGAAATCCCTTTGCATCCAGAGCTGGCCAAAGTCATGCACAACTCCGTAACCATGTTGGCTATCAGTGTAAATGGTTACTTTCCAATTCCTCCCAATTTTACATGCTTTAATTAAAGCTATCAATTCAGCTACTTGTGCAGACTTGACTCCTGGTAAATAGGATGCTTCGACTATTCCAGCCAATGTGCATACAGCATAAGCTGCACTTAATCCTCCTTCCTCATGTCTCATACACGAGCCATCTACAAATAGCTCATGTTCTGATTCTTTCAGGGGTTCCTCTTGTATATCTGGGCGAGGCTTAGTACATAACTCAGTGACATCCAAACAGTAATGCTCAACTTTATCTCTTACTTCTTCCCCACGTACATCTGGCAATACAGTAGCAGAGTTTAGTATAGTACACCTCACCCTGTCACATTTTCTGCTCCTAAAATAATTATTTCGTACTTGGTCATCCGACTAGGGGTAAGGTACTGTGTTCGTTTTCTAGTCAAAAGAATTTCTACTGAATGTGGAACGAATACCTTTTCAGGATGTCCCATCACAATGGACTCACTTTTTTCAAGACTCATACAAGTAGCAGCTACTGCTTTTAAACAACCAGGCAATACTGACGCTACAGGGTCCAAGGTAGCAGAAAAATATGCCACTGGACATCGCATCAAACCATGTCATTGGGTTAACACTGAAAGGGCACAATATTCTCTTTCACAACAGAATAGTGCAAATTCTTTTGTATAATCTGGCATACCTAAGGCTGGAGCTTCACACAAACAATTTCGTAATTTCACAAAAGCTTCCATGCTTTCATCATCCCAAACTATTAAGTCTCTTGCTCGTTTCAGTGTCATCTGTATGACGGTTTAGCTAACAAAGAAAAACCTACAATCCACTGTCTACAGTATCCCACTACACCAAGAAACATTCTGATCTCTCTCTGGGTTTGTGGTAACTGCATTTGTTTTATTATCTTTATTCTTTCAGGGGTCACTTTTCTCGCTCCTCTTTCTATTTGGTGTCCCAAATATTTGACTCCAGTTCGAAAAAATTGTAATTGCTCTGGGGACACTTTGTGTCCACCATCAGCCAAATGATTCAACAAAGCAATTGGATCAGTAACACAATCATCTCGCGACTTTGATGCAATGAGCAAGACGTCAATATATTGGACTAGAACTGAATTTCTGGGCATCACCAGTGTTTCTAGACACTTTTTCAAAATTTGATTGAAAATTTGACTGTTTAATTTAAGCTCTTGATGTTCTGCTAATTTCACTTGTGCCCACATCACCTTTTCTTCCAAATTTTTACGTCTATTCTCAATATCGTTCCCACAATACTTAGCGTTAGCGTATTTTAGAATCTCATCAATAGGTTTTCCTTGCCAGCACAACATGTGCCGCTGAATCATTTGGGAAATTTCTGGTCTTTAACCAGACACAAACCAATACACAAAATGTCCCATATCCTTATCTCCAATGTTTTCAAATCCGCTATATTGCTTGAATACCTGTCATAGGCGGTCATAATAAACATGTACAGACTCATTTATTTCTTGGGTTGTTCCTATCTATTTTTACCCAATCTGTTTCTTTCGGTGTGATTTTCCCTTTCAAGAAAGTGATCACCTGGTGATATTTCTTCATTACCTCCCGTTTTTTCATCCCTTGGGTATTCATCACTAGGCCAATCAACTGTGATTTTACATTCTGTCCACAAATCAGCAGGCACCACTATGTCAAACAGACCATCCAAATATTTCAACCTTCACAAACCTTTCAACCTGCCTATACCATTCAACAGTTTTTTCTCATAACTTTGGAAAATCATTAGTAAATGACAAAATATCCTGTCGAGTCCATGGGACATGTACATATCCCCCTCCTGGAACTTCTCTCATTGGGCATATTCTTTCTGCTTTTCCTGATTCCTTCAACAAGAATTCAGATGTTGTTCGAGTTGCCTGTGCTTCCTCCTTTTTCTTCATCCACCTAGCTTTCCATTTGTATAAGTCTCCACACTTTTGTAAGATGGTCATTAACTCCTTAATCTGCAATTTTCTTCCAGACACATTCATATTTTCCAAATCTTTATCAGTAAATTCTGCTCTATATGGCTTCTGTAATACTTTAGATCTCCCTATTTCAATTCCCATTTCGGAGGAAAGATCTGTCAATTTTTCATGAAATATATTTCTAATGATACTTCTACAAATTAACAGTAACTCTTCTTCACTGTAAGCGTTTAACCTATCTAGTCCCACGTTTCCAGCTATCATTTCCTCCAAATCCACTTTTAATTTGTAAATATCTAAAATCTTTGGTTGTTGGTTTGGTTTGTCTATTCCCTGTACCCATCGCTCTAATTCTTCTGGGGATACTGTTGTGGCACTTTTGGCTCCTGTAGAGGTTTCTAGTCGTATCTCTTTTGAACAACTAGGTGTAACTCTTCTTGGGGTTTTATTTATTTGCCCTCTTATCGGCAAATCCATTAATGAGATTACCAAATCACATTCACTGGCTTGATCCTCAATTATTATATTTTCTTTTCTAGGTTCGATTATGGGAGTTGTCATAACTGGTGGTTTGGGACAGTTCATTTTATCCCCATACAATGGAACAACAGGACCTATGGTCACTGGTATAGTCAATGCTTCAGGGTGTGTATTCAACTGGGTTATTTTCTGTATCAGTTCTTCTCTATTTTTATTTATTACTTCTCTCTCTTTTTCCTGGCGTACCCTTCCATTTAATGGATCATGTATAACCTGTGAAATCAAAGGTGTTCTCAAGACAGGGGCACTTGGAGTCATTCTATTAGGTCCTTCCTGATATGGTGGAGGATTGTTCGTTAGAATGTCTTCCATAAATTCATCTTCTGATTCCCCACAACCTGTCATTGTCAAATGTTTAGTTTCCCCTGGACATTTTCCTCCTGACTGTTCCGCAGCCATTAATACAGGATACAATCCTTCTGTAATCATTGCTTGTCTCCATTGTTTCATCTGACTTTCTCATGACTCACGCATCTGTTTAGGAAAAAATCCTCTATAACTTCTACTACTTCTGGATCTGTCACGCTCAAATGACTCAGTTTCCCATTCTTCTAATGCCCCATACTGTGTTAATCTAGGTCTGGGCTCAAATTCATTCATCCGCGTTTTCAAATTATGAAGGATTCTCCCATTGAACATAACATTTTCTGGGAAAGCTAACACTCCATCACTTCTGGTGTATTCTATCCAATTTTCTAACCACACACAGGTATGGTAGCCTCTCTCCATCATCATTAATGAGGCAGGTGTCTTTGGTGGTGGGATAAGAATTCCCTCTCTAGTCTTAATAGGTTTATCTTTATTGAAGTAATTTTTTTATTTTCTGCATAAACAACATTTTCCTCTTTTCTCCGTACATTTTAGGTGATGATACACTCATCTCTGGTGAATCCTAAATATCTCCTGTCTGGGAGATTCCCTATTAGTGTGGGATGGTATTTCCACGTACAAACTCAACTATGCAATATTATTACAACTTCTATTTTGACAACCAATGAGATTCTTGCTTACACTCGAGGTTTGACCAATCCCAGCGCGTCTTCCTTTCTATCGACCAATCAAACTCAGGCTTACACTATTCGTCTAGCCAATACTAGCGCAGCCTTTTTGTGACGTCAGTATCACTCCTCACTACTGACCCCTCCTTTACAAATTCACGTCAGGCACACGCCCGCTGTTTCAACCAATTCCAGCGCTGTCCTCTGTGACGTCAGTGCAGTCTGGCAACTGACCCTCACTTCACAAGGTAACACGAAAACTTATTTTATTACAACTTTGCATTAACATTTTCATTAATAACAACGTAAAAACATTTGCTAACCTGTCTGTCCTACTAAAACCAAAGGATAGATTATTTCTGTTGCTGCAAGTAAAATCTTCCGCTTACTTTTCATATACTGCGAGTAAAACCTTCCGCTTACCCTTCACTCAAGCTCAGATGAACCTATTACTCCTTCGGTGTTACCCTTTCTAGGTGATATAAGACCAAAGTTTCACCAGCGAACTCTTTTGCTATCAATCACTCTCACTTTTTTACGAAAATAATCCCTAATTTAACACTGGCAGCCCTGCATAGCTTCTCAGTGCTATTCCAACAGACGAGTAACCTCACTGCAGTGTGGCTTCCATTTACCACCCACTATTCACTTCCCGGGAATTTCCAGACAACATAAAACAAAATACAAACGGGTTTGTTAAACATAAAAATCATTAATCAATACTTATCACCAAATTAGTCAATAATAACCATAGCTCTGCTACCAGCAAACGGATCCAGCGTGTTACCAACCTCAGGTACTCAAACACCATATACTCACCTGGGCCCATAAACACACATTCACAGAGGGTAGTAAATACCGCTCGGGGTCAGTTTTTGTAAATGCCCTTTTTATGAGATTAGTTACCTGTCAAATTTTAACTGATCAAAAGGTTCTTTCCTCTGGCCAATGGACCTATTAGTTGGAACTAATTGATGGTGATATGACATAGAATTATATTTCTTACTATTTGAAATAACCACAGACTCTGGAAAAGTTTAAATGTTTTATCTAGTTCGATTCATGTGAGCCAAAATCAAAATACAGTATGAACTCCGTTTCTCCACGAAAGGAAAGTCAATTAATTAAATAATCAGTCACCTATATTAGAATGAAGTTTCACAATGACAATACTCAGGAAAGAGAGGCTAGAGAGAACAGTACAATGACATACTACACAGAAGTATATTTACCTAGAATGGTGTGGAAACCAACCCCTTGGTCAAGAAGTTGGAAAGGTCCCCTGGGAAAGAACAGGTGACAAAGGCTTCAGGACAGATTTCAGGACAGGATTCAGGACAGGATAGACGACCTCTTCTAAATCCGACGCCTGTGTCGCACCTCTCTCTGACACTATCTTCCTCCTCGATTCTTCCATGATCTTCTTCTAATTATTTGCCTTATTTCCCTCCTCGATTCTTCTGCGATCTTATTCTAATTTATTGGCTTTAAATTCTAAGTCTGCAAATCAATTCTTCTTCAGCATTTGTTCAGCTCTCGGACAGCATTCCGGTCTCTTAGCATTCTGGTCTTGCTGCGATATTTTCTCTAACTAAACTACCACAATGATACCTTTCTAATGGCATGTACCACTCATTAATGTTTCAACTTCCTGAAACTCCTAATTCTGATTGGACAGGCAAGGGGCGAGGATCATCACACCAGGCTAAGTTTTAATAATTTTCTTTCGTTCTTTGTTTAAATGTTCCCGCCCCTTAATTCTTATTCCCAAGCTTAATTTCCTACCCGTAGTCACATCTTTATCAACAAAAGTATACATGTGACATTCATTTCTATTCAACGTTCAGGATGTCCATCAGGTTCCCAGGACATGTAACAAAGATGGCCTTGGACGTGATTCAAAAATAACATCATGGCTTCTGGTTTTTTATTACTGCGCCTGCGTGATAGTCACGTGTGATACAGGCTTCAGTCCCTCTCGGAGGCCCAAATACGAACTAATAGAGAGGTCAAAAAGAAACATATTGATTAAAAATAAAATGGTTTCACTGTATAACATCTATCTCTACTCTAATCCCATTTACTTATAATAACTCTCCCTGCATTAGCACTTAGTAAATAGCTTGTTTTAGTTTCAGCGATTGCGCAGGTGCAGAAATTTCCCTCCAAGCGAAAGAGCGTCATTCTGCGTAGATGCAGTTGACGCATGCGCGATTCAGTTTCTCGCGTTAGCAGCCATTTCAAGTTTCACTCGGGTTACTTGTTAGTAAAATACGTACGCAAGTTTCGTCTTGCTAAAATATGTAATGTGGTGCATATTAATTTCACGAAACACGGTTAGTATGACGTTATGAGTTATATGAGAGGATTGCTTCCGAGCAAGTCTCTTTTGTACGAGTCCTTGCTCCATCAATAGTGACCACTTTGAATGATTTGACTTCCAAAAGAATGCCTAAGAAAGTTCAGTGGACAGTTAGCTGTCAACAGGCATTTGATGACCTGAAGCAGGCCATGTCCACTGCTCCCATTCTGCAAAGTCCTGACTATTCCAAACAATTCATTGTTCAAACTGATGCATCTGAGTTGGGGGTAGGGGCTGTGTTATCACAACTGAATGAAGAGGGTCAGGATCAGCCAGTAGCTTTTATAAGCAGAAGGGTGACCCCCCAGACAGAAACGTTGGTCAGCTATTGAGAGGGGAGCCTTTGCTGTGGTTTGGGCTCTGAAGACGCTGAGGTCATACTTGTTTGGCACTCACTTCATTGTTCAGACAGACCATAAGCCCCTCTTATGGGTTAAACAGACGAAGAGTGAAAACCCCAAACGTTTGAGGTGGTCCATTTCCCTACAGGAGATGGACTATTCAGTGGAACATAGACCTGGGAGTAACCATGCCAATGCTGATGGACTCTCCAGAAATTTCCACTTAGAACATGAAGCCTCAACTGGTCAAGGTTAGTTTAATGTCCTTTCGTTTGGGGGGGGCTTGTGAAGGAAAGTAGCATCTGCTTCTTATGGTTACCTCCACTTTTTGCTTGATGTCTCACTGTTTTTGACTAGTCTGGCTGGGATCCTGCTAATCAGGACCCCAGCCTATCTGCTGTCTCCCTTACATTGACATACATGTACTTTGGTACACTCCAGATTGGATACTGGGGTACCCTTATCAGTCTCTGGTATATGGAACACCATATACCCAGGGCATAGGTACCCCAGAGGCATCCCTTGGGCTGGAGTATGTATTATGCCACCCATGAGAGGCCATGCAAAATGGAACTCTAGGTCTGCTACTGCAGCCTAGGTAAGATGGTGCTTGCACCACTTACTTTAGATATAAGTTCACTATATCTAATGGTCACTACACTTAAAACGTATAAGTAACCTCTATAGCAGGCCGTAACAATCCTGAAGGCAGGGTGCTGGGTTTTATGTGAGTGGGTGCCCCTGCATTAGCAGAGCCCCTCTCCCGGGTTTTCTGTGACTCAGTCAGACATATAGGTAGAGGTGCGTTATAACCTTGCGGTAAATGCTATCTCGAAAACAACTGCATAGAAACATATCGAGTTTGGTGTCATACACCTTGGAATCATACCTCCATACCAGTAACTGGTGTGGGAGGTATGACTCCGCCCTTCTGAAGCGAGCTTCATGGGGTCGATGGTCTTAACGGTGCCAGTCTTCTCAACCCAGACAGCACAAAATGGATGCTGCCGACCAGAGACACTTTTCTGCCCTCCTGCTGCTGAGCCAAGCTTGAGCAGAGGAAGGCAACACAATAGTCATCCTGTCACAGGGAGGTGTGACCACCTCCCAGACAGGATTTAGTGTATTGGGGCTGGGTGGGTGCACTCTGAGAGTGCATAACAGTCTGCACTTTGGCCACATTTGGTGTCCCTGTGCATAGTCCAGCTCAAACCAGTTCTGGGAGCCATTGGTTTCTGCTCTGGTGCGAAACTGGACAAAGGGCATGGGTGTAGCCACCCCTCTGTCCTGCCCCTCCCCTAGGAGGGTCCCCTGAATCTGTCCAACCCTCTCCTGTGGCTATAAAATGGGTTACCTGGCTACAGGATATTGGATTTTATGTGGACAAGATTATACAAAGAAGAAACCACTGCCCTTTGACCGTCTGGACATCTGGACTTCGCTGGACCTCGACTGGGCTTGACTTTGTCCCCCTTTCCGTCCGAAGCTTAGTTTGTGCCGTGACTCCATACAGGCTCCGTGCAGGACCTGTGGGGCACTTAAGATAACAGAAGAATCTCCCTTGGAGTGAAGGAGTCACTCCCCTGCTTCGCAGGCACCTAAAGCTCAACTCACTGGTAGCTGCTCCTGAGCTCCTGCGGACTCCGAAGATTTCAACAACACAGAAGGTGGGTTCCAGAAGGTTCCTGGGGTCGATCTGCCCTCTCATCAGTTTGAGGCCAGTATCCCTCGTGGGGGCTGCGTAACCCTTTGCACCGTGTCCATTTGCAAGTACATATGCTTACTGGTGATTCCTGAGCTTATGCATCGGAACCCGTGTGGTACTGACCCTGAGCAGTATTTGCACCAAAGAACTCCGGCCTCCTCGCAACGCGTGCTCCGTGGGCTGGTACTTTGCAGACTTCACGACTCCTGGTCCTTCGGCCTGTGGGTCCCCCTGAGGGTCATCTTGATTGTTCTTTGGCTTTCCTGGTTGCTCCAGTCATGCCTTGACTCTCCATTGCTGGGAGAGTCGCCTGGACCTTGCTGTTCCAAACCATAACCTGTTTGTCATTCCTGCGTGGATTGCTGTTGCCAAGGCTTGTTGGTACTCCCGCCAGACGCTGACCTCTCAGCACTCGATATCCTTCGTGGGACAGCTCTCCTCCGGTTGCCAGTCATCCTTGATGCCTCCGGGACCTACTGGCTGCAGAGTCAAGCATCTCTTCTTCGCACCTGAAGCACCGGACATCAGTGGGCATTCGTCTACGGAGCCCCTGTTCACTCTGAAGTGACCCAGACTCTGTCCCCTCTGCTTTCAGGTTCCTTCCATCCAGAATCCAGGCTTGGATTCCACCAGACCCTTTTCACCTTCATGGCAGCAGCACATCTTCACTTCCTTCCATAGAGTTGCCGATGCTAATTCAGACCTATGCACCTGGCTTCCCTGGGTTAGGTAACTTCGATACTACGGTATCCAATGGTGGGGCGGCTCTTTAAACTCTTAAGTTCCGAAGGGTTTGCTCGAAGTCCTCCTAGAATGGTCCTTAAACTTTAACTTTGCAACTGCGACTTTCCCATAGAGCTGTACGGAGCATGCGGTCGTGTTTCCTCACTGCACCCGTCCTCTGTGGGTCTCCTGTGGCATCACCTTGGGTGGTTCCTTGGGGTCCCAGCAATTCTACGTGCTCTAGGCACTGTGTCTGGTCAAGTCGTGATTGTTATACCCCCCTTTTAGTATATGGTTCAGTCTCCCCCTGGAGCTTGCTGTGTATTGTGCTACTTACAACTGTTCTATTGATCCAGTATTGTGTGCTTTGTGTTCTAACCTCGTGTAGAGGATAGTAGAGAGTGTTATATTAATAAATACATATTTTAAATAACTACTGTGTGATTCTCTTTCATTTAGTCATTCAGAAGGTGATATTCTGGTAAAGCAAGCTGCTTTACATTTCTTCAACATTAAGCCTGAAGGCTGCTCTCCATAGCTACCACTAGGATAGCATACATAAAGGTTGTCTTTGACCTCATACATCATAATGGTCGTGTGGATTGGTACAAGGTGCCCACTTTAACTAGTAAACAGCATATACCAAGCCACCTTCTCACACCAGGTACACATATTGGACCTCCAGAGCCACTCCTCAGTACACTCCTGGGCCCATGAACATTACAGAAGGACTGCCTTGTTTCCCAGAGGACTCCCCAGCTGCTTGAGGCCTGCCTTGTTCCCCAGAGGAATGTCCTGCTGCTATCGCTGGACTTCCCTGCTGATTGAGGACTACCTTGACCCCCAGAGGTATACCCTGATGCTTGACCCGGCCCTGCTCTATGAGAAGTAAGACTGGACCTGCTCTCTTCATCACAGACTAACTGAGTGATGCCAAGGGCCAACTGGCTGATCTCCTATCTGAGCTCCAAGTACAAAACAAGCTCCAGAGACCTGCCTGCAACTGCCAGTTGACCTGCTATGATGGAACTGCCTGGACCCCCAACTGGACCTGCCCGAACCCTGCTGGCCTCTGCCAGAGTGAGGTCCTGATCCCCAAGGGATGCCTCCCCAGGCCCTGGACCCTTAGCTGGCATCAGGTGAGCTACTCCTGTAAAGAAAAGTGAGATCCTGAAGCTTGATCTCTTTGCAACCGCAAATGGGCCCGTTCACACCAAGACTCCGGCATCTGTGATGACCGCCAATGCGAAGCTCTGGTAAATCCAACTCTGCGCTACAGCCAGGCCTGCTCTTCGCACTAGAGCGATCCCCATCCGCTATGCTCTCTCTGCATCTCACGGACTCCTCCGTCCTGAAAGGAACTCTTCTTGCCGGACTTTGAGTAGATAACTTTTTCAGCGGTTGTATCTGGTGCTCATCTCGTTCGGGCTGAAATTGTGACTTTTGCCCGATCTAGCAGGACCAGGTGACCATCAGTGGTGCTTAGTGCTTTCAGGCGCTATACTTACCTAAAACTTTGAAATTGCATATCTCCAGGTCTACTGCTTGGATTTTTGATATTCTGAGGCCATACTATAGAAAGTACCGTAGAGGCGCATCAGGCATGTGTGCATGTGTGCTCACTTTGTGCACCCCCAGGGCACAATGGCATTACAGAAGGGGTTGCAGGCTCTTGTGCAGCCCCTTCTGTAATACAGATAGTGCTGGCGCATATGTAGCCACAGCGTGGCACTGTGCAAATGAGGAAAGCTCTTTGCGTCTGCGCGTGCGTCGTATTATAGATGCAGGCACAGAGGAAAATAAACTTTTAGGGGGCACACTGGCCGTGCGTTACAAAAAGGTGGCGCACTGTCAGTGCGTCCCCTGATGACAGCCCTCTGGAGTGGTTCAAGCGACCCCTCAGACATCTGCTTGCAGGCGGAAGAAGTCACTCACTGGACCTCTCTCCCCTCTTAGAAGCGCAGGGAGGTTGCTACCTGCACAGTGAAACATGTAGCAGCTGCTTTAAAGCCACTCCATATTTCACATGAATGTGCAGTCCTCAGGGCAGAGTGAGTTTGTGGCAGTCCTGAGAGCAGTGCATTTAACATCATAGAACGCACTTTCTCTGCTTGGGTACGGCACACATGGTTTAAGGTGCGCCGTGGCACAAACAGGGAAAGTGCACCCTACAAGCACTAGGGCCCCAGGTATCATGTTATTTATCAATATTTACTCTATTTTTCTAAATTGGTCTGGGATTTTTATGATATGGTGTTTTTACTTTATCACTGGTTTTGGGCTGAATAAACACATTACAGTTTGCCTCTAAGTTAAACCTAAATGGTTTGTGCCATACCACAGGGTGAAACACAGGTTCATTTAGTGACTTTTGTGGTTCACCCTCACAAAACCTCTTGTTGCTGCCAAGGTGGTGCTTCCCCACCCCCTTAGCCACCAACCCAGTTTTCTACTTCGATGTTTGCTCTCTTGATGAAGAGATAATTCACGCTCTATAAAACGTGTCCGTTTTCTCTTGGCAGCTGACGGCCCATTCTGGCACATGCATCCTGGTTAAAAATTAAACATAGCTATTCCGTTTTACTATCCACACCCAGTGATTTTTTTTTATCACGAGCAGAAAACCCTTGCCCGGAATATGTTTCTGACACGTTCGGAGCCCGCACATTCGTACACGGTTGTGAGTTGACGACCTTCCCAGTACACAGGAGGCACTGCCAGGTACTGTGTGTGCAGTTGGGTAGGGCAGGTGTCGCTGCTCAGTTGATGCTGGCGTTATATGTTATTAGTCTCTGTCTTCTTGCAGACACTATATTAAGGACAGCCTAATATACATTTTACCTAAATATTTTATTACTGGAGTTAGGTCCATAAATTGTGCTATCTTTAAATCTTTGTCCATTGTTCTTTGCCTCTACTCCAGAGCGTCGAAACAGTAAACACGACTATTCCAGAAGAAGCCATAGACACATCGGGACGCTGAAACTGTACAATTATGTTCTAAAAGCCCCGCCTCTTCCCCAACACCCACACCCTTCAAGTCCCCTCCTGCTCCTCTCCTGTGGTATCACATGGTGGAAAGTAATTCAAGATTGAGCCAGGCAGTTGCTGAATTGAGCTGTGGCTGCAACGGGTCCAGCGCACCCGACACTCAGCGGATGCTGCAGATCAAGACCAACTGACCAAGGTGCCTTAGCGGGATTGTAGGAGGATACCGGCCCTGGAATCATTGCTAGAGCTGTTTGTGTGCTCCAGGTAACGACTGAAATGGTTAGTAGATTAATGTACGGTGACTGTACAGGGAGATCAGAGGTTGTTAGCAATGAAATGGTCTTTTAAAGACCTGCAAAGTACTCGGGTGCGGCTGTGTGTGCGCCTGTGAAGCTGTCTCAGCCCGGGCTGTCACACTCGATGGTGGGGGCTGAAGCTCTTTGAGGCCAATGGGCGTTGCACGCCTGACCGAGGTGCTTTCGCCGAGCGGTGTATAGACCCAAATATGGAGACAGCAGCGGGCACTAGAGGTTAGGAATGGGGTGCATTGCCAGAGCGGTGTATAGACCCTAATATGGACCAGCAGCGGGCACTAGAGGTTAGGAATGGGGTGTATTGCCAGAGCGGTGTATAGACCCCAATATGGAAACAGCAGCGGGCACTAGAGGTTAGGAATGGGGTGCATTGGTAGAGCGGTGTATACACCCAAATATGGAAACAGCAGCGGGCACTAGAGGTTAGGAATGCGGTGCATTGGCAGAGCAGTGTCTAGACCCCAATATGGATACAGCAGCGGGCACTAGAGGTTAGGAATGAGGTGCATTGGCAGAGCAGTGTATAGACCCAAATATGGAAACAACAGTGGGCATTAGAGGTTAGGATTGAGGTGCATTGGCAGAGCAGTGTATACACCCCAGTATGGAAACAGCAGTGGGCATTAGAGGTTAGGAATGAGGTGCATTTGCAGAGCTGTGTATAGACCCAAAAATGGACCAGCAGCGGGCACTAGAGGTTAGGAATGAGGTGCATTGGCAGAGCGCTGTATAGACCCCAATATGGAAACAGCAGTGGGCACTAGAGGTTAGAAATGGGGTGCACTCGCAAAGCTGCGTATAAACCCCAATATGGAAACAGCAGCGGGTACTAGAGGTTAAGAATTGGGTGGATTGGTAGAGCGGTGTATACACCCAAATATGGAAACAGCAGCGGGCACTAGAGGTTAGGAATGGGGTGCATTGCCAGAGCGGTGTATAGACCCTAATATGGACCAGCAGCGGGCACTAGAGGTTAGGAATGGGGTGGATTGCCAGAGCGGTGTATAGACCCCAATATGGAAACAGCAGCGGGCACTAGAGGTTAGGAATGAGGTGCATTGGCAGAGCGGTGTATAGACCCAAATATGGACCAGCAGCGTGCACTAGAGGTTAGGAATGGGGTGCATTGGCAGAGCAGTGTCTAGACCCCAATATGGATACAGCAGCGGGCACTAGAGGTTAGGAATGAGGTGCATTGGCAGAGCAGTGTATAGACCCAAATATGGAAACAGCAGTGGGCATTAGAAGTTAGGATTGAGGTGCATTGGCAGAGCAGTGTATACACCCCAGTATGGAAACAGCAGTGGGCATTAGAGGTTAGGAATGAGGTACATTGGCAGAGCGCTGTATAGACCCCAATATGGAAACAGCAGTGGGCACTAGAGGTTAGAAATGGGGTGCACTCGCAAAGCTGCGTATAAACCCCAATATGGAAACAGCTGCGGGTACTAGAGGTTAGGAATTGGGTGGATTGGTAGAGCGGTGTATAGACCCAAATATGGAAACAGCAGCGGGCACTAGAGGTTAGGAATGGGGTGCATTGCCAGAGCGGTGTATAGACCCTAATATGGACCAGCAGCGGGCACTAGAGGTTAGGAATGGGGTGCATTGCCAGAGCGGTGTATAGACCCCAATATGGAAACAGCAGCGGGCACTAGAGGTTAGGAATGAGGTGCATTGGCAGAGCGGTGTATAGACCCAAATATGGACCAGCAGCGGGCACTAGAGGTTAGGAATGGGGTGCATTGGCAGAGCAGTGTCTAGACCCCAATATGGATACAGCAGCGGGCACTAGAGGTTAGGAATGAGGTGCATTGGCAGAGCAGTGTATAGACCCAAATATCGAAACAGCAGTGGGCATTAGAGGTTAGGATTGAGGTGCATTGGCAGAGCAGTGTATACACCCCAGTATGGAAACAGCAGTGGGCATTAGAGGTTAGGAATGAGGTGCATTGGCAGAGCTGTGTATAGACCCAAAAATGGACCAGCAGCGGGCACTAGAGGTTAGGAATGAGGTGCATTGGCAGAGCGCTGTATAGACCCAAATATGGAAACAGCAGTGGGCACTAGAGGTTAGAAATGGGGTGCACTCGCAAAGCTGCGTATAAACCCCAATATGGAAACAGCAGCGGGTACTAGAGGTTAGGAATTGGGTGGATTGGTAGAGCGGTGTATAGACCCAAATATGGAAACAGCAGCGGGCATTCGAGATTAGGAATGGGGTGCATTGGCAGTGCGGTTTATAGACCCAAATATGGAAACAGCAGCAGGCACTAGAGGTTAGGCATGGGGTGCATTGGCTGAGCGGTGTGTGGACACCAATATGGAAACAGCAGTGGGCACTAGAGGTTAGGAATGGGGTGCATTGGCAGAGCGGTGTATAGACCCCAATAAGGAAACAGCAGCGGGCACTAGAGGTTAGGAATTGGATGCATTGGCAGAGCGGTGTATAGACCTAAATATGGAAACAGCAGCGGGCACTAGAGGTTAGAAATGGAGTGCACTCGCAAAGCTGCGTATAGACCCCAATATGGAAACAGCAGCAGGTAATAGAGGTTAGGAATAGGTTCCATTGGCAGTGCGGTGTATAGACGCAAACATGGAAACAACAGCAGTGACTCGATTTTAGGAATGGGGCACATTGGCTGAGCGGTGTATAGATCCCAATATGGAAACAGCAGCAGGCACTAGAGGTTAGGAATGTGGTGCATTGGCAGAGCGGGGTATAGACCCAGATATGGAAACAGCAGCGGGCACTAGAGGTTAGGAATGAGGTGCATTTCCAGAGCTGTGTATAGACCCCAATATGGAAACAGAAACGCACACTAAAGGTTAGGGATGAGGTGCATTGGCAGAGCGGTGTATAGATCCCAATAGGGAAACAGCAGCGGGTACTGAGGTTAGGAATTGGGTGCATTGGTAGAGCGTTGTATAGACCCAAATATGGAAACAGCAGCGGGCATTAGAGGTTAGGAATGGGGTGCATTGGCAGTGCGGTGTATAGACCCAAATATTGAAACAGCAGCAGGCACTAGAGGCTAGGAATGGGGTGCATTGGCAGAGCGGTGTATAGACCCAAACATGGAAACATCAGTGGGCACTCAATGTTAGGAAACGGGCGCATTGGCCGAGCGGTGTGTAGACCCCAATATGGAAACAGCAGCGGGCACTAGAGGTTAGGAATGGGGTGCATTGGCAGAGCATGTATAGACTTCAATATGGAAACAGCAGCGGGCACTAGAGGTTAGAAATGGGGTGCATTGGCAGAGCAAGTACAGACCCCAATAAGGAAACAGCAGCGGGCACTAGAGGTTAGAAATGGGGTGCATTGGAATAGCGGTGTATAGACCCAATTATGGAGACAGCAGCAGGCACTAGACGTTAGGAATGAGGTGCATTGGCAGAGCTGTGTCTAAACTCCAATATGGAAACAGCAGCTGGTACTAGAGGTTAGGAATGGGGTGCATTGGTAGAGCGGTGTGTAGACCCCAATATGGAAACAGCAGCAGGCACCAGAGGTTAGGAATGGGGTGCATTGGTAGAGCGGTGTATACACCCAAATATGGAAACAGCAGCTGGCACCAGAGGTTGGGAATGGGGTGCATTGCCAGAGCGGTGTATAGACCCAAATATGGAGACAGCAGCAGGCACCAGAGGTTAGGAATGGGGTGCACTGGCAAAGCTGTGTATAGACCCCAACATGGAAATAGCAGCAGGCACTAGAGATTAGGAATGGGGTGCATTGGCAGAGCTTTGTAAAGACCCCAATATAGAAACACCGCAGGTACTAGAGATTAGCAATGGGGTGCATTGGAATAGCGGTGTATAGACCCAATTATGGAGACAGCAGCAGGCACTAGAGGTTAGGAATGAGGTGCATTGGCAGAGCTGTGTCTAAACTCCAATATGGAAACATCAGCGGGCACTAGAGGGTAGGAATGGGGTGCATTGGTAGTGCTTTGTTTAGGCCCAAATATGGAAAGAGCAGCGGGCACTAGAGATTAGGAATGGGTTGCATTGCCAGAGCAGTGTATAGACTCCCAGTATGGAAACAGCAGCGGGCACTAGAGGTTAGGAATGGGGTGCATTAGCAAAGTGGTATATAGACCCCAATATGGAAACAGCAGCGGCCACTAGAGGTTAGGAATGGGGTGCATTGCCAGAGCGGTGCATAGACTCAAATATGGAAACAGAAGCGGACACTAGAGGTTAGGAATGAGATTCATCAGCAGAGTGGTATATAGACCCCCAATATGAAAACAGCAGCGAGTACTAGAGGGTAGGAATGGGGTGCATTGGCAGAGCGGTGTATAGACCCCAATTTGGAAACAGCAGCGGGCGCTAGAGGTTAGGAATGGGGTGCATTGGCAAAGCTGTGTATAGACCCAAATATGGAAGCAGCAGCAGGCACTAGAGGTTAGCAATGGGGTGCATTGGCAGAGCGGTGTATAGACCCCAATATGGAAACAGCAGGGGAAACTAGAGGGTTGTAATTGGGTACATTGGTAGAGCCGTGTATAGACCCAAATATGGAAACAGCAGAGGGCACTAGAGGTTAGGAATGGGGTGCATTGCCAGAGTGGTGTATAGACTCTAATATGGAAACAGCAGCGGGCAGTAGAGTTTAGGAATAGGGT
Source organism: Triturus cristatus (assembly GCF_964204655.1). Lineage (NCBI taxonomy): Eukaryota > Metazoa > Chordata > Amphibia > Caudata > Salamandridae > Triturus > Triturus cristatus. The sequence continues at coordinate 1,295,467,313 of NC_140590.1, forward strand.
GCCCTGGCAAAGTTGTGTATGGACCCCAATATGGAAACAGCAGCGAGCACTAGAGGTTAGGAATGAGGTGCACTGCAGAGCGGTGTATAGACCCCAATATGGAAACAGCAGCGGGAACTAGAAAGTAGGAATGGGGTGCATTAGCAGAGCAGTGTATGGACCCTAATATGGAAACAGCAGCGGGCACCAGAGGTTAGGAATGGGGTGCATTGCCAGAGCATTGTATAGACCCAAATATGAAGACAGCAGCGGGCACTAGAGGTTAGGAATGGGGTGCACTGGCAAAGCTGTGTATAGACCCCAATATGGAAATAGCAGTGGACTCTAGAGGTTAGGAATGAGGTGTATTGGCAGAGCGGTGTATAGACCCCAATATGGAAAAATCAGCGGGCACTTGAGGTTAGGAATGGGGTGCATTGGCAGAGCTTTGTAAAGACCCCAATATGGAAACAGCAGCGGGCACTAGAGATTAGCAATGGGGTGCATTGGCAGAGCGGTGTATAGACCCAAATATAGAAACAGCAGTGGGCACTAGAGGTTAGGAATGGGGTGCATTGGCTGAGCGGTGTGTGGACACCAATATGGAAACAGCAGCGGGCAGTAGAGGTTAGGAATAGGGTGCACTGGCAAAGCTGTGTATGGACCCCAAATTAGAAACAGCAGGGGGCACTAGAGGGTTGTAATTGGGTACATTGGTAGAGCGGTGTATAGACCCAAATATAGAAACAGCATTGGGCGCTAGAGGTTAGGAATGGGGTGCATTGGCAGAGCATGTATAGACTTCAATATGGAAACAGCAGCGGGCACTAGAGGTTAGAAATGGGGTGCATTGGCAGAGCAAGTACAGACCCCAATAAGGAAACAGCAGCGGGCACTAGAGGTTAGAAATGGGGTGCATTGGAAGAGCGGTGTATAGACCCAATTATGGAGACAGCAGCAGGCACTAGAGGTTAGGAATGAGGTGCATTGGCAGAGCTGTGTCTAAACTCCAATATGGAAACAGCAGCTGGTACTAGAGGTTAGGAATGGGGTGCATTGGTAGAGCGGTGTGTAGACCCCAATATGGAAACAGCAGCAGGCACCAGAGGTTAGGAATGGGGTGCATTGGTAGAGCGGTGTATACACCCAAATATGGAAACAGCAGCAGGCACCAGAGGTTAGGAATGGGGTGCATTGCCAGAGCGGTGTATAGACCCAAATATGGAGACAGCAGCAGGCACCAGAGGTTAGGAATGGGGTGCACTGGCAAAGCTGTGTATAGACCCCAACATGGAAATAGCAGCAGGCACTAGAGATTAGGAATGGGGTGCATTGGCAGAGCTTTGTAAAGACCCCAATATAGAAACACCGCAGGTACTAGAGATTAGCAATGGAGTGCATTGGCAGAGCAGTGTATAGACCCCAGTATGGAAACTGCAGCGGGCACTAGAGATTAGCAATGGAGTGCATTGGCAGAGGGGTGTATAGACCCCAGTAAGGAAACATCAGCAGGCACTAGAGGGTAGGAATGGGGTGCATTGGTAGTGCTTTGTTTAGGCCCAAATATGGAAAGAGCAGCGGGCACTAGAGATTAGGAATGGGTTGCATTGCCAGAGCAGTGTATAGACTCCCAGTATGGAAACAGCAGCGGGCACTAGAGGTTAGGAATGGGGTGCATTAGCAAAGTGGTATATAGACCCCAATATGGAAACAGCAGCGGCCACTAGAGGTTAGGAATGGGGTGCATTGCCAGAGCGGTGCATAGACTCTAATATGGAAACAGAAGCGGACACTAGAGGTTAGGAATGAGATTCATCAGCAGAGTGGTATATAGACCCCCAATATGAAAACAGCAGCGAGTACTAGAGGGTAGGAATGGGGTGCATTGGCAGAGCGGTGTATAGACCCCAATTTGGAAACAGCAGCGGGCGCTAGAGGTTAGGAATGGGGTGCATTGGCAAAGCTGTGTATAGACCCAAACATGAAAACAGCAGCAGGCACTAGAGGTTAGCAATAGGGTGCATTGGCAGAGCGGTGTATAGACCCCAATATGGAAACAGCAGGGGGCACTAGAGGGTTGTAATTGGGTACATTGGTAGAGCCGTGTATAGACCCAAATATGGAAACAGCAGAGGGCACTAGAGGTTAGGAATGGGGTGCATTGCCAGAGCGGTGTATAGACTCTAATATGGAAACAGCAGCGGGCAGTAGAGTTTAGGAATAGGGTGCCCTGGCAAAGTTGTGTATGGACCCCAATATGGAAACAGCAGCGAGCACTAGAGGTTAGGAATGAGGTGCACTGCAGAGCAGTGTATAGACCCCAATATGGAAACAGCAGCGGGAACTAGAAAGTAGGAATGGGGTGCATTAGCAGAGCAGTGTATGGACCCTAATATGGAAACAGCAGCGGGCACCAGAGGTTAGGAATGGGGTGCATTGCCAGAGCATTGTATAGACCCAAATATGGAGACAGCAGCGGGCACTAGAGGTTAGGAATGGGGTGCACTGGCAAAGCTGTGTATAGACCCCAATATGGAAATAGCAGTGGACTCTAGAGGTTAGGAATGAGGTGTATTGGCAGAGCGGTGTATAGACCCCAATATGGAAAAATCAGCGGGCACTTGAGGTTAGGAATGGGGTGCATTGGCAGAGCTTTGTAAAGACCCCAATATGGAAACAGCAGCGGGCACTAGAGATTAGCAATGGGGTGCATTGGCAGAGCGGTGTATAGACCCAAATATAGAAACAGCAGTGGGCACTAGAGGTTAGGAATGGGGTGCATTGGCTGAGCGGTGTGTGGACACCAATATGGAAACAGCAGTGGGCAGTAGAAGTTAGGAATGGGGTGCATTGGCAAAGCTGTGTATAGACCCAAATATGGAAACAGCAGCAGGCACTAGAGGCTAGCAATGGGGTGCATTGGCAGAGCGGTGTATAGACCTCAATATGGAAACAGCAGGGGGCACTAGAGGGTTGTAATTGGGTACATTGGTAGAGCGGTGTATAGACCCAAATATAGAAACAGCATTGGGCGCTAGAGGTTAGGAATGGGGTGTGTTGCCAGAGCGGAGTATAGACTCTAATATGGAAACAGCAGCGGGCAGTAGAGGTTAGGAATAGGGTGCACTGGCAAAGCTGTGTATGGACCCCAATATGGAAACAGCAGCGAGCACTAGAGGTTAGGAAAGAGGTGCACTGCAGAGCAGTGTATAGACGCCCAATATGGAAACAGCTGCGGGCACTAGAGGTTAGGAATGGGGTGCTTTTGCAGAGAGGTGTATATACCCCAATATGGAAACAGCAGCAGACACTAGGGGAGAGGATATGGTCCGTCGGCTAGACTGCCAACTTTGGTGCTGGAAACCAGGGTTCGAGCATCGTGGTCGCGTTCACATCCTGTGATTCTGCGCAAATCACTTAATCTCCCCGTGCCTGAATGTGTAAGTAACCGGTGCTCATGTAAAGCGCTCCAATACCTTCGGGTCGAGTTTGCGCTATATAAAATCTGCAACAAAAAAAGAAATGTGAATCTGACTCTGTCTTTATCACCTCCAAACCATGTAACTGTAACTTCTTCTCTTCTTGCCTAGCTACTAAAACAAAAATATTACTTTCTCCACATGCTATGCAAACTTGAGAAAGAACAGATTCCACAGTGCACATTAAATTCAGTCTTTTGATTCTAAAGCGAGTTTGTCAGGGTCTTGCATTTCAGGCCTATGACTTAAGCTTGTTTCCGGTCCCGGGAAGACATGGCTTGGCAGAGTTCAGGCTAGACTGTTCCCATGAGGTACAGGGTCAGACTGATTTGCATATGGCCATGTCTGAACTGGGGTGGCGGAGTGAGCTAAAGAATGATGATGGATTAAACCCAGATCAGTTGGCTGGGGGTGAGTGCTTGCAGTGTTCAACACTCCGTCCATCATCCCCTTTGGTTTTGCTTTGTTCGCCCTAATTTGGCAGGGTATGCTCAGACGTGGGTCCCTTGCTCACTTTGCCACTGGATTCAAACTAGCCTGGCTGATGATGGCTGATTAGCCAGAAACCGGGCCCAGGATGCTTGTTTCCGGTCCAAGGAAGACATGGCTTGGCATTTCGGGCTGGACTGTTCCCATGAGGCACAGGGTCAGACTGATTTGCATATTGCCATGTCTGAACTGGGGTGGCGGAGTGAGCTAAAGAATGATGATGGATTAAACCCAGATCAGTTGACTGGGGGTGAGTGCTTGCAATGTTCAACACTCCGTGCATCATCCCCTTTGGTTTTGCTATGACTTAAGCTAACATAAGAACATATCACTTTAAGCATTAGAGATTGGCATAACTCTATTGCGTTTCAACAAACACATTTTACCAAATTATAGAAATATAATTGTTAATCACATTTAGTAAATGAGTAGTGTCACCTTCAAAGCACAAGTTCTTCATGTTATATTTTCTGCTAGTTACATTCATTGCCTTTGTTAATTATCCATGCCACTTTCAGACCTAAAATATGTCACGTAGTTACGTTAATGCATTTCACAATTCTAATACCTTACGTTGACCTAATACATGACTATATGCAGTTACGCTCTATACCTGATTATGATGCACCCCTTCAAATGAAATGAGACTTTTGCTCCATCCATTGCAATACTAAATTAGCACCAGATTCTGCAGGTCTAGCAGTGACTGAAGTGCTTTGGCGGAGCTGTGTGTCCCACAGCAATGCAATGGCAGGGTATGCTGTAAGTCAGGTGTAGGTGCATTGCCAAATCTGTGTGTTGGTGTCAGTACTGGAAAAACAGAGGATGGTTTGCAAAGTAGGAGTGATGTTCATTGGTGTAATTGTGTGTTGGCTACAGTACACTACTAGCCATAGGGGCTGGAAGTAGGGATGCGGGGGTGCTGCATTTCAGAAGGTTCATATAGCAATAACATTGCCTTAAAGTTTGTTTATATTTTGTGACACGTGCATTACATTCAAAGACAGAGGTAAAATGTCACACACTGTCTTCTGACAAATTGCTACTTATCCTTTTAAAAGGATATAGGTGTTTTCTTTCTCTGACTCCAAGGGGAGAGGATTTTGTAAAGTGAACTATATGACCCTCTTGCTGGAGTGCAGGGAGAATGAAAGGAGAGGCTGTAGGATAGCTTCTAACCCAACAACATTTAAATACCTGTAAATGAACTGTACAATTTTCAAAATGTATCAGCAGCTAGCAAAGCATAAACGAGGCACATTTTAAATTCTGAAGTGTGAAGGAAACAAAAATTTCAACAAGTTCAAAACCAATCAAGACACTTGGTGATGGGCAAATGCTAAATACTTGCTAAAACCTGTTTTCCACACAATATAATTTGTGGGATACATTGTTTTATTAGTTAAACTGTATGTTGGCAAATGTAGCTGCTATTTCGATGGAAAATGTGCTGTCTGTAAATAACAGTGGGCTACCACGCCAAGCTTTAGTTATACATTTGTGAGGGTGTGCTCAAAACTGCTCTGCGAAACAAAGACTATGCCCTTCCTGCTGAATGTGTGTGGCTCATGTGCTACGGATTGTCTTTCTGTGACCTTGGATTTTCCCAATCCTGACTTCTCTCATGCAACTTTGATGCCAGCACCCCACTCTGAAAATTGTTCCACCAGTCCTACTAGCTGGGCATAGTACTAGACAGGGTTCAGTCGGGTTAATTGGCAGAGCTGTGAATCTGAGATGGTGGGGGTCTTGCGGTTCTGAATTAATATACACTGGGAGACATCGTTCTGCGTTCTTGTTACTGCAGTCCTGGGTAACTGAAAGGGCGGCAGATCAGGATTGCTGTGCATTATGGGAGAGAAACACTGCCGGCTTTGTGTTCCAAGTTGTGAAAGAGCTGGTATTCACCGCTGGCATTGGGCCTGAACACTCGCTGGCTGGGGTCAATCAAATAGGAACAAATAAAAATGGGCCGAACTGGAAAACGAAAGTACCCCTGGCAAAAAGCCTCAAAACAGCCTGCTTTCTAGGCTTCTCTCTCTGTCCAGCCATCCATCCATTCTCTCTTCTTCTGTCCCCTCCTTCTCTGATCACTTTCTCTTAAACGCCCCCTTCTCTCCCTCTGTTTAAGTCTCTCAGTACCTGCTACAAATAACACCAGGGAAAGAAGGCCTGTTCAGCCCTGAATGAAATCGGGAGTGACTTGATAAAGGAAGAAGGTGAAACGTATCCCTAAATGACTTGAGACAATGGTAACAAACAACAAAATGATGGACCGAATGCCTGAATTAATCTCAGCTGCAGGTGATTTTTTTTGTTTTTTTGTTTTTTGCAGTTTTACATAGCACAAACTCGACCCAAAGGTACTGGAGCACTTAACATGAGCACGGACATCTTTCAGTTTCTATATTCTGGTGTTTCTTATAGGTTATATTTCAGTTGAAAATGACAAGGAAGCTGCCTTAAACGTTTGTCCTCAGCTCTCATGCCCTGAACTCTAACAAGATATTTAAATATGAGGCCTGTTCATGTATGTTTATTCATTCAAAATATGTGGCTTAAGTAAATATCTAGTCATAAAAATACATGAATCCATCAGAAAAGCACTGGTTCTACCCAAGTAAAAGTATGCCAGTCCTGCTGTTAGTATACAGAGGCAAAAATGGATAATACTATCACTCTGTTTGTGGTAGTGTGGGCGAGCAGTTAGGCTTATCAAAGGGTAGTGCTAAGTATTTGTTGTACTCACAGAGACAATAAATGAGTCCAATTTGTAAAAATAGCAATGATTTTTATATAATTTTTCAGACTAAGAACTTCGTTCTAAGGTAGGAACTTTTAAGTTATGAATTTTCAAACTTTGCAAAAGAAATCACTGTTGTGCGCAATTATGCACAATAGAAACCAATGGCTGAAAAAAGGAAAAAGCATAGAAAACCACAAGGTGGGCTCTCGAGGTTCACCTTCTGGATTATGGTAAGTAGCAAGACCAAGTCCAATGTTCCAGCAGCAGAAGTTCGGGAGCATCCCGGATTAGTTCGAGAGCAGGGTGCTGAGGTTGTTGGTAGCAGGCGCTATGAAGAAGGGGGCCACCTGAAAAAACACAGCACAGGAGAACTTAAAGGTAAGTTCCAGGGGGCTCACTCACGGGAGCAGGTTGCCAGGGCCTCAGGAGCATGGGAGCACAGCTGGTTGTTCATTACCCAGGCCGGGCTGGCTGGGTTCAGAGCAGATAGGGCAGCCACGCGTCATGCGTCGAGACGGTCTTCTCGGTCAGGGGCAGGCATGTTGCAGAGGCGATTCCGGGACAGCTGGCTACTCACAGAGCAAGTCTGAGGGGTCTTGAAGTCCTTCAACGGGTGTCTGCATCCTGTGTTGTCCTGATTGGACATTTCTTCTCAGTCTTCGGTGTAGGACCTCCTGTATCCCAGGTATTGTTACTGCACGGCTTCGCTAGGTCCTGGTGTCCTCCCACTTGGTAGAGAGACAGATCTGACCCGTCGGAGTGGATGTACCGCTTCTTGCTTGTGTGCTGCATCGGAGTCTGTTTAGTGCCTGCAGGCTGCATGGGAGTAGCTCCTCTACTCCAAGGAAGGTTCTCTGCAATTTGCCGAAGTCTCGATGTACTCAGGGGTTCTTGGAGGCCTCACAGTTGAAGGACGAGACAGCAGGTCACGATTATTGAGTCCTGGGAGCAGCTGGCAGGGTTTGGTGCCAATTTCCTGCAGCAGGCCTTCGGTTCTCGGGTCAGCAGCTCATCTTTGTTTGTTGCTCTTCTTAGGTCCAATGAATCTAAGTTGCTAGGTCCAGGGATGCAACCTAAGTACTAAATGTAGGGGCGTTACAGTGGGAGACTGGTAGTAGCCAATTAGCTACCTACCTTTAGGGTGTCTATTCCCTCTATGTGACCACTTCCTGTGGGAAGGGACACTACGCTAGTTCTGATAGGTTGTTTCCTACCATCACAAGATGGAGCATTTACAAAAGTAGTGTCCACATCGCCTTCCACACCTTAGGAGTGGTGCTGGCTTAATGTGGGCACACGACCTTGTCTAACTAATTTTCCTGCCTTTCCTCCCACCAAAACTGGAACAGGAAAGGGAGGTTGACATCCACCACTATCTGGAGATGCCTGGTTTACATTTCAAGCGCAGCTTCACCTTTGAAGTGTTCCGCCTCGGAAGGCAATCCTGTTCTGGGGGAGGTGTGAAGCACCCCTGCCCAGAGCAGGCTTCGTTCCCGGCCTCTGAGAGCGCCGCTGATCCTCACCCCATGAGGTCAGAAACATGTCTGGTGGTCGCAGGCTGGCTAAGACTATTCAAAGACCACACCAGTGCTTGGTAGGTTTTTCAGGGGACCCTCTAAAGGGTCTCCTGGGTGCATTTATTATTAAATCCAACACTGACATTAGTGAAGATAAGATGTTTGGTACCACACATCTTAGCGTACAGTGAAGCATTCATGGAGCTAGGAAACTCGTAAAGACATGTATCCTGCCCATGCACTCTCTATGGCTTCCCTGTGCACTTACAATATCCAAGAATGGCTCAGACATTGCATGGTCATATCTGCTCATGCACATATGTCTTCACATGGGATATAGTGCACCCTGCCTTAGGGCTGTAAGGCCTGCAGAAGTGGTGACTTACCTATTCCTCATGCAGTGTATGGGGTCATGGCACACAGGGATATGTAATATCATTGTAAATAATCGAGTGCACACCTTCTTTAAACAGTCCTCCTTTTAGGTGCTCAATGGCAGACATGTTTGAATGTTAGCATGCAAACTTGATGCGTGCTTTAACCCAAAAGCATCTTTGTTTGTTTTGTTTTTGCATTTGCAAATTGTGATTCATTTTCTATGACGTTGCGTCATTGCAGGAGGGCTTGGATTCACCACGTCCTTCAGGGGGCTCCTTCGTTTCACCATATTTTTTGACTGGAGGAAGTAATTCATTGCAAGCCAGTTGTTTTTTCCTGCGGCATGTAGTCTCATAGTCACAGCACAAGCCTTTTTGTATGCTGTTCTTGGTTATATTCATTATATTCAGGTACTTGACAGTTGTACAAGGCCAGTCAGATACGTGAATCTGACGTGATGCGCCAGACCCGGAAGCAAACCCAGGAGAGGAGGAGCCGTGCCGTGGAGGAGCCACGATGAACCACCGGGGGCCTCCGGTGGCTGCAACCATCGAGCCGGCACAGCCCCAGACAATTCCCAGAGAAGGCAGGTGCTTCCAAGAATTAGCTCCACACCGGGCCCACGGTGGAAAGGAGCAGCAGCTCGGAAGGCTTAAAGGGGCCGCTGCAGAGACACAGAGCGTGTGACCCGGGAGATCCAGCGGAGGCGGCTGGGCTGGAGCCAGCGCGCCTCGCTTACACCCACAAAAAGGCACACGGTCTCCCTCCCTCCAAGCTGTCCCCTGCTCAAGCACTGCCTAATGCCTTTCTGCTGCAATTGCCATAATTGTTCACCGCTCCTTTCTTTGCTGCAGCAGCCTGCATAGATCCAGGCAGTTAGAGAAGACAGGAGAGGAGACCTTGCACCAAACCTGACACAGATATAGAGAGGCTGCCAAGGTGATGCAGGTTGGTTTCTTTGCCTTTCTTGTTTTTGGATTTTGTTTTTCATTTCCTGTTGCTGGCCTGGCTGCTTCACAATTCTTCCTGTTCTGCTGCCAGGAATTCTTTTGTATGTCCACTGCTCCAGAATCCTTGACCCTGCCCCTACTTTGGAGCCTTGTCCCCCCCTCCTTGGTGTGGGAAAGGAGTGACGCAGTAATGTTACTCCATTTGCGGAGAGTGGTTGAGTGTGGCGTTCAGGTCGTGCCCTAGGAGCCCGGGAGGCTGGTGCTAACGCAGCTGGAGATCGTTGCCACTGCTGTGAACCCAGGCCAGGACCGCGGCGAGTTACCGATTCCATCCTAGGTCTGGGCTGTGAAGGTCTTGGGAAGATCTAGCAGCAGCAGTTGGCAGTAGTGGGCGTACGCCGGTCACCTGGGAGTTGCCGCCGACAAACAGGAGAGTGCTGTGAGTACCTCTGGGTACCGGAGTACCGGCTAGTGGCTAAACTGTTTTTTGCAACTCCATCGGGGGCCCTGCCTCGTGTTGTTTCGGCCAGATTTGCCTTAGGCGAGTCTAGCCTCAGTTCTACTAAGGATTAGCAGAAGGAAGTGAGGTAAGGAGCGGGGTGTCCCAAGAGCAGCGATGGTAGATGCCGTGCGCAGAGTGCGAGACGGGGCTCCTGTGGAAGCGGTCCAGCTAGGGCTGGGTGCGGCTTGTGGGTAGCCTGGTACGCTCCCGCTCAGTCCACTGTTCGACTGCCTCAGAACCTTAGCACTCCATTCTATGTCTGGCCTGGACCTAGTAATTTTTAATAGCTTTTTATTATTACAGCTTCAGGTACAGCATATAGCCACAGCCGTAGATTCACAACTTTAGCCTCAGTGGACTGAGACTAAGATTAAGAATAGTCTGTATGGATGGAAGTTGCACACTAGATGCGTATGATCTAGTCGGCTAATTACATCTGCAGGGCCAGGATTAGAGCCCATTTCTAGCTTGATTGGAAATACGTCTGATCGCTCTAGTTCACCTAGATTACTTAAAACCATCAAGCGAAAGAAGCCCCAAAACCATCTATCCCTTGTGAAATCACATCCAATGGTATTTGCTATGTTCACTAAGGGTTTGAGGAGCAAATCATTATGGACTAATGAAGGGAAAGTACCCTCTGGAGAGGTTAATGCGGATGAGTTGGGCATGGATATGGTCATCTCACAATTGTTAGTTCCGTACCACAGTAAGCCTGTTGCGCAGAACCTGGTGGACCCCATTGTTTTAACTCAACCTATCGAGCCCAGTGAACAACGCCCGACAAACATATTGGTTGAAGACATGGAAACATACATGGAAGGTGCTAAAGTTATTTTTGAAAAAAAACGCTGGTAAAAAGAAGTTATTTGAATCTGCGCTTTGGCTGAAGTCAATAAGCTTGTTGGTTATACTTGGCACTGTAAATGTGGCACGTTCAAAATCTGGATTGAATTCACTAAAAGAGTTGTCTGAGATGCCTGAGATTCCCCAGAAAGAACACAGAGGGGTTGAAAGTAGCTTTGACCCAGGGGATTTAGAGGGCATCACACTACCAGATATTGCTATACCCATGGGGAAAAATCAAGTAATGGAGGCCAATTTAAAATCACCAGCTGCTCAAGAATCAGCTGTGAGACGGACAACAGGCTGCCCTGCTAGTTGCCCACGAATGCCAGCTTTGTATAGCAGTACTCCTTCAAGTGTTTTTCTCTCTCGCTCATTAGGGCTATCAAATTCTGAGGTGTCCCTAAGTAAAGGGGCACATGATATATGGCAACTAATGAATGAGGGTGTAAATGAAAATGTGGATTTAAATGTGGAGGGAGGGACAATTCTGATATATTAAGTGCCTTAGAGAGGATTCTCTCATCAATTTTAACTTTGTTAGAAAAATGTACTGTAAATTCTGATCATGTGTTGGATGTATTGTCCCGATCTTGGTGGGTGTGCAGCTTCTCACTTCTGCCGGCACTCCCTTAGGACCGGCGGAAAAGGTTATTAATTTGAATACCCAAGCTACTCAGACTAATATAGTGGTATCGGAAATGGGAGCCCAAGTGGGATTTTTGGGTAACTCGAGAGCTCCCTCAACTGGGCAGGTTGGGGACATTAAAGCATTAAACATTATCTGTTGTACTGCCCCCCAAAATCAGTCGTCTGTGGATAATTTCCCGCCTGATTTTGGTAGTGAAAATATAAAGGGTTTGGCACCTAAGAATTCCTCTTCTATCTATCCAATTTAAAAAACAGGAAACTCCAGTAGTTAGTGCGATCCAGCCTGTATAACTGTTCCCTCTGTTATTAAACAGTCTAAGGTTGAAACCATCCTTGATCTCCCTGGGGATGGTGCCTCTCAATCTGATTGTAATGGGGTAAAAGCACTGAAGGGAAAGAAGAAAAAATACTGGCACATTACAAAATGTAAACCAAAACAATTGAGTTTTCTGAGGCCCCGGAAGAAGTTGATAATGCTGTTTTGTCCCAAAAAAGAAAAGAGTTCCAGGCTGTCGGGTCCTATGGCGGTCAGGTATTGGATTGGCCGGATGAAAATCCTCTTCTATCCTCCTCAATTATGAGAGAAGTGCACATATTGGGGGGTGAGGGCAAGAGGAGGGGTATAAGGATTAGAGGATTTCAGACTACAGTGAAGGGGGAGGATTGGGAGCTGAACAGGAGATTGAAAAGCCAGGGTCTGACCAGGATGTTACGGAGATCATGGGAAAAAAACAAATAATTCCTAGTTAGAGGCAGATAGTACACAATCAAGGAAGGCTGCTGCATGAAGGGGGGGTGGGGGTTCTTCCTTTTTTTTCTCTTTTTCCTCTTCTTCTTCACCCTCTGCAAAGTTAGTGGAGCTGGAGGTAGAACAAAAGTATAGTGATAAGGCAATAGTAAGGTATAAGCCGGGAGAAGTAAAAAGCTATAAAAGGCGCCAGGTGTGAGGAACTGGTAATTCCTGACATTGTACGCTCCTTTCCCTCCTGAGGCGGAAGCCGGGAGGTCTCCTATCTATTCTTGTCAAAAACTGATTTATTTTTAACAGCTTACCTGGGATGTTATTCAGTCCCGTGAATTTTAATGTTTTGCGGCGGGCGTGCTGTTGAGGAGCCATAACCCCTGAGAGCTCAGCAGCGCCTGGTTTCTCACCCCTACCCCCTCCCTCCAGCCCCAGTCCCACTCTCGCCTGAGTTGCGAGGCCGAGAGCGCTGGGCGTCGAGTTTGGCGGCCATCTTGGGTTGGGATAGGTGAGCCAGGACATCGTCAGCGCTATAAAAACGGGCTAGGATGTCTCCGCGCAGCGGACGCGATCAGCGGACGCGCCGGAGCTGCGCCGGAGTCGTGCCAGAGTCCTGCCCGTCTGCGCCCGTCCGCGCACGACCGGGCTTAGGGCATAGGGACTCTGGCACACGCACCTGCTATACATCAGCGGACCTTCTAGGACTGAACTCCGACAGATATACCCTATCTCCGAGTACAGGTGCCATACTCAAAGAACTTAACATCCTGTATAGCTCTAGGTGCAAGAATTATAGCCTCTTAGCCCCTGTGAAGTTAGCGACCCTTAACACCAGGTCGCTGCAGAAACATCATTTAGAGATCTTTACCCTGCTACAGGATGAGACCATTGATATCCTGACACTCACTGAAACATGGTTGAGTGATGCCTCTTCCCCGGATATCATTGCTGCCCTTCCCAGCGGGTATGACATGGTGTGGCACAATCGACCAGAGGGTACCCGGGGTGGGGGGGTAGCAACGATCTTTAAAAAGCCATTTAGGGTAACAAAGATCCTAGCCGAGACAACCAACACTGTTGATCTACTGGGTATAAAAATCACTATGAACAACTCCTGCCTCATCATCCTAACAGTATACTGCCCCCCCCAAAGCACACCTGGGTTCAACGATCTCTTTCATCCAATCATTTCAGATCTTTGCACACGTTATAAAAACATTCTGGTAACTGGTGATTTTAATGTCCATTGGGATAAAAGTCTTCAAGACCTATCAGCCCAGAAGCTACAGACCATCATGACTACTCTTGGACTGAAACAACTAGTGGAAGTTCCAACCCACATTAAAGGCCATACCTTAGATCTTGTTTGGTCTTCATCCCCAAAAGCATGTATCACCAGCGTCTCACCTTGTCTCTGGTCAGACCATTACCTTATCTTATATGATTTACCGCAAGAGATCTGCCAGGTTAAACTACCCATTAAAACTAAAAAAGTGCGCCAATGGAAAAGGGTGAATGTCGAGACTCTATCCAAGACCATGCCCAAGTACATTCAGAACTCTACACTTCCTGCTGATAGCACCGATCTAGATTCCAAGTACTACCTGATAACAACTACCCTTAGGTCAACCATTGATGAACTAGCCCCTGAAAAGGTACAAAAAATAAAAGGGGTAGAGAAAGGAGCCCCTTGGTTCTCTGAAGGTTTACGCGAAAACAAGAGAAAGCTTCGCTACCTCGAAAGATGCTGGAGGAAATCTAAAAGGGCCACTGACAGGGAGCTATACCGGAAGTCTTTCCAAGCTTACAAAAAGCTTATTGTTATAACAAAGAAGGAGTATTATGAGACGCGTATTAAGAATGCCACCAACATACAGAGAGAGACCTTTCAAATACTGAAGGAGTTAAGCAAGAAAGAGGAAAAGACTGATACCCAGATTGATTGTGACACCTTTCAAGGGTACTTCTTGGGTAAGGTAGCGACCATCCTGTCTGAGATTAAGAAGAACAACCCAGTCCCTCTTGTCGTACAACCTCCCCCCCCAGACTCACCCTCTCCTAACTTTACTGACTTTCCCCACATTGACCTTAGTATTCTGAGGAAACTAGTAGCGTCCACTAAATCTGGCTCCCCTGCGGACCCCTGCCCGCCTGACACCCTTCGGATGGCAATACCGCTTCTAGAGGATCAGATCTTAGACCTTTTAAACACCTCATTAGCCACTGGACTTCTGCCATCCACCTTTAAAGAGGCATGTGTCAGACCCTTGATAAAAAAACCGGGAGCCGACCCATCTAGCCTGAAGAATTATAGGCCAATATCCCAGTTACCATTCCTGTCAAAAGTACTAGAACAACATGTACTTAAGTCCTTGTCAGCCTTCCTGGAATGTCACCACCTTCTCCACGACCGGCAAGCAGGTTTCCGCGCACATCATAGCACGGAGCTAGTAATGCTGTCGGTACTGGATGAGCTAAGGTGCATGGCTGACGGTAAAAAGCCATGCGCGCTGATATTATTAGATCTTTCAGCAGCGTTTGATACTGTCAGCCATGCACTGCTCCTGGGTAGGCTGGCCGGGTTCGGGATAGGGGGACAGGCGCTAAAATGGTTCACAGCCTTTCTAACAGGAAGGACGCAGAGGATCCAATTGGCAGACCAGGTCTCAGAGGTGGGCAGGTTAGTTTGTGGGGTTCCGCAGGGGTCAGCGCTTTCGCCACTGCTATTCAACCTCTACTTGCAACCACTGGTAGAGTCGCTGGCTAAGATGAAGTGCAAAGTATTTAACTATGCCGACGATACGCAGCTACTGCTGAGCATCGACAACACTTCATCGGCACAATCAGAGGCCAAAGACATCCTACGCTTCACAGTGAATTGGATGTCGTCTAATCTGTTGAAAATCAATCCGGATAAAACAGAAGTCCTGGTTGTCTCAACTGCTGTGTCCCCTTGGAGTGATCTATACTGGCCCCAAGAGCTAGGCCCTGCCCCTAAATCCTGCCCCAATGTCAAGAGTCTTGGGATGAAAATCGATCAAGATCTCTCAATGGCTAATCAAGTCTCTGCTGTAGTTGGCTGCTGCACTAACTTAATCAGGCAACTACGCAAACTTGCCCCCCTGCTCTCGAGAAATATGCTGCAAACCATCGTGTCAGCCACAATAGTGTCTAGAATTGACTATGGAAATGTGCTGTACCTCGGCCTTCCGAAGTATTCCATCAGCCGTCTCCAGGTCATTCTAAACGACGCAGCACGCCTGGTCTTTGGAGTTCCAAGGAGGACCCATGCCTCCCCCTTGCTCCATCGATTACATTGGCTACCCATGCAGCAGAGAGTGGAGTTCAAAAGCATGTGCATCTGCCATAAAGCATTACATGGACAGGCGCCAACCTATATAAAGGAAAGGCTCGAGCTCCACGAACCCAAACGCGTCTTGCGATCGTCGGGCTCTTTCGTATTGTCTCAACCACGCTTTAAGCTGACGACCAAAGGAGGCAGATCGTTCTCAGTACAGGCCCCCATCAACTGGAATAAGCTGCCAGAGGCTCTTCGTAGAGAGCCCAATCTCCTCCGCTTCCGGAAGGCCTTGAAGACTCTACTCTTCAAGAACGCGTTCCCACTTCATTAACAAATTGCTAGACCCGTTACCTTCTATCTCCTCCATCTTTGTTCTGTACTTGGTCAGTAGCGCTTTGAGACCTGTCGGTGAGTTGGCGCGATACAAAACCCAGATACAAATACAAATACAAGTAGCTAATAGCCTGACTTTAGCTTCCCTGTTTGACAGAGAACTGGGCCCACTTAACAGAAGTTGCCTACTGCAGTTACTATTTAAAATTGAGGACCAAATATTAATAACAATTGGAGATATTGAGTGGGTTGTATAGGTGCATCGAAATGGGCTCCCGAATTCCAAAGTTACTATCAGCTCTGGGATAATATTATTGTTAGTCTTGGCGAATGTCGATCACTTTAGGAAAAATGGGATTGACGCATTTTTGCATGAGAGCCGGTTAGCTGCTCAGACTGAGTCTCCTACAAGAGATCACTAGGTCTTATGCAGAGTGACAACCAATAGCAGAGGGTCCGTAAACTTGAAAGAGACTATCACAATCTCAGTTGGTAGTAACACAGGGAAAAGAGCGGACATAAGGATCAAAGGGCTACCAAATCTACTGGGGACGCTTAATTGGCACAATGGAGTTGGGTAGCTGGATCATTGAATACTCCTACAGGAAATAAAAAACTCCCCATGTGGCAGAGATAGCCCCCAGGGCAGAGTTCTTCAATCAGTGGGGCGCCCCCCCCCCCCCCCCCCCCCCCCCCCAGGGAGGCACAACACCATCTCAGAGGGGGCACGCACTCCAGCTAAGATTTTACCTTTGTTGGACCTTTACTGTCGTGAGGCCTTGCAAGTCTTCACCCATTTCAAATGGGAATTCTTTATTGGCGAGCTCCGGTAATAGAGGGTTGGAGGGGGGAGGGAGGGGAAATAGATGAGGCACAACTTGCGCTTTTGTCCTGTAAAGAGCTAACAGTTAACCTTCCCAAGAGGAGGTTAATTAGTAGAGCTGAAATACTTGGGCTGCAGTGGGAGGCGATGCCTCCTCTGCTAAAACCGAAAGCAAATCCTTCACGTTGATTTCATATCAGAGGAGACTTCTTGCCTCCCACTGCAGCTGAATGACTGTCTGTTCCTTTCTTTCAATTTTAGGAGAGGAGACATCCTGCCTCCCACTGCAGCTGAAGCATTTCAGCTCTACAAGTTTAACCCCGTCCTGGGTTTAGCAGAAAGGAAACAATGTTTCTTTTAAATTTACACAGGCAGGCGTCACAACGCCCACAGGGCTTCAAGTTACCAACAGAAAAATGCCAGCCAGCCATGTGTTTTTTAAACAGCCTGCAAATTGCTGGTCTTGACACTAAATATGCTTATAAATAAATAAGTATATATACATTTGAAATGTGACTTTTCTGTCTTTGTTCCATTTTATTATCAGTCATCGACAATTCAGGCAGCTATAGAACACAATTAAATGTGCTACTATTTATATTTTGCTGTTCAAAGTATGCACAGACAAGTGCTGACAATACAGCTTTAGGTGACTGTTTATTTTTTGTACTGCATGGGACATCAAAATAATGAGCTGGCAACCCTAATCATAAAACTGAAAGTTTGTTGCAAGATCAGCACATGTATTTCCTCCACCCTGATCCCTGGTAATGCTATAATAGCAATAGTTCAACATATCTGAAACCCTACGCTGCCGTCAATAACCTGCTGAGTGACTTCAAGTGTCTGGGAATGCACCATGCATTCAGACAACTCAGTCCTCATTCTCGCCCTTCACTTTCATGCTCATACTGCACTCACAGTGATCACAATACACTCACACTGATCACCATGTACTCACACTGATCACTCCTCACCCTGAACTCAGTAATCACTCTGCACTCACAATGCACTTGTGCTGTTCACCCTGTACCTCACCATGCAGTCACACAAGCACACTACACACCCTGCACTCATGCAACACTTCACTCACATGCCCCCCTTACTGCTCAATGTGCAAACTCACTCAAATAAGACCATCACTAACCATACATTCATTTGTCCCACTCTGCACTTACATCCACACCCAAATTCATATGGTCACCTTACTCACCCTGTACTCGCTCCTCGTACCCTACTCTCACACTGTTGCATGGCTCACCCTGCACTCACATGGGTACTCATGCCACCCACACAGCGCAGAGGTTTTATGTGCCTGCTACAAAGAACGTGTACCATCCAGATCAAAGAACTGAGTGTGGTATAAATGAAGTTGTAAAACTGTACATATCTACATTTATTTAGAACTGAGTGTGGGTAAACTATGAGTAGCGCTATAAAAAAATGAAATGTTTGCCAGAAAGGTGCTCTAGCGAGATGGGGTGCATTGTTGGTGAGCGAAGTGAGGAAATTCATGGGTATGGAGGAAATGAGGGAGGGGGCGCCAAAACAGACTGTTGCACTGTGTGCGACCACTGCTAGGGCCAGCCCTGGCTGGGAGTGATAGCCCCCACCCGAAGTTCGGGTCTAGTTGCGCCCCTGTACACAAGTATGGGCATGTCGTGCCCCATCAAGGTTTTTGTCCTAAATTACAAAAGGACAAATTTACATGCACTGCAATCCAGCCTTTCAGGGGGTTCCTTGATAGAGGCAGCTCTGTTTTTGCCCTGATGGCCTGGAATAATTCCTAAACAGATTCTTGTAAATACTGTTTTGTTTCATTTCTTTTTACTGTGATTGATGTGAGAGAGTCTATTACTATTTGCAGAGAAAGTGAATCATTTAATCTCAAAGCAGTTCTGAACAGGGGCCCCCAAAATAGTACTGGCCCAGGGCACCCAAACTCCTTAACATGTCCCTGCCACCACAAAGTCTGTCAGACGATATTGCTCTGAAGTAAAATAGGCAACATCATTCATTTATTATCAGTTCTATTTTTTTTTAAACATAAGCCCAACGTGTCCTAAACCCCCACTGCTTCAGGTAAGCAACTTATCGTACCACTAAGTAATTCTCAATTAGGTGTTCTTTCAGCACCCTCTTTGTGGACTTTCGCCTTTCTCTTCAGATCTATAACTGGTTGGTGGGCAATTATCCCATTATAATGCTGTCTAAAACATTTGTTAATGATTTCTAGAGAAGAATTGTTTCTCGTGTACCAACTCTGAGCTAGGGAGTGCTCGAAAAATCTGATAACACGGTCTCCCTTACAGTCACTGTTTTGGCTGAAAATGTCTGCAGAGTATTCAGCTTTGAGAGAAACTGCTATAAAAACTCTCTTCCCTTTCAGCTCGTCCTATTTATGTGAGATTGGGTTCTCAGCACTTGCGGTATTAAAGACTAAGTACCGTTCAAGACTGGATATGGAGCACAACCTGTGGATGGCAGTAGCAAAAATCCATCCAGAGATTGACAGTCTATGTGGATAAAAACCGGCACACCCGTCACATTTATGTTGGTGGAGTTATTATTAATCTATGTCCTGTATAAAACAAAGCATCCTAGTAAAAAGAATTTGCGCACATTTTATCTTGGAAAATTGTGTTTTGAGCTGTGTAATAAGCCTCTGTCATTCCTCCGCACCCATTCACAAACCTGCAGTTTACTAAACACTCTTATTGTGTTGAACATTATTTGCCGGATATGGCCCGTGATATGCGCGTGGCAGTCGATTATGTAGTGTACCAGATTCAAGAAATTTCTGTCAGGTGGTGGAGGGGGCCCAACATCTAAAAAAATTCAACTGGGGGGCTCAACCTACAAAAGTTTGAAGACTTCTGCCCAAGGGAAAGATTGTGTCCTTGAATGTGGCAGTTGTAGGTAGCCCAAGTTTTAAATTGAGTTCGCTAATGACTTATAATTACGGCTCCCAGTTTTATGGATTCTATTTTTTTAACATGTCCGTCTGTATTTATCCATATTTCTCTTTTTTTTTTCTTTTTTTTTACCTCCCACCCATCCCCCAAACAACCACCAATGGCAATTTTATCTGTATTTAGCCATATTTATTTTGTGTTTTATGTATAAATGAAGTTGTAAAACTGTACATATCCATATTTATTTAGCCGATATACGCGTGCCCATACTTTGATCTCTGTCGTGATTCCGCTATTTAAGCTGCCAAATATTACGTAACAATACATCCACTAAATATTAGCATTATACCACAAATGTATGATGACATATGCCGTTAATTAAAATTTCATCGTGCTTTATAATTTCCCATGCTGTACATCTGCTCAGCTATTGGCCTACAATTCATGAAAGATAGCACAGAGAGTCACTTAAAAGAACCACAATTTTCTGTATTTATCCACTTTTAAAAATAAATGCAGATGGAAAACACATTGCTTTCTGTCTGTATTACCTGTAAAAATCCGTAAAAACAGAAAACAGGGAGCCTTACTTATAATCCATGGATAATTTGCCTTCAGGAAACATGGAGCTGCGTAGATTTTAGCTTTAGGAATTTATTTGTCTTCTGTTGTGCAGCAAAACCCTCAGTAAACACAAGTGGGGGTTTAGCTATCCTGTTTAGTAATAGTATAAATGTAAACCCATTGGTTGTTATTCATCCATCTAAACTCTGTGGGCCCGATTCACAGAACTAACTTAAGACAAAATCCTAAACTTACTACCATTTTGGTATTCACAGAAGGCACTTACTCATTTCGGTATTCACAGAAGTTAGGAGTCCTAACTTTAGGACTCCTAAATGCCTTCTGTGAATACCGAAAGTCTTAAAATTAGGATTTTTCTCAGTTTAGTAGTAGTATAGTTAGGACTCCTAACTTTAGGACTCCTAAATGCCTTCTGTGAATACCGAAAGTCTTAAAATTAGGATTTTTCTCAATTTAGTAGTCCTAAGTTTAGGACTCCTAACTTTAGGACTCCTAAATGCCTTCTGTGAATACCGAAAGCCTTAAAATTAGGATTTTTCTCAGTTTAGGAGTCCTAAAGTTAGGACTCCTAACTTTACAACTACTAAACTGAGCAAAATCCTAATTTTAAGGCTTTCGGTATTCACAGAAGGCATTTAGGAGTCCTAAAGTTAGGAGTCCTAAACTTAGGACTACTAAATTGAGAAAAATCCTAATTTTAAGACTTTCGGTATTCACAGAAGGCATTTAGGAGTCCTAAAGTTAGGAGTCCTAACTATACTACTACTAAACTGAGAAAAATCCTAATTTTAAGACATCCGGTATTCACAGAAGGCATTTAGGAGTCCTAAAGTTAGGACTCCTAACTTCTGTGAATACCGAAATGAGTAAGTGCCTTCTGTGAATACCAAAATGAGTAAGTGCCTTCTGTGAATACCAAAATGGTAGTAAGTTTAGGATTTTGTCTTAAGTTAGTTCTGTGAATCGGGCCCTGTATTTGTTTAAAACTGGGCTTGGGGAATGTGACACAAGGTCAGTACTCAACCCTCTTATTGGTATACATTCCTCCAGGTAGGGCATCCGATTCACTTGTTGACTCCATCTTTTTTTGTGTGCATAGAATCAGTATCTCTGAAGATTGCACATTGATAATTCTGGTAGATCATTTTAATGCCAAAATCTCAAATTGATCTTTGATGGCCTTTAGCAACCAAGAACTGGAAAATGTATGGTTTTTTCCTGAAATATAATTGCCAAATCATACTCGATCGGTTAGGAGAGGGTTGAGTCTCTTGGATTGTTTGAGAACCAATGACTTAGTTATAGTAAATGGGAGATTTCCAGATGACTCCCCTGCCTCCCTTACTTCCCATGCTGTCTGGTGTCAGTCACTAATTGACTATATGATGGTATCAAATCAATTCTTTAGACCACGTACTCAGTTTAAGATACTGAGAATGGATCTGAGTGACCACAGTATTTCATCAGTGGATTTTAATTTGGAATTTAAGAAGCTTGATCATTGGAATCCGTGAAATGAAACTATTACATACAGTAGAACAAATGGGCGTACCTTTTGGTCGAATAAAAAACCTTACATGCTTGGGGAGATATGTTAAAAATGCAACCTCTGGTCCTGGTCAGGAAAATCCCATTAGTTGGTATGAGAAGTACTAGGCTCGATTTAGATTATGTGTAAATAAAAAACAACCCAATGGCATTGACCATCTGGTGGTGACATCGTGGAAGGTAAAAAAGCTAAATCGGGAATTGAATGCTTTAGTAAGGGACCAATTTAAGGTGGCATCCTTGTCCAGGCAAAGGGAAATTAATAGGTTAAAGCGGGCAAGGACCAGACTTAAGGCTTCTGACCGTAGGGGGGTGGAGGATTCCAAATGGATCAAATTGAGAGAGGTCGCACAGTCTGGTTACTCACGCAAATATCGGGCCCTTATTGCAGACTTCTGTGATGGTAGAACTAAGGCAGAAGCCGTTTTGATATCTGATGCAGAATGGACCCAATATATTTCACAGCTATATGTACTAAATACTAGGA
This sequence comes from Triturus cristatus, assembly GCF_964204655.1. NCBI lineage: Eukaryota > Metazoa > Chordata > Amphibia > Caudata > Salamandridae > Triturus > Triturus cristatus. The sequence goes on from NC_140590.1 coordinate 1,295,489,584, forward strand.
ACAGTTTTAATTTGGAGCCAATTCCTGAGTCCTCCCTGGTGAATATCTATGGCCCTTCTTCCTGTATGGAAATAGAGTTTTATTAAAGGTGCAAGGTACTCTGTCATGATGGGCTGGACCATCTCCCAATAGCTCTCATTAAACAAGATAGCCTGGCATGGGCTCATTTCCTTTACCCGGTGTTTTCTTATTGCTATGCTTATGGAATTATTCTGCCCTCTTGGAGAGGATGCATAGTGGTTCCAACGTATAAAAAAAGGGACCCAAGACTTTCTCCTGCCAGCTGTAGGCAGAATTCCTTACTGGATGCAACCAGAAAACTGTTTGCCAAAAGCATACTCCTTCACCTCCAGGATTGGGCTTTTGGTAATGATCTAGTCCCCATAGAACAAGCGGGATTCCGTGAGCATAGTGGCACTATGGATAACATCCTTGATTTAAAAATATCCAATAGGTAGGGGAATGGTCTTATATGTTGTATTTGCAGACTTCTCCACAGCCTTCGACCGAGTTGACCGGGCAGGAAACTGGCCGCAATGGGGATCCCGGGGCATTTGTTAAGATTGATCATTGCATTGCATTCTTCTACATGGACACAGGTGTTGATGGGAGGTAACGAGTGCCTGTCAAGTAAAGTGGTAACTCACAATGGGTTGAAGCAAGGGTGCGTATTAGCCCCTCACCTCTTTTCCTTGCACAGAAATGATCTGCTGAGCTGGGTTGGGAATGGTAAAGGTGACTCACCAAAATTAGGCCCCATGGAACTGAGTTGTCTGCTTTATGCGGATGATGCAATCCTATAAGATTTAACTCCAATAGGTGTGCAAAGGCGACTTAATGAGCTAGGACCTTACTCTGATGATAACTTAAAAAATATATATTTTAAAAAGTAAAATCATGGTTTTTAGGTCTCAGGGATGCAGAGTCAGAAAAAATATTAATTGTTTTTTAGGTAAAAATAAACTTGAGTTTGTGAAGCAGTACTCGTATCTGGGAAGAATTTTCTCGAGTAAGTGCTCCAGCAATGATCACATTGACCAGTGCAGAAGTAAAGCTATATCCCAGGCCTCGGCACTTCATAGGCTATATAAATGTTGTGGGCAAATACATTTTGCAGATGTTTTATCTGTCTATAAAATCAAAATCCCGCCATCATTGAGATATGCATGTGAATCAGTGGATGCACAGCAGTGGGATTTATTGGAAAAGGTGGAAAGCTGCATTTGGTGCCAAATCTGCAATTTGAATTGTGCAGCAAGTATAGCGGCTCTTTGGCTTGGATTTGGGCTTCTCTCGACTTATGTGTTTGCCATGGCAGCATGTTTAAGGTGGGGAAATATTTAATTGGAAAATGATGCAAGTTCTATTTGGGCTGCGCTAAGAAATGAAAAACATTTTGTCAGCTTTAAAGGGAAAAGCATTGTTTTTAGAAATTATGAGAAAGCTTTATACTTATTTGAAGCTGGGTGTAGTGGTACAAGTTCTCAACCAAAATATGTATTAAACATTTTAATCAAAAAAAAATTTACGAAGAGAGATATATCTTTCTGTTCAGGGCACTCTAGAAATGATAACAATGGGGAGTTGGATGTATAAAAAACCCCAACAGTTCGTAGTATGGAACCTCCCCCATGTGTGCATAGAACCATTTTGCTGTTAAAGATGAATTTGCTCCCTTTGGGAATTATAATAGGGACCTGGGAGGGATTACCTAGGGAAAAAAGACTTTGTGATCTATGCAGAAATTGGGTGCCAGATTTAAATCCTATATTATTTTTTGTCCCCCATTACAACCTCTACAACGTCTCTTATTAAGACCTGTATTTTTAAAATATAACATCACTACCACAGAGGAGGCTCGGAATTGTCTATTAGCTCACTCAGAATTAGTATGTGTGAAAATGTTTAACTTTTTAAAATATATATATTTATTTTTAGAAAGGTTTATAATGTTGTGCTTAGATATGGTATGCCAAATACGATCCCTGATGGGTAGCTTACTTTGCGCATTATAAACTGGAACCTAGGGCAGGATGTAAAATTAAGTGTTTCTTTGCCGCCCCCCGCAATATGTTTAGTTTTGATAGGCAAAAATAATCCTGTTGCGTATCATATTTTATTATCATTCTAAATTAATTCTTAGAGTACTGGAATTGTATAAAGGAGGATGTTTAAATATTAAAAGGGACAAAGTATCACATTGTACATTTCTTTCTTTCTTTGTATATTTTTATGTGGAACTCATTGGAGTTCCAAATCATAAATAAATATTCTGAACACTCAAAAATGCTGGTTTGGAGTGAATACATTTTTGTGTATGAGGCGGTTACACCATCTCTGGGTGGGGATTCTGTAGGAATTATTTTATGGTCAGCATATTGTGTTTTGATTAATGGGGAAATAATGTTTATACCCATTTCAACCTGAGTTGCTGAAGTGCCTTTTTTTACATCACAGTTATCCCTGACGAAGGGCTAGGAGCCCGAAATGCATTGGGTGAATGAATGACTGTACTGATGGCCAGGATGAAAAGTGAACTTCAACGTGTTGTAGGATAAGGCCTGGATGGGCATGTCTTCAACATTAAATGTTTTAAATTACGTTGCCTCTGTGTGAACTTAAGAGTACTTTGGATTAAATGGATTACTTACGATTACTTGGAAAAAACATTGTTACATTGGTTAACTACTGCTGGCTTTTGCCTACCAAGCAGTGCAACTTGAATCTGGTACGCGACGGCTCACTGGTTAATAATTGACACAATGATGTGTGCCATGTTGACTCTTCAGTTTTCTCTGCACCAAGACATGCAACCTGCAATGGCATTTTGCATGGTCTTGGTGAGGGGCTCCTAGGGTGGCACAACTTGTGCTGCAGCCCTAGTGGACCCTCTTCTGTCCCAATGGCCTAGGTACTAGGGGTACCATTTACAAGGAACTTATAGAGGTCGCTGAAGCTGTGCCAAATGTGGTACAGTTTTAGGGAAAGAACACTGGTACACCTCAGTCATAGTTGCATAAAAAACCAGGCAAAAAGGGGGGGGGGGGCACTGCAACAAGAACCCGGTTTCTCACACATTAGCTTGATTTGGCGAATTTAGCTTTGTTTCAAAGTAGACCGCGTCCTCACATACTGGTAGTAAGCTCTATGTAAATGTGTCAATGCATTGCAATGCAAGTCAAACCTGCAATGCCTACAATTTACATAAATGAACCTTGTATTTCTAGGCAAATATGGATAAAAACAAGGAGAACATAAATAATGCCCAATACAACCAATGAGGTATAGAGACAAATCTATTAAATTACAGTATTGTCACCAGTAAATTTTGTTTGCTTGACTTAGAAATGACTTTATTCAGTCTGTTTTGTGATCTACAGATCATAAAAGTACAAAAAGATATAAATACACTTAAAACCATATTAAGTTAAATAGATCGAATTCAGCTAAATATGACAAATTAAATAGTCAAGGTAAAAAAACTCACAACATCATATACGTCTTTTAAAAACCACTTGAAGATATATAAACATGTTAAATAACAATTTCAGTAATAAAAACAACATGACAATCAATCATTCACATGTAATCATAAAATAGCCCGTGAAAAGTTAGCCATTAAAAATAACTAGCTTAACATACTTCATGTGCAGTGAGAGCCATATGTTTCCTACTTCTTAGGCAAGCTAGCAAAAATGAGGCTGTCGCAAAATAGATATTAGGATCCTCAAGTTGTTTTATATACAAAATGCCGGATAGCAGTGCCTAAACTTTAGCTTCTTTAGGAGGGAGGATAAATCTGTCTCTTTCCTTCTTGTAAAGCCCACAGAAAAAGAAGGTGTGAAGGTCTGACTGCACCGACGCCCTATCACATGGGCATGCCGAGAGCCCCTATACCTTCTTGAAGGATGACCGAGCATCAATATTGTTAAGTTTAATCAGAATCGCAACAAAATAAATCTGTGTTGTTTATTTCCGATATTGTATAGATAGGAAACCCCCCCCACACACAATTATAGGTGGTAATTGGAAGTATAGCATTACTGATTTCTTCCGCCGATTTCCTTCCTGGTGCTTTATGCCACCTTTGAGAAGAAAATGTCCATTAGTTTGTGCTTGACTTAATGCAATCTCTTTAATTGAATTGGTAAACATTACATTAGGGCACCCTATATGTGTAATTAAAAGCAAGTTGCTCCTCCCTTGAAACTTTATGTTTTACAATCTATTTTACTTAGTGGCCAGACTGGCACAGATGTTTAGATGGAAATGTTTCAACTCATAAGGGAATGTACAATTTAACTTACAGAAGCTGGTACTGGCCATCACCAGTGTTAGATTTGGCATCTTTTTGCGTGTTTACCCGAGTTTTTGCTTTCTGACCTCCCGGTTTTGACTCTGTTTGTGCTGGCTTAGTGTTTCTGAGCACTTTTCTCACTGCTGATCAGTGGTAATGTGCAAGTGCTCCTGTGGTACAATGTGTTATGTATTGGTGTTTTCATGATTGGACTATTTGATTTATGTGTCAGTCCCTAATAAAGTGCACTGCGTGTGCCTGGGCCTATAGATCAAATGCTGTTGGTGAGCTGCAGCACTGGATTGTGCCACCCACCCAAACAGTCCGTAAATGTGACTCTAGCGTGCCATTGCAGAGCTTGTGCGCAGTCTGGTACTGCAATGTCGACTTGGCAAGTGCACCCACTTGCCAGGCCATAACCTTCCCTTTTCTTACATGTCATCCACCCCTAAGGTAGGCCCAAGGTACCCCTGTGGCCAGGGTGCAGTGTATGTGAAAGCTAGGACAAGCCCTGGTGTGTGTGGCATGTCCTGATAGTGAATTACTGCCAATTGTGTTTTTCACTATTGCAAGGCTATCTATTCCCCATAGGACAGAATGAGAAGTGTGCTTATAACATCTTATAAACATAACTGGCCCCAGGAACTAGGTAGGAAAATAAAGTTTAGCATGCCTGAACTCAGAATGTAAAGATTCATCTTTTAGTGAAGGTGATTTTTACATTATGTGTTTGAAAATACCACTTTAGAAAGTAGGTGTTTTCTTGCTCAGTCATCCCGTGTGCCTCTGCTGGAATGTGGATTGTCTGTCTGGGTTTTGGATGATAGAAGGCTGGGGAGCAGGAGTGGCTCCAGATAGTCAAGGTGGGTCAGGAAAGGGCTGAATTGACCTGGGCTGCAATTGGGGAAGGGAGAGGAGATTTCCTCACACCTCAAAGGGCCTGGTCTGCCTCTGACAATGCTGTCTCCACCTCCTGCCAGGAAGTCACACCAGAGAAGGCAGAACTGGTACTGGCTGGGCACAGACACTCTCTGCCTAAGAGATCACAGGATTTTAGGATATAAATATTGGGGCCCAGAACCCTGAACTTTAGAACTCTTTTGGATAAAGAAGACTGCCAAGAAGAAGAGCTGGAGAAGCTGTGAGGAGGAACTACCACTTTGCTGTGTGCTTTGCTGTGTTGGCCTGTAGTGGCTGCTTCTGTCTTGGGCAGTGAAAGGACTGGACTGAACTTTCTGCAATCTACTTTGGGAGTTTCTCCAAGGGCTTGTGGTAGAGATTGCCCCCTGTTCAAGAGGTCTCAGGAACAACAAAGACTTCAAATTCTTCTGCCCTCCGCACTGGGGACCGTGTGTTTTGTGCTGCAACAGAGGAAAAATCAACCCGACACCGTCTACGACGCCGCTGCTGACTCCGTGTCCTGAAGGCACCGCGGAGGGCACCGCCCCAACACTGCACCCCGACCCTGGTCCCACCGATGACACCTGCTGGTGCCACCACCAAACCGCTGCTCGTGCCGCGACCTGTGGGCACTGCACTCCGCACCACCTCGCTTCACGACGACGCTTTTGTATCCCAGACACTGCCGCTCCACGCCGAAATCTACACTGCTGCTTGCACCGTGGTTCGAGGGCACCGCTTGTAAAGTTACACAACGCACCGTCCTCATCCCGCACCGCATCCTTGGCCTACCGATGCCGGCGCCATCGACTCCAGTTCATCAGCCGATGACAGAGCTTCAGCAATGATGCCGCCTCTGCTTGCACCACGACCTGCCAGCACCGCGACGAGCACCGCATTCACTTTGCACCGTGACCCTGGTCTCACCGACGACGACCTCGGACACCGCCACCGAGCCGCTGCTCGCACCGCCACCTGAGGGCACCGCACTTTGCACCACTGCACTTTGCACCGTAGCACTCGATGCCTGCCGACGCCAGCACTCCTGACTTTATCAGAAAGGAGTTACGTCTGCAACGCGTGTGACTACAAGGGCCCGACGACTTCTGCACCGACCTCCGAAACAGAGACCTGCGGATGCCGTGCTTTTGGAAGATCAACGATAGGTCGCCGACGCCATGCATTTCTAAAAGGTACTGTTTGCGGGTCTTCCCGACACCGCAGCTGGCCCGCAATGCTGCAGTCAGCCAGAACTCTTTGGATTTGTTTGTTCACGACGCCGCTATAGCCCCGGACGGAGCTATCGGCATCAAAGAACTGTTTTTCAAGCATATATTGATAACTGAAGATTTTTAAGTACTGTATTGTGGATTTTTATCGTTTTTGGTCTTGTCTTAAGTATATAAAAATATTGGATATTTTTCTAAACTGGTGTGCTGTCCTTTTGTAGTGTTTAGACTGTATTACTGTTGGTTATGTGCAAATGCTTTACACACTGCCTCTAAGATAAGCCTGACTGCTCGTGCCAAGCTACCAAGGGGGTGAGCAGGGGTTATTTTAGGGGTGTAGGTCCCTTACCCTGACTAGAGTGGTGGTTTCTGCCTGACTTTGGCACATGCCCTAGCTGACCAAAAATCCAATTTCTAACAACCAGTATGACCAGCTTGCTGTACAGTACTGGAAGTGCCCATCAGTGTTACCAGCACTGTGTGTGTGCTGTAGTACTAGAAGACCTATGGGCTCATGGTAGAGGTAATGTGCTTTGGCAGAGCTGCATGTATCACAGTATTGGAAACAGGTCAGGATGATGTGCAATGGAGGAACTGTAGGCTTTCCCAATACTGGAACAGTAGGGTGTTCATGTGTGGACTGTGGTTCAATTAGAGTTGTGCCTGTCAAGTACTCTAACGGTATTTGGTACAGGTGGGGATTACTGTGCATTTGCAAAGGTTTGTGTGCCCCAGTATGGAAGGAGAACTGCATTGTGTCAGGGATAAGCTGTGCAGGTTGAGCTACAGCTGCATGTCAGTGCTGGTATAGCAAAAGTGCATTCAGTTGTGTTAAGAAGAAATAGTTCTGCCTGTACATTTAATTCACATTATGCTGCTGCTGTTCAAAAGTTGCTATCACAGATTTTTCTGAACTTTGAAGTTAGACATGTCGATGACAATGAAGGACATTTCACGCCACTTCTATCGGTCTCTCTAGATTTTTTCCTGGTACCAGGTATGTTGGGCTCGGAAGCTGCTGCTTCATTACGACTTCTAAAATGCCTGCTGCTCCCCAACCCTGCTTACTAGCCTCAGAGACCCTTACTGAGTTGTCACTCTTGTCACGTGTACCTCGTGAGGCACTGAGCAGCAGCATAGCAAGGCTGCCATGCGCCCCATGCAAGCAAGGAAGATGGCCTCATTGACTGCTGTTTTGGTGGTCAGCAGTAATCAGGGTTCAGAGGAACCCTCAGGCCTTAAAGTCACAGTGCCATGCACCTACTGTATACCTTGGCACTGGGAGTGGGGACGTGGGGGCATTTAGGGTTATTCTGTCAGTGCGTGCCAAGTAGATCTTTGACCAGCTCAGCCTTGGGCGGTGCCCGTATCACACTGCCCTTTGCTCCCGAGATAAGTTTGGAATAACATTTCCACTCCTGCTTTAAAGTACCTACATGCTTCGGTAGCTGCTTGAAATATATGACTCCTGCCACTGTAGTCTGCTCTTTACTCTTGAGATAGGACACTTAGGGCCTGATTTAGAGTTTGGCGGATGTGGACAGGTTGTCAAAATCTTCTATTTAACTGTTGGCTGCCTTGGTAGTGTGTCTGTTACATTTACAGTACGGCAAAGCGCCTGCTGTCTCTACAACATTTTCCTTCCTTTGTCGATAGAGTTAGACCCTAAACACGACAGACGGGGTAACGGATAGACACTAATCCGTCTACCATATTTAGAGTATGATTTATGTTAATGGTTACATGGCAGGTCATCCTCAACACATACCTATCTTAGAGGAAAAGAGCATACATAGCCAAATCCTGTCCACACCAACCACAAAATCTACTTAATCAACATGTCCATTCTAATCTATGGCCTGGGGTGCTGTCTGGCAGTGCTGAATAAACAACAACACAATTCACAGCAAAGTAGAAGGCAGGTACAATTTAAAATAAATACATGCTCTTTGTTAACTATCAGTGCCACTAAACCTAACTTTATGTACACCAAACAATATCTAACAGCAATTTACCTGGTTCCCTGTCTGGCCACATTTCTCGCAGTGCATACTCATGTTAAAGACTCACCTAATATAATGCTGTTGTACCCCCACACTCAAATCAGTCAGTGAATGCACGTTTTAAACACAACTACATGGTCACACAAATATATAACATTGTATAGCTAAGCTGTTTTATAGGTCTGAAACCTAAAATTATGTTAACACTTTCACATTTGGAATGTTTGACATAAATCACACAACTATTTAGCATATAACGACACACTCTGTAATCATGCGATGCCACTGTGTACCCCCAAGTCCAAATGTCTCAGTACTCAATTATGGTATGTTACTGTAGTAAGCTCCACGCTATACGAACTCCAATCAGACGTTGGGATAAATCCAGTATAGATTTATTATCATATATATAACCAGTACAGCATAAATAACAGGGAACAGGAGATGTCAGAGAAGCGTCTGGTAAGGATCCTGGTCAAATTATAACTGCCTCCCAGAACCCTACAAGCCCATGACCTTGACAGGATTCTAACATAGAATAGTGCAATTAAAGAGACAACACCTAACACTATGCAATATGGAATACCACATACCCTCCCCCCATAAAACAAAACAACAAAACCCAACACGATAATAGTGATCAATACAGTACATAGTCATTGAACTTTTGTGGCATCTTACAAACACGATGATCACGTGTAGATACCTCACCCATGGAAATAGTAGTTTGATCTGAAGAGTCTATAGTAAAATCCAAATCAGGATTGGGAGTAATGTTATCCAGATTAGAGTTGTCATTCAAATCAGGACCAAAATTAAACCCATCATCTTCTTCATGACATACATTTGAATAAACTTTGTTGAAAATCTTAACTTGATCATCAGAAACCTTCACCACACTTTTTATTCCACCACCCTCTATTCCCTAAGAACACAGAGGATTCAGTAACTTTTACTACTTTAACCGGCAAAGTAAACTTAGATTGGCCTTTGCAAACTTTAAAAGGTTTCTTTATGATAACCCAATCATTTACTTTGATAAAAGGAACATGATGAGTAGAGGTGCCATCATAGTTTCTCTTTTGTAGAAATTGCTTGTGAACAACCCTAGATTTCACCTCTTGCAGATTCGTCATGATGTTCCTTTTCTCAAGCAACAAAGAGCCAGCTTCCAAATTCTTGAACCATTGTGGCACCAGTTTAGATCTAGCTTCCCTTCCCCTGAGTGCTTTGAAAGGTGTAATACCAGTAGTGGAATGAGGCGTCGTTAAATAAGCCCATACTTTCTTTTGTAAGAAAGCACCTACCTCAACATTTGTTGCAATAGCTGTTTGTACCCCTTCCTTAATGAACCTGTTGGCCCTCTCAACTAATCCATTAGATGATGGACTATAAAGCGCGACACAACAGTGTTTTGTGTCAGCACTCTCAAGAAAATTGGTAAACTGCTGCGAGGTAAAATGTTGGCCATTGTCAGTAATGACAAAACTGGGAGTGCCTTCACTTTTGAAAATGTTTTGAAGGAATGAAATAGCATTGATAGAATTGGCTGCTTCAATGAATGAATAATACACCCATATAGAATGGTAATCTATCGCCACTATGCAGTATTTTTTATCAGTGGGCAATATGTTGAACGGTCCTGAGAAATCTAATGCAATTTTATCCCAAGGTAGTTCTGGAAAAGGAACAGTGATCAAAGGTTTTACATGAACTTTCCAATGTTTATCTGATACCACACAACTTGGACAATTGTCTACAAACAATGCTACTTGCTTGTCCATGGATGGCCACCAGAATATGTTTTTAAGAATCTTACATGTTGCAGAAATCCCTAAATGGCCTTCGTGTGCAATATCTATGATCTTGTCTCTTAACGATATAGGAGGAACAAACAACCCATTCCTTACACAAACCCCGTTTTCAAACAAAATTTGTTCACTGATTTGAGCAAAACTTCTTAACTCATTACTCAACCCCTTACCAACTGGCCATTTCCTTTTGTTGAAAATTTCCATCTTCTTAAGTGTTTCATCAAGTTCCATTGCGGCAGCCCACTCTTCTTGAGAAATGCTTCCATTACATTTATCAACAGCATCTATAAGACCTACTACGCAGTCTTTGTGGAAGTCATCTTCACCTTCACTACAATCAGGCAGAGGTATTCGAGACAAGCAGTCAGCCCGAATATTTTTACCTCCTTGAATGTACATAATGTTAAGGTTATATTCTTGCAATTTGGATAGTAATCTAACTAGTCTCGCTGAAGATTTCCCCAAACCATTGCCACACAGTAAAGAGACTAGAGGTTTATGGTCTGTGAAAATCTCACAACGAGTACCCCAAATGTACGTTTTAAATTTCTGTACTGCCCAAACAATAGCGAGTGCCTCCCGCTCAATTGTGCTATAGTTGCACTCGGTAGAAGTCAAAGTGCGAGAAGCAAACGCAATAGTTTGTTCTTTTCCATTTATCCATTGGCCAAAAACTGCACCAAGACCTTTCTGGCTGGCATCCACTGAAATGAAAGATTTCGCATCTGAGACAAATGGGTGTAAAGCTGGGGCATTAATAACCAACAACTTCACTTTCCCAAAAACTTCATGCAAAGTGTCACTCCATTCAAATCTCATCCCTTTTTTGAGAAGATGCCTTCATGGTTGAATTAGTTGTGCATACCCTGGCACGAATCTAGCATAATATTCGCACAGGCCTAAAAATGATCGCAGAGCATCCTTATCTGTGGGAGGTGGTGCATCACGTATTGCTTCCACATTGCAGAATTTAGGTTTTATGCCTTCTCGTGAAATGTTGTGACCTAAATATTCAACATTATTAACTAACAATTTGCATTTATTAGCCTTGACTGTCATGCCTCTGTCTTGTAATATGGACAAGACTTTCTTTAGGATCTCAATGTGTTCCTCTTCAGTCTCAGTATGTATTAATACATCATCCTGATATGCCTGTACTTGTGGGATGTCCCCAAAAAGACCATCCATCAGTTTTTGGAAGACACTTGCTGCCGATGCTAATCCAAACGGCAATCTTAAATATTTGTAGGCTCCAAAGGGAGTCACAAACGCAGTAAGAGCTTGGCAGTCTGGAGTGAGTTTAATTTGATGGTAAGCAGAGTGCAAATCTATAGTGGAAAAAACCTTAGATTTCCCTATCTTTGCTAGCATCTCATGTATAAGGGGTAATGGATGACAGTCTACTAGGATATTCTGATTTAAAGACCTTAAGTCTACACATAACCTGAGATCCCCACTCTTTTTCTTCCGTAAAACCACCAGAGAAATCCATTCTGAGGAGTCAATCGGCGATATTATCCCTTCAGCTTCTAAATTATTCAGCAGAGCTTTTAACTCCTTCCTGACAGTAAGGGGTACTGGTCTAACCTTGTGTATTATTGGTACAGGGTTCCTTTTTAGCTTTATATTATGTTCATACCCTTTTACCTCACCTACTGTATTTCTGAACAAAGTGGAAAAAGACTTTGTGATGTTTTCCACCTCCATATCAGTTTGAATACTTGCCACCATGCTCGAAGGAAGATCACCAAGGACAATTGGAGGGTCCCGACCAGGCCGTAATATAATGCCTAACAAAGCAAGATCCTTCCAACCTATGATGTCTCTTCCCTTGACAGCTACATATATCTTCGTCCTAACAGCCCTTCCTAGACAGTCTAGTTTATCCAGAAAATAACCCAAAAGGTCTATGTCTTGCTCTCCAAATGCTTTGGGGTTAATATCAGGGGCAGTAAGTGACATATCACTGGGCCAAAACTGATAGAATGTGCAGTCTGCAAGAATAGTAATAGGTGCTCCTGAATCAGCCATTACTGGAATTGTTTTCCCACCTATATTCAGTCAGTCAGTCAGTCATAACCACTTTAATCGATTAATTAAAATCATAAAAGTACATCACAATAATTCATACACATAAAAACATTACAAAATACAGTATAAAATAGTTCACATAGGGGTCGACCACGCCAATAAATGTGCCCCTAACAGCAGTATACAAACTGAGCATCAAGTTTTTTCCTTTTCCTTACCGCAGTTACCAAAAAGTTAGCAATATTAAAAATTATCCATGGGGAGTCAAGTAATTGAAGGTACATCAGTGCTGGTTTTACTTGGTAAAAACCTCTCCCTTGTAACAAAGGTAAAATATACTTTGTTCTAATTACTGTGTAATGGTTACAGAATAGGATAAAGTGCGCAGTGTCTTGAATTGAACTGTCGTCGCAATTACACAAAGCGGCATCTTCTGGTTTGCACCAACCTTGAAAGCTACCTAAATTAAAATGTATTAGATTAAAACGGAATCTTGTCAGCAGCCAGCGGTGAAAATGATTCGAGACTATCTTGAGATAAGGCTCAGTCTGGGGGGAAGTTATTAATAAAAAATGGGCCCTTACTGATACTTTATTGAGTTCCTCCCCCTCCCGCTCTAAAGACCTTAGAATCAAGAATTGGGCTTTAATCTGCTTAACATCCTCCTTAGCAATTGTTTCTGGGTTGTCATAGAGCTCAGGGCGCCCTAAATTGTAAAATGTTTTCTTAATATACAGGAGCCACGGAATATCTAGAGCTCTATCTAGACCCATACAGTCTTTTAAGATCAGTCGATTCAGAGAGAGTTCAGGGTTCAGCCATATTTTCAACCAGAATACCAGAGGGGCCAGACTAATACGGTCAGAAACATAGTCCATTCCCAATTCTTGATGTATTGAAAAGGTCGGGAGGACTGGGGGACGGAGAGGATAGAGCGAATAAATTTATTTTCTACGGTTTGTACGCCATCCGCTTTTTGTACCCCCAGATGGCAGCTCCGTAGGTCGCTAAGGCCAGACATTTCGCCCTGTAGATGGCAAGAACTGCCTCACATGGTTTGCCACCCAACCGTCGAGCAAAACTTAATATAGCTGAGGAGGCTCTACCTACGCTATTCTTCTTAGCTAAAAGCTGGGGGGTCCATGAACACCTATCATCAAACAGGACCCCCAGGTATGTGAATACCTTTACCTTTGTAACCTCAACTCCATTGCAATAAAAGGTTTTTCCTCTGTTTTTACACATACCCAGGGACATAACATGTGACTTAGTGCTATTTACCACTAAATCCAAAGAGTTCATGAACTCCCCAAAGGAGTTCAGTAGTCGCTGCAAACCCAGAGGGGTACGTGCCAATAACACGGAATCATCCGCGTACAGGAGAACAGGTAGACCACTGTTCCCTATACGCGGAGTGTCCAGGCAGGCCTTACCTAGGGTAATATCTAATCTATTGATATATAAAGTGAAGAGTATGGGGACAAGAATGCAACCCTGGCGAACCCCTCTAGATGATTTATGTGTGCATTTCCCCTCATGAGACACCCTTATAGCAGCATGTAGGTCTTGGTGCAAATCCGCAAGAAAAAGAACTAAGCAGGGATCAATGCCCATTTCCAATAGGATCGCCCACAGCCTTGATCTGTTAACCAGATCAAAGGCTGTGGACAGATCCATAAATGCCAAATATATGGGACCTTTAATTGATTTAGTGTACTTGTTGATTAGCATGTACAAATTAAGACATTGGTCCATGGTGCCTCTACCAGATCTAAAACCATATTGGGCCTCTGATAAAATCCCCCTCTCCGATACCCAGTCTGAAATTTTGTGCAAAATCACTTTGCCCAGGATTTTCACCGCTGAGTCAATTAGCGAGATGGGCCGGTAACATCTCGGGTCCCCCCTCTCTCCCTTCTTAAAAACCGGTACAATGATCGATTTGGACCAGGACTCCGGGAACCCATTCACCACACTAGCATTAAAAACGTTGGTTAAGATGATACTCCAGAGCTCGGTGTCACCTTTGTAAAGATCCAAAGGGACACCGTCTGGTCCTGGGGCTTTATTTGAGGCCGAATCTTTTATAGCCTTACAGACTTCATGTTTATCAAAGGTTAGGTGGTTAATGGCGGACGGTGTTTCAGAGGCCTCAGGGTTGATCAAGGTTATATTACTAGCATAAATTTGTTCAAAGTGCGCCAGCCACTCCTCCTCTGGGATATTTATATCCAAAGGGGCATTTTCTTCTCCTGTTAGAAGTGGGCTATTCACAATGTTCCAAAACTTGGCACTATCCTTGAGGACATCCACCGAGATTAGGGCTTCCCAGGCCTCTTTCTTAAATTCGTTTTTACGCCTCTGGGTAGTTAGTGTATAATTTTTCCTTAGGTTAGAGATTAGGGCCTTATCCCGAGGTTGTTTTTTCAGCGCAATTAATAAGGTTTGATGGGCCCTAGAACAGCTGGAATCAAACCACTTTTTCCCCTGTGATGGGCGCGGTTTGCTGGTAATAGTAAGGTCAGAAGCAACCTGGGAACAGATGGAGTCATAAGCAGAGATAATTTCTCCCCCCGTAGAGGAGGGGTCCAGACACTTCCCAAATGCAAGACTGTTGTTTACCAGTAAGTTTTCCATAAAATCCTCTGGGACTACTTTGGCCCATTTTAATTTCCTTCCATGATCACAGGAGACTAACATAACAGGTGGAGGTAGGGCCAGGGTTACATCCTTGGGACAAAACCCCTTATCTAAAACTAGAATTACAGGGTTATGATCACTAAATGGGGACCGGAAAACAAAATACCTAAAGACCCACCTTAAAAGAGCTGGAGATAAAAAAATATAATCGATAATTGATTCAATTTCCCCTGCTTCAAACGTCGCAACCCGTTGACTCTTGGATAAAAGACAGGGCTCATACAGATCCGCTGATTGAAGAAGCTCTTCGAGGGCTTCACCCTTAATAGAGTGTTCAAAATGAGGGGATACAGCGTGCGGGGGGCCATGTAAATCAACAATCTTACAGTTATCTACACAAAGATGAATATTAAAATCACCCATAAAAACAATTTGTACCAAAGTGGTCTGACGTGTCCTATAAGATTCCAAGAAATGTAATAAAAAACTAAGATTCGCGTTCACAGGAGCACAATCCCCAGCATTATAAAAGTTAATAAACAACATTTTGGGTTGCGACTCTAATGTACATTCCAATATTTGACAGTTAAGGGAGTTCGTGTCTAGCTGGAGGATCTTGGCCTTTAATTTTATAGAGCAAAGGAATAGCAGGCCACCCTTAGCTCTTCCTGCGGGCGATGGAGATGCAGGGAGAAAAAAAGATTTAAAACCATCGAGCCACAGGCTATTTTCCCTAGCCCACGTCTCTTGTAGGGCTATAATGTCAAAAGAAGAGACAAATTTTAACCAATTTGCATCTTCTTGTTTAGACCGTAGGCCAGCTATGTTCCAACTCATTATTTTCACAATGACACCAGAATCCTCAAAGTTAATAGAGTCACCACCGGTGTTACTAAGTATGGGAACTGATGAGGCTAGTCAGTCATTGACATCTAGTTGTGACAAGGGTAAAAACCTGTTAGATAAAGCGATGGTGTTAATGGGCCTATCTATCCTGTTGTTGCTGAGGTGACCCTGGAAAGGGGCTTTGATAAAGCGCCAAGGCTCGGGATCAGCACTAGGAACTGCACAACGGGGCACAACCAAAGGACGCACCGTTCGTGTTGGGGGACGATATCTCCCTCGGATCGAAGAAGAAGTAAGGGGCAATGGATAAAAAAGGCTTAAAGGGACAGCCCTAATGTTGGAATCCCTAACCCAATCAGAGGCATCCCATAACAAACGGGGGGCTACATAAGGATTATTAAAATTGACCACCACACAGTCTCCCTTAAATTTTTCCTTGGTTTCACCTATCCATCCATCCCGCCTGGCTGTCAGAATATAGGGCGATATATTGGCATCACCCGAGCAGTTCTGGTCGCACCAAATTCTGGTATCTGCCAGTAGTTCCTCGGGTGTTTCACTTTTCCCTTGCAAAAGTGGAGGCACATTTACCAAGATCACCTATATTCATATCAACTAATGGTCCTTTGATAGGTTTACCAAGTGACTCCGGTACTTCAATAGTGACTACTATATTTTCAAATTTTGTCATACACTCTTGAACTTCTTGTTCATCCAATGCAATATTGGATACTCTGACTCTATGTAAATTAGGGTTTATATTACTCCTGCAAGATCCTTGGAAGTGACCAATCTTTTGGCATTTAGTGCACCTTTTACCCAAAGCAGGGCAACTGGGGTTGTTCACGATGTGAGTTCTTGAGCCACATCGAAAGCAAACCAATTGACCTCTCGGAGACTGGTTCTTGTAACCTCTATTTTTGTTATATGACTGTCTGTTATTGATAGCACCCACCATATTCTCATCGGAAACCAAACTTACATTAGAGGCACACACGGGTTGTACCGATGTTTGTAAATTAGTACCTAACGTCTGATTTGACTGCCCAGACAACACTTTGGATGTAACAATCGACCTCTCTATGCTTTTCGCTATATCAATTGTTTCAGCCAAATTAGGATTACGTGAAGTAAGTAATCGTTCTTGAACTTTCTTTGAAAAACAATGGAACACAAAATGGTCCCTAATGTAAGTGTCAATCTCAGATCCAAATTCACACTTTTCAGCTAATACTCGCAAAGTCGCTATGTAGTCTTCAACTGATTCTTCACTGGATTGCTTGCACATTGCGAAATTATACCTTTCGAGAAGAACGCTCGGAGTATCAGAATATTGTTTAGCCATACGTAGTTTCCCTTCAGTGTAGACATTCCAAACTGTGTCTTCAGCCGAGGGAGCAGGATGCCTTGGTAAATTGTCAAAAACTCTGCGGCCTGCTGTTCCTAGATGGTTAACCAACAGAGCTAACTTCCTTTTCGGCGAGTAATTATCTGCATCTATGGCTGTGAGATAATTCTCAAAATCTCTGAGCCATTCTGCCCATTTTAAGTCAGGCTTGCCTGCTTTTGGTAAGAATGCTGCAGGTTGGATGACACCCTGACTGGATGCCATTGCAAACCAATGTCTAATAATGTTATCAACGACAGTTAAATAATATAATTAATGGGGAAACTTATTTTTCCCCACCGAAATTCTTCAAAACTCACCGTATATAAATCCTTGAATATTGGTGTGTGAATCACCGTCACACTGGTAGACGTAGCTCATCCGTGTAGTTTCTCTCCTGTTCACCTCTTATGTGAATGGAAATCACTCTCGTTGCGCTTGAATACGAAGAAAATACTCCCCAATTCAAAATGGCCGCCAACGTGCGTATGACGTCAGCGCGCCCACGTGTCTCCCAGGATGCACCGCAGCTAGCCAGAAGGAGGAAGAGCACTGGATGCGGGAGAGCGCTGGAACATGGAATCCTGAACTCCGCTTGTGGTTGCCTGCCTCCGAACGGTGTCGCAAGGTAAGCGCTGGTGTACTTTTGAAAATTGCTTGATCCAACGGTTCTTTGCAGCAAGATGCGTTCGGATGCGCTCGGAGGGCCAAAAGTCTAAAAATTGTGTAACGCAGCACTCTCTTGTTGTAGATCGTCGACGCTGAAATTGAAATCCCTCGTAATGAGAGTTGCCGTGATGGTAGATCCACAGGGAGTTGAGCAGAAAATAGTTTTTTCAAGCGTAAACACATCCATTAGACGAAGGATGAAACACAGCGACTCTGTTCGCAACCTTGTTCAAACGCACTGTGTAATGAAATTTGAGCAGTCCAGTGAAATCCTATGGGTCAGTTCGCTGTGCGATGACTCAACCCCACTCCTGGTACCAAATTGTAGTAAACTCCACGCTATACGAAATCCAACCAGACGTTGGGATAAATCCAGTATAGATTTATTATCATATATATATCCAGTACAGCATAAATAACAGGGAACAGGAGATGTCAGAGAAGCGTCTGGTAAGGATCCTGGTCAAATCATAACTGCCTCCCAGAACCCTACAAGCCCATGACCTAGACAGGATTCTAACATAGAATAGTGCAATTAAAGAGACAACACCTAACACTATGCAATATGGAATACCACAGTTACCTCTCTAAATGTGGCACATAATATCAAGGACTGGACACTCACTCATATGCCAGACATTGCACCGATATCCTTAACCTAGATGTAGTCCTGCACAATGCATGGCATGGACTGTATGTAAACCACAATATCTCAAGCTATTCCTACAATTAATCACATAAAATATAAGAGTAAAATTTGGTCACAGAAACTTACACTCTGAATGTCATCCACACTTGGTCCTCCTAACAACACTAAAATCACTTTCTTTGCCACAGAATGAGAAAGAGAATGAATTACATCTCCCCAATGCAACACATAGTAAATCTAAAAAGAAGTGGAAATGGAAGTTATTGGACCTATGCAATGTATTGGAATGCATAATCGCATAGGCAAACATTATAACATTTGAAAAACGAAATATATCTACAAATAAAACGTAGACACAAAAGATTCCATTATAAATTTATATATTAAAAAATAAAAAGGGACAGGAAAATTCTTCTCCCTATGGGTCCTGAAAGATATTTTAAAGATAAATGAATCAAAATATAAGTCTGGGGCTGAGGTAGAAAAACATTTACTGTTGCCTTCAGGCGATGGCTTATCTCCAAACATATGCAGTAATGTCGTCCCCAGGGGGCTCTCCATCTTCCTGGAGCAGATGGTAGTCCAGGCACCTACCTCTTGGGATGGGATGTGGTTTTAATATTTTTTTAGGGAGGGCATGTTCACGTGGTCCTGGTGAGGGATGGCGACAGGAAAGGTAAGGTTTTGGGGTCTGGGAGTGGTTGTGGGTACAGTAATGTTTTGGAGTTTGGGGTGTTGTTGGGACAGGTGGAATGGTGGAGGGGTAGGGCCGGAAGGAGAAATTGGAGTAATCTGTGAATGCAGGTCAGGGCTTTGAATGAGGGCAGGTGGAGGAATGATATGAGGACTTTGGTTGTGCCAGCAGCACTGGTATCAGCTGAAACACTAGGAGAGAGAATCTATCAGTAAGGCAGACATGTCAGAGGGCACGCCAACGAGGATGTCAATCACATGTGCGAGTTCCTAACTGATACTCAGGATGGCATGCAACAATGCCATCTACCCCACAGAGAGGCTCCTGATAATGTGTTGTAGCTCCTTTAACTCCAGTCTTGCGGGTTGGTGGGTAGGGGGAGGGGTGCCCAGGGCGAAGGTGAACCTAGCCTATTTATGGACTGTGTGTAGGCTTGTTATGGGGGTGGCGGGGCAGGAGTGAGAGTGCCAATGGCCGTAGTTGTGGTGATGGACACAGTAACATATGGTACATCTGCGTTTCTGGCTGGCTGGAGTCAGAGGCTTCAGAATTAAAGTTGTTGTGGGCTCGTGGCCAGCCCCTTCACCCTCATTGCCAAGAGTCCCTCGGTACTAGTGTCTGACTCCACCTTCTGATTCTCCTAGGTGTTATGTCAAGTTTGGCCAACATCTGCCGTGCTTGCTCCAGAGGGCACATCTATCTGCTCAGCTTTTGGCCTGGAATTCATTAATGACAGCCTGGAGAGTCTCTCACAAGGAGCCCAATTTTCTGTATTTTTAAACTTTCGAAAAATAAATACAGACAGGAAACACGTTGTTTTCTGTCAGTATTTATCTGTAAAAATCAGTAAAACGGAAATCTAGGCGCTTTAGTAATAGTGTCCCCCTTTCCGTGGATCTGCCAACTGTAGATGTTTCTGGGACCGAGCTAACAACAGATGGTGTTAGGCTACGTGGCTGCTAAACTAGACACTGCTGTAGACAATGCTCTAAAGCCATCCTTCACTACCCCAGAATGTAACAAGCATTTCCAATGCAAAAGGACTCGCATTTGCAAGAGGTTGAGCTAGAAGGATTGTAAATGACAATGCCTTTTATTTTTTTGTTTTGAAAACCTGCAAGCGGTGCATAAACAGGCACTTCGTACTTATAGTCCTTACTTACGAGGAGAAGACTCAAAGTAAAAGAGGTGCATTTACTGCCAGCCTTGTTTTTCGTAAGCAATGACTACAAACACATAAATAAAAGGCATTGTCATTTACAATGCCAATATCTCAAACTCTCGCAAATGCGAGACCTAATGCATTGCAAATGCTTGTTTTTTTTGCAGTGTGGTGTGTTATTACATATCCCTTTTGCAGATACAATGAAATGTTTACAGGACTCCCAGCATCACCCCAACCATTGTATACTGGCTTCACAGAGTCAATGATGATGTCATTATATGCACTGTTCGATATACTCAGGTCACAGACCTCCTATCATCACCATGGTCTCATTGTGCACGGGGTGATGTGCTGTTGTCCGTTGTACAGCAGGTAGGCTAGTTGGGTGTGGCCTTTCTAACACTCTTTCCTCGCTCAGTATTGTGGTGCATACATTCATTTACACATTTTCTGATGCGCCTTGCCTTATTACTCTCTGCTACTCATCCTGCTGAAAACGCGCAAGCAAAAAACTGCGGCCTGGTTGTTTGCTGGAAACGAGCCCAAAATCTGGAACTCCCCCCCACCCCCCACATCAGAACAATCCCCTCGTTTCCAAAATTAAAAACCTGCTCAAAGTCCTCAGCCTCGACCGTTCACTAGCGAACCAATAGGAGCCAAGGAAGTACCTTAGCCGGCACTCCATCTAACTTTCATTCTGTGGCCGGTGACACTGACTCTGATCAAGAAAACTTATTGGATACTCGTCTTGTTTGACCTGCACCCTCCGTGTTTCTGTCTGCTCGATCACTCCTTTGTTCGATCTATATCCGGCGCGATCCCTTATATTCTACTATAATCTCTGTACTGCCTGTTTGCATACAAGTTACTTGTTGTGAAGTGCTCTGATACCCTCAGGGCCAGCTAGCACTATATAAAACGCCTAAAATAAATAAAAATAAATAAATAAATTATGTAAGGTAATCAGATGAATATTGCACATGTATCACTCTGGCAGCCTGTTTGCAGTTCAGCTTGCCTAGCCTCACTAGGGCACCCTTTTGAGAGATGAGAAGAAGGGCACTCTTTCTCCAATACGTGCAGGCTCTTGGCAATTGTTAGACTTGGCTTCTTTTGGTGTGTTTCCCCTGTCTTTTTGCTTTCCTACCTACCGGTTTTGACTCTGTTTTTGCTGGTTTTGTGTCTCTGCACCCTTTCTCACTGCTGTTCAGTGTTAAACTGCAAGTGCTCCAGGTATAATGTTTATTATGTATTGGTATTTCCGTGATTGGCATATTTTATTTACTGGTAAGCCCCTAGTAAAGTGCACTGAGTGTGCCAGGGCCTGGAAATCAAATGCTACTAGTAGGCCTGCAGCACTGATTGCACCACCCACATGAGTAGCCCTGAAAAAGGTATCTCAGACCTGCCACTGCAGGGTCTGTGTGCAGTTTGTAACTGCCATGTCGACCTGGCAAGTGCACCCACTTGCCAAGCCCTAACCTTCCCTTTTCTTACATGTGAGCCACCCCTAATGTAGGCCCAGTGTACTCCTGTGGGCAGGGTGCTGTGTATGTTAAAAGTAGGACATGTACTGGTGAGTGTGACATGTGGTGAATGACAGTGTATTTCATTTTTCAACACTGCATGGCTATCTGGCCCACAGAAAAGAATAGGAGTTTTACATATAACATCTAATAAGCATAACTTTCCATTGGGACAATATAGGATAATGGAGTTTAGGATGCCTGGACTCAGAATGTAAAAATGAATTTTTTAGTAAAGATGATTTTTATGTTCTGTGTTTGAAAATACCACTTTTATAAAGTAGGTATTTTCTTGCTTAACCATCCTGTGTGCCTCTGCTGGGTTTGTGGATTGACTGTCTGGCTTTGGAGTGACAGGGGCTGGGGAGGAGCAGTGGCTCAAGAGAGTCTGGATGGGTTAGGGCTGGGCTGAATAGACCTGGGCTGCATTTAGCACAGGGGGTGGAGATTTGCTTTCGCCTGAATGGGCCTGGTCTGCCTCTGACAATGCTGTCTCCACCTCCTGTCAGGAAGCTGAACCAGAGAGGACAGAGCTGGTTCTGGCTGGGCAAAGACACTCTCTGCCTCCAGAGAACAAAGGATTTTGGGTTATAAAAAGAGAGGCCAAGACCCCTAAACATTATAACTTTTTTGGAACTAAGAAGACTGCCAAGAAGAAGAGATGGAGAAGCTGTGAGGAGAGACTACCACTTTGCAGTGTGCTTTGCTGTGTTGGCCTGCAGTGGCTGCTTTGTCTTGGGCAGTTAAAGTACTGGACTGAACGTTCTGCAACTTCCTTTTTGTGAGTTTCTCCAAGAGCTTGAGGTAGAGCTTGCCCCCTGTTCAAGAAGTCTCAGGAACAGCAAGTCCATCTGTTACCAGCACTGGGGACTGTTTGTTTTGTGCTACAACAGAAGAAAAAGCAACCCGACGCCGTCAACGCCGCCGCTGCCGACTCTGTGTCCTGAAGGCACCGCAGAGGGCACTGCCACACTTTGCACCGCAACCCTGGTCTCACTGACGATGCCACTGCTTGCACCGTGACATGTGGGCACCACACTCCGCACCTCCTCACTTTACTCTGTCACCCTGGTATCACCGACATCGCTGCTCCATGCCAACATCAACGCTGCTGTTTGCACCGTGGTTCGAGGGCACCGCTTGTAAGTTAGATGACGCACTGCCCTCATCCGGCCCTGCAGCCTTGGCCCCCGACGCCGGCGCCATTAACTCCAGTTCACCAGCCGACGACAGCACTTCAGCTACGACACCGCTGCTTGCACCGTGACCTGCCAGCACAGCGACTAGCATGGCATCACTTCTCACTGCAGCGCTGGTCTCACTGATATGCTGGACGACCGTCACTGAGCCGCTGCCTGCACCACAATCTGAGGGCACTGCACGCCACACTCCTGCACCTTGCACCGCAGCCCCGACAGCCGGCACCGGTGCTCCTGACTTCAACCACGAGGAGCTGGATCTGCAGCGTGTGTAACTTCAAGGGCCCGATGACTCCAGCACCGACCTCCGGCACTGACCCCTGCTGATGCCGGCTCATCGGAGCTCAGCGAGAGGCCGCAGACGCCCTACATTCTAAAAGCTACTGTTTTGCGGGTCTTCCCGACACTGTAGCTGGCCCGCAACGCCGCGGTCAGCCAGAAATCTTTGGATTTGTTGTTCACGATGCCGTGATTGCCCCAGAGGAGCTATTGACTTCAAGGAACTGTATTTCAAGTCTATTTTTGAGTATTTGATACTTTTAAGAGTGTATTGTGGACTTTGATTGTTTTAGTCTTCTTTATATAAAATATTGGCTATTTTTCTAAACTGGTGTGGTGTCCCTTTGTAGTGTTTTCACTGTGTTACTGTTGGTTATGTGCAAATGCTTTACACACTGCCTCTGAAATAAGCCTGACTGCTCGTGCCAAGCTACCAAGGAGGTGAGCAGGGGTTATTTAGGAGTGTATCCCCCTTACCCTGACTAGGAAGAAGGGTTCCTACTTCGACAAAGGTACCTACCTCTGCCAACTAGAGACAACCAATTTCTAACATTTGTTGTCAGTAGTGAGGATAGGACTTGTTTTTGCACTTGACAGTGATTGGTGTGCACTACTACCATATCGCAGACCATTACGTACCCCATACTGCTTTGTTGGTCTATTTTTGTGACCCTATCGTTTTGGAACTTGAACTTCCTACTGCATCATGCCTGGTACAGCGGCATCAGCAATTGCATCCCTGGAGTTGGCCTTTGAGGAGGAAAGGTTGCAAACCTACAACGTCAAGGAGTTGAAGGCTATTTGTAAAAACCTAAAGGTCCAAATCAGAGGTCTCACCAGGAAGGTGGATCTACAAAAGATGCTGAGGGCCTGTGTAGCAGCCAGAGAGGCCAGTGGGCAGTCTGGAGATCTTAGTGGGGAGGCGCAGGAGCCTACTCCTAGGGTAGATCTGCTCTTAGGAGGGGGGGTCCCTCCAGGCCAGGTAGCAGTGGTTTGTCCCCAGAGGAGCTGGAGGACAGAAGGGAAGCTAGGAGATATGAGATAGAGCTTGAGAGGCTCAAGATGGAGTCAGAGAGGATGGTATTAGACCATGAGCGTGGCTCAAGGAACTGGAGTTGAAGAGCAAATCCAGCACTGATGGTGGCTGCAACTCTTCAGTGCAGACAGATATGGTTGTGCATAGGAATTGGGGGGGCAGGGTTGTGGCCTCTCTTTCCAGAGGAAGGAAGGGATACTCTGATAGCTTTGGGTAAGGAGCAGAACTTCACCTACGCTGACATGAAGGACGCTCTCCTCACCAGGTATGGACGCACTCCTGACAAGTACAGGAATCAGTTTAGGTCCAGTAGGAAAACTGATGCAAACACTTGGTTGGAATGTTTAGATTTTTTTTTGCAGGTCATTGGATGGCTGGGTGAAGGGCAGTAATGTGACAGATTTCCAGGGGCTCTACAATTTGATTGCATGGGAGCACTTGTCTAGTCTATGTTTTGCAGAGCTGCTCCAGCACTTGGTTGATAGTAAGATGACTGACCCTAGGAAGCTTGCTATGGAGGTGGACCGCTAGGTGAGTACCAGGGTTCACAAGAAAGCATTTTGGGGAGACTCCCCAGCAGAAGAGTGGAGGTGACAAGGGTAAAGCACAGGAGTTCTCTAAAGGGCCCTAAACTAATACCCAGGGTAAAGGTTCCCATCTCCCCGGAGACAAAAAAGCAGTGGTCTCTTCAGGAAATCCTTCAGAGACCAGCCCTCACAAGTGCTTTGCCTGTGAGCAGGTGGGTCACTTGAAGGTAGACCCCAGCTGTGCCAAGAGGGCACAGCGACCCACCGGTGGGCAGACCAAGGTGTTGGCAACTGTAGTGCTTGGGGAGGAGGGGTACCCACAGGAGGGTGGGAATCCCGCAGAAATGACCCTTGTCTCACTAAGGGACAGTGAGATGGTCTCAGGAAACCAGGTGCCTGCTAACACAAAAAAATACAGCACCTGGGTGACTATCAATGGGAAAAGGGTAGAGGCTCTCAGAGATACTGGAGCCATTGTGACCTCAGTCCGGTGTCACCTGGTCTCTGAGGAGCAAATAGTCCCCGGGGCATTCCACCAAGTAGTTGCTGTGGACAACTCAGAGCGCCAGTGTATGGTGGTGCAGGTTCCCTTTGAATAGGGGTCTCAGGTCCCTTTCGGGTGGTTGTGAGCCCTACCATGCCTGTAGATTGTCTGCTAGGTAACGACCTGGAGCAGTCCTTGTTGAAGAATGTTGAGCTCAGCTCTCACTTGGAGATGCTTGGGTTGGCAGAGTGGGCAAGCGTGACCACTCGGTCAATGGCGGCCGGAAAGGGTGATCAGAAGGACCTGGAGCCTGAAACAGTGGCCCAGGTTCCTGCCAAGAAAAATGGCAGGGGGCGCAGGATATCCACCCCTGGAGTTCCCACGGTCCGGGAGGAGGCTGACCTTGAGGGCGATGCCCCGGTACCTACAGGGGAGCAGATAGCTGAACTGTGGGATTTATCTGAGCTGACCCATTGGCAGCAAGAAGGTGGTCCCACCAGGGAGGAATTCTGCAGGGAGCAGAAAGAATGCCCTTCTCTAGAGGGTTTGTGGCAGCAGGCTGCAAACCAGGCAGCTGGCGATCAGTCTTGATTACATCGGTTCTACTGGGAGAATGGTCTCCTGTACAACGAGCCTAAGGTTGCTGTGCCTGGGTCAGTCCATGTGGCTCAAGATGTGGCTTTGGCAGGACATTTGGGGCAGGATAAGACCTTTGACAGGCTTGTCACCTACTTCTTATGGCACCAAATGTGAAGGCAGATGGACATTGCAGGTCTTGCCAAACTTGCCAGGCAAGTGGTAAGAGTGGGAGGAAGTGCAAGGCTCCTTTCCACCCTTTTCCAGTTGTTGGAACCCCTTTTGAAAGGGTTGGGATGGACATACATTGTGGGGCCACTGGATCCCAAGACAGCCATGGGCAACAGGTACATCCTGGTGTTGGTGGACCATGCCACACTGTACCCGGAGGCAATCCATCTCAGGACAGTGACGGCACCAGTGGTGGGCCGGGCATTTATGGGGATCTTTTCCCGTGTGGGTTTCCCCAGAGAGGTGGTGTCTGACCGTGGGACCAATTGCATATCTAAGTATATGACATCCCTGTGGAAGGAGTGTGTTGTAACCTACAAGAGTACCACTCCTTACCACCCACAAGGTAATGGTTTGGTAGAGAGATTCAACCAAACCTCGAAGGGCAATAACAACGGTCTAACAGATTCCATGAGACGTAAGTGGGACATCCTCTTGCCATGCCTTCTCTTTGCATACAGGGAGGTGCCACAGAAGTCTCTTGAGTTCAGTCCCTTTGAGCTTCTGTATGGGCACCATGTGAGAGAACCTCTTAGTTTGGTCAAGGAAGGCTGGGAGGCAGCTCCCAGGAAAACTCCCCAGGATGTATTTAGCTACATGCTGGCCTTCAGGAACCAAACTGCCAGCTTCAGGAAACTCACTCAGGCATACCTAGAAGCAAGCCAGGAGGAGATGAAATGCTGGCATGACCAGAATGCCACTCTGGTAGAGTTTCAGCCTGGCCAGAACATGTGGGTCCTGGCACCAGTGGAGTCGTGTGCCTTGCAGGACAAGTGGACTGGGCTTTTTGAGGTGGTGGAGTGCAAAAGTGATGTCACCTACCCAGTGCATTTGCAAACTCCCAGGATCCCTTTGAGGGTCCTCCATGTGAACCGCCTCAAGCCTCACTTTGAGAGGTCCAAAGTGAGCATGCTCTTGGTGACAGATGATGGGGTGGAAGCGGAGAGTGAACCTCTCCCTGACCGCCTGTCTACCAACGAGCATGATGGATCAGTGGAAGGTGTGATCCTCTCCCCTTCACTGACCCCAGAGCAGCAGGGTGACTGTCACCAGTTGTTGGGACAGTTTGCCACACTGTTCTCTCTGACCCCAGGTGTTACTCACTGGTGTACCCATGATATTGACACTGGTGGCAGCCCTCCTGTAAAAGACAAGATTTACAGGGTGACTGACCGGGTCAGGGCCAGTATCCAAGAGGAGGTCTCTAAGATGTTGGCATTAGGGCTGATAGAGCCCTCCAACAGTCCTTGGGCTAGCCCAGTGGTCTTGGTCCCGGTGCCACTGCAGAACTGCGGTTCTGTGTGGACTACCGTGGGCTCAATATCGTCACCAGAACTGATGCACACCCCATCCCCAGAGCTGATGAGCTCATTGATCGGTTGGGAGCTGCCAAGTCCCTCAGCATGTTTGATTTGACGTCTGGGTACTGGCAGATTGCCTTAACCAATGGGGCCAAGGAGAGGTCAGCATTCTCAACCCCAGAAGGGAATTATCAATTCTGGGTGATGCCCTTTGGATTGAAGAATGCCCCTTCCTCCTTTCAGAGGTTGGTCAACCAGGTGTTGGCTGGACAGGAGGATTTCAGTGCTGCATGCCTGGATGACATTGCAGTATTCAGTTCCAGCTGGGAAGAACACTTGCAGCACCTCTGGGAAGTGTTGAAGGCTCTGCAGAGGGCAGGCCTCATGATCAAGGCCAGTAAGTGCCAGATCGGGCAGGGTTCTGTGGTGTACTTGGGACACCAGGTAGGAAGCGGCCAGGTGGTGCCCCTACAGCCCACGATTGACACCATTCTGGCTTGGGAGCCCCCAAGACCCAGACATAGGTGAGAGCCTTTTTAGGTCTCACCGGTTACTACAGGAGATTTGTTAAGGGCAGTGGCACCACTGTGGCACCACTGTTGCCCCCTTAACAGAGCTGACTTCCAGGAAGCGTCTCAAGAAGGTGATCTGGACTGATTCCTCCTAGAAAGCTTTTGATGCCCTGAAGGCAGCCATGTGCATGACACTCATGCTCAAGGTACCCGAATTCTTCAAGGATTTCGTCGTGCAGACTGATGCTTCAGAGCATGGTGTGGGAGCGGTGCTCACACTATTGAATGAAGAGGGCCTAGACCAGCCTGTAGTCTTCCTTAGCAGAAGACTACTCCCCAGGGAACAGAGGTGGAGTGCCATAGAAAGAGACGGTTTTGCTGTGGTTTGGGCACTGAAGAAGCTAAGACCCTACCTATTTGGGACTCACTTACGAGTTCAGTCCGACCACAAGCCCCTCAGATGGTTGATGCAAATGAGGGGTGAGAACCCAAAATTATTGAGGTGGTCCATCTTCCTAGAGGGAATGGACTTTACAGTGGAACACCGTCCTGGCACAGAACACGTCAATGCAGATGGTCTGTCCAGGTTCTTCCGCCTTAGTGAAGAGAACACCCAGGAGGTTGGGTAGCTCTCCCTACTTTCGGCTGGAGGGGACATGTCTGAGACTTGGCATCTTTTGGCGTGTTTCCCTGTCTTTTTGCTTTCTTACCTCCCGTTTTTTTCTCTGTTTTTGCAGGTTTAACGCACTTTCTCAGTGCTGTTCAGTGTTAAAGTGTAAGTGCTCCCGTTGTAAATTGTTATTATGGATTGGTGTTTAAATGATTGGCATATTTGATTTACTGGTAAGCCCCGAGTAAAGTGCACTGAGTGTGCCTGGGCCTGTAAATTAAATGCTACTAGTGCACCTGCTATAACAACGACACAATTACCAATACTGATGCTTACTATACTGATTCCTTTAACCAATCACATGTGACACTCATAGTGACTGAATAAAAGTAAATTTTTCTTTTTCTTTCTTGAAAGATTATTTAAAGATTCAATTTCATCAAAAAAAACTTTAAACGTTCATGTTATTATTCCAATGAACAATTCTAATGATTTTGCATGAGCCACATCAAATTCTACACATATATAACATTAATCCTGAGTCACAAATATGACAAGACATTAAACATCACATTTGGCAGAAACGCCTGTCAACACGTCGACCTTTTTTCTGCTTGACCAAACAAGTGAACCTTAAAATTGAGTATCAGGTTAATCTTTGCTCTATGAATTGCCTGATTAAATCGCAAAATACAGGAGTATATGTTTACTCTTGATTAACTGATTACTACACGGATTGGCAAATGTCCTTAATGAGGCTGTGTTGTCCTTTAAAAATTTGATGTCTGTTTTTTCCAAACAATTTTTCAACCTCTCCCTTGGGCCATTTCTTCTTTTTCCCTTTTTGTTTTTCTATTTATTCGTGCAATTTTTTATGTATCTTGAAAATGTGGAAACTGAGATTATTCATGTACTAAGCATTTCTGTCAAATGTGATGTTTAATGTCTTGTCATATATGTGACTCAGGATTAATGTTATATATGCGTGGAATTTGATGTCGTTCATGCAAAATCATTAGAATTGTTCATTGGAATAATAACATGAACGTTTAAAGTTTTTTTGATAAAATTGAATCTTTAAATAATCTTTCAAGAAAGAAAAGTAAAAATTTACTTTTTTTCAGTCACGATGAGTGTCACATGTGATTGGTTAAAAAAATCAGTATAGTAGGCATCAGTATTAGCAATTGTGTCATTGTTATAGTATTGAGTTGGCCTAGCCTTGCTGATTATGGGCCAGAGCCCTCTATTTTCATACTAGTGGGCCTGCAGCACTGATGGTGCCACCCACACGAGTAGCCCTGAAAAAAGTATCTTTGACCTACCACTGCAGGGTCTGTGTGCAGTTTGTAACTACCGTGTCGACCTGGCAAGTGCATCCCCTTCCTAGGCCCTAACCTTCCCTTTTCTTACATGTGAGTCACTTCTAAGGTAGGCCCAGGGTACCCCTGTGTGCAGGGTGCTGTGTATGTTAAAGATTAGACATGTACTGGTGTGTGTGACATGTCCTGGTGGTGAATTACAGTGTATTTCGTTTTTCACCACTGCAAGGATATCTTTCCCATAGGAAAGTATGGGAGTTTTACTTATAACATCATCTTATAAGTATAACTTCCCATTGGGACAAGCTAGGAAATGGAGTTCAGTATGCCTGGACTCAGAATGTAAAAATGTATCTTTTAGTAAAGATGATTTTTATGTACTGTGTTTGAAAATACCACTTTTAGAAAGTATGTATTTTCTTGCATAGCCATCCTGTGTTCCTCTGCTGGGTTTGTGTATTGACTGCCTTGGTTTGGAGTGTCAGGGGCTGGGGAGGAGCAGTGGCTCCAGAGAGTCTGGGTGGGTCAGGGCTGGGCTGAATATACCTGGGCTGTAGTTAGAGTAGAGGGAGAAGACTTCCTTTCACCTGAATGGGCCTGATCTGCCTCTGACAATGCTGTCTCCACCTCCTGCCAGGAAGCTGCACCAGAGAGGACAGAACTGGTTCTGGCTGGGCAAAGACAGTCTTTGCCTCCAGAGAACAAAGGACACTTTAGAACTCTTTTGGAACCAAGAAGACTGTTAAGAAGAAGAACTGGAGAAGCTGTGAGGAGTGACTCCCACTTTGCTGTGTACTTTGCTGTGTTGGCCTGCAGTGGCTGCTTCTGTCTTGGGCAGTGAAAGGACTGGACTGAACTTTCTGCAACTTTCTTTTTGTGAGTTTCTCCAAGGGCTTGAGGTAGAGCTTGCTCCCTGTTCAAGAAGTCTCAGGAACAGCAAAGACTTCAACTTCATCTGTTACCAGCACTATGGACTGTGTGTTTTGTGCTGCAACAGAAGAAAAAGCAACCCACCGCTTCTGCCGACTCCATGTCCTGAAGGTACCACAGAGGGCCCCGTTGCAATTCACACTGCAACCCTGGTCTCATTGACGATGCCACTGGATGCCGCCACTGAGACGCTGCTTGCACCGTGACCTGTGGGCACCACACTCTGCACCGCCTCGCCTCATAACAGCACCCTAGAATCCCCGACCAAGCCGCTCCAGGCCTACATCGCCGCCGCTTCTTGCACTGTGGTTCAAGGGCACCGCTGGTAAGTTACACAATGCACCCTCCTCATCCCGCACGCAGCCTTGGCCCACCGACGCTGGCACCATCGACTCCAGTTTGCCAGTCGACAACAGCGCTTCAGCAACGACGACGACACTGCTTGCACCGTGACTTGCCAGCACCCCATTGAGCACTGCATCACTTTGCACCGCAGCCCTGGTCTTACTGACACCGCTGGACGATCGTCACTGAGCCACTGCCTGCACCGCAACCTGTGGGCACCTCACGCCACACTGCTGCACTTTGCACCGCAGCCCTGATGCCTGCCGACACTGGCGTTCCCGACTTCAACCACGAGAAGCTCAATCTACAATGCATGTGACTTCAAGGGTCTGACGACTCTGGTACTGACCTCCAGAACCCCCGCCTGCTGAAGCCGGCTCATCAGAGCCCAACGAGAGGCGGCGGACGCCCTACATTTGTCAAAGGTACTGTTTTGCGGGACTTCCCGACATCGTAGCTGGCCCGCGATGCCGTGGTCATCCAGAACTGGTTGGATTTGTTGTTCATGACGCCGTGATAGCCCCAGGAGAGCTATCGACTTGAAGGAACTGTATTTCAAGTCTATTTTTGAGTATTTTATACTTTTAAGAGTGTATCATGGACTTTAATCGTTTTGGTCCTGTTTATATAAAATATTGGCTATTTTTCTAAACTGGTGTGCTGTCCATTTGTAGTGTTTTCACTATATTACTGTTGGTTATGTGCAAATGCTTCACACACTGCCTCTGAAATTATCATAAGTAAACCCAAGCACACGCAGAATTTCAATTTACAGAGTTAGTAAGTAACTTATACATGAAACATAAAAAAAACAATCCTTGTGTCTTTCTTGTGTTTTTCTTCTTAAATACTTCCGTATTTACAGTAGTTCCCAAGCCAACACGTGTTTCGTCGCCTTCGTAAGATCGTACATGCGACTTGTTCACGGCTGAACACTGTATTTATATTGTGGTATAAAGTGCGACGATAATTCCAGGTCACACTATCCTGTGACGCAAGGGGGTACCCTGCTAAGGGTTGCACTCCGATTTCAGGGCGATTTCCGGATTTCAAAGTGTTAGATCCCAATCTCTGGGTTTCTGAGACGAACGTAACTGGGGGGTGCAGCTTCCTCCTCGCGCCGGACTCCAAATACGAGATGTGCCAAGCTACCAATGAGATGAGCAGGGGTTATTTAGGAGTATATACTCTTTACCCTGACTAGGGAGAAGGGTCCCTACTTGGACAAAGGTACCTACCTCTGCCAACTAGAGACCCCAATTTCCAATAATAATGCAAATGCTTAATATTGAACACAAAGACGCAACGGCTGAAAACACTGTCCCAAGATCAAAGGGACACCCTGCGTTTCTTAGCTGCCCACGATTTTTAGTTTTTGAATCTTTTATGGTTGCACTTCATAAACCCAGAATACTTTAACCAAAGCAACTCTCGGGGTCTGAGATTACACAGTGTGACAGTCACAACTGGAACAGCCCGAGAACTCAATCCACAGCGGCAAGAAGGGGGCCACACGTGTTAACGGTTACTGCATGTGCACTCTTTAAAGGCTGCAGAGGGGAGAGGCAATGTCCGCAAATCAAACTAGCAGGGAGAGTTCGGGCAATGAAAGAACGTCTCCTTGATTGAAAGTACGCGGGAACAAAAACGAAGAAATACATCAGAGGATGCAGTGTATGGGGACGGGCACCTATAAAAATATATAAAAGTAACCATCGAGCAAGAAACATTCAGTGGTAGGATAGGACTATGATATCATATTCAGTGTAACACTCCGAATTGATTTATTCCTCTTCAGTCACAAATACTGGTTTTGAAACCTTGCGCTTCTACTTCCTGTCTGCGGGATGTGTACAGCGCCAGAGATTGTCCCAGTTAATAAATAAACACAAGCATTTGTAATGCAATAGGTCTTGCATTACTGAAAATTTCAGCTATTGGCGTTGCTAATAATAATCCAACGCCAATAGCTCAAACTTTCAGTAATGTGAGAGCTATTGCATTGCAAATGGATAATGCCACTCGCACTTTAGCTTTAAACATCTTAAGCTAAAGCGAGGGTGTCATGATTGCTTCAAAAGTAAAGCAATAGAAAAAAACCTTTTCCCCCTATTTCTTTACTTCTGAAGCATTTGCAGCACCCGCACTTTAGATTAAGATGTTTAAAAGTACAAAAGTAAACAAACAGAAAAAAAAGTTACGGTCGGACGCTTTTTTCATTCTATTTGTTTACTTTGGTTACAATAGCGGCACCCACACTTTCGCTTTAAACATCTTAAGCTAAAGTGCGTGTGCCGCGATTGCTTCAAAAGTAAAGAAATAGAAAAAAAATGTGCATTGTTTTTTCTATTTCTTTAGTTTTGATTGCTTCAAAAGGTGTGCTCGTTCAATGAAAAAAAAAGAGTTGCGGGAGAGCATCTCCTACATGCAACAGCAGTCAGGAGAAAGGCATTTAAGAAAATAGTGCTCCGTGGCAATAATTAAAACATACCAAGTAGCAACACATGTAACAGGGGATGTTCTCATTGGAGGTTAAAAAAGAGAAAAGGTGGTACTAAGAAGGGACTACTAAGCCTATTGACCAATGAAAAGCCACCATTTGTAAAGGACAGTGACAGGAGCCAATTAAAAAGAGGGGCGGAAAGTGGGAAGCGCTTCATGCCCATATCCTGAATACAGCATGTCTCGAAGAGTCAGCTCAAGCGCTGCCTAGATCAGACCTACAAACGGGACACTCAGGTGGCCTTCCAGGGGATCATTTAAGTCCCTCTGGAAATCATTTGAGATCTTTATGAGACAGTTCTGGACCCTTATAATTTCAATAACCTGGCATATACTGTCTATATTAGTATTTTTACAAATTAAAGTGAGAATTAAGTGAGACAGCTGAGACACTGTTCAGTTGACACAGTCAACGTTTTAGTGCTTTTGAGTGACTAATTCATACATAACTCTAGTTCAACTTATATGCAAAGGAGGCCTTGGGTGTATGTTTGTTGTTTTATTAAAAATGAGGAGTCCTTGGTGTAAAAGTAGAGTGCTACTTGTTAGATAAAATGGCTAAACTTCATTGTGACTCCACTTTGCCATTCCTTAGTTTTGAGGTAGAAATAAAAATGTGTTTGTTTGTATAGTAATTAAATAAATTGAATAATAGTAAAATCCTAAAAGTCAGTGATATCTGATTTACAAAAGCAGGTCTGGGACATTATAGTCCTAGTAACATAGATGTGTCTGTTCAAACGTCTAGTACTTGAAATTGATTATTTTATTTTGTATGAGAGCAAGAGCGAAAGTCAGTGTTATATGAATCTGAATGAGCTTTCATTGTTGTGAATAAACTGATAGTTGTTGTCTATACATATAGGTTGTATGATTTGATGCCGAAATGTAAGATGTCACCTGTCTGATAGTGTTTCCTATATGAGTTGTGTTAATGAGAAGGTTGTGCCAGAGTGAACATGTGGTAGATTGTGAATGCATAGAGAATGTAGTGAGCTGTGACTGGCATCAGTTAGCATACTTGTGTGAATGGGTTGTCTTTACTGTGAAGGCTTACATTATCAATTAGGAGTTTAAGAGTGTGAAGAGTATAAATTAGCTATTGTTTGAGAGGTAGTGTTGAAACTTACTACTCTCCAATGCACCTAGAATTTTTGCAATGCATTCAGTGTGAAGTATATAGACAACACCTTCTCGAGGGAACGGACTCTCCCCCATGGCCAGTCCCCTGCTTGTGGCTGTCCTCCTGTTAGTGTCTGGTGTTGTAGAAAGCATTAACCTTGTCCAAAATTCTATCCCACATTTACTTTCTCTGGCTCATAGCTATTGCCTGGACCAATGCTCCAAACAACAGTCTCCCAATCCATATTATCTCATTCATAATAACACTTAACTCATTTTCAGAGAACCTGGGTTATCCTTTTCCAGACACAGTGATAAAAGGGAGACATCGGACTCCTGCTGATGCACCATGTTGTGAGTGGAAAACGGTTTATGTGGTTTGGGGAGTGTCTTTTGTAGTGTAAGCGGCAAGTGTTATTATTAAGCACATTTTGATCAGGTGTGTGTTAATAGATGTTTCCATCAACGTTGATGTGTGCATCTACTATCAGAAATGTTGCTAGTGCTGTCTCATGCTGATGCCAGATAACTTTAAATATGGTGTATAGAGTGGTGTCCATTGAAGTGGGACAGAGAAATTATGATGAAGGACAGAGGTTGCACCAATGGCCCTTCCTTGAGCATAACTGATCACAGTTCCCAAGGCAAAACCCTAAATAGGGTGGACATATATTCAGCCTAATGGACGGATCACTCCCTCTATTTTAGAGGAACGACTGTCCATCTGTCAAGCTCTAAATCAGTCTCTTTGCATCATTTATGAGTATGACAGAATTTGGTTAAGCAATATTGTAGGTCACAATTACTGATTATGATTGGTATCCCTTCATCAAATTTCACTGATTACTACATTTTCTCTCCGGAATGAGGAGTGAATGCACAGAGCCCATGATACGTGGTCATTCCAAGGCAGTTTCCCGAATTCTGAAGAAAAAGCACTTATTTTTTGCTTTCGCAGAGGCAAAGTGCCACCAGGCACTCCATTTGGGGTTGAAGGGATTAAGATAAGGGAGGTGGGTTAGGCCAGGCTTCCTATGTGGGAAGAGCAATTTCTGAATCCCCTTTGCTGCTGCAGGGTTCAGGCTGGTGCCACGCTGTGATGGCCTCCATAGCCCCTGCCACCATCCCTGCAGCAATAAACAGGGCCTGGTGTCTCCTACCCCAGACTTTGTGGACCCAATAATTTCTGGCCTGGAGTCCCTTAGAATTGCAGATGGGGGAACGTCACACAGAGTTGTCCCTCTGGATGAAATTCTGCCACTTGTTATGATGGTTGTTGTGCTCCCAACCAGGGATCCCTAGCAGATGGCATGAGTCCAAGATCAAAGAAAGCCCCAGAATTACTTTTTGGGGGGCATTTGATAATCGCCCAGCTTAGAATTGTCACTGCCCATTCTGGACCCCGGTGAAAAAGTGAACCTGCTGCCCTAGACCTCTAACCCAGATTCAGATATCTTTCCCATAAGTAGGGTGTCCACTGTCAGATCCGGCCTTCAGTTTAACCGCACCCCGTGACAAAATAACAAATGGCCTCCTTTATGAACCAAAGCCATGCCCCTCATTTGTTCAACCTCTCTCAATCTCCTTATGTCTGGCAAACAGCTCTTTATGGGACGCAAAGGTAGCTGAAGGTTCAGGCATTGTTATAAATATTACAAGTTAATTAAAATGTAAGTATGGTCATGTTTTTTCCAGTGGGTGCAAAAGCTGACAAGATAAGGGAACTGGAGATGATGATAAAATCACACTTAGTTTACCTCAGCATCTCTGCAAGCCAGTAACTCGAGCATGTAGTCTACATACTCCTTTCAATTCTGATAGCTGACCATGGACAATAATAGCCTTCTCCCAATTTCAAACAACAGTCCTTTCCAAAGCACTTGAACTCAAGGTAGTGAAAGATGTCAATAAATATTTTTTAAGGTGTTTTCTCACGTGTCTCTTAAATCATAAAAAATGAAGATGGAAAATTAGGCAAATCATATAATTTATAAAGAGTTGGGGCTTTGATCATCATGCCACTGATCCAGCGGTTCACCAACCACAGATACTCCACTACCATATACTTACCTGGGCCCATAAACTCACAGTGGTAAAAACCGCTGGTCTGTTAAGGGGTTTTTTTCCGTTTAATTTTCACAAACTGTTTAGGATTAGTTTATTCAATACATTTTGTTCATCTCTAACTAACCCTTCACAGATCAATAAGTTCTTTCCTCTGGTCGTTGGAGCATTATTTGAACTAGTTGAGGGTGATAACTAACAAAACTTTAACTTTAATTTATTAAAAGTATATAACCACAGACTCAGGAAGTTTTAAATCTTTATCTAACTTAAATGCATGTAAACAATTCAATACAGTCACCTTCATTCATTGGAGAGAAACTTCAATTCATAATCACCATATATATACCTTGGAATCATGCAATAATCAATACTCAGAGAGAGAAAGAGGACAGAGCGAGAAGAACATTCAGCAAATAACAAATAATTATAGTTACCAAGGATGGTGTGGAAGACCAACCCCCTGGCAAAGGGCTGGTAAGGATCCCCTGGGATAGGTCAGGAGACAAAGACTTCAGGACAGGAATCAGGACAGGATAGTTGACCTCTCTAGAATATCGACGGTTGCGCCGCACCCCTCTCTGACACTCTGTTCCTCATCTCCTAACAGTCAACTTCTCTCCCTCACAGCAAGGCTTCATCATCTGCATTCAGCAATTCTCCATCTCCAACTGACTAACTAACTAAAGCTATCAAGTCAAGTCAAGTCAAAGTTTGCTTTATTCGGTTAAAATTTAAAACCATCAAAGCACATAACAGAAAACAAAATAGAGGTCAATGCATTACAGAAAAATTATTAACACAAATAATAAATACAAAACAGATTGGCGCAATGTGCAATAAAATAACACTTAGAGTTAATTCATTCATGAAGCTAAAAACATAGTAAAATTTCATAATGACCTTAAAAAACATTTCATATACGACAACGTAATGGGTACGTTAATCATTATCAGGTAGCTATGTCAACTGGGCCCTATTTCTGACTCTCAGGGCACCCACTATAAAGCAGGCAACCCCA
Organism: Triturus cristatus; assembly: GCF_964204655.1. NCBI lineage: Eukaryota > Metazoa > Chordata > Amphibia > Caudata > Salamandridae > Triturus > Triturus cristatus. Next base: position 1,295,527,495 of record NC_140590.1, read on the forward strand.
AAACAAATCAATGGAGATTCCAACATTTGTAAATAAGCCAAGGCGGGCCTAACTTGCTTAAATTGGCAATTTTTTAAAATCGGCAAGATTTATTTTTTCCGCTGCACAGAGTAAAATTTACAGAAAAATATCATGTGCAACAAATTTTGTTCAGAAATATTATCACAGGGACAGGGCCCCAGAGTTCCCTCTTTAAAAAATCCTTTCGGGTATGCCAGGAGCCAGGGAAGCAAACCATGCTTAAATCTTATTAGCAAAAACATATGGAAAGGTTTGTTAATGTAGGTTAGGTAGGGCTGAATCTCGTTCCCTAAACTCAACATCACAAACCTCCTCACTGTCGGTTTCCCCAGCTCATCACTTTCTCTTGACAACATTACTCTTAACAAAAATTGGGTCTTAATGGCTTTAATTTGCTCTTTACTAATCACACAAGGACTAGAGAACAGTTCCGAACACCCTAATGAAGTCAAATTGTTTTTAATGTAGCTTAACCAAGGGATAGACAGGGCTTTTTCCAAGGACAGACAGTCCTGAATAATTTGTTGGTTTAGGTTTGGTGGCTGTTGTGCCCAAACCCTCAACCAACCTAGTAGCGGGGCCACTGCTATCTGGTCACTAATATAACCCATCCCTAAGTCCTCATGAATATTAAAGGTGGGGGCAGAGGGGGGTAGAGACAGCAGTTTCCGAAAGAAATTATTTTCAACTATTTGGATATTAGGAGAAGCCTTGTAACCCCAGACCTCGCTACCATAGAGTACCATGGGCAAACACTTCGCACTGTATATTTTTAATAAAGCAGGGAGTGGTTTACAGCCTAAGCGCTTTGCGAAGCCCAACAAAGCACCTGTGGCACTAGCTAAGATGTTCTTTTTTTGAGCACGTTGTGTAACCCAGGATGATCTGTCGTCAAATGTTACCCCTAGATATGGGAACGTCTAGACTTTCGTTAATTCCTGCCCATTGCAGAAAAATTTCACCCTTTTTGCTTTCCCTGAGCCAATCGACATAGAATGTGATTTTTTAAAATTAACTAATAAGTCTAAAGAGACCATAAAATCATAAAATCCGTTTAAGAGAGCTTGCAATCCTCTCGCGGTTCTGGCCAACAAAACTGTGTCGTCCGCGTATAGTAGAGCAGGAATCATTTTGGAACCTGCTTTCGGGGTGTCCTTACAGATCGTATTCAGGACCGGACCCAAATTATTGATGTAAAGCGAGAAGAGCAGGGGAGCAAGAATACACCCCTGTCTTACTCCCCGCTTTACCTGCCAGGCATCAGTCTGGCTTCCATCATCCCTATAACGGACGACTGCGGTTGTGTCGTCGTGGATTACAGCCAGGAAAGAGACCAAAACCGGGTCAAGCCCCAAACCGGCTAATAATGCCCATAGTTTTTGCCGATTTACAAGGTCGAAAGCGGTGGACAAGTCCATAAAAGCTAAGTGGAGGTCCCCCTGCTTAACGACTGTATATTTTCCTATAATAAGGTGTAAATTGAGGCATTGGCCCACTGTGCCCCTTCCCTGTCTAAACCCATATTGTAGATCGGAAATAATGGAATGCTCCTCCAACCACATAGTTAAACGAGCAAGAACTACTTTACCCATGACTTTCATGGCAGAATCGAGGAGAGAGATAGGCCGGTAGCAAGCCGGGTCATCTCTTGAACCTTTTTTAAAAAGTGGGACAATAACGGCTTTTGCCCAAGATCTAGGGGCACCGACCTCAGAAGCTGCGTTAAAAACACAGGTTAAAAGTTTCGCCCAAAACTGTGGGTCTGCCCTATAAAGGTCCGCTGGGACACCGTCCGGACCAGGGGCTTTACCAGACGCCGTGGCCTCAATGGCCTCCCGGACTTCCTCCTCCTTGAAAAGGATTCTTGAAGCTAAAGTGTAATCCACATAATTTGTGGGATTAGCTTCTTGTATCTCCGAATAGAGACCGCTAAAGTGAGCCACCCATTTATCTGGCGGAATAAGACATTCTTTGATGGTATTTTCCGTCTCATTAAAGAGGGGACTATTTATCACTTTCCAAAACTGGCTACTATTTTTCTGTAAGCTAGCATCCGTCAAATCATCCCATGCCTTGGACTTTAGCTCGCATTTCCTATCCTTTATTGCTTTTTTATAACATTTTCTTGCCTCAGTTATCTTACTGGGGGTGCTCCCAGGTTCTTTAAGTGCCAGTAAGAGAGCAGAGTGAGCACTAGAACAGGCATGGTCAAACCAGTTTTTAAACTTCCTAGGTTTTGGTTTCCCATGGGAGGTGAGACTCCCCTCTACGTGTTTGGTGATTCTGTCGAAAGCATCCAGAATCACTATCGGTTCCGCCCCTGAAGAAAGACACAAGCTGAAATCCTCTGTTTTACTTTCATATAAATTGACGAGGAAATCAGCCGGGGTGATGACATCCCATCTAAGTCGTCTACCCTGACTTGTAGGCTCAAGATTTAAATTAGAGATCAAAGGCTGAGTAACATCTTTCCTCAAAGCCTTAACTTTGATTTCCAGAATTAGTGGGTTATGGTCACTTAGGCCATTTTGTGTAACGTGGAACGTGCCCAATAAATTCAACATGTTACGTGGTACAAAAATATAATCAATTGTACTGCCGTGGCCATGGCCAGTAAATGTATGAACCGGGTCCGACAAGTCTTGAACCGGCATATAGAGATAATGAGACGATACTATATTCTCTAAAAAGATCCCGCCTTTAGAATGCTCAAAATGGGTCACTTCATTAGGGCAAAAATCTAAATAATTATTTAAACAACAATTAAGATAACATAAGTGTATGTTAAAATCGCCAAAAAGTAAAAGAAGATAAGGTTTTTCATTCAATGCATCAAACTCATCCAAGAAACTGAGTAGTGCTTTGAGATGTTCCAGTTCTTCCGTCCTAGTAAATGAATTGTAAAAATTCACCACCAAAAATGATGGCAGGTTAACACAATCCATTTTCACTGCTAAGATATGGGGAGAGTTAGTTGGTAATAACTCAATATTATAACAAAGCTTTAGGCTGAATAATAGCAAGAGGCCCCCTCGTGGTCTGCCCGTATCCGAGGGTGTAGCGTATTTGATAAAAGATTGGTAGCCATCCATAAAAAAAGGATCTTTAGCCTCCCATGTTTCTTGTAAAGCAATGATATGATGGGAGGAGAGAAAAGCCAACCAATTTTGATTACCTCGTTTGGACCGAAGACCGGCTATGTTCCGAGATAATGCAGAAATTAAATCTGCGGCTGGAAGGCCCGTTGCATGCCCTTGATCCTTAGTTGGAGTGTTAACCAGGTCAGATAAACAAGGTAATGAAGCAACCACTACACCATTCAAAGGTAAGTCCACGCCCATGGTTTCCCCATTAAAAATGGGTGCAATTCCTTTCTCGACTGCAACCTCAGTTTGTAATGTCAAGTTATTAACTAGTACAGTAGAAGGGGCATTATTCGCCATAACGGGAAACCCAGCAGATAAAGGCTCAGAAGAATTAGAAACGTCTAAACTAAAAACATCATTATTTAAATAAGCTCCATTATCACTAAGTCAATCGTTAGTATCTAGAGTGCTAAGGGCTTCAAATCTATTTGATAACAACAAGGGGTTGCTAGTAGGGGCGTACAGAAGGGGACGCTCTCTCTGTCTGCCCTGACCTGCAGGAAATGGTGAGTAAAAGAAGCCCAGTGGAAGAATGTTAATGTGGTCCTGATGTATTCTAATAGACCCTGCTTGTCTAAAAATGTGATCAACTATATCAGGAGTACTGAAGTTCACCACAACGCAATCACCCCTCAGAGACTTATTAGATTTCCCCACCCACGGGACCCTTCTCACCATTTTAAAACAATCATAGAGGTGACTCCCCAGGACTGTCTTTCCTGCCAAAAAATGAAGGGCTTTGTTTTTCAAAGTGGACCAGTGCTCTTCTTTACCATCACTGGTCTTTGGAACGTTAGCCAAGATAACGGTATAAGGGCAGGCTTCTGGGGGCAGATTTAATGGGCGAACCTCATGTGCCAAAGGACCTTGAACTCTTCGGGTTTCAATAATATCCCTCGGACCTGAACTAGTACCGTTAATACTCGGGGCAGGTGGTAAGGGGATTGCTGGACTTGCAACAGTAGTTGCCAAGGTGTCAATCATATCCGCTACTCTAGTAGTAATTTCGCCGAGGGGTAGTAAATCAGAGGGATTAGACCTTGGCGCAGGGGCGCTTTGAACTGCAATGTGGCGCTCAATAAGAGTAAGTCTATTATCAATCTCACTGAGTCTATCCAAGACTGGGGATATACACCTACTCAATCGTTCGTCAAGCTGCTTAATTACATCAGCTAACATGTCTCTAAAAATGACAGCCCCCCCCTGGGCGACAGGCTCCATATCACTACTACCTGGATAAGGTGTGGCCTCGACCACCGGACTCTCTACCGGGTGAGCCACCCCCTTAATAGGATCATTATTTCTAGATTGTTTAGCATGTTGACGAGGACCATTAGGAGCGTGAATGGCTTTCCTCTTACCTTTAGAAGCTTTAACATGGGCCACAGAGGAGGTTTTTGGCTGCCTAGTGCGTAAAACTGGGGGGGAGAGAGAAGGAGAAGGACTGGACATGTTCAGCGATGATTGAACGCTGGGATGATAGAACTCAGGTGCAGGCCCAGGGGAAATAGAGTAAGAAGTCCCAGAGGGGGCAGCCAACAAGGGTTGAGAGAAGGGCTCTAGTGACAACCTTTTTTCCACAGTCTCAATTTCTTTGGAGACAGCATGTTCGACTTTTTTCAAAAAGGCGTCTAAAGTTCCAGACCCTCCCACTATCTGCGCCTTGTTGAAGTTCTTAGCCATGTCTTGTGGTGATCAAACAAATAGCACGAGGATCTTATGACCACATTTCACACAACCCGCCAAATCAGCACAAACTAAGTCTTACAGTAGACTGTATATGACAGCCCCAAATCACCGTGTAACGTTCTTGCAGATTAAGGGAGGTGGCCCAGCTCAGCCCTGTCCAGCCCCAGACGGCCACAGACGGCCCGCCCTTTGCCCGGGCTTAGCCCGGCGACGCCCGCGCGCGTCCCGCGTCGCGGGGGGAGAGCCTGGTTCTTATACGCCTCCTGGCGCAGGAAAGGCTGTCATCGAGATCCGGGCGCACAGGCAGCAGGGAGATGCAGTCCCCACTCGGCGGCCGCGGTTGAATGGCGGCGGCGGAGGACTGATGCGGAGTGGACCGAAGCACACGGGACACCAGGTGAGGCACAGGAGTCCACAACACGCCCCCACAACTCTGGACGAGCAACCCGCTCTGCCGGGGGAGAGCCTGGTTCTTATACGCCTCCTGGCGCGGGAAAGGCTGTCATCGAGATCCGGGCGCACAGGCAGCAGGGAGATGCAGTCCCCACTCGGCGGCCGCGGTTGAATGGCGGCGGCGGAGGACTGATGCGGAGTGGACCGAAGCACACGGGACACCAGGTGAGGCACAGGAGTCCACAACACGCCCCCACAACTCTGGACGAGCAACCCGCTCTGCCGGGGGAGAGCCTGGTTCTTATACGCCTCCTGGCGCGGGAAAGGCTGTCATCGAGATCCGGGCGCACAGGCAGCAGGGAGATGCAGTCCCCACTCGGCGGCCGCGGTTGAATGGCGGCGGCGGAGGACTGATGCGGAGTGGACCGAAGCACACGGGACACCAGGTGAGGCACAGGAGTCCACAACACGCCCCCACAACTCTGGACGAGCAACCCGCTCTGCCGGGGGAGAGCCTGGTTCTTATACGCCTCCTGGCGCGGGAAAGGCTGTCATCGAGATCCGGGCGCACAGGCAGCTGGGAGATGCAGTCCCCACTCGGCGGCCGCGGTTGAATGGCGGCGGCGGAGGACTGATGCGGAGTGGACCGAAGCACACGGGACACCAGGTGAGGCACAGGAGTCCACAACACGCCCACACAACTCTGGACGAGCAACCCGCTCTGCCGGGGGAGAGCCTGGTTCTTATACGCCTCCTGGCGCGGGAAAGGCTGTCATCGAGATCCGGGCGCACAGGCAGCAGGGAGATGCAGTCCCCACTCGGCGGCCGCGGTTGAATGGCGGCGGCGGAGGACTGATGCGGAGTGGACCGAAGCACACGGGACACCAGGTGAGGCACAGGAGTCCACAACACGCCCCCACAACTCTGGACGAGCAACCTTATCTTAATTATACCTTTCGTTCTGCATGTTCCACCCACTAAAGTTTCAATATCGCAAAAATACGAAATCTGATTGGTCAGGCAAGGGGGGTTCTTCATCACACCATGCTTACATGTCACTAAAATCAGTTCAACTATTGTTCGCAAACCAATCCCCTTATTCTGTATTCATAAATTTCATCCCCCTATACTAAGAGTATCAACATGGAAACAATTAAAGTCGGTCATGAATGTCTCTCTTGAACTCTTCACCATCCTGTTCCCAGGATGTAGCATTTGTCCTTTGGCTCCCATTCAACTGCTTTGTCATGGCCTTCATGGCTTCATTCAGTGGGCATGTGCAGACTTTGCGTCACTCCATTCAATCCGGCTATGCAAGAGAGGCCCAAATACGCACTAATGATAAAAGTCAGAAAATAGATGTTACTTTCTAAAATAAAGTGTTTGCACTGTATACCACCCACCTCTACTCTATCCCAGTTTATTTATTAATATCGTTTCCCTGCATTAGTAAAAGAACTCGATTTAGTTCAAATAAGCAGATGCCATGCACGTGAGCAACGGCGGCTGGTGACATTTGAAAGTGATGAGGCCTAAAATTTGTGTAGTAGTGCAGGTGTATAATCTTTACATCCTTCTGATAAAGTCTTCACTGCCAGCATGTGTTTCGCTGAAATCCAGCTTTATCAAGACTGATCAAGAAGAAATAATAGGATAGAATGCAAAATGTGAATAAAATCATGGGAAATAACACATTTTGATGTCACAATTTACATTTTGTGTTATCATTATAAGAATTGCACCACCAACTAATAGCTAACATCTGTTGACTACCTTCAGTCATTTATAGAGAAAGGTTGTGCTTCCTTAGAAACATAATAAATCAGATAAATATTGCACATTTGTTTTACAAGGTTATCTCAAATGATATTTGTGTATTTTTAATCTGCAGTTAGTAACAGAAAAAACAAAAAAATGCCAACATTTATGAGTGAGTACTTCAATACAACTATTCCTATTTTGACAAAAGTGAATGCGCCTACCAACATGTCAAATGATGTAGGGACAGAAACAAACAATTGGTAATTATTATGTGGGTCTGCTCCACTAATTAATACCGGTTATTTGTAGAAAACGTGCAATAATTATATAATTGAAATAATTGTTGCATGTATCCTGGGCTCGGCTCCAGAAGTTACCCTGCTTTCTGAGAAGAGCCCTGGGAGGTACTGCTATTAGTGCTGTACTATGTAAAAGCCTTGTTAAAGCACAGTCCATGAGCCAAATGAGCGCTAAATTGAAGAGAAGAATGTAATCTGCTGCCGGGCGTCGCTTCTGTTTGTTAAGTGTATCAGGTGTGTTGCCAACACGCACCCCCTTCCCCTCTCCATCGCGCATTGACTGCAGAGCTGCTGGTTTTACATTTTGAAGCCGTGCGCAGTAATGGGTTCAGTGACTTTAGTTCCCAATCCATCATGTCCGCCTCAGATGCAGTGGGTTCACCTAGGGCTTCTAGAGGCCTCTAATGACATCCCAAGGACAGGTTTCTTTGTTGTTGCATATTTATATAGCGCAAACTCGACCCGAAGATATTGGAGCGCTTTACACGACCACCGTATTTACATTACACATTCAGGCACGGGGAGATTAAGTGATTTTCCCAGAATCACAGGATGTGGACGCGACCCCGAGGCTCAAACCTTGGTTTCCAGCACCAAAGTCGACAGTCTAGCCGACGGACCACATCCCCTCCACATACTGACGCAGTCTGTCATATTTTGAGATGAGCACAATAACAGTGTTTAATAATAAAAACACGACAGACCCTTCATCCGGTCCTCTTATTCTAGTCTCTTCAATTATGAAGAACTGAATCCGTATAAGCACACAACGTGGTTCTCGTGACTGCTCTGAGGTGATTAAATCTAATCTGCGCGGAGTCTCATCTCACATGACCAGATGCGCAGCTGTCAATGGTCCAGAAGGTGCACTGGCACCGAGGTTCACATGCCTTAGGGACCCACTGAACCTTAATTTTGGCAGTATTTTATTACCCAGAGAGTCGTGCGCTGGTTCACTTTCCTTGCTTTCACTAGAGCCCGTGCCATCCTTGCTGAGCCACTGAACTAGACTGTAGGAGGTTGGAGACAGCGAGGCCTTTTTTGGAAACCTGTAAACTACCGGAGGATGCAATATCATATGTCCACTTCTAACTAAGCCCCTACTACATGGACTCTAGCAAGTAGAGAAACCGCCTATACAGGAGGCTTGTGTGGAAACACGTGGTTGCTGTCAGAGTGTACGCTTAATACTGCCGTAACGATAAGGCACAGCTACTGTGCACACAAACTGAACATTCATTCATTCAGTGGCGCCTAGCGCACATTGAGCCCTTCCCACATTGCACTAGTTTGTTCTCACGTGTGCGTGTCTGCGCCTCCCTCGGTTTCACAGCAAAAGAGACTCCCTTTTATCTGAAACATTACAACTGTCGGCATTAACCTTCCCAGACAGTTGTCTTACTCTTTCCACAAAAAGTAAGGGAACTGTTTTTCTTTAAATAAAAAATTATGGCCACGTCTTGCCCTCGAGATCCCGCCCACTTCGACCTCTGGTTGTAGACTCCATCGGGTTAATAATTACGTTTAATGAAACCTTTGTCGCCCGTCAGTCTACATGGATGTGAGCCTGTGAACTGCTATGCTGTGTAAGTTAATTAAAAATACATAAAGCATGCGATCTGGCCCTTGATGGGCAGGGCAGGCTACCAATTTGAGCCCCATGCAGAGAAAAGGGAAGGGAAGAGCCGACGGTCCGAGGGGTTTCAGGCCCGGTCTCGGTCCAGTGGGAGATTCAACAGTGACCTCACCCGAGCGAGGCTCGCGTTGGCGCGCGGCTCAAACTACTAGTGTAACACAAATTGAATGTTGATCCGAACCTGCAGCGAAGACAGGGGTAGAGCGCGCTTTTAATGTCATGACAATACCTCTTCAGAGGCGCTCGCTTCGTCAAGCAGTCCTGTCTCTGGCGGCTCGGATCTCTCTCCCTGGACACGCTGCCTGCGGGTTATGTTTACAGGGTGATGTACTTTGCTCATGCTTGGAGGTGCTCCACGTTGGCGCCGATTCGAGGGAGGCCCACCGCCTCCGCTCCGGCCTGTACTGGTGGGTCCACGTGTTCCTGCTGCAGGAAGCAGCCAGCAGGCAGCATCCCTCCCCTAAGCAATGCAAACCAATCACATCGCTGGTGGGTGCAGCAGGCGAGCGCCCCAGCCGGGACATTTTCTCTGTATAGAGAAAAAGGGAGACTGGGCGGTCCTGCTCGAGGGCAGGGGGAGTGGCTTACCCACTGTTGTAGTTACTGACTATTTGGTCGGCTCCAGGGCCGACCAAACAGTCAGTACCCACAACAGTGGGCAAGCCACTCCCCCCTGCCCTCAAGCAGGACCACCCACCTGGCCGCCCCCAACCAGGCACAGAGGCACTTCTGCTTTCTCGCAAAGCGAGAAGGCAGATTGGCAGAAACATAAATGGTAGTTTTTATTACCGTTTATGTTTCTGCCTTCTTATGCTGCGAGAAAGTAGTGGGGCGATGCCCCCACGCCCCAATGGGGGAGCCGCCACTGCACGTGAGTCTTCAAGACTCCATTTTAGTTTCTTCTGCTCATGTGCCAGAATTTTCCTCCAAGCATTATTTCGTCATCCTACGTAGATGTAGTTAACGCATGCGCACAACAGTTTCCCCGTTTAAAGCGGTATTAGTCCTCCATTGTTATCCGCGTTAATACACACATACGTAAGCTTCTCTAACCCGCGTGTTCATGTGGTGCATAGTAGTTTTTCACAAAACTTATTAATAACTTTGTTAGTAAGTTAAACAAGTTGATTGCTTCAGAGCAAGTCTCTTTTCTATGAGTTCTTGCTCCATCAATCCCCTCTCTGATGGCATTTTGAGCCATCATAAAATGACCCATCCCTTCCCAGATGCCTACTTTAGCTATTCTCATTTTCTCCTTCTTCTCTCCTCATTTCGTCAGTTGCTTCTTTTCCTTCTAAATCTTTAATTTTCTTGTATAGCTTTCCTTTTATTTCTTCTAACTGAATTTCTTCATATTCCCTCTTTTGTTTCTTTCCTTTCTCTTCCCTTTCTGCATGTATCCTTCTTTTTCCATGGCTCCTGCAACACTTGCATGTGATCATTACTATCAATACTATTGTCATTATCACGACTACTGGCAATATTATTTGTCCTAAGAAACTCCTTCCAAAATTAGTAAACCATTTCCCTATTGATTTGATGTTTTTTGTTAGTCTTTCCCATACACCATCAACCTCCATTTGGGTCAAACCTTTATAAATTCTTGTAATATTTTCAATAAACCCTTTAATTTCCTGACTTTTGTCAGGAATGTAAGTGCAGCAATGTTGAATTTTCAACATACCACAGACTCCGCCCTCTTTTGCCAATAAGATGTCAAGCGCAAGACGATTTTGTAAAACCATAGACCTTATAGCAACCTTCTCTGTATTAATCATTAAGAATCCTTCAGCAGTATCAGTTGAATGACGTTCAACTACTGTTGACAATTTACACATTTTTTGTGAATTTAGAATGACTCCAACTGAGGGTATCAATGCACCAAATATATTTCCCACTATTTCTGAAAAACTAGCTCTTCTTCTTCCTTCATGTTAGTCCATTAGCTATTTCATTGATTCCATTGATTCTGTTCACATGGTACATTTTCGGAAATACTATTCCAAAATAACAGCTCCCGTACCACTGTGCAAGCAACCTATAATAGGTGTTATTCCAGCATACATAGTATACTCCTGGAAATACCGGATCATTTCCCCCTTTTAGTCCCAATCCCCATAGAATTAGGAAGTTGTGTTCACATTCACTGGAACCAATGAAAATGTTATTATAATTAGTCTTCAACATATGGAGGTAGAACTTTCCCTTCTTCACAAAGTCTAGGGACATTGCAGTATAAGCCTTGCCCTTTTCATAACTTCCCTCTTTCTCGGCCCATGGGGGTACATGGGATTTCTGTTCATCAGCTTTCTTTGTTAAATCCTGTCTCCTTTCCTCTACTAAATTAAAAAACTCTTTTTCTTCTTCATGCAAAATACATGTTAATTTATCTCTGTGTGCCTGTACTATATCTATTGGGCTCATTGTTAAGAAAAAATTGCCCGTAAACTGTACATCTTTACTACTAAGTACTGGATTCATATTCTTTCGAATAGGTAGTTCTGAAAACACTACATCTAAGTTTGAATAAAAATACTGAAGTTTCCCTGTTACATAAAATAAACTTGATAAAACACTACATAATACACCATATGTTAAAGGTATATGGTGATAAGTTACCCCTTCTGACACTGATGAGGGTAATTTCATACAGACATAACAATCACTAATCTCCGTTGTATTAACATACTGAAATAACAATTTAGTAAACACATTTAAAGACGTATCACTATCTGATTCATTATGATTGTAGATTGTCTCATCTACTTTCCCTAATCTTATCTTAGTTCCTTTCACTTCATCTACTTTCTCAATAGTAACTGTATTATTCTTATTACTTGTTACCATTATTAAAGGCACCGCCACTGTTAGAAATAACCATATTAATGTTAATAATGAAATGCTGCATAAACAACCTCTGAGACATCTTTGTCTCAGGTTTCGTTTAGGTTGTTCAGTCACTTTAACTTCTGCCATCTTCAATCTGAGAAAATGTATTTTCTCTTTTCTTTCTTTGTCTAAAATTTCTTACAAGTCAGTCTTTTTGTTTTAAGGAGGTCTTAATTTGTTTTCATCAATCTGTGCAACATGTACTCTCTCAGATTCTTCACGTAAATCTAAATTTTCAAATTCTTCTAGTATAACATAGGTCCACTCAGGGGCCTTGTAATTTCTGTTCAGACTTCTTAATCTCTGGCTTCTTCGTGTGAGTTTTACTAAAATTTGTTAAGATTGTGTCTGACTTGTCACTTCATTTACTTGCTCTGGTTTCTTTTCTGACTTTCTTAGGTAATAGCTTAGTCTTTTCATTCCACCTGGCCAATTATCTCCTTTTCTAACTCTTTTGACCTGAACTGCACTTTCACTTTCTCCGTCTTCTTCTGAAGTTGTTTTATTTTCACTTGGTCTGGGCACAATCTGTTCTTGTTCTTTTCCACTCTTTAATTGTCTTTGTTCTGTATTTTCTGTATTGTTTTCTTCTTCTACCTGTACCTGTTCAGGTCTTATTATCACTATATCTTCTTCCGCCTGAACCTGTTCCTCTTCTTTCTGGTCCTGTTCAGGTCTTATTTCAATATGTTCTTTTTCTACCTGAACCTGTTCTTCTATCTCTATCTGATCCTGTTCAGGTCTAATTTGCTCTTCTTCTGCCTTAACTTGTTCTTCTACTTCTATCTGGCCCTGCTCAGGTTTCGGAATGTCTTGGTTCACCTTTACCTGAGTATGTTCTTCTTTCCCTGTCTTTTCCTTTCTACCTTCCTGTTCCCCTAATTTGATTTTTCTTCTTGTTTTAGCAACAACTTCAGGTATTTCAATCACTGGTATCCAATCCTCCTGACTTGTACTTGACTGTTCGTCATATCGTTGTCTTTCAGAATCTGTCACTCTAGATTCTTCGACTTCACGATTTTCAATTTCTGACGTCTCAGCTTGTTCAGTCAGTGGCTGCTCTGGTTGTTCAGATGGGCTCGGAACTCTTCTGGTATGACTAGCGTGAATCCAATTGGGTAAACCTGCACATTTCACTGCTGTGGTAGTGACTAGTATGACTTGATGTGGTTAGTCCCACCTGGGTGCTAAACACGATTTCCTCGTGTGTTTCTTCACTAACACCCAGTCTCCAGAATTCAAATCATGCGCCTGGTTTGGCTGCCTTGCAACTGCGTCTTCTCCAACCTGATGAGAGACAGAATGCACCAGTTCAGCTAATCTTTTGCAATAGTCCAATACCAGATCATCAGTTATATTCATCACTTTTTTCTTCCAGGAATATATGCTTGTCTCATTGCCCTTCCCATGAGTATCGCATGAGGACTCAATCCTGTTTTTCTGTCAGGAATGCTTCTGAAACCCTTCAGTACCAGAGGCAATGCATCTGGCCATTTTTAGCATTGTGGAGGCACACACATTCCCTAACTTTGACTTGATTGTGCCATTAAGCTGTTCAACTACTCCAGAAGCCTCTGGACTATAAGCACAGTGCAGTTTTTGTTCAATGTTAAATGCAGCACAGATTAATCGAATTATCTCATTATTAAAATGAGGCCCTCTATCTGATTCCAAAGTGACTGGGATACCGAATCGAGCTATCAGCTCTCTCAACAATAATTTAGCAACTGTGAGACTGTCATTTCTTCTAGTGGGGTATGCGTCCACCCATCTCGAGAACAAGCACACTATAGCAAGAACATACTTCAATCCATTGCACGGAGGCAACTCAATAAAGTCTAACTGCAACCTGGTGAATGGCCCTTCTGCCTTTCCAATTTTGCCCAACTGACCACTGGCTTCCTGCGTGGAGTTTGCTGCTGACAGATTAAGCATTGTTTGCAAAGGCTTTCTGCAACTACCCTAAACTTTGGATTGTACCAATTTTGTCTCAATAGTCTAATCATTGCATCCCTGCTAATATGGATTGCCCCATGATATACTCTTGCCATTTGAGAGAGCAAACAGTCCGACATGACTGGTCTGCCATCTGAGTATACCCACACTTCATCTTCTGTCCTCTTTGTGCAACCTGACCTTATCCAGAGTTCCTTTTCCTTCTCCTCCACTTCTTCCTGCAACTGTCTGACCTCATCCCATGTTTCTAGAGCTGAGAAAAACATAAGTTGGCAGATGGTTTCATCTGTTTCTAATTTTCTGTTTAATGCCATTGTATTTCTTGCACAGTATTGAGCAATTTGGTCTGCATACCTATTACCCTCCGTCACATAGTCATTTCCTGACCTATGTGCAGCACATTTTACCACAGCTATTTATTTTGGCAATTGTAATGCTTCCAACAAATCTTTTACATTTTTGCTGTTTCTGATCAGAGATCCTGAAGAGAAATTTGGTCGCTTATTACCTCCTCTACCCTGGATTGTTTGGGACCATGGGGCTTCCTAGATCACTGGAACCCTCTGATATTTGATTATAATTGTGGAGCAAAAGTTAAATACATACTTAAAGCTCTGGCCAGCAAAGACTACCTCACCCCAAAACACACACCATTATTACTGTGGATCATTGATTGCGAACATTTCTATGCAAGTGGGATTTCGTCACATGGCATTGTTTCTTCCGCTTGCCATAAAGATTTGAATTTGCCTTGAAGAAGTTCCTGTGTGGAACAAAACGTGTTGGCTGAGTCTTTTAAAGAAAATAAAAGGGAATACTTAAAGATACCTATTTGGATTTGGACTTATTTTGACTGGTGCACCTTCCTCTTTTGTTCTGCTCATCTTCATCTGACCTTCAGTGGAGTTGCTCTACGACGCACTCCGGAAGAATTGTGCACAGGATCTGTATACTAACTATGAGACTTTGGGACTTTAAGTGCTAAACTAGTAGTCAGTCGTAGTCTTTTTTTTGTACAGGTCAGAAATCCCCTCTGCATCCAGAGCTGGCCAAAGTCGTGCACAACCCCTAAACCATATTGACTATCCGTAAATATGGTTGCTCTCCAATTCTTCCCAATTTTGCATGTCTTTGTTAAGGCCACCAATTCGGCTACTTGTGCAGACTTGACTCCCGATAAACAGGATGCTTCAATGACTCCTGATATTTTACATACAACATATGCAGCACTTAGCCCTCCCTGTTCTGTTCTCAGACATGACCCATCCACGAATAATACATGGTCTGATTCCATCAAGGGTACTTCTTTTATGTCTGGGTGGGGCTTAGTACACAATTCAGTCACATCCAAACAATCATGATCAACTTCATCCTTCACTTCTTCACAACTTGGGTCCGGTAACAATGTGGCAGGATTCATTATGGTGCACCTTATCACTGTCACATTTTCTGCTCCCAAAATCAGTCTTTCATACTTAGTCATCTGACTAGGAGTGAGGTACTGTGTTCGAGTCCTTGTTAAAAGAATCTTGACTGAGTGTGGCACATAAACCTTTACAGGATGTCCCATCACAATAGATTCACTTTGCTCCAGACTCATACAAGTAGCAGCCACTGCTTTTAAGCAGCCAGGTAAAGCTGAAGCCACTGGATCCAAAGTAGCAGAAAAAATGCCACTGGACGTCGGCTTAATCCATGTCTCTGAGTTAAAACTGAGAGTGCACAACCTTCTCTTTCACAGCAAAATAGTGCAAATGTTTTTGAATAATCAGGCATGCCAAAGGCAGGGGCCTCACACAAACAATTTCGCAGTTTTACAAAGGCTTCTAAACATTCATCATTTCAATCAATTGGATCTTTCGCTCCTTTCCGGGTCAGTTGTATCAATGATTTCGCCAGCAGGGAGAAACCATTTATCCACTGCCTACAATACCCAACCACTCCCAGAAACATTCACATCTCTTTCTGTGCCTGAGTTAGTTGCATTTGTTTGATTATTTTTATTCTTTCTGGGGTCACCTTTCTAACTCCTCTTTCTATTTTATGCCCTAAATATTTAACTTCTTGTTGACAAAATTGCAATTTCCCTGGAGACACTTTGCGTCCTCTTTCGGCCAAATGGTTCAGTAATGCAATTGTGTCAGTGACACAATCTTCTCAATTTCAATTTCAAAGTCTTTATTCGGTACCTGTACAAGTTAACCATAAAAGCACAGAACACAAATGAAAACAATGCAGATCACCATAAAAATTGTAACAGACCGCAGTTCTAAAAATTACATCAACATGGATTTGCGATATTTAAAAACATTTTTTAGCAGTTTCAGAATCATAAATGCAGGGCAACATTGTCTCCCGACTATATCTTTTTAAAACAGGGATAATCCATCTACTTCTAGGGATTGAATAGATTTTACAAAGAAAACAATATATGCATCGTGGATTGTTCAGCAACATCGTCGCACAGGCATTTACTTAAAACTCTCGACCAATCGTTTAGTACGGGAAAACTTAAAAATCTATGAAGGATATTCAATCTAAAGTGTGTTAGCAAGAACCTCTCATAATGGTCAATTACTAATACAATATATCGTTGTATGAGTGGAGCCGCCAAGACCATATAGTGAGCTTGAACCATTGCTTTCTTTAATTCTGTTGTGGTTCTGATGTTGCCCAAATAACGCATACAACTTGCTTTAATGTCTTTCCTAGACACGTTATTCATGGTGTCTGGATTATTGTAATATTCAGGATGGCCTAATTTAAACAGAAACATTTTAACATATGCTAACCACCTTATGTTATCGACCCCGTCTATCGCCAATGCGTATTTAAAAATGAGGCAATTAAAATCTGTCTCCTCTGAAGTCCAGACTCTATGCCAGAGGAGGACTGGCTGAATCTTGATAACGTCCTCCAAATATGGCATACCTAGTTCTTGATGGCATATATACGTAGATGTGCTGTCTGGTACTGCCAAGAGGGACCTAAAAATCTTGTTTTCTGCAGACTGTAATGAGTTTACCCCTTCGTAACCCCAGATTCTAGCTCCATATGTGACGATTGCCACGCATTTTGCCCCGTAAATCTGTTACAATTCTGCAGGGGGACGTTTTCCTATTTTTCTGCTGAAATTTAGTAAGGCCATCAGTGGTTTAATAAAAAGCAGACTTCTCGCTTTTATCGCTTGGCACCAGGTGCCAGTTTGGTCGAATAGTATCCCTAAATAAGAGAAAGGTTTAGTATGCTCTATTGCCGTTGAATAAATAAAAAGCGTTTTAGGCCTCTTTCTCGATCCGGCTCCATAATTCATTACAAATGTTTTCGAGCAGTTCACAGTAAGTCCCAAGTAAGACATAAAATTCATAAAAACATTTACAACCTTTTGGAGACCGATCGGTGTGTGCGCCATCAGGACCGCATCGTCCGCATACATGAGTGTCGGGATAGGGCGTGTCACTGCGGCTGGTAGAACCTTGCACTCCCGGACCAGGACTGATTCTAATTCATTTATATATAATGTAAAAAGGAACGGAGCAAGGATGCACCCTTGTCTAACTCCTTTCATTACTTTAAAGTGCTTAGTGCATTCGCCCCCCTCCCGTAACGGACCCTGGCCCTTGCCCCCGAGTATAATTGCCTTAAAAATTTGATTATTAAAACGTCAACTCCCAACACCTCTAAAACCGACCACAGCTTTCCATGAATCATGCAGTCAAAAGCCGCTGTTAAATCAATAAAAGTCAGGTATAGCCTCTCCTGTTTTGCCCTGGTATATTTGTCTAAAAAAAATGTAAATTCAAGCCCTGTTTGATTGTGCCCAGACCTTTGCGAAATCCATATTGTATATCGCTTAATATGTTTTGTTCCTATGCCCATGCCTGTAACCTGTACAACAAGACTCATCCCACAATCTTAACTGTAGAGTCCAATAATGAAATTGGACGGTAACAGGCTGGGTTTGACCTGTCACCCTTTTTGAAAATGGGGACAATTATTGAATCATACCAGGTCAACAAAAAACCTTGTGAGCAACATGCATTAAAAACTTGTGTCAAAAATGACCCCCATAGGGATAAGTTTGATTTAAAAAGATCTACCGGAAACCATCCGGCCCGGCCGCCTTCGCCCCCCAAACTTTGAGTAATGGCCGCGTTGACTTCACTTAAGGTGAAATTTAAAGGCCTTACAGAGTTCTCTATTTCGGGCCCGATTGATGATGATCCCTGTTCATCTATCTGTGATCCCCTCGGGTATGTCGTGCACTTTACAAATGCCATGATTGATTGATTGATTGAGTTATTATATAAACTAGCAAAGTATGATACCCATTCATGTTCAGGGATGGCAATCTCTACAGTTGCTTTGTCGCCTTCGGCTAGAAACGGTGCATTAACCGCCTTCCAAAAGGAGGAGGAATCGCGATTAACAGAAGCTTCATGTAGGGCCTGCCAAGCTTCCTCTTTTAAGGCCCTTTTCCTTTCTTTTATAGTCCTCTTATAATCACTTCTTGCCAATATAATCTGTTCCCGATTTTTTTCTATTGAATGTAGAGAATTTTTAAGCTTAGAATATGCTTTTATACAATTGTTGTCAAACCACCCTTGCTTACGTTTCTTGTTATTTCTTGCTTTCACATGCAATGTTTTCTTAATGACACTTGTGATAACAGGAAAGATTTCTAGGATTTCCTGGTGGGATGACTTCTCATCTAAATAGGATAAAAGCATTTCTTTACATTTCGTGACCACTTTGTGACTAAAAGCCTCTGGGTCCACATTTACCCATTTAAGTGCATAACCATTTTGTCTATTTAATGTGACATTTTCCACGATATGCGTAGAAGTGCCTCTAGTACTTATGATATTATCACGCACCATCACGTCAATACCAATCGGAAAATGGTCACTTAAAGCAATCTCGTGTGTAGTAAAATCCTTGATACGGGTAAAATATCTGCTTGATGCTAATACAAAATCTCTGGTCGAGAAAATACCTCGGCCATTAAAAGTGGGTTGGAAAGGGACAGAAGGATAGTATAAATTGTTGGCAAAACCTATATCAAATGAGAACATAATGTTATTTAAAAGATCCCCATACAAAGTGTGGCGAAAATGAGACCAAAATCTTTCTTGTATGTTATGCCACAAACCCCCTTATTAGCATACTGACATATAGCTGAATTAAAGTCCCCACCCCATATAATGCAGGTCTCCTTGGCTGGACACATTTGTAAAAGATGCAATTCACTGCTCAACTGTCTTAAAATGTTCCCGATCTGCTCTGGTGCAGCATTGTTATAGAAATTCACTAATGCTATACAAAACACTTTATCTATCTGAAGAGTGATAATTTGATAAAAACTGATCTGATACATATAAAACAATTTTTCCTATGTTCAGGCAGTTATAAATATAAGTACAAAGACCCCCCCCTTGCTCTGCCATGTAATGATGGGACTGCTGGGGTGCAGAGTGTTTTAGAGCTGCTAATATGGATGGGCCCTTCCGCCCAGGTTTCCTGCAGGCTGAGAATGTCAAAACTACACACAAAGTCCAACCATGTTTTGTTTGTCACCTTGGATTTTAATCCCGCCAAATTCCAAAACAGGAACTGACATTTCTCTGATCTTCCCATGCGATGGTTTCTCCCCCCTCCTTCATCTCTGCATGTTAATATGTTACCAACAAGTAAGGGTTGAGATACAATGGAGGCAGCCGTAGTATTTAAGGCTATGTCGCTAGTGGTCTCTGTATTCATTAACTTGGTATTGACTTGTGGAACAGTAATTTCATTTCCAGCTGAAGTCGCCGATACAGACTCTTTCGAAAGTCCCTTCTCTGTAACTGAAATCTCTGGCTGCATGAGAACAACCTTTTGTTATCAATCCACTGACTCGAGGTTGGCAAGAGCATCAAAACGATTTTGAGTTGGGAGGTTAAACCAATGCCTATTATAAGTGGATTGATGATGCCTATATGTTGGGGCAATATGAGGTGTAGGTTGATACAAAATAACCTAAGGGGACTAAATTAACACCCTTCCCATAGATAGATTGATTTCTGGCTTTACTCAGGATGAGTTGTACTGAAAGGGGGGTTTTAAAGGTCAGCACAACACAGTCTCCCATCTGATTCTTACGTCCCTTCCCCACCCAACTCACTCTTCTGACCATTTTGAATTCATCAAATAATCTCTTGGTGATGCCAGTCCTAGCCCCGAGCCAATGTAGGGACTTATTCTGTAAAATCTCCCACGTTTCCTCTACCCCTTTCTGTAAATTGGGGACGTTTGTCAAAACCACCACAAAAGGTGTCGCGGCAGGAGGTAGGTCCAAGCGTGTTATGTGTCTCTCCTCCACGTTTCCGTTCCGCTGGCTAAAGACGCTACAACCATTTGTCTCTACAGGATGTTTGGACATTTTTGGAACGTTCGAGGTAGTGGATGGGAACACCGAGGGTATAACATTGAGGACATTTTGAACGGTATTTTGAGGAGCAAGAGATAATTCCTCTGGATGGCTAGAAACAGGACAAATATTATTACCTTTCTCATTGTTGTTAAGTTGAGCCTAGATACCAATTTTTGCTGTGGTTATCTGTTTACTGGGGGACTGAAGTTTAGCTACACATTTAGATAGCACTTCTTCCATTGAACCTCTTATGTATTAAGCTACCCAGGCTTTCCCTGAGAAAGGAATCTAAAGCATCCAACACCTCATTTTGTGTGCTTAAGTTAGTACTGGCTGTTTGTTTTTCCCCATTTACAACATTTTGTGTCAATAATGATTTATCCTTCCTGGTAACCTTTTTTCATGCCTTAGGGGTTGTCACCTTACCCGTTAGGACTTTATCGCCTTGTGTATAAGTCTAAATATCGGGGTTTCTAGGTCTCTTGGTCAGTGGTTGACTATCAGATTCTAAATCACTACCTGATATGTTATCTGATGTGTTTACAACACAACCGTTTATTCCCTGAAAGCTCCTTGGTACATCTATGGGTAATGCAGGCCCTTCGCTTGATATGTTATCCAGTTCAGTTGCCCCCCCTAAGCCTAAATGTCCAGGGTTTAAGGCCTCTTCAACTGTAATATTCTGGCACTCAATTGCACCCACTGCTCCAGTTAAATAACTAAGCAATGCCTGGCATGGATGTGTCCCTGTATTGGCCTTCTTTTTATTTGGGAGAATCATCGGTTTTCTCTTTCCCATGTTTGGTCTTTCCACGAAGTGACTATACTACCTTCTACCTTCTACCGTCGCCTCCGCTACGGTTGCGATGCCTGCCTAAATTATGCTTAATGAACACCGCACTCTTATTACTTCACACACACCAAGATCAATTACTATCCAAACTGAGTGGATGTTCTTCCATGCTACTACAATTAACACAAATGAATCATGGAATGTCAGTACCTTTCAATACGAGTGTTAGGGCCGTGGCCCAATCCAGTCTCTGCCAGTCCATGACGGGCTAAGACGGGCCCGTCTTGGCCCGGTATTCGCCTGGGCCGAGCCCAGGCACCGGTCTTTGAAAGCCCCTCCGGGGGCCGGGGGTAAAGTGCTGTGTGCTTGGGCTGCCCAGGGACTCTGCCAAAAGTGCTTGCTCCTCCGCTGCGGTCTCCCGCGTCGCAGGACCGCCGCCGGTCTTTAAAAGCCCCTCCGGGGGCTGGTGGTAAAGTGCTGTGTGCTTAGGCTGCCCAGGGACTCTGCCAAAAGTGCTTGCTCCTCCGCTGCGGTCTCCCACATCGCGGGACCGCCACCGTTCTTTGAAAGCTCCTCCGGGGGCTGGGGATAAAGTGCTGTGTGCTTAGGCTGCCCAGCGACTCTGCCAAAAGTGCTTGCTCCTCCACTGCGGTCTCCCGTGTCACGGGACCGCCGCTGGTCTTTGAAAGCCTCTCCCTTAATCCATGTCTCTGAGTTAAAACTGAGAGTGCACAACCTTCTCTTTCACAGCAAAATAGTGCAAATGTTTTTGAATAATCAGGCATGCCAAAGGCAGGGGCCTCACATAAACAATTTCGCAGTTTTACAAAGGCTTCCAAACATTCATCATTCCAATCAATTGGATCTTTCGCTCCTTTCCGGGTCAGTTGTATCAATGGTTTCGCCAACAGGGAGAAACCATTTATCCACTGCCTACAATACCCAACCAATCCCAGAAACATTCTCATCTCTTTCTGTGCCTGAGTTAGTTGCACTTGTTTGATTATTTTTATTCTTTCTGGGGTCACCTTTCTAACTCCTCTTTCTATTTTATGCCCTATATATTTAACTTCTTGTTCACAAAATTGCAATTGTATCAGTGACACAATCTTCTCTTGTCTTTGATGCCACTAATAGGTCATCAATGTACTGAACCAGAACTGAATTTCCAGGCATAATTAACAACTATAGACACTTTTTCAGAATTTTATTGAAAATGTAGGGACTCTCGGTGTACCCTTGAGGAACTCGGCCCCATGCCAAAACACGATCTTCAAACCGGAATGCGAAAAGATACTGGCTGTCTGGGTGTAAAGGTATGGAAAAGAATGCTTGACACAAATCAATTATTGTATACCAACTTCCATTCCAGGGTATCTGAGAAAGGATCACTGCTGGATTTGGCACCACTGGGCAACACGGCACTACAATTTTATTAATCTTCCGCAAATCCTGCACTATCCTGTTCTTACCGCTAGGCTTTTTGAGTCCCATAATTGGCGAATTACAAAGACTACCCATTATTTCTTTCAGAATTCCTTGCTCAATCATTTGGTTAATCACTGGGGCAACTCCTGCTTTCACTTCTGGACTCCTTTTATACTGCTATGTGTTTGGATAAACTGCACCTTCTTTTACCACTATATTCACGGAGTTTACATTCGCCATTAGCCCTATATATTTTCCTGAAAAGTCCCAGACCTCTGGATTTACTGTGGTTCTTAATTCTTCTGGCAATTTATTTTCAGTTAATAATGAAAACATTTCATCCACTTCTGTACCTTGCTTAGCTGACATCATTTTATAAACAACATCCTCATCAGGTGTTTGAAAAGCAACACCATCAGGTGTACAGTAGATTGTGCAATTCATCTTGCACAATAGGTCTCTTCCTAATAAATTTACTGGGCTTGAATTGCAAACCACAAACCATTGCATATCTTTAAAATGTCCAATATGTACTTCCATTGGTTTTGCAACTGGGGTTCTAATCTGTTTGTTTGACACTCCTACAACTTGGATAGTTTCTCCCGAGAGGGGTAGGTTTGGGATGTCTGCTGTTCTCACAGTAGACCGGGTAGCACCAGTGTCCAATAGAAAAGTGATGTTACTACCTTCCACTTTCCCATCAATAAATGAACCTGTCTGATCTACCGACAAGGATGCGCCAAGCTCGCACTCCTCTTCCTCCCCCCTCAGGCACCCTCACTGCATAAAGTCCGAACCATCTTCATAATTCTGTAAAAAATATTGTGAAACCACAGAGGTATTCTTACCACTTTCTCAGTTAAATCCGGTGTTCGCACTGTATTTTGAATGTTCACATTGTTTGGCATAGGAGCTTGTGGCAACTGATACTGTGGAGTAACTACCTGCTGCTGCTGATTCACAACCACTTCATTCTGCATCTGCATCTGCGAATTAAAATTTTGATTTGGCCCATTATTATTCTGAACAATTTTACACTCGTTCTCCCAATATCCAAGCTTTACGCACGCATGACAAGGACATTTCTTCCTTGCCTTGCCTCCTCTCTATTCATTCGTCTCCTCCCTTTACCACCACTCGACACTTGTTCACCCTGAGTCTGTCCTATTGTCTGATTATCAGTTTGTGAAATTAAATTTGTTTCCTGCTGCTCTTCCAATTTTACCTGTGCCCACATCATTTTCTCTTTTATCTTTCTATGTTTTGCCTCACTGTCGTTGCTACAATACTTCGCATATTTCAATATTTCGTCTATTGTCTTGCTCTGCCAGCACAACATGTGCTGTTGAATCATCTGACTAATCTCCGGTTTTAGACCATACACAAACCGATATACAAAGTCTCCCATATCTTTATCACCAATGTTCTCAAATCCACTATACTGCTTAAACACCTGCAACAATCTCTCATAATACATGTGTACAGACTCCTTTGGCTCCTGAGTTGTTCTATCTTTACCCAGTCTGTTTCTTTAGGAGGGATTTTGCCTTTCAGAAAAGTAATCACCTGGTGATATTTCTTCATCACCTCTTCTGATGGCGTACCTGTTTTAGAGTCTCTTGGATATTCCTCACTTGGCCAATCAGCTGTGATTTTACACTGATTCCCTCACCCGAAATGCAGACGACACTTCCCTCGCTTGTACTTCCTCTTCCTTTCTTGTCCACCTAATTCTCCACCTGTCAATGTCTCCCCACTTTCGCAAAATGTTCAGCAATTCCTTTATCTGTAGTCTTTTACCAGACCTATTTACATTTTCTAAATCCTTTTCAGTGAACGCCACTCAATATGGTTTCTGCAGTAATTTTGATCTTCCTATATCTATTCCAATCTCTGATGCAACCTCTGTTAATTTCTCATGGAATACCTTCGCTCTTCTGGTTATGCTCTTGCATAAAAACAACTCCTCATCATCGTAAATGTTCAATCTTTCTGTGCTCACATTTCCAGCTATCATTTCTTCCAAATCTACTTTCAATCTGCTAATATCTAGAACCTTTGGTTGTAAATTTAGTTTTTCTATTCCCTGTGCCCATCTCTCTAAATCCTCGGGAGTAACCATTGTTGAACCTCCCGTTTCTTTAGGCACCATAGACCCCTTTTCTTTCAAATTTTCAGGTGAAACTCTCTTTGGAGTTTCGACTAAAAGTTCCATTATTGGGAGATCCATTAATGAAATGACTGAATCACTCTCACTGGCCTGATCATCGGACATCATTACTTCCTTTCTGGGATTACTGAAAGGAATTGTCATAGCTTGAGGTTTTGGGCAAACCTTTTTATCTCCATATAATGGGATAACAGGGCCAATAGTCACTGGTACTGTCAAGGCTTCCGTATTTAAATTCAATTGACGTATTTTCTGAAGTAATTCTTCGCTAGTTTTATTTAAAGCTTCTCTATCATTATCTTGCAACACCCTATTAACTGACGTATCATGTAAAATTTGTGGAATTAAAGGCGTTCCTATCACCGGTGAACTTGGGGTGACCCTACTAGGTTCTTCTTGGTACGGCGGAGAGTTTTAAATTAAAATATCTTCCAACAATTCATCATCTGATTCACCATATCCTGTTGTATTCATTTGTTTCATTTTCTCCTTACACTTGCTTCCTGACTGCTCTTCAGGCATTAATACTGGATATAAACCCTCTGTCACTACAGCTCTTCTCCAACGCTTCATTTAATCTCAACATGATTCATACGAATATCTAGGCAAAAATCCTTTAGATCTTCGACCACTTCTAAATTTTTCTCGTTCAAATGCCTCAACCTCCCATTCTTCAAATGCTTCACACTGTGTCAATCTAGGATTTGGTTATAACATATTCATCCGATTTCTCACATTCTGCAATATCTTTACATTAAAAGTACCATAATCTGGAAAAGCCAAAACACCATCACCTTTCCAATTTTCCAACCATGCACAAGTATGATATCCTCTTTCCATCACCATAAATGAAGCAGGCGTTTTAGGTGGCGGAATAGGAATTCCCTCTCTAGTTATCACAGGCTTGTCTTTTTATTAAAAAATAAAAAATTCTTTATTAACGGCATTTTTTTCGATCTCCAAACATTGCAGACTGAAGATATAGAAAAGAGTCTTCCGTATACCTTCGAACTCTTTTACCTACGTTCCGTCCTATATCAGCACAGCTCACACCCGCAGTCAAATCAGGACACAACATACAATTCCTTTTTGACCAACCCTAGCGCGCCTTCTATCTATCAACCAATCAGAATCAGACTCGCGCTCGTGGTCTGACCAATGCCAGCGCGGCCTTTTGTGACTTCAGTATTGCTCCTTACTACTGACCCTTCCTTTACAATCTGCTTCTTTCCTCACGCACGCTGTTTCAACCAATCCCAGCGCGGCGCTCTTTGTGACGTTAGCATAACTCCTGTGACTGACCCTCCCTTCACAAGGTAATACTTTAACATATTTCTTTAAAATCTTCTTATAAAATCCGTTAGCAACAACATAAAAACATCGCAACTCTGTCTGTTCCATTAATCAGGATAGATTACAACTCATTCCAGAATTCCTTTCACTTCGAGTAAGACCCCTGTTTATCCTTCATTCAAGCTCAGGAGAACCTGTTACTTCTTCAGTGTCACCCCTTTTTGGGATATAAGACCAAAGTTTCACCAGCGAACCCTTCTGCTATCATTCTCACTCGACTTTTACACAATATAGTCCCTAATACAACACTGCCAGACCTCCGTAGCTTCTCAGTATTATGACAACAGACGAGTAATATTCTGCAGTATGCCTTCTATCACCACCCGCTATTCCATTCCGGGGATGCCCAGGCAACCTCTGTACCTGTGCTTCTAGACAACATAAAACAAGACACTAAGGGCCCCATTATGATGGAGGGCGGATCGCCACCGCCCAGCCGGCGGTGGCGATCCGCCCACCATCTGGACCTGATTTACCCCCTGCCTTATTAGTATGGTGGGGGGTACCGCGGCAGACGGAAAGACCGTCCAACACTTTTCCACCGGCAGGCAATCTTTCTGATTGCCTGCTGTGCGGATTAGGGCATGATATGGTGGCAGTGCCGAGCAGGTACTGCCATCCATATTACAATGTGCAATTTTAAAGGCCTTTCCATGGTGGCGATGCCGCCATGGAAAGGCCGGCGGAAATTGCTTTGGGGGCCCGTTATGGGCCCCCAGGTGGTGGGGGTTGCACTTGGAGGGTACCTATGGTACCCCCCTATATTGGCATACACAAGGTGGCAGGCACCGCGCGGTGCCTGTCACGTTGTGCATGCCAATGCACAACATGCATATTTTACATTGCGGCGGGTGATACTTACAGCACCGCCCACCACAATGTAAAATATGCGGGATGCGACTGCCAGGGTGGCGGTCGCATCCTAATGGGCCTAGTGGGTCCGCCGCACCTCTGGTGGTCAGTCCCGTTTACCGTTACGGTGGCGGGCAGACAAATCGTAATGGGGCCCAAACTTCTTTGTTAAACATGAATCAATAATCAATAACAATATTTATCACCAAACTAGTCAATAATAACCGTCCTCTGCTACCAGAAAACTGATCCAGTGGTTCACCAACAACAGATACTCCACTACCATATATTCACCTGGGCCCAAAAACTCACGGTGGTAAAAACCGCTGGTCTGTTAGGGGGGTTTTTTCCGTTTAATTTTCACAAACTGTTGAGGATTAGTTTATTCAATACCTTTTATTCGTCTCTAACTAACCCTTTACAGATCAACAAGTTCTTTCCTCTGGTCGATGGACCATTAGTTGAACTAGTTGATGCTGATAACTAACATAACTTTAACTTTCATTTATTAAAAGTAAATAACCACAGACTCAGGAAGTTTTAAATCTTTATCTAAATTAAATGCATGTGAACAATTCAATACAGTGCAGTCACCTTCATTTATTGGAGAGAAAATTCAATTCATAATCACCATACATATACCTTGGACTCATGCAATAATAAATACTCAGAGAGAGAAAGAGGACAGGGAGAGAAAAACATTCAGCAAATAACAAATAATTATAGTTACCAAGGATGGTATGGAAGACCAACCCCCTGGCCAAAGGGCTGGTAAGGATCCCCTGGGATAGGTCAGGAGACAAAGACTTCAGGACAGGAATCAGGACAAGATAGTTGACGTCTCTAGAATACCGACGGTTGTGCTGCACCCCTCTCTGACACTCTCTTCCTCCTCGAGATTCTTCCGCAATCTTCGAATCTAACCCAAAGTTAATTAGGATAGAAGTTTCTGCTTCAGGTTCTGCAATCAGTTCTTCATCAACAACTCCTGCATCTCCTAACAGTCAGCTTCTCTCCCCGACAGCAAGGCTCCATCATCTGCATTCAGCAATTCTCCATCTCCAACTGACTAGCTAACTAAAGCTATCTTAATTATACCTTTCTTTTCTCATTATCCACCCACTAAAGTTTCAATATCGTAAAAATACTAAATCTGATTGGTCAGGCAAGGGGGGGGGGGTTCATCACACCATGCTTACATGTCTCTAAAATCAGTTCAACTATTGTTCGCAAACCCATCCCCTTATTCTGTATTCATAAATTTCCTTCCCATATACTAAGAGTATCAACATGGAAACAATTTAAGTCAGTCATGAATGTCTCTCTTCATTGTTGTACTCTTCACCATCCTGTTCCCAGGATGTAGCATTTGTCCTTTGGCTCCCATGCAACTGCTTTGTCATGGCCTTCATGGCTTTATTCAGTGGACATGCGCATGCCTCGCGTCACTCCATTTAATCCAGCTATACAAGAGAGACCCAAATACGCACTAATGATAAAAGTCAGAAAATAGATGTTACTTTCTAAAATAAAGTGTTTGCACTGTCAAAGCCCTCACGCATATTTGTTATCCTTGCGTTATTAATGGCTAAACTCCGCATAGCATGTTGTTGGGGAAGGGGTCGAGCTCCCAAGTTCAAGGAGTGGGTTAGAGATTTGATTTATTATCAAGAACAAATGGCCATTTATTCAGAATTTGTTCCCCTGTCATCCCGGCCCAGAGACATTTGGGACACCCTGAAAACCTATCTTCTCACTCACCCGTTGGACACTTTAACTTGATCTGTAAATGGGGTTACCAAGGAGCTTTTTGGCTACAGGATGGATTGAGTTGTCAAGAAAAAGTTGCATATTGTTGAAATGCACACTATTTAGGATATACTCCATAAAAAGAAGGCAAGGAGTCTGACCACTAAAGAAATGCATGCCCAAAATGTACACAGTCATTGCACAATATTGCAATAAGGGTAATGGGACCTATGTCGAAAAATTCCTCATCTCAGTGCTTATTGTCGGAAGTAACGTCATGGATGAATGATGCTATTGTACTGGAACTGGGTGTGCCAATTCACAAGGGTAGCTTGGCTCGTGGCAGGAAGGCACCCAAAGGCATTCTGTGTAAAGTAGCTGTGCAGCACACGCATCCACCCAGGCAGAGTAACGCACGCAATAATCTGACACCACACCACTGGTGATTAAAAACAAGACTCTTTATGTAACATTTTGTAGTAGGAGGTAAGCTAGCAAGAATTCATTCAGTTAGGAGCATAACCTAAGCAATAAATCAGCATGAATTTCATTTAAGACTGTACGAATCATTGGCAGGAAATTAGCATGAATTCGTTATCAACTGAGCAAAACATTGGCAGTGAATTAGCATGAATTCATTATCAACTGAGCAAAACATTGGCAGTAAATTAGCATGAATTCATTATCAACTGAGCAAAACATTGGCAGTAAATTAGCATGAATTCATTATCAACTGAGCAAAACATTGGCAGTGAATTAGCATGAATTCATTATCAACTGAGCAAAACATTGGCAGTGAATTAGCATGAATTCATTATCAACTGAGCAAAACATTGGCAGTGAATTAGCATGAATTCATTATCAACTGACTGTACCAACCCCCTCCCCTTCAACCCTCTCTGACAGAATCTCGATCCCTGGCGATTCTATCCCGTGCAATGGGGGGTATGGTCTCCTTGTACTACTTCCACTGAGGGAGGGGGAATTCCTTAAGGGGGGCTGTACGCTTGCCTGCTGGCTCTCCCCTAGATATTAGGTGAATGTCCCATTTCTCACTGAGTCTCCTCAAGCGCCCAGCGATGTCTCCCTCTCAGCTCTGGGGCACTGTCTCAGTCTCTCCTGGGGGAAGGGCGGAAGCGGGGCTGCCTCCCTTAGGTTAGACACTTCTCGGCAGGCCCCGCGTTCCGTGAGTTTCCGCTCCCTCCCCGGGGTCGTTACCTGCACTCTTCGGCCCTCCGGGGCCCTTGCGGCGGTCTCAAGGATCTGGAGAGGGACGGTCCAGGAGGTCCCAAGCTGTTTCACTCCCGCCGGAGCCACACAGCTCGCGGGGGTGATGACGAAGGCGAAGAAGGCTGAATGTGGGCGGAGGAGGCTGGTTGAGGGCGGGGGCGAGGCCTATGACACGGCCGGCGCCCCGTCACGTGAGGATGGTGAACTTCCTGGGATCGGTTGCGGCCGCTGGTGTCTCCGCGGAATGAACTCTCCTCAGCTGACGCAAAGGCCACGTCAGGGCGGCCGGCTCTCCTGACAGCTGCAGTGTCCTTGGCAACGGCGATGAGTCTGAGGCAGTTTCCCTATTCGTCACAACCGCGCTGACAGAACTTGGGCAGCGGCGGTGAGTGGGGGTTCGATTAGCGCTTCACAGTCACAGCGCTTCAGTAACTCGGGCAGCGGCGATGAAAGGGGGTCCCTTAGCGCTTCCCAGCCACAGCGCTTCAGTAACTTGAGCAGCGGCGATGAAAGGGGGTCCCTTAGCGCTTCCCAGCCACAGCGCTTCAGTAACTCGGGCAGCGGCGATGAAAGGGGGTCCCTTAGCGCTTCAGTAAGATGACGGCGCTCCACAGTTACAGGTGGTGGTCTCGTGTGGCACGGATGGTTCTTTGCCCTTTGCCCTGGTTGGTGAGTTGAATAACCAGATATGGGGGGGGGTTGAGTTGGAGGCTGCTGTCAGACGGGCCTCTCTAGACAGTTCCCTGGGGATTCCCTCACACTGGGCCAGGTCAGTGGGTTTGGTCAGGTTTCCTCACTCAACTTAGAGGGCAAGGTCTAGACCTAGTCACCCCTAGTGGTATAGGTGCCCCCTCCCCCTTCTGCCTAAAACTCCAGTACGGGGTCTCCCCAAGTTGGTGGTTCCTCAACAACTGACTAGAAAGTTTCCCGCCCTTTCTATTTATATTCCCAAGTCATGTGACCTCACTCTATTCCAGAAGGTTCCAGGGGCTTCTACATTCTAGGTATAGGCAGGGGAGTCAGGCTAGTGATGTCACAATACCTAAGGGTTCTAGACAGCTCCTGACAACTAGGGCGCTACTTGAAAGACCGCTCCGCAGTAGCAGGGGTCTGTGGCAGCCATCTTAGTGGTAGAGAGCACCTGCACCTTAGCATTGACTAGCAATGGTAAGGTGCCCGAAGACCTAGAGCCAACCAAAAAGAGGGTGGAAAAAAATGAGGCAAGGGCGAAAAAAGAAAAAAAACCAGGAAAGATCACCCTAGGGCGGACAGGTCTAACAGGCGTCCCCCCCAGCCGAAAGTGGGGAGACCTACCCAACCTCTAGGGAGCTCTCCTCGCTAAGGCGGAAAAACCGGGAGAGACCGTCCGCGTTGGCGTGGTCGACTCCGGGCCGATGTTCCACCCGAAAGTCCATCCCCTGTAGGGAAATGGACCACCTTAGCAATTTTGGGTTCTCGCCTCTCATTTGCATGAGCCAGCGAAGGGGGCGGTGGTCGGTCTGTATGAGGAAGTGAGAACCAAAAAGATATGGTCTCAACTTCTTCAACGCCCAGACCACCGCAAAGGCTTCACGTTCAATGGTGCTCCACCGTTGTTCCCTGGGAAGGAGCCTTCTAGATATAAAGGCCACCGGTTGGTCTTGGCCATCCTGGTTCAGTTGCGAGAGCACAGCGCCTATGCCATGCTCAGAGGCGTCTGTCTGCACGATGAATTCCCTGGTGTAATCAGGAGTCCTAAGCACCGGAGCGGTGCACATCGCCTGCTTCAAGGTGTCAAATGCCTCCTGGCAAGCAGCTGTCCAGTTGACTTTCCGTGGTTGCTTTTTAGATGTCAATTCAGTCAGGGGGGCAACGATGGTTCCATACCCCCTGACAAACCGGCGGTAATATCCAGTGAGTCCGAGAAAGGCTCGGACCTCAGTCTGGGTCTTGGGGGGCTCCCAGGCCAATATGGCCTCAATCTTGGCCTGGAGGGGTTGCACCTTACCCCCGCCCACCAGGTGTCCCAGGTAAACGACAGATCCCTGTCCAATCTGGCACTTGCTGGCCTTGATGGTTAGACCAGCTCGTTGCAGAGCCCGCAGCACCTCCTGGAGATGCTGCAGATGGTCCTCCCAGCCGCTACTGAAGACAGCTATGTCGTCCAGGTAGGCCGCTGAGAAGGACTCCATGCCAGATAGCACATGGTTCACCAACCGCTGGAACGTGGCCGGAGCATTCTTGAGCCCAAAGGGCATCACTTTAAATTGAAAGTGGCCCTCGGGGGTGGAGAACGCCGTTTTCTCCCGTGCTCCGTCCGCCATGGCAATCTGCCAGTACCCTGACGTCAAGTCAATGGTACTAAGGTACCGGGCTGCTCCCAGCCGGTCAATCAGCTCATCCGCCCGAGGGATCGGATGAGCGTCCGTCTTAGTGACGGAATTCAAACCCCGATAATCCACACAGAACCGAAGTTCGGGTGTGGTGCCCGGTGGGGCCGCTTTCGGCACCAACCCTACCGGACTTGCCCAGGGGCTGCTGGAGGGCTCAATAACTCCTAGCTCCAGCATCTTGGTCACCTCACCCTGGATACTATTCTTCACCTTGTCGGACAGCCGATAAGACTTGGCTTTAACCGGTGGGCTGTCCCCTGTGTCCACATCATGGGTACACAGATGCGTGATTCCAGGCGTGAGGGAGAACAACGAGGCATACTGCTCCAGTACCTGGCGGCAGTCCCTCCGTTGTTCTGGGGTCAAGGATGGAGAGAGGACCACTCCCTCTACCGTACCATCCTTCTCCTGGGCCGCCAGAAGGTCAGGAAGAGGCTCGCTCTCTTCCTCCTCGCTTCCATCCGTCACCATGAGGAGGGTCATTTCCGATCTCTCATGGTGCGGCTTCAGGCGGTTGGCGTGGAACACCCGATGGGGCTGCCGGGGGGTCTTCAAGTCTACTACGTAGGTGGTCTGGCCTCGTCGCTCCACAATCTCGAACGGACCAGTCCACCGGTCCTGGAGGGCGCTAAGCTCCCCAGGCTCCATGACCCACACCTTCTGTCCAGCCTCCAACTCCACCGTCCGAGCGTTGCGGTCATACCACTCCTTCATGACGGCTTGACTGGCCTCTAGATTGGCTGAGGCCTCCTTCCACAGCTTGGCCATCTGGCTGCGGAATGCCAGCATATAGCTGACAACATCCCGGGGAAGCTTCATCGAAGTCTTCTCCCATCCCTCTTTGACAGGGCTGAGGGGCCCCCTAACGGGATGGCCGTAGAGCAGCTCAAAGGTGCTGAACCCGACTCCCTTCTGCGGCACCTCGCGGTACGAAAACAGCAAGCAAGGGAGGAGGATGTCCCATTTCCGCCTCAAGTCCTCTGGCAGGCTCCGGATCATCCCCTTTAAGGTCTTGTTAAAGCGCTCTACGAGCCCGTTAGTCTGGGGGTGGTAAGGAGTGGAGAACCGATAGGTCACCCCGCACTCCTTCCACATGGCCTGCATATAGGCTGACATAAAATTCGTGCCCCTATCCGACACCACGACCTTGGGGAATCCCACTCGGGTAAAAATCCCCATTAGGGCCCGCGCCACCACGGGTGCAGTAATGGTCCTCAGAGGAATGGCCTCAGGGTACCGGGTGGCGTGGTCCACTAACACCAGGATGAACCGGTGTCCCGAAGAGGTCGGAGGGTCCAATGGTCCCACAATGTCGATCCCGACCCGCTCAAAAGGGGTCCCGACCACCGGAAGCGGTTCCAAGGGGACCTTCACCTTGGTTCCTGTCTTGCCACTTGCCTGGCAAGTCTTGCAGGTCTTGCAATAGGTGTCAGAGGCAACTCTCATCCTGGGCCAATAAAAATGCGGGACTAACCGAGCGAAAGTCTTGTCCTGGCCCAGGTGTCCAGCTAGAGGTATCTCATGGGCTAACTCCAGCAAAAAGGTCCGGTAGCATTGGGGTACTACTAAGGCCCGTGAAGATCCATGCACCGGAACCTTCGGCTCACTATAAAGGAGGCCATCCTCCCAGTAAATGTGGTAATTACCGGTCTCCTTATTGGTCGCTTGGGCTGCGGCCTGTCGCCGCATACCTTCAAGCGTGGGGCACTCTCTCTGGCCCCGGAGAAATTCCTACTGGGTAGGCCCTCCTTCCACGCACCATTCAGCCGGGATAGGCAGGTCCCCACGGGAACAACATCCACCTCCGCGGACTCTGGAGCCACACCCGCCGGCTCCCCTTCCATCACACGGGGGCATCCACCTCCTCTTCTTGTCCAACCTCGGGTTGGGCTTTTACTTCCGGCTCTAACCCGGTGTAAGTTCTCTGCCGGGCAGCCATGGACCTTGTGACCACACAGGCCCATCCTGGTAACCCCAGCATTTCTGTGTGGGCTCGTAGCTCCACTTCCTTCCAGATGTTGGTCTCCAAATCGTTCCCGAGCAGACAGTCCACTAGCAAGGCGGGGCTCACGGCAACTTTCAAGGGGCCTTTGACTCCTTCCCACTCAAATGGAACCTGAGCCACCGGGTAATGACTCAGGCTGCCATCAGCCAATACGGCCGGATGGAACACGTCAGGGATCAACTGCTCTGGGGACACCAGCCGCCTTACTACGGTGGTCATACTGGCTCCTGTGTCCCTCAGAGCCTCCACCTCCTGTCCATTCACCTTCACCCTCTGCCGGTATTTGGTAGTATTTGATGGTAAGGAAATCACTGGGACCTCTTCCCTATCTCCCAGTGAGACGAGGGTCAGGCCTGTCCACTCCCCCTCCCGATCTAGGGGCAACTTCACCCCAAGCGCTATACTAGCCACCCCGGGGGGCTTACCTCCTGCGGGGGCGGGAGTTCTTTTGCGACACTGGACATCCCCTTTATAGTGTCCCACCTCCCCACATTCATAACACTTGACTGTTCTTGGCGGTTGACCCTTGTCAGGGTGAGTGGACTTTGGGAAACTGGACTGAGAGGGAGTCCCTACACCTTTCCCAAACTGCCTGTTTGGTGGGCCTCGGAAGAGCTCCTTCTTTTTATCTCCCCCCTCTTTCTTCTGGGGGGTGCTCTTTCCACCCTTCGGGCCATCTCCCCCGGGACCCTTAAAGGTCACTCGGGTACTAACCCAAGTGTCCGCCTCTTCCGCAAGTGTCCGGGGGTCGGTCAACTTGCGGTCCATCAGGTGTTGGCGCAGCTCCGGAAAACACTTATCCAAGAGGTGCTCTCTCAGAAATAGGTTGTACAGACCCTCAAAATCCTGCACCTCGCTGCCACGCACCCATCCATCTAAAGCCTTCCGGGCATAATCATAGAAATCCACCCAGTTCTGCGTGGTTAACTTGTGACTGCTACGGAATCTCTGACGGTATCTCTCAGGGGTGAGGCCAAACTTTTTAAGCAGGGCCTCCTTCATCACCGGATAGTTGATTTGGTCTACCTTCTCTAAATACAGGAGGGTGTCCCTCACTACAGGAGGTATATATCGGTACAGGCCACCCCCCCAGTAGCTTGTGGGCACCCCATGGACCTTCAGGGATACTTCGTACGCCTCCAACCACCGGTTGATGTCATCCCCCACCCCGTAACTAGCAATCACATCTTTTGGAAGGTAGAATTTAGGCTCCCGTGGAACCTCTGGTACGCTGCCACCATTTGCATTCCCTTGCGCACTGATCTGCAATGCTCTCAACTCCAATTCTTTGAGCTGGAGCTCATGCGCAAGCTTCCTTTCTTCCATTGCTAGCCTCTTATCTTCCTTTTCTTTTTCCAACTTTGCAAGCTCCCACCTTAGTAACCTCTCCTCCCTCCTGTCCTCATACTCCTCCGGTGAGGCACTCCTCCTAGATACACTACTGCCTGCCCCAGAACGTCTCCCTGGCGACAGGTTTCCACTGGCATCAATGTGCAGCAGGTCTAGTTCTCCGGACGTGCCCGCCTCCCCTAGTGCCCCCTGCCCCTCCAGTTCCTCGTCCCCTTTCCTCTCTGGGTGGGCTAATACCCAGGCTTGTAGGGCTTTACGGAGCTCTTCTCCTTTGGCACTCTTCCCCACTGCCACCCCCATCCCCTGACAGAAACTCCTCAGCTGAACCACCGAGTATTCCTCTATGTTGGCTAGCTGGAACTCCATTTCGACAGGTGGGGACCCAGACAATATGAGTGAATATCAGGACGTAGGTAACAACTTAGGGCAATCCTCTGGGTACACCGTTAGACAGTAGGGGCCACCTGGCTATGCTTGCTTAAACAACAGGTGTCCAATTGCAGCGTACTCTGCCTCACTGAAGGGTGCTGCACAACTACAGGATCGGATCCCACCGCTGAGCACCAAATTATGTTGGAACTGGGTGTGCCAATTCACAAGGGTAGCTTGGCTCGTGGCAGGAAGGCACCCAAAGGCATTCTGTGTAAAGTAGCTGTGCAGCACACACATCCACCCAGGCAGAGTAACGCACGCAATAATCTGACACCACACCACTGGTGATTAAAAACAAGACTCTTTATGTAACATTTTGTAGTAGGAGGTAAGCTAGCAAGAATTCATTCACTTAGGAGCATAACCTAAGCAATAAATCAGCATGAATTTCATTTAAGACTGTACGAATCATTGGCAGGAAATTAGCATGAATTCGTTATCAACTGAGCAAAACATTGGCAGTGAATTAGCATGAATTCATTATCAACTGAGCAAAACATTGGCAGTGAATTAGCATGAATTCATTATCAACTGAGCAAAACATTGGCAGTGAATTAGCATGAATTCATTATCAACTGAGCAAAACATTGGCAGTGAATTAGCATGAATTCATTATCAACTGACTGTACCAACCCCCTCCCCTTCAACCCTCTCTGACAGAATCTCGATCCCTGGCGATTCTATCCCGTGCAATGGGGGGTATGGTCTCCTTGTACTACTTCCACTGAGGGAGGGGGAATTCCTTAAGGGGGGCTGTACGCTTGCCTGCTGGCTCTCCCCTAGATATTAGGTGAATGTCCCATTTCTCACTGAGTCTCCTCAAGCGCCCAGCGATGTCTCCCTCTCAGCTCTGGGGCACTGTCTCAGTCTCTCCCGGGGGAAGGGCGGAAGCGGGGCTGCCTCCCTTAGGTTAGACACTTCTCGGCAGGCCCCGCGTTCCGTGAGTTTCCGCTCCCTCCCCGGGGTCGTTACCTGCACTCTTCGGCCCTCCGGGGCCCTTGCGGCGGTCTCAAGGATCTGGAGAGGGACGGTCCAGGAGGTCCCAAGCTGTTTCACTCCCGCCGGAGCCACACAGCTCGCGGGGGTGATGACGAAGGCGAAGAAGGCTGAATGTGGGCGGAGGAGGCTGGTTGAGGGCGGGGGCGAGGCCTATGACACGGCCGGCGCCCCGTCACGTGAGGATGGTGAACTTCCTGGGATCGGTTGCGGCCGCTGGTGTCTCCGCGGAATGAACTCTCCTCAGCTGACGCGAAGGCCACGTCAGGGCGGCCGGCTCTCCTGACAGCTGCAGCGTCCTTGGCAACGGCGATGAGTCTGAGGCAGTTTCCCTATTCGTCGCAACCGCGCTGACAGAACTTGGGCAGCGGCGGTGAGTGGGGGTTCGATTAGCGCTTCACAGTCACAGCGCTTCAGTAACTCGGGCAGCGGCGATGAAAGGGGGTCCCTTAGCGCTTCCCAGCCACAGCGCTTCAGTAACTCGGGCAGCGGCGATGAAAGGGGGTCCCTTAGCGCTTCCCAGCCACAGCGCTTCAGTAACTCGGGCAGCGGCGATGAAAGGGAGTCCCTTAGCGCTTCAGTAAGATGACGGCGCTCCACAGTTACAGGTGGTGGTCTCGTGTGGCACAGATGGTTCTTTGCCCTTTGCCCTGGTTGGTGAGTTGAATAACCAGATATGGGGGGGGGTTGAGTTGGAGGCTGCTGTCAGACGGGCCTCTCTAGACAGTTCCCTGGGGATTCCCTCACACTGGGCCAGGTCAGTGGGTTTGGTCAGGTTTCCTCACTCAACTTAGAGGGCAAGGTCTAGACCTAGTCACCCCTAGTGGTATAGGTGCCCCCTCCCCCTTCTGCCTAAAACTCCAGTACGGGGTCTCCCCAAGTTGGTGGTTCCTCAACAACTGACTAGAAAGTTTCCCGCCCTTTCTATTTATATTCCCAAGTCATGTGACCTCACTCTATTCCAGAAGGTTCCAGGGGCTTCTACATTCTAGGTATAGGCAGGGGAGTCAGGCTAGTGATGTTACAATACCTAAGGGTTCTAGACAGCTCCTGACAACTAGGGCGCTACTTGAAAGACCGCTCCGCAGTAGCAGGGGTCTGTGGCAGCCATCTTAGTGGTAGAGAGCACCTGCACCTTAGCATTGACTAGCAATGGTAAGGTGCCCGAAGACCTAGAGCCAACCAAAAAGAGGGTGGAAAAAAATGAGGCAAGGGCGAAAAAAGAAAAAAAAACAGGAAAGATCACCCTAGGGTGGACAGGTCTAACAGGACCTATGTCGAAAAATTCCTCATCTCAGTGCTTATTGTCGGAAGTAACGTCATGGATGAATGATGCTATTGTACTAGAACAGAAAAGAACACTATAAATGTCTCTTTGGAATCTACTCTGGTCTAGTGCCCAACTATATGTACAAATAACTGGTATTTGTAATGTTGAACTCTTGTTTATGTAACATAAATCCAATAAATAAAAAATAAAGTGTTTGCACTGTATACCACCCACCTCTACTCTATCCCAGTTTATTTATTAATAGCGTTTCCCCGCATTAGCATTAGTAAAATAACTCAATTTAGTTCAAATAAGCAGATGCCATGCACGTGAATCTTCAAGACTCCATTTTAGTATCTTCTGCTCATGTGCCAGAATTTCCCTCCAAGCATTATTTCGCCATCCTACGTAGATGTAGTTGATGCATGCGCACAAGTTTCCCCGTTTAAAGCGATATTAGTCCTTCTTCATTGTTATCCGTGTTAGTACACACATACGCAAGCTTCGCTAACCCGCGTGTTCATGTGGTGCGTATTAGTTTTTCACGAAATGTATTAATAACATTGTTAGTGAGTTAAACGAGTGGATTGCTTCCAAGCAAGTCTCTTTGGTAAACAGCGTTTACTTTGCATGCGATACTTCGCATGCCATTACAACACGGTCATTAGAACGACCGCATTGTTAGTTTGCATACCTTTACTACGCAAGTCGGAACAACGACTTGCGTTAGGGGGAAAAGGTGTTGGATTTTAAATCCAACACCTTCCCTAGTGTCCGCACAGACTGGAGTTGGAATAGTAAATTATACTATTCCAACTTCCAGCGCCCCCTACTGCAATTAGTTGTCTGAATTGCGTAGTGAAGGTATGCGAACTAACAACGTGGTCGTTCTAATGACCGCGTTGTAATGGCATGCGTACTAAACGCATGCTAAATAACGAGTGCTATTCATCTCTTTTCTACGAGTCCTTGCTCCATTACCACCATCTTCCAACTTGACAGTTCTGTGGCACTGCAAATTTGACATTTTTTGCATTAAATACTAAGAGTTTAAATGTTTTAAAAGTTGTGGACATTTCAAGGTAAACAAAATCCAAGCTACAGTAAAAACAAATGACAAACCAAGTATATTACAAAGTGGATTAGTTCCGCCCACACCCTTACCTCTCCCAGGAACCCATCCATTATTGACTGACGCACTTAAATAAGTTACCGTTGAACAAAACTAAAACAAGAAGATGCAATGGCATGGAGCTAACTCCTAACTCACAGTATCAAGGCAGATACAAGAAGATGCAATAGTATGGAGTTAAGTTCACACTCACAGACTCATGGCAGATATAGTATGGCGTATACAAATATCATATATTTACTGAACAATCGCAGAGCTCTTTACCTCATTGGAGCAAAAACAAGTTGTTTCATTTTGTATGAGTAGGTTATTGAGAGAGACATCGCTTTCTTGAATGATCTTTCTGACTGATTTAAGTCATGCAATAGTTTATTGCATGCCAACATTTGCCCCAGCCTTCTAAACTATTGCACTACGCCTGGTGGTTCTTCTTTTGTAGTGGAGTGCTATCAGCTTCCGTGCTGCTACAAACACATTTAGCATGATAGAGCTCTATCACTATGAGTTACATGTCCCAGGCACTTAGGTAGTAGGCCCAGTAA
The DNA here is from genome assembly GCF_964204655.1 of Triturus cristatus. Lineage (NCBI taxonomy): Eukaryota > Metazoa > Chordata > Amphibia > Caudata > Salamandridae > Triturus > Triturus cristatus. The sequence goes on from NC_140590.1 coordinate 1,295,567,371, forward strand.
GGTCTATCTTCTGTGATCTAGTAATTCATACCCGGTCAATTCTTTAATGTGGCTCAGGCTTTACTTCCAGAATTTTTTTTAGGATTGTGCAGCTCCACTATATATGAAAGGTGGTTCCTTTCGCCATTTATTGAAGATGCTTCTGTGGGTAAATTCCAGATTTTTAATGATAGTGCAGACAGTACAAGATTTTTGCAGGAAATAAAGCCATCCCAAGATAAATAATTACTGTTTTGATTGATTAAGCTCCTGTCCCCGTTGAATCTCTAGAAGTGATTTGTAGAGTGGCATACAATGGGCCACAGATAATACTGGTGGTGCCAGGTACTACAGGCAATCATGAAGATTATGCACTTGTTACACAGTGGCATTAGCTACTGTGTAGTTATAGTCAGGATTAGTTTTCCTTAAAAAAGTAATTATTTGGTTTGCTAATAACTTTGGCACAGTTTGATGCAGAATGGGCTACGTTTATAGACATCCAAGCACTCTGTCTCGTTCAAGATACTTGATCCACTCAGCCGGTGTACAGTGTGGGTTACTTCAATGTTAGTAAAGAGGCAGCAACTAGAGGTAAGGGTAGACCCTCAGGGGCATTGACCACTTGGGCCAGCACAGTGGTAACCTGTACGGTACAGAAAATAACTATGTCCTCCACAGACATTTTGTGTCTCATTGTTTTTTCCTCACCTAACAGCCTACATCTAAAATGTGTATCTAAGGCCAGGAGGGAGTAATAGTGACTCCACAATTATAGAGCTACTTAACTCACATCTGGCTACTGCTTCGGTGGAAGTGATGACATTTGTGGATGGGGACTTCAACTTTCAATTTGAACCTTTGGATGACAATCCAAAGTGTGGTCTGGTGGACTTAAAGTGCTCCCTGAGCGTGGGTTTCACGGCTTCCCATAGTGTTGTCTTGGAGGAAATTGTCTCTGTATAGAAAGAGAGTATTCTGTTAGAGGCCGGTATAGGAGCGCCCTATAGGACGGGTTCCGAAGATGCCAGGGCAACAGTCGCCATCAAAAGGGAGGGCGTTCTGGACCTACATGAAGCCAGAAAGCCACCTCTGGGCAGAATGTCAACCCCAGATAATAATATAACCTAGAGAAAGAGCCATGAACTGCTGAATAGCATGTATATCCAGTTTCTGCCGGATGATATGCCCGACAGGTATCCACCCATCCCAGCGCGGCCACCGGAGACCCCAACCTGGACCATTGAGTTACCACTTCACCGCCCCAGCACGCCATCTATCAACCTTTGGATGTAGGACATCATTCCAATTGCCACCTATCAGTGAGAGACCACTTGGCAGTCTACTCAAAAACCAATTATGCAGCCAACAAAAGTCTGTCCCAGTGGTGGGGGGGCATACACACTGCAGAGTGTGAGATACGTTCCATACAGCATGCCTGCAATGAACACATATCTGCCATGATCATCAACTCACACTCTGGTGGACTTAAAGCACACCCTGTGGTGAATGAGAATAGCAGTACCGCATGAGTGAAATTTTGTTTGTATCCATATCTAGCTAAGCACGAGATCTTAGACCCCAAAAGATGCGTCTCTTGCAGTAGAATGTCTGCTTGTAGTCTTTTGTCTTGTTTCTCAGCGCCTCCCTTAGCACAACCCACCGCTGACATCCACAGATGCCAACACCTCAGCACTGACCCCCACCGATGGATCACCAACTGTTTGGACACTCTGGCATCCCTCAAGAAAGACCCTGGCAAGCAACACCCCAAGAAAGTCAGTTCACTCCTGCCCTTCAGGAGTCCAGAAGCACCTGTAGATGGCTCGAGAAGAGATGGAGGAACAACAAAAGCTGGGAAGCCAACAAAGCCTTCAAAGCCTCCGTCACTGCACACCACCTCCTCCTCAAAACTACAAAAAAATGGCCCTCCAAGACAGAGTCAACACCAACGCACGCAACAGCAAAGAACTCTTCACCATCGTCAAAGAGTTTGCCAGACCCAACAGCGTGACCACAGACGTCCCACCCTCCCAAGACCTCTGCAACAAACTCGGCATCTTTTTCTCTCTATATAAACCTGGCTCGCTCGCTTTACCAGTTTCTGCTTGTGAGATGCTTCTCTTCTTACTTCTCAATTAGTATTTAGGGAATTGAGAAGGTTCCACTTAGTTCTCTTTCTTTCTTGTTTCTTTCTTCAGGAACCACAGGTGCGGCTCCCGTCTTCAGCTAAACAGAGGAACACTGGTAAGTATTTATTCACTAGTTAAGCACTATTGAATTATCACCCTCGGCTCTTGTACTCACAAAATTTGAACTATAGTGGAATTGCCTTTCAATAGTAGTTTAACTTCTTTTTCTTAATCGCGTGATTGTATAAATCTTTTAGAACCTCTTTAATTGTATTCAATCCAAAAACCGGTAATAGGTTTAAGAGTCACTGCTTCCTCAGCTCGAGACCTATTAATGTTCTTATACAAAACCTCACTGAGAATTTATACTTAGAAAGACGGGTTAAGCTTTTTCCCAGTTTAGGAAGAAAACTGAAAACAAGCGTTTTCAGTTTCTCTAAGGTGACAGAACCTTTTCTTTTAATTTTTATACGGTGACTGAATATCGTTTATAGTATACTATAGGTAACAATAGTTTCTCTAGCTACAAGATATTGGTTTGTGGTTTTAATATGGAACCAAATTGTAATTCTGAGAGGAAATATATTTCAAGAGTTTTCGCAAAAAGGTAAAGGTTTAAACACTAACCTCAGCTCTGGACCTTTTACCCGTCGGAATAAACGCGTATTAAATTTCTCTTCCGCTTCTACCCTAACTGACTTGCGCGACGCCCCAAACCTCCTCCTCAGTAGAGTTCTTCGGTGAAGTGCGCATTAGAACGTTGGCGCGCACTTCACCAGACCGGAGATAACATTAGAAACTAGACCGCTAAATAGCGGTGTTAGAGAGGCAGTTGGCGGCCATATTTGAATTTCGGCGATTCCATAACCATCGCCAGCTTAAGGGTAAATCAACTTGTGAAAGAGTTTGATTGGGCAAAAGGGAAGACACATAAGCTAAGGTCAGGTGAGAGGGAGGAAACCGCCTGCGATCCCTAACAGAAAGTGTTGGATAACGTGTGGGTAAAAATTACTATTCCCACTCCAGCGGGTGTAACAGTAGGGAAAGTGTTGGATAGCGGGTGGGAATAATTTACTAATTCCACTCCACCAAGTATAACAGTAGGGAAAGGGTTGGCTAGCGTAGGGGATTCATTTAGTATTCCCACTCTTGCAATATAATTAACATTAATTAACAATTAATTTAAAAAAAAATTACCTCCCACCATATTCCCCTATAAACGTCACCACCAATATTGTAAAATATTAATCATTTAACATAATTAGTTATCAATGAATTAATTAACTAATAACAATTAACAATAAAATTAATAACCATCAAATATAAATTAATTCACACAGTTAACACTATAAAATAACTTTAAATAAATATTATATAAAAAATAATAAAATGTTTAATAAAAATGTAATTACTTCCCACCCTACTCCCCTATCAACCCTCAACACACTCCTAAAAAAGTACACAAGTAACATATTAACAAATTAATTATTAATCATTAATAATTTGTTTTAACACAATTAACATATTTACCAATACATTATTAATTATTAATCAATTTATAATTGATTAATAATTAAGGAATTAACACAATTAACAATGTAATTTAATAAATACAAAAATATTAATTACTTCCCACCCTATTCCCCTATAAACCCACAACCTGCTACAGAACTAAAATACGCAAACATAATTTAACATAAAATTCATTACTTTAAAAAAATTCAAACATACATCACAAATAAATATATACTTTTAACACATATACTAACATTTAATACACTAAAAAAAAATTAGATTTTTAACAACGATATTATGACTAACAATATTACTAACTTCGATATTATGACAAACAATATTTCTTACCTGCATATCGATATTCTGCACCATTTTATTTTTGACAGTCGATATTCTGTCTTCTCGATACTTAAAACGCGATATTTTAAATTTGATATTTAGACTGTTTACCCATTTAAATATAGCATTGTAACTCCCATCCCCTCCTAATGCCACAGTTATGTTGCTGCTGCCTTCTCTGCTGTGCCTCCCGCTCTGTTGTTTGTATTTTATTTAGGTTTATTTAGGCATTTTGCACATTTAGATGTTCGCCGTCAGCTGGGTTCTTTTTTTGGTAGTATAGCTTGGTTTGGGCTTCTTTTTAAGGTGGGATTGTTTTTTTTTCCTGCCTGCCCCTTCTCACTTCTCATTTGCCTGTTCACTTAATTATGCCTGTGCTGTCCCCCCCCCCCCCCCCACCCCTCCCACAATAGTGCTAGTGTGGGCCCCCACGACCCCTCCAATACTGGCCGATGCTTTTTATTTATTTTTTGGTGCACTTTAGGGTGAAGATTTACCCACAATTATTCACAGGATGTAGAAACGATGCCCAGGCTCAAACACGGATTCCCAGTTGCGAAGTCTGCAGCTCTGACTGCTGAGCCACGTCCTCTCGCTCTGCAGGCTGCTCGCATTATCAGCAGCTCGCTCTGCGGGCTTTTTGTTTCATTTCATAGTGCTTTCCACAAACACCAGTTACATTACGCATTTACATATTTTTGTAGACTCGGGGAGATTAATCGACAGCTCAGGACATTACATAAATGTCTTTAACAGAGCTGCCGATTAATCTCCCTATGTCTACAAAAAAATATGAATATGTCATTGTGTAATGATCATGTAACGGGTGATGGTGGGAAGCGTTATGAACGTGAAGGCTTTACTGTCACTGACTAATGATGCTTGTTTGAAATGGTGACAGGCAGCACTTTTCAGGAGCAACAGTAACATTACACAATGACATATTTATATTTTTTGTAGACACGGGGAGATTAATCAGCAGCTCAGGACATTATTTGAATGTCTTTAACAAAGCTGTCGATTGATCTACATGTGTCTACAAAAAATATAAATATGTCATTGTGTAATGTAACTGGGGCTTGTAGAAAGTGCTGCCGGTCCCCATTTCAAACAAGCAGTATTAGTCAGTGACAGCAAAGCTTTCACTTTTGTAGTGCTTTCCACGAGCACCAGTTACATTACACATTACAGTTTCATATTTTTTGTAGACATGGGATATTAATCGGCAGCTCAGGATATTACTTAAATGTTTTTAACCTAGCTGCCTAGTAATCTCCCCGTGTCTACAAAAAATATGAATCTGTCAGGTCTCGCATTTGCGAGAGTTTAAGCTATTAGCATTGTAAATGACAATGCCTTTTATTTATGTTTTAAAAACCACACAAAAATAAAAAGGCATTTTCATTTACAATGCCAATAGCTCAAACTCATGTAAATGCGAGACCTATTGCACTGCAAATGCTTGTTACTCTTGCATTCTTAGTTTTTCTGTCGCAATGCTGAATCCCCTAAACTCTCAGTTCTAACAGGTCAGTCTCTTCACTGGGTCATTTATAACTCTCTGCCCCGGTGCCTATGATTCATTTCAACTGTTGTAACAGATGCCAATAATAAAATCAGCGCTAGAGCAAGATTCTCAACGAACAGGTACAGCACAGGCAGGAGCAGATCTCGCTGCTCACAAGAGGTAGTTCCAGTGCCGTCACTAGGGTTGGTGTCACCCGGTGCGGGTAACTCATGGTGTCACCCCCTCACGACTTACCGCATGGACCTCCTCCGCTCCGAGTCCGCCAGTGGACACAGTTGGCAAATAACGGGACCATACAGAATCCTTAGTAATGTTTGTAAATGTAGATCCTATATTTACAAAATGTGCCTGTTAACAACAGTGTGATAATTACTCATTAATCAGGTTGTACAGTGGGCTACCTGCTAGTCAACAGTTTATTGGAATTTATAATATCATAGGTATGGTACTTTTTACTGGTGTGGTGTTCCCACTATCCAGCAACACGATATATCAGTGGTCGAAGTGGGGGGAAAAAAGTAGGGGAACTGTGGGCGGAGAATCAGAGGGCGGGAATAACCCATGGATTGGATCAGTGGGCAGAGGCGTGGCCAGAATGCGCAAACATCCCAATTTTTTGTATTTGTTTGGTTTCACTGCTCAGTTTTATTAACCAATGGATACACATGATTATTGAAGGTTATAATGAGTTATTGACAGTAAAATGTATTCATAAAGTGGGATATGCTTCTAATCACAGAATGTCCCCAAATACGATAAAATGTGGAAGCACAAGCCATTTGTCTCCGAGCCATGGAGTTTCTCTCATCAGCACTTCACCCTTTTCCAAAACAGCAGTTCAAATACGAATGGCTAAAAATCCTAGTTTGCAAATGTTTTCTAAATAATAACGGCTCTGCCATATTTGACTCATAATGCAAGATCTGCAGCATGATCTGACCATTTAAACTAATAAATTGTTTGTAGCTCAAACGTATCAAAAGTTAATAAAAAATGTGACTTGTGTTGCTGCGGAGTAGATGACAGTTAATAGCTCACTGTTCTATGTTAGGATTTTAACTTATAAACTGCAAGTAACAAAAGGATCTCTCTGACAAAAGCAGTAGCCCACTGGCCTATTTACATTATGCGCACTTTGTGATCTGCATGGTACATGTTCTTTGCAGCAGGTACATTAACCCTCTGAGCTACCTTTCCATGAGTCAAATCTTCCATTAGACAAAATTCCGCTCTCTCTCTACGAAGAACATTAATCATCAGAGTCATCATGACATTTTTATTGTTACCGAAAATTACTGGAGGCCAGGAAGGAGGCAGCAAGTGCTTTTAAAACCATAATATACTTGCAAAAATGATGCCTCCACCTAAAGTCAGCACCTGGTGCAGTCACACCGGTTGCACCGCCCTAGAGCTAGCCCTTCTCAAGGGCCCTGTGATCTCAGTGAGAGGATCACTGTTGTTCTAGGGTGTACTGCTTCATAGGCCTGCCCGCAAGACTGGAGGTGAACTTCAGTATGAATAGTGGTGGACAAGCCTTGAAGGTTAACTTACACTTGTCATGCTAGGGTCCACCTGCTGGTGCTACGATGCCGGGGCTTCTAATGTCTTGCGAAGTCTTCTAAGGTCTAGCATGAGATAGTGCTCTCTCAGGAGAGTGGTCTGGCGGACTGGTTATTAAGGCTGAACCTGGTTCCCCAGTTCCAAATTCAGCAGCTCTGGCCATAGTGCCACATCCTCTCCCCCACTGAACACCATACTGCCCCACTGAGAAAAACTCAGACTGCCTTCAACTACAACCCAATTGTTGCCAGCTATAAACACCTGGATGCGGCTCAATTTAAATTACGCACTGGGCAAGAGCAATATGTGACCTACAAAAAAAAGTGACAGCATCCTGGAAAAAGCAAACAATCGCAGGGAAGGCAACATTTTGCAAAAGATGTGAAATGTAAGCAGGAACAACATGGTTACCTTAACGCTTTTACCCTCACTGTTCAGAAATCAGTGAGTGCTTTTACCTGAAAAGTTAAGAACTTGACAACAGGGCCCTGTATGGACCCATTTCAATGGCCATTGCTTATATCCTTACAAAACGTAAGCAGTATGGTAAAAAAAAGACAACATCCCTAGATACAGAGCAGCAGTACACATTTTGTTTTTCAATACTCACATTGCAGTACCTCCAGGATTGGTGCACTAGTTCCAAGCCCAGGGAAAACAAAGCCAAGACAACAAAAATAGCGCTTCACTGGCAAACTCTGTAAAAGTGGCGCTAATGTGTTTGGGTGTGAATAAAATCAATCTGGCCAGTTTGCTACCACTCTGTCTTACTTTATTTAGTTATTTATTTTTCATATGTTTAAACTTTTATTCCAGATGCTGCACTTTGGAATTAAATGTCAGAAAAATACGACATTGATTTCCGGCAAAAATGATTTTCCTTTTTGGATCCATTTCACAGGGAAGCAAATAAAAGAAAGGAGAGGAGACAGTGCGCTCTGCGCACAGGCACCTCCTCCTCCTGAAAGGTTAGGTTGCTAGGCGCACACCGGCCCTGTTGGTGTCACCCCATGTGAGGGTGTCACTCGGTGCGGTCCGCACCCCCCCCGCACCCCTATAGTGACGCCGCTGGGTAGTTCATTGGCAACAACAGAGTAACCTTCACTTACAAACCCACAACAGGTACTGCAAGCATCTCACACACCCTAACACGCCCACAGACACACACATACACACACACACATATACACATATGCCACCTCTGCCACCCCAGGTATATTAGGGGAAGACATTCAAGATTTCCACACTGAGGACAGGTGCAGCACAGGCAGCACCAGTGTAAGATTCCTTCACGCAGGAGAGGAATAGTACACACTGCTAAACTGCACTCTTGCCTGATGCAAAGCAGGCATGGCAGAGGCAGCAGATGTGCATGCTTCCTTCACACACAGACAAGCACAGGACAAGCAGCAGCAGTGCAAGCTTTCTGCTGAACAAGAGCTTGGAAGAAGACTTTCAAACAAATCGTGCAATACAGTGAACAGCAGTTTTAAGGGCCCCTGCTGCAAGGGCAGCTGCTATGCAAGCTTCTCTCCCACTAAGCATCAAAACTATAAGTAGCAGTTGTAGAAGGCTCCCTCTTAAAACAAATACATTAGAGGAAAGAAGGCGCACTTCAAACATCCCTCACAAACGCAATACACCATGGGAAGCAAGGATCAATGAGAGCTGTAATATGGGCGGCAGCTGTAAATGCACCCCTCGGTAAAACAGGTAGAATACCACAGCAGCACAGCAAGCTTATCGCATGAAACAAGTGATGCTGGGGCAGCATGAATGGATAGGTGTACAGCTGGCAAGTGGCAACATGTCAGGGAAATTCACATTATACTGCATGCCTGTGATCCATTTGACCAAGATGTGATAGTTGTCTGTTTATTGTTTTTCACCCTTAACTTATAGATACAAAAACTTCAGTTTGGTGAATTTACTGTGAGCTGGGTAAGGAGGTTAACCTGGGGCCTCAGGAGCACCATGTTAAAGGACCTGTGAAAGGGTCAGGGCTTTCAGTTGGATGTAACGTATGACGGGTGTCTCTAAAATGGGTGAGGCCAAAGGAGCGCAACTATAAATGTATTTCCAAGAGGCGTTCACTATGTAATTATGGGTGTGGCTTAAAACCCATATATCTCTTAAAATATATCAGACTGTGTGGTAGTGGACTAGTGTCTGAGCGCTTCTTTGTGAGCTTTCTGTTATTGCATCCATATATGTCAGACAATAACGGACATGTATTCAAAACAAGCCAGAGCGATTCGCTGTGCCAGCGTTTTTTAGCTATATCAGATAAATGAGTAACAATGATATCATTGTGAAAAAAATTGAATTAGAAATGTTTCATTTCTCGAAAATTTTAAACTGCCAGTTAATCATTGCTGTGGTCTGTGGAAGAGGTAGTGGTCTTCTCTGTCACAATCACTCTTGTTCTCCACTCCACACCACTTCCCTCGGCAGGCTCTCTGTGAGACTCTTATCTAGTCTTTCTCCCCAAATCTTTCTATAATCCCACTTGGGCAAGAGTGCAGAGCATAAACGACTGACATTTTTAAGTGTGAAAAAGGCTGCTTTAATGAGGCAGGTGCACATCACATTTTTAAAATCCTAGGCCTATGCCTTTACAAATCTTACCTCCTCTTCTATGCATGAGTAATTACCCAATGGTTTTCCTACCCCCTCCCCAATTATCACCCCCCACAACTCTCTCAACTGAAACTGCCCATCACTATATGTAAGACTGTCAAACCTGAATTAACTAAACTTCCTGTAACTGACATCTTTTGCTTGCTGTCTGCCGCTGGTGAAACGTACTTCCAACCTCCCCCTGAAACTGATTCATCCACCCCAACAGCAATCAAACTGCTTCCAAGCCTGCTAAACCTCCATTGCCTAATAGCACCTGCTCATCTGTAACAACTGCAAGCTTGCTCTCCACTTATAAACCTGGCACAAGAAAGTCACCCATGTTTCTAAATTAAACGCCCTTTCCATCAACTATAGTGGGGGATGGGAGGGCGGGCTAGCTGCCAGCCACAATGCTGTACTCCACAAAATGGTGGTTGGGAGCCCACCTCACCTGTCTCTATCTATGCTGCCCATCCCTGCCTACTAGCCTCAACCCAAAAAACCTACCAATATGCCCAAAGGACTGTACCACCTGCCCAAAATGCCCGGGGAACAGACCTCTGCAGTCGCCAGTCCCCCAAGCCCCTATTGGGCAAGAGGGCACAGCACAAACAACTGACAAATTTGAGTGTGGTAAAGTCTGCTTTAATGAGGTAGGTGTACTTCACATTGTTATAATCCTAGGCCAACACCTTTTACAGATCTAATCCATCAATATACATGAGTAATTACCTACTGGTTGTCCTTTCCCTCACCCATAATTGTCCCCCCTCCACAACTCCTCCAACTCAAACTGCCTTTCACTGTATCTAAAACTGTCAAACCTGGATTAACTTAATTTTCTGTAACTGACATGCTTCCTGTCTTCTGCTGGGGAAACTTACTCCTACCTTCCCTTTGAAACTGATCCATCTCAACAGCTATCAAACTGCCTCAAACCTGAGAAACCTCTCTGCCAACTGCCACACAGAAGGAACCATGCAAGGGTTTTTCGGCCACCCCAAAATGCTACCAAACTGTCCTTTTTCCTTTTCCCATGGTGATCCCCTACTATTTGTCTCTCTGTTGATTCCACAAATGAACGTCCTAGCATTCCGCCAATACTTCCTGTACCTGCAACAGGTATGGCTCCATACCCATCATTGACAAATGAACTCCGCCTCCCCGGAAAAATGGATGCATATCATAACGGACCTCCTGGTGAATTAACGTACCTGGTTCTTAATCCCTGCAAAACCTCTGCACCTTCTCCATGTTGATTTTTCTTTTTGTTCTGTTTATTGCTGCTGGCCTTAGTGCCCCCGGTCACTGTCTTCTGGGTAGCTGATCTGTCCATAATATGTGTGTCCCTGTCCACAATTTCTTCCATTCCTTCATATCTGCTTTCATAGCTTTTATCAAAGCTAGCCCTACGCTTCTTACCAGGTCATTCTCACCCAAGTGAATTAGCAACACATCCAGACATCCTTCACCTCCCAGTAATTTGGTAAGACTCAGCAGTAACTCCCGCCACAGCATACCGCCTTTGCACCCGAGCATTCTGGTCCTAGAAACCCAAATGACTTTCATAATTCCTGTTGGCCGCTTGTTTCTCTGACCACTTCACGAATGAATGTCCTATTATTCAAACGGTAATAAACTCCCAGCCCGGGCCCAGAACAGTGCTAACAGATAACAAGCACAGTTAACTCAGGACCCCTAATGCCACCCCTCCTATCTGCTGCACATGTGTTTTATAACAGTCTGATGGCCATCTCCCTATCTGGTATATCTGTTCTGTTTACCAAGTTCACCTGTGTGACTCTGCTGCTGCTCCATTCTGGTACAAGTGTATTCCTTATTCGGCTGTCAGCAACCTCATGTGAAGCAATCCTTTTGTGGCAGTGCCAGAATTGAAAACCAGTCACAAGTGAACAGTCTTTGTGTCTGAACACCACCACCATAAGAGCCTATGTTGTACCTTGGCACCTATAGGCCCAGTATACTGGGCAAAAGCATCTGATCAGATAAGCCCTCAGGCTCACTCTGAACCCCTTTGATACATTTTTGATTGTCTGATATGAATTTGAATCTTATCTCCCTGCAGCTAAACACCTTCCCACACCAGTCCCAGCCTGCCCTGACCCCCCAACAACCCTGAGACAAAAAAGACTCTGAAAAAGATCCAACTCAAGACCAACGAAAACAACTCTGTTTCTCCGACATTGTGACATAAGGCAAGCTGCATGTTCATCACTCTAAGCACCTCCGTCCACACCAGCAGCCTATGCTTTCTGCCCCCATTCCCTTCTCTCTCACACTGTCCTCAAGTAGCTGTGTCCCCAGTTCGCCAGCTGATGGGGCATGACTTCACTACAACTTCACCACAAACTCAATGTCGGCTAATTTACTTTCAATGGTAATTGTTGACTAACCTTTCTCTATCATGTCCATTATAAAACAGACTACATTGTCAGTTCTGCACCAAGCCCCTTGCTGCATGTTCCTCCTGCATGCCCCCCAACTCCAGAAACTCCAACCACACCTGTCTATAAGCCTTTGTAGTGGATTGCACCAGATAACCAACTGTGAACCGTAGCAGCCCTGCACTCCTATCCACCACATGTTGTCCAGAATCTGCATTTTCTCTTGATCTGCCTCCGAAGCAAGTCCACGGAATGTCTGCCATTCAAATGAGATAATGCGTCCACAATGTCATTGTCCAACCCTGGCACATGTCTCGCCCTGAACATAATGTTGAGTCTCAGGCAACAGAGTACAAACACTTTCAACAACATCAGAACATGCACGTCTCTGGTCGACTGCATGTTGACAATCTTTACTTCTGCCATGTTGTCAACGTTGAATAGCACTTTTTTTCTTATCAAATTGTACTTCCCACAGGACCAGTGTCTTCACTAAAGGGAAAAAACTTTTAAAAAGCTACGCTTCTCCGTCCACCTTTCCATTACTCCGTGCTCCAATGCCCTTGACAGTAAAGGCCATATCCAGCACCACCTGCCACATCTTATATTTCTGAATAATCCACTCCACTGTGTCTCCCAACCCTTTCAGAGGAACACCATTGACCTGATCCAGAAAAAGCGCTTCTTCCTCAAATGCTGACTCCTGCCTTCAACCGAAGCCTGTGGTATGGCAAGGACAGACCAGAATGCCAACCAAACTCCCATGCAGTATGTCCATGCTCTTACCACTCTGCATGCAAAGTTTAAGTGCCCCAACAATACCTGCACCTCCCACACTCTCACTTTATCCTTTGCCAGCATCATGTCAGTGACGTGGAGCATCACCTGTTTTTTATCCTCTGGTAGTAGTGCCTCTATGTGTTCTGAGTCAATTTCACTACCTAAGCACGTCTTCTTAGTGTCATGTCCTAACATGTTTTCCACTGCCAGTGGCACGTCTAGATCAGCTATTAGCTCCCTGAAACTGTACAACATGCGTTGGCAGTCCGCTGAGCCATTTGTGCCTACAAAGAAGAAATCGGCCAAGTAATGTGTCACTGTGCTCTGTCCCGTGCCAAATGTGGAAAACCATTGTAAAAATTAACTGAACTTTTGAACACTGCACAGGAAATTGAACACCCCATGGGAAGGGCCTTCTCTGCATACCATTTCCCATCAAACTGTATTCCCATCAATTTATAATCTTTTGGGCTCACGGGCAAAAGGGTGATTTTATATCATCTATATACATTTATATGTATTCCCCATCCCCTACTACATTCACCATGTCTATGCCCATGTCTACAGAAGGTTATGAGACTGTAGGCAGATCATCGGAAATATAATCATTTAGTGAGTGGCTTTCTGGCCATGAAAGATGTTGAATCAGCTTAAAGTGTCCTACTTCCTTCTTTGGGACATCCCCAGTGGGCGAAACTATGAGTCTCTCCATATGCCAATCCTCAAATAAGCCTGCCAGCCTACCCTCCTGAACCTCTTTGTCCAATTTTTCTTGTACCACCTGTGGGTATTTCTTGACTGACTTCAGATTTTGTGCCCACCTGCTTGTATGCTGCCCCTCATAGCCCAATTCAAACCTGTTGTGAAAACGTTCCCATAGTAAATATGCATGCTCGTCGTTCCCATACCACTATAGCTAAAAAGTCCATCTCTCCACTTTAACTGTAGTAAGAGCCTTTTGCTGCCGTTCCTTGTGACCCCGTCCTCTCCTGACCTTGCGTGTGCCAAAAACCTCCTTACGCCTCTTGCATTCCCCCCCCCACATTTCTCACCACTCTCCTGCTGTGGCCCACTCACGGCCACTGCGTCACCCACAAAGTTATCCTCATCCCACCACGCATGGGGTTGCTGCTCCTTTTTTTGCTGAGGAAGCCACATTAAACCTTCCCTGTCCTTGCACTGAGGAAGCCACCCCTTGCCTTTCCCATAAAAATGTGCTGCTGTCCACCGCTGATGCCAGGTTGGCCGTTCAAGACCATACCTTCCTTTCACCTGGGGGATCGCTGAGCCATACTGAACTCCCCCAAGTCAGGACCAAAGCTTTCACCTGCAGCCAAATCGCATATCATAATGCTCAATGTGCTGGTGCCTTCCCAGTCATGCTCTGCTTGGTCCTCCAAGTCTGATGCCCACTTGCCGTTCTTTTCCCCAGACCCTGCCATGCACCCTTTTCCAGTGACCCTTTAACCCTTTGCAGCCAGACTACCTAAACGGGTGGACTCTCCCACACTATGGCCAATACTTTCAGCAATCAGAACTGTATCCCCTTTTTCCCTCTCTCTTCCTCTTAGGGCCTTGTGCCCGCTAGCTCATCCCATTCATTCACTTGTATATCGACTGTCCTGACTTCCAACCTTCCTTCCTCCTTACCTTTGCTCCAGTCTAGCAAAGCCCGCACAATTGCCAACACTGTTCCTGCCGCATGGCCGTCTAACTTGCTTCTTGAGTCCTTCCCGACATTTTTAGATCGAGACTTGACAGTGCTTGCGCTGACTGCAAGACCTGTTGTATCTCTTCTAGGGGCTTTTGGTACACCAACCGATTGCCATTGGATCTTTCTTGTGCCATTCTGAAATGCTGGCTTTCTATTGGTCCATTGCTCTAAATTGTCCCTCCTTTGGGTGCTTGTTTCAGCTGAGGCAATTTCATTAAGTAATTGTTTATGTTGGCCATCGCACACTTCCCTCCTCGCACAGCTTCTAATGGCCCCTCCTCGTGTCTGGGTACTAAAGCTCTGCAGGGCAACACCGACCAACCAACACTGGCTTGTTACTGTTTCGTCGGTGTTGCTTAGAGGTTGCTTGTTCCCTGACTAGGTCCATCTAAATCGAGTGCATGAGTTGGGGCACATTCTGACAAGTTGATAGTTCTTAGCTATTTGGTATCAGGCTATTTATTGAACAGATGGTGTCAGCTTCTCCTCCAGAAAGGCATCACTTTTGATGCTCCAGTTTCTATGGCAGGGCTAGCGCCACGCCATTCAAAGGATTGCAGTGTGGATTCTTCCCATTTATCCACAAAGGTGTACAAGTACCCAATGTCGGGAGAGCAGCAGGCTGAACCTTAATTTTGTCACTCTGGTCCTGACACCAGGATGGCAGTGGCACATGCAGCAGTGTGCAGTGCAGGCATCACTACATTGGTGAAGGCAGGGTGAAACTAGGAAGGTTTGTGGCAAGGGGTAGAGAGGCAGACCTCGGAATGCTCCCCTCTGTGTTGCACACAGATATTTCTGGAGCAGCTGTCATACAATGCTGGTAGACCATTGACAAAAGCAGCCATTTGGCTGTTTTAGGCAACGTGTGTTTAAACAGCACGTAGAGCCAAAAGCTAGACAATTTATGTTGTTTTAGTGATGCAATTGCTTTGGTAATACTATTTAATATTTTCACACGTTTAACCCTTGCACAAGGTCCCGCTTTAAAAACTGTGGTAAAATTTGAGCCTTTTCATTCCCGTGCTTTTCTTACTCTCTGTGAATTGTTTGTGATATTCACTTGGTAAGACTCCGCTTGGGAAGACTCCTGGTGGCCCGCCGCATTAGGAACCCACACCCATGGACCACACAAGAAACCTCAGCATCATTCTAGACTCCTCGCTCACGATGAACTGCCAGATCAACGCTGTGTCCTCATCATGCTTCCACACTCTTTGCTTGCTTCAAAAGATCTTCAGGTGGATCCCTACTCAGGCCAGAAAGGTCACCCCTCACTCATCAGCAGCAGACACGACTACGGCAATGCACTCAACACAGGCGTCACCTAGAAATTGCTCAGGAAGCTACAGAAGGTTCAGAGTGCATCAGTCAGACTGGTCCTCAACATCCCCTGGCACAGCCACATCTCCAAGCACCTGCGAGAACTCCACTGGCTCCCATTCAACAAAAGAGTAACGTTCAAACTCCTCACACACCCCGGGGCAGCATTCCTCAATCACTGACTCTCATTCCACGTACCCACCAGACACCTCTGCACTGCCGAACTGGCCCTTTCCACCATCGCTAGGATCCTCAACACCAGGGCCAGAGGACGATCCTTCTCCTACCTTAGCTGCCACAGCCTCCTTACCTCAGGCTATCCCCATCGCTGACTCAATTCAGGAAGGACCTCAAGACCTGGCTCTTCGATTGAACCTCGGCGCCCATCCGGACCTGCAGCCCGCAGCTCCTTGAGAACCTCACGGGTGAGTTGTCACGCTTAATAATCACTGATTGATTGATTGTTCAAAAGTCATCTCTTGCTTAAGAAACAATTTGAAAATGTGTGTTGTTGGTTGCTAGTAAACCCTACCGTTTTACCTAAAGGTGGGGCTTTTTTGTCCACAGGGTAAAGGTGATGTTGGGGTACATGAGGCACATGTTTTAAAACCTGAAGCGGTAACAATCAATATACCCCTCTATCTGTTTACTTGGAGCTTCAGCAGGACTACCAGATGATCTGTTTACATTTCACCAACAGGAGCAAGGGTGGCTCACGCATGGTATTATCAAGGGGTTCCGGTAGATTTTCAGATTTTGCAGGGAAACTCTGCCACACGTTTTCCTGCATTTAATGTTATATGTTGCCACCAGAATGATTACAAACATCTTTGCTAGTCATAGAAAATCTTGCTAATAAAATGCATTAAAAAAAAGTATATATATATATATATATATACGCGCTCACTCCCAATCTTTTCAAGACTCGGAAAGCACTCTGCGGGAAACTCCTGCAATCCTTTAAATCCTTTATTGCGTTGCAAGCATGAAAAACATGACGCGTTTCGGCTATGCCTTAGTTGAATGTTCTCATTGAACGCGCCAAAAAGCGGCATATTTAAAAGTGCATTACGTGAATCACATGACTCAGTGAAGCATGAAAATTAACAAAGGACAATCTCCTTGCAAAATATGGCGCCATATTGGAATGTAGTTTTGAAACGCTCAAATGCAGATTCACAATGATTTCTAATAAACTACTTGCATCTTCCAAAAATTTTTCACTCATATTAGTTCCCTTATTGTAAGAGAAACTCATGAAACTAGATCGCCGTATATCGGCATAGTCGGTGTCCATATTGCATTATATCACCATGGATTGGTAACCACTCGCTCGTTACTAGTGTCATGCCAACAGACTGTTTATAGTAGACAGCATATGATTAGACATTTCACAATTCAATGCCGTATATCGGCTATCTCAATAATATGCTGATCTAACAATTATTACGCCGTGTATCGGCTTTAACTTCATCATAGTTGATCACATCGCCACAGTCTACTGATTCACATAAAAGCATCACATAAAAATAAACCTACAAGGAATGATCAAAAATAGAGCACTTAGCTGACACAAATTATTAGTAAAAAATGATATTGTCACTTTCATAATTCATACAATTGACATTGGTATATTCGACCAAAGAACCCCACTGTTTGTTTCATTTAGTTCAGTCCCCTAGATGAACCGCCAGTTCTTCCCCTACGTTCATACCAAAGGGGTTCTTAGTTCCCAGGTCTATGATGTATCGTGATTCCAACCTGCGAAGTTTTTTAATTCTATTCCCCCCCCGCCCCCCCTTATGCTTATTGGGACATGATCCAACCCATAATAGCGTAACAGCTCCCTGTTACTATTGTGTTTCTCAGAATAATGTCTTGCAACGGGATAGGTAACATCACCCTTAGTTATGGCACGCATGTGCTCCAAGATACGTATCTTGACACAATGGATCGTGCTACCAATGTAGCGTAAGCCACACGGGCACTCCAAACAATATACCACATAATTGGTGTTGCATGTTAGAAACTTTTTTATAGGCCTAGGTTTCTTTAGGCGAGTTACTAGATAGGTGGATGTCCTCTTACTGCCCACGCAGGCATTGCATTTTCCACAAGGGAAAAAACCTTTAAGATCCCTCAGGGTTCCGGCTGCCTTGGGTTTCGTAGGGAAATGACTATGCACCAGACTATCCCTTAACGATCTGGCTTTCCTGAAAGTTACCAAGGGGACAGAAGGAATATCCGAGCCTATGATGTTATCAGTTTTTAGGATATGCCAATTCTTTCTCAAGATCCTTCTTAACTCATTAGCATCACTTGAGAAAGTCGTCACCATCCTGAATTTGTTTTTACCTGCCTCATTTATCTTTCCTCTCAATCCAGTGGTCCCCACTTTTTATCACATCCCTAAGATCCACAAGAACAAAGATAATCCTCCGGGGAGACCTATTGTTTCTTCTCAGGGTGGGCTAACAGAACATTTATCGATTTTTATTGACTCTTTTCTCTTTCCACTAGTGAAGACCTTACCTGCGTACATTAAGGACTCACAGGATTTTTTGAAGCGCATTGAGAAACAACAATGGGATCCTGGGTATAAACTTATTGTATTAGACATTACTAGTCTTTACACGAGGATTAAGCATGAATACGGTTTGGAAGCTGTAGCTCATTTTTTGAAAAAAAAGCCATTGAAATTAACGGAACACAACAAAATGATTCTCCAATTCACTGAGTATTGTTTAAATAACAACATCTTTGTCTTTGGTGAAGAGTTTTACCATCAAAGGTCAGGCACAGCGATGGGCACCTGCTTCGCCCCCAGTTATGCGAACTTGTTCGTGGGCTGGTGGGAGGAGCAGGTGTCCAAAACGCCTGGTGAAATCGATATGAGCAAGGTGATCTGTTGGTATAGGTATATCGACGACCTTTTTATAATCTGGAATGGGTCCGATGAAGCGGCATCCATTTTCATTAACAATCTGAACAAGAATGTTGTAAATCTGGAATTCAGTGGGGAAGTAAGCTCGGAAACAGTTAATTTCCTAGATCTTAAAATCAGAGTGGAGAATAATCAGTTGTTTGTGTCTTTGTACCGTAAACCCACGGCAGGCAATTCAACCTTGAACGCCGCCAGTAATCATCTCCCTGGGCTAGTCAGGAATATTCCTTATGGGGAATTCCTGCGTTTGAAACGCAATAGCACTAGGGAAGGAGATTTCGATAATGCGGCACAAGAGAGTACCAATAGATTCTTAGTGAGAGGATATAATAAAGAATATCTTGATACAACCCTCCAAAGAGTCAGGAACATACCTAGAGCTACTCTACTTGATAATGACAAAAATACAAAGAAAGAGGAAGACGAAAGCAAGAGAGGAAAGATAAATGAGGCAGGTAAAAACAAATTCAGGATAGTGACGACTTTCTCAAGTGATGCTAATGAGTTAAGAAGGATCTTGAGAAAGAATTGGCATATCCTAAAAACTGATAACATCATAGGCTCGGATATTCCTTCTGTCCCCTTGGTAACTTTCAGGAAAGCCAGATCGTTAAGGGATAGTCTGGTGCAGAGTCATTTCCCTACGAAACCCAAGGCAGCCGGAACCCTGAGGGATCTTAAAGGTTTTTTCCCTTGTGGAAAATGCAAGGCCTGCGTGGGCAGTAAGAGGACATCCACCTATCTAGTAACTCGCCTAAAGAAACCTAGGCCTATAAAAAAGTTTCTAACATGCAACACCAATTATGTGGTATATTGTTTGGAGTGCCCGTGTGGCTTACGCTACATTGGTAGCACGATCCATTGTGTCAAGATACGTATCTTGGAGCACATGCGTGCCATAACTAAGGGTGATGTTACCTATCCCGTTGCAAGACATTATTCTGAGAAACACAATAGTAACAGGGAGCTGTTACGCTATTATGGGTTGGATCATGTCCCAATAAGCATAAGGGGGGGGGGGGGAATAGAATTAAAAAACTTCGCAGGTTGGAATCACGATACATCATAGACCTGGGAACTAAGAACCCCTTTGGTATGAACGTAGGGGAAGAACTGGCGGTTCATCTAGGGGACTGAACTAAATGAAACAAACAGTGGGGTTCTTTGGTCGAATATACCGATGTCAATTGTATGAATTATGAAAGTGACGATATCATTTTTTACTAATAATTTGTGTCAGCTAAGTGCTCTATTTTTGATTATTCCTTGTAGGTTTATTTTTATGTGATGCTTTTATGTGAATCAGTAGACTGTGGCGATGTGATCAACTATGATGAAGTTAAAGCCGATACACGGCGTAATAATTGTTAGATCAGCATATTATTGAGATAGCCGATATACGGCATTGAATTGTGAAATGTCTAATCATATGCTGTCTAGTATAAACAGTCTGTTGGCATGACACTAGTAACGAGCGAGTGGTTACCAATCCATGGTGATATAATGCAATATGGACACCGACTATGCCGATATACGGCGATATAGTTTCATGAGTTTCTCTTACAATAAGGGAACTAATATGAGTGAAAAAAATTTGGAAGATGCAAGTAGTTTATTAGAAATCATTGTGAATCTTCATTTGAGCGTTTCAAAACTACATTTCAATATGGCGCCATATTTTGCAAGGAGATTGTCCTTTGTTCATTTTCATGCTTCACTGAGTCATGTGATTCACGTAATGCACTTTTAAATATGCCGCTTTTTGGCGCGTTCAATGAGAACATTCGACTAAGGCATAGCCGAAACGCGTCATGTTTTTCATTCTTGCAACGCAATAAAGGATTTAAAGGATTGCAGGAGTTTCCCGCAGAGTGCTTTCCGAGTCTTGAAAAGATTGGGAGTGAGCGCGTATATGTAAACGCGGATGCACTTTCGCGTTAAAAGCACCCGTCCAGAGAGTGCGCTGTCTCAAGGTGCAGATGGAGCAGTGATATATATATATATATATATATTCACTGAAAAAACCATAGGTTTCAGGGGTGTTATAGTTAGCTGGACTTTTCACTTGTACAAAACCATTGAAATTCCCCCGTTATAGTTAGTTCAGCTAACTATAACTCGCGCACCCGCAATGCACTGCTGATGACGTCACATATTACATCACTCATGACATGGTCAGTGACATCACTGATGACATCACTGATGACATCTCAAATGACATCACTGATGACATCACTGATGACATCATCCAGTGAATGTGTGTTTTTCTGAAAATTAAATATGTTTTATATATGTATATCTCAAGGTCGATGGAAGAATAAATGGGTATATAAGTGTCTAAATGGATGATTTGTTTTTGAAAAATTGATTGTGTAACTGACTGATTAAGTGTATCATAGTGAATACATGGCTTAGTGAGTAATGTTTAAATATGTAAATATCTGTATCAGTCTCTCACTTTGTGTATAAGTGGCTGCATGGGTTGGTGAGTAGCTACATGGGTGTCTATATAGGTTATTAGTTGGTTTTTTGAGTATCAGTCTGAGTGTCTGCATGGTTCGGTGGGGGGTATTACGTAGTGCATAGGTGCATGAATGAGTGACTCACTGTTTGTATGTGTTGAACACAGCATGTGTGCAGGACTGTATGGGTGGATGAGTGTGTGTATGGGTGTGTTAGTGAGTGAATGACTGTCTCAATAGCGTCTTTATGAGTAACTACATATGTTTTAAACTAGTATATGTGACTATTGGTGTATATATGTGAGTATATGTGAGAGTGAGAGATTGAAAGAGTTCCTGTATGAATAAGTATGTGTTTCTATAAGTGATTGTTTAAAAGACTAAGTATGTGTAAGTTTCCGTAGAAGTAAGTATGGTGGTGTGTGTATAACTGTATATGCAAGTAAATGTATGTTTGATTCTTTATTAGCATGAGTGACTATGTGTGTGAGTAACTCTATGGATGAGTGGCATTGTGTAACAGGATGTATAGGTGTATGAGTACATATGATGAGTGAGTACATGTATGAGTGACTGTATAGGACTGTTGGTGAATGAGTGGATGTGTATGTGGATCTTAGAATTACTGAAGAGGTTGTTGTAACTGGTATTGGTATGTCCATTGTTTTGAAAATTTTAGTCTCTGTTTTTGAATGTGTGTATCAAAGGTTATATTAGGGTGAGAGGAGGCCTGCCACATCACAAGGATGATGTCATCAGTGATGTCATCAGTGATGTCATTTGAGATGTCATCAGTGATGTCATGAGTGATGTCACTGACCATGTCATGAGTGATGTAATATGTGACGTCATCAGCAGTGCATTGCGGGTGCGCGAGTTATAGTTAGCTGAACTAACTATAACGGGGGAATTTCAATGGTTTTGTACAAGTGAAAAGTCCAGCTAACTATAACACCCCTGAAACCTATGGTTTTTTCAGTGAATTTCTGAGGTTTTTTAAATGCTAATTCCTAACTATAATGTGCCTGAAACCTATGGTTTTTTCTGTGAATTTCAAAGGTTTTTTAAATGCTAATTTCTAACTATGCCTACAGAGATAGGACATGTGAAGAAAGAAGAAAAAATGCACAGAAAGAAACAAAAGAAGTGCAGAAAGAAGCAACAGAAGTCCTCAAATACGAAGATAAGTGCAGGAAGAAGGATAACGTGCAGAAAGAACAAAAAGAAGAGCAGAAAGAAGCCTTGTTGCAAAATCCTCCTGTACCCTCAACTTTTTCAGACGGATACTGGTGGTAACTGAGTCTGACTAACCGGTCCTAGAGCCAGTGCTATGTTAAAAGACACTTAGAATACAGTGAAAACACCTACATACACTAGGGAACATTATGCGTTGGGGTCCCCCTGTGATTAGCATGACCTCCTCTGTAAGCCCCTAGTGTATAATAGGGCATGGGGATTAAAACTACCTCTTAAAACAGGCCACAGGGCGTTTTTGCACACGTTAACTCAGGCCCCGTCCCCTCCCTTCACCACTGTGTAAACACGCCCTGTGTCCATTTTTAGTTGGGAGATTAAGTTCATTTGAATCCTGAGGGTCCCTAGGGTCCAACTAGCCCACTAGGTACCTCCAGTAAGTGCCACAGAGCTGCGTTGCAGAGAGGTGTAAAAAGTGGCACGGCCTGGACCACCTCTCTGCAATGCAGCTCAGTGGCGCTTACTGGAAGCACTTGGTGAGCTAGTTAGCCCCCAGGGGCCCTCAGTATTGAAGGGAAATTATATCCCCAATTTAAAACGTGCCATAGTGCGTGTTTGCACACGTCACCTCAGGCCCCGTCCCCTCCCTTCACCACTGTGTAAACGCGCCCTGTGGCTGTTCTAAGTTGAGAGATTAAGTCCCCTTGAATCCTAAGGGTCCCTAGGGTCAAACTAGACCACTAGGTACCTCCAGTAAGTGCCACAGAGCTGCGTTGCAGAGAGGTGTAAAAAGGGGCTTGGCCTCAGAACACCTGGCTGCAGCGCAGCTCCCTGGCGCATACTGGAGATGCCTGTTGGGGGCGCGTTTGCAGAGTGCTGCATGGAGGGGGCATGGCCTCCGGCACGGTGCCAGTCTTTTATTTATTTTAGTTTTTTAAGAAGGGGGGCTGTTTGGTTCCCCTTCTTATTCTAATTTATTGGCCCTGATGACCCCATCCCCCAGGGCCAGTCTCCTAATTATATTTTTTTGACCCCAATCCCCAGGGCCGGCCACTGTTTTTTATTATTTTTAAAAAATATATATTTATAGACACACCTAGGACATGCTGGACAAACCGTACGTACCTATCACCATGACGATTTGCGTGATATTCATTAAAAGGCAACTATGCATGCAATGAATCCACGTGGAATGTATTTACACCACTAGTGAAGCTCTGACATGTCTGATGCCCTACCGTGCCTAATCCTGGTAGACACCCTTGTCGTTTATTTATACAAACATGGGTAGCTATTGACGGGCACATTTAATACACATGCACACCAAGCCATTCAAAG
The DNA here is from genome assembly GCF_964204655.1 of Triturus cristatus. Taxonomy (NCBI): domain Eukaryota; kingdom Metazoa; phylum Chordata; class Amphibia; order Caudata; family Salamandridae; genus Triturus; species Triturus cristatus. The sequence goes on from NC_140590.1 coordinate 1,295,591,206, forward strand.
GGGATTCGACAAAAATTCGACAAACTATGCAAGAAACCCCCCTCACGGTTAATAAAACACACATCCACTGCCGGATGTGTAATACTTTTTATTTTACTCTCTGGAAAGGGGACGAACATCACTTGAGAGTCACAGCGTGCTCCTGACAGAGCCCAATGCTGTGTTACACCCACCATTGCCTGCCGAGTGCCACACACCTCTGTGTTGTATTCCACTAGCTAGTGCATATGCTATGACACTCTCTAGCCCATGTGCACTGTAACACCACCCCGTGAATATGTCATGCCACACTTGTCTTCGCACGGGTTATATTGCCCCATCTAACGTGCCTTTCTCGATGCCTATGTTATAACGCACAGTGCTATGCCATACATATTACAATCTGGGATCCATATCTTTGTCACAGTGCATATGCAACGTTACACTCCCCAGCACATATTTTATATTACAACTTTAGAGACTAGTTAGGTTACACAACACTGCCCTGTGCATATTACACTCCAAGGCGCATATCGCATAGCACGCGCTAGTGCCTGTGCTATCTTGCGCTCTCCAATGAATCTGTCATTGCGCACAATGTATTGCATATTATATTTCACGCCCGGTTCATCTTATATCACACTTTTTGGTGCATAGTTTATACCATACACTATATTTAGTTTTCATTTTCAATCGTGCTCTCAGGACTATGTTCTATATAACACTGTGTTCACCTACCCTTTTCACGGGCATTACATTTTGCGATAGGGGGTGGAGGGTCAGGGGGTGTTTCTGCCAAGTGAGCCCGGAGTCACAGTCACAAACGTCCTCTTCTTCCTTAATAAAAGTGAGATTATGCTGCATACTTGTTCATATTTTAAGTAGTTCGCACAGACACAATGTTTTAAAAACAATAAAGTTCCTAATACCCGCCTTCTCTGAACAGTTAGCTTGCTGCCCCATCCCCTTCCTCCCTATCCTCTGTTGTGTGAATCCATGGACTAGCCTCCTCCCTCCTGCCATGCATGGTCTGATGTGCTGCCACTGCCCTCAATTTAGTATGATTTACCAGTCCACTCCTCCTGCCCTCCATTGCCCAATTCTATGCCCCATCATTGACCTCCTGCTTAGTCTCTGTGCTTAGCTTGCTGCCCCTATTCTCCTTCCCCCTGCCCTCCGATGTCTTTGTACATGCCCCTGCTCCATCCTTTTTGCCCACCATGTCCCATGGACCTGCCACTCCTATCTACTCTGAGTGCTCTGTTGAGCTGCCACTCCCCTCCCACCTGCCTAGCATTGTCAGATGACTGTAACCTGTCCCTGCCACCTCCACCCTGCCTGTCCACATGCCATGCCCCTATCCTCTTCCTCCTGTCCTACATGGTCCATTGTACTGCCACACCCTTCTGCCCTCCCTGGTCTATTGTGCTGCAACTGCTCCTCCTGCCTGCCCCGTGTGGTCTGTTGTGAGGTCCCTTCCCCTGAACTTTCTTGTCTGTGCACAGGTCCTGACCCTCCCTTCTATCCTCCATCGTCCTTTGTGCATGCCCCTCCACCCTCCTTCTTGCCCATCATAGCCATTGTGCTGCCACTAACCCTCCCACTTGCCATGCATGGTCTTCTGTGCTGCCATGGCCCCTCCCACCTTCCCTGTGTGGTCAGTTAGCTGCCTCTGACCCCCTCCCACCTTCCCTCCATGGTCTGTGTGTATGCCATCACAGTCTCACTGTTGCTCTTCATGGTGTGTCTTGCTTCTAGTGCCCATCCTGCCTGACCTCCATGGCTATCTTGCTGCTCCTGCCCTGCCCCCTTGCCCCCAGCCCTACTCCCTCCCTCCTGGCTTGTCTGTTCCATTGTAATGCCCCTGATCCGTCCCTCCTGCCCTTTATGGTCTGTTATGCTGCAGCTTTCTCTCCTGTCTGTCCATTATGGTCAGCTAGCTACCATTGCCTCTTGCCCCTCTGTTCTCTGTTGTCCATGTGCATGGTCCTGTCCCCTCCCTCTTGCTTTCTATGGATTGTTGTGCTGCACTCCCGTCCTGCATGCCCTGTGTGGTGTATTGTGCTGCTGCAAACCCTGATGCCTGCCCTGCAGGGTCAGTTTGGTGCACCTCTCCATGTCCCTCCTGTCCTCTGTTATCCAAGTCCATGTCCCTATCCCATTTCCTTCCATGATCCAATGTACCATACTTGCGAACATTTTGAACTTGGTAAGAGGGAGATTTTGAAAAAAAACTGGGGTATTGATTTTCCCCTTTGAGTTACATTGAAAAAGAGGATATTGTAGACAGGAGACAGATCAAATAAAGCCCATTTGAGCTTAAAAACATTGGACGTTTCCTGGCTGAATCAGGTCTGTTGGCATGTATGGTTGTACTACCATTGCCTCTTCCTTCTGCCCACAATGGTCTATTACATTGCCACAGCCTTGAAGGAGGGTAGATGTTGTATCACAGGGGGCCCCTGGCCCGTTCTGTCCACACCTGAAGTATGAGACCCTTGTCCTTGCCCTGCCAGCTGCATTTGTAGGCCGTATTAAATTGACCAGCGGGTCCTGTGTTGCTATATAATTATCCTGAGACATCCTTACCACTCAGCCAGCATAAAACCCCTGTGTAGGCCCTTCTGTTCAATATGTAGGCCTCTTTGTTAAATTGACCATAGCTCTGCAATTTTAGTGTATAGCAGTCTGAAGGCAGGTCTGCGAGGCCTTCTGATCCAAACTAGTAGCCCCCACCCTACCCGAGTGCTCCGTGCTCGGTATCAAAGTTCAACATCCCCCTGAAGCTGTCGACATACAGTAGGCTGCATCCTGGACTGGTACTTGCTTCCTGGGCAGGTTTCCCGCTTTTAAGGAAGTGGCAACCGCAGAGCGTCAAGTTAGGAGAACTGAGGAGATTTTATACATGAATATATTGAATTCCCGTACAATACCCATTATTTTCTGCTTGCTCTATGGAACTTACGATAAGCGATTGGCCTGAGAGACTGACCTTTTCACCCAGTCCATTGTCAGCATTAAGTGGGTAAATGACGAAATGTCTGGTAAAATCTGCAGACGAGGCTTTTGGGTAGCATACGTAGGTAGATGTAGCGTGCAAAGGAGCCCACAAAATGATATAAAAAGGGAGCACCCACAGATATCGACGGACTACCTCGCCGTCTGTATGTAGGTTAACAGGCAGTGCAGGTTTTCCCCAAGAGCTGGGAGCTCTTGTCTTCCTTTGCTTAAAATGTCTTGCTCTGCTTTGCTTGAAGTATCTTATTCTATTTTACCTATATGAAATGTCATGTTATGTTTAACCATTGTTCTCTTTACTTTTGCATTTAAAAGATTTTGTATTGTAATTGCAGGAATGCTTGCTCTAAGAGTAAACGTGAGTGTTCCTAGGTAACATTTTCCTTGGTGTAACTTGTTTCTCATGATGCATTTATAGATGTGTTTTCTCTCTCTCTCTGTCAGTACATTAATTGAGATACAGAGAATATTATGACAGCTGTATGATTATCTGGATTCTGTATTTTGTACTTTATGTCTCTATTCTGCGGTTTCTTTGAAGTTGCATCTTCTCATTAAACTGCCATTGTATTCTGCCTCCAATTCCATGTCTCATATGTCTGTTTTCTTCATTTTTGGAGCAAGCGTTCCTAGGCACCCCGGCTCAAATTAAGGTGCCCCTTTTGTCCCTGACTCACTCTCCTGCTCAGTTCTGTGGTGGCTCCCGGGGATCTGGGGACCGCCCCTAGCTTCCTTGACCCGTAATAGATCTTCCCTCCAACAGCCTCTCTTGCAAGTCCTGTATTGTTGGTTTGTTGCCCCTGCCCCCCTTTCCACTGCCCTCCATAGTCTGTTGTGCTTCCACGGCCCTTCCTGCCTGCTCAGTGTGGTTAAATTGTTGCCTTTGCACCCTCCTACCTGCCTTCAATTTTCAGAGTCCGTGCCCCTGGCCTCTGCCTCTCAACAGTATCCTAATGAACAACTAGATTGCTAACATTCTATATTTATTACAAAAGTGTGGAACGCCTGACATCATCTTGATGTAATCAAAACTGTAATACCTAGAGCATTTCCTTTAGAAATTACATATATGAGAGGGTCTTATTGGCATCAAAATTATGGTTAGTGCTCTAAAAGACTAAAATAAGGACATATTTTCTGAGTTTTCAAATAGCGACAAAGCACTTTTAAATTATTTGTTATCTTTATGTTTTTTTATCCAGTTGACCAATTGATTAAATGTTGCACTTAGGGGAGAGGATGTGGTGTTACTTCCAGAACTGCAGACTTTGCAACTGGGGAACCAGGTTGAAGTTTCTGCTTCAGCTCGACATTCTGTGATTCTGGTCAAATCACTTAGTCTCCCCATGTCTACAACCAAAATGAATTTGTTCTTGTGTGATGTAACCAATGCTCATGTAAAGCACTCCAATACCTGACAAGTCTGCACTATATAACACTGCAAAAACACAAAATAATAAGTGTTTTGCACACTTCTGTCATTGGGCTATATTTGGGCTACATCTGGGTGATTTTGGGCTACATTTGGGCTCTTTTGTCTCCGGTGGCCATCTTGGGAGATTTATTTGTTATGAAGTTTCCTAATTTCCTCATGTACTGCAGTCTCCTCAGTAGGAAATGCTTTCAGTTTTTTACTTTGATTCCATCATGAAGGTATTCAGATATGTCACACATTTGCCATAAATTCTGAATGTTAGCACTCTAGTTGCTCATTAGATCACTGTAGTAAAACTGCTGCACCATGGAAGTCTGCTCCTGGTATTAAAAGTGCATGTTTCAGTCTGCATGTCAGAATTTTTTAATGAAATAGAAGAGGATTTGAGAAGTCACTCAAAATGTGCCCTCATTTTCTTTCTTCAGCATTAATCATAATTTCTATGGCAAAATGAACCTCCTCATTGTGTTCCTTTTTAAATTAAATGTTTTAAGTGTTACCAGTTTATTCCAATCAAGATGGCTTCAGGTGTGCCATACTTTTGTCATAATGAAGACAGTAAGCGCTCTAGTTGTTTTTAAGAACATTCTGGGACATTCTGTCATTGGGCTATACTTGGGCTACATCTGGGTGATATTTGGGCTACATTTGGGCTCTTTTGTCTCTGGTGGCCATCTTGGGAGACTTATTTGTTATGAAGTTTCCTAATTTCCTCATTTACTGCAGTCTCCTCAGTAGGAAATACTTTCAGTTTTTTACTTTGATTCCATCAAGAAGGCATTCAGATGTGTCACACATTTGCCATAAATTCAGAATGTTAGCACTCTTTTTGCTCATTAGATCACTGTAGTAAAGCTACTGCTCACCAGGGAAAACTGCTGCTGGTATTGAAAGTGCATGTTTCAGTCTGCATGTCAGAATTTTTTAATGAAATAGAAGAGGATTTGAGAAGTCACTCAAAATGTGCCCTAATTTTTCTTTCTGCAGCACTAATCATACTTTTTATGGAAAAATGAACCCCCTCATTTTGTTCCTTTTTAAATTAAATGTTTTAAGAGTTACCACTTTAATCCAAGCAAGATGGCTTCAGGTGTGCCATACGTTTATCATAAGTAGGACTGTTAGCGCTCTAGTAGTTCTTTGGAACACTCTGGGAAGCTGCAGTAGAACACAAAGGAATCAACTGACAGTCTCTGCCCTTGTTGGATGTACATGTTTTACTGAGATTGTCAGACTTCATTCTCACATGACTGAGAAAGATAATGTGAATTTACAGAAAATAAGCTCTCAGTTTAGCCTATAGATCACCTTCCAAACCTCTGTGGTAAAAGCATGAGAAAATATTTTTCTCTCAATCATGATATCCCAGCAGAAGGCTTTTTCACATGGTGAAATCACCTTAGAACATACCACAATTCCTAAAATGAGTATGGTACCATCAACAAATGATTTATAATGTAACTAAAGTCTTAAAACCTTCTATTAACTGCAATGCTTTTTAATGAGGTGCTATCATGTATATTGGTCCCAAGATGGCTGCCAACACTTCTTGGATGAAGTGCTGACAGCCAATCAGATCTCAGGATGAGATGTGTGGTTAGGCTCCGCCCACATATATATATGCTTTTAAATGCTATTTTCTCAGGAAATACTGAACAGATTTACACCAGACCTGCAAAAGGCACTTCCTTGACCTTATGGCTACCTCTCTGCCAAATTTCAAGTAATTCTGTTCAGCCGTTCGGGCTGTAGCTGTGTCTAAAGGTCCTATGGAAAAATGCATGGGGAAAACGTGTTTTGGGACCCCCCTTTTTTCTCGGCCCCTGCTTGACGAATCCCCCCGAGACTTTCAGGGTAGGAGCGGAGCGTAGCGCCCCACCTATTTTGAAAATTTCGCGAGGATTCGTCGACCGGCGCCAAAGTTATTCCAAATAGAATGTTGCGGATTTCCTATGGAAACAGGGTCCTAACTATAACTACCTACTGGCGACCGCCAGTAGGTAATATATATATATATATATATATATATATAGCTGTGAAATTTACAGCTATGAGGTTTTACAATGGTTTTCAAGAATGAAGGCCCTCCCCACCTTGACTTAGGGAAAGGGGTTCTCTTTGGAAAATAATGCTTTCAAAGTAGTGCTGCTCATGAAAGGCTTAATCAAATAAAAGCTTCCAAGTAGGGGCATAGTATCTCTCTCAATGCAGCAGGGGCAGTGGCACAGGGGCCTCCAGTCTTGTCAGGGCCTGGACAATCCATCCGGCAGTGAAAATCACAAACAGGTACAATGGAGCTTCATTTTGCTGCTCCTCTAGCTGGTGGAGAGCTTCTTTCACCCACTCGTGATAAGACTGGACGCAGCAAGACGATACATCCAATACACACCACAAAATTCCACATCATGCCACATAATCCAACAGAATACCACATAATTGACTCCACAACATACCACTCCACCACACAAAATGCTAATCCACATAAGTACACTCCTACACACAATCCCACTCCACATAATTCCAGTACACTCAATACCACATAATTACTATCTACATATTTCTATGACATGCCATGCCACATAATTCCACTATACAAATGCACTCCACAATTCCGCCACACACAATTGCGCAACTAACAATTCCAAACCACATAACTCTACACCACATACATCCACTCCAATCCGAAAAAACACATGGGTAAAACTCCTTTTCATTTACAGCACCAATACCTCTAAAACTCACAAATGCGAGACCAATTTGCATTGCGAATGCTTGTAACACTTCCTGTCCCTGCCATTTGCACTCTTGAATCTACTGACACCTCTGCCCCACCAAAGCCACAACCGACCTCTGGCTTAACCTGGGCCCCTTCACGGTGGCACCACTCTGTTCCTGTCCTTTCCCCAGCACTGCTTTCTCTCCCCTCCGACAAGGATGCGGAGTTCCAAGGCAACCCCAACACCCCTGCCTGTCGTCATACCTCTCCACTGCCTGCCATCTGGGCCCTGTGCTCTACTCCCCACCCGTACTTATGCGCCCTCCCCCCTTGGCACAATGCGCCATGTCAGAAGTTGACCTCTCAGGGTTGGTAATGCCTCCCTATGTGGCTCCTGCTCAGCTTGTCCTGCAACTCACCCTCTCTCGTCATTTTTGCACACTTCGGCGGGTATACGATGACAGCCGCCATCATGCGGAACAATGCTCTGTGGAATGGCCAGGTTCTTCCCCTGCTGTCTCTGGCCCTACCTGCGCAGCCCTTCAGCAAGTCCTTGCGAACGGCCTCCCAAAAGAGGCAGAGGGCCGCCTCCACATGGCCGTCTTCCATGCCTCGTCTGGAGCCCTAATGCTTCGACTACTACTGCCACAAAACCTCTCACCCTTAAGCGTTCCCTAAAACTTTCCCCCCCGTCCCTGATAGCTACCGACCACCGTGCCATATGCCACAAAATAGTGGCTGAGAGCCTTACTCACCTGTCCCTGTCTATACCTGTCTACTAGCGCCAGCCCAATAAAGTACAAATAGTCCCAAAGGACAGTACCATCTGCCCAAAATGGCTAGGGCGTAGACCTCCGTAGTCAGCTTTCCCCCCCCCCCCCCCCCAAACCCCTAATCTGAATAATTCACACCTCATCTTTCTTTTGCACATTTTTTTTAATAACACATTTTATTGAAATTTTCAGTACATAAAGGTCTGGAAGACCCTCACATAAATGTTTAGACATCATTACAACAGGTACTAACGATTCCAATGTTACTTAACCCCATAAAACAAGCACACACAGAACACCACCCCCCAGAACCCCATCCATCACTGATACTCCTGGCTTCATGTACCTTACAAAAAAGGATCCCTGACTATCCCTTTGAGCCATAGGACAGTTCCTCCGTCTCGATAATGGTGTTGTCAGACTGTATGGGGGCTGGTGTAATACCTCGATAGTCCGCCCTCCGCCTCCAAATTTTATCATTCTTCTGGAGCAGCCTCTTGAATGAAAGACTGCAATCTCCATCCCCATGCACCTGCCCATGGCTGCCTTCCACCCCCCCACTGAATGTGGTGATTCCGCCTTCCAGTGCTGGGTGATGTTGCGTTTTGCCAGTGTTAGCCCCAAAAACAAGAAATGCTGCTTGTACTGGTTCCCACCAATCTCCTCCTTGCTATGAAGAGGACCAATTTGGGCTCAAGAGCGATCTCCCAAGACAGCACCTGGGCCAGGCAGGAGGTCACACCGCGCCATAAGGGCAGCAGTGCGGTACAGCTCCAAACTGTGCGTAGAAAGGTCCCCTCCTTATTACCCCCATCCGCCATCAGCGGTACCTAATATAATATGCCCGGTGCAGATATTTAAATTCGATTAAGTGGTAACGTGACAATACCCGGGCAACACAGGGGGCCGTCAAGGCCTCAGTCCAGTCATCGTCATTCAGGTCTTCAATGTATCCCCTCCAGGCCACCTGCAGTGCTGACAGAGTAGTATGACTATGTGTTACTAAGGTCTGGTATATTTGTCGAATCTTGTGGTAACCCAAATCCCCCAACAACAGCCTGCCCTCTAATGTGTTGATCTCTGGAAAATTCTCTAGACCCCGGATATATGGAGATAAGGCATGTCTGAACTGCAGATAATTGCAGAATTGGCTGCGGTCAAGCTGGTATTCATCTTGTAATTGTTGGAACATCTTTTAGTACTGTCCCTTTCATAACCTTCCCCAATGTGGACGGACCTAAGCACTCCCATTCCCGGAACCCTGGCAGCTTAACCACTTGACACAGGAAAGTCCCATGCCATAACAGGGTCTCCTCGGTCAATCGACCCCACCAGCCCGTTCATTGAACAGTTCGATGCCTTATTTGAATGGCCATCTGGGCGGCCGAAGGCAGGTGCTCCATCCCGCATGACTATAAAGAAAATCTAGGACTGACTGGGTGCCCATTGCCCATCTGTCCACAGCATGTGCAAGATCGGTCCGATCACTATACCACCACTCGTTGATTTTAAGGAGGTGGGAAGCAGCATAGTAGGAATACCCATCTGCCTCAGCAATTCCCTCACAAAAGGTGGACTGGACACGTGTAGAGAGCCACACGAATCGCGCCACCCCCCTAACAGGAAATGATTAAGGACTGCTTTCATTTGCTGGAACCACAAATCTGGGATATTGTATGGGTAATTCTGGAGCCGATACAGAAATCGCGGTAGAGACACCATCTTGAAGATGGCCGTCCGACCCAGCACCGACAGGGGAAAGAGGGTCCACACTTTCACCTCTTGTCAGACTCGCGACAACAAGGGACCAATATTATGCTGCCAAGAGATAGCCGGGTCCAGGAAGATATAAACCCCCAGATATTGAAAGCTCTCTATAGCCCGGGTCCATTGCGATGTCCACGCCGCTCTCCCCTGGGCACAGCAGACCAGAAAAAAGTCTTGACTTCTTCTGGTTCAAGTAGAGCCCCGAGGTCAGCCCAAAAACCCAAGATCTGCAGTATCCGCAGGCCAGAAAACGCCGGGTTTGTAAGAAAAAACAGGACATTGTCTGGGTATCTTGCCAACCTGTCGGATACCTCAGCAGACCAGTCAAAACCGTGCATCAGGGGGTCATGCCTCACCCATGCAGCCATTGGCTCCACAGCGAGCGCAAATAGCAGGGGAGACAGCAGACACCCCTGTCTAGTGCCTCTGTGTACGGGGAACAGGTCATACACCGTGCCTGCCACGCGAACGGACCCTGACAAATCCGTGTATAACAGGCAGATTTACATGAGGAACTGTGTGCCCAGGTTAAGGGCCTGCAGAAGGATAAATAGATATTCCCAGCTAATCGAGTTGAAGGCTTTTCCAATATTGGCTAATAAAAGAACCGGCGGCTTCCCCAGGTTCGGCGCCTTCGGAAGTGCATTATGGACATGTCTAATATTATGGCAGGTGGACCTTCGTGCCTTGAAACCAGCCTGGTCTGGGTGAACCATATCAGACATATGCTGAAGAAGGCGATAATTTACCTAATACTTTAACTTCAATATTCATTGGCGAGATCGGCCGGTACGAAGACGGTTCCTCAGTGGGACGACCCAGTTTGTGGAAAACCATCATTTCCGCATGTCGCCAATCAGGCAAAAGGATAGAAATGTCAGAAACCTCTTGTAGCACCTTCAGCAAATGCCTCCCCAACTGGGGCATGTGAGCCTTCAAAAACTCGCACGGAAACAGATTAGGCCCTGGAGCCCGCATGGGCAGAGACTCTCTAATGCCCCCGTCAGCTCCTCTATGATGATCGGTTCGTCAAGTTGCTTACGTACAGAGTCTGATACAGGTCGGGGAGGCATGATTCGCACAAAATCGATAATTTGGTCACTTCTTAGGACTTCTCACCGAGCATTGAGTGTCCCATAGTATTCTGCAAATATCTGGGCCACCTCCCGGGGGCTGGACCGTAAACTACCTTCAGCATTGCAGAACACCAGCACTGGACTGGCATCCGTGCAACTTGACATAAGCGATGTAGCATTTTACTAGACTTGTCGCCCAATTGGTATATCTTATTCTTCGCCGCCTGCCAAGCCATCAGAGCCTCATGTAAAAGCATTTGCTGCAGTTGCAGCTGAGAAAAAAGCAACCTGCATCAGGTCTGCGTCCTGTCTCCCCCCTGACCTCATCCTCCAGGGCATGTAGCTGGCCCTCTAACTCCACCACTTTTTCAGTTCTACGGCGCCGCTCCCTTGTGCAAAAATTAATGTCTACCCCCTTAATGTGGGCCTCAGACCCTCCCATAAAACCACCCCAGAGGGGGCCGTATCCATGTTAAAGGAAGGGTATTCAGTGATGGATCGATGAAGCGTGGACCTGTATGCTGGATTAAGCAGGTGCCAGGGTGACATACACCATCTGCATGGGGGCTGCGGGGACCAATATGCAATGTGAGGGCTACCGGAGAATGATCTTACAACCCACGTGGAAAAATCATGACTGGTGAGACCCTGTGAATGTAGGGGCTGGGAAGAAAGAGGTAATCCAGCCTGGAGAAGGACTCATGGACCGCAGAGAAGAAGGTATATCATGTTCTGCTGGGTGGTACACCCTGCACTTATCTGAACGCCTCAAGGATGACGTCAGGAGGTGTAGCCTAGTCATCAAAGGCCTGGACCGGACCGGTCGTGTGCCATCTATCTTCACCTAGTGCCATCACATCATTCCAGTCCCCCCTCACCACCACTGAGGGTCCCCCCTGCAATTCCCCCCAGAGCCATATGATCCTGTCAGTAAATGCCTGGCCCAGGGGAGGTGGGGCATAGACACTGCCTAATGTCAGAAACTCCCCATGTAATATCCCTGTCACCAAGGTGTACCTTCCTCCTGGATCTGTCCACACCCTAATAGGCCAATAGGGAACCCTCCAGTTAATGAGTATTGCTGTGCCCCACGAGCCCGAACAAACCCGGAGTGGAATATCTGATCGATCCCAAACCATGCCAGGCACGGCACCGTTGTTCCCATCATGTGAGTCTCTTGAAGCAGCAATATGTCTGTCTCGAGCCTTTTGGCCTGCCGTAAAATCGCCTCACGTTTTATTTTGTCAAGGAAACCCTTCACATTCCATGTCAGGACCCTGACCCCTCCGGTCTGATCCCCGAATGTATGTGTGGCCATCTGTGGTCAAGGAGTAAACCATGTAGAGTCAGAGTGTCTGTGAGTCGTTGTGCGTCTCTGTACCTGCCAGGTGGAAACACAACAAACCCCAATAGCTAAGATAACCCCCCACCCTCTACCCTGATTCCTCAGCAAACAAGAAGTATCTGTTGCGGGGGTGTACTCATGGGACCCCAATAAAGCCCGGGAGACTCCACGCCAATGGAGCCACAGACTTAAAACCCCCTTAAGCATGTGTCTCTTGAAGCTTTCAGAATGCTCTTCCAAGGGGGCAGTCAGGCCTGGAAAACCCACGAAAGTAAACCAGGTCAGATGCATGGCCCAAGCACAGAGGCCGAAAGCCAAATTCGGAACCCACCCAGAGCCAATATCGAAATCGGAGCTTGCAGTCATGTTATGTAGCTACACCCTGTGTCCAGGATCGCCAGTTAGAGCAGGAGCGATGCCAACGCTTCGATGTAGACTTCTTTGGCCGATTCCGTCAGTCACTTTGGGGGAGTCAGATTCCAATAGTGGCGGTGTACATGGCCTGAAACGCACCATCGCATCCGTCCATGCAAATACCGCTTCGGGCGTGTCGAAGAACAAGGACTGTGACTTGTATATAGCCCTCATACCTGCAGAATATAACACCATGTTGTCAAGAATTCCTGTCATACAAGGGAAACACGCCCTTATGTAAACAGGAGAGCTGTTACATAACTCAAGGGAAACACGCCCTTATGTAAACAGGAGAGCTGTTACATAACTCAAGGGAAACACGCCCTTATGTAAACAGGAGAGCTGTTACATAACTCAAGGGAAACACGCCCTTATGTAAACAGGAGAGCTGTTACATAACTCAAGGAAAACACGCCCTATAAAGGGAGGAACCGGGAGGTACAAGGCTGTCGGATATTGTGTTTACACCGACGTACCTGCTTCGTGAAGAGCAGTGTTCCGGAGTGGTGCTCCAGTAAGGCAAGAACGGAGGTAGGTCGAGTCGTTACTCCCTGGGCCGTGTCTTGCCCCATCGTCACCTGTGAAGGACCCGGAAGCTCTACCGGTCAACCATTGAGCTTCGCTTTTTGACTCGGCTGAGTCCAAGCGCAGTGGCGCTTTTGCTGGTTGGAGTCGTAACTCCCAGCCCGACCAGAGACACAGGGACTGCCAGCTGTAACGCACACCAGGAGGTGTTTGCCGCGTTACAGACTCGGAAGTCCACAGGATCGATCGAGCGGCTGCTCTCGGTTCAGTCTTCTTGCTTGTGATTGGGGTATCGGTGACGCATCACCAGGAGGTGACTCCGCGTCCCGGTGCAGTCTGAGGAAGAGGTTGAGCGGCTGCTCCCTTCAGGTAGAGACCCCGGCTGGGTGTTTCCCTGACTCCTCGATTCTCCCCAACACTCTTCGTGCCCCTCACAGCATACCGATTGGCATTGTCGGCCATTTCATTTCTGCCCTCTGTTGGCATACGCCGGGATCGGCGTATATGCAGAGGACGGTTAGGACCATCCGTGCTGTGGGCTGGTAACGTACTTAGCCTGGAGGATTCCAGTGACTATAACTTTTGTTTGTTCTTTGTATTTTATTTGCCTTCATTAAAAGAACTAACCCTTCACAAGTGGTTGCGTCCTCATTGTCGTGTCTGTTAAACGATCCTGAGACGTTCAGGGCGTTACAAAATATCCGACCTTAATAACACTAACTGTCTCCCGGTCGATAACAGACATGGCAACACTTGATGATGTGCTGGCTGCTTTAGCGGCCATGCAAGTTGAAGTGGCTGCCTCTAGGCAAGAAACAGCCGATGTAAAAGCCAGACTGGATGCTATCCAATTGGACCCGCTCACGCCCAGCACCTCCCTCACGAACCAGACCCCTGCGGTAGTAGTGGAAATGCCGGTAGCCATCCCCTTGGCAACACCAGAGAGGTACAGTGGGGATCCTAACACAGTGCAGGTATTCCTCACACAAGTGGCGCTACATTTATCGTGCAAACCAAAGGCGTTCCCCACGAGTCAGGTTCGTGTGGCTTTCCTTATATCCTATTTGGCTGGAAACGCGGCACAATGGGCCGTACCTCTGGTGAGCAGGGACGACCCCCTCTTATGTGATTGGGGTGCTTTTCGCGAGGAATTCCTGAAGGTATTCGACAGAAGGGCTGACTCGTACACGGCGGACCGTGAAATGCTTGAGTTGAGACAGGGATCCAACGACCTGGTGCAGTATCTCAACGCGTTCCGAAGGCTGGTTGCGGAAACCAAGTGGCCTGTTGCTAAACAGACGGCGCTCTTCCATCAAGGGCTGTGCGATGAGCTCAAGGACGCCGTGGCTCATATTGACCCTCAACCCAAGACATGTGAGGGCCTTATCAACCTGGTATTACGGCTGGAACATAGGCTAAGTGAAAGAAAGGGGGATCATGGGAGAAAAGGAAAATCCCTTCCATCCTATGTGACGGTGGGAAGTCCTGAAACTTCCACCGCATCCAAGGGAGAACCCATGGACATCAGCGCAATACGAGCGAGCCTCACAGCCACGGAGAAAGAGTCACGCCGTAAACAAGGATTGTGCCTATATTGTGGCAAAAAAGGCCACTACGTACGTGAATGCCCTGCCAAACCGAAGACGTCACGTTATCGGGCCAACCGGTCGGTAACAGCCGTGGTGGACATACCGGCGGAAAACTAGAGGACTCCAAGACCAGAGAAGGGGCATCTCGGAGTCACTCATCCATCCCTTCACTTTCCAACTCGGTCACTAAGGGACAACGACACCTGTTTATCACGGTGCACGTGGGAGTGCATGACCAGTGGATACCCGTTGTGGCCATGGTGGATTCAGGGGCCACTGGCATGTTTATGGACCACAACGAGGCATGCAGGCTAGGGCTAGTGCTTCTTCCCAAAGCAGTACCCGAAGACGTCTATGCGGTAGACGGAAGGCGATTGGTGACGGGGCCCATCGGACAGCACACGGGGGTCCTTCCGATGAGATATGGGAGGAACCATTTGGAACAAATCGATTTTAACATCATCCGAGCGCCCCAATATGGCGTCATATTGGGATTGCCGTGGCTACAGAAACACAACCCCTTTGTGGATTGGCCAACACATCGCATCGAAATGACGTCACCGTATTGCATCCTGCATTGTGGAATAAGAACGGAATCCCTTGACGCAGATGAGAGCGGGAGTCAGACGGTGGCTACAGCGGCAGAAAAAGATGTGGCTCTCCCCCAGGCTTATCACAGTTTTGAGGATGTATTTGATGAGGTGAAGGCGGAAGTGCTACCACCACATAGACAGTTTGACTGCCAGATCGACCTGGTGCCAGGGGCCAGCGTTCCCAGCGGCAGGCTGTATGCCCTGACGGAGCCTGAAAACGTGCATCTCCGGGGGTACCTGGATAAACTCCTCAAGCTAGGATTCATCCGCCCGTCCAAGTCTCCGGCCGCCTCGCCACTCTTCTTCATCCCGAAGGCTAATGGGGAGCTGAGAGCCTGTGTGGACTTTAGGGCATTGAATGCGATAACCATAAAAAATCGGTACCCCTTGCCTCTCATCAGTGTACTTCTGGAACAGGTCAAGAAAGCTCGTATCTACACCAAGTTGGATTTGAAAGGGGCATACCATCTGGTGCGCATGAGGGACGGAGACGAGTGGAAGACCGCCTTTAAGACCAGGTTCGGCCTTTTTGAGTACCTCGTCATGCCGTTCGGTCTGTGCAACGCCCCGGCAGCCTTTCAGTACTTTTTGAATGAGGTATTCAGAGAGGAGTTGGATATCTACGTGGTCGTATATATCGACGACATCCTCATCTATTCGTCCAGTGTGGAGGAGCACGTACACCACGTCAAAGCTGTGCTCCAAAAGCTGAGGGAAAACATGCTGTTTTGTAAACTCAGCAAGTGTGACTTCCACGTCACATCCGTGGAATTCCTCGGAGTGATGCTGAGTCCAGAGGGACAGGAGATGGCAGAACGAAAGATCAAGGCGGTGAAAGAATGGCCGGTGCCCCAAAGCGTGAAGGACGTCCAAAGTTTCATTGGCTTCGCCAACTTTTACAGGCGGTTTATAGATGGATTTTCAGGAGTGGTGGCCCCAATCACACAGCTACTGAGGAAGTCCAAGGAGTTTGTCTGGTCCCCTGAAGCGAACAAAGCCTTTGAGGCCCTGAAAAGCGCCTTTGGTAAGGCGCCGGTGTTGGCTCACCCCGATCCGGATCTCCCCTACGTGGTGGAAGCGGACGCGTCGGATGTGGCGCTGGGGGCTATCTTGTCCCAACGCAACCACGACACAGGGGTGCTTCATCCCGTTGCGTACATGTCCCGCAAACTCAACGACGCCGAACGCAACTACCATATTGCGGAGAAGGAGCTTCTCGCAATCAAGGACGCCTTCACCGAATGGAGGCATTGGTTGATGGGGGCAAGACATGTGGTATCGGTGTACACGGACCATCGGAACCTACAGTTCATGACGGCCACTAGACACCTTTCTCCCAGGCAGCTGCGGTGGATGATCTTCTTTGCGGGGTTCAACTTCCGCATCACATATCGGCCGGGGACGGAAAACCGGAAGGCGGACGCCCTGTCCCGTCAATCTGCAGTTAAGGAACCATTGCCTGCAACCGAGCGTTCCATCATTTCCCCGAGGATGGTATTGGGGGTTATCCAACCGGATACTTTCCTGAGGGGAATAAAGAGAGGGATCAGGTCATTCGCATGGCGGAGGTGGCTCCTCAGTCACAGAGAATGGCAGCTGAAGGACGGGATACCCCTGAAGGGCAGGTGCCTATTGATACCCACGCCTAGGCTAAGGAAACAAGCATTCATCTGGTGCCATGACTCTCCATGCGCAGGTCATTTGGGCTTTGAAAAAACGGTGGCTAGCATGGGACGGCATTTCTGGTGGCCAACCATGAGAGTGGATGTCAGGAGGTGGGGAAAGGAGTGTCCTACGTGTGCTACCATGAAGGCCGACCATGGCCGAACCCAAGGGCTCTTACATCCACTTCCGACCCCGGATAGACCATGGGATAGCATATCACTGGACTTCGTGGTGGGCCTACCGGTAGACCAGGGGATGACGGCAATACTGGTGGTGGTGGATTACTTGACGAAAATGGGGCACTTCATCCCCTGCAAGAGAGTCCCTACGGCCGGGGAATTGGCGTCACTACTCCTAAAGAATGTGGTACGACTGCATGGATTACCTGGGGTGATCGTGTCGGACCGGGGGTCGCAGTTTACTGCGCAATTCTGGAAGACTTGGTGCACTGCGCTGCATGTTAAGACCGCCCTGTCCACCAGCTACCACCCTCAAACGGACGGCCAAACCGAGCGCCTGAACCAAACGCTCAAACAGTATCTGCGATGTTTTGTGGACCAGGGCAGGGAAGAATGGGTCGACTTGCTATGGGTTGCAGAGATAGCCTATAACAACGCCACTCACAGCTCCACACAGTCATCTCCGTTCTATAGCAACTATGGCCAACATCCCAGGTTCTTGCCATTTCTACATCCGTTCAGAGAGGACAGGATTCCCGCCACAGCGGACAGGGTGGCACACATAAAAGACACGTTGATGCGCTCAAGGGCTGTCCTAATAGAGGCCAAGAGAAGATACAAGGCTGCGGCAGATAGGAAGAGAAGGCCCGGGCCACTGTACCGCACTGGAGACTACGTCTGGATATCCACAAGAAACATGAGGTTTCGAAAGAACAGTGTGTTCCATCCCAAGTACATGGGCCCCTATCAAATTACCAAGTGTATGGGTCCCGTGAACGTGAAGGTGTGCTTGCCCCAGTCATTGCGGATACACCCTGTCTTTCATGTATCATTGCTCAAACCAGCACCCTCCAAGCCGTCTGGGACACCTAGGCCGGTATGCGTGGAGTCGGAGGTGGAGTATGAAGTGTCGGGCATACGGGCGTCCAAATGGCGCAGGGGGAAGCTGTGGTACCTGGTTGCGTGGAAAGGCTATGGCCCGGAGGAGCATTCATGGGAACCGGCTGAAGGGGTTCATGCTCCGCGCTTGGTCTCCTTGTTCCATCGGCGTTTTCCTGCCAGCGCTGGACCCGTGGGGAGCCGCTGAGAGGGAGGATGTACTGTCAAGAATTCCTGTCATACAAGGGAAACACGCCCTTATGTAAACAGGAGAGCTGTTACATAACTCAAGGGAAACACGCCCTTATGTAAACAGGAGAGCTGTTACATAACTCAAGGGAAACACGCCCTTATGTAAACAGGAGAGCTGTTACATAACTCAAGGGAAACACGCCCTTATGTAAACAGGAGAGCTGTGACATAACTCAAGGAAAACACGCCCTATAAAGGGAGGAACCGGGAGGTACAAGGCTGTCGGATATTGTGTTTACACCGACGTACCTGCTTCGTGAAGAGCAGTGTTCCGGAGTGGTGCTCCAGTAAGGCAAGAACGGAGGTAGGTCGAGTCGTTACTCCCTGGGCCGTGTCTTGCCCCATCGTCACCTGTGAAGGACCCGGAAGCTCTACCGGTCAACCATTGAGCTTCGCTTTTTGACTCGGCTGAGTCCAAGCGCAGTGGCGCTTTTGCTGGTTGGAGTCGTAACTCCCAGCCCGACCAGAGACACAGGGACTGCCAGCTGTAACGCACACCAGGAGGTGTTTGCCGCGTTACAGACTCGGAAGTCCACAGGATCGATCGAGCGGCTGCTCTCGGTTCAGTCTTCTTGCTTGTGATTGGGGTATCGGTGACGCATCACCAGGAGGTGACTCCGCGTCCCGGTGCAGTCTGAGGAAGAGGTTGAGCGGCTGCTCCCTTCAGGTAGAGACCCCGGCTGGGTATTTCCCTGACTCCTCGATTCTCCCCAACACTCTTCGTGCCCCTCACAGCCTACCGATTGGCATTGTCGGCCATTTCATTTCTGCCCTCTGTTGGCATACGCCGGGATCGGCGTATATGCAGAGGACGGTTAGGACCATCCGTGCTGTGGGCTGGTAACGTACTTAGCCTGGAGGATTCCAGTGACTATAACTTTTGTTTGTTCTTTGTATTTTATTTGCCTTCATTAAAAGAACTAACCCTTCACAAGTGGTTGCGTCCTCATTGTCGTGTCTGTTAAACGATCCTGAGACGTTCAGGGCGTTACACATGTATTGAATATTAAATTCACGCAATGTCTTCTTCGCCGCCACAAAGGATTTGACGCTGTTGCTGGACTAACTTGGTGTAGTCCGGGAAAATCATAATTGCATGTGAGGTATTTATCAACATATCTTGATCCCGGGCAAATTTGAGGATGGCATCTCTGTCTAAATAGTTCAACAATTTAGCAATCACTGGTCCGGGTGCACCTTTTCACTCACTTCCTTTGAAGTGACCTCCTTGTGTCTCCTTCATTTCACTAACCACCCACACACGTCGTGCACCTGTGAGCACATCATTTGCTTTTATTTTCATCCTGTTAGTACTTCAGTAGATTTGTACGTCATTCACACGCTTTCGTGCTTTGTGCTTTTAAAATGTAATGTGTTCGTTGTCCTTCCCAAGTGCAGAGTTCTCTTCAGGCACTGCTAATGTTTACTTTACATCCTCGCAACAGCTGATGGGCCCCGGCCGGCCGCCCTCCACATACCACTTTTAACTTGCGATTCAATTTTTTTGTAACGACCTACCTGGAGCTGGGGTCCCCCTTGTAACATGGAAGGTGCGGGCCCTACTGCACATTGGGGGCTACTGGGGCCTCCGTTACCCCACTGTATCTCACTTTAAAGATAATAACACAGTCTTCCCGTGACCCATTTCAATGTGAAGAGAAGAATGAGGTATGTCACTGGCAACATTCTGATGACAGTGAAGGTTTCCATTTGCTCCATTTGGCACTTTGCCCCACAGCGCGGTATTTCCTGATTTGAAATGCACAAACATCCCAAGATTTGCTCCAATTCTACTGGAAGTAGCAGTGTGAGGGCAGCATTCTCATGGTCTGTGCGGCCCCAGAGCTGGTGACAAAGGTAAGAGTTGGAGGGCATCGAAGTTGGGAATCTGTGCATGAATAGTTGTAAACCAAAGGCAACGTTTGCTTTATTAATTCAAGACTGTCAAGTGTTTACGTGGCATTTGAGGAGCCTCATCAAGGACTCCAATTCATCCAACTCACAGGCTTATCGTGGAAGTGACATCACATGCGTTTCCAATCTCTGATAACTTTTTTGGAAATTATGCCACTTCACGTTTGGCCCTCTTGACATCACAGGAAGTGAACCACAAAAGGTTTGGAAAAATCTAAAATAATTGAAAAATTAACATTGGTGTAGAGTGCAGTTACATTGACTAGAGTGGTGCAGAGTAGATTGCAGTGATGTAGAATGCAATTGCATAGAGTTGAGTGGCGCAGAGTGGAGTGGAGAGGCGTAAAGTGCAGTGGCATAGAATGCAGTGGCATGGAGTGCAGTGATGTATAGTAGATTGTTTCAGAGTACAGTGAAGTGGAACAGTGCAGAGTAGAGAATAGATTGGAGAGGCATGGAGTGCAGTGGCTTAGAGGAGAGTGGTGCAGAGTGCAGTGACATAGGGTGGAGTGATGCAAAGTAAAGTGGTGCAAATTGTAGAGGTGTAGAGTGGGTAGACTGCAGTAGTGCAGAGTAGAATGCAGTGGTGCAGAGTGCAATGTCATAGAGTGCAGTGGCAAAGAGTGCAATGGTGCAGACTAGAGATGCATTGAGTTCAGTGATGAAGAGTGCAATCTTGCAGAGTAGCGTGTCATATGGTACAGTGTCGTAGAGTGCAGTGGCATAAGGTGCAGTGGCATAAAGTAGAGTGGTGCAGAGTATAGTGTTGCAGCGGCGAAGAGTGCAGTGGTGTATAGTAGAGTGGGGCAGAGTGGTGCAGAGTAGAGAGGCATAGAGTGAGGTACACTAGAGTGCAGTGTCATAGATAGCCAGTAGATTAAAGTGGCGTAGAATGCATCGGTGTAGAGTGTAGTGGCGTAGAGTGCATTGGCATAGAGTGCAGTAGAATGGCATAGAGTAGAGTGATGCAGAGTGGAGTGGAGTGGTATAGATTGCAGTGGCATAGAGTGTAGCAGCGCAGAGCAGTGTGGTTTAGAGTTCAGTGACAGAGTGAAGTGTTGCTGAGTAGAGTGTTGTAGTGTGCAGTGGTGTAGAGTGCATCAGTGTAGAGTACAGTAGTGTAGAGTGCAGTGGCATAAAGTAGATTGTCGCAGGGTAGATTATAGTGGTGTACAGTGCAGTGGTACAGAGTAGCTTGACATAGAGTACAATTGTGTAGAGTGTTTTGGTTTTGAATAAAGTGGTGTAGAGTGCAGCAGCGTAAAGTGCAGTGGTGTGGGGGCAGTGGGGTAGAGTGGAGGGGTGCAGGGTAGATTTTAGTGGTGTAGAGTGGAATGGCGTAGAGTAGAATAGTGTGGTGTAGAGTGCAGTGGCATAGAGTAGATTGTTTCAGAGTAGAGTGCAGCATCATAGAATACAGTGGTGCAGAGTAGATTAGATTGGCTTAGAGTGCAGTGTCATAGAGTGCAGTGGCACAGAGTACACATTAGAGTGTCTTGGAGCGCAGTTCCATAGAGTTCAGTGGCAAAGAATGCAGTGGTGCAGAGCAGAGTGGCATTGAGTTCAGTGGCAGAGAGTGCAGTCTCGCAGAGTAGAATGCCATATAGTGCAGTGTTGTTGAGTGCAGTGACATAAAGTGCAGTGGAATAGAGTAAATTGGCATAGAGTAGAGTGGTGCAGAGTACAGGTTTGCAGTGGCAAAGAGTGCAGTGGTGCATAGTTGTGTGAGACAGAGTGCACTGGCATAGAGTAGAGTGGTGCAGAGTAGAGAGGCGTTGAGTGAAGTGGCCTAGAGTGCAGTGTCATAGAGTGCAGTGATGTAGATTAGAGTGAGTATAATGCATTGGTGTAGAGTGTAGCTGCGTAGAGTGAATTGGCATAGAGTGCAGTTGAGTGGCGTAGAGTAAATTGAGTCAGAGTGGAGTGCAGTGATATCAATTGCAGTGGCATAGAGTGCAGTGATGTAGAGTAGAGAGGGGTAGAGTGCAGCAATGTAGAGTGCAGTACCTTAGAGTGCAGTGGCGTAGAGTATAGTAGCATACAGAGTAGATTTGCATAGTGTACAGTGGTGTAGAGTGTATTGGTTTTGAGTAAAGTGGTGTAGAGTGCAGCAGCGTAGAGTGCGGTGATGTATAGTGGAGTGAGGTAGAGTGGAGTGGAGAGGTGCAGGTTAGATTTCAATGGCATTGAGTGGAATGGCACAGAGTAGAATAGAGAGGCTTAGAGTAGATTTTTCAGAGTGCAGCGTCATAGAGTGCAGTGGTGCTGAGTAGATTAGAGCGGCTTAGAGTGGATTGGTGTAGAGTGCAGTGGCAGAAGTGCAGTGGTGCATAGTAGAGTAGAGTGAGGTAAAATGCACTGGCATAGAGTAGAGTGGTGTAGGTGCGTCCAGTGAAGGGGAATAAAGTGGACTGGTGCAGAGTAGAATGCAGTGGAGTGGAGTGGGGTAAAGTGGAGTATGCATGGATTTGGTAGTGCAGTGCCATTACAAACATTACTTCATCAATTGAAATGACTATTACATTTGCAAAGACACACAGTTTTACTGATAAAAGTATACAGCGCATAAAAGATGCGCGGAAGTGTTATCACTTAGTGTAATGATTGATTATTATTACTATGAAACATTTGTAGAGCACATCTTTCACCTCAAAGGTATATTGGAGCCGACCTCACTTAAAACCCAGAAGACAAAGGAAGCTTGCTACTAAGTCAACAGAACCTTTTTTCGGTATAAGTAGCTTATGGAGGAAATAGCCAGGTTTTAAATGCTTTCCTGGACAGAAGAAGGATCTTGCTGACTCTAAAGGGGGCTGGTAACTTATTTCTTAACTGTGCTGCCCTCACTGAAAAAAGGCCCGCTCTGCTTGTCTCGCTTTCCAGAATTTCGGGATGCACAGCAGATTAGCAGAGGATGAGCTTACACTTCTTGATGGTAAGTATCGGTTGAATTTTATTTCTAAGGGTATGGAAGCTCTTTTCTGATTTGCCTTAAATACTATGCATAATGATTTAAATACACTTCTTTCCTTTACTTGAAACAGTAGAGTTCCTTCCGGGCTCCAGAGGAGAATGCGAATCTTGGTATATTCAGTGCCTGTTTTGTGGCTGCAGCTTGCACTCTGTAAGGTCTTTTTGTATTCATTATCCTGTGTTCCGAGTAACGGGGCATTACAATAATCAAGTCTACTTAGAATGGTACTTTAAACTATTGATGTCCATGCTGACGGTGGTAGAATAGGTAGAAAGTTCCTCCAGTTACGGAGCAGCACAAAACATGTTCCAGCTGTCTTGTTAACATGGGTCTCCATGGATAGCTTATAGTCAAAGTACACTCTTGGATATGCACCGTCTGAGAAACTTCTAGATTGCTTTCATTTGTCCAGGGCCAGAAGTTGTCAGGAAGTTTACTCGATAGTTTAGTGGCTGAGCAACAGAGAAGTTCTGTTTTGTCTCCATCAAACTTGAAGCAGTTGTTGGTCAGCTACTTCTCAACCACTTTTAGGCAGTTATGGAATGACTCCAGTGGCACTGGCCTGTCATTATCTAAGGAGAGGATCAACTGGGCATTATCTGCATAGTTAATAAATCTTATACCTTAGGATCGAATTAGCAACATTAGAGGACGCAAGTAAATAATAAAAAGAATAGGGCTCAGAGCCAAGCCCTGAGGTACTCGGTGCTCCACAATTTTGAACTCAGAGTGAAAAGGGGGGAGTGAAATCGCTTGAGTTCTATTTGTTAAATATGATTTGATCCATTTCAATAGTGTCCCATCCACACCAATCTTTACTGATCTGGACAGCAGCATCTTACACTTAAACGTGTCAATCACGGCTGATACGTCAAGCAATATCAGAACCGGTGTTAGACCCCTGTCTACTGTCTTCTCTGGCTCATCCATGGCTAGAATCAGTGCTGATTCGGTACCATGCATTGGCCTAGAGCCAGATTGCTCTTTTTGTAAAAGTTTATGTTTTTCTAGATAAGTTTACAAATTCTTGCCGACAAATCTTTCCATGGTCTTCACTGGGCTTGGTAGTTGGGATATTACTAAGCACTAAGGCGTCTACAGTGGACTCTTTCAGTAATGGTCTTACTCGTGCTTTTTTCCAAGCCTGTAGGACTAAACCTGTTTTCAAAGATTGATAACAGATTTTTAATAGTCTAGGATGTAGTTCGTCTGCTAGGAGTTGAGTTTCCATATTCATGGTGGTAGAGGGTCTAGCAGGAAACCCGATGAGATAGAGATCGCTAGGCTCTGAAAAGTTTCTCAGTCATTAGTTCAATGGATTCTAGTTTTGTAGTACATATGTCCTTGGTATCAGCCTTGTAATATTTCCCTCTAGTGCTTGATCGTTCCTTGGTATATTTGATTTTATATCTGCTATAAACAACTCGATCTTGTTTTAAAAAAAATCTGGATAAATCATTACAGAGTGATTGAAAGTGCTTAATCATTTCTTTAGTTAATTCTGGGTCTGATAACTCCTAAATTTCATCAAATGTCTCGTTTGAGCTATTTGCTGCTTTTTGTATTGTATTAGTATTACAGCACTCTTTGCCTTACGTACATCTTTCTTATAGTCATTTAAAGTGACTTTCAATTGCTGTTTAGCTTCTGCTAAGTAAAGCTTCCGCCATTTCTTTTTTTAGCTTTTTACACCTTATTATAGTTTCTTTTAGTGTTTCAGTGTACCAAAGTGTTGAAGGTCTTTGACAAGTTATAGCTTTTTATCAGATATTACTTTATCCACTGAACCTAGGATCTCCCCCTGTAACATATCGTAATTATCACCTACTGTTACCGTCTCACGAAAACAAGTTTCTAGGGCAAATACCTTTCCACCTTGTGATCTGTTCAATTTATGGCAGGTTCTAACTTTCTTTGATTTGATTGGTTTCCTAACAATCACTACCTTTTTGAGTCCCTTAGTGTCAAAGATCACCAGCGTGTGGTCCGTCCAGCTTAGAGGGATCGTGTCTTAGACTGAAGTTAGGTCTTTTGATGAAAAAATAAGATCTTCGGTGTGTCCACCTTAAAGCGTTGGACCTGATACTTGCTGTTCTAATACTATTATTTCACATGATCCCCTAACGTCTTTAAAATGTGTCAGCATCTCTTCCTCAGCCCAAATGTTGAAATCTCCCAGAAAAAAGAAATTGAAGTGTGTGAGGGCGAGAGTTGAGATAATTTCAGTGAATGGTTGTGTGAAGGTGCTTACCGAGCCCGGGGTTCAACAGCATAAGACTCCAGACAATGTGTTGCCAGCTTTCACCTTTAAGGTGAATCCTAGTGTCTCCACCCCCTTCATTTTATCTACGTGCAGGGTAGTAATCTCCCCT
This sequence comes from Triturus cristatus, assembly GCF_964204655.1. Lineage (NCBI taxonomy): Eukaryota > Metazoa > Chordata > Amphibia > Caudata > Salamandridae > Triturus > Triturus cristatus. The sequence goes on from NC_140590.1 coordinate 1,295,616,671, forward strand.
CTTTCTCTAAAGATTAACGCTGCCCCACCCGCTCTGAGTTTAGGCCTTGGTTGATGCATAACTTTAAACCCTGGAGGACATGCTATTCCAAATTCAAAATTAGAATCTTTTGTGGCCCATGTTTCTGTGATAAACAAAATATCCCACTCATTGGTGTCAAAGAGCATATTGATCTTTAGTGAATGCTTCACTGCTGACTATGCGTTCAGTAGCCCACATCTAAGCTTATCAGGTCTTTCCTTAAGGCTCACTTGGGGAACAGTTAGTTCTTTCTTTATCTCAAAATTTTGCCATCACAAGTTATGTTGGATACAGTTTTCCCTAACTGTTTCAATTGCTTGCTTGACTAGCTGAGCCTCTCCTTTTGCATCTGCATGTTTTGATCGTATTCAAATATTTGTTTCAAAGACACTAAAGAATTATCAAAAAATGTCCTTCATTTGTGTATTCCATATTCTGAAATATCTGCACAGTTCATTTGCAGACATTTACATTTTGTTTTGTACTAGAAAACAAAATACCAGCGTAAAGCACACCACGAGTAGGCAACATGATTGTTACATACATTCTCTCACTTTGAAGTCAGAGAAAGAAAAGTAAACACCAAGCTCCCTGGACATTTGACCTCGGTCATTAAATATGCAGACATTGTACAGCATGAGCGAAGTGGGCAATTGCTAGTGCCCCCACCTTCGATGAGGCTCCCTTGGAAAGTTACTGGGACATTAATCAGAACCTTCCTCCCTCTCTCTGACTAGCTTTGCATCTGAACCTGTCTCTCTCTACCTATCCCTACATAACCGCTCCATTTTCTGTCTAGTCTTCATCAAGGTCACCTATCTGTTGCTCTTTCATCTCTCTCCCACCCTACCTTGCTTACTCATCTTTACCCGCTCTCTATTAATACCTCCCCCTAATTTACTCTTTCCTCCCTCTTTTTATCTTGCCTTTCCTTCTACCCCAGAACTACTCCCTTGTATTGTGTCATTTCGAGGAGACCAGCATTCCCTACTGGGTGGAGGGACCTCAGTGCTGAGTGGCCTGTGCATTTATTATATTTCTTAGTGGCCTGTGCGTTTATTATGTTTCTTTTTTGATTCTAGGTGATGCAAAGAGGTATATGCCTAACATAGCGAGTAATATACACTCTAAGGGCTTTGTTACCAAATAGCACAAGGGGAAAAGTGTGCTGGCAGGGTAATGTAAAATAATCACATGCTTTTGCACCTTAATGTAATGTGTGCCCCAGTGCCTGAAAGGATAAGGTATCAATCAACATTGTTTGGAATAATGAGTTCTTTAATTAGCTGAAAATAGACAATACATTTAAAGTTGGTCCAAACAGGGCCCCAAAATATGCCTTGCCCAGGGCCCCACAAATCCTTAAAATGTCCCTGTTTGAACATACTGCAAATGTGAAAAGATAAGAACAAGATTTAAAGGCCTGTTTACAGAAATGTATAACTGGTGGATGAATAGAGTTAATAGGATTTGGGCAAGGGAAGGGACAAATGCAAGCTTGACAGCTCAAAACAAATAAAACCAGCAAATAGAAAGCAAGCACTTGTGAGTTACAAACCACAAAACCAATGGTAATCAATGGGCAGAATGCATTCCCAGGGAAGCTTTCTGAATGTCCCCAAGATTTTGTTAGCAAAAAAACAGGGAGAAAGATGGCAACCATTGTTGGTGTGCTTCTTTTACGAGTGTAATTTTTTGAACGCTTAAGAGTACGCTAGCTATCTTGTGGGTATTTGCCTGTAATGTAGCATGCGAGGGATACTATTAGGTAGAAAGAAAATATTAAACGCTTACCCCGCCGTGCACTCAACTTAAGGTATAAAGGGGCAGATGCACGACCATTCCATTTTTCAAAGTTTTGCGCCTCGCAAAATGGAATGTACAACAGTATCTCAGACACTGTGTGCAATTCCAAATGGGGTCGCAAATGACCTTCCTCATCAATATTGATGTGGCAGGTTGAATTTGCGACCCATTGGTAATGGCCAGCACTCTTAGGGATGGTCGCCTGCTAGGGTCAGCACACCACCATGTCTGTGAATGCTTTTTCAATAAACATTTTATTTTTTTAAATGCAGCCTGTTTTCCTTAAAGGAAAACGATATGCATTTAAAAAAGAAAAATGAAAGGTTTATGTTTCATTTTTTAAGAGTAGACACCACTGCCTGCTTAAAAAATATTTTCGCATCCATTCACAAAGGGGAAGGGGTCCCCTGGGGACCTCTTCCCATTTGTGAGTGGCTTACCACCTACTTGAAGTAGGTGGTAAACTGCGAGTGTTTTGCAACTTCAGTTGCGGTCCCCAACCAATCATACATACAAGTTCGACTCGCCATTAGGAAGGGATGCCCCTGGCACGCCTCTTCCTTATAGCGACTCGCAAACCCTATTTTGCTAGTCAGTAATTGGTTACCAATTCGCAAAATAGGGTTTGTACATACTGCCACACTTTCTGGCTGTTGCAAACGGGCCAATTCCCGTTTGCGATCGCTAAAAAGGGTCATACATCTGGCCCAAAGTGTGCACTAACAGTTTTGGACTTAAAGTGCAGGGCAAATAGCTGTACCTCATTTATTATAATTTGCAACAGTTTTGCTACCACCTATTAGCATGTTGTAAGAAACAGAGCAAAAACTGATAAACATGTAATGTAATGTAACATAATCTTATAAAGCGCACTGTAACCCCACGGGTATCTTGGCGCTAAGATTGCTTTTAATCCCCTGTTAGCACAAATAACCATGAGGAGGACTGAACTGCTTGGATTGTATTACTCCCTTGGGAAGAGCCAGGTTTTAAGCATCTTTCTGAAGTGTACAAAATCTTCTATTTCCCTGAGATTAGGAGGGAGTTTGTTCCATAAATGAGCGGCTGCAGAGCTGAATGCTCTTCCTCCAAATCTGGTGGTTCTCACTCTGGGTGTGCAGACCAGATGAGCTGCAGAGGATCGAAGGTTTCTTGTCGGGGCATACCAGACAAATTTGTTTTGCAGTGGCGTCGGCCTGAGTCCATGCAGGGCCTTGAAAACAATGTATAGTGATTTGAACTGTATCCTCTGTGGAATTGGAAGCCAGTGAAGCTCCTTGAGGGACATAGATACAGAAGATCTGCGTGGTTTCTTTAGCGCTAGCTTTGCGGCTATAGTTTGGATTCTTTGAAGTTTCATGATCAGAGAATTTGGTGCACCCAGTATCAAAGCATTACAATAGTCCAATCGACATGGGTGCAAAATGGCACATACTCTCTTTCGGTCCTGTTGTACCTCATTTGGTAAAGTGAACTATCAAGCAGGTGGAAAAACTAGGTAATTTTGTACCCAATTTTTCATTCTGCTCCTAAGTGGTCTTTAAGTGAGCACAGTATATTCAAGTGTTGCCAGTTTAAGTTGCCTCATATTCAGTAGTGGTGCGTCTATTGGGGGCGTTGGGGCGTTGCCCCACTAATGCCACGGCCCCATTTAGAAATCGTTCTACTTCTGATGCTAATATCAGCAATCAGGACTCCTGATTGCAATTAGCGTCAGAAGTAGAACAGGGACGCTGAAGGGGGTGGGTTTGCGGCAGCACTCTGTGTTGAGTGACAGCACAATAGTGCGCATGTTCGTTTTTGGGCTGATCCTTTTTACGATCAGCCCGAACATGCACACTAAGCCTTCCCCTTAGGAGAGCGAGGGTTGCTTCATGCGCAGCCACCGGTCTCCTAATGGGCAGGGTCTGCCCCTGCCCACGTCAATACTGACGCTGCTGGAGCAGCATCTGGATTGGCTGAGGGGTTGCCAGCCAGTGCCACTCATGCAGAAGACGTTAGGCTCCAACGCACCGGACCCCGGCCCAGGAGCAGACAGCAGAGGCGGTGCGGACCCGCCAGGTGAGGTAAGTTTACGTTTTTTGTTTTTTGTTTTTACTTAATTTAAACCCCACCCTCCCACCCCCTCGCGAGTGCGAGCCGCAACTGGTCTATACATGCAGACTCCGGGCTCCCTGTTCGCACCCTCTGCGCTGCAGTTTAGAGGCGCTAACTGCTCATCCATTCTAGTTAATTTAGCGTGCATACTTTTGGAAAATTCTTAGAAGCACACAGCCTATGTTACCAGTATTGGGCTGATGCTGCGGATGGTTTGCGTGCGTGCCAGATAGGACCTCTCTTGTACCTCTGGCTGAAAGTTCCATGTTTGAAACTACAGTCTCTCCCCAGATAATCCTTTCCACCGCATCTCTGTGAGAGAATCTCCGTGGGAGGCCAGTGGCAACTGGTGTGGACAAGGCATGCTCACAGCAGGGTACCCCCTGCTTTCATAGACATCGTAAATGACCCCCTGTCGTTGGGAGAGGGAGGCGCTAGAAGCCAATGAGTGACAGTCAGGATGGGAGGGGTGGTCAAGTGAGAAGTAGAAGGGGGTCAGGGCACAGGGTTCGGATGTGACAGCAGGGCTTTAAGTGGGCCGGGTCTCACCGGGTCGGAGTGCTGCAGATCGGCGCATATAAATTCTCCCTACTTCCACAGACAGAGTAAATCTACAGTCACACGCACATATACTCATCATACGCTAGGGCCCATCACACTAAAATTCACACTATTACTCTATCCACACTGAATATAGGAGAGAAAACCTAAACCAATCTGCATCTAAATGAGGTCAATGTAACCCTAAAGACATTGTCCTGAGTCATGATTTTAAACATGGGAAATACATTCGAAACTCAAATAATGACAAAGAAATAACCACCCGACACTGGTATTCAAACAAATGGTTGTTTATCTAAATTAGTTCAAATGAAAGTCAATCTTTTCAGTCAAACTGTTTGTTTTAGAACTCTATATTATTTCCCACAGCTAATTCAGATTTTCTCTTTTCACTTTTCTCCAAGTGACTCCTTCAGTTCACTCAATTTGGATTTTCATCACTTTTCACTTCTTCTTCAGCAACATCAAATTGTATCAGATCTTCAACAACATCCTGTGCATCCGACTCTTCTCCAATGTCAGTCAGGATAACTTTCAGGATTCCAACAGTTTTCTCCTCAACCACTTCTCGTACGGTCCCCTCTGGATTTCCTTGACTCTCTGCCTCTTCACCTTCAGACAGTGCCACGTACGTCCATTCCGGTGACCTATACTTCTGGTTAGGTTTTCTGATTCTCTTGATCTCCTCTGGTTCTTTTGAGACCTTTTGTTTTTCACCTTTCGCTTTATTCTCACTTGACACCTCGTTCACCTGTTCAGCTTTCGATGAATTCGCTCGTGTCAATCTGTACCTCAGTCTCTTTATCCTATTGGGCCAAAGATCTCCTCTTACAACCCTTTTTGGTCTCACCTCTTTATTATTTCTCTCTCCGATCCAAGTTCTCTTTCTCAGAACTCGACCCTCTGATTTCTCATTTTCACTCTCATCTGATTCTGTTTCATTTGCCTCTCGTTCTTCAACAATTTTCTTTCGCTCCACAGTCTTTTCCACCACCGATCGAGATTTCCCTAATTCTGTCCCTCCTCGGGTCTCCGACACGCAATCTTCTTGCTGTCTACTTGTCCCTTCACCTATCTTATCAGGAATGTTCCCTACACCTCCTCGGGGGTCTTCCGCAATCTCTCCCTCTCTATCTTCTTCTGACCCTGCTTCTTCAGGTGTAATCTCAAGTGGATTCTCAACCTCCTCATCTGATTCAGGTGTAGTTTCTGTGGAATTGCTCTTTTCTCTTCTACTGCTTGTTGGAACTTCAGGCACTCCTACAGAATCCGATCTCTCCTCTGAGACTCTCAATGTTTCTCTTGAAGTCTCTCTCGGAAAGGGAAAAGAATCATTCCACTCTCTTTCTCCTTCACCCCTTTCAGAATGTTTTTCCTTTCTCACTGGTTCAGTTTCTGCATCATCACTAGAATCTGACTCTTCAAAATACTCCTTACCAGTTCCATCTTTTGGATTTGGAACTCTCAGAGTATGACGCGCATGCACCCAGTTTTTCACACCAGCACACTTTACTGCAGTTGTCGTAGTCAGAATAACTTGTCTTGGCCTTCCCCACCTTGGAACCAAGCAATTCCTTCTTCTGTGCACCTTAATCCTCACCCAGTCCCCTGGACTCAGATCATGGGCTTGCTTCTTCTCAAGTGTGGTAGCGTCTTCTCCAACCTGGTGAAACACAGAATGAACTGCGTCAGCCAGGCCTTTACAGTAATCCAAAATCATGTCATCAGTTATTGTCATCAACTTGTTGACAGGCACAAATGCATGTCGCATCGCACGTCCCATTAATATTTCGTGCGGACTCAAACCTGTGGTTCTATCTGGAGTAGACCTAATAGTCATCAGCACTAGAGGCAAGACATCAGGCCATTTCATTCCAGTGGCTAAACACATCTTACCAATTCGGTTTTTTATTGTGCCATTCATCTGTTCAACGACGCCAGAAGCCTCTGGTCTGTATGCACAATGTAGCTTCTGCTGTATGCTCAATGCTTCACAAATTAAACCCATGAGCTCATTGTAGAAGTGTCCACCTCTGTCAGACTCAATGGTCACTGGGAACCCGTACCTAGGAATCAACTCTCTTAACAGTAACTTTGCAACTGTTATCCCATCATTTCTCCTAGTCGGATAGGCCTCCACCCATCTTGAAAACAAACAGACTACCACTAGAACATACCTCAATTTATTCACTTGGAGCATTTCAATGAAATCTATTTGCATTCTGGTAAAAGGACCTCCTTCTCTGCCTATTGTTCCTAGACTCACCACTGTCTTTTTCCCCGTATTGAACTGCTGACAAATCAAACATCTTTGACAGATGCTCTCTGCAATCAACCTGAACTTTGCATTGTACCAGGTTTGCTTAAAAGATCTAATCATTGCATCCCTCCCCAGATGTCCCTGGCCATGATACATTCTTGCCATTGTCGACAGAATTGAGTTGGGCATGACTGGCCTTCCATCTCTATAGATCCAGACATGATCTGTTTCTCTTGGGGCACAACCTGCCTTGATCCAATCTCTCATTTCCTCATCTCCTGCCTCATCCTGCAACTGTTTCACTTCATCCCACGTTTCTAGGACATTAGTAAACATCACAGAACAAAAAGACATCTCCCTTTCTCGTGCCCTGTTAATCGAATGATTGTTCTTTGCACAATACTGTGCTATGTCATTGGCAAAACGATTACCAAGAGTAACAAAATCATCTCCTTGTCCATGAGCAGCACATTTCACAACTGCTAGCTCTTTAGGCAGCTGTATCGCCTCAAGCAACTTCCCAATCACTTCAGCATTCTTTATTGGAGTCCCACTCAACGTCAAGAAACCTCTCTGTAGCCAAAGCTGGCCGAAATCATGAACGACTCCAAATCCGTACTGACTATCAGTCATCACAGTCACTCTCAGATTCTTCCCAATTTTGCAAGCTTTCGTCAATGCCACCAATTCAGCCACTTGAGCAGATCTCACTCCTTTCAAAGGCGAAGCTTCCATAACTTCTGAAACCTTGCACACTGCATATGCTGCACTCAGCACACCATGATCCATCCACAAACAGCACATGATCACTCTCTGGCAATGGCAAATCTCTTATGTCTGGTCTTGGTTTTGTGCAGTAGTCAAGCACATCCAAACAATCATGATCAACATCATCTCCAACATTCACATTGTCAGCATCCGGTAACAACGTTGCTGGATTCACATTCACACATCTCTCAAGAGTCACATTTGATGCTCCCAGAATGATTTTCTCATACTTAGTCAGTCGACTATGTGACATGTACTGAGTCCTGCTTCTTGTCAAAAGAATTGCCACATCATGAGGTACGAATACCCTTACAGGATATCCCATTATTATACCCTCACTCTGTTCCAAGCTTCTGATTGTAGCAGCTACTGCTTTCAGACAACCTGGCAAACCCACAGCTACAGGGTCAAGTGTCGATGAGAAGTACGCAATCGGCCTCCTCAGTTGTCCATGTTTCTGAATTAACACTGAAAGTGCACATCCATTTCTCTCACTGCAGTACAACTCAAACTCTTTCTCATAGTCTGGCATTCCCAAAGCAGGAGCTTCACACATTCTGCTCTTTAATTCTTCAAATGCTGCCATTTGTTCTCCATCCAATTCCAATGGGTCTCTCACCTCACTTTTAGTCAACTTAATCAGTGGCTTTGCTATCAGGGAGAAATTACTTACCCACTGACGACAATAACCCACCATCCCCAGAAACATCCTCACCTCTCTCTGGGTCATCGGGGCCCTTATTCCTCTGATAATTTTGATCCTGTCATCAGTCACTTTTCTCAGACCCTTTTCAATATTGTGTCCAAGATAATGCACCTCTTTCTTGCAAAATTGCAATTTGGCTGGAGATACCTTTAACCCTCCATCTGCCAGATGATTCAGTAAAGCTATGGTATCTACTTCACAAGCTTCACGTGTCTTTGATGCCACAAGTAAGTCATCGATGTACTGCACCAGTACTGAGCTTTCAGGCATGATCAAACTCTCTAACGACTTTTTCAACAACTGATTGAATATCGAAGGACTCTCTGTATACCCCTGTGGGATACGACACCATGCTAAAATACGCTGGCCAAACCGAAATGCAAAAATTGGCTGGCTGTCATGATGCAATGGAATTGAAAAGAAAGCATGACACAAATCAATCACTGTGTACCACTCAGCGTCATGAGGAATCTGATACAAAATCACTGACGGATTTGGTACAATGGGACAACATGCCACCACAATTTTGTTAACCTTTCTCAAATCTTGTACAATCCTGAACTTTCCATTAGGTTTCTTTAGCCCCATTATCGGTGAATTACACGGGCTACTCAGTAACTCTCTCAAAACACCCTGTTGAATCATCTTGTCAATTATAGGAGTTATTCCCTCAATTATTTCTGGTGTCAATCTGTACTGAGGAATATTAGGATAAACAATCCCCTCTTTCACTGAAATTTTCACTGGATCTACATTATTCATCAATCCCACATCTTCTCCAGTAAAATCCCAAACTGTTGTTTTCACTGTGTGTCTCAACTCCTGTGGCAAATCATCTGGATTAAACACAGCATATGTACCAACAATCTCACTCTCTCTATTATCTAGAGTCATCCGGTACAAAACATCCTCATCTGGTGTCTCAAAAGCTATTCCATCCGGAGTACAGAAAATTGTACAGTTCATCTTGCACAATAAGTCCCTACCTAACAAGTTCACTGGACTGGTGTCACAGACCACACATCTGTGCATGTCTGAAAATTTCCCTATTCTTACCCTTACTGGTTCAGTAAGACGAGTCTTAATCTGTGTATTGGCTACACCAACTACTTGGATTGCTTCGTCCGAGAGAGGAAGATTTCTAATATCTGCTGACCTGACAGTTGATCTCGTCGCTCCTGTGTCCACTAAAAAAGTAACACTCTCCCCATTTATTTTCCCATCTACAAATGGTCCTGCCTGGTCTATTTCTAGAGTTGCACCAAGTATGCACTCTTCCTCCTCTCTTCGGCACCGTCAATAGTCCCCTTCAGACTCACTCCCCTCATTCTTTAACCAGTACTGCTGTACCAGGTTTGAACGTCTCGGTTTGTTTACCTGCTCATCATTGTAGAATCCTGAGTCCTGGTTATACTTTTGGGACCCTCTATTCTGCGGCAAGGGCGGTTTTGGCTCTTGACTGTGCTGTCTGACAACCTTCTGTTGTTGCTGCTGTTGATTACACCCCTCGTTCTGCACCTGTTGATTTAAGGGTTTATTCTCATTACTCACTAATGGTGGATTGGTACACTCGGATCTCCAATGCCTCAATTGTCCACAGTTGTGACAAGGGAACTTTTTCTTGGCCTCCTCTAAATTCCCCTTTCCTTTTCCTGCAAATCTAGGTCTAATTCCTAGATTATTTGCCTGTTCCATCAATTGTGCTTCTTGTCTCTCAGCAACTTTCACCTGTGCCCACATTGCTTTCTCTTTCAGCTTCCTCTGTTTTGCCTCAATCTCATCACTGAAGTACTTTGCATGTCTCAAGATTTCATCAATCTTTTTACTCTGCCAGTCAACTGTATGCTCACGTATTATTTCACTGATTTCAGGTCTCAGGCCATATACAAATCTGTATACAAAATGACTCAAATCCTTATCACCCAGGTGTTCATCTCCACTGAACTGTTTGAAAGCCAGTATCAGCCTTTCGTAAAAAGCATGAACTGATTCTTTCGCTTCCTGATGTGTTCGATCTATCTTAACCCAGTCTGTCTCTTTTGGGGGTACTTTATTTTTCAGGAACACAATTACCTGTTCATATTTTTTCATAACCTCTGGATCTGGTGCTCCTGTTTTCGGATCTCTTGGATACTCCTTAGCAGGCCAATCTACAACTATTTTACACTCTGCCCACAAGTCTGCTGGAACAATTATATCAAACAGACTATTCAGGTCAATCCACGGCACTTTTGACAATTTCACGAACCTGTCTACCTGCCTATACCACTCGACAGGCTTTTCTCTCAGTCGAGGGAAATCATTCGTAAATGACAAAATATCCTGTCTAGTCCATGGGACATGTACATATCCTCCTCCAGGAATCTCTCTCATAGGATAAGCATCCACTGTTTTTTCTTTTTCCCTCATGGGAAAAGCTGAGTAAGTCCTGTCCACTGAATCTTCCCTTTTCTTGTACCACCTATCCTTCCATTTTTCTACATCACCCCACTTTCGCAATAAAGCAATCATTTCCTTAATCTGTCCTGTTCTGCCAGCACCATTTAGATTTTCAATATCCTTGTCGGAGAAATCCACCCTGTAAGGTTTCTGCAAAGCTTTCACCTTATCCATGTCAACTCCTTGTTCACTCGCTATTGCTTTTAACCTGTCATGTGTACTCTTAGCCCTCCAGGTAATACTTTTACACATAAATAACAATTCTCCATCATGATGGTTTTTCAATATATCTGTAGGAATTGTTCCTGCAATAAGCTCCTCCAATTCTATGCGCAACCTGGCTACATCAATTGCATGTGGATCTTTATCCTTCTTTTGAAGAACTTTCAACCAATCATTCAAATCTTCAGCTGTTATTTCAGTAGACTTTTTCACTGCACCCACTTGTTCTGCCATCCTCGGTGGTTCCAAAATCGTTCCTCCCAAACAACCAGTATTCAATCCTGAATTAGGCTGCACATCTAATCCTCCACTACATGTGTCATGTCTCGGCTGCCTCAAATTATTTTCTCCTGTTCTCATTCTTGATTCTTCCAAAGTACAAGTACCAACCAAACCATTTCCAACATAGGGAACCGTCAAACCATTTTCACCCATTCTTTGTTTATCAAAAATAGGCACAACCGGACCTATCGTTACAGGCACTGTAACTGCTTCAAGATTTTTCGTTAACTCTCGGATTTTCTCAGTCAGCTCAGATGTGGTTCTGGCTAATTCTCTTGTTTTCTCGTCACTGACTCGATTCTCTCTCTCTCGCTCTCTCTCTCTTTCCCTTTCCGTGAAAGAGCTACCACTTTTCAGATCAGGTGTCATAACCTCAGTTTTAATAATTTGCAAAGTATCTCTTACAGGAGTAGCAACTGGCGTGCTCTCTTCTGGTTCTGGTCTATACGGAGGTGGTCTCTTGTAAATCATGTCATCCAAGACCTCATCCTCGTAATCATTAACTCCATACCTTCTCACTTCTGCATCAGGCACCTTTTCTGCACCTTTCCTCCCTTCCGCTTCTTCAACAGTTCTCATAGGATATAATCCCTCTGACATACTAGCATCTCGCCATCTCCTCATTTGATCATGATGAGTCTCACGATCATATTTCCTCCCAAAAATGTATCTATAGTTGCCTCCACTCCTCTGCTTTTCTCACTCATGCACCTCATCTTCCCATTCCACCAACGCCTCGAACTGTGTTGGCCTTGGTCTAGGCTCTAGACACATCATTTTCTCCCGCAAATTTCTCAACACGGCCAGATTAAATGAACCATGTTCCGGGAACGCTAAGACACCATCTTCCTTAGTATACTTAGCCCAGTTATCTAACCATATACAGGTATGATACCCATATTTCGCAACCATGAAGGATGCAGGAGTTCTCGTCGGAGGTAGCAATTCACCTTCTCTAGTTATTACGTTTTTATCCTTGTCGAACCACCTTTTAATTTTACCGAACAAGGATTTTTTCTTCTTTTCCTCCGGTTGGTAATACATTTTAACGTTTACCAATATTCTTTAGTCCCTTCCGCAACTGTACGATCTTTTTGTCCAATAACAGCGCGACTCACACCAACGCACCAATCCTGGAGCGTCTACGTCACAGGAGTATAGGGTGACTCCTTCCAATCCCTGCGCGGCTCACACCAACGCACAAATCACAGCGCGAGCACTATTCTGATCCACTACCCAATCACAGCGCGGTCTGTATGACGTCAGCAGTCGCTGCAGTCGCTTCTGCTCCTGTCTCCTGTCACTCGTTTACCCCTCCTTTACAAAGTCTTCTCAATAGACTTCGTTTCAGATTCTACAAAATCTATTAGTTACAACATATAAACATCTCCATTGTCTGCTTCGCTAACCACAGAATAGTAAAGAAAAACTCTCACAAGAATCCCGCTTCTCTCTAGAACAGCGCTTGCCTCTGCTCTACTACGGAATAATTACTCTTGTTGACACAGTAGCACATCCCTCTAGTCTGCCCTTCTAACATGCATCCAATAACTGTTTCCTCTAGGACTGCTCCTAAAAGTCTCACAATCAATTAAATGCTCATATATTCACGCACTTTCACACCAGAAAATATAGCACATGCGCACAGAATCCTGCCTTTCCCGAGAACAGCGAACAGTCTGTCCCACTACAAAATTATAACACACGTTAACCAAGCAGCGCTTACCTCTGCCCAGTCCTTCAGACAAGCTCAGTGAATACCTATTACTACTCCAGCAGTAAGCTTTAACGGCAAACCTTACGGATCCCTGGGACTTAAGACCAGAGTTTCACAGATAACCTTCGCTACCATACGCTCTCCTTTTATACTGAAAATATGTCCCTAATAGTAACACACAACAATGTCACTGATTCCGAACCCAGACAATGTGACGCGCAACTTCAATTGTCACACGTTTTTCCCCGCATACGTACAGGGCCAACAATCCCGTTTTTCCCGAGAGCAGCACTCACTTCCCTCTGCCCTACTACGGAACCGTCACCAGCTCCCTACGTTCCAGAAGCCGTACACACTACATAGAACTCAATACGACAACCTCAACATATAGTATTAGTACATATACCAACATTAACCAATAATCAATGAACCAAAAAGCCTATGTACAAGCAACCTATCAGATCAAGACAATAATCTTAACCATCATACTGCTACCAGGAAACTGCTGCAGATCGGCGCATATAAATTCTCCCTACTTCCACAGACAGAGTAAATCTACAGTCACACGCACATATACTCATCATACGCTAGGGCCCATCACACTAAAATTCACACTATTACTCTATCCACACTGAATATAGGAGAGAAAACCTAAACCAATCTGCATCTAAATGAGGTCAATGTAACCCTAAAGACATTGTCCTGAGTCATGATTTTAAACGTGGGAAATACATTCGAAACTCAAATAATGACAAAGAAATAACCACCCGACACTGGTATTCAAACAAATGGTTGTTTATCTAAATTAGTTCAAATGAAAGTCAATTATTAGCAAAATCATTATTCTCATAGTTACCTATTCTAGCTAAATGGATCAGGACAGGTCTCTCGGTAAAGTCTCTCGAGCTGCCGTCCTCAGCATAGGTTCAGGAAGAAGTCCAAACCACAAGGAACGCGATGAATGTAATGAGCGCAAAGAACATGGACCCTCTCTAGTCTAACATATTTATAAGAAAAATAACAAATAAAAGTTACAAACAAACTCTGGATATCCGATGAACCACTGAGCAGAGCGAGCAGGAAAGGAAATCTCTTGGTTACATTTAGTAAACCTCCGCTCAGGGAAAAACACAAAAATAAAAAATACGGAAGAAGGAAACTCGAGTTTGCAAATGTTACTTTCGTAAATGCTCTTCCTTGGTATCATAGCAGAGCCACCGCAGACTGGTCATTGTTCATTGTGGCTTTATCCTTCTCCAAGGACAATTGGAATCATTCCCAGAGCTACTGTCCTCACGGAAACTTTCTACACAGGCAGAAGCCGTGGTCAGGTGACTTTCGACCATGTTCAGCAAGGCCTCTCATCAAAATTCAATCACTCGAGTGCAGGCTGTAAATGGCAGCCATCTTGTTTTAGGCCAAAACGGACCATCTTAATTAAAAGAAACACAAAACAACGTTACCACATCATAATGATTAAACAGTGTTAATCCCCACTAATACCCTTATGTGTATGTAATTATCTAGCCTTCTGCAACACAATAAAGCATTAGCACACGTTATTTTAAAAGCACAAACTCGAAACAAATAGCACTTTTGCGATACTCTTTTAATTAAACCGCGCATATTATTAAGCAACATATATGCATCCCCACGTATAGTTTTCTCTCATTAGTAATGTTGATTAATCTGGACATTTAACAAAACAAATTATTAATTTATGTTTTCAAATTAGTAATTTTAATCATAACATATAGACAAAACTGGAGCTTAAAACTCGATAAATTTTCAACAGAAAACTCTGCTCCAGCAGGAGCACCGGCAGTTTTTTTAAGGGGGCCTCGAAACGGGTCTCTATCGGGCTCTGTTTTGTGCGCTGGCACAGACGGTCCGTTTTTTTTTCCAGACTGTAGTGACAGTCCGGAAAAAGTGCGAGGGCACAAAACAGAGCCCTTTAGAGACCCGTTTCAAGACAGGAGGCACATCGATGTATCCTGCTCACACTCTCACAAGTGGAAAGTTACGGCATGACATCATATCAGGTGAGCGTTGTAGAGGGAAGGGAAATCCTTTAAAGAGTCATTTTCTCTCTGGATTTCCCTTCTCTTTTTGGAACGCAAGAGCAGCAACATTGTCGTGGTGTCACCAGTGCTTTAAGTGGAAGCTTTTTGAATATTCTATACAAGCCATAGTTGCTGCTTATTTATCTTATGCAACTAACAACCATTGACAAAGCCAATAGTCCTGACTTGTAGGTATGATGTTACTTGTTGTATCATATACCTAGATGGAATGACAGAAACAGCAAAATACAAGTCGGGCGGCACACTATGCTAACCACAGATTTTTAACGTACTGTTTTTAAGCCACGCCCTCAATTACATTGGCCACGCCCCTTTGAGAGACCCCCCAGTTTTTTCATTCCACTTAAAGCCCTGTGTGACAGACAGGAGTCAGTTAAGTGGAGTGCCAGGCAGCTCCTGGAGACAGATAGTGACATACTGAAGGAGCTAGGAATTGTCAGGTGCGGGGTACAGGAAGTGAAAGCCAGGAGAAGGGGCATGCAGTGTAGGACAGGGAGTGAGATTCGAGCAGCAGCTATTGACGAGACACAGCGGGAGAGTGAGCGGCCGTCACTAGTGTGGGAAGCAGCAAATGGAGTGAAAGCTGAAGGAGCTAGAAGAAGGAGGCAAAGAGACGGAGAATAAGAGGGAGTAGGAGGGGGTAGGAGTGACAGCTAGTAAATCATTGAATGATAGGAGAGAGTTGGTGGACTGACCGGAGTGAGGGGCAAGGGATAAAAAACAGACGTGGGATGAAGGAAGTGACATCAAGGAGAAGGGACATGGAATGACATGCGTATGAGGCCAGCAAGTCTCAAGACAGAAATAAGGAAGGTGCCAGCCTGCAGTGTGCATGGGGGCAGTGAATGACAGCTGTGAGGAAGTAGAAAACAAGAGCATGCCGCCAGATACAGTGGGTAATGGGGGGCAGGGGTGGCAGAGGATGAGGCCAACTAGTGAGAGGAGAGTGGTGTGACAGATAAGGGGCAGGGTGAAAGCCTGGAGTGGGAAGCCAGGAGAGACAGCAGAGGGAAGGCAGGAAGTGGCAGCGCAGACATGGAAGTCGGAGTCGGGCGGACAGGGCAGGCTGGGCGTGGCTGCGCCGTTGTGCTCTGGCTGGAATCCCACAGCTGTTGTTGCCCTCTCTCCTGCCCTCTTCACACCCTTCGGAGATGCCAGCATGCTCTCTTGAAAAAGATGGTTCATGTCGTCACCACATAGCCCCCGCGCTCTTCGATTAATAAATCTCCAGTCATTCTCGGTTGCCACCTGCTGCCTGCCCTTGTACCCAGCGCCCCCTCCCGGCCTGATTCCACAGACTGTCGGGCAGGGAGCCCCTCCCTTGACTGGAGTAATGTTAGGCCGAACTCCGAGTTTGTTTTCGAAGATAGCAGCGAATACTCATCTAACTGTTGCACTTACACAACCCCCCTCCCTAATGGCAGTTTCACATGTTGAAAAGATAACTTGCTGACGTAATTAGTGTGTGAGGTCACAGTGTGCATCTGGCACTTTACCAGACCTAAGTGAGAGGTTGATTTTCTTCAGGTAGAGAAGGAGGCGAAAGATGGAAATCCGCTGCCTTAAATTGTGCCTTTCCTTTGCCTAGGTATATGCTCTGAATTCCGTTTGCTGGGGGTCCCTCTGGCCGGCTGGCTATTCATTTGACTCTTTGTTGATAATCCCTTTTAAGATCCAATTGGCGCGTGAGTAGAGTTTCATTAACAGTCTTGGCGTGGTAGGCCCAGAAGAGCCTAGCTTCACCGGAGTAGGTGAAGGAGATCGAACCGGACGCCACGCAACAGCCCCGGGCCCAAAGGTAAGATGGCAAATTCTCCATGGGGTGCCTGAGTACAGAGCGGCCCGTCACTTGACTGACTGATCGGGGCAGACAGTGTCAGCACGCTTTAAAATTAAGAAATGTAAAGGCTGATTATGTGTATTAACTTTGTGGTGGTGGTTGTGTTTGAAACTGAAATATTTTTGTCTGTGCAGGTGATGGCTGGATAATACCGTTTATGAAGCTGCACGTGGTGGGCGTGAATAATACATTTTCCAACCTCCCTGCATGAGACAGACAGGGCCGGCTTTAGCGCTGGTGGCGCCCGGTGCAACAATCAATTTTGGCGCTCCCACACCCTATGACCGCCTCCTTGGATTCTCTCACTACCACTGGACATAAGTGCCCCTCCAATCATAAGTTATTGCTAAACACAGCACACACCCCGGAGGTCTGCGCCCCCTCCACAGGTCAGCGCCCAGTGCGGCTGCACCAGTCGCACTGCCCTAAAGCCGGCCCTGGAGACAGAGACAGGAAGAGCTGTTAGACTGACCGTTTACCGTCTCGATTAATATATTGGTAAAATAGCCTGTCAGGTTAGTGCAGTTGTGCGGAGATCTGTTTGTAATCAGCAGGCCCCCGGGTTTAATCTTTATAAGACAGCTCAGAGTGTTTACATGCCTGTTGCAGAGTGTGGTGCTAAACTGGCATGTCATGGCTATGAATCCGAGCAGGATAGCTCATCTGGTTTAGGTATTTGTTGTAAACATGCATGTACGACATAAAGGTCACATCATATGTGTGAGAAGTTGGCCTGGCATATGCTGGTCACTAGTTATAGTGGCCACCTTGCACCAGTCCAATTCGACTCTTATGGTAGATAGGTTTCAGACAATCTTTTAAAGAAAGCTATCCTAGTGGTAGCTGTGGAGAGCAGCCTTCAGGCTAAGTCTCAGAGGAATGTAAAGCAGCTTGTTTTACCTTATAATCTCTTGAATTACCAAATGAAAGGACACCACACAGGTATATATATCAAATATATATGTATTTATTACTAGACACGCTCTACTAATCTCTTTATGAGATTAGAAGTCAGGAACACATTCAAATATCAATGTTTCACAATCAGTTAAGCACAAATATGGCTGGGGCCCTAGGGGCGTACCAGACCATATACTAAAAAAGAGGTTTGGAAAGCCGACTTGCAAGGGGACAAGGCCTAGGGCCTGTAGAATCGCTGGGGCTTCACTAATCCACCCAAGGCAGGTAAGTAAAAGACCCACGGGAGACGCGTGCAGTGTGAGAACACAGCCGCGGGTTCCCTATTGATTTCAATGGAGCAAGTCGCAGTTGGATTTTTAAAGTTTAAGGGTACTTTAGGAAGTCTACAAGCAAGCCACTTACAAGGTAAGTAGTTCGAGGGCCAGCACACACAGGAGCACCGGAGTGCACGAGTTACCTCACCCAGGGAAGCCTGGTGCATAGGTGTCTTTTGGTGTCGGGTCGCGTCGTTGTTTTCTATGGAAGCCGAAGAAGTTTTGCTGCTTGCGAAGACTGGAGAAGTGTCCGGTGGAATCCAAGGCTGGATTCAAGATGAAGAAGACCTGAAAGCAGAAGGGACAGTGACCCGGGGCCAGAAAGATGGATGCCCACGGAAGTTGGGTGATTTTAACCGATCAAGGGTGTTTTGACTCTTCAACCACGAGGTCCAAGAGGTGTCGACGATGACCAGGAGCTGGATTCAGAGTGTCTCACAAAGTCTGCAGCTTACTGAGGTGTCGGCAACCGGATTGGAGCCAACAAGCCTTGGCAACAGCAAGTCTTGTGGAAATTGAAGAAAGTCAGCGGTGCAGACAAGCAAGGTTTGAGAGACTCACCCAGTGAAGGTAAGTCAGGACAGGCCTGGAGCAATCAGGGGAGCTTTTTGGTTTGAAGAAAAAGTCTTCAGGGGACCCATAAGCCAGCTGGCAAGGGATCGCGAAGACGCCTTGTGAGGATTCGCTTCACAGGAGCCCACGATCACTCGGGATGAGGTAGGCCTCTGATTTTCAAAGGAAATTTTGCTAGAAGGTTGGACCACACATGGTCCAATGCACAAGCTCGTAGAATGTCGTGAAGGGGTTGTACTCAACAATAGTGCATAGTACCCGGGTATTGCTGTTCCTCGTCACTTGAGGTGTCCACTCGCCTCAGCTCTGCTAGAGACTCACAATGGCCGTCGAGAAGTCAGGAAATTTACTTCTGGGGCTGCAGAGACTTTGGACTCCGGCGGGAGCGGGAAAGTTTCCGACCGTTGATTCAAAGTTTTGGAGTCTGCCAAGCAGGGGAGTCACTCCTTGACTCCAAGGGAGATTCTTCCATCTTCCAAAGGTAGTGGAACGTTGAAGGGCCAGGATTCTTCTTGTAGAGCGTTGTCCAGGGATATCTGATTTGCAACGGCAAGGGTTCCCTAACTTATACTAAAAGGAAGGGAGAGACTAGCTCTATGACCACTCCTCTGGCAGGGTCAGGGGAGTGGGTGGTTACACCCACTTCCCTTTGTCCAGTTTCGTGCCAGACCAGGGGCAGGTAGCCCTTGAACCAGTTTGAGCTGGCATATGCACAGAGGAGCCTACTGCTCCCCCAGTGCAGGACTTCAAAGCACTCTAAGAGTGCACCCACCCAGCCCCAATACACTAAATCCGGTCTGGAAGGTGGTGACACCTCCCTGTGACAGGATGCCTATTGTTGGGCCTCCTCCACTGCGTGTTTCAGTCAGCAGCAGGAGGGCAACCCAGTGTCTGTGCTGGTGGCATCCATTTAGTGATGCCAGGGCTCTTTCAGATGTCTACCATGTTTCCACAGTAGGTACATGTCGTCCCCTCTAGAAGGGTGGGATCATACTCCCACACCAGTTACTGGTGTGGGGGTATGATTCCAAGTTGTTTGACACCAAACACGACATGTTTTGATGCAGTCATTCCAAAGTTAGCATTTACCGCTAGGTTATAATGCACTTTAGAGTATATGGTTTAACCGCATCCACAAACAGCCATAGAGAATAGACTCTGCCAGCTGCAGAGGGGCACTGCTCAAGCAGTGGCACCCCCTCACATTGTAAACCAAGCACCTTGCCCTCAGGATTGATAGGGCCTGCCTTAGGGGTGACTGATAGGTTTATATATGTGTGTATGGTGAGATATAGGAACCTATACCTCAGTGAGGAGTGCTAACACTACCTCACCCAGGCTGTAGTAGCAGGCCTGTGGTGTCAGATTTAGTCTGCTTCCCAGGGGTTTCATAACACATGCTTCAGCCCCTGGTAGGCCTGTGAAGTACCAATGCCCTTGGTACCTAAGATACCATATACTAGGGGCTCATAAGGCACCACAGTATCCAATCACTAGTGCATCTAATATGCACTCAAAGTTGTTTAGAGAGAACAGAGAGACTGGGGCCCTGATTAGCAGGGACCCAGCCTGACTATAGCCAGAAACCAGTGTTAACATCAGAAAAAAAGTGGGGGCAACATAAGTGCAGATCATACTCTCCTACAACATGTCTGTATTCAGGCAACAAAGGCCCACCGGGTTCCCTGCCGGCTGCGAGGTCTGAAAGTAATAAGTCATTCCCATGCTTCTGAGGTTGGTAAAACGAGTCCCATTGAGAGTGCCAGCAATTAACACCTACTGTTAAATGTCAAGAAACAGTTTAGTTTGTATTGCGCCTGTTATACTAAAATTATACAACTTCCGTGCTTCACATCAGGGTATTGTTTTCTTCCAATCACGCTAAAACAAACTGTTTCTTTCATTCTCCATGGCATGAAACGACGTGTTTTATTGTACTTAATGATTGCGGGCTTTTTTGTGCAACGGAACATTGTGATTTCCAAGCAACCTTTTAGAATTTTTGCAAGTTGTTCAACCCAAGTTTAAAACTATTCACAGCTCACACCCAGACAAACCAGTCGCACAGATTGTACTGTCGTCTTTTGTACTGGTACCCGGAAGCGACTGCTTGTGATTTTTATCTGTCGCATCGATGGTATTGATTTCAGCAAGCTGGTGTGCTGAGGTCAGAGTCTGTATTTCTACATCTGCCTCGAAAATGTTAACCTCACTAGAGCAGTCATGATTCTTTAACTTAAAACCAACACTTCATAAAAGGCAGGCTGCCTTATGAGGGCATTTAACAAATGTCTTGTTCCAGGGCCTGTGAAATATTTGTTAATGTATTATTGACGAGGTTTTTTGCTGTGCTCATACTTGAGCTCTGCGCATTCGGTTTCCATTCTGTCGTGAATGATTGTTCAGTAAACCAGTTTAACAACACCTATTTTTATCACTTTTATCTGGCACTGCTGTGGTTCCTTGATAGGAACGTAATTTTAAACTGGTTTAGCATTCCAGTACTTACCCTTATAAAATCTCTGACTTTGTTCCTTGAGAGGATTTTTACTTTGTGCACCTGTGTCGTTGTACAAAGTGCGCTTGCTATTTGCGATGCTAACAAGTTCTACATCGACACCATCTCAGTTCCCCATTGATGCAAGGTGTGATCCTGATACATTCGCATAATGTTTTATATTTGCCAGTGTTTGTGGAGTGATTTGGTATAACCCTGTAGCAGAGAATGGGCAGGAAATAGGCAGACTTAAGGGGTTGTCCCTGTATTGACTGTTTAACAGTGCACCATTTTATAAAACGTGCAATATGTTGATGGAAAAGTAATGGTTGTATTTATTTAAACAAATTTTAATGCCTCATACCCCTAACTATTTCCTGGCTTTTAGAATGCAGCGTAGTGTTTCAGAGGTACAAGCTTGAACATTTGAGATGGAAGGGGGGAGGAGGCTGAGTGTCTGACTATTTGTCTTCATTATAATTCCTATTATAAGATCCATTTGGGTGTCTTTGCTTTACAGTTTCAAGACTGAGATGTGTCTGCTTGTTAGTTGTGTATTTGTCTGTCTACTTGGCAATCCCAGTAGAGAAGTGTGTGTACACCTGTGAGTGAGCATGGGTCTCTGTGGAGCTGGGTGAAGGTGCAAGAGCAATGTAGTGTGAAGTGAGGGGAGATGCAGTGACCGATCTATGTTTATTAGGCCCAGCACAAATTGCTTTATTAACCTTCCTGCTTCCTCAAATTTGCTTAAAAATGCACCGTTTGTCCACTCTTTTTTCAAAATTTTCGTGGGGTTAAACCCCCCCAAATCCCCCATAGGTTGTTCGAGCTCTCTCGCAACACTCTCTCGCCGCAGTGCAGTACGACAATGTTACACCTCACCACTTTCAAATGTCACCAGCCGCCACTACTCATATTGTGTGCAAGTAGCTTATTCAGTCCTGTTTACTTTTTGGTATTTTCGTACTTCCACTAGGGCATGTATTATTTGAAAAGCAAAAGAACACTTACCAGAATATAAACAAGAGACAATTCATGTCTTATTCATAATGGGACATCTTAAGATCTATAGCAGGAAATGTGCAAGACTGTTGTTGTGATAATAAAAAACAAGAGCAAAATTATTTTTCAAAAATTCACATAATGGCCCTCAATAACCACCATACACAAAACAGCAGTGAATGCTCCACTCAAGCTTTGTTATGGCACTCCAAGCACCAATAAACAGAACTGTAGGGAAGTGTTACCTCCCAAAACATCAGCATTGCAGCATAAATTAACACACAAACTACAAGAAGGTTATTATATTGTATTGCAGCATTCATATAGTACCTACTACCCCTATATGGAGTGCTGAGGTGCTTGCCTGCTTGGGTAGCATGTTACACCTTGTAGGGCCTTTGTTGGAAGGATGCTGTTTTCGTTTTGATCCTATGTGAGAAGTGTTTCCATGTCGTGCGTGATGACCACTGATGTTTGGTTATCATGTAATGGGACACACACAGCACATAGCAGGATGATGAAGTGTGAACAGCGGATGCGCAGTTGTATGGTTTTCACTACACTAGTAGCTTTGTACAGCTCTACAGCTCCCTTTATAGTATTTCCTAAGAATTAGTCTGCTTATCTGGTTAATGCACTTGTCCAATCTGAGATTTTGTGTATAGTTGTTGTCCTGAGCTTTTGTGGTTGGGGGGGAGAGAAGTAGAGAGAGATCTGTTGGAATTGGCATTTTTATTATCATCCCATATCAGAGTGTCTTTGTGAGATGTAAAGCAGTGGTCACATTGTATAGATATTTAAGACCTATAGTGGTGGACTTTATCAGAGTCCTCATAATTGTCCAGCAGTGTGTGACAGATCTCTTTAGTTAATCCATGCCTCTTCATTTGGAGATGGCTGTGTTTTTTAAAAGTACAATGATGGTGATAGACAACACTTATAGCAGATATGGCTTGCATGAATTTAAGATGTATAAGGTATAATTGATGCTGAAAGGTGCAGTAGTATGGTTTTAGTACTGTGAGCCATAACTGTTATATATGCAAGTATGTAATTATATAATGCCACTGTGAACCATAGGTCAGCTCTTTTTAGCCTACCTGCATATTGAAAGCAGCTTGCTGGTTGACTTGTTTGCAATTCGTGGGTTGTAACTGAGGTTTGGGCTTGAGCGTGAGTCTGTTTCCTGGGCTCTGTTGCTGGGATGTGGGTGGTGAAGTTATACAGAAAATATCTATGTTTTGAACTGTCTTCAGAAATGCATATGCTCCTGGGTGCTTCTAATGTTGTCTGGTAGTGAGCGCCAGAGCTTGGCGGCTTGTACTCAGAATGAAAGCAGTGTCTCTGTTTGGTTTCTATTGCTTGAGTTTAACTTGTAGGTCTAGCTGTCCTTTGCATAGGTGTCTCTGTGGACAATGCAGAGTGTCTTGAACATTGCCCTTCTAGCTATTGGTAGCAAGCGGAGCAATTACAGGACTGAAAAAAAAAGAAGCCTTCCTGCAGCACTTTGGATAAGTTGCATTTTTCATAAGATGAATGCTGGTGTGCCAATGTATAGGCTGTTGGCATAGTCAAAGTTGGAGAATACGAGTGTGAGAATTACTTGCAATTAATGTTGGTGTGCAAAGTAGAAGAAGATGTGACATAATGTTTTCATTGTTTACAAGACACTATTTGTATGTTGTTAGCATGTGGTATCAATGATAGTCCTGTATCCATGGTTATTCCTAGGTTTTTAACATCTCTTGATGTTGATGGGGCTTAAATTTCCTTTGGCCATATGGTGGGAGGCTGGTACTTTTGCCATTTTCCACACGTCATAATCTCTGTCATTACGGTATTAAGCTGTAGACAGTAAAGGCAGTCATCAAGTTGTGAATTGTCAAGGTCATTGGGGACATCCATTTTTAAAATGATATGGGTGTCATCTGCATAGTTGTTACAGATGAGGTTAAATGATTTGGAGATTAGGTAGTTGTTGAATAATAGAGGGGCTATGAGGGGCCCCTGGGGAGCACCACTGTGGAGGAGGTGATGTAAAAGGTGGTAGGTAGACTACACTTTGTCCGTGAGATAAGAAGCAATCCATTTTAGAGCATTTTGACAGATTCTGAGACCATGGAGTCTTAGCAGTACCGTGTGGTGGTGGACAGTGGCAAATGCAACTGATAAATCCAGAAGTAGAATATAGAAGCGACTCAATTTTTTCCACTGTGAGTTTGAGATCATACGAGATGGATATAATGGCTGACTCTGTGCCTCTGCCTGGTCTGAAACCGAACCACTGGTCTGACAGTCAGCCATAATGTTCAGTAAAGATAGAGGGTTGAGTAAACACTGCTCTCTCAATTTGTTTCCTAAAAATCGCCTTTTGATATGGGCCTGTAGTTTGCTGGGTCAAGTTGTTTCTTTTTGAGGAGAGGTCTAATGTAGGAGGTCTTCAGCTGAATGAACCTAGTTGCAGGGACTTACTGGGTAGGCATCTGGATACCTCGCCTGCACTGGTATAGCAAAAGATATCTTAAAAGATGTTTTGTGGTACTGGATCTGGAGATGATTCTGATGATTTGGTTGCAAGGATGATATCAAGGAAATATTTTTGTGATGGGTACAGGGGTAGAGCCTGCCTATGTAATATACAATTGAAGTGAATCAAAGCTACATTCCCAAATTGCTTTACATGTTAACATGTATATTCAGCTCTTGACCATTTTTCAAGGACATCACCTGTCAACTCATAACCAAAAGGATTTGTTGACTTGACTTGTTTCAGGAGGAAGCAGGTGTTGGTGTCACACCAGCCTCTAACAACATGCAAATGTTGTTACTCCGCAAGTGAACAAAAGTTCCAAAGGCCAATACATTTGTTTTTAGGAACACTGCCAGGACAATGGCACTGTGGAAGGCAAACAGGGCTTTACTTTTTAATCATAGGTGCATATTTACAAGCCCGTGGCCCGTGGCGATATGGGATTCACCTTATTTACAAGGCAGTGCTAAGCCACTTAACATGGCTTAACGCTGCCTTGTAAATAAGGCACCCTTTCACGCAATGCTTAGCATGAAAGGGTGGGCAATGGGTATTGCAGTGGGCATTCTGCCGCAACATCCATTGATTTTGACGCTGCCCATATTTACAAGAGTGGCGTAAATATGGGGCAGTGCCAAAATTAAGACTAGGGAAAACCTGGTCTTAAAAGGGCGCAACGAGGAGAAATTCTTTATTTCTCCTAGTTTCTGCTGTTTTTACATGTATTGCATTGTGCAGCACACACAAAAACAGCAAAATGCACATAAACAATCATTTAAAAAATGATGAGTTGCAACTTCTATGTGTGCTGCACAAAGCAGCACACATATAAGTTACAAATCGCGATTTAACATTGTTTATGTGCAGGAAGGGACACCTTCCTGCACATAAACTATTATTCCCCACTATGGTGCAAGGGTGCCTGCGTTGGCGCTAGGCATCTGTAATTAGAGCTAGCGCAGGAGGAAACGTGGGGCTGCACTATATTGTTGTAAATACGGTGCAGCCCAGTGTTTCAGAAGTGGCGGGCGCAGCGTTATGCCAAGAAGGCTAACACTGCACTCCGTCACTTGTTTGTAAATATACCCCATAGTGTTGCCCTGCAGCCTCCCAGGCCAAAGGTTGCGGGGGAAATGGTTGCAAGAAATAAGTAGGCTGAAACAGAAAGAGATGTTGTAGGTTAGGACTAAGGTGAATTAAACAAAGATATCTGTCAGTGTGACTACATGAATGGTTGCATTAAGGTAATTATATTGACTGGGCCACTGATAGCGCTTTAGAAAGCAAATTCCACACGAGGGAAGCCTGTGTGCAGCACCTGATTGCAGGGAGGATCCACAGGAAGAACATGGGGTGGGGGATTTGAATGGTGAAGCAGCACTCAAGTGACAGAATAAGACAATGCAGGCACTCCAATGGACTGATGAGAGTAAAATAAACAAGCGTTGGCAAAGCCGATAGGTCTTGCATTGGCTGCCAGCCTTCTGGCAATTATTGTTTTGTTTTGTCATGGCTTTTGCAAAACATTATTGTTGTGGAATATCCGGGGCCCTCATCAATCTAAAAAAACAATAATTTGCCACAGGGCATAAACGTGTTTGGGTCAAAAGAAATTCCACACATTATCATAGTACTCCCTTGCATGAAGGGAACTACTTTTCTTGTGTATGTGTTCCCTCTGAGAGGGTGGCATGCTGTAACTCGTACTCAAGTCAGCCAATGGCTGAAGTGGGCCGATATCTTGCCCCTTAATGCATGCTGGAGTGGGTGGAAGAGAAGTGTGAATGACGTAAACCCAGTGGTGGCTGGTGACATTTGAAAGTGGTAGGGCGCAAAAGTTGCGATGAGTGAACAGTGGCGAGTGAGCCCGATCGGCATAAGAGGAGTTCTGGTTGGTGCTGTGGAGAATAGTGACTTGTATATGTTTAGTGGTACAAGGTTCCAGTCTGTGACAGTAAGCACTGTTACCATGCAAGTCATTATTTTAAACTTGCATTACACTCAGTATAAAATAGACTGCTACAAAATGCTCAAACATGTTTAAGATAAAAAGTGTTACCAAAATATAGATTTTTTTGCAGATAGTACGTAGCTCAGTTTTTTTTTTTTAACGGTCTTTTAAAAGCACACACTTCACAGTTTACCTGGTACTGGTAGCGCTACAATACCACTCAAAAAGAATGAAGGTGTATTAGGAAGCTTCAATTTATTCCATCAATTAAAGTCAATACCTTCCAGGCACCCTTTACATTTGCATATTGACCAGTTGCGCACATTTACATTTCTTTCTGGGAAGCGAAGCAGGCAAACTGGCAAGAAGGCTTGTTTTAGTTGTCTGCCGTCCGTAGGTTTCAAGGCCGAGGGAGACCCCTGCCTTACACTGCAGCTGAAGTATTTCCAATGGGACGGTTGTGCCTTTCAGATTCCCCCTGCCTTTCGCAGTTTGCACTGTTGTGCAACAACGTTTGGAGTTCATTATGTGCACAAAGAGGGGGGTGGGAAGACGAGACTGCTGTGATATATTGCTCGCAGTGTCCTCACTCGGCCTGTGCAAAATATGATAATAATGAAGCAAAATTCCTAATGCGGATACCTGTGCGCAAGTCACGATGCACGCACACTGAAGCCGAAACACACAGGCATGCAGCGGTGTGTAGACCGAGAAATCAAATGCACACACGACAAGACTTGCCATCAAAAGGTTCTCCGCCACATGCTGCAATCCTAGAAACAAAAGGTTTCTGAAGCCTTTGAACCAATAAAGAAGTAATTTGGAATTGCAGCTGATTTTTCACCTCTCATTGACATACATTTTTGAGCATGCCTTCAACAGTGCATAACAACCAATAGCCATGACGCCGATATTAATTTACATCACAGAGAAGCCAAAATGTAATGTAAAAGTTCACTATTTTCTGATTAACAAGAGAATGTCACCGCAGTAAAAATACAGTTTTGAAAAATATCGGATTGGTTATATTTTTATTGTGGGAGCAAAACAACCGTAAGATGTTACTTTTACCTTGCAGTCTTCTATTGGCTACTCAACTGTTGGTGCATGGTCATGTGTTCAATGGTGGAGCTGCTGAAACCCTGCACCTGTGACCCACAGAAACTTACACATCGAATACATTCAAATGTTTATGCATTGTGCCAGCCCGAAACTCACACAAAGACACACTTAACCTAATAGCAAATCCCACTACATGTACATACACATAATGCTTTCTTTGCACGCATTTCAAACATGTTGCATGTTGCATGTTGCATACTCGCATACCAAGCTCAAAATACTGCGAGAGGTCGCGCTCACCTAAATCACGACACTACCTCACAAACTCGTAGTAGTAGATGGGCTCCTGTTCAATGACCGTAAACACGATGAGTTAAAAACCTTAGCCACTTACTCACGCTTCTTATCTCATTGACTCTTTAGTCAACCTGCAAGCTCCTGATCCTGTTATTCCATCTCAAGACCTATGTGATAAGATTGCCTCCTTTTTCCACACGAAAATACAGGATATCCACTTGGCTCTTGAGGAACAAAGAGCTTGTATCAGTGTGCCCACTGCTCGGGTTGAGATGAATATGACCACTATTGACATCTCCCCACTGTGCACCCTGGACTCCTTTTCCCCGCTGGCCTTGCATGATCTGGAGATCTTGCTTAATAAGACTAAGTCAGGTTCTCCCCTGGATACCTGCCCATTGAAAATCATCAAGCAGTGCAGGGAGACCCTCCTACCACCGTTGCTAGAAATAATGAATCTTGCCATCAGAGACGGCATCTTCCCTCTGGAGTGGAAGAAGGCAGTAGTGAAACCCCTGTTAAAGAAGGCCTCTCTCGATCCAGAGGTCTTAAAAAATTTCCGTCCTATTTCGCTGCTTCCGGCTCCATCGAAGATGCTTGAGGCACATCTTAACAAGCATCTCGCTGTCTTTGTGGAGAGCTCTGGCTGCCTGGACTCCTCCCAGCATGGATTCAGGAGGGAACACAGCACCGAGTCAGCCCTCACCATCGTGCTTGATAAAATCCGCACGACAGTCGATGGGGGCCAGACCACCCTCCTGGTCCTACTAGATCTAACTGCGGCCTTCGATACCCTCTCCCCCTCAGTACTTACATCGCGCCTGAGGGATGTGGGGGTGAAGGACGCAGCCCTAGATCTACTGACTTCTTTCCTTGATGGGAGGGAACAAAGAGTCAAGCTGGGGAGTTCCTATCTCCATCCCGACTTGTGCTATGTGGGGTCCCCCAAGGGTCGGCGCTTAGCCCGACCCTATTCAACATCTACGTGACCCCACTAGCCAGACTAATAAGAACTTTCGGGATGGAGGTAGTTTCTTATGCAGATGACACCCAAATACTCGTCTCTCTCTCCCATTCAGATGTGCAAACCGCCTCCAAGTTTAGATCTTGTATGGAGGCGGTTGGTCATTGGATGATTCAGAACTCTCTTAAACTGAATGGGGAGAAGACTGAGGTGATGGTGTTTGGAGGGAAAGAAAACATCTGGTCAGCCAATTGGTGGCCTGACTCGCTGGGAAAGTGTCCTTCCCCCACTACATCTGCTAAGAATCTCGGGGTGATGATAGACCCTGCCCTTGACATGAACAAACAGGTGAGTAGAACCATCTCCACCTGCTGGGGCTTGATCTACACTCTTCGAAGGATTAGGAAATACTTTTCCTTGCAGTCCAGAAAGCAAATAGCTGTCGCACTCATTGGTTCACGCTTAGACTACTGTAATGCGCTGTATGCGGGGCTAAACAGGAGCCTCCTGCAGCGCTTACAGGTAGTTCAAAATGCCACAGCTAGATTTGTTCTGGATATTCCCAGACGCTCTTCGGCCACGGCGGCCAGGAAAACGCTGCATTGGCTACCGGTAAAACATCGAATACGGTTCAAAGTCTTATGCATGACATATAGAGCCATTGCAAAAAACAGCGACTCGGGAGTTGGTTCCATCATCTCTCACTACACTCCTGG
Organism: Triturus cristatus; assembly: GCF_964204655.1. Taxonomy (NCBI): domain Eukaryota; kingdom Metazoa; phylum Chordata; class Amphibia; order Caudata; family Salamandridae; genus Triturus; species Triturus cristatus. The sequence goes on from NC_140590.1 coordinate 1,295,646,301, forward strand.
AAGGAACTTGCGTTCCTCCGGGAAATCGCTTCTGACAGCTCCCCGCATACGAAGAGCTAAGTGGGGTGGCAGGGCCTTTTCCACTCTGGCCCCCAAATGGTGGAATGACCTTCCTCTGGACCTCAGATCCCTACCCTCCCTACAGAAATTCCGTAGTGCCTTCAAAACTTGCCTCTTTCGGCAAGCCTATATGTAAGGATGTTTGCTTCAATTCTGATCGTATTGTTAGGCGCCTTGATACCTGCGGGTTATTGTTTTGCGCGTTATAAATTTTTATCAATCAATCAATCAATCAATCAATCAATCATTACAGAATACTCACGCCAAGTGCTTAGTTATGTTTATTTAAATATGGGATTCCTGTTTCATTTGGTTTTAAAAGAATAATGCATCTATTTTTCACGCTGACCAGGCCGATTCATTTATTGTTATTAGCCCATTTTACTTCTCTATATTATGCGATGACCTCTGCTGGAGGTAGCAGAGGCCATAGAAGAAACTAATCACCTGGACAAGGCTGGCTGGTAGGACAGGAGAGGCGACTTACCCTTGAAAGGAGGCTATGTAGAAATAACATGAACATTCAATTAACTTTCATTTACTCAAACTCTGCACACTGCTTTATTTAATACAAATTATGCAGCACAATAAACGTTCCCTAACTGTAATAAAACCTACTTACTTTTATTTGCAGGATGAGCCAGAGGGGTCGGCTAGATGTGCATTTTAGCTGCACTGGCTCCGTGGTTTGTCTTCTTTGAACTCGGAAGGCCCAGATCGTTACTCTCTCTAATCTGTGGTAGCTCCTGCGGCAGAGTTGCTCACAGAGCTTGGAGGGCCCGGGCAGTAATCCAAAATGCTCCGGGTTCAGGGTGAGACAACTAGCGTGCTGTTCTGGGTCATGGAAAGTACAATCTTCAGCCTATGTACGGCTCTCGGCTCTGCCGCGGGCTCGCCGTGTGACCTGTGAAAAAGATGATCACAGCACATCTACCCAACTCCCGACTCTGCAGCTGACTCTACGTGTGACCTGAGTAAAGGATATTCACACCATATCTATCAGTCGCAGCCGGTGGACTCGTGGCCCGTGAGTCAAAATGCCGCCGGCCGCGACTTAACACGGGAGCCAATCACAACGCTGCAATGGCAGCGTTGTGATTGGTGAGGCACAGGGGAGAGCGCCCCCAGCCGCACCATTTTCTCTTGCATAGAGAAAAAGGGAGAATGGGCGGTCGTGCTCGAGGGCAGGGGGGGAGTGGCTTACCCACTGTTGTTGGTACTGACTGTACGCAGGGGCCGACCAAACAGTCAGTACCCACAACAGTGGGTAAGCCACTCCCCCCCTGCCCTCGAGCACGACCGCCCATCCTCCCGCCCCCAACCAGGCACTTCTGCTTTCTCGCAGTGCGAGAAGCAGAAACATGAAATGATAGTTTTTACCATTTTATTTATTTGCTTCTCGCACTGCGAGAAAGCAGTGGGGCAACGCCCAAATGTCCCTATGGAGGAGCTGACATGTGCCTGAAACTCATGTAAGTAACTATGTTATACACATAATTTTAGTAAAATAAAAAGGTCTCGGCTAACACCGATCTAAAAAAGGTAAGCCAGTCTGGCAGTGGCTGCAAGCCTCTTTCTTTTTTTTGAGCAAGTCAGAAGGAAAGGAGCAAAGAAAGCAGGAAGGAAGAAAAGATGGAAGGAAATTAAGGCAAGAAAGAAACAGGGCAAGAGAGTAAGAAGGCAATAAAGAAAGGAAGCAACAAAAAATGCAAGAAAGAAAGATAGACAAATGAAGGAGAAAGGAAAGCAAAAGAAAGAAAGAACAAAAAAGTAAGGGGGAAGAGAGAAAGAAGGCAGGAAAGAGAAAGAAAGGACGAAAAAGAAAGAAAGAAAGAAAGAAAGAAAGAAAGAAAGAAAGAAAGAAAGAAAGAAAGAAAGAAAGAAAGAAAGAAAGAAAGGAAGAAAGGGAAAAAGCAAAGAGAGAGAGAAGGAATAAAAGAGAAAGAAATACAAAAAGCAATAATGAAAGAAGTCAAGAGAAAGAAAGAACAGAGGAAAGAAAGAGGGAAGGGAAGAAGGAAGGAAAGAAAGAAAGAAAGAAAGAGAGAAAGAAAGAAAGAACATGCAATAATGAAAAAGGCAAAAGAAAAAAGGAAAGAGAAAAAAGGAAGGAAAGACAGAGAAAAAGGATAGAAAAAGGAAGGAAAGAAAGAAGACAAGAATGAAAGAAGGAATGAACTATATTAGGTTAGACAGAAGGAAAGAAAATATGAGGAGAGAAAGCAAATAGTAAAAAGAGGATAACTTAATACAGAACAGTTTCAAATGGACTCACTCTGGTATGCTGTAAAATAGCAGCAGACAGTAAAGCAAAACATGCAAAAAGGATTTTCCAACAACACTGGGAGAAGATGTAATCTGATAAAGATTTAATTTGCATGAGAAGCTACCTGCTATCACTTCCGGCTTTAAACACAAATGCCACAGTAAAGCAATTATAATGTAAAACAAGCATTGGAAATGCAATAGGTCGTGCATTTGCTAGAGTTAGAGCTATTGGCGTTGTAAATGTGAATTGTTTGTACTTATCTGTTTTGGAGTGGAGTGGATGTATGTAGTGTGTAGTGGGAATTATGTGGTATGGTGTACAGTGGAATTATGTGGATAGTAATTTTGTGGTATTTAGTGTTTTGGAATTATGTGGAGTGGGATTGTGTATGATGAAAAGTAATTTTGTGCTGTGGTGTGTTATGTAGTAGAGTTTATGTGGTGTGCTGTTGAATTTTGTGATGTGATGTGGAATTATGTATTGTGGACTGCATGTATGTGGTGTGTTATGTAATTGTGTTGTTGATTTGTATTATGTGTTTTCTTGTTGTATTATGTAGTGTGGAATGGAAACGTGTTGAGTGACATTATGCTGATTGTGTAATTATGTGGCATGGTGCGGAGTGTATTTATGTGGATTGATGCTATAAATTTTATAGATTGGTTTTATGTGGGGTGTATTTATGTGGTAGTGAGTAGATTGTTATCATGTGGCGTTGAATTAAGTTGTGTGTATTATGTGTAGTGTCATTATGTTGGGTGGTTTTGAATTGTGTGCTGGTGAATTGTGCGCTGTTGTGTATCATAGTAAACATCAAGCTATATTAAAGGAAGGGTGGGTTTGAAGGAAGGATATAGGGAGGAAGGGTGGAAGAGAGAGTAAAAGAATGTAGGAGGTTAGGGTGGGTTTGAGGGATGGGGTAGGGTGGAAGAGAAAGTGTAAGAGACGAAAAGGGATGAAAGAAGGGAGAGAAGAGGTCTAAGGAAGCAAGAAAAGGACAGGACTGTGTGAGAAAATAAGAAATTAGTCAACAAGAACGAGGGGGAGCATGATAGAAAGCGACTGGGGTAGAGGTGATGTAAGTAATGAAGAGAAGGGAAAGAGGTAAAGAAAAGTGAAAGAAGTAAAGGAAGGGAAGGAGAGAGGAATGAAGCTACAGTAAGGAACTCTTAGAAGGAAGGACATGAGGCAGTAGAGCGTAGATGCAGTGGAGAAAAATGAAAGAGAAAGAGGACTAGGGGATTGAATCAAACAAAGGCAAGAAGGGGGTGGTGGCAGAAGGAGGCCAGTAATGCTGTGTGAAGTATGTGCTTGATAGTTCCACGGTTTATTTAAGCAGGTAATGGGATGACCTTCTATCGGTTCCCCAGAGATGATGTAGGCTTGGTGTTGGGAGCTGGATATGTCCGGGTGCAGGCCTAGAGTTGTTGATATAGGATTGAAACAAAGAAATACTCCCAGTAAAAGAAGCAAGTTATGGCACCTGCGGTACCCGGACCCAGAGATGATGTGCCCAAGACGCACTAGAGCAGGCAGAGCTGCAGCCTACAAACACTTACAGCCCTCCCACCCTGATAGGAATCAGATGGTGGCCTGGCTTGCCTTACTGAGCTACCCTCAATTTGTGATTATATTTGGCCTTGAGAGGAAATGTCAGGAGATTAGAATGACAGTAAAATGTAACACCCTTCAGTATCCTAAGTGGCTAGTTGCGAGTGTTGAATCTTTAGAATATAATAAAGTAACTGACACATGATTTTAAAATTGACCATTTTCTAATTACAAGATCAACTAGATGTGTCTCTAGTCTAGCCGCACTCAAATCGAGATGTCGGACAAACCCCTGAGAATGGAAATGAAAGGGGGCAAGTCCGTTTTTTAAACCAATCTCACTCCACCACTTATCACTCCTATGTATTTCAGCAGGAGGGTTGCACTGTGAAACAGCAAGGCAATGTTATATAACACTCTTAGCCAGCTGCAGGGGAGGTAGTAGAGTGCCAGGTCCCTCAACCAGGGCAATGGCAGATGACTCACTCATCGACTCTGATTCCGATATGTGTGCACTGCCAGGACACGGTGGGATTTGAAGAGGCTGCACAATTGATGGGAGAATGCTTGCCGGCTACATCAGAGCGCTAGAAAGCAGCACTTTCAAACTAAGCTACTGCGTCGGACAGAGAGAGCACGTCCTTTTAAAGGGGCGGTGGTGTAAGTACAGCTCACCGATTACAGTTCTAGTGGTGCAGTGCTAATCTAGGCGGATCACAAACCAGCGACAGTGCATATGTGCATATCCCTCCGCAACCATCAATCATTTCCAGGCAAGGGCAATGGCAGGGGACTCACTTATCCACTCTGCCTGAGCTTGGACGTCTGTGCGCTGTCAGTGGACAAAGCCTGACCTTAGACAAGGCGAACGAGCGGACAAGAGGACGAGGAGGGGGCGGAGACAGTATAAGTACCCCTGTCTCCTGCCCGCCCTCGCCGGAAACAGCTATCTGTTGGGGTCTCCCCCGGACTAGCCCAGGGACTCGACCTCCCACCCCTGTGCCTTCCTGTGGCACTAAGGCGGCCGCCCTCCAAGGGGCGGGCCGCTGCGCGACCCCCCCCCGGGCAGCCTTACATAGTGCCAATATCGGCAACAGTTATCACAAAGCACATAAGTACATAAGTGCATAAATAAAACACACGACACTGTAATGTAAGTGGAGAAATATTGCTGCAGGTTTATTAGCATAACCAATATGCAAACAAGGTGGGTTATCTTACGGGCGATCCCAGGGCAGGCCAGCCCTATGCCGCCTGCCCGTCTGATAAGCCTAGAGTCACCATGGCAACGCCAACTGGTGTATACCAAATATTGGGAGGGTCCACCCCTCCCATCCGTGGACCACCAGTCCACATGCTTCACACGCCCCCCCGTGACGGGTGGGCGAAGCATAAATGGCAGCCCCCGGTTGCTCAGACCCACAACCGCCTTTCGGTTAACGGGGCGCCGTCGTTCTTCCAGGGGACCCGCTAAACATCCCTGGGTATCCTGGCTTAGCACCCCATGGTGCTGCTGCATGCTGTACCCCTTGGTAAGTGCAGACCCTGGATCGCCCTGTAACTCCTCCACAGCCTTGGGAGTGGCCACCGTCACTACCAGGGCCCCCCACCAAGGTAGACCTATTTCCTTCCCACCTGCTGCAGCCAAAGCTTCCCCTGGTCCAGACTATCCGCAACCCGCAGCTGCCAAGCCTATACCAAGGTCAAGTAAAATCCCTGCCTAGAGTGGAGAGGTGCCCCCCATCACCCCCCAGGCACCCTGTTGATTTGGCGTGTAAAAGGCCATGCCTGATGAAGCCAAAGCCTCTTTGCTCAGTGAACTTGCGCATGGCGCTGTTGACACCATAATGGCTTCTCCTGAGCGGGCTCCTTGCCAAGGTAGCCTATTACTTGCAACCTGCTGCAGCCAAAGCTTCTCCTAATTCCAGTAGGAAGATCCATGCTTCAACTAGAGAGGAGTCCCCCATCTCCCTCCCGGCACCCTCCGGATTTGGCGTGAATACGACCTTTCCTAATGAAGCCAAAACCAAATTTGCTTTTTAACATACAACATGCTGATAACTGGGCTTCCCCAGGTCCAGCCAAACCAGTCTTAGCCCATGCAGGCCCGGAGCCGACATGCCCCTTCAGGCAAGTGCCCCAATCTATCAAAAATTCCCCGTGGATTTTGACTGATGTGACCCGAAACCTAAAATTAGGCGATGGTCCACTGTTACCTTTACATGGCTGAAGAACAGTACCTATGACAAGCCACTCCTGCCAGGAAGTGCCCGCGGGTGGAGGAAAGAGTTGTCAAACCTGCTCTACTTCCTCTTACCTCAGTTACCGGAGTCTAGCCCTAATCGGAGTATGACCGTCACTTTCCGACAGTCAGCACCCTATGTGAGGCCTAGCCCTCACAAAGTTCAGACAACATACCCGCGAGCAGACAGGACAGCGTGACCCAGGGAGGGAACTAAAGCATGAATGCCTAGCCATGTTAATAATGGGAATCCAGTGGTACTCCTGCTGCATTGCAGCCCAAATATGCCTCCTAGGAGTTTGCCCAAACATATGGACCTAATCGCCCCCGTGGGAAGGTCACTTCCACCGCCTGCATAGTTGCCAGGCAGTGCTAAAGGGCGGGAGAAGTCACCCCGTATCGTTACTCACTATAAATGTACCTGTATTGTCGAACTAAAGGACAGGCTATTAAGTGAGCTGACCAGGCCTGCCCTTGAAACCAGGAGTCCGCCCCAGCCCCTCTAAGTTCTGCTGCTTCACCTGCCTGTTAACACGAATCCCCAGGGCAGACCCCATCCTCTAACCCACGCTTGGCCATGCCTGAGCTTAAGGCCCTTCTGAAAAGCGGGACACCAGGCTGACCACCAGCATTGCATTCAGGATGTTCCTGACCCGCCACGAAACATGCGCCTAACTAAAGCAACTGGCACCATGCCACCAAAGTATCAATTCAGCCTTCTATGAATGCAAAATGTGCTCTGTGGCGATCCGTAGTAGTGTTCCCTTCAATCCAGCTGCCCTAACCAGGCGACCCGCACCGTCTTGGCACTGGCACACTCCCGCCCTAGCTGCCCCAAGAGTGCCTGGTCGATTGTAGCCACAACCTACGTTTTATCACGGACGTTGTATCGGGGTATGGTGACACTCAACTGACTCTACCGCCGAGTGCCCTTGCACCATCGAAAGTATGTCTTGCCTACTCAGTGGCTGGAAGTAAAGTTAGATGACATTGGCAGCCCACTCCCCGGTGAACATAGCAGCTTTCAGTTTCTGGTGCTGTCGACCGTACCTGTAGCTAGATGAACCAAATGCAATTCCCTTGCTTCTGCTGAGCACGAAACCCACAACACTTTCTCCCCATGGTCCAATGCCTTGATGCTGCTCATCCTTTCCTAGCACAATGTTGACAATCTAGTTCTGCAATGGCCTACTTCGCAGCCTGCACCATTCTGCCAGTGCCGAAACGACCTTTGTCCTGCTGCCTGGCCTAAGCAATCTTGCCCTGGTCTAGAAGTGCCCGCTTCAGCCCTGGAGATAACAATTCGTCCGTAACCCCAAACTGGCCCTGATGCGAAACAGACCAGCCAAGGCACACAGGTGTGTGTCATAACTAATGGCAGGTCTACCAGCGTCAACAGGCATCCTCAGCTAACAATAGGCTTAACGGAGTAAGGGTTTCCAGTGAGAATAAGATGACAGCAAATACAGCGGGAGGAGCAGCCAATGACCTGCCCAAAGACTCTTCGAAATCCTCCTACCGAATGATGTGGGAGCTCGCCACCAACCTCTGTCCGAGCCTGCCAACCCCACAAGTATTTGAACCCCTGTAGCTCCAAGGATTGGAGCGGGGTGGGGGGGGGGAACAATACAACAAGAGCCTAACTCTCTACACCCGCGGATAACCCAGGAAATAACCAATAACACTCGGGTAAATAACAACGGACATCCTTTCAACGTGTAACATGTGTCCCGAATGTACAATATGAGCGAAGGTGTGCAGGTGTGTAGGAATCAAAACCTAACATTGACTGTGCATAGGAACTAGTATTCAAACTGCGACCTATAGAATATGCGTGGTGCTGTGCAGCACAGCTTGGCCCCTCTGATCCACTTCACAAACTTTGGAAGCAAGCCTTTGCTGGTTACCCTCAGATCCTAGCCGTGCACACCTAACCCAGGGGGGTTCCCATACTAACGAAGCAATAGTCCTAATGGTAGACTGCTTACCGCTCAGTGTCCCAGGACATAAAATGCTAAATCCACTACATGATCAAAATTTTAGGCAGCACTTGTCTGGAGACATTCAACATCTGTCATGAAGCGCAGCACGTGGCAATCAAGCTTGGGGAGCTGACACGCCTCTATTTCCCCTTGAACTCCAAGAAGCCAAAAAGAGGCAAAACCGCCCCCCCCCACCAAGGCTAGAGGATAGCTTCGGCAGGAGGAAAGCTAAAAGAACCGACAAGCCAACTCCTACCTCAGGGGAGCACATAGTTACTGCAAAATTGGGTACTCCTACCTTCAACAGGATCCAACAAAAGACCGTCATGATGGCCCTAGTGGTATAGGTTCCACTGCCTCACTGATGAAATTACCGGGCACCCAAAGTGAACGGCTAACATAACGACACCAACGGAGCAGAGGGAACCCTGCGCAGGGTTCAAGGATCGTGTAACAGTTAACTAATCTGCAAGGCTAAACAGCTCGCTCTGGCGATCCCCCCTGGCAGGCAGACCGGCCACCAGCACACCGCGTCGTTACTAGGTGTTCCGCACCTGAAATCCTGACTGATCACTATTCATGGCGAATCTCCGCGCACTGAGACACCACGCAATGTAGAAATGTAAATGATGTGACGCCGGAGTAGAAACGTGAAACTAGAGCTCCCCGATACATGGGATACTGAGCACATGTCATGCGTCCCTATCTTCAATGCAAAATAAGCACTCCCTACAACCAGCCCATCGGTTGGCTAACCAGCTGACCAACAGCAGCGTATGAAAACTGGGTCAAACGTGCCCGTGCCGTGGGCCCACTGGAAGGCAACAGCCTTAAGGCGCCTGACAGGTGTTCCGCTCCGTGTGCGCCTGCCTGATCACCCTTCATAGCGTTACTGTAATGCGCATAGAGAGAAACAATTTTTTTTAATTTTTTTTTTTATACAATTGTCTGTGTATGTGAGCGCAAGGTTGTTGAAACAAAAAACATGACTCCGGTACTCGACACCTGCGCAAATATCATTGCCTCCCTGAATTCACTACGCGAGGAGCACTACCTACCCAAGCCCATCTATCGGCTGATCAGTGCTTTCAATTGTTTACAGTGAAATAAATCATCATCATCGCTCCGGTGCAAGGCCCACCAAGAGCTATTCTACATCATGTCAGCCTGCCTGCGAATACGACAGCTGGGCTGTCTCCCCACACCAGTAAACAGCCAATTTTCGCTGAAGGACACCAACCGCACCGAGAGAGCCATGCGCCAGCTTCAAGTATTGAATAAGAGATTAAAACTCACGGGGTGTGGACGCAAGCTCGAGGCTCGCACCCTTGTTTCCTGCACCAGAAGCGGCGATGCCGCTGACGGACCACACCCTCTCCCAAATTTGACCGCCTAACATTAGTCAAAGTAGCGGAGCACTCGAAGGCCTGAGTAATGTTCCCAACGCTCTACAACCTGCACTTATAATACAGGGCAGCGCTACCTCGCAGTGGCCTGTATAACCTGTCACAAGTCCTATGCTCGACCCGCAGGTGAGGAGACTGAACTAGTGTTGATCTTGTGCTGAAGGCGGTCATGGTGACGGAGGGCGACTCCGCGAGCTTGTGCTCAACGCACCATTAAAATAACCATAATAGCTCTACCGGACTTACTACTGCCGAGCGCCGCGTTTACAAGGCAAACTGCCTTGGACCGCCAAAATGCCCACACCATAGCTGAGCGCCCGCGTCTCGGGCTAAGCTACTCCCGACCGCCACAACCGTCGGCCACCTCGCTGGTGTGTCACCTGTTCCCCCCAATCTGATGTACCCCCTATTCCATATTGAAAATAAAAAACACTTCTCTCGAAAGCGGGACATGCCAACGGCCCAGAAAGCGCTCAACCGTAACATGTCACATAAGCCCCAGTTCCACAGCCGCTCTCGGTACCCCCTGCCACAATCTCAAAAAGGTCTCCCCAGGCCCCACGCTGGAGTGACCGAGGGTGGCTGCTGGCGCGCCAGGAACATGCGTGATTAGGCCCCGCCAAACATTAGGCCGTTGCCCGTGCAAAATTGCAGCAAGGCAACGACAAACGCGCTTGCCTAAGCCGCAGGCACCGCGCTGCTCGCATTCGAGCTGGAGGGAGGGATGGGGGGCGGTGGAGGACAAGGTTGCCTGCGACGAAGTTCGCTCCGCACATGGGCTGGAGGCCCTGCCCGTTATTCGAAACCGCTCCCCCGAGTCCGTGGTCGAAAGTCTCTGCCCCAGGTGATACATAATGACGCCTTATCTTCGCAATCACCAGCCCCTCCTGCTTTTCAGCTGCCCGGTCTGCTGGGTTAATCTTCCTAACCATTTCTCCTTCTCTCTGAACAACGCACGACACAGCAGACCTGCACCGGAGAACCTGCACTCAGAACAATACCCGGTGAGGCAGGCTGAGTGACCCGCGCCCGCCGAACCAGTAATGTTGTGCAAAATATCGCGAGCTATACCAGAAAGTAATGGAGCGCTAAACCCAAACACAGTATTTGCATTACATGATCCGGCACGGGCGGACTAAGCGATGTGGACGCGACCCCAAGGATCGAACACGGATTGCCGGCACCAAATTCGGCCGTCTAGCCGTTCCTAACAAGCCTGTCGTTCCTCTGCCCCATACGTAGGGAAAGGGGGGTGACGGGCACACCATATCCCCCTGCACTCGGGCGCTCTCGTGAATTGTAGCGGCAGGAACGACCCGAAAGAACCAGGCAACTCACACGGCGCCGTCTACCTCCGCCGAATGCCCTGCACGTTCCGAACAAGACACCATACCACAGCGTCAGGTACAAGCTACCCCAGATCGGGACAACGTTGTGTATTATTAAAAAGGCAGCACACAAATTAATGCTCACTATACATGTGACAGTGCTTCTGCCCTTCAGGTGGTGCAGTGAAGCAGATCAGCCCGCCGAAACTGGCGGCGTCATGCCAAACTCACAGACAGGTGCTGCCAGAGCACGCTAAAAACCCACGCATTGTGGTCTAAATTTCTACCCAATTAGCATTTTACACTCAAAACGTTGTAAATTGGGTATTCTACCTGTGTAACCAAATAAACTCAAATTTCAATCACTTAAAAAGCCGAAACTTTACAAAACTAATTAATTCACAGCGTACAAACACTTTGTGTAATTGTGCGAGTTAGGTCCGGTGTTATACAGTAATATTATGGCATCACTCCCTAGAATATTTGGTGAAAAGGAGTCCGCCTCCTGAACCACAGAAACCAGGAACCAGAAAGAAGGGGGCCATATTACCTTCCATGAAAGGGGTAATGGTGCGCCCTTGGAGGGACCTTGTACTAAAGCACTGCCCTTGCGGGCTTTATAAGATTCACGCGGTTGGACAAATAACGCTGGGGACGAGAACCTGAATTGTGCATGGCACGTAGAGGCTATGAGGCCTTTATGATCGGTACCGATACTCAATAAAGTCCGGTGAGATAAGTGAAAGTCTATTTCAGCCGACATCAGGATAACGTAATATACGGGGGGGGGGGCGCCCATCCCCGGAGATAAGTGCGGACATCTCAGGACATCCTTACTGGTAGGCAGTATAGTTTAAGGTTGCGGGTTGTCAAGAATCACAAGTTCCCACTCGATATCTAGCCAAATTAACCCTTTTGCAACATTAAATAATGTTCTAATAATGAATGCATTGCGGTGTGTATGCAGTTCTAGATGAACGTTTGCAGCACACTGTTGAATTTAAGACCTTAATTTATTAATTGCAAGTAACAAAAGGATGCCTCTTTTGAAAATAGCTACCAGCTGACCCACCTACACCCTACGCACTCTGTAATCCTCTTGGCACACGTTCTTTGCAGCAGGCACACCAACCCTCTGCACGAACCTCACGGAAGTCAATAAAAACCTCGACTATACAAAATCCCGCTCGCTCTCCAGGAGGATAAAGAATCACACGAATTATCTGACGTTAATGTGAGGCCCGGTAATTGTCGCGGAAGAAACGCAGCCTCCCCAATACCAACCAGTCACAGGGGAGGGGCGATCAAAATTCATCCTACCCGGCCTCACGCAAAACCTGGACACCTGTGGTACCAACGAACCACGTGAAACGACACGGCCTGGAGGCTCTGCGAAAGGCACAAAACACACCCGGACTACTCGGACTGTGCTGAACTGCTACACCCCGCCACCAAAATCCCCAGCAGGGGCAGGGCATGCGAGACGACCATACCAATAACACAACCTCCGAGCTACAAGCTCCACGACTCACCGCACACAGAAGAGGCGCACCAGCCAGACCAGCGGGCCACCCCGTGGCACCTCGCCAGCAAACGATGGACGGCGAGCCTTGCCAAGGCGCGCGAGTCACGACCAGGCCCGGAGATACCAGCGACGAGACGACGCAAGCCCTTCAAGGCGAACGAGCGGACAAGAGGACGAGGCGGAGACAGTATAAGTACCCCTGTCTCCTGCCCGCCCTCGCCGGAAACAGCTATCTGTTGGGGTCTCCCCCGGACTAGCCCAGGGACTCGACCTCCCACCCCTGTGCCTTCCTGTGGCACTAAGGCGGCCGCCCTCCAAGGGGCGGGCCGCTGCGCGACCCCCCCCCGGGCAGCCTTACAGATTGAGCACCGATCTGGCTGTGGTTATAATATCAGCACCAGTGAGTGCTAATGAGTGACCTGATTACTGAGTGACAGTTCAAATCCAAATACGTCCAGAGGCTCAGCTGATGATGTAAATGTAAACATACACTAATGATTACCACATGATGGGGCACATGTGAAGACTTCTTCACACTACTGATACTGAATGATAGTGCCAATCTAAACATGCACACAAATTAACAAGCAAGGTGCAAATATGGCTCTTCAGGCAAGACCTCTAAGGGATAGTGCAGAAGTAATCGGACTCCAAATCAGATTAGGCAATGGTGATAGCTCTGGGCGTTATATTTTTGGCAAAATGGTGCTTATTACTGTGCAGTGCTTCAACAAGCATAATGGTGAAGATTCTTTGCACGGTTGAACATCATCAGTTCTTCTGTCTGAAGCCCCATCGGGTGAGACTGGTAGGACCCGGCTTACACCAAAGGATGCAATCGCCATGTCAGTGTTGTAGAGCTGGAGCATAGAGACCACCAGGCAGGCAGAGGCACAGCACTGGTGTTCATTAACAGCTGGTACAGATCCGACACAGAGTTCGGGCTAGCATTGCTGCTGTGGAGGAACAAATCTGCCCCTGCCTGTGCAAATTCATCCATACCCCCACCACTGAAAGCCCTTGCGCATTATTTACACAACATATGTGCGTCACTGTTGTAAAGTGCACCCCCTTGTCTGCCTTATCAACAAGGGACGGCCTGTTTTTCTTTATCCTAACATTTAAGAGAAGCAACTCAGATATTTTGCACAGCCTAGGGGAGAATCTTTAGCTGTGACCAAAAAGAAAAGTGTAACCTGACTCCCGCGATAATGTACAGATATAGTTTGTCAATAAAGAAGCACAAGTAGTGATACGGTGATGCCGTTGTGCAGCGCCTACTCATGGGTCCTAATTGTCCACATTTCTGTAAAGGGCATTGTCTGAGTTTATGGCCTACTTTTGCGGTGAGCACAAACGGTCGGTTGACACTAGTGTATGTATATGTATTTTTTTCCTGTGATGGGCACTTCTCCCACTGTTCCCTGCATCCACTTCTTTTCATTGAGACTCATATGCGCTGTTAAGTGGCCTCTGACGCCAATATCGCCTTGAAAAGCGCAAATAAATAAAAGCTGTCACTATAACTATATACACCAGGCTGAACAAATTCTATAAATACAGATGTACCACAAAGGTACCTCAAAAGATTTCAAAGGGTTTTCTTTTCCCGGCTTCTAAATAAAATTAATTTTCTAATCATTGCACTGCACATAGCTGGCATACAAAGCGCACTGACCCACCTTCCCTCTTTTCCTCCCCATATAGAAACACCTGAGTCATTCTTGGTCTTCACAGTGTAACTTTATTAATACAGCTCCGGCCATGTACTCATTGGGCATTTTAATTACTCGTGAACATCTTATAATAAATTTTCAACACCACAGCACTCCAACTCAACTGACTGTAAGATTGTACATATTTAGGTTTGTCTTTGGGCTGTGCCAGTAGGCCCCAACCAAGATAGCCTGCTCTCCTTAAGCTGACCGCCCCCCGGTCAACAGAGCCGCAGGTAAATAGTCTGCCACCTCTTGTGACAACCGCTGGCTTCCTGGGGTAGAGCCAGAGAGTACGGAGCCACCAGCAGGTCAGCCCCCTCTCTCTCGCCAGCCCGGAGCCCTGATAGACTTCCAGACCTGTTCTGGTACTAAAAAGTCACCGCAAAACGGAGTCCATGTCATTTCTCTTGGCCAGGACCCCGCTGAACCCGCCTAACTAACACCATGCTTTCAGGGATGGGTGGGTGGGCAACTTCGACGCGACCTCCGGCCACCTAACAGGATCGCGGACAAAGAGGGCGAAGATCACGCCCCTTCCACTTTTAAACCCCCCGCCATAAACGAATAGCTTCCTGGGTCGAACAACGACTTTACGTGCCTACGCACATCCGGTCACTTTGCTTGTGTCCATCCCCTTCCGGGTCACGCGACCCGGAAGGGGTTCCTATGCTTTCTCGGGCTCTTTGATGCCACTAAAGGCGCCACGCCCCTTACATGGGGTGGCGCCCCTCATAGCTGGCATACAAAGCGCACTGACCCACCTTCCCTCTTTTCCTCCCCATATAGAAACACCTGAGTCATTCTTGGTCTTCACAGTGTAACTTTATTAATACAGCTCCGGCCATGTACTCATTGGGCATTTTAATTACTCGTGAACATCTTATAATAAATTTTCAACACCACAGCACTCCAACTCAACTGACTGTAAGATTGTACATATTTAGGTTTGTCTTTGGGCTGTGCCAGTAGGCCCCAACCAAGATAGCCTGCTCTCCTTAAGCTGACCGCCCCCCGGTCAACAGAGCCGCAGGTAAATAGTCTGCCACCTCTTGTGACAACCGCTGGCTTCCTGGGGTAGAGCCAGAGAGTACGGAGCCACCAGCAGGTCAGCCCCCTCTCTCTCGCCAGCCCGGAGCCCTGATAGACTTCCAGACCTGTTCTGGTACTAAAAAGTCACCGCAAAACGGAGTCCATGTCATTTCTCTTGGCCAGGACCCCGCCACAGGGCGAGACGTTTACTGGCGGGCTCGCCCTCCCCCCTGCTAAATCCAGTACCCCCTCGATAGCTCCTAAGATCGTCTGTATGAATAACATGTTACCAGCCTTGGAAAGGTGTACTCCATCTTCTGCGTATAGGTCTAACCTTGCAGGTTGTATCAACTTGTGTCTGATGTTACGTATGCTGGATCCCTTTAAAATTCCCGCTACAGCCTGATTCAGCCTCCTCACCGATTTATTTATCGCCTTCGGTGGCGCTCTTTCCGCCCAAAGTTGTCGTGGTATGATCTCGGACCAAAATAAAATTGTTTTGGGAAACATATTCTTAACTTCTGCCAAGACTGAGAACAAAGTCTCCTTGACTCCTCTCCTCCCTGCCGGGATCATATCATTGCCCCCTGAGTGTATTACTAAAATATCTGGGACCGGCATGCCTCTAGCCATGGCTCTCTGCAGGTCTTTAGGGACGCCCCTTAAGCGTTGTCCACCTACCCCCACCCAATGGTGGTCAATTCTTTTCGACTTCTGATCTCTCTCTTCTCGTGAATCGTTGAACGTGAGCCCTGCCCTGCGTATAAAGGAATGACCACACCAGCATATTTGCGACCTCTGAGTAGGTGTACCTAGAGCAAATTGAAGATGGACATAATCACGTGAAGTGCCGTAACAGGGGGGGAGCAAATCAGCCTACCTATATTAGCTGAGGGCGTATATATCGTTCAAAGCATGTCGACTTCCATCGGCCCAACCTCTTAATGATCTCCTCTGGAAGGCCTAATGCCGCTGCTGTTGTGGCTGCGCCGATGCGGAATGAATGAGAGGTATAATGCGCCGTGTCTACCCCTAGTCCTGCCAGCGCTAACTTGCACACTCTAGTAAACTGAAATCTTGTGAGGGGTAACCCATCGGCATGTATTAGCCATCTGCTGTCGCCCCCATTTTGCCTGATGCGCAGGAAGGTCCTTGTAAGGTTCACTGGGCAACATATCGCCCCTGTCATAGGCCTTAGCTGGATCCAACACCCTTTCCCTAGTGGGTCTGTTTTTGATCTCCGCACCCTGACTTGCAAAGAATCGTCTCTCAGAATAACATCCTCAGCTTGTATGCCCCCTTCTTTGTCTGTTTTTGAGGCCGCCAGTAACTCGGATACCCTGAACGCCCCAAAAAAGGCCATCGAATATGCCACACTAAATAATTGTGTCTCATATGGTGAAAAGCAAATTCTAGGTAACATTCCCAGCAAGCTGGTTAATCTGCTTGCATCTATCGGTCTCCTAGCATCTTTTGTCCCTGGTGTCAATCGCTCCCAACCCTTTATCGCTCTCCTCACCCTTGGGTCTTTCGTCGGATCTGCCACCCCGCTCAACCCAGCATAAAATGCTATTGCTGACAATTGTCTTCTCATCATTGCTGGAGATTTCCCACTCTCTTTCTGGTGCACTATGAATTCTAAGACACTTAATGGTGCAAAATCATCTAATCTTTCTGTTCTTTTGCCAAAAACCCGATATTCCTGCCATGACCTCTCATACATACTCTTTGTCTTGGGAGCCAGAGAAGCTGTTATCAAATCGGGGGCTGTGGGACACCAAGCTTCCATAGCCCGGCCGGGAATTCCGTCATCTCTATGTCTGCTTGCGGCCATCGGGTGCGAAACTCTGTCAACTTAAAACGGGACAATGCATCAGCGACTGAATTGTCTATCCCTGGCACGTGTCTGGCAGTAAAGTGTACATTCAGGCGCAAACATTGCATCACCAGCTCCTTCAGCAAGCGCAGAACCCAGGTGCACTTTGCTCTCTGATTGTTAATTGCCATCACTACTGACATGCTGTCTGACCAAAACACAATATGCTTGTTCACCAAACTGCCCCCCCACAGATGCAAAGCCACAATGATTGGGAACAATTCCAGAAAGGTAATATTCCTTGTGAGACCTGACAATGCCCATTCTTCTGGCCAGTGTTGCATGCACCATTTGCGGCCTAAGATAGCTCCGAAACCTACACTCCCAGCTGCATCTGTGAACAATTCCAATTCTACATTGGGGCGACTCGGCGCTTGCCAGAACACTGTGCCATTGAAATTTTCTAAGAACTCTTTCCAAATAGCTAAGTCCTTCTTCACCTCAGTTGATAATCTTGTATGATGGTGTTTTGCGCGCAGCCCTGACATTGCCCTTGCTATGCTCCTCGAAAAGGTCCTGCCCATTGGTATGACTCGCAGCGCAAAGTTCAACTGTCCCACTAGTACCTGCAATTGATGTAACGTCACTTTATGTGCCAACAAGCAAGTTTCAATAGCTGCCTTGAAAGCTACCACTTTCTCTTGCGGGAGCCTGCATACCCCTTCTCGAGTGTCTATCTCTATGCCTAGGAATGTTAGGCGTGTAGTTGGCCCTTCTGTCTTTTCTGCCGCCAATGGTACTCCCAAAGCTTTTGCCAAGTGCTGGAAGCCCAGCAGGGCCTTCCTGCATGCTATCGAGCCCTGTGGTCCCATGAATAAAAAATCGTCCAAATAGTGCACCACCTCGTAAGAATTATCTGAGGTCAAGAATTGCTGTACAGCCCATTCCAGGAACCTGCTAAACGTTTCAAATACAGCGCACGCGATCGAACACCCCATTGGCATGCACAGGTCAAAGAAATACTCCTCACTGAAAGTGAAACCTAAGAACTTGGTGTCTTCTGGATGAACCGGCAGTAGCCGAAAGGCTGCCTCAATGTCTGCTTTAGCCATCAGTGCTCCCTCACCTAGCCTCTGCAATTTCTGAATTGCGGTGTCAAAAGTGGTGTAACGCACTGTGCATAGGTCTGGGTCAAGTTTGTCATTGACGGACAACCCTGGGGGGCTTGATAAGTTGTTAATTAGACGGAATTTCCCTGCCTCCTTTTTTGGAATCAACCCCAATGGCGAACATACCAGGTCTGGCTTAGGTAATTGCTTGAATGGTCCCGCCACCCTCCCCAACGCCACCTCATTTGCGATTTTTTGCTTAGCCACCTCTATGTTTTGAAGCACGGAGCGTTGGTTGCGTGGGGGATTGGCGGTTGGTGCGGCCGTAGATGGGATGCGAAATCCTAGTCGAAATCCATCATGTAAAAATTGTGCATCTTGTAATTTGTCATATTTGCTAAGGAGGTAGGATAGCACGTGCAATTTGATAGGTGTCGGCAAGCCCTTAGGGGGCCTGTGGGGGCCGACCTTTAGGTTGTGCGGGGGCTGGTTGTTCTTTTGGCTTTCCCAATTTTTTGTAACATTTAATCTCTGCGTGTCCTGGCACTCCACAGAAGGCGCAACAATGTTTAAATCTGCATGATGTGCCCCGATTGCATTCATTCTTGTTAACTGCCAGCAGGCCAACCCTGGGTGCACCGCCTTCATCTGCCTGAACTTGGTATCGTATTGGAGCCATCCTGTCCCTGGGAATTCGGACGCCGCTCCATGTATTAAGGATATGTAGCTAATTAATTGTGGAGCTACTACTGGGCATTTCTCAGCTATAATTGCCGCATAAATTGCAAAGCCCGTAATCCAATTTTTTATCGACCAATCTACCCATACCTTCTTCTGCCTATAGTCGCCTTCCTTTCCTGTTCTGCTTTTGCCTGGCACCACCCCAGCATTTATGAGATCAAAAACGTCTATATATTCACCTTTCAAAATCTTTTCTTTGGTCTCTATCGGCACATGCCATGTGATCCCGGCCGAAGGCGATAACGCCATGGACGCCGATCCATACATTAGAGGGCTATATGCTAACGCTGGTTGCCCCGTCACGCCAGTCCCCAATGTGCCTGGGAAGGGTCCTGCTGCGGCTCCTGCGCCATTGCCGGGCATTTGTCCTTGTGCGGGCGTTGTTACTGTCATTGGGGATTGCCCCATAGCTACTAGCCCTGACCCCCCCGGATAAGACGTTGCGGGAATCATTGAACCTACTGCGCAATTACTCAGTGCTTGTCCCTGCGACGTAGCTGCTATTACGCCTGGGGATTGCCCTACGCCCCCTGAGTGAACCCATACCTGCGCTATTCCACTGCCTGGCTGTGCCATCACTGATGGTGTATTTAGAGGGATCAATTGCTCTTTGGGCGCCTCCACCATTACTGCCGGTATCTTCGCCCCCTGTGCCCCATTGTTTGTACTGTCGTCTCCCCCTTTCGCAGTCCCTACTTGTGCATCCTTCGATCCCAAACTTGTTGTTTCGACAACTTCTACCTCACCTGAGGATGTATCTTGAGCGTCTTTTGTTCTATTGCGTTTGTCCATTGGCGCATCTTTGAACCTCTCCGGTGTGCGCCTCGTTCGCTTGCCTCGTACTGCTTGCTCCTGTGTACCTGTACCAGCCCCTTCTTTCAGAGTCTTTAGGGCCCAATCGACTCCCCTCTCTTTGGTAAACTCCAACAGCTCAGTCAACGCCAGGTACTCGTCCTTTGCCGCTTTTGCTCCTTTCCCTTTCTGCGCCCGTCGTGGAGGCATTCTGCACTTAAGAGACAAAATTATGTTACCATATGTTGTTACTATCCATTCCCCCGTGTATTGGGTTCCAAGGAATTCCTTACTTCCTGTTCGCACCCTTCCTTTCGCTGACATGCATTTATCCCCCCTCGTTGCGTCCCTTTATTTGCCCCACCTACTACTACCTAGGTTGTGTTCTGCCGGCTAACCCTGCGACCTCCCATTGTTAATGTTTACCCTTCGTGCTGGACCATGTCCAGCGGTTAGCTGCTCACATCATTGCGTGGCTCACCCCTGTGCCTTTGCTGCTAATGCCTGCTTTCATTTAGTTGAAATGTTATTCCCCATTTCTTATTTTCCCACCTCTGAAGGACAAATGGACCCGTCGGGATATGAACCCGTGACCCAGATGTTGCCTCCATGACCCTACAGTGAGCGCCTTAGTGCACTAAGCCACCAGAATTATCTCTCCACCTCCGCAGCGCGCTATTCTAATCTCCCCTTAATTGCCGCCACCCGGGACCCTTGACTCCGCTTTGGGTAAAGAATCCTTTTCCGCTCTTTTAAACCTTGCGGTATTTGCATATTCATCCAGCGCTGCCCCGGACTTACGATGGGTCCTCTGAATTCTAATTCCATTCATTCGCTTTCGCTCGCCCTTGCTGGCGCATCTTGCACGCTTCATCATGCCCGTCAACTATCGCCACCCATTCATTATGCTGCACACTGTGAGGCCCGCTTACCTGCCGATCGGGCTCCGGACGCCTTTCTCGTTGCCTATGTCGCCGTACACTTCGTAACCCCGACGCGACCTCCGCAACTTCGACGCGACCTCCGGCCACCTAACAGGATCGCGGACAAAGAGGGCGAAGATCACGCCCCTTCCACTTTTAAACCCCCCGCCATAAACGAATAGCTTCCTGGGTCGAACAACGACTTTACGTGCCTACGCACATCCGGTCACTTTGCTTGTGTCCATCCCCTTCCGGGTCACGCGACCCGGAAGGGGTTCCTATGCTTTCTCGGGCTCTTTGATGCCACTAAAGGCGCCACGCCCCTTACATGGGGTGGCGCCCCTCAGTGCAGAAGCAACAGTTGCTTTGTGTGGGTTGACATTTCACAGACACACAGAGCAATAGTTTTGCAATTCAGCCGAAAAATGGGTAGCCCTCTCTCCTGTTTTGCATTTAAGGTTAATTGCATTGTCTTTAATTCTTGGCACCTGAAGTTAGAGTAAGGGATAGTGTGCCAGCTTGTGGCAAGGACTTGGCTGGTTTTTGCAGATGAAAGGGGGGTGTATTTAAGGGTAGAGGATAGGCGAACTACAGCAGTACTACTAGTCCCAGAAAGCTTTACCGTGGTAAAAAAGCTTAGGACTGGTGAATGTGTACTCACGATATGGAGTCTTACTGCTCTTTGTGTACCCCTGGATTATAAAAAGCATTGGTGTAGCTCACAAAGACGGAAGAGCATCGCCAGTGCTTTGTGGATCTCAGTCTGAAATCACAGGAGATGCTGTAGCCAGCATTTGGGTGCATCCGGAGAGGTCAGTGGTCCATATGCGAATACCTATGGATATAGATTCAGACACTCACGGATGCCCTACCAACGATTTGAAGCTTGTGTAGCGGGTGTCTCTGAAACCCCCTATCTATTTTACTCTGCTTCCTGTTTTCCTCAAGGCAGGGAAAAAAACGAGCCACACCTGAGCTTCAATCTGCTACCATTTATTTTTGTCGAAAAGTTTCTTTTGCAAAAATTAAATGGTAGCAGATAGAAGCTCTGGTGTAGCTTATGTGATGTATTTTATGGTGTGGTGGTGCGACCTCACTGTGGAATACACTCACCAAATCAGCTGAGATCTAGCCATGCTCGTTTGTTAACCCTTAGCTCAGCCCTGGGTAGATGTGGCTTCGAGCAGTTAGGCTTAAACAAGAGGACAATTTCTAAAAATAGATCTTATTTTTTAAGAATTATTAGATACCAAAATGAACAAAATCCACCAGAGGGTTCCAGAGATTTAATACCTGCAAAGTTTAGTTGTGTTTGACTACTTCAGCTTGCTTTGGGCGACCACATCTGACAGGGGGAAGGCCAGGGGAGACAAGAAGGAGTAGTAGGATAGTTACCTTTGCAACAAAGCAGTCTTAAGTCCAGCTCCAAGCGCTCTGGGCGAACAGCCAGAGGCTTCAACGGAGTGGTCCTGATCTGAGAGATACAGGATGCTGAAGAATCTGTAAGATGCGGAGGATGCTGTGTGGTTGACGTGGGGCTTCCTGGGGCTACTCCTCAATCCATGGTCCAGGTCGGGTGACTTTAGCCACAGAGTTTGATGTCCCTTGAAGTCCTCGTTAGTCCTCTTAAAGTGCAGTTGCCACTGGACTACTGTTCTCTGGTCATAGCGAAATCAACGGTCCCCATTGGTGAGGCTAGTGTCTATTTTGGGTGACCAAACTGCACTCCTGCAGTTCTCTCCTATGTCCGACAGACTTGCATGAAACTTTTGAGTCTCAGGACTCGGTGCCCTCAGGGAAGATAGTGGATGCTAGCCAATGGGCTATTACGCCCACTCCACCTGGTGACAACTTCTTACAATCTGTGGCTTCTAGCTATCCCAGAGTGTGCTATTCTGCCCACTCCCAAGATGGGATGACCCCTCTCTCGCTGAGTGGGGCTTGGTAGCTCACACTAGAGGTGTGGCTACCTGAGTGCCACACGCCAACAGGATTAATGGTTTGTCAACTTGACTCCCCTCTCTGTCCCTGAAGCTAATTCGTCTATCTCAACAAAAGAGCAGCCCCTCTCGTGTGTGGTCACCATTTTCCCTTCAAAGGTCTCTTCCCCTTTGAAGCTCATCTTTTGGGCTCACACCCTGTGTGTCTTCCTGACAGGTATAGGTGACACCTCTTCCAATAGCAGGCCTCTACGGTTTGTCCTCCTGGATGTTGTTTACACTTCAACAGCTGAGTTGTCAGCGTGTAAACCTGTACTCGCCAATCAGGCTACTAAGATTCCCGCAGTAAAAAAGTTAATTTTGCAAATTTACTGTTAGGACACATACAAATACATGTCTTACTCTTTAATATACAGCACCCTGCCTTAGGTCTCTATAGGCCTGCTGTGGGGGTGACTTATAAATATATTAAAGAGAGAGGTTGGACAGAATATCCCACCCACCAAAATCTAAATCAGGCCAAAAGTCAAAAGATAAACTTTTCATTGGACCCAACCTGGTCCCTGTATCTGACCAGCGCTCTATTGCTATGAGCCTTGACTAATGACTTTGACTCTGTCTAGCACAACCATATACCCTCAGTTGGCACTTTGCGCTTGTTAGTTCTGGAAACACCTAAAGCTTTGAAAAATCATAACTGCAGTTCCCGTAATCTTATTTTTGGTGTTTTTGTGTCTATATGGCAATAAAATGTTCTTCATGCTTATAAAGTGGAGTGAACATTTTACTGTGTTGTGTTTGCTACTTATTAACTTTTTTGGTACTAATAAATGCTTTGCACATTTATCTTTAGTTCAGCTTTTTTGCTCTGTGCCCAGCTACAACGGTTAAGCTTTGGTTTAAGTTATTATGACCTAACTGACCTAGTAGGGAATAGTGCCATTTTACTTGAAGAGGTCTACCGGTCACTTCAACAAATAATCCACTTTCTCACAGTGACATTATAGTTAGATACGGTAATACAATCTTACTTTACATTAAAAAAAACTCCGAAAACCACTGAAAAACAAAGATTAAAGTGCCATTATACATAGGTAAGGTATTACGAATTTAGGTTAAAATTAAAAAACCTAGACATTCAGCAAAGAAAACAAAAGTTAAAGTGACATTTTAGTTAGGTCTTTTAATAATGTAAAAAGTAGCATTTTAAAGCAAAAGAAAAGAGTGAAATTCACCAATTATAAATTTCTGATCTACCTATAACTAGTACTCCCACCATACTCTGCCTATGACCTCAAAGATTGCCTCACTCATGACATGTTCACTGACATCATTGATGACACTTAAATGATATCATTGATGACATCACTGATGAGATCATCTAACCTACTGCTGTTTAGATTACTTTATAAACCAATTAACCCTCAGACATACAAGCCCCCTTAGGTGAACCAAGCTCCTTTTGAGCACAAACTTCTCCCTGTACCAAATATTTATTTGCTAGCCGATCTCCTGTGGGCAGTCAACCAGATTTGTGTGTGCATGGCCCTAGAGCACTTGGTCTCCCCCCTGTGAACAACTCTTAATGAAGAGCCACTCCCTCAAGACACCCAAGATTCAATACATGGCTGAGCCCTACTACGCACAGCCTTTACCCCATACTAAACTCATAGCGGATATCCCACCTCTTGTGGGCAAAGAACCAGACATGGGTACGAAAGTACCTACTGTGAACAGTCGTTGTCCTGTGCGGATCCCGTTCATTAGGGACCTGCTCCCTCTATGCACATAAGGCCTCTTAGGTGGTTAAAGACCTACAATGCGCTGCCTTCACCTGTACTGAAACTTTGTGGACAGTCGTTCCCTTGTGAGCAATCAAACACCCATCGGACTTATAGTTTCTTGACTTAACTATAACTGGTGAATTTCAGTGGTTTAGTTTGTTTAGAATAGTATATTTCTAACATGTTCACCTAACTATGATGGCCCTTTAGCATTTGCTTTTTTTCAGTGCTCACGGGACCCCTGAGCAAGGCATTTGCCGCAATGTGTTGCATGGGTCGTGTTCTGCACTATTAAACTGACTTAATTGACCTCTGGGAGTGCATTTGTCTCTGGAACTTTCTCTATGCTTATTTGATATATGGCTTGATTTTCTTGCCCGTTGAATGATACGCACCATTATCATGAGGGTCTGCGATATCACCCTTGAGAGAGTGTGCGAAATATATATATTTCAAAATCAGCAATATTTATTAGGCATTACTTATTAGGCATCAAAAAGTGAACTTGCTAACACTCAGCCCATTTTAGTTGTGCCACTTTCACAAGTGAGGTATCATATGGTATATAGTAGAGTGTGTGTATATATGTGTGTTTGTGTGTGTATAGGTATATATACATATATATAGTCAAGCTAATCAATTCTCCAGATATCTTAAAAATCTCTTTGAGAGGCTCCCAAAGAGGACCCATCCTTGACTTATATAATGTATATGCCAGAGGTAATAAATATGGCTCTTCATCCCCGACAGTATCTATCCTCGAAATGGCACTGAATGAAAATTTAGCTGGATCCCAAGTTTTGGTTGCGGGTGATTTCAACTGCACCTATGAGCCCCTTATACAGGACGACATCTATGACCCAAGTGAGGATGATGATAGATGGGGTATCCCGATTTTAACCATCCCTCCGATTAAAAAATGGTCCAAAACTGCTATTCAGCTCAATGCCCTAACGCTGGAATTCGGGCTAAGAGCAGCTAATGGCCGCACGCGTTCTGATCCTTTGGGTGCGGCCACGTTTAACAGAGTCAACCGTACCTCTAGGATCGATTACATCATGCTAGATTTCCTTCTCTGGAGTTTTGTTCAGGACATGGTAGTCCTGCCCACAGTTGAAAGCGATCATAACTCGCTTTCATTGTCCCTCAGGAATCCATGGCCTTACGAAAAGACCACAAAATCCCTTAACCCAGCCCACAAAATTTCTGTATCCTCGTGTGGGAAACGCCTAAAATGGAACATGGTTGCGAAGGATGAAGCTAAATTAAATACAATCAATACAGTACTCACAGACGCACAGTTGGAATTGGAACTGGATAGCTCAGACAAGGGTGAGCTAAATCCCGGTCGGGTTACCCCTATTTTTGAGGAGACCATCAAGTCTATTGGGAATGTATTCCTAAAAATGAATCAAGTGGGCAAAAATGCGGCAATTGGGCTTCCTAAGGGAAAGCATGATTGGTACACACCTGCTTGTAGGCACGCCAAATCGCTTTTGATTAAGGCCGTCAAAAGCAAAACACAAGGAGCTATTCAGGGAGCTAGGCTAAATTACAAGAAAACCCTGGCTAGTGCTAAAAAGGAGTGGGAAATCGAACATTGGCGCTCTCTAAAAGAGGCAAGTTTGGGGAAAGACTCAAGGCGTTTTTGGGACATAATTAGAGCCAAAAATAGACCTGACACTGACTTCATTACATGCAATATCACCAGCCAAGTTTGGGTCAACCACTTCTCTAAATTATATGCCAGTCAATCAGGTGCTACCTCTAATGCCCTCTCCATGGACATTTCTAATGAAAAACATATAAGGGAGGTGGCACCAGCAACTCCGGATTTGCCAACAAGGAGTGATGATCTAGCAACTGGAATGCTATGTACAGCTTTGCCATTAAACAACAGGGTGGCAGACTCCATTTTCTCGATTAAAGAAGTGGAGTATGCAATTACTACCATCAGGCCCCAAAAAGCAGCTGGCCCAGACGGCTTACCCGGGGATCTGCTGCGAGCAGACATCCCGAAATGGGGTAAATTTATTAACTGCCTGCTTAATGCTATTAGCGGGGGAGCGCCAATCCCGGCATCCTGGAAAGGGGCGGAGGTCGTCCCCATTTTTAAAAAGGGGGCCAGGGACGACCCATCAAATTACAGACCCATAAGCCTGCTAGATATAACGCAAAAGGTGGTCGGGAAGGTGTTGTTGGTCAGATTATTACAATGGATCGACGAAAACGGCATCCTCTCCGACTACCAGGCAGGCTTCAGAGCAGGCACCGGCACAATCGAGCAAGCGTTCAGATTGTTGCTTGTGTATTGGAAGGTGGTGGTCTTGGGCAAAGGCAGTCTTTACCTCGCCTTTATCGACCTGAAGACTGCCTTTGACCTAGTACCTAGGGAGGCTCTTTGGAAAGTCCTTGCTGCCATGGGGGTGCCCAACTACTTACTCCTGCTATTGGTAAGGCTGCATGTAAACACTTTTGCCCAAGTTAGGTGGGGGAGAAATGGTGAGAAAACTAACAGAATTCCGGTAGAGAGAGGGGTACGCCAGGGATGTGTTCTAGCTCCCACCCTTTTCTCTTTATATATTAACGGTGTAGTTGAGCATCTATTGAAAGACCCCTCAGATGAACCATCCCTGGCGGGGGAACGTATCCCCACCCTCCTCTTCGCGGATGATACACTCTTGCTCTCCAAAACCCCAATGGGCCTCCAAAAACTCTTAAATAATTTCCAGCTCTTCTGTACAGAGCGGGGCCTGGTAATCAATAGAGACAAAACAAAGTATCTTGTGTTAAATCCCCCTAAAAAATCTATACGCCCCCCAAAATTGAATGACGAACCTCTGGGGAGGGTGGATGTGTTTGATTACTTAGGGATTCGTTTATCCCATAATATGCAGTGGGGCCCCCATTTATGCAAGATGCTGTTATCCCACAAAAGAGTTACAGGGGCTCTTGTGAAGGAGCAGCGCTCCTGTGCTATAAGACCGATAGCCCCCGTTATTGATATTTATGCAGCAAGAGGAGTTAGCTCTGCCCTTTATGGAGCCGAGCTTTGGGGCTCTTGTGATATTGGTGACTTATCAAGAGCAGAGAGGAAGTTCTTCAGGGTCATTATGTCACTTCCCCAAGGTACCCCCACGATTCCATTAATGCTCGATCTTGGTTGTCGCCCCATCGGTGATTTGGCGAAATTTCGCCCTCTATTGCTATGGGCTCGTTTGTGGCGGGTCCCGGAACTAGCCAAATATGCCAAAGGTCTCTCAGAAATCATGTCACTTCCAGGATGGCATAGGATAAAATGGTTGCGTGACATGAAAGCCCTTTTGTATAATCTGGGGCTTAATGCAGCATGGGAAAATAGATCTTCCCCTCCGAAAGCCACGCTTAAGCTCTTATATTGGAACTGGATTGCGACCCAACGGATCACGAACACGTCATTGGGGAGACTTACAGAGGACTTCCTGAATTTTAAGGATCATCCAATCCGGGAACTATATCTCGATATCATCGAGAGCCCTTTTGACAGAGCTTTGTATTTTAAGTTTAGGACCGGGACCCTCTTACTCTATAGTTTTACATCACGATGGAATTCCTTTCCTCAGACCTCTGATCTTTGTCCCTTTTGCACATCCAGACGTGAGTCTGTGGCTCACTTTTTATTTGAATGCCATGAGTACGCCCTCCCAAGGAAAAGATGGCTTAAGCAACTGTGCCGCTCCTTGGGAACTAGACACCATATTGTGGCACTCCGCATTTTAATGTCAGACGCTCGCCCATTGTACGTTTGTGCCCTTGCAAAATTCTTATCTTGGGCATGGCGTATTAGAAGTAAAAGGCTCAAGGAAATTGTTTAATTCACTCTTAAACAATTATTTATGACCTGTTTTGCTCTCTATTGTAAAAATAGGTTTTTTCTTTTTTAATGAAATTAACTTATTCCATTTTTAACTGTTATGCTTTTATGATATGTTTTTATCGAAATAAAGCCTTTGACTGACTGACTGATATAAATATATATATATGTATTTAGATATACCTAGTGGCAGTTGCAACTGAGTAGTTATAATTATGATCTAGGTACCATGAGATATGGATTTGTTTGGGGTTTGCTTATAAATTTGCCACAGTCAGACAAACGTTTTGGGGTGATTCGTCAAGCGGGTGCCTAGAAAAAAGGGGGCACCAAAACTTAATTTACCCATGCAATTCCATAAGGATTTTGACAGCACTACAGTCAAAACGGCTGAGCGGAAGTACACTAAATTAGGCAGAAAGCTAAATCTTCATCAGAAAAGTGTGCTTTTTTTGTGTTTTGGTGTAAGTTTGTTCAGTAATTTTCAAGAAATGTAGATTAAAAATACTTGTATATCTGCAAGGTTGGGTTCGCAAGACACTCGCGAGAATCTCACAAGTACACAACTTCAAATAAAAGATCAATCTGATTGACCAAGGGGGGATTTTTTCCCATCAGGCCAAATTGTAAAAAAAGAACAATCCTGCAGTCCTCTTGCAGGAGCCAGCGACATCCCCCTGCTTCTGCGAGAGTTCCATGGGAGCGTAGGGGCCATGCTGACTCCCACTTGAGTCCTGTAGGATCATGGCAACCATTTAAAAAACAGGGGGGTGAGCGAGTGACTGTGGTGGGTTGGCCCCTTGTGGGTGGTTGGCCCTGCGACTAACCCACGCCATGCACAGCAAAAGGCCATGCGTGGTGGTGCCTAGCCACCTGCATGGTGTTGGCTGCCCTTCATGGGGTTGTGCCCTGCATCCTACCCGGAGCGGGGGGGGTGGTTGGACATAATTCTGTATGGTAATAAAATATTACATTATGTTAAAAAAAATTGAAATTCTCTGAAAACAACAAAGGGTAAAGTGACATTATAAGTTAGGTATGGTAATAATATATTACTATGCATTGGACAAAAAACAAAAAAACAAAGGGTAAAGTGATGTTATGGTTAGGTGAAAATGTCAATTTAAACATAACGTTTTAAACTACAAAAACACTAAAGTAACTATAACTCGTGCCCTCGCCATGCACTGCTTATGTCCTCTCAGATTACAAGACTCATGACATATTGTATCATATTATTTATAACATGAACACAACATCTGAAATGACATAATTGACGACAACACTGTACATGGCAAGGTCATAAGTTACTTTAAATAACTATAACTAGTGAATTCCAGTGTTTTTTTTTTGTTTAAACTGTAACGGTTGAGGTTACATTTTCATCTAAATATGTCACTTTAACCTTTGTTTTTTCAGTGAATCTATGAGTGTGTGTATGTGTGTATATCTATGTATATACATATATAAATATATTATATATATATATATATATATATATATATATATATATATATATATATACATATATATATATATACATATATATATATACATTCTACTGGCGGTCGCCAGTAGATAGTTATAGTTAGGACCGTGTTTCCATAGGAAATCTGAAAATTCTATTTTGAATAACTTTGGCGCCGGTTAATGAATCCTCGCGAATTTTTCAAAATAGGTGGGGCGCTCCGCTCCGCTCCTACCCTGAAAGTCTTGGGGTGATTAGTCAAGCGGGGGCCGAGAAAAAAGGGGGGTCCCAAAACGCGTTTTCCTCATGCATTTTTCCATAGGACCTTTAGTCGAAGGTACAGCCCGAACGGCTGAACAGAATTGCGTGAAATTTGGCAGAGAGGTAGCCATAAGCTCAAGGAAGTGCCTTTTGAAGGTCTCGTGTAAATCTGTTCAGTATTTCCTGAGAAAATAGCATTTAAAACCATATCAATATCTATACGCGCGCACCGTGCGCGCACCCTGCCGTGCGCGAGCGCAATTCTGATTGGTTGTTAGATGTCAGTAAACATTCGAATCGGTCGAAATCAGGAAGTGGCGGCCGCCATTTTGTCTCTCGCAGTCTGAGGCAGTGAAAAACAAAGGTGGAGAACGTGAAAAGGGGGCAGGGTGGACAGTTCCTGACCCCCTAGCCTTAGTCAGGGGGTCACTGAAGGACCCCCAAGGGTGAAAAAACATTTATTTTTTTGTCAAAAATGCGCGGGGTGCGCACACGGAGCGCGCACGGTGCGCGCACGGCACGCACAACGCTTCGTGGGCGCTCGGTGTGCCCTGTGCGCCGAGTGCCCACAGCGCGCGCACGGTGCGCGCACGGTGAAAAACCTGAAAGAAAAAAATATTAATAAATACATAACTTAGCATTTAGAAAACCGTACAAATTCACTTAAAAAACCATAGGTTTCACACACGTTATAGTTAGGAATTAGCATTTAAAAAACCTTGCAAATTCACTTAAAAAACCATAGGTTTCACACCTGTTATAGTTAGCTGGACATTTCCCTCGTAAAA
The DNA here is from genome assembly GCF_964204655.1 of Triturus cristatus. NCBI lineage: Eukaryota > Metazoa > Chordata > Amphibia > Caudata > Salamandridae > Triturus > Triturus cristatus. Next base: position 1,295,676,886 of record NC_140590.1, read on the forward strand.
AACCAATGAAATTCCCCCGTTGTTAGTGCAGGCAACTATAACTCACGCAATCGCAATCCTCTGCTGATGACGTCAGATATTACATCACTGATTACATATGTGGCTTTCTGAAAAATAAATATTTGTAATATATGTATAGCTAAAGATTAATGGAAGAAGACATGGGTAAATAGGTGTCTAAATACAGTGATGTAATATCTGACGTCATCAGCAGAGGATTGCGGTCGCGTGAGTTATAGTTGCCTGCACTAACTATAACGGGGGAATTTCATTGGTTTTTTACGAGGGAAATGTCCAGCTAACTATAACATGTGTGAAACCTATGGTTTTTTAAGTGAATTTGCAAGGTTTTTTAAATGCTAATTCCTAACTATAACGTGTGTGAAACCTATGGTTTTTTAAGTGAATATATATATATATATTCACTGAAAAAACCATAGGTTTCAGACACGTTATAGTTAGGAATTAGTGTGAGAAGTTGGCCTGGTATATGCTGTTCACTAGTTAAAGTGACCACCTTGTACCATGCCAAGCAACCCTTATGGTGTGGTTGTAAGTCAACCTTTTCGGACTAGCTGCCCTAGTGGTAGCGTAGGCTAAGCAGTCTTTGAGGCTAAACTCGTTAAAGCGTGTTAAGCAGGCTGTTTTACCAATTGCAACCCCCCTTTATACCAATGAAAGGACACCACACAGATATATATTCAAAATATATATGTATTTATTTCTCAAAGTATCCCCTAGACTCTTTATGAGCACAGGAGCACAAATCGTTAAACAAGACAATGTTATAATATACAGAAGTTGCACTTTATATGGATGGGCCCTGGTGGCCACTCAAACCATATACTAAAATAGTGGTATAAGTACCACGAACAGGGAAGGGAAAAGGCCTAGGGCCTCTAGAATCGCTGGGCCTACAAGGAGCTAACTTCAGTTAGTGACCAGGAGGTCCACGGGTCGCGTGTGCAGTGAGGAAAGTTACACGCGTGCTCCCATAGGTTTTCAATGGGTGCGTAAAAGTTTAAAAGTTACTGCAGAAAGGGTCTTCTGGATGGACTACGATCTTAAGATTCAAAACACAGACACTAGAGATGTTTCTCTACACTTGGGCACCGGAGTGCCAGCTTTACCTCACCCACAGGAAGCGGGTGCATAGGTCTCGAAGTGCGTTGGGTTTCTTCTATCGATTCAATGGAGCCTGATGACAAAGATGCTGCAGGCGGTCGGTCCAGAAGAGATGCGGTGGATCCAAGAGTGGATCGGAGTTGTAGAAGACCTGAAAGCAGAGGGGACAGTGTTCACAGTCACTAGCCAGTGACCGGCCTGGCACCAGGTAGGTACCAGGCGATGTCGGGTGCAAACAGGTAGTTAGGTGTAGCTTGTCTCCGCAGCCACGTGGTCCCTGAAGGTCTATGACGTCCAGGAGTCAAGTTACAAGCTGTCCCACACAGGCTCTCGCTGTCGGCGGTGTCGGCGACTCGAAAGAAGCAAACAAGCCTTGGCAAAGGCAGCAGTCGTGGAAAGAGAGGAAAGCTGATTGTTCTGACCAGCAAGATCAGAGGGGCTGCTCTTTTGGAGAGCAGCTAGGGCCAGTCTGGAGCAACCAGACCACGGTCATTGATTTCAAAATAGGTCGCCAAAATGGCCACTAGCCAACGGGCCAGGGACCGAGCAGGCGCGTCGAGATGCAAAGTGCAGAGGGGCCCCACACAGATCGTGAAGATGCTGGAGGGCTCACCTTTGGTGCAGATGCTGCTCGGTGGTTGGGCTTCTCAGGACCCAAAGCACAACTGGGAGGGAGCCTCTGTCGTTGCGCTTGCAGCTTGTCGTCGGTCTTCCAAGATGGCTGGCTCCACGTGTCTCGGTGCCTCCACGGGTTCCTTCTTTGCAGGGACTGTGGATCGGGCTGTGAGAGGTCTGGAGGTCCAGGTCTTGTTGGGCTCTGGGCTCAGGCTCCGGCGGGAGGCGGCGGCAAAGCAGACGTTGGATAGCTGGTTGGTGCTTGTGTCACTCCCTGACCATAGGGGAGATTTCCTTCAGTCCTCTGTGCAGCAGAGCGTCGAAGTTCCCGTCTTCTTCTTGTGGTTAAGTTGATTCCAGGATGTCTGAAGTCTTAGGACACAGCTCCTACCTTTAAGCGAATTCTAGGGGCCGGACTACCTGCTAGGTCCCTCCCTAAGGGTGGGACCAGGAAGGGGGGTGGTTACACCCCCAATCCTTTGTCCAGCTCGCCCCAGGTCCGGGCTGGTGTGCCCCAGGACCGGATTGAACTGGCGTATGCACCGAGGCTCCTTGTGAGCCTCAGGCATGTCTGGTTTCTTTCAAGCCCTACCTGACCAATACACAAAATCCTGTCTGGGGTGGTGCTCGCACCTCCCCTGGCAGGAAACCCGTTGTCCCCACCTCCCAAGCTGGAAGGACTCCCAGCAGCAGGAGGGCAGACTTGTGTCTGTGGTGGCAGCACCATGGCTATGTCTGATTGTACCTGGGTTTCAGGTACTGTACATGTCGTGTCCCTCTAGAAGGGTGGAATGCTAACCCCGTCGCCAGAATTGGCGAGGGGTTAGTATTCCAATTCGTATGACACCTTACTCGACATGTTTTGATAAAGCCAAACCAAAGATAGCATTTAACCGCGAGGCTCATAATGCACTTAAGAGTATATGGTATGACGATATCTGGAAACGGTAGAAGGAAGTTGTTCCGGCCACTGCAGACAGGCTCAGCTCATGCCAGAGCACCATCTCACATGGAACCAAGCACTCTGCCTTGAGGATTGTCAAGGCCTGCCATAGGAGTGACTTATAGGTTACCATGTGTTCCATTTTAAGGTTAGGTATAGGTATACTACACCTAAGTAAGAGGTGGTTACACCAACTTACCCCAGCTGAGTGATCAGCCAGTTGTGTCAAATTGTGAGGCCAGGCCAGGGGTGGCATAATACATGCTTCAGCCCCTGGTAGGCCTTAGATACACCAATGCCCTGGGTACCTAGTGTACACTGGTACAGGGGCTCACAGGGTGATCCAATTCCAATTGGTTATGCACCTAGGGTGCATAGTGTCAATTTAGTAGAGAGAACAGCAGGCTGGGGGTCTGATTAGCTGGCCCACAGCCTCAATATGTCAAAAACCAGTGAAGCAAAAAGCAAAAATTTGGGGTGACCATAGGATAGCAGACCCTACTCTCCTACAATTAGCATTTAAAAAACCTTAGAAATTCACTGAAAAAAACAAAGGTTTCAGGCACGTTATAGTTAGAAATTAGCATTTAAAAACCTTAGAAATTCACTGAAAAACCATAGGTTTTAGGGAAAGTTATAGTTAGTTGGACATTTCACTCATACAAAACCATAGAAATTTCCCTGTTATAGTTAGTTTAGCTAACTATAACTCGCGCCCCCGCAGTGCACTGCTGATGACATCACATATTACATCACTCATGACATGGTCAGTGACATCACTGATGACATCGTGATATGAGAGTGCTGGTGGTTGACAGGAGGGTGAGTTTATAAGTGCTTGTGTTTTGGTACAAAGATTAGATAAGGTGCAAGGATGTCTGTGTCGTGGGGAGATTGTTTTTGTGCAGGAAGGAACACCTTCCTGCACAAAAATAATCACTAAAGGCATTTTTGTCCTTCAATGTTTGCTGTGGAATGCAGCATGCATTGAAAGACAAAACAACGAGGTGTACTTTTATTAGTAGCTAAGCCACTCTATAAATACATTACTAGTAATTGGAATGATTACAGTGCTGCAAGTAGAATACATGGTCAATTTATAAGTACTGCGGTATTGGCGGAGTGATAGGATAAGAAGATACTGTAGGTATTGGCAGAGTAAAAGGATATGTATAGTGGTTTATAAGTGATGGAGAAGTATATGGTATAGACATGAGGATACCAAGACTGTATAGTTAGAGTGCTGTTAGTTAATAGTAGCGTAAGTTTATAAGTGCTTGTGTGTTGGCACAGAGATTATAGAAAGATATGATTCTGTTAGGATGATTGTAGGAGTGGACAGAGAGTGATAGTTTGATTGTGGCACTGCATGAATAGTACCTGGCTTATTGCAAGGATGAATCAGTACTATGCTTGAGGTTACGGGTCTCTATACATTGTGCACATTAGACTGTAGCACTGCTTTTCTTAATGCTTGAATCACTGTACACGTGCATGGATAGTGACTGGATACTTACACTGCTGGTACTTCACTGCAGAGAGACTTTATAAATGCTTGTGTGTTGGCTTAGAGATTAGATAAGGACATCCTTCTGACAGTATGATTGCAGGAGTGGACAGAGACTGACAGTCTGATTGGGGCACCAAATGAATACTACCTGCCTTATCCCAAGGGTGAATCAGTACTCTGCTGGGAGTTAGAGGCCTGCATAGATTTCGCACATTTGATTGTACACTGCGTGTCTTAATACCTGAGTCACTCTACAAGTGCATGTATAGTAACTGCATACTTACACTGCTGGTAGTTGACTGCAGAGAAAGTTTATAAGTGCTCGTTTGTTGGCACAGAGATTAGATAAGGACATGGTTCTGTCAGTATGATTACACGAGTGGATAGAGACTGACAGTCTGATTGGGGCACTACTTGAATTCTACCTGGCTATTTCCAAAGGTGAATGAGTACTTTGCTAGGGGTTAAGGGCCTTCATACATTGCGCACATTTCACTGTAGCACTATGTGTCTTAATGTGTGACGCATTCTACAGGTGTATGGACAGTGACTAAATAGTGAGAGTGCTGGTAGTTGGCAGGAGGGTCGGTTTTAAGTGCTTGTGTGTTGGCACAGCGATTAGATAAGGACATGCTTCTGTCAGGATGATTGCAGGAGTGGACAGAGACTGATAGGCTGATTGGGGCACTACATGAATACTACCTGGCTTATTGCAAGGGTGAATCAGTAGTCTGCTGGGGGTTACAGGCCTGCATACATTGCACACATTTCACAGTAGCACTATGTGTCTTAATGCTTGAGGCATTCTATAAGTGTATTCACAGTGACTACATAGTGAGAGTGCTGGTAGTTGACAGGAGGGTACGTTTTTAAGTGCTTGTGTGTTGGCACAGCGATTAGATAAGGGCATGCTTCTGTCAGGATAATTGCAGAAGTGGACAGTGTCTGTTAGGCTGATTGGGGCACTGCATGGATACTACCTGGCTTATTGCAAGGGTGAATCGGTAGTCTGCTGGGGGTTACAGCCTGCATACATTGCGCATATTTCACTGTACACTATGTGTCTTTCTGCCTGAAGCATTCTACAGGTGTATGCACAGTGACTAGATAGTAAGAGTGGTGATAGTTATCAGGGGGTGAGTTTTTAAGTACTTGTGTATTGGCACAGAAATTAGATAAGGACATGTTACTGTCAGCATTTTTGCAGGAGTGGACAGAGCGTAACATTCTGATTGAGGCACTGCATGAATACTACCTAGCTTATCCCAAGGGTGAATCTGTAGTCTGCTGGTGGTTAGAGGCCTGCATAGATTGTGCACATTTGACTGTAGCACTGCTTGTCGTAATGCCTGAGTCACTCTACAAGTGCATGGATAGTGACTGAAAAGTTACACTGCTTGTCATTGACTGCAGGGAGAGTTTATAAGTGCTTGTATGTTGGCACAGACATTAGATAAGGATATGATTCTGTAAGCATGAGTGCAGGAGTGGACAAAAAGTGATAGGCTGATTGGGGCACTACATGAATACTACCTGGCTTATTGCAAGAGTGAATCAGTAGTCTGCTTGGGGTTACAGGCCTGCATACAGTGCGCACATTTCACAGTAGCACTATGTGTCTTAATGCTTGAGGTATTCTATAGGTGTATGCTCAGTAACTAGACAGTGAAAGTGCTGGTAGTTGACAGGAGGGTGAGTTTTTAAGTGCTTGTGTGTTGGCACAGAAATTAGATAAAGACATGCTTCTGTCAAGATCATTGCAGGAGTAGGCAGAGAGTGACAGTCTGATTGGGGCACAGCATGAATACTACCTGGCTCATTCCAAGGGCGAATCAGTACTCTGCTGGGAGTTACAGGCCTGCATACATTGCGCATATTTCACTGTACACTATGTGTCTTAATGCCTAAAGCATTCTATAGGTGTAAGCACAGTGACTAGATAGTGAGAGTGGTGGTAGTTGACATGAGGGTGAGTTTTTAAGTGCTTGTGTGTGGGCACAGTGATTAGATAAGGACATGCTTCTGTCAGGATAATTGCAGGAGTGGACAGAGACTGATAGGCTGATTGGGGCACCATATGAATACTACCTTGCTTATTGCAAGGGTGAATCAGTAGTCTGCTGTGGGTTACAGGCCTACATACATTGCACACATTTCACAGTAGCACTATGTGTCTTAATGCGTGAGGCATTCTATAGGTGTATGCACAGTGACTAGATAGTGAGAGTGTTGGTAGTTGACAGGAGGGTGAGTTTTTACGTGCTTCTGTGGACAGATGGACCTGTGACGCATGCGGAGTGAATCACGATTTGTGATTCTGCCAAAGTGGGCTGAGGGGCTGGGAGCCTCGTCGGGCCTCCGCAGTGCTGTTGCAGCTGTTGGTCCTCCCAAGCGGAGCCCGTAACCCACTGAGATTGATGTGAGGCGGACCCACATTGCTGGGAGGAAGGGAAAGCCTCCTGCTGCCTGAAATACTACAGTTTGCCAGGGGTTGGAGCAGCTACGAGGACCCGGACTTGATCGGTGTGGCAGTGCTTGTCTGGCCTGGCAGATTCAGCCGAGAGGAGCACCGCCTTATGCATACAGACCCCGGAAAGGAAGGAGATGGTCCTAGGCCCGAGTCTGTGCTTGGAGGTAGCGGCAGATTAATCCCCTAGAGGAGGATACAGGTGAGCGACTGGCCCCCCACAATAGCGATTTCCTGCACTACAGAGCTCCCTCCTAGTAATCTCTATCACCCCCTTTGGCAGCGTGGAGACAGACAGACACGCTCGACTTAAAAAAAGCGCTGGAGTTTCACGGAGGAGAGCAGGAGCTCCAGCCGTTAGAACTGCCACAGATGTGACGCTGAGCATCAAGGGCCACTGGAATTATGCGATTGTGTGGAGCCCGTTAAGGATATTCACACTTCCATAGTTGGAGACCTACCTGTGCAACAGAAGCTGCCTGCTCAGAGTATATTGCACACATTTCACTACAGCACTATGTGTCTTAATGCCTGAGGCATTCTACAGGTATATGGAAAGTGACTAGATAGTAAGAGTGCTGGTAGTTGTCAGGAGGATGAGTTTTTAAGTGCTTGTGTGTTGGCACAGCGATTACATAAGAACATGCTTCTGTCAGGATAATTGCAGGAGTGGACAGAGACTGATAGGCTGATTGGGGCACTACATGAATACTACCTGGCTTATTGCAAGGGTGAATCAGTAGTCTGCTGGGGGTTACAGGCCTGCATATATTGTGCATATTTCACTGTACACTATGTGTCTTAATGCCTGAACCATTCTACAGGTGTATGCACAGTGACTACATAGTAAGAGTGGTGGTAGTTGACAGAAGGGTGAGTTTTTAACTGCTTGTGTTTCAGCACAGAGAGTAGATACAGACATGGTGCTATCAGGATGATAGGTGGATTGGACAGGTAATGACATTGTGATTGCTTATCTGCATGGCTGCTGATTGGATTTTTGCAGGAGTAAATCAGTAGTCGGCAGGGGGTTAAAGCACCGCATACATTGTGCACATTTACTTATAGACTAACTACGAAATTGCACATTATAGAACCACAAAATCACTTCTCAGACACTTATAAAATCACATTTTCACCACCTTTGCAGTCCTCTAATATATTAGATACCTATCATTAATTCAGACAAATATAAATATAATAACAAAAACCTGACTCATGACATACTAACTACTACATACCAGGAAGAATAAAATGTACAGACGTTCTTTGTAAAAGACACACAATTGATGGACGGAATGCAGAACAAATCAAAACATTCACCCCCAGTCAAGAGATCTGAGTTAAATCCATCATTCTTTTGCTCACCATGCCACCCCAGTTTAGACCTGGCCATATGCAAATCAGTCTTGACCCTGTGCCGGTTTCGGGTTTTCACCCCTCTTCAGCCAGGATAGCTTGATTCCAGTGGCACAGTGAGCCCAGGACTCACGTCTGAGCATATCTGGCGCACTTAGGGCAAGAAAGCAAAAGACACACAATTGATGGACGGAATGCAGAACAAATCATAACATTCACCCCCAGTCTAGAGATCTGGGTTAAATCCATCATTCTTTTGCTCACCATGCCACCCCAGATTAGACCTGGCCATATGAAAATCAGCCTTGACCCTGTGCCTCATGGGTACAGCCCAGCCCGAACTGCCAAGCCAGGTCCTCCCTGGACCGGAAACCAGCATCCTAGGACCGGTTTTGGGGTTTCACCCCTCTTCAGCCAGGATAGCTTGATTCCAGTGGCACAGCGAGCCCAGGACTCACGTCTGAGCATACCTGGCGCACTTAGGGCGAGAAAGCAAAAGACACACAATTGATGGACAGAATGCAGAACAAATCAAAACGTTCACCCCCAGTCAAGAGATCTGGGTTAAATCCATCATTATTTTGCTCACCATGCCACTCCAGTTTAGACCTGGCCATATGCAAATCAGTCTTGACCCTGTGCCTCATGGGAACAGTCCAGCCCGAACTGCCAAGTCAGGTCCTCCCTGGACCAGAAACGAGCATCCTAGGACCGGTTTTGGGGTTTCACCCCTCTTCAGCCAGGATAGCTTGATTCCAGTGGCACAGTTGTCAGCTACATATTGTCCTTTAAAACTACAAATTTGCAACTTCATCAAACTATACCTCTCAACAGACTTAATGAAGAACAGTAATAAAGAACACTTTTTTTATAAGGATTTTTAAGACTGCAGAAACTGTACCAACTAATAACAGATTCATAATTATTAACACCTCATATGATCATCTTGCAAACAGGACAATTGTACCTCATTTTACCAAACTATCTATAATAATGCAATATTTTTAAACTATACCCTTTTACACAGAAGAAATAATCATGCCTAATAAACGACACCTTATATGATTTTTTTAGAAAATTCACCTTCTTAGTACATATTTAACCAATTAATAGTAAATAAAATCCTTCATTCAATTATATCTTCTAACACACTTAAATAAATATATTACTTTACATACTGCTTTATAATCAAACTTCAAATACAATAAAAATAATCCCACCCCTTGTCCTTAAGGTCAGTTTCCATAGCAACAGGTTATGCAACATTCAACTAAGCTGCCAGGTCACAAGTTCACCACACCTTGTTACAAATGACAACCGCAGGTGTGCCCTTATCCTCTCTGCTGTACTTTTCCAACATTTCTTAATAACCAATAAGAAACATGCTTTCTAAACCAAGTGAAATGCACCCTATTTTTTAATGTAGAGTGTTGTTAAACAGCCAATCAAATCTCTACTTTCTTAAAAACAGCATCTTGTCCACCATTTTAGATAGATTTTATTCTTCCACCTGCGTACCTCAGCTACAGACATTTCTGATTACCTACAGAAATCCCTTCAAGATACTTTCTGTGTGGATTATTGGACACAGCTATATTTTCTTTTGCAAAAGGTATGCTGAAAGCAGAGGTATTGACAAAGACCTAGGTTTGCAAAATGTACACATTAAATGGATTGGACAGAGAGGATTAAAGTGGCACCAATTGATGCCATTTGTTAAATCCTTTTTGCATCTCCAACCACCTGACCTTATGATTGTGCACTGTGGTGGCAATGACCTAGGCACATTGACTGGGTTAGCTCTGGAAATGCTAATGAAGGACACCTTTGCAGAATTGATGTTGCATTTTCCCCAAACTGCCTTTGTGTACTCTAACATATGCCAAAGACAGAAATGGAACATGTCCAATCAATTTTGTCCACAGATTGAGAAAGCTAGAAAAATTGTCAATAAAGCTGTTTCTGCTTATCTCAGAGACAATAGTATGGGGTCCATGTACAACAACAATCTACGTTTTAATATGGATGGCATCTACAGGACTGATGGTGTATATTTCACAGATAAGGGAAACAAAGTCCTTCTCAACAACTTAAGACTCTGCATTGGCACTTACATGTAGCTACAAAAATCTCCCAATAAACACAAGGGCTTTTTTAGAGCCACCCAATATCCTAACATATAACCTAGGTTTTTATTAAGAATTTTTGTAATATTTTTGCTTGGAGTCGCGCACCCAGCGCGAATTGGAGTCGCGTACCCCTCGCGTGCACACTAGGGGGCCGCGCTGAGTGCCGCGCTAGGTATGTTACTCCTTATTTTTCTGTAAAAAAAACCCGGCTCCTACCATCAATTACTATTCGCCCCGGGGACCCCATCCCCCGGGGCCTATCTCATACATTGGGGACCGTTGGGGGAGCCCCAATGCCCCCACGGTCCTGCCGGCTCTCCGCGACCTCCTGGAGCTGGCATAGCTTTTCGTGCTTGGAGTTGCGTGCCCCTCGTGTGCACACTAGGAGGCCGTGCTGAGCGCCACGCTAGGTACGCGACTCCTTATTTTTCCATGAAAAAAAACGACTCCTACCATTAATTACTATTCGCCCCGGGGACCCCATCCCCCGGGGCCTATCTCATATGTTGGGGACTGTGGGGGGAGTCCCAATGCCCCCACAATCCCGCCGGCTCCCGGCAACCTTCGGGAGGCGGCATAGCTTTTTGCGCTTGGAGTTGCGTACCCCTTGCGTGCACACTAGGGGCCGCGCTGAGCGCCGCGCTATGCAGCGACTCCTTATTTTACCGTAAAAAAAACCCGGCTCCTACCATTAGCTACTATTTGCCCCAGGGACCCCATCCCCCGGGGTCTATCCCATATGTTGGGGACCGTGGGGGGAGCCCCAATGCCCCCACGGTCCCGCCGGCTCCCTGTCACCTTCGGGAGCCGGCATAGCTTTTCACGTTTGGAGTCGCGTACCCTTCATGTGCACACTAGGGGCTGTGCTGAGCGCCGCGCTAGGTACGCGACTCCTTATTTTCTCTTTAAAAAAAAAAAGGCTCCTACCAGTAATTACTATTCGCCCCGGGGATCCCATCCCCCGGGGCCTATCTCATACGTTGGGGACCATGGGGGGATCCCCAATGCCCCCACGGTCCCGCCGGCTCCCCGCGTCCTACGGGAGCCGGCATTGCTTTTCCACATGGGAAGCTGCTAACATGCAGCTCCCCATGAGGAAAAGCAATTCTTTGCTTCATTGAAGCGAGAGCAGGTTTCCCTGCTCTCGCTTCAATGAAGCAAAGCAGTTTTGAATGACAGGGCGGGAGCCACGAGGTTCCCACCCTGTCATTGCAAACAGCAGTGTCCCGGGGGTGGGCACCCGGGACACTGCAGGAGCCAGCCCTGGGGGGTGGCGGTCCCCTGGGCCATGAAAGGTTCCAGGAGAAGGGCCGCGCGGCCACCCTCCCAACAATTGCAATGCCCTGGGGAGGAGGTGGTCCCCGGGGCAGGGGGTCCATTACGGACCCCCGCATTTAAATCTTAGTGCCCCGGGGAGGTTGCGGTCCCCGGGGCGTGTGGGGGGGCTCAACCCCCCCACACAGGTCTATTTTTTTTTTAAATGCCCCGAGGGTGGCAGTGGGGAGGGTGTGTCCCCCCTGCAAATATTTATTAAAAGCCCCAGGGGTGGTGGTCCCCGGGGCTGCGGGGGTCCTCCTGAGCCCCCTCAATTTTTTTTTGCAGTGCCCCGGGAATTGGTCCACCCAGGGGCTAATTAATAACGAAGCGCGGGAGCCCGCACTTCATTTTATTCAATTTTTTCGGCCGGATCCGTGGATCCTCCGCGCATCCCGCGATTTAAAAAATCAAAAATCTAGGGGGTCAGGGTGTTTCTACCCTGCCCCCTTTTTCTGTTTTGCACATTTATTTTTTTGTTTTCTTGTGCCTCGGTTCTACCGAGGCACAAGATGGCTGCCAACACTTCCTGGTTTGGAGTGTGGACAGCCAATTAGCATGAAGCTCGTGATCGGGAGGTTGTGCTGATCCTCCGCGGCCATAGATTTCACTATCTTTATTTCTTAATTTCTCAAAACTACTGAACCGATTTACACAATTTTTTAAAAGGTCGCTTTACGAGCCAAGCAGTACCGTTTTGCCAAATTTGGTGTAATTCCGTTCAGAAGTTTTTGCTATAACTGTGTCTAAAGTTTCCAATGGGAAATTGATTTTTTGACCTTTATTTTTTGAATTTCTCAGGAACTACTGGACGAATTTACACCATTTAAAAGAAGGTCTCTTTCTGAGCCAAGGGCTACCTTTTTGCAAAATTTGGTGTAATTCCGTTCAGCAGTTCGGGCTCTAGCCTGTTCCAAAATTTCCTATGGGAAATTAACATGGAGAAAACACGTGTTGGAACCCTCCTTTTTTCGCGGCCCCCGCTTGACGAATCACCCTTAAACTTTCAGGCTAGGAGCAGACCGGAGCGCCCCACCAGTTTTGAAAATTTCACGAAGATTAGTCATCCGGCGCAAAAGTTAATGGGAAAAGAATGTAACGATTCTCCTATGGTAACTAGATCCTAACTAGAACTACCTACTGGCGACTGCCAGTAGGTAATATATATATCCAGGAAACTCCTTCTCATCTCGCTCACGTCTTGTTGCAAAGGAAAGAGCACGGACCACGTAGTTCATTCTACTGGCTATTTTATTCTTGCTTGCAACAGATCACAGTAGCCTTGATGTGTTTCGTTCCTCACAGGGGACTTGGTCACATGACAATATACATATGGGAGGGTGGGGAAGCCAGTGTAAATCCTCAACCAAAAGTTTTTTAGTTCCTGCTCCTGGAAAAATCACAATGAACACGCCTAATCACAATGAACACGCCAGGACAACGTTCCTGTGAGTGCTGGTGCATTTATTCTGTGCCCCGAGCTGTGGATTGTGTGGATCCGCGCGGTGTCCGTCACCGCGCAACAGAGCACCCGATCGCGAGAGAAGGGGAGAAAAGACGGAGAGTGAGTGCGATATATATATATATATTCACTGAAAAAACATGGTTTCAGGGACTTTATAGTTAGTTGGGCATTTCTCTTATAAAAAACCATAGAAATTCCCCGTTATAGTTAGTTCAGCTAACTATAACTCACGCACCCGCAATGCACTGCTGATGACGTCACATATTACATCAATTTGATACCGGGGAGACGGTCAAAGAGGCTGTGCGGAAAGCTTGTTGCCCTCGGGATAGTTAGTAATTATTGGGGGGGGGGTGGTCCTGAGTTAGCTGAGTCGGTTGCACAGGGATGGCACCTGGGTTATACCGGATGTGCCCCGTCCAGGGACCCTGGGGGCAGTATTTGCGTAGTAAGCCTAGACTTGAACATCCTGTAGGAGGATGTGAATGGACAGTTGGGGTGCTGTGGTAATCCCAGACATCAACATCCAGTAAGAGGAAGAGGGGGAAGTTCGGGGGTGCTGTGGTAATCCCAGAGTTTAACATTTAGTGACAGGAAGAGAAGGGACTGTGGGGCGCTGTGGTAACCACAGCCTAGCAGAGACTCCTAGTGAGAGGCGTGGCATTTCTTTCATCTGAAGCTAGTATTGATGATTGTCCGTGTTTATGTGTGTTTTTGAAGACCCCAGTTCACGGTTAGCTCCAGGCGTTAGATCCCTGCACTGGCTGTTAATACCCCGGTTAGCAACAAACCATTATCCGGTGCTTTAAAAGGGCAGGTACTGTCCGGTACTGAGTCCCCGCACATCTTTAATTTGAAATAGAGAGTACCTGCTCTTCTTAGCATTCCTGCAATGCATTTATTGGGGGAGTAACCGCACTTCCTTCTCAGAGGCAAACAGATACTCTAAGCATTGAGTACCCGCATAACTGTATTTCCTTTTAAAGCACAGCGCTTTATCCGCACAGACCCGCGAGTGAGGGGCGCCGGATCGTGGCACACTTCCCTGAACTTAAGCCCCTAAACACTTCCCCGCAGAACAGGATGGCCGAACGGTGAAGCGCCAAAATGTGCATTTCCTGTTTCTAAGAGCTCCAGCTTTACACAGATGAGGAAAATGAAGTGCAAGCGAGGCACGTGTAAAATATACACCCCACATTTCATGGTGCCCCTCCCTCAGCACTACAGTCAGCGCCGGCTGGCACAGGACGGGCACTGGGTGCTTCTCACAGACTGGTTTGACTCAGAGGGGCACATTTTGAATCTAAAAGTGGGCAGTTCTGGAGCTCAGACTGCCCTGTGCTTGGTGTCTTGAAAGGCACGTGTTAATGGCGGGGACCTCCTGGTGGGGCGGAGGTCTGCAGAACTACCACCCCCCCACGGCCTAGCAGGGTGTCCTCTGCTGTAAGACTCGTTATTTCTTATTCATTGCTGGGGTGGAGCTAATATTGGGCGCTGATCGAATGCAGAGGAGCCCACCATAGGCAGGAGAAATACAGATGCCACCCTGGCGCTTACAGCAGAGGTGGCGACGTCCAGACCAATCAAGACCGATCAAGGTGCACCCTGCGAAATGTAACATTTAACGCAATAATAATAATAGTGTGGTGCAAAAATATATTATTATTACAATTTTTATTAAAAAAATTCCTTCTGGTGCCTCAGGCTACACAGCTATTCAACACAATGAGCCTCATGTTATCCACTTCCTAGACATAAAAGGCTTAGATGGCCCTATCAAAATTAGAAACTGTGACCTGCTCAGACCTGTCAGCCACCTGCCAGTCACGGCATAGAATCCTAGCAGGACCAATTCAGACGTTAATCGCATTAAAGTCGAAAGTGCTTTATTAAATCATGTAACAGTAATAACAATAGGAGTTAGTATATAATGTTGTATTATAATGTATTCGTGTTCAGCATAACTATAGAAAGACAAGTTGCTGCCCTTTTGGAAAATGGCGTTTTTATTTCTTTTAAAAAAGGGAGACGAGTGTGCGGGTGCCACACGAGTCTGGGACAGACGCGGAATAAGGCCTGTGGGTTCTCACCACTGAAGGCCTCGCTTCAGAAGGTTGGTGATCGGGTTAAACGGGCGTTGGGTGTAACAAGAGGGGTCGGCTTAAAAATGTAAAACCCAGAGCAGTGACTGGAACCGGCGGAGGTCGCCTGGGGCGCAGCTTTCGCTAGGATCCCTGTCCTGGACTGTATCACTTACCAGGAGAGGGGTGCGCCCTTCAGGCAGGGCCAGAGCTGCAGAAACAAGGGGTACAGCACACACCGCGGCATAGGGGCAGGCCTGGACTGTCCGCAGAGGACGGGGCGATTGCCTGTCACCCCTCTTCTACTCCTTGGATTGTGGGGTGCAGGATGCCAGCAGCACCTGGTAAACTGTGTATTCATGAATTTTTAAATGAAATGACCTCGGAGGCCTCACCCCTACCTGTTGCGAGAGCTCCTGGAGGCTTGGGGTGCAGGATGACAGCTGCCACCTGGTCATCTGTGTATTCCCGTGTGTTTTACATTAAATGGCCACAGGGGCCTCTCTCCTATCTCTTACCAGAGCCCCTCGAAGTGTAGGGTACAGGAAAGCAGCAACCACCGGTCATCTGTGTATTCCTGTGTATTTTAAATTAGATAACTGCGAGGCCTCCCTCCTGCCTGTCACCGGAAAGCTTACTGGGAAAAGAAGGCCTGTGACTTCACTGTGGGATGACCCCCTTGATAAACGGGGGTGCAGGTGAACGAGCTAAGGAGATAAAGTTGGGGTTGGTGGAGGAGGAGAGACAGGCATTCAGTGTGTGTTCATTTGGCCGAAAATATGGCGTCTGGATCGAGGATAGCTGGTTGGTACCAACGAGTCGTCTTCTTGCAGTTGAGGCAGCTAAAAAATAATGTAAAATTTTTTTATTCCACAGTAAACAGCACATTTTCATTTTGTTGGCACAAATATTGTGCAGTCACGTAACACCACTGGTGGCTGCATGAAGCGACAACGCAAAAGGGGGCCTCCGTACAAAGTGTGACATGGTGCAAAACTGTAGTTTGTTGCTAATTAAAACAATGATATAGATAATCAGTCAGATTTGATATATTTATATACATATATATATTTTCACTGAAAAAACCATAGGTTTCAGGGGCGTTATAGTTAGCTGGACATTTCCCTCATATAAAACCATTGAAATTCCCCCGTTATAGTTAGTTCAGCTAACTATAACTCGCGCCCCCGCAATGCACTGCTGATGACGTCACATATTACATCACTCATGACATGGTCAGTGACATCACTCATGACATCACTGATGACATCTCAAACGACATCACTGATGACATCACTGATGATATCATCCAGTGTCTGTGTGTTTCTGTAAAGTTTAAATATGTTTATTATATATAGGGAAAGGCATATTGAAGAATGAGTGGGTGTATAAGTGTGTGAATGGATGATTTTGTTGGTGCGTGACTGACTCTATAAGTGAGTGATTAAACGTATCTTACTGAATGCATGGGTTAGTGAGTAAACTGTGTGAATGTCTGTATCCGTCTGTCTGCTGGTGTGTAAGTGGCTGTATGGGTTTGCAAATTGCTGCATGCTTGTCTATATGGGTTATAGATTGGTTGTCTGAGTATCTGTATGGGTGCCTGAGTGTTTGTCTGGGTGGGGTGTGTGTGACTCTGTGCATAGATATATGAGTGGGTGATTCACTGGGTGCATGGTTTCAAGACTAGATCTGTGATGGACTGTATGGGTGGGTGGGTGCGTGTATGGTGTGGGAGTATGAGCCCACCCTTCTAGAGGGAGAGACATGGCAGTACTGGGTTACCCGGTAGAAACTTAATAGAGCCCTGGCATCACAAAATGGATGCTGCAGCCACAGACACGGGTCTGGCCTCCTGCTGCTGACTGAAACTCCGGCAGGGGAGGCCTGGACAATAGGTTTCCTGTCACAAGTAGGTGTAACCAACTCCCAGACAGGCTTATGTGTATTGGAGCTGGGTGGGAGAACTCTCTGAGTGCTTTGAAGTCCTGCACTGGGGGCACATTTGGTGTCCCTGTGCATAGTCCAGCTCAAACCAGTTCAGGGGCTTCCAGCCCCTCTTCTGGGGTAAAACTGGACAAAGGAAATGGATGTAGCCACCCCTCTTTCCAAACCCTCCCACAGGTGGGTTCCCAGAGCTAGTCCAACCCCTTCCTTAGGTATTAGTAAGGAACCTCTGTAACCAGAACTTTAGATATCCCTGGACGAAACTCTGAAGCTGAATCCTGGAACTTCGACGCTCTACTCAAGACTAGAGGACTGAAGAAATCTCCCTTGGGGTCAAGGAGTGACTCCCCTGCTTGGCAGGCACCAATGAAGTAATTTGCTGGTCTGCATTTTCGAAGCTCCCGCCAGACTCCGAAGTATTTGCAGCCCAGGAAGAGGATTTCCAAACATCTCACAGGCCCACCCAAGTCCCCAGCAAAGCTGAGACCCGCAGCCCTTGTGAGTAGCGTGGAACCGGAACTCCTGGTCACTGTGTACTTTTGCAAGTGCATTGACTTCTCGACGTCTCCTGAAGTCGTGCTTAAGCTGACTTGTAGCCCCTACCTCAAGCACAGAATCCACCAAAGATTGTTGGCCTAGTCACCCCGAGTGACCCGTGGGCCGCCATTTTGTGTTTCATCTTGAGGTCCCTTCGCGATCCCTGGTCTGTCGACTGGTGGGTCCCTGAGGGGATAACTTTGAATTTCCTTGGGCTTCTCTGGTTGCTCCAGATGTGCCCCGACTCCCTACCAAGTGGTGAGTCCCACAAACCTTGCTGGTCTGCACCGAAGCATCTTTTTCATTTCTGTGTTGGTTGCTGTTGCCAAGGCTTGTTGTGTCCAATCCAGACACCGACGCCGCAGCACTCAGCATGTTTTGTGGGAAAGCTCGAATCCAGCTCCTGGTTGTCCTCAACACCTCCTGGTCCTCGTGGCTGAAGAGTCAATCTTCACCTCCTTCACCTTAAATCACCCGACATCGGTGGGCATCTGCCTATCGCCTTCCTGGTCACTGACTAGTGACCCAGACTCTGTCCCCTCTGCTTTCAAGTTCTTCTCATCTTCGATCCAGGCTTGGATCTCTCCGGACACTTCGCATCTTCCAGGCAGCAGCACTTCTTCGCCAGCTTCCATTGAAATCGACGACGCGACCCGACACAATTTGACACCTATGCACCCAGCTTCCCTGGGTGAGGTAAGACGAGTACTCTGGTGCTCCCGTGGGTGTTGACCCTAGAACTTCCTAAGTCCCAAAGGGTTTGGTCCTGACTCAATTCTAAGTTTCCCTAATCTTTAAAAATCTAACCGCGACTTTCCACGTAGAAGCTAACGGGAGCTCGCGGCTGTGTTCACACACTGCACATGGCCCCCGTGGGTCCCCTGTGTCACTACTTTGGGTGGTTCCTTGGGGCCCCAGTGATTCTACAGGCTCTAGGCCTTGTGTCTAGTTAAGTCGTTCTTCTTATACCACTATTTTAGTATATGGTTTGGCTCGCCCCTAGGGCCTGACGTGTATTTGTGCTATTTTACTGTAATATTTGAAGTGTAACTTATGTGTTTTGAACTTTAGTCTCATAAAGAGACTAGGAGGGTGTGTTTAGTAATAAATACATGTATTTTATATATATACCTGGTGTGGATATATTTCATTTAGGCACTCAAGAGATTATAGACTGGTAAAACAAGCTGCTTTACATTCCTTCAAGACATATCCTAAAGGCTGCTCTCCATAGCTACCACTAGGATAGCTTTCAATAAAGGTTGTCTTTAACCTATAACCAATACGGGGTTGTTTGGACTGGTACAGGGTGCGCACTATAATTAGTGGACAGCATATACCAGGCCAACTTCTCACAGGCACAAACCATGGTTCTTAATTAAAAGAAAATCCTCGAACATCTTAAGCATCTTCTGAAAATATGCCACTTCCCACCGTGAGGAACATTTCCTCACCAAATGTGGGAAAATAACTGCCATCCACAAATATAAACAGCAGAGGATTTCTGCTACAGAGGCGCAACTAGAGCCAAATTTTGGAGGGGGGTGAGGCGGCTGATTCTTCCACCAATATGCAGAGTGGAGCTGCAGCGGCTCTAAGAAGGGGTGAAAAACAACAATGCCTCATTAACACGTAAATGATCTTTTAAAAGACCTGTGAAGTGCTCGGCTGTGTGTGTGCCCGGGAAGCTGTCTCAGCTGCGAGGGCCAAGGTTCATGTTTGGGTGGACCTGATTCCCCGAGATGTCCCTCGCGTGATGTCATTTCTGCAGTTGTGTCTAACCAAGTGAGGGGTCGCTTCTAGTCTTTCGGGTACATCCACGCAAGGTCACATTTCTATATAGAACTCGTTATGACTGTCTGTGTCTGGAGATTAAGAGACACGCACCTGGGCCTGGATGGATTAATGGTTAGCTATGTGATTGGCTGGATAGATTTGAGTATGGATGAATGGAGAGCTGGGTTGCAAGACAGCTAAAAACTATGGAGGATAGATAGATAGATAGATAGATAGATAGATAGATAGATAGATAGATAGATAGATAGATAGATAGATAGATAGATAGATAGATAGATAGATAGATAGATAGACAGATGTGGGTCACAGAACGAAAAAGAAAGAAAGAAAGAAAGAAAGAAAGAAAGAAAGAAAGAAAGAAAGAAAGAAAGAAAGAAAGAAAGAAAGAAAGGAAGATCTGTGGGTCGGAGATAAATGGATAGATCGACAGATAGATAGATAGATAGATAGATAGATAGATAGATAGATAGATAGATAGATAGATAGATAGATAGATAGATAGATAGATAGTTATGTGGGCCGCAGATAGATGTGTGGATCACAGATAGATAGATAGATAGATAGATAGATAGATAGATAGATAGATAGATAGATAGATAGATAGATAGATAGATAGATAGATAGATAGATAGATAGATAGATAGATATGTGGGTGTTAGATAGATATGTGGGTCGTAGATATATGGATAGACAGACAGACAGACAGATCAATAGATAGATAGATATATAGATAGATAGATAGATAGATAGATAGATAGATAGATAGATAGATAGATAGATAGATAGATAGATAGATAGATATGTGGCCCGCAGATAGATGTGTGGATCACAGATAGATAGATAGATAGATAGATAGATAGATAGATAGATAGATAGATAGATAGATAGATAGATAGATAGATAGATAGATGGATAGATAGATAGATAGATGTGGGTCACAGAACAAAAAAGAAAGAAAGAAAGAAAGAAAGATCTGTGGGTCGGAGATAAATGGATAGATCGACAGACAGATAGATAGATAGATAGTTATGTGGGCCGCAGATAGATGTGTGGATCACAGATAGATAGATAGATAGATAGATAGATAGATAGATAGATAGATAGATAGATAGATAGATAGATAGATAAATAGATAGTTATGTGGCCCGCAGATAGATGTGTGGATCACAGATAGATAGATAGATAGATAGATAGATAGATAGAAAGATAGATAGATAGCTAGATATGTGGGTATTAGATAGATATGTGGGTCGCAGATGAATGGATAGACAGACAGATAGATAGATAGATAGATAGATAGATAGATAGATAGATAGATAGATAGATAGATAGTTATGTGGGCCGCAGATAGATGTGTGGATCACAGATAAAAGAGATAGATAGAACCGGGCCTGATTCCCCGAGATGTCCCTCGCGTGATGTCATTTCTGCAGTTGTGTCAAACCAAGTTAGGGGTCGCTTCTAGTCTTTTGGGTACATTCACGCAAGGTCACATTTCTATATAGAACTCGTTATGAATGTCTGTGTATGGAGATTAAGAGACACGCACCTGGGCCTGGATGGATTAATGGTTAGCTATGTGATTGGCTGGATGGATTTGAGTATGGATGAATGGAGAGCTGAGTTGCAAGAAAGCTAAAAACTATGGAGGATACATAGATAGATAGATAGATAGATAGATAGATAGATAGATAGATAGATAGATAGATAGATAGATAGATAGATAGATAGATAGATAGATAGATAGTTAGATAGTTAGATAGATAGATAGACAGACAGATGTGGGTCGCAGAAAGAAAGAAAGAAAGAAAGAAAGAAAGAAAGAAAGAAAGAAAGAAAGAAAGAAAGAAAGAAAGAAAGAAAGAAAGAAAGAAAGAAAGAAAGAAAGATCTGTGGGTCGGAGATAAGTGGATAGATCGACAGACAGATAGATAGATAGATAGATAGATAGATAGATAGATAGATAGATAGATAGATAGATAGATAGATAGATAGATAGATATGTGGGTCGCAGATAAATGGATAGACAGACAGATAGATAGATAGATAGATAGATAGATAGATAGATAGATAGATAGATAGATAGATAGATAGATAGTTATGTGGCCCGCAGATAGATGTGTGGATCACAGATAGATAGATAGATAGATAGATAGATAGATAGATAGATATGTGGGTCGTAGATAGATATGTGGGTCGCAGATGAATGGATAGACAGGCAGAAAGACAGACAGATAGATAGATAGATAGATAGATAGATAGATAGATAGATAGATAGATAGATAGATAGATAGATAGATAGATAGATAGTTAGATAGACAGATGTGATAGGCTGGTGGATGGATGCAGTAGTTAGAGATGCATGAATGAATGGCTGTATAGCTGCGTAGCTTGTGGACTGATGGATGAATGAATGATACCTAGGTGGATGGATGGATGTAGTAATGTATGGGTAGATGTGTAAAAGGTGTTTGGTGATTGGATAGATTAATTTGTTTAGATTGATAGATATACAGATATATTTTCAAAGCCATAGAAAATAGATGCAGAGGAGTAAATTGAGAGACAATGAACAAGCAGGTACATTAAAATGTACCCGAAATATGCGGAGTATATAATGGATACAGCAAAAAAAGAAATATTTTTACGTGTCCAGAAGCGCTAATTGAATAGAATCACAATTAAATAGCCCAATGCGGTTGTTTTGCAGTATCCAGCCTACACCCACCTTCTTGTACATGGAGTGAAAATAGTTAACCCAGTCTACAGGAGGATGTATGACGTTACAACGCATGCTGTTACAACGCATGCTGTTACAACGAAAGTTTTACAACGCGAGTGCATTGACAACGCAGGACATTACAACGCAAGTCTTTACATCGACTTGCACTAGATGGCGTGCTAACATTAAAAAAGTGTAATTTACTATTCCAACTCCAGTCCATGTAACAGTAGGGAAGGTGTTGGGATAGTAAACTACACTATTTTTAATGTTAGCACGCCATCTAGTGCAAGTCGATGTAAAGACTTGCGTTGTAATGTCCTGCGTTGTCAATGCACTCGCATTGTAACAGTTTCGTTGTAATGGTAGTGCGTTGTAAAAGTTGCGTTGTAAAGGTTGTTCCCCCTGCAGGAAGGTCTGCTGCAGTGTACAGTAATCCAGTCCACAGCTACAAAACCTGCTTCACTTTTGTCACAACATTGTGCTTCACTTTTGTCACAACATTGTGCAAGAACAAGTCAGGTGGGTGCTCACCATGCGTCAAGTTTTGGTGTGGTGAACTGTTCTCGTGGCTTTGGACCTGTCAGGACACATACACACACTCCCCTCACACACCCATTCTCTCTCTACGCACATACACACCCCCTCTTCTGTCACAACACACACACACACACACTAGTTAGAACCTATTATCGATAGGAAAAGCGTTTTTTGATTTGCCAATAACTTTGGTGCCGTTTGACGAATGTTCGAGAAACTTTAAAAACTAGTGGGGCCCTCCAGCCAGCTCCTGTCTTGAAAGTTTCGGGGTGATTCATCAAGCGGGGGCCAAGAAAAAAGTGGGATCCCAAAACACCTTTTTCCCCATGTAATTTTCCATAGGAAACTTTAGACAAAGGTGTAAATCCATTCAGTAGTTCCAGATAAATTAGAAAAAGAAAAATATCGATATCTAGGGTAGAGGTGGGTTCGCGAACCCTGCCGAGCACGAGCTTCACTGTGATTGGCTGCCAACACTCCAAACCAGGAACTGTTGGCAGCCATCTTGTGACTCGGTACAACTGAGTCACAAGAAATGAGATAAAAACATGAAAAACAAGAAAAGGTGGCAGGGTAGAAACACCCTGACCCCCTAGGCCTGCTCAGGGGGTCCCACAAGGACCCCCAGGGCCAAAAAAAGCATTTTTTAAAAATAAATTATATGGCAAAATTCATGCTGGATCCGCAAATTTTGCCGTGAAAATTAAAAAAACAAAGCGCGGGCCCCCACACCATTATTTTATTTTGCCCCCGGGACCTGGCCCAACCGGGGGATTTTTTACTAAGGAAGCGCGGGAGAGGTGTAAAAAGGGGCGTGGCCTCAGACCACCTCTCTGCAAAGCAGATCTGTGGCGCTTACTGGAGGTATCTGGTGGGCTAGTTGGCCCACAGGTACCCTCAGGATTTAAGGGGACTTAATCCTCCAACTTACAACGTGCTAGGGGACATGTTTGCACAGTGGTGAAGGGAGGGCCAGGGCCTGATATAAGAAGTTAGCAATCCTGCTGTGTGGGACTTTCTGGTGGTAATAAAAGGGATAGTTGGCCCCCAAGGTTGACGTTGGGGGCTAACTACTCCTCCTGTTACCTCCAATAAATCCCACACAGTGGGATTGCTAAGAGGTGTTTCTGAGGCCACGCTCACCTTTCTCCACCACTCTGAAAACGCGACTGGTATGTTATAGTTCGAAAATAGCATTTAAAAAACCTTTGAAGTTCACTGAAAACACCATAGGTTTCAGGGACGCTATAGTTAGACATTAGCATTTAAAAAACATTTGAAATTCACTGAAAAAACCATAGGTTCCATTGACGTTATAGTTAGTTGGACATTTCACTCGTACAAAACCAGAGAAATTCCCCCGTTATAGATAATTCTGCTAACTTTAACTCGGGCCCCCGCAATGCACTGCTGATAACGTCACATATTACATCATTCATGACCTGGTCAGTGATATCACTGATGACATCTCAAATGACATCACTGATGACATCATCCACGTGATAATCTGATGCACCTACTCATACCCTAATATAACTATTGATACACCCACTCTAAAATACAGACTACCATTTTCGAAACCATAGAAACACCAAAACCATTTAGTACATACCCACTCACTAATTTCTAGGTCTGCACAAACATCCACTTATTCACCCATACAGTCACTCATACATGCAGTCAACCATCAATACAGCATTATCATATACACTCACATATCTATACAGACACTCACACACTGCCACTCATCCATAGAGTTACTCACACACCTAGTGTGTCATGCAAATAATCCATCACACTCCCATTTACTCACCTATTCAGTTGTACACACACAACCTCACTTATTGAAACATATATTAACACACACTTAAACTCTTATACAATAACTAATACAAGCGCACACTCATCCATACAGCCACTCTCACGATCAGTCACTCTCACATATAGTCATTTATACATTCCAACACTTACATATACTGCGTTTCACATATGCAGTTACTCACACATGTACCACTGAGGCATCCATTCACCCACTAACACACCCATACACACACTCAACCACCCATACACCCCTTCACAGATGCACTCTTGAACCCATACACCCAGTGAATCACCTATTCACACATCTATGCACAGAGTAACACACCCCCCACGCACCCACAGAGACACTCAGGCACCCATACAGATACTCAGACAACCAATCAATAACCCATATAGACTCTCATGTAGCTACTCATCAACCCATGCAGCCACTTACACACCAACTGACAGACTAATACAGACATTCACACTGTTTAGTCACTAACCCATGCATTCAGTAAGAAACGATTAATCACTCACTTATACAGTCAGTTACGCACCTACTAAATCATCTATTCAGACACTTATACACCCACTCATTCTTCAATACAGCTTGGCATACATATAAAACATTTAAAGTTTATAGAAACACACAGTCACTGGATGATATCATCAGTGATGTCATCAGTGATGTCACTGACCATGTCATGAATGATGTAATATGTGACGTCATCAGCAGTGCATTGCGGGGGTGTGAGTTATAGTTAGCAGAACTAACTATAACAGGGGAATTTATCTGGTTTTGTACGAGTGAAATGTCCAGCTAACTATAATGTCAATGAAACCTATGATTTCTCAGTGAATTTCTAAGGTTTTTTAAATTCTAATTTCTAACTATAACATGACTGAAACCTATGTTTTTTTCAGTTTATATATATATATACATATATATATATATATATATATATATATATATATATATATATATATATATATATATATATATATATATATATATATATATATATATATATATATATATATATATATATATAACATTTTTACTTTCATGATATTTTGGGCATCAATATTTAAGGTACAATATGTTGGCACAATCATATTTTCCATATAATATGCATGCAGAATGCCATGGTTAGGATTGTGGAAGATACTTGTGAGGTACTTTCTTCTCTTTTGATGTAGTCTACTCCACCCTCACAGTTATGAATGCATGTTAATTCAACCACAGCATTAAAATGCAAGGAGAAGAAGGCACAGGATCTAGTGGATAACTGAACTGTAACACTGCAGACCTAGGTATATGGCCTTCTGAGAAGGAACATGGCCCACAAGGACTCAATGCTATATGATACCATATGCACATCTCTTTCTGGTACCTAAAAGTCCACCTTTGTTCTGCCTTCCTGTCCCCACCTACTTTAGTTATCCCAACAGTTTGCACCCTTTCCATTAAACCATGCAATCCTATTATTTGTCAACTCTTTTAATCTGAGGCCTGGCAGGGCATACCAGGTATCTCAAAGATAGAGCTTACATGAGTGGGAGATGGAAGCACACTTTGGGGAGTGAATGCCCAGTGTTGAAACTAAAGACTATAATTGTGATATGAAGAAAATAGTGGCTAAAAAAATATGAATGTGGTCGTCTGTAATGTAACTGGTGCTCATGTAAAGCTCTCTGATACCTCCGGGTCTAGTTCACACTATATAAAACTCCACAAAAAGAAAAAAAAGGGACCAGAAAACAAATCCCCTTCATTGTCTGTAACGCAACATAATGAAGGGTTTTATGATAGACGCCCTGTACGGCTGGAGTACCATGCATACATTTAATAATGTGTGAATTGAAAAAGAAACTCCTTGACCAAACATGTATGCTGTCTTCATAAACTAAAGAAACTACACAAAGTCAGTACTCTAGATCAGAGATGTCCACTAAAAGTCAAGGCAGTCTGGATACTGGCCGAAGAAGGGACGATTGAAGGAAAGGACATGGCCGTTGCGGACAACTGTATCCAGCAAGGAGGTGGAGATCTCAAGTGGAACTTCCCCTACATGCAGGATTGCCTGAGAAGATGGGAGAGCTACATTGGAGAGAAACCTGAACTACCCCATGCCAAAATGTGTCCACTTCTGCAGAACGGCACATCAGGGACCATCTATGTGCCATGGGCCTAGATGGATAAAGAAGGGCTTAGAACCAAATTGCTGCCGTTGTTGGATGGGTTGGCCAAATGGATCTCATATTTTGAAAAGAACACAGCAGGACTAAACCTAGCGATAGGCGATGTCAAAGTCTGCTAAGCAGTCTTATCAAAGAGCAGACTAACATGGTGTTCACCTGAGCCCCCATCCCAGCAGTCAAACTGACAAACACCAAGCATGACGGGCCGCAGTCCATTCATATAGGCAGCAGATATGGATAGCCCTGAGGGAAATATTCTCTCATTGCCCAGCTGTAGGAGGATTGATAGCAGAAAGCATGAAACCTGGGGAGACATGACTCATTTCTTGGACACCATGAGGGAACGATGAGGACAAGAGACAGGACAACCATGGACCAATACGGGCCCCCGGGTCGCATTCTTCTATAACACCCTCAAAGAGGGGCTGCCCACCGAAATACAAGGCGGAATGGATAGTGTAGTAGGGTTAGCCACCAAACCCTGGATGGTGATGCAGGCCCACATAATGCATTATTACAGAAAGAAACAGGAAAAGGACTGGGAAAAGCAGGAGCAAGCCCAGAGAGGAATGTATGACATTACAACACATACATTTATAACGCATGCCTTTGCAACACAGTTTTTACATCGCAACATCCTTTACAACGTATTATTTTACATCGCATGCCATTACATTACATTTTTAAAAACCACCTTTACAACGCATTCCATTACATCGCATTATACCATTCCAACGCATACCATTACAACGCATACCATTACATCGCATTTAAGGTAAGTGTTGGATAGTGTAGGGGTAATAATTACTATTCTAACTCCAGTGAGTGCAACAGTAGGGTAAGTGTTGGATAGTGTAGGGGTAAAAATTACTATTCTAACTCCCGTGAGTGCAACAGTAGGGTAAGTGTTGGATATTGTAGGGGTAAAAATTACTATTCTAACTACAGTGAGTGCAACAGTAGGGTAAGTGTCGGATAGTGTAAAGGTACTATGCATTTTAATGGTATGCGAAGTAATGACTTGCGATGTAATGCCTACATTGTAGTGACATGCGTTGTAATGACAAGCGTTGTAGTGACATGCGATGTAATGGCTGCGTTGTAATGACATGCGATGTAAAGGATGGATGTTGCGATGTAATGACTGCGTTGTAAAGGTAGTGCGATTTAATGACTGCGTTGTTAAGGTTGTTTCCCCAAGAGAGACATTGCCAAGCTGATCCAACACAAATTAAAAAAGACTGTCCATGAGAGGGCCACTTTGGCTGCAAGTGGGCAAATGGCACCAGTCTTGAAGGGGGCTTCACCACAGGACCCAAGAGTGTTTCACTTTCAACCCAGTTACAACTGCAGAGGTCAGGTAGGTTGGCAGCAGCCAGACCTCAGAGAACGTTATTATTGCCTCAGAATGGGCCTCATGGCTGACTGATGCTGCCTTAAAGCATATCAAGAACAGAGATCTGTGAGCCTGGGCCAATCCCCGCAAAAACCCCATCCTTAAAACCGAGCCTAGTGTTAGCCGAATGCACCTTACACTCAGCCACAAGGAAATCAGACAGACAATGCACCACCACACAGGGATCAGGTGGGCGGTCAAATACCTGACAACAGCAGCAGCAGACAAGAAACCCAGCCCCACATTGACCAGGCCACAACCATGGCAGGGAGGGTTAACTGTCTGGAGAGGTAATGCCTTTACGCAAACAGAAAACGCAAATACACAGTAAGTTAAAACCTCCAATGCGAAACATCCACTTCACGCTAACTTCAATATTAATTTAAAAAATAAAGACCAATGAGACAACATTAGGAATTCAAACCTTTTTCTTGCGTTCAGCGAACTCAAGGCTGCTGTACGTTTTGTTAATCAGGAATCTGCACTAGAGTTCGCCATTTCGGGTGCCTGGGCCCCACTCTGCTGCTTAAGCCCCAGGGTGGGGCTGGACGACCACACCCCAGGAGGTGAGCTGTATGACGAGGAGGGCAGGGCGGCACCCGTACAAGTTCCTAAAAAGCAGACACTCCGGTACCCTGACCCAAGTCCAATTGTGACGGGTTCCTATGACTGGTGTCAAAGGAGCCCCATTTTCTGGCACTCAGCCCGGTAACCAGATTGGTGTATGCAGCATGGTCCCAACAGAAGCGCCCTCAAATGCCTGCAGCATCCAGTCAGTGGAGGCCCCCTTCAAGTTCCCCAAAAATTTGTCCACCTGTGTCTGTAGCCAGATTTCTGGTATGCACATGATAGTGAAGACCCCATAATCTCCGCTGCCCAAATTCCGTCAGGTGACAAAGTGACATGTGGCGCCGAGTCAGTTGGGAGGGGAGGTTTGCCAAAACAACCAACTATCCCAGTCCAGAACCCACTTATTAGATTAATTTTGACGAGTTTTGGCCTTGCACTGGACTCTCTTTTTAGCAATATTCTGCCTCCTCCTTTCCCTCAAAGTTTTTCAAACATCCAGAAGTCGTCTCTTTGGGTCATTACCCTCCAAAACAACAAAAGTAGCGCGTCCTTGGTTAGATGTCCCTGGCCACAGCCGGGGACAGATGGTGCAAATATCCTGGATAGGATGTAGCAAGATGGAAAGGGGTGCCAGGATAAAGAGAGTCCACAAAAATGCATCACAGCTCTGTGAGAGATGCACAGGAATTAACCCTAGGCAGAGTATGCGGAGGGGCACTACGCGGAGTTCCATGGAGTAAAAAATAAAACGGTGGGACTCTGTTCCACTCCACCCCAGTCCCACCGAAAATTTTTAAAAAGGGTAAACAAACCCACTTGCCTTCTCTCTGGCGTCGGTGGGACACCCTCCTCCTCGCCTTGGTGTTTCCTTCTTGCCAGCGTCCTCCTCCTCGTTGCCGGTTGCAACCCCCTACGTTTTACATCTTGCGCAGACCGCGCAGTCAATGCAAGATGTAAAACCTAGGGGATTGCAACCGGCAGCAAGAAGGAGGATGCTGGCAATGAGCAGACACCAAGGCGAGGAGGAGGGCAGCCCGCAGATGTGAGAGAGCAGGTAAGTGTGTTTTTTTACCCTTTTTTTTTGGACCGTGGCAAAGGGGCTGAGGGGCATACTCCGTTCTGCCACGTAGTCAGGGTTTTGCCTCAACTTCACGTTCCCAGCAAAGCGTAAAACTCTGCAAACTCCGCTGACAGAGCAGAGTACGCTGCCCAGGCTTAACAGGAATATGCCCACCACTGTATCCGGCCTATCGATCAGCTAAATACACAAGGCCTTGTACACACTGTCTGGGGAATCAGAAACACATGGGGGGCAAGGAACAGCTTTTCTGACCCCCCCGGGGACGTGACAATAGAGACCGGGAATCACATGGAAACCTAGGGAAATGCCCAAAGACCAATAAAAATAAGCCCAAAAAGAACCCTCTATAAAAAGAGCATAGTGAAGACACCTGGCGACATTACGCAGGGTCTCACTGCACGCGGCGTGCCAGGACTAGAGGGGTATACACGTGACCTCAGGGCACATTGCAATCGCCAACAACACCCAAGTATGGTAAGCGCCCTCTTTATACATCACCTTCGCATGTGTAGGTCAAAAGGTACCCCCACACTAGGGAAGGTAGGAAATCGGAAGGCTGGCGACAACCCTAAAAAATGCTAGTTAAATAACCAGGATCATCCACATGCATGCACAGACCACCTTTCAAAATACCCTTCTCGGTCAGGGTGAGGGGGAGAACCAATGACCCATAAGTAAAAATCAAGACGAACCATGAATAATCGCCCACTGTTTTAAAAAAATATATACCCCAATTGGGGCCACATTTCAGTGCCTCACTAAAATAATGCCAATGAATGTAAAAGCGCACCCTTAAAAAGAAAGGAACACGAGTCCCCAAGAATGATTGACGATGATGCACATAAGGTTGAAAATGTTTTCTGAACTAAACGACAAACAACAGCTGTTATCCAACAGGTCCCCAATCGAGCCACCAAAGTGGACTACTTTTACAGTGGCCCAACACCTCTTTAGCAGCCACTTCCATAACCCCAATGGGACCCAAGTGTGCAAGTCAAAGACCAAGCACTTTTACCACAGACTTTATAAAAAAGAGAATCCATCATTAAAGAAACCCCTGATCACCTGAGTACTACAGACTTATCCCCTGGAAGTCATCCCAAAGCCTGCAATGTTCAATAAGTTATATATTGTTGTACAATTGTATACCCTCTGTTTACTGTGGGTGTGGCCACATCCTTAGGTTGCCAAAGATCTGCTTACTCAAATAGAGTCCACCTTGACATTTTCTCAATGCTTGCATAGGGACCTCTCCCATGTCATTTATAACTACACTGAACCCAACACTAGCATTCCACACACACTACACATCACACTCTTACACAACACATGGTATCAGCACATAATGTTCCAATTGTCTATAATTAAAATGAGGATGTTGTCCACTTGTTCTGTGTAGGAAATGGTGTCCATAATGATGGTAACAGAACATATTGGCATAATTAGCAGAATTAAGATGTAGATCCTCTGATTCAATAACAGTATAATACTCTAATTCAGAAAGCATAGAATTTATAGTGTCAACATCCCAGTCATTCGAATGTAACGCAGGTACTATTACATAACCCATAGAAACTTTGAACACATATGGTATCTGCAGGATCTCCATAGGACCGATTATCCCAAAAGTTCCCTCAGTCACTGAAACAGCTGAAATGTAAACGAGGGGCAAGTCTCTTATCAGTTAACAGTTCTGTAGCTGAACGTTCTGGGAGGTAATGGCCGTTGATTAACAGAAAAAACTAGTCACAAATCTAATTCACATAAATAAAAAGAAACAAGGAGAGTATGATCCAGACAACAATCCAAGGTGGGACTAGACAAGTGTGTTTCAACTATGAAATAAAAACACAAATCCGTGCTGGAGGTGGATGCAAAACAGAAGAACTGTCCGAAGAAAAATCATCTTGATCCATGTAGTACCCAGAAGTACGAAAGGCTGCGACTCAGCAGTAGAACCAGAAAAATCCAATGGAGACGGATTGGCCAATGGTGGTTCAGTGTAAATAACATATGTTGTAGAAGATATGATAGTGCCAAAATTCAGAAACCCCGACGGGAAAGCAGGAAGCAGAGGTGGGACCAGGGGACTACCAGTCCCAGCTTCCTTTGCGGCCGAGAGTCGCCGCCGGCGCTCTTTTTGAGCCCGGGGGTGCAAGGAAAGGCCAGCAGGCACTTCCGCAGTGTGGGACACCAGGACACAGCAGCAGGACCAGGGGACTACCAGTCCTGGCTTCCTTTGCGGCCGAGAGCCGCCGATGATGCTCTTTCTGCACCCAGAGGCGCAAGAAAAAGCAGCAGGCACTCCCACAGCACGGATGCACGCGGGTGTGCCCAAGTCGCTCACAGGCAAAGCCCGGGCTAAGGGCAATTTCCATCTGCTCCCGTCTGCAGCCGACCAAGGCCGGCCCGGGCTCACCTTCTTGGCCCCTCGCTAGCGGGACAGTAACTGTCATCTGCGGCTGGAGTGGTGTGACTCTTTTGAACATCCGCAAGCTGCTAGAAGGGCTTGGAAGCGGTTTTGGGTTGCCGACTGATGACCGCAGGACAGTGATTGTTGAATCAGCTCGTGTGAGTACCTTTTCCCTCCCATCCCTTCCCCTTGAGACCCCCTAAGCATTTCTGTCTTGTGCTGGGGAGTTAGGGTTCACTAGGTTGACTGATCAAGGAAACCATGGGGAAGAAGAAAGTTGCTCCCACGTGTTCCCCACAGGACTCAAGTAAGGGAACCATTGACTCTTTTTTGGTAAAAGGGTGGGGGCAATCACCAAAGAGATAGACAGGGCAGAGAGGCGATCTCCCTGGAGAGGGCAGGGGCAGCTGCATCGCTCCTGGAGGAGTGGATGGCCTGGGTGACTGTAAAGTCAGCTGAGGTTGCCCCAGGACAAGGCCAAGAAGGCCAAGAAGAGGTAGCGGAAGACGCAGGGGGTTCTAACCCTGGTACCAGCCTAAATAACACCATGGTTGGCCAGTTCACATGGAATTGGGCTATGGCGACCAATACTCATGGTGCGGATCTAAGTGGCCCACCCACTCCGAAGAAAAAACAGAAAGTAACCAAGAAAATAATTCCCGCGAAGAAAGGGGAAGGCACCGCATGCTTAGAAATGAAGGTCGCCAAGGACTTTAAAGATTTGTGGGGGCCCTCGAAACACAAAATTGTGGAGAGAGTGTCTGGCCTATTGAATAACTTTTTTTATGAATTTTCGAAAGTTCTGGTGGAAATAAGAGCAACGCTCGATAAAATTGATAAAACATTGTCTCCCTCTAGCCAGGACACGCAGAGCGCAGCTCCTAACAACAAGGATGCCCAACAAGTAATTCCCCCTGTAACTCCTCCTGCAGAGACGCACATCAAAACCCAGATCCCCCAAGCAATTCCTAGTGTAACAGGGTCTGTGACACAGGTTACAAACTCGGGGTCTATTATGCCTGGTCCTCTAGCTTCCTATAACAGTGAGTCGACTCAAAGCGGTCACCAAGGGGGTCACCAACTGCAACAGCAGACAGTAGGGTTACCTTATCTGCCCCTAAAACCGAGACTTACCAGTCATAGACCTTCCAATGGTAAGCTGTCCTTATACAGTGGTCCTGGTAGGCGTTCCAGGACTTAACACTGCAAAGGATGAGTCCACCATCCAGCTGATCAATAAAGTGACCCACTGGCTATGTAAACATGCTGGGTTTAATATTGCTGAGCACAGGCACATCCTGAGAGCCAGGAGGGTATCATGGATTGGCAGGACCAAGAAAACATTCTCAGGAGACAGTGCAATTGTTATGCTCAGGTATCCTGAATTGGTCCACAAGATCCTATTCCCCTCCTTGCAATCATTCCCAGCAGATTTAGGGATTAAACCACTACCGTTGGATTTTTTTTATAGGCCACTATCTAGCCCCAAATTGTCCCAATGTTTTGTCGTGCATGAAGAGGGTCCTAACCTGGACGGGAGACCCTTGACTTTAAGAAATGCATTTACACCATTGAGGGACCTGAATGATATAGACTGACTACAAGAAGGGGGAGGCGCGTTTAGAGCTACTGACACCCGAGTTGAATCCCTAGGTGAATTAAGTGTGATGGTGACCAATCCTGGGATAACATCCGAAACCTCCCACGAGCGCAGGGTTCAAAGTCAGTTGGGCTTAGACAATATAGAGAGGGCTACTATCGGCCTGTCCTGCTCCCAGGAGGGGCGTATTGTGGGCATTTTAAAAATAGTCTTGTGGAACTTGGCAGGTTTAGTTAGTAAGTTTTTGGATGAGCAGTGGCTCCATTACATCAAGATTTCCATATAATATGCATCCAGGAAACGTGGGAGCCAGATAATAACTTCTTCATTGAAGGTTATAAAACTTTTTACAGCCCAGCATTAAGGTCGAGTTCAGGGAGAGCAAGGGGGGACCTAATCATGTTTATAGACCTGAGAATTCACAGTAGGTGGAAGACCCTGTCGTGGGACTCAGATTTTGCCCAAGGGCTCACATTCTCAAGTAACACTTACAGTCTAGTTTTAATTAACTTTTATAATGCAAAATCACACTCGCAGGGATCAGATAGCCTTAATGAATTAAGTAGACGGTTGGAGCAAACGCAGTGTGAAGGTCTGTCACAATCTCAACTAATTGTAGCCGGCGATTTTAATTGGCATCTGTGCCCTAACTTGAGGGTGACTCATCGTGACTGGTCTACCTGCACACTAAGAGAAGGACCACATATGGAACACACTCAGGAAGGGCAGGATTTGAGTGTCCTGCTAAACACCTATAGTTTAACTCGCACTCTGGACCTGATTGCTACCCATCCTGAAACAGCTGTGCCCCCGACCTACAAAGGTAGGGGCTACTCATCATTTATCGATTTTATATTTGTGTCTCTTACTCTTAGGAGGTTTATATCCTTTTTTAATATTACTCACAGCATATTTAGCGATCATAATCCGGTGACCATGTCACTTGCTGGCCCTCTGTATCACCCATCATCTCAAAGAATAACCGGGGGAACTATCTCCGCAATTGACCAAGGCAGGCGGCTACGTTGGGCACAGGTTGACATGGTTGCTTTTAATAATTCACTTTTTAACACAGGCAAGCAGCAGATACTGAAAAGTCTAGACCCGGAAGTGCAGGGGGATGAATTAGTTCAGGCATTTACCTCTATCACGCAACTAGTGGATGGCTTACTAACAGCGGCGGTTCACTCCCCCAGTACGGACATCCCAAGATGGTTTGACGGGCAATGCTCTCGGGCCCTTAGCCATTTTAGGTGTCTTTTAAACAGTCTCAGAGAGACAGGTGTCGGGTGGCGGCCTGCCGTAAAATGTATAAGCAAACCGTCAAGGGGTGGAAGCACCAACTGCAACAAAAGGTCTGGGAAGAGTTAACAGAGGCATCTGAGCTAAAGGACTCTACCCGTTTCTGGAGGGTCATTAATAATCCATGTTTTAAAGAGTCAAATATTCCAGGACTAAG
This sequence comes from Triturus cristatus, assembly GCF_964204655.1. Lineage (NCBI taxonomy): Eukaryota > Metazoa > Chordata > Amphibia > Caudata > Salamandridae > Triturus > Triturus cristatus. Next base: position 1,295,711,961 of record NC_140590.1, read on the forward strand.
CCACAACATCTTACCAGAGCTATGGCAGGCTCACTTTGAGGGATTGTTTTAATCATCCCCACAGACCACAAGCACTAAACCCTGAACAGAGAGCTGATCTCATTACCTTCACTCTGGCTGAGGTGAGATTAGGAATCGAGGTCTCTCAAGGAACAAGGCGCCAGGACCAGATGGGGTCCTGCCAGACCTTTCTGGTACAACACAGAGGTATGGATGCCTCTCTTAGTGAGGGTTTTAAATGCAGCAGTAGCATCAGTAATGCCAGTATCGTAGTCTACTGCCACCGTTGTCCCGATTTTTAAGAAAGGAGATAGGAACAGTCAACATTGCTATTGCCGCATATCTCTTATCGATGTGACAGTGAAGGTTCTGGGGCGGGTGATACTAAACAGGCTGTCGGAATGGGCAAAGGCCAACCAAATAATAACGGACGTGCAATAAGGGTTCCGATCCGGTAAATCCACTGCAGATCAATGCCTTAACCTTTATCTTGTTACTGCTAAATACACAATAGCCAAATCAGGGACGTTGTATCTTGACTTTATTGACCTCACTGCGGCTTTCGACCGAGTCTACTGCTGCAAACTTTGGAAACTTATGGGAGAGCTTGGGGTGGACCTGGCACCCTAATGGCCCTACACTCGAACACTACTGCAGCAGTTAGATACAGACAATAGGGGAAAACCACGAATCATTTTAACTGCTCTAGTGGGGTAAGCCAGGCCTGTATTTTAACGCCGTTCCTGTTTACACTATATAATTATGGTCTAGATTCTGCCCTGACGGCCCTACAAGCAGACACCTCGAGCCTAACACACAATAGGCACACACATTCTAAGGAAAGTACCGGCTTTCTCACATCTAGGCATTTTATTCAACGAAAAACTGAGCTTTAAACATTAATTAGAGAAGTGCCTTGGTTTGACAAGGTCAACTGGAGCAATCACAAACTTTGTGCATAGATTAGGCCAATTGTCAGCTGGGACTATTTTAAAGTTATATAACTCCTTTTGCAATTCCAAAGTTTTATATGGTAGCGATGTGTGGGGATTGAAGGGGGCTAACAAACTACAAATCAAAGAAAACAAATATTTTGGGGGATTGCTGAAAGTCCCTCATAGCACCCCTGTGTACATCATTCATGAGGAATTGGGGTCCAAGTACATTTCTAATATGGTGGCTGTGAAACTCCTACTGTGTTGGGTAAAGATTTGGTCCAATGATGAGGCAGGCTTTAATAGCCTGGTAATCCATGACTGCCTCTCCCTCGATCATGTGCTAAAAATCCCGTGGTTAAAATATGTAAAGGACACCTTCACCACATTAGGACAAGAAGATCTGTTTACCAACCTTGACAAGGTGGGATCACAGGAAAAAGCTCTGTTTTTTAAACATGTCACTGCACAAAGTGAGGAAAGGGAGCTCAAAAAACCCACGGTGAGAGAACACATTTTAGTCAAGTCAACGCAGGGCATAGAACCCTATTTATCCCTTTTAACCAGTGCACATGATAGGTTTTTAATCATACGTTTTAGGCTGAACTTTTTATCACCTATTGGCTATACCACCTGGTTTTACGGTAAACACAGACTATGGAGGACCCTATGGCTGCAACAATAGGTCTCCACAAGACACCTTACATGTTGTCCTCCTCTGTCTGCACTACTCACACCAGAGAAGAGTGTTCCTTAAGGGGCCTCTAAGAAAGCTTAGATTCAAACAGGCACGCATTGCCTTACTGTTTTTATAACTGTCATCAGATGTTTTTACACTTTTTTGTTTCAAATTTTTTAATATCTGCTTTAAAGCTTAGAACCACTAGGGGTGTCTGAAGGCCACAAGAATTGTTCTGCCTATTTTGCACTGTGTGAGGTTGCCATAAAAGTCTGATGGTGATATTAACAAATTAATTAATTTATTTTATAACTCTCAATAAAATAATCACAGGTAAGATTCAATGAATTTTATATAATAACAGTCAAATGAACGCTCATTTGTACAGATTCACAGTGCAAACTCCATCAAATTTCATGGGAGAGAACAATTCATTTATCAAAGTATATTCAATTTATAGACTCATTCAACAAATTAATGCATTAAGAGTGATAGACGAAGAGACAAAAGACATGATAAATCATACTTTTGCAAAAGATATGCAAATTTAAGACAGAATAATATTTACCAAATGGTGAAACGGGGAAACCCAACCCTCTGGCCAAAGGACTGGTGGGGGTCTTCTGACTTAAGAATCAGGTGACAAAGACTATAGGACAGGAACAGGATAGGATAATACTTTCTACACTTCTCTAGAAACCCGACGCACTGAAGTGCATCCCTCTCTTACACTCTCTCCCTCCTTGATATTCTTCCGCAAACCTTCAATCTAATCAGGCTGTCTTTCAGGAATGAATCTTCCCAGTCTGTTCTCTTCTTTTCAGCAGCAGCTCTCGCCCACACCTCACTCAGCATCATTGACAAACCACACAGCTTTCTTAAATTACTTTAGTTATACTCTTCAATTCTGCATGTCCAACCATCAAAAGTTGCAAATATCAAGGAATCATGGACTATGATTGGGCAGGGGCAAGGGAGTTGTCATCACCTCATGCTGTCACGTTTAATTTCTTAACTAATTCTTTGTTTAGCAAAACCTTTCCCCTTTAGCCTATCGATGTATTTCTTTCCCATACACACTTTGTAACTAATTAAATAGCACTTTATTCAAGCCCCATTGACAAATATAACACGTTTTTATTAGGTATAAAGGAGAGAGGGAGAAACAGCAGGGTTAGTTCACTTCCCCTAAAGTATATATGTTATCAAAGGGAACTAGCCTCAAAGGGCATGGGGATAGTGTGTTTGTACAGGGGAAAGAAATATTATTTCTTATGAAAGCCCTCACCCACCAACCTAGTTGGTGGCATGCTTATCATCGGGCTCCACCCTGTGAAACCGGATGTGTCCCGGGTGTGCTTCAATGCCTGTTTACAGCTGAGCTGGTTTCGTGGTGAGTTAGTGTGCAGTGGTAGCGTGTGAATGTGGATTAAAAACTGTCCTTGGGTCCCATTTCCTATTATAGGTAATTTTATTTGCGGGCCCTTGGCAGTGTTAAAAACAAGGCAATGGATGTATTGTGGAGTTATCTATGGTCTCCCACATCCTGTGTGGTCAACATGTTTCAGCCAGGCCTTGGTAATGAGCTGGCTTTCTTCAGGACCTTAAAGTGTATAAAGTGCTTGTGAAGTGATTAAAAAAGGGTGGGTCAACAATGGAGTGTAAGTGACCCGCTATGTGTTGCACTCGCTAAGGTGCAATATGGGTAAGAGGGGGCTTCCCTCTGTGCTTTGTACCTGTAAAAAGAAAGGACATAAAACAATTCAAACAAACACACAATGTATGGAAATTAGCATCCCGGAATGCACATGTATTTTATGTGCTTAAATGCCATTGTGTCCGTGTATTAACCATACTGCTAGAGAGTGGCGCAGTACGGACTGTGACGTGGTAGTTGGTCGGCGGTGAAAGCTATATGTGCATATAATAAATAGCGGAATCATGCTATGCTGCATAATTGGTGGTGGACAGTTAAGAAATTGCAATTGCTTACTCTTGAGATTATCAGAGCAAAGTTTCATGAGTATCCGGCATTGGGGTCGGCTTAGGATTGCCTTCTATTTAGTTAAAAAGGAGACATACAAAAAAGTGAGTAAAGTCGCCTTGAGATCAAATGGAGGATCTCCCGTGGCCTCGAGAGTCAGCAGACCCAATTGCACAGACATTAAAAATGGGTATTTTGTTAAGGCGAAGGTATTGTTGCTTTTTTTGTGGCAGAGTCAGATAGATTTAGGCTGTGCGCTCCTGAGTGTTTGAAGATCAGGTGTGCGGTGCCCGGGTCGTGTGTTAAATTGAGTCCGCATGCGTTGAATGTAGCATGGGTGACTGTGGGTTATTTTAAATGAAAACAGAGCAACGCAATTGTAACAGGCATCCTAAGGTTGGTGCAAGTGGGGTTCCCCTTGTCATGGGAGCTGGGTAGCTGTAACATTTTGCATATTGGTTCCAAGGACACAGTGAGTGCCCAGGCCCAAGTTATGGTCCACAGCTGCAGGGCAATTAGCGGCAGCTGTAACGTTTAGACTGACATTTCTTTGGGGGCATTTTTTGTGAAACAGGATTGAGGTACACTCCTCTGCCCCAGCGCTGTGGCACCCTTTTGATTCTGCTGCATTGGCAGCCGGCCTGACATTTGGAACATAGGGCATTTGAGCCCCTTGGAGAAGGTCAGTTGGCCAGGGGGACTGGTAGGTTGATAGGGTGCCAGGCTCTAATGTGATACTGTGCATAATATGGTTTATGTTGCAGGATAATGCTGAGTACAGGGTTTGCCAATAATTACTGGTTTTGTTCTACGTTTATTAGAAGTTCTAACTTTACTATGTTCACCTTGTGATGGTCTGACAGTGGTCCAAGTGGCCCTGTCATGTGTATATAATCCCTTGTAAATATTGCCTAGTGCCAGTTGGCACAGTGTATATTGTGTGATTACTATTCTAATGTGTTTATAATAATACAAAGGCTATTTTTATGTATAACCTTGTGTGGAGTCTCGTTGGTGGTGTGCCTAGTATGTTGTTGCTGTGTGTGTGTTGGGCAAATGCTTTACACATTGCCTCCGGGATAAGCCTGACTGCTTGTGCCAAGCTTCCAAGGGGGTGAATAGGGGTTATCTTTGGCGTGTAACTCCCTTGCCCTGACTAGAGTGGTGGTTTCTGCCTGGCTTTGGCGCTAGCCTTAGCCAGCCAGAAATCTCATTTCTAACACCTATCATTACCAATTGCAACCTTATTATTTAATCTTGATACCTACATTGTTTTCTAAACATTCCTTATTTCTCTCTTTTATGTTAATTTCTTTCATCTTACCATACAGATTGTCTCTCATTTCCTCTAAATCTATTCCCTCCCTTTTTCTCTTTCTTCCCATCCTTCTATTTATTTAAATTATTGACCCAGTTCTCATTTTTCTCTTGCAACATTTATAGGTCATTACTATCATTCACATCACTAATGCTATTGAAATCATAGGGATTAATATTTTCCCTAATAAACTACTTTCAAAAGTGGAAAAGCAGTTACCTATTTTATCTTTATGAATCTTTGTAATATTCTTGATATATCCTTCAATACTTTTACTTTTGTCCGGGATATATATTTACAGCAGTGTTGAACTTTCAACATGCCACTGACTCCTCCTTCTTTTGCCAATAGGATATCAAGGGCAAGTCTATTTTGCAAAACCATAGATCTGATCACAACCATTTCAGTATTGATCATTAAGAATCCTCCAGCAGTATCTGTTGTTAACCGTCAACTACAGTGGACAATTGACAAATCTTATGTGAATTCAATATGACTCCAACTGACGGTATCAGTGCACCAAATATATCACCTACTATTTCTGCAAAACTTGCTCTTTTATTTCTGGTTAGTCCTTTACTTATGTCCTCTAACTCTATTTCCTCCCTTTTTCTCTTTCTTCCCATCCTTCTATTCTTTATTTCAATTATTGACCCAGTTCTCATTTTTCCCTTGCAACATTTATAGGTCATTACTACCATTCACATCACTAATGCTATTGAAATCATAGGGATTAATATTTTCCCTAATAAACTACTTCCAAAAGTGGAAAAGCAGTTACCTATTTTAGAAAGACTTTTACTAAATTTTTCCCATACACTGCCAACCTCCAGTTGGGTCAAATCTTTATGAATCTTTGTAATATTCTTGATATATCCCTCAATACTTTTACTTTTGTCTGGGATTTATATGTACAGCAGTGTTGAGCTTTCAACATGAAACTGACTCCTCCTTCTTTTGCCAATAGGATATCAAGGGCAAGTCTATTTTGCAAAACCATAGATCTGATCACAACCATTTCAGTATTGATCATTAAGAATCCTCCAGCAGTATCAGTTGATAAACGATCAACTACAGTGGACAATTGACAAATCTTATGTGAATTCAATATGACTCCAACTGACGGTATCAGAGCACCAAATATATCACCTACTATTTCTGCAAAACATGCTCTTTTATTTATTTTAAGTCCTTTACTTATGTCATACATTTCATTGTTCTTAGTGATGTGGTATACCTTCGGAAATACAACGGCAATGTAACAACTGCCATACCATCGTGCAGGTAACCTATAATAGGCATTTTTACCACACACATAATAAATTCCCAGAAATACAGGATCAGTTCCCCCTTTTAGGTCCCATCCCCCATTATTAGGAAGGTATGTTCACATTCGCTAGTAACAATGAAAATACTGTTATATTCAGTTTTTAATCTATGTAGACAGAATTTCCCCAGTTTTGACAAGTCCAGGGATATTGCAGCATACGTCTCGCCTTTCTTATAATCCCCTTCTAAAGCAGCCCATGGAGGTATATGGAACTTTTGCTCAACCACTTTCTTTTGGAAATCCTGCCTTCTTTCTTCTACTAAATTTAGAAAATCTTTTTCTTCATCACACAAAAGGCATGTTAGATTATTTCTATGAGCATGTGTTATATCTATGGGATTTGTTGTTAGGAAGAATTCTCTTATGAACTCTGCATTTTTTCCACTAAGTACTGGATTCATATTTCTTCTAATAGGAATTTCTGAAATTACTAAAGCTATGTTACTATAGTAGTATTGCAACTTACCAGTAACGTAATACAAACTAGTTAAAACACTACAAGACACACCATAAGTTAATGGAAGATGGTGAAATGTCACGCCTTCTGAGACAGAAGTAGGTAGTTTCATGCAAACATAACAGTCACTCACATATATTGTGTTGACTTATTAGTAAAGGAGTTTAGTAGATACATTTAATGACGAATCACTATTTGATTTATCATGATAATACATGCTTTTATCCATTTGTTCTAAATCTGTAGTAGTTGTTTTGTTAGTAACCGGACTCACTCTTTCACTAGTATTTGAGTTATTCTGATTATTAGTTACCATTAAGACAGGTATCACAACTGTTAATAATAACCACATCAAAATTAGTATTGTAATACTACATAGACAACATTTAACACATCGTCGTTTTAAGTTACATTTTGTATGTTCAGTCACTTTTACTTTTGCCATTTTAGTATCTAAAATGTATTTCTAAAATATAGTTTTCTAAAAAAAAAATGTTATCCTGTAAAAAGTAAAAACTTTGTGTGATCCCACACTTCAAAGGCTTTCAGCTTTTGGTCAGTCCTTCTTCCCTTTCGATTTTCTCTTCTTTTAATACATTTCTCAATTGATCCACCCTTTGTACAAAAGCATTTTCTTTAAAATTGGTCTCAAATCCCTTTCATCCGATCCTTCAAAAATGTTATTTTCTGGTTCTCCGTTTAGATCAAGACTTTCAAAATCCTCTAATATAAGCTATTTACGAAAGATCGATAGATTAGGTTTACCCCGGAGCGTGTGCGGGAGGGTGTTCCAGAGGTTGGAGGCATTCAGAGAGAAGGAGAGTCCGCCCCACCTAGATCTTCGAACTTTCAGGGGCGTGGCAAGGAAAGCGTAACTAGAGCGAAGAGTCCTGGCTGGTTGATAGGGCATGACTAAGGATTGAATAATGTGGGGGCCGTATTTCCAGATGGCTTTGTGAGTTAGACACATGGCTTTAAATTGGATCCTGGCTCGGATAGGCAACCAGTGAAGATTTATTAAGGCAGGCTTAGCTGATTGTCTATGGGGAATCTGTAGTAGGTGACGCGCTGCGCAGTTTTGGATCACTTGAAGTCTGTGTAGGGTGGATTGAGGGGCGCCCTGGTAAAGTGCGTTCCCGTAATCCAGGCGGGATAGAATCAGGGCTTGGACCATGATTCTCCTGGCTTGAAAAGGAAGCAGGGGGAGAATTTTCCTGAGCATTCGCAACAGTCCAAAACAAGTAGCAGAGAGCTTAGTGGCCTGGTGATTAAAACAGAGGGAGCTGTCGAGCCATACGCCAAGACTTTTAATCTGATGCTTGGGAGTGGGCATAGGTCTAAGACAGGATGGCCAGATGAATGAGGAGGAGGGTGAAGGAGTTTTACCCAGGAACATAAGTTCGGTCTTCTCCCCAATTAGTTTAAGGTGAGAACGGCTCATTGGGCTACTGCCTGTAGGCAGGGACCTAGGATGCCTGATGAACCCTCAGGGTGGTTAAGTGCCACCACCAGTTGGGTGTCGTCTGCGTAGGTGATTATTTTGAAGCCGAAGGGAAGAACTATTTCGGCTAGTGGGGCCATATAGGAATTAAAAAGGGTGGGGCTCAAAGATGAGCCCTGCGGGACCCCGCAACTAGGAGGCCACTGATTGGACGTGGATGTCCCCTCAAAAACTTGATAGAAACGATCCTTTAGGAAAGACTGGATCCAGGTGAGTGCCATCTTTCCTACCCCCATGTTAACCAGCCGCTCAAGTAAGATGTTGTGGTTAACAGTGTCGAAGGCAGCACTGAGGTCTAGTAGGATGATAGCTGCCGAATCGCCCTGATCCAGAAGTCTTCTGGCTTCTTCTGTGACTGCGAGCAGGGCCGTCTCGGTGCCTAACTGAGGGCGGAATCCTGTTTGGGAAACATGGAGTAGATCGTTGGATTCAAGATAGTGGACTAAAGTTGAATTGATGTGTCTTTCAATTAATTTATTCAGCCACGGGAGGAGAGAAATGGGGCGATAGTTGGCCAGGTCAGGTTAGGTTTTTTTAAGAGGGCTTTGACCTGTGCACATTTCCAGGCCCGGGGCACTATACCAGAAATGATGGAAGAATTGAGTATGTCTATGATGGCTGGGCCTATAGTATAGTAGACCAGAGAAAGGTGTTGTGGGGGGGCAGGGTCTGTTGGAGAGCCAGACATTACCCTGGTTAGCAGATTGTCCTGGCATTTTTCGTCGAGTAAAGGGAATTCTTAAAGAGAGTTCTTTGTTTTGGCTCTGGAACTAGAGTCGGAGAGATCCGGCGCATAGGGAGAGAATGACAGACATATCGACTGAATTTTCTGATGGAAGTATTCAGCTAGCTCGTTGCAGTGCTGGGAGGCGTCCTCCACTTTGGGGGGTTCCTGAGGGAGGGAGGACAGGGATTTGGCAATTCGAAATATTTCTTTGGGAGCAAAGGCGGCAACATTGATCTTATCCTCATAGAAGTCTATTTGCGCCGTTTTGATCTCTGCTTTATAGGACCTTAAAGCTTCTCTGTACTCAGATTTCCTGCTTTCCTCATAATTCAGTCTCCATCTCCTTTCTAGTTGTCTACAGGACTGTTTAAGTTTCCTTAACTTGGGAGTGTACCAGGGGGCATATTTCTCCCTGCTCTTTTTTTGGGCCGGTCATTTTGGCAGGAGCGTGTCCCGAGAGTTAAGGATCCAAGAGTTGAAATTGTTATTTGCCAGTTTCGGATTAGGGTTATGGGGGGGTCTATTGGCGATAAGAGTAGTGGACCATTGACTGGCAGAGAGGTTCGATCATTTTCTCTCCAGAGTGGAAGTGGACTTCAGAACGGGATTGGGGGAACAAGTCTCCCAGGTCAGGGGGACAAGTAAATGATCGGTCCAAGGGAGAGGAATAGGTGCATCCACCGATAGCTTCTGATCATTGCTAAATACTGGATCAAGTAAGTGGCCTTTATCATGAGTTGGAATGAAGCCCTTTTGTATGATTTGAAGGGCAGAAAAGCAAGTTGATAACTCCTTGGCAGAGTGATTAGAGGGATCATCCATGTGGATGTTAAGGTCACCGAGTATCGTGAAGTTTGCTAAATTTACGGCTCGCTCGGCAACAAATAAAGGGAGAGAGTTGAGGAATTGGCCCATGGGTCCAGGGGGGCGATATAGTAAAAGACCTGAGAAGGTACAAGTGGGTGAAATTTCCAGGGAGAACTGCATGCTTTCACAGTCGGGAGGGCCATCTAGAGATGAACGGCAACTAATAGTATTTTTATGTATTATAGCTAGTCCTCCGCCTCTAGTAGTCTTACGGTCAGCCCTATGTATAAGATAGCCGGGGGGTAAGGTATGGACAATGTCAGGATCGGAATTGTTATGTAGCCAGGTTTCCGTTAAGAATAGGACGTCTGGTTGACGGTCATCTAGTAAAAGGTGGAGTTCCGTCGAATGTCTCGGGAGGGAGCGACAGTTTAGAAGGAACAAATTCAATGGAGGGGCAGGAGTATGAGAGTCCTTGCGGCTCGGCTGCAGTTTAAAGTTACAAGCGGGGCAGCCGGAGGGCTCATTAGCGATTTTTATAGAGTGTGCGCATTGTGCAGCGATGGGTCCCCTTAGGGCCCTGAGTGAGTGGGCGCTGTAGCGGAGAGTGTTACGAAGACCGCCAGGGGACGTGGCCTCTTTCATATACTCCACCCAATTTTCAAACCATACACACATATGATATCCACTTTCCATCATCATATAGGAAGCAGGTGTAAGGAGGTGGCATAAGAATTTCCTCCCTAGTTACTATGCGCTTGTCCTTCCTAAAGAAATTCTTGATCTTATTAATCAACTTCATTTTTCACGCTCCTTTATCCAATTCACCTAATAAATTCCCAAAAACTCTTCCGTGTTCTCACGAAGCCTGTTAGTCAACACTTTTCCAATGCCTGCGTGACTCACACCAAGAATCCAATCAGGGCTCACTATGTATTCCCTTCTTCACCCAATACCAGCACGATACCTGTCTACTGACCAATCAGGGCTTACAACACACCCACTTGTCTGACCAATGCCAGCGTGGCTCTTGTGACGTCAGTATTGCTCCTTCTACTGACCCTCCCTTTACAATCTGCAGTTTTCTCACGCCCGCTGCTTCAACCAATACCAGCGCAGCTCTCTGTGACGTCAGTATGGCTCCTTCACGAGGTAATACAACAATGTCTTTTCTAGTTTTTCTTTATAAAATATTCTTGTTAGTAACAACGTAAAAATAGCGCTACTCTATCTGCTCTGCTAAACCAAAGATAGTTTCTTCACTCGCTACAAAGAGAAAAATTCCTTCCTGTCACTACGAGTAAAAACCACTGTTTGCCCTTCACTTAAGCTCTGGGAGGACCTGCTACTCCTCTAGGGATACTCCTCCTTTGGGTAAGGCCATAGTTTCACAGGCGGGCCCTCTGCTGTCATTCACACTCTACTCTTATACGATATAGTCCCTAATATAATACTGCCAGCCCTGCGTAGCTTCTCAGTATTATGACAACAGACGAGTAATCTTCTGCAGTGTGATTTCCATTTACCACACTCTTCTAAATTCCATTCCCGGGATTCCCAGGTATCTCTGCACCTGTGCTTCCAGACAACATAGAACAGGACACTAACTCTTAGTGTTAAACATATAGTTAATTAGTCAAAACAATAATCGATGATCAATAATCACCAAACTAATCGATAATAACCATCACTCTGCTACCAGAAAAACTGATCCAGCGAAAGGCCAGGATGAATTTTTCGCAATCAGCAAATTCCTCTAAAATGGGCCCATATACACATTCAAGTTTCCTAACTGTTTCGCTGGGGGAAAAGTTTTATTTTCACCTTGATCTTGATTAGCCAATGCCTAGCTAACCTTCACAGATTAACACTCTTTCTTTGGTCAATGGACCATTAGTTCGAGTAGTTGATGGTGATATTAACAAATTCATTAATTTATCTTATAACTCTCAATAAAATAATCACAGACTCCGGGTAAGATTCAATTAATTTTATCTAATAACTCAGTCAAATGAACGCTCATTTGTACAGATTCACAGTGCAAACTCCATCAACTTTAATCGGAGAGAAAAATTAATTTATCAAAGTACGTTCAATTTATAGACTCATTCAACAAATTAATGCATTAGGAGTGATTGATGAAGAGACAAAAGACATGATAAATCATACATTTGCAAAAGATATGTAAATTTAAGAAAGAATAATATTTACCAAATGGTGAAACAGGGAAACCCAACCCTCTGGCCAAAGGACTGGTGGGGGTCTCCTGACATAAGAATCAGGTGACAAAGACTATAGGACAGGAGCAGGATAGGATATTACTTCCCACACTTCTCTAGAACCCGACACACCGGAGCACATTCCTCTCTTACACTCTCTCCCTCCTCAATATTCTTCCGCAAACCTTTAATCTAATCAGGCTGTCTTTCAGGAATGAATCTTCCCAGTCTGTTCTCTTCTTTTCAGCAGCAGCTCTCGCCCACACCTCACTCAGCATCATTGACGAACGACACAGCTTTCTTAAATCACTTTAGTTATACTCTTTAATTCTGCATGTCCAAACCTCAAAAGTTGCAAATATCGATGAATCATGGACTGTGATTGTGCTGGGGCAAGGGAGTTCTCATCACCTCATGCTGTCACGTTTAATTTCTTAACTAATTCTTTGTTTAGCAAAACCCTTCCACTTTAGCTCATCGATGTCTTTCTTTCACATACACATTTTGTAACTAATTAAATACCATTTTATTCAAGCCCCATTAACAAATATAACACGTTTCCATGTTCACACAGCTACTGTCCTTAATCTTTGGCAGTTGTTCAACATTTCGGGCACTAGGTCACATTCCGTCTCTTTCCGGACATGCGCAGTACATTCTTTCTTCCAGCGCCATTTTCTTACGTTGTCAAGGTATACCGGCCCAAATGTACACTATTAATAAAAGAATCATAAACAGATGTTAATTTCTCAAATATGTGATTATCACTGTTCACCACCCACTCCTACTCTTATCCCATGTTAAATTATTTTTCTGTAAGCAGAAGCATTAGCAGCAACATCTTCTTTTAAGTGCAGGCAAGCATATGCTAAACACGCGGTGCCTCAAGACCTAAGGTTAGTAATCTTTGCGCATGCGTGAGAGTTTCCCTCTCAAACGAGTTAGTCACATGGTTATTTTCGTGGTTCTGGTTTGCACATGCACAAACATTTTTCGGTTTCAAGCGGGATTTCAGTAACGTTGCAAATTATTCTTTGTTATTCAAGCTTGCATTAAGCTCTTTTCCCAATAAGTAAATGTTGTGTGCATGTTAGGTTTCTCTTAATTATTATTTCTAGTTATTAGTACCGGTTAATGAGAAATGGTCCGAGCAAGTTTCTTTCCCTTGAATCCTTGCTCCATCACTAGCACATTGGACATCTTCCTGCTGCAATGTTGTCTTCTTTTTTCCTCGGAACATCTGGCAATGCTACTCTATGATGCTACCCTATAACTGCCCAGCACATCACTTCTACACTCGTGACGGTAATCTCTCTCCAGGCATCATGGAACTGACAGCTGGTGGTTACCTCTAGAATGGTATCGGTCTGCTCATTCCAGAACCTCATGCAGTGCCCTAGAGTGACAGCTTCTCAGGTCCCAATTCTAACTAACCTAGTTTCACTGATTTGGGTGAAAAATAAATTTCTTATCAATTGGTATTTTGAAGCATGCAGTAATTTTGCAAGTCGCATTCCCAAATGTGAAATTACTGTGGGCGATTTTGGGGACATTTTCATAATATCAAATTTGGAGGATTATATCCACGCCTAAGAAAGTTGTATTATGTAATGATATGCAGAAATTGGTTCAGAAACTTTTTTTCAGCTTATTCGCCATTCTTCGGGGACAATTCAGAATGGTAAAGTATTTACAAAACACAGATTTTTTGTAAGATCAGTAATTCTATGCAAATTTACTGCACCAGTAACTCTGGTAAACCTGTAACGAGAGCCCAGTGTCCTGCTACACTGGTATTTTGCCTTCTTTTCCCTGCATCTCAGTCAAAGCTTTATTGTCATTCACAGCAAACTATTGTAGAACAGTCATTTTAATTAAAATCAATTCTTGTAAAACTATCTAAAAGCAAAATCATCTAAAAAATGTACATAGAATGAAAAGATAGTGTTTACAAAAACATTACAATGTATAGCTCAAAAGCATATCACTATTTAAAGAAATGTGTAGAAACAGGTGTTGGATCATGGAGATCTTCATCATCTGTGAAAGTGTAAAGCGTACACAAACTGTTAAGAGGTATCCGAGCACTGGGACACAAAGACTGCAGTAAATAGTACTACAGGAGTAGTCTTTTACATGACTTTGTTAATCTGCCCGAAATGCCAAACTCACTAATAGTTAAAAAGTGCAAAAAGGACATAGCCTGTTCTGTTTGTTACTGCTCCGGCCCATTTTAGTATCCTGCAATTATCTACTAGAACCCACTCTGGTCGGATGGAACTTTTTACTTGCCCAATAGCGTGGAGGGAATAAACACAATTATCAGAACATGCTGTCCGCAATTTACCATAATCAAGGACTCGAGACTTAATCTCTTGGCTCTCTGGCTTTTATTATCAGCATAAAAATTTGAAGGTACAAACTCCTCAATACGAGGCACAACATGTACATAGGCACTAACACAAATGCTATTCTACGAAGAATCCGCATACGGCTAAAAATAACTAAAAGCACAATCTCTAAAAGCATGAGGTAGAAAACTACCAAGCCAATGTCGATATTAGGGACACTGGACCATACCATCTCTGTCCCTGCTCTGTTCTAAGTGTCATCCCTACTTAGAAATCTCTTGAGACCCTCAGATCAACGAAAAGGTGTCAGAGTGAAACCTCATAAGAAGTCTTCACTTCGAGAGCTTAAGCTATGAAGATGCTCCCTCTAGCTCCTCATCTAACTCTTCTCTGCTCTGGGCCGCTCTGATCTGCTTCCACCCTCGGGGCGCTGTCCCTAATACAGAACCCCAAATCCTAGAACACGCCCTTTGGACCTCCTCTTCAGCCGGGTCGTCTTCCAGTAATTTTCCATTCAGCGCTGTCCAGGTCCATCGTCCATCAGCTTGGCCTTGAGTCCCAGACACCGTCCGCACTAGGAGTTACGATTGGCACATTCCAATACACTCCCATGTCTGGCTTTAACTACATAAGTCAATTCGTGAACAAAGAACTTCTCTACTAATGAAGCAACTGTCCTTGCACCTGGGGTGAGATCATGGAATGCAGACATACTTCGCATCTTTTAACTTTGCAATTTACTACAGCCTAAAACCTTTACTAAAATAAATCCTTTTGGCCTATTGCCCTCGGCTAACATAAGAAAACTAACAGGCCTTTCGCCTCAACGATATATGTGCATTCTGGCCACTACTTCGGTTACACAAGCATGTTTAAATCACATTATTGACATTTACGTCTTTTCTTTCATGTGGGTTAACTAAACAGTCTACAATCGCATATTCTAGGCTACACAGTTTAACATCGTCTTGAATTTATATCTCAGTCTTTTATGCATTTCTCTAATACCTACTCAATATGCTTGTACATAGCTAACGCTTCTATTCAAATCGATATAGGTTATACAATTCTAAGCACACTGCACACGAAATACCTGAGTACACATTTGATTATATGCGGGTGCCAACTAACGGTGAATATAATGCACCCCTACAATTTTCAACCTTTTAAACGCTACATCAGTTCCCCCCTTTGATGACACCTTTCATCACACCAGCACAATCTCCTTTCCTTGAGAAACTGATTTAGACGGTACTTGTCATTTCTTTGCCATGTCGAATTCCCTCCATTCTCTTAAGATTTTCGTATTGTTGCTCCTGAAACTTCGCCATTCTCCGCTCATTTGCTTTAAGAGCTCTTTCAACCTTGCCTCCTTGATACCACTTCCAAGCTTTCACACAACCCCACAAACAGATCACGCAAACTATAACAATGATAATTGGCTTCAACACCGATCCAAGAAATCCCATTCCCAGGTTTGCAAACCATGTTCCCACTTTACCAAATCCCTGTCCAATCTTCTCCCACACATTCTCCTCGGTCAGATCCATAATTTCCTTGTGAATCGTTGTGATGTTATCTATATACTTCCCCAACTCTTTCGTATTGTCTGGAATATATGTGCAGCATTCTTGAACTTTCAGTAATTTACAGACTCCACCTTCCTTGGCTAATAACACGTCTAACGCAAGGCGATTCTGCATAACCATATTCCGTATCGACAACATCTCTCCCCTCACCAACAACAAGGATCTCGCTGTATTCATAGACAGCTCATCAACCACAGTCGCCAATCTTCTAATCTTCACATCATTCAAAACCACACCCATGCTAGGTATCATTGCTCCATACAGATCACCAATCACTGCACCTGCATTTTCAGCCCTATGTCTCCTAGAGTGTCGTCTCGTCTCTAACAGCTCCAAGTCCTCCGTGTGATATATCTTCGGGAAAATAATAGCCAAATAACATATGCCATACCAATTTGCAGGTAATCTTACATATGCATTCTTCCCGCAGACATAATACACTGTCGGAATCACTTGCACAGCACCCTGCATAAAGTTCTTAACCGAAGCCTCCAAAGTAAAGGTCTGAGAACAGGTGCTATGTCCTACTGCGACCTTCTCTGTAGCTGACTGAGGGCGTCCAATACACAAGTTCCCTCTCTGCACTTCATCTAAAGCAATTGGTCCATAACTTCCCTTAGACTCGTGAACTAACTCCTCCTTGGTCCAGTCTACTGGACTCTCTCCGGTGTCTCTAGTCTGAGTCAACTTTCTGTATCTGTCCTCTACCTGATCAATGAATTTCTTCTCTATTTCAGTCAATGCACATGTCAGGTTATACCTGTGAGCATGCGCCGTATCCAGCTTCGCAGTTGGTCTAAAATACTTCAGAAGCCTGTCCTCTTTCTTATAATAATCATATTTATTCAGATGCTTAATTGCTGGAACTTCAGGAAGTACTGTGTCAAAATTTGAAAAGAAATACTCAAACTGTCTCTTGTCGTGAAATAAACTAAGCAACAAACTACAAGTAATCCCGTACGTCAAAGGAAGTTGATGATACCTGATACCCTCATCCACTGAAGCAGGCAACTGCATACACACATAACAATCCTTCACATCCATTGCTTCAACATACTCATACAACAACTTCGTATATGCATTGAGCTTGAAATCCCCTTTCGACAAATCCATGTGAAGCCTACGATCCTCTTCTAATTTTAATGTTTTCTGATTTCTAATCATGACCTCTCTCTGCCCTGAAATAGTAGGTGTAGGTGCTCCCTGAACCTCTCCCTCCTGTCTATGAGCTACTATGTACGAACTTATCACTACTGCAAATATAGTGACTATCACAAATCCTACCAATGTGCCTACTATTAATCTAGCCCTACGATGTGGGTTTGCAGGATCTGCTATCTTCGGAATATACTCAATGTTCAATGCAGTCTCAGAAATGGTAAGTCTCTTTCTCATGAATGTCTCTTTATGAACTTTGGCAAACCTCCCTAACTGTTCTTCGTTCTACAACGGTAAGTCCCTAATTTTATTCTTCTTTCACTCGGGTCTAGGTTATCTTCTTTTCTTGTTTACACCACTCTCAGATCAGTCCAGCATAACTGCTGGTCCCAACAGTCCTAGAAGCCCCTGCAATATCTCGAGCTTAAGGATGACCAATTCTTGTGGATCTGGCACAGCTGTGAATGTCGGGAACTCCAAAGTGTCCACGATCATGCCCCGAATGACGCTCAGAAATGGTCGACTCGGAATGTGGATCGTCAGGATTCCTTCGATCTCCAATCCCGGAATCTTCAACAACACTTCCACTCTCGGGAATGGAACACTGCTGACCAATGTCATCGACCTTATTCTCCCTGTGCTCGGTAGACCCGGCATCAGTCACTGGATATGTCCACTCCGGTGAAGCGTACTTCTGACTCGGCACTCTAGTTCTTCTTGACCTTCTCAGAGTACCTTGAGGATGCTCCTCGTCACTCGATTCAGCTTCTGGTTCCTCCGAAACTGGTGCAAGATCTGTGCTCGGTGCCAACCTCAAGTTCACCCGTTTCGGTCTTGCAGGCCAAACCCTCTCTGCTTCCGTGGCACCTCTGATCTCCCCCTCGATACCCTGTGCACTGATTTCCTCTTCCTCGGCAGAACTCGATTCTGTACTGCCCACTGCACCTCTTACTTCTTCCCCCGTTTCGGGTTCAGTGCTTCTCGCACGTTCTCCGTCAGCTTCATTCAGTGCACCGCCAGCTGTTTCAGCAACCCCTACAGCTTGACTTGCCCTCTCAGATGGCTCAGCCACCTCAGCTGGATTTTGATTCTCGAGAGGGGCTATGTCTTCTAAGGGTGCTGGAACTCTACGGGTATGGGAAGCATGCACCCAGTTCGGCAGACCTCCACACTTTACGGCTGTGTTCGTGATGAGGATGACTTGAAACGGTCCTCGCCACCTAGCGTCCAAGCAACTCTTCCTCACGTGCTTACGGACTAGGACCCAGTCTCCAGGACATAGGTCGTGGCACAGGTCACTCGCAGCTGGAACCGTTGCCGTCTGCACCTGCTGGGACACAGAACGGACCACGTCAGCAAGACCTTTACAATAATCCAGGATCATATCATCAGTGATATTTATCAGAGCAGTGGCGGGTATTGCAGGCAAACGCATCGCTCTCCCCATGAGAATTTCATGGGGTGACAGTCCAGTTCTTCCATCAGGCACACTCCGAAGACTCATGAGTACTAGGGGTAATGTGTCAGGCCATTTCAGTGACGTCGACGAACACACCTTCGCCATTCGAGCTTTCAAAGTTCCATTTACTTGTTCCACTATCCCTGAAGCTTCTGGTCTATAGCTACAGTGTAACCTCTGATCTATATTCAAGGCAGCACAAAGCAACTTCATGACTTCACTATGGAAATGAGTTCCTCTGTCCGATTCAAGGGACGTCGGGAGCCCGTACCTTGGAATGAGTTCCCTCAATAACAATTTCGCTACTGTGAGTGTGTCGCATCTGCGTGTGGGGTATGCCTCCACCCACCTGGAAAAGACACATACTATGACTAATATGTACCTCAACCCATTACACTTCGGCATTTCGATGAAATCCAGTTGCATCCTATTGAAAGGTCCCCCTGACCTACCTATGTGACTCAACGTCACAGCTGTCCTTTTCCCTACGTTCATCTGTTGACAAGTGACACACCTCTGACACACAGTTTCAGCCACCGCCCGAAACTTTGGGTTGTACCAAGTCTGACGAAACACTCTCATCATTGCGTCTCTACCAAGATGTACAGCGCCATGTATCAACCTTGCCATGGGGCTCAACAAACTTTCTGGCAACACCGCTCGTCCATCACTCGAAACCCATATATCCACCTCTCCTTTCTCGCATCCAGCTCGTATCCAGCTGTCTCGTTCCTGATCCGAAACCCCTTCCTGAAGCTGTTTCAGTTCTTCCCATGATTCTGCCATTGCCAACATCTGATCATACACGGTTTTCTCCTCAGTTTCCTCAACCTGATTCCCCGTGAAATTACATCCCTGTTCTGCACAAAAGCGGGCAACCTCATCAGCATAGTTATTGCCCAACGAAACAAAATCATTTCCCTTAGTATGTGCAGAGCATTTTACAACAGCAATTTCATCAGGACTTTGCAATGCATCAAGCAATTTCCGCACATAGTCTCCATTTCTAATAGGTGAACCTGAAGACGTCATGAACCCTCTCTGGGACCATAGCTGTCCGAAGTCGTGAACCACACCAAACCCGTATTGGCTATCTGTGTAGATAGTTACACGGATCTTATCAGCTGCCAAACAGGCACGCGTCAATGCAATAAGCTCAGCCACCTGCGCGGAGTGTACTCCTAAACAAGCGGCTTCCACTACCCCCGTAATGGTACATACAGCAAACGCTGCTCTCAATCGACCGACACTGTCTCTTAAGCATGAACCGTCCACAAAGAAGATCTCATCTGAAACTGGGAGCGGTTCATCAACAATGTCTGGTCTCGGTTTGGTGCATAGTTCAGTCACATCGAGACAATCATGGTCCTCACAATCTTCATCGTCTATTTTTGGAACAGGTAACAATGTAGCAGGATTTAAAACAGTACACCTCTTCAACACCACATTATCGGCTGCAAGAATGACTTGTTCATAACGAGTCAGCCTATTATTCGTGAGGTGCTGTGTTTTAGTCCTGGTCATCAACAGTTCGACAGAATGTGGCACATGTACAGTAAGAGGATGACCCATCACAATGCTCTCACATCTCTCGATGCTGACACCTGTTGCCGCAACGGATCGAAGACATCCGGGCAACGCAGAAGCTACTGGATCTAAGGTAGCTGAGAAATAGGCAACTGGCCTACGGACACCTCCATGATTCTGGGTTAACACTGCTAATGCGCAACCTTCTCTTTCGCAGCAGAATAATGCAAATGCCTTGTTATAATCCGGCATTCCCAACGCAGGAGCGCTACATAAGGCTTCCCTCAACCTCAGAAATGATTTCAAACAGTCATCGTCCCATGGTACCGGATCACTTACATCCTTTTGCGTCAGCCGCTGTAAAGGATTCGCTTCAAAGGAAAAATTTGGGATCCACTGGCGGCAATAGCCCACCATTCCCAAAAACATTCTAACTTCCCTCTGCGTCGAGGGAACTGGCATTCTCAGAATCGCATCAATGCGATCTGGGGACACCTTCCTTTTGCCTTTCTCAATTCTGTGTCCCAAATACTGTACCTCAGGTAAACAGTATTGCAGCTTGTTTGGGGATACCTTGTGACCATTCTCTCCCAGGAAGTTCAACAACGCAATCGTATCAGCTCTGCAAGCGTCCTCTGTTTCCGACGCAACCAGCAGATCGTCAATGTATTGCACTAAAACAGAGTTTTGAGGTAACACAAGACTTTCGAGGTTTTTCTTCAAAAGCTGATTAAAAATCGATGGACTCTCCGTATACCCCTGTGGGATACGACACCACGTTAATACGCGGTTCTCTAGTCTAAATGCAAAAAGAAATCTGCTCTCTTCATGTAGGGGAATCGAAAAAAATGCTTGACACAAGTCAATCACTGTGAACCATGCAGCTTCACATGGGATCTGAAACAGGATCACAGATGGATTCGGTACCACCGGACAACATGGAACAACTATGTCGTTTATTTTTCGCAAATCTTGGACTATCCTAAACTTCCCACTTGGTTTCTGCAGTCCCATAATGGGCGAATTACATGGGCTACCCATGATTTCCATCAGTATTCCCTGCTTAATCATGGACTCAATCACAGGTTTAATCCCTGCAATCGTCTCAGGTGATAATTTGTACTGAGGGGTTCTCGGGAATTCCGCATTTGGCTTGATCTGTATCTTCACTGGATCCACTCCCCTAACTAAGCCAATCTCCTCTCCACTTATGTCCCAAACGTCAGTGGACACTGAGTCCCTCAAATCATGTGGAAGCTCCTCCACTGTCAAGGCTGGGTACATTTCCACACACACCCGCTGATTTGCAACCTTAAAGGTCGCGTCCTCATCTCTGGTTTGTACCTCTACTCCCTTCAGGGTACAGTAAATTGTGCAATTAAGCTTGCACAGCAAGTCTCTCCCTAACAAACAAACAGGACTAGAGTCGCACACCACGAACTGATGTCGATCCCTAAAATTTCCTATCCTAACTGGAATTGGTTCTGTCAATGGGCTAACTAGCCTCTTATTCGCCACCCCAACGACCTGTATACTTTCTCCAGAGAGGGCCACCTCCGGAACTACTGCCGATCTGATAGTCGACCTAGTAGCACCCGTATCGACCAGGAAGGTAGTCGGGCGTCCATCAAGCTCTGCTTCCACAAAGGGTCCTCTCTGATCTACCTCTAGGATTGCCCTAAGCATACAGTCCTCATCTTCACGCGTGCTCATCCGGGCCAGCAAATCTATGTCCCTCTCCTCGCTTACTTCAATCATGGGCATCTGCAAATAAGTTCGAGCTCCCTGTTGTATGTTCTGTATCCTGGGTGGCTGGGGAACCTGCATCTGCGGGATGCCTGTCCCCCCTTGCATCATTCCCGGTACCGTCACCGTCTGTACCTGTTCCGCCCCAGGGACCTGAGCCATTCCTCCCTCCATCTGTTGCTGGTTCAAAGGGTTCAGGGGACACTCGCGCCTCCAGTGCCCCACCTGATGACACTGGTGACAAGCAGTCATCTTTTTCAGTATCGCTACATCTATACCTGTCTTAGGATCTACGGGCCGTGGTCTTGCCTGCCCCTGAACGTTCTGATTCCCTACCTGGTAGTTTCCCTGTCTCCTTACCACTGGTCCCCCACTCGGCGGTCCCTGAGCAGCTTGCATCTGTATAAACAGCAAATTATCTTTCATCTTTTTATGCTTCGACTCAATCTCATCCGTGCAGTACCTGGCGTACCGTAAGATTTCATCCACAGGCTTATTCTGCCAACAGATCAAATTCTGCTGTATCATGAGACTGACCTCGGGCTTCAAACCCAACACGAACTTAGAAACAAATTGTCCCATATCTTTGGTTTCCAGTTCATCTAGGCCACTGTACTGCTTTGAAAGCCTTCAAGAGCCTTTCGTAAAATTCATGTACCGTCTCCTTCGGTTCTTGCACTGTCCTGTCTATCTTCACCCAATCAATGTCCTGCGGCGAAACCTTCGATTTCAGCCAAGTAATCACCTTGTCATACAGCCTCATCACCACTGGTGACGGACCATTTGTAAACGTGTTCCTATCAGGCTCGTAGTCCGGCCAATCAACAGCAACCTTACATGCGTTCCACAAATCTCCCGGAACTACGATATCGAATAAGGTATTCAGATCTATCCATAATACCTTCGAAATCTTAACAAAGCGCGCGACTTGCTTGTACCACTCTGCAGGCTTCTCTCTAAGCCTGGGGAAATCATTCGTAAATGATGCTAAATCACCCCTGCTCCACGGTACATGCACGTATCCTCCATTCACCACTTCCCTCAAAGGAAAGGTCTTTGCCAGTAGCGACCCTTCACCCGGAGTTCCTCCTTCCGTTCCCTTAGAGGTCTTTTTCTTAGACCATCTCTCTTCCCATTTCTCAAGCATCAGCCATGGTCGCATGGCTAAAATCAGTTCTCTAGTATGTGACCTTAGTCCAACAACCCTTTTCTCCTCCAGCTCCCGCTCTGTATAATGCATCCTATGACTTCCTTGCAACGCCCTAGTCTTGGATAAATCCACATTGTATTCCTTCGCCAATCCTCTCAATTTCTCGTGGGCTATCCGTGCTTTACGAGTCACATCTTTCGCTACAAAAAACAGCTCATCTGGGTTGTACATTACTATTCTCTCGAGCGGTAGACTTCCATATACTATTTCATCTACCTCCGCTCTGAGTCTGACTACGTCTAACATCCCTGCCTTCAAGGCTCCTCTCAGCACCTGACAACTTGCTCCATGCCTCTCATCATATTCACATTCGGGTGGCTTCTCTCTCCTCTCATGTCTTTCTTAAGAATCCCCTTCGGGTTCTTTCTCTCTCCTCTCATGTCTTTCTTCAGATTCCCATTCGGGTTCTTTCTCCCTCCTCTCATGTCTTTCTTCAGATTCCCATTCGCGTTCTTTCTCTCTCTTTCCCTCTGGTGCCTCTATAGAAGCAGAATAACTCCTAAAATCATCCCCTTGTCTCTCCGCTTGGACCACATTCAGGTTTTGACGCCTCTCTGATGGTACCCACGACCTCAAATCTGACCTTGACTCCATCAGAGTCCTCGGCCTCATCAGTCTCTGTTCCCCTACGCCCCTAGATGTGTCTGACACCGCCGCCAACGGTGTACTCCATTGCACAGGGCTTGGAGGTCGGGCCACTGCGCCCTCCAACCCACTTTCCTCGCTTTCCCTCCTTGTTCTTTCTGCTACCCTTTCAGGCCTCTCTGTCTCTTCCGATTCTGGACTATAAATCGACACAATCGGTCCAATGGTAACCGGTACCCTCAGTGCATCCGGTAACCTCATCTCTCTCTCAATCCTTCCACTAGCCTCAGACTGACTCCGTGAACTCTCTGCTCCAAACGAGACCATCCCTTCTACTCGAGTCTCTGGTTGAATTGTTACCCTTCTAGTTTCCCCTCTCTCTCCCCACCTGTCCTCCGCCTCTTCTGGGTTGTAGGGAGGTGGTCTCTCCTCCAATATTCTTTGCAATACTCCATCATCGGAATCACTGTCCTCATTTTGTGCCTTCTCCTGTGCCTTCACATGCCGTATCCCCGTCGAGTCTATTATTACGGGATACAATCTTTCCTCCTCTATTGTCTGCACTCTCCATCTTTTCTCCGCTGCATCCCACCTAGCATCTTGGAATGCCCTAATCGACTTTCTCACCCTTTCCTGGTTTCTTCCCTTATCCCTATCATGCGCCGCTCTAATCCACGCATGTACTGCTTCAAACTGTGCTGGCCTTGGCAAAGGTCTCAAACCCGCCATCACAGACTTCAACTGATACAACACCGCTAGCCTAAAGGAGCCATACCTCGGGAAGGCTAGTTCCCCTTCACTTTGTGTAATCTTGTGCCAATTCTCAATCCAAATTATAGTATGTAGTCCCACATTCTTTGCCATATAATGTGCTGGGGTATCCTCGGGAGGGGCTTCTTCTCCCCCTCGGACAACTACATGCTTATCAGCTCTACACAATTCTCGCAAGGCCCTAAAACACTTCATGTCGAACGAGTTCGATCTCGCGCTCTGTTTACTTCTTGAAACCCTCCAATAACAGCGCGACTCACACCAACCGGCCTATCACAGCGCGACACTCTCTGACGTCACCTTCCTTCGTTCGCAGCAGTTCCCTTCACCGGGCACGTTCCGCACTTACTCTCGTCCCATTCGTACACTGAAATAACCGATCAAGTTATTTCTCCGGCTGTCCGTCCACAGCCTCTCGACCTCGTTGACCTCGCTTGGCGACCGTCTACCCCCGTCCGGGCAGACAAATCGCCTCTGATAGGTTACTAACACTCCAATCCACACACAGCAACCTACGACCAGCGTTAAGTTGCCATACACACACACGTTCACTCCCCCTATCTCGGTCCAGGTGATCGATGGTACCTCACGATCTCCTTTGGGTGGTCAACAAAATCTATCTCAGGTGTCTTCTACACCACAACTCCCGGGCTGCGCGCGCTCACAGCCTGATCTCACAATCACTCAACATGCATATCAACTCCGCAAGACATCACACAACAAATCAACACCGCAATCTACAACATCTCATTTTGTTCATACTCACTCCTGGAACTGCTGCTTCCTGCCGCACCGCTACTCGCCATCGATGCTCATCTGCCGCCGTCGTCTCTCGCTCACCATCGGATGATTCACCATCACTTATCGTCTATGGGCCTCAAGGATCACTTATCCTTATCTAATCTAATCGTCCCTCGCTATCGGAAGTAACCATCCGTCTCTGCTACCAACTGCTCCGGCCCATTTTAGTATCCTGCAATTATCTACTAGAACCCACTCTGGTCGGATGGAACTTTTTACTTGCCCAATAGCGTGGAGGGAATAAACACAATTATCAGAACATGCTGTCCGCAATTTACCATAATCAAGGACTCGAGACTTAATCTCTTGGCTCTCTGGCTTTTATTATCAGCATAAAAATTTGAAGGTACAAACTCCTCAATACGAGGCACAACATGTACATAGGCACTAACACAAATGCTACTCTACGAAGAATCCGCATTCGGCTAAAAATAACTAAAAGCACAATCTCTAAAAGCATGAGGTAGAAAACTACCAAGCCAATGTCGATATTAGGGACACTGGACCATACCATCTCTGTCCCTGCTCTGTTCTAAGTGTCATCCCTACTTAGCAATCCCTTGAGACCCTCAGATCAACGAAAAGGTGTCAGAGTGAAACCTCATAAGAAGTCTTCACTTCGAGAGCTTAAGCTATGAAGATGCTCCCTCTAGCTCCTCATCTAACTCTTCTCTGCTCTGGGCCGCTCTGATCTGCTTCCACCCTCGGGGCGCTGTCCCTAATACAGAACCCCAAATCCTAGAACACGCCCTTTGGACCTCCTCTTCAGCCGGGTCGTCTTCCAGTAATTTTCCATTCAGCGCTGTCCAGGTCCATCGTCCATCAGCTTTGCCTTGAGTCCCAGACACCGTCCGCACTAGGAGTTACGATTGGCACATTCCAATACACTCCCATGTCTGGCTTTAACTACATAAGTCAATTCGTGAACAAAGAACTTCTCTACTAACGAAGCAACTGTCCTTGCACCTGGGGTGAGATCATGGAATGCAGACATACTTCGCATCTTTTAACTTTGCAATTTACTACAGCCTAAAACCTTTACTAAAATAAATCCTTTTGGCCTATTGCCCTCGGCTAACATAAGAAAATTAACAGGCCTTTCGCCTCAACGATATATGTGCATTCTGGCCACTACTTCGGTTACACAAGCATGTTTAAATCACATTATTGACATTTACGTCTCTTCTTTCATGTGGGTTAACTAAACAGTCTACAATCGCATATTCTAGGCTACACAGTTTAACATCGTCTTGAATTTATATCTCAGTCTTTTATGCATTTCTCTAATACCTACTCAATATGCTTGTACATAGCTAACGCTTCTATTCAAATCGATATAGGTTATACAATTCTAAGCACACTGCACACGAAATACCTGAGTACACATTTGATTATATGCGGGTGCCAACTAACGGTGAATATAATGCACCCCTACAATTTTCAACCTTTTAAACGCTACATCATTACCAATGTGTATGAAGTGCCTAAATAGTCCCATTTCATTCTAGATGTTGTGGGCACAAGGCACTGGGGCATGTGAAAGTACGTAATTGAGTATTACAGGACTACTACTTTACGTATTCCAAAAGGCCTTTGTGAACAGGTTACAGGTGAAGATAGGATGAAGATAAAACAGAGGGTCTTCATAACCATCTTAAACTGAGATATGGATTTTAAAATCTGGATATTTGGATGGAGGTAGCTTTATACAGAAACATCACACACTGCAAAGGAATGACCACCCTCCCTTGTTCTTTTAACTGTCTACAGGAACTTTCTCTCCAAATGAAGGGGGAGAGAGCAGGGATGTGAAGTTGAAAATGATTGAATGATTGTCCAGTTAGCCAAGGGAGGCGCCATTTACTGCTTTACTGAAAGATACATACCCCCAGTATACGCCTTACACATGCTACGATATATAGAAATAAAACATCAAATAAAATATGCTAGCCAGGATGGGGTTTAAAGTGGATTCTGGCCTGCAGCAAAAGCAAATTTCATCATGGCATATTACCTCCTAGGAAGAGGAGCTGCTCTCAGCTGCAGCATTTTGAGTGACAAGGAGTTTCAGTATTCTGTTTTTAGTATAGTCACCCAAAGGAGCATTGCCATTATCTGCATCAGTAAAAGCTTAGGCAAAAGAGGCCTTACAGACCTCTTCCAACAAAAGGGTACATGGCAGCAATAGTTTCATTCAGTCGATTAGAGTGGGTACTACAGATGTAAGGGGGCATCCAAAGAGATGTCAGCATCAAACTATATTCCTAAATTACTAACCTGGGTGCAGACTACTTTAAGAGTCTGATCCACAACAACCCTTTCAAAATGGGGCATTCATTATCTTTTGCCACAGCTTTTTAAAGCCTACAATTCTAAGCTCCATCGTACTGTCGTTCAGACTTGACCAGTTTTCAGTCATCCATTTTAAAAAAAAACAATTTTATTGATAATAAACGACAACATGTCAGGCGATACAGCGTTAGCAGTGGCAAGGCAGAGGATACAATAGGATACAGTATTAGTTACGCAAGTTAAAAGTACACTGGACATGTTGTCCAGTCCGGTGTCTATAGCAGTCCTTACAGTCGTTCCCTCTTTCCAGAAAGCAGAAACAATGGAGAGCAGGTGTGTATAATAATACCCTTCAGAATAATAGGAGTAGTTACACAATGGTTACGACCCCTCTCCCCATCTCGTACTTCCATCAGTGTCCGCATTTACCTTCTCAATGCCAATGTGGGAGAAATGCATATGTCCCCCCGATATTTATTCCATTTACCTCACCTACTATCCCACTTGTGGGACACCCCCGCGCCGCACGGCCACCTGCTGCTGCGTGTGCCCCTTGCTTCCTTGTGCCTCGCTGCTGCCTCGTTCCGGACTGCCGCCGCTGCGGTTGTTTTGACCTTTGTTTAACGCGAATTTGTGCCTGATTGTCTTTAACCCGTTTTTTCCCTTGTTTTGACCAATCTTTGTGCCTGTTTCGCTGTATTCCGTTTCCCCGTGTTTTGCCTCCTTCCCTGGTTGCCCGCCGCCCTCCGCCCTCCCTTCCCGCCAAACGCCGCTTTTCCCCGCCCTTTCTTGTATTCTGTACCCTCCCCGCTCCCGCCTCCCAGCTGCTCCGCCCACCCGCGCACTTCGCCTCAAATGGCGACCGTGCGAACGCGCAGCGGTCACGCGCAGCGGGCGCGCCGATTGTGCGCCGAAGGCGCGCCAAAGGTAAGCCCGTCTGCGCCCGTCCGCGACCGGATCGCGACCAGCGCCAGGACCCCTGGCCCACGAGGACCCCGACCGACCCGCCTGACGTACTACGCCGCCACCCTCACCGCACTCAACACCGGCCGACTCCCTGATTGCCACCAAGCCACTCCAGAACGCACCCACGGACCCTTCAGCTGCCACGCCTGCAAGTTCTCCAGCACCCGGACCAGCCCCGTACCAGCACCCGCCAAGTCGAATACCAGCAGCACCCACCTCAAGTGCATCCTGCTCAACACCCGCTCCGTCCACAGACACGCCATCGAACTCTGGAACCTCCTAGACGCCACAGCCCCTGACGTTGCCTTCCTCACGGAGACCTGGATGAACGCCTCTTCAGCTCCCGACATCGCCATCGCTATCCCAGAGGGCTACAAGATCGTCCGGAGGGACCGAAACGCCAACCAGATGGGAGGAGGCATCGCCATCATCCACAGGAACACCATCCGTCTCACGACCAGCACCGACAACACCCTGACCACCGCCGAACACCTGCATTTCCAGATCCACACCGACCCGAAGACCACCCTCAGAGGCACCCTGATCTACCGACCCCCTGGACCACGCACGCAATTCAGCGAGGACA
This sequence comes from Triturus cristatus, assembly GCF_964204655.1. Classification (NCBI taxonomy): domain Eukaryota; kingdom Metazoa; phylum Chordata; class Amphibia; order Caudata; family Salamandridae; genus Triturus; species Triturus cristatus. The sequence continues at coordinate 1,295,740,959 of NC_140590.1, forward strand.
TCGCCGACTTCGTCAGCCCGCATGCCCTCCCCTCCGCTGACTACATCCTCCTGGGAGACCTCAACTTCCATCTGGAGAACAACAACGACCACAACACCAGCGCCCTGCTCGACAACCTCGCCAACCTGGGACTCAAGCAACTGGTGTCCACCCCCACCCACCTCGCCGGACACACACTCGACGCCGTCTTCTCATCCAGCACAGACATCGACTTCAGCCACGCCACAGAGCTTCATTGGACGGACCACAGCTGCGTCCACTTCACCTTCAAGAGAACGACGACCCACCAACACCAGCAACACACCGCCCGCAGAAGCTGGAACAAGATCACAGCAGACCAGCTCGCAACCTCCCTGAGCCAACACCCTCCGGCCAGCTCAGCGAACCCCAGCCAGGCCGCCGATAACATCACGAAGTGGATCAGCAACTGCGCGGACGAGCTCGCCCCGCTGAGGACCCCGCCCAACAGACCCGGCAGCAAGAAGGCCCCATGGTTCACCGACGAACTCAAGAGCTCCAAGAAGAACTGCCGAGCCCTCGAGAAAGTCTGGAAAAGGGACCCGACACCGGACAACAGGACCTCCTACAAACTGGCCACCCGGAAACACCACCAGCTGATCCGCGCCGCCAAAAGAACAGCATTCAAGGACCGGCTGGACAACAACGCACACAACAGCAAGGAACTCTTCAACATCGTGAAAGAGCTCTCCAACCCCAACGCAGGAAACAACGACATCACCCCATCACAAGACCTCTGCAACTCCCTCGCCTCATACTTCCACAACAAGATCACGGACATACACAGCAGTTTCAACAACCAACCAACGCACACCACGGCCGACCAGCCACCCCCCCCCACCACCACCCTCCACGCCTGGACCCCGATCAGCACAGAAGACACCATCCGCACGATGAACTCCATCCACTCCGGATCACCAACCGACCCCTGCCCTCACCACGTCTTCAACAAGGCCGACGCTGTCATCGCACCCCACCTGAGAGACATCATCAACACATCCTTCGACACCGCCATCTTCCCTGAAAGCTGGAAACACGCCGAACTCAGCGCTCTACTCAAGAAACCAACAGCGGACCCCACCGACCTCAAGAACTACCGCCCCATCTCGCTTCTCCCGTTTCCAGCCAAAGTCATCGAGAAGACCGTCAACAAGCAGATGGCCGCCTTCCTCGAGACGAACGGATCCCTCGACCCCTCACAGTCCGGCTTCCGAGCCAAACACAGCACCGAGACCGCCCTCATCGCCGCCACAGATGACATCCGAGCCCTGATGGACAACGGAGAAACAGCGGCCCTCATCCTCCTAGACCTCTCCGCGGCATTCGACACGGTCTGCCACCGCACCCTAATACGGCGCCTCAGCAACATCGGAATCCAGGACAAGGCGCTGGAATGGATCATCTCCTTCCTCAACGGAAGAACACAGCGAGTCCGCCTACCACCGTACAAGTCAGAGGCCTCCGAAGTCATCTGCGGCGTCCCCCAAGGATCATCCCTGAGCCCCACCCTCTTCAACGTCTACATGAGCCCCCTCGCGGCCATCGTACGCAAACACCACCTCAGCATCATCTCCTACGCCGACGACACACAGCTGATCCTCTCCCTGACCAACGACCCCGCCGCCGCCAGAGCCAACCTGCACGAAGGGATGAAAGAGGTAGCCGAGTGGATGACGACCAGCCGCCTGAAACTGAACTCGGACAAGACGGAAGTCCTCATCCTGGGCCCTTCACCCTCCGCCTGGGACGACTCCTGGTGGCCCCCCGCCCTGGGCACCGCACCCAAACCAACTGACCATGCACGAAACCTGGGCTTCATCCTGGACTCCTCCCTCTCCATGACCAGACAAGTCAACAGCGTCTCCTCGGCGTGCTTCAACATCCTACGCATGCTACGGAAGATCTTCTGGTGGATCCCCACAGAGACCAGGAAGACCGTCACCCAGGCCCTCGTCACCAGCCGACTGGACTACGGCAACGCCCTCTACGCCGGGACCACCGCCAAGCTCCAGAAGAGACTCCAGCGGATCCAAAACGCCTCAGCCAGACTCATCCTCGACATCCCACGATCCAGCCACATCTCCGGACATCTGAGAGGCCTTCACTGGCTCCCCGTCAACAAGAGAATCACATTCCGCCTCCTCACCCACGCACACAAAGCCCTACACGACCAAGGCCCGAGCTACCTCAACAGCCGAGTCAACTTCTACGCTCCCAAACGCCACCTCCGATCAGCTAACCACGCCCTCGCCGCTGTCCCCCGCATCCGAAGAGCGACTACAGGAGGAAGATCCTTCTCCTACCTGGCCGCCAAGACCTGGAACTCCCTCCCGTCCGACCTGCGCCTGACCCAAGACCACCTCTCCTTCAGGAAGAAGCTGAAGACCTGGCTGTTCGAGCAGTAGCGGCACCACCCCTCCCCAGCGCCTTGAGACCCTACGGGTATGTAGCGCGCTCTATAAGTGTCATTGATTGATTGATTGATTGATCCACGCCTCTTAAACACTGTTTTTTCGGCTACCATGGCATAGTCCATATCGGATGCCCAGTCTCTCATCCATGGCAGCACGTCGGATCCCCACTTCTGAGCGATATTACGTTTAGCTATGGTCCACCCCATAGTAGCCCATGATTGTTCCATCTGGGTGAGGTCTGTGGCGTCCCAAAAAATTCAGAGGGCAGACCCTGGGGGAGGGATGGATGGGTTTGCCGCAGGCCCTAGTAAGTTACTTAGTGACATCTGTCCAATAAGTTTGGATGTGAGGGCAGTCCCAGAGTATGTGCGTAAAGGTACCAGTCTGGTTGCAGTGTCGTAAACAAAGTGCGTCCGGTCTCCTACCCAGTCGGAACAATAGCTTTGCGTCGAAGTAGACCCTGTGTAACACCTTGAGCTGAATCAGTCGGAGTCCCAGCGGAATCACCACTTCTAGAGGGGAAGCGAGCACCTCTCGCCAGTCATCGTCCTCAATCTCCTCCAGGTCACTCTCCCAACTTCCCCTCAATTTCAGCATTGGGTCCGTCCGGTTGTTTACTAATTTTTTGTATGTGAGGGATATGGCTTTGAGATCCATGGGGTCTAACGACAAGCGATCCTCCAAGGGGGAGGAATCTGGAAGGGGGGCATCCCTGGGGAGTCAATGGCATGGCTAATTTGTAAATATCTAAAGGTCTCCGTGGGGGCAAGTTGATATTTCGCTTGTAGGTCTGCAAACGTGGCATTTTTACCCTTGACCCACAGGTCCCCGACCCTGGAGATCCCAATCAAGTCCCACTTATCAAACCCGGACATGTACTAAGATGGCCTAAGATGTCTGGTTTCCATAGCGGGGTAGCCTTGGTAAGGCGGTTATGCCACCTGAGCTTACGTTGGACTTTATGCCATACCTCCACCGTGCGAGCCGTAGGACCGGTTAACCGTAGATTATGATAGTTTGTGTAGAGCGCCCTGTTGTACCCCCCCTTCCCCAGAAGGCAGCGGTCTGTCCTGAAATGAGGGTCGTCATGGGGGCTAAATGCCCATCTATTGTTGGCAGCCAGTTGTGACGCCTGGTAATAAAGGCATAGATCCGGCAGACCGATACCCCCGTCATACCACCCCATAGTTAGTTTAGTAACAGCAATCCTTGGGGGGTGACCGTCCCAAAGCAGCTCTCGCACAACCCCTTCGATTTGTGAGAAGTAAGAGTTCGGAATCGGATGAGGAGCATTCTCCAGGTCATAAAGGAAGCGAGGGAGGGCGAGCATTTTGAATAAGGAGGCGCGTCCCAACTGGGTGAGGGGCAGCGACTTCCAATGCGTGACATGAGACTTCAGACGTTGCAGGGGCTTCAGGAGATTTTGTTCGTAGAAAAGATGTATATCTGGAGCGAGAAAAATACCCAAATAATTGAAGCCCTGGTCGACAACTGGAATGTCATATCCTCTAGGGCTTGAAGGGGGTTCGCCCCACAGGGCGTACATTTGGGACTTGGACCAATCGATCTGATAACCAGAGTGTGCCCCAAATATGTAGAAAATGAGAAGAGCTCGACGCAAAGATCGTGCAGGAGAGGCCAGATACAATAAGATATCGTCTGCATAGAGTGATATACGGTCCTCGTGGTCGTGAGTCCACCTGAGACCCCTGATTTCGGCGATAATGGGCAACCTTGTCTCGTGCCACATCGGAGGGGAAAAGAGGTAGAGCAGTGGTTATTAACCAGGACATGCGCCATGGGTTGCTCGTATAGTAGCCTGATCCCCCCGATCAGCTTGGGACCCAGCCCCATGCGGGCCAGTACAGTGAAGAGGTAGTCCCAGTCTATCGTATCGAATGCCATAGAGGCATCAAGTGATAGCAAGACTGCATCCTCCTCGATCGTGTCAATTCTGCCCAACACCCCGTGGACGCGACGGAGATTTCTGGGCGTATTCCTACCAGGCATGAAGCCCGATTGGTCTGGATGGATAAGATCGGGGAGGTATGGGAGCAGACGATTGGCCACAAGCTTGGCTAGGATTTTCGCTTCCACCGTCAACAGTGAGATAGGACGGTATGATTTATACTCTTCCGCCGGTTTGCCAGATTTGTGAATCACCACGACTGCTGCATTGCGGATGTCGGACGGCAACAGACCCGATTCGTAACATTCATTATATAAATTCAATAGATGGGGCGCCAACTTCAGCGCCATGGGTTTAAGAAGTTCAATAGGCATGCTATTGGGGCCCATAGCTTTACCCGACCGGACATCAGAAATTGCTTTTTGGACTTCGTCCGCCGAGAGGTCTGCACCTAGGTTCTCCTTATCGTGCTGCGAGATACATGCCACTCCGATAGTAGCTAGGAGGTTCGTTGCCCACGAGGACTGCGAATTCTGTGGGACCTGATAGACATCTTCGAAATGCACAGCAAACGCGTCGGCAATCCCCTGAGGGTCCGTAATCAACTCCCCATTGGGGCCCGCTATTGCCCTAACCCATCTCGCCGCCGGCTCCTTACGTTCCAGCCATGCCAGGAGTTTACCTGTGCGTTCCCCGTGTTCATAGATACGGTGTCGCGTGGCCAGGGAATGCAGAGTAGCGTCCTCCAGCAGAAGTTGGTTGTAATCATATCTCTTTATGCCTATATGGTGTTGTGTATCCGGGTTCGGGTCTTGAGAAAGGGCCCTCTCCAATTGTATAATGTCTGTTTCCAGTTCAACCACTCTCCTGTTACGTTCTGCCTTGTGGCCTACCATCAGTGACAATGCCCTCCCTTTGATGACCGCACCATATGCCCCCCATAGTGTGACCGCCGACCCGACCGACCCCACATTTTCTTCAAAGTAAAAGTCTGTGTTTCGCCTGAGGCCTTCGCGGATGTGGGGTATCTTCAGTGCCCACGGGTGTATTCTTATTGCACCAGGACGTCTGAGTTGCCACACTCCAAAAACTGCCATCACAGGGGAGTGATCGGATATACCACGTGCCAGCATCCGTGGTTCTGTTAAATCGTATATATTTTGGGCATGTGTAAACATATAGTCAAGCTGGGACTGTCTCCCATGTACACCGGACTGGTGCGTATAGTGTGTATGTTGAGGGTGCAACCACCTCCATACATCTACGACCCCTAGCGCGTCAACAAACCCCTGAAGGAGGGAGCCCCGCGGAGGATCAGGTCTAGGCGGAAGTCTTTCCCGAAGGCCATCTAAAGTGAGGTTGAAATCTCCACCCAGTATCAGGGAACCCTCCGGCAGGGCCAATACCAGCGTCCCTATCTCCTGCAAGGTTGGGCGTTGCAGGCCTGGTGGGGCATATACTGACACAACATTGATGACTCTCCCTTCCCAGAGCCCCGTAACTGCTGCATGCCTACCCTGCACATCCGTCCAGGTGTTTTGTACCACGTATGCGCAACCCTTACGCAATCTCTGCTCCCCTGGAACCAGTCGTGAACCCTGAGTGTACAATCATACAATATCCCTTCCTATTGAGTGCCATGCATGTATTTCCAATCAAGTGGGTCTCTTACAACATCACTATATCTAGGGCCTGGCGGTGGATATACTGCAGGACTATACCAAGTTTAATTTTGACCCCCAGGTCATTCACATTCCAGGTAGATGCTCCAAGTCCCTGTCCAGGAGCCATCAGGACACAAAAAGCAAACCATCAACAAAATGAGCCGGAAGACTGCACCCACTGCACACCAGCGACCAGCGAATGATGACCCGAGGCAATCCTTTACAATGCTCCCACCTCGTGATTGAGTACCCCTGTCCATCACACCATTGTCACTTAGGATATCAACATTTCTAGAAATTACACTGCCAAACCAACATCACGAACAACAAAAACCCCCCCAACATACCATATCCCACAAAAACACCCACCCTCCCTGCCTCCCTGCTGTGCGGGACTAGAATCGCCCGCCACCCCCAACACGCAGAGTGCCTGTCGCCCACCCATGTACAACTTCAGGGAACGTGCGCTAACCCCCTCCCCATCCAGCCACAATCAGTTAGGAATTACGTCATCCCCCGGCCCGAACCCCGCCCCCAAAACATTGTTTAATACAGTGATTCGATGTGGCCCCAGAAACAGCTATTCTGCCGTGTCAATGTTCCAGAGCATTGCGATAGCGTGTCTCCAAAAGAAAGTGGACCTGTGTCAGTAACATCACTTGTGGATCAGGATACCCCCCTCGTCCCCCACCCAAACAAACACCTCAGCGATCTCTACATCTGGAGGCCATGTCTCAGACACCACTCATGACAGAGTCAAGAGAACCCCCAGGGGCCAGGGCCAGCCCCTCGCCATCTTACCAGACCTCAGCATTAGCATCCACCTGTATGTCCCTGGGAATCAGAGTGCGAATGTGGAGGAGAGCGCCTCTGTTGGTGCCAATCCGCTGCATCGTCAGGTGCCGAGGACCTCTTTTTCGTCTTCCTCTCGACTGTGCGCCGGCCCTCCAGCCAGCCCCAGTCCCAGGCTTCCTCTGGACGTGTGAAGAACCACAAATTCCCATTGGCTTCCACTCGCAGCTTGGCAGGAAACATCATGGTGTATTTGATTTCTTGATCCCGGAGGGCCCGCTTCACGTCCAGGAAGCCACGGCGCTGTTTCTGTACTCGCAGAGTAAAGTCCGGGAAGAACATGATCTTGCTATTCTCAAAGGTAAGTGGTGTGGCTGCCCTCACCTTCTAGAGTACCACATCCCGGTCCCGGAAATTAAACACCTGAGCGAAGAGAGGACGAGGGGGTGCACCCGGCCTTGGACGGCCCCCCGGCACCTGGTGAGCTCTTTCAATCGTGAAACATTTGGCGAGCCCCTAGGTTGAAGATGATTGAGGACCAGCTCCTCGATGAAGAGGTCCGCCGCCTGTCCCTCTGCACGTTCTGGTACACCAATAATGCAGACATTGTTTCGCCGCATTCTTCCTTCGTAGTCGTCCAACTGCAAGGCCATTGCCTCGTGGGAAGCTCGCAGTTCCGTGACTTGGGTTTTGAGCAGAGCGGTATCACCGACCAGTTCCTTCGTGGTACGCTCAACAGTGGCTACTTTCTCCACCACTTTCTTCATATCTTCCCGGATCAGCGCCACATCAGTTGCGACCGTGTCAATTCTGACCTCGAGGGAGGTGCATATCGCAGTGATAGCCTCAAGGAGATCCTTATTCGAGGGTTCCACCGCGTCACCTGGGGTCAATGTCTCCGTTCTGGGGTCAATGTCTCCGTTCGGTTTTCGGCCTGTTGCTTCTGCCAAGCAAATTTCTCAAGCTTGGATTGGGCTGGCTTCCAATTTGAGCGCCCGGTGGCCATGTTTCCTTTTGCCACAGCCCCGCTCAGAGTTCGGGCGCAACAGCTACTCCCTTCCGCCTGCAGTGAAGAATTACACCCAGCCTGTCGGTTTTCGCCGCTAGCACCCCTCCCCAAGGGGTATATGACGGGTCCCGCTTCACTGTGAGCTCTGCGATGGAGACCACGCTCACAAGTCTTTTGGTGGTGGCCAACCAACACAGGAGCAGGCCTTAGTAGTCAAGGCCACCGCTTCACTCGCCCACCTTGTTCATCCAGATCAGCCAGGGAGATCGCACAACACCCCCAGGGCAGCCGGTCCTCCACATAGAGGAACGAAGGCAGTCAATTCCTGAGCCTGGCGTTACTTCTCAGGGGCAGTAGACCAGAACTGGGTCCCAAGGTCACCACCCCGACGCAGTGGGCTGCAACAGGTAGTAGTCCCAGAGGCGGCAATCTGTCCCCAGGGTCGATCCCAGCCTGCACCCCGGGGCAGCTCCTGGCTCGATCGCACTCACCACCAATGAGGCTGCCCTGCCTTAGATGATGCACCCCAGGCCACAGCGTACCAGCAGGAGCTACCGCACAGCAATGCACACTCCAGTCCACGCCCTGCACTCCAGAACTGCACGAAGTGCCGGATCCCAGGGTCACCGCAGTTCTCACTAAGAATTGGGGGTCCGCCACAGTCCAGCATCCGGAGAGCACACACAGGTCCCAGTAATTTCACCTGGCCGAGCACGCAGGTCTCCTCCAGCGTGCCGCCAAAGTCATCTCTGGAGTCCCACGCTGTGATCGATCCACCCCCGACACTCCAGGGGCCACAGGGAAGGTTGCCTCCGCAGCACTCCTGCTCCGATCCGAGCTCCGCATCAGCTGGGTCACTGGCGGTGAGCTCACAGAGCCTCGGCGGGACCGGCCAGAGCCGCAGTCTCGCATATCTTGAACCCACCGCTCACACAGCGCCTTCAGCGGCGGGGCATCCGGCGATGGCTCAGTCCACGGAGCCCGTCCAGTGGAGGGTCATCGATTCACACCAAACTTGGCCAGGACAACACTGGGCATCACAGCAGTCCCCTGAGGGGTACCAGGGCGAAAATCAGCCAGAGGGAATCAAGGATATCAGTATAGCGGTCCACTCATCCATTTTTGTCTGATCTGATAGAAATGCTTCATCAAATTTATACTAGATTGCTTTCTTGATAAATTGAGAGTCTGCACATGGATTGGGAGTTGTCAGCATAGTAGTGAAGTGCAGCACCTCGACTAAGGAGCAATTGATGGAGTGGCTGCGAATAGAATGTGTATATTACCTGGGAGAGAGGAGTGCCATGCAGATGCCCAGATTCTACCATGAAAGGGACCATCTTGCTGGATACCCCAACAGCTGCCTGGACAACATTTCTGATTCATTCAAGGAGACAGCGGAGATGGAGAGGTCACGCCACATCACCTCTCATTTTTCCAAAGCCTCTAGAATTACAGAGTGGAGCCTCAGTTGGAATGAAAGCCTGACCGACAGTCCCAGAATATATTAAGCCTCCAGATGGGCCTGAAACTCAATAGCAGTTATCTTGTCTAGAATCTTGAAGAAAAGCGGTGAATTCAAATTGCAATAAAAGTTATTATAATCCTTGTTACTTAATAAGAGTTTATTTAAACTGGTGCCACCCATGCTTGCTTTAGTCAGTTAGGAATACGGCCCATATTAAAGGAGATGCTTTTAAAGCTATCTATATTCAGCAGAGAGATCGCATCCCACATTAACAGTTGGTGATCCAGCCTAAATGTGGTAGGACAAATGGCTTAAATTTGCTGCTTGGCCAGTGAATTGAAGGAATGAAAGAAAGATGATGTTCCTTTAAAGTATTTTGGCGAAGCATGATTTCTGAGATTTCAGAGCGATTTCAACATCGGCTACAACATTCGTCCAGTATGTAGCATAAACAAATAAAATAAACTTGTTAGTGAGTGGGTTATATCTGACACATTTAGATATATTAGATAAAGTGATTACATGCCTTAAGTGGATAGATAATCCATTCGAAATTTTGAGTTGAAAGTCATTTGTTAATGTTACTACATACATAAAAAATACAATTTCACATAAATTACATGTAATCAAATTTACACGATGGAATGTGATAATGTTTCTAGCAATAAATCATGTAGAACCCCTGCTGTCTTGCAGTGGGCATTCCTGGAGGGCTGGTCATGATGGTTACTTCAGGACCTGACTTTACTCTAGCTGGTTACTAAGTTTCCAGGGGCTTTTTCGGTTGTTGCAGATAGAAATCTCAAAACTGTTTGAGCTGAAGGGATAAAATGTTTGATCCTCTGAATAGCTAAATATAGGAAGCTCCAACGAATTCTTCAATTTTTCTGAATATTCAACCGCATGTCCTTGAGTGGCATAAATATGTTTCCTTTCTGTGGATCTAATTTGGAACCCTAAGCACCTATTCACTAATTGCTGAGCTGGCTCCCACTAAAGCAGTCTGGCTGTAACATACATTACACACATAAATTTCTCCTTCGCTGACTAATTTTCTCTCTTCTAGACAGCAACGTCTACGATGGAAGCAGTTCAGAATTATAACAAGATTCTGGAGGAGGCTACAGTAGGCTTGGACACACGCTTCCCCCTCAAGATGGTGCATGGAGTCCCATTGTCGGAGCCCATTTCTGACAACTGGAGGCAGGTGGAGCAGTTTCAAGCCACGGCTGATGACTTGCTGATCGCTACCTATCCTAAGGCAGGTAATGTAAAGGATCTACAAGGCCACATCTGTAGGTGTGAGATGACGGGGATTAGTTAATATGTATGTAATGATGCAGGGTTGCTGATTTAAAGGAGCTACTGATAGTGTCAGTGATTTCTTCATGGCCTGCAAGACACAAAAGAACCACATAGAAACCACTGAGGAAAGCTGATTTAAGTGAGGAGCTAAAATGCACTGCACAAGTTTTATCATTAGGGAGTTAGCAGTTTCTGAGCATTGAACAATCGAAAGTGGATCCATAAATCAGGAAGGAAACAAAGTATCATAATACAATGTGTGAAAATCTTTCCCAATCAGAGTAGACTCATCCGAGGAAGGACCATACCAAAATCTGGAAAGCTGCTGTATAGCACCACCAAATAATTAGAAATACGAAATGAAAGATAAATTAGAGGCCATTAGATTTTATTCTCCCAAACAGGAAGACATAACACCTCTATTAAGGCAGCAGTCCAAAATCTATCATATGTCACTTTATCTTCTATGGTAGACGTGGATTCTCAAAAAAAGTGACCGCATATGCCCCTGGGATGCCTCACTATTCTATAAGCAATATATGGAAATGGTTATCCCAAGGGACAATACTTATTAATAGCGTTTCCTGATTGCAGCAACATAACATGTAGCAAATGCACTATTATGGACAGGAGGGATAAAGTTGTTTGTTTTTCAGCTTGGCATTTGTTTTTATAAGGAATCAAGACTGAACCATCATCCACCAATGTTGGCATGTTTCATCCTATGGTCTGTAACTCATTCAGATGAAGGAGCATTCCTCTTTGAATTGTTATGGAAATCTTTTGTGAGAAGGTGGGTCTTTTCTTTGAGTATTATATCTTACACTTAGAATTGGGGCTACCCTATCTGAGCAAATGCATAAGATTGGCACCAATACTACTGTGGTTCTCAATCTGGCAGAGGTCCACTGTAGATCTGACGCAATGCATCATTAAGGATTGCTGTAAATTGGACCATTACAAGAGGATTAGCTGGTTAAACTATGTAGAGGCACAATTGAATGCACTAGGGCTAGGTGAGTTATTTCAGGACCCTGAATCTTGCAGAAGGGTTAAGAAGAAAAGGATAATAGAACTATTCATGCAGAGAGCAAATTATGCCTGAAGGAAAAAAAACACCTTCAAAAATCCTCCATTGCCTATGATCTTGTACCACCAAGAGCAGGGGAAGGTTTTTATTATCTCTCTTGTATTAATAATGCACAGCACAGATTTATTCTATTGCGTTTTCGAATTAGCCTGTTTCCACTAATGTTAGGGGATCCTGAAAAGAGATACAAACTCTCAGAGTTTTCACCTTGCCTATGTATTAATTACTCAGTTCAGTCAGGCCTCCATCTAACATTATTCTGCAAGTACTATACCGATAAAAGAAAAGTATTTATTCTTCCAATCTTGAGGTACCATAAATTTAAACAATGTAGGGTGGCTATGTATTTCCTTAGGGCCCTCCCGGATCTGTTTGTATGTTTCTCCGTAGCTTCATTTCTGTGGGCTTGTATTCGAAAGAGGAAAAACTGGGGTTGCTGCCTAATCAGTAATAATTAAGATAGAATGATAGAATTGGTCTCATCTATGAAATATGGGCCTGACCTGTTACCAAGAGATTGATAGCATTTTTAACTGAATTTTAAATGTTTTTTTAATGAAAAGTGTTGATTATGAAAATGACAATCTTGATATATTGGTCTTTTAACTTTTGTATACTTGGTTACATAATCTGTTTTGTAATATTCAGGATGAATTTGTGCTTTTGTGATTTGTTTTACCAAGATCGAATAAAGTTGTGTGATGATGATGAGTATTATATCAATAAAATTGCTTTTGACATTGACAAATATAATTTTATTAGAGGTTGTCTTTGGTAATATTAAATCACAGCTAACAAAGGTATATTTGTGAATACAGTCATTCATAAATCCATGTGGTCAACATTTTTTGGCCTACCTACAGAGCCCAGATGTGGGTCTTAGCCCTCCATCAGGACCAGAGGATACCCTTATTATGATCCTGACCTATTGATTCTGTTCTCTGTGTTCTGTAATGGATAAATTGTGTAAATGTGTAAAAGATTCCAAAAGTGTACTTGCAGCTGTTTTTCAGATTAGCATTATATATACCCAAAGATCTAATTATAAAATCACCCATTTGTAATTAAATTACCCCATACTACTGCACAAAAGCATCATGTGGCCCTCACTGTGTGCCAAACGTGACCTATGTGACACACTGCATTATCTCTGAATATAAAAAAACAGGTAGTATATGTTAATCTTCCATTCTTACCCTACACACTAGGAAACCTTAGTCTCACAGAGAAAGAGAGGATGTATGCCTCTGTAGTCACACATTGTTATAAAGAAGGTGATGGGCTCAACTATGAGCTCATTGTGAGATCCCAGTGATGTAATATTCCTTCATAAATTCCCTTAATCAAGGGTCATGTTATGTTATGCATATTTGTAGAGCGCACTATCTCCCGGAGGGTATCCTGGGGATCATACCCTCAGAAGCACCGTGTCTGCTGCTCCTGTTCCACTACTTCAACAAGCCACGTGGGTGATCAAGTGTTTTTATTGAAGAGAAAAGCTGGGTAAAGACAGCATCTCATCCTTTCATACTGTACATAGCTATAAATCAATAAACAGTAATAACACTAGCAGCACTTTGACCACCATGCATTATGTGAGAAGGTACAATGCCACCTAACTAAAAAGAATGCTAAACACCTATGCTCGCATAGGCCCTTAAAATTCAGAGTGGAATCAGTACAAGAAATACAATACATGTGGTTGCATGGGTTGTGTTCAAAGAGTGGGATTGCATCTTTTTTGAAAACTCCTTTTATTGACAATTTTAATATTCAATTTCATCCAAACACAGAATTTCGTCAAAAATGCCCAAGCATGTCCGTTTCCATTTGTCCATATAGATTATGCAAAGTACCTGTACATCTTCTTTTGTAGCAGCTTATCCGCACTTTGAAAGAATTTCTATCATGCCCAAACGGCAAAGCATACAACTTTAGTCATAACTAAGTACGCCCCCCGCTCTACCCCCCAGTGTAGAAACCCGGGAAATTCCATTCCGAAACTGTTGCTAGTGACAATGCTATCACCTTAGGTGTAATCCCGTCTGACACAATGTAATTTCATGCTGTCCCTCAGCCTCGGATGCTAGATCTAGATTGTCAGGTGAGAATAGGATGAGGGGAAAGGAGGAAAAAGCTCCTACTATCTGGCCTCTAGCTATGCTTATGCTTAGTTGGTATGTCTCTGCATCGCATCCCCACCAAGCCTGCCTATCAGACTGGGAAGATATCCTCCACACTAGCATAGATCTTTAATACTCGGTGTACCATGTTGACTACTGGTTTCAGCGTGTTCAAGATGGACTATCATCTTTCTCAGCTTCTTTGAACTCTCGGACGAGTCCCTCCCAAACATCTGATAAGTGTCTCTTGCACACCCTCTGCACTCTTCACGGTGAAGAGCTCTAGTTACTTTCAAGTTTAGCCCAAAACCCAATTTCTCTTCTCCAGGCACTGGCCTATTTTGCCAGTAACAGTAGTAACAGTAGTAAATCAATAAAATCAGTACCCAACTTTGTGGTTTTGGGTCTAGGCAACATACCCAGTATATACTCTGGAGGTTCTCCCGCCCTGTTGTGGACTGAAGTAGATTTGACTAATCGTATGTGGTGTGATGTATGCCCTGTGCAACCTATTGAACTGTATATATTAAATTGAGCATTGCGAGTCACTTTATGTGGATAATCTAAGATCCTCTGTCATTCCTTATCATTAAAGCTCTGCCCAAAAGCTTTTTCCTATTTGTCCCTGAGGGTGTGTGATATATATACCTGTGTGTTCCAGTGGAGATTTATAATGCCATGTCTTTCTTGTTGTTGAACCTTGAAGTTGCCAGGGTAAGAATCTGGGAACAGTGTCGGTTGGTGGTTGGGGCTTGGGCTTCATTGGAGTTGGATGTGCTGACTCGTCCTGTCATCTACGCACTTAATAAAGGACCTTCTACTCACCCAACCGTGTCCTTGTAGTGGCGTCGAGTTGACCAGGACAGGACGAGTCCCCCCCGCGTTGTTCCAGTCCTCCACACATCTTTATCTCCGATCTCTGTGTCTGCGTCTTCATGAAGACCGTTGCTGAACGGTGAGCATTCCCGACCGTGTACCGGCCATGGAAATCCTTTTGAGGCTACAGCTGTGAGTTTTAATTTTCGTAAACTTTCTCAAATCTGTGGAGCTCTAGACACGGTTAGCTGCCTTGAGCCGGCCTCTGCGCATGCCTATCTCCGTGGCTCTCTTCTCTACTCTGCTGGCTGACATCACCCTCTCGAAGCGTCGTTACGCTACGTGCAGCCATTTTGTGGTTGCCATCCTGGAAACCGGTTCTGTGTCCATGGCAACTGGAGATTGCTCACGCTGATGCACTCAACTGTTCACGAGTATGGCGCACCAAACATTATTCACGCTGATGCACTGAGCTGTTAACAAGTGCGGCGTACAGTGACAATCTTTATCGCTGATACGTACAGCTGTGCCTGTATTGTTTGATAACAAACAGGGAGTTCTTCACGCTGATGCATTCAGCTCTTCACAAGTTCTGCTTTAATCGCTGATACGCACAGCTGCCTCTAAAACCCATATACTCATACACTCACCATTCACAAGTGTGTTGCATACAGAGTAGAAATTATTCGCTGATACGCACAGCTGTGTTCAACTCAACCTTATTCTTCGTGTTGTACTCAGATTTTAAGTGTGTTGTGCACAGAGAAGATTTCTGCACTGATGCACACAGCTTATCACGTTCACGCATGTAGTTCTACACAGCACATGAGCATACGGTTCAAGTTTTTACATTGCTGATGCCTACAGTTTCTGACGTTATGACAGCTTTAGCTGTTGCCTAAAATTTTTGGGGGGATCTGTTCGTCTTTCTTTAGAACTGTACTTTGTGCCACATTCTTCTCTTATCTACAGTGTAGTTTTCATTTCAATATGCAGCACTCACTGGTTTCTCCACCTGCCTTCTCTCCTAGTCCTACCAATCCCGAATCTGATTGGGAGCACTGGAAGGAAGCCTTTGAGTCATATTTGGATGCATTAGAAGGTGATTCTTTTACACATAAAAATAAATTTGCCATCCTTTTGTGATTGCTTAGGTTCAGGATGGTGCAAAATCCTCAAGCACATTCCTTCTGACCCTAGTTTGGTTAGAGGAGGTAAAGGAGAGGGGGAAAGTGTTATTGATGAGTATGCCACAGCCTTAAAAGCACTGGATTTGAGATTTAAAGCAAGGAAGAATGTTATAATGAAAAGACATACATTTTACAGAAGATTTCACATTTCAGGTGAATTAGCTACTAGTTATGTTGGGGCATTAAGAATTTTGGCTGTTTCATGCGAATACAGGGACTTTGAAGATGAAATGATCCGTGATGGACTGGTAGAGAAAACTAACAACAAGAAAATTCAAGAGGCCCTATTATCTAAACCTAATCTTACGTTGGAGAAAGCTGTAGAAAAAGCTTCTAGGATAGAGAGCACCACATCCTTCATGAGTCAATTGACTGTGACAGATGAGAAATCTCACTCTTCTGATGTTTTAGCGGTGAAATCCAAGTACACTAAGACTAAGATCAACGAAGGTCCAGAAAATACATCTGCCACTGGTCGGACAAGTCATTCAAAAGACTTCCATTCCGCCAATTAGAGTGTTATTGTTGTGGCAGTCTTCTCACTTAGGAAATGCTATTGTTTGTCCTGCCAAGGACCGTATATGTGCTAAGTGTATGCGTAAAGGTCATTTTGCTTAAGTTTGTAGATCTTCCAAAAGGGTTCAACAAAAGGAAAACCTTTATGGAGTGAGTCCTAGTAAGGGTGATGAGGAAGAACATTATACCAGTGAAGAAAACAAAGTGCTCATGGTCAAGGATGTTGCTGCAGACGATTCTGTCTGTTGCATTGGTTTGATTGATATTGTAAGACCATTTTGCTTAGTGAGCATCAATGGCATTAATGTGAAGTTAATGGCGGATGCTGGGTCACCTTATACCTTGTTGAGTGAAAAAGTTTGGCACAACCATTTTAAAAGTACTCAATTGATTGATTCCAAACTTCGCCCTGTGAGGTACAGTGGCAAGCTCATTGATATGGTGGGTGAATTCTCTGCCACCTTGAAGTTTCAAACAAATAGTTCTGATGGGGTTTTATATATGTAGCCAAGGATGACTCGTGTTTGTTAGGTTGGCACAATCAGAAGAACCTAGGCATATTAATTGACCCTAATAATCCTGCTCAGGTTGTGTTGAGGAACAGCTATCTACCAATTATGCCTGTTAAACATATAAACAAGTGGAAGAAACCAAAAGGGAAACGGCTCAATTACTGGACCCAACAGGGTTCAGGTCGCACCTCTCTTGACAATTCTCTTGCCAACCCTCCTCAATTTTGGATAAAATGAGAAAGCTGTTTAGCTAGGATGGTGTGCAACTCCACTACCCCCGCCGTTTCATGGGGGTGATCATCAAGATCCAAAACATTAAACCCACTGCAGGTCGCACCACTCCTTTAGGTCCATAAACTTAATAATCAAATGAATGTCCATCCAATAATGTATATAGTTAACTGTAACTTTTAGATATTTAATGGATGATTTTATGTATTTTAGAGGAAATCGACTAGTGATACTTTTGTGCTTTTATATGTTTGTGTCTTGTATGAATTTTTTTAAAATTCGAATAAAGACTATGATGATGATGATGGTATATAGTTCCAAAATTTTCTCTTTATTCTTCTTTAAATTTTCACACTTCTTAAGCAGCCAACGCGTTTCGTTCTTTTGCAAAGAACTTCGTCAGGGCTGTAAAAACATTTAAAATACACATTGTAGCAATTACATTGATAAATTACATTGTATATAAATCACAATATCCAAAAGACAGAAGTTGAAATTGTCGCCATAGTCTTGACTTTACATGTCCAATGGTTGTAAATAATACAACACGTATTAATACTAGATTAACAAACACATTTGTATTGTGTACTTATCTAATTTGGGGGCAAATCTTATGAGATTCATATTGTGACATGGCTGATAGCCAAAGCTTTACCATCTAATCATTATAATAATCTACGTGATTCTTACTCAGGTGTCAGTTCATTGCGTATTGTATTTAAGAAAAAATACACACCATGTTCATGGACAATCACAATTTAAATACACTCATTATAGATCTAACTAAGAGACCTCATCTAATGACTTTTTTATAAATACTATTTCGGCCTAACTAGTAGCCTCTCTTTATCAATTTATTATATTCAAGAGTTCAAATGTACCTACCAGTGTTTAATAACAGCGTTATTTGAAACCTGTGCGCCAATAATCGTCCGAATTTTCGGAATATCAAATTAGTGATAACTTCCCAGTCCTTCTCTGTTAATTTACCTACCAGAAGGATATTAATAGTATTTAATTTTTTGAGCGTGCCAGACATTTTGAGACTAATTGTAGTCAGAGTGGAGTCAGTTGTTGTGGACTGCAGGGAACGGGTAATATTGCAGTTCTCCCAAACGGAGACGAGGGCAGTGAATTGCAGGTTAATCTGCAGCGATTATTTGTAAGTATAGAGAAAATCGTGTTGTCAATAAAGAATCGTTATTCAAAATGGGATGGTTGCGCTAACCTTCGCACCTAGTAATTTGAAGATCATCCCTGGTAAACCGTAAAGACACGCAAGGTTATGTGACTTACGTTGTCTAACGAATAAAAGACGGAAAGACGTCCGCGCGGATTTCTTTGAGGCTATTTGGCGAAAACTTACCTGGTCGTTATATTACACTGAACTGCGGGTAAGCGAGGCTTTTGAAAATCCGTGGCGAAGAAGTTACATGCTTTGTAATTATGGCCCTTGATGTTGCGGCATTGGTTTGTACAGTTAAAAAATGGGGAGGGTTTGCTGATTTTGAAAGATGGATCTCTCGTTATTTATGAAAGCTCTTTGTTCGGGCTATTCTTTTTGTCCGTGTTGGACCCGGCCTCGTGGCGTGGTCCTAACCCCCTTGGATTGTGCCCCTTCCCCGCACCAGCCTACCCGGGCCACCCTTTCGGGCCGCCAGGGACCCCTCCTCTCTTCGAGGTCCCCCCTTGGATTGTACCAGTTTCCCTACACCAGCCTAAGCGGCCCCCTTTCCAGGCCGCACAGGGACCCCTCACCCTTCCGAGGTCCCCCCCTTTTGGATCATGCTTGCTCCACGCACCAGCCCCCGCGGCCCGGCTCCCGCCGGCCTCGGCCAAGCGAAGCCCCGACATCGAGGCACCAAGATCCGGCCAGGGGGCATCACCGGACCACTTCACCACTCCCGGAGGAGGGGAGTTTCGATGGGACCCCCACCGTCCCCCAACACCTAGGTGCGATCATCCTCCGGCCTCCCTGGGCCTGGCGCCTCTCCCGCTGGGCGTCTGGCCTCTCCCAGCCCGGCCTCTCCGCCCCCCCAGGCGCAAGGGTCCGGACATCAAAGGGCCCCAGACCTATATCTGGGGCAACCCTGCAATGAGACGGCAGTTGTATCCCAGAGTCGAGAGCCCTGCTGATTGAATCGCGGCTGACCCTACGGAGAAGAACTCTTGCTTGAGACTCTACCACGAGCCCTGCTGACTGCGTCGTGGCTCCACCTTATTGAGAGCAAGGAACCTCACGGAACATCGGGGCCCTGCTGACGCTGTCGCGGCCCAACCTCGCTGAAACCTCCCTCGGAGCCCTGCTGACGTCGTCGCGGCTCGAGCTGAACCAAGACACCATAAGAGCCCTGCTGACCTGGTCGCGGCTCGAACTCCACAAACTGATCGCTAGAGCCCTGCTGACGCCGTCGCGGCTCGACCACTCCGAGATCCGGAGGCCCTCCAGCTTGAGGATAACAACTGGGCCCCAGGTACCCTCGTACCAAGCTGCTGCTAAAGACTGTCCCGCTACCCCGTCCCTACCAAAGACTTTGAGACTCTCGAGGATCCCTCGATCCCCCCTTGTAAATATCGATAACCGTAACTTCATAAATGCTGATAAAGAACTGCTCATCTTGCTAAACCTCCTCGAGTCCTGTGTGGTGGTGTTACTGTGCTAGTACGTTGTAGGAGAAGAACCTCTCCAGGAGGATTCTCAGCAGCGCTCGGCTACTGCGTGAAGTGTGGAGGCCCCTCTGGGTGGTCTCTCCGACTCCCCCGAGGTCCGCCTTCCAACATTTGGTGGCCAGCGACAGGATCCGAGCCGAACGAAGTTCGTACAAGCAAGTAACCCACTCGCTACCCATCCAGACGAACAGAAACCATGAGCAACCAGGAAACCACCGCGACCATGGAGTTCCAACCAGAACGGTTGGAAGATTATACTCACAAAGAGTTAAAACAGTTCTGCAAGGACAAGGGCATTGCAACCACCGGCCTAGGTACCAAGGAGGAGATGCAGAAAGCCCTGAAAACTTGGATAGAGTCCGAGGCGGGCCCCTCCCAGAACGAAGGTCCCCTGCCCCTAAATGCAGCCACACCACCCGCACCGACCCCGGCGAACGGAGGGAGAAACAGCCTGGAAACCGGCCTCTCCGCGGAGGAAATACGAGAGCGGGAGAAGGTCCGGACCCACGAACTAGAGCTTGCACGACTTCGGCTGGACGGCGAACTCCGGCTGGC
Organism: Triturus cristatus; assembly: GCF_964204655.1. Taxonomy (NCBI): domain Eukaryota; kingdom Metazoa; phylum Chordata; class Amphibia; order Caudata; family Salamandridae; genus Triturus; species Triturus cristatus. The sequence continues at coordinate 1,295,761,241 of NC_140590.1, forward strand.
CGAAAAGAAAATGGCCATAGAACAGCTACGGCTGCAGGAAGAGATAGAGGAGAAAAAGCGGCATCGAGAGTTGGAGGAGAAAAGGCTGACCCTCGAACACGAGCGGGGCCTCAGAGAACTCGAACTCAAGGCCCAGAAGGGGGAGACCGGCACCCCCAGTAATAGAGACGCTCTACCACCCACCGAAGCCAAGGTACACATTCCCAAAGATGTTGTCAAAGAGTACTATAAAAACGACGACATCCAGCAGTGGTTCAAGGCGTACGAGGTGGCCATGACCTCCCATCGGGTGCCCCGGAAGGATTTGGGTGCCGGCCTATGGGGTCGGTTCCTTAGCGAGGGCCGAGACACCCTGCTCCAGCTACCAGACGATGTGATGACCTCCTACGACCATATGAAGGAGGCCCTGCTCACCCGCTACGGACTAACCGCGGAAATGTACCGCCAGCGTTTCAGAAACTGCAAAAAAATCCCCGGTACCACGTGGGTAGAATATGTGGACTTCTTCAGCAGGTCCCTAGAAGGTTGGATCAAGGGTAGCAAGGTCACCACCTATGGGCAGCTGGTCGACCTCATTATTTGGGAACACCTCTCCAACAACTGCTTCGTGGAGCTAAGACAACACCTCCTCGACAGCAAGCTGACCGAGCCGCGGAAGCTCGCCGCCGAGGCCGATCGATGGGTCAACACCCGAGTCCCCCGGAACTCGATGGGGGAGTACCAGAGAAGCCCCACCGGACCTCCCCACCAGCGCGGCGGAGGAGGAGGGTCGAACCGGAATCGGGACATCCCCGCCGGGCCACCCCGGAGTCCGCCTCGAGGGCCGCCTCAGCAACACCTCTCCCCCGAGCCTAGCCCGAAGAGGGACGGCACCAGCCAGAACCGGACCCCGGCCCACGATCACCTGCTACGGCTGCCAACAAACCGGACACTATGCCAGCGACCCGGCCTGCCCCATGAACCGAAGAAGTGGGGCCGGCGGGCCCCCGCCCCGACAGCTGGCGGCTGCCGCCCTGGGGGAAGGGGAGGAAGAGGAAGAACCCCTCGACAGAGGAACCACTGAGTGGGAGCCTGCGGCCATGTCCCTGGTCTGCCTGGGCAGCCGCGAAATGGTGCCCCGAACACCCATCCCGAGCAACACCCAGAAGTACCAACAGTGGGTCACTATCAATGGACGACGGGCCGAAGCCCTCCGTGACACCGGAGCCAGTGTCACCGCTGTCCGCTGCCACCTGGTGACCCCCGAACAGATCCTGCCAAATGTACTATGCCCCGTCCGGACGGCCGACAACAGCGAGAGCATGTGCCAGATGGCCCAGGTCCCCTTCGAATGGGGAGGGGTGACGGGCATACTGAAGGTGACTGTCCGCGACGACGCCCCGGTGGACTGCCTCCTGGGGAACGACCTAGAGAGTTCTCCCTGGGCTCAAGTGGAGCGGCGAGAGCACCTCCGAATGTTGGGACTACCCGAATGGGCCTGCGCCACCACCCGGTCCATGGCCGCACAGGCCCCCCGCTCGTCCATGGCATCTGACCCCATCAAGCCCGAGGGGCCCGCACCACCACCCGCCTCCAGCGAGGGAGAAGCGGACACCGATGCCAGACCCACCGAGCCCTCCCCAGACAAAATCGCCTCTCTCGACGCACTCCCAGAGCTTGCCCAATGGCGCCACGACGGGGGCCCCACCCGAGAACAGTTCCAGCAGGAACAGAAGACCTGCCCCTCCCTCGAAGGGGTCCGACAGCAGGCGTCCTCGCAGGCCAACGGTGACCAGACCGGAACGCACTGGGTCTATTGGGCCGAGGGCCTACTGTACAGCGAACAGAAGATTGCGGAACTGGGGGCCAGTCGAGTGCTGGTGGTCCCCCTCCGATTCTGGGAGTTCCTCCTTAATCTGGCACATGATGTGCCCCTCGCCGGGCACCTGGGGCAGGACAAAACCTACAGCTGCCTGGTGACCCACTTCTACTGGCCCCGGATGCGGAGAGACGTGGACAACCACTGCCGGTCCTGCCAGACCTGCCAAGCCAGCGGGAAGGCGGGGGGACGGGTCAAAGCCCCCCTCCAGCCCTTCCCAGCAGTCAACACCCTGTTCGAACGGGTCGGGATAGACATTGTAGGGCCCCTGGACCCCCGGACCGCCCTGGGTCACCGCTTCATCCTGGTCCTCGTGGACCACGCAACCAGGTACCCTGAGGCTATCCCGCTTCGAACCGTGACGGCCCCCGTGGTGGGCCGGGCCTTAATGGGGATCTTCTCGAGAGTGGGATTCCCCCGAGAAGTGGTGAGCGACCGGGGTACGAACTTCATCTCTAAATACATGCGGTCCCTGTGGCAGCAGTGCGGGGTCACGTACAAATTCACCACCCCATACCACCCTCAGGGGAACGGACTGGTCGAGCGGTTCAACAGAACCTTAAAAGGAATGATCCAGGGCCTGGAAGAGCCCCTAAGGTGGAGATGGGATGTCCTGCTGCCGTGCCTCCTGTTTGCCTATCGGGAGGTCCCGCAGAAGTCCCTGGGGTTCAGCCCTTTCGAACTGTTGTATGGGCATCCGGTCCGCGGACCCCTCAGCCTGGTCAAGGAGGGCTGGGAGACGAAGCCCCAAGATGCCCCTCCCGACGTCTACCGATACCTCCTGACCCTACGAAACCAGACACGCAGGTTCCGAGCCCTGGCCGAAGCCAACCTCGAGGCCAGCCAGGAGGACATGAAGCGATGGTATGATCAGAACGCCTCTACCATCGATTTTGAGCCAGGCCAGCAAGTCTGGGTCATGGCACCGGTTGACCCCTGCGCCCTCCAGGACAAATGGACCGGGCCCTTCAAGGTGGTGGAGAAGAAGAGCCCCGTCACCTACCTAATCGACCTGGAGTCCCCCCGGAACCCCCTCCGGTTTCTACATGCTAACCGGCTCAAACCCCACTTTGCCCGGACCGAACTGAGCCTGCTACTGGCAACCGACGATGGGGGCGAAGACGACTCCGAGCCCCTACCCGACCTCCTGTGGATCAGCGTCCACGACGGGTCCATCGAAGGCGTCCAACTCGCCTCCTCCCTGACCCCGGAACAGCGCCACGACTGTCAACAACTGTTGCAGCCCTTTGCGGCCCTCTTCTCCCTCACTCCGGGGGTGACCCCCTGGTGTGTCCACGACGTCGACACTGGGGACAGTCCCCCCGTGCGACACCGAGCCTACAGAGTACCCGACCGGGTGCGGGCCTGCATCCAGGCCGAGGTGGCAAAGATGCTGGCCCTCGGGGTCATCGAGCCCTCCGACAGCCCGTGGGCCAGTCCCGTCGTCCTGGTGCCGAAGGCCGCCGCCCCAGGCAATCCCCCGGAGCTACGATTTTGTGTGGACTACCGGGGTCTGAATGCTGTTACCAAGACCGATGCCCATCCTCTTCCCCGGGCCGACGAGCTCATCGACCGTTTAGGAGCAGCCTGCTACCTGAGTACTTTTGACCTCACCGCCGGGTACTGGCAGATCCAGCTCACCCCCGGCGCCCAAGAGAGATCCGCTTTCTCCACCCCTGATGGGCACTACCACTTTCGGGTGATGCCCTTCGGCATGAAGAACGCCCCGGCCACCTTCCAGAGACTGGTGAACAAGGTTCTGGCCGGGCTAGAGGCCTTCAGCGCGGCTTATTTGGACGACATTGCCGTGTACAGCAACCACTGGGCTGAGCACCTGGGGCACCTCAAGGCAGTCCTGGCCGCCCTCCAAAGGGCCGGGCTCATGATCAAGGCCAGCAAGTGCCAGATAGGCCAAGGATCGGTGACCTATCTGGGCCATCAGGTGGGGAGCGGTCAGGTGGCTCCCCTCCAACCAAAAGTTGATGCCATCCAGGCCTGGGAACCCCCCACCACTCAGACAGCTGTCCAGGCCTTCCTGGGCCTCACCGGGTACTACCGGCGATTCATCAAAGACTATGGGAGCATTGTTGGCCCCCTCACAGAGCTCACGTCAAAGAAGCAGCCCAAGAAGGTGCACTGGACCCCCCGCTGCCAGTTGGCCTTCGAGACTCTCAAGACGGCGATGTGCACTGCCCCCGTGCTACGGGCCCCGGACTACAGCAAGGAGTTTGTTGTGCAGACGGACGCCTCCGAATATGGAATTGGGGCCGTCCTGTCCCAGGAAGATTCGGAGGGACTCGACAGACCAATGGCCTTCCTCAGCCGACGGCTGTTGCCCCGGGAGCAGCGGTGGAGCACCATCGAGCGAGAGGCCTTCGCTGTAGTGTGGGCCCTCAAGAAGCTCCGGCCCTATCTCTTCGGCACCCACTTCCGGGTTCAAACCGACCACCGGCCCTTGCGGTGGTTAATGCAAATGAGAGGCGAGAACCCCAAGCTGCTGCGGTGGTCCATCTCGCTGCAAGGGATGGACTTTTCCGTTTAACACCGGCCCGGCAATGACCACGCCAACGCCAACGGCCTATCCCGCTTCTTCTGCCTCGACGAGGAGAACCCCCAAGGAGATGGGTGACTCTCTCTGCCTTCGGCTGGGGGGGACGCCTGTTGGACCCGGCCTCGTGGCGTGGTCCTAACCCCCTTGGATTGTGCCCCTTCCCCGCACCAGCCTACCCGGGCCACCCTTTCGGCCGCCAGGGACCCCTCCTCTCTTCGAGGTCCCCCCTTGGATTGTACCAGTTTCCTTACACCAGCCTAAGCGGCCCCCTTTCCAGGCCGCACAGGGACCCCTCACCCTTCCGGGGTCCCCCCCTTTTGGATCATGCTTGCTCCACACACCAGCCCCCGCGGCCCGGCTCCCGCCGGCCTCGGCCAAGCGAAGCCCCGACATCGAGGCACCAAGATCCGGCCAGGGGGCATCACCGGACCACTTCACCACTCCCGGAGGAGGGGAGTTTCGATGGGACCCCCACCGTCCCCCAACACCTAGGTGCGATCATCCTCCGGCCTCCCTGGGCCTGGTGCCTCTCCCGCTGGGCGCCTGGCCTCTCCCAGCCCGGCCTCTCCGTCCCCCCAGGCGCAAGGGTCCGGACATCAAAGGGCCCCAGACCTATATCTGGGGCAACCCTGCAATGAGACGGCAGTTGTATCCCGGAGTCGAGAGCCCTGCTGATTGAATCGCGGCCGACCCTACGGAGAAGAACTCTTGCTTGAGACTCTACCACGAGCCCTGCTGACTGCGTCGCGGCTCCACCTTATTGAGACCAAGGAACCTCACGGAACATCGGGGCCCTGCTGACGCTGTCGCGGCCCGACCTCGCTGAAACCTCCCTCGGAGCCCTGCTGACGTCGTCGCGGCTCGAGCTGAACCAAGACACCATAAGAGCCCTGCTGACCTGGTCGCGGCTCGAACTCCACAAACTGATCGCTAGAGCCCTGCTGACGCCGTCACGGCTCGACCACTCCGAGATCCGGAGGCCCTCCAGCTTGAGGATAACAACTGGGCCCCAGGTACCCTCGTACCAAGATGCTGCTAAAGACTGTCCCGCTACCCCGTCCCTACCAAAGACTTTGAGACTCTCGAGGATCCCTCGATCCCCCCTTGTAAATATCGATAACCGTAACTTCATAAATGCTGATAAAGAACTGCTCATCTTGCTAAACCTCCTCGAGTCCTGTGTGGTGGTGTTACTGTGCTAGTACGTTGTAGGAGAAGAACCTCTCCAGGAGGATTCTCAGCAGCGCTCGGCTACTGCGTGAAGTGTGGAGGCCCCTCTGGGTGGTCTCTCCGACTCCCCCGAGGTCCGCCTTCCAACAGTCCGTAATAGAATATGTTGGGCTTTTAGTACAGGACATGCATAAATAGGTTATAAGGCATGCCGGATTAATGACCGGGCCATATAGGATTTGTTTAACTGAGTGAGTGGGTGTTAGACCTGACATCCTTGGCGTGGGTTTTTCCCCTATCTTTTGCCTCTGCTACATGGATTTTTGATGCTGTGCTGAATTTCGTTTTGCTGGTTTAGATGCTTTGGACACTCTGCCACTGCTAATCAGTGCCAGAGTGTAAGTGCTCCCTGTGTAAAATATCGTATCGATTGGATATACCTGATTGGCATATCTGTATCACCATGAAGTCCCTAGTAAAGTGCACTGTGTGTGCCAGGGCTGGTGATGACGGATGCTACTAGTGGGTCTGCAGCGCTGATTGCGCCACCCACCTGTGTAGCCCTAAAACAGTGTCTCAGGCCTGCCGCCGCAGGCCTGCCTGCAGTCCCCGGACTGCCATGTCCCCCTGGCCAGTGTCCACACTGGCCAGGCCTAACCCTTCCCTTTTCATACACGTCAGTCATCCCTATGGAAGGCCCAAGGTACCCCCCTGGGCAGGGTGCAGTGTATGTAGAAGGTAGAGCATGTACTAGTGCAGGTAACATGTTCTGGTAGTGAACACCGGCCATTTTGTGTGTTCACTACTGCAAGGCTATCTTGTTCCATAGGCTAACATGAGGGAGGCGGGTGCCAATGGCTATCCGCCTATCTTCTCATACGAACAAGATAAGACATGAGTGTTTGATATCCCTGAGCTCAGCATTTAATAACACATCTTTTAGGAGAGATTGTTTTTAAATCCTGAGTTGGAGAACAGTACTTTTTAGAGAGTAGCTGTTCTCTTGTCTGACCCTTCTGTGTGCCTGGGCGCGCTTGTGGATTGACTGTCTGGTTTGAGAGTGACAGGGGCTGGGGATCCCCCGGGAGGTTGGCTGAGTCAGCCCTCTGCTGAATGGCGACAATCGCAAGGAGAGTGGAGGGAGGAGATAGCACCTGGGATTGAATAGGGCTGTGCCTGCCTGCCACTCTGCTGGCTCCACCTCCTGCTGGGCGGCTGACGACCTTGCCCCTCGCTCTGAAAAGAATGTAGGAGCCAGGAAAACAAAGTGCTCCAGCAACACCCAGAACTGGATCAGACCGGGCTCAGGACCCACTTGCACAAAGACTTCAAAGACTTCTAGGGGTATAAGTACAAGACCCCTGACAACAGATTTTTAGATTCGACCATCGAGAGGAACCTCTGCTGAAAGACGGACCGCTGAAGAACTAAAGGAAGATTGCCGTGCTGTGTGCTCTAAAGGCTGACCTGTTCTGGCGTACAACTGAAGCTAAGGAGAAGAAGGGGTCCTGCTGTGTGCTGACCCTATCCACTTGACCAAACAAGACTTTGCTGTGTGCTGTGTCTTCAACTGAATCTCCAAGGTCCTGAGAAGAGCTGGCCTCCTGTTTCGCAACCCAGGGATAGAAAGGTTGCCAAGAACTCAAGACTCTGCTGTGTCCCACCTGCGCTGCTGTGTGCCGCAGGGACCATGGACTGTTCTACCAAGCTTCTCAACATCTGCCTGTGAGGTGGGCTGGCTGCTCTCTGTCTTGCTAGAGAGTACCACACCGAGCCGGGCCCGACACCGGTTGCCGCATCAAGAAGATCGACGTGCTCATCGGCACGTGCCTTGCCGCGACCCGGAGGCCTGAAGCAGATCGAGAGTCGTATTTCCCTGCTCTACGAAGCCGCGCTGTGAGTGGCTGACTCCGGTGACGTCGACATCGCCACTGGGGGCTCGTCGAGGGAGTTGTGGAATCCTTGCACCGAACAGCCCGAGGAGCGCTTGTATAACGAGCGCAGTGACACCGCCGGAGCAACGTAGCTGCCTAAAACATCGAGAGCCTACAAACTGATTCATTCTCAAGGAGTATCGAATCACTCAAGAGACTAGAGACTATCGTCTGACGGTCCCGACCAACTAAGAAAGCGACTATTGTGTAAACCTGTGATGCTTGATTTCAACTGCGGAAACTAGATAAAGATATATTATTTTTGATATAACTCACCTGTGTGGTCTAAGTTTGTGGTGTGCGGAGGAGGGGTCATTGTGGTGTCTACTTGCAAATACCTTACACATTGCCTTGGGGATAAGCCTGTCTGCTCGAGCCAAGCTACCTAGAGGGTGAGCAGGGGTTATCTACCGTGTGTGTCCCTGTACCCTGACTAGAAGCAAGGGTCCCTATTTGGTCTAAGGTGAATACCTCTGCCAACTAGAGACCCCCAGATCTAACATTGGTGGTCAGCGGTGCGGATTAGAACCAGTATTTGCACTTGACCTGCAGTGACTCTTTGTACATCACTAATCTAGTAAGCAGTTGCATCGCACGAAGTTTTTGCGAAGACTATTCTTGGAGGATCGACGAAGCATCATGTCTCTGAATGGAGTAGGTGAGGAGTCGGAATTGCAATTTGAAGTAGAAAAGTTGCTCACGTACAAGAAGGAGCACCTAAAGCAATTCTGCAAGCAGCTTGGATGCCCAGCGAAGGGCAGCGCCAACAGGACGGAGCTACAGAAAGCTCTAAGGGCCTGGTGGGAGGCCAAGAATGGCGCAACCGAGGAAACTACGGAAGGGGATGGCACACCGGAGCACGGATTTGGATCCGATGATCTGCCAGTGAATAGGCCAGCGTCTAGGGCTGGCAGCGCCCATTCCAGTAGAAGCCTCTCTCCAGAGGAGCTGGAGGAAAACCAAAGGGTTAGAGCCCATGAGATTGAACTTTTTAAGCTCAAAGCTCAAGCGGAAGAGAGGAAACTGCGCCTTGACAGTGAGAAAGAGGCGGAGGAGAGGAGGAATGCTCTTGCGTTAGAAGAGAAGAAACTCCAGTTGGCTCATGAGTTGAGCATGAGGGAGCTGGACATTAAAGCCAAACAGGTGGCGTCCAGTCCGAATGGTGGCAGCGCACAACCAGTACAGGCGGGTAAAGTATACATACCGAAAGATTTGGTGCAGAATTATCAGAGGGGTGAGGATATCTATGGGTGGTTTAGATCCTATGAGCTTGCCTTGAAGATGAATGAAGTGCCTGAGAAAAGTTGGGGAGCGGGTTTGTGGAAGCATTTTGAGGCCTCTGGGAGGGATGTCTTAGCACCCTTAGAAGCAGCAGGGACCTTAACCTACCCCACGATGAAGGAGGCCTTATGCCTCAGGTATGGGCTTACACCAGAACAGTACCGACAGAAGTTTAGGAACTTCAAGAAACTTGATTCGAGTACGTGGGTGGAGTGTGTGAGTATGTACACGCGTGCACTGGAAGGTTGGATAAAGGGCAGCAAAGTTACTGATTATGTGGGGTTGTGTCACTTGATTAGTTGGGAGCACTTGAGTAGTCTATGTGTTCCAGAGCTGCGCCAGCATCTTTTAGACAGCAAGTTAACTGATCCCAGCGAGCTTGCTAAAGAGGCAGACCGCTGGACTAGCACCAGGGTCAACAAAGGGGTGGTAAGTATGCCAGCCAAGGGTGGACAGGGTCCCCAGCAGAAAGGTGGGGAGGACAAGGGTAACAGTAAGGAGTTCTCTAAAGGGCCCCAAAACAGTTCCCAGGAGAAGGAGTCCCAAGCCCCCAAGCCGAAGAGGTCTTGGCCCCCTAAGGGCAACAGACCACCGCCTACTTGCTATGCTTGTAGGGAAGTGGGGCACATCGCCCCTAAATGTCCCAATAAACCCCCAGCACCAGCTGCTGCTCCAGTCCCAGGGTTAGCTAGTGTAGCTTTGGGAGGGGATTTGATTTCCAGTGGGGAAGCGGGATTAGCTATGATGACCCTTGTCTCTTTAGGAGACCAAGAGATGGTCCAGGATACCTTGATACCCGCTAACACTAAGAAATACGGGCAAAAGGTGACCATCAATGGGAGGGAGATAGAGGCTCTGAGAGACACCGGGGCTAGTGTGACATCTGTCAGGTGTCAGTGGGTGTCTGAAGAGCAAGTAATTCCCAATGTGCTCCGCCCAGTAGTGGCAGCTGACACTTCAGTTCGCCTCTGCATGATGGCGCGTGTTCCCTTTACATGGGGGGGAGTCTCTGGTACCTTGGAAGTCTGTGTCAGTGATGCCTTGCCGGTAGATTGTCTGTTGGATAACGACCTGGAGAGTTCTCCATGGAAGGACGTAGAGCACAGAACTCACTTGGAGATGTTAGGACTGCCAGCGTGGATCTGTGTATCCACACGTGCCATGACAGCCAGTAAGGGTGGATTGGTAGAACTGGAGCCTGGAACAATGGCCCAGGAACCTGCCAGGAGGGGAAGGGGCAGAGGGCGCGGGAAACCGGCCCCCACTGTTCCCACGGTCCAGGAGGAAGCGGAACCTGAGGGGGATGCCCTGGAACCTACAGGGGAGCAGGTGGCCGAACTGGGGGAGTTGCCTGAGCTGACCCATTGGCAGCAAGAGGGTGGCCCCTCCAGGGAGGAATTCTGCCAGGCTCAGAAGGAGTGCCCTTCTCTCATTGGTGTGCGGCAGCAGGCTGCAGACCAGGCAGCAGGCCTAGGGTCCAAGGAACATTTGATTTACTGGGAAGATGACTTACTGTATAGTGAGCCTAAGTTCGCTGAGCCCGGTGCAGCCCGTGTGCTGGTGGTACCCGAGCGCTTCAGGAACTTCTTACTGGGTCTGGCTCACGACGTGCCTCTCGCAGGACATCTGGGGCAAGACAAGACCTATCACAGGCTTGTCACCCACTTCTACTGGCCCCAGATGAAGAAGCACGTCGGTACCTTTTGTAAGTCATGCCAAACCTGTCAAGCCAGTGGCAAGAGCGGAGGGAAGTGCGTGGCGTCCCTCCAGCCGTTTCCTGTAGTGAGCACCCCTTTCAAGCGGGTGGGCATTGATATCGTAGGGCCCCTGGATCCCAAGACCGCCTTAGGCAACAGGTTTATCCTGGTCTTGGTAGATCACGCCACTCGGTACCCAGAAGCAGTCCCTCTCAGGACAATCACAGCACCCGTGGTGGGCCGTGCATTGATGGGGATCTTTTCCCGTGTAGGGTTCCCTCGAGAGGTGGTCTCCGACCGGGGTACCAACTTCATCTCTAGGTATATGAAGTCTCTGTGGGAGGAGTGTGGAGTAACGTATAAGTTCACCACTCCTTACCACCCTCAAGGAAATGGATTGGTTGAAAGGTTCAACCGCACCCTGAAAGGTATGATTATGGGCCTAGCGGAGCCCATGAGACGGAAGTGGGACGTCTTGTTACCATGCCTGTTGTTTGCCTACAGGGAGGTGCCTCAGAAGTCCTTAGGGTTCAGCCCCTTTGAACTGCTGTATGGCCACCCTGTTAGAGGACCTCTCACACTGGTGAAGGAGGGGTGGGAGAAATCCCGTGGGAAAACCCCCCAGGATGTGTTCAGCTATGTGCTGGCCATCCGCAACCAAACGCAGCGCTTCAGGAAGCTCGCTCAGGAGAACCTAGAAGCCAGCCAGGAGGAGATGAAAAGATGGTACGACCAGAATACCACTCTGGTAGAATTTCATCCCGGGCAGAAAGTGTGGGTGATGGCGCCGGTGGAGCCTTGTGCGCTCCGCGACAAATGGACCGGGCCATATGAGGTGGTAGAGCGCAAGAGTGAGGTGACCTACCTGATCAACATGAAGACTCCTAGGCAGCCCCTTAGAGTCTTGCATGTGAACCGCCTCAAACCCCACTTCGAGAGGTCTGAAGTGACGATGCTCATGGCTACAGATGACGGTGGGGAAGAGGATAGTGATCCACTCCCTGACCTCCTGGCAGCGAAGGAGCAAGACGGGTCAGTAGATGGTGTGGTCCTCTCGCCCACACTGACCCCGGAGCAGCAGAGCGACTGTCGCCAGGTGTTGGGTCAGTTTGCCTCCCTGTTCTCCCTGACACCAGGTGTCACCAATTGGTGCGTCCATGATGTGGACACTGGAGATAGCCTGCCTGTGAAACAGAAGTTTTACAGAGTAGCTGACAAGGTCAGGGCCAGCATCAAGGAAGAAGTTTCCAAGATGTTGGCGTTAGGGGTAATTGAGCCCTCTAGCAGTCCCTGGGCTAGCCCAGTGGTCCTCGTTCCCAAGAAATCTGCTACACCCGGTGGCCCGTCAGAACTTCGGTTTTGCGTGGACTACCGCGGGCTCAATGCGGTCACCAAGACTGACGCGCACCCCATCCCCAGAGCTGATGAGCTCGTGGATCGGTTAGGAGCTGCCCGGTACCTCAGCACCTTCGATTTGACTTCGGGGTACTGGCAGATTGCCTTAACTGACAGGGCAAAGGAGAGGTCGGCATTTTCAACACCAGAGGGGCACTTCCAGTTTCGAGTCATGCCCTTTGGATTGAAGAATGCCCCTGCCACCTTCCAGAGACTGACCGGGCTGGAGCAATTCAGCGCCGCATACCTGGATGACATTGCTGTGTTCAGCTCCACTTGGGACGAACACTTGCAACACCTCTGTGAAGTGTTGAGGGCGCTGCAGAAGGCAGGCCTCACTATCAAGGCTAGTAAGTGCCAGATAGGGCAGGGATCAGTGGTGTATTTGGGACACCAGGTGGGGAGCGGCCAGGTGGCGCCCCTACAGGCGAAGATCGATACCATTCTGGCTTGGGAACCCCCCAAGACGCAGACAGAGGTGAGAGCCTTTCTAGGACTCACCGGGTATTACAGACGGTTCATCAAGGGATACGGCACCATTGTTGCCCCCTTGACGGAACTAACCTCTAGGAATCAGCCCAGGAAAGTGAATTGGACCGAGGCCTGTCAAACTGCTTTTGATGCCCTGAAAACTGCAATGTGCACAGCACCGGTGCTTAAGGCGCCTGACTTTTCGAGTGAGTTCGTAGTGCAGACAGACGCTTCAGAGCAAGGCGTGGGAGCAGTACTCTCACAGATGGACGACGAGGGCGGGGACCAACCCGTAGCTTTCATTAGTAGGAGGCTACTTCCCAGGGAACAGAGGTGGAGCGCTATTGAAAGGGAAGCATTTGCTGTGGTCTGGGCCCTGAAGAAGCTGAGGCCCTACCTGTTTGGGACTCACTTCCGTGTTCAGACCGACCACAGGCCCCTCAGATGGCTAATGCAGATGAGGGGTGAGAATCCAAAACTGTTGAGGTGGTCCATCTCCCTACAGGGAATGGACTTTACGGTGGAACACCGTCCCGGTACAGAGCACGCCAATGCTGATGGTCTGTCCAGGTTTTTCCGCCTTAGCGATGAGAACTCCCAAGAGGGTGGGTAGTTCTCCCCGCTTTCAGCTGGAGGGGACACGTGTTAGACCTGACATCCTTGGCGTGGGTTTTTCCCCTATCTTTTGCCTCTGCTACATGGATTTTTGATGCTGTGCTGGATTTCGTTTTGCTGGTTTAGATGCTTTGGACACTCTGCCACTGCTAATCAGTGCCAGAGTGTAAGTGCTCCCTGTGTAAAATATCGTATCGATTGGATATACCTGATTGGCATATCTGTATCACCATGAAGTCCCTAGTAAAGTGCACTGTGTGTGCCAGGGCTGGTGATGACGGATGCTACTAGTGGGTCTGCAGCGCTGATTGCGCCACCCACCTGTGTAGCCCTAAAACAGTGTCTCAGGCCTGCCGCCGCAGGCCTGCCTGCAGTCCCCGGACTGCCATGTCCCCCTGGCCAGTGTCCACACTGGCCGGGTCTAACCCTTCCCTTTTCATACACGTCAGTCATCCCTATGGAAGGCCCAAGGTACCCCCCTGGGCAGGGTGCAGTGTATGTAGAAGGTAGAGCATGTACTAGTGCAGGTAACATGTTCTGGTAGTGAACACCGGCCATTTTGTGTGTTCACTACTGCAAGGCTATCTTGTTCCATAGGCTAACATGAGGGAGGCGGGTGCCAATGGCTATCCGCCTATCTTCTCATACGAACAAGATAAGACATGAGTGTTTGATATCCCTGAGCTCAGCATTTAATAACACATCTTTTAGGAGAGATTGTTTTTAAATCCTGAGTTGGAGAACAGTACTTTTTAGAGAGTAGCTGTTCTCTTGTCTGACCCTTCTGTGTGCCTGGGCGCGCTTGTGGATTGACTGTCTGGTTTGAGAGTGACAGGGGCTGGGGATCCCCCGGGAGGTTGGCTGAGTCAGCCCTCTGCTGAATGGCGACAATCGCAAGGAGAGTGGAGGGAGGAGATAGCACCTGGGATTGAATAGGGCTGTGCCTGCCTGCCACTCTGCTGGCTCCACCTCCTGCTGGGCGGCTGACGACCTTGCCCCTCGCTCTGAAAAGAATGTAGGAGCCAGGAAAACAAAGTGCTCCAGCAACACCCAGAACTGGATCAGACCGGGCTCAGGACCCACTTGCACAAAGACTTCAAAGACTTCTAGGGGTATAAGTACAAGACCCCTGACAACAGATTTTTAGATTCGACCATCGAGAGGAACCTCTGCTGAAAGACGGACCGCTGAAGAACTAAAGGAAGATTGCCGTGCTGTGTGCTCTAAAGGCTGACCTGTTCTGGCGTACAACTGAAGCTAAGGAGAAGAAGGGGTCCTGCTGTGTGCTGACCCTATCCACTTGACCAAACAAGACTTTGCTGTGTGCTGTGTCTTCAACTGAATCTCCAAAGGCCTGAGAAGAGCTGGCCTCCTGTTTCGCAACCCAGGGATAGAAAGGTTGCCAAGAACTCAAGACTCTGCTGTGTCCCACCTGCGCTGCTGTGTGCCGCAGGGACCGTGGACTGTTCTACCAAGCTTCTCAACATCTGCCTGTGAGGTGGGTTGGCTGCTCTCTGTCTTGCTAGAGAGTACCACACCGAGCCGGGCCCGACACCGGTTGCCGCATCAAGAAGATCGACGTGCTCATCGGCACGTGCCTTGCCGCGACCCGGAGGCCTGAAGCAGATCGAGAGTCGTATTTCCCTGCTCTACGAAGCCGCGCTGTGAGTGGCTGACTCCGGTGACGTCGACATCGCCACTGGGGGCTCGTCGAGGGAGTTGTGGAATCCTTGCACCGAACAGCCCGAGGAGCGCTTGTATAACGAGCGCAGTGACACCGCCGGAGCAACGTAGCTGCCTAAAACATCGAGAGCCTACAAACTGATTCATTCTCAGGGAGTATCGAATCACTCAAGAGACTAGAGACTATCGTCTGACGGTCCCGACCAACTAAGAAAGCGACTATTGTGTAAACCTGTGATGCTTGATTTCAACTGCGGAAACTAGATAAAGATATATTATTTTTGATATAACTCACCTGTGTGGTCTAAGTTTGTGGTGTGCGGAGGAGGGGTCATTGTGGTGTCTACGTGCAAATACCTTACACATTGCCTTGGGGATAAGCCTGTCTGCTCGAGCCAAGCTACCTAGAGGGTGAGCAGGGGTTATCTACCGTGTGTGTCCCTGTACCCTGACTAGAAGCAAGGGTCCCTATTTGGTCTAAGGTGAATACCTCTGCCAACTAGAGACCCCCAGATCTAACAGTGGGTAACATAGATTGAGCCTGCAAATATACTAAGGAAGTATGAAAGTTCTTTGTTTGGGCCATTTTCTCTGTCCGTAGTATAATATGTATAAATTGGTTACAAGGTACGTCGGATTACTGACCGGACCATTTTGGATTTGTTAACTGAGTGCATGGTTAATATGGATTAAGAATACAAAATATTAATGAAGCTATTAGTACTAATCTTTGTGACTGTATAATTATTTGATATCCACAATACGATAATATTTTAGGAGTCTTAGGAGCTCACACAAAATAGTTTAGAAATATGATATGTATTGTTATGATATAATGTAGCGCGTTACATATCTAGCGTTACTTTATTACAGGCACATTAGCCTTGAATATGATCGTGGGGAAGTAGATACGGGACCAATAATGCCTGGATTTAGGTAAGGATTGTTCTTCTAGCAACAACATAATAATAATAATCTGTTGATGTTTGTGTTATAAGTTAGTTCATGATAATACTATTAATATCCTTCTGGTAGGTAAATTAACAGAGAAGGACTGGGAAGTTATCACTAATTTGATATTCCGAAAATTCGGACGATTATTGACGCACAGGTTTCAAATAACGTTGTTATTAAACACTGGTAGGTACATTTGAACTCTTGAATATAATAAATTGATAAAGAGAGGCTACTAGTTAGGCCGAAATAGTATTTATAAAAAAGTCATTAAATGAGGTATCTTAGTTAGATCTATAATGAGTGTATTTAAATGTTGATTGTCCATGAACATGGTGTGTATTTTTTCTTAAATACAATACGCAATGAACTGACACCTCAGTAAGAATCAAGTAGATTATTATAATGATTAGATGGTAAAGCTTTGGCTATCAGCCATGCCACAATATGAATCTCATAAGATTTGCCCCAGAATTAGATAAGTACACAATACAAATGTGTTTGTTAATCTAGTATTAATACGTGTGGTGTTATATACAACCATTGGACATGTAAAGTCAAGACTATGGCGACAATTGTAAGAATCTTACCGAAAAACAATTCTGCAGGAGCGCCACGGAGTTCACGGAAGTTGTTGCCAGATCCCAACCTTCCACCACCACCTAATGCCTCTATCAAACCCTAGAGGACACAGGTAATAGGGGAAAGAAGGGAAACAAAACAAGGAAGGAGGGGTAAAAATCCCTGGAGCTGCAGTCTTCGCCTCTTCTGTATATCAGGGGGACTGGGTACTGTGTATCTGAAAGAGTACAAAGACAGAGTAAGTATCCAAAGGAAAGGGGAGACTAAGCCTTAATCAACCTAATAGGAATGGTTTCTAATAGTGGATACCTAACTCCCAAAACAATGATGACTGCTGAAGGAGGATCCGTACAATAGACAGGATAGGCACAGAGATAGTAGAGTTGGGGAAAGCACAAGCTTTGAGGAGTCCCTTCTCGTCTTACTAGAGTATGTCCTAAAATACAGAAAATTAGATAGTGCTGAGATTATATCACTTATTACCCCCAAAGCCCCAATACCCCGTTACCGGCTTCTCATACAGTAAGAGTCCGTCGCCTGTCGTTGAATTAGGGTCCAAGCAGGTCTGTAAGGAGAGTACTTCACTTTAGCCCGTAGTATACAGGGAATGGTGATGAAGCAAGTTCCAGGGTATTTGCGGGAAGAGTTGATGCGCCCGGCTGGCCCACGGGAATGATCCGGTAAGGCGGGCGGAGCGCTCTTTGACCAGCAGTATGTGCTCCCGGGAAATCGGAGGCGGGAGTGGAAGCGCCCGGCCGGCCCACGGGAAGATATCCGGTAAGGCGGGCGGAGAACTCCATAACCCGCATAAGCCTCAAGCCAACAGGGGGTCAGAGGTATGTTCACGATACCTTGCGTGTAGGAAACTACACGATAGAAAAAACAGGGAAGATTCCCGAAAAAAAACAAAGCTCTGAAATAATATAGCTGTGAGGATGGAAGACAGCTATGTAACAATTCGTCCGAGGTACAGAACACCAGAAGGCGTAAGAGATTTGAAGTCCGAAACAGGAAACAGGAAGTTGCAAGACACGCCTGCGGGGCAACACTAGAACGCGAAGCCTCGAGACCATCGGACGTCAGGCTTTTCTACTGGCCTGACGCTGTCGCGCATGCGCGATAGCTAGTCGCCATGTTGGATCCGATCTCGGCGTCTTGTTTTCGGCAGTCATGACACAATTTTAACTTCTGTCTTTTGGATATTGTGATTTATATACAATGTAATTTATCAATGTAATTGCTACAATGTGTATTTTAAATGTTTTTACAGCCCTGACGAAGTTCTTTGTAAAAGAACGAAACCCGTTGACTGCTTAAGAATTGTGAAAATTTAAAGAAGAATAAAGAGAACATTTTGGAACTATATACATTATTGGATGGACATTCATTTGATTATTAAGTTTATGGACCTAAAGGAGTGGTGCGACCTGCAGTGGGTTTAATATAAACAAGTGGGAAATGCATTTTCCGGACGTTTTCCAAAAGGGTCTAGGTATCCTGAAGGGTTATACCCATAAGATCAGGTTGATTGATGAATCTTGTCCAGTGGCACACAAGATTAGAAGAGTTCAGTTAGCTTTGTGTGCTGAATTAAAAGCAGAAATACAGAAACTTTGTGTACAAGGTGTTATTGAACCTGTTGAATGTTATAATTGGGTTGCCTCCATTGATTTGGCATGCAAGACTAATGGCTCTGTACACATGTGTGTGGATTTACATGATCTTAACAAACAAATCCGGATCAATCGTCATCCCCTGCCAAACATCACTGAAATGCTTTCCACTTTGGAGGGTGGCAACATTTTCAGTTTGTTGGATAGGACCTCTGCGTACTATCAAATCAACCTTTATCTTGATTGTAGACATTTAACATCTTTTATTACCCCAGAGAGTTTATTCCAATTCAAGTGCATGCCTTTTGGGTTGGCTTTGGTGTCCATCGTATTTCAACGGGTGGTAGAAGGCATGTTTAAGGAAATTAAGGCGGCTGTTTCAAGATGATGTTCTAGTGTTTAGCAATGATCAAGATCAACATGATGTCAGAATGAATCAAGTTTTTTCCATTTTGAAGGCAAGAGTTGTAACCCTCAGTACGGAGAATTGTAAATTCAGTGTTTCCAACATTAATTACCTAGGTTATAAGTTATCCGCCAAGGGTGTAGAACCTAAGTTTAACCTTGTTAAGGCCATTGGTGATTTTGATCCTCCCAAGAACAAGGATCAATTAAGATCCTTCCTAGGTCTAATTGCATTCTATTCAAGATTCATTCCCAAGTGTACAAAGAAGTCTTATCAGATGAGGAATTTACTAAAAAAAAAAATGTAACATTTGTTTGGTGTGACATGTGTGATCAAGAATTTAGGCTTATCAAAAAAGAACTGGTTCATGCCATACCTTTGAAACCATTCAATACTCGTGATGAAACCATCATCATGACTGATGTCAGTCAGATGGGACTAGGTGGTCCCCCACGCCAAGGTGCCAGGTCTAACAGTGCTGTTCTCATGCAATGTAGAGAAGGCCAATATGAGGTTGTAGCCTTTGCTTCAAAGAGCTTGAAGAGTGCTAAATCATCCTATTCAGTGATCGAGCAAGAAGCCTTAGTATGCTGGTGGGGCATTGTCCACTTCAAAATGTGAGATTCTCATTTGACTGTTCGAGTTGATCACAAGCCATTGGTGCAGTTAGTTACTACTAAAGGCATCAAAAGGATTGCCAAATGCAGACTTCAAGAATCTAATTACACTGTAGAATATGTTCCTAGTACCAAAAATATCTTGGCAGATTGTATGTCTCGTCTCCCTAGTTATAATATGGTTCATGAGTGGAAACATCAGATAATATGGACAGTGAACTGGTGTGTGCTGTTGAACAGAGATGTGATGGTGCCATACTGGAAAGCGAGTGGCCCACTGCTTGTGATGCTGATGAACAAATCACTGAGGTGAAAAATGGAATTAGTCAAGGTTGGTCTCAGTGGAAAAAGTGATGTCTACAAACATGTCTTTGAGGAGTTGTCCATTGTTGGACTTGGCCCTTCTGGCAGGTTCACCCCGGAACTTTTTGCTTTTTATTGGTAACCTGGTGTAGTGATTTTTGGTTTCTGCGCACTTTACCGCTGTGTCCCAGGGTAAAGTGCGTGCGTGTAGTGAGGTTGGCCTGCCCTCCCATAGGAATGCATGGGGGAATGTATGTGTCCTGGTAGTTCCTGATGCGTGGGGTGTGCAGGCCCGAGTTTGGTATGTGCGGACTCGTGGGATTGAATGCTGCGTGATGATGTGTGCGGCGTGCATGTACCTAGTGTGGAAGTGCCACTTCTAGAAGTGGGCACTTCGGTGTGCAGTGTAAAATGTGTGCCTTGTCTGGCGATTGGCTGGTTGAGGTCATGTGACGGGCTAGGGATTCCCCAGAGTCAGGAGGAGTCACCCGGTGGTGAATAGGGAGATCAGCAGCTAGATGGGTGGGAGGAGTACACCTGGGTCCTGAATAGGGCAGGACTTTCCCCACACAATGCTGGCTCCGCCTCCTGTGGTGCGACTGACGACCCTAGCCCTGCCAGTGAATAGACTGAGGGGCTGAGCACATCAAGGGTGCTCCCCAACCAGCTGCGGCTGGTTTTCCCCCTCACCCTGAACTAAGAACAAAGGGGTTTCACTGTATAAAAATGGGGCTGTGTCCCCACAGAAGCTGTTCTCTTGCAGGATCCACTTGAGGGGGGCCTGCTGCTGCCGGGCGCCAGGAGAGACCGCCACTGGGGACTGCCTCCCTGCTGGAGGGCCATGTGAGCTGGCTCTGGGCCCAGTCTTTGCCCCCCTGCTCTTTGAAATACTTTTTGGCTGGACTTGGTATCCCTAAGCGCCTGGGAGCGCTTGTATTTACTTGTAGCGCCTGGGGGCGCTTTTTGGGCTTTATAGCGCTGGGAGCGCTGTTTGGCTTTGTAGCGCTGTGAGCGCTTTGATTCTGCTTGCGGGTGCCCACCCCGCTTATTTGAGTACTCTTACGACGGGTGCCCACCCCGCCGTACATCGCACCTATCGAGGGAGCTCACCCCTCTTATCGCCGGGAAGATCACCGCTGCAGCCCGGGCCGAAGCCCCGGAAGTCAGGCAGCGCTGACTAGGACGTGGGCGGGGCCTCAGGCGGAAGGAGAGGCGGCGCAACAAGGAAGTGACCGGGGCTTCCGTGAGCGGAGGGAGCCCCGCGTGGTTGCAGCCCAGGAGGAGTATCGAGGCATCCAGGCGGGAGCCCAACCCGCGCTGGATCCGGACGAGAGTGGTGCCGGAGAAGGAGGAGCTGGTGCGGAGGGGGCGCGAGGCACATTGTCGGTGCCTGCCCCTCCGCGAGGAAGCCTTGGAGTCCTTCATACCCCATGAGCACGGAAAGAGGGAAGACGACACGGGAGTCCCCCGAGCAGCCCGGTGAGTGTTTAGAAGGGCTGGGGGGACTCCGCGCATGTGCTGGGGGTGCGGGGAGCAGTGTCCACGAGCCCCGTGAGGCTCCACCAGTGGGGGCATCTCTGTCGTGCCTGCGCAAGGCACCCGGGCAGTGCAAAAGTCAGGCAGCCCCGGAAGGCAGCGGGTCGCCCCAACGTGTTCACGAGCCCCGTGAGGCTCCAACGTTATTAGGGGGCATTTCATTTGTCCAGAGCGCGAGTACGCTCCAACGTGGGGGACATTGTAGTTTTTGAGCGCGAGCCACTCCAACGAAGGAACACATTATTATTTAGAGCCCGCGAGGCTCTAGGGGGCATTTGTTTAGAGCCTAGAGAGGCTCCCAGGGCGGCAGATTGGTTTTAAGGGGCACAGTGGTGCCCACGCTCCTTGTTCCCAGTTGCCCAGCACTTAGTGGGCAACTGCTACGTTTAGGTTGTGCCCCGGTACACTTTGGCTGGCGCAGCCTGCGCAGTCTTGCCCTAACATTTGGACACAGGGCGTCCTAGCCCCCTTCAAGGCCAGTTGGCCTAGGGACTGCCACAGGTGGTGGCGACTATGAGTTTTGCGCTATTGTTCCTACCTGCACCTCTGAATGTATGTTTATGCGTCATGTGCCTTGCTTTACACCTCTGAATGTGTTATTTTATGCATCATGTGTTTATGTGCTTAGACCCCTATAGGTATTGTGATACTTAGGTGGTTGTTTTCTCCCTTGTACAGGTGGTGCTAGTGAGGTCCTAGTTCCCTGCGCGATATTTTCCTAAGGTGGTTAGGGTTGCGCAGGTGGTACTACCTGATGCCAGTAGTTACTGGTTGTGCGCTATATATGTTATCTTGTGCTATGTTCTAAAGTATTATTCCTAAGTCCTAAGAGTGCTAATTTCGGACAGTGGTCCATGTGGCCCTGTCCCCTGTACATATAATCCCTTGTAAATTCTGCCCGTGCCTGTTGGCACCTTGTGAAGTGTGTGTTTTTATCTAATGTGTTTTGTATAATACAAAGGCTATTTTTATAGAATACCTTGTGTGGAGTTTCTTTTGTGGTGGGCCTTGGGTGTTGTTGCTGGGTGCGCGCGCAAACGCTTTACACATCGCCTCAGGGATAAGCCTGTCTGCTCGTGCCAAGCTACCAAGGGGGTGAGCAGGGGTTATCTTTGGCGTGTAACTTCCTTGCCCTGACTAGAGTGGTGGTTTCTGCCTGACTTTGGCGCAAGCCTTAGCCAACCAGAAATCGCCATTTCTAACATTGGTGATCAGCGGTGGGATTTGGACTGGCGTTTGCGCTGTACCGCAGCAGCGACTGGCTGCACCACAAAACTCTGCATTTAGATAATCACATTTTTGGGGATTATTGTTTTTTTGAAGTTCCATCATTTCTTCTCCTAAAGGTACCATTGTGTAATTGTGTCCAGTACATTTGTCCCCCGCCCTGCGCCCAGAGTTGGTACCTGTGTCACGTGGTGGTCAGGTTGAGGAATCAGGGGTGGTAGAAACTGCCTTACCAGTCCGAGGGGAGGGTTGTGTGTGGATGAGTGGTGTGTGGCACTAGACAAGTGAGTGTGAGTTCTCTGGGATAGAGAGCTTGCTGAATCCTTTGTGAATCATGTACTCCTGTGTTAGCTCAGACACTCAGGTTCCTTGTGTTAAACTGTTCTCAGGAACGTCCGCCAAAATGGAGCCAGCTTTTAATTTCTGTGGTCTGTTTAGATACAGTAGGTTGGAGTTGGTAAGGTTCTGTGAGGAGAGGGACATAGAGGTGGGTGAGTCAGATACCCAGTCCAAACTGAGGGACAACCTGATCCTTTGGCAAAAGGATGAGTGGGAGCGAGAGCGCAGCGAGGAAGATAGGGCCCGGGCCGCACGCCGAGAGGGTGGTGGGTCTGTGGGGAGCCCTGAAGATTCAGAAGAGGAGGAGGATTACCTGACAGGGACGCCAGAAGATAGCAAAGACCCCATAGATAGTGAGTTCCTTGCTGGGTCCAGTGTCGGGAGCAGCACCCCATCCCTTTCCCTGTCCCCAGAGGAGTGGGTAGATAGGAGGGAAGAAAGGGAGCATCAGCTGGCCATGGAGAAGCTCAGGTTAGAGCATGCCCGGGGGATGGCGCAGCTGAATATAGAGGAGAAAAAGCTGGAGACCGAGAGGGTCTTAGCGCAGGAGAGGATAGAGGAGGCTGAGAGGGCCTTCACCAGGGAGAAATCAGCTCTGGAGAGTAGACTATCCCGTGCGCGCAATCTTAGTTTTCTGGGCTCCCCAGGGAGGGTTGAGTCCAGTGGTGGCAGCGAGATAGATTTCAGTGTAGGAAGTCCCGATTCCCCGAGTATGGTACCTAGTTCCCGAGAGGAGGAATGTAGGTTGAAATTCAGGGGCAGAAGGAAGCTGTCTCACCAGGCTTGGGACGAGTTTTTGGGTGAATGTGAGGAGGCACTAGACGATTGGGTGGATTTTTGCCCGGACCGCAGTTATCTCGCCATGTATAAAATGGTTGTCAAAGAGCAGATGCTCCGTAGTTGTTCACTAGGGTTGCGCCAACACCTGTTGGGGCGTGGATTGTCTACTCCACTTGAGCTTGCAGAGGAAGCAGAGCGCTGGGAAAGCGTTAAAAGGTCTCTAGAGTCATTAGGGAGAAACTCCAAGAGTAGTGGGTCAGGTATCTTCCAGCCCAGCGTGGTGGAAGAGGCTCGGAGTAGCCCAGCTAGGTCCCAAAGTAGTGAGAGGGGTGTAGGGGCTCACGTCCTGTCTCAGTGGAGTAGGAGTGAGTGGGTGACTTTGAGTCCCCAGAGGCCCGAAACCCAGTCTCAGAACCTGGATGGTTTCTTCAGGGAACACCAGGTTGGGGGACTAGGCTGTCCTGTGAGTCCATTTGAGGAGGGTCACCTAGTGTATGGAGGACCTGGAGTCTCGGTAAATAGAGCTCCAGTGGTTCTGATGTCTGGCAGTACCGCTCCAGTAGGGAGGGTACAGAAGTCCAGCGAGAGGAGTGGCATGGGGCTGTGTTCCCCAGTGGAGGAGCCATTGGTTCAGGGACCCGCCGGGAGGGCTGGGTCTCCTAGAGGTGACCATGGGGACTACACGTCTGTCCTGGGGGATCTTCGCGCACTGTCAGGTGGACAGGGGGCGGGAGATCTGCGCCAGGCAGACTGTCATGCAACATATGACGCATATGTTACTCTCGGGGGGATGGTGTGTAAATCCCCAGAAGTCCTGGAGTGCCAGGCAATTATTCCACCGAAGGTTCTAGACCAGAGGTTGGTAGGCCAGGTGCAGGAGCAGCCTGACCTGCAGGGTAGGACTACGGTAACAAGTGTCCTGACCGGTTCTTCTTCCAGAGGTACCGCCCCAGTTGGTAGGGAGCAGGACTCTGGAAGGGGGTGCAGAGGGTGGGAGAGCCCACCTCTGACCCCGGTGCAACCTGAGGGGTTAAACCCTAGGTTGGGAGACCAGTTCTCAGGGAGGGGTCCTGAGCTGGTTGGTGAGTTATGTTACGGGGTCGCCTCTCAGAGGAAGAGGGGGCGGAACCCTAGGAGAAGGGGTAGGGGGAGGAGAGCCTCACCGGTGACTTTTGGTCAGCTTGAGGGTACAGACCCTAGGCTGGAGGATCAGTGGCAGTTTAGAACTGCCCTGATGAAGGGTAGAGTGGAGAATGGCTGCTATGTGCCAGGGGTTACTACCCCCCACTCTGTGGTTGGGCAAGGACCAGTGGCGCCTAGATGGTCTAGGGCCTGGTCCTGGCCACGGACAGCTGAGGAGTACCAAGGGGGTAGCCCAGTTGGTCCGCCGAGTTTTTTCCGAGGAAACCATGTGAGTTCAGAGTGGCGTAAAACCGGAGAGTGTCCCTGCCGTTGCGGGCCTGCGTCCGTGTTTTATCGCCCAAAGCAGGGAAGTCCATCACGGTGGTGATTGGTCTACCCTGCGTTTTGGCTGGAAGGGGGTTGTGTTGGACTTGGCCCTTCTGGCAGGTTCACCCCGGAACTTTTTGCTTTTTATTGGTAACCTGGTGTAGTGATTTTTGGTTTCTGCGCACTTTACCGCTGTGTCCCAGGGTAAAGTGCGTGCGTGTAGTGAGGTTGGCCTGCCCTCCCATAGGAATGCATGGGGGAATGTATGTGTCCTGGTAGTTCCTGATGCATGGGGTATGCAGGCCCGAGTTTGGTATGTACGGACTCGTGGGATTGAATGCTGCGCGATGATGTGTGCGGCGTGCATGTACCTAGTGTGGAAGTGCCACTTCTAGAAGTGGGCACTTCGGTGTGCAGTGTAAAATGTGTGCCTTGTCTGGCGATTGGCTGGTTGAGGTCATGTGACGGGCTAGGGATTCCCCAGAGTCAGGAGGAGTCACCCGGTGGTGAATAGGGAGATCAGCAGCTAGATGGGTGGGAGGAGTACACCTGGGTCCTGAATAGGGCAGGACTTTCCCCACACAATGCTGGCTCCGCCTCCTGTGGTGCGACTGACGACCCTAGCCCTGCCAGTGAATAGACTGAGGGGCTGAGCACATCAAGGGTGCTCCCCAACCAGCTGCGGCTGGTTTTCCCCCTCACCCTGAACTAAGAACAAAGGGGTTTTACTGTATAAAAATGGGGCTGTGTCCCCACAGAAGCTGTTCTCTTGCAGGATCCACTTGAGGGGGGCCTGCTGCTGCTGGGCGCCAGGAGAGACCGCCACTGGGGACTGCCTCCCTGCTGGAGGGCCCTGTGAGCTGGCTCTGGGCCCAGTCTTTGCCCCCTGCTCTTTGAAAGACTTTTTGGCTGGACTTGGTATCCCTAAGTGCCTGGGAGCGCTTGTATTTACTTGTAGCGCCTGGGGGCGCTTTTTGGGCTTTATAGCGCTGGGAGCGCTGTTTGGCTTTGTAGCGCTGTGAGCGCTTTGATTCTGCTTGCGGGTGCCCACCCCGCTTATTTGAGTACTCTTACGACGGGTGCCCACCCCGCCGTACATCGCACCTATCGAGGGAGCTCACCCCTCTTATCGCCGGGAAGATCACCGCTGCAGCCCGGGCCGAAGCCCCGGAAGTCAGGCAGCGCTGACTAGGACGTGGGCGGGGCCTCAGGCGGAAGGAGAGGCGGCGCAACAAGGAAGTGACCGGGGCTTCCGTGAGCGGAGGGAGCCCCGCGTGGTTGCAGCCCAGGAGGAGTATCGAGGCATCCAGGCGGGAGCCCACCCCGCGCTGGATCCGGACGAGAGTGGTGCCGGAGAAGGAGGAGCTGGTGCGGAGGGGGTGCGAGGCACATTGTCGGTGCCTGCACTCCGCGAGGAAGCCTTGGAGTCCTTCATGCCCCACGAGCACAGAAAGAGGGAAGACGACGCGGGAGTCCCCCGAGCAGCCCAGTGAGTGTTTAGAAGGGCTGGGGGGACTCTGCGCATGTGCTGGGGGTGCGGGGAGCAGTGTCCACGAGCCCCGTGAGGCTCCACCAGTGGGGGCATCTCTGTCGTGCCTGTGCAAGGCACCCGGGCAGTGCAAAAGTCGGGCGGCCCCGGAAGGCAGCGGGTCGCCCCAACGTGTTCACGAGCCCCGTGAGGCTCCAACATTATTAGGGGGCATTTCATTTGTCCAGAGCGCGAGTACGCTCCAACGTGGGGGACATTGTAGTTTTTGAGCGCGAGCCACTCCAACGAAGGAACACATTATTATTTAGAGCCCGCGAGGCTCTAGGGGGCATTTGTTTAGAGCCTAGAGAGGCTCCCAGGGCGGCAGATTGGTTTTAAGGGGCACAGTGGTGCCCACGCTCCTTGTTCCCAGTTGCCCAGCACTTAGTGGGCAACTGCTACGTTTAGGTTGTGCCCCGGTACACTTTGGCTGGCGCAGCCTGCGCAGTCTTGCCCTAACATTTGGACACAGGGCGTCCTAGCCCCCTTCAAGGCCAGTTGGCCTAGGGACTGCCACAGGTGGTGGCGACTATGAGTTTTGCGCTATTGTTACTACCTGCACTTCTGAATGTATGTTTATGCGTCATGTGCCTTGCTTTACACCTCTGAATGTGTTATTTTATGCATCATGTGTTTATGTGCTTAGACCCCTATAGGTATTGTGATACTTAGGTGGTTGTTTTCTCCCTAGTACAGGTGGTGCTAGTGAGGTCCTAGTTCCCTGCGCGATATTTTCCTAAGGTGGTTAGGGTTGCGCAGGTGGTACTACCTGATGCCAGTAGTTACTGGTTGTGCGCTATATATGTTATCTTGTGCTATGTTCTAAAGTATTATTCCTAAGTCCTAAGAGTGCTAATTTCGGACAGTGGTCCATGTGGCCCTGTCCCCTGTACATATAATCCCTTGTAAATTCTGCCCGTGCCTGTTGGCACCTTGTGAAGTGTGTGTTTTTATCTAATGTGTTTTGTATAATACAAAGGCTATTTTTATAGAATACCTTGTGTGGAGTTTCTTTTGTGGTGGGCCTTGGGTGTTGTTGCTGGGTGCGCGCGCAAACGCTTTACACATCGCCTCAGGGATAAGCCTGTCTGCTCGTGCCAAGCTACCAAGGAGGTGAGCAGGGGTTATCTTTGGCGTGTAACTTCCTTGCCCTGACTAGAGTGGTGGTTTCTGCCTGACTTTGGCGCAAGCCTTAGCCAACCAGAAATCGCCATTTCTAACATTGGTGACCAGCGGTGGGATTTGGACTGGCGTTTGCGCTGTACCGCAGCAGCGACTGGCTGCACCACAAAACTCTGCATTTAGATAATCACATTTTTGGGGATTATTGTTTTTTTGAAGTTCCATCATTTCTTCTCCTAAAGGTATCATTGTGTAATTGTGTCCAGTACATTTGTCCCCCGCCCTGCGCCCAGAGTTGGTACCTGTGTCACGTGGTGGTCAGGTTGAGGAATCAGGGGTGGTAGAAACTGCCTTACCAGTCCGAGGGGAGGGTTGTGTGTGGATGAGTGGTGTGTGACACTAGACAAGTGAGTGTGAGTTCTCTGGGATAGAGAGCTTGCTGAATCCTTTGTGAATCATGTACTCCTGTGTTAGCTCAGACACTCAGGTTCCTTGTGTTAAACTGTTCTCAGGAACGTCCGCCAAAATGGAGCCAGCTTTTAATTCCTGTGGTCTGTTTAGATACAGTAGGTTGGAGTTGGTAAGGTTCTGTGAGGAGAGGGACATAGAGGTGGGTGAGTCAGATACCCAGTCCAAACTGAGGGACAACCTGATCCTTTGGCAAAAGGATGAGTGGGAGCGAGAGCGCAGCGAGGAAGATAGGGCCCGGGCCGCACGCCGAGAGGGTGGTGGGTCTGTGGGGAGCCCTGAAGATTCAGAAGAGGAGGAGGATTACCTGACAGGGACGCCAGAAGATAGCAAAGACCCCATAGATAGGGAGTCCCTTGCTGGGTCCAGTGTCGGGAGCAGCACCCCATCCCTTTCCCTGTCCCCAGAGGAGTGGGTAGATAGGAGGGAAGAAAGGGAGCATCAGCTGGCCATGGAGAAGCTCAGGTTAGAGCATGCCCGGGGGATGGCGCAGCTGAATATAGAGGAGAAAAAGCTGGAGACCGAGAGGGTCTTAGCGCAGGAGAGGATAGAGGAGGCTGAGAGGGCCTTCACCAGGGAGAAATCAGCTCTGGAGAGTAGACTATCCCCTGCGCGCAGTCTTAGTTTTCTGGGCTCCCCAGGGAGGGTTGAGTCCAGTGGTGGCAGCGAGATAGATTTCAGTGTAGGAAGTCCCGATTCCCCGAGTATGGTACCTAGTTCCCGAGAGGAGGAATGTAGGTTGAAATTCAGGGGCAGAAGGAAGCTGTCTCACCAGGCTTGGGACGAGTTTTTGGGTGAATGTGAGGAGGCACTAGACGATTGGGTGGATTTTTGCCCGGACCGCAGTTATCTCGCCATGTATAAAATGGTTGTCAAAGAGCAGATGCTCCGTAGTTGTTCACCAGGGTTGCGCCAACACCTGTTGGGGCGTGGATTGTCTACGCCACTTGAGCTTGCAGAGGAAGCAGAGCGCTGGGAAAGCGTTAAAAGGTCTCTAGAGTCATTAGGGAGAAACTCCAAGAGTAGTGGGTCAGGTATCTTCCAGCCCAGCGTGGTGGAAGAGGCTCGGAGTAGCCCAGCTAGGTCCTAAAGTAGTGAGAGGGGTGTAGGGGCTCACGTCCTGTCTCAGTGGAGTAGGAGTGAGTGGGTGACTTCGAGTCCCCAGAGGCCCGAAACCCAGTCTCAGAACCTGGATGGTTTCTTCAGGGAACACCAGGTTGGGGGCCTAGGCTGTCCTGTGAGTCCATTTGAGGAGGGTCACCTAGTGTATGGAGGACCTGGAGTCTCGGTAAATAGAGCTCCAGTGGTTCTGATGTCTGGCAGTACCGCTCCAGTAGGGAGGGTACAGAAGTCCAGCGAGAGGATTGGCATGGGGCTGTGTTCCCCAGTAGAGGAGCCATTGGGTCAGGGACCCGCCGGGAGGGCTGGGTCTCCTAGAGGTGACCATGGGGACTACACGTCTGTCCTGGGGGATCTTGGCGCACTGTCAGGTGGACAGGGGGTGGGAGATCTGCGCCAGGCAGACTGTCATGCAACATATGACGCATATGTTACTCTCGGGGGGATGGTGTGTAAATCCCCAGAAGTCCTGGCGTGCCAGGCAATTATTCCACCGAAGGTTCTAGACCAGAGGTTGGAAGGCCAGGTGCAGGAGCAGCCTGACCTGCAGGGTAGGACTACGGTAACAAGTGTCCTGACCGGTTCTTCTTCCAGAGGTACCGCCCCAGTTGGTAGGGAGCAGGACTCTGGAAGGGGGTGCAGAGGGTGGGAGAGCCCACCTCTGACACCGGTGCAACCTGAGGGGTTAAACCCTAGGTTGGGAGACCAGTTCTCAGGGAGGGGTCCTGAGCTGGTTGGTGAGTTATGTTACGGGGTCGCCTCTCAGAGGAAGAGGGGGCGGAACCCTATGAGAAGAGGTAGGGGGAGGAGAGCCTCACCGGTGACTTTTGGTCAGCTTGAGGGTACAGACCCTAGGCTGGAGGATCAGTGGCAGTTTAGAACTGCCCTGATGAAGGGTAGAGTGGAGAATGGCTGCTATGTGCCAGGGGTTACTACCCCCCACTCTGTGGTTGGGCAAGGACCAGTGGCGCCTAGATGATCTGGGGCCTGGTCCTGGCCACGGACAGCTGAGGAGTACCAAGGGGGTAGCCCAGTTGGTCCGCCGAGTTTTTTCCGAGGAAACCATGTGAGTTCAGAGTGGCGTAAAACCGGAGAGTGTCCCTGCCGTTGCGGGCCTGCGTCCGTGTTTTATCGCCCAAAGCAGGGAAGTCCATCACGGTGGTGATTGGTCTACCCTGCGTTTTGGCTGGAAGGGGGTTGTGTTGGACTTGGCCCTTCTGGCAGGTTCACCCCGGAACTTTTTGCTTTTTATTGGTAACCTGGTGTAGTGATTTTTGGTTTCTGCGCACTTTACCGCTGTGTCCCAGGGTAAAGTGCGTGCGTGTAGTGAGGTTGGCCTGCCCTCCCATAGGAATGCATGGGGGAATGTATGTGTCCTGGTAGTTCCTGATGCGTGGGGTGTGCAGGCCCGAGTTTGGTATGTGCGGACTCGTGGGATTGAATGCTGCGCGATGATGTGTGCGGCGTGCATGTACCTAGTGTGGAAGTGCCACTTCTAGAAGTGGGCACTTCGGTGTGCAGTGTAAAATGTGTGCCTTGTCTGGCGATTGGCTGGTTGAGGTCATGTGACGGGCTAGAGATTCCCCAGAGTCAGGAGGAGTCACCAGGTGGTGAATAGGGAGATCAGCAGCTAGATGGGTGGGAGGAGTACACCTGGGTCCTGAATAGGGCAGGACTTTCCCCACACAATGCTGGCTCCGCCTCCTGTGGTGCGACTGACGACCCTAGCCCTGCCAGTGAATAGACTGAGGGGCTGAGCACATCAAGGGTGCTCCCCAACCAGCTGCGGCTGGTTTTCCCCCTCACCCTGAACTAAGAACAAAGGGGTTTTACTGTATAAAAATGGGGCTGTGTCCCCACAGAAGCTGTTCTCTTGCAGGATCCACTTGAGGGGGGCCTGCTGCTGCTGGGCGCCAGGAGAGACCGCCACTGGAGGGCCCTGTGAGCTGGCTCTGGGCCCAGTCTTTGCCCCCCTGCTCTTTGAAAGACTTTTTGGCTGGACTTGGTATCCCTAAGTGCCTGGGAGCGCTTGTATTTACTTGTAGCGCCTGGGGGCGCTTTTTGGGCTTTATAGCGCTGGGAGCGCTGTTTGGCTTTGTAGCGCTGTGAGCGCTTTGATTCTGCTTGCGGGTGCCCACCCCGCTTATTTGAGTACTCTTACGACGGGTGCCCACCCCGCCGTACATCGCACCTATCGAGGGAGCTCACCCCTCTTATCGCCGGGAAGATCACCGCTGCAGCCCGGGCCGAAGCCCCGGAAGTCAGGCAGCGCTGACTAGGACGTGGGCGGGGCCTCAGGCGGAAGGAGAGGCGGCGCAACAAGGAAGTGACCGGGGCTTCCGTGAGCGGAGGGAGCCCCGCGTGGTTGCAGCCCAGGAGGAGTATCGAGGCATCCAGGCGGGAGCCCACGCCGCGCTGGATCCGGACGAGAGTGGTGCCGGAGAAGGAGGAGCTGGTGCGGAGGGGGCGCGAGGCACATTGTCGGTGCCTGCCCCTCCGCGAGGAAGCCTTGGAGTCCTTCATACCCCATGAGCACGGAAAGAGGGAAGACGACGCGGGAGTCCCCCGAGCAGCCCGGTGAGTGTTTAGAAGGGCTGGGGGGACTCCGCGCATGTGCTGGGGGTGCGGGGAGCAGTGTCCACGAGCCCCGTGAGGCTCCACCAGTGGGGGCATCTCTGTCGTGCCTGCGCAAGGCACCCGGGCAGTGCAAAAGTCGGGCAGCCCCGGAAGGCAGCGGGTCGCCCCAACGTGTTCACGAGCCCGTGAGGCTCCAACGTTATTAGGGGGCATTTCATTTGTCCAGAGCGCGAGTACGCTCCAACGTGGGGGACATTGTAGTTTTTGAGCGCGAGCCACTCCAACGAAGGAACACATTATTATTTAGAGCCCGCGAGGCTCTAGGGGGCATTTGTTTAGAGCCTAGAGAGGCTCCCAGGGCGGCAGATTGGTTTTAAGGGGCACAGTGGTGCCCACGCTCCTTGTTCCCAGTTGCCCAGCACTTAGTGGGCAACTGCTACGTTTAGGTTGTGCCCCGGTACACTTTGGCTGGCGCAGCCTGCGCAGTCTTGCCCTAACATTTGGACACAGGGCGTCCTAGCCCCCTTCAAGGCCAGTTGGCCTAGGGACTGCCACAGGTGGTGGCGACTATGAGTTTTGCGCTATTGTTCCTACCTGCACCTCTGAATGTATGTTTATGCGGCATGTGCCTTGCTTTACACCTCTGAATGTGTTATTTTATGCATCATGTGTTTATGTGCTTAGACCCCTATAGGTATTGTGATACTTAGGTGGTTGTTTTCTCCCTAGTACAGGTGGTGCTAGTGAGGTCCTAGTTCTCTGCGCGATATTTTCCTAAGGTGGTTAGGGTTGCGCAGGTGGTACTACCTGATGCCAGTAGTTACTGGTTGTGCGCTATATATGTTATCTTGTGCTATGTTCTAAAGTATTATTCCTAAGTCCTAAGAGTGCTAATTTCGGACAGTGGTCCATGTGGCCCTGTCCCCTGTACATATAATCCCTTGTAAATTCTGCCCGTGCCTGTTGGCACCTTGTGAAGTGTGTGTTTTTATCTAATGTGTTTTGTATAATACAAAGGCTATTTTTATAGAATACCTTGTGTGGAGTTTCTTTTGTGGTGGGCCTTGGGTGTTGTTGCTGGGTGCGCGCGCAAACGCTTTACACATCGCCTCAGGGATAAGCCTGTCTGCTCGTGCCAAGCTACCAAGGGGGTGAGCAGGGGTTATCTTTGGCGTGTAACTTCCTTGCCCTGACTAGAGTGGTGGTTTCTGCCTGACTTTGGCGCAAGCCTTAGCCAACCAGAAATCGCCATTTCTAACATCCATCATCAACGATCTCCTTTACCGGTCCAGTGTGTTGGTTGTTCCTGAGGGTATGAGTAACAGAATCCTGATTCTGGCCCATGAGGGGCACATTGGTATGCGTGCCATGAAGAGAAGGATCAGGGAATTGTTTTTGGTGGTCAGTGTTAAGTGACCGTTCCCAGTCCTGTCGAAGCCATTTAGTTTGCCAATAGGCCATTGGGGAAATAAGCCATTGACATCATTGGTCCCATGGTTGTTTCTGCAGGTTTGCTGGAATACGGCATTGTTGTGGATTTTCACAGCCGTTGGCCGGATATTAAGTTTGTTAAGTCGCCCAATACTTCAAACGTCATCGAATTTTTGGAATCCATTTTTCTTAAGGAAGGCGTTCCTGGTGAAATTTTATCAGATAATGGTTGTCAATTCATATCCACTCAATTTTCTGATTTGTTAACTTTTTGGGGTATTAACTGGTAGAACGTTTTAACAGAGTTATCAAAGAAAACATACAGTTAGCCAGGTCTAGTAGTTTGAATTGTAAGGAAGAGTTACGCAAGTTGTTGTGAGCGGTTCACACCACCCCCAATGCGGACACCGATTAATCTCCTTTCGCTTTACTAAGGGGCAGGTTACCTGCGTCTAAGATGACAAGACAATGGATGGGGCCTTCCACCATTTCCAAGAAGAAATTAGAAGATGTGGGCAGGAAAAGACAGCAAGCTCAGAATAAGTATGTGAGTGTTTGGGGAAGAGAGTCCGAGTTAGTTGTTGGTGATTTTGTCACAGTCAAAATGCCCAGGATCATCGCCATGAAGGATTCCAGGTTTTCTTGTCCACAAAAGGTTGTGGATGTGAGCAAGAATTTAGTAAGATTACAAAATGGAAAATGGTGGAATAAAGATAACATTTCTATTGTACATGATGTTTGCAGGAGCAAGGTTGATTCATGTGCTGGAAGTGGGAATGATGGGGGGAGGAGGAGTGTGCCCAACAGGATGAGGTTTCCATCTTCCAAGCTGCGTGATTTTATGTCTTAAATTATTTGATGGTCATTGTACTTCATGTGTATATATGTACATATATATATCTTGCAACGCATTGTAAAGTGTTTCCCATGTTTTCTCTTTGTTTCCTTTTATCTATTGTTGATCTTTTGTTGGAGTTGTCAGGGTAATAGAATGTGGGGTCAGTGTCAGTTGGTGGTTGGGGCTTGGTCTTCGTTGGAGTTGGATGTGCCGACTCGTCCTGTCGTCTACGCACTTAATAAAGGACCTTCTACTCACCCAACCGTGTCCTTGAAATCAACCTGCTATTGCTGCCTATGGTGTATAGAGTATGCAACATAGCATTGGTTGGGGGCTATAGGAGGTCCAAATTCCGTTGTTGTTTAATGACGTGCTGAATCCTACCATACAGCAGGAATTGGCCTGTGTTCCACCATATATGGGAAGGATACAAGATTACTATCTGTGAATATGTGTCCTATTGTGTCGAGCCCAACGGTTTCCCATTACTGTACATGCCGGCTGGTAACTGAACCTTTGTCAATAACCCATATAGCGGGATCGCAGAGGCATACAGCAGTGTTGGAAGTGTGCAGGCCGTTGCCCGCTTCAGGCATTTCATCCTGTGGCGACTAGGGTGGGGAAGTCGTTGCTGAGGTTTTGGGCCAGGAAGGAATACTGTCTGTACATTCCCTTCGCAGTTTTGCTAAGGTGCCAGCCAGTCATTACGCCACCCACTGGATCTGTGAAGTTATGTAATAGTTCCAGAAATCTGGGATCAGAAGCCCCCTTTATTGGTTGTCACTCTCAGCTTCGCTAGAGCTACTTGTCATTTGCCAGAGCCTCATATCAGGTTGCCTAGAAATAAATCGAGGTCTTTAAAGAGGCATGCTGGCAATACAAATGTTCTGTGTTGGTGAAGTTAATATATGAGACGGTGGAGCATTACCATTTTAGTGCAATCTGACCTGACACAGATAGTGGCAGTGTGGTCCAAAAGGCCACTTGGGATCGTATAGCTCTATGGATATTACTCTCTCTTATGCCCACCTCTGTATGGTATATATTATGCCCTGGTATTGAGTGGAATGACATCTTGTGTTAAGATTAACCAGGTGAATATGGTTAGGGCTCTAGCTGATTAGGAACATAGCTTCAGCTCAACTAAGAAGTGGCTCAGATCTTAAGCTCTCGCATGCTTTTTGCAGGTCTACCATAAGTACATTTGAGCACTTTACAATATTTAACAAATTATATTTTGTATTGGGGCTGTGCCAAACAATTGCTGCAAAATCTGGGCGTCAGCCTATACATTTATTTTTTTAACTCTGCCACAAAATGTCTGATGCGTTGTGGCACCTGCTGTAGAGATCTGTGTGCCAGTTAAGTTTCAGGGAATAATAATGATGGTAAGACAACTCCAGGGGATAGCATATGTAGTTGCTGGAGAGGTCTGTGTTTTGTCTAAAACCTGTTTTGAAATAAAGTAGCATAGAGGGTTAATATGTCTCCTGCAAGCTGTAACACACTGATGACAGATTTTCATTATATGTGAATGAAAGTGGGTGACTACATGGAGATGAGTAGTGCTAAAGCACTATAAAAAACCACAATAGTGGTATTTAAATAGTTTTGTGTGTAAATAATGGGACAGACCAACACATCTGACATTCTTACCGTGCATGCATATATATCTTTTATATACAGGGACTGGGAAAAGTCAAAAGCATGCTTTTCTTAAGTACCTGTGAAGTGATAACAAGCTGAGTGCTTTTTTTTCTCCTCCATTGCATCTGGGTGTGAGGCTTCCCGATAGCTTCCAGCCAGGATACTCCAACAAAAGAAGGCCTGATAGCTCCTTGACTTCAGCTTTTGGTATGGGTGCAGCTGGTATCTGATAGGCCCTGTCCCCGCCTGCACGCTGCTGCTTGGACCAAAAGCAGACAACGTGCAAGCACTGCTAAATGTGTCCCAGTGTCTGAAATTGACACTGGGACAAGTTTAGCATATTTCTAATGTCCACCCTGTGAAAGTAGTGGGTATACGCCATCTACTCGCATGTACCTTCGACTTGTGCCCTGCATGGGTATTTCTGGTGCAGCTGCTGACAGACAGAGTGTAGGACTATCTTACTGAGGGAACCATAGGGACTACTAAATAATCACCAATTTGATAGATACAAGAAAGGTACAGAGGTTATGGTAACAGCCTATTGGATATAATATAAATAAAACATTGCTTATTTCCAGGTACAACCTGGATACAGGAAATAGTGGATTTGATCAAAAATGGAGGTGACTTAGAAAAAGCTAGCCGAGCTCCCTCATATATCCGGATTCCTTTCCTGGAAATGACTTGTCCGTCTGTACCATCTGGTGAGTATCAAAGATCATACAGTACAGCCTTGCCTAGGGAACAGATATTCAAGTGCCTTGTGAATAGAGATTAATCCTCTTTCCCTCCCTTTCTCACTCAGGTGTGGATCTTCTTCTCGAGACACCATCCCCTCGTGTCATTAAAACTCACCTCCCATTTCAACTTGTTCCTAAGTCCTTCTTGGAGCAGAAGTGCAAGGTAAGAAACATTAGTGTTATTTAACTGGAGGAGCTGTGAGAGAAAGGTAGAAGGGGCACCTTCCACCCTATGTTCAAAAACTCAAAGAAATTGCCATCCTAACCACATCTACAGAATATATGATATTGCAGGTTAAAACATAAACCTGTTATTTTTAATAATGTGCTTAGAGATACAGATGAATAAAAGTTAGGGGTCATCATAGACACATTTTGACTCATGCACAGGCAACATGATTAGTACGTTGACAATAGAGGACTATCAAGACAATAAGGGAGGACGATGTATTGGAGCAGATCATCTATGACAAGATATGACTGTTAAGCATACAACATAGGAAGATCCAGTCTAAAAACAGGCTAGACATTCATCATTCTCTATCCATCCCTCACACGCACTCACAGGAGGTCACTAATGAAGATAGATCCAGGGCACTGCATGAACCAAATCAGTGTGGCCAAAGGCTGCTACTGTGTGGAATCTCCTCTCACCAAGACGAGTTGAACGTTTTTCTCATCCTAGAATTTGTAAATACCTTAGGATTAAGCAGGTTACATCTCCTGGAAGGAAAGGAACCCCTACAGAAAACATTTGTAGATGTACCTAAAAGGGACAATTTATTTGAGATGAGAAATATTAGTGTTGGGGTTCGTCCCCTTCAGCACAGCAAAAAGTCCCTCTCTTCTGAGGGAACTTAATCAAAATAACTCCAATGTTCGTCAACTTTGAATTGCAATATTTTAATTTTTCAATGGTGGTATTTTATGTTCATCATTCCACCATGTTAGGAAATTTATTCATTTCAATAACGTTTTTCATCAGCAATGAAAATCATATTTTATATCCTCCCACCCCAGT
The DNA here is from genome assembly GCF_964204655.1 of Triturus cristatus. NCBI lineage: Eukaryota > Metazoa > Chordata > Amphibia > Caudata > Salamandridae > Triturus > Triturus cristatus. The sequence continues at coordinate 1,295,798,196 of NC_140590.1, forward strand.
GCATTTCAGGCTATTGTAGCCCTTCATCAGGGGCTAATATTTATAGAAAAAATTAGAATAAACATGAGGAAATACCACAGATTAGCTATATCAACAAATATCAAACATATGTACAGCAATTACAACCAGAAATGAGCTGTGGAGACAATTCCAGCTATAAGACTGTTTCGTGATAAGATCTTCTGTAGCACAGAATCAGTGTCTCTCCATGTGAAATATTTTCCTGTTGTAAGAATATCAGTTTAATTGGAACAAGTTCACAAGGTTTTAGTGTGTCCCAACTCCTTTTATAAATGACCTACATGGTCTCTTTCTGACCCACAGACTGCTTCTCTAAATGATCTATAGACTTTTTTTATTTATATAATTTTATCTAAATTCACAAAAAGAAGGAAGTATCTGAAACAAGGCTGTACAGATCTAGTTCTATGCATCAGCAACCATTTTAGTTATGATTTAAACTGTTCTCTCTAAAACAGAAGCTTCAGATATATGTAGAAGCATTTTGATGAAAGTTGTGCATCGGAAAATATCAATTTGTCCAGCTAATCAATCATAGCTCAACAATGCTTAATCCCACAACATCCATCTTTATTTTATTGACAAAAGTAGTCTGATTAATACCAAAGAATAGGAAAGAAAAGAGCAATAGGAGAGGGTATGAATAGCATAAATCCATAATTCAACATTTACTATTATGGCAATCAATTACTACTCTGTAACTCACCCATTTACCATAGAACAAGATGAGAGAGAAATCACACCATGTGAGGGATGCAAGGTCTCCAGCTTTTTTAGTAATTACATCTGATTGATTTTGTGGCTAGAACAACAGCAAATCTAGAAATCATATGCCGCTTTCATTCATAGACCTAGGGGATCATACAAATGCTACCTGACAGAAGTGGGCTTGGTCAATGGGAATCTCAGTCCCACAAGCCTCCAATAACTTCTTTCCTACGTTCTCCCCAAAAGGCACCACAGCTTACATGTGTACATCATGTGTTTGACGCCACCCATAAGTTTATTGTAATACCAGAACTCATCAGATAGTCTCAACCCATTTACCAAACATGTATGATGCCAAAGAAGCACTATGTATCAGCATATATCGGGAAAGTTCTAGAGTGGTGGAGACCTTTGCTCTAAATGGAGATGCGAGAGCCCCAGACCATGTTTTTTTCAAGCTATCTGGAGATCTTGCTTCAGATTAATTTTATCTTCAATCCTCTGATGCGAAAAGCATCGAAATATTTATAAATGTTAGCTACAGCATGTCTTCTTTTGGCAATTTTGGAGACCAGAGTGAGGAAAGATAAAAATTCATACATGAATTTAACTTTTGGGATGGCTTTTTCATAATCCAGAACGTCATCAAAATCATGGTTGCATTTTCAGAACTTCCCTTTAATCCATGTAAAAGTTGTTGAATCGTTATACAAATCAACAATACAAAAGATAATCTATTGATCAATTTCTTAAACGTAGGAAAGTCCTTTTCAATCTTAAACTTCTTATTGCCTTCTAGAGGCGACACAAAAGATTGAAACAGATATGTAGTCAATTTCTTGTCAAGAATCATAAGAGTTCCTACTGCGTCTCAGACAACCTCGAAATAAGACTTTAATCATTTTGGATATAATGATGGCAAAGAGAGAAATGGTAAAGGATCAATCAAGTCTCAATCTCTTGAAAGAAACGCCGGCTACAGATTAGAGACGTCAACCCAAAGCATCCCTCCAGCCCTGTGATTACTACAGAAATAATTGGCCATTCTATTTTCAAATAGCAAAAAAACATGGTTCCACAAGATGTTCTAGATCTACATCACCTTGATTTTCTAAAATTACATATTCCAGTAAATAACTAACCATGGGATTTCTGAGTTCACCATGATGGCCATGTACATTTATCTGGCGCAAACTGAACATTCTAAAAAATGGGAAAAGCTGCAGAACAATAACATACATATTGCTGTGCCCTTCACAGAATTAGTAGGTAATTAAAGGTAAATTAGTGAAGCTTCTAATTCATCACCACTGGCAGATTTAGATGACTGATTCGCGAACCCTTACTAGGAATCAATCTCTAAGAAATAGCATCATAGCAGGTATGTTTTAGCATTAAGTTATGCATTCAATCCTTATAATCATCCTTTACCTTAAACAAGGAATATGAAAACAAAAGCTCAGATTTTTCTTGTATTTACTCAGAACTGTGTTATGTAAATTGTTTTGGTTTGTCAAATCCAGAGATGTCCCAATACAACAGCCCCACTCTTGAGATCTGGAAGGATATTAAGGTATGGCTCACTGTAGAATGCTGCATGTAATTATTGGATGTTCTCGTGCTGTCAGCACGAGAACGTGTCTCGCAGCTCATGTGTTTGTTTGAATGTAGTTCCACGGTCGGGCCCTGAACGATGCGTGCCAGGATTCTGCCAACGTTAATCAGTTGTGGAGATCCTGGTAAACAGCGGGGCGCCTGGCTGTGGGTGCTGTAATTGCTGAATAAATCTTCTCTTCTTACCGGCTTGCCTCCTCGTATGAATTCCACTTCATTTGGAGATCCTGGTATGCAGCGGGGGCGCCTGGCTGTGGGTGCAGTAATTGCTGAATAAATGTTCTCTTCTTACCGGCTTGCCTGCTCGTATGAACAAAGGACGAACCTACATATCCGGCACCCACCAGCATCATTTCTACAATTCAAAATATTTGGTTATTCTTCTTAAGCCTTCCCTTCATTGCTGCTCATCGCTCCTGCTTCAAGCGGAAGGCTCTCAGCTGATTTCCTTCTCCGGCATCCTGCTTCCTGAATTACGGACTGTATCTCCAAGCTTGCGTGGTGATGACGTCACTTTCTCCGGCATTGCCTTTTCAATGATCTGCTGCTTAGCAAGAGAAGAAAGCTTAATCGAAGCTGACGCTCCTTGCACATTACGCTCTACGTAAGTGTATCCTAGCAACGGAAGCCAGCCTCACCGAAGCATCTTGATATTCCTCGTTCATCGCGCTCTACGCAAGCGTCCCCACACTGTTGGCCATTTTAATTCTGATAGTTACCATTGTAACTCTGTGCTGAAAGGTCACAGCCCACTCCACTGCTTCTGCCATTGTTTCTTCGCATCGCGGATCTCCAGATCCCAGGTAGGATCCAACCTTCACATCCTCACAGTGACAGGCACACTTTTCTCTTGAGTATAATTCAGCCTGCGCTCTTCAACGGTGATAGGCACACCTTTCATATGCACTTTACAATTAATTTCATTCTCGTTAGTGTTCTGTCTTGATGTTAATACAAAGCCTTGCCTGAAACTGTGAATACCGGTGACAGGCTCACCTTATTTTACTACTACGCACCCAAAATCATTTCATTTATATATGGCACATTTAGCCACTGTACTGAAAATGTTGTTATTGTCCTACCCACAATTTTATTTGCAGTAAATGTATTCTTTTTTTTTTTTTGTTACATCGCCTAGCTTATCCAATTCATTTTGATGGCTACTTCTCAGCAATTTGCGCAACCTCCTCCTTTTTTACAACAACCTGGAAAACTCAGTATTCCATGGCGTCAATGGGTTAAAGCTTTTGAAAACCATATTGTCACCATAGATGCGGCAAAATTCTCTCCTGATCGCAAAGTGGCTATTCGTTTGGGACTAGCTGCGCAACATGTGTTTGAAAACTTACCAACATTTCCCACACCAGCTGGCGAAGCTGGGGATGCGGAACATTGGGATCCTTATAAAGAGGCCTTAGCTCACTTGGCAAGACATTAATGACCAGGAACCAAACATTATGCTTGAGAGACATAATTTCCACAGGAGAAAACAGAGCGAGGATGAAACAGTGAATGAATACATTGCTGCATTACTAGTCCTTGCATCCACTTGTGAGTTTGAGGCAGATCCAGAAATATATATACGTGATCAATTAGTATTTTCTTGCTATTCCAGAAAAATACAAGAACGCCTTCTCAGCTGTAGAAAGCCATCCTTACAAGATACAATTGATATCGCTAAGAGCATTGAAAGGTCTATTATTACATCCAAAGCTCTTCAACAGGATCAGTCTATTAACTCTTTCAAGTCGGTTTCAAATGATCCTGGAAATTCGGTCAATGCTGTTAATGTTTATAGATCTTCTAAGCAACTTTTCAAAAAAGGTAACATAATGTGTTTCAGGTGTGGTTCCCGATCACATCTTGGAAATCATCCCATGTGTCCCGCTTCAGGAAAAAGATGTGTTTCATGCCAAAAAATTGGCCATTTTCAAAATGTTTGCAAATCTGTCAAGAGACCTGCCTGAGTCAATAGTATAGAAGTTACAGAATCTCTTGAGGATTGTACAAAACAATTTCATGATATGATTGTTTCAATTGAATGAAATTCTTTTTTCAATCCTCATCATGTTAAAGGTCCCTTGGGTGTTGCATTATTTGGAAAAATTGAGATTTCGATTATGGAAGATTCTGGTTCACCAATAACTATTTTATCCGATGTAATGTTTTTTGAGAAGTGGCAGGATTCTATTACTTTGACAAAAACAGACATCAATCCAAAAGCGTTTGGAGAATTTGACATAGAAATGTGAGGATATTTTAACTCAAGGTTAGAATGTCTTGAAAGGTCAATATACACAAAAGTTTATGTCACAGTTAGGGGACGCAATATAGTTAGATGGCAGGATCTTGCTAGGATGGGTCTGCACCTTGTTCCTGGTTCAGATAATCCCAGTGTGCTTGGTGATCCTCCCCAAGGTTATTCGCCAGCTGTATGATCAGAAAGGAAGTGAACACATTAGATTGTATCGATGTCACAGATCATTCACATAATGTTAAAAAGATTCTAGATTTATTTCCTAATTTGTTTTCTGACAAACTGGGCACCATCAAAGGGTTCCAACATCAGATAAAACTGAAACCACATGCTCAACCTTTCGTACATAAAGTTCGTCCACTACCCCTCAGTGCTAGGGATGAACTCAAGTCAGTACTTAAAAAATTGTGTGATGATGGGGTCATTGCACCATGTAACTCTTCAGAATGGGTTTCTCCCATCGTTATTGTCCGAAAGAAATCTGGTGAGGTCAGGCTATGTGTGGACTTGCGCACTTTGAATAAAAACATCTTAATTGATTGCCATCCCCTCCCAAAAATTCATGAACTTCTTGCCAGCTTAGGGGTGCCAAATCTTTTTCCATAATGGATCTCCGCTCAGCCTATCACCAGATTTGCTTAACAGCCGATTCCCAAGATCTCACCACTTTTGTCACACCCTTTGGTGTCTACAAATACCTTAGGCTGACTTTTGGCCTGGCATCCGCGGCCAGCGTCTTTCAAAAAATGATGGACAACCTTTTTCAGGATATGCCAGGGGTCCAAGCCTATCAAGATGACATTCTAGTCTTTGCCAATGACTGGGAAACACATTTAAAGAATCTAACTTGTGTCCTAAGCAAATTGAATGATGCAGGTATGACCATCATATCTGACAAATGTCAATTTGGCACACAACAGTTAGATTACTTAGGTCATACCTTGTCATCTCAAGGAATCAAGCCAAAGTTTTCGCTTGTCAAGGCCATCAGTCATGCTGTTCCTCCCAAGGACAAAGATGCTCTTCGATCATTTTTAGGATTGGCAGAGTACCATGCTCGCTTTGTTAAAGGATAGACTCAGACTGTTGAGCCTTTGCGTGCCCAATTGCGCAAAGGTTCAAAGTTTATTTGGTCTGATGAGATTTCATCTGCCTTTGATCAAACAAAAAAACTCATTGTTGAAGCCCCTGCACTTCATGCTTTTCAAGATGATTCCAGATGTTTCCTTATGGTGGATGCCAGTCTCACAGGATTGGGTGCAGTCCTTGGTCAGTGGGTTGCAGGAAAGGAACACACCATAGCTTTTTCATCAAGAATGCTTAAACCGGGGAGGAGCCTAGCACGCAACCAAGATGGCCGCGTAGGTGCGAGGCTCCCGAGGACCTCCGCAACCTCCTACGTCTATCCTGATTTCATCCTGCCTCGGTTGAGGGGACAGTGTTGGTGAACCTGAGTTGAGGTGGTACCCGTTTTCAAATCGGACCTCGGGTGCCGGAGTGAGCACCGATTGAAGTTTGCGGCCTTCTCCTCGCCGGACCCCGGATTTGCGTTGGGGGGTGACCCAGTGACAAAGTGAACAACAACGGCGGGCCGGGCCTGGCGAGTCGCGTACCCCGCACTTTCGCTTTTGCTTTCGCACCGTCTCTGCAAGTGTGATCGCGGAGCCTTTTGTGTTGGTGTGGCCTCGCTGGGGGACCCTGCCTGCCTGCCGGCTGTGACCCACCCTGCCGATCTGGGGTGCCCCCCCCCGGAGCTCGTGGCCCTGATTGCCTGCCCTCTACGGCGTTGCTGGTGCGATTGTGGGACCAGTGGCGATGGCCACGAAACAAGATGGAGATCGGTCAAAGGCCAAGTCGACCCGGCGTGGCACCGTCCATCAGGCCAACAGCATGGACCGCTATACCCTCCAGAGGGGATCTCCTGGCGGACCGCACAAGTCCCCCGAGGGCCCTTCTGATGCCCCGGACTTGTCCACGGATCTGACTCTCCACGACGTCATGGGCGCCATTTCAGAGATGAAAGCCTCGGTGGGCCAGCGGTTTGATACCCTGGCACAGAAGATCGACGCGGTCCTTGTGGATGTCGGCCTGGTGAGGGCCGATCTTTCCAAGACCAACGACCGAGTTGATTCTTTGGCCCAAACCGCATCGGGCCTTACGACTGAGGTGGCGGCACTGCAAACGGAGGTGCGCCGGCTTACTCAGGCGAGTGCACTTATGGATCGACGCCTTGAGGATTCCGAGAGCCGGGCCCGGAGGAACAACATCCGCATCATCGGAGTACCCGAGGGACGGGAGGAAGCGGTGGCGGATCTATTTGTGGAAGACCTGATCGCTACCCATCTCCAGCCTCGGGGACGGAGTAGATTTTTTGCCGTGGAGAGGGCCCACAGAGTTCCCGGGGGAAGGCCGAAGGTCGGAGCCCCTCCGCGACCTCTCATTGCCCGGATTTTTAACTTTCGGGACAGAGACGCGATCCTGCAGGCCTCCAGACTACAAGGGCCGGTCAAGCTGGAAAATATGGAGGTGAACTTTTACCCTGATTTCACCCAAGCGGTCCAGAAGCAGAGACTGAGCTTCCTGGGCGTCAAACGCCGACTTCGGGACCTGAACTTAAAATACGCCATGCTCTTCCCGGCCAAGCTGCGAGTGGAGGTGGATGGTCGCACGCACTTTTTTGATCGTCCCGAAGCGGCTGGGGACTGGCTGGACACTCTGTCTGGGGATCGTGATCGGGATGGCGGGGGGGGGGCGGCGGGAGGAGATGGCCCACTGGATCGTGACTGAGGGTTCAATATTGGGCCTCACTCTGGACGAATACGATGCTATTTTCGATCAAGCGTCTGTCTTTGTACATTCCCCTCCCATGGAGGTTGTGTGGGGTCTAGGAGGGGTACTCTTTCCTCCTCTAGGGGGTCTAGCTAGTTTCTTCTATAGGGGCGACAGGCACACTGCAAGTTGGGGGGGCTGTCCGGGCTCATGCAGGGGTGCAGGGAGGGGGGAGTTTTGTTGGGATGGGTGGGTTGGGGTGGGTTGTTGTTTGTTTACACCACAAGGCAAACGTATCATTGTGTTATCTCTATAGTGCTCTCTGGGGGACGAGTGATGACTTCTGTTTATGATGGGGGGTAGAGGATTGAGTTTGTTGTCCTGGAATGTTAATGGACTGGGGGACAGGATAAAGCGAGGTGTGGTCCTGCAGTTCTTGAAGCGAATTTCGCCCGATATAGTTTTTCTGCAGGAGACGCACCTCATTGGCAATTCCTTTTGCGCTATGAATCGACGGGGCTACCGCCTCGTGGCCCATTCGGGCTTCACGTCTGGTTCAAGGGGTGTGGGCATTATGGTTAAAAACTCGCTCCCGTTGGCGATTGATGAGGTGCGCCATGACGATAGGGGACGTTACACGGTTTTGGTGGGCAGAGTGGTCGTTTTTGTGTCAGTATATGTCCCGCCGGGGCTGCAGACGACCACCTTTGCGGACCTGGGGCGCCTCCTCCTTGGCCTTCCGGAGGGGATTCTAGTGGTGGGGGGGGGGATTTTAATGCTGTAGTTTCCGGAACTGTGGATCGTCACCCCCCTAGGGATCTCCCCCGGGCCCAAGCGTGGTTATCTGGCCTTTTGGATACCCTGGGGCTGGTGGATTGTTGGCGTTTAAAACATTAATATCACAAAAAAATGTGGGTGGAGGTCTAAGGGAAAATTTGTAGACCAGCAGGTTGTAATTCCCCTAAAGAGCAATATCACAACACTGAAACAACCTGGGTCTGGGACTGAGTAAAGAACGTGCACAAAATAGCCAAGGTGAACCCCAATATAAAAGTGACAACTCTATAAGAGAGCCTCTCCTGAAACAGGACCCATCAATCACTTAAGGTGGTTATTTGTTGTTATCATCTGGGTCTGCCTGCTCCAACCTGCTGGACCAGTTCATAAAGCAGTGAACCGGTCGCTAGCATGGAAGGAGCACCAAAGGAGGATAGTCACCTGATCCCTCGCGGGTGTTGTCTGTGATGAAATCCTACCCAAGGAGCCAAACGGGAGATCCTAAAATCAGCAGTAAAAATAATAAAGTGAATTTAAAAATGGCTAAGGATGCTCAAAAAGTCTTTAATGGTAGAGGATCCTTGTCAAGATTAAGAAGCAAAATGGCAATATGGCATAAATAATTTTGTCATTATGCTATTGTCCATAGCATGATCGGTCAACATGTTTCTGCCCACACCAGATCAAAAGTATCAGGGCATTCGTCAGGACCTAGATTACTGCTGTGGTTGAGTGTGAAAACGTGTCAACAAAGTATTTCAAAAAGGGTATGTGAATAAACTAATCCTACCGCACCGGTCAGGTCAGGAACAATCAAAACCGGATGCCTGTGGAAAAAAGTGAAAAAATACAATGGCCAATTGTGTACAAACATAATCAGAGGTCATAAATCTTAAATGACCTAAATCATACATATATTAATGATGAATGGCATTCAATGTTGTAAATTGAATTGCACTTACCCATAACAAGTGGGCACTGCCCTCACCTCAACCTGGTCTCAACTCAGGGAAAGGGGCCCCGCTCTAGACATAAAAACAGAATAGGAGAGAAAACAGGTAACAACCGGCCATACCTGAAAAAACTCTCCTCTTGAAGGCATGGTATAAAAACTGAGAAACACCCATACAATGCAATGGATGGCAAAAGATGGTCAGTCCAAACGTTAGAAAAATAGGAAATTAAAAGAGCCTAGTGAGACCGGTGTAAGTGTTTAATACCGTTCCCATTGTTAAGGTGTTTGCTAGGCAATTGGAAATACCACATAGAAAAGTATCCTAAAGAGGCAAGCCCCTTAGTTGCTCATACAGGTCCTTGCACATGAACGGTAAGACCAGACTTGACTGATTTAAATAAGACAAGTGATCTCTCTGCGTTATCAAGTATCTGAGATCAACGAGACAATTCAGTCAAAATACTAGAGTGGCAGGATACGAAACAGGCAGTAGGTACGCACCGAAGTTCACAAAGTTACACATATTCAAAGTTTAAGCTCACCTGTCCGTCGGTACCCCAGGGCGGTCTTAGAGTCAAGACCGGAGGTAACCGCGGACGAGCGAGCACTGTCTATTTATCCTGCTTTCTCTGTAATCGCTTCAGGTGTGGTGGACCAGTATAGGTGGCCACAGCAATGCCTGTAATCCGAAGCAATGCACATGCGCAAAGACAGGAACACTGATCTATACCGCGATGCGCATGTGTAGTCTCCGGAAGCTAGTCTAAAGTGTGAACTACCCGCTAGCATTAATATTGTATATGCAATATTACCATAAGTAATCCAGTAGAAGATCAACTCCCAATATACTTGCATCTACAAAGCCGCGCGTTTCTCCAAAACAAGCGCATGCGCAGAGACACGGACGGTAAGCTCCAGTCCCTTACTCTCAATACGCGTGTATGATGTGTAACACACTTAATATTGTGCCCTAACCCCAGACATTACTAATATGGAGATAATGTTTACTAAAGGGTGATAAAATAGCATAGCACACGAATCAAAGGATCACCTGAGGGTGTATACGAAACACCCGCAATGTGCAGGTATGGTATCTGTAACCAGCTCAAAAAACCACTCAATACTGTACCCTGCCCGCTCATGCTCGTAGCATAATCAGAATGTTACTATACACGTTCAGATAGCGAACGAGTAGGTTAAGAGTGGAAGACATCATAACCTTCACAATGTGAAAAACCAAAGTACTTAACTCTGGGCAGTGTCTTATTAAGCCCAAAAAATAACCAGGAGTGTTCAATGTAAAATACAGATACAGATAGGCATTTATAGACAGTCTTAGTAAGGTGAGTATGTCTACATCAAGACCTCCCAATCGTATCAATTGTCTGATATGTAGATAAATCCTTATCTAGACCCTCATTAAAAGGAAGAATTATAGCAACAGCCAAGGAATCTCATCATTCAAGCCCTCTGTATCAGAGTGCAGTCTGTGCACCCACCTCTGCTCTCTGAGTAAAAGGAACTTCTGAATGTCAGTAATGTGAGGTGGGATGCATGGTTGTTCAAGAATGACCCATTGCAGCTCGTTCTCCTTATGACCCACTGATACAAAATGGTTAGTGAGCTTAGTCGCACTTTTCTTGCACCGAATGGTGCTTTTGTGCTCCGAGATTCTCACTTTGACCTTACGTGATGTCATACCTACATAGTACTTATTACAGGGGCATTTAATTAGATAGATCACCCTTTCACTGTTGCAGTTCGTATGTGCTTTGAGGGACCAAGGTCTATCAGTCCCAATATCTACTTCAGTAGTATGCCGAGTTTGTGGACATACTGAACAGGTCCCGCATGGGAAGTGACCCACAACTGGCGGTAAACCCCACAGTGTTGTTGATTCTTTACTCAGTCCCAGACCCAGGTTGTTTCAGTGTTGTGATATGGCGTTTAAAACATCCCACGCAGCTACAGTACACCTTCCATTCAGGGGCTCATGGTAGTCTCTCACGGCTAGATTATGTCCTGGTTCCGGCGGCACCCGTTGGGAGGGTAGGGGAGGTGCGCCATTTGGCACGGGGTATTTCGGACCACTCTCCACTCTTGTTGCACTTTGATATTATTTCAGGGGAGAGGGTAGGGTGGTCCCGATTAATCCCTGGTACCTGCGTGACCCCACCATTCGCGCAGAGCTGATTAAATCCCTTAAGCGCTATTTTGACGAGAATGTGGGGTCTGTGTCATCGGCGGTCTCACTGTGGGAGGCGTTTAAGACGGTACTCCGAGGAGAGGCCCTGTCCCTTATTTCCCACTCCCGGAGGCGCGAGCGGGAGGAGGTGACCCGTGTTGAAGCTGAGATAGCCGAGTTGGAGGGGGATCTAGAATGTGGGGTGATGGATGACAAATTACATGTTCTCCAACTCAAGCAAGCGGCCTATAAGGCCCTCGTCACGGAGGCGGCCAGGGGCCTCAGTAGAGAGCAACAGGGGAGACTGTATGATGTGGGTGATAAGGCTGGTAAATTGATTGCGTGGCTGGACAAAAAGGAGAGAGCGAGTCGAGTTGTCCCATTGATTGAGAAAACGAATGGTGTGTGTGTCACTGAACCGGAGGAAATTGTCTCCTGCTTCGCGGACTATTTCCATGGGGTGTATTCCCCGGTGTCTTCCCGCTCTGAAGAGGATTCCCATGCCCTGCTCAGAGATATCGCGCTGCCTTCCCTTTCGGAGGAGGACAGAGTGTCGTTGGACGCCGCTCCAACCTCCGAAGAAATTGCCCTCGCCATACGCTCGGTCGCTTCCGGCAAGGCCATGGGTCCTAATGGTCTTCCCGTCGAGTTGTATAAACTGCGACCGGATACGCTGGCGCCGCATCTCCGTGCTATGTTCCTTGCGGCCCACTCGGTGGGTTCCCTCCCGCTAGACCAGCGTCTGGCTACCATCGTGGTTATCCACAAGGAGGGGAGGCCACGGGACCGGGTCACGTCCTATCGACCCATTTCGTTATTGAATGCAGAGCCCAAAATTCTCGCCAAGGTATTGGCCAATCGGCTGGTCGGCGTAGTGTGTGACTTGGTCCACCAGGACCAGTCCGGCTTTATTCCCCATCGCAACACAGCGCTTAACCTGCGGCGTTTGCATGGGGTGCTCGCACGTGTCCCGTTCATACGGGAGCCGGCCATCTTGGCGTCTTCGGACGCCACTATGGCGTTTGACACACTTGAATGGCCATATATTTGGGCGACGCTCGCGAAATTTGGGTTTGGCCCAGGGTTTATTAGCTGGGTTAAATTGTTGTACTCTGGCCCACTGGCGCAGGTGGTTGTGAACGGTAGAGTGTCGGCTCCGTTTGAGTTGGGCAGGGGCACGCGGCAGGGCTGCCCGTTATCGCCGCTCCTTTTTGCGCTTGCCTTGGAGCCCCTGGCGGAGTGGCTGCGGTGGGAACCTTCTATTCGTGGTCTCCGCTGGACCCCCGAGTATGAGGACCGCGTATCTCTATACGCTGACGATATTCTCCTGTACCTGGCTTCCCCACGTAAATCACTGATAGTACTGGTTGATGTATTGCATTCATTTGGTCGTAACTCCGGCCTTGTCATCAACTGGGCTAAATCGTGCGTGTATGTTCTCTCTGGGGAGGCTCCTATCCTTCCGCGGGGCTGTCCTATCCAGATCGCCCCGCAGGGATTTAGGTACCTGGGTGTCTTCATTACCCTGGACGCGGAGGCCCGGTATGATTGGAACTTGCTTCCCCCCCTCCAGCGTCTGAAGGAGGATGTCGTGCGTTGGCAGCGTTTGCCGCTCTCGCCGCTCGGCCGGGCGGCATTGTTTAAGATGATGTCGCTACCGCGTTTCCTGTACGCGCTGCAGAATACAATGGACCTCGTCCCGGCGCGCTACTTCCGCGAGGTGGAGAGTTTGCAACGCCGCCTGTTCTGGGACGGGAGACCGCGTATCGCCCTGGCGAAGCTGACGCTCCCGTGGTATGACTGGGGGATTGCCCTCCCGGATATCAAACGGTATTATTGGGCCTCCCAGCTGGCTGCGATTAATCACGGCCTATACGGGCCCGCCCTAAACCCGGCCTTTGAAATGGACAAGATGCTACTGCCGGGTGGTGACTATAATCGAACGCTCTACTCCGGCTCGATCGACGCACGTCTGACGGGCCCCACGCGCGTCATGGTACGAGTGTGGCACGCGGCTAATGTAGCGATGGGGTGGAAGGATCGTTTGACCCGGGCGTCACCACTATATGCATCTGAGCAGTTGGGCTCCCTGTGGACCTCGAAGGGCTTCGAGAAGTGGGACATGATAGGCATCAGCAGGGTGGGGGATCTCTGGACGAGGGGGGATTCAAAACGTTTGAGATGCTGCAGACGGAATTCCAGTTGCAGGACAGGGAGTACTTTCGGTATATGCAGATCCGTCATGCACTATGCTCCGCCTTCCCGGACGTCGCCTCCATCCCGGAGTACTCCCCTCTGGAGGATAGAGTGCTGGATGGACATGTACCGGAGAGCACGATCTCATTGATCTATAAAAAACTGATTAATGACCGCTCGGGATTGCTGACTAATCTTCGTGAGGCTTGGGTTGCCGATGGATTGGAGCTGGACGACGAGGACTGGGTCTCTGCGGTGGCCTCCCCGAAAGAGGTGGCCATACCGGCCCGCCTTCGCTTCGTCCAGCTCAAGATACTCCATAGGGTCTACATAACGGGGCCAAGGCTATTGCGTATGGGCTATGCTGTGGACGGGTTGTGTAAGCGTGGGTGTGGTTCTTTGGGGACCTTTCTTCATATTTTGTGGGAATGCCCAGAGGTGGAGCGATTCTGGCGTGGTGTGCATGAGGTCCTGCGGGTGGTCACGCGTGTGTCGCTGCTGCCTGAAGCGAGGAGATGTTTGTTGAACGTGTGGGAACCAACCGACTACTCGGCGCCACAGACGTGGTGGGTGACTCTGGGATATATGGTGGCCAAGCGCGATATTGCTCAACTGTGGGGTTCCCAGAGGTCCCCGACTGTTTCGGCCTGGAAGGAAAATATGGACTGGTGCATGTTTCGGGAAAAGGTGGTGTATGTAGCGAGAGGTAAGCCTGGGACATGGGTGAAAGTATGGGGCCCCTGGAACGCCTACCGCGGGGGAATCTGTACCCCGCCGTTATTGCCTGATCATCGCCTGCCCAGTCCCCCTAGCCGGTTTAGCTCTCCGGTACCGGGCACGAAATCCACCCAGTCCCTGTCCTGACCTTCTCCCCCCCTTGATACTCCTATGGATCGGTAGGGTCCCCCTTCTAGGGGAGCACATGCTGCTGTTTTCGATTGTGGGTTGCCTGGTGGTTTGATTTTTTTGTTGTTATTTATGTTTAAAAGAAACCGTTATGTGGGGTCCGGATGGTGTGGCCATCAACGCTGTAACTCCTGTACGTTTCCCTTTGCCGCAGCATGCGTTCTACTGTGTGTATCATATGCTCCTCTTGTTTGCTAGCGGCCGGCCTGAAGGTTGTAGGCCCATCTTTGTATATTCTTTGAACTTTGCAATAAACGGTTTCAAAAAAAAAAAAAAAAAAAAAAAAGAATGCTTAAACCAGCAGAGACCCATTACAGTACAATTGAACGCGAAGCACTTGCTTGTGTCTGGGCAATTGAGAAGTTCAGGAATTACATTTGGGGGCGAGAGTTTGAACTATTCACTGACCATAAACCTCTTACACATTTACTCAGTGGTGATGGACTTGGGGGAACCTCTGCCAGACTGGTTAGGTTACTTTCAAAATTGCAAGAATTTCATTTTTCTATCAAACATATTTCTGGAGGAAGGAATTTCAGGGCTAATTGCCTGTCACGTATGGCCTTCCATGATGTTTCTGATATGGACAGTGTTGAGGACACAGAGTGTGTTGTCGCGGCACTTGATGCCATCAAAGAGTGTCCTAATATTACTGAACAAGTATGGTTAGAAGCTTATAGCAAGGATGATATCCTTAAACTGGCCATGCAATATATTGTAAAGGGTTGGCCAGAAAATAGGAAACTTTGCAATGAGTTAAAAGCCTTTTCCATGGTTGCCTCTGAACTTTCTTTGGTTAATGGCATGGTTATGAGACATGAATCTTTTGTTCCCCCATCGAGTTTAAGAGAGAATATCATTAAGTGTGCACATCATGGTCATTTCAAAAACCTTGCAACTCATTAAGCTGTATTATTGGTGGCCATCCTTTGAACATGAATCAATATAAAACTTGACCTGGGCTTCTGAGTGCCTCTTATCAGACAAGAAGTGGAAAGTTATGAATACACCCTTACATCCTGTTCCATTTCCAAGTAAACCATGGGAAAAAGGTCGCAATAGACTTTTCAGGTCCTTATGATCTTTTATCTCATGATTTAAAATATCTAATTATACTGATGGATTATCATTCCAAATGGATTTACCATATGTTTTGTGATTCACCCAGTTCCATTAATGCCATCAGATTTTTGAGGAAGGTGTTTACCATTGAAGGTTCACCCTCCATTATTGTTAGTGACAATGGTACACATTTAATTTCTCAGAATTTTCAGCATTTTTAGCAGAGAAGGATATCACTCATTTCAAGGTTGCTTTATACTCACCATCATCTAATAGATTTGTTGAAAGGGATAACAGATTGGTCAAGGATGCCATTCAAGCAGCCCTTTCCTCAGGAAAAGATGTTCAGGACTTTCGTGAGGACAAATTATGGTCATATAACATTTCGCCACATTGCACCAAAGGTCTTCTTCCTTTTCCCCTGTTTAAAGGTAGGAATGTTCACTGTTGTGTTCCAATTGGCTGCAGAATAAACATTTCAAGGGTACATTCAATGACAAAAATCTTGCATCTCGAGTTTTAGAAAAACAAGCTTATATGAAATCTGTGCATGATCAAAAGAAAATTTTTAATGGTTCTGATTTGAAGATCAATGATTGGGTTCTTATTAAGAATCCAAAAAGGGTGACAAAAGGCTTGTCTAAATTTTCTTTTCCTGTGCAGGTTACAAATGTGACCAAACGTACAGCACTCCTTGGTTATAAGTGATGGTGGAACAAGAGATCACTTGTTCGCCTTTCTGACTCACAAGTTTCCTCTTTACTCAAATGATCAAAGCAGCAGTTGGAACAATCTGACTGGACAACCTGGTTACATGATTCTTCATCTGTTGCTTCTTTGTTTGCTTCTCATAGGGATTCTGATGAGTCTACTGGTGGACAATTGCATAATAAGGTTCCTTATGATATTACTGGGCTTGCATCTGCTTCACCTGTTGTTTTGGGCAATTGCTCAAGAAGATTGCCTGTTAAATTGAATGACTATGTTTTGTCTTAAAAATGTTATTTTGTTTTTACTGATTTTTCATTCCTCTTTTCACTTTTGTTTGGTGGAAAGAGAGAAGTTGTAGTATGCTGCATGTAATTATTGGACGTTCTCGTGCTGTCAGCACAAGAACGTGTCTCACAGCTCATGGGTTTGTTTGAATGTAGTTCCACGGTAGGGTCCTGAACGATGCGTGCCAGGATTCTGCCAATGTTAATCAGTTGGTGGAGATCCTGGTACTCAGCGGGGGCACCTGGCTGTGGGTGCTGTAATTGCTGAAAAAATCTTCTTTTCTTACCGGCTTACCTCCTCGTATGAATTCCACTTCACTCACCTTATGTGTTAGTCAGTGGCCTTGAAAATCAATTACCTTTTGACAAGATTTACGCTGGATCGTCTTCTGGATATTTTCATGATATCTGTTCCCTTGTTCAATAAAGGCAAAAGGAAATATGATCTCTATACTTGTATTTAACATTTTCAGTTCCTCTTATCAAGGGAGTGCAAAACAATTAAAATAATCCACTTTGCCCTAAGCCTTTATTTACAAAAAGCTGGCAAAGCGAGTGAGCCCTACCTGCCTTAGAATGGTTCCCTTCACTCTTACATCTATCAACATGTGGATTCATCCAGCCATCCATATATTGAACAGTCTATCCCAGTGATTCTGAACCTTTTGACATCTTTGGATCCCCTCTTAATCATTACTGGGAACCAGGTACCCCACTGAATCATTATTGCAATACAGGGACCCCCCACTGAGTCATACCTGGAAGCCAGGGACCCTAGCCTAAGCCTTTTCGATGATTTGAACCACAAAGCAGTACAAAAAAATGCAGAAACAAACAAGCAGTCATTAAACAAATACACAAATGATGAAATATTGTATTTAATTCTCAAACAAATATTTAGAAGAACACAGTTTAATATTGATATGAAGGTGGAGCTCTCCTAAATACAATCAATGTCACCCATTATCCATTCTATATAAAGGCATTGCCATGCTCCCAAGAATCAATTTGAGGATCCAAACTTAATTTTTAGCCTCCAATTTCAAATCCCCTTCACATTTATAAAGTGTTTTCAAATTTTAAATTTTACTTTTTGCTTCGTTATTCATGTACATTAGTGTGTTACTAGTGTGCAGTAGCGGCTCGCCGATGGAGTGCTGCGGGCGGTGTGGCGGGGCAGGGGTAGGGTGCGGGTAGTGGAGTCCAACATACGATGGACAGGAGTAAGGTAAGTAATAAAAAAAAACAATTTACCTTGCGCACGCTGCATCGCCAACTGGGCGATGCAGCGCGTGCAAGGTAAATTGTTTTATTTATTTAATTACTTACCTTGCTCCTGACCATCGTATGTCAGACTCCACTACCCCCCACATTGCCCCGCCTCACCACCCAGCAGCACTCTCTGTGAGCCGCCACTGCTAGTGTGTAACGCCCTGAGTAGTCTTTGCGGTCCCCGAGGGGTCACTAGACGACAAGTTGAGAGCTACTACACTATCCTTTTGTTGACCTTTCTACCATCCATCCATCCAACCCACATTCATCCATCCACTCTTCTGTCCATCCATCCATATTTCCACCCATTCATTCTGTCACCCTTTTGTTCATCCTTCCATCCACTTACCCATCTATCTTATGCCTCACTTCAACCTGCCACCCCTTCTTTTATCCTTTTACCCTTCTACTAATCTATCCCTTTGATGATGCCTTTTCAATGCATCCATCCTTCTTGTCACATGTTCTTCTGTCCATCCTTTCACCTCTCATATTTTCCCTCTTTTCACCCTTTCACTTTAACTTTCATTCACCGTTCTTTCATTTTGTGTTTTCCTCCTTTCCCCCATCATGTTCTCTTCTCCCCTTCCTAATTTCCCTTTTCTATATACCCATTTTATTTCTGTCCTCCTCTCCTTTTTCCTCTTGTTAACTCTAGTTCACACTCTCTCCGTTCTTTTTCTGCATAAAGGTTCTCAGAAGCACTGTGCCACAGATGTTGGTACAGTG
Organism: Triturus cristatus; assembly: GCF_964204655.1. Lineage (NCBI taxonomy): Eukaryota > Metazoa > Chordata > Amphibia > Caudata > Salamandridae > Triturus > Triturus cristatus. The sequence continues at coordinate 1,295,816,642 of NC_140590.1, forward strand.
TCAGTGAAAGAGTTCATGACCTGGTTGACATGGTCAGTGTGATGGTGCAAAGTTTAGGGGGTCACAGTTAGGATGCATTGGCTCAGACACGCTGGGCTACTCTCCAGTTGTGCTCAATTTGTGTTGTTGATAATGTCTAGCATTCCAGGTCCTCATCCTATACAATTTACAAATCAATATTGTGTCTGGCACTATAGTTTTCATTGTTCAAGATTATAACATCCTCCTTACTCTATTTGTAAATGTCTGCAAATCCTCTGCTGATTCCATGGCATTTCTACTCTTCCTCAACATCGGTTTGAAATCCAGTAGACTTCCTTGTCCTTAAACACCCCCACCCTTCTTTCTCACCATCAGGTGATTTACGTGGCCAGAAATCCAAAGGACAATGTCGTTTCCTACTACCACTTTGACCGTATGAACAAAATGCAACCAGAGCCGGGCCCCTGGGAGGAGTACCTACAGAAATTCATGAAAGGGAATCGTAAGCTCTTTATTTCTAGATCATCTACGTCGTGCCCCTTTTCCTTAACATGTGTGTTATAACTTACGTGTTGCCATTCCTCTTCCCTAGCTGTCTCTTCCCTACTGCTCAGCCAGAATGAGTGCTGGTGTGCTTGATGATGTTTGGAATGCTGGATGTGTGTGATGTCACGGAAGGCTTGGGGGTCTGGTGATGTGTGGAGTGTCAGTTGGTGAATGCAGGCTGAGCAGCAGGGAGGCTGCTCCTGGTGGGGCTTTGCTATCTTCGACTTACCTACTTGAAACCTAACCTGGAACTAAACTCAAATAAACTTATCCTGTTTTGTATATTGGCTCAAGGATTTTCTGTTCATTACGTTTTGGCGACGATTTTAAAGAACCTACGGGTGGAGGAAGGAAGACTGTCTACTAAGGATCTAAGAAAATAAGGATTTATTTTAGGACATTGTAACATGTCAAATGGAATTTCAAGGTACTTCGAGGAAATGCCCTGGTCAGCCCCACCAGTGTCCTTTACTATCTGGACACCCTGCAGCATGGGCGTTTGATTGTTCACTTCTGAGGAGCCTGCTTTGTCATCCTGCTGTTTTGGAATATTTGTGCGTTTGGACAGTCTCTCCAGATACAAGAGTTTCATTGTGGCGCAACAGGTGCAGTGGCAGAAGTCTTAACTGGAGCAGGGAACCTGCGTGTGTTATCTGCTGTGAACAGAAGCAGATGGTGTGGGCTGTTGGGCGCATATCTCCTGAGTGAAGACTGCCTCTGATTTGAGCGGAATCTGCCTTCGATTTCGGAAGCGCATGTCTCCAAGCTGACCAGGAGCTGTGTGGATTGTCAAGCAGCCCATCAAGGAGCAGCGCTTCTGAGAGGATTTATCACAAGACGACGTGGAGCAGCGCAAGCACTCAAGCACTGATTACCTCTCAACTGGCTGGTGAGGAGCGGTTGTGGGGGTGTTGGGCTGTGAATTGTGCCCACTGCGATGGAGACGCGCTGTAAGGAGAAAGAACTGCACAATATTTTGTTTTTTGGAAGGAAGTTAGTGCGGTGTGCGAGGGCTCTGGCGGACATCTAACGACGAAGTGTAACTTTAGCAACCACTCGGTGACACTCTTGAAGTGGAACAGCTATTTATTGGTAACCTCTGCCAACAGTCAGGTAAAGCTGTGAACACGTCCTCTGCTACCTTTCATCTGAACTCTAACATTCTCTAGCTCTAATGGAATACAGAATATGAGAACACTCTACGTTCTACGACTACATTCTCTACAATGGTATGCACAATACAATATTACTAAGTACTACATTACTACAGTAACCTCCGAGACTGTGCTCATTTGGCAATTGAGGTCATTGTGGCAAGCAGATTGTGACCTACGATACTGAAGGAAAAAATCAGCTGCGCTAATCTAGGGAATTGGGGTTATTTAGGCAGCTGCTAGGATTCAGTGTGCAAGGGTGGTGGTGTTTGTTCAGTGACAGTGAGTACTTTCTTGCCGTTTTTTGCCTATAGCGGTTTCGGTTGCACCATGGCAGTTGAACCGTTATCACTCTTTCAAACTTGTCACGAGCTATGCACAGTCTGCGCTTACAGATCAGAGCGCGCGCAGTCTTACCTCAGTCCAGCTCTTTTGCGCTCTCTTCATTCGATCCTCCTGACGGCTGCTGCCCCGCAAGGGTTCCTGCTGTTATGGACGTTGTGGAGCACGTTGATGCCGGGAGCCATCCGGTGTGGCGTCACCGGTGCGTGCCACCATTTTGCGATTGGCATTGTTCTCGGCAGTTCCAGTCTGGCACACGATTTGCCAACCACGTTTTTTTTGGCTAACATTTTGTCTCAACGTGCAGAGAGGTTTAATAGCTGCATTCCTGAAGTCTTCTGTTTAAAAACTGGATGTTACAGGTTGACTTTTCATTGTACAGAGATGCACTCGGGATGAGGACTTCGGGTGAGAGATCGATCACCGGTGTATGAGAACTTCATTCTGCCATGTATTTTAATCCTTGACATGTCGTGTTATGGTGTGTGCATTTCTCTTTGAGTGGTTGTTGAGTCTTTTTATCTTGCCATGGGTTCGTAAAGTTTTGTTCTGCGTCTGTCCAGTATGCTTCTTTGCGTGCTTGTGATACAGTTTTGTTTTCCTTCTGGGGTGTATGATGTTCTATTTTCAGGGGTGGTGAGTGCCCCAGTTCTGGTTTTCTAGGGTGGTGAGTACCCTAGTATGTCAAGGTTGTGGGGTGGTGAGTGCCCCAGTTCTGGTTTTCTAGGGTGGTGAGTACCCTAGTATGTCGAGGTTGTGGGGTGGTGAGTGCCCCAGTTCTTGTTTTCTAGGGTGGTGAGTACCCTAGTATGTTGTGGTTTTGGGGTGGTGAGTGCCCCAGTTCTGGTTTTCTAGGGTGATGATTACCCTAGTGTGTCGAGGTTGTGGGGTGGTGAGTGCCCCAGTTCTGGTTTTCTAGGGTGGTGAGTACCCTAGTACGTTGAGGTTGTGGGGTGGTGAGTGCCCCAGTTCTGGTTTTCTGGGGCGGTGAGTTCTCTAGTACATCGAGGTTGTGGGGTGGTGAGTGCCCCAGTTCTAGTTTACATGGGTGGCGAGTACCCATTACTATGCCGTGTTTTGTGAGGTTGTGGGGTCGTGAGTGCCCCAGTTCCGGAATATAGGGTGGTGATTACCCATCATTGAGTATCCCATGGTGGTAGGGTTGTGGGGTGATAAGTGCCCTGCCATTGTGTTTTGAAGTTTGTTGCCTGACAATTTTGTTGGCTCAGTGGCATAGGTTTGGTAGCGTTTTAAAGCCATGTCCTCGTAATGTTAGTATTTCATCTTCCCTAAGGGAGAGGGTTGGGGTTATTCTCAATCAGTTTATTTATTTATTCGAATTTGGTCAATTCCATTATTTCATGCATGTATATTTTGGATTACGTTCATCTCTTCTGATGTTTTGTATTTAATGATGTTTTCCATTTATCTGCATCATTTCTATCTTATGCATGTATATTGTGGATTGCTTCCATCTTTTCTTATGTTATGTATTTAATGATGATTCTTTTTATGTGCATCATTTCTGCTGCCCTAAGGAAGGGGGATGTGTTTTAACTTACGTGTTGCCATTCCTCTTCCCTAGCTGTCTCTTCCCCACTGCTCAGCCAGAATGAGTGCTGGTGTGCTTGATGATGTTTGGAATGCTGGATGTGTGTGATGTCACAGAATGCTTGGGGGTCTGGTGATGTGTGGAGTGTAAGTTGGTGGATGCAGGGTGAGCAGCAGGAAGGCTGCTCCTGGTGGGGCTTTGCTATCTTCTACTTACCTACTTTAAACCTAACTTGGAACTAAGCTCAAATTAGCTTATCCTGTTTTGTGTATTGGTTCAAGGACTTTCTGTTCATTACAATGTGCTCTGGCGGTCTCTGTCCAAGAAGGAGACATGCTCTTTTGTTTCACGTACTGAATTTTGTGTTTATACTTCAGGCCCTTTCTCTAACATCTGGGGTACCCTTTGCTCATTACCACGTAATTAAGTTGATAAATGTCAGTAGTACATATCCATAATATTCTTGCCATCTGTTTTTTAACTAGTTGCCTGGGGCTGCTGGTACCAGCATGTCCGCGGATACTGGGAGGCGAAACAGAAGCACAGGATTCTGTATATGTTTTATGAAGACATGAAGAAGGTAGGTTTTATGCCTTGATGGTCTGTGAACATAAGTCTGCTGTGTGTGATAGTTTCAATGACACTACACTGAAGATACACTACAGCCTCTAGGAATATCCTACTGAGAGAGTACTCTAAATTGGGCAGATAGAACATTGGGTTGCTCGATAATTTTATGAATTTTGTATCCCTCTTATTCACTTCTACAAACATATCTCCTTCATACATGCTCATTTATTTTGAAAGTTATTTATTTATTTATTTGGTTATTGGTGACTGTGCATATCAGCAACATGTCAAAAAGATAATCTTGGGGCTCTTTGATAAGAGTCATAGGCTACAGATGAAATCATAATGCTTCACAATTAGAGTGAGTTTTGTGACATTTGCAGAAACAGATGAACAGATGTTGCCCACAGAAACTGCGGATAATATTTTCAAAGGTGGGGGGGCAGTCACTGAACAGAGAGTTGCAGGGGCGGGGCCCAACCGAACAAGGGGCCCCAAAACCTTCAGGGGGCCTCCATTTAGATCAATGGTTAACCACAACAGGGCAGCAAAACTGTCCCAGAACCAGGGGCAGTAAAAGATATATGAACAACAGTGGTTCCAGGGAATTAACGTTTTGATATTTGAAAGGACAGTAAATGAATCCCAAAAAGTTTTGTTTGCATAGATAGCAACAAATCAGAGATGAAAATAAAGAAAAAGTAAGAGTGCCCACAGACAGTTTTCAAAAAAATATTTAAACCATTATTAAGGAATGAAGATTTTTTATATACAAACACATATAGCAATCCAATACATAACCAATTAGTGCTCAACACATTACACAAACAAACACATTTGGGACATTACACAGTGTAGAACAAAAGACAAAAAAATGGCAACAGGTTTACAATTCAGTTATACTGTCCCCAGCAATGAAGACAGTTATGGATATGAATCCAATCCTAATTTCCTGATAGGACTCTAATAATTAAAACATTTCCTCACCAGGATCAGAATAGTTTGGAGCAGGAAAAAACAAGAAATCTGAAAAACACCAATAAGGGGCACCTTAGATAGATAAAAACAATGAAACAAAATAGTAAATAAAGAGCTGCAACCATGGCTATATTACTCATGTCTGGACCAATGAACACAACCAAGGAATGAATCCCAAAGACGCTCATAAAAATGGATAAAAACCACCTATACAAATAGATGATGACAACCATTATATATGACCATATAACATATATCCAGGACATTTCACTAGTGAAAAAACACAAAAGGGGGGGCACTAAAAATTAATACCACCACAAAACCACAAGAACAGATCAATCGAGCCAAAACATGATTGTATCATGATATCACTATTAAAAGCATCTCATTGTGTTAGTACACCCTGAAAGATTTATATCATACCACTCACATAAAAGGAGGCGATTTATAAGAATCTTCAAGAGAGCAATGCACCTCAGTGTGTTAATACACCCTAAAGGATATATATCACACAAGTCACACTACATGTGGCGATTTATAAGAATCTCCAAAGGAGGAATGTTCCTTGCTGATTTTAGCAAGGTAAGGACCGCACAGCCTTCCAATGTATGCTGGAAAAAGGTCCCAAATATTTAAACGCCTAAAGGAAAAACATGTACAAAAGTTAATCTCGTCTACTAAAAAATCCACCACAAACCCCAAAGTGCAATAAATCATAAATCCAGCACACCAGATATCCAATATCGAAACAATCTCCAATGTCGGGAATATTCAAAGAGAAAGTCGGAGCAAAAATACCGTCTCCTACAAAATATGGAAGACACTTAATGCGGGGCATACACTTTTTTTGCCAAACAAAGGAGAGTCTGGTAATCAGACTAACTTACCACGGATCACAAATAGATCCTCCAAGCCTCTCCGCAAAAGGTGACCAGCAGTTTGGCCAGCGCATAGTTCTAGGCCTCGCCTGCCATGACTTTTTAAGTCGCACTGATCACTATTGGCATACTATAGTTCCAAAAACAACCTATGCATCGTTTTTTCGGACACCTTCCAAAAAACTAAAATGAGGAACAAAATCAGACACAAACACCCCCTCAGTGGGTTTTGAAATATTTTTTAGCACATTAAGTCGCAATATTACTCTAGGGAACTCGCAAACACGGAAAACACTCCCTCGTACACACAGTGTTCTTCGGGAATTACCCCTGACAACAGAAAAATAATCCAATAATTGTTCCATTACGTACCCACCAAATAAAATATGTGGTGTCAATTTAAGAACCTGACTTATAATATCACCACAAAAACCAATACTTGAATGTGTGCCCAACTAATAAAACCTTATGGTCTCAAATGGTAACTTGTTGTGTCCTGCGAGACACGTTCTAGTGTCTCGACAGGCACAGAGTTAGTAGCCACTCCCCTTTGGGAGTGGGCACACACACACCACACACCCATCCATCACCGGCGTCACGACTGAAGTGACCCGGCTAATAAAGGGGCCTGAGTGCACGTGCTCGGGGCCAGTTGTATAACGATAGTCACGGTGCCTGTGTCCGTTATTGCACAGCATGTGGGCCTAGAGCCCACAACACAACAGTAACTGATTTGCAACGTAAGGACCCATGACCAACGCATGTATACAATGCTAAGGCACTGCTTCTAGTGTATTATGGCTATAGTCCAAAAATTATTTTAGTAGAAGAAGTGTTGGTCCACATAATTCGAAGTTCAATTACAAGCCAATTTGTAATATTTGCACTCCAGTGCACTGTACCATTCATTGCAACACAACTTGAGGCATTGCCACATTAAGGCTGATGTAGCGCAAGATTCGTTTTTAATTTGTAGGGGTGCATCATAATCATAAGTAGTCCTCACCTGCATATATACCCTCTTATACCCGGGATCCCTGGTTGGCTGAGGTAGGTACCTTAGGCCAAGTAGGGACCCACGTTCCAACGTCAGGGAAAGGAAGGTCACCTTCTTAGATAGCCCCGCTCACCCCCTCGGTAGCTTGGCACGAGCAGCCAGGCTTATCTTCAAGGCAAATGTGTAAAGTATTCGCAACCACGCTCACAATAATCCAATGATGACACCACAAATAGACTCCACACGAGTTTTATAAAACGGGTATAAACTTTATGTAAAAAGATATACGATAAGACCATACAATATAAATCCAACATATGAGGTTGTGTAATATTTCTCCTGGCCGGTTATTAGGCCAGCCAGCCCTTGTAAGTTCTGGTGATGTCAATGAGCACTTCTAAACATTCTCCTGTACTCCTGATATCATGTCATACAGTTCATAATGCTAGAATCAGGCACTTTTGCAATGTAAAAATACTGTAATGCCTAACGTAGCAATCAGACACTCTGCAATGAAAAGAATTCAATGCGTAATGCAACAATCAGGCACTTTGCAAGGTAAAATAATACAATGCGTAATACAATCACCAGATATGTCGTTCTGCAAAAATAAGGCAATTCGTATACACTAATCAGGTCATTCGTTATGCAGGAATACTGCAATGTGCAATACGCTAATCAGGTAGTTCGTTATGCAGAAACAAGTCAATACGTCATACAACAATTAAGTAGTTCGTTATGCAGATAAAAATGCCATGCATCATACACTAATTAGGTAGTTGGTTATGCAGGAATAATGCAATGTGTAATACGACAGTCAGGTACTCCGTTCTGCAGAAATGGAATACTACGTAGTACAATCAGGCCCCGATCACCGGGCCTTAGGCGGTCTCTCCGCCTCTCCTTATGACTTGCAGTCAGCCTCTCACAGTTGCCCCCAACACAGTATGATGTAATCCCAAAGTACAGCTTCACACTCCGGCCCCTGTGCCGCCACTCCCTTGGCAATACGGGCTGCGATACGAGTCGAAGCAGGAGCTCACGCTGCCAACACGAGAGAGAGGCCGAGCGCGTCTCCCTCTGAGCTCACGCCCTGCCCCAGGAGTCGACACACATTACCTGGGGGCGCAAACTCACTCTCCTCTCCTCTTCCAGCGTCTGGGCCTCCAATGCAGCTTTGTGAAATGGCAACGGCGGCTCGGGCCGGAAACTCAGCTCCTCCGGGACTGCTGGTCCGGGCCGCTTCAGTTAAGAAGATCTCAGTCTGCCCCAAAGCACACGCACACAGCGTCACAGAGTCTTCCTTTACTCCGGGTGCACGATCACTGGGCACTCCACACACAGATCTCAGGCTGCACGGAGATCACGCGCACAGCGTCGCTAAGACTCACTTTACTCTGGTGCACATGATAACAAGGCAAATCCTCAAGAAGGTCTCCCAGTGCACAACGCACCCGCACACAGCGACAATGAGACTCACTTGGACTCCGGTGCACACGATAGCAAGGCAAATCCTCACGAAGGTCTCACAGTGCACAATGCACACGCATACAGCGTCGATGAGACTCACTTGGATTCCGGTGCACACGATCACTGGCAAATCCTCACTAAGGGGTTCAGGCTGCACAAAGCACACGCACACTGCGTCGCTGATCCTTGCTTGGACTCCAGGTGCCCACGATCACAGGCTGATCCTCATGAAGGTCTCAGGTTGCACAAAGCACATGCACACAGCGTCGCTGAGACTCACTTGGACACCAGGCTTCCACGATCACAGGACAGTTCTTATGAGGGTCTCAGACTGCAACAGGCACGCTCACACAGTGCCGCTGAGACTCTCCTGGAAACTTTTGAGTTCCTGTGTTTCTGAACAGGGAGCCAGCTCACCTCAGGTACTTGGGGATAAGTTACTTCAGGACACAGCACACCGCAAAGTCCTTCAAGCAGGGGGACACAGCACACAACAAAGTCCCTTTAGCCTTTCCTTGGTTGAAACAGCAAACTGTGGGCCAGCCCCAGATCACACAGCAAGGGTCAGTCCTATCCTTCAGTCTCTTCAGTTGTTTCTTCCTTGGCAAAGGTCCTCTTGACCACGAAGTAGCTCCAGTCTTGTTCACACTTGATCAAGCCATTCTCCAAAGTTCAGGGGCTTCATCTGTCATAGTTATACCCCTCAATGGCTTTGAAGTTTTTGTGTTTCAGGGGGCACTGACCCCTGTTCAAAACAGTTCTGGGTACCTCCCTGCCAGTGACACCTTTCTTCCTTTGATTAGTGGGGGTCTGGATTCTCAATCACTCAGCAGGAGATGAGCCACTTGTTTTATAGCAGCAACCCAGGCCTCTTCAACTCTAGGGGCTTCTCCTCCCCCTACACTCCAGATGCAGGTCAGCCTGTTGCTGTCACACCTCCTCCCCTGGGTCAAGACTTTCCCCAGATCCTATCGCTTTCAAATCCAGACAGTGAATACACAGCCAGGCAGAGACACACAGAAATGTCAGAGCACAAAAACTCAGCAACTTCTAAAAGAGTGGCTTCTGAACACACAATGCAAAAACCACCTACATAAAAAGATGTGTTATTACATTGTGAGTTCAGGCATACTAAACGTCACCTTTCCATCTTAAGCCTTTGGGAAGATATAGGCTGGAAAACATATTACACAGCCTTCCCATTCTCTCCTATGGGCAAGATGGCCTTTCAACAGTGAAAAACGAAAATGGAGATTATTTCACTGTCAGGACATGACACACACCTTAGTACATGTCCTACATTTAACATGACCTGCACACTGTCCAGGGGGTACCCTAGACCTACCATAGGGGTGTCTGATGTGCCTAGAAAGGGAAGGGTAAGGTCTGGCAAGTGAGTGCACTTGATAGAACAACATGGCAGTTTAACAAACTGTGCGTAGGCCCTGCAATGGCAGGCCTGAGTCCCCCTTTTTAAGGCTACTTGTGTGGGTGGCACAAATAGTGCTGCAGGCCCACTAGTAGCATTTGCGTTACCAGCCCTGCACACATAGTGCATTGTACTAGGGACTTTACTAGTAAGGCAAACATACCAATCATGGACAACCAATTACCATTACTTTTTTACAGGAAACACTTACACTTTGACACTGATCTTCACTGGCAGAGTGTCCAAAGCATCTAAGTTGGCAACACCATGTCAGAAAAAAGGTCTAGGGGGAAAGCAAAAAGTTTAGGGACTTTAGCCAAAAAGGGCCAAGTCCTACATACCTTTTGTCGTATTAACGTGTGACATTAGAGCGTGAACTGTTACAACGTGAATTGTGGTGCATTAGGGACATGTGAACGTGAAGAGTTTAACGTTGAGACTAGATATGCTTACTTGAAAACACTGACATGTAGAATTCGTATATGCTGCTGACAATTACGTATTTGATGTGTTTATGTAACGTGTTAATGTAAAAGTGCTCAGTGAAGAGTGTTCATTTTATATGTAGTTTCATATTGTCTGTGTGCCATTTTCTTATGTTGGACAATTTCTGTTGGCTTGAAATGCATTTTCCCTGGAAGCTCGTGCATCAGAATTAATAGTTGAATTTCAAGTGCATGTTAGATTTGTTCTTTCTCACGTTTTTGTTACAGGTGGAAGAATCATCATTGTTAGTTAGAATAATATCTTTGTTTTAGGAATTAGGCCTAGAGAGAAGAGGATATATTGAGCATTGATATTGATAGTGGAGAACTGTTGTATTTTATCATCTGAGCAAGCCTAGGACTCAAGGTCATCTTGCCAAAGCTTTGGAGCATCGCTGCCTAATGAAAAGTTACCTATGAGGAGGTGGCCTGACTGGATAGTGTGATTCGCAACACACCTTGGGATACTACCTGTGGTATTGATGTATCGTAGCTAGGGAAAGGTTCCGGGGAACTTTTGCTTTGCCTTAAGAGAGAGAGATCATCTTAGAACAAGCTCTGTAGCTTTATGCTACTTGACCCAACTGATGTGAAGAGACTTGTTAGGAAGACTTCACATGCTGACACCTTAATTGATCTTGCCTTAGGAAATGCTATGTAGGGAAGCCACGCTAGCAGTAGTGTAGGAACAGACTAATGCTTTATACCCACAAGCTTCCAATAAAGGGGAATCTGGATGTCTGCTCGATAATCTTTTATATCCTGATTCTCAAACTAATCATTTTGTGCATGCTGCACAGCCTTACCTTAAGCGGTAGACTCAGCTTTGTATTAGTTCCAATGTATTTCTACACCCTCACTTTGAGGTGTCTGTACATCCTGTTGTTGCTAGCTTTGTAATAAACTAACTAAACTAAATTGGAAGTCTGTGTTTCTTAAGAGTCATGATAAATTGGAACTGAAATGATTGATCTGCTACTGATTTCTCTCCCCCCATGCTTTCATGCTGATGAAAAAGAACCATCGACCAGAGGTTACAGAGCAAATCTAGAACATGGAACCCAGCTCCTTCAAGGCACTGCCAACACATTGCTACTGAATAAGGCTCAATCTAACAGTCCACAATGACCATGAGACAACCTGGCCAATGGTTCCATGATAAATATAGAAAAAAGAAAGCAGAAATTGAATTACACATGGTAATGCAGCTCAAAATATCCTGTCAGCTAGATGTATTTATACAATAGCAAATTGTTTAGCATGTAGTGGAAAAACATTTTTCAACAACATGTGATAGTCTTATTAAGAAAAAATTGTAGCATAATGGTATTTTTAGTTGCCTATATGCTCAAGCATGTAGATTGGTACATACATCAAACATTTAAAATGATGAAAATAAGCAAGATGTTACAGAGATCTACACATATACATAGTTTTTTTTTTTTTTTTTGCAGTTTTATATAGCGCAAACTTGACCCGAATCCAATCAGGTATCAGAGCGCTTTACATAGCACCAGTTACGTTACATGAAGACAAACATTCATTTTTTTTTTGCTAGGCACGGGGAGATTAAGTGATTTGCCCAGAATCACAGAATGTTCAGCGTCATTACCGAAACTCGAACCCAGTTCCCGAGGTCCGGGGTCAAGCGCCGTAGCCGTTAGGCCAACTTCTCTCCCTAGTTATAGAGGTAACATTAGGCAGCATAGGCAATTCTACTATGCCCCATTAGGTGCCCATGTAGAAGTATATACAGAGGAAACAGAAGCTGTGTTCCTTTGTATATACTTCTGCATGGGTATCTAATGGGACATAGTAGGATTGTCTTTTTGTGACTTACACATTCACTTGGTGATTAGTTTAGCGTAAATATGTTGTAATTCTTTAATTCTTTGTCGCCTAATGTTATCTCTATTCATATGAATAAATGAAGAGCTCTGTAAAATCTTGTTTATTTTCATAGTCATTGCTGTTTGAAAATTAGTTGGAAGTGTCTAGTAACACAAATTACAATTGTACTTCACATTGATGTATGTACGAAGATGCATGCTTAATTATATAGGCAACTTCAAATACAACTACATTACATTTTTTTCAGAATAAGACTACTATTACATGCTGTTGAAAAACGTTTTTCTACTACATGCTAAACAATTTGCTAATGTATCAAGACATTTAGCTTATAGAAAATGTGGAGATGTATTACCATGTGTACTTAATTTTCAGCTTTCTTTTTTCCGTTTTTTATATTTTTCATATGGTTCATAGTTTTCATGGAACCATTGCCCAGGTCGTCTTATGGTCGTTATGAACTGTTAGATTAACCCTTATTCAATAGCAATGTGTTTGCAGTACCTCAATGTGTCAATGTCTGGAGTTGTGTTGCAAAGAATAGTACAGTGCACTGGAGTGCAAATATTACAAATTGGCTTGTAATTTAGCTTCTAATTTGGTGGACCAACACTTCTTGTTCTAAAATAATTTTTGGAATATCGCCGTAATACACTCTAAGGAAGGTTATTGGATAGCAGAAGGACGTTGCTTTAAAATTCACGAAACCAAAGCCATTTACTTCTCAGCCATGATGTGACAGAGTTAAAGCAGTCTGCAATTTGAGGAAGCCCATTCATAATTTTTTTTCTCTCTCTCTCTCTCTCTCTCTCTCTCTCTCTCTCGCAATACCTCCTTTTCTATTTTCCCCTTTCTTCATCTTTTTTGTTTTGCCTCAATATTCATACTCACCCTTAAACACTGGGGAGCCAGAGACAGAGGCTGAAAAACCCGGACTCCAATCCAGCACTGTAGGAAATGCCCAGTGGGATAAATGGGCAGTCTGACCCTGGTGATAGAAATTTGACAGGATTAATTAGAACCAAGTAGGAGATGTCTTATTGACAACAGTAATGATAACTAATCACTTCAAGAAGCTGCGAAAAGCATGAAAAGCTTGAACCAGGTCTGATAATACTAGTACCACCAAACCTCTGATTTGTGGTATTTTCAATAAATGATTATATAAGTCTTCAGTATCTTGCTAGCAAAGAAGGTAGTTGGTTAACTTACTTTAGTTGTTTGGATTGAGTGGGTACTAGCTAATTTCTTTCAGAGGAGGCATTGGCGAAGAGGCTTTAAATCAAGGTGGAATGATCCTAGGGGCAATGAGATAGGATCAATAGATAAGTAGTTAATGGGTTGAACATCCCTTTTGCCTTTGGCTTTGAATAAGGTGGACAAAACTGTTCCCAAAAAGAGTGTAAGAGGGCTTGAAGTCTTTTATGATTTTATTGAGAGGGGTCAAGAATATTAATTGGCAGGAGAGTAAGGCCACCTCCAAAAGGCAAACCAATTGTGACTTTCAGTATGAGCAGGATTACCTTCAATGCCATCTGTGATTTCACTGGCTTTGCATTCTGGCAGTCAGAGATAATGGACAGGCTGCTGTGAAAACTGAGGCTGATTTCTGTGCTGATAGTGTGCTCTACCTGGAAAGATATAATTTTTGGCAGATTTATTTTCTTTTGATAGATTCTGAAAATGTGCTTTGTTTCTTGTACACAGAATGAGTGAGGTTGTGATTCAGGCATTAAGTAAGGTTTAGGCAACTTATTTAGGGATTTTTTTATGGTAGATTTAAAAGGGATGACCAAGTGTAAAAAGCTTGTAAGCCTGCTAAAAGGTGAATAATAAGACCTCACGATTGAAGGACAGAGGATTTGCGAGGCGATGAACAATGTTTTTTAAAGCTAAGCATCAGGGCAGAGTTGTAGGTTAATGGGGTTGCTGTGTTGATTATGATAGTGTTGGAGGCACATATGTGAAAGGAAACAGCTAATTTTTCTAGATTGAAAAGGTGTTTCCTGGCCCTGTCTGACTCCATTGCCTGCCTGCCTGCCCTTGCCCTCCAACACCCAGCTCTTTCGGACCCTACATCTCTGCTATTCGTCCTAAGGCCCTGCCTCACCTTGTCTGCTCTTTCACTCACTTTCTCGCACACGTCTGGCCTCTCTTTTGCCACTTTTTCTTTTCTCTGCTCCTTTTGCCACTCTCTTTGCACACTGTCTGCTTTTTCAATCCCTTTCTCTCACACTGGTGGCGTCTATTTTGCCACTTTCTCCTTTCTTTGATTTGCTCCTTTATGCCTACCCTTCTCACTCTGCCAACTCTTTCACTCTTTCTCACAAGGTTGGCCCCTCTTTTTCTTTACTTTGACCTCCTTTGCCACTTTTTTGTCACTCCTTTTTAGCCCTCATTGCCACTTTTTCTGTTCTTTGCCACTTTTCAGCTTTAAACTTCCTTTTTCAATGGGCCCCTCAATGACTGGCCTTCAGTACCACCCTGTTCAATATATATGGAGCCCCTTGCCAATGTGGTGCAACCTTAGGGTTCCAACACTGTGGCATATGCTGATGACACTCAACTACTTCTCTCCTTTCACCAGTTTCCAATACAGTAATAAAGAGGTTGTTTGTCAGTAGGAGGCCTGTCAGCAGCAGCTAGAGGGATGCAGATGAGCTATATAAAGCCTAACTATTACAAATCAGAGTTACTATGCTTCAGTAACGCCTCTTTCTTGGACCTACAGAGCCGGTGGCCAATAGATCTAGGTGAACCCCTCCATTCAATGTGAAGAGAAATCTGGGGATAAAATTTGATTAGAAGTTATTATTCGAAACCCAAATCCAGACCATCACAGCCCATTGCTTTGCCTTGTTAAAATTCCTAAAAAAAGACCTAAAGATTCTCGCCAGTCCATATACGTAAGACATTTGTGCGTACTCTGGTGAACTGTAGATTAGATTATGCCAACACTCTGGGCCCGATTCACAGAACTAACTTAAGACAAAATCCTAAACTTACTACCATTTTGGTATTCACAGAAGGCACTTACTCATTTTGGTATTCACAGAAGGCACTTACTCATTTCGGTATTCACAGAAGTTAGGAGTCCTAACTTTAGGACTCCTAAATGCCTTCTGTGAATACCGAAAGTCTTAAAATTAGGATTTTTCTCAGTTTAGTAGTAGTATAGTTAGGACTCCTAACTTTAGGACTCCTAAATGCCTTCTGTGAATACCGAAAGTCTTAAAATTAGGATTTTTCTCAATTTAGTAGTCCTAAGTTTAGGACTCCTAACTTTAGGACTCCTAAATGCCTTCTGTGACTACCGAAAGCCTTAAAATTAGGATTTTTTTCAGTTTAGTAGTAGTATAGTTAGGACTCCTAACTTTAGGACTCCTAAATGCCTTCTGTGAATACCGAAAGTCTTAAAATTAGGATTTTTCTCAATTTAGTAGTCCTAAATTTAGACTTAGGACTACTAAATTGAGAAAAATCCTAATTTTAAGACTTTCGGTATTCACAGAAGGCATTTAGGAGTCCTAAAGTTATGAGTTCTAACTATACTACTACTAAACTGAGAAAAATCCTAATTTTAAGACTTTCGGTATTCACAGAAGGCATTTAGGAGTCCTAAAGTTAGGAGTCCTAAACTTAGGACTACTAAATTGAGAAAAATCCTAATTTTAAGACTTTTGGTATTCACAGAAGGCATTTAGGAGTCCTAAAGTTAGGAGTCCTAACTATACTACTACTAAACTGAGAAAAATCCAAATTTTAAGACTTTCGGTATTCACAGAAGGCATTTAGGAGTGCTAAAGTTAGGACTCCTAACTTCTGTGAATACCGAAATGAGTAAGTGTCTTCTGTGAATACCAAAATGAGTAAGTGCCTTCTGTGAATACCAAAATGGTAGTAAGTTTAGGATTTTGTCTTAAGTTAGTTCTGTGAATCGGGCCCTATATATCTAGGGGCCCTGTGGGTCTCATTAATAAATTAAATATGCTACAAAATGCCATTGCAGAGTGGATTCTTAATTGTCCCAGATGGCAGTCCACCTCCCCCTATCTGAACCAACGCACTGGCTGCCAGTCATCAAAATGATCAAGTTTATGACTGAAAGGGGCAGGCCTATAAGTTCTGGACCTACTCTACAATCACAATCCGATGGTTCTTTTTAACAGCATGAATGTGTAGAGGGGAGAACATTAGTTAATATTGCGAATCAAATCAAGAAGAAATTCTTTGGACACATAGTGACTACAGACAACTACATAAGGTTAGTTAATGTTATTACAATACCAAAAACAACTGAACATAAAGACACCTAAAGATGAATGTGTAGAAATACATCAGAATCAGCAAAAAGCCAAATCTGCATATCCAATTGAGACGATGTAAGATAAACAAGACAATTGGTTCAAGAAACAGGATGCAGAGGAAAAGAAAGCACAAGTCCAAGTTTCCCTGCTTTGAGGGTTGGTGAATTAAAAGCATCAATCTATCCCTACCCTACCACTATAGTGACATCCCTACTTGAGCATCTTCAGAAAGGAGAAATAAAAGGTGTCTGCATGTGGAGTCTTCCTAAGAAGTCTCTCCGCAATTAATGGGTCAATAGCATAAAGCTACCAAGAAAGAGCTTTCTCTAAGACGCTCTCTCTGAAGGCAGAAGGAGAATTGGGCACTTTCCCTACTCTCAACATCACATTATTTCAGGTGTCCTTACCAAGAGTCTTTGCGGGCCATGCCATCTGCACTGAGTACAATCTTAGAGGTAGTTTTCCATGGGATAACTGTGTTCTTGTTTTGCAACAGTTTGTCATTGGTTCCCATGGCTTCTCCTGTGTGAAGTACAACTGACTTCCTTTATCGACTCAAGTTTAAGATGTAACTTCTCCTCTCCGTGCCTGACTAATAAACAAAGACATTATTCTAGCTAACAACTTTTTTTTACCTGCAACACAAAATGTGAGAAAGAACAAATCCACAGCACACACGAAATTCAGCTTTTAATTCTAAATTGAGAGTTTCCAGGGAAATGCATTTCAGGGCTACGAGATTCAGCTATCATAAGAACTCAACATATAATTTTAAGAATTTACATAGGTAAATAAGGCAGATTCAATTAATGCATTTACCTACAATTAAACTGACACAATTTATAGCACATTTAATACATGAATAATTGTCAATATCATAACACGAACTCTTCATGTTAATGTTTGCTGCTACTTAAATACATTTTCTACGTTCATTCTCCATGTTACTTTCACACGGGCTTAAGCACATCATGTTTAAAGTTACTACATTTCCAAATCCTAACACTTCATGTTATTACAACAAAGGATTATATGCGAAGGCGCTCTACACGTGTGAGTATGATCCACCCCTAAAAATAAAATGCAATTTCTGCTACATCGAGGCCTTATCAACCACTTTTAGAGTGATGCATAAAAAGGGGTCTGTTGATCTCAATAGCATTTCAAAGAATATGTACCCACCAGAGTGCTGTGCACTACAAATCAGGGACTATTATGTATTCCCAGAGTTTGTAAGGCCTGGAGGGGTGGATGCTCATTGCAAAACCTTTCTTTTCAGGTAGATGGTAGTTTAATGTAATACAGAGAAGAAGGAGGGACTAGCATCAGATGACGGTCCAGTACCTGTGCTCCAAAAATGTGATCAATTCAATAAGAAAGGGTACTGTTCCTAATAGAAAAAGAAGACTAGGTTACAGACTGGATACCAAAGGTAATCATCAGGATTGTCTCTTGTTGCCCTCACACACACCTAGGGATGTCTTGCTTCATCATCGGGCAGGTGCACCACTTTGGGTTGGCGTTGCAATGGCATAAGGTAAGGTATAGGCAACTTAAGGGTTTTATTATGGTAGATTTAAAAGGGATGACCACGTGTAAAAAGCTTGTAAGCCTGCTAAAAAGGTCAACGGGTCCTCGGAAGGGTCCCTTTGGCAGAGATTTTGTTGTTGTTAATGCTGTCTGATGAGTGGAAGAATGTCCAATTTATGGGGTGGCAGTGATTGTGAAAAAAGGTGAATTAAAACTGTCTAAGGGATATCAAATCACTCTTTAATTCAAAGACTCTCCTGAAAGAATTCAAATCCAGAGATGGTTAAGGCTACTATAGGGGTATGATGTACCCGAGTAGCTCAATATGTGCAGGTGAGGTAAAATCGGGTCAACATCAGGGCCGGAATGGCTGTATCGGACACCAGGTGTTTTCCCGGTCACCGGAAGGGTGGGGGCTGGTATTCCAGTGGTGGGGGCGGTTTTGTAACTGGGGGGGGGGGGCGGTTTTGCAGCAGTGCTGCAATATCGGTCCCCTGTAACAAAAGCGGCAGCAGTGCTAAAGCGTTGCAGTGCTGCTCCTCACTAGCACTCCCCCATTCCCCCCAGGGCCAGGCCAGCATAATTGCCAGGGCTGGTTTGAGTTCCCAGTCCAGCCCTGGTCAACATGTTACGCCCCCCTGTGGTCTGCAAATGATCCATGGTGCTTCTTCAGGACCAGGAAAGGAATGAGCCTAATGCACACCTATAATATGAAATGGCACCCTTTAGAAGGGAGTTACCTACTTTTTCAAAATGAAAATGATCATCCAACTAGGGAGAATGAGAAGAAAATAATAAAAGACACCAATATTAACGTTATTGCATATCTGGTATAGGACATCCTTATCAAATCCAGAGTGTCTCTACTAGTGGACC
The DNA here is from genome assembly GCF_964204655.1 of Triturus cristatus. Classification (NCBI taxonomy): domain Eukaryota; kingdom Metazoa; phylum Chordata; class Amphibia; order Caudata; family Salamandridae; genus Triturus; species Triturus cristatus. The sequence continues at coordinate 1,295,835,589 of NC_140590.1, forward strand.
AATGCATCAAACTCATACCCAATGGATACCAGATATAAACACAAAGAAATAGATACATTTGCAGTGTATGGGGGTTGCTCACAAATTAACGGTAACATGCCTCATGCACCCATTTGTGGTGTCATCCTGCAGATCACTGTGACACCATAATTCTGAAATCACCGTGACATAGCTCTGAACGAACCATCCTAATGGGTCCCGATATGTGTGAAAAACAAGGAAGGGCCCTTGGTTGATTATCTTAGGCACATACCATTATGTCTGGTATGGACGTTCAATAGTAGACCCATAGGGCCCCATGAGTGGACCCATGTGAAGAGTAAAACATCCGTTCACTAGCAAGATAGACAGTACAAAACTTGCTCAACAGCAAAGTGCATTTACAAGACCAACATATAGAGGAACAACGTATGCATGCAAATTGTCATGGGTTATTATATTACAGCCCTGTGTGGTTAATAGTGATTCAGGAGATTGTAATAAGTCTTACCCCGTAGATCGATCAATTAATGCCCCAACAGTTAGGGCAGAGTTTAGCGCACTGTTGCTAGCTAGAAAAATATGGGGAGGTTTCTTAGTAGTATATGTACTTCCTTGTGAAGACAAAATGGGGCCATATCCAAATGGGTCCCTAGTAGCAGTCAAAGGATGATGCTACTGATGTTGCTTGCACGCGAAGAGTGAGGAAGACCTACCCTCCTCTACTCGCACGGGTCAAGGTGAAGCAGACGAGGCGGTCCGTTTATAAGGAGTGTTCAATGTAGGAAGATGTGATTCAGCTGTTCTGGTATATTAATGATACAGGCGAAACCTAATGCATTTACCGATGCTTGTCTCACATGGCAGGACCCATCAGCATGGTTAGTTCAGAACTATGATGTCACAGTGATTTTAGAATCATGGTGTCACAGTGATATGCAGGATGACACCATGAATGGGTGCATGAGGCATGTTACCATTATTTGTGGGCTACCCCCAAAAGCTGCAAATGTGTCTATTTCTTTGTGTTTATACCTGGTAACAATTGGGTACCAGTTTGATGCATTGGTCCACTAGCAGGGACACTCTAGGTTTATAAGGATGCAAAATAGCAGATTTGCAATAACCTCTATATTGGTGTCTTTTGTTATTTTGTTCTCATTCTCGCTAGGTTAGACATCATTTTAATTTTTAAAAAGTAGGTACCTCCATTCTAGATGGGGCTGTCTTGTAACATATTATCGGTGTGGGGTAAGCCCATTCTTTTTCTGGCCCTGAAGAAGTGCCACGGATCATTTTCAGACCAAGAGGGTGTGAAACATGTTGACCTGATTTTATCTCACCTACACATATTGAGCTACTCAGGTACATCATACCCCGTTAGTAGCCTTAACCAGCTCTGGCACAAGTGCAAGTGTGCTCATGACGGAACCATTCTGTCATAGCACACTTGCAAAAAATCCCTCTGCTGTAAATAGCAGAGGGATTTTCTATTTTCCTTTGGGAGGTGAGGAAGAGCTTCCCCAACCTCCCTGAGCGTTTTTTTGGTTTCATTGTAATGACGATCGTGTGCATGGCACACTGATATCATTACAACGAAAACAAAATTTCACAGTTTCGGTGCTTGTGGGGCTATCTCAGCCCCGAGCACCAAAACACATGGGAGAGGTATCGTTGGAAAGGGGAGAATCTCCCCTTTCAAATGGTACTCTTCCTTAGTGGGTCCCCAAGCAGGGATCCACCCACTAGCCACCAGGGAGGGGGAAGCAGCCCCTTGGGCAAGGACCTTTGCTTTCCCCATTTAATTTTGCCACAGACAGTCTTTCTGCCCCCCTGGGGGGCATATGGGGGAAGTATTCCCCAATCTGCCCCACCATATGGGGCAGAACGCACCCTAGACGCCAGGGATTTTTTTTAAGGCCAGGGGTGGGGGCTGCCTACCAATGGCCCCACCCTGCTACCCCAAAAAGGCAAAAGACTATCTGCCCCCCAGGAGGTAGATGGGGCAATAGTCCCTAATCTGCCCCTAGGCACCAGGGAGTTTTTTTCATACGTGTGGGTGGGAACACCACCCCACCCGACAAAAAATGCTACAGTCTTTCTGCCCCAGAAAGCCCACTCAGAACCAGGGATTTGTTTCCCCCAAAGTTCGGGGAGGGGGCTGCCCAGATTGGGCATGCCAATGCCTCCACCCCCAAAAAAAATGCCACAGTCTTTCTGCCCCCCAGGAGGCAGATGAGGGTAGTAGCCCCTGATCTGCCCCAGGGGGGCAGAAAGCCCACTAGGCACCAGGGATTCTTTTTTATTTATACATAGGGGTGGGTGCTGCCCAGAATGGGCATGCCAATCCCCCAGCCCCCAAAAAATTGCCACAGTCTTTCTGCCCCCCAGGAGGCAGATGGGGGCAATAGCCCCTTACGGCCCCAGGGGGGCGGAAAGTCCACTGGGCACCTGGGATCTATTTTTTCCAAATTCCGGGGTGGGGACTGCTCAGAATGGACATTCCAATGCTCCCACCCCCCTCAAAAATGCCACAGACTTTCTGTATCCCCCAGGAGGAAGTTGGGGTCAAAAGCCCCTGATCTGCCAGGGGGAACAGAGGGCCCACTAGGTACAAGGGATTACGCTGGCATTTTTGTACGTAGAGGTAGGGGCTGCCCAGAATGGGCATGCCAATGCCCCCACCCCACCAAAAAAATAGTCACAATCTTTCTGCCCCACTTGGGGGCACATTGGGGCAATACCTACTGATCTGCCTCCCACCCTGGGTGGCAGAAGGCCACTAGGCATTGACCTTTTTTTTGCAATGTGCCTAGCTGTGGATTTTGGGCCCTAGAGCAGCCGGCACCTAGGGAAACCTAGCAAACCTGTACATTTTTGAAAACTAGAATCCAAGGGGAATCCTGAATGGGGTGACGTGTGTGCCTCTCACCAGGTTCTGTTACCCAGAATCCCTGGCAAACCTCAAACTTTACAATAAAATATTTCTGTGATGGAAAGTTCTGGAATCTGTCTGGATCCACAAACTTCCACCCATCCCACATTTTCCAGAGTCTTTCGATAAAAATTGTACCTCACTTGTGTGGGTAGGCTTAGTGTCCGCGACAGGAAATAACGCAAAACACAACGTGGACACACCACATTTTTATAGTGAAAACTGACACTTTTTTGGGGAAAGTGCCTAGCTGTGGATTTTGAACCCTAGCTCTGCCGGCACCTAGGGAAACCTAGTAAACCTATACATTTTTGTAAAATGGGGAATCCAGGAGGGGTGACTTGTGTGGCTTTCATCAGGTTCTGTTACCCAGATTCCCTTGCAAACCTCAAACTTTGTAAAAAACACATTTCCCCAACATTTCTGTGATGGAAAGTTCTATAATTGGAGTTATTCCACAAACTTCCATGCACCCCGCATTCTCCAAAGTCTCCCAATAAAAATTGTACCTCACTTGTGTGAGTGCCCATGGCAGAGAAGGGCCCAAAACATATTGTGGAGACATCAAAATTACCTATGAAAAAAACGACTTGGTTTTGCCAAGGTGCTCACCTGAGTTTTTGGGCCTGCGCTCAGCAGCCATTTAGGGAAACCTACCAAACATAGATATCTATGAAAAGTAGACATCCACGGGAGTTCAGGTATGTATGGCTTGTGTGGACCCTCCAATGTTTTCCTACCCAGAATACCCTGCAAACCTCAAATTTACTGACAAAAATGAAAATTTTCTCAAATTTCTGTGTTGGAAAGTTGTGGGATCACCGGGCTGACACAAATTTCCTATCACTCAGCATTCCCCCAGGTCTCCCAATAAAAATGGTACCTCCCTCGTGTGGGCGGGCCAAGTACTCGCAACAGGTAAGGGCCTAAAACGTTTGAGGAGACATCAAAATGACCTATCACAAAACAACCTCGTTTTGCAAGGGGGTGCACCTGGGTTTTTGGCTCCAGGCTCGGTGGCTATCTAGGGAAACCTACCAAACCTACACATTTCTGAAAACAAGACACTCTGGGGAGTTCAGGGAGGTATGGGTTGTGTGGATCCCGCAACGTTTTCCTACCTACAATACCACAACTCCCTAGACTCCCCCGGGTCTCTAGATTTCAGAAATATGTGGGCTTGGTAGGTTTCCCTAGATGGGCGTCGAGCCCGGGCCAGAAACCCAAGTCACCCACCCATGCAAAACCAGGTCGTTTTGTGATAGGTAAGTTTGATGTCTCCACAATATGTTTTGGGCCCTTGCTTGTCGAGGGTACTTGGCCCACCCACCCGAGTGAGGTACCATTTTTATCGGAAGACTTAGGAGAATGCAGGGTGGGTGGACGTTTGTGGATCCATACAGATTTCAGAAATTTCCATCACAGAAATGTGGGGAAAATGTGTTTTTTTTACAAAGTTTGAGGTTTGCAGGGGATTCTGGGTTACAGAACATGATGAGAGCCACACAAGTCACCCACTCCTGGGTTCCCTTGGGTGACTAGATTTCAAGAATGTATAGGTTTGCTAGGTTTCCCTAGTGCCGGTAGAGCTAGGATTCAAAATCCAAAGATTGCCACTTTGCAAAAAAGGGTCAGTTTTCACTGTAAAAAAGTGGTGTCTCCACGTTGCATTTTGGGCCGTTTCCTGTCGCGGGCCCTAGACCTACCCACACAAGTGAGGTACCACTTTTATCGTAAGACTTTGGGGAATGCAGGGCGGGTGGAATCTTGTGGAGCCACGCAGAATCCATAACTTTCCATCACAGAAATGTGGGGAAAATTAGTTTTTTTGACCAAGTTTGAGGTTTGCAAGGGATTCTGGGTTGCAGAACCTAGTGAGAGCCACACAAGTAGCCCCATCCTGGATTCCCCTGGGTGTCTTGTATTAAAAAATGTATAAGTTTGCTAGGTTTGTCTTGGTGCCAGCAGGGCTAGGGTTCATAATCCACAGCTAGGCACTTTGAAAAAAAGGATCAGTTTTCACTGTAAAAATGTGGTGTGTCCACGTTGCGTTTTGAGCAGTTTCCTATCTCGGGTAGCAGGCTTACCCACACAAGTGAGGTACCATTTTTATTGGAAGACTGAGGGGAATGCGGGGTGGATGGAGTTTTGTGGATCTACGCCGATTCCAGAACTTTCCATCACAGAAATATGAGTAAAATGTGTTTTTTTATTTTTACAAAGTGTGAGGTTTGCAAGGGATTCTGGGTAGCAAAACCTGGTGAGAGCCACACAAGTCACCCCATCTTGTGTTCCCTTGGGTGTCTAGTTTTCAAGAATGTATAAGTTTGCTAGGTTTCCGTAGGTGCCGATAGAGCTAGGGTTCAAAATCCAAAGCTTGGCACTTTGCAAAAAAAGGGTCAGTTTTCACTATAAAAATGTTGTGTGTCCACGTTGCTTTTTGTGCCGTTTCCTGTTGCAGGTGCTAGGCCTACCCACACAAGTGAGGTACCATTTTCCCCGGAAGACTTTGGGGAATGCAGGGTGGGTGGAATCTTGTGAAGTCAAGCAGATTCCACAACTTTCCATCACAAAAATGTGAGTAAATTAATCTGTTTCTCTTTACACAGTTTGAGTTTTATTCTGGGTAAAAGAATCTGGAGAGAGCCACACAAGTCACCCACTCCTGGATTCTCCTGGGTGTCCAGTTCTAAAAAATGTATGGGTTTGCTAGGTTTGCCTAGGTGCTGGAAGAGCTAGGGTTCGAAATCCACAACTAGGCACTTTAAAAAGAAGGGTCAGTTTTCACTGTAAAAATGTGGTTTGTCCACCTTGCGTTTTGGGCCGGTTCCTGTCGTGGGCGCTAGGCCTACCCACACAAGTGAGGTACCATTTTTATCGGAAGACTTTGTGGGATGGGGGTGGGTGGAATTTTGTGGATCCACACAGATTCCATAACTTTCCATCACAGAAATGTGAGGAAAATGTATTTTTTTGACAAAGTTTGAAGTTTGCAAGAGATTCGGGGTAGCAGAACCTAGTGAGAGCCACACAAGTAGCACCATCCTGGATTCCCCTGGGTGTCTATTATTAAAAAATGTATAGGTTTGCTAGGTTTGTCTTGGTGCCGGCAGAGCTAGGGTTCATAATCCACAGCTATGCAGTTTGAAAAAAAGGATCAGTTTTCACTGTAAAAATGTGGTGTGTCCACGTTGCGTTTTGAGCAGATTCCTATCTCGGCTACTAGGCTTATCCACACAAGTGAGGTACCATTTTAATTGGAAGACTTAGGGGAATGTGTGTTGGATGGAGTTTTGTGGATCCACGCAGATTGCAGAACTTTCCATCACAGAAATGTGAGGAAAACGTGTGTTTTTTAATACTAAGTTTGAGGTTTGCACGGGATTCTGGGTAGCAGAACCTGGTGAGAGCCACACAAGTCACCCCATCCTGGATTCCCTTGGGTGTCTAGTTTTCAAGAATGTATAGGTTTGCTAGGTTTCCCTAGGTGCCGGTAGAGCTAAGGTTCAAAATAGAAAGCTTGGCACTTTGCAAAAAAAGGGTCAGTTTTCACTGTAAAAATGTGGTGTGTCCACGTTGGGTTTTTGGCCGTTTCCTCTCGCGGGCCCTAGGCTTACCCACACAAGTGAGGTACCATTTTTATTGGAAAACTTTGGGGCATGCGGGGTGTGTGGAATTTTTGGGCTCCACACAGATTCGATAACTTTCCATCACAGAAATGTGAGGAAAATGTTTTTTTTGTCAAAGTTTGAGGTTTGCAAGAGATTCTGGGTAACAGAATCCGGAGAGAGCCACACAAATCACCCTGATTGGATTCCTCTGGGTGTCTAGTTTTCAGAAATGTATAGGTTTGTAAGGTTTCCCTAGGTGTTGGCAGAGCTAGGGTCAAAATCCATCATATCTAGGCACTTTGCAAAAAAAAGGGTATCTTTTCCCTGTAAAAATGTGGTGTGTCCAAGTTGCATTTTTGGTAGTTTCATGTCTCGGGCACTAGGCCTTCCCACACAAGTGAGGCAGCATTTTTATTGGAAGACTTTGGGGAATGCAGTGTGGGTGAAAGTAGTGGATCCACGCAGATTCCAGAACTTTTCATCACAGAAATGTGAGGAAAATATGTTTTGCTTTTTACAAAGTTTGAGGTTTGGAAAGATTTCTGGGTAGCAGAAGCTGGTGAGAGCCACACAAGTCACCTCATTCTGGAGACCCCTGGCTGTCTAGTTTTAAAAAATTTAAAGGTTTGCTAGGTTTCCCAAGTGCCGGTAGAGCAAGGGTTCAAAATTTCAAAGCTTGGCACTTTACTATAAAAGGGTCAGTTTTCACTGTAAAAATGTTGTGTGTCCATGTTGCGTTTTTGGCACTTTCCGGATGTGGGCGCTAGCCTACCCACACATGAGGTACCATTTTTATCAGAAGACTTCAAGGAATGGGGGTGGGTATAATTTTGTGGATCCACGCAGATTCCATAACTTTCCATCACGGAAATGTGAGGAAAATGTGGGTATTTTTGAGAAAGTTTGAGATTTGCAAGTGATTCTGGGTAACAGACCCTGGAGAGAGCCACACAAGTCACCCCCTCCTGGATTCCCCTGGGTGTCTAGTGTAAAAAAATGTATAGGTGTGTTAGGTTTCCCTGCGTGCCGGCAAAGCTAGGCTTCAAAATCCACAGCTTGGTACTTTGGAAAAAAAAGGGTATGTTTTCACTGTAAAAATGTGGTGTGTCCCCGTTGCGTTTTGGGCTGTTTCCTGCCACGGGCACTAGTCCTACTCACACAAGTGAGGTACCAATTTTATTGGAAAACTTAGGGAAACGTGGGGTGGATGGAGTTTTGTGGATCCAAGCACATTGCAGAACATTTCCATCACAGAAATGTGAGGAAAACGTGTGTTTTTTAATACGAAGTTTGAGGTTTGCAAGGGATTCTGGGTAGCAGAACTTGGTGAGAGCCACACAAGTCACCCCATCCTGGATTCCCTTGGGCGTCTAGTTTTCAAGAATGTATAGGTTTGCTAGGTTTCCCTAGGTGCCGGTAGAGCTAAGGTTCAAAATAGAAAGCTTGGCACTTTGCAAAAAAAGGGTCAGTTTTCGCTGTAAAAATGTGGTGTGTCCACGTTGCATTTTGGGCCGTTTCTTGTCGCGGGTGCTAGGCCTACCCACACAAGTGAGGTACCATTTTTATTATAAGACTTTAAGGAATGCGGGTTGGTTGGAATCTTGCGGAGCCATGCAGATTCTACAACTTTCCATCACAAAAATGTGAGGAATTCTTTGTTTGCCAAGGTGCTGGCAGAGCTAGAGTTCGAAATCCACAGCTAGGCACTTTAAAAAAAGGTCACTTTTCACTGTTAAAATGTGGTGTGTCCGTGTTCCATTTTGGGCCATTTCCTATCTCGGGGACTAGGCCTACCCTCGCAAGTGAGGTGCCACATGTCACCCCATCCTGGGTTCCCTTGTGTGTCTAGTTTTCAAGAATGTATAGGTTTGCTAGGTTTCCCTAGGTGCCGGTAGAACTAGGTTTCAAAATCCACAGCTAAGCACTTTGCAAAAAAAGGGTCAGTTTTCACTGTAAAAATGTGGTGTGTCCATGTTGCATTTTGGGGCATTTCCTGTCCCGGGTGCTAGGCCTACCCACACAAGTGAGGCACCATTTTTATTGTAAGACTTTGGGGAATGCGGGGTGGGTAGAATCTTGTGGAGTCACCCAGATTCCAAAACTTTCCATCACAAAAATATTAGGACTTTTTTGTTTCTTTTCTTTACAAAGTTTGAGTTTTGCAAGGGATTCTGGGTAACAGAACCTGGAGATAGCCACACAAGTCACCCACTCCTGGATTCCCCTGGGTGTCCAGCTCTAAAAAATGTATGGGTTTGTTAGGTTTGCCTAGGTGCTAATAGACCTAGGGTTCGAAATCCAAAGCTAGGCACTTTAAAAAGAAGTGTTGGTTTTCACTGTAAATATGTAGTGTGTCCACATTACATTTTGTGCTGATTCCTGTCACGGGCGCTAGGCCTACCCGCACAAGTGAGGTACCATTTTTATCGGAAGACTTTGGGGGATGCGGGGTGGGTTTAATTTTGTGGATCCACGCAGATTCCATAACTTTCCGTCACAGAAATCTGAGGAAAATGTGTTTTTTTGACAAAATTTGAAGTGTGCAAGGGATTCTGGGTAGCAGAAACTAGTGAGAGCCACACAAGTAGCACCATCCTGGATTCCCCTGGGTGTCTATTACTGAAAAATGTATAGGTTTGCTAGGTTGGTCTTGGTGCCGGCAGAGCTAGGGTTCATAATCCACAGCTAGGCAGTTTGAAAAAAAGGATCAGTTTTCACTGTAAAAATGTGGTGTGTCCATGTTGCGTTTTGAGCAGTTTCCTATCTCGGGTACTAGGCTTATCCACACAAGTGAGGTACCATTTTTATTGGAAGACTTAGGGGAAGATGTGACTGGGAGGCAAGATGGCGACTGCTCGAGTCGGTCGCACAGCAGCTCCCTGGTCACTGACTGATTATATCGGAGGATTGTATGGCAGTATGACGGCGTGATATTGATGTATGATAATATCTTGTAGCCTGAAAGAGGAAATAACCATTTATTTTTAAAAAAACTGAATGGAAACACTGTCTCCTTACCTACAAATCTGTCCTGGCAATTGCAGGGTTGCCATCTGCCGCACGGAGCTCATCAGGGCACTGCTCGGCTTTTGGGCCGCACTGACAAGCAGTGAGGAGCAAGGAGGCTGCCTGGAGTGTCGGGCGCATTATCGAACGTGATCCCGGGAAACAATGGCACCAAAGATGCCGATCGGAGGAGGGGTGAAGGGGAAAACACGCTCTGGTGCGGGTGCAGGCGCTGGCTTCTCTCCGAAGTCCGCAACATCGTTGGACCTACGGGGCAACATGGAAACTGAAAATCAGGCGAGACCCGGTGGGGCAAAAAAACAACAACAGCTTGCATCGAGCTCCGCAACCCGGAGGAAGAAAGCAGAAGACAGGAAGAGCAAAAGCAGTCCGTTGCCCCAGCCGCATGCGAGCGAGCTCTCTGTCCTGTAGCTAGTGAGAGCAGCACCAAGAGCGAAGCAGGCCGCAATACAACAATTGCAGCAACAAAGTGAAGCTGGGGCAGGTGAGCAGAGACAAGGGGTTTGTGACATGGCAGGTGAGAATAATGTCATAACGGCCTGTAGTGGGCCCGAGACTCAAGATAGATCTGTATCTATACCTACATGTATAACTACTGATATACCCAGTGAGGAAACAATGCATAAACAACTACCCCCTACTGCCTCCTGTTTACAGCCTGTGATGAGGGATGATGGTGGAAACATGACAAATGGGTCTGGGGGGGTTCAATTGGAGGGATTAATCCTGGAAATCACCTTGGTAAACCCCCAACAGGGAAATGCCCAGTCTAAGTATCAAGTCCCCTCTTCAAACCATAGCGAGCAAGATATGGAGTGCTTCTTCTCCCTTTCAGACGGAGTCTGGTCTGGGTCAAGATCAAGGTCAGATTCATTAGAGGACTTGTTGCAGGGATTCTGCTCATGCACAGAACTATGCGCAGGAAACCAGGACCTCAGTGAATTGTGGTGTACCAAAAACTCACCTCAGAACCCAGAACCCCTATCCGACCAGCATCAGTGTCCCATTCGTTATCCGATTTTATCTCGGCGGTCCCAATGTATAGACAACCCAGAACAAGCGACTTAGTGTATTCTCAGGAATGGTGGGAATCAGAAATACCTGTTCGTAATTATTCTCATATCCGTCCACAACAAGAGTAAACAGAGACACGGTAAAGTTTAAAGAGTTTATTTTAAAACCTCGTGTGCTAAGATGCAGTACTTTGGCTAACATAAGCAGACAAATGATTAAAATCAAAACCATCAGCATAGTTACAATACCATAGAAAATGAAAGGAGAAATCATAATAAAATGACAGTGGAATACAGCCACCTTCTTTCGCTAGTAAACTAATATTATTACTAATAGACTCATAGAAGGTCTCTAGGCTTGAATGGGGAACCCCATACGGTAAAGATCAGCTTAGTGGAATCACATCACAGGATCAGGTATACTCTGCTCCTGGGAAAGCTCTTCTTCCGAATGCATGAATCAAGCAAGCAGCCTGCAATATTAAAAGCGCTCGACTCTCAGGTATTTGCAGCTGCGTGCGTGTTATGGCTAAATAGTGGGCCGATCAACCTGAACCCAAAAACATGCACCGTCTAGCGACCCAGACTGTTTCTTTACACAATGTTCAGACCAAGGTCGCAGCTCACTGTTAGGGATGTGAACAACAGACAGTTCTCATGTGAAGAAAAGGCGAGCAAGCATTTCTCAAATAATAACATGTAACTGCAGTGTCGTGTGCAAAAGCAGCAAAAGTGGCAAGATGGCTTTCTAATATCTAACGCGGTTGTGCTAACTTTGCAATGTACGTATATAAATTGCTGCCCTCACTACACCCCACCTTGATCGGACCACTAACCAATAGGGGTACAATTAAGGAACGCAGAGTTCAAGTTCGATAGAACGGAACTAAGGGCACAAATTGTGAATCCATATAAGGGCAGTGAAAGTTCGAAGAGAAAAAAAGAGAAAAAAAAACATTTAAAGGAAAAAAAAATATTATCGATGGATGTCGAACGAAAAGGATAAAGTCATTCCAAAGTTAATCCATCAATGTATAAGCACAATAAGTAGCAACGGCTTCCAAGAGGAAATCATTGGAACGTTCTGCAAAATTATCTGCCATCCAGTTCAGCAAGGGGAATGAACACACATGTTCTTCGACAACTGGAGCCTCTAGTACCATCAGAGGACAACTGGCGTGTTCTTCAAGATAACTTCTTGCCAGGAAGTCATCTGCAGCCGTACCGATGTCCCAATTCCCTAGGACTCCATGTGCTGCTCCACAGGCCATAATCCTGACACCAGAACAGTCCAACTCATGAGCCACTAAGTGGCTCATTAGTCGATCATAATCTGGGGCGGGAGACACAGAGTTTGACAAGCACAAATCCAGAGCCCATTGGAACTGACACTCTAGGCAATGAAAGACAGGTTGTACGCAAGTAAAGTAGGGAAACCGGAAGGACAATCCATAGGCTATGCTCAATGTTGCCAGTGGTAGTGTTCCATAGTATTCAAGCATCCGGTTACGAAGATGGAGCAGCCGGGACAGGCTGTCGTGTGACACAAATTGTGCATCCATTGCGTAGTAAGCAGACCAACCACAGCACCCCAGCCACGAGGGCGAGAATTAACGGGAGACCTCCGAAGACGCTGGAAAAAATAGAATGAAAAAATACCGGGATCACACCAAAAATAGTTTGGAAGGAGGTCACGAGGCCGGAGCCCACAATTTTGAAAAAATGTGCCAGGCCACTTGTTGACCAGGCATTAAAGATAGTCTGAATCAGGGCACCAAAATGAAGTGGGAGATCAGTATTCAAAAGCGCTTGCACCTCTGTGCGCGTGTTTGCTACGTGAAGGACAAATGTTTCCCGGGATGAAGTCAACGCGACTTCTTTTTGAGACAATAGAGCCCTTATTCTGCTCATCTTGTTGAACTCTGCTTTCGAGGTTGGAATGGAAGGCCAGATGGATACATCGAGCCGTCCATGCGGGGGTGGGAAAAGGACGTTGTTACAGCAGACCCCTCTCTGTGATACAGTCACTATGTAAGGAATTCCCACTAACATCCCACAGCAAGCTTCATTATTTAATAGCAAGTAACTACCGTTAGCTAGCAGCGTAAATGGCGGTGTTATGACTGGCACTGGGATCCCTTTCAGGACGCAAGCTGAATTAGGAGCGTGCACATTACATGCACCATGCAACTGAATGTGCCGACACACCACAGAGTGATCCGGAGTGGTAGTGCACTCTTCACCCTTTAAGTAAACCTCTTTACCGTCGCTCACGCACCTGTACGTGAATGGGAGTGACCAAACTTCATGCAGGAAGGCAGTACCTAGTTGTTCATATCTGCCTAGCGCATAATGTTTCATGCAGGAACTGAACTTAAACAGGGGAAATGGTAATGTGATTAACCCGTGGATGCGCCACACATCGGAGTTTAATTCGGCAACAGAGAAAGGCAAAGGTTCTAACTTTTCAATGTGCAGCAATGAGCATGTTGCATCTTTTATGGACATGAACTGTTGTTTTGCAGTTAAATTAAAAGGAAGGAACAAAGATGAAGTATTCATGTAATCCCAAGGGGCTTTCCCAGCCTTGAACATCTGCAATGTCCATGCAAACTGCATTATAGAACGCAATTGATTTTGACCATGATATAAAACAGACACATCATCCTGCACAATGTCAACAACAGATGAAACGATATTATCTAACGTATAAATTCTGGAAGACAGGGTGGTAATGCTATTATCTATAACAGCCAATACCTTCTCCATATTGGCTTGATCAATAGCCCGTAATCTGGATGCAGCTTCAATTTGTGATAGCTTCCAAACTTCGTTATAAACAGCATATACCCATCTTTTGGACCTGCCAACCGTAGGACCCTTAACAAAATCATTCAAATCTATTTTGTCGTGTAATTGTGATAAATGAAGTTTAGCAGATGCTAAGGTGGTATGTTGTAGCCAAGATTGGCATAACTTCCCTACTGAGTAGGTAGTTACAGTATGAGAGGATTCAAAACGGGGGTCCACACGAACTTGCGTATACCCCGGATTTAAATCCAGAAACCGATGTTGACAGGAATCTGAGCTCGTTTGCCATATTAACCATCCCTCCGGATTTAATTTGGAAATATTGAAGGATGTGTTAGAAATGTATGACTGCAACGCAGCAAGGGACAGATCCGTATGATTATCCCAATTAGGATAATCACCCAGATCCGGAGTAGAGGGAGAATTTAATTTTTTAGAAGTAGCCAATCCAAAACAGGTGGTCTGAAAAATTGACGAATTCAAAAATAACATGTGGTTCGGGATGAGGCAGGCACGATGCAAAGCTTCTGTTCCTTGTACCTGCCACGGTTTAGAACCCCAAACCGATTTAAGATCAATAGTAGCTTTCAACAGATCATAACCTCTGATTGCCAAATCATCCATAAAGGATTTGGAATATAACAATTTCGTGTGTGTCAGCCTAACTTTCGAGGCAGACTCAGCTGCCACATTAAAGTAAAAGGAGGCAGGATTCGACACACTGAAATCAGAAAAATATGTGAATTTGTTCACTAACGTGGTGGAGCTGCCCAGCCTAGGCGCTGGACAGTGTTCCCATTGCGTATAATTTACAAAATTTCTAAACGTATTGGCTTTGTGAAGGAAATGATTACCATAATGTTGATAGCAAAACTGCTCATCATAATTAGCAGTATCTAAATACAAATCCTCAGCTTCAAACGCAGCATAATATTTCAAATTAGAAAACAGTGCTTCTATGGCTTGAACATCCCAATCATCTGAGCGGATGCTTTGCTTAACTACATCACCCATAGAAACACGAAATACATTTGGCACATTGATTACTTCAGTGGGACCATGAATTTGAAATTTAACAGCATCCCACGCAATCCCATCTAACACAGGCCAGGCAGTAATATTCACAAAAGTCTGGTCCCTTTTCTTGATATGTGATGAGGAGTGGGGGGCCAAAGTGTCATCAATTAGTCTAATTGTAGATCTTTCTCTTAGGTAGTGTCCATTCACAAGACGAAAAAACACCACCACAAATCCAATGGACATGAACAAAAAAATAGATATGAGCACCATCCAAATGTAAGTCCAAGGGGGAATTAAAAAATGTCTTTTAAACCAGACAGCAAAAATTGAAACTTTTGATGGGGCAATGGAAGTCATTGAATTAGTGTCAAAGGAGAAGCGTGACTGGTTAACTGCGGTGGATTGTAAAACAGGCAACGGTACATCTGCAGGATAAGCATACTCAGTATCTTCAGGTAGACCACCAGCTGTTGGTGGCAACAAAGGTCCAGTAACTGTATGCATATTGATGGCAACATCAGGCAAGGTGGTAGAAGCTGGGGCCACAACAGAATTTCTCAGCATCGCAGGGCAAGAAACAGCTGGAGTCATACTAAGAAGAATCGGCCACTCGCTGTAGCTTGACATTGTCAATAGAGATGTACCTGTTATCCTTGCGACCAGCAAGTGGAGGTAAAATGACACTACGCGTACCCTGCACGCCAAGCACTGGAACCGGGGCACGATAAGAGGGGCCGAACTCCTTCTTGTTCTCCACCTTCTCACGGACCAGATCACCAACTCGAGGAAGCCAGCCGACTACCGGAATCTGAAGCGCAGCATCAGATGTGGAGGGCACGTGTTCCTTCGCTAGACTGTCTCTGGCTTCTTGTAGGGCCTGCAATACAGCACAGTGATCATCTATGTCAAAGGGTGCGGCTGACGCCGCCATGTCTAGACCATCAAGGTCTGGGATAAACATTCGTATGCCAAAGAGCATCATTTATGGGGTCCGCCCACCCAGAGACCTTCTAGGGAGATTATTAAGTGCACGTAGGACGTTATACAAATGGGCTAGCCAGTTCCGGCCAGTGCCTAAAACCCTAGCTGTCAAAGATTGCTTTAAGTCACGGTTCATTCGCTCCACCACACTATTACCCTCAGGTCGGTAGGGAGACGAAAATTTGACTTGGACCCCCAAATTTCTCATGGCTTCTGTGTACGCCTTAGAGGCGAACGCAGGGCCCTGATCAGAATGAAAGGTACCACATGCAAAACTTCCCACAAAGACACGCAAATCCCTGATGACAGTACGGGCATTAGCTCTCCTTTGTGGCCATACCCACAGAAAACGTGTGCATGAATCCACTGCAACCAAGATGTACTTGTACGCAGTATCAGAGGTGAATGGACCGCAGTGATCTAGATAAACACACCCTAGTGGTTTATTAGATATGTACAACTGAGTTTGTGGTGGGCGCGCAACAGTTGAAGGATTAATCTGCTGGTAAATGTCACAGTCAAGAACATAAGCGCGAGCTTGTTTATATAAACCGCACCACCAGTAGCGTTGTTGTAACAGAGATACAGTAGCTGCAATGCCGGCATGGGCAGACGCCATGCCCTCGTGAGATGCTAATATCAAAGATGGTCTGCAGTCCGCATTTGGGAATCAATCTGTCACCAACATCGTTAATGCTCACTAACGGGACGTTATCAGGACTTAAGTGATAATGGTAACGAGAAGGGAAACCTCTCGGGTAATTAGTTCCCTTCTCTGTAGCAGCAATAGCTCCCAAGATGTCATCATCGATCTTACTTTTGGATCTTGTAACTGCTGCCACTAAGTATGTCGCCACTGCTGTTTTTGCTGCCTCGTCAGCTAAGCTGTTGCCGACAGCATGGACACCAACTCGTTGGTGACCAAGAGTGTGAATAACATTCACGAGAGGCAGATGTTCTTTAAGTTCTGCCACTCGAACCCAAAGCATTTTATGCTTAATTGTGCTACCTTTGGAATCACGGTATTCATTTTGAGACCAAAAATGTAGATTGTCGTTGTACGATTGAACACAATAAAACGAGTCACTCACTATAAGAGTACTGACCCGAGAATCAGCAAACTCCAGTGCGAGAACCAGAGCACGGAGCTCTGCCAACTGTGCAGTACAATCACCCAATGACTGCGTATGCACGACATCAGATTGGAATTCACCATTCACGAAAGTACCCACCACAATTGCGCAGGCTGCTGAATAGGCATGCTTCGATCCAGTCGCCGGTTGCGCAGAACCGTCAGTGTAAATGACACAATGGTAATCCTCGAGCGGGCGCAAAGACAGAGGAGCTGGATGAACGAATTCATACTGTAAGTACTCCTGAGTCTGTAATGAGGCGTCAAAGATATAGGTGACGTCGGGCGATGTCAAGGAAGTGGCCCATTGTATCCACCGAGGATGCAAAGCTTTAGAATTTGGTACACTCGCTTTGGTCACTGCCTCAAGAGCAGGATATGGTGTGACCACCAACATGCGTGTCCCTTGCGACAGCGCTCGTTCTTTAAGAATCGCCATCTGTACTGCCGTGAAGACTTTCTCAACAGAGGAAAAGCGCAGTTCAGCCGAAGTGTACAGGTGTGATTTGTAGGCAATGGGGACGGTGTCGCCCTCATTGAACGTTAAGTACGTGAAACCCACTGCGCCTGGCACAATTCTTATTACCAGGTTAGTGCGGTTATCACGCATCAGTAAGTATTTTGAAGCAAGAAGGTCAGCTTACAAAGATTGCAATATAGCTGAATGCTCCGGCAGCCAGCATGATTTGGAAAAAGTAGGTTGTACCAAGGCATAAAGCGGCTTGATACGCTGGGCATAATCAGGAATGTACGTGCAACCGAAATTCAGAAAGCCCAGCAAAGATTGTAATTTTTTCAGTGTTGTAGGAGCACGCAGGCATGCGCATTTCTCTAGGAAGTGCGGAGCCAATCCTCGACCCTCATTGTTGAGTTTGTATCTCAAAAACAACACTGTATACTCTGCAATGTGAGACTTCGCAAAGTTGAATTTGTAACCGAAGTCTGCAAACAAAACAATAATGCGATCAACGCGACACAGATGCGGCCACAACTCGTCATCTGTGAGATAAATATCATCCACATACGAGTACGCATCAGGGTCAATGCTCTCTAACAGAGAGACTACACGAGCGGCAAAGACTCCAGGGCTGTTTTTATAGCCCATGGGTAATCTTTTAAAATGTTTTTGTTTGCCACCCGAAGTAAACGCTGTCCACTGACTACTAAGAGAGGACAGGTTATGGCTGTAAAAGCCATTGGAAATGTCAAGTGTGGTCTTAAACCGTTTTCTCATGAGACTATCGATGAGAGCAGAACTGTGGGTATTCTGTACTGCGCATGTCCGGCAATGAGAGTCTAAATGCCGGTAATCTAAAACTAGGCGGTACGACCCATCAGGCTTCGTCACAGTGAATAAAGGATTATTCATTGGTGACACACATGTTTCAATAACACCTTGATATTCCAATTGTTCAAGGATTGCCGCGACGCATGGGATATTGGGGTTGTGGCTGGGGCATAGACCGCAACGGAATCTCATGGCTGGGGGGACAATTTATCCCAGCCTACCTGAGTACGATACAAAGCCGGTGCTAGCACCAGAGCCCACTCCTTGGCGTACTTCTTAGCTTGGTCCTTTGGCACTGTGTGCGCAAAGGACGGGAGGATCACCTCCTCCCCTCTAGGAGCATCTAAAATGAAAGCCGGGGGCCAGTCTGCCTCTGCCAATAGAATATCGTACGAAGAGGTCAGATTATCCCAAAAAATCCCCTGAATTGTACGTTGTATGTCACCTTCAATTAAGAGGACTATATTATATAGTCTGTCAGGGGGAGCCACTCTAGTGTCAGCAGTTCTACAGTAATGAACGTGTCAGTTGCTGTCGCCACCGGATATGGACGCAGTGCTTGTCGCACTACTGTAACTTCCGCCGCGCTGTCCGCCGCGCTGTCGAGTTAGTGCCCATGTCAGGTTCTGAAGCTGTGTCCGCACTATCTGCGGCATGCCTCGCTGTTAGCGCAGCAACCTTCTTCTTTTGAAACGGGGGTCGTTGACATGCAGACTCGTCCTGCTTGCCTTTACCGTCAGTCTGACGGGGTTGCTCATGTCCTTGTTGGGCACCCCGTCCTTTCCCACGGTCTCCGCGACCGGACTGTGAAGCCGATGTTTCCTGTGAAGAACGAGGAGAACGTTGTTCAGAAACCTGAAATCTATCAGGTGATTTAATACTAGAGCGATCGCTCAGATCATATGTGCGTTCACTAGTCGACTGTAAGGGTGAGGCAGGACGAGACCCCTTTTTCTGTTGCTGCTTCCCCTGTTTCTTTGCCCGCCAATTTTGTTTTGGAAAATGTGGGCGTTCGTCCTTACCAAACAAGCTCACCTTAGTTTGCTGTATCAAATCAGGAATTATTACAGTTGGTTTAACACCTAAGGCACTGCGGCCTATGGTTCTGTAGGCTTCCGCAATAATCTTAGTGAACTCCTTAGGCCTGTCGAGTTCGTCCACGCGGTCCAATTTATTAGCCACTTGGAACTGCATAGCATCGCCTTTGAGGTTGCCCATTACCATGGAAGCAACCACATCGAACACCCCGACAAGCCGCATTCCTAATTCTACAGCAGCCTCCGCACCGTGATTATCTTGAACACGTTTAATGACGAAGGGAAGCACAGACATAGACAGAGTGCCGAAGCACTTCGAGTATGTCGCGGCAAAGACCTTGCCCCAGTTGTCACAATCGCCATATCTGGGACTAAGTCTTTCGGCAAACTAATGGTGAGTATCCTGTGTTTCTCCACAGGAGTAGTATGCGGAAAAACCGCTTCCAGTTGGTCAAATTTCTCAGCAAGCCAATAAGGTAAGTCATCCTTATTTTGGGGGCGCTTGCCCATTACCCAATTAACCATAACAGGACTAATAACCACTGCGTGGTGTTCAGCTGGTTGTCCCGCAACAGCAGGTGCCCCCACCTGCACGCTGCGTGACACGTACTGCACTAAAGCCCTATGCACTATAATAAGGGCTGTGTGAAGTACACGCAACTCAGCCACCGCTACCGTGAGATAGCGGGGATGAGGCATAAATCCGGCCAGCACCGGCCATGTGGCCTCTGGAATTGACAAAGGGCCCATTCTAGCCGGTGTAACCGCATGGGGAAGGGGGCCATTAAACCAAATGCTATGCTGCCAGGCAGAAATAAGAATTTCTTGTGTCCTATATGGCGTATAGTTTGCAGGTAGCTGCGTGGGAGTATAGGAGTGAAACGTATCATCGTCGGCGGATCACTGACAAAATATCGAGAAGGAGAATATCGAATTGCCAAAATATCGAAGTAAAAATATAGAATGCCAAAATATCGAAGCCCTATCTCCAAAAAGGTAAGTACAAAAATATAGAATCCAAAATATCGTTGTAAAAAATATAGTTAGTCAAAATATCGAATTTTTAAAATGTCTTACAATTAATGTAAAATTAATGAAATAAAACATATGATTAACTGAAACATACTTAAAAATACCTAAATAACTTTAAAATGAATAAATAATTATTGTAAGTAAAAAAAAACAAAAAACAGATATATTAACATAATATTAATTAAAAATATGCAATATTTTTTGCGTAGGATAGCGGGCGGGTAAAAATTATTATTCCCACTCCAGTGAGTGCAATGGTAGGGAAAATAATAATTTAATATTTTATTAAAAATAAATAAATTATTAATACCAAAAAAGTATTACAATTAATTACCAATCACACAATATTTAATAATTAATTAATTAATTGTAAATGCCAATATTTTTTTATTAATTACCTATTAATAATTAATTAACAACCAATTAATTTTCAATACAAAAAATTAATAAATAAAATTAATACCAATTAATAATTAATTAAGAATAAATTAATTAGCAATATACAAAAATTTCAATAATTAATTATTTACAATTAAATTAATTCCCACCATATTCCCCTATAAACCCACAACCCGCTACAAATAATTACACAATTAATACAAATTAATACAAATTATTTACCAATTAATAAACAACAAATTAATTTTCAATACCAATTAATAATTACCTAATAACAATTAAATTACTTCCCATCCTATTCCCCTATAAACCCACAACACGCTACAGAAGTAAAACGCAAAATTAAATTAAAAATAATTAATCATTCCTAAAAATTATTATTTAATGTACTATAATTAAATTACTTCCCACCCTAATCCCCTATAAACCCACAACCCGCTACGGAATTCAATTACACAAAAATTAAATAACATAAAATTCATTACTTTAAAAATATTCAAACATACATTCCAAAATTAATACATACTTTTAACACATATACTAACACTTAAAACACTATAAAAAAAATTGATATTTTTAACAACTATATTATGACTGTCGATATTACTTACTTCTGTATTATTTAAATCGATATTTCTTACCTGATTTTCGATATTCTTCACCACTATATTTTGGCAATTCGATATTCTGTCCATTCTATATTAAAAACTCGATATTCTGTCCTGGCGATATTTTTTATTCGATATTATGTCTGTTTACCATCGTCTGCATCCACCGCCGGCAAAGTCACCCAAGAATAAAACAACTCGTAAGGAAATGACGCATCAGCGCTCACCACAAAAATAACAGCCATCCCATCGTCCGGCACCCCATACGTCGTCAAATGACGTCGCAGAGGTGTACGGCTATGTGCAGCAATCTCAACCGCCATAAGGACACACAAAAGATCAACAACGAGTTTAATCAGTAGCATTAGGGTTCAGATATTGAAGAAACCTTTTTAATGATCAAGCTTGAAAGAACCTATTAGTCGAGTAACAGGTAGGTTTAAATCCGTCACTCCCGTTATCTGGAAACAAGAGTGAGGGAATCGTGGACTAATATAAGCACTACTAAGGTGTTTCAAATCAATCGACCAAACGTTAGGTGCACCATGTTGCAGGGATTCTGCTCATGCACAGAACTATGCGCAGGAACCCAGGACCTCAGTGATTTGTGGTGTACCAAAAACTCACCTCAGAACCCAGAACCCCTATCTGACCAGCATCAGTGTCCCATTCGTTATCCGATTTTATCTCGGCGGTCCCAATATATAGACAACCCAGAACAAGCGACTGAGGGGCCGATTCCAATCCGTTAAAAATTTCCCCCGTACGACTCGTATCCGTTTTTTTTACCGTACGAATCGTACAAGTGCCGTACAAACTGCCAAGTACGATTTGAATGGGAAAAAGTCCATACGAATCGCATTGGGGAAATTCCCCCACACGTCCTCGGGTCGGAAAGTGTGTCCGACACGTCCCCGGACGATTTTACGGACGAATGGGAAAAAATAAGTCCGACCGCGCAAGTACGATCCGTACCGGCCGTCCGATTGTACAACCGTATGGAAAATACACCGTCCGGACCGAACTCACATAGCAACCATGGAGACATGTGCCCGCATACGTGACGAACCCCCCCAGCCCACGTATGTACGCGCCGAACCCAGCCCCCCCACGGATAGACGCACCGAACCCCCACCCCACCAGTGGATGTACGGAGCGCACCCCCACCCGTGTATGTATGGAGCATACCCACACCCCACCAGTGTATGTTCGAAGCGTACCCCCACCCCACCAATGTATGTACGGAGCGAACCCACACCCGTGTATGTATGGAGCGTACCCACACCCCACCAGTGTATGTACGGAGCGAACCCACACCCGTGTATGTACGGAGCGAACCCCCAACCGTGTATGTATGGAGCGTACCCACACCCCACCAGTGTATGTACGGAGCGAACCCACACCCGTGTATGTACGGAGCGAACCCCCATCCGTGTATGTATGGAGCGTACCCACACCCCACCAGTGTATGTTCGAAGCGTACCCCCACCCCACCAATGTATGTACGGAGCGAACCCCCACCCGTGTATGTATGGAGCGTACCCACACCCCACCAGTGTATGTACGGAGCGAACCCACACCCGTGTATGTACGGAGCGAACCCCCAACCGTGTATGTATGGAGCGTACCCACACCCCACCAGTGTATGTACGGAGCGAACCCACACCCGTGTATGTACGGAGCGAACCCCCACCCGTGTATGTATGGAGCGTACCCACACCCCACCAGTGTATGTTTGAAGCGTACCCCCACCCCTCCAGTGTATGTACGGAGCGAACCCCCACCCTTGTACGTACGGAGCGTACCCACACCCCACCAGTGTATGTACGTAGCGAACCCACACCCATGTGTACGGAGCGAAACCCCACCCGTGTATGTATGGAGCGTACCCACACCCCACCAGTGTATGTTCGAAGCGTACCCCCACCCCACCAGTGTATGTACGGAGCGAACCCCCACCCGTGTATGTACGGAGCGAACCCCCACCCGTGTATGTACGGAGCGAACCCCCACCCGTTTATGTACGGAGCGAACTCCCACCCGTGTAGGTACGGAGCGAACCCCCACCCGTGTATGTACGGAGCGTACCCCCACCCGTGTATGTATGGAGCGTACCCCCACCTCCGTATGTACGGAGCGAACCCCCACCCGTGTATGTACGGAGCGTACCCACACCCCACCAGTCCATGTAAGGAGCGTACCCCAGGCCCCAACACCAGGACCCTCACCCAACATCGCGCATGTACGAGTCGTACAAGCCATAGCAAAGGTCAGCACAGTACAACAAAATGGCCGATGCACGCACCGTACAGACGCTAAAAACACTCGTACTGAACCAGGACAAAGCTAAACAACACAAGGAGACTCAATTCGAATCGCACAACACCACAAAACATGTCCAACAAGACCAAATACAACCTATACACTGACCTGCAACTGCCAAACACCTAAACAGAGGCCCAAAACACAACCACTCCTTATAACACACCCACCCAAAGTTCAAACACAGCCACACCCACAAATGGACCAATAAAAAGGCCCAACACACACAAACCATGAGCCTTTGCAACAGACCCACTGCTGCCAGACCCCACATACAAACAACTGCACCATACTTCAACCGTCACTACACCTTACACTTGCACACCTTCACACAACCACCTTCACAAACACCCCCTCAACACATTCACACACACACCTACACAACCACACACACACACCCACAACCATCCACACCCACACCCCCACAACCATCCACACCCACACCCCACACCATGCCCACCAACAAGAATCCAAAGTTCACTAGCCAAGAGTTGGGGATCCTTGTCGACGAAATCATCAGAGTCGAGCCACAGCTCTTTGGAACATTGGTCAGACAGACCAGCATATCCCAAAAATCAGCCATGTGGCAGAGGATTGTTGATGCAGTGAATGCTGTTGGGGCCACCAGAAGGACCAGGCATGAATGCCAAGCCAGGTGGTACGATCTGCGGAGGACGGTCCGCCGCAAAATGACCGACGACCACAACCAGGCCAACATCACTGGAGGAGGACCGCCACGCAGACCGGTACACTACCATCCCTGGGAGGAGAAGGTGATGGCCACACTGCCGCCGGTGGGAGTACATGGAGTAGAAGGAGTCCGAGAGCCTGGTGAGTACACAAACAACTCACCTCACATGGGGGGAACGCCATCCACAACCAAAAGCACAAACATGCACCCAACCACCCTAAAGCCAGCACCGGACACAACCACACTCCAAAAACACGCACATGCCACTAGCGCCTCCATGCCCCATGCATCAAGCAAGGCCATGCCAAGTCACAGGCCATACAAAACACCAACACAAGTCAGGATGTCCCCGATGCCGGGAGGGTGGGCCTCTAAATCAACATAGTGCAACTCAGAAGCAGACAACAATGCCCTCAGCCCATATGGCCTAGGGCTGAGCCATACAAACAGTGTGTCCCCACACAGTACTGTGTTGCCTGCAAATGGTGGCCGCGTTGCAGGATGACATGGGTATGAAGGCACAATTTGCACATAACAGCAGCTAATGAAGATGCATCACTCTGAAAGAGTGTCAGCACACACCGCCACAGTAGCAGCGCAGACTCAGACACTCCGCGCAATGGCTGCCTGGAGATTAGAAACAAACCCACATGAACAAGCCAATGGCCTTTCAAAGACCTTCAAACTGTGTGTGCTCAGGAAGCTGGGCTGAGGTGACAGAGGGTGACAGACAGAGGGAGGGAGAGGGGGAGAGAGAGGGAGGGAGACAGATGGGGACACAGGGAGACGGACAGAGGGAGGGAGGAGGCTGACAGAGGGAGGGAGAAAGGGAGACACAGGGAGATGGACAGAGGGAGGAGGCTGACAGAGGGAGGGAGAAAGGGAGACACAGGGAGACGGACAGAGGGAGGAAGGGAGACACAGGGAGACGGACAGAGGGAGGAGGCTGACAGAGGGAGGGAGACGGACAGAGGGAGGGAGGAGGCTGACAGAGGGAGGGAGAAAGGGAGACACAGGGAGACGGACAGAGGGAGGGAGGAGGCTGACAGAGGGAGGGAGAAAGGGAGACACAGGGAGATGGACAGAGGGAGGAGGCTGACAGAGGGAGGGAGAAAGGGAGACACAGGGAGACGGACAGAGGAAGGAAGGGAGACACAGGGAGACGGACAGAGGGAGGAGGCTGAAAGAGGGAGGGAGACAGAGGGAGACGGACAGAGGGAGGGAGGAGGCTGACAGAGGGAGGGAGAAAGGGAGACATAGGGAGACGGACAGAGGGAGGGAGGGAGACACAGGGAGACGGACAGAGGGAGGAGGCTGACAGAGGGAGGGAGACAGAGGGAGACGGACAGAGGGAGGGAGGAGGCTGACAGAGGGAGGGAGAAAGGGAGACACAGGGAGACGGACAGCGGGAGGGAGGAGGCTGACAGAGGGAGGGAGAAAGGGAGACACAGGGAGATGGACAGAGGGAGGAGGCTGACAGAGGGAGGGAGAAAGGGAGACACAGGGAGACGGACAGAGGGAGGAAGGGAGACACAGGGAGACGGACAGAGGGAGGAGGCTGACAGAGGGAGGGAGACAGAGGGAGACGGACATAGGGAGGGAGGAGGCTGACAGAAGGAGGGAGAAAGGGAGACACAGGGAGACGGACAGAGGGAGGGAGGAGGCTGACAGAGGGAGGGAGAAAGGGAGACAGAGGGAGACGGACAGAGGGAGGAAGGGAGACACAGGGAGACGGACAGAGGGAGGAGGCTGACAGAGGGAGGGAGAAAGGGGGACACAGGGAGACGGACAGAGGGAGGAGGCTGACAGAGGGAGGGAGAAAGGGGGACAGAGGGAGACGGACAGAGGGAGGAGGCTGACAGAGGGAGGGAGAAAGGGAGACAGAGGGAGACCAAATCACCCTTGGGTGGTGTGGCCATGTCCGCTCGTCAGTAGGTGGACTGTGTGCATGTAGACAAGGTTTGGCAGTGCGTTAATCCCCCCTTTTTCCCTTCAGAAACACTGGGCCATGTGTCAATCTGTGCACGAGTACATCCGTGCTGCAGGCACAAACCTAACCTTACACCCAGTATACCCACCCACTGTGTGTGTCAGAACCCTGTCACAAATGCTTACGTTACCTACCTGCTTTCTGAAATAGCATGGAAAAAACACCATTTGCCCACGTACAGTGCAACACGTAAGGCGGCTCTGCATGGCTTGCCACGCCCGCTCACTACACTGCTGACAGCGTTCCAAAACGATGTATCAACTAGGATTGTGTCACACATAGGTAAAGTGTCGAAAGCTGAGGCCAAGGGACATACCCATGCACAAGTGCACTGTGAGAGGAATGCAAGCCATATCAAACCACCCAGAGGAACTGTGCCAACGCTAAAATGAATGAAACATGGATGTCGCATGTAACACAATTAACATTGTCTCTCTCACACACAGGTCAACGTCGTCGATCTCCCCCCAACACTGGGGGGGAAGATTCACAGGACCAGGCCCTGCGTGAAGAGCACCCCACCGGCAGCGACGACTCTCACCACTCCGTGGATGACCCAGACCAACCTGGCCCCTCTGGTGTCCAACCACCTGCAGCACCTGCGTCAGGTACAACTGGGCCAACCACCACCCCCATTCCTGCCACATCCCAGGATACACACAGGAGCCCTGCCCGCACACAACGCAGCCAGTCTGACCATGAGGGACAAGGTACTCCGGGCACCCAGGAGGAGGCAGGCGACACCGCAAATGCCATCCCTCAGGGGTCCCGGAGACCCGATGTGCCCACAACGGCAGGCCAGGCGCAAGTGAGCAGGGGTGGTGGGAGTGGAGGACGGCGGAGGCGCGAACCTGACCAGTTGGCTCAGGAACCGGTAATGTCACACGTCAGCAACATCCTCGGCACATACCGGCGGGACACCAGAGGCATGGACCAGGTCGTGGCCAGACTTTCCGGGATGCAGGGCACCCTCGATGAGATCAAGAACCTGCAGGTCGAGCATCATGCCAGTCATCAACAACACCAAGGATGGATGGAGGCAAGACTGGCTGAGCTCCTGGCAGTGCACAGGGACGTGGGACAATCACTCCGTCAGATCGCCCAAAGCCTGGCAAACCCTCCCTGTACCACCAGGCGGAGACCAGCACCAGACACAGGGAGGGACGAGGAGGAGGAGGATTCGTCTGACGGAGCGTCCCTGACATCGTCAAGGCCTGCTTCCGAGAGTCCCCGGAGGAAGGTGGGTCGTCCACGCAAAAGACCATGAGAGTCAGCGGAACATCACCATCTCCCAGGTCACCTGGCCTGGCACCTGGCCCTCTGGCTCAACAGCAGCACATCAGCAAATGACATTCTCTGCCACAAGGACTTGCTGGTCACTGTCTGACCAATGTTGACAAAGACTGTGGCATGGACTCTGATGACTTCCAATGGCAAGGATACCAACTCCCCCATTGAACTTTGGATTCTACACACCCGGCAAGCACCTCTTGTCATCCCCCCCAAACACGTACCCCACCACAAATAAAATTCTGCACTAACAAGAGATGATGCCGTCATTTTGCATTATTCCATTACATGTGTGTGTTGTAAAGTCAAACCATGCCTGAGTATTTTAAATAACTCCAACCATCCATACCCTGGGGTCTGAGTCTGGCACAGGACACACATGGGTCACAATGTATCATCCAATACAGACATGAAGCACCATACACACCCGTGATGGGCCCAGCCAGCTGAGGGGGTGCCGGCACAACTGTGCCTACAGACCTATTTAGTAGAGCAACAGTAATGCGCAGAGGTCAGGGATCATGTGGAGTGTTCTGGGGTGCTACTCCCAGGTATGTGTAGACAGGTGGCAGAACCATGTCCTGCATGCTTGAGTCAGGTGGATGTGGAGAATGGTGGGCCGGCCAAGGTTGGATGCATGGAGATGGCACAATGGGGTCTTGGATCACAGTGCCACAAGGTTGTGTTGGGGTTGTGGGCTGCATCCTGAGTGTGTGCGTGGATTGAGAAGGTCATCCTGCAGCTGGCAGTGATCCATTCCCCCCATCTCTGTTGGACGTTGATGTGGCTTGGTCGCCGGATGTAGAAGCAGAGCTGTGCAGATGCACCCTGGATGTGGACAAGTACCATGGGAGTTGTAATGCACATGTCCGTACAGTGCAGGGTAGGATTAGACACGGTTGTTGTAGTTGACCTGGGGGATGGTCTCTCTTGCCTTGAGGTGGATGGAACTGGGGATCTTGTGCATAATGCAGAGTGAGCTGCAGCATGAGGCACAGATGCTGATGATCAGCATTGCACATGTCAGCAAGCAATCCATGATGAACACCAGCTCGTTTTCATGGACACTGGGTGCCCTTGCTGCAGGGCCTGCAGCAGCATGCGCCATGTCAATGAAACAATGCCACAAGTTGCACACAAAGACAAGGATCTCATGAAGGAAGTATGCAAAAGGTGTATGTCAAGGAAGGAATGTCTGGATCAACATGGCACACACACACACAATGGATGCACATGCAGCACAGTGGCCGTCGTGGAGACTGACATGCCACAATACCTACACAGCCATGGGCAACATGCACAATACAGATCCTAATTCCTGACAAACAGTTTGCATCTTGCTACTCTACACATAGCCTCACGTGCACTATCTCTGACAACTATGCCAGACATGCCGCATGCACAGTGGCAACAGACCACCATTGACAGAGATGAGGCACCTTGGAGGCAGAGGGACACCTTCATTATTCATGTTTGTCGGAATGCAAATGCATCTCTGTTAACACATACACAGGTAATGTGGATGAACATGTGGGACCGACACTGGCACACCCCTTCGCACCACAGATGCTGGAAATCCATAGAACTGACACACAAGTGACGGGTTACAGCGAAACACCCCCTGCTGCTCACGGAGAGGCTGCTATACACCATTGAGCCTCTAATGGGGAAGTCCCACACCATGTCAACCCCGTGCAACCCGTATGTTTCCCAGGGCAGTGTTACACACATTGATGCCTTCATCACAATCCACTATCCCATTACAGATGACTGTCAACAAGTCTGACCATCAATTCAGGTGAATCCAGCTCCATGTCATGTGCCCCATGGTGATGCTACATGTATGCAAAGTAAACAAACATGAACAGGAGCAGTGCACACACATTCAAAACAAATACCACACCCAAAAACCCGTGATGCATCCCTTACCCTAAGGAGATTTTCAAACTTGTCCGTGCATGTAGCGCTGAGTCAGCACACATTGTTTTGTTCATGAGTAATAGCAGGACCACAACAATGCCACCAGCAGACAGCATGCGCAAGTACCTGGGGATGAGAGACACACAAGAAGTCAGCCACAAGAAGCACATCCCCTTGCATGTGCATGTACTCGACACGTATAAGGATGACAACATGCCAGGTGACAATGATGACTCTGGAAAAACATTCATCTATTGCACCATCACTCGAGTGACACATCCAAACACACCTCTGACTCACGTGGCATACATGCAGATGGACACACACATTGCGACACATGCCACACAAGGCCCAATGCGTGCACACTCAGACACTGGAACTCACCACTAAGCAAAGAAGTCGCGTATGAGCTGACTCCGGATGTCCGCCTCCGCCTCCTCCTCCACATCACTTGCCTTATCACCAAGCCCTTCATCCTCCACGGGTGGATGGTCCTCATCATCCGGATCCAGGATGAGTGGCACAGCTTTCTCCACTGCCATGTTGTGCAGCATGCAGCAGACGATGAAGATGTTGCAGACCTTCACCGGTGCATATGGGAGTGCGCCGCCGGTCTTGTGTAGGCACCTGAATCGGCTCTTCAGGAGGCCAAACGTCCTCTCTATCACACGACTGGTCCGCCCATGGGCGCTGTTGTAGCGGTGCTGGGCAGCCGTGCCGGGGTTGCGGAGAGACGTAATCAGCCATGGCATGTTGGGAAAGCCAGCGTCCCCTACATGGAAACAACATGGACAAAAGTGGGTCAGGAGAAGCAGGCACACAGGAAGTTCACGCTGAATACAGGACTGACAGAGTGTACCCACCAACAATACATGCTCGTTCGTTGCGCAGTTGCAGCATCATTTCAGGCACCCTGCTACGCCTCATGATGTAGGCATCGTGTGCTGATCCTGGAAAACGAGCACAGACATGGGAAATCACCATGTTGGCAAGACACACCACAAGGGCATTGATGGAGTGGTAATGCTTGCGATTCGTGTACGCTACCTCCTGTGCCTGTGGTGGTACCAAAGCCACATGTGTCCCATCTATGGACCCAATGACATGGGGCATCCCTCCCAGGGCATAGAACTCACGCTTGACACCTGTCAACTGCTCAGGAGTTGGGAACTTGATGAAGTCATCGAGGTGAAGCAACATGGCCTCTAAAAAATCATGCAGAACATGGCTAAACATGGTTTGGGACATGCCACCAACATGAGCAATGGTACATTGAAAGGTACCCGTGGCAAAGAAATGTAGGGCTGCCATCACCTTCATCTTGGGTGTCAGTGCCGTAGGATACCTGTGTAGCGGTTGGAGGTGTGGTGCCAGCCTTGCCGTCAAGTCCTCAATCAACCATCGGGGGAAGCGGTAGCGGCGTATACAGTCATTTTCCCTCAGGTCAGCCAAGTCCGGAATTGGTCGGGGGAGAGGTGGAGCCCTGCAGTAATTTGGAAGGGACAACGAAGAGTGAGTTGAGTACAACAACTATGTCAATGTACACAGCACATGTTCAACAGGCAATACACATATGCTACATACAGAGTCAGGTCTGTGCAATATTCCCTGGACACGTATGCCAGGCAGGTGACACTACTACCAAGAAGCAGCTACTAACGTGTTTTGGGAACCTCCACATCCCATGCCATGAAACTAGCTGTGGGCCAGTGGAAGTGAACAGCCAGACGCATTACAGGAGTGACAGACATCCACATGTGTGCAGAAGAAGGATGTCGATCGCACAGACAGGCTGCGGAACACAAGAGGCACCGGTCAGATGACATAGAATAAGGACAGACCACACACCTTGGCATGAATGAGTACATGTCATGACTGATCACACATACATTGAGAGTATGCAGATATGTCCTTGTTTTGCAACTCCGTGTTACATGCATACATACACACCTTCCGTCGGATTGCACATGTGGGCTGGTGTGCGTAACAGTGTGCCATGGCCATCTACACACAGACACATGTTGGTTGCAGCAACTGCAGATGCATTTGACAGGACACCAACATCAAGTTCATGGGAACACACGACACCCACATGACATACTCACATAGTGCAATGCGGGTAGTCACATGCCAGGTGTAAAAACCCCTGTACCTGCCATCATGGGACAGTTGCGGGTGTTGGTGACTGTGCCATGGCAGTGACGCAGTGCTCAGCTAGTCTGTACTACATGCACACATGTCAAAGGAGTGAAGGGGATGTCTGCCATGTAGTGCACCATCACACATGACATGAGTACACAGCTCATCACACATCTAATGGCTTCACACCTCAGGAGTAATGTGCCACATCACAGCCTGACACCCCTCTGCCCAACACATGTAGTACTGCACAGACAATGCCTTGATGTCCAGCCTTGGACAAGTATGACAGCTCAATTCCCTTATGTGTGCCGCCTGTCACCACTGTCACATGTGAAAGGCACCGTACATCCGCTCTGGGGGCGTGTGTACGGTCCCTATCACTATGGTAGTGCTCGTGTACGCGTATGCCATAGTGATACGCACCGTACAGGCGTGTGTACGGTCCCTATTACTATGGTAGTGCTCGCGTACGCGTACGCCATAGTAGTTCGGACCTTACACACGCGTGTGTACGGTCCCTATCACTATGGGAGTGCTGGCGTACGCCATAGTAGTTCGGATCGTACACACGCGTGTGTACGGTCCCTATCACTATGGTAGTGCTCGCGTACGCATACGCCATAGTGATAGGGACCTTACACACGCGTGTGTACGGTCCGAACTACTATGGCGTACGCCAGCACTCCCATAGTGATAGGGACCGTACACACGCGTGTGTAAGGTCCGAACTACTATGGCGTACGCCAGCACTCCCATAGTGATAGGGACCGTACACACGCGTGTGTAAGGTCCGAACTACTATGGCGTACACGTACGCGAGCACTACCATAGTGATAGGGACCGTACACACGCGTGTACTGTCCGTTTCAATGCATTTGGGGTGCCCTAGGGCTGTGGATGCACCGTACCTGTGTTTTAACATAGGAATGACATAGGGGACACATGAGGGACAAGTATAGGGGCCTAAATGCATGCTGGTTGTCATGGAGACCGAGTTTCAGGTTTGAATTTTGCATCATGTGGCCAGCAGAAGTCGGTTGGAGACAATATACTTTGTTGCAATGTGATTGTTGACTTTACATCATGCTCAATTTTTAAACCATGCAAAGCCTGTCACTGGGTAGTTTTAAAGTGATTGGAGGACACGTAGGATGCAAATGTGACTGACCAATCAGTCTGTACTCCTGTAAATGAAACAGGCCAGCAATGCAGATATAAGGCAGCCAGGTCCCTTGAGAGAGCACTTGCCTGCACATCCTTTTATTCCACAACACTGCTGCTGCTCGTGATTCCTCTGGCACCATGTCCAGGTCTGTGGAGAGGGCACAGCCATTCACCATGGAGGAGAATATGGCATTGGTGGATGTGATCCTCCCACAGTACCCTTGCCTGTATGGGAGACCAGGGGAGCAGGTGAGTGCAGAGTCCACTAGCTTAGACTGTGCCCCTTTTTTGTGACTGTGACTTCTGGCATTGTGTCCATGTGTGACAGACATGCAATGTTGTTTAGAGTGGGTCCCAGGGTGGGGAAGGCCTCATGTCTCCCATGCAGAGCATGCTGTAGTTCCTGTGTGCACTACTCACTTGCATAGTGCTTACTGTGACGATCACTGCATGGTGCATGCCGCTTTCGGACTGCTTAATCCTCCTGGAAATGTTGTTTCTACAGTCCTGATGTGAGTCTGTGCTCCCCCCAGGGTGACAGGTGGCAGTACCCACAGATGTGTGTCTGTTCAGTGTACCTGTGGTGAGAGTGTCCAAATGATGTGGTCGTCCCCTGGACATTGGTGTGTGTGTGTGAGTCCCCTGTCATGTGGGTGTGTGCATATGTGGAGTGTTGCACCCCAGCTGCATGAGGGATGGATATACCCTGCCCATCTGATGTGAGCAGGGAGCAGTGCTCTATGTCTGCCGTGCTGAGACAGCCCCACACCTGTGACACCCTCAGTCTAGTGGCACATGTGCAGAGTGAGGTTTGTAGCGGCAGTTGCCAATGGCAGGTGATTGTTCAGTGCCTGTGTGTGTCTGTGTACTCTGCTGAGGTTACGTAAGTGGGCTGGGGCATGTGACTGCTTAGGGGTACTGTTCAGATTCCTGGTGTAGCTTGTGATGCACAGTGTGAGCCTGCATCATTGATTGTGTCGCACCCCTCATGCCACCTGTGTACTTTCAATGGCACCTACTGCATTTGCCCATTCCCAGGAGGATGATGTCACTATGACAAAGGTGCAATGAGTTGGCTGCATACTATGGCCTGTTCAAACATGCATAATTTGTAATATGTGTGTCTCTGTGTCATTGATAAGGTGGATTGATGTATTGTCACTTTTGCATCCTCACAGGTAGGCGTCTGTGCCAAGGGGGAGATCGGGAAGCAAGCCGTCAGTGCCGTGAGGAAGACGGAGGGTCGGAAGCGGCGCCTAGCCCAGGTGAGGAAACGCTGGCAGGATATCCGGTGCTGGACGAGGAGGATCGCACGGGTCCTGCTGGGGGACTCACCTGTGAGCCATAAGAACCGTGGGCGCCGACGTCTGACCCACATCCAGAAGCGTGTGCTGGCGGTGGTCTTCCCCGACTTGGACAGGCGCTTAGCGGAGAAGCAGCAGCAGGAAGGGGGTAGGTACATGTGTGTTTGTTGTGTGTGACCAGCTTTTGGAAGTGTGCAGTTGCATGGATACACTGCCAGGGTTTAAATGTGCAGTGCATATCCTGTTCCCCACAGGAAAGCGGTGCTGTTCTTCCTCCCTTCCCCTCCTTGACATGTGTTCCCTGGTCTGTGTGTAGTCACTCTTGCACACGGTTTTCTAGGCTGCCAGTTAATCCAAGTGCCCAATGCTTGCAGCATCATGTGTGGGGGTGGTGTGCAACAGGTTTTGGGACGTTGCCTGTGCCCTGGCCAGTTCTGTCATTGTGGGGTCCATGTTAGTTGGCACTGATGCTGAGTCCCGACATGGGAGTGTGTGTTTCATGTGTACTGCCTTACTGCATGCATGTCCTATGTAGTGCCCTCTGACATGATGTGCTTGAGTGTGAGATATGCATAGTGCAGGGGTGGTGGCTTGTGTTCCAGTCATATCCATCCAGGGCCATGGAGTAGTGTGGCCACTACAGTCCCCTGGGGCACCTTTTCCTAGGTATCATGTGTGTCATCAGACAATGTGGACATTCTCTGTGTCTTCAGCATAGTTTTGGCCCTGTGGCATTGTACCCTGGCCTCATTTGTATTTACGTATACTGTGCTACATGTGTCCACTGTACAGGGTGACCTAATTTAGCTGGTGCATACTCACAGGGGCCAGTGCCTGTGTGTCTTGGTACAACTATCTGATGATGGTTGTTTGTCAATGATATATGTGGACAGGCGCACCAGGGGCAGTTTGTATACAATCAGGATTTAGTGCAGGCCATGTGTTTTTATCCCAGACTAAGAGGTGTAAGTACTTCCTCTGTCTCAATCACATTGTCTCAGGTAGGGGGGGGTTGGTGCGGGCAAGGCCTACATGTCCAAACCTGAAGTCTCCTTGCTCGGTCTTGCTAGTGTGTGATGTTTGTGTGGACAAACACTCAAGGTGCAGTGACCCAGTCATGTTGGCCATGGTTTTCAGTATTACCTTTGCAGCATGTCCCAAAAGTTAATAGACATGGTTCCTGCTCATCCCTTTTTTGGCTACGCTGTGTGTTGCAGATGCTGTGCTAGATTGTCCCCAGAGCCTGGCTCCTCTGTACACTTTGATATCAAGTTATTTGCTATTGTGTCATGCTCTCCATATTTTCTCAGTGGCATGGTGGGTCAACAAACTGTGTGTTGCAGGGCCTATGTTAGACGGACCGGGAGGGTCGGCCGAAGACAAGGGGAGAGGTCTCCGGGGAGAGCCATCTCCAGCGATCGTACAGATGAATAACTTCCCCCCCACAGATATACACCACACAAGGATAAGATTTAGCGTTCTTTATAGGTGATTTCTTAAGGTACGATGAAATGGTACAAGGAGGTCTGGACTCAGGGGTCCCCTCGATTCGAGTCTCTTGGTTTGGGGAAAGGGGGTAGCGGGACAGTCTGGTTACCAGTCTGGTAGCTGAGATGGTATGGTGGATAGCTCACAATCCTCGAGCTCGGTGTTCTAGCTTGGACGGGCCGCGGCAGCGCCAGCAGGTCCCGGTGAAGATGGTCGTTACACGGTCCGCGGCAGCGCCAGCAGGTCCCGGTGAAGATGGTCGTTACACGGTCCGCGGCAGCGCCAGCAGGTCCCGATGAAGGTGGTCGTTACAACGGTCCACGGCAGCGCCAGCAGGTCCCGACGAGGATGGATGTTGCAGAAGGCCGCGGCAGCGCCAGCAGGCAGGACGATAGTTCACAAGGCAGGGCTACGGCAGCGCCAGTAGTCCGTCAAGGATGAGTTCTCTCGGTGTCTCTCGACTCCAGGATACAACTGCCTTCCTGCTCTGGAGCTGCCCTAGTTATAGGTCTGGCGCCCTTTGATGTCCGGACCCTCGCACTTGGAGGTCGGGGGGTCCGGGATGAGGGAGTCCAGACACCTAGCAGGGGGTGGAGCCAGCGCCTGGGGGAGCTGGAGGGTGATCGGCACCTGGCGGGGGAGAGGCCTCGACGCTTCTTTCTCCCATTGACCTGCCAAGTGGTCCGTTCACCTCCTGGGTGGATGGTGGTGCCGGGATGTCGGGGCCGGCCAGGCCCAGGGTTAGGGTCGGGCTGAGGCCGCGCGGCCTCGTGGCGCAGTGTCCAAGATGGCGGCTGATCCGGCCGGGGGAGCCGGTAGTGGTTCGGCCCCATGATACATGGATGTCCGGGGGCAGGAGTTCCGTTGGGAGACGGGGTGCGGGTTGCCCTTGGGGGCAACACCTGGGAGTCCGGGGTTTGGGCCCTGTCGTGCGGGGAGGGAGCAAGCCCTTCATGTGGCCTGTCCAACATGCGTCCCCCCCAGCTGAAGGCGGGGAGAGTCACCCATCCTCTTGGGGACTCTCCTCGTCGAGGCGGAAAAAGCGTGACAGGCCATCTGCGTTGGCGTGGTCTTGGCCCGGTCGATGTTCCACAGTGAAGTCCATTCCCTGCAGGGAAATGGACCAGCGCAATAGTTTTGGGTTTTCCCCCCGCATCTGCATTAGCCACTGCAGGGGTCGATGATCGGTTTGCACCCGGAAGTGGGTACCGAAGAGATAGGGCCGGAGCTTTTTGAGGGCCCACACCACTGCGAAGGCCTCCCTCTCGATTGTGCTCCAGCGCTGTTCTCGGGCCAGGAGGCGTCTGCTGATGAAGGCCACCGGCTGGTCAAGACCCTCGGGGTTCAGCTGGGAAAGAACCGCCCCGATGCCGTGGTCGGAGGCGTCCGTTTGTACAATGAATTCCCGACTGTAATCGGGGGCCTGGAGCACAGGGGCGGTGCACAGGGCGGCCTTCAGCTTCTCGAAGGCCGCTTGACAGTCGGGGGTCCAGTTAATCTTCTTCGGGTGGTTTTTGGACGTGAGACCCGTGAGGGGCCCCACAATGCTGCCATAGTCCCTCACGAACCGCCGGTAGTAGCCGGTGAGTCCCAAGAAGGCTCGGACCTCGGTCTGCGTGACGGGGGGTTGCCAGGACTGGATGGCAGCAATTTTGAGTTGCAGAGGGGCCACCAGACCGCTTCCCACCTGGTGTCCGAGGTAGGTCACGGACCCTTGACCAATTTGGCACTTGCCGGCCTTAATCGTGAGGCCGGCCCGCTGGAGGGCCTGCAGGACCTCTTGGAGGTGGTGGAGGTGGTCGGACCAGTGGCGGCTGTACACAGCGATATCGTCCAGGTAGGCGGCGCTGAACTCTTCGAGCCCCGCCAAGACCCGGTTCACTAGACGTTGAAAGTAGCTGGGGCATTCTTCATGCCGAAGGGCATGACCTTGAAGTGGTAGTGGCCATCGGGGGTAGAAAAGGCGGACTGTTCCTGGGCCCGGGGTGTGAGACCGATCTGCCAGTAGCCCGCTGTCAGGTCGAAGATGCTGAGGTAGCGGGCGGCCCCCAGGCGGTCGATCAATTCATCCGCTCGGGGGATAGGATGAGCGTCGGTCCGGGTGACAGCGTTCAAGCCCCGATAGTCGACGCAGAATCGGAGTTCAGGAGTGGTGCCGGGGGCAGCGGCTTTGGGGACCAGCACGACCGGGCTGGCCCAGGGGCTGTCCGAGGGTTCGATGACCCCGAGCGTGAGCATCTTGGATACTTCCTCTTGGATGCAGGCCCGCACCCGATCTGGCACGCGGTAGGCCCGGTGCCGGATAGGGGGACTGTCCCCGGTGTCCACGTCGTGCAAGCACCAAGGGGTGATCCCTGGGGTGAGGGAAAACAGTGTAGCAAACTGCAGCAGGAGGTCCCAGCAGCCCTGGCGTTGCTCTGGGGTGAGGGCATCGGAGAGCCGGACCCCGTCCACGGAACCGTCGTTCTCCTGGGTCTTCAGGAGATCAGGGAGGGGCTCGGAGTCTTCTTCCGCCCCACTGTCTGTAGCCATCAGGAGGCTGAGTTCCGAGCGCACAAAGTGGGGTTTGAGTCTGTTGGTGTGGAGGACCCGGAGGGGGTTCCGGGGGGACTCCATGTCGATGAGGTAGGTGACGGGGCTCTTGCGTTCGACCACTTTGAAGGGCCCCGTCCACTTATCTTGCAAGGGCCATGGTTCGGTGGGGGACATCACCCACACTTGTTGACCAGGTTCGAATTCGACGGAGGAGGCATTCTGATCGTACCATTTTTTCATGTCCTCCTGACTGGCCTCGAGGTTCGCTTTTGCCATTTCCCTGAAGCGCCGGGTCTGATTGCGTAGTGCCAGGAGGTACTTGAAGACGTCTGGGGGGGTCTTTAGGGGGGCCATCTCCCAACCTTCTTTGACTAGGCTGAGGGGCCCTCGCACAGGGTGCCCGTACAGGAGTTCGAAAGGGCTAAAGCCGAGGGACTTCTGGGGAACTTCTCGACAGGCGAAGAGGAGGCACGGGAGTAGTACATCCCACTGGCGACGGAGGGGCTCTTCCAATCCCCCAATCATTCCCTTGAGTGTGCGGTTGAATCGCTCAACTAGTCCGTTCCCTTGAGGGTGATAGGGGGTCGTGAATCGGTAGGTGACCCCGCACTGTTGCCAGAGGGACTTCATATATTTCGAGATAAAGTTTGTGCCTCGGTCGCTGACGACTTCTCGGGGGAAGCCCACCCGGGAGAAGATCCCCATTAGGGCCCGGCCGACCACCGGAGCTGTTACAGTTCGCAGGGGCACAGCCTCGGGGTAGCGGGTGGCGTGGTCCACCAGTACCAGGATGAACCGATGTCCTTGTGCTGTGCGGGGGTCCAGGGGCCCCACAATGTCTATTCCTACCCTCTCGAACGGGGTGGTGACCACTGGGAAGGGTTGCAGAGGGGCTTTGAGCTTACGGCCGCTCTTCCCGCTGGCCTGGCACGTGGGGCAGGACCGGCAGTGGTTGAGGACGTCGTTCCGCATCTTCGGCCAGAAAAAGTGGGTCACCAGGCGACTGTAGGTTTTGTCCTGGCCCAGGTGTCCAGCCAGGGGAACATCGTGGGCCAAAGTTAGTAGGAAGTCTCTGAAACGGAGGGGCACCACCAGCACTCGACTGGCCCCTAACTCCGCGATTCTTTGTTCACTGTATAGCAGGTCGTTATCCCAATAGACCCAATGGGTTCCGGTGGAGTCCCCTGCGCTCTGGGCGCTGGCTTGCTGGCGGAGTCCCTCGAGGGAGGGGCAGGTCTTCTGTTCCTGGCGGAACTGTTCCTGGGTGGGCCCCCCTTCTTGACGCCACTGAGCCAGGCCGGGAAGGTCCTGGGGCTGGGCGACCCCTTCGGGCGTTGGCTCTGGGGGGTCGGTATAGTCGTTGTCCTCTACTGGAGCGACCGGGGGAGGAGGTGCTGGCCATTCTGGTTCTTCTGGTCGGGGGACGGCACGGGCGGCCATGGACCGGGTGGTTACGCAGGCCCAGTCCGGGAGGCCCAGCATCCCCAGGTGCTCTCTTCTTTCGACGGCAGCCCACGGGGAACTCTCAAGGTCATTCCCCAGGAGACAGTCCACGGGGGCATCATCCCGGACCGTCACCTTCAACATGCCGGAGACCCCTCCCCATTCGAAGGGGACGCAGGCCATCCGACACAGACTTTCGGAATTGTCGGCTGAGCGGACGGGGCAGAGAATGTTCAGCAGGATCTGCTCTGGTTTCACCAGGTGACAGCGGACGGCCGTCACACTGGCCCCTGTGTCACGTAGGGCTTCGGCCCGGCGCCCATTAATGTTCACCCACTGGCCATATTTCCGGGTGTTGGCGGGTAGGGGAGCCCGCGGGACCATGTCTTTTCCCCCTAGGCACGCTAGAACCATGGCGGCCGGTTCCCACTCTTGTTGTGCCTGCTCATATTCTTCCTGTTCCTCTGAGATTTGTTCTCCCCCCAGGGCGGCGGCAGCTACCTGGCGGGGCTTTGGCGTTTGGTTCTGCGGGCAGCTCGGGTCATTGGCGTAGTGGCCGACTCGCTGGCATCGGTGACACGTGACGTTGGCTCGGAACCCCGGGCGCATCGGGGGGTTGCCCCGGCCGGCCGGGGGCGGGGTGCTGGCCGCGGGAGTGGCCGGGATGGTGTCTCTCCCTCGCCCCTGGCCTCCTTCTCCTCCTCGGGGACGGTGCTGACCTTGGTGGTTTCGGTTTTGCTCGTGTGGCCCTCTCCGGCCCACTCGGGTGCTTTCCCACCGGTCAGCTTCGGCGGCGAGTTGCCGTGGGTCAGTCAATTTACTGTCGAGGAGGTGCTGCCTGAGCTCGACGAAGCAGTTGTTAGACAGGTGCTCCCACACCATAAGATTAAAGAGTTGCTCGTAGGTCGTTACGTGGCTTCCCTTGATCCAACCCTCGAAGGCTCGGCTGAAATAGTTGACGTATTCCACCCAAGTTGTACCCGGGATCCGGGTGCAGTCTCGGAACCTCTGGCGGTACATTTCGGGTGTGAGCCCATATCGGGTGAGGAGGGCAGCCTTCATGTGGTCATAGGATGACATCTGATGATCTGGGAGCTGTAGTAGGGCATCGCGGCCTTCGTTGACGAACCTCCCCCATAGGCCGGCTCCCCAGTCACTCCGATCGATCCGGTGGGAGGTCATGGCGATCTCGTAGGCTTTGAACCACTGTTGTATGTCGTCCTCTCGGACATACTCTCGGACAACATCCTTGGGGATGTGGACTTTCTTCTCGGTTGCTCCCGGGGTGTGCGGTCGCTCAGGCACCCCCGGTTCTTTATTCTGTTTCCGAAGTTCTATTTCCGCCAGTTTGCGCTCGTGTTCGAATGTTAGTCTTTTTTCTTCGAGCTCTCTCTGCCTCTGTTTTTCTTCCCGTTCTTCTCGGAGCCGCAGATGTTCTAGATTTAGTTTTTGCTCGGCTAACTTTAGTTCACCGTCCATCTTGAGTCGTGCCATTTCCAACTCATGTAATCTGGTTCTTTCTCTTTCTTGGATCTCTCCCTGCGAGAGGCCCGTTCCTCGCTCCTCGGGAGCTGTGGCGTTCCCCTCTGGTGCTACACCGTTTTGGTCGGGGGATCCGGCGACCCCGGTTTCCGCCCACGACTCAAGGGCGTGCTTCAAATCGTCTTTGGTACTCAGGCCGGTGGTAGCAATGCCTAGTTCCATGCAGAATTGTTTAAGTTCGCGATGGCTATACTCTTCCAATTTATCCATCTGGAATTTCTCGGTGGAACCGCTCTCTTTGGTTGACATCGTGGTTTTGTCGTGAGCTACTCTCTGTACGATTACGCGTTGATTCGGATCCCGCCGCTGGCCACCAATGTTAGACGGACCGGGAGGGTCGGCCGAAGACAAGGGGAGAGGTCTCCGGGGAGAGCCGTCTCCAGCGATCGTACAGATGAATAACTTCCCCCCCACAGATATACACCACACAAGGATAAGATTTAGCGTTCTTTATAGGTGATTTCTTAAGGTACGATGAAATGGTACAAGGAGGTCTGGACTCAGGGGTCCCCTCGATTCGAGTCTCTTGGTTTGGGGAAAGGGGGTAGCGGGACAGTCTGGTTACCAGTCTGGTAGCTGAGATGGTATGGTGGATAGCTCACAATCCTCGAGCTCGGTGTTCTAGCTTGGACGGGCCGCGGCAGCGCCAGCAGGTCCCGGTGAAGATGGTCGTTACACGGTCCGCGGCAGCGCCAGCAGGTCCCGGTGAAGATGGTCGTTACACGGTCCGCGGCAGCGCCAGCAGGTCCCGATGAAGGTGGTCGTTACAACGGTCCGCGGCAGCGCCAGCAGGTCCCGACGAGGATGGATGTTGCAGAAGGCCGCGGCAGCGCCAGCAGGCAGGACGATAGTTCACAAGGCAGGGCTACGGCAGCGCCAGTAGTCCGTCAAGGATGAGTTCTCTCGGTGTCTCTCGACTCCAGGATACAACTGCCTTCCTGCTCTGGAGCTGCCCTAGTTATAGGTCTGGCGCCCTTTGATGTCCGGACCCTCGCACTTGGAGGTCGGGGGGTCCGGGATGAGGGAGTCCAGACACCCAGCAGGGGGTGGAGCCAGCGCCTGGGGGAGCTGGAGGGTGATCGGCACCTGGCGGGGGAGAGCCCTCGACGCTTCTTTCTCCCATTGACCTGCCAAGTGGTCCGTTCACCTCCTGGGTGGATGGTGGTGCCGGGATGTCGGGGCCGGCCAGGCCCAGGGTTAGGGTCGGGCTGAGGCCGCGCGGCCTCGTGGCGCAGTGTCCAAGATGGCGGCTGATCCGGCCGGGGGAGCCGGTAGTGGTTCGGCCCCATGATACATGGATGTCCGGGGGCAGGAGTTCCGTTGGGAGACGGGGTGCGGGTTGCCCTTGGGGGTAACACCTGGGAGTCCGGGGTTTGGGCCCTGTCGTGCGGGGAGGGAGCAAGCCCTTCATGTGGCCTGTCCAACAGCCTACATATGTACCTTGTATTGTAGATGTTACTCTTGTTGCTTTTCTGGCTATGCACTGTGACCTATGTAGAGTTGACTCGTGACATATGTATACAGGTGTCTGATTTCTCCTGTCTCTTCACCTTGCCCACAGCATCGTCGGGGGACTACGAGGGAGACACTGGCACGGACCGTGAGGAGGGAGCGAGC
The DNA here is from genome assembly GCF_964204655.1 of Triturus cristatus. Lineage (NCBI taxonomy): Eukaryota > Metazoa > Chordata > Amphibia > Caudata > Salamandridae > Triturus > Triturus cristatus. The sequence goes on from NC_140590.1 coordinate 1,295,877,910, forward strand.
ACCAGTGCCAGCAGTGCTGTGTTGGCTGACACATCGAGTGGCACGGAGGCTGAGGGGAGTGCGGTGGAGGACCTGTCCAGTCAAACCACCACCGACTATGACGCTGACGGGTCCAAGGCTGAGCTCTCCGAGGGGGCGGAGGCTGCTCCCACAGCTGACAGCAGCACTCCATCACTACCCGCCCCCTCCATTCCGATCACCGGCCTCCCACTTGCTCGTGTCCCTTCCCGCCGTGCTAGGTCACCACGTGTCTCTGTCTTGCCAGGCACCGCACCCCCTGCCCCTGTCTCCACTGCTGCCGCCAATGCCGAGTCTGTGGACATCCTGCGGCAGTTGCAGGTTGGTCAGACTGCGATGCTTAATGTCCTCCATGGCCACAGCCGAGTGCTCACCCAGATGGAGGCATACATGGTGGGCATTTCAGCTGCGCAGTCTGACCAACGCAACTTGCTGAGGTCCATAGACTCGACACTGACTGCAGCAGTGGGTCTCCTGCAGCGCTACGTCCCCCCCCTACCCCTGCACCATCCACACCTCCCATTCTTATGCCTGTCCCAAGAACATCCAGACGTCCCCATGCACGCACCCCACCAGACACAGGCACCCCACCACCAGGGAAGGCAAAGCGCACACCTCCTGGCACGCACACACAGGGTGAAGTAGGCACACCCACTGGGTTGGGGGGGGAAACGGAAGACACGCAGCCAGAGTGGGAGTCCACATTCCTCATGACCACCACCCTCCAAATCCACTCCCCTCAGCTCTCCTGGCCAAGAGTCGGACACAGGGTCAGTCCTGCCCAGTCTGTCCATCAGCCCCATTGTGGCACCACCCCGCAAGCGGTGGAGGCAGGACACCGGCAGGGGAGTTGAGTCCCCCCCCTGTCCACACCCTCCCCCAGTAGCGCTGCGACCCATCCCTCCGACCCCCCCCTCCTTGGGGCCTGTGGTTCCTTCGGGGGCAGGGGAGACGCTGGGGGACCTTGCAAGCGTGTGCAGCGCCATTCTGACCACCACCTTTGGCGCTGCCCCACCCCCTGTGGTGGAGTCCTCCGTCCCTGCACCCACAACGCCTACCCTTGCCCCTCCTGTCCCTGTGGTGCCTGGTCCTTCCCCCCCACATGATGCCCCCCCCACTGTGGAAGACAAGGTAGTCTGAACTGTGCAGGCAAGCTAGGGGACACGCATCCCAATGTGTCCCCCACCTGGATTTGAACTATGGACTGCCCTATGGGCTTTGTACATATTGAACTTTTCATACAATACATTTTTTTATTTGCTGAATAAAGCTATTTCATTTTCCTTAGCACACTACTGCTTTTCTGGTATTGCTGTTGGTGGTGCTGCTCCATGATTTGGGGTGGCGATAATGTGTTAGGTATCTGGGAAATATTGTAGTGTGCTGGTCGTGGGGTGGACCCTGTTATCTGTGTGCCATCACACGGTATTAGATATCAAACTTTGCTCATGTAAGCTGTTACTGCATGGTGACATTGTCCCAAGATGTGTTCCTTCCTCTGTGGACCCTGACATCTTCCCTGCAGGGTGTTGTCAAAAATTTATACAGTGCTGTGTCTACTTTTGCTGGGTGTGTGACGGACCCCTTCAACTTTGGCCATGCATGCTGGGCAATGTCTCCACCTGCATCATTAGTGGCATCCTTGGGGGTCACTGTACTTGTGATTGGAGTATATTGACATGACTTCATGTGTACATGTTACCTTTTCCGCACTATGCATGTGTGTACTCCCAGCCTCACACACATGTGTTTCGTGTTCTGCAGGGTCTTTGAGCACCTGACTGACAATTGTGGGCATTGTATCTGTGGGTACTCCACCCCTTTCTTTCCATGGGCACGGCTGGGAGGACTCTGCACCCACCCCTCCTATGTCTGGGCACTGCTGGGAGTGATAGGCACCCACCCCTCCTATGTCTGGGCACTGCTGGGGGGACTCTGCACCCACTCCTCCTATGTCTGGGCACTGCTGGGAGTGATAGGCACCCACCCCTCCTATGTCTGGGCACTGCTGGGAGTGATAGGTACCCACCCCTCCTATGTCTGGGCACTGCTGGGAGTGATAGGCACCCACCCCTCCTATGTCTGGGCACTGCTGGGGGGACTCTGCACCCACCCCTCCTATGTCTGGGCACTGCTGGGAGTGATAGGCACCCACCCCTCCTATGTCTGGGCACTGCTGGGAGTGATAGGCACCCACCCCTCCTATGTCTGGGCACTGCTGGGGGGACCCTGCACCCACTCCTCCTATGTCTGGGCACTGCTGGGAGTGATAGGCACCCACCCCTCCTATGCCTGGGCACTGCTGGGGGGACTCTGCACCCACTCCTCCTATGTCTGGGCACTGCTGGGAGTGATAGGCACCCACCCCTCCTATGTCTGGGCACTGCTGGGGGGACTCTGCACCCACCCCTCCTATGTCTGGGCACTGCTGGGAGTGATAGGCACCCACCCCTCCTATGTCTGGGCACTGCTGGGGGGACTCTGCACCCACCCCTCCTATGTCTGGGCACTGCTGGGAGTGATAGGCACCCACCCCTCCTATGTCTGGGCACTGCTTAGGGGGACTCTGCACCCACTCCTCCTATGTCTGGGCACTGCTGGGAGTGATAGGCACCCACCCCTCCTATGTCTGGGCACTGCTGGGAGTGATAGGCACTCGCCCCTCCTATGTCTGGGCACTGCTGGGAGTGATAGGCACCCACCCCTCCTATGTCTGGGCACTGCTGGGAGTGATAGGCTCCCACCCCTCCTATGTCTGGGCACTGCTGCGGGGACTCTGCACCCACTCCTCCTATGTCTGGGCACTGCTGGGAGTGATAGGCACCCACCCCTCCTATGTCTGGGCACTGCTGGGGGACTCTGCACCCACTCCTCCTATGTCTGGGCACTGCTGGGGGGACTACGCACCCACTCCTCCTATGTCTGGGCACTGCTGGGAGTGATAGGCACCCACCCCTCCTATGTCTGGGCACTGCTGGGAGTGATAGGCACCCACCCCTCCTATATCTGGGCACTGCTGGGAGTGATAGGCACCCACCCCTCCTATGTCTGGGCACTGCTGGGAGTGATAGGCTCCCACCCCTCCTATGTCTGGGCACTGCTGGGGGGACTCTGCACCCACTCCTCCTATGTCTGGGCACTGCTGGGAGTGATAGGCACCCACCCCTCCTATGTCTGGGCACTGCTGGGGGGACTCTGCACCCACTCCTCCTATGTCTGGGCACTGCTGGGAGTGATAGGCACCCACCCCTCCTATGTCTGGGCACTGCTGGGGGACTCTGCACCCACTCCTCCTATGTCTGGGCACTGCTGGGGGGACTACGCACCCACTCCTCCTATGTCTGGGCACTGCTGGGAGTGATAGGCACCCACTCCTCCTATGTCTGGGCACTGCTGGGAGTGATAGGCACCCACCCCTCCTATGTCTGGGCACTGCTGGGAGTGATAGGCACCCACCCCTCCTATGTCTGGGCACTGCTGGGAGTGATAGGCACCCACCCCTCCTATGTCTGGGCACTGCTGGGGGGACTCTGCACCCACTCCTCCTATGTCTGGGCACTGCTGGGAGTGATAGGCACCCACCCCTCCTATGTCTGGGCACTGCTGGGAGTGCTAGGCACCCACCCCTCCTATGTCTGGGCACTGCTGGGGGGACTCTGCACCCACCCCTCCTATGTCTGGGCACTGCTGGGAGTGATAGGCACCCACCCCTCCTATGTCTGGGCACTGCTGGGGGTGATAGGCACCCATCCCTCCTATGTCTGGGCACTGCTGGGGGGACACTGCACCCACCCCTCCTATGTCTGGGCACTGCTGGGAGTGATAGGCACCCACCCCTCCTATGTCTGGGCACTGCTGGGAGTGATAGGCACCCACCCCTCCTATGTCTGGGCACTGCTGGGGGGACTCTGCACCCACCCCTCCTATGTCTGGGCACTGCTGGGAGTGATAGGCACCCACCCCTCCTATGTCTGGGCACTGCTGGGAGTGATAGGCACCCACCCCTCCTATGTCTGTGCACTGCTGGGGGGACTCTGCACCCACCCCTCCTATGTCTGGGCTCTGCTGGGAGTGATAGGCACCCACCCCTCCTATGTCTGGGCACTGCTGGGGGGACTCTGCACCCACACCTCCTATGTCTGGGCACTGCTGGGAGTGATAGGCACCCACCCCTCCTATGTCTGGGCACTGCTGGGAGTGATAGGCACCCACCCCTCCTATGTCTGGCCATGTACGCTCCATGCATACACGGGTGGGGGTACGCTCCATACATACACGGGTGGGGGTACGCTCTGGACATATACTGGTGGGGTGGGGGTATGCTCCATTCATACATGTGTGGGGGTACGCTTCGAACATACTCGTACTACGCTCTGCAGGCCTGGGTACTGGCCGTACCCATGCCTTTGGAACATGGGTACGGTGCGGACCCCCAATGTTGGCGTGCCGGAGGGGTCCGCGCCGTACCCAGGCCTTCAGAGCGTGGGTATGGGTCGTACCACGCCCACCCCTACGTCACCCCAACAATGGCGGTACGGCCCGTACCCACGTTCTGAAGGCCTGGGTACGGGCCGTACCAGCATTGTTGGGGTGATGTAGGGGTACGCGTGGTCCTATGTCTGGGCACTGCTGGGAGTGATAGGCACCCACCCCTCCTATGTCTGGGCACTGCTGGGAGTGATAGGCACCCACCCCTCCTATGTCTGGGCACTGCTGGGAGTGATAGGCACCCACCCCTCCTATGTCTGGGCACTGCTGGGGGGACTCTGCACCCACCCCTCCTATGTCTGGGCACTGCTGGGAGTGATAGGCACCCACCCCTCCTATGTCTGGGCACTGCTGGGAGTGATAGGCACCCACCCCTCCTATGTCTGTGCACTGCCGGGGGGACTCTGCACCCACCCCTCCTATGTCTGGGCACTGCTGGTAGTGATAGGCACCCACCCCTCCTATGTCTGGGCACTGCTGGGAGTGATAGGCACCCACCCCTCCTATGTCTGGGCACTGCTGGGGGGACTCTGCACCCACCCCGCCTATGTCTGGGCACTGCTGGGAGTGATAGGCACCCACCCCTCCTATGTCTGGGCACTGCTGGGAGTGATAGGCACCCACCCCATCTATGTCTGGGCACTGCTGGGAGTGATAGGCACCCACCCCTCCTATGTCTGGGCACTGCTGGGGGGACTCTGCACCCACCCCTCCTATGTCTGGGCACTGCTGGGAGTGATAGGCACCCACCCCTCCTATGTCTGGGCACTGCTGGGAGTGATAGGCACCCACCCCTCCTATGTCTGGGCACTGCTGGGGGGACTCTGCACCCACCCCTCCTATGTCTGGGCTCTGCTGGGAGTGATAGGCACCCACCCCTCCTATGTCTGGGCACTGCTGGGGGGACTCTGCACCCACACCTCCTATGTCTGGGCACTGCTGGGAGTGATAGGCACCCACCCCTCCTATGTCTGGGCACTGCTGGGAGTGATAGGCACCCACCCCTCCTATGTCTGGCCATGTACGCTCCATGCATACACGGGTGGGGGTACGCTCCATACATACACGGGTGGGGGTACGCTCCGGACATATACTGGTGGGGTGGGGGTATGCTCCATTCATACACGTGTGGGGGTACGCTTCGAACATACTCGTACCTACGATCTGCAGGCCTGGGTACTGGCCGTACCCATGCCTTTGGAACATGGGTACGGTGCGGACCCCCAATGTTGGCGTGCCGGAGGGGTCCGCGCCGTACCCAGGCCTTCAGAGCGTGGGTACGGGTCGTACCACACCCACCCCTACGTCACCCCAACAATGGCGGTACGGCCCGTACCCACGTTCTGAAGGCCTGGGTACGGGCCGTACCAGCATTGTTGGGGTGATGTAGGGGTACGCGTGGTCCGACTCGTACCCATGTTCTAAAGGCCTGGGTACGGCGCGGCCCCCTACGGCACCCCAACATTGTGGGTCCACACCGTACCCACGCTCTTAAGGCCTGGGTACGGTGCGGACCCCCAATGGGGTGCCGTAGGGGTGCGCACCGTACCCAGGCCTTCAGAGCGTGGGTACGGGTCGTAACACGCGTACCCCTACATCACCCCAACAATGCTGGTACGGCCCGTACCCAGGCCTTTAGAACGTGGGTACAGGCCGTACCGCCTTTGTTGGGGTGACGTAGGGGTGGGCGTGGTACGGCCTGTACCCACGCTCTTAAGGCGTGTGTACGGTACGTACCGGAATTGTTGTGTTGGTGGTTCGCGTCATCACCCACTTCCGTTTTGGCGGACGCTGGCGTTGCTGGACACGCCCCCACCCCCTCGAAGTGACCAGGCCCTGGAGGTCAGGTATGTGCAGGGCATGTATGACTTGTGACATGGGTGGGGGTTTGGTTTCCTGCCCCTTCCCCCCCCCTTTGCCCCTGGGTGTGGTTCTGACTTTCTGCGGCGTCTGCGTCGGTGCCTGTAGAGTAGGTGGACTGCTATGAGGGCCGGGATGACACGTAGGTTCGGGTCCATGGCTGTCCGTCGCGTACAGGTGCTCCTTGTGCGCGTCGTCCTGATTTCCCGGCAGTTTTTGGCAGCCGGAAAATATAATCCGTGCGGGGTGACGTCGGTATGGATCGTACTTCCTGGTTCGTGTAACGCTGCCTGAATGCGTCCCGACGTCACGTCGGCGCTTTCCCGGATCACATTTGTATGTTTATTTTGTTCGGTCGGTGTTTTGTACGATTCGTACGGAAATAGTGTTTCCATACGAATCGTACTTGCATTTTTGTAATGTTTTTTAACCGGGTACGAGTCGGACGGAGCATTCGGTTCGTACCCGGTTTATCCAGGATCAGAATCGGCACCTTAGTGTATTCTCAGGAATGGTGGGAATCAGAAATACCTGTTCGTTATTATTCTCATATCAGTCCACAACAAGAGTAAACAGAGACACGGTAAAGTTTAAAGAGTTTATTTTATAAACCTTGTGTCCTAAGATGCAGTACTTTGGCTAACATAAGCAGACAAATGATTAAAATCAAAACCATCCGCATAGTTACAATACCATAGAAAATGAAAGGAGAAATCATAATGAAATGACAGTGGAATACAGCCACCTTCCTTTCGCTAGTAAACTAATATTATTATTATTAGACTAATAGAAGGTCTCTAGGCTTGAATGGGGAACCCCATATCGTAAAGATCAGCTTAGTGGAATCACATCACAGGATTAGGTATACTCTGCTCCTGGGAAAGCTCTTCTTCCGAATGCATGAATCAAGCAAGCAGCCTGCAATATTAAAAGCGCTCGACTCTCAGGTATTTGCAGCTGTTTGCGTGTTATGGCTAAATAGTGGGCCGATCAACCTGAACACAAAAACATGCACTGTCTAGCGACCCAGACTGTTTCTTTACACAATGTTGAGACCAAGGTCACAGCTCACTGTTAGGGATGTGAACAACAGACAGTTCTCATGTGAAGAAAAGGCGAGCAAGCATTTCTCAAATAATAACATGTAACTGCAGTGTCGTGTGCAAAAGCAGCAAAAGTGGCAAGATGGCTTTCTAATATCTAACGCGGTTGTGCTAACTTAGCAATGTACGTATATAAATTGCAGCCCTCACTACAGACTCCAGTGAGGAGGTCTCAGACGTTGGCAAAAGACCAGACAGCCATAATGCGTAAGGCAGCAAGAACAGCAAGCCACCCTAACCTGCCAAAAAAAAGCTTAAAGTGGGATCATTCTGGGGTCGAATTACTTAGCAGCTTCACAACACCACCCCTCCAAGATGACAACACACTTCCAGCAATACCCCCAACCTTAGACACTGTTCTACAATGTATACTTTCCCATCGGGAAGAGACTCGCCAGGACAGTAGACGTGCACAGACAGCCATGCGGAAGATTCAAGGGGCTGTCAGGAAAATTGCAATTTCATGCACCATAATTAATGAGCGCCTGACAACCCTTGAGACCAGAACAGAAACCTTGGAGAACGACTTGGCAGACACGAATAAATAATCTTGCACATAATGCACAACTAATCGATATGCAATGGAAACTAGAAGACGACGAAAATCGGCAACGCCGAAACACCCTGCGGGTACTAGGTATACCGGAGGGAAAGGAAGGGTCAGATCCCGATCATACATGGTTGAAATGTTATCTAAGGCATTTCCAGACTTAGATAGGTGGAATTGGGCACTGGAAGTGCAGAGGGCACACCGGGTCCCATTCAACCTCAAAGAACCATTGAGATCGGATGCCAAACCCCGTGCTATGTTGGTTTATTTTGGCAATTTTCTCTTGCGTCAGTCTATCTATGATAAAGCCAGGCCAACAACAAAGTGGAGCGGGGGAGACTATTTCTTCTTCACTCAACCAGATTTCTGCCACTTCACAGTAGAGCGACGCTGGCTTCTATGCCAGATGATCAAACTAGTTCAAGACGCAGGGGGACAAGCCTTCCTGCTGTATCCTGCTCGCTTGAAAATAATTAAGGGTGATCATACTCAGTTTTTTACTTCCGAGGTAAAGGCTAAGGAGTATCTGGAGAGTTAGTATCTGAAACTTTAGATTGATAAATACAATAATGGGGGCACACATGAATCATTAAACCTCAAGGGGAAGGACGGATGATTAATTTGCTCACTCTTCATATATGGACTTTAACTGTAAGGCAGTTTCTATCTATTACAGGCTCCTTCTCTCTTACACTTTTCTTATGTTTGAAATGATAAAAACTCAGGTTTTCTCTGTCTAATGCAGTCATAGAATAAGATATTCTTGATCAGAGAGCAGGAATCATCACAACATACTGGGATCAGTCTGGATGCCTTTCAACAGGGGATGGGGGAGGGCACCAAGGGCACGGGGGACCAGGGGGGTTAGGGTGGGGCGTAGGGGACACAGGGTTGAGGGAGAGCAAAAAATTGGAGAGGGCATAAATCAGAGATTTGAGAGAGTAAATAAAATCAATTTAGTACAGTCAAAGTTGAGAGAGTCATATTATTTAAATGGGTAAAATTAGTTTCTGTTCAATTAGTGTAGGGGGGCTGAATGATAAAGTAAAACAGATTCAGGTCTCAGAAGCTCTAAGAATGCTAAAAATTGACATTATATGCCAACAAGAAACACATATTCCTTGGGGTAAATGAGACACTCTAATTATAAAAAGGCTACTCTCTTGTGGCATGTTCTACTCAAATCTTGACTATTACAGGGGTAACGATTCATGTAAAGAATAGTATCGGCCCAGCTAAATGAGTCTTGGAGGATAAATGGTGGAGATGGGCTATCGCACTACTTCTGGATCGAACCAGGATGATCCAAAAATGTTCAATGATTTAGAAATTGAATTAGCATTATGGCCAGCCCCACTAATAATATGTGGAGACATGAACATTAACTATGAAGTAAACAGCGCCCAAACTCAAAAATATCTGGGAAGAAAACCACATGTTCATAAGGCTCTATCTGCCCTGATGACTAGTCATGATCTACTGGATGTGTGGGTAGCAAAACATCCTACCGACCCAGGATATACTTATTTTTCAAACCCCCACAAGACGTACGTTAGATTAGATTATTTTTTGGTTTCTTCATCACTGCTTGTGGCTGTAACAATAAAAAACTGCCTAGATTGATATCTGATCATAATTAGGGCTGGGCGTAGTTCGCGAAGTAGCACTTCGCGAAGCTACGCAAAGTGAAGTTCGCACTACGCGAGCTACGCGTCGCACTTCGCGAACTGCGTAGTACCTTGTTCGCACTGTGCCAGATGTCGTTTTCAATGATTGCACAGTGCGGACAAGCAACCGGCACTGTGCAATAATTGAAAATGGCATCTTGCACAGTGCGAGCTGTAGTTTTCTGCTGCTCGCATAGATTTTTACTCGAGCTTCAGCTTTCTCAACGCGAACTGGTAGTTTCTCATCGCGAGCGGTCGCGAGCATACGCGACCACTCGCAAAGAGAAACCTGACCTCCTCGCGTTGGGAATCTCGCCGGGAGGTTTATTTTCCATGCTCGCGATCGCCAACTTGAAGTTGCTGATCGCGAACAAGGAAAAAGTCTCGCCGGGATGTCATTTTGCTTGCTCGCGGTCGCCAACTTGACGTTGAGGACCGCGAGCAAGCAAAAAATGACCGCAGCACTACGCAAAACTACGCTACGCGTGTTCGCACTGTGCTACGTGCAGTTCGCGTAGTGCGAAGTAGCGCGATCTTCGCAAACTACGCGAGCGTAGCGTAGTGCTTTGCCCAGGCTTAATCATAATCCACTAATTATGGAATTTGTATTTCAAACCAGAGATCATTCACAAAGTAAATGGACATTTGATAAGGACATTATTAAATAACAAGTGATATCTGAAATATATTAGACAGTGGGTGACAGAATATTATGAGATGAATCGTTATAGTTCATCGCGATGTATAGTCTGGGACAGCTTTAAGGCGGACCTTCGGGGGTAGACAATTAGTTTCGTTAGTAAGGCCAGGAAACAAGAGAAAGAAGAAATTAACACTTTGATGGAAGGTTTGGGAGAATTAGAAAAACAACATACCCGTGCTATTAAGCAAAAACAGGAGATTGTGGAGGTATCACTGCAACAGGAAATAGCGGTGAGAAAAGCTGAAATCAATAGTTATTATAGCAAAAAAGGGGCGGCAGCTTTTCAGGCACATAAAAACGAGAATTAGGAATATGGGGAATCCGTGGGCAAGATGCTGGCTCTACAGACTAAACAGAGGGGAGTTAGGAATAATATAACCGAAGTCAAAGGACAGGATGGTACACCCCTCACAGACATAAAGGACATCATTAAGGTCTTTGAGAAGTTCTATATAGATCTATATCGACAAGATTATCTTGATCCTCTTCTACCTGATGAAAACGAAACAATCTTGGGAAATTAACGCAGGGTTAGCAAAGAAATTAGGCAGGAAATGGAAAAAGAGATTACAATAGAAGGGGTAATATAAGCCCTACAGTCCATGGCCCCAGGAAAAGCGGCGGGCCCGATAAAATTTCTCTGGAATTTTTATAAAGCAGCTCAGGAGGAAACTGCTCTGCTACTTTTAGATTGGTTCCTTGGCATACAATACAACGGGATTCCTCTGGAATCCTGGCAAGGAGCAGACATTCTGTTTATTAAAAAAAAAAAACCTGATAATCCTGCATCTTATAGACCTATATCCCTTATGAACGTAGATACTAAAATTCTTGCGACTCGATTAGGGGGGATAATAGCTCATCTAGTTTCTCCGTGGCAGCACGGTTTCATACCATGAAAAGGCACAACAGGTCACATCAGATGTGCTATAGCCCTGTTTGATATAACCGAGGTAACAGGAGAGAAGATGGCTATGATCCTCCTAGATGCAGAAAAGGTATTCGATCGAGTCTCATGGCAATATCTATGGGCCACTTTTGCACAAAGATGGTTTGGGCCAGGTTTCATAAAAGCTTTACAGGCAATGTACCATAGACCGTATGCCAGATTACATATAATGAGTCAAGAATCAAGTCGTATTGATATTGCAAGGGGGACAAGACAGGGCTGCCCTTGCTCACCCATACTATTTGCCTTATATATTGATATCTTCATTCAACAAATTCTTCAAGACCAGACAATTACACCAGTCTGTTGTAATGGCCATGATACAAAGATAATGGCTTATGCCGACGACCTGACTGTAGTGACCACGGATCCAGAAAAAGCAATTACTCAAATTCAGAAACTGGCTAGCGATTACGGCCGGAAATCTGGCTATTTACTGAATACAGGAAAAACACAGATCATATGCAATTCTAAAACTCCTTGTAATGATCCCCGAAGGTCAGATGAGGTGATCTATAAAGATTAGCAATAATGTAGAATCTATCTGGAAAATTAATATGTTGCCCATGATAAATAAGATCAGCACAAACCTACGACTTCTAGATAGACTACATCTTACATTCAAAGGAAGATGTAATATACTTAAAATGGTCATGTTTCCTAAGATTTTATATATGTTTAGATCCATCACGCTAGAAATTGAAGATCTGTTTTTAAAGAAATTGGAAGGTATCTTTAGTAATTTCATTTGGAAATACTCAAAAATTCGACGATCCCTCCAATTTTTAACATTACCACAAGATCGAGGTGGATGGTCAGCCCCTAATCTTAGATTTTACTACTTTGCAACTTTTTTACAACAGATGACAATTGTGATCTCATCAGGAAATGGGTATATGACAGACAGACACCAAGGGGTAAATATGAACATCTCCTCTATTTACGAGCTGGCCATAGGTAAGAGAGCGCAGGGAGTACTCCTCCAACAAGTGGAGGCCAGCTACTACAAGAAGACTAGGTTCAAGGTCGTAATAGCAATCTGGAAAATCTGGAGTAAAATAGTTGAATTTATACCAATTCAGAAATATAACAGATATACACCTTTATGGCGATCTCCCCTATTCCGCATATCAATGTATGACAATTTGAGTCGGCAATGGGAGGAAAAGGGGATCTCAAAAATCGGGGACCTGTTTTTAAATGATCAGAGGCTTTCATTCACTGAATTGCAACAAAGATATGGTTTAACGGTTGGGACGTATTTCAAATATCAGCAGATTACTTGTTTTCTCAATCAGATAAACAGGCAAAAGATCTCCACAAATAGAATCCCTTTAATGGAGGCCATGTCTCATTCCCACATAAGAATTAAACATATATATAAAATATTAATTGATGTACTTTCTGATGATCTGGAAACTGTAGAAACCAAATGGGCCACCAAACTAGGAGACCCTGATGTTGATCTTTGCCAATCATTAGCACTAGGTAAGGGGACATTTTTCTCAGCTAATGTGAAAGCCCAACATTATTATACTATTTATGATCTCTAATTTACTCCTGCAAAGCTCTTCCACTGGGGGAAAAGCGTGGATGACAAATGTCCTCGATGTGATCAAGGGCCAGCGGATACTATTCATATGTTTTATGGCTGTGAGCAATTAGGACCTCTTAAAATGGGAATGGAGGAATTTCTATCAGTAGCACTAGGGAGCATAATCAGCATAACCCCTATATTAATGTTGTAAGGATATGACGAAAAGGCACAATGTGATCCACGGAAGATCAAATTTGTCTTTGTCTCAGTTGCTGTGGCCCGGCTACTTATAGCCACACAATGGAAGGATTCTGATCCACCTACATATTATGCTTGGCTGGGCTGTTTGTTGGCCATATATATCTTGAAAGGTCACTGTATAACTGTAAAGGCCTGCGTGCTAGGAAGAGAGGCACAAAGATCTGGGCTCCAATGAATAAATGGCTTACAAGGCAAAATACAGGGAGGGATTGGTTGGTTTCGGGACATAGAGTTTATGGGACCAGATAGCACTTTTCTGTATTCCCCACTTCTTATATTTAATATTTCCACTTCTATTTATGGCCCTTGTCTGTAATTATTGAGCGATGGCAGATTCTCTCACGACTGTATATCTATGAAATGTTGATAAATTTGAATATGGTTTAATATGTATTAGCTTAAACTATTTTTTATTATACTCATGAGCAACTTTTGTATTTTGTATACTCTCTCCAAATAAAAAATTTGAGGGAAAAAAAAAAAGGAAGAGTTAGGGGACGGAGTTTTGTGGATCCACACAGATTGCAGAACTTTCCATAACAGAAATGTGAGGAAAACGTGTTTTTGTAATACAAAGTTTGAGATTTGCAAGGGATTCTGGGTAGCAGAACCTGGTGAGAGCCACACAAGTCCCCCCATTCTGGATTCCCTTGGGTGTCTAGTTTTCAAGAATGTACAGGTTTGCTAGGTTTCCATAGGTGCCAGAGCTACGGTTCATAATCCACAGCTAGGCACTTTGAAAAAAAGAATCAGTTTTCACTGTAAAGATGTGGTGTGTCCACGTTGCGTTTTTAGCAGTTTCCTATCTCGGGTAGTAGACTTACCCACACAAGTGAGGTAACATTTTTATTGGAAGACTGAGGGGAATGCGGGGTGGACGGCGTTCTGTGGAAATGAGTTTTTTGAAAAAGTTTGAAGTTTGCAAGGGATTCTGGATGGCAGAAGCTGGTGAGAGCCACACAATTCACCCCATCCTGGATTCCCTTGGGTATCTAGTTTTCAAGAATGTATAGGTGTGCTAAGTTTCCCTAGGTGCCGGTAGAGCTATTGTTTAAAATAGAAAGCTTGCAAAAAAGTGTCAGTTTTCACTGCAAAAATGCAGTGTGTCCACTTTGCATTTTGGGCCGTTTCCTGTTGCGGGTGCTAGGCCTAACCACAGAAGTGAGGTACCATTTTTATTGTAAGACTTTGGGAAATGCGGGTTGGTTGGAATCTTGTGGAGCCACGCAGATTCCACAACTTTTCATCACAAAAATGTGAGGAATATTTTTTTTCTTAACAAAGTTTGAAATTTGCAATAGAACCTGGAGAGAGCCACACAAGTCACCCCCACCTGGATTCCCCTGGGTGTCCAGTTCTAAAAAATGTATGGGTGTGCTAGGTTTGCCTAGGTGCTGGCAGAGCTAGGGTTCAAAATACACAGCTAGGCACTTTAAAAAAGGGTCACTTTTCACTGTAAAAATATGGTGTGTCCACGTTGTGTTTTGGACTGATTCCTGTCGCAGGCGCTAGGCCTACCTACACTAGTGAGGTACCATTTTTATCGGAAGACCTTTTTTTGGAATGCAGGGTTGGTGGAAATTTGTGGATCCACGCATATTCCAGAACCTTCCATCACTGAAATGTGAGGAAAATTTTGTTTTGTTTCTTATAAAGTTTGAGGTTAGAAAGGGATTTTTGGTAGAAGAACCTGGTGAGAGCCACACAAGTCACCCCATCCTGGATTCCCTTGGCTGTCTAGTTGTCAAGAATGTATAGGTTTGCGAGGTTTATCTAGGTGCCGGTAGAGCTAGGGTTAAAAATCCAAAGCTTGGCACTTTGCAAAAAAAGGGTCAGATTTCACTATAAAAATGTTGTGTATCCACGTTGCTATTTGGGCCTTTTCCTGTCGTGGGTGCTAGGCCTACCCACACAAGTGAGGTACCATTTCTATCGGAAGATTTTGGGGAAAATGTGAGTAAATTAATTTTTTTCTCTTTACAAAGTTTGAGTTTTGCAAGGGATTATGGGTAACAGAACCTGGAGAGAGCCACACAAGTCACCCCCTCTTGATTTCCCTGGGTCTCCAGTCTTAAAAAAGGTATGGGTTTGCTAGGTTTGCCTTGGTGCTGGCAGAGCTAGGGTGCAAAATCCACAGCTAGGCACTTTAAAAAAAAGGGTCACTTTTTACTGTAAAAATGTGGTGTGTCCATGTTGCGTGTTGGGCCGTTTCCTATCTCGAGCACTAGGCCTACCTACACAAGTGAGGTACCATTTTTAGCGGAAGAATTTTTTGGAATGCAGGGTTGGTGGAATTTTGTGGATCGACGCATATTCCAGAACTTTCCATCACAGAAATGTAAGGAAAATTTGGTTTTTTTTCTTACAAAGTTTTAGATTTGAAAAGGATTCTGGGTAGAAGAACAAGGGATGAGCCACACAAGTCAACACATCCTGGATTCTCCTGGGTGTCTAGTTTAAAAAAATGTATAGGTTTGCT
Organism: Triturus cristatus; assembly: GCF_964204655.1. Taxonomy (NCBI): domain Eukaryota; kingdom Metazoa; phylum Chordata; class Amphibia; order Caudata; family Salamandridae; genus Triturus; species Triturus cristatus. The sequence continues at coordinate 1,295,893,525 of NC_140590.1, forward strand.
AGGTTTCCCTAGTGCCGGTAGAGCTAGGATTAAAAATGCAAAGCTTGGCACTTTGCAAAAAAAGGGTCAGTTTTCACAGTAATGTGGTGTGTCCAAGTTGCGTTTTGGGCTGATTCCAGTCGCGGGTGCTAGGCCTACCCACACAAGTGAGGTACCATTTTTATTGTAACACTTTGGGGAATGCGGGTTGGTTGGAATCTTGTGGAGCCACGCAGATTCCACAACTTTCCATCACAAAAATGTGAGGAATGTTTTTTTTCTTTACAAAGTTTGAGATTTTTTTAAAGGGATTCTGGGTAACAGAACCTGGAGAAAGCCACACAAGTCACCCCCACCCGGATTCCCCTAGGTGTCCAATTCCAAAACAATTATGGGTTTGCTAGGTTTGCCTAGGTGCTGGCAGAGCTAGGGTTCAAAAACCACAGCTAGGCACTTTATAGAAAGGGTCACTTTTCACTGTAAAAATGGGGTGTGCCCATGTTGCATTTTGCGCCATTTCCTATCTCAGGCACTAGGCCTACCTACACAAGTGAGGTACCATTTTTATTGGAAGACTTTTTTGGAATGCAGGGTTGGTGGAATTTTATGGATCCACGCATATTCCAGAACATTCCATCACAGAAATGTGAGGTAAATTTTGTTTTTTTTCTTATAAAGTTTAAAGTTTGAAAGGGATTCTTAGTAGAAGAACCTGATGAGAGCCACACAAGTCAACCCATCCTGGATTCCCCTGGGTGTCTAGCTTTTAAGAATGAATAGGTTTGCTAGGTTTCTCTAGGTGCCGGTAGAGCCTGGGTTCAAAATCCAAAGCTTGGCACTTTGCAAAAAAAGGGCCAGGTTTTACTGTAAAAATGTGGTGTGTTGGCGTTGCGTTTTGGGTTGTTTCCTGTTATGGGCGCTAGGCCTACCCACACAAGTGAGGTACCATTTTTATTGGGAGACTGCATGAATGCAGGGTGGGTGGAATTTTGTGGATCCACACAGATTCCATAATTTTCCATTACAGAAATAAGAGGAAAATTAGTTTTTTGACAAAGTTTGAGGTTTGCAAGGGATTTTGGGTAGCAGAACCTAGGGAGAGCCACAGAAGTAGCCCCATCCTGAATTCCCCTAGGTGTCTAGTATTAAAAAATGTATAGGTTTGCTAGGTTTGTCTAAGTGCCAGCCGAGCTAGGGTTTATAATCCACAGCTAGGCACTTTGAAAAAAAGGATCAGTTTTCACTGTAAAAATGTGGTGTGTCCATGTTGCTGTTTGAGCAGTTTCCTATCTCGGGTAGAGGTACCATTTTTATTGGAAGACTGAGGGGAATTTGGGGTGGATGGAGTTTTGTGGATCTACGCAGATTCCAGAACTTTCCATCACAGAAATGTGAGGAAAATTTGTTTTTCTTTTACAAAGTTTGAGGTTTGCAAGGGATTCTGGGTAGCAGAACCTAGTGAGAGTCACACAGGTCACCCCATCCTGGGTTCCCTTGGGTGTATAGTTTTCAAGAATGTACAGGTTTGCTAGGTTTCCCTAGGTGCCAGTAGAGCTAGGGTTCAAAATCCGAAGCTTAGCACTTTGCAAAAAAAGGGTCAGTTTTCACTGTAAAAATGTGGTGTGTCCAAGTTGCATTTTGGGCCGTGCTAGGCCTACCCACACAAGTGAGGTACCATTTTTATCATAAGACTTTGGGGAGTGCAGGTTAGGTGGAATCTTGTGGAGCCAAACAGATTCCACAACTTTCCATCACAGAAATGTGAGGAATCTTTTTTTTCTTTACGAAGTTTGAGTTTTTTAAGAGATTCTGGGTATCAGAACCTGGAGAGAGACACACAAGTCACCCCTTCCTGGATTCCCCTGGGTGTCCATTTCTGAAAAATGTATGGGTTTCCTAGGTTTGCCAAGGTGCTGGCAGAGCTATGGTTAAAAATCCACAGCTAGGCACTTTTTACTGTAAAAATGTGGTGTGTCCATGTTGCGTTTGGGTCGTTTCCTATCTCGGGCACTAGGCCTACCCACACAAGTGAGGTACCATTTTTATCAGAAGACTTTTTTAGAATGCAGGGTTTGTGGAATTTTGTGGATCGACGCATATTCCAGAACTTTCCATCACAGAATTTTGAGGAAAATGTGGGGTTTTTTCTTACAAAGTTTTAGATTTGAAAGGGATTCTGGGTAGAAGAACCTGGTGAGAGCCATACAAGTCAACACATCCTGGATTCCCCTTGGTGTCTAGTATTAAAAAATATACAGGTTTGCTAGGTTTGTCTTGGTGACGGCAGAGCTAGTTTTCATAATCCACATCTAGGCACTTTGCAAAAAAAAGGGTCAGTTTTCATTGTAAAAAAGTGGTTTGTCCACGTTGCATTTTCGGCAGTTTCCTGTCTCAGGCACTAGGCCTACCCACACAAGTGAGGTACCATTTTTATTGGAATACTTCGGGAATGCTGGGTGTTTAGTTTTCAAAAAAGTATAGCTGTGCTAGGTTTTCGTAGGTGACGGCAGAGCTGGCGTTCAAAATCTACAGCTCGACACTTTGCAAAAGAAGGGTCTGTTTTCCCTGTAATAATGTGGTGTGTCCATGTCCTTTTTCCAGTCACGGGCACTAGTCCTACCCACAAAAGTGAGGTACCATTTCTATCGAAAGACTTTGTGTAATGCAGGGTGGGTGGAATTTTGTGGATTCATGCATACTCCAGAACGTTCCATCATAGGCATGTAAGGAAAACGTGTTTTTAACAAAATTTGAGGTTTTCAAGGAATTCTGGGTAGCAGAACCTTGTGAGCGCCCCACAAGGAACCCCATCCTGGATTCCCCTGGGTGTCTAGTTTTTAAAAATGTATAGGTTTGCTAGGTTTCCCTAGGTGCTGGCAGAGCTAGGGTTCAAAATCCACCAGTAGGCACTTTGAAAAAAGGGTCAGTTTTCACTGTAAAAATGTGGTGTGTCCAAGTTGCATTTTGGGCCGTTTCCTATCTCGGGCACTAGGCCCACCCACACAAGTGAGGTATAATTTTTCTCGGAAGACTTTGTGGAATGCAGGGTAGGTGGAATTCTGTGGATCCACGCATATTCCAGAACTTTCCATCTCAAAAATGTGAGGAAAATGTGTTTTTTTTCACAATGTTGGAGGTTTGTAAGGGCTTCTGGATAGCAGAACCTGGTGAGAGCCACACAAGTCACCTGATCCTGGATTCCCCTGGGTGTCTAGTTTTGAAAAATGTATAGATGTGATAGGTTTTCCTAGGTGCCGGCAGAGCTAGGGTTCAAAATCCACATTGGCACTTTGCAAAAAAGGGTCACTTTTCACTATAAAAATGTAGCGTGTCCACATTGCGTTTTGGGCCATTTCCTGTCGCGGGCACTAGGCCTACCCACACAAGTGAGGTACCATTTTTATCGAAAGACTTTGGGGAATGCGGGGTGGGTAGAATTTTGTGGATCCATGCAAATTCCATAACTTTCCATCACAGAAAAGTGAGGAAAATGTGTTTTGTTTTTGCAAAGTTTGAGGTTTGCGAGGTATTCTGGGTAACAGAACCTGGAGAGAGCCACACAAGTCACCCCCTCCTGGATTTCCCTGGGTTCCTAGTGTTTAAAAATGTATAGGTATCCCTAGGTGCCAGCAGAGCTATAGTTCAAAATCCACAGTGAGGCACTTTGCAATAAAAAGGGTCAGTTTTCAGTGTAAAAATTGAGTTTGTCCACGTTGCGTTTTTGGCAGTTTCCTGTCTTAGGCACTAGGCCTACCCACACAAGTGAGGTGCCATTTTTATCTGAAGAGTTGGGGACTGTGGGGTGGGTGGAATGTTGTGGATCCACGCAAATTCCATAACTTTCAATCACAGAAATATGAGGAAAATGTGTTTTTTTTACAACGTTTGAGGTTTGCAAGGGATTCTGGGTAAAAGAACTTGGTGAGAGCCACACAAGTCACCCCCTCCTGGATTTCCCTGGGTTCCTAGTGTTTAAAAATGTATAGGTATCCCTAGGTGCCAGCAGAGCTATAGTTCAAAATCCACAGCTAGGCACTTTGCAAAAAAAAGGGTCAGTTTTCAGTGTAAAAATCGGGTTTGTCCACGTTGCGTTTTTGGCAGTTTCCTGTCTCAGACACTAGGCCTACCCACATAAGTGAGGTACCATTTTTATCTGAAGACTTGGGGACTGTGGGATGGGTGGAATGTTGTGGATCCACGCAGATTCCAGAACTTTCCATAACAGAAATGTGAGGAAAATGTGTTTTTTGACAAAGTTTGAGGTTTGCAATAGATTCTGGATATCAGAACCTGGTGAGAGCCACACAAGTCCCCCCCTCCTGGATTCCTCTGGGTGTTTAGTTTTCAAAAAAGTATAGCTGGTCTAGGTTTTCATAGGTGACGGCAGAGCTAGGGTTCAAAATCTACAGCTCGGCACTTTGCAAAAAAAGGGCCTGTTTTCACTGTAAAAATGTGGTGTGTCCACTTTGCGCTTTGGGCCATTTCCTGTCACGGGCACTAGTTCTACCCACAAATGTGAGGTACCATTTTTATAGGAAGACTTTGGGGAATGCGAGATGGGTGTAAATTTGTGGATCCACGCAGATTCCAGAACTTTCCATCACAGAAATGTGAGGAAAATGTGTTTGTTTTAACAAAGTTTGAGGTTTTCAAGGAATTCTGGGTAGCAGAACCCAGTGAGCGCCCCACAAGGAACCCCAACCTGGATTCCCCTGGCTGTCTAGTTTTTAAAAATGTATAGGTTTGCTAAGTTTCCCTAGGTACCGGCAGAGCTAGGGTTCAAAATCCACAGGTAGGCACTTTGAAAAAAGGGTCAGTTTTCACTGTAAAAATGCGGTGTGTTCAAGTTGCATTTTGGGCCATTTCCTATCTCGGGCACTAGGCCCACCAGCACAAGTGAGGTATCATTTGTATTGGAAGACTTTGTGGAATGCAGGGTAGGTGGAATTCTGTGGATCCACGCATATTCCAGAACTTTCCATCTCATAAATATGAGGAAAATGTGGTTTTTTTCCCAATGTTGGAGGTTTGTAAGGGCTTCTGGATAGCAGAACCTGGTGAGAGCCCCACAAGTCACCTGATCCTGGATTCCCCTGGGTGTCTAGTTTTCAAAAATGTATAGATGTGATAGGTTTTCCTAGGTGCCGGCAGAGCTAGGGTTCAAAATCCACATTGGCACTTTGCAAAAAAGGGTCACTTTTCACTATAAAAATGTAGTGTGTCCACATTGCGTTTTGGGCCATTTCCTGTCGCGGGCACTAGGCCTACCCACACAAGTGAGGTACTATTTTTATCGAAAGACTTTGGGGAATACAGGGTGGGTAGAATTTTGTGGATCCATGCAAATTCCATAACTTTCCATCACAGAAAAGTGAGGAAAATGTGTTTTGTTTTTGCAAAGTTTGAGGTTTGCGAGGTATTCTGGGTAACAGAACCTGGAGAGAGCCACACAAGTCACCCCCTCCTGGATTTCCCTGGGTTCCTAGTGTTTAAAAATGTATAGGTATCCCTAGGTGCCAGCAGAGCTATAGTTCAAAATCCACAGTGAGGCACTTTGCAATAAAAAGGGTCAGTTTTCAGTGTAAAAATTGGGTTTGTCCACGTTGCGTTTTTGGCAGTTTCCTGTCTTAGGCACTAGGCCTACCCACACAAGTGAGGTGCCATTTTTATCTGAAGACTTGGGGACTGTGGGGTGGGTGGAATGTTGTGGATCCACGCAAATTCCATAACTTTCAATCACAGAAATGTGAGGAAAATGTGTTTTTTTTACAACGTTTGAGGTTTGCAAGGGATTCTGGGTAAAAGAACTTGGTGAGAGCCACACAAGTCACCCCCTCCTGGATTTCCCTGGGTTCCTAGTGTTTAAAAATGTATAGGTATCCCTAGGTGCCAGCAGAGCTATAGTTCAAAATCCACAGCTAGGCACTTTGCAAAAAAAAAGGGTCAGTTTTCAGTGTAAAAATCGGGTTTGTCCACGTTGCGTTTTTGGCAGTTTCCTGTCTCAGACACTAGGCCTACCCACATAAGTGAGGTACCATTTTTATCTGAAGACTTGGGGACTTTGGGGTGGGTGGAATGTTGTGGATCCACGCAGATTCCAGAACTTTCCATAACAGAAATGTGAGGAAAATGTGTTTTTTGACAAAGTTTGAGGTTTGCAATAGATTCTGGATATCAGAACCTGGTGAGAGCCACACAAGTCCCCCCCTCCTGGATTCCTCTGGGTGTTTAGTTTTCAAAAAAGTATAGCTGGTCTAGGTTTTCATAGGTGACGGCAGAGCTAGGGTTCAAAATCTACAGCTCGGCACTTTGCAAAAAAAGGGACTGTTTTCACTGTAAAAATGTGGTGTGTCCACTTTGCGCGTTGGGCCATTTCCTGTCACGGGCACTAGTTCTACCCACAAATGTGAGGTACCATTTTTATAGGAAGACTTTGGGGAATGCGAGATGGGTGTAAATTTGTGGATCCACGCAGATTCCAGAACTTTCCATCACAGAAATGTGAGGAAAATTTGTTTGTTTTAACAAAGTTTGAGGTTTTCAATGAATTCTGGGTGGCAGGACCTAGTGAGCGCCCCACAAGGAACCCCATCCTGGATTCCCCTGGCTGTCTAGTTTTTAAAAATGTATAGGTTTGCTAAGTTTCCCTAGGTACCGGCAGAGCTAGGGTGCAAAATCCACAGGTAGGCACTTTGAAAAAAGGGTCAGTTTTCACTGTAAAAATGCGGTGTGTTCAAGTTGCATTTTGGGTCATTTCCTATCTCGGGCACTAGGCTCACCAGCACAAGTGAGGTATCATTTGTATTGGAAGACTTTGTGGAATGCAGGGTAGGTGGAATTCTGTGGATCCACGCATATTCCAGAACTTTCCATCTCATAAATATGAGGAAAATGTGGTTTTTTTCACAAAGTTGGTGGTTTGTAAGGGCTTCTGGATAGCAGAACCTGGTGAGAGCCACACAAGTCACCTGATCCTGGATTCCCCTGGGTGTCTAGTGTTCAAAAATGTATAGATGTGATAGGTGTCCACATTTGTTTTGGGCCATTTCTTGTAACGGGCACTAGGCCTACCCACACAAGTGAGGTACCATTTTTATCTGAAGACTTTGGGAAATGCGGGGTGGGTAGAATTTTGTGGATCCACGCAGATTCCATAATTTTCCATCACAGAAATGTGAGGAAAATGTGTTTTGTTCTTGCAAAGTTTGATGTTTGTGAGGTATTCTGGGTAACAGAACCTGGAGAGAGCCACATAAGTCATCCCCTCCTGGATTTCACTGGGTTCCTAGTGTTTAAAAATGTATAGGTATCCCTAGGTGCCAGCACAGCTATAGTTCAAAATCCACAGCTAGGCACTTTGCTAAAAAAATGGTCAGTTTTCAGTGTAAAAATTGGGTTTGTCCACGTTGCGTTTTTGGCAGTTTCCAATTAGGACCTCTTAAAATGGGAATGGAGGAATTTCTATCAGTAGCACTAGGGAGCATAATCAGCATAACCCCTATATTAATGTTGTAAGGATATGACGAAAAGGCACAATGTGATCCACGGAAGATCAAATTTGTCTTTGTCTCAGTTGCTGTGGCCCGGCTACTTATAGCCACACAATGGAAGGATTCTGATCCACCTACATATTATGCTTGGCTGGGCTGTTTGTTGGCCATATATATCTTGAAAGGTCACTGTATAACTGTAAAGGCCTGCGTGCTAGGAAGAGAGGCACAAAGATCTGGGCTCCAATGAATAAATGGCTTACAAGGCAAAATACAGGGAGGGATTGGTTGGTTTCGGGACATAGAGTTTATGGGACCAGATAGCACTTTTCTGTATTCCCCACTTCTTATATTTAATATTTCCACTTCTATTTATGGCCCTTGTCTGTAATTATTGAGCGATGGCAGATTCTCTCACGACTGTATATCTATGAAATGTTGATAAATTTGAATATGGTTTAATATGTATTAGCTTAAACTATTTTTTATTATACTCATGAGCAACTTTTGTATTTTGTATACTCTCTCCAAATAAAAAATTTGAGGGAAAAAAAAAAAGGAAGAGTTAGGGGACGGAGTTTTGTGGATCCACACAGATTGCAGAACTTTCCATAACAGAAATGTGAGGAAAACGTGTTTTTGTAATACAAAGTTTGAGATTTGCAAGGGATTCTGGGTAGCAGAACCTGGTGAGAGCCACACAAGTCCCCCCATTCTGGATTCCCTTGGGTGTCTAGTTTTCAAGAATGTACAGGTTTGCTAGGTTTCCATAGGTGCCAGAGCTACGGTTCATAATCCACAGCTAGGCACTTTGAAAAAAAGAATCAGTTTTCACTGTAAAGATGTGGTGTGTCCACGTTGCGTTTTTAGCAGTTTCCTATCTCGGGTAGTAGACTTACCCACACAAGTGAGGTAACATTTTTATTGGAAGACTGAGGGGAATGCGGGGTGGACGGCGTTCTGTGGAAATGAGTTTTTTGAAAAAGTTTGAAGTTTGCAAGGGATTCTGGATGGCAGAAGCTGGTGAGAGCCACACAATTCACCCCATCCTGGATTCCCTTGGGTATCTAGTTTTCAAGAATGTATAGGTGTGCTAAGTTTCCCTAGGTGCCGGTAGAGCTATTGTTTAAAATAGAAAGCTTGCAAAAAAGTGTCAGTTTTCACTGCAAAAATGCAGTGTGTCCACTTTGCATTTTGGGCCGTTTCCTGTTGCGGGTGCTAGGCCTAACCACAGAAGTGAGGTACCATTTTTATTGTAAGACTTTGGGAAATGCGGGTTGGTTGGAATCTTGTGGAGCCACGCAGATTCCACAACTTTTCATCACAAAAATGTGAGGAATATTTTTTTTCTTAACAAAGTTTGAAATTTGCAATAGAACCTGGAGAGAGCCACACAAGTCACCCCCACCTGGATTCCCCTGGGTGTCCAGTTCTAAAAAATGTATGGGTGTGCTAGGTTTGCCTAGGTGCTGGCAGAGCTAGGGTTCAAAATACACAGCTAGGCACTTTAAAAAAGGGTCACTTTTCACTGTAAAAATATGGTGTGTCCACGTTGTGTTTTGGACTGATTCCTGTCGCAGGCGCTAGGCCTACCTACACTAGTGAGGTACCATTTTTATCGGAAGACCTTTTTTTGGAATGCAGGGTTGGTGGAAATTTGTGGATCCACGCATATTCCAGAACCTTCCATCACTGAAATGTGAGGAAAATTTTGTTTTGTTTCTTATAAAGTTTGAGGTTAGAAAGGGATTTTTGGTAGAAGAACCTGGTGAGAGCCACACAAGTCACCCCATCCTGGATTCCCTTGGCTGTCTAGTTGTCAAGAATGTATAGGTTTGCGAGGTTTATCTAGGTGCCGGTAGAGCTAGGGTTAAAAATCCAAAGCTTGGCACTTTGCAAAAAAAGGGTCAGATTTCACTATAAAAATGTTGTGTATCCACGTTGCTATTTGGGCCTTTTCCTGTCGTGGGTGCTAGGCCTACCCACACAAGTGAGGTACCATTTCTATCGGAAGATTTTGGGGAAAATGTGAGTAAATTAATTTTTTTCTCTTTACAAAGTTTGAGTTTTGCAAGGGATTATGGGTAACAGAACCTGGAGAGAGCCACACAAGTCACCCCCTCTTGATTTCCCTGGGTCTCCAGTCTTAAAAAAGGTATGGGTTTGCTAGGTTTGCCTTGGTGCTGGCAGAGCTAGGGTGCAAAATCCACAGCTAGGCACTTTAAAAAAAAGGGTCACTTTTTACTGTAAAAATGTGGTGTGTCGATGTTGCGTGTTGGGCCGTTTCCTATCTCGAGCACTAGGCCTACCTACACAAGTGAGGTACCATTTTTAGCGGAAGACTTTTTTGGAATGCAGGGTTGGTGGAATTTTGTGGATCGACGCATATTCCAGAACTTTCCATCACAGAAATGTAAGGAAAATTTGGTTTTTTTTCTTACAAAGTTTTAGATTTGAAAAGGATTCTGGGTAGAAGAACAAGGGATGAGCCACACAAGTCAACACATCCTGGATTCTCCTGGGTGTCTAGTTTAAAAAAATGTATAGGTTTGCTAGGTTTCCCTAGTGCCGGTAGAGCTAGGATTAAAAATGCAAAGCTTGGCACTTTGCAAAAAAAGGGTCAGTTTTCACAGTAATGTGGTGTGTCCAAGTTGCGTTTTGGGCTGATTCCAGTCGCGGGTGCTAGGCCTACCCACACAAGTGAGGTACCATTTTTATTGTAACACTTTGGGGAATGCGGGTTGGTTGGAATCTTGTGGAGCCACGCAGATTCCACAACTTTCCATCACAAAAATGTGAGGAATGTTTTTTTTCTTTACAAAGTTTGAGATTTTTTTAAAGGGATTCTGGGTAACAGAACCTGGAGAAAGCCACACAAGTCACCCCCACCCGGATTCCCCTAGGTGTCCAATTCCAAAACAATTATGGGTTTGCTAGGTTTGCCTAGGTGCTGGCAGAGCTAGGGTTCAAAAACCACAGCTAGGCACTTTATAGAAAGGGTCACTTTTCACTGTAAAAATGGGGTGTGCCCATGTTGCATTTTGCGCCATTTCCTATCTCAGGCACTAGGCCTACCTACACAAGTGAGGTACCATTTTTATTGGAAGACTTTTTTGGAATGCAGGGTTGGTGGAATTTTATGGATCCACGCATATTCCAGAACATTCCATCACAGAAATGTGAGGTAAATTTTGTTTTTTTTCTTATAAAGTTTAAAGTTTGAAAGGGATTCTTAGTAGAAGAACCTGATGAGAGCCACACAAGTCAACCCATCCTGGATTCCCCTGGGTGTCTAGCTTTTAAGAATGAATAGGTTTGCTAGGTTTCTCTAGGTGCCGGTAGAGCCTGGGTTCAAAATCCAAAGCTTGGCACTTTGCAAAAAAAGGGCCAGGTTTTACTGTAAAAATGTGGTGTGTTGACGTTGCGTTTTGGGTTGTTTCCTGTTATGGGCGCTAGGCCTACCCACACAAGTGAGGTACCATTTTTATTGGGAGACTGCATGAATGCAGGGTGGGTGGAATTTTGTGGATCCACACAGATTCCATAATTTTCCATTACAGAAATAAGAGGAAAATTAGTTTTTTGACAAAGTTTGAGGTTTGCAAGGGATTTTGGGTAGCAGAACCTAGGGAGAGCCACAGAAGTAGCCCCATCCTGAATTCCCCTAGGTGTCTAGTATTAAAAAATGTATAGGTTTGCTAGGTTTGTCTAAGTGCCAGCCGAGCTAGGGTTTATAATCCACAGCTAGGCACTTTGAAAAAAAGGATCAGTTTTCACTGTAAAAATGTGGTGTGTCCATGTTGCTGTTTGAGCAGTTTCCTATCTCGGGTAGAGGTACCATTTTTATTGGAAGACTGAGGGGAATTTGGGGTGGATGGAGTTTTGTGGATCTACGCAGATTCCAGAACTTTCCATCACAGAAATGTGAGGAAAATTTGTTTTTCTTTTACAAAGTTTGAGGTTTGCAAGGGATTCTGGGTAGCAGAACCTAGTGAGAGTCACACAGGTCACCCCATCCTGGGTTCCCTTGGGTGTATAGTTTTCAAGAATGTACAGGTTTGCTAGGTTTCCCTAGGTGCCAGTAGAGCTAGGGTTCAAAATCCGAAGCTTAGCACTTTGCAAAAAAAGGGTCAGTTTTCACTGTAAAAATGTGGTGTGTCCAAGTTGCATTTTGGGCCGTGCTAGGCCTACCCACACAAGTGAGGTACCATTTTTATCATAAGACTTTGGGGAGTGCAGGTTAGGTGGAATCTTGTGGAGCCAAACAGATTCCACAACTTTCCATCACAGAAATGTGAGGAATCTTTTTTTTCTTTACGAAGTTTGAGTTTTTTAAGAGATTCTGGGTATCAGAACCTGGAGAGAGACACACAAGTCACCCCCTCCTGGATTCCCCTGGGTGTCCATTTCTGAAAAATGTATGGGTTTCCTAGGTTTGCCAAGGTGCTGGCAGAGCTATGGTTAAAAATCCACAGCTAGGCACTTTTTACTGTAAAAATGTGGTGTGTCCATGTTGCGTTTGGGTCGTTTCCTATCTCGGGCACTAGGCCTACCCACACAAGTGAGGTACCATTTTTATCAGAAGACTTTTTTAGAATGCAGGGTTTGTGGAATTTTGTGGATCGACGCATATTCCAGAACTTTCCATCACAGAATTTTGAGGAAAATGTGGGGTTTTTTCTTACAAAGTTTTAGATTTGAAAGGGATTCTGGGTAGAAGAACCTGGTGAGAGCCATACAAGTCAACACATCCTGGATTCCCCTTGGTGTCTAGTATTAAAAAATATACAGGTTTGCTAGGTTTGTCTTGGTGACGGCAGAGCTAGTTTTCATAATCCACATCTAGGCACTTTGCAAAAAAAAGGGTCAGTTTTCATTGTAAAAAAGTGGTTTGTCCACGTTGCATTTTCGGCAGTTTCCTGTCTCAGGCACTAGGCCTACCCACACAAGTGAGGTACCATTTTTATTGGAATACTTCGGGAATGCTGGGTGTTTAGTTTTCAAAAAAGTATAGCTGTGCTAGGTTTTCGTAGGTGACGGCAGAGCTGGCGTTCAAAATCTACAGCTCGACACTTTGCAAAAGAAGGGTCTGTTTTCCCTGTAATAATGTGGTGTGTCCATGTCCTTTTTCCAGTCACGGGCACTAGTCCTACCCACAAAAGTGAGGTACCATTTCTATCGAAAGACTTTGTGTAATGCAGGGTGGGTGGAATTTTGTGGATTCATGCATACTCCAGAACGTTCCATCATAGGCATGTAAGGAAAACGTGTTTTTAACAAAATTTGAGGTTTTCAAGGAATTCTGGGTAGCAGAACCTAGTGAGCGCCCCACAAGGAACCCCATCCTGGATTCCCCTGGGTGTCTAGTTTTTAAAAATGTATAGGTTTGCTAGGTTTCCCTAGGTGCTGGCAGAGCTAGGGTTCAAAATCCACCAGTAGGCACTTTGAAAAAAGGGTCAGTTTTCACTGTAAAAATGTGGTGTGTCCAAGTTGCATTTTGGGCCGTTTCCTATCTCGGGCACTAGGCCCACCCACACAAGTGAGGTATAATTTTTCTCGGAAGACTTTGTGGAATGCAGGGTAGGTGGAATTCTGTGGATCCACGCATATTCCAGAACTTTCCATCTCAAAAATGTGAGGAAAATGTGTTTTTTTTCACAATGTTGGAGGTTTGTAAGGGCTTCTGGATAGCAGAACCTGGTGAGAGCCACACAAGTCACCTGATCCTGGATTCCCCTGGGTGTCTAGTTTTGAAAAATGTATAGATGTGATAGGTTTTCCTAGGTGCCGGCAGAGCTAGGGTTCAAAATCCACATTGGCACTTTGCAAAAAAGGGTCACTTTTCACTATAAAAATGTAGCGTGTCCACATTGCGTTTTGGGCCATTTCCTGTCGCGGGCACTAGGCCTACCCACACAAGTGAGGTACCATTTTTATCGAAAGACTTTGGGGAATGCGGGGTGGGTAGAATTTTGTGGATCCATGCAAATTCCATAACTTTCCATCACAGAAAAGTGAGGAAAATGTGTTTTGTTTTTGCAAAGTTTGAGGTTTGCGAGGTATTCTGGGTAACAGAACCTGGAGAGAGCCACACAAGTCACCCCCTCCTGGATTTCCCTGGGTTCCTAGTGTTTAAAAATGTATAGGTATCCCTAGGTGCCAGCAGAGCTATAGTTCAAAATCCACAGTGAGGCACTTTGCAATAAAAAGGGTCAGTTTTCAGTGTAAAAATTGAGTTTGTCCACGTTGCGTTTTTGGCAGTTTCCTGTCTTAGGCACTAGGCCTACCCACACAAGTGAGGTGCCATTTTTATCTGAAGAGTTGGGGACTGTGGGGTGGGTGGAATGTTGTGGATCCACGCAAATTCCATAACTTTCAATCACAGAAATGTGAGGAAAATGTGTTTTTTTTACAACGTTTGAGGTTTGCAAGGGATTCTGGGTAAAAGAACTTGGTGAGAGCCACACAAGTCACCCCCTCCTGGATTTCCCTGGGTTCCTAGTGTTTAAAAATGTATAGGTATCCCTAGGTGCCAGCAGAGCTATAGTTCAAAATCCACAGCTAGGCACTTTGCAAAAAAAAGGGTCAGTTTTCAGTGTAAAAATCGGGTTTGTCCACGTTGCGTTTTTGGCAGTTTCCTGTCTCAGACACTAGGCCTACCCACATAAGTGAGGTACCATTTTTATCTGAAGACTTGGGGACTGTGGGATGGGTGGAATGTTGTGGATCCACGCAGATTCCAGAACTTTCCATAACAGAAATGTGAGGAAAATGTGTTTTTTGACAAAGTTTGAGGTTTGCAATAGATTCTGGATATCAGAACCTGGTGAGAGCCACACAAGTCCCCCCCTCCTGGATTCCTCTGGGTGTTTAGTTTTCAAAAAAGTATAGCTGGTCTAGGTTTTCATAGGTGACGGCAGAGCTAGGGTTCAAAATCTACAGCTCGGCACTTTGCAAAAAAAGGGCCTGTTTTCACTGTAAAAATGTGGTGTGTCCACTTTGCGCTTTGGGCCATTTCCTGTCACGGGCACTAGTTCTACCCACAAATGTGAGGTACCATTTTTATAGGAAGACTTTGGGGAATGCGAGATGGGTGTAAATTTGTGGATCCACGCAGATTCCAGAACTTTCCATCACAGAAATGTGAGGAAAATGTGTTTGTTTTAACAAAGTTTGAGGTTTTCAAGGAATTCTGGGTAGCAGAACCCAGTGAGCGCCCCACAAGGAACCCCAACCTGGATTCCCCTGGCTGTCTAGTTTTTAAAAATGTATAGGTTTGCTAAGTTTCCCTAGGTACCGGCAGAGCTAGGGTTCAAAATCCACAGGTAGGCACTTTGAAAAAAGGGTCAGTTTTCACTGTAAAAATGCGGTGTGTTCAAGTTGCATTTTGGGCCATTTCCTATCTCGAGCACTAGGCCCACCAGCACAAGTGAGGTATCATTTGTATTGGAAGACTTTGTGGAATGCAGGGTAGGTGGAATTCTGTGGATCCACGCATATTCCAGAACTTTCCATCTCATAAATATGAGGAAAATGTGTTTTTTTTCCCAATGTTGGAGGTTTGTAAGGGCTTCTGGATAGCAGAACCTGGTGAGAGCCCCACAAGTCACCTGATCCTGGATTCCCCTGGGTGTCTAGTTTTCAAAAATGTATAGATGTGATAGGTTTTCCTAGGTGCCGGCAGAGCTAGGGTTCAAAATCCACATTGGCACTTTGCAAAAAAGGGTCACTTTTCACTATAAAAATGTAGTGTGTCCACATTGCGTTTTGGGCCATTTCCTGTCGCGGGCACTAGGCCTACCCACACAAGTGAGGTACTATTTTTATCGAAAGACTTTGGGGAATACAGGGTGGGTAGAATTTTGTGGATCCATGCAAATTCCATAACTTTCCATCACAGAAAAGTGAGGAAAATGTGTTTTGTTTTTGCAAAGTTTGAGGTTTGCGAGGTATTCTGGGTAACAGAACCTGGAGAGAGCCACACAAGTCACCCCCTCCTGGATTTCCCTGGGTTCCTAGTGTTTAAAAATGTATAGGTATCCCTAGGTGCCAGCAGAGCTATAGTTCAAAATCCACAGTGAGGCACTTTGCAATAAAAAGGGTCAGTTTTCAGTGTAAAAATTGGGTTTGTCCACGTTGCGTTTTTGGCAGTTTCCTGTCTTAGGCACTAGGCCTACCCACACAAGTGAGGTGCCATTTTTATCTGAAGACTTGGGGACTGTGGGGTGGGTGGAATGTTGTGGATCCACGCAAATTCCATAACTTTCAATCACAGAAATGTGAGGAAAATGTGTTTTTTTTTACAACGTTTGAGGTTTGCAAGGGATTCTGGGTAAAAGAACTTGGTGAGAGCCACACAAGTCACCCCCTCCTGGATTTCCCTGGGTTCATAGTGTTTAAAAATGTATAGGTATCCCTAGGTGCCAGCAGAGCTATAGTTCAAAATCCACAGCTAGGCACTTTGCAAAAAAAAAGGGTCAGTTTTCAGTGTAAAAATCGGGTTTGTCCACGTTGCGTTTTTGGCAGTTTCCTGTCTCAGACACTAGGCCTACCCACATAAGTGAGGTACCATTTTTATCTGAAGACTTGGGGACTTTGGGGTGGGTGGAATGTTGTGGATCCACGCAGATTCCAGAACTTTCCATAACAGAAATGTGAGGAAAATGTGTTTTTTGACAAAGTTTGAGGTTTGCAATAGATTCTGGATATCAGAACCTGGTGAGAGCCACACAAGTCCCCCCCTCCTGGATTCCTCTGGGTGTTTAGTTTTCAAAAAAGTATAGCTGGTCTAGGTTTTCATAGGTGACGGCAGAGCTAGGGTTCAAAATCTACAGCTCGGCACTTTGCAAAAAAAGGGACTGTTTTCACTGTAAAAATGTGGTGTGTCCACTTTGCGCGTTGGGCCATTTCCTGTCACGGGCACTAGTTCTACCCACAAATGTGAGGTACCATTTTTATAGGAAGACTTTGGGGAATGCGAGATGGGTGTAAATTTGTGGATCCACGCAGATTCCAGAACTTTCCATCACAGAAATGTGAGGAAAATTTGTTTGTTTTAACAAAGTTTGAGGTTTTCAATGAATTCTGGGTGGCAGGACCTAGTGAGCGCCCCACAAGGAACCCCATCCTGGATTCCCCTGGCTGTCTAGTTTTTAAAAATGTATAGGTTTGCTAAGTTTCCCTAGGTACCGGCAGAGCTAGGGTGCAAAATCCACAGGTAGGCACTTTGAAAAAAGGGTCAGTTTTCACTGTAAAAATGCGGTGTGTTCAAGTTGCATTTTGGGTCATTTCCTATCTCGGGCACTAGGCCCACCAGCACAAGTGAGGTATCATTTGTATTGGAAGACTTTGTGGAATGCAGGGTAGGTGGAATTCTGTGGATCCACGCATATTCCAGAACTTTCCATCTCATAAATATGAGGAAAATGTGGTTTTTTTCACAAAGTTGGTGGTTTGTAAGGGCTTCTGGATAGCAGAACCTGGTGAGAGCCACACAAGTCACCTGATCCTGGATTCCCCTGGGTGTCTAGTGTTCAAAAATGTATAGATGTGATAGGTGTCCACATTTGTTTTGGGCCATTTCTTGTAACGGGCACTAGGCCTACCCACACAAGTGAGGTACCATTTTTATCTGAAGACTTTGGGAAATGCGGGGTGGGTAGAATTTTGTGGATCCACGCAGATTCCATAATTTTCCATCACAGAAATGTGAGGAAAATGTGTTTTGTTCTTGCAAAGTTTGATGTTTGTGAGGTATTCTGGGTAACAGAACCTGGAGAGAGCCACATAAGTCATCCCCTCCTGGATTTCACTGGGTTCCTAGTGTTTAAAAATGTATAGGTATCCCTAGGTGCCAGCACAGCTATAGTTCAAAATCCACAGCTAGGCACTTTGCTAAAAAAATGGTCAGTTTTCAGTGTAAAAATTGGGTTTGTCCACGTTGCGTTTTTGGCAGTTTCCAATTAGGACCTCTTAAAATGGGAATGGAGGAATTTCTATCAGTAGCACTAGGGAGCATAATCAGCATAACCCCTATATTAATGTTGTAAGGATATGACGAAAAGGCACAATGTGATCCACGGAAGATCAAATTTGTCTTTGTCTCAGTTGCTGTGGCCCGGCTACTTATAGCCACACAATGGAAGGATTCTGATCCACCTACATATTATGCTTGGCTGGGCTGTTTGTTGGCCATATATATCTTGAAAGGTCACTGTATAACTGTAAAGGCCTGCGTGCTAGGAAGAGAGGCACAAAGATCTGGGCTCCAATGAATAAATGGCTTACAAGGCAAAATACAGGGAGGGATTGGTTGGTTTCGGGACATAGAGTTTATGGGACCAGATAGCACTTTTCTGTATTCCCCACTTCTTATATTTAATATTTCCACTTCTATTTATGGCCCTTGTCTGTAATTATTGAGCGATGGCAGATTCTCTCACGACTGTATATCTATGAAATGTTGATAAATTTGAATATGGTTTAATATGTATTAGCTTAAACTATTTTTTATTATACTCATGAGCAACTTTTGTATTTTGTATACTCTCTCCAAATAAAAAATTTGAGGGAAAAAAAAAAAGGAAGAGTTAGGGGACGGAGTTTTGTGGATCCACACAGATTGCAGAACTTTCCATAACAGAAATGTGAGGAAAACGTGTTTTTGTAATACAAAGTTTGAGATTTGCAAGGGATTCTGGGTAGCAGAACCTGGTGAGAGCCACACAAGTCCCCCCATTCTGGATTCCCTTGGGTGTCTAGTTTTCAAGAATGTACAGGTTTGCTAGGTTTCCATAGGTGCCAGAGCTACGGTTCATAATCCACAGCTAGGCACTTTGAAAAAAAGAATCAGTTTTCACTGTAAAGATGTGGTGTGTCCACGTTGCGTTTTTAGCAGTTTCCTATCTCGGGTAGTAGACTTACCCACACAAGTGAGGTAACATTTTTATTGGAAGACTGAGGGGAATGCGGGGTGGACGGCGTTCTGTGGAAATGAGTTTTTTGAAAAAGTTTGAAGTTTGCAAGGGATTCTGGATGGCAGAAGCTGGTGAGAGCCACACAATTCACCCCATCCTGGATTCCCTTGGGTATCTAGTTTTCAAGAATGTATAGGTGTGCTAAGTTTCCCTAGGTGCCGGTAGAGCTATTGTTTAAAATAGAAAGCTTGCAAAAAAGTGTCAGTTTTCACTGCAAAAATGCAGTGTGTCCACTTTGCATTTTGGGCCGTTTCCTGTTGCGGGTGCTAGGCCTAACCACAGAAGTGAGGTACCATTTTTATTGTAAGACTTTGGGAAATGCGGGTTGGTTGGAATCTTGTGGAGCCACGCAGATTCCACAACTTTTCATCACAAAAATGTGAGGAATATTTTTTTTCTTAACAAAGTTTGAAATTTGCAATAGAACCTGGAGAGAGCCACACAAGTCACCCCCACCTGGATTCCCCTGGGTGTCCAGTTCTAAAAAATGTATGGGTGTGCTAGGTTTGCCTAGGTGCTGGCAGAGCTAGGGTTCAAAATACACAGCTAGGCACTTTAAAAAAGGGTCACTTTTCACTGTAAAAATATGGTGTGTCCACGTTGTGTTTTGGACTGATTCCTGTCGCAGGCGCTAGGCCTACCTACACTAGTGAGGTACCATTTTTATCGGAAGACCTTTTTTTGGAATGCAGGGTTGGTGGAAATTTGTGGATCCACGCATATTCCAGAACCTTCCATCACTGAAATGTGAGGAAAATTTTGTTTTGTTTCTTATAAAGTTTGAGGTTAGAAAGGGATTTTTGGTAGAAGAACCTGGTGAGAGCCACACAAGTCACCCCATCCTGGATTCCCTTGGCTGTCTAGTTGTCAAGAATGTATAGGTTTGCGAGGTTTATCTAGGTGCCGGTAGAGCTAGGGTTAAAAATCCAAAGCTTGGCACTTTGCAAAAAAAGGGTCAGATTTCACTATAAAAATGTTGTGTATCCACGTTGCTATTTGGGCCTTTTCCTGTCGTGGGTGCTAGGCCTACCCACACAAGTGAGGTACCATTTCTATCGGAAGATTTTGGGGAAAATGTGAGTAAATTAATTTTTTTCTCTTTACAAAGTTTGAGTTTTGCAAGGGATTATGGGTAACAGAACCTGGAGAGAGCCACACAAGTCACCCCCTCTTGATTTCCCTGGGTCTCCAGTCTTAAAAAAGGTATGGGTTTGCTAGGTTTGCCTTGGTGCTGGCAGAGCTAGGGTGCAAAATCCACAGCTAGGCACTTTAAAAAAAAGGGTCACTTTTTACTGTAAAAATGTGGTGTGTCCATGTTGCGTGTTGGGCCGTTTCCTATCTCGAGCACTAGGCCTACCTACACAAGTGAGGTACCATTTTTAGCGGAAGACTTTTTTGGAATGCAGGGTTGGTGGAATTTTGTGGATCGACGCATATTCCAGAACTTTCCATCACAGAAATGTAAGGAAAATTTGGTTTTTTTTCTTACAAAGTTTTAGATTTGAAAAGGATTCTGGGTAGAAGAACAAGGGATGAGCCACACAAGTCAACACATCCTGGATTCTCCTGGGTGTCTAGTTTAAAAAAATGTATAGGTTTGCTAGGTTTCCCTAGTGCCGGTAGAGCTAGGATTAAAAATGCAAAGCTTGGCACTTTGCAAAAAAAGGGTCAGTTTTCACAGTAATGTGGTGTGTCCAAGTTGCGTTTTGGGCTGATTCCAGTCGCGGGTGCTAGGCCTACCCACACAAGTGAGGTACCATTTTTATTGTAACACTTTGGGGAATGCGGGTTGGTTGGAATCTTGTGGAGCCACGCAGATTCCACAACTTTCCATCACAAAAATGTGAGGAATGTTTTTTTTCTTTACAAAGTTTGAGATTTTTTTAAAGGGATTCTGGGTAACAGAACCTGGAGAAAGCCACACAAGTCACCCCCACCCGGATTCCCCTAGGTGTCCAATTCCAAAACAATTATGGGTTTGCTAGGTTTGCCTAGGTGCTGGCAGAGCTAGGGTTCAAAAACCACAGCTAGGCACTTTATAGAAAGGGTCACTTTTCACTGTAAAAATGGGGTGTGCCCATGTTGCATTTTGCGCCATTTCCTATCTCAGGCACTAGGCCTACCTACACAAGTGAGGTACCATTTTTATTGGAAGACTTTTTTGGAATGCAGGGTTGGTGGAATTTTATGGATCCACGCATATTCCAGAACATTCCATCACAGAAATGTGAGGTAAATTTTGTTTTTTTTCTTATAAAGTTTAAAGTTTGAAAGGGATTCTTAGTAGAAGAACCTGATGAGAGCCACACAAGTCAACCCATCCTGGATTCCCCTGGGTGTCTAGCTTTTAAGAATGAATAGGTTTGCTAGGTTTCTCTAGGTGCCGGTAGAGCCTGGGTTCAAAATCCAAAGCTTGGCACTTTGCAAAAAAAGGGCCAGGTTTTACTGTAAAAATGTGGTGTGTTGACGTTGCGTTTTGGGTTGTTTCCTGTTATGGGCGCTAGGCCTACCCACACAAGTGAGGTACCATTTTTATTGGGAGACTGCATGAATGCAGGGTGGGTGGAATTTTGTGGATCCACACAGATTCCATAATTTTCCATTACAGAAATAAGAGGAAAATTAGTTTTTTGACAAAGTTTGAGGTTTGCAAGGGATTTTGGGTAGCAGAACCTAGGGAGAGCCACAGAAGTAGCCCCATCCTGAATTCCCCTAGGTGTCTAGTATTAAAAAATGTATAGGTTTGCTAGGTTTGTCTAAGTGCCAGCCGAGCTAGGGTTTATAATCCACAGCTAGGCACTTTGAAAAAAAGGATCAGTTTTCACTGTAAAAATGTGGTGTGTCCATGTTGCTGTTTGAGCAGTTTCCTATCTCGGGTAGAGGTACCATTTTTATTGGAAGACTGAGGGGAATTTGGGGTGGATGGAGTTTTGTGGATCTACGCAGATTCCAGAACTTTCCATCACAGAAATGTGAGGAAAATTTGTTTTTCTTTTACAAAGTTTGAGGTTTGCAAGGGATTCTGGGTAGCAGAACCTAGTGAGAGTCACACAGGTCACCCCATCCTGGGTTCCCTTGGGTGTATAGTTTTCAAGAATGTACAGGTTTGCTAGGTTTCCCTAGGTGCCAGTAGAGCTAGGGTTCAAAATCCGAAGCTTAGCACTTTGCAAAAAAAGGGTCAGTTTTCACTGTAAAAATGTGGTGTGTCCAAGTTGCATTTTGGGCCGTGCTAGGCCTACCCACACAAGTGAGGTACCATTTTTATCATAAGACTTTGGGGAGTGCAGGTTAGGTGGAATCTTGTGGAGCCAAACAGATTCCACAACTTTCCATCACAGAAATGTGAGGAATCTTTTTTTTCTTTACGAAGTTTGAGTTTTTTAAGAGATTCTGGGTATCAGAACCTGGAGAGAGACACACAAGTCACCCCCTCCTGGATTCCCCTGGGTGTCCATTTCTGAAAAATGTATGGGTTTCCTAGGTTTGCCAAGGTGCTGGCAGAGCTATGGTTAAAAATCCACAGCTAGGCACTTTTTACTGTAAAAATGTGGTGTGTCCATGTTGCGTTTGGGTCGTTTCCTATCTCGGGCACTAGGCCTACCCACACAAGTGAGGTACCATTTTTATCAGAAGACTTTTTTAGAATGCAGGGTTTGTGGAATTTTGTGGATCGACGCATATTCCAGAACTTTCCATCACAGAATTTTGAGGAAAATGTGGGGTTTTTTCTTACAAAGTTTTAGATTTGAAAGGGATTCTGGGTAGAAGAACCTGGTGAGAGCCATACAAGTCAACACATCCTGGATTCCCCTTGGTGTCTAGTATTAAAAAATATACAGGTTTGCTAGGTTTGTCTTGGTGACGGCAGAGCTAGTTTTCATAATCCACATCTAGGCACTTTGCAAAAAAAAGGGTCAGTTTTCATTGTAAAAAAGTGGTTTGTCCACGTTGCATTTTCGGCAGTTTCCTGTCTCAGGCACTAGGCCTACCCACACAAGTGAGGTACCATTTTTATTGGAATACTTCGGGAATGCTGGGTGTTTAGTTTTCAAAAAAGTATAGCTGTGCTAGGTTTTCGTAGGTGACGGCAGAGCTGGCGTTCAAAATCTACAGCTCGACACTTTGCAAAAGAAGGGTCTGTTTTCCCTGTAATAATGTGGTGTGTCCATGTCCTTTTTCCAGTCACGGGCACTAGTCCTACCCACAAAAGTGAGGTACCATTTCTATCGAAAGACTTTGTGTAATGCAGGGTGGGTGGAATTTTGTGGATTCATGCATACTCCAGAACGTTCCATCATAGGCATGTAAGGAAAACGTGTTTTTAACAAAATTTGAGGTTTTCAAGGAATTCTGGGTAGCAGAACCTAGTGAGCGCCCCACAAGGAACCCCATCCTGGATTCCCCTGGGTGTCTAGTTTTTAAAAATGTATAGGTTTGCTAGGTTTCCCTAGGTGCTGGCAGAGCTAGGGTTCAAAATCCACCAGTAGGCACTTTGAAAAAAGGGTCAGTTTTCACTGTAAAAATGTGGTGTGTCCAAGTTGCATTTTGGGCCGTTTCCTATCTCGGGCACTAGGCCCACCCACACAAGTGAGGTATAATTTTTCTCGGAAGACTTTGTGGAATGCAGGGTAGGTGGAATTCTGTGGATCCACGCATATTCCAGAACTTTCCATCTCAAAAATGTGAGGAAAATGTGTTTTTTTTCACAATGTTGGAGGTTTGTAAGGGCTTCTGGATAGCAGAACCTGGTGAGAGCCACACAAGTCACCTGATCCTGGATTCCCCTGGGTGTCTAGTTTTGAAAAATGTATAGATGTGATAGGTTTTCCTAGGTGCCGGCAGAGCTAGGGTTCAAAATCCACATTGGCACTTTGCAAAAAAGGGTCACTTTTCACTATAAAAATGTAGCGTGTCCACATTGCGTTTTGGGCCATTTCCTGTCGCGGGCACTAGGCCTACCCACACAAGTGAGGTACCATTTTTATCGAAAGACTTTGGGGAATGCGGGGTGGGTAGAATTTTGTGGATCCATGCAAATTCCATAACTTTCCATCACAGAAAAGTGAGGAAAATGTGTTTTGTTTTTGCAAAGTTTGAGGTTTGCGAGGTATTCTGGGTAACAGAACCTGGAGAGAGCCACACAAGTCACCCCCTCCTGGATTTCCCTGGGTTCCTAGTGTTTAAAAATGTATAGGTATCCCTAGGTGCCAGCAGAGCTATAGTTCAAAATCCACAGTGAGGCACTTTGCAATAAAAAGGGTCAGTTTTCAGTGTAAAAATTGAGTTTGTCCACGTTGCGTTTTTGGCAGTTTCCTGTCTTAGGCACTAGGCCTACCCACACAAGTGAGGTGCCATTTTTATCTGAAGAGTTGGGGACTGTGGGGTGGGTGGAATGTTGTGGATCCACGCAAATTCCATAACTTTCAATCACAGAAATGTGAGGAAAATGTGTTTTTTTTACAACGTTTGAGGTTTGCAAGGGATTCTGGGTAAAAGAACTTGGTGAGAGCCACACAAGTCACCCCCTCCTGGATTTCCCTGGGTTCCTAGTGTTTAAAAATGTATAGGTATCCCTAGGTGCCAGCAGAGCTATAGTTCAAAATCCACAGCTAGGCACTTTGCAAAAAAAAGGGTCAGTTTTCAGTGTAAAAATCGGGTTTGTCCACGTTGCGTTTTTGGCAGTTTCCTGTCTCAGACACTAGGCCTACCCACATAAGTGAGGTACCATTTTTATCTGAAGACTTGGGGACTGTGGGATGGGTGGAATGTTGTGGATCCACGCAGATTCCAGAACTTTCCATAACAGAAATGTGAGGAAAATGTGTTTTTTGACAAAGTTTGAGGTTTGCAATAGATTCTGGATATCAGAACCTGGTGAGAGCCACACAAGTCCCCCCCTCCTGGATTCCTCTGGGTGTTTAGTTTTCAAAAAAGTATAGCTGGTCTAGGTTTTCATAGGTGACGGCAGAGCTAGGGTTCAAAATCTACAGCTCGGCACTTTGCAAAAAAAGGGCCTGTTTTCACTGTAAAAATGTGGTGTGTCCACTTTGCGCTTTGGGCCATTTCCTGTCACGGGCACTAGTTCTACCCACAAATGTGAGGTACCATTTTTATAGGAAGACTTTGGGGAATGCGAGATGGGTGTAAATTTGTGGATCCACGCAGATTCCAGAACTTTCCATCACAGAAATGTGAGGAAAATGTGTTTGTTTTAACAAAGTTTGAGGTTTTCAAGGAATTCTGGGTAGCAGAACCCAGTGAGCGCCCCACAAGGAACCCCAACCTGGATTCCCCTGGCTGTCTAGTTTTTAAAAATGTATAGGTTTGCTAAGTTTCCCTAGGTACCGGCAGAGCTAGGGTTCAAAATCCACAGGTAGGCACTTTGAAAAAAGGGTCAGTTTTCACTGTAAAAATGCGGTGTGTTCAAGTTGCATTTTGGGCCATTTCCTATCTCGAGCACCAGGCCCACCAGCACAAGTGAGGTATCATTTGTATTGGAAGACTTTGTGGAATGCAGGGTAGGTGGAATTCTGTGGATCCACGCATATTCCAGAACTTTCCATCTCATAAATATGAGGAAAATGTGTTTTTTTTCCCAATGTTGGAGGTTTGTAAGGGCTTCTGGATAGCAGAACCTGGTGAGAGCCCCACAAGTCACCTGATCCTGGATTCCCCTGGGTGTCTAGTTTTCAAAAATGTATAGATGTGATAGGTTTTCCTAGGTGCCGGCAGAGCTAGGGTTCAAAATCCACATTGGCACTTTGCAAAAAAGGGTCACTTTTCACTATAAAAATGTAGTGTGTCCACATTGCGTTTTGGGCCATTTCCTGTCGCGGGCACTAGGCCTACCCACACAAGTGAGGTACTATTTTTATCGAAAGACTTTGGGGAATACAGGGTGGGTAGAATTTTGTGGATCCATGCAAATTCCATAACTTTCCATCACAGAAAAGTGAGGAAAATGTGTTTTGTTTTTGCAAAGTTTGAGGTTTGCGAGGTATTCTGGGTAACAGAACCTGGAGAGAGCCACACAAGTCACCCCCTCCTGGATTTCCCTGGGTTCCTAGTGTTTAAAAATGTATAGGTATCCCTAGGTGCCAGCAGAGCTATAGTTCAAAATCCACAGTGAGGCACTTTGCAATAAAAAGGGTCAGTTTTCAGTGTAAAAATTGGGTTTGTCCACGTTGCGTTTTTGGCAGTTTCCTGTCTTAGGCACTAGGCCTACCCACACAAGTGAGGTGCCATTTTTATCTGAAGACTTGGGGACTGTGGGGTGGGTGGAATGTTGTGGATCCACGCAAATTCCATAACTTTCAATCACAGAAATGTGAGGAAAATGTGTTTTTTTTACAACGTTTGAGGTTTGCAAGGGATTCTGGGTAAAAGAACTTGGTGAGAGCCACACAAGTCACCCCCTCCTGGATTTCCCTGGGTTCCTAGTGTTTAAAAATGTATAGGTATCCCTAGGTGCCAGCAGAGCTATAGTTCAAAATCCACAGCTAGGCACTTTGCAAAAAAAAGGGTCAGTTTTCAGTGTAAAAATCGGGTTTGTCCACGTTGCGTTTTTGGCAGTTTCCTGTCTCAGACACTAGGCCTACCCACATAAGTGAGGTACCATTTTTATCTGAAGACTTGGGGACTGTGGGATGGGTGGAATGTTGTGGATCCACGCAGATTCCAGAACTTTCCATAACAGAAATGTGAGGAAAATGTGTTTTTTGACAAAGTTTGAGGTTTGCAATAGATTCTGGATATCAGAACCTGGTGAGAGCCACACAAGTCCCCCCCTCCTGGATTCCTCTGGGTGTTTAGTTTTCAAAAAAGTATAGCTGGTCTAGGTTTTCATAGGTGACGGCAGAGCTAGGGTTCAAAATCTACAGCTCGGCACTTTGCAAAAAAAGGGCCTGTTTTCACTGTAAAAATGTGGTGTGTCCACTTTGCGCTTTGGGCCATTTCCTGTCACGGGCACTAGTTCTACCCACAAATGTGAGGTACCATTTTTATAGGAAGACTTTGGGGAATGCGAGATGGGTGTAAATTTGTGGATCCACGCAGATTCCAGAACTTTCCATCACAGAAATGTGAGGAAAATGTGTTTGTTTTAACAAAGTTTGAGGTTTTCAAGGAATTCTGGGTAGCAGAACCCAGTGAGCGCCCCACAAGGAACCCCAACCTGGATTCCCCTGGCTGTCTAGTTTTTAAAAATGTATAGGTTTGCTAAGTTTCCCTAGGTACCGGCAGAGCTAGGGTTCAAAATCCACAGGTAGGCACTTTGAAAAAAGGGTCAGTTTTCACTGTAAAAATGCGGTGTGTTCAAGTTGCATTTTGGGCCATTTCCTATCTCGGGCACTAGGCCCACCAGCACAAGTGAGGTATCATTTGTATTGGAAGACTTTGTGGAATGCAGGGTAGGTGGAATTCTGTGGATCCACGCATATTCCAGAACTTTCCATCTCATAAATATGAGGAAAATGTGTTTTTTTTCCCAATGTTGGAGGTTTGTAAGGGCTTCTGGATAGCAGAACCTGGTGAGAGCCCCACAAGTCACCTGATCCTGGATTCCCCTGGGTGTCTAGTTTTCAAAAATGTATAGATGTGATAGGTTTTCCTAGGTGCCGGCAGAGCTAGGGTTCAAAATCCACATTGGCACTTTGCAAAAAAGGGTCACTTTTCACTATAAAAATGTAGTGTGTCCACATTGCGTTTTGGGCCATTTCCTGTCGCGGGCACTAGGCCTACCCACACAAGTGAGGTACTATTTTTATCGAAAGACTTTGGGGAATACAGGGTGGGTAGAATTTTGTGGATCCATGCAAATTCCATAACTTTCCATCACAGAAAAGTGAGGAAAATGTGTTTTGTTTTTGCAAAGTTTGAGGTTTGCGAGGTATTCTGGGTAACAGAACCTGGAGAGAGCCACACAAGTCACCCCCTCCTGGATTTCCCTGGGTTCCTAGTGTTTAAAAATGTATAGGTATCCCTAGGTGCCAGCAGAGCTATAGTTCAAAATCCACAGTGAGGCACTTTGCAATAAAAAGGGTCAGTTTTCAGTGTAAAAATTGGGTTTGTCCACGTTGCGTTTTTGGCAGTTTCCTGTCTTAGGCACTAGGCCTACCCACACAAGTGAGGTGCCATTTTTATCTGAAGACTTGGGGACTGTGGGGTGGGTGGAATGTTGTGGATCCACGCAAATTCCATAACTTTCAATCACAGAAATGTGAGGAAAATGTGTTTTTTTTACAACGTTTGAGGTTTGCAAGGGATTCTGGGTAAAAGAACTTGGTGAGAGCCACACAAGTCACCCCCTCCTGGATTTCCCTGGGTTCCTAGTGTTTAAAAATGTATAGGTATCCCTAGGTGCCAGCAGAGCTATAGTTCAAAATCCACAGCTAGGCACTTTGCAAAAAAAAAGGGTCAGTTTTCAGTGTAAAAATCGGGTTTGTCCACGTTGCGTTTTTGGCAGTTTCCTGTCTCAGACACTAGGCCTACCCACATAAGTGAGGTACCATTTTTATCTGAAGACTTGGGGACTTTGGGGTGGGTGGAATGTTGTGGATCCACGCAGATTCCAGAACTTTCCATAACAGAAATGTGAGGAAAATGTGTTTTTTGACAAAGTTTGAGGTTTGCAATAGATTCTGGATATCAGAACCTGGTGAGAGCCACACAAGTCCCCCCCTCCTGGATTCCTCTGGGTGTTTAGTTTTCAAAAAAGTATAGCTGGTCTAGGTTTTCATAGGTGACGGCAGAGCTAGGGTTCAAAATCTACAGCTCGGCACTTTGCAAAAAAAGGGACTGTTTTCACTGTAAAAATGTGGTGTGTCCACTTTGCGCGTTGGGCCATTTCCTGTCACGGGCACTAGTTCTACCCACAAATGTGAGGTACCATTTTTATAGGAAGACTTTGGGGAATGCGAGATGGGTGTAAATTTGTGGATCCACGCAGATTCCAGAACTTTCCATCACAGAAATGTGAGGAAAATTTGTTTGTTTTAACAAAGTTTGAGGTTTTCAATGAATTCTGGGTGGCAGGACCTAGTGAGCGCCCCACAAGGAACCCCATCCTGGATTCCCCTGGCTGTCTAGTTTTTAAAAATGTATAGGTTTGCTAAGTTTCCCTAGGTACCGGCAGAGCTAGGGTGCAAAATCCACAGGTAGGCACTTTGAAAAAAGGGTCAGTTTTCACTGTAAAAATGCGGTGTGTTCAAGTTGCATTTTGGGTCATTTCCTATCTCGGGCACTAGGCTCACCAGCACAAGTGAGGTATCATTTGTATTGGAAGACTTTGTGGAATGCAGGGTAGGTGGAATTCTGTGGATCCACGCATATTCCAGAACTTTCCATCTCATAAATATGAGGAAAATGTGGTTTTTTTCACAAAGTTGGTGGTTTGTAAGGGCTTCTGGATAGCAGAACCTGGTGAGAGCCACACAAGTCACCTGATCCTGGATTCCCCTGGGTGTCTAGTGTTCAAAAATGTATAGATGTGATAGGTGTCCACATTTGTTTTGGGCCATTTCTTGTAACGGGCACTAGGCCTACCCACACAAGTGAGGTACCATTTTTATCTGAAGACTTTGGGAAATGCGGGGTGGGTAGAATTTTGTGGATCCACGCAGATTCCATAATTTTCCATCACAGAAATGTGAGGAAAATGTGTTTTGTTCTTGCAAAGTTTGATGTTTGTGAGGTATTCTGGGTAACAGAACCTGGAGAGAGCCACATAAGTCATCCCCTCCTGGATTTCACTGGGTTCCTAGTGTTTAAAAATGTATAGGTATCCCTAGGTGCCAGCACAGCTATAGTTCAAAATCCACAGCTAGGCACTTTGCTAAAAAAATGGTCAGTTTTCAGTGTAAAAATTGGGTTTGTCCACGTTGCGTTTTTGGCAGTTTCCAATTAGGACCTCTTAAAATGGGAATGGAGGAATTTCTATCAGTAGCACTAGGGAGCATAATCAGCATAACCCCTATATTAATGTTGTAAGGATATGACGAAAAGGCACAATGTGATCCACGGAAGATCAAATTTGTCTTTGTCTCAGTTGCTGTGGCCCGGCTACTTATAGCCACACAATGGAAGGATTCTGATCCACCTACATATTATGCTTGGCTGGGCTGTTTGTTGGCCATATATATCTTGAAAGGTCACTGTATAACTGTAAAGGCCTGCGTGCTAGGAAGAGAGGCACAAAGATCTGGGCTCCAATGAATAAATGGCTTACAAGGCAAAATACAGGGAGGGATTGGTTGGTTTCGGGACATAGAGTTTATGGGACCAGATAGCACTTTTCTGTATTCCCCACTTCTTATATTTAATATTTCCACTTCTATTTATGGCCCTTGTCTGTAATTATTGAGCGATGGCAGATTCTCTCACGACTGTATATCTATGAAATGTTGATAAATTTGAATATGGTTTAATATGTATTAGCTTAAACTATTTTTTATTATACTCATGAGCAACTTTTGTATTTTGTATACTCTCTCCAAATAAAAAATTTGAGGGAAAAAAAAAAAGGAAGAGTTAGGGGACGGAGTTTTGTGGATCCACACAGATTGCAGAACTTTCCATAACAGAAATGTGAGGAAAACGTGTTTTTGTAATACAAAGTTTGAGATTTGCAAGGGATTCTGGGTAGCAGAACCTGGTGAGAGCCACACAAGTCCCCCCATTCTGGATTCCCTTGGGTGTCTAGTTTTCAAGAATGTACAGGTTTGCTAGGTTTCCATAGGTGCCAGAGCTACGGTTCATAATCCACAGCTAGGCACTTTGAAAAAAAGAATCAGTTTTCACTGTAAAGATGTGGTGTGTCCACGTTGCGTTTTTAGCAGTTTCCTATCTCGGGTAGTAGACTTACCCACACAAGTGAGGTAACATTTTTATTGGAAGACTGAGGGGAATGCGGGGTGGACGGCGTTCTGTGGAAATGAGTTTTTTGAAAAAGTTTGAAGTTTGCAAGGGATTCTGGATGGCAGAAGCTGGTGAGAGCCACACAATTCACCCCATCCTGGATTCCCTTGGGTATCTAGTTTTCAAGAATGTATAGGTGTGCTAAGTTTCCCTAGGTGCCGGTAGAGCTATTGTTTAAAATAGAAAGCTTGCAAAAAAGTGTCAGTTTTCACTGCAAAAATGCAGTGTGTCCACTTTGCATTTTGGGCCGTTTCCTGTTGCGGGTGCTAGGCCTAACCACAGAAGTGAGGTACCATTTTTATTGTAAGACTTTGGGAAATGCGGGTTGGTTGGAATCTTGTGGAGCCACGCAGATTCCACAACTTTTCATCACAAAAATGTGAGGAATATTTTTTTTCTTAACAAAGTTTGAAATTTGCAATAGAACCTGGAGAGAGCCACACAAGTCACCCCCACCTGGATTCCCCTGGGTGTCCAGTTCTAAAAAATGTATGGGTGTGCTAGGTTTGCCTAGGTGCTGGCAGAGCTAGGGTTCAAAATACACAGCTAGGCACTTTAAAAAAGGGTCACTTTTCACTGTAAAAATATGGTGTGTCCACGTTGTGTTTTGGACTGATTCCTGTCGCAGGCGCTAGGCCTACCTACACTAGTGAGGTACCATTTTTATCGGAAGACCTTTTTTTGGAATGCAGGGTTGGTGGAAATTTGTGGATCCACGCATATTCCAGAACCTTCCATCACTGAAATGTGAGGAAAATTTTGTTTTGTTTCTTATAAAGTTTGAGGTTAGAAAGGGATTTTTGGTAGAAGAACCTGGTGAGAGCCACACAAGTCACCCCATCCTGGATTCCCTTGGCTGTCTAGTTGTCAAGAATGTATAGGTTTGCGAGGTTTATCTAGGTGCCGGTAGAGCTAGGGTTAAAAATCCAAAGCTTGGCACTTTGCAAAAAAAGGGTCAGATTTCACTATAAAAATGTTGTGTATCCACGTTGCTATTTGGGCCTTTTCCTGTCGTGGGTGCTAGGCCTACCCACACAAGTGAGGTACCATTTCTATCGGAAGATTTTGGGGAAAATGTGAGTAAATTAATTTTTTTCTCTTTACAAAGTTTGAGTTTTGCAAGGGATTATGGGTAACAGAACCTGGAGAGAGCCACACAAGTCACCCCCTCTTGATTTCCCTGGGTCTCCAGTCTTAAAAAAGGTATGGGTTTGCTAGGTTTGCCTTGGTGCTGGCAGAGCTAGGGTGCAAAATCCACAGCTAGGCACTTTAAAAAAAAGGGTCACTTTTTACTGTAAAAATGTGGTGTGTCGATGTTGCGTGTTGGGCCGTTTCCTATCTCGAGCACTAGGCCTACCTACACAAGTGAGGTACCATTTTTAGCGGAAGACTTTTTTGGAATGCAGGGTTGGTGGAATTTTGTGGATCGACGCATATTCCAGAACTTTCCATCACAGAAATGTAAGGAAAATTTGGTTTTTTTTCTTACAAAGTTTTAGATTTGAAAAGGATTCTGGGTAGAAGAACAAGGGATGAGCCACACAAGTCAACACATCCTGGATTCTCCTGGGTGTCTAGTTTAAAAAAATGTATAGGTTTGCTAGGTTTCCCTAGTGCCGGTAGAGCTAGGATTAAAAATGCAAAGCTTGGCACTTTGCAAAAAAAGGGTCAGTTTTCACAGTAATGTGGTGTGTCCAAGTTGCGTTTTGGGCTGATTCCAGTCGCGGGTGCTAGGCCTACCCACACAAGTGAGGTACCATTTTTATTGTAACACTTTGGGGAATGCGGGTTGGTTGGAATCTTGTGGAGCCACGCAGATTCCACAACTTTCCATCACAAAAATGTGAGGAATGTTTTTTTTCTTTACAAAGTTTGAGATTTTTTTAAAGGGATTCTGGGTAACAGAACCTGGAGAAAGCCACACAAGTCACCCCCACCCGGATTCCCCTAGGTGTCCAATTCCAAAACAATTATGGGTTTGCTAGGTTTGCCTAGGTGCTGGCAGAGCTAGGGTTCAAAAACCACAGCTAGGCACTTTATAGAAAGGGTCACTTTTCACTGTAAAAATGGGGTGTGCCCATGTTGCATTTTGCGCCATTTCCTATCTCAGGCACTAGGCCTACCTACACAAGTGAGGTACCATTTTTATTGGAAGACTTTTTTGGAATGCAGGGTTGGTGGAATTTTATGGATCCACGCATATTCCAGAACATTCCATCACAGAAATGTGAGGTAAATTTTGTTTTTTTTCTTATAAAGTTTAAAGTTTGAAAGGGATTCTTAGTAGAAGAACCTGATGAGAGCCACACAAGTCAACCCATCCTGGATTCCCCTGGGTGTCTAGCTTTTAAGAATGAATAGGTTTGCTAGGTTTCTCTAGGTGCCGGTAGAGCCTGGGTTCAAAATCCAAAGCTTGGCACTTTGCAAAAAAAGGGCCAGGTTTTACTGTAAAAATGTGGTGTGTTGACGTTGCGTTTTGGGTTGTTTCCTGTTATGGGCGCTAGGCCTACCCACACAAGTGAGGTACCATTTTTATTGGGAGACTGCATGAATGCAGGGTGGGTGGAATTTTGTGGATCCACACAGATTCCATAATTTTCCATTACAGAAATAAGAGGAAAATTAGTTTTTTGACAAAGTTTGAGGTTTGCAAGGGATTTTGGGTAGCAGAACCTAGGGAGAGCCACAGAAGTAGCCCCATCCTGAATTCCCCTAGGTGTCTAGTATTAAAAAATGTATAGGTTTGCTAGGTTTGTCTAAGTGCCAGCCGAGCTAGGGTTTATAATCCACAGCTAGGCACTTTGAAAAAAAGGATCAGTTTTCACTGTAAAAATGTGGTGTGTCCATGTTGCTGTTTGAGCAGTTTCCTATCTCGGGTAGAGGTACCATTTTTATTGGAAGACTGAGGGGAATTTGGGGTGGATGGAGTTTTGTGGATCTACGCAGATTCCAGAACTTTCCATCACAGAAATGTGAGGAAAATTTGTTTTTCTTTTACAAAGTTTGAGGTTTGCAAGGGATTCTGGGTAGCAGAACCTAGTGAGAGTCACACAGGTCACCCCATCCTGGGTTCCCTTGGGTGTATAGTTTTCAAGAATGTACAGGTTTGCTAGGTTTCCCTAGGTGCCAGTAGAGCTAGGGTTCAAAATCCGAAGCTTAGCACTTTGCAAAAAAAGGGTCAGTTTTCACTGTAAAAATGTGGTGTGTCCAAGTTGCATTTTGGGCCGTGCTAGGCCTACCCACACAAGTGAGGTACCATTTTTATCATAAGACTTTGGGGAGTGCAGGTTAGGTGGAATCTTGTGGAGCCAAACAGATTCCACAACTTTCCATCACAGAAATGTGAGGAATCTTTTTTTTCTTTACGAAGTTTGAGTTTTTTAAGAGATTCTGGGTATCAGAACCTGGAGAGAGACACACAAGTCACCCCCTCCTGGATTCCCCTGGGTGTCCATTTCTGAAAAATGTATGGGTTTCCTAGGTTTGCCAAGGTGCTGGCAGAGCTATGGTTAAAAATCCACAGCTAGGCACTTTTTACTGTAAAAATGTGGTGTGTCCATGTTGCGTTTGGGTCGTTTCCTATCTCGGGCACTAGGCCTACCCACACAAGTGAGGTACCATTTTTATCAGAAGACTTTTTTAGAATGCAGGGTTTGTGGAATTTTGTGGATCGACGCATATTCCAGAACTTTCCATCACAGAATTTTGAGGAAAATGTGGGGTTTTTTCTTACAAAGTTTTAGATTTGAAAGGGATTCTGGGTAGAAGAACCTGGTGAGAGCCATACAAGTCAACACATCCTGGATTCCCCTTGGTGTCTAGTATTAAAAAATATACAGGTTTGCTAGGTTTGTCTTGGTGACGGCAGAGCTAGTTTTCATAATCCACATCTAGGCACTTTGCAAAAAAAAGGGTCAGTTTTCATTGTAAAAAAGTGGTTTGTCCACGTTGCATTTTCGGCAGTTTCCTGTCTCAGGCACTAGGCCTACCCACACAAGTGAGGTACCATTTTTATTGGAATACTTCGGGAATGCTGGGTGTTTAGTTTTCAAAAAAGTATAGCTGTGCTAGGTTTTCGTAGGTGACGGCAGAGCTGGCGTTCAAAATCTACAGCTCGACACTTTGCAAAAGAAGGGTCTGTTTTCCCTGTAATAATGTGGTGTGTCCATGTCCTTTTTCCAGTCACGGGCACTAGTCCTACCCACAAAAGTGAGGTACCATTTCTATCGAAAGACTTTGTGTAATGCAGGGTGGGTGGAATTTTGTGGATTCATGCATACTCCAGAACGTTCCATCATAGGCATGTAAGGAAAACGTGTTTTTAACAAAATTTGAGGTTTTCAAGGAATTCTGGGTAGCAGAACCTAGTGAGCGCCCCACAAGGAACCCCATCCTGGATTCCCCTGGGTGTCTAGTTTTTAAAAATGTATAGGTTTGCTAGGTTTCCCTAGGTGCTGGCAGAGCTAGGGTTCAAAATCCACCAGTAGGCACTTTGAAAAAAGGGTCAGTTTTCACTGTAAAAATGTGGTGTGTCCAAGTTGCATTTTGGGCCGTTTCCTATCTCGGGCACTAGGCCCACCCACACAAGTGAGGTATAATTTTTCTCGGAAGACTTTGTGGAATGCAGGGTAGGTGGAATTCTGTGGATCCACGCATATTCCAGAACTTTCCATCTCAAAAATGTGAGGAAAATGTGTTTTTTTTCACAATGTTGGAGGTTTGTAAGGGCTTCTGGATAGCAGAACCTGGTGAGAGCCACACAAGTCACCTGATCCTGGATTCCCCTGGGTGTCTAGTTTTGAAAAATGTATAGATGTGATAGGTTTTCCTAGGTGCCGGCAGAGCTAGGGTTCAAAATCCACATTGGCACTTTGCAAAAAAGGGACACTTTTCACTATAAAAATGTAGCGTGTCCACATTGCGTTTTGGGCCATTTCCTGTCGCGGGCACTAGGCCTACCCACACAAGTGAGGTACCATTTTTATCGAAAGACTTTGGGGAATGCGGGGTGGGTAGAATTTTGTGGATCCATGCAAATTCCATAACTTTCCATCACAGAAAAGTGAGGAAAATGTGTTTTGTTTTTGCAAAGTTTGAGGTTTGCGAGGTATTCTGGGTAACAGAACCTGGAGAGAGCCACACAAGTCACCCCCTCCTGGATTTCCCTGGGTTCCTAGTGTTTAAAAATGTATAGGTATCCCTAGGTGCCAGCAGAGCTATAGTTCAAAATCCACAGTGAGGCACTTTGCAATAAAAAGGGTCAGTTTTCAGTGTAAAAATTGAGTTTGTCCACGTTGCGTTTTTGGCAGTTTCCTGTCTTAGGCACTAGGCCTACCCACACAAGTGAGGTGCCATTTTTATCTGAAGAGTTGGGGACTGTGGGGTGGGTGGAATGTTGTGGATCCACGCAAATTCCATAACTTTCAATCACAGAAATGTGAGGAAAATGTGTTTTTTTTACAACGTTTGAGGTTTGCAAGGGATTCTGGGTAAAAGAACTTGGTGAGAGCCACACAAGTCACCCCCTCCTGGATTTCCCTGGGTTCCTAGTGTTTAAAAATGTATAGGTATCCCTAGGTGCCAGCAGAGCTATAGTTCAAAATCCACAGCTAGGCACTTTGCAAAAAAAAGGGTCAGTTTTCAGTGTAAAAATCGGGTTTGTCCACGTTGCGTTTTTGGCAGTTTCCTGTCTCAGACACTAGGCCTACCCACATAAGTGAGGTACCATTTTTATCTGAAGACTTGGGGACTGTGGGATGGGTGGAATGTTGTGGATCCACGCAGATTCCAGAACTTTCCATAACAGAAATGTGAGGAAAATGTGTTTTTTGACAAAGTTTGAGGTTTGCAATAGATTCTGGATATCAGAACCTGGTGAGAGCCACACAAGTCCCCCCCTCCTGGATTCCTCTGGGTGTTTAGTTTTCAAAAAAGTATAGCTGGTCTAGGTTTTCATAGGTGACGGCAGAGCTAGGGTTCAAAATCTACAGCTCGGCACTTTGCAAAAAAAGGGCCTGTTTTCACTGTAAAAATGTGGTGTGTCCACTTTGCGCTTTGGGCCATTTCCTGTCACGGGCACTAGTTCTACCCACAAATGTGAGGTACCATTTTTATAGGAAGACTTTGGGGAATGCGAGATGGGTGTAAATTTGTGGATCCACGCAGATTCCAGAACTTTCCATCACAGAAATGTGAGGAAAATGTGTTTGTTTTAACAAAGTTTGAGGTTTTCAAGGAATTCTGGGTAGCAGAACCCAGTGAGCGCCCCACAAGGAACCCCAACCTGGATTCCCCTGGCTGTCTAGTTTTTAAAAATGTATAGGTTTGCTAAGTTTCCCTAGGTACCGGCAGAGCTAGGGTTCAAAATCCACAGGTAGGCACTTTGAAAAAAGGGTCAGTTTTCACTGTAAAAATGCGGTGTGTTCAAGTTGCATTTTGGGCCATTTCCTATCTCGAGCACTAGGCCCACCAGCACAAGTGAGGTATCATTTGTATTGGAAGACTTTGTGGAATGCAGGGTAGGTGGAATTCTGTGGATCCACGCATATTCCAGAACTTTCCATCTCATAAATATGAGGAAAATGTGTTTTTTTTCCCAATGTTGGAGGTTTGTAAGGGCTTCTGGATAGCAGAACCTGGTGAGAGCCCCACAAGTCACCTGATCCTGGATTCCCCTGGGTGTCTAGTTTTCAAAAATGTATAGATGTGATAGGTTTTCCTAGGTGCCGGCAGAGCTAGGGTTCAAAATCCACATTGGCACTTTGCAAAAAAGGGTCACTTTTCACTATAAAAATGTAGTGTGTCCACATTGCGTTTTGGGCCATTTCCTGTCGCGGGCACTAGGCCTACCCACACAAGTGAGGTACTATTTTTATCGAAAGACTTTGGGGAATACAGGGTGGGTAGAATTTTGTGGATCCATGCAAATTCCATAACTTTCCATCACAGAAAAGTGAGGAAAATGTGTTTTGTTTTTGCAAAGTTTGAGGTTTGCGAGGTATTCTGGGTAACAGAACCTGGAGAGAGCCACACAAGTCACCCCCTCCTGGATTTCCCTGGGTTCCTAGTGTTTAAAAATGTATAGGTATCCCTAGGTGCCAGCAGAGCTATAGTTCAAAATCCACAGTGAGGCACTTTGCAATAAAAAGGGTCAGTTTTCAGTGTAAAAATTGGGTTTGTCCACGTTGCGTTTTTGGCAGTTTCCTGTCTTAGGCACTAGGCCTACCCACACAAGTGAGGTGCCATTTTTATCTGAAGACTTGGGGACTGTGGGGTGGGTGGAATGTTGTGGATCCACGCAAATTCCATAACTTTCAATCACAGAAATGTGAGGAAAATGTGTTTTTTTTACAACGTTTGAGGTTTGCAAGGGATTCTGGGTAAAAGAACTTGGTGAGAGCCACACAAGTCACCCCCTCCTGGATTTCCCTGGGTTCATAGTGTTTAAAAATGTATAGGTATCCCTAGGTGCCAGCAGAGCTATAGTTCAAAATCCACAGCTAGGCACTTTGCAAAAAAAAAGGGTCAGTTTTCAGTGTAAAAATCGGGTTTGTCCACGTTGCGTTTTTGGCAGTTTCCTGTCTCAGACACTAGGCCTACCCACATAAGTGAGGTACCATTTTTATCTGAAGACTTGGGGACTTTGGGGTGGGTGGAATGTTGTGGATCCACGCAGATTCCAGAACTTTCCATAACAGAAATGTGAGGAAAATGTGTTTTTTGACAAAGTTTGAGGTTTGCAATAGATTCTGGATATCAGAACCTGGTGAGAGCCACACAAGTCCCCCCCTCCTGGATTCCTCTGGGTGTTTAGTTTTCAAAAAAGTATAGCTGGTCTAGGTTTTCATAGGTGACGGCAGAGCTAGGGTTCAAAATCTACAGCTCGGCACTTTGCAAAAAAAGGGACTGTTTTCACTGTAAAAATGTGGTGTGTCCACTTTGCGCGTTGGGCCATTTCCTGTCACGGGCACTAGTTCTACCCACAAATGTGAGGTACCATTTTTATAGGAAGACTTTGGGGAATGCGAGATGGGTGTAAATTTGTGGATCCACGCAGATTCCAGAACTTTCCATCACAGAAATGTGAGGAAAATTTGTTTGTTTTAACAAAGTTTGAGGTTTTCAATGAATTCTGGGTGGCAGGACCTAGTGAGCGCCCCACAAGGAACCCCATCCTGGATTCCCCTGGCTGTCTAGTTTTTAAAAATGTATAGGTTTGCTAAGTTTCCCTAGGTACCGGCAGAGCTAGGGTGCAAAATCCACAGGTAGGCACTTTGAAAAAAGGGTCAGTTTTCACTGTAAAAATGCGGTGTGTTCAAGTTGCATTTTGGGTCATTTCCTATCTCGGGCACTAGGCCCACCAGCACAAGTGAGGTATCATTTGTATTGGAAGACTTTGTGGAATGCAGGGTAGGTGGAATTCTGTGGATCCACGCATATTCCAGAACTTTCCATCTCATAAATATGAGGAAAATGTGGTTTTTTTCACAAAGTTGGTGGTTTGTAAGGGCTTCTGGATAGCAGAACCTGGTGAGAGCCACACAAGTCACCTGATCCTGGATTCCCCTGGGTGTCTAGTGTTCAAAAATGTATAGATGTGATAGGTGTCCACATTTGTTTTGGGCCATTTCTTGTAACGGGCACTAGGCCTACCCACACAAGTGAGGTACCATTTTTATCTGAAGACTTTGGGAAATGCGGGGTGGGTAGAATTTTGTGGATCCACGCAGATTCCATAATTTTCCATCACAGAAATGTGAGGAAAATGTGTTTTGTTCTTGCAAAGTTTGATGTTTGTGAGGTATTCTGGGTAACAGAACCTGGAGAGAGCCACATAAGTCATCCCCTCCTGGATTTCACTGGGTTCCTAGTGTTTAAAAATGTATAGGTATCCCTAGGTGCCAGCACAGCTATAGTTCAAAATCCACAGCTAGGCACTTTGCTAAAAAAATGGTCAGTTTTCAGTGTAAAAATTGGGTTTGTCCACGTTGCGTTTTTGGCAGTTTCCAATTAGGACCTCTTAAAATGGGAATGGAGGAATTTCTATCAGTAGCACTAGGGAGCATAATCAGCATAACCCCTATATTAATGTTGTAAGGATATGACGAAAAGGCACAATGTGATCCACGGAAGATCAAATTTGTCTTTGTCTCAGTTGCTGTGGCCCGGCTACTTATAGCCACACAATGGAAGGATTCTGATCCACCTACATATTATGCTTGGCTGGGCTGTTTGTTGGCCATATATATCTTGAAAGGTCACTGTATAACTGTAAAGGCCTGCGTGCTAGGAAGAGAGGCACAAAGATCTGGGCTCCAATGAATAAATGGCTTACAAGGCAAAATACAGGGAGGGATTGGTTGGTTTCGGGACATAGAGTTTATGGGACCAGATAGCACTTTTCTGTATTCCCCACTTCTTATATTTAATATTTCCACTTCTATTTATGGCCCTTGTCTGTAATTATTGAGCGATGGCAGATTCTCTCACGACTGTATATCTATGAAATGTTGATAAATTTGAATATGGTTTAATATGTATTAGCTTAAACTATTTTTTATTATACTCATGAGCAACTTTTGTATTTTGTATACTCTCTCCAAATAAAAAATTTGAGGGAAAAAAAAAAAGGAAGAGTTAGGGGACGGAGTTTTGTGGATCCACACAGATTGCAGAACTTTCCATAACAGAAATGTGAGGAAAACGTGTTTTTGTAATACAAAGTTTGAGATTTGCAAGGGATTCTGGGTAGCAGAACCTGGTGAGAGCCACACAAGTCCCCCCATTCTGGATTCCCTTGGGTGTCTAGTTTTCAAGAATGTACAGGTTTGCTAGGTTTCCATAGGTGCCAGAGCTACGGTTCATAATCCACAGCTAGGCACTTTGAAAAAAAGAATCAGTTTTCACTGTAAAGATGTGGTGTGTCCACGTTGCGTTTTTAGCAGTTTCCTATCTCGGGTAGTAGACTTACCCACACAAGTGAGGTAACATTT
The DNA here is from genome assembly GCF_964204655.1 of Triturus cristatus. NCBI lineage: Eukaryota > Metazoa > Chordata > Amphibia > Caudata > Salamandridae > Triturus > Triturus cristatus. The sequence continues at coordinate 1,295,933,875 of NC_140590.1, forward strand.
TTATTGGAAGACTGAGGGGAATGCGGGGTGGACGGCGTTCTGTGGAAATGAGTTTTTTGAAAAAGTTTGAAGTTTGCAAGGGATTCTGGATGGCAGAAGCTGGTGAGAGCCACACAATTCACCCCATCCTGGATTCCCTTGGGTATCTAGTTTTCAAGAATGTATAGGTGTGCTAAGTTTCCCTAGGTGCCGGTAGAGCTATTGTTTAAAATAGAAAGCTTGCAAAAAAGTGTCAGTTTTCACTGCAAAAATGCAGTGTGTCCACTTTGCATTTTGGGCCGTTTCCTGTTGCGGGTGCTAGGCCTAACCACAGAAGTGAGGTACCATTTTTATTGTAAGACTTTGGGAAATGCGGGTTGGTTGGAATCTTGTGGAGCCACGCAGATTCCACAACTTTTCATCACAAAAATGTGAGGAATATTTTTTTTCTTAACAAAGTTTGAAATTTGCAATAGAACCTGGAGAGAGCCACACAAGTCACCCCCACCTGGATTCCCCTGGGTGTCCAGTTCTAAAAAATGTATGGGTGTGCTAGGTTTGCCTAGGTGCTGGCAGAGCTAGGGTTCAAAATACACAGCTAGGCACTTTAAAAAAGGGTCACTTTTCACTGTAAAAATATGGTGTGTCCACGTTGTGTTTTGGACTGATTCCTGTCGCAGGCGCTAGGCCTACCTACACTAGTGAGGTACCATTTTTATCGGAAGACCTTTTTTTGGAATGCAGGGTTGGTGGAAATTTGTGGATCCACGCATATTCCAGAACCTTCCATCACTGAAATGTGAGGAAAATTTTGTTTTGTTTCTTATAAAGTTTGAGGTTAGAAAGGGATTTTTGGTAGAAGAACCTGGTGAGAGCCACACAAGTCACCCCATCCTGGATTCCCTTGGCTGTCTAGTTGTCAAGAATGTATAGGTTTGCGAGGTTTATCTAGGTGCCGGTAGAGCTAGGGTTAAAAATCCAAAGCTTGGCACTTTGCAAAAAAAGGGTCAGATTTCACTATAAAAATGTTGTGTATCCACGTTGCTATTTGGGCCTTTTCCTGTCGTGGGTGCTAGGCCTACCCACACAAGTGAGGTACCATTTCTATCGGAAGATTTTGGGGAAAATGTGAGTAAATTAATTTTTTTCTCTTTACAAAGTTTGAGTTTTGCAAGGGATTATGGGTAACAGAACCTGGAGAGAGCCACACAAGTCACCCCCTCTTGATTTCCCTGGGTCTCCAGTCTTAAAAAAGGTATGGGTTTGCTAGGTTTGCCTTGGTGCTGGCAGAGCTAGGGTGCAAAATCCACAGCTAGGCACTTTAAAAAAAAGGGTCACTTTTTACTGTAAAAATGTGGTGTGTCCATGTTGCGTGTTGGGCCGTTTCCTATCTCGAGCACTAGGCCTACCTACACAAGTGAGGTACCATTTTTAGCGGAAGACTTTTTTGGAATGCAGGGTTGGTGGAATTTTGTGGATCGACGCATATTCCAGAACTTTCCATCACAGAAATGTAAGGAAAATTTGGTTTTTTTTCTTACAAAGTTTTAGATTTGAAAAGGATTCTGGGTAGAAGAACAAGGGATGAGCCACACAAGTCAACACATCCTGGATTCTCCTGGGTGTCTAGTTTAAAAAAATGTATAGGTTTGCTAGGTTTCCCTAGTGCCGGTAGAGCTAGGATTAAAAATGCAAAGCTTGGCACTTTGCAAAAAAAGGGTCAGTTTTCACAGTAATGTGGTGTGTCCAAGTTGCGTTTTGGGCTGATTCCAGTCGCGGGTGCTAGGCCTACCCACACAAGTGAGGTACCATTTTTATTGTAACACTTTGGGGAATGCGGGTTGGTTGGAATCTTGTGGAGCCACGCAGATTCCACAACTTTCCATCACAAAAATGTGAGGAATGTTTTTTTTCTTTACAAAGTTTGAGATTTTTTTAAAGGGATTCTGGGTAACAGAACCTGGAGAAAGCCACACAAGTCACCCCCACCCGGATTCCCCTAGGTGTCCAATTCCAAAACAATTATGGGTTTGCTAGGTTTGCCTAGGTGCTGGCAGAGCTAGGGTTCAAAAACCACAGCTAGGCACTTTATAGAAAGGGTCACTTTTCACTGTAAAAATGGGGTGTGCCCATGTTGCATTTTGCGCCATTTCCTATCTCAGGCACTAGGCCTACCTACACAAGTGAGGTACCATTTTTATTGGAAGACTTTTTTGGAATGCAGGGTTGGTGGAATTTTATGGATCCACGCATATTCCAGAACATTCCATCACAGAAATGTGAGGTAAATTTTGTTTTTTTTCTTATAAAGTTTAAAGTTTGAAAGGGATTCTTAGTAGAAGAACCTGATGAGAGCCACACAAGTCAACCCATCCTGGATTCCCCTGGGTGTCTAGCTTTTAAGAATGAATAGGTTTGCTAGGTTTCTCTAGGTGCCGGTAGAGCCTGGGTTCAAAATCCAAAGCTTGGCACTTTGCAAAAAAAGGGCCAGGTTTTACTGTAAAAATGTGGTGTGTTGACGTTGCGTTTTGGGTTGTTTCCTGTTATGGGCGCTAGGCCTACCCACACAAGTGAGGTACCATTTTTATTGGGAGACTGCATGAATGCAGGGTGGGTGGAATTTTGTGGATCCACACAGATTCCATAATTTTCCATTACAGAAATAAGAGGAAAATTAGTTTTTTGACAAAGTTTGAGGTTTGCAAGGGATTTTGGGTAGCAGAACCTAGGGAGAGCCACAGAAGTAGCCCCATCCTGAATTCCCCTAGGTGTCTAGTATTAAAAAATGTATAGGTTTGCTAGGTTTGTCTAAGTGCCAGCCGAGCTAGGGTTTATAATCCACAGCTAGGCACTTTGAAAAAAAGGATCAGTTTTCACTGTAAAAATGTGGTGTGTCCATGTTGCTGTTTGAGCAGTTTCCTATCTCGGGTAGAGGTACCATTTTTATTGGAAGACTGAGGGGAATTTGGGGTGGATGGAGTTTTGTGGATCTACGCAGATTCCAGAACTTTCCATCACAGAAATGTGAGGAAAATTTGTTTTTCTTTTACAAAGTTTGAGGTTTGCAAGGGATTCTGGGTAGCAGAACCTAGTGAGAGTCACACAGGTCACCCCATCCTGGGTTCCCTTGGGTGTATAGTTTTCAAGAATGTACAGGTTTGCTAGGTTTCCCTAGGTGCCAGTAGAGCTAGGGTTCAAAATCCGAAGCTTAGCACTTTGCAAAAAAAGGGTCAGTTTTCACTGTAAAAATGTGGTGTGTCCAAGTTGCATTTTGGGCCGTGCTAGGCCTACCCACACAAGTGAGGTACCATTTTTATCATAAGACTTTGGGGAGTGCAGGTTAGGTGGAATCTTGTGGAGCCAAACAGATTCCACAACTTTCCATCACAGAAATGTGAGGAATCTTTTTTTTCTTTACGAAGTTTGAGTTTTTTAAGAGATTCTGGGTATCAGAACCTGGAGAGAGACACACAAGTCACCCCCTCCTGGATTCCCCTGGGTGTCCATTTCTGAAAAATGTATGGGTTTCCTAGGTTTGCCAAGGTGCTGGCAGAGCTATGGTTAAAAATCCACAGCTAGGCACTTTTTACTGTAAAAATGTGGTGTGTCCATGTTGCGTTTGGGTCGTTTCCTATCTCGGGCACTAGGCCTACCCACACAAGTGAGGTACCATTTTTATCAGAAGACTTTTTTAGAATGCAGGGTTTGTGGAATTTTGTGGATCGACGCATATTCCAGAACTTTCCATCACAGAATTTTGAGGAAAATGTGGGGTTTTTTCTTACAAAGTTTTAGATTTGAAAGGGATTCTGGGTAGAAGAACCTGGTGAGAGCCATACAAGTCAACACATCCTGGATTCCCCTTGGTGTCTAGTATTAAAAAATATACAGGTTTGCTAGGTTTGTCTTGGTGACGGCAGAGCTAGTTTTCATAATCCACATCTAGGCACTTTGCAAAAAAAAGGGTCAGTTTTCATTGTAAAAAAGTGGTTTGTCCACGTTGCATTTTCGGCAGTTTCCTGTCTCAGGCACTAGGCCTACCCACACAAGTGAGGTACCATTTTTATTGGAATACTTCGGGAATGCTGGGTGTTTAGTTTTCAAAAAAGTATAGCTGTGCTAGGTTTTCGTAGGTGACGGCAGAGCTGGCGTTCAAAATCTACAGCTCGACACTTTGCAAAAGAAGGGTCTGTTTTCCCTGTAATAATGTGGTGTGTCCATGTCCTTTTTCCAGTCACGGGCACTAGTCCTACCCACAAAAGTGAGGTACCATTTCTATCGAAAGACTTTGTGTAATGCAGGGTGGGTGGAATTTTGTGGATTCATGCATACTCCAGAACGTTCCATCATAGGCATGTAAGGAAAACGTGTTTTTAACAAAATTTGAGGTTTTCAAGGAATTCTGGGTAGCAGAACCTAGTGAGCGCCCCACAAGGAACCCCATCCTGGATTCCCCTGGGTGTCTAGTTTTTAAAAATGTATAGGTTTGCTAGGTTTCCCTAGGTGCTGGCAGAGCTAGGGTTCAAAATCCACCAGTAGGCACTTTGAAAAAAGGGTCAGTTTTCACTGTAAAAATGTGGTGTGTCCAAGTTGCATTTTGGGCCGTTTCCTATCTCGGGCACTAGGCCCACCCACACAAGTGAGGTATAATTTTTCTCGGAAGACTTTGTGGAATGCAGGGTAGGTGGAATTCTGTGGATCCACGCATATTCCAGAACTTTCCATCTCAAAAATGTGAGGAAAATGTGTTTTTTTTCACAATGTTGGAGGTTTGTAAGGGCTTCTGGATAGCAGAACCTGGTGAGAGCCACACAAGTCACCTGATCCTGGATTCCCCTGGGTGTCTAGTTTTGAAAAATGTATAGATGTGATAGGTTTTCCTAGGTGCCGGCAGAGCTAGGGTTCAAAATCCACATTGGCACTTTGCAAAAAAGGGTCACTTTTCACTATAAAAATGTAGCGTGTCCACATTGCGTTTTGGGCCATTTCCTGTCGCGGGCACTAGGCCTACCCACACAAGTGAGGTACCATTTTTATCGAAAGACTTTGGGGAATGCGGGGTGGGTAGAATTTTGTGGATCCATGCAAATTCCATAACTTTCCATCACAGAAAAGTGAGGAAAATGTGTTTTGTTTTTGCAAAGTTTGAGGTTTGCGAGGTATTCTGGGTAACAGAACCTGGAGAGAGCCACACAAGTCACCCCCTCCTGGATTTCCCTGGGTTCCTAGTGTTTAAAAATGTATAGGTATCCCTAGGTGCCAGCAGAGCTATAGTTCAAAATCCACAGTGAGGCACTTTGCAATAAAAAGGGTCAGTTTTCAGTGTAAAAATTGAGTTTGTCCACGTTGCGTTTTTGGCAGTTTCCTGTCTTAGGCACTAGGCCTACCCACACAAGTGAGGTGCCATTTTTATCTGAAGAGTTGGGGACTGTGGGGTGGGTGGAATGTTGTGGATCCACGCAAATTCCATAACTTTCAATCACAGAAATGTGAGGAAAATGTGTTTTTTTTACAACGTTTGAGGTTTGCAAGGGATTCTGGGTAAAAGAACTTGGTGAGAGCCACACAAGTCACCCCCTCCTGGATTTCCCTGGGTTCCTAGTGTTTAAAAATTTATAGGTATCCCTAGGTGCCAGCAGAGCTATAGTTCAAAATCCACAGCTAGGCACTTTGCAAAAAAAAGGGTCAGTTTTCAGTGTAAAAATCGGGTTTGTCCACGTTGCGTTTTTGGCAGTTTCCTGTCTCAGACACTAGGCCTACCCACATAAGTGAGGTACCATTTTTATCTGAAGACTTGGGGACTGTGGGATGGGTGGAATGTTGTGGATCCACGCAGATTCCAGAACTTTCCATAACAGAAATGTGAGGAAAATGTGTTTTTTGACAAAGTTTGAGGTTTGCAATAGATTCTGGATATCAGAACCTGGTGAGAGCCACACAAGTCCCCCCCTCCTGGATTCCTCTGGGTGTTTAGTTTTCAAAAAAGTATAGCTGGTCTAGGTTTTCATAGGTGACGGCAGAGCTAGGGTTCAAAATCTACAGCTCGGCACTTTGCAAAAAAAGGGCCTGTTTTCACTGTAAAAATGTGGTGTGTCCACTTTGCGCTTTGGGCCATTTCCTGTCACGGGCACTAGTTCTACCCACAAATGTGAGGTACCATTTTTATAGGAAGACTTTGGGGAATGCGAGATGGGTGTAAATTTGTGGATCCACGCAGATTCCAGAACTTTCCATCACAGAAATGTGAGGAAAATGTGTTTGTTTTAACAAAGTTTGAGGTTTTCAAGGAATTCTGGGTAGCAGAACCCAGTGAGCGCCCCACAAGGAACCCCAACCTGGATTCCCCTGGCTGTCTAGTTTTTAAAAATGTATAGGTTTGCTAAGTTTCCCTAGGTACCGGCAGAGCTAGGGTTCAAAATCCACAGGTAGGCACTTTGAAAAAAGGGTCAGTTTTCACTGTAAAAATGCGGTGTGTTCAAGTTGCATTTTGGGCCATTTCCTATCTCGAGCACCAGGCCCACCAGCACAAGTGAGGTATCATTTGTATTGGAAGACTTTGTGGAATGCAGGGTAGGTGGAATTCTGTGGATCCACGCATATTCCAGAACTTTCCATCTCATAAATATGAGGAAAATGTGTTTTTTTTCCCAATGTTGGAGGTTTGTAAGGGCTTCTGGATAGCAGAACCTGGTGAGAGCCCCACAAGTCACCTGATCCTGGATTCCCCTGGGTGTCTAGTTTTCAAAAATGTATAGATGTGATAGGTTTTCCTAGGTGCCGGCAGAGCTAGGGTTCAAAATCCACATTGGCACTTTGCAAAAAAGGGTCACTTTTCACTATAAAAATGTAGTGTGTCCACATTGCGTTTTGGGCCATTTCCTGTCGCGGGCACTAGGCCTACCCACACAAGTGAGGTACTATTTTTATCGAAAGACTTTGGGGAATACAGGGTGGGTAGAATTTTGTGGATCCATGCAAATTCCATAACTTTCCATCACAGAAAAGTGAGGAAAATGTGTTTTGTTTTTGCAAAGTTTGAGGTTTGCGAGGTATTCTGGGTAACAGAACCTGGAGAGAGCCACACAAGTCACCCCCTCCTGGATTTCCCTGGGTTCCTAGTGTTTAAAAATGTATAGGTATCCCTAGGTGCCAGCAGAGCTATAGTTCAAAATCCACAGTGAGGCACTTTGCAATAAAAAGGGTCAGTTTTCAGTGTAAAAATTGGGTTTGTCCACGTTGCGTTTTTGGCAGTTTCCTGTCTTAGGCACTAGGCCTACCCACACAAGTGAGGTGCCATTTTTATCTGAAGACTTGGGGACTGTGGGGTGGGTGGAATGTTGTGGATCCACGCAAATTCCATAACTTTCAATCACAGAAATGTGAGGAAAATGTGTTTTTTTTACAACGTTTGAGGTTTGCAAGGGATTCTGGGTAAAAGAACTTGGTGAGAGCCACACAAGTCACCCCCTCCTGGATTTCCCTGGGTTCCTAGTGTTTAAAAATGTATAGGTATCCCTAGGTGCCAGCAGAGCTATAGTTCAAAATCCACAGCTAGGCACTTTGCAAAAAAAAAGGGTCAGTTTTCAGTGTAAAAATCGGGTTTGTCCACGTTGCGTTTTTGGCAGTTTCCTGTCTCAGACACTAGGCCTACCCACATAAGTGAGGTACCATTTTTATCTGAAGACTTGGGGACTTTGGGGTGGGTGGAATGTTGTGGATCCACGCAGATTCCAGAACTTTCCATAACAGAAATGTGAGGAAAATGTGTTTTTTGACAAAGTTTGAGGTTTGCAATAGATTCTGGATATCAGAACCTGGTGAGAGCCACACAAGTCCCCCCCTCCTGGATTCCTCTGGGTGTTTAGTTTTCAAAAAAGTATAGCTGGTCTAGGTTTTCATAGGTGACGGCAGAGCTAGGGTTCAAAATCTACAGCTCGGCACTTTGCAAAAAAAGGGACTGTTTTCACTGTAAAAATGTGGTGTGTCCACTTTGCGCGTTGGGCCATTTCCTGTCACGGGCACTAGTTCTACCCACAAATGTGAGGTACCATTTTTATAGGAAGACTTTGGGGAATGCGAGATGGGTGTAAATTTGTGGATCCACGCAGATTCCAGAACTTTCCATCACAGAAATGTGAGGAAAATTTGTTTGTTTTAACAAAGTTTGAGGTTTTCAATGAATTCTGGGTGGCAGGACCTAGTGAGCGCCCCACAAGGAACCCCATCCTGGATTCCCCTGGCTGTCTAGTTTTTAAAAATGTATAGGTTTGCTAAGTTTCCCTAGGTACCGGCAGAGCTAGGGTGCAAAATCCACAGGTAGGCACTTTGAAAAAAGGGTCAGTTTTCACTGTAAAAATGCGGTGTGTTCAAGTTGCATTTTGGGTCATTTCCTATCTCGGGCACTAGGCCCACCAGCACAAGTGAGGTATCATTTGTATTGGAAGACTTTGTGGAATGCAGGGTAGGTGGAATTCTGTGGATCCACGCATATTCCAGAACTTTCCATCTCATAAATATGAGGAAAATGTGGTTTTTTTCACAAAGTTGGTGGTTTGTAAGGGCTTCTGGATAGCAGAACCTGGTGAGAGCCACACAAGTCACCTGATCCTGGATTCCCCTGGGTGTCTAGTGTTCAAAAATGTATAGATGTGATAGGTGTCCACATTTGTTTTGGGCCATTTCTTGTAACGGGCACTAGGCCTACCCACACAAGTGAGGTACCATTTTTATCTGAAGACTTTGGGAAATGCGGGGTGGGTAGAATTTTGTGGATCCACGCAGATTCCATAATTTTCCATCACAGAAATGTGAGGAAAATGTGTTTTGTTCTTGCAAAGTTTGATGTTTGTGAGGTATTCTGGGTAACAGAACCTGGAGAGAGCCACATAAGTCATCCCCTCCTGGATTTCACTGGGTTCCTAGTGTTTAAAAATGTATAGGTATCCCTAGGTGCCAGCACAGCTATAGTTCAAAATCCACAGCTAGGCACTTTGCTAAAAAAATGGTCAGTTTTCAGTGTAAAAATTGGGTTTGTCCACGTTGCGTTTTTGGCAGTTTCCTTTCTCAGGCACTAGGCCTACCCACACAAGTGAGGTACTATTTTTATCTGAAGACTTGGGGACTGTGGGGTGGGTGGAATGTTGTGGATCGACGCAGATTCCAGAACTTTCCATAACAGAAATGTGAGGAAAATGTGTTTTTTTTACAACGTTTAAGGTTTGCAAGCGATTCTGGGTAAAAGAACTTGGTGAGAGCCACACAAGTCACCCCATGCTGGATTCCCCAGGCTGTCTAGTTTTCATAAAATGTAGAGGTTTGCTATGTTTCCCTAGGTGCCGGCAGAGTGAGGGTTCAAAATCCACAGCTTGGCACTTTGCAAAAAAAGGATCAGTTTTCACTGTAAAAATGTAGTGTGTCTACATTGCATTTTGGGCCATTTCCTGTTGCGGGCACTAAGCAAAAAAAAGGGTCAGTTTTCATTGTAAAAATCAGGTTTGTCCACGTTGCGTTTTTGGCAGTTTCCTGTCTCAGGCACTAGGCCTACCCACACAAGTGAGGTACCATTTTTATCTGAAGACTTGGGGACTGTGCGGTGGGTGAAATGTTGTGGATCCACGCAGATTCCCGAACTTTCCATGACAGAAATTTGAGGAAAATGTGTTTTTTGACAAAGTTTGAGGTTTGCAATGGATTCTGGATAACAGAACCTGGTGAGAGCCACACAAGTCACCTCCTCCTGGATTCATCTGGGTGTTTAGTTTTCAAAAAAGTATAGCTGGTCTAGGTTTTCATAGGTGACGACAGAGCTAGGGTTCAAAATCTACAGCTCGGCACTTTGCAAAAAAAGGGTCTGTTTTCACTGTAAAAACGTGGTGTGTCCACTTTGCGCTTTGGGCCGTTTCCTGTCACGGGCACTAGTTCTACCCACAAATGTGAGGTACCATTTTTATAGGAAGACTTTGGGGAATGCGAGATGGGTGTACATTTGTGGATCCATGCAGATTCCTGAACTTTCCATCACAGAAATGTGAGGAAAATGTGTTTGTTTTAACAAAGTTTAAGGTTTGCAAGGGATTCTAGGTAACAGAACATGGTGAGATCCACACAAGTCACCACCTCCTGGATTCCCCTGGGTGTTATTTTAAAAAAATGTATAGGTTTTCTAGGTTTCCCTAGGTGCTGGCAGAGTAAGTGTTCAAAATCCATAGCTAGGCACTTTGCAAAAAAAGCGTCCGTTTTCAGTGTAAAAATATGGTTTGACCACGTTGCGTGTTTGGCATTTTCCTGTGTCGGGCACAAGGCCTACCTACACAAGTGAAGTGCCATTTTTATCAAAAGACTTTGGGGAATGCGGAGTGAATGGAATTTTGTGGATCCACGCAAATTGCAGAACTTTCTATCGCAGAAATGTGAGGAAAACGTGTTTTTTTTTTTTTTACAAAGTTTGCGGTATGCACAGGATTCTGGGTAACAGAACCTGATGTGCGCCACTAAAGTCACCCATCATGGATTCCTCTGGGTGTCTTGTTTTAAAAAATGTATAGGTTTGCTAGCTTTCCCTAGGTGCTGGCTGAGCTCGGGTTCAAAATCCACAGCTAGCCACTTTGCAAAAAAGGGTCTGTTTTCAGTGTAAAAATGTGGTGTATCCAGAGGAAAACATCCTTTACCCCGCATGCATTCCTGTGCATGCAATTACCCTGCATTTTTTACTCTGCAAACTTTTTACAATGCAGTGCTTCACATTGCAAGCTTTCCCAAAGTAACGCCCCTGTGGAGTTAGAATAGTAAATTGCGTTGTAATGGGGAATGCATTGTAATTGATTGCTTTGTAAAGCCCGACGTTGTAAACATTTTGCGGTGTAAAAACTGCCGGGTAATGGCATGCAAAGTAAATGTGTGTGGAGTAAAGTGTCCTATTCTTATCCACGTTGCATTTTGGGCCGTTACCTGTAGCTGGCACTAGGCTTTCCCACACAAGTGAGGTACTATTTAAATCAGGAGACTTAGGGGGACACAGAATTGTAGAGCAACTGTTATTACCTATTGACTTTCAATACATTTCTGCCTTTCAAATGTAAGACAATGTGTAAAAAAAAAGTCACCTTGAAAAATGTCCTATAATTCACATGCTAGTATGGGTATCCACAATTTCGAAGAAGTGCAAACAGCTACTGTTTCTAAACTCTATATTTTGTTCCGATGTCTTTGATACCTAGTTTTCACTCTTTATATTTTACCAAATAAAATTGCTATATACCGGGTACACAATGAAAAACCATTGCAAGACATTGCTCAGTTATTGGCTCTCGGTTCCTGGGGTTCTTGGTAAACCTACAAGTCCTTTATATCCCCACAACCATAAGAGTTCAGTAGATGTAACGGTATACTGCTTTCAAGCATCTATCATACTTAGACGAAGGTACAGGTGTAAACGTTGGCACAAATGGCTGGTTTTTTCAACTCATTTTCAATTTTTCTTAATTTCAACTGTACATTTCTATAAAAAAAACCTTGAAGGATCTACACAAATGACCCCTTACTGAATTCAGAATCTTGTCTACTTTTCAGAAATGTATAGCTTTCCGGGTGCCATTATTGCTTTCACACCCATTTCTACCACTAACTGAAAGGAGGTTGAATGCACAAAAAGTAGCAAAAATAGGCTATGTCCCAGTAAAATACCAAAACTGTGTACAAAATTTTGATTTTTTGACTAAAGTCTGTCTGTTCCTGAAAGCTGGTGATTTCAGCACCACAAACCCTTTGTTGATACCATTTGCAGGAAAAAAACAGACACTTTCTTCTGCAGCACTTTTTCTTCATTCAAAAAAAATAAATGTAGCTGTATTTTGGCTAATTTCTGGGTCCCATCCAGGGGAATCCGGAAACCCTGGATACCTTTAAAATCCCATGATGTCGGAAGAAAAGGACCCAAATTTGGCGTGGATACCTTATATGGACAAAATGTTACAGGGGCCTAAGTGCAAAGTACCCAAAATAGCCAAAAAAGGCTTAGCACGGGTGGGGGGCAGGCAGCAAAAGGGTTAAAGAGTGATTTGATATCCCTTAGACAGTTTTGATTCATGTTTTTTCACATTCACTACCACCCCACTTATTTGACACCCTCGCACTCATCAGATGGCATTAACAACAAAAAGATCTTGTAGGGCATTGCAGCGCCAGGCCAATGAGGAGCACCAGCCCGATGATGAAGCATGACATCCCTAGGGTGTGTGAGGGCAACAAGAGACAACCCCCAAGGATTGCCCTTGGTGTTCTGTCCAGAACCTAGTCTTTCTTTCTGTAAGAACAGTGTCCCTCTTGTTGAATAGATGCTAGTTGAAGCCATAGTCATTTTGCTGGTTAGTGCTGGGTTGCCTCTTCGGGAGTGGCTGTTTGTGCTATTCAAATGGCAATTTATTCATTCATCTGCCTCTGTTTCTTCCAGCATTGGGGCCCTCATGCCGCTCTCTCATCTGCTCATTTTCTATACCACATCCCATGCCTCTGCTGCCACATGCCCCAGCCATGCCCACCCCCACCCCCACACCCTCACCCAGGACCAGGATCGTCTTCCCCTCCAGAAACTTCTTAATGGTGGCCGCACCAAAGGTACTCCAAAGGCAATGTCCTTCTGCGCACCCACTTGTTCACCAAATACTCCTTCAAAATCTGAGACCTTCTACACAACCTCTCCCCGGAACTACACACAAAAACAATCCTTGGACGTGATTAACCCAAACAACTTGCAAGCGTGGCTGTGCACGCAGATAAAGCTCAAGCCAGGCAGAGACAGAATTGAGGATGACATAAGGCCATGTCAAAGCCAATAGTAAGAACTTCATAATACTTATCAATGTACAACACAATGCACATTTGTGCACCACTGCTATTTTACTCTGCTTTTATGGTGCATTTTCCCGCATGATGCGTGGGAATTGCAGGCCTGTCGCTGGTTTTCGCTGGATTTTGTATCGCTATTAGCCTCATCGCAGCTTTTTTTGCGTTCGTGTTTCGCATTTTTGTGGCGTCGCATTGACTTTATCGCAGACATTTGACGCGTTATCGTGAGCCTATCGCATGGTGCCGCCAGCTTGGGAATACCACGTTGTCACGGTGTTATTTTCCCGCGATAGACTGCGATGTGAAGAGTTGCGTTGAGCTGATTTTGCGGTAGTTATCACACTTTCTTGAGAATATCCCCCTGTATTTAACGTAACAGAAATATCACAGTATGTAAAGAAAAATGTCCATCTAGCTTGATGACTATTCCTACACTGAAGATTTTGTCCTCAAGTACCCGTCAAAATATGCCTTTATTCATTACAGGATGCCTTCTAAATGCTTACTTTCAAGGACTGAGTAGTTTTAGTCAGACTCTGACCAAATATGAGCTATATATAAAAAAAAGATGTTCTTGGTCATGGTCTTCTTGCTGCTGTAATAAAACTGCCCCAACTGCTGTTTTAGAGGCATCTATCTGTTTTTCACAATACAATTCACGGACGTTTCTGAATAGCATAAAAATGGTGTGAGAGAGAATATATGTTGAAATTGACTAAAATGCCACTGGTTATCACTGAAAATGCTTTGATAATTTGACAATATAAATCTGCAAATCTAAGTACATTTTGAGGCTTTTTTAATTTAAGTATGTGAAACGTCAATCTAAAATCCTTCTGTGGATCTATAGAAAGGCAGAAGCGTTCAGTCTAAGTCCAACATTCTTTTCATACTCACACGTCTTGTGTTTGAAAGACAAATGATGTTGCTGAAATCTTGACAGCATCAAGTTCATATGTGCTTGATGTTCTATTAGAGAATATCATCTAAATTCAACAACATAAACTGATGCAAGGCATGAGAATATATTGAATCCATAAAATTCAGAAAAATGACAGAACCCAAATTGCATTATGTGATATTCCAAATTGCCAAATGGGGTGCACAAACCCCATTTTCTACTTAGTTCCTTGTTTTAATGTGACGGATAATAAACATCTTGTAAATCAAGTTTAGTAAAGGCTCATGAAAATTCTCATGCAAATAAGCCTTCAATATCCCCTTTTTTTTCTCAGATAAAGAATAAATAAGCTCGAAAGAATAGCACCAGCTCCATTGGCATGATGCAGTCACATTTCGCATGAGGGGGGGAGTGAACAGACTTTAGGCTTGGCAAAACATATTAGATAAAACATGACACAGCAGTGTGAATAAATTAAGATTAGACATTACTAAATAGAACGTGAAGTCCTTTATCTTATCAATACATGGTTGATAACTTCCTAACATATAGCTACGATCAAACCTATGATGACAAACATTTTGTTTGAGTAGACCAGTTGTCTTGCGAGGTATGCCGCTTTAACTAGGTAATTCCAACTATTACTGTAATTGTGTGCAGCAATGTTGTCAAAAGATAATACTTCAGTATGATGTCCAAATGAGACCTGCAAAGGCAAAATCCCTCTTGCATCATTCCTGAGCCATTAACAGTTTTATTCATTTTAGGAGTATCCGTAACTCTTTTAGGAATATTATTCTCATCATCCCAGTCCTGAACACCACAGGTGCCACTATCCAACAGTCCTCAGGTAGTAATACATTTTCCACCTTCTGCTTTCCTTTCAATCTGACTTCTCGGACCATGATTGGGTTCTTCCAACATTTTACTGTGGCTGTTTAGCACGCATTTGAGTCTCATGTCCAGCATCACAACAATACAGACAAAAACACACCCCAGCCTTTGCTGGCATTACTTTTAATGTTTTGGTAAATGACATCTAACTGCCCCTTCTTGCATCCAGGCTTTTCTTGAGGCAGTGGGTCTACTGAAATCCTTGATCGACCAAAAGAAAATACTTACCAAGAATTAGAATAACTACATATGCTTTTCCCTCTTTCCTTTTGTCTCTTTTATAATATGTATTCAATCAAAAGCACTTAGTCACTAAGTTCAGAAAGTGAGTGGGGGCAGTATAAAGGAACCAGTTCATCCATAATGTCTTATTTCAAACCACAATGAAAAAAGAATCTTCTGAATTCTTTCAACTTAGCTGTTGGAAATGGCCCTTTTTGCAGGGTCATCCCTAAGCTTTTTGCCTTCCTCCTGGATTTTTCCTAACCTGTTTTTGTTGACTTTATGACTCTGGGCACTTTACAACTGCTGATCAGTGCTAAAGTGCATATGCTCTCCCTGTGTAAATATGATATGTGAATTGGTATATACATGATTGGTTTATTTGGTTTACCTGTTAGTCCCTAGTAGCGTGGCCTGTGTGTGCCCAGGGCTGGTAAACCAAATGCTGCTGGTGGGCCTGCAGCGTTGGTTTGTGCCACCCATAGAAGCAGCTTGTCGAGTGTGTCTCAGACCTGCCACTGCAGAGTCTGTGTGCAGTCCAGAACTGCCATCTTGGCTGTGAAGTGCCCACACTTCCCAGCCCCTGAACCTTCCCTTGGCATCATGTAAGTCACCCCTATGGTAGGGTGCATTGTATGTGTAAGGTAGGACATGCCTTGGTGTGTATAGCATGTCCTGGTAGTGAATTACACCCAATTTCGTTTTTTACTACTGTAAGGCTACCTGTTCTCCATAGGCCAGAATGGGCAGTTTGACTATTACACTCTATAGTCCTAACTGACCCAAAGAACATGGTAGAAAAACGAATTTAGCATGCCTGAGCTCAGAATATTAAAATACATCTTTTAGTGAAGTTTATTTTTATATTCTGTGTTTGAAAATACCACTTTTAGAAAGTAGGTATTTTCTTGCCTAAGCCTTCCAGTGTGCTCTGCTGTTATGTGTATTGGCTGTCTGGTTTTGGAGTGACAGGTCTGGGGAATTCAAGGAGACAGGGTGAGGTGTCCCAGTGGTGAATAGAGAGATCTGCATCTAGATGGGTGGGAGGAGTTGCACCTGGGACCTGAATAGGGCTGTGCCTTCCCTCTACAATGCTGGCTCCACCTCCTGTGGTGCGTCTGATGTCTCTGCCCTGCACTCTAAAAAGAAAGAAGGAGTCAGGTAAACAAAGTGCTCCAGGACTGAGCAGAACTGGTACTGGCTGGGTTCAGTGGCTTGTAGCTTCTGAGAACAAAGACTTTTGGGGTATAAATATCTGTGCTGAAACCCCCACAATTTGTATTGCACCTGGACAACAAGAAGAACCTCTGTCCGTGTAACTGAAGGAATCTGCAGGAGAGGACTGTCCTTGTGCTTGTGTGCTGTTTCTTGGACTGGCCTGCAGTGGTTACTACTGGACTTGGATGAAGAGGAAAAGGACTTTGAAGGAACTTTTATTTTTGCTACAGCAATCACCCAAGGGCTAGAAGAGAGCTAACCTCCTGCAGGAGTCTCAGGCACATCAGACTCCACCACCAGCCTCCTGTTTCCTCCCAGCGAGGATTTCTATATGCAGGTGAGGCTCCTGTGAATTCCAGGGCCTCTAGTTCTACTGTGGAGAAGAGAGCACTGAAAATCGTCGCTAACATCCGTTAACGAGCCGCTGCAGCTGAAGAGCGTAAGGAAAATCATCGCGCTGCTGCCGCCGACTGCTCGCTGCAGGAGATCATCGCATCACCTGTCTGCGGGCTGCCAAACGCTCGCTAACCCAAAGATTATCGCATTGTATGTTTGCGGGCCTCAAAATGCTCGCTAACCAAAAATCATCGCATTGAGTTCATCGCTTCACGACATCGCAGAGCGGACGTCGAGCGTTCGCCATTTTCATTGCATCGCATCAGGATCGTCGCTCCCTCGCGGAGCGCCATTTTCTTTCATCGCAACAGGATCGCACATGCAACAGGCTTGGCGCATCATCCTCCCTTCGCGGCAAGGATTATATCGCATTGCCGGCTTAGCGTGCAGAAGTTTGTCGCTTTGTCCTGCTCACAAACCAGCGCATTATCCTCCCTTGCGGCAAGGATTCAATGCATCGCTGGTTAGCATAAGGAAAATCATCGCTACAACTCCTTAGCGACATTTTTGTTGCTTTGCTACAGAATCCAGGTATCTTGTGAGTAAAAGGGTCGCAGAGACCACTGCCTTGAACTGAACTCCTCTTTGCACACCTTGAACTATTTTTGCAGCATTTTAAGAGTAACCCTAATTTTCTAGTATTGTGGATTTTTACTGTTATTGGTCTTGTGTTAAGTCTATATATAAAAATACTTATTTTTTATAACTACTTGTGTGGTGTCCCTTTGTAGTGTTCCTCACTGTGTTACTGTGTATGGTCATAAATGCTTCACACACTGCCTCTGAGATAAGCCTAGCTGCTCGTGCTACGTTACCACAGGGTTGAGCAGGGGTTATCAAAGGGTGTAGTCTGCTTACTCTGACTTAAGAAGAAGGGTCCCTACTTGGACAGTGGCCAGCCATTGCCAACTAGAGACCCCCATTTCTAACATTAGGTAATTGCAGCTGCAAATTGACAAAAATAAGTCACATAAGTAAATAGATCCATTACACCTTGTTGAATATCACGCAATGTTTCATCAGCAGAATACTCTAACTTCTTCTTTGATGCTAGTAGGAAAGTTTCATTTATATCTGCGTACGCATTTGCGTTCATTAACTACAGGCCAATGCAAATCAGCATACCAACTAATTAAGTCACCCCATGTTTTCAATCTTGACTTAACTCTGCAGGGCAGTAGGCAAAATGCACTGTAAAAAATACAGAAATTCGATTAGCTTCCCTGGATCCCCAGAAAACTGTGGGGTTCTTGACGGGATTAGTGGGATATCTACAGACTGTAATTGCAAGTTCTGCTTTAATGTGGAATTCTTAAAACCGTAATTGTTGAAACTCATGTACTGGTTTCTGGGAAGGATCCATCAAATAATAAAATGTAAGGAGCCATTGGTGTCATAATATGACAAGGAACTGGATGCTAAGAAGGCCTGTTGACTCTCCTTCATTACCTATGAAAAGTGTGACTCCTCCCAGTAGTCATTGTCCTGCATCACCCTGCACTTAATAGCACACATAAAAGATAACATTGCCCTCTTCAAGAGGGTCAGAGTTAGGAGAAAAACACAGAATCTGTAAAAAAACCTTCTTTGCAATCTTGTAGCTCCTGATTGAAGATTAAGATTAAATGCAAACATTTAGCAAGGCACAAAAGTCCACCTGGCACCAGGGACGAGAAATGGCCAAGTAATACCATGCAGAAGTAGATCCAGTAGACGTTCTTACTGCAAAAAGCATACATCAGGGCCAAAAATAGTAGCAGACGGATGAAGTATGCAATAAAAAGTAAGGGAACAAATGCTCTGCAAGGCATCCATTACTTACAAATATCTCCTTATATGTGATTCACTAATGAACTAACATCACAGGCAAATACTTTACTTCATCATGCAAAGGAAACCTCATATTGCATTCTCCAGAGAAACAACTATCTTGGAAAGCATGGATTTAAGGCTTGTGCACACTTATTACCTAAAACTGAAAGCATTGGTTTGGCACATCAAGAAGAAGCGGGACAGCCTTTCCACATCATTCCACAGACCTAAAGCTGCTTTTCAATCTCAACATTCGATTTGGCTCACGGAATGCCCCTTCGGTTGACTGGGAGTATGGAAACAACAGTGCAGTCTAGATGCTGAGAACTCTTAACAATGTGTTTAGCACGGCGTCCGGCGCCATGCCCTGACTGCGCAAAGAGCGTACTGTCTGCTCCTGAACACTTACAATCTCTAGTAAGCTCTCAGCACAGATGTAATGTACAATCCTGGGACTTTTTCTACACTACATGCATAACTCCCGTCCCGACCAGAACACCATACCCTCCCATTACCTGGATAATATCATTGATTTTCCCCACAAGGCCCTCTCAAAACATCCCATCTACATCTCAATTGCAATGAATCACCCCCGTCACCATGAGTTATCTCTTTACCATAAATCCTAGGATTGTAATCACAGAATTAGATTAGCTATAGAAAATTATATTAGATCGGAGCAATGGTCCCTCTAATTCTTTTTATTAACACGCAATACTTAATATTAGTAAAATAAAATGCTCTGTGGTTTTTTAAATATTATTGTTAAGTTTGACTGATTGGTATAGTTGTATTAATCACACCAACAGACACAGCTTTAATTGGACTGGGTCCTGCCAGTGCTCACCATTGTTAGCTCTAAAAAGCTGGTGCCGAAACAACTGCATATGCACTGCAATTTACTTCCAGCCACACCTTACATGTCTCCGGCATCTCTGCCCATGTCCGCTGGCAAAACGGAAAACAAACCCCGACAACGTGAACAGAAAAGGAAAAAAAAATCATCTACAGTTTTTTTTATAACACACAATGCTCAATATTACTAAACTAAAATGCTCTGTGGTTTTTTAATATCATTTTTAAGTTTGACTATTTGATATAGTTGTATTAATGAGCCCAAGAGAACCAGCTTTAATTGGCCTGGGTCCTGCCGGTGCTCACCATCATTAGCTCTAAAACGTTGGTGCCGAAACGATTTTTACTTCCAGCTACACCTTACATGACTCCAGCATCTCTGCCCATGTCCGCTGGCAAAATGGAAAACAAACCCCTACAACATCAACAGAAAGGGAAACTAAAAATGCTCTAACGTATTTTTTAATAACACCAGCTTTAATTAGAACCGGGTCCTGCCGGTGCTCACCATTGTTATTTCTAAAAAGCTGGTGCCGAAACAAGTCGATATGCCCTGCGATTTACTTACAGCCACATCTTATATGACTCCAGCATCTCTGCCATGTCCGCTGGCAAAACGAAAAAAAAAAACAACGTCAACAGAAAAGGAAACTAAAAATGTTCTACTGTATTTTTTAATAACACCAGCTTTAATTGGCCCGGGTCCTTCCGGTGCTCACCATCGTTAGCTCTAAAAAGCTGGTGCCGAAACAAGTCCATATGCCCTGCGATTTACTTCCATCCACACCTTATATGACTCCAGAATCTCTGCCCATGTCCGCTGGCAAAACCGAAAACAAACCCGACAACGTCAATAGGAAAGGAAACTAAAAATGCTCTAACTTATTTTTTAATAACACCAGCTTTAATTGGCCTGGGTCCTGCCGGTGCTCACAATAGTTAGCTCTAAAAAGTGCATATGCACTGCAATTTACTTCCAGCCACACCTTACATGACTCCAGCATCTCTGCCCATGTCCGCTGGCAAAACAGAAAACAAACCCCGGCAACGTCAACAGAAAAAGAAACTAAAAATGCTCTAACGTATTTTTTAATAACACCAGCTTTAATTGGCCCGGGTCCTGCCGGTGCTCACCATCATTAGCTCTAAAAACCTGGTGCCGAAACAAGTGCTTATGCACTGCGATTTGCTTCCAGCCACACCTTACATTAATCCAGCATCTCTGCCCATGTACTGGTAAAATGGAAAACAAACCCCAACAACTTCAACAGAAAAGGAAACTAAAAATGATCCACCGTATTATTTAATTAATAACATGCATTGTTTAATATTAGTAAAATAAAATGCTCCGTGGTTTTTTTAATATCATTTTTAAGTTTAACTGTCGTAATAAAAGTCATACTGCAGTTACCATCAGGATAATTCATAACAGATGCATGTTAAAACATAAACAAAGGCACAGGGCTTTTTTAGGTCGGAATTCAAGTGAAACTGCGGTTCAGATAAGGATAATTACTCACAGATGCACTCTGAAGCAGAAACAAAGCCACGGAGCTTCTTTAGGTCAGAATGGAAGTCAGACTGCAGTTACGATAAGAATAATTGCTAACAGATTCACGTCTCTGTAAACGGGCCATCACACGCTACACAGTGTGATGGCCAAACTAAATACTCACTAAGTGAAATCGCCAGAAGGAGAGAAGGGAGGGACTTTTACAACCCAACACCAATACAAATGCTACATTTTTGAACGGTACAGCCAACACTCAATAGAAAGCAGTTAATTTTTTTAATACACATAGAATATGAAACAACATGTCTTGCAGACAGCGCAAGAGCTGTCTAGGCTCGACATAAAAAGGGTGAAAGGCAATACCTCGCTTTGCATTTTTGGATGACATGGGAGGAGGGATGAAATGCTGTTCCGAAAAAAATGAGATCCTACAGCCTTTTCTTTTTTCACACTTCATGTACCCCAGCAAGATTGGCACATAATTTACTTTACTTTACTTTCTCCGACTACAAAGTGAGAGGAGTTTGCAAAAAACAGTCCCATGTTAAAAAAATAAAGCATTCCAGCCGAATACATAGCCTGAGTTACGTACGACCTATGTGTTTGAATCGTGCAGCAAATGTGACAAGATAAATACTCAATTTAAAGGCATCTTTACTTATAGCTTGGACGTATCACCATAAATCAAGGTTTGGGAAACACAGGCCTAGAGCTAGAATTAAAGTTATGTATATATATATATATTTATGGTGCATATGCTTAGCATAAACTGAAACAATAGTTTATAGTATTAATTACCCCCAGGTCCCTTATGTCCTCGTCCCATTCATTACTATAAGGAGATAACCATCTCCCGACAGAAAAAGACTAAAAGAATGCTGGGACACTAACCCCG
Organism: Triturus cristatus; assembly: GCF_964204655.1. Taxonomy (NCBI): domain Eukaryota; kingdom Metazoa; phylum Chordata; class Amphibia; order Caudata; family Salamandridae; genus Triturus; species Triturus cristatus. Next base: position 1,295,955,403 of record NC_140590.1, read on the forward strand.
CCCCTTCCACTGAGAGTACATAAGGAGGACTTAGCCAGAATTCTCCCTGTTCTTTTTTTCTGTCTGTCGACAGAATCTGGATTTGGATGCTGGTGCTGCTCCTGCTGGGCCTGAGTGGCTTCTTCTCCTGTTATACCCCATTCGGCTGCCTGGCTGTGCAGTTGGGGTATCTGGTTCCTTGCTTCCCGGCCTGCTGGGCTTGCTGGGAGGCTTGGTTTTCAGCTGGCTCTTTGTCTTCCCTGCATGAGGATTCCTGACAGCCCTTGGCCGGCCTCCCGGGTCCTTCCGGGTTGCTGGCTCGTCTTCCTGTGGCTTGGCCGGTTGTAAGTCAAGCTTTTTTCCCTGCCTTCCTGTTTCCCCCCCCCAGCCTTGTGGGGGTGAGTTTGCTGCTTTGGGCTAACAGTGGCTTTGTGTGGAAGGTGGAAGGGGGGGGCCTTGTTGCTGTTTGGAGCCCCCCCCGGGTGAGTCCCGCATAGCGGTTTGTTTGTGTCTGCTTTTCTCCATTTCGGGCCCAAAGAGGCATGGAGTTTTAGACCCTGATATTGGTATGGTGTGGTTACATTCACGTTCACGTCAGTTGTATTTCACCTGCCTGAAGTCACTCTGCGCAGCTCATACTGAGCGTGTAACACGGAAAATCTATTTAACTGTGAAATGGCCTTTTCCTACTGCCTCCCTACAGTGCGCTCCACCTTAGGGAGAGGTGAGTGATTACATGGTGGTTTTCAGAGACTCTAATCGGCAGGCGCTGCTCTGTGTGGCCTCTTTTCTCAGCGCGGGTGAGGCATGCTTTACATCTCATGGTATGGTGCAAAGCATTGGGCATGACTGCCATTGTGTAGCCTAAGGACCCTTCCAGCAGTTCTGAAGTGATGCCGGGACACGTGCACGCCGTTTTAGGCGTTGTTATCCTCTGTTGTTCTTTCTGAGCATTTCGTCAGTACGGACACTTCGTAGGCATTGCCACTGTACATTTCTTTTTTCGGAATCCACCTGTGCTTAGTCCTGGTTCTAATGTGTTCACGTTCCAAACGCAGCCATGCAAAAACGCTGGGTTCATGCCTGCTTGTGTGTGCCTTGATCATGCCAGGCCTTCCTTTGTTTAACTGCATGTTGTTTCTTGGCGATGAAATGAGTCCCATTGAGTTGGGTTATGGTTACCATCTGTTATTCTGCGCCTGGAGCCACCGACGGGGAATACGTGTGCTATGTAAGCAGTGGCATGATGGTGGGTTGTACTCTGTGACCTGTAGGGTGTGTATCAGGGTTTTGCCCGTGGTGCTGAGCCTCTATACATGCGTCTACAGTGCTATGATGACCGGCTTTGTGTTGCTACTGTTCTTTGCACAGGCTGGGGTATCAGTCGAGTGCTACACGGTCTTGGTGTGAAGGCGTTCTTTGATTTCTGCTGCTTTGCTTTCTCCGGCTTCTGGTTGGCTAGGTGATCGTATGTCCTGCGTTCCTGCCATGTTGCATTTCCGTGTGCCTGGTGCTGTTCCTCTCGGTTGTCTGGTGGAGTGGCAGGGTGCTGTCTACTGCCCTGAGTTCGGCACTTGCTTCGCTGCTCAGTTGCTCTGCTTCCGGCTGTGCATGCCTGTGTTTGCATGCTTTTCCAACTCATGTGCACTGGCACGTGTTGCTTGTGCTTGTGCTGCGTGCTTGGGGGTGAGTCCGTGTAACTCTGCTCTGGCGGTGTTCTAATTCAGTGCTCGGTTGGTTGTCCTGGGACTTCCTGGTGCTGGGGCTCTTTGGAGTACTTTTCTATGGGGATTCTCGGCCCTGGCCTGTACTTGGAGTTGGTGGCACTGGTGCCTCTTGGTGGCTTCGGTGGGTCTCTGCTCATTTCTTATCCTTATGTGTGGGCCTGTGGCTGCAGTGCCTGGTTATTCGCTCTGTCATCCTGCTGCTGTTATGGCTCTCTTGGTTCCATTCCATGTTGCCTTTGCCTACGCTTCTGTGTGGTTCTTCCTGGCGCGCTTGTTTGTGCTGCGTTTTGCCCTGGTTGTCTGCGGGACCTTGCTTTGGGCAGGGTGCTGGTGCTCCTTGGCTGTGTCCTGGGAACTCGATGTTGTAGTCCTGGCTTCCGCGGTTTTGCCTGTGGCCTTTCTTCCCTGGGGATGGCTTCTCTCCTGAGTGGGGTCGCCCGCTTAGGTTTCGGATGAGGTTGGTTTCCTCTTTTTCTGCTTCCCCGGGCTGCTGGTTCTTGGTGGGCGCTGTGGTGATGGTCTGGCCTACTTTTGGGGTCTGTCTCCCTTGCCGGTGTGCTTAGGGGTACCCTGATCGGTCCTCTTTGGTCCCCGCTGCTGCATAGTGTTCTGGGCACCACGTCTGCTTTGGTGCCTCGGTGGCTTCTGGCTCCCCTAGGGTGTCTTGTGTTTGGCCTCTTGGCTGGTGGCTGTGCCTCCTCCTTCGGTCTTTCCTCCCTGCTTCCTATGGTCTTGTCTGGTATCAGTGGTGCTTCTGGGTCGGCTATGTTTTGATGCCTGGATGGTTTCCCGGGTTCTATTGGCCTCCGCTGGGTCTCTTCTGGCCTGCGGTGTTCTTCTCCAGCTTGGTTCACTATGGAAGGGGGTGCTTGTCCCTGCCTTTTCTGGTGGTTCTTTTTGCCGGGGTTGTGTTTCGGTATTTCCCTGTTCTGATGTTGTTCCGGGGTCCGTGTTTTCGGTCCTCCTGGTCTGCTGGCTTGCGGCTGCTTCTGCTTGGCCTTCGACGGTGTCTCCTTGTGGTTGTGCTGACTGCAGTTGTGGCCTCTTGGCTCTGGCGGTGTCTATTTGGGGTCTGTCGGCTGCTCCTGTTTCCCTGTTTGCTTACTCTTAGGTTTCCGTTTGGGCGATGCCGGGGCTGTTTGCTCTCTGGCCTGTGCTCTGCTGGGGCCTTCCCTTCTTTGGCTTTCCCCCTATTGTGGGTTGGGCCTTTGGGTCCTTCTGGTCGTGCGGGTTGCTTGGCTTCGGCTTGGCTTCCTGATTGCTGTGTCCTCAGTTGCCGTTTTATGCCTTGGGGCTTCGTCCCCTGCTCATGCCCTTCCTTGGGTCATGCTGGGCTGTGGAGTTTGGTTTGCTTGTGCTTTCCGCCCTGGCTTCTGTTGCTTCTGGGGTCGGGATGTTTTTGTGTTTCCTCTCCCCTGGTGGGTTGGGGTTTCCATGCTGTGATGTTTGGGTCTGTCCTTCTCCTTCGGGTCCTCTTGGGGTTGTTGGCCCTTGGACTTTTCTGGCCTATGTGTTTTGCCCCTGCCTTCTGCTTGGGCTGTTTGGGGACGTATGTGCCTGGCCTGTCTATGGTTGGGCTTGTCTGTGGCTGGTGTTGGATCCCTTGGGGTTCCCTTGCCCTGGTCTTGGGTTCTCTGGGTTGTTTGCCCGTTCCGTTGCACTCCTTCTCTGGTGTTTGGGGTGTGCCTTCTTCGGGCTGTGGCTTCCTGCTCTGGTTTCCGCAGGTTTCAAGTTGGGGTGTTCTGTGGGGCTGTGTTCTTGGGTTCATGTGCTTCCTCCTGTTCCCTTTTCTTCTTTTGTTTTCCAAGGTCTCATTGTCCTGGTTGGTTGCCCTTGTCGGTTCTTGCTGGTCGGGCTCCCTGGCGGTGCTGGTTCTCTTGGGGCCTTGTTTCCTGGTCGGTTTCGGCCTGATGGCTTTCTGGTCCCTGCTGGGTCTTCTTCCTTCTGGCTCTCGGGGCCTGGTGGGTTGGCTTCCGGGTGTTTGTTCATCTTTCCCCGGTGCCTTGGCTTTCCCTCTTTCCCTCTCCGTGGGCTCTGTCTCACCTACTTGGCTGGGTGATGCTGGGATGTAGGCTGCTGCTGGCCCTTTTTTTCATGGGGCCTGATGCTCATCTGGGAGGTTCCGGGGTTTGTTCTCTGGTCTCTCTGGGGAAGTGTCTTTGCTTCCCTTCTCTTCTGGTTTGTCCTTGGTGGGCTTCTCGACCTTTTTTTTCCATGGGGCTATTTGGTTGTCTTTTGTTGGGGCTTCACGTTTCTTGGGCCTCCTTGTCCGCTGGGTGTTTCTTTTCTTTCAGGAGCCTGCGTTCGGCAGTCGTGGGTTCTCTGTGCCTGGGTTTGGCTCCTGTTGCCCGGTTCTGGCTGCTGACCTGGTGGTCCTTGGCTTTTCGCTTTGGGTGGCCTCCTCGCTGTTTTGTTCCTGCCGTGGTTGGCTTGTGTGTCCGTGCTCTCCCCTTCTCTAATTGGCTCTGGGGTGTTCCTGCTGTGGGCTAGTTGTCCTTGGTGGTTGTCGGACTGGTCGTCTGAATGTTCTCCTGTTGTTTTGTTAGGTGCTTTCGGGTTTGGTGGGGCTCCCTCTTGTCTGGGTGGTCTGCCTTGGGTTTTCGTCGGTTCTGCCTTTTGCTTCATGCGGTGGCTGCCTTGGTGTGGTTTCCTGGGTTGGCTTCTGTTTTGTCTGGGAAGGCCGGCTTTTCTACTTTGGTATTTCTCCATATAGTAATGAATGGGACGAGGACATAAGGGACCTGGGGGTAATGCTCTATTACTTACCGGCAATCTTCATTACTCCGGGTCCCGTTGTTCTCGTCCCATTCATACGTCCCGCCCTCCCTTCCATATGGCCGGCCTTCCTGTTGTAGGCTTGGTTGTTCAGGGGGACTGCTGGGTAAGTCCTCTTTATGTACTCCCAGTGGAAGGGGCGGGGTTAGTGTCCCAGCATTCTTTTAGTCTTTTTTCTGTCGGGGGATGGTTATCTCCTTATAGTAATGAATGGGACGAGGACAACGGGACCCGGAGTAATGAAGATTACCGGTAAGTAATAGAGCAGTGTGCCGTAGTGGGTAGAGGAGTCTCTTTTGTCGCACTGCTTGAAATAAAGGGGCCTCAACAACCAGTGTGCTTTTTTGTATTTTACGGATTTTACTGTGGGGAGTATCTGTGTCACCTCTTAAATTCTGCTTAAACAGATTGTGTAAGCTACTCTTTGGGGACAGCATGTAAAACTGTTTCTGTCAACAGGTTAACATCCACAAATTAAATGGAAAAATTCTCAACCTTAAGATACTGCATGAAAGATTGAACTTTCATCCCTCTGCTTCCTTCTATCTGTCTGCCTCTTCTGTATACAAGTTACTCTAAATCTCATGCCTTACAGCTCTTTTTAGACACCATAAACATATCTATTACTTCCAGCAAAGCATAGCGTCTCACATAGCCCACTCTAATGAACACTTGGCTATCAAGAATGTGCCACAAACAAACTGGTGTGAATGCATGAAATGAGAATGCAAAACTAACCTCTATAATTAGTGGACTGAACACTAACTTCGGGCTCACGAGTAGCGCCGCTACTCGCTGTGAAGTGCTTCGACACCTCATCAATGGTAGTAAGCGCTATATAAATACAATTTAAACAAATCAAATGTCTGTAAACTGTGAAATGTAGAAAGGTAGAAACAGAATATAGTTTATGCTGAAAAAAGAGCCATTCTTTGTAATGTGTTTCTGCTTTCGCATTAAAGTGCTCTATTTATTCCAGTGCTTTAACTAAAGCGGGACAGTTACCCCTGCCCTGCTCCTTTTATTGCTGGTGCCCGTGTCTTTGTTGGTTTTCTCTTGCTGACCAGCAGAAGGACCCTTTGCAAAGCGCGCTCTGGTGGGCTCCCTGCTGGCGATAAAGTGCAATGTGCACAGCTGCCCAGGCGTGCACTGTAGCGGGAACAGTGGATGGGAGGGTCACCTTTCACACCTTTCTGTACATTAATCTCTCTCTTGCACATGTGATAGGATCCAGCACGTGAAATTCGGAGGGTGATGGAGTTCCTGGAGGTTGACCTGGCTCCTGAAGTACTGCAGAACATTGTCCATCATACCTCATTCAAGGCAATGAAAGAAAACCCTATGACCAACTATAGCAGCATCCCAGAGCATATTTTTGATACAAGCGTTGGGAAATTCATGAGAAAAGGTAGGTAGAAGAGCTGCACATTTTCTATAAAGACAATAATCAAACAGCAAGTGTACCTATTTTTCGTTTTGTCATCACACCTACCATCCCTAACAACATCAGCAACTCGCCTAGCCTAATAAAGGCGAGCACAATTCTCATAAATATACAAGGAGCACCCACGCAAGCATTCAAAACCCACTCCATGATCACCAAAACACCCCTACTTTCAAGAAAACGAGCAGCTGCTGTGCCTCATCTAGCAAGACCACCAGCATTTTTGATAACCCCTTATCAACAATATCACCTGATCTCATTACGTGCAGGATCGGCTCCTCCGCTAAAGCAGAGGAGCATCGCCCCACTGCTTTAAGGCAGTGCAGAGGAAAAACAAAATGATAATAGCGAAACATTATTATCATTTTTTTTTCCGTTCCTGGGTGCAGGGAGTGGGATTGATATCCAGAGCAGGGGCCAGGGGAAGAGGGGTTTGCCCCCTCAAAGTGCGCATGAATGTTTGACCGCTGCATTACACAACCTGGTGGGGGAAATGCACAGGATCCCTGTCCCCGTCTGAGCGCTTAACCACGATGCTCAGACCAATCACAGTGCTGCAATGCAGCATTGTGATTGGCTTAGGCGAGCTTTGGGGAACCAATCACAATGCTGCATTGCAGCGTTGTCATTACCTTAGGGAGCCTGGGAGCCCGGGTGCTTCCCCTGCGACGAGGAGAAGAGGATGCAGAGAAGCAGCGGCTTGCTGTGCAACCAGCAGGTACGTTTTAAAAAATGTTTTATTTCTAACCCACCTCTCACTACCCCCACCAACATTCTCTACCAGCCACCACTGATTACATGACAACAAATGAAACCTAATAGCCATTGAACACAATCATAATTTCTAGTACCCTCATAACACATACCCAAATCGATGCAAGATGCCATGATCTTTGCCAGGAATTTCCTCTTTGTCTCACTGTAGAACTTGAGATCCCCTGTGTCAGCAAAGCTGCACGACAAACTCATGTTGAAATAAAAATCTATGAAAGTGCAGACCTATTACGTGCTTTGACAACGCTCAGTCACATTATTGGGAATTTTCTGTGACTTCCACAACTACTGCAAGTTTTGAGAAATGTGGGGATCCCTTAAGAGCAGAAGTTTAATTTTCCCAGTGCATTACTAACACTTCTGCACAGCAGAAGCCACAGATTCCCTGGTACAAATTCACAATCCCTGCCACAGAAACACAGGTGCTCCACTACAACCCCCATAACATCTTGACTTCAGAAGCTCAGACTTTACAATTACACCAGCAACAATCTTGGACTATAGAAGCAATCTGCTAGTTGATTATAGAAGCCAGTGATTCACCATTACATTGTCCTCAATCTCTAGATGAAGAAGCTCAGACTTCCATTGTGTGCACAGCAATGCTGTGCCCATTTGGTACATATTTCCACTAGAGGATCGGTGCAGGCTTTCCTCTTTTAGTGGTGTTATCTGTTATTAAATGTTACTTGGTTAACAAATATGCTATTACTAACCAATTCACTTCCTTGTAGTATAAGTATTTTGCAAGTTACTAAGGAGTTTCTTTTAAGGTTATGGAACTCCGAAGTGACTTGCAATATCTTTTTATCATATACAGAGGTTATTTATTCCTTATTGTACAGGGTCCCCCCAAAACCCTTCTCACATAAAAGCCACTCCATGTTGTCTTGCTCAGAGAAAGATTACAGCTGCTGGCACGAAGAATAAAAAGATGAATCTGTAATGCAAAACTAATCACACCAAAAGGCAGTTAGTAATGTGTTGCAAAAAAATCATAGCATCATTTTATTGTGAGTCAGATTTTACAAAAATGATTTGCTCAAAATAACTAGAAACACAGAGAAATATTATTTCTTTTCTATAATGACCTATATTGTGCAACAAAATAAACATGTTGCCATGAATATCTCTTTTCTGAAGATCGTATAGAGAATCAAATTGTGAGAACCAAAAACCAGTTCTTGTTGTTACTGATTAAACTTTAGCTGTAATGGTTCTCAGTGGCCTGGTTTTGACCTTGGCTGCTGTCTTTTGCAACAGGCATCTTGATGTCACAATTCAACTGTAAATTATTATTCCAGTTCAGCTTCTACATCATATTATTATTACATGTGACAAGAGATGTCACTACCTAACAGTAATAAGGACATTAGAGACAAGTTTTTATACATGGATTGGAGCCCACCAATGCCTACTTAGGTGCTTGAATACAATAGTAGGAATGCCTAATTGTCAGCTTGCACATGTAAGTTCAATTTACATACACAAATAACTTGATTAACAAGGATAAGAAATTCAGAAAAGATGGAGATAAATTTACGCAAGTTAATATTACCCCTAACACAGGATGGATAATAATAATGGATAAATGTCTTAAAAAGGGTGAGGAGTAGGTGTTCTTTGATGGAGATGCACTGGTAATTTGGGAACACTAACAAACCTTTTGTTTGAAATCTGTTTATTGATTTTGTCATTTAAATGCAGCACTACAGTATTTTAATAAACATGCAGTTCTTCTGTAAGTCAATTACACATAACATACAAATGTTTTGCATGTTGATTTATTCCAATAAATTACAACAATTTAGGACAAATAGATTTTAGTAGACATTGTGAACTGTTTTGGCAAATATTCACAGATTTAGAGCCTTATTTCGAGTTTGGCCATCCTACCACCCGAACACCGCGGCCGCCAGGAGACGACAGCGCCAGCGGTCTTCAGACTGCCGTATTCTGAGTCTACTGCAGTGCCGGCGGTGTGACTGTGGAGATTTTGCAGTGATGGTGATTACTTTTCTGTATGTATCGATGCCTTAGTGAGAATTGGACTGCATATGTTTTGGATGCACACATATGCATGATGCTTGTGGACAAATACCATCTACCCATTGCCGGAGTTGGGCCCATATGTGGGTAGTCCAGGCAATTGTTATATGGTACAACAAGGACTCACCTGTCCATCACAATGAGAAGGAATGAGGCTGGGCTTGGAATGCCACTACTAAGCATACAAGGAACTGCATCAACTTTGTGGATGCCAGCAGCAATATGCAAATCAAGTCAGCCGCACAGAAGCTCAGAGGCCCCAACTCCTGCACAGGCCACAAATGTCAATGTGCGATGCAGTTGAGGAACAGCATGTGGCCAGGACTCAGTCCCTCCCTCTGTCAGGAGCAGATGTTGAGTAAAGCAGTATGGGTGCAGTGACCAGAACCTCTTGATGATCCCTCACTTCAATAAATCATAAAGAATGATTTATTTTAACTGCTTCTCCTAAGAAAACTACAACTATATGTTCCTCATGCTGATTTAAGATCAGCTGTGCAGCCCTGGTGCTTTCGAAGCTGGACAAGGGCAACATCCTTTGCCCTGGTCTACCGGAGTCCACTATCGCCTCCCGTAAAGATGTTCTCTACACAGAGGTGCTCCTCACTACTGAATAAAAAATCTATCCACCTGGCTTCAGTTCTGAAGAACCTTATTTACTCTAATTTGAAACCACAATTGGCTTAAAAATTGCCTGCATTATCCATAAAAGACTGCACTTGGGCCTTCCCAGCCACTTGAACAACTAATTGCACACTCAGGAAATTAGAGAAGCACCTACTACCTAAGTGTTTATGGCTTAACTACAGGCTGTTAGCATATTGGAAGGTCTGTAAAGCCTGCCTGTTCATAACCAACTTAGTAATGTAACGCACTGCTGTGTACGTGTCATTTATACAACTACTAGCCAGAACCTATACACTTTCATTATTCTCATCTTAGTGCCATACTCATGACTCCCATTCTATACCAGCTCTTACTGGTCATAATTGGCCCTGCACCTAGTCGTGTAACATTTGACGTGCTCAGGTGCCCTTGTGGCTGGGTTTTCAAGGTATATAAATATTCCAATAAATAAATTCCACTAAACATACAGACACACGCACCCACGTGCACACACCATAATATTTATACTAGATGATAAATGAAATGATCCAAAATGAGACTTCCGACAGGTATCTCATGTCCTCCTTTTTTAGCCCTCAGCAAGGGCTTTTTTATGCCTTGCTCAACTTTATTGGGGAGATTCGAGAGAACGGACATTTATAAGTCCTCTCTGGATTCAAGTAATTGTGACATGTCCTGTCTTTGTATTAATGGTTCTACGATTAGAAAAGAACTCAGAGGCAAACAATAGCGAAAACTCGTTAAGTAGAAAATTCGAAAGAGGGATGCATTGTTATTTAACAGTTCTCATCATATCCTCTGTCATCTTATGAGTAAAATGTTTTTTTAATTTTACCAAATAAAAGGCCTGATTTAGAGTTTGGTAGATGGTTTACTCCATCACAAAAGTAGAGGCTATCTCGTCTGCCAAACTCTAGATGATGTCCAAAGTGTCAAAATAGATGGGATCTGGGGCCATTTGTTTGTAAATAAATGGGCAGTAGAGATGTTGATTTGCCTGAAAATGGTGTTACTTGGAAAGGCAATCTGATGCATAGCCCAGAGTGTGAGAGAGAGTGAAATGGGCTGGGATTCCTTGAATAGGATGACAGTAGCATTACTTAGCCCCAATGACAAGGCATCTTGGCATTGAGATTCTGTTTTAGCCATTCTGCTTTCTGGTTCCCAAGGTAAGGTTGACGAACATCAAGGAATAAAATGTATGTAGATATCGGCTCAATTTTCCAAATTATGGTGCTTCAAAAAACGTAGCTAATTGAGGAAGGTAATTGGCTGGGTATAACATTTTACAGTCTTTCTATTCCAACCAGGGAAGCGAGAGCATTGGGAGGGGTTAACACTTGGGAAATTGTTGATGTCCCCTAACTTCATGATGGTAAAATGGTCCCCTTTCTGATTAGCAATAAGATTCATTGGGCATGGCCAGAAACCCAATTGAGAAGGAAATCTAATTTTGGTTAGTTGTTACCTTCATCTTGTCAGAGCAAGAAGGACATTATAAATGTGGATAAAATGTGACGGGTCAAGTAATTCAGATAAATATCCAGAAGATTACATTGATTGCTTCTACTAATTTTAATGCTAAATTTGGTCCAGCATAGATCCTATCTAATGTGGTACTTTAACTAGCCTACTTACAGACAACTCCCAGTCCACTTTTTGTAAAAGTGACGGCAAATAGCATTTGTTGTTTTATTGTTGCGTTGTTTGATACTCGGTGTATAAAACATCACAATGAAAGGAGTAGCCTTGACCAGACAAGCAAGTGTATTTTGATGACTGTAAGGTATGCTGCTCTCCTCTATTTACTATGTACATCTGTCTCGCTGCTTATAGTAAGACCAATTGCAGTAATCCACCTGGAACTGGGCATGTATTGCTTTTGGTCTCTTTCGCTAATGAAGGTGCCATGCTGGTGTTTTTTCATATCTCAAGCGCAAAATCAGATTTCTTATAGGTGCTAATGTTCTAGGAAATTAATTATTTCCTTTTTCCTAGTAGGCACATCAATTGGATGTTCATTAGAAATATAACTTTGAATTGTCCACTAGAGTCACCCTGGGGAGAAAAGGTTAAATCATTTGAATGTGGTCCTGCATTAGGTCCATACCAATAATTTGTTATTTTGGTTAGATCACATTCAGGTCTTGGGGCAATGGATTCTTGGAATGGAGTGCCTTGTCAGCAATGTAAATGTAGGTTCTGTTGTTCTGCCAATATATAAGGTATACAACCTATTTTATTTCACTGTACAACCTTCAGTAAGGAAATAAATACATAAATAGCTTATTATGCTGATGAGTTTAAGTAAAGCGGAGTAAGGCCGATTGGTAAATATTGGATAGTATTCACTTTTAACTGAAAAAACTTATGTAAAACGCATCGAATAAAAAATCAGGGAATTCAGGCATACTGATTTTAGGGTACAACCCCTTTATGAATCTGCCTTAGAAAGGGAGCAGCCTTTCTTCAGGCAGTTGCTGGGAGAAATTTAAAGGGCTAGGATTTGCCATCCGTGCCGAACTACTGCACTTGCCACTTGGCAATATAAATAAGGCTAAAGAGGAAGGGAAGAGGAGGAAGGTGAAAAGGCATACCCTTGTCAGGCATTGTTGCTTTTCATACTGAGGGGTTAGGATTAGCATGATGCCACAGTGCAAGAGAAAATATGTATTGGCGAAGACATTGTGTGCAAAATTGCAATAGATAGAGATGCGGCCCAAGTAATTACGCATGACTGAGGTTAATTCAAGCATTCCATCCATCACTTTTTTGTATACTTCAGAGTGGCGCCTTACGTCAGACCCGTTTACGAAGACGTGCATCCCATGCTCACTGTGCCATTGGAACCAAGCAATACCGGATTGACAAGTCCCAATCAAGGCAAAACGGTCTTGGGTTGCTTGTTTTCTGGTTCAAGGAGGCCCGGGCCTGGCAGTTTGGGCTGGACTGTTCCTATTAAAGCAGGGTTAAGACCAGTTTGCATATGGCTGAGTACAAACTGAGGTGACATGGTGGGCATGAGAAGAATGGACTAGAATGCTATCCCAAGTGATTGCCAGTGGTTAGATAAATTGCAAGCATTCCTCTCATCACGTTTTGCCTGTTTGCTATACCACCCGAAGTGGCAAGGGTATACCCAGATATGGGTCTCATGCTCACTGTGTAATTGGAACCAGTCTACAGCCGACTAACGAGCCTCAATCAGGGCAAAACCAGTCTTGAGTTGCTTATTTTTTTGTTTCAGGGAGGACTTGGCCCAGCGGTTTAGGCTGGACCGTGCCTGTGGGAGCAAAGTCAAGGTTGATTTGCATATGGCTGGGTCCGAACTGAGTTGGCATTGTTGGCAAATGATGGATGGGTTACAATGCCACCCAAGCAATTGCCAGTGACTAGACAAATTGCTAGCATTGCTCCTATCACTTTTTGTGTGCTTCTTGAACTATTTGCTAGTTTGACAAATCTTGTAGTAGAGGTCATTTTTCAAGCCTATCATGATCATAAAAACAAATAGTGAACATTATTTCCACGTTTAGCAGTTTTCTTTGTTCAGTGTGGCCACCAGCTGCTTTCCGAATGACCTTGACCTCTACCAAGGACTTATAAATGTTGTTTGCATACAGGGTGACAAATTAGGTTGCACAGTCACTTTCTGCTGCCCCTATCATTTTCAGAAGCATAAACGACTAAACTAACATGTGTACATGTAGTCCCTGATAACAGCTCTCGGGGCTAATATTGTTTGGCATCCAAATTGCCATTTGCACTTGAAACTTGATAGAAAGTCTGTGATATTTGTCAGTGAGTAATTGCACTAGCTGTGCTGTTTGCCCATATGCAAATGCTATTCTCTTGGATCGTCTGAGAGAAGCTGGTGTCGAGGGCCCCGCATTGGCCTGGTTCAGGAGTTATTTGAGTGACCGCACCTCCCGTATCCAAATTGGATCATTTACCTCTAAGAGCCAACGTATAAATAAAGGTGTCCCGCAGATATCTATCCTGAGTCCGACACTCTTCAATTTGTATGTATCTCCCCTGGCCAGGATTATTAAAAATCACAGCTTCGACACATTGTCGTATGCCGATGATACACAGATACTAATTACTCTTGGTTCCGATGTCGCCAGCACCAAACATAGGTTCGGACAATGCATAGTGGACATAAACAACTGGATGTCCACTAACAACCTCCAGTTAAATGCCAATAAAACAGAAATTGTACTCTTTGGCAATGCACAGATGATGTGGACAACTGACTGGTGGCCCCCTACCTTAGGTACTTGCCCTATTCCAAAATAAACAGTCTGTAATCTCGGGATAATGTTGGACAACTCACTCTCTATGCGTGACCATGTCAACCACACAACACGTACCTGCTACGGGAGAATGCATTCTCTCCATAAAAATGTTAAATGGGTCCCTTTGTCTTCCTTTCTGCCACTGGTCCAGGGTCTGATTGTCAGTCACCTGGACTATGCTCTGCTGGCTTCCATTAACTCTGAACTCCTTCATAAGCTCCAGGTTCTGCAAAACACAGTAGCTAGATTGGTTTTAAATCTTCCAGCCCGTTCTCCCTCTGCTACGAGTTTGAGGTTGCTTCACTGGCTGCCCATTAAAAAGCGAATTGACTTCAAAATTTGTTGTCTCATTCATAACACCCTTAATGGAAAAGGTCCTCACTATCTGGCAACAAAACTAAAAAGCTATCAGCCCTCTAGGACACTTCGTTCTGCAAATAAATCCTTACTAATAATCCCGAAGGTCTGAACATTTAAGTATGGAAACAAACCTTTCTCGAACCTGGCTCCCACCCTCTGGAACTCATTGCCCATACACCTACGTACAGAGGCCAAGTATATAAAGTTTTGAAAGTCCCTAAAAACTTGGCTGTTCTAATCCTTTCTTCTTCAGCTTTTTCTGTCTGTTCCTGAGTCCTGGCAAAGCGCTATGAGACCTTTGGGTGATTGATGTATGCGCTCTACAAGAAAAAAAAAATAATAATAATAAAAAATTATGTACCCTACGCTATTTGCCCAGAACTGCACAAATCAGAATTTCTCACAATTTGCTAAAAAGACTCTCACTAGGTTTTACCAATCCCAAACTGGTGGACAAATGTTCGGGTACGTTTCGGTTGCAAACAGCAGTTTGCCACCAAAATGTAATCAGCCTTGTAGCTGTGATCATGGCCTCTGACTGACAGTGGCAATCTCCATAAGAGCAGTTCCGCCATGGGCGGGGAAGGACTGGGAAAGCTTGCTTGGCCTTGCACCGTGCATCCAACATCCCTGGGAAGACATCTCTGTCGCAACCAGACACCACTGTGACCATGCACTTTGCAGATTAAGCTGACAGGGGCAGCATTTCACCTTTACAGATGCAGCCTTGGCGGCATGTGAACACCTGCAGCGAAGCATCCCTAAACCAGCAGGGGGAGAAGCCTCAACGCTCTTACAGGCACATGCATCAACCTGAAAACCGGTCGCAAACGGGCAGATTCTCAGAATCTGCCCCTTTGCGACCGGTATTTTTGCATTTGGGATGCATCATTCCAAATGCAAAAATCGCTATTTAAGGAATCTCAAAATAGCGATTCCTTAAATAGCGATTGCATTTAAGGAATCCCAAATTGAGATTTCTTAAATGCAATGCATTAAAGTGTAAAAAATAGCGATTTCACTATTAGCGGGAGCAAATTACCATGAAGCTGGACTTCATGGTAATTTGCTAAAACTTAGAAAAATGCACTTTTTTGCATTTTTCTAAGTTTAATGTTGCGCACACACATGCCCTTAGAGCATGTGTGTATGCAACATTTGTGCAGAGTTCAAATACATGGGTGCAATAGGGTGTCATTTTGACACCCTTGCACCCTAGAAATTGCGGGAGCAATTTGCGAGTACCTACTGGTACTCGCAAATTGCTCCCGCAATCTTCAATTCATTCCTATGGGCCTGGAGGCCCATAGGAATGAATGGGAAGCCAATCATTAATTGCGACTCGCAATTTGCGAGTCGCAATTAAGGAATTTGTGGGAATCGCTATTTCTTTAGCGATTCCTACATGCATAGGCTTTTGCGAGTCCTTAATTGCGATTCCTTAATATTCGCAATTAAGGACTCGCAAAAGCTTTTCTTGATGCATGTGCCTGTTAATGAAGTACTCCTCCATGTCAACAGTCTCTTAAGTCCCTGAGGTGAAATCTCTGTTGGATTGAAAGCAGCAGTAATTACCCTAGTAAATGGCGCAATCGCCCAAGCCCGCAGCATTTCCTCTCATGCTAATTGCACAGTTGCTGTTTGCCCACATGCAAATTGACCACCGGTGTTATTTGCCAGCACGTTCTCAGCAGGGAACTTTGTGTGGGCATCTCGAACGCAAGTAGCTCACAGTTTCGAGTTGTGCAGTTTCTGAGAGGTGCAAGTCAGAATACCTGTGTGTAATACCAACATTTAACACAACATGAAGGCACACACAATTGACATTTTACTGTATAAACAATGAAAAAGAAAATGCATGATAAAACCAAATAAATATGTCACTCTGAGACAAGTTGTACATTGGAGATGTCTATCTAACTGGGAAAGGGCAGGGCCTGTTTTTGTCCCTAGGATCCTGGACCTTTAAAGTATATGGGTAACTCTTTAAACCTTTAATAAATATCAGAATTACAATAAATAGCTTGCAGAGCCATGTTTCGCATTCATTTAGAGATGTGTAATAATGCTATTTTTCCGTGAAGGAAAAGGAGGGACCAAATGGCTTATCTGTACCCAAAGAATGGTGAATGTATAAAGTTGAAATAATATCTATAACATATCAGTTTTAGATTAATATCAGAAATGCATTGAGCACAAATACCTATGAAATGTGGATTATAAAGCTGGCAGTATCTTGCAAGAATGAGCCCTTCCAATTCAAAATTTACTTTCTGGACTGGATTAAAATTTCACTAAAGTCTGTTTGGGATGCACTTAAAATAATGACCAAAATCAAGTTTAGAAGTTAACAGAACGTATACTGTCACCTAAACACTGGAGATAAAGGTTTGCACAACAAATTAAATATGTGTAAAGGAAATAGCAATCTACAGAAAGAGTTTAGGGTTGTTGTAGTGTCTTTTTTACTTCCACCGCAACCCTAAACCAGGAGCAGGAAAAGTAGAGGAGGACAGAGAACGGATGTATGGAGAAAGGGAATACGTGTATAAATAGTGAAATGGAGGAGCAAATGTAAAGAGAGTTGTAAAGCAGGACAAGACATTAGAAACAAGCATTTGAAATGCAATAGGTCTCGAATTTGAAAGCATTAGAGCTATTGGCATTGTAAATGATGTGGAGTGGAATTATGTGGGTTGTTTTGGAATTGTGTGGGGTGGAACTGTGTGGTGTGGAGTGGATTTGTATAGTGGAATTATATGGCATGGTGACTAGTAAGGGGTGAGAGCTGCAAAGAATAGATAGAAAGGAAGAGAGAGGGATATGTAATATGTGCTGGAGGTGGTGAATGAACTTCAGACAGAGGAGCGGAAAGAGTGTGTGAGAAAGAAGGGCAAAGCAGGCAACAGACACATAAAGAGGAAGTATCTGTGTATGCAGAAGATACTCCAAGAAGAGGAGGAGAGCGTGGTATTGAGGGACATAAACTTTGAAAAGGGACAGGAAAGAAACTGTGCTTAGTATATGTGAGCAGGAGGTATAGAGCGGAAATAGGAATTGTGAGGGATGACTGGGGTATGTAGGATTGCGAGATGAGGTGAGGCAGTAGACAGTTTTGTTTTCAAATGTATCTGTTTAAGTTAAGATTGCTGACTGTACAAACTTTCATTTTTCACAAGAGATTGAAAAGGGAGACTGCTTTTACAGGAAGGTTTGAGATGCAAGGAGAAAAACTCCATCTGGTAACAAATACGTCTCTGTCTCTGTGTGACCCGTAGAATATATATTTATTTGCTAAAAATACGATGCAAAGAGATGATTTTCTGAAAGTACTGTACTGCAAAGTTCTTTTCTGTTTATTAATGGTGTCCTACAACATAGGGGCTCATTATGATAGCGGAATGACCGTCACCGCCGGGCCGGCAGTGGCAGTCCTTCCGCTATCACATAGAGATTTACCCACTGCCATATTAGGATGGCGGTGGGTATTGCAGCGGACACAAAGTCCGTCTGCCGCATTTCCGCCAGTGGCAATCGCACCGATTGCCTGGCGGATGGAAAAGGGCCACTAATATGGTGGTGGTGCCTAGCAGGCACCGTCCTCCATATTAGGATGTGTCCTGGTAGAGGCCTTTCCAAGACTGGCGGGGATTGGGTTTGGGGGCCTGTTGCGGGCCCCCTCTGTGTGGGGGGAGAGTGTAGGTGCACTGGAGGGATACCCATGGTACCCCCTACATTTCCATGCAGAAGGTGGCAGGCACCGCGTGGTGCCTGCTACTTTGTGCATGGAAATGCACATCATGGCATTTTAACATTGAGAACGGTGCTGCAGCCAGCATGTTAAAAGGCCAGGATCCTAATTGGGCTGGTGGGACCGCGCACGTCTGGCGGACGGTCCCAGCACCGCTATGATGGCAGATGGACCCGCCATCATAATGAGCCCCATAGTTTGGCAAGTTAACAGTTTTCTCAGAATTCTGAACATTGTACGAAATGATGCACAACTGTCAATACGTGTGCCGAATTGTTTTGATGAAAAGTAAAGCAAATGCTCGTATGGCTTTACAATAAGTCAACGACTCTGTGTGTTTTTAATAAAAACTACTTTAAGTAGTATATATGCTGGGCTTGGCACATGGGGAATATTATTCTGCTAACATTTTTATTTTCACCTAATGTGCGCATGCCAATAGTTTGCGGAAATAACACTTTGTAGCCAGATTTGTTTCTGCGACAAAGCACACATACCTATCTTCACGCATGCTCTTTCCAAGTTCGAAATCTGTAGAATATTTTTATAGTAACTATTCACCTGCATACATTCTCATCGAGACCACTTACTTGATATGGCAGTAGTAACATGAATGCTGAGATGTGTGCCACATTAGTAGTGCTGGAGTTAAGAAACAAGTGAAAAAGTGTACAACCCGCCTGCAACTAAGGCCAGGGATTTAAGTTCTAAAATAATGTTGGTGATTAATCATACATTAGCAAGCATATAAAAAACCTTGCAAACACCCAAATCGTAAGACGTTTGAGCTACCTTCAAATAGATCCCATTTTCAACCAAGACAAGTCAAGGAATTTGAACTTTCAAGACCCTGGCTCAGGGATATATTTCCTGATTGGGACCTTTTATTGGTTCTAGAGGCTTTTAGTAATGTTCCTTTTGAACTTTTGGAGAATCTCTCTCTTTGAAGGTGGCTGTCTTAGTTTACAGCAAGAATATTAGGGGAGTCGACAGCTCTTTTATACTATCCACTATTTGTTGGGGTTTTTGAGGACCACATAGTCTTAAACTGTGGTCCCTAATTCATACCAAAAGTAAATTCTACATTCCACAAATCACAAGAAATAATTTTACCAGTCTTACCAGTTAATGAAGATGCTAGTTAACAGCAATCTTTTGATGTTGTTAGAGCTGTTAAAAGTCACTATTCTAGAGATTCTGTTCACAGGAGCAGTGATTCACTGTTCATTAACTTGGCACAAGCAATATAATAGAAAAAAAGTCTTTCCATTCTATGCTAGGTCACTTTAAGGAAGTAATATACATTTCCTACACTGAATCTGGTCTCAACTCTTCAAGTTCTTGTTGAGCCTACTCGCCTAAGGAGATAGCATTTTCACGGGCTGAGTGGCGTACTCCTTAATGATAGCTGTGCAGCAGCCACATAGACAAGAGAGTCTGCATTTGTGAAACATTATAGATTAAACTTTGCATTTGGTTCAGAATTGCAGCTTGGTACAAAAGTTGGGAAGTCAAGAAATGTATTGCAAACTGTTGAGTATTGGACATTTTCATGTTTTTGAATAAATTCTGTTGTTGGCTTGAGCCCTGTTGTACCCATTTCTCTTCCTTGAGACTGTTGCTTTGGTATACATGCAATTAGATAGGAGTGTGAATGTGGATGGTAATGTTTCAATTACCAGTAATCCTCATTACTTCAAATACATTACCTCCCTCTCGCTGTATTTTATGTGAGAAGTGGAGTGCTAATAACTTCAGGAGGTAGTAATCGAACAATGGTTGTTTTCCTCTTTTACACTAAAAGGGGACAGGAATAGTTCTAATTGAAAAAAAAGATGGTTGCTTGAAAGGGGTCTCTGGCACGACCAACAGTTCCACTCTTGTTCATGGGTGGCAATCAGAGGAAGGAAACAGGAAGTGAGGGTAGGGGCAAACAAAAGGAGAATGAATAATAACAAGATAAAATACTCTCTAGTGTTTATGTACGCTATGATGAATAAGGGATAATTTAAGGATTATTTGGAATAAATATGAAAAAGTTGTTGTTTGTGGCTTCGAGGAAGTAGACAGGTGGTGGCCATTTTGCTCAAGGCGATTAGGTGATCAAAAATCATAAGCATAGTGATCGAGAAAGGAGGGCATTGGGCGATGTCTCTGTTATTATAATAGAAATCTGATCACATTTTGGGCTTATCATGGACTGTTTATGGATGATCCAGAAGTAATTGCCTCACACCAGTTTTATGCAGAGAAGAAGAATCAGAACTGGGAGGCAGAATGTACTTTATTGAGAAGTAAATGCAATGTCATATGTTGTCGTGCATACAAATCTATGTTGCATGTTGATAGCACATTTTATGAATTTGACTGTTTGATCAAATTGAGAAGTGTGTGAAAATCATTTAAACCTATGTGGAAGGTCATTGCACTTTGCATAATTATATACATATTTTTAACTTTTCAATGACACTGTTTTCAACTATCAGCAATATTAGTATTGTCTGTCTCCTATACAATGTAACAAATACTCCACACTACAAAAGGAAATCTTCCATCCATTGGAAGAGATGGAAGGAGTGTTTGTGTTACATGGGGTCCCTTAGGGATGTGCCCTCAGCCCTAGGCTTTTTAACAGCTGCATAGCATTACTTGCACATTTTAACAGGAAAAATAGCTTACAGTTGTTTTTCTTATGCTGATGAGCAAGTCCCAATACTGCAGATTCAGCACACTTCTGATATTACTGAACTTATTACTCAACTTTAGACAGTCTTTTTAAATTGCATGAAAGATGCTACCAAATGTATGCTTAGTAATCATCTCAAGTTACACTTCAGTAACACTTCAAATATAGTTTTTTTGCACCCATATGTCAATATTATTCAAATGTTTGTGGCCTTCATCTTTATGTACCTGCATTTGTTCCAGTAACTGAGAGTGTTACATACAAATCATATTTGGCATAATTATTTTTCAAACTTCAGGCCATAAATTGTTTTCACATGCACTGCTACCTTCTCCACTGAATTGCGACAAAGGGCTCTGTCTTTGACTTACCTCGAAGTGGTTCCTGATAAAAGACTGGGGTGCATATTCTCAAGAACGTGTTATAACCATCGCAAAGGTTACTTAACGCAGCCTCCAATATCACAGTTGATCGCGGGAATTTAACGCAATGTTAACCAGGTATTCACAACACGGCGGTACCATGCGATAGTCACCACATAACGCGTCAACTGAACGCGATAAAATCAACGCCACGCCGCAAAGATGCGAAACGCGAACGCAAAAAAAAGCTGCGATGAGGCCAATCGCGATACAAAAATCAGCGAAAACCAGCGACAGGCCTGCAATTCACACATGTCAGGTGGGAACAATCACCATAAAAGTAGGAAAATAATTGACAAACAAATGCCAAACAACAGCCAAAGACGATGGAAGTTGCCGGAGCAAGTACGGAGGAGAACCAGAACCACCCCCCTCCCACCCCCCCAGAGGACCTGCCTGGGACCTTGGGGTCAGGGAAGGGCAAGGAGAAGAAGAGTAGGAAGAAGCGCTTCAGTCTGCAGGAAAACAGGATCCTGATAACGGAGGTGCTCGAACACCATCAACTACTGTTCGTCACCTCCACTGTGTCATTGGCAACAAAAAATGGACTAAAGCAGGCCCTCGTGGACAAGGTGAATGCAGTGGGAGTGCTGAAGAGGACAATGGATGAGGTCAAGAGGCGCTGGAATGACGTCAAGCGCAAAACCAAGCTGAATCCCGCAAACAACTGGAAAGCAGCAATGCAGACTGGAGGTGGGAGCCCAGCACCACAGGAGGAGCTGGACGAGATGGAGGAAATGGTATCCACAGTCATCAGAGGCGAAATCTACCCCAGATCCCAACTTCCACCAAGAGAACAATGTACTCAAGTATGCTACATGTCAGCACTGTACAAGCACAGAAGTCAAAGGCACACAGCATTAAAGGGATAAGGGGCAGCAAAACATAGCAGCAGGGGCCACCCCCCCCAATGCAGCACACACACATAACATGCAGAGCACATCAACACTGACAACAAAGTGGCACAAACCCCAACACACCAGAACACAGGACACAACTGGTGCCGGCTGGGTGTAGACACTGGCCAATCACAAGTGGCATTGCAGGGAAATCTGAGTTGATATTGTACAAGTACAAACACACATCCGTCATGTTGTCGAAATGGCCACTGTCCCGCAGCAAATGGGCAGCCCCTCCGAAACAGCCACGATGTACACAGTCAAGCAGTCTGTATGTAAACATGTCCAATGCGACAACACACATGTGAACACATTGTTAAACTGCATCTCCTCTTCACATTGCAGAGGGACAATCAACACGTCCTGCAGAGCAGCCCGAACCTCTCTTCCCTGATGACGAAGAGGACCACCACAGCTTGGACTCCGACGCCCTCCAAGAGTTCATTAACAGTCTCCGTAGCCCACCTCTAGGAGCAGGGCAGCCCAGCTGCAACGGGGACACCCCACCCCCTGCACACACCACACAGCAGGCAGCTCCCACCACCACGGCTACCTCCCAGGACCCCCACGAAGAAGACATGGCCTTCCAACGCCATGTGTTGGGATGCCAGGAGCAGCTGGCTGAACAGGTGCGGGTAGGCTTCTACCGTATGACAGACAAACTAAATGCCATACGTGGGTGTCTAAGTCCCATCAGGGACCACTCACAGTCCCTAACGGACACCCACAGTCTGCTCCATGCCTGCCAACGAACCATGGCTGACATTGCTAGAGTCCTGACTGTGAACAAGAACCACTGTCTAGTCAGGGTGGCTCCAGTGAGGTCGCCCACGAGTTGGGACTCATGTGGAGGCTCATGGAGACCATGGAGCGGGCCAATGCGGAAAGAGCGGCTGCCATGGCTACATACCAGCGAGAGGTAGCTGGGTTCCACAATGACCTAAAAACCATCCTCATGGCATTGCTGCCACAAGGCCTTGCGCCGATGCATGCTGCTGCTACCACTACATCCACATCTCCGCCCCCTGAAGTGTCAGTGCCATACAGTGCTGGAGAAAGGCCAGCACCACCCACATGTGAGGCACATGAGACTGCAGAGGACGAAGATGTGGATGAAACCGCCTTACTGGTACAGAGAAAACTGTAGCATTCATCTCCGCCATATGCCCGGTTTCAGCTTGGTTCTGGCTCCATCATCATCACCTTCCACTGTCCCCCGATACACTCAGCGACACTCACTTTGGACCTAGCAATGGACTGCCATATTCTGTTTGATCGCCAATGACACAGCTAACAGACTGCGGACTGAACTCTTCCACTTCCTTTGGACTTGTCATTCCCTGAATGACTCTGGCTGGCCCTCCACGGACCAACATTTGAAAGAGGGGTTTGCATGGCCCTGTACTGCACCAGATGCAACACTCCACTGAATGTGCATTAAACATTCCAAATCACACAGATGAGTTGTGTCTATGGTCTTTCAAGTGTGGTATTATGGATGAATGTAGGGTCAGTGAATTCCTCTTACGTCCATGTAGCTCATGTCGTTGGACATGGGTCGCAGGGTGACACATTGCCGATTGTTGTCCCGGTGGCGCAGACGCAACAACAGTGACACAAGCATGTGTTACTTCCTTGTCCAGCCCCGTACGGAACCACGCCCAGAGCCCCAGGGTCATTGTTCGCACCCTTACGCTGGACTGGCATACGCCAGGCCAGCCCACTACACTTACGCTCCAGGGGGGGACAACAACACCACATGTGCCAGGACTCCCCTGTAGTGATCTGCTGCTCACAGATCTAGTTGTCAGCATGCCAAGGCCATTCCCTCACGGCTGGTGTACACTCACACCACACCCATCCAGCACACGCGTCACAGCACATGTGACCCTGCCAATAAATAGGGCCCGGCGCATGTGCACGACGCCATTTCCAACCTCTCTCGGGGTGTATCTGTGTGGTGTGCATATAGTCATGGGGTCCCAGGGACCTGCGACATCACATTCCGCAGGCCCGGAGGTGACATGATGGCCTCCGCACCACGATACCCAATCATAGAGGGTCCATGACTAGCGGGGCACAGACTTGGTGGCACCAGATACACTGCGGCCGGCACAGGCACATCGCCACGGGATGGTGACTTTCGGTGCACTGAGGTAGGGGCACCTTAAGTGCTGAGCGGGTGTGCAGCCTGCGACTATGTCCCGTCCCGGCAGTCCGGACGGCTCAGGTTTTGTATGCCCTGCTGGACCGCAGTGTAGGCCTGAGCCAGTGGGTAGAGTGGGCCTACAACCACGTGGCGTTGCCTCCTGGATCACAGAGTTAGTGGCACCTATGAGGCTGAGCGGGAGTGCAGCCTGCGATGATGCCAGGTGCACTGGTATGTCCTCTGCCATGGAGTAATCAAGACCCAGCACCAAATGTGAGACCTGGTGGCCTGCGGAGCGGGGCTGCGTGATGTGGAGGGTGCCTTGTCTGCGGGCCCCAGGCTTGTGGCTTGCAGCGGCACGTGGTGGGCCCTCATTGGTACACGGCAAGGGCGGAAGGTGAGCAGTGAGGCCTGATTGCGCAGGGGCGGGCATGCACTGCTGGGTGGCGGGAGGGGCTGGGGTGCAGCTGCCTGGGTGCGCAGGGCGGACAGGCGATGATGTCGCGTGCAATTGTATGTACTGTACCATTCAGGTATCTGGACTCTGTTTCAGATGATGGGTTTGTCTCAGATGTGTGACCTGGTGAACTGCACTACATACCAGCACTTGGTTGAAGACATACCGGTAGCAGCAGGTGAGCAGTGTGGCCTGGGTTCGCAGTGTCGGTACTCTCTCTCCCTGTCCCTCTCTTCATTTCTCTATCTCTCTCTCCCCCTCTCTGTCCATCTATCTCTCTCTCCCCCTCGCTGTCTGTCTATCTCTCTCTCCCCCTCTCTGTCCGTCTATCTCTCTCTCCTTCGCGCTCTCTCTGTCCCTTGATGTGCGCAGGACACACCTTCTCATCATGATTTTTGTCTTGCAGGCTGTGACCTATGGAATGTCCCGAGGGGAGACGCCATGTGTCTTAATTTCTGTTCTGTGTTTTTTTATAATAGATTATCATTTGTTGCTTCGAAGGTGAATGTGCGATGCTCATTTTTGTGACGACACATGCATGTCACCAGATGTGATTGTGCTACATCATGCGGGTTATTTTGTACATGATTCAGTGTATTTGATGTGGCATGTCTTTGGCCGGGGGGGGGGGGTGCTGGAGAGGGAGGGTCCTGGTGGGTGGGTGTTGTGGCCCTCTTGAGTGTCTGGCAACCATGTTCAGTGGCTTCATGGCATCTGTTGTTCTTCAGGTGTGGCTCTGGGCTGGGCTCGCTTTTGTGGTGCAGGCTGCGGTCCGACTTTGCACCAGGTCAGAGCAGGTGTTAATTTCCTGGTGCTAACGCGCCTTATTGCCTGTTTTGTGATCTTATCGCAGATCAGGCTGGTCGCCAACAATGTTGTGGAGTGGTGTTGTCACAGCTTTTTGCACTGGAACGCCTAATCTGCATCTCATTAGCAATAGTTGCCGGGGTCATCTGTGGCGATGTTTTTTGCGGCTGCTATCGCCGGAAAACTGGTGGTATGGGCTGTTAGCACCAGCTTGTGAATGGGGCGGTAAATATATCGCAACTTTGGCTGCGTTACAGTGCCGTTAACTCGGCGATAGCTCCTTGAGAATATGGCCCTGGATCTTTTTTAAAGTACTGATTATCCGCTGCATATCACTGGCACATACTATTCAGCGCTAGGTTTCTTCTCAGTTTCACATTTTTAGAATTGTATTAGTACTAAACCATAAACCACCAATCTCATTTGAATTCTTTGCATAAAACATGCCAGATTAGGAGATTCTTCTTTATTTTACTTTACAGCCAAGAGTTAGAAACCTCATTTGCTCTCACCCACATCTCAAATCAGCTTGCTTTTCGAAAGTGTCTTAAAACCTGGCTTTTCACCACTATTACCCCTCGTTAAACAAGGATTTTTGCATGTCTAGCTGTTTTTCTTTTAGTACGTGTCCCTCAGTCAGGTTGCTGATTACGATTGATACATATTTGACATTGATAAATATTTGGCATTCATCTATTAAGTCACTCCGACTTAATTGCCACTGATGCTGAAGAAAAATGCAGGTGTAACAGCAAAAAGGGTAATTTAAAAATAAACACTGGTATTAGGGAAAAGGTCATCAGGCCGGGAAAGGATGAGCCCGCACACACCATGACCCTGGTGACAGCATCCTAGATGCACATGTTTAGACATCGGAAACATAAAGACTGCACACACTGCCATGGCGTGTTTGATCTCTTTTAAATGTGGACCTTATATCCGATCTCACCACAGACACATGCACTTTAGGAATAACAAAGAGGCAAGCATGACTTAAAGAAGGGCTGTTGCTCATTGCCATTTTATTACATATATAAAGCAGCACAAGGCTGCTGCGAGGTGGGAAGCAACCCGCCCGGGGTAAATACGGACCAATTTATTCCTTGCATGTTAACGAATAAAAAACAAAAGACCAGTTTCCTAACCGTGATTTTTAATACCGGATATCCATCCTGTCACTCACGCGAGGTTCTGAGCTCCTGTACAAGCCAGGTTGTGACACACAGCTGCCCCAGACTATGAATAGGCAGCATGATTGATTAGCACACACTGTAGTACAGGAAGGGAGGCAATTAACTCATCGGGGCGGGGAGGAGGTGGAGCAATTCTGTTAAAGGGCTCTCTCACTCTAACAGATGCTTACACCAGAAGCACACAACAGGAGGAAGGAACACACCCGAGTTATTAGTGTGTGGCCCCTCCCCCTGCGGCTGCTAATCAAAACATAAATTAGCATGAGGCACACCGGCCAGGGCATTCCGGCCACCCTCATTCCTGCAGGCCCAGCCCGAGCAGCACTCTGAAGACCTGCCCGACAGTGGGGCAAACCGCGACCCCTCACAAAACAAGCACTTGCACCACAGCAGGGGTGTAACAAACACCCCCGCAGCCCCCGTGGTGCGGGTGGGGGCCCCAGTCCTCAGTAGGTGAAGGGGGCCCCCTCAGCTCTTCAGTAAAGAGCTGTGAGTGAAAGGCTTGCTCTAGAAAGCAGGTGCAGTCTGCAGCCTGCTCTGAGCTCCTCGCGCTGACCCAGGGCAGGACTGAACTGAAGAGAAACAAAGTAACAAGTTACATTGTTTCTCTTCAGTCAGAGCCCGGACGGAAAAAGGATGGGGGCCCTGTACTCTTCAGAAACATGCTTTCAGGGAGAGAGGTTAGACATGTAAAGAGCAGGACAGATAACATTCTGCAGCTTTGTCGGTAAGTCTAGCAGTTTTAATTGTGAGTTTTAATTGTGTGCTCCTTCAAAAAACATGCTATGTTGTGGGTTGATAACAAATGCCTAATATGTTTTAAAATGCAGCATTTACATTTCTACAGATAGTTAGGTTATCTGGGACTTTAATTAGTCCCAGCTGTAAATATCCTCCTGTCGCTGACCCTTTTCTCTGTCTTACAACACTAACAAGTGCAAGATATGTTACCTCCTGCCCCCAATTTTACCATTCCCCGTCCCACCCTTCGTGTTAGTTGGCACTAGCTTGGTTTTATTTTACCTTTGCCAATGCTTGGTTACTTGCTTCACAAGCATTGGCTGCCGCTGCATGGCTCCCACGTGCCGGCCTCACACTTCGGAGCTAAGGAGACCCGTCCCCTGTTGCTGTAGACGCCTCAGTGCTGTTGCTCCACACTGGTATAGGCTGCCAGCTCCTCACTCTGCCCCTAAACCTCTAACTCATCAGCTCACAGCCTCACATCTACCGGGGCACATGAGCTGAGCTACCGGGAGCCGTTTGTGTTGGTTTCGCGCTGTTCTGTGGTATTGCTTGCTGTGCTGGAAGGAGAGAGGGCTCCTTCCTGTCCACCTCTAAAGAGGTGCCGGTGACTACAGAGAGAGGGGGCAGGGATTGACAACCCTTGTTGCATGTGACAATAAATGACCTAGTATTACATTCTCTCTATAATGGTGAGTTCAAGTCAGAACATGCCAAAGGTGGCCCTCGGGCTAAACGCACTGCTACTGGGTGCCAGAGACACACAAAAATCACTATTCGGCTCCCGGGAATGGGCTAAGCTTTATCCAAACTATTCTGAAGTGCTGCTCACGTGGTATTAAGAAGTCATTTTTTGCACTTTTTCGTCGAACAGCACGTTACAGAGACCGGTCTGTGTGCAACCCATTAATAAAACAAATTGTACCTCTGCCAGTGGCATAGCGATAACTTTTGTTGAAATAGTGCCAAGAAACACGATTATGCTGTTCGTGAGCGCTATAAAACACATAAATTGTACCTATTTCAGCTGCACACAAGTTACCAACTGAAGCGTGTTACAATAGTGCTTAATGGAAGGTCCTCGCTCTTCATCTGATGTGTGCATAAAATGAAAAGCATGTCACGCTTTGTTAGCACTGGAGTCCTAGGAGAATATGGAAGGATTTGCTGTCTTCGTCTTTCTTTTCTCATCTTGGTCTCTTTCAATCTTACTTTCATTAATCTTGCACTTAATTTACTAGCATCAACTTTTCCTACTTATGCCTACTGCTGATTAGGTCTCGTCTGATCCAGCGCTTGCGCTGATCTGGCCGAGACATTTTGTATACAGGCTTTTCAAAGTGCTGCCGTGGCCTAAAGCTTCAGTGCACGTGAACGTGCACGCGCGCAGCGCCATGTGTCTTTCCTCCGTAGCACGCGATCGCGATCGTAATCGCGATCGCGATCACTTTCACTTTCGCGGCCGCGTCACAAAGCTTGTTTTCAGTTGTCACAAGTATTCTCACACCACACTGCATCTGCCTGCCTCCTCTTTGAAATTTTACACATGCAACAACAAATAGCAGGCTTTCGCCTTTGCTTTGCTGTATTTTTAATACTCAACATGTGTCTGCATTTTATTTTTGAAAGGCACAGAGAGTTTATGCCGAGACTAGAACCTCGTTCCCCAGTTTTAAAGTCCCCAGCTTTGTATGTTGCACCCCATGTGTTTGTTAACCGCAACCTTTTTGCCTTTCTTGGTTTAATTAGTTGGAGTGTTTCAAACCACATCCACCATGAGTCGGCGTACTGAAGTGCAGTCATTGGTAACTAACACTCTGATAATCGCGTTGAATAATTTAGTTAAAGTTGTTGAGTGCTGTTGGAGACCTCTTCCATGATTAAACGAACTGAGACAGGTAAAAGGAAGTTACTGCCTTTGACCAGTCATGCGATACTTCACAGAAGCTTCCTCATCTTTCCACATTTTTTAGGTATCAGCAGTTAGTCAAAAAGCAAAACGTGAGCCAAGCACGCCCTTCAGAGACTACATTTACATTTATCTTAAATAAGATATACTGGAAAGAGGCTTCGGGTGGAGCCAAGCACGTCCCTTCAGAGACTACATTTACATGCATTTTACTGGAAAGAGGCTTCGGGTGGAACTCCCAGAACGAGTTGAATGAATAAAACCTGCACAGCCCTCTTAATTTAACCGGTTGCAGCCGAATTATGCAGAAATGTGTTCATCTCTGTTAAATTTATTGTTATTATAAATATATTATATTTTAAGCTGTCGAAAATGGATGACCTAAACTGCACTTTAATTGCCACTTTCACATCTATTGCCTTTGCTATTAACAGAGCTGCAGAATTACGGATTTGCCGCATAATTATCCGCTGCATATTTTAGATTTTAACCAAAAAGTGTCTAGCTCAAAAGGTACTAAAATTGCAGCTACACTGGGTGCTGCGCAACACCTTATGCACAGGTTGACTGGCCACCTGTTAAGTTGCTTACTAGTGTATTTGGATGTTAAAATGGTGCGAATGAGGTTAAACCTTTGCCCAGACAATGTTAATGTGTGAATATGCCAAGGTTATGTAAATCGTATATTTTGCTCTTACTTGCCATACAATCTATTTAACCCTGCAGCATAATTTGTTTCTCCCGGTATGTCAGAATTTCAGTAGCCTTAGCTATTAATCGATTGTCCGCAGTGCCAGTGCGGATATAATGCTAAGTCTGCAGTGTTTCCCACTGCTCCATAGCCTGTAGTTGATGTTTTTCCAGTCCTATCAAGTTAAACACCCTTTTAATTCTGCTTTCATTCTAATGGGAAGATAGTCAAGTGGCAGTTGGCATGTCTGCTGCAAATTACCACCCCAGTTTCTATTTCTCTAATTCTAGAAAGGTACGCTTACCACTAGAGACCTTGCCAAGAGCGGCCTGATGTGTGTGCCAATGTTAATCGTAACTTCTAAAACCCATATATCTCTGCGAGCTCAGAATGTACAGTAATAACTTTACAGCAAATCCGCTTACCATGGTAATGTTTGCTGAAGTTATCGGATTGAAACTGATATGTGCGCCACATAACTCAATGCATTACACCCAGCAAAGCACGTTATTTTGGATTAGCACTCAGCCACAGTTACTTTAATATTCCTATCTTCCTCTAGAACACTGCAATGTTGACGCGGCTTCCCGACTTTCAGGTACTTTCTATGCCATGTTTGGTAGGTGGATTGGCATACTTGCATATCTTCATTTACAGAATGCAGCCAGTTATATTGGGTTCTTCCCACTGTGGCACTTGTAAAGGCACAACGTTGGTGCTATTCATGCTAGCCTATCTAAAGGGCATGAATGCTGATGACTCCGGGAATGCATTTGTAATGTCAACAAGAAGTCCTGCTTGTTGAAATGTTCTAAGGTGGGAGCGAAAGCGGCTTAAGTTTATATAATTTAGTATGGCTTAAAACTATTCAAATAAAAGGCAAACATTCAAACTCAGGTGTTAGATGTGCATCAGAATAAAACCTATAGTAATTGGATTTTTTGGTTTGGGTAATCGGACTAGTCCAAGTGGAATGATGTTTAAAGTATCCAGAGCCACTGCTTGCGTTCAGTGCACAAATAGGCAATCTTTATTGGAGGTGCGATCAAGATGGCAAGGCTGGTTATCCTGTCCAGCCTCGGTACCAAGTTCATAAATGTGTGCCGCTGATTTGGCCTCCTACATGGTTATTTATTGAGTTCCTAGATATGATTGCAAATGTATATGCTAGGGCCATGTCCAGAACTAAAAGATTATGTAGATTTATGGCCTTGCGGCCAAGCAAGTGTCTTAATTACCCACATACTTTTTGATCGAATCTCAGGGACACAGATTTGGATCTTAGTTCCTATTTGGGTTTTTTAGCACCAAAAAGGCAAAGTTATCCAGACAGTTACACGCCACACAATTCAACTCCACACATTTCCAATCCACACCACAGAATTTGACATCAAACCACATAATTCAACTCAACAACACAATTACACCACACCACATACGTCCAATCCACACCACATTCCATATCATGAAACAGAATGCAACAGCATACCATATAAACTCTACTTCATACCACTACACAAGACACAAAATACTATTCCACATATTTCACTCCATTACACAAAATCCCGGTCCACATAATTACAGTACACTCAATACCACATAATTACTATCTATATAATTCAACTGCACACCATACCACATAATTCCACTACACAAATCCACTCCACACCACTAAATTCCACACCATACACTTCCACAACTAACAGTTTCAATCCAACCCACATAATTCCACAACGCACCACATGCATACACTCCATGACACATGGGTAAAATACATTGTCATTTACAACGTTAATAGCTTTAACTCAAACAAATGTGAGACCTATTGCATTTCCAATGCTTGTGCTTCCTTACTGCCTGCCTACTATGTAATGCAATTTCCATCTGTTTTTCTTTACAGTATGTATGTAAAGCGCTCTGATACCTACGGGTCAAGCTAGCGCTATATAAAAAAATTAAAATAAATAAAATAAATAGCTTTTTAAATCAGATGGGTTACTTGCACTATTGCATAGTAAAATAGGTGGAAGAACAAGCATTTGCAATGCATTAGGTCTCGCATTTACGCGAGTTTGAGCTATTGACATTGCAAATAACAATGCCTATTGACATTGTCATTTACAATGCCAATAGCTTTAACTCGTGTAACTGCGAGACCTATTGCATTGCAAATGCTTGTTTTTGTTTCTACTCATAGGTTTCATACTTCCTCTTACTGTGCTACGTAACCTCTTAATTTTACCTTTCTCTTACACCTCATATTTGTTCCCATTCTTACGTTTTATTATTCCAACATACTCTTGCTTCCACTTACAACTTATTATGCCTATTTCCTCCTGCTCTTACTCATTTCTCCTCTTACTCCTATTACGTCTTCTAACTGCTATTCTTACTTTTGCTACCGTATTTGCCAATGCCCTTATTACCATTAACTTAGTCCTACCTACTCCTACTTGCACTCTTACTCCTGCATACTCCTACTTGAACCTACCTTCCACTACTTTTACATCTACATACTTCAGCTCTTCTGCTTAGCCCTTCGTATACCTATTCTTACTCATACTTGGGAGAGGAGTTGGCCTAACGGCTAGGGCGGTCGAACACGAATCTGGGGAACTGGGTTCGAGTCTCAGCAATGACGCTGAACATCCTGTGATTCTGGGCAAATCACTTAATCTCCCCGTGCCTAACAAATATGACTGTGTCCTCATGTAACGCAACTGGTGCTCATGTAAAGCGCTATTATACCCGATACGGGTCAAGTTTGCACTATATAAAACTCTATAAAATAAATAAAAAAATTAAAAATGAACAGGATCTGCTCGGTCGCATTGGAAGGTAAACAAGCATTTGCAATGCAATTGATCTCGCATTTGTTAGAGCTACTGACATTGTAAAGGACAGTGTATTTTACCTATGTGTTTTCTGCTTGGAGTGGAGTGAATGTGTGTGGTGTCAAGTGGACATATGTGGTTTGGATTGGAATTGTGTTGTGTGGATTGGATCTGTGTAGCGAAATAATGTAATTATGTGGATAGTAATTATGTGGTATTGAGTGTCCTGGAATTATGTGGAGTGGGATTGTGTGTCATGGAGTGGGATTGTGTGTCTTGGAGTGAGATTATCTGGAATGGTATTTTGCGTTGTGGAGTGGTATGTAGTGGAGTTTACTTATGTGATGTGCTGTTAAATATTATAGCATGATGTGGAATTTTGTGATGTAGATTGGATGTATGTGGTGTGTTATGTAATTCTGTTGTTGGTTTGAATTATGTAGTTTGTTGTTGAATTATGTGATGTGGAATGGAAATGTGTAGCGTTGAAATGTGTGACGTGGAGGTGTGCGCTGCTGTGTGAAAATTATGTTGAGTGGTATTATGAGTCATGGTGTGAAGTGTAGATATGTGGAATGTTGCTATGTGGCATAGACTGGATTTATATGGAGTGTATTTATGCAATATGAATGAGAGCATAATTATGTGGAGGTTAATTATGTGGTGCTGAGTGGGATTATATGGAGTAATTATGTGTGATGAATTGTGTGGGGATGAATTGTGGAATTGTGTGACATGTGGAATTGTGTGGCATGCTGTGGTGTATAATTGTGCGGAGTGGAATTATGTAACATGTTGCAGAGTTGTATTTTGTGGAGGGTAATTCTGTGTTTTGGGGTTGAGTGTAAATATGTTGTGTGACGTTTAATTATATAGGTTGAAGTGGAATTATGTGTACTTGAATTGTGTTGTGTGGAGTGTAATTATGTGGTTTGGAGTGCTATTAAGTTGTGTGGAATGTTATGTGAAGTGGAATTATGTGGTATGGAGTGAAGTAGAAATATATGTTTTTCATTTTTAGGATTGTAATTATGTGGTATGGAATGTAGGGTTAAATTATTTATAGTTGAATAGTGTGACATGGAATTATGAGATGTTCAAATGTGCTGAGTTTGGTAGAATTAGGTAGCGTGGATTTGAGCAAGCTGTGCACGCTAAGGCTTTTATGTCATGGGGTATAAAGTTGACGATTGTCTATTTTTCTTTGTAAAAATAATTTGGGCTGTTTCTTTACCTTCCGGTACATTTCTGAACAATTTGTTAAGCTAAATTGTAATGTTGCTTTGTTTGCGCATGCAGGAAAGAACAAGTGTATGTGGAATGTTGCTACGTGGCATAGACTGGATTTATGTGGAGTGTATTTATGCAATATGGATGAGAGCATAATTATGTGGAGGTTAATTATGTGGTCCTGAGTGGTATTATGTGGAGTAATTATGTGTGATGAATTGTGTGGGGATGAATTGTGGAATTGTGTGATGTGTGGAATTATGTGGCATGGTGTGGTGTATAATTGTGCAGAGTGGAATTATGCAGCATGTTGCAGAGTTGTATTTTGTGGACGGTACTTCTGTGTTTTGGAGTTGAGTGTAAATATGTTGTGTGACGTATAATTATATAGGTTGAAGTGGAATTATGTGTAGTTAAATTGTGTTATGTGGAGTGTAATTATGTGGTTTGGAGTGCTATTAAGTTGTGTGGAATGTTATTATGTGATGTGGAATTATGTGGTATGGAGTGAAGTAGAAATATGTGTTTTTTCATTTTTAGGATTGTAATTATGTGGTATGGAATGTAGGGTTAAATTATTTATAGTTGAATTGTGTGGCATGGAATTATGAGATGTTCAAATGTGCTGTGTGTGGTAGAATTAGGTAGCGTGGATTTGAGTAAGCTGTGCACACTAAGGCTTTTATGTCATGGGGTATAAAGTTGACGATTGTCTATTTTTCTTTGTAAAAATAATTTGGGCTGTTTCTTTACCTTCCGGTACATTTCTGAACAATTTGTTAAGCTAAATTGTAATGTTGCTTTGTGTGCGCATGCAGGGAAGAACGAGTGTATGCAAAAAATCATCCTATGACTCAGTATTAACTTCCACACCTCTAAGCAGTAATCCCAATCCTAGAATGAGTTACCCATTTGCTTTACAACAACAGTTAGTAAAACAAATAAGTGCTTTGCGAGCCTGTGTAAGTTGCAAAGGTTTTAAAGGGACTTGTTTTTGTGCAAAGTATTGCTTTTCCCAGTTCAAGGAAGGGATAAAAAATACCTCCAGATAATAATAGGGGTGACAGGATGGTGCAATAGCAGAATATTGATTTGTGTGTATCTGGTGAGGACTGCGGGCAGCAAGTGCTTGATACGCTATTTGCATAAGAAAATACTATATATTTTTTTCGTTATCCTCCATTAGTTATTAGTAAGGAAGGGGGAAGAGGAGCGTTCACCGACAGCATTCGGTTAGTCTTAGGGAGACAAAGAATGCTGTGGTCTGTGGTAGATGCCGCCCAGAAGGCATAGGTATATGTATCAGGAGCTGCCAATGAAAGGAAGTGGAAATGCGCTTTAGACGTTGCTGGTATTGATGGTTACTGTGAGGTTGCAGACTTCGCTGGGCTGACAGTGGGTGGGGAAATGCTACGTTGTCATTGTAGGTGTAATTCATGAAACGCATATTCTCTCTGGTGTTTGTCCTTGGGGTACTTGTTGACTGGTGCTACATATGGGATCTGGTTTGCCTTTGACAGCAGGTATGGTTTAGTGGGGTACATAGTGTAAATTAATGTTGGCGTGAGGAAACAAAAATTGGACCCTTTGTACATTTAATATTATTGTGTGCATCATGCGGAGGATGAAAAGTAGCAGGAACGGCTTTGATGCCGTATAGGCTAGCAGGAAGAAGTGTGTTGAGGTGGTCAGTTGAAGAGATTGTTTAACATTTTTTAAACGTCCATAGTGGCATTGGGAAGGCCAGCAGCTGAAAGGCTCTGTCTTTACTGGTAGGGTAGGCAGTGGTTAGTTGGTGACCGGTCATCAGTCTTTCTGTGGCTGATGGACAGGGGAGCAGTAGGCGGCGGTCACAGGTTTGCAGTGACATCCGAGGGGTGGTTTTAAAGGCGGGCAGCAAAAAAGCATAATTGCGGGTTTCATAGGGGTGAGGGTAGAGTGTAATGGATGCGTTAGTAGCAGGCACGACGGAAGTGATCTGCGTTTGGAGGTGGTTAACTGAGCGGGCTTCGCTTGAAGGTGGGTCATCAAGTAGGAGGATGTGTTTGGTGGGCTGGCTGGAGACAGTGTTATGTAACTTTGCTGGAGGGCGCAGCAGCAGTATTTACTGATGTATGTAAATCGCCCGATGAGAGGGCGGATGTGACCAATAGAGGAACCAGAATCCTTTTTTTATGGCTGGGATGAGCCCCGGCAGTATGGCGGGTCGCTGGCCTGAGAGCTTTTGACTGGCAAGGAGAATGGGGGGCCCCCTCCATGTACTTTGCAGGGGGGCCCCCTCAAGTTTCGTTACGCCACTGGCAATTATGGTACGTGCAGGACCTTTTATGTTCTCTCAGCTTGGACATGTTGTGATTTCTCCACGTGAGCCTTGTTTTTAAAGTTAATTAGGTCCTGCTAATAGAGCTAGAGGTGCTGAGTATATTTGTGAACTATAAGGAGGCTTAGTTCCTCGAACACATGTTGCACATCAATCCAGATTTGTGGGCCTGCGCCTTTACAAGCTAGGGCCAAAAGTCAAAATGCTGCTTGAAGACTAGCAGTAATTGCAAAAGTGAGAAGAACAGGGCTACAAAGAAAAATAGAGAAGTTAGAGAGAAGGATCAATATGATCCACACCAAACAAACCTCAAACTAATGAATTACCATTTATATTGAAACATTCAAGGAACTGTATGTGGCAGGAAAGGTTATTTATTTGAAAATAGTTTTAACAGGTATATTTATATTGGTCTTCACATATAAACAGTCCAGCCTACAAATAGTATGGCTAAGGACATGTCATTTCAAGCCATGCCATGTGATTTCATGTCACATTATGTAACATGCTTCTGCTACATCAGTAACTTTAAGCAACATGATCACTGGGGCAAATTCAGATATCAACTTTTAATTCAACTTGGTGGTTTGATTCGTATCATCATATGAGTTGTGCTACTGAATGGATTTATTTATAAAATGCTAGAATATATTTGTTATACATCCGGGAGGAAATGATCATATCTATTTTTTTTACCCACGACTGTGAGTGTTGATGAAATGCATTGGCTTTGCTATGTTAGTTACCTCTTTTTTTACTTTAAGCTCAAATAAATAATATTGATACTTTTGCATTTTAAAGTTCTTAAGTGTGGTTATTGTTACTTGCATTAGACCATTTGAACGTACTATCTGCCCCAACACTGAAGTGAGCCTATTTTGCAGGCTTCACTTGGATAGCTTCATGAGGTAAGATGATCGGTCTTTCTTTCTTCTCTCTCCAGGAGAGGTCGGGGATTGGAAGAACCATTTCACTGTGTCCCAACACGAGGCCTTCAATGAGGATTATCAGCACAAAATGGCGGGAATGACGTTGACCTTCCAGATGGAGATATGATCGCAGCAGGGTCTGGTTTTGGAGCCATCAAATCTTAATGTATAGTTTCCTGAAGTAGAAAGCAATGACTACAACACTACCCCTTCTCCCAGCTGTGTGGGAAGAAACTATAGAACAGACTGGACACATGCGCGGCATTCTGGTGGAAAACCAATTAAGAGTGAGGCTGCCTTTTCGCAGCACTACTTAGTTTACGATGTGACGTAAGGCCAACTAGCAGGATGTTCATTACCTTGTCAGAAGGCTTCTCTTTTGAAAATAATCTCTCAACCCTTAAGCCAATTAACTTACAGAGTTGGGCAATCATTTCTTCGAATCTGTGTATCATCGTAAATCTTTCTTTCTTTATTCAACTCAACGAATAATAAAGACAAAACGCCATTCATTCCATCTCTAATCAGTTCCTAATTAACTGCTGGCTTATTTTAATCACAAACATTTATAGAACGCCACTCTCTTTCTAAAATATGTATACAATTGCAACTCACATCTCACATATATATCATGTTGTGCCTTCACCCATCATTAAGTTAACGTACACGCTATAAACCTCCCATTCTTTATAAAAGGTCTTCACTTTAGAATGAACTAAAATCAGCAGTTAATCTGTGCAACACGCTATCTACATTATATACTAAATAAAGAATTACTTCAACCTTAAAGTGTTGGCTTTTGTATTCTATGCCTCCCACGCCATAGGAGGGTGGGTAGGAGAGAGCCATGACCAGGTTGATCTTGTAGCTCGAGAGACAGGGCTTTCCTAGACAACCACTAATAAAGGGATAACTTTGTTGCTTTGAAGTATTTTTATTATCGTTTGAGAACCCCGGTTCACAGTATCCAAAGTGCTCCCTAAGATATGGTCAAGCCCATCCTGGTTTTTAGGGACCGGGATGAGACCCTGTGATGAAGCATGCCACTGCTAGAGTGGGTGAGAGTCAAGAAAAAAAGAACAAGCCTTTTTTTATAGTTAGGGAGACTATCAGAGGATAGAAAAAAACCTTGTTGAGTACCAGGCAGGGGATACTTTTGGGTGTTGTACACTTGGATATCCAGCCAGTAAAATCGAGCCCTTTGTTCTCACGCCTGGAAAATCAGGGATCAGGGACACTGGGGCACTTATCCTTGAGTTCTCTGCCCCGTCGGTAATAGGGGCCTATGTGGGCTGTAACTTTTCTTCTTTATCTTAAAAAATATCTACAACGTATAGAATATAAACAAATGCAATGAATATTTTTTTTTTACCTCTGTTCGTCTATCTGTGGTTTTGTTGCAGCCCTAAATTTAATCAGAGTTCTTTTATCGCTTCATTTGTTATTCTGACCATCATTTTAACTTTGCTCATTTTGTATAACAATCATCAAAAAGCATTTCTGTTTATTGTAATTTCAAACAATGTTTTTGGGTTTTGCCATGCAACCAGTTTGAATCAAACTAAACTTGTGTTCAAATTCTTATATTTTGCTATTCCTCTCCAGTTTCCATTTATACAAGTTTGGCTTCTCTAAGAGAAACATAAATACAAGACAAAGTACACCTTTAAAGTGCACACATACAAGAACCAGACCACAGAAAATGTAATAATAAACATACAAAACAAATAAAACCACGAAGCATGTCCAAAACAGAAAATGATTATTGTCAATGATTCAGCACAAGACTACAGTTTACTAGTTAATTGTCACCTTGAAATGGATGAAATTTAAATGGATTTTTAAATATTAATATCATGAATTTTTGGAAATAAATTTCAAAGTGTAATACCAGATACCTTTAAGAATTTGCATCCAGGATTTTTTTTATAATTCTGGTATCACTCTTTTTGAATCCGAGTCGATTTGAATTGTGACCTCTGGTGGGGAACACGTTAGTGAGGTAGTCTGAAGCAGTAGCTGTGAGTGAGTTACATATACGATTCACGTTTTTATGGTGTGCAGACTCTAAACTGCTGCATTTTCGCTCCTAGACACTTCAACGCCTGGTCCTCACCCAGGCATAGTTTAGTGAATAATGTTGGGGGGAGGGGTGAGATTTCCCAACAAGCAATAAGATGTACCTACCTGAAAAAGATAGGGTGGGCAGAGGCCAGTAGGAATGGATAGTGTAAGATCCTTGGTTGAAGAAGAAAGGATCACGCAAGGCAGATGAGGAGTAAATCTTCAGGTTTATTCCTTAGTAAGAAGAACCCATCCAGGTCCCAGCCAGTGGATGCAAACAGCTATTTTCCCCATTTAAACTATAACATTCTATATCTCTAGGATACGAAAAGTAGGGAATGCATTACCAGGTTACCATGGCATCAGAAGCACAGCAAGCACCAAGCGCCAGATGCCACACCCTTTCATAACAAAACAAGCAAATAAAAGAAAAAGGGGAAGAGAAATAAACATTTAAGGTATAAAATAACACAAAAGAACTGATATACTAGAAAAAACTATAAACAAGACCTAATGGTAGACCTTACTGTAAATAAACATTTGTACAGAGACATGTAAGCTAAGCTTTACTGTACATAGTCTTTCAAGTAAGACGGCCCCTTGATAACTCTGGAGGACTAGCGTGGATGTGCCATAAGTGAGGAATCAACGTTCTCGCCGACAGGAGACTCACTGAGGCTCATTGGCCCTTTGTACAGAGCAACCCTACTCAAGTTCCAAATTCTATGATCTTGGGTCTTTATTGCATTTTAAACACTTTAATCACACAAATAGGTTTAGAAAATTTAGCTCTAAAACCAGATTGTTTGATGACCACCATGTCACCAACAGCAACCACAGTATCTTTGGTGGCTTTTCTAGAGTCAAAGTAAGCTTTCCTTGCTAGACTTTTTTCCACCTCTCTTTTGCGCCACTCAGTATCGACATTCTCAGATATAGACACAGAGGTAGATTCCTCTAAATTTCTCATCCATGATATCTCTAGAATAGTACGAGGAGATCTGCCTCTAAAAAGAACAAAATGAGACTTCCCTGTAGTACTATGGGGAGTCTACCTATAAACTCCTACTTTTTTCAATACTTTCTTTTTCCAGTTGAGATCACAACGTTTGGCTAAGGAGATGGTATCCTTCAAAACTCTGTTGAACCTTTCAACCATGCCGTTGGATTTCAGGATGACAAAGTGAGCATCTTTTGTGCTTGATACCACGATTCTTAAGGAAAACCTCCATTTCCTGTGAAAACAGTTGAACCCCATTATCCGTAAGAATGTTGTCAGGGAAACCCTCTCTAGCCATGAGATTTTCACAGAATGTTATCACATTTGCAGTTTCAATCCCACTTGTGAAATGAATCTCAGGCCATCTTTAAAACATGTCTATGACTACCAAGATGAATATTTGTTGCCCTTCAGAGTGAACAGGACTAATGCTATCTCTTTCCACGGTCCACCAGGTAATTCCCTGACAACCATGGGTTGCACTCTAACAGCCTTGGACTTCTCACACAAAGCACATGCGATCCAA
Organism: Triturus cristatus; assembly: GCF_964204655.1. Taxonomy (NCBI): domain Eukaryota; kingdom Metazoa; phylum Chordata; class Amphibia; order Caudata; family Salamandridae; genus Triturus; species Triturus cristatus. The sequence continues at coordinate 1,295,996,044 of NC_140590.1, forward strand.
TCTCTCACAACCCTTTCTACATGCAAATCCATCCCTGGCCACCAATAAGAGGAGTGAAGGCTCTCTTTAGTTTTGGACATCCCCAAATGAGAACTATGAGCCAAATCAATTAAGTTACTATGAAGTTTGAAGGAAGGAACCAACCTGGTTCCACGGAGTAACAAACCTTCACAAACAACCAACTCATCTTTCACTCCCCAAAACTTAGCAGTCTCCTCAGACGCTTGTTTTTTTGAGAGCCACCCTTTGTGAACAAAAGATTGAACTTCAGTGAGGACTGTATCAGAGGATAAGTCCAAACGCCACTGATCTTCAGAAATAATTTCCTCGTCAACTATGCACACATGGATATCACTCTCTTCACAATCCTCATCAGACACACACTCATCAATTTTCTCAGATAATCTCGATAATGTGTCTGCTATACCATTTTCTACTCCCGGAATGTATCTTATGTCAAAATCACATTCTTGAAGAGCAATCACCCATTTAGTTATCCTGCTTTTGGTACCCCAGAGAAACTTTTTAAGTTTCCTGATGGCCCAAAACACTGCTAAAGCCTTTTTCTCAATGACTGATTAGCGTGACTCAGCATCCTTAAGACCCTGAGACACAAACATGATTGTTCTCATCCCCCCTTCTCCTCCTTGTTAAAGAACAGCCCCTAGATCTTTAACACTTGCATCTGTTGTAATGATAAATGTATTTAAAGGGTCAAAAATTTTAAGTTTGGGTGCAGAGTTAAGTTTATCTTTAAGGACAACAAATTCTTTGTCACAGGCATCATTCCACTTGAATTCAACCCCTTTCTTCAAGAGAGTCCTCATGTTGTCACTGAGCTTAGCAAAGTTCTCAACAAACTTGTTGTAATATTCAACCATCCCCAAAAATTTCATTAGCTCTTCTCTGCAGGTGGGAGCACACATGCGGGAGATAGTGTCTACTACAGTGGCTTTGGGAGTAATGCATTCATTTGAGATAGTGTGACCCAAATAATTGATGGTGGTGGTGCCAAATTGAAATTTTTCACACTTTATAGTAAGATTCGCTCCATCAAGTCTAGTAAGTACCTCATCAAGACGATTTCTCCATAGCACGTTGAAAAACGGCGCTGCAGAGACTAAGCCAAACAGCATCCTCACAAACCTGAAAGTGCCAGTGGGAGTGATGAAAGCAGTATAGTCTCTTGATGACTCTACTAGTTCAATTTGGTGGTAAGCCGAGCTGAAGTCAATAGTGCTGAATACTTTGGCACCACCCAGCAACACCAACAATTGGGATATATTAGAAAGTGGATAGCGATCCACGATGAAACATTTGTTCAGCTGTATCGTCTACACATAGACGAAGGGACCCATTGGTTTTCCGAGCTGCGACTACCGGAGCCAACCATTGAGTTCCTTCTGCTTCCTCAATTATGCCACCTTGTTTGAGCTTTTCCAATTCCTTCTTCATTTTGTCCCTAACAGCCAACGGTACATTCCTTACTTTACAACTTGAGGGTTGAGAATTAGGGCACAAACATATTTCATTTCGAAACCCCTTGAGACAGCCAAGCTCTTCCCTGCAAACATTAGGAAATTTTGTTTGATTTGAGCTTCAAAGTTACTAACAACATTCCCTTGAACCATGGACACTCTATACTTCAATTTGATAGGTGAAGTGCTACCTGGGTCAAGCATAATCCCTAAATCACCTTGATGATACCAACTAATTATGCTATCTCCTTTTTCCGAGACATTAATTTTCCCAGAAGTATTTCGTCCTTCATATTCGATAAGACCAATGAAGTAACTCAGAGAGGTATAGGTTCTCCACCATAGGCTTAAGGGTGTATGTCAGGCTTAAGTAATGAGATCTTATGAGCCAATTTCTTTTGGAAGAACACTCTGGAGATAATGGTAATTTTTGCACCGGAATCAAAAAGAACCTTGGTAGATTCACCATCTACCAAAATCGTGTCAATGGGACAAGATTTGTTTTTGATATCGGTGTCAACTTGAACCACTATTTCATCACAGATAAAATCCTCTTCAAGATCCTCAGTTTCAATACATTTGACATTAGCGTAAGCAGCTTAGTCTTACAAACAATGGCAAGATGACCTCTCTTCTTACATTTAGGGCAACCCACACTCAAGGCTGGACACTTCTTATCATTAGCCAAATGCCTTGGATTATCACACCTGTAACACTTAAGTGTGGTGAATTTATTTTAAACTTTATTCCCACTTCCTTCAGACTTGGATATGCATTTGGAATTTTTTTCCACTACTTGAACAGTTGCCTGTTTGTCTCTCTTAATTGTGTCTATGAACTTCAATAGTGTTCAACCCTTTTTGCAATGTGAACGACTTCGTCTAAGGAGGGTTCATCCCTCAACCAAAGTTCTTCACAGATTCTTTCAATGTTGCATCCCAACATAAACTGGTCCCTAATCCTTTCATCCACCAGATTAGCAAACTTGCAGGATGAAGCTAGTTTCCTAAGCTTAGTGATGTATCCTTCTACTGACTCTCCATCATTTTGTACCTCTTTTGCAAAATGGTACCTCTCTAAAATTGTGCTAACTTGTGGAAGATAATGTTTATCTAGCTTTTTAATACAGATTTCAAATTCATTTAAGTCTGTGGCCTCTGCATCACTCAAATCCGGAAGATGATCAAAGACATCTTGTCTTCTGATCCTAAGCAGTGAAGCAGGAGAGATGACCTACGCTCAGCGCTTAAACTTACACCACAAACCTTCGCATAGCATTCGGAAACCCTTTTCCATTTTTGCCATTTAATAGGGGGCTCACCAGGAGAGGTTAAGAAAAAGGGAGGGGCAGTAACATTTTGCATGGTTAGGCAATGAAATCAACTGTCCTTACCAAAACGTGAGATGGCCAACCCAGTTGCAGAATAAGTTAAACAAGAATTGTGGATAAATACAGCAAATAATCAAAACAGAACATGTGTATGAATCTAATCCTATGACCAAGGATTGTCAAATTAAAGTTACTATTGTGTGTGTATCACAGGTGAAATACAGAGTTACCATCATAAAAAAAATCTGCCCAGGAGTAACAACAAATCATTATAAATATAACCAAAAATAAATGTGAGGACATCACAGGTGGAAAACGCAAGGTTGTATAGGTATCAGGTGATGGGTTTCTAAATATTAAAACGTGAGCGTGGCACAGAAACGGTAAAATCTGAGAGCATCACAGAAGAGACACGCAAGGTTGCTTGGGGTGAACAATGACCAACAATGAAGAAGTGTGAGTGTCACAGATGTAGCAAATAAAATAGGTAAAATGTGAGCGCATCACAGAAGAAACAAATCGCAAGGTTGTTTCACATGAAAAAGTGAGAGTAACTACAACGAAGATGTGTGCGTGTCACAGATGCAGCATACTCCTTGATCCAACACGCAGCGAAAGTGATAGAAGAAATGTGTGCGCATCACAGACACAACGCACAGAGCGCAACAATGAGTTGATATTAAAAAAAAATATACTCTCAATATGGCAGCCGCGTCGGGTCACGCACAGAGTGAGTCGTGACCCGAGCACATCGTGACCTGAACTCCAGGCAAGGAGAACAATGGTCAAAGGTCACGCTGCTGGCAGACATATACATAGAGATGAGCGAGCTCGAAGAATTGAGGACTGCGCTTGAGGAAACGAATGGCGCACACCATGAGCCGTTGTCAGGTGAGGGTGTTGAGGAGGAAGAATTGAAGACTGCACTCGAGGAAAGGAATGGCGCACACCACGAGCCGTTGCCAGGTGAGGGTGTTGAGGAGAACACGCGCTAATTAAGCGATGTGAGGTTTCAGTTTAAAAGTACACAGATGGATGAGCCCGTGTCGGTAGCTCCCAACCCATATTTAATTACAAAGGGTGAGTTACGCGGCGGCAGCTCCCAATCCCAGGGGCAAAGAGCAAAGCTAAAGGTAGAAGGGTCACTTCCCACAAACAAGGCGTTGATAAGGGCAAACACGCCACAGTTTGAAAGTTCAAAGTCAGAAGGAGTAAAGTTCTTTAAAAGCTTAGCAAAGAGGCGTCAGCACAAATAAAGTGGAAGTGGTGAGGTTAAAGAAGGATATTTAACCACTCATGACTTGAAGATCAGAAATTCCAGCAGAATGTAGTCCTTTGTTCTTGTTGAGATCTTCTTGCTAATAAAGCTGCCGACTACGCCAGTGTAATATCCTTGGTTGAAGAAGAAAGAATCACGCAAGGCAGATGAGGAGTAAATCTTCAGGTTTATTCCTTAGTAAGAAGAACCCATCCAGGTCCCAGCCAGTGGATGCAAACAGCTCTTTTCCCCATTTAAACTATAAAATTCTATTTGTCTAGTATACCACAAGTAGAGAATGCATTACCAGGTTACCATGGCATCAGAAGCACAGCAAGCACCAAGCTCCAGATGCCACAGATAGGCTAAGGGGTATTCATTTTCAGTTACTTTGAAAAGTAAGAATTGTCAGAATAGAGCCTGAATGAGATAATCTGGACTATGTTGTCTACACTAGTCCAGTTCTTCCTCACTGCAATGTAGGGCAGAGTGGACAGCAGGTTAGCATAAGACCAGGCTTAGAGTGGGACCAGGCTTAGAGTGGGCAGTAAGAGCTTCACTTTTAGTACCCCAGGCTCAGCAGAATACCACACTTGGAAGAAAAGAGTAATAGGGAAGAGCAGGTTAGGTGAAAGCAGTGAAATAGTAAAAATGCCAAAGAATACCTAGCAGTGTGCAATGACGAAAGGCACCTACAATTTCAGAAAAGGAACACCTGAAAGTACATGCACCTTAAAGCATATGGTAATCTACACAGAAAGTAATCAGTATTCACTCTTTATTTCTCCCTTTTAATACAGTTGGCAACTAATATCTCACCTTGTATGCTTGATTGGGCTGCATGTGTTTCAAAGTTGTAAAATAAGTTCCGGGGCAGCGATTTGCCCTGATGGAATCCATGGACCCAATCGGCCCTCTGCTATGGCGCTGACCGCCAGTAGGTAATATATATATATATATATTCACTGAAAAAACCATAGGTTTCAGGGGTGTTATAGTTAGCTGGACTTTTCACTCGTACAAAACCATTGAAATTCCCCTGTTATAGTTAGTTCAGCTAACTATAACTCGCGCGCCCGCAATGCACTGCTGATGACGTCACATATTACATCACTCATGACATGGTCAGTGACATCACTCATGACATCACTCATGACATCTCAAATGACATCACTGATGACATCATCCAGTGAATATGTGTTTTTCTGAAAATTACATATGTTTTATATATGTATATCTCAAGGTCGATGGAAGAATAAATGGGTATATAAGTGTCTAAATGGATGATTTGTTTTTGAAAAATTGATTGTATAACTGACTGATTAAGTGTATCACAGTGAATTTATGGCTTAGTGAGTAATGTTTAAATATGTAAATATCTGTATCAGTCTCTCACTTTGTGTATAAGTGGCTGCATGGGTTGGTGAGTAGCTACATGAGTGTCTATATAGGTTATTAGTTGTTTTTTTTAGTATCAGTATGAGTGTCTGAATGGTTCGGTGGGGGGTATTACGTAGTGCATAGGTGCATGAATGAGTGACTCACTGTTTGTATGTGTTGAAGACAGCATGTGTGCAGGACTGTATTGGGGGATGAGTGTGTGCATGGGTGCGTTAGTGAGTGAATGACTGTCTCAATAGTGTCTTTATGAGTAACTACATATGTTTTAAACTAGTATATGTGACTATTGGTGTATATAAGTGAGTATATGTGAGAGTGAGAGATTGGAAGAGTTCCTGTATGAATAACTATGTGTTTCTATAAGTGATTGTTTAAAAGACTACGTATGTGTAAGTTTCTGTAGAAGTAAGTGTGGTGGTGTGTGTATAACTGTATATGCAAGTAAATGGATGTTTGATTCTTTATTAGCATGAGTGACTATGTGTGTGAGTAACTCTATGGATGAGTGGCGTTGTGTAACAGGATGTTTAGGTGCATAAGTACATATGATGAGTGAGTACATGTATGAGTGACAGTATAGGACTGTTGGTGAATGAGTGGATGTGGATGTGGATCTTAGAATTACTGAATAGGTTGTTGTAACTGGTATTGGTATGTCCATTGTTTTGAAAATTTTAGTTTCTATTTTTGAATGTGTGTATCAAAGGTTATATTAGGGGGAGAGGAGGTCTGCCACTATCACAAGGATGATGTCATCAGTGATGTAATCAGTGATGTCATTTGAGATGTCATCAGTGATTTCATGAGGGATGTCACTGACCATGTCATGAGTGATGTAATATGTGACGTCATCAGCAGTGCATTGCGGGTGCGCGAGTTATAGTTAGCTGAACTAACTATAACGGTGGAATTTCAATGGTTTTGTACAAGTGAAAAGTCCAGCTAACTATAACACCCCTGAAACCTATGGTTTTTTCAGTGAATTTCTGAGGTTTTTAAATGCTAATTCCTAACTATAACGTGCCTGAAACCTATGGTTTTTTCTGTGAATTTCAAAGGTTTTTTAAATGCTAATTTATAACTATGCCTACAGAGATAGGACATGTGAAGAAAGAAGAAAAAATGCACAGAAAGAAAAAAAAGAAGTGCAGAAAGAAGCAACAGAAGTCCTCAAAGACGAAGAAAAGTGCAGGAAGAAGGATAACGTGCAGAAAGAACAAAAAGAAGAGCAGAAAGAAGCCTTGTTGCAAAATCATCCTGTACCCTCAACTTTTTCAGACGGATACTGGTGGTAACTGAGTCTGACTAACCAGTCCTAGAGCCAGTGCTATGTTAAAAGACACATAGAATACAGTGAAAACACCTACATACACTAGGGAACATTATGCGTTGGGGTCCCCCTGTGATTAGCATGACCTCCTCTGTAAGCCCCTAGTATATAATAGGGCAGGGGGATTAAAACTACCTCTTAAAACAGGCCACAGGGCGTTTTTGCACACGTTAACTCAGGCCCCGTCCCCTTCCTTCACCACTGTGTAAACACGCCCTGTGTCCGTTTTTAGTTGGGAGATTAAGTTCATTTGAGTCCTGAGGGTCCCTAGGGTCCAACTAGCCCACTAGGTACCTCCAGTAAGTGCCACAGAGCTGCGTTGCAGAGAGGTGTAAAAAGTGGCACGGCCTGGACCACCTCTCTGCAATGCAGCTCAGTGACGCTTACTGGAAGCACTTGGTGGGCTAGTTAGCCCCCAGGGGCCCTCAGTATTGAAGGGAAATTATATCCCCAATTTAAAACGTGCCATAGTGCGTGTTTGCACACGTCACCTCAGGCCCCGTCCCCTCCCTTCACCACTGTGTAAACACGCCCTGTGGCTGTTCTAAGTTGAGAGATTAAGTCCCCTTGAATCCTAAGGGTCCCTAGGGTTAAACTAGACCACTAGGTACCTCCAGTAAGCGCCACAGAGCTGCGTTGTTGAGAGGTGTAAAAAGGGGCTTGGCCTCAGAACACCTGTCTGCAGCGCAGCTCCCTGGCGCATACTGGAGATGCCTGTTGGGCTAGTTGGCCCTCAGGGACCCTCAGTATTGAAGAGGAATTAATTCCCCAACTTACAACTCGTCAGGGGGCGCGTTTGCAGAGTGCTGCAAGGAGGGGGCGTGGCCTCCAGCACGATGCCAGTCTTTTATTTATTTTAATTTTTTTAAAAGGGGGCTGTGTGGTTCCCCTTCTTATTCTAATTTATTGGCCCTGATGACCCCATCCCCCAGGGCCTGACTCCTAATTATATTTTTTTGACCCCAATCCCCAGGGCCGGCCACTGTTTTTAATTATTTAAAAAAAATATATATTTATAGACACACCTAGGACATGCTGGACAAACCGTACGTACCTATCACCATGACGATTTGCGTGATATTCATTAAAAGGCGACTATGCATACAATGAACCCACGTGGAATGTATTTACACCACTAGTGAAGCTCTGACATGTCTGATGCCCTACCGTGCCTAATCCCAGTAGACACCCTTGTCGTTTATTTATACAAACATGGGTAGCTATTGACGGGCACATTTAATACAAATGCACACAAAGCCATTCAAAGGGGATTCGACAAAAATGCGACCAAAACTATGCAAGAAAACCCCCTCATGGTTAATAAAACACAAATCCACTGCCGTATGTGTAATACTTTTTATTTTACTCTCTGGAAAGGGGACGAACATCACTTGAGAGTCACAGCGCGTTCCTGGCAGAGCCCAATGCTGTGTTAAACCCACCATTGCCTGCTGAGTGCCACACACCTCTGTGTTGTATTCCACTAGCTATGCTATGACACTCTCTAGCCCATGTGCACTGTAACACCACCCCGTGAATATGTCATGCCACACTTGTCTTTGCACGGGTTATATTGCCGCATCTAACGTGCCTTCCTCGATGTGTATGTTATAACACACAGCGCTATGCCATACATATTACAATCTGGGATCTATATCTTTGTCACAGTGCATATGCAACATTACACTCCCCAGCACATATTTTATATTACAACTTTAGAGACTAGTTAGGTTACACAACACTGCCCTGTGCATATTACACTCCAAGGCGCATATCGCATAGCACGCGCTAGTGCCTGTGCTATCTCGCGCTCTTCAATGAATCTGTCATTGCGCACAATGTATTGCATATTATATTTCACGCCCGGTTCATCTTATATCACACTTTTTGGTGCATAGTTTATACCATACACTATATCTAGTTTTCATTTTCAATCGTGCTCTCAGGACTATGTTCTATATAACACTGTGTTCACCTACCCTTTTCACGGGCATTACATTTTGCGATAGGGGGTGGAGGGTCAGGGGGTGTTTCTGCCAAGTGAGCCCAGAGTCACAGTCACAAACGTCCTCTTCTTCCTGAATAAAAGTGAGATTATGCTGCATACTTGTTCATATTTTAAGTAGTTCGCACAGACACACGTTTTAAAAACAATAAAGTTCCTAATACCCGCCTTCTCTGAACAGTTAGCTTGTTGCCCCATCCCCCTCCTCCCTATCCTCTGTTGTGTGAATCCATGGACTAGCCTCCTCCCTCCTGCCATGCATGGTCTGATGTGCTGCCACTGCCCTCAATTTAGTATGATGTACCAGTCCACTCCTCCTGCCCTCCATTGCCCAATTCTATGCCCCATCATTGACCTCCTGCTTAAACTCTGTGCTTAGCTTGCTGCCCCTATTCTCCTTCCCCCTGCCGTGATGTCTTTGTGCATGCCCCTGCTCCATCCTTTTTGCCCACCATGTTCCATGGACCTGCCACTCCTATCTACTCTGAGTGTTCTGTTGAGCTGCCACTCCCCTCCCACCTGCCTAGCATTGTCAGATGACTGTATCCTGTCCCTGCCACCTCCACCCTGCCTGTCCACATGCCATGCCCCTATCCTCTTCCTCCTGTCCTACTTGGTCCATTGTACTGCCACACCCTTCTGCCCTCCCTGGTCTGTTGTGCTGCAACTGCTCCTCCTGCCTGCCCCTTGCGGTCTGTTGTGAGGCCCCTTCCCCTGAACTTTCTTGTCTGTGCACAGGTCCTGACCCTCCCTTCTATCCTCCATCGTCCTTTGTGCATGCCCCTGCACCCTCCTTCTTGCTCATCATAGCCATTGTGCTGCCACTAACCCTCCCACTTGCCATGCATGGTCTTCTGTGCTGCCATGGCCCCTCCCACCTTCCCTGTGTGGTCAGTTAGCTGCCCCTGACCCCCTCCCACCTTCCCTCCATGGTCTGTGTGTATGCCATCACAGTCTCACTGTTGCTCTTCATGGTGTGTCTTGCTTCTAGTGCCCATCCTGCCTGACCTCCATGGCTATCTTGCTGCTCCTGCCCTGCCCCCTTGCCCCCAGCCCTCTGTTTACATGTGCAAACCCCTACTCCCTCCCTCCTGGCTTGTCTGTTCCATTGTAATGCCCCTGATCCGCCCCTCCTGCCCTTTATGGTCTGTTATGCTGCAGCTTTCTCTCCTGTCTGTCCATTATGGTCAGCTAGCTACCATTGACTCTTGCCCCTCTGTTCTCTGTTGTCCATGTGCATGGTCCTGTCCCCTCCCTCTTGCTTTCTATGGATTGTTGTGCTGCACTCCCGTCCCGCATGCCCTGTGTGGTATATTGTGCTGCTGCAAACCCTGATGCCTGCCCTGCAGGGTCAGTTTGGTGCACCTCTCCAAGTCCCTCCTGTCCTCTGTTATCCAAGTCCATGTCCCTACCCCATTTCCTTCCATGATCCAACGTACCATACTTGCGAGCATTTTGAACTTGGTAAGAGGGAGATTTTGAAAAAAAACTGGGGTATTGATTTTCCCCTTTGAGTTACATTGAAAAAGAGGAGATTGTAGACAGGAGACAGATCAAATAAAGCCCATTTGAGCTTAAAAACATTGGACGTTTCCTGGCTGAATCGGGTCTGTTGGCATGTATGGTTGTACTGCCATTGCCTCCTTCTGCCCACAATGATCTATTACATTGCCACAGCCTCTCTTGCAAGTCCTGTATTGTTGGTTTGTTGCCCCTGCCCCCCTTTCCACTGCCCTCCATAGTCTGTTGTGCTGCCACGGCCCTTCCTGCCTGCTCAGTGTGGTTAAATTGTTGCCTTTGCACCCTCCTAACTGGCAAACCACAGGGTGTGGGGTGAATCTACTTCCCCCACGATGACCAGCCGTTTCTTAGAGGCAAAGATTACACCTTTCTTAGAACCTTATTGGGATCTGATCACCTCACCAAGTGATAGGAAACTCTATTTTCAACTTAGAGCAGGTTCCCTACCACTTAGGGCCCTAACTTGCGGGTGGTTTGGTGCAAGTACATGTACCTGCCCTGTTTGTGGTGCCAAAGAAGAAACTATTGCCCACTTTTTGTTCGTTTGCCCTGTATACGCTACTCCTAGACGACATTGGCTTTCCCCTTTATGTAAATTACTGGGCACAAGGAGCTCTGTTGTAGCTATCAGAATCCTACATACAAGCACTTTACCAGTCCATTCAATTGTCCTAGCCAAATACTTGGGGTGGGTATGGTCTCTCAGACGTAAAGCCCTTCGGTGCACTGAAAAGGCATATAGGTAGGGCCTTAAAATCCGCCATTATCTGCTAGATATCCTTGTTTTACTTACCGTTTTTATTACTGATGTGTATTGTACTTCATCTTGTCTGCTCCAATGTTTAATTCTTCTCTTATCTACAAATTTTACTTACTTATTTATTGGAAGATTTTATATTATCTAGTGATTGTGATATTTTATAACTCTGTATCTGTTTGTGTCTTGTATGAATTATTTTTTAATTCGAATAAAGACTATGATGATGATGCCTTTAATTTTCAGAGTCCGTGCCCCTGGCCTCTGCCTCTCAACAGTATCCTAATGAACAACTAGATTGCTAACATTCTATATTTATTACAAAAGTGTGGAACGCCTGACGTCATCTTGATGTAATCAAAACTGTAATACCTAGAGCATTTCCTTTAGAAATTACATATATGAGAGGGTATTATTGGCATCAAAATTATGGTTAGTGCTCTAAAAGACTAAAATAAGGACATATTTTCTGAGTTTTCAAATAGCGACAAAGCACTTTTAAATTATTTGTTATCTTTATGTTTTTTTTATCCAGTTGACCACTTGATTAAATGTTGCACTTAGGGGAGAGGATGTGGTGTTACTTCCAGAACTGCAGACTTTGCAACTGGGGAACCAGGTTGGAGTTTCTGCTTCAGCTCGACATTCTGTGATTCTGGTCAAATCACTTAGTCTCCCCATGTCTACAACCAAAATGAATTTGTTCTTGTGTGATGTAACCAATGCTCATGTAAAGCACTCCAATACCTGACAAGTCTGCACTATATAACACTGCAAAAACACAAAATAATAAGTGTTTTGCACACTTCTGTCATTGGGCTATATTTGGGCTACATCTGGGTGATTTTGGGCTACATTTGGGCTCTTTTGTCTCCGGTGGCCATCTTGGGAGATTTATTTGTTATGAAGTTTCCTAATTTCCTCATGTACTGCAGTCTCCTCAGTAGGAAATGCTTTCAGTTTTTACTTTGATTCCATCATGAAGGTATACAGACATGTCACACATTTGCCATAAATTCTGAATGTTAGCACTCTAGTTGCTCATTAGATCACTGTAGTAAAACTACTGGTCGCCATGGAAGTCTGCTCCTGGTATTAAAAGTGCATGTTTCTGTCTGCATGTCAGTATTTTTTAATGAAATAGAAGAGGATTTGAGAAATCACTCAAAATGTGCCCTCATTTTCTTTCTTCAGCATTAATCCTAATTTCTATGGCAAAATGAACCCTCTCATTGTGTTCCTTTTTAAATTAAATGTTTTAAGTGTTACCAGTTTATTCCAATCAAGATGGCTTCGGGTGTGCCATACTTTTGTCATAATGAAGACAGTAAGCGCTCTAGTTGTTTTTAAGAACACTCTGGGACATTCTGTCATTGGGCTATACTTGGGCTACATCTGGGTGATATTTGGGCTACATTTGGGCTCTTTTGTCTCTGGTGGCCATCTTGGGAGACTTATTTGTTATGAAGTTTCCGAATTTCCTCATTTACTGCAGTCTCCTCAGTAGGAAATACTTTCAGTTTTGTACTTTGATTCCATCAAGAAGGCATTCAGATGTGTCACACATTTGCCATAAATTCAGAATGTTAGCACTCATTTTGCTCATTAGATCACTGTAGTAAAGCTACTGCTCACCAGGGAAAACTGCTGCTGGTATTGAAAGTGCATGTTTCAGTCTGCATGTCAGAATTTTTTAATGAAATAGAAGAGGATTTGAGAAGTCACTCAAAATGTGCCCTAATTTTTCTTTCTGCAGCACTATTCATACTTTTTATGGAAAAATGAACCCCCTCATTTTGTTCCTTTTTAAATTAAATGTTTTAAGAGTTACCACTTTAATCCAAGCAAGATGGCTTCAGGTGTGCCATACGTTTATCATAAGTAGGACTGTTAGCGCTCTAGTTGTTCTTTGGAACACTCTGGGAAGCTGCAGTAGAACACAAAGGAATCAACTGACAGTCTCTGCCCTTGTTGGATGCACATGTTTTACTGAGAATGTCAGACTTCATTCTCACATGACTGAGAAAGATAATGTGAATTTACAGAAAACAAGCTCTCAGTTTAGCTTATAGATCACCTTCCAAACCTCTGTGGGAAAAGCATGAGAAAATATTTTTCTATCAATCATGATATCCCAGCAGAAGGCTTTTTCACATGGTGAAATCACCTTAGAACATACCACAATTCCTAAAATGAGTATGGTACCATCAACAAATGATTTATAATGTAACTAAAGTCTTAAAACCTTCTATTAACTGCAATGCTTTTTAATGAGGTAATATCATGTATATTGGTCCCAAGATGGCTGCCAACACTTCTTGGATGAAGTGCTGACAGCCAATCAGATCTCAGGATGAGATGTGTGGTTAGGCTCTGCCCACATATATATATGATTTTACTTTTGATTTTCTCAGGAACTACTGAACAGATTGACTCCATATATGCAAAAGGCACATCCCTGAGCTGAGGACTACCTCTCTGCCAAATTTCAAGTAATTCTGTTCAGCCGTTCGGGCTGTACCTTGGACTAAAGGTCCCTATGGAAAATTGCATGGGGAAAACGTGTTTTGGGACCCTCCTTTTTTCTCAGCCCCCGCTTGACGAATCGCCCCGAGACTTTCAGGGTAGGAGCGGAGTGGAGCGCCCCACCTATTTTGAAAATTTTGCGACGATTCGTCAACCGGCGCCAAAGTTATTCCAAATAGAATGTTGCGGATTTCCTATGGAAACACGGTCCTAACTATAACTATCTACTGGCGACCGCCAGTAGATTATATATATATATATATATATAAGGCGAAGAGTTCCCAAACTCCAGCAGATAACTGGAACAGGTACAGACCACAACACGCTGAAAAATGTCTTTGGTGCAGGTTTATTCTTTCAAGTCGATCGGCATGACGCGTTTCGGCCGCGTTACCATGGCCTTGATCACATGACACCTGAAGAACCAATCAATAAAGATATAGTGTAATGTTGTACCCTCCTTCACTTAAGAGCCAATGGAATAGCGGCATACAAAACAACAAACTTCAAACTACAAAAGGGTGATCATGGAAGAAATACTAATGCTGTACATATTTCCAAAAATAAATGACAATGTCCAAACCAATGCTACCATAGTGGTTACAAAGCTGAATACACCCTGATGTATGTTTTATGCACGCATTTCCTTACAATTGCCAAAAAAATATAACAAGGAATATACCCAATCAAATTGGGAATGAATTTTAACATGACGGAGGGACAACCAAATAAAAACAATTGATACAGAAAACAGAGTAATAAATTAAATATAAAGAAATCAAAGCGGAACATCCTCATCAAATTAAACCTTCAAAGCCCCATAATTCAGATTAAGCAAATTCTATGTCAACAAACTGGCACAAACCCCTTTCTTTTTTTGTTATTTTGCTTTTTTGCAACTGTAACTCATAACTACAGAATGACATAAATATACACATGAAAATACACATAAATACACAATTGCACGCATAATAATAGAACCAATTCAGTTATATAAAGTGCAAGTGCATTAGTGCAAACAACACATAGCATATACGATGAATATCGCAAAGCATAGTTGATGATGCTAGCCCAATATAATAATTCGGCTATATCAGAAAAAAAGTGCAAGTGCATCAGTGCAAATATTGCTAGGCATATATGGCATGGATCGAATTGTTGCAAGTGCAAAAAAAAAAGATTATTGTATAATTCAGACTGATATAAAGGAATAATCCTTAAATATTCATTTGGCCATACTGCGGATGGTATCTGATAAAAACAACTATACTGGAGATAAAATGCAAGTGCATCTGTGTAAATAGGCAAAACATGTGCAAATAGCAAAGTAGTTTAGCAGCAAAAGCAATTAGGAAACAGGAAAGGGGATATAACCAGATGAAATAAATAGCAAACTGGATAGAATCCTCACTACAGCTGGGGTTGCAAGATAAAAACCTTATGGAGGCACTTACAAAGTTATACAGACAAACCCACCATAACCACAAGACCATAGAGAAAAACCCAAATAAACCCCAAAGGGTACAACTAGTTAAAAAACAAAGGCCACATGTATGAGTTAGAATAATAAAATAAAATCAGATCATCAAGAAGACTACTGTATAAAGTGCAATAAGATATTGTCAACAATATATATATATATATATATTATCTACTGGCGGTCGCCAGTAGATAGTTATAGTTAGGACCTATTTTCCATAGGAAATCCGCAACATTCTATTCCCAATAAGTATGGGGCCGGTTGACGAATCCTTGCGAAATTTTCAAAACTTTTGGCCAGCTCCGCTCCGCTCCTACCCTGAAAGTTTCGCGGTGATTCGTCAAGCGGGGGCCAAGAAAAAAGGGGGGTCCCAAAACGCGTTTTTCCCATGCAATTTCCCATAGGATCTTTTGTAGCAGCTTCAGCCCGAACCGCTGAACGGAATGACACCAAATTTGGCAAAGAGGTAGTCCTCAGTTCAGACGCGTGCCTTTTGCATATATGGTGTGAATCCATTCAGTAGTTCCTGAGAAAATTAGAGTTAAAAGTACATAAATATCTATGGCCGCGGAGGATCCGTGGACCGTACACGCACCGTAAGTGCACTCTCCCTGAACCGAGCGTGCACCCTCCCGATCGCGCGCTGAATGCTAATTGGCTGTCGAGTGTCTCTCTACATTCGAAACCAGGAACTGTTGGCGGCTATTTTCTGCCTCGGTAGAAGCGAGGCTGAAGAAGCAAGGGGAAAAAGTGTGTAAAACATATAAAGGGGACAGAGTGGAAATACTCTGACCCTCTAGAGGTGCTTAGGGGGTCCCAGAAGGACCCCCTGGGGCCCCCTTTTAAAAAAAAACAAAAAACGGCGAAATGCGTGCACAGTGCGCGCAGCCTATCGCGTTGGATGCACGGATTCTCTCGCGGTGGGTTCGCGGATCCAAGGGAAAAAAAATGAAATTGTTGGGAAATAAAGATTAAGCATAACTGTTTTGTTCTTGAGTGGCTCTAAAAAGAGCCGTTGTGTTCATTCTGAGTTTTTGGTACTTATAAGTAAGTACCTATACAGAGTCTAAAGTTGTTGAGGAAGACTCTGTTTCCTTCATCAGTAAAGTGTACTCCATCTCTCCTATACATCTCTTGCATATGAAAGCGTAGATTGTTATTGTAAATGGACCCCATTCTGTAGTCTCGGAGAAAAGCAGAAACAGATTTATTCATGTTTCCTAGCTTTCTCAATCTGTGGACAAAAATGATCGGACCAGTTCCATTTCTGCCTTTGGCGTATGTTAGAATACACATAGGCAGTTTTAGGGAAAAGTGAAATCAGTTATGCAAAGGTGTCCTTCATAAGCATTTCCAGACCTACCCCAGTCAAAGTGCCTAGGTCATTGTCACCACAGTGCACTATTATGAGGTCAGGGTGTTGGATTTGCATGAAGGATTTCACCAATGGCATCAATTGGTGCCACTTTAACCCTCTCTGTCCAATCCATTTAATGTATACATTTGGCAAACCTAGGTCTTTGTGAATGCCTTTGTTTTCTGCATACCTTTGGCTCCAGAAAATTTAGCTGTGTCCCACAATCCACACTGTAAGCATCTTGTAAGGAGGTCTGGATGCACTCAGATGGTCTCTGTAAATGAAATGGCAGTTTGGAAAGTAAGATGTTTGTAAAATGGTGGCTAAGATGCAATTTTGAAAAAAGACAAGCAATCATTGGTTGTTTGACAACCTTCTACACTGAAAGGTAGGGTGCATATTTCTGTTTTTTAAACGCATGATTCTTATTGGTTAACAAAAACTTATTGTAAGGAACATTATATATGATAAGCTGATATGTTGAGAAGTCAAGCACACTTGCTGTTTTGATTAGCAACATTGTGTGTGCTGAACTTGTGACCTGTGTGCTCAGTACAGTGTTCCATGACCTGTTTCTATGGTAACGGGCAGAAGGCAGATTGGGGGAAGGGTTGAAGTTTATGTCATTTGGAAAGGGTTGAAATGTTTAACCAATAGAAATGTGTGTTTGCTTTTGAATTTATGTGGGAAGGAATATGATTTGATGTTTACATGTATATGTGTGGAAAATAAGAGGGACACTTTGCCATTCTTTGGTTCTGCTGACAGGTGCACAGTGCAGAGATTCTGTATAAGAAAATCTGGTGTGTGACTGATATCTGGTATGTGACTGATATACTTCTTAATCTACAAAACATCTTGAAAGGTGAGTTATTTAATTGTGAGGGGATGTATGTAGACTATTTTTATTTTAATCAGACTAATGTATTTCTTCTGCTAAAGTGTAGGGAGTACTTTTTTTCTCTACAATCTTATTGACAGTGTGTGTGCATGTAGAAACCATTTTGTGATAAGGATTTGTTTTTTTCATGTGGTTGTAGACAGATATCTATGCAGTTTTTATATTTTGGTAGAATTAGAATTGAATTGAATGTGAACTTTATTCGGATAAACATTATATCCATAAAAGTACAGTTAAAAATAACAGATTGACACAATATAAAAAATACAGTTAATACGAACACATCAAATAGCGGAATTATGTCAAATACATAGTATTTCGAGAATATACCGCTGATTTTAAAAAGGATCCAACTCTAAAACACAGATCATCATTGTTGATAGCAAGCACCATGTCATAAGCAATCTTATAGTCCGAAACACATTGTAACTTAAAATATGGGATCAACAATTTTTTTGTGAGTGAAGAATAAAAGGAACAGAAAAATAAAAAATGTAACATTGATTGGTTAGAACTATTATTACATGGGCAAAGGGAGGATTCAAGGTTGGCTGTGTAGCCAGTAGGGAATGATAGCAAATATTTCATTGTATCTGTTCTGAGTCTGAAGAATAAGCCCCTTTCCCAGCGACCAACAGGATTTAATAGATATTTAGGCATGTCTGGGGTTACATACTCGATTTGCATATATCTAGCAACCGAAGTTTTGTTATTTTCAGTTGCTAGTCTAATTTTTTTAAAAGATGCATAGAGTGATCTTTCTATGGATTTGATGTTAACGGGGCTATGATCTAAGGGAGTTAAGAACAAATATTCCATGTTTAAGTTTAACAAACTTTTATGGACACCTGCCAGCCATGGTATATCCATCCCTCTGTCACAATTCAAACAGTCCATAATTATCTCTCTGGTCAATTGTGCAGCCTTATTCTTCCAAATTCTTATCCAGAACAGTGTCGGGCGAGCCTTTATAAAATCTTCTATATACGGCAAATGTAATTCGCTATGGCTTGCATATGTGGAAGAGAAGAAAGGAGCTCCTAGAGTTTTGCGACAAAATCTATTCTCTTCACACTGAATTGGTGTGCAGACGGAATTCCCCCAAACCTCTGCACCGTATGTAGCAGTTGGTACACATTGTAATCTGTAAATTTTAATGATAGATGGAACTACCCCTATGTTTTTCGGCTTTGGTAGCCTCAAGATTGTATTAATAGAGTTGGTAAATTTCCTTTTACAGTGAGCAATGTGATCATTCCATAGACCATTTGATGCGAATACCAAGCCTAAATAAGGAAAAGTGCACGTGCTTAACAATTGATTAGAGTTTAAAACAATTGAAAAATTAGAGTATTTTTTGGACCCACATGACATTAAAAATGATTTTTTTAAATTTGTACATAGGCCCAAGGTTGCCATGAAATTCACAAAGCCGTGGACCAAGGCGCGCAAAGCTTTAGGGGTGCGCCCCATCAGCACGGCATCATCGGCATAAAGCAATGCGGGGATCTTATTTCCCTTGATGATTGGGACGTCTTCAGTTGTAGTTAAAATGATTTGGTTAGATCATTGATATACAGTATAAAAAGAAGGGGGGCCAAGACACAGCCCTGTCTGACCCCCCTACCGATTTTGATAGCGTTCGAGATCTCACCATTCCTTCCTATGCACACCCTAGCTTTCAAGTCTCTGTGTAAATATGCCAAAAAAGAGACTAGTTGGTCGTCTAGCCCAAGGTCCAGAAGAATTTGCCACAGCCGTGATCTGTTGACAAAGTCAAAGGCTGACGTGAGATCCATGAATGCTAAGTACATTGGTGTTTTTTTAGCTATTGTATACTTGCCAATAATCAAGTGAAGGTTAAGGCACTGTTCTACCGTGCCAACGTTACTCCTAAACCCCAGCTGGGATGAGTGCAGAACCTTATTTTCCTCTGCCCATAGATTGATCCTATTGAATATAACCCTACCCAAAATTTTTAGGGTGTTGTCGATCAATGAAATGGGCCTATAACAACTTGGATCCGTCCGGTCCCCCTTTTTAAAAATTGGGACTATAGTACTATAAGACCAAGAGTCAGGAATAAGTGAATCAGTAAGATTGTTAAAAATATTAGTAAGAAGTGGTGCCCAAAAGTCGGGTTTATTTTTGATTAGGTCGATTGGAAGACCACCTGGTCCCGGTGCTTTGCCCCCTAAGCTTTGGCTTATGGCATCTTCAACCTCAGTTAATTCAAACTGTAATCCAGAGGTAAGGATGAATACTCTTTCAGGTTCGTTAGGGATTGGGGAGGCATAGATCTTAGTGAAGTGAGCCTCCCAAGATTCGCTGGATATGTTACATCCAAGCGGTGAGGAGATGTTTCCCACATTTTTCATGTCTTTAACTGCCTTCCAGAAAATCTTTCCATTTTTTAGGGCGTTTGCCCGCAGAAGATTAGCCCAGTGGTCGTTAGTGAGCTCCTCCTTTCTGTGTGTAATAGCTTTCTTGTAACTACGCCTACGTAAGGTCACAAGGGAGCTTACTCTTGGTTTACTTAGGAGAGCCTTTCTTAATTCTCTATTGGCCACTGAGCATTCTGTATTAAACCAGCCAGGTTCAGAATCAAGTATTCTAGTAGGTTTAGATAGTATTAGTTTAATCCCTTTACATAACTTTGAGAAGGCATCAACTACCTCTATATTTCCGATGCTAAACATCAGACATGTATTAACTAAATTGAGGTGAGATTTTATCACTGTTTCAAAGAGGGCATTATTGTCAATGTTGCGCCAGACAATTCTAAGATTATCTGTAGTTGTCGCTAGATCGCAAGCCCCGGGCGTGCGATCGTACACTGGGCGACGCGAAAAGCTCAAAATAATGTTAATAGGGTTATGATCTCCTTGTATAGTGGGAATGACTTCAGCCCTTAATACATGGCCTTCCAAAGGGGTAGTAACAAAAATATAGTCAATAGTAGAGGTAGAGCCGCGGCTTCTGTAGGTTGGAATCACACATTCATCTGATAACGGGGTACCAGCAATCTGCATAACATTCACAAAGTTATGCGTACATAAAAGATTCATTAGCTGTTCCCCTCTTTTGTTTGATGATGAGTTAGACAAAAGCCGTATAGCGGAATGGATGTCCTTTGGGATTTTAACATTGAAATCTCCGTCTAGGCATATACCCTTAGTTTGGGTACCACAATTGGCTAATTGTAATTTAAGAATAAAATTAAACAACAAAGAAAAGTTCACATTGGGGACTGATTTAAAATCATCATTATAAAAATTAATCAAGTAAATAGACTCCCCCCGAGTATAGAGGGTTACTTGAAATTTGTCACAGTTTGTGGGTAGAATTTTGGAGCGTCCGCCTGACTTAATATTTATCCAGGTTGATAATCCACCGACGGGTCTTCCGGATATGGGAACGGGGGACAGAGTGTTAATACATTCAAAGCCCTCCATATGCAAATCTTGGGTAGCCCAGGTCTCTTGAAACATGACAATATCTTGAGAATTAATTAACTCTTTCCAGTCTGGTAAATGTAACTTAGATTTCAGACCGGCTATATTCCAACTTAATATTTTGAGTAATTGATCTTCTTTTGTTTTAATTAAATGGTCGGATTTAAGAGGCTGAGAATTGCACATGGTTGGTACTAGTATAGATTGGTCCATACTTTCTACTCTTGTTACTAGTGTGGGCAGTCAATCTTGACAGTCTAAGCCTGATAATAATGAGAATTTATTCGAAGTTGGAATAGGACTATGCATATAACGGGTCATTGTCATTGTCTCACATACGGGTTTATAAAAATAACCCAATGGTAAAGTACATATGCTAGTGCTGTGGCTAGTCTGGTCCCTCTGTAATGTCAATATGTTTTTGGCTACCGATTGCCTCCGGAAATTGATAATAATGCAATCACCCTTAATGTTTTTGCGAGATTTTCCTAGCCAACCCACTCGTCTTACCATGATGATTTCACCAATTAGTGAGGGTCTAAATCTCCTGTGTTTAGTGAGCCAATCGACGCATTTACAGCGTAATTGCTCCCAGGACTCTGTTTGATCATCTCTCAAAGGGGGAACCCCCGCTAAGGTCACGACATATGGGCATGCCTCAGGGGGCAAATTTAATACCACGTTGCTGCCCTCAGTGTTGTCTATATGGTCAGGATCAGTTTCATCTGCTTGCACGGTCCTAACCTGATTATCACTAGAGGGTCTAATGGTGGAGAGAGTAGCGGCAGGTATCATGTTATTTGTTAGTTTGCCGTTATTATGATTGAGTATATAATCTGATGAACCCTTAGCAACCATGTTTTCCCTTATTTCAAAACAGGTACGAATCCTATTACAGGTTACACAATCTTTGGCTCCCTGAGTTTGAGGTTGAGGTACATGAGTATTTAGAAGTGGGGTGGGTACACTATTTATAGGATCGCATGCGATGGGCCTGCTACTGAGGTTGGGATCAGATATAATGTCATTAACCTGGGGCACTTCATTCAAATGCTGCAGTATAGGGTATACTTGCTGGGCAGGAAAGGAATCAACAATACGCTCGCATAAGGAAGGGAGTAAATTATCTAAAGCCAATTTAACACAATCAGTAATAACAGTAGACAGGTAGCTAATATCAACAGCGCTATTTAAATTGGCATTTTCAATGAAGGGGAATAGACATTCACTCTCGGTTTGAGTTCCAATTGTGTAAGTAGATAAGTCAATCGTCGGGGTATGCACAAGAGCCTCTGTTGCTTTTGTGGTTGATGGTGTAGGGTGAATCCATGACTTTAAGGTAGATCTAATGGAGCAAGGATGGATAGGTTGTTTCCTCTTCACATTTACTGGTTTCCCAACTTTCCTTTTGCGCTTAGCCCCTAAAAGTGGGGTGGTATTCGGAGTGTTAGTTGCAGAATTTAAATCAGTAAAATCAGATGTGATAACTTCGTTAGCCTCCTCACTGTTAACATCAAAAATAACTGGGGCGCTTGTTGTGGAATCAGTACCTTCGGCAGTATGCCCAAGGGGTGGTGCAAGTTGTCCTAACCCGAGGGACAAACGCCTCTCAGTGAGCTCGATTTCGTTGCTCACAATGCTAACAGCCCTCTCCAACATGTTTTCAATGCACGTTGTGGCCGATTTGGATACAGGAACATTTGTGCGCCTCCCCATCATTATTACGACAGGAGATAACAGTGATGATGCAATACAGGTTGTATCAGTTACTGCGAGTCAATGTGTGACGTTAGGCAAAGCTCACCTTTCCTTACATGAAGAGGGTATGGCCCAGTCCAGTCTCTTCCGGTCTATGACGGGCAAGGACGGGCCCGCCCTTGGCCCAGGCTTCGCCCGGGTGCTGCCCGCGCGCGTCCCGCGCTGCGGTGGCACCCGGCGGCTTTTCTGATGTTCCGGCCGACCGAGGTGACGTCACCCGCTGCGCCGGGAGCGTGGCTCGCTGGAAGATGTAGTTCCGTCTATGCCGTTCCCCTCACGGCGTCGGTGAAGACGGATGGAGCAACCAGGATTCCCCCGCTGGCAGGAGCCTCCCCTTTGCAGCAGGTCAAGGTAGGCTTTAGGTAGAAAGTTACCGGCGTCTAGGCGCGCGTCCCGCGCTGCGGTGGCACCCGGCGGCTTTTCTGATGTTCCGGCCGACCGAGGTGACGTCACCCGCTGCGCCGGGAGCGTGGCGCGCTGGAAGATGTAGTTCCGTCTATGCCGTTCCCCTCACAGCGTCGGTGAAGACGGATGGAGCAACCAGGATTCCCCCGCTGGCAGGAGCCTCCCCTTCGCAGCAGGTCAAGGTAGGCTTTAGGTAGAAAGTTACCGGCGTCTAGGCGCGCGTCCCGCACTGCGGTGGCACCCGGCGGCTTTTCTGATGTTCCGGCCGACCGAGGTGACGTCACCCGCTGCGCCGGGAGCGTGGCGCGCTGGAAGATGTAGTTCCGTCTATGCCGTTCCCCTCATGGCGTCGGTGAAGACGGATGGGGCAACCAGGATTCCCCCGCTGGCAGGAGCCTCCCCTTCGCAGCAGGTCAAGGTAGGCTTTAGGTAGAAAGTTACCGGCGTCTTATGAATTTGTGAAATGAGTTGTTTCTGCACTAAAATGTAGTACTCCTTGTAGATGAAGAAATGTGTTTTGGTATAGTGCAAGGGATAGTGTTGTTTGTCTAGAATCACACAGAGAGCCTGTGTGCATTTGGGAACCACTGTGAGAGAAGCATTTAGTAACATCTTGTATTTGCTGACAGATAACTCTTTTAAAACCTGTCAGGTTGTCAAGTTTTAGTAGCATTAGAAGCCAGTCTTTGCTTATGCGTTGATTAAATGAGTCAGGCATTGACAGTAAAGTGCAGTCGTGAAATATGTAGATTGTGTGCAGTTCCCTTACCACTTCCACTGTAGTGAATGAGTTATGGTAAACTCCTAGGGATAGTGGTGCTTGTCTAGAATCACACTGTGAGTCTGTGTGCATTTGGGAACCACTGTGAGGGAAGCGTTTGGGAACATCGTGTATTTGCTGACAGATAACTGTTTTAAAATCTGTCATGTTGTCATCTTTTGCTTTATGCCCTAAAAATGGACAAGAAAGCTATGACAATATGGCTGCAGGGAATTTGAAAAAGGTAAGGGGGGGGCAACTGCTTGACGAAATGACACAGCAAAAATTTCTATCTTGGAATGTCAATGGCCTGCGTACTGGGAGTAGGAGAGCAAAGATTTTCCAATATTTGAGGGACTCCCCAGCACAGGTCATAGTCATCCAGGAGTCACACCTCCTTAAGGGTGAAATAACAGAGTTCTTGAAAAAAGAAAAATGGGTAGACAAATTTATTTGCACAGATCAATCAGCTAACATCAGGGGGTGCTCTTCATTTTTAAAAAAACAAGCAAAGGCACAAATCATGGAGTATAGGGAGGATGGGAGTGGTAGGTGGCTTATTGTAAGGGTATTGTTGGATGGCTTTTCTTTTATTTTGGTCGGGTATTACGGTCCTAACCAGGACGATCCCTCCCATTTAAACAGCATCAGAGATAATCTATTGGCTTTCCACGACCCAGTTATTTGGATGGGCGATTTCAATATTGTCTTAAATCCGAATCTAGATAAGTCTGCTAATTCTAGAGCCTGTGTCTTATCAAAATCTAGACAGGATCTCTTGATAGCCATGTCACAACTGGGGCTTGCAGACTTTTGGAGGGAAAGGGTGGGGGATCAACTGGGGGTTTCTTTTTGAAACTTTAAGTACAAACATGTGTCCAGGATAGACTATGCTCTATGTAGCTATAGCTTAAAAGATCTATTGATAGACATCTACTATCTCCCCTCACACCTTTCCGACCATTCGGCCATTTTGTTTGTATTAAAACTCGAGTTTATACATAGGTATACTTCTTGGTCGTTTGATCGTTCCCTCCTCTTAGAAAACGAGGAGGTTAACTTTCTACGATCAGAGTCCCATCACTTCTTGGAGGCAAATATAGACTCTACTGATATACACATTATGTGGGATGCTTTAAAAGCTTTTTGGAGAGGAATCATTACAAACAGAGCCTCTTATAGAAGAAAGAAATATAGGGAGTGCATTGATAACTTGGAGGGGGAAATGAAGACTATCGAAGGAACCCTGGACCCCCAAACTAGATCAGGTGCAGACTTCGAAAGGTGTAGAGAGCTAAAATCGCAATTAGAAAATCTATTACAAGCTAGGGTCGCTAGGAGGTGGGAGGCGAGTAAAATCTCTCATTTTGAGTTTGGTGAGGCAGCTGGAAAAATTCTCGCCTGGAAAATTAAATCTGACCAAGCCCGAAATTACATCAGAGAGATTAAGGTAGAGGGG
Source organism: Triturus cristatus (assembly GCF_964204655.1). Lineage (NCBI taxonomy): Eukaryota > Metazoa > Chordata > Amphibia > Caudata > Salamandridae > Triturus > Triturus cristatus. Next base: position 1,296,021,225 of record NC_140590.1, read on the forward strand.
GAACCTGCTCCCCGAACCACAAAGGACGAAATAGGTGGGGCTTTCTGAGATTTTTTTCAGGAAATCTATAGGGAAGATATTCGGGAAGACAAGGCAGGGAGGGAGGCCTGGTTGGACCAAATTTCCTCGCCAAAGTTATCCCCAGAGCATAGTAGGTTGTTGGAGAAAGAGATTTCCTTTGAAGAGATTAGGAAGGCTTTGGGGGACGTAAAGCGGGGGAAGGCAGCAGGCCCTGATGGGTTACCAGGGGAACTCTATAGGGCCCTTACAGAAGAGATCACCCCGGTTCTTGCCTCTGTTTTTAATAACATTCTTTTGGAGGGCCGAGATCCCCCAAAGTCTTGGAATGATGCCACAGTGGTCTTAATACTTAAACCTGGGAAAGGTCCAAAGGAATGTGGGTCATATCGCCCGATTTCGCTCCTCAACAGCGACTATAAAATCTTTACCGCTATTATGACATCTAGGTTGGGGAAAGTGATAAGCCATTTGGTTCATGAAGATCAAAAGGGCTTCATAAAGGGCAGACACTTAGCTGATCTTACACAAGATCTGGTGGGGGCGATCGATATCGCGACCACTTTTTCTCTGCCTCTGGCTGCTTTTACGCTAGATGTGACCAAGGCCTTTGACAGGGTAAATTGGCCCTATCTGGCTGCAGTAATGAAGAAATGTAATCTCCCTGAAAATTTTTGCCGTATGATGTCATTAATACACAAGGCCCCTACGGCAAGGCTCAATGTAAACAGTTTCCTAACAGAGCCTTTTGTAATTGCGAGAGGCACAAGGCAAGGTTGCCCGCTATCCCCCCTCCTTTTTAACCTCTACATTGAACCCTTTGCACAGATTCTTAGAGAGGAGGCTACCATACCATCATTTAGCTTTGGAGGGTGGGAAAGACGGGTTGCCCTGTATGCCGATGATATCCTCATAATGACTTCAAATTTAGATCTGGCTCTTCCCTCTGTGATTAGGAAGGCTGAGGAGTTCGGAAAAATCTCTGGATATAACATAAATTCAGAGAAAACAGAGATCATGGCCTGGAATTCCCCCAATACTCAGGTAGAGGTCGTGTCCTCCATGCGGTATCTTGGTATAAGAATAACTCAAGATATAAGTAATATCACCACTCATAATCTCGAGCGAGTACATAAAGAATGCCAGAAACAACTAAAGGCATGGAATAATCTCCCGCTATCCATCTTTGGGAGGACAAATCTTTTAAAAATGTCTATCCTACCTAATATACCTTTTTGTTTAATTCTATCCCTATGGCTTTTGACACCAAACAACTACTTAAATGTCAACAATGACTTAATTCTTTTATTTAGAAGACAGTTATGGCTTATGCTTTCATTAAATGAGTTAGGTATTGACAGTAAAGTGTAGTTGTGAAATATGTAGATTGTGTGCACTTCCCTTACCACTTCCACTGTAGTGAATGAGTTTTGGTAAACTCCTAGGGATAGTGGTGCTTTTCTAGAATCACACTGTGAGTCTGTGTGCATTTGGGAACCACTGTGAGAGAAGTGTTTGGTAACATTGTGTATTTGCTGACAGATAACTTTCTTTAAAACATGTCATGTTGTCAAGTTTTAGTAGCATTAGAAGACAGTTATGGCTTATGCTTTCAATAAATGAGTCAGGCATTGACAGTAAAGTGCAGTCGTGAAATGTGTAGATTGTGTGCAGTTCCCTTACCACTTCCACTTCCACTGTAGTGAATGATTTTTGGTAAACTCCTAGTGATAGTGGTGCTTGTCTAGAATCACACTGTGAGTCTGTGTGCATTTGGGAACCACTGTGAGAGAAGCATTTGGTAACATCGAGTATTTGCTGATAGATAACTATTTTAAAACATGTCATGTTGTCAAGTTTTAGTAGCATTAGAAGCCAGTCATTGCTTATGCGTTGATTAAATGAGTCAGGCATTGACACCAAAGTGCAGTCGTGAAGTATGTAGATTGTGTGCAGTTCCCTTACCACTACCACTGTAATGATGAGTTTTGGCAAACTCCTAGGGATAGTGGTGCTTGTCTAGAATCACACTGTGAGTCTGTGTGCATTTGGGAACCACTGTGAGAGAAGTGTTTGGTAACATTGTGTATTTGCTGACAGATAACTGTTTTAAAACATGTCATGTTCTCAAGTTTTAGTAGCATTAGAAGACAGTTATGGCTTATGCTTTCATTAAATGAGTCAGGTATTGAGAGTAAAGTGTAGTCGTGAAATATGTAGATTGTGTGCAGTTCCCTTACCACTTCTACTGTAGTGAATGAGTTTTGGTAAACTCCTAGGGATAGTGGTTGTTGTCCAGAATCCCACTGTAAGTTTGCGTGCATTTGGGAACCACTGTGAGAGAAGCATTTGGAAACATTGTGTATTTGGTGGCAGATAAGTGTTTTAAAACCTGTCATGTTGTCGAGTTTTAGTAGCATTAGAAGCCAGTGTTTGCTTATGCATTGATAAAATGAGTCATGCTTTGACACTAAAGTGCAGTACCATGTAGTATTGTCTTCACTGCACCAGAACTGAAAATTTAAAATTTTTACCCAGGCACCGTCCTAGAAGTAGTCTGATGATTTAGTCAGTTTCTAAGTACTTATGTTGTGAACCATTCATTACTAAATAGACTGCTTCAAATGTCTATGCAGTAAGCATGTAGTTCTCTAACCACCTACACACTTGTTTTTCACACCTTCAATTCCCTAGTCAGTATCCATACACTTCCAGGAAACACCCTGTCACTCCCTTTGCAGTCCTCTAGTGACCCATTCAGCACCATGTACTAATCCATTCACTGTGCCAAAACCCAAACACTTATAAATTCACCAAGACACTCTCTTTCCAGTACTCTAATGATTCAGTCACTGCCTGTGATGTCATTTGAGATGTCATCAGTGATGTCATGAGTGATGTCACTGACCATGTCATGAGTGATGTAATATGTGACGTCATCAGCAGTGCATTACGGGCGCGCGAGTTATAGTTAGCTGAACTAACTATAACGGGGGAATTTCAATGGTTTTGTACGAGTGATAAGTCCAGCTAACTATAACGCCCCTGAAACCTAATTCGGTGAATTTCAAAGGTTTTTTAAATGCTAATTTCTAACTATGCCTACAGAGATAGGGCATGTGGAGAAAGAAGAAAAAACGCACAGAAAGAAAAAAAAAGAAATGCAGAAAGAAGCAACAGAAGTCTTCAAAGACGAAGAAAAGTGCAGGAAGAAGGATAACGTGCAGAAAGAACAAACAGAAGAGCAGAAAGAAGCCTTTGGTTGCGTCATCAATAGAAGTCAATCGTCCATAGTAGCCATGCGTTGCAGGCTGCAACAGTAGAGAAAAATCCCACACTGGACATGGAAACACCGTCTTGGTCGCACACACAGACTGGAGTTCAATGGTCTTTTATTCGTCCACAGGTTTCTCATGTGCTCATAGTCAAATTCCTTTCCTTAGACATGCATCTATTGCTGTTGCAAGAAATGTATCTATTCTAAACTAGCAATGTTTGAGAACACCAGCAAGAAAAGCAAGTCAGCAAAATATAGGAGCACAGTAAATTATACGGTGAAGTTCAAGCCTTTGAGAACAATGCTAACTTAAGACATTAAGAAATGACGCACATTTAATATGCATGTGCACATTTAAAGATACACAAGTATATTGTTTCTTTAGTACTTTTAGGTCATATTGCATAGGTCACACATTAAGCTATTAAACTGTACAATGGTAGTTATTGACGAGAACTACATTGAAAGTACATACATGTAATATTAGTGCATACATAGAGTAAATGTCACCATTTGACCTTTTTAAAGATCTTTCATATATGAGGGTCATTGAAAGCTAAGAACAATGTCCCTAACAGTTACACCGACAAAAAAGCATACATTTAGGAATCTTAAGTAATATTCCAGCAGTGAAGTAAAGAGGAAAGTTCTTGGAACAATTATACATTACTAATTTTCATCCTTGTATGGTAATATACGTTAAATTCTAAATCCATTTACTTGCAATGAGGCATATATGTTTATTTTTGGGTCAGTCACTGCATTTATCAACATCAATGATTATTTCTAGATCATTTTATTAAATGCATCTCTAGTAAACTTTCAAAAGTATTTCTCTCGACTTTAGAAAGCATTCTATACGAGAACTACAAATTCTACAGTAAAGATTCTCCTGCACCGGAAGTGTCAAAAGCAATGTGTGCATGAATAATTATGACACGTTGGACTCATGTGCAATGTGCACATTCATTTTGTGTGTCAGGTATCATTTGCATTTAGGTTTTAGTGACGTGTAAAGAGTGGGCAGTATTGTGCTACACCACGACCTTTCACGAAAAATTTCCATCAGTTTTTATACTTACCATATGCATTTCGAGGCAACAAACTAGTGGTTACATACATCACCATAGGTTTCCCACATGTCCGCCATTGCCTAATGGCCAGTCCAGCCCCACTGTGAGTATTATATGGAATGTTAACTTTGGGCCTATTCTATATATATCAGAGACCTAAAGGGAAGTTTCTTAAATGTGTCTTTTAATTTAGAGGTCATATAGTTGCCTGTTTCTCGAATGCAGATTTATTGTGTATGAGTAAGCGCTGTGGTGATGAAGATCAGAACACGAAAAATGGGGATGACTGGAACATAATCATGCATTATGCACCAGGCTAGGAGCTCATTTTTCTTCTAAAGAGCAGGACTTTGCTATTTTTCAGAAGGCACAGTAGGCAGTCTGTCACCACCCATTGGCACGCTCTTTAACATTGCTTCTCGAAGTGCAGACTCCCTTAAATTGAAGTCAGAGCCCACGGTGCTGGCATCAGCTGTGACTTAAAGACCATACTGTGGAGGCCTGGGGAGGCAGGCAAAGTCAGAAAATATTCATATGCAGATCATAACAACAGAAGGTTGCAAATACGAGTGAATAAAGGATGAGAAAAGCAACATTAAATGGGACAATTGTGTAAAAAGACATTGTGATAGCATGCACATTTTGATACATAATACAATTACAGTGAAAAGGTAACTTCAGACAGAATGTAAAAGAAAAGTAGGAAATATATACCGTAGACTGATTTGTAAATGCAAATTCTAAAAACGTGCAAGATTTGTGTGAATTAAAGTGCGTTTCACAATGCCTATTTTTACCTAATACACTGGTTCTTTAATGCGTCAGTTCATCATCCCTCCGTTATTTCGTTTAAAATATCTGATTAACTGTGTACACACTTTTTAAAGTTCGTTGTCATGCAGTGCATTGCTTTTTATCTCATACCAGTCACGTTACAGGTGTTTTGTCTGTGTTTTCTATGATCCGTAATAGAAAAGATTGTTAATTGAATGGACTTAACTTGTAGAATTATAAGCAAACATTATTCCTGCTATAAATAGTAAAAAATAGAATCAATTTAATATCAATCCTCATTGAAAGTCCCAATTGGAGATAACGTACAGACCTCTTACCTCATGTTGCAATGTATTTTAAGGGGTTCATGGATGTTGCATTTCTGGTTCTTATAAAAGCTATGTACCTTGAAAAAAAAAAAAAAAAAAAAAAAAGAAGCCTTTTTGCAAAATCATCCTGTACTCTCAACTTTTTCAGATGGATACTGGTGGTAACTGAGTCAGACTAACCAGTCCTAGAGCCAGTGCTATGTTAAAAGACACTCAGAATACAGTGAAAACACCTACATACACTAGGGAACACTATGCATTGGGGTCCCCTTGTGATTAGCATGACCTCCTCTGTAAGCCCCTAGTATATAATAGGGCAGGGGATTAAAACTACCTCTTAAAACGTGCCACAGGGGGTGTTTGCACACGTCACCTCAGGCCCCGTCTCCTCCCTTCCCCACTGTGTAAAAACACCCTGTGGCCATTTTAAGTTGGGAGATTAAGTCTCCTTGAATCCTGAGGGTCCCTAGGGTCCAACTAGACCACCAGGTACCTCCAGCAAGCGCCACAGAGCTGCGTTGCAGAGAGATGTAAAAAGGGGCACGGCCTAGACCATCTCTCTGCAACGCAGCACAGTGGCGCTAACTGGAAGCACCTGGTGGGCTAATTGGCCCCCAGGGTCCCTCAGGATTGAAGGGGAATTATTTCCCCAACTTAAAAGGCTTAACTCAGGCCCCGTCCCCTCCCTTCACCACTGTGTAAACACGCCCTGTGGCCATTTTTAGTTGGGAGATTAAGTTCATTTGAATCCTGAGGCTCCCTAGTGTCCAACTAGCCCACTAGGTACCTCCAGTAAGCGCCACAGAGCTGCGTTGCAGAGAGGTGTAAAAAGTGGCACGGCCTGGACCACCTCTCTGCAACGCAGCTCAGTGGCGCTTACTGGAAGCACCTGGTGGGCTAGTTAGCCCCCAGGGGCCCTCAGGATTGAAGGGGAATTATTTACACAACTTAAAACGCGCCATAGGGCGTGTTTGCACACGTCACCTCAGGCCCCGTCCCCTCCCTTCACCACTGTGTAATCGCGCCCTGTGGCCGTTCTAAGTTGAGAGATTAAGTCCCCTTGAATCCTAAGGGTCCCTAGCGTCAAACTAGCCCACTAGGTACCTCTAGTAAGCGCCACAGAGCTGCGTTGCATAGAGGTGTAAAAAGGGGCGTTGCCTCAGAACACCTGTCTGCAACGAAGCTCCCTGGCGCATACTGGAGATACCTGCTGGGCTAGTTGGCCCTCAGGGACCCTCAGTATTGAAGGGGAATTAATTCCCCAACTTACAACTGGCCAGGGGGCGCGTTTGCAGAGTGCTGCAAGGAGGGGGCATGGCCTCCGGCGCGATGCCGGTCTTTTATTTAGTTTATTTTTTTAAGAAGAAGGGTTGTGTGGCCCCCCTTCTTTTTCTAATGTATTGGCCGTGGGGACCCCTTCCCCCAGGGCCTGCACCCTAATTTTTTGTGTTGAAAAAAATTATTTTTGAAGGGGGCTGCGTGGCCCCCCTCCCAAGGCATTAATCGGCCCCGGGGACCCCAACCCCTGGGTCATGGCCTTTTTAAAAAAAAATCTTTAGGAGGGGGGCTGCGTTGCCCCCCTCCTCAGGCCACTTATGGCCCCGGGGACCCCATTCCCCGGGGCCGGCCTTTGTTTTTTATTATTTAAAAAAATATATATATTTATAGAAACACCTAGGACATGCTGGACAAACCGTATGTACCTATCACCATGACGATTTGTGTGACATTCATTAAAAGGCAACTATGCATACAATGAATCCACGTGGAATGTATTTACACCGCTAGTGCAGCTCTGACGTGTCTGAAGCCCTACCGTGCCTAATCCCGGCGCCCCCGCTGGTGGGTACTCTCCAAGTAGACACCCTTGTCGTTTATTTAAACAAACATGGGTAGCTATTGACAGGCACATTTAATACACTCGCAAACCAAGCCATTCAAAGGGGATTCGACAAAAATTCGACCAAACTATGGAAGAAACCCCCCTCACGGTTAATAAAACACACATCCACCGCCGGATGTGTAATACTTTTTGTTTTACTCTCTGGAAAGGAGACAAACCTCACTTGAGAGTCACAGCATGCTCCTGGCTGAGCCCAGTGCTGTGTTACACCCACCAGTGCCCACCGAGTGCCACACACATCTGTGTTGTATTCCACCAGCTAGTGCGTATGCTATGACACTCTCTAGCCCATGTGCACTATAACACCACCCCGTGAATATGTTATGCCACACTTGCCTTCGCACGGGTTATATTGCCCCTTCTAACGTGCCTTCCACGATGCCTATGTTATAACGCACAGCGCTATGCCATACATATTACAATCTGGGATCCATATCTTTGTCACAGTGCATATGCAACGTTACACTCCCCAGCACATATTTTATATTACAACTTTAGAGACTAGTTAGGTTACACAACACTGCCCTGTGCATATTACACTCCAAGGCGCATATCGCATAGCACGCGCTAGTGCCTGTGCTATCTCGCGCTCTCCAATGAATCTGTCATTGCGCACAATGTATTGCATATTATATTTCACGCCCCGGTTCATCTTATATCACACTTTTTGGTGCATAGTTTATACCACATACTATATCTAGTTTTCATTTTCAATCGTGCTCTCAGGACTATGTTCTATATAACACTGCGTCCACCTACCCTTTTCACGGGCATTACATTTTGCGATGGGGGTGGGTCAGGGGGTGTTTCTGCCAAGTGAGCCCGGAGTCACAGTCACAAACGTCCTCTTCATCCTGAATAAAAGTGAGATTATTCTGCATACTTGTTCATATTTTAAGTAGTTCACTCAGACACACATTTTAAAAACATCCACCTCTTCCCCATCGTCTGTTGTCTGAATCCATGGACTAGCCTCCTCCCTCCTGCCATGCATGGTCTGATGTGCTGCCACTGCCCTCCATTTAGCATGATGTACCAGTACACTCCTCCTGCCCTCCATTGCCCAATTCTATGGCTCATCATTGATCTCCTATTTAGCCTCTGTACTTAGCTTGCTGCCCCTATTCTCCTTCCCCCTGCCCTCCGATGTCTTTGTGCATGCCCCTGCTCCATCCTTTTTGCCCACCATGTTCCATGGACCTGCCACTCCTATCCACTCTGAGTGTTCTGTTGAGCTGCCACTCCCCTCGCACCTGCCTAGCATTGTCAGATGACTGTAACCTGTCCCTGCCACCTCCACCCAGCCTGTCCATATGCCATGCCCCTATCCCCTTCCTCCTGTCCTCCATGGTCCATTTTACTGCCACACCCTTCTGCCCTCCCTGGTCTGTTGTGCTGCAACTGCTCCTCCTGCCTGCCCCACGTGGTCTGTTGTGAGGCCCCTTCCCCTGAACTCTTTTGTCTGTGCCCAGGTCCTGACCCTCCCTTCTATCCTCCATGGTCTTTTGTGCATGTCCCTGCACCCTTCTTCTTGCCCATCATAGCCATTGTGCTGCCCCTAACCCTCCCACTTGCCATGCATGGTCTTCTGTGCTGCCATGGCCCATCCCACCTTCCCTGTGTGGTCAGCTAGCTGCCCCTGACCCCTCCCACCTTCCCTCCATGGTCTGTGGGTATGCCATCATAGTCTCACTTTTGCTCTCCATGGTGTGTCTTGTTTCTAGTGCCCATCCTGCCTGACCTCCATGGTCATCTTGCTGCTCCTGCCCTGCCCCCTTGCCCCCAGCCCTCTGTTTCCATGTGCAGACCCCTATTCCCTCCCTCCTGCCTTGTCTGTTCCATTGTAATGCCCCTGATCCATCCCTCCTGCCCTTTATGGTCTGTTATGCTGCAGCTTTCTCTCCTGTCTGTCCATTATGGTCAGCTAGCTACCATTGCCTCTTTCCCCTCTGTTCTCTGTTGTCCATGTGCATGGTCCTGTCTCCTCCCTATTGCTTTCTATGGATTGTTGTGCTGCACTCCCATTCCGCATGCCCTGTGTGGTGTATTGTGCTGCTGCAAACCCTGATGCCTGCCCTGTAGGGTCAGTTTGGTGTACCTCTCCATGTCCCTCGTGTCCTCTGTTATCCGAGTCCATGTCCCTACCCCAATTCCTCCTGCCTACCATGATCTAATGTACCATACTTGCGAACATTTTGAAATTGGTAAGAGGGAGATTTTGAAAAAAAGCTGGGGTATTGATTTTCCCCTTTGAGTTACATTGAAAAAGAGGAGATTGTAGACAGGAAACAGATCAAATAAAGCCCATTTGAGCTTAAAAACATTGGACGTTTTCTGGCTGAAACGGGTTTGTTGGCATGTATGGTTGTACTACCACTGCCTCTTCCTTCTACCCACAATGGTCTATTATATTGCCACAGCCTCTCTTGTCAGTTCTGTATTATTGGTTTGTTGCCCCTGCCCCCTTTCCACTGCCCTCCGTAGTCTGTTGTGCTGCCACTGCCCTTCCTGCCTGCCCAGTGTGGTCAAATTGTTGCCTCTGCACTCTCCTACCTGCCTTCAATTTTCAGAGTCCGTGCCCCTGGCCTTTGCCTCTCAACAGTATCCCAATGAACAACTAGATTGCTAACATTCTATATTTATTACAAAAGTGTGGAACGCCTGATATCATCTTGATGTAATCAAAACTGTAATACCTAGAGCATTTCCTTTAGAAATTACAGATATGAGAGGGTCTTATTTGCATCAAAATTATGGTTAGTGCTCTAAAAAACTAAAATGAGGACATATTTTCTGAGTTTTCAAATAGCGACAAAGAACTTTTAAATTATTTGTAATCTTTATGTTTTTTTATCCAGTTGACCACTTGATTAAATGTTGCACCTAGGGGAAAGGATGTGGTGTTACTTCCAGAGCTGCAGACATTGCAACTGGGGAGCCAGGTTGGAGTTTCTGCTTCAGCTCAACATTCTGTGATTCTGGTCAAATCACTTAATCTCCCCATGTCTACAACCCAAATAAATTTGATCTCGTGTGATGTAACCAATGCTCATTTAAAGCACTCAAATACCTGACAAGTCTGCACTATATAAAACTGCAAATACACAAAAAATAAGTGTTTTGCACACTTCTGTCATTGGGCTACATGTGGGCTACATCTGGGTGATATTTGTGCTGCATTTGGGCTCTTTTGTCTCTGGTGACCATCTTGGGAGATTTATTTGTTATGAAGTTTCCTAATTTCCTCATTTACTGCAGTCTCCTTAGTAGGAAATGCTTTCCGTTTTTTACTTTGATTCCATCAAGAAGGTATTCAGATATGTCACACATTTGCCATAAATTCTGAATGTTAGCACTCTAGTTGCTCATTAGATCACTGTAGCAAAGCTACTGTTCACCACGGAAGTCTGCTGCTGGTATTAAAAGTGCATGTTTCAGTCTGCATATCCGAATTTTTTTATGAAATAGAAGAGGATTTGAGAAGTCAAAATGTGCCTTAATTTTTCTTTCCGCAGCACTAATCATAATTTCTATGGCAAAATGAACCCCCTCATTTTGTTCCTTTGTAAATTAAATGTTTTATGTGTTACCACTATATTCCAATCAAGATGGCTTCAGGTATGCCATACTTTTGTCATAAGTAAGACTGTTAGCGCTCTAGTTGTTCGTTAGAACACTCTGGGACATTCTGTCATTGGGCTATACTTGGGCTACATCTGGGTAATATTTGGGCTACATTTGGGCTCTTTTGTCTCTCGTGGCCATCTTGGGAGATTTATTTTTTATGAAGTTTCCTAATTTCCTCATTTACTGCAGTCTCCTCAGTAGGAAATACTTTCAGTTTTTTACTTTGGTTCCATCAAGAAGGCATTCAGATGTGTCACACATTTGCCATAAACGGATTTAAACCATTTAAGCAAAAGGCACGAGTCTGAACTTTTCCAAATTTGGTGTAATTCCGTTCAGCAGTTCGGGCTGTAGCTGCGTCAACAGGTCCTATGGGAAAATGCATGGGGAAAACTTGTTTTGGGACCCCCATTTTTTATCGGCCACCGCTTGACGAATCACTGTGAAATTTTCAGGATAGGAGTGGACCGGAGCTGGCCAAAAGTTTGGAATATTTCGCGAAGATTCGTCAATCGGCGCCAACGTTATTCCAAATAGAATGTTGCGGATTTCCTATGGAAAATAGGTCCTAACTATAACTACCTACTGGCGACTGCCAGTAGGTAATATATACACATACATATATAAATGCATATGCATATATACATATATATATGTGCATATGTGTGAGAGTAGAGAGAGTTAGAGAGAGGTAGAGTGGTAGAGGTAGAGATGTAGAGGTAGATATGTAGAGGTAGAGAGGTAGAGGTAGAGAGGTAGAGAGTAATAGAGAGAGAGTAGAAGAGAGTAGTAGAGAGAGTAGCAGAGAGTGAGTAGTAGAGAGTAGTAGAGTGAGTAGTTGAGCGTGAGTAGTAGAGAGTGAGTAGTTGAGAGTAGTAGAGAGTGAGTAGTAGAGAGTAGTAGAGAATTTTTAGTAGAGTGAGTAGTAGAGAGTAGTAGAGAGGGAGTAGTAGAGAGTAGTAGAGAGTGAGTAGTAGAGAGTGAGCAGCAGAGAGAGAGTAGTAGAGAGTAGTAGAGAGTGAGTAGTAGAGTGAGTAGTAGAGAGTAGTAGAGACAGAGCAGTAGAGAGTGAGTAGTAGAGTGAGTAGTAGAGTGAGTAGTAGAGTGAGTAGTAGAGGGTAGTAGAGAGTAGTAGAGAGAGAGTAGTAGAGAGTGAGTAGTAGAGAGTAGTAGAGAGTGAGTAGTAGAGAGAGTAGTAGAGAGTGAGTAGTAGAGACTAGTAGAGAGTGAGTAGTAGAGAGTGAGTAGTAGAGAGAGAGTAGTAGAGAGTAGTAGAGTAGTAGAGAGTGAGTAGTAGAGTAGTTTAGTAGTAGAGAGTGAGTCGTAGAGAGTAGTAGAGATCGAGTAGTAGAGTGAGTAGTAGAGAGTAGTATAGAGTGAGTAGTAGAGTGAGTAATAGAAAGTAGTAGAGAGTGAGTAGTAGAGAGTGAGTAGTAGAGAGTAGTAGAGAGTGAGTAGTAGAGAGTGAGTAGTGGAGAGTGAGTATTAGAGAGTGGTAGAGAGTGAGTAGTAGAGAGTAGTAGAGAGTGAGTAGTGGAGAGTGAGTAGTAGAGTGAGTAGTAGAGAGAGTAGTAGAGAGTGAGAAGTAGAGAGTAGTAGAGAATAGTAGAGCAGTAGAGAGTGAGTAGTAGAGTGAGTAGTAGAGAGTGAGTAGTAGAGAGTGAGTAGTGGAGAGTGAATAGTAGAGAGTGGTAGAGAGTGAGTAGTAGAGAGTGAGTAGTAGAGAGTAGTAGAGAGTGAGTAGTGGAGAGTGAGTAGTAGAGAGTAGTAGAGAGCAAGTAGTAGAGAGTGAGTAGTAGAGAGTGAGTAGTAGAGAGAGAGTAGTAGAGAATGAGTAGTAGAGTGAGAGTAGTAGAGAGAAGTAGAGAGTGAGTAGTAGAGTAGTAGAGAGTGAGTGGTAGAGAGTAGTAGAGAGTAGTAGAGTGAGTAGTAGAGAGTAGTAGAGAGTGAGTAGTAGAGAGTAGTAGTAGAGAGTAGTAGAGAGTGAGTAGTAGAGAGTGAGTAGTAGAGAGAGAGTAGTAGAGAGTGAGTAGTAGAGAGTGAATAGTAGAATGTAGTAGAGTGAGTAGTAGAGGGAAAGTAGTAGAGAGTGAGTAGTAGAGAGTGAGTAGTAGAGAGTAGTTGAGAGTGAGTAGTAGAGAGTAGTAGAGTAGTAGAGAGTGAGTAGTAGAGAGTGAGTAGTAGAGAATGAGTAGTAGATAGAGAGTAGTAGAGAGTAGTAGAGTGAGTAGTAGAGTAGTAGAGAGTAGTCAGTCAGTGTCTGTCAGTCATTCAGTCAGTCAGTGTCAGTCAGTGTCAGTCAGTCAGTGTCAGTGTCAGTCAGTCAGTGTCAGTCAGTCAGTCAGTCAGTGTCAGTCAATCAGTGTCAGTCAGTGCCAGTCAATCAGTGTCAGTGTCAGCCAGTCAGTGTCAGTCGATCAGTGTCAGTCAGTGTCAGTCAGTCAGTGTCAATCAGTCAGTGTCAGTCAATCTGTGTCAGTCAGTCAGTGTCAGTCAATCAGTGTCAGTCAGTGTCAGTGTGAGTCGGTGTCAGTGTCAGTCAATCAGTGTCAGTCAGTGTCAGCCAAAGCAGCTCTGCTGACTTGGTTCTCTGGCTCTAGAGCAGCTCTGCTGACCTGGTTCTCTGGCTCTAAAGCAGCTCTGCTGACCTGGTTCTCTGGCTCTAAAGCAGCTCTCCTGGTTCGCTCCCTCTAAAGCAGCTCTGCTGACCTGGTTTCTCTGGCTCTATAGCAGCTCTGCTGAACTAGTTCTTAGGCTCTAGAGCAGCTCTGCTGACCTGGTTCTCTGGTTCTAAAGCAGCTCTGCTGACCTGGTTCTCTGGCTCTAAAGCAGCTCTGCTGGCCTGGTTCTCTGGCTCTAAAGCAGTTCTGCTGACCTGGTTGGCTCCCTCTAAAGCAACTCTGCTGACGTGGTTTTTCTGGCTCTATAGCAGCTCTGCTGAACTAGTTCTTAGGCTCTTGAGTAGCTCTGCTGACCTGGTTCTCTGGCTCTACAACAGCTCTGCTGACCTGGTTCTCGGTCTCTAGAGCAGATCTGCTGACCTGGGTCTCTGGTTCTAGAGCAGCTCTGCTGACCTGCTTCTAAGGCTCTACAGCAGCTCTGCTGACCTGGTTCTCTGGCTCTAAATCAGCTCTGCTGACCTGGGTCTCTGGTTCTAGAGCAACTCTGCTGACCTGGTTCTTAAGCTCTAGAGCAGCTCTGCTGACCTGGTTCTCAGGCTCTAAAGCAGCTCTGCTGACCTGGTTCTCTGGTTCTAAAGCAGCTCTGCTGACCTGGTTCTCTGGCTCTAAAGCAGCTCTGCTGGCCTGGTTCTCTGGCTCTAAAGCAGTTCTGCTGACATGGTTGGCTCCCTCTAAAGCAACTCTGCTGACCTGGTTTTTCTGGCTCTATAGCAGCTCTGCTGAACTAGTTCTTAAGCTCTTGAGCAGCTCTGCTGACCTGGTTCTCTGGCTCTACAACAGCTCTGCTGACCTGGTTCTCAGTCTCTAGAGCAGCTCTGGCGACCTTGGTCTCTGGCTCTAGAGCAGCTCTGCTGACCTGGGTCTCTGGTTCTAGAGCAGCTCTGCTGACCTGCTTCTAAGGCTCTAGAGCAGCTCTGCTGACCTGGTTCTCTGGCTCTAAATCAGCTCTGCTGACCTGGGTCTCTGGTTCTAGAGCAACTCTGCTGACCTGGTTCTTAAGCTCTAGAGCAGCTCTGCTGACCTGTTTCTCAGGCTCTAAAGCAGCTCTGCTGACCTGGTTCTCTGGTTCTAAAGCAGCTCTGCTGACCTGGTTCTCTGGCTCTAAAGCAGCTCTGCTGGCCTGGTTCTCTGGCTCTAAAGCAGTTCTGCTGACCTGGTTGGCTCCCTCTAAAGCAACTCTGCTGACCTGGTTTTTATAGGCTCTATAGCAGCTCTGCTGAACTAGTTCTTAGGCTCTTGAGCAGCTCTGCTGACCTGGTTCTCTGGCTCTACAACAGCTCTGCTGACCTGGTTCTCGGTCTCTAGAGCAGCTCTGGCGACCTTAGTCTCTGGCTCTAGAGCAGCTCTGCTGACCTGGGTCTCTGGTTCTAGAGCAGCTCTGCTGACCTGCTTCTAAGGCTCTAGAGCAGCTCTGCTGACCTGGTTCTCTGGCTCTAAATCAGCTCTGCTGACCAGGGTCTCTGGTTCTAGAGCAACTCTGCTGACCTGGTTCTTAAGCTCTAGAGCAGCTCTGCTGACCTGGTTCTCAGGCTCTAAAGCAGCTCTGCTGACATGGTTCTCTGGTTCTAAAGCAGCTCTGCTGACCTGGTTCTCTGGCTCTAAAGCAGCTCTGCTGGCCTGGTTCTCTGGCTCTAAAGCAGTTCTGCTGACCTGGTTGGCTCCCTCTAAAGCAACTCTGCTGACCTGGTTTTTCTGGCTCTATAGCAGCTCTGCTGAACTAGTTCTTAGGCTCTTGAGCAGCTCTGCTGACCTGGTTCTCTGGCTCTACAACAGCTCTGCTGACCTGGTTCTCGGTCTCTAGAGCAGCTCTGGCGACCTTGGTCTCTGGCTGTAGAGCAGCTCTGCTGACCTGGGTCTCTGGTTCTAGAGCAGCTCTGCTGACCTGCTTCTAAGGCTCTAGAGCAGCTCTGCTGACCTGGTTCTCTGGCTCTAAATCAGCTCTGCTGACCTGGTTCTCTGGTTCTAGAGCAGCTCTGCTGCCCTGGTTCTCTCCCTCTAAAGCAGCTCTGCTGACCTGGCTCTCTGCCTCTAGAACAGCTCTGCTGACCTGGTTCTTAGGCTCTAGAGCAGCTCTGCTGCCCTGGTTATCTCCCTCTAAAGCAGCTCTGCTGCCCTGCTTCTCTCCCTCTAGAGCAGCTCTGCTGACCCAGTTATTAGCCTCTAGAGCAGCTCTTGTGACCTGGTTCTCTGGCTCTAAAGCAGCTCTGCTGACCTAGTTCTCTGGCTCTAAAGGCTCTGACCATCCAAATGTTTATCTTTTTTTGATATGTACTACTGTCAAGGTAAGATTAAGTAATCCAAACACTATCAATGCACAACTACATTCAGCTGTGCACTATATATATAAACCTCTAACCAGCTACTTAGTAAAGTACTACACATGCAACCTGTCTGTCCCATGCACTTCTCCCATCACCCATCCAGCACTATCTACATATCCTATCACTCCGCAATACCTAAGCACTTATAAATTCAACATGTACCCTCTTTTCAGCACTGAAATTATTCTAGTTACTAGTCATGTACCTAAGGAATGACCAAGCCAGTAAAACTAGTACAGCTACAATATTCTGTGCACTATGCATGCAGACCTCTAATCAGCGACATAGCATTGATACAGTCTTTTACATACTCAGTTAGTACCTATGCAGTCTAGGAATCCTTCTGTCTGTCCCATGCACTTCTCCATTCAACCATCCAGTACTATCTACGTATCCTATCACTCTGCCAATACTTAAGCACTAATAAATTTAGCACGCACTCTCTTTGCAGCACTGAAATTACTCCAGTTATTAGTCATATACTTAAGGAATGGCCTAGCCACTGTTAGAAATGGGATTTCTGGTTGGCTAGGGCTTGCGCCAAAACCAGACAGAAACCACCACTCTAGTCAGGGCTGGGGAGTTACACGCCAAAGATAACCCCTGCTCACCCCCTTGGTAGCTTGGCACGAGCAGTCAGGCTTATCCCTGAGGCGATGTGTAAAGCGTTTGCGCGCGCACCCAGCAACAACACCCAAGGCCCACCACAAAGGAAACTCCACACAAGGTATTCTATAAAAATAGCCTTTGTATTATACACAACACATTAGATAAAAACACACACTCTACAATGTGCCAACAGGCACGGGCAGAATTTACAAGGGATTATATATACAGGGGACAGGGCCACCTGGACCACTGTCAGGAATTAGCACTTTTTAGAACATAGGAATAATACTGTAGTACAAAATAACATATGTAGCACACAACCAGTAACTACTGGTATCAGGTAAGTACCACCTACGCAACCCTAACCACCTTAGGAAAATATTGCGCAGGGAATCAGGACCTCACTAGCACCACCTGTACTAGGGAGAAAACAACCACCTAAGTATCACAATACCTGTAGGGGTCTAAGCACATAAACACATGATGCATAACATTCAGAGGTGTAAAGCAAAGCACATGACGCATAAACACATTCAGAGGTGCAGGAAAGGAACAATGGCGCAAAAACTCACATTAGCCACTATCTGTGGCAGTCGCTAGGCCAACTGGCCGTGAAGGGGCAAAGGCGCCCTGTGTCCAGCCAAGTCAGGGTGCGCCTGCGCAGGCTGCGCAAACCAAGGCGCACAAAGCACAACCTACACGTAGCAGTTGCCCACTAAGTGCTGGGCAACTGGAGAGATGCTGGGGCACCACTGTGCCTTCCTAAATAAATATGGCAGGGGTGGGAGCCTCTCCTGGGCTCTAAGAAAACACTTGTGGCCCCCTGAGCCTCGCAGGCTCTGATCAATATTGTGGGGCAAGGTGGGAGTGGCCCGCTGCCATCTGGGGCCACTCAATCGCCAAGGAAATGCCCCCGTATGCGTTTGGAGCGTGCACTGCGCTCTCCACAAACAATGCGCTGCCGTTGGAGTCCCTCTGGACTCTGAACATAAATATGCCCTCTGCGTTGGAGCCTCGTGGGCTCGAGACAAATGATGGGGCCAGACGTTGCAACGCACCAGCGCTCTCGAGCACACAATGCCCACGTACGTTGGAGCCTTCTCGGGGCTCAAGGACAGGTCCGGGCACCCTTAGCATATGCGCGGAGTCCCCCCCACGCTGAAGAGCCGGGCGAGGCTCTCCATAACAAGGTCCCTGCACGTTGGGGCGCGCCAGCGCTCAGCAACCACTCAGGCTGCTTCGCGCACCCTCCTGGCAAGAGCCCCACTCACCGGCTGAATCGGAGGCTGCGCTGATGTCTCCGGTGACGGCAGGAGGCTCTCCGCGTCTCTCCTTGGCGCGCTGCTCCACTGGACCTTGCAGGGCTCTCACCACTCGCGGGAGCCCTGCAGGGGAAGCCGCCGCACGTCCGCTTCTCTCCTCAGGGCCCCGGGGCGCAGGGTAGGCTCCTGCCGGCTCCGGGGCTTTCAATCAAACCGCCAGTCTTCGGTGGGAGGCGGGGTAGGCTCCCGCCCTCCTACTTCCTGATCCGGTTGTCCCGGCGGCCCGCCCCCGGCCCGCCTGACTTCCTGGATGTCCCGGGCTGCAGCGGTGATTTTCAATCTTGGCAATGAGAGGGGTAGGCTCCCTCGTAGATGCGGTATACGGCGGGGTGGGCACCCGCCGTAAGAATAAGCAAATAAGCGGGGTGGGCACCCACCAACGACCACGGCAATGTCCCTGGCAGGGTGGGCACCTGCCAGGGGACTTCAGAATTCGGCCTCTCTGGTGGAACCCGATGATGAAGCATGTCACCAACTAGGTTGGTGAGTGAGGGTTCTTTTAAACACTACTTTGGTTTTTGCTCACGCTGTTACTCCTAGTTTGCTCCTTACATTGTTCACTCTTTTGTTGTTAATGTATCATTAACCAGGGGGATCAAGAGTGATTTTCCCTCACCCTCTTGTTGTTATTGTGATATTTGGCAGCGCACAGCTGCGAGGGTATTTTTCCCTTCTTCTTGCCTTTTTATTTAGCGACTCTTCAACACAGCATCATGGATAATCTGGGCCTCTCTTACTCCAATGAGGAAGTAGATGCCCTTTTGGCAGATCCCTCACTGTTTTCTGATCCTTCTATTGCTCAAACCATCTCACAAACCACTGAGTGGGATAAATTAAGTGAGCAGAAACGGGGACGGATACGCACTATTCTTCACGGCACAATTCTTACAGAGTATCTCAGGAACAATATAGCACCCAAGGGTCTACTGGTCACTAATGCCCCCCGAATTTTCCTAGATGATGCACAGTTTAGGAAAGAATGGGCCCAAATTGCCTGGCACTGCACCAGGGATTGGCTGGTGCTGATTATTAAAACAGCACTGAGGCTCTCGGAGGCCATAATGGTGGAAATCCAACTAACGGAAACCCATTTCAAATCAACACTAGTGGGCTTTAAGAAACGACTTGAAGAACTCAACAAAGAAATGAATGAATACAAAGATTCTCTTACTCATTCAAAAGCCCAAAAATTCCAGAAAGATCTGTCCAAATGGTCCTATGTGCGAGCATATCCTTATACCAGCCCAGACTATACTCCACCGACCAAGAATGACTTTGGCACTGACAGCTCAGCTGATGATTCCACTGGAAGTGATTCAAGCAGCGGCAGCTATAAGGCTCGGCAGCGGGGGAGAGGAAGAAACAGACGACAATACAATAACTAGTCTTGGCTTCCATACCAACAACCCCCTTTTCAACCACCCCCGTTCCACCCGATGATGGGTTGGAACCCTGGTTTTTTTTCCACCTCCACAGTTCCAACAGAACCAATACCGCCCTCCTTTTTTAGAGAGGGGCAGGAGAGGCCGGGGCCGAAGAAGAGGCTCCACCCAAGTCCATTGGCAGCAAGACGAAGCAGTGGGGGACAACACGAGGAGCAAGACACAACGGGCAGGCCCCAGCAACCAATGAGTCTGATCACAAATCTATCATCCATAACACTCACGACCGACGAAACTTCAGTCCTGGAAAAGGGGCTAGGTTTTATACCCACAGCCAACTTTGATCGCTTCAAACTGAGATGCGAACTCTCCAACTTTTTCAGGAAACTCAAGCTCAAGAGTTTTTTTGAGAAATTACCTTTGGACAGCACCGATTCTCCGTCAAGTGATACTGGATTTAAGGTCAAATCCAATTTTACACCTCCCCCACACTCTATACCGCCCGAAATCACAGCATTCGAACAGGCGGTTTCTAACGATGTTGAAGCCTTCATCGAACCCGACCGTTTCAAGAACATGACGGCGGGCGAATTTCAAGCACTACTCTCTCTGCAATCGAACACGGACATCGTGATTAAATCAGCAGACAAGGGTGGGGGAGTAGTTATTCAAGATTCCACTGCCTATGACAGGGAATGCAGACGTCTCCTAAATGATCCCATTAGCTATACACCTCTGACTACGGATCCGTCCTTGGAACTCCAAGGTATCATTCATGATTTGGTCAAGGACGCCGAAGCTAATGGTGATATCACGAAACAAGAAGCGACTTTCCTCACTACCAGTGAGGGCAAGATCCCTTACTTTTATACCCTACCAAAAACACATAAGAACAAAATACCTCCTCCTGGCCGACCAATTGTGTCGGGTATTGGCTCATTGCTGGAACCCCTGTCACGTTATTGTGATTTTTTTCTGAAACCGCTGATTCAATCAACAAGCACTTATCTCAAAGACACTAAAAGTCTGTTATCACTACTTCAAGGGATTGTTCTCCCGGAAGGTGTATCCTTCCTGGTGACAATGGATATTGAAAGTTTGTACACCTGCATCCCCCAGGATGACACCATCAATGTCGTGAGACGCACCCTTGAGTCCAGTGACTGGAACTACACCACCCCGCGAGAATTCATTGTCAGTTGTGCCACTCTCGCACTGAAAAGGAACTTCTTCGAATATAAGGGTGACCTTTTTCAGCAAATCACAGGAACTTCAATGGGCAGCACATTTGCGCCTTCGGTAGCCGGGCTGTACGTTTTCGATTTCGAAGGGAAATTCATTTTGGCTCCACACAACCCTTTTCTGTCAAACCTCTTCTTTTGGAAAAGGTACATTGACGATGTGCTGATCATTTGGCAGGGCTCTGAGGATCGCCTCCAAGATTTCTTTGGATGGATAAATACTTGCGATCCCCATCTCAGATTCACCCATGCACACAACAAGGATGAGATGATCTTCCTTGACGTGGTAATCACTAGAACAGGTGATACCCTCCAAACCAGAACTCATCATAAGCCGACGGCAAAAAATAATCTGTTACACTTTTCCAGCTACCATCCTCGCCCTCTGAGGGAAAACCTCCCCTTTGGGCAATTTTTGCGTCTACGTCGGAACTGTAGCGAAGTGTCTACATACAAAAAACAAGCACAAGAACTTACATGGAAATTGAAATCCCAAGGTTACCCTGACAGGATCCTTTCCAGGAGCAACAAGCGGGCCCGGAATCAGAATCGAGACGCTCTATTAGAAGACCATGTGAGAGATGACCAGGATTCCATACCTCTCACTTGTGTGACTACTTTCAATGCAGCATCAAACGCAGTCAGCAAGTCCATTAAAAAACACTGGAATATCCTGACGAGTAATAAGCACAACTGGGAAAAACCCTTATTTTCTTACAAAAGAGCGAGGAGTCTGAAGGATGCCTTGGTCCATACTCGCCCTAAGATACCAGACAAAGATCAAAATCAGTCTATTACTAGAGCGTGGGGCCTTCCCCCAATTGTTGGCCACTACCCTTGCGGTTCATGTAGTGTCTGCCACCTGACTTCCCCTTCAAAATACCTTGAACTTGAACCAGGGAAACAATGGGTGCAGAGAACGCACACAAACTGCAATTCTACAGACGTTGTTTACCTCATTACTTGTCCCTGCGGACTAAGATACGTCGGAATGACAGGGAGGAAAATAAAACAGCGCATATGCGAACATCGCAGTACCATTCGCTGTCGAAAACTAAGCACAAAATTGACAGAACATTTTCTTTTGGCCAATCACACCACAAACGATATGACTTGGTCGATCATTGAAAAATTGAAACCAGGTCAAAACACCCAGCAGCTACTCTTTGAAAAAGAACAAAGATGGGTCTATCGCCTTTCCACTCACCTCACAGGTCTTAATGATAACATCCCGTGGAACTCCATCTTGAAGAATTGAAATATGGGTTGTTTTCCACCAATGGGACTAACACCTTGATGGCCTCTTTGTAGCACAGCCTAGGATTTTATTACACCCCCTCTGTTGTAACATTCATCTAACTGACCGATGCAGTTGGTTACCAATAGATGTTAATCTCAATGCGCCTCACTTTATTGTCCTCATGAAAACAGCTGTCATTTAGGAGACCCTCTCACAATGTGTAATCTTTTGAAAGGTTTTTAGGCATTACGTGGCATCTATAAATAGGCATTACGTGGCATCTATAAATTGTCAATAGTCACCGGCCATTTCTAAACATAAATAACCGGGACGAGGGTTTCGCAATGATATTACCCCGTTCTCCGAAAATAAACTGACATGTCCTCCCTCACCTCATTCCATCTTAAATGACCAATCCCAATGGGATTAGATCTGGGAGCACGTCCGACAATACACGCCCCTGATGATGATGTCACGCGTTGACGGACGCTGTTGCTATCACGTGACATGCGTCCTTGCATCACGTGATGGGTTGGCTTTCGTATTTCTTCCGGCTCTCGCTTCACACTCACCAAGATCCGGGCCGAGCAGGACTGATCCAGGTATCTTACGGGAGTGTGCGAGCATGGAAGTAAGTAGTTTCCCTTCACCACCGCGTCCCTCTGGTCCCAGTGAGTTTCATTTACGAGTACCCAGACAAACAAGGTTCTCCTGTTTATCTACTCCCACAGATACTATAGCTCACTACCCCCCTCTCGGACCCATGACGCGATAAATACTGGTTTACAGAGTAAGAGTTCAGCCCCCTTTTTCCATGTTGTTGTTGTTTTTAACATACCTAATTGATAGTCATGCACTGGAGCAACGGCGCCTGGCAAATACTATGTGTGCTCGTTTCAGCATGTACTTCACTTACACGAGTCCGCTATATAAATATTTTTTAGGCATACACTACGGCTAATACAGCCTACGCCGACAGCACATCGCTGGCCGGCCAGTTAATACATTGTTTTATTGATCTTTTTCACTGGCACAATTAGTGCGTAGGACCACAACGAAACACAATGATAAAAGTATAGGTCCTCTAGCTCTCACAGAGCACCACTCTTTATTGTGGGAGTCTTGATAACCACATAACGTTATTTGACACCCACTCCCGCTTCACAGCATGGGCCTACCAATTGTGTTCACCTGAATCACATAAAGTATAAGCAATTCAAGTGACACAATGTGTCTATCTGTATATGTCTTTATGTGTGTTATGTCTGTTTTTTTCCCTTACAGGCGTTACTAGCCCCTTAAATTACAGGATGGCTTTCGCGGTAAAACAGTGAGTCTTACCGCTCTAATACACCACTGGTCAGGGTGCACCTTAGCGTGTGCATACCGCCGTGGTGTTCCCCATGGTCCTGACGAATGCTTAGCTGACTGGGCTTATTAAGCAGAAACATGTTGACCTTCCCCCATTTGGATGAGCCCTGTCCCACCTAATTGGCCGGCTCCTGTCCAACTCACTTGTTTTTATTCGGTTTTTGGTTTGCCAGGATTAAATTGGTTATTGGTTAAAACCATTCACCTTTTAAATTTTCACTTCCCTTTCTATCAAAACCAGCTCCGCTGTAGTTCAGGCGTTGCAGCACACCAGAGAGGCATTCGGCCTCTCTGGTGGAACCCGATGATGAAGCATGTCACCAACTAGGTTGGTGAGTGAGGGTTCTTTTAAACACTACTTTGGTTTTTGCTCACGCTGTTACTCCTAGTTTGCTCCTTACATTGTTCACTCTTTTGTTGTTAATGTGACTTCAGAATCTGTACAGACTGGGCAAACGCCGGGTGGGCACCGGCTTTGAGAAATAAAGCGCTCTAAGCGCTAAGGAAAACAAGGGAGAGCGCTCCCAGCGCTCAAGGCCAGTTCAGCGCTTCCAGGCGCTTAGAGATCCAAATAAAGCGCTCCCAACGTTCTAAAGAGGATAACAGCAAAGTCCAGGAAAGTTCTCCCCTGCATGCAGCAGGGCAGGGGTGGGGGGGAAGGCTGGACCCAGAGCCAGCTCACTGGGCCTCCAGGCAGGGAGGTAGTCCAAGTGGCGGTCCTCTGGTCCAGCGGCAGCAGCAGCCCCCCTCAGGCAGGATCCTGGCAAAAGAACAACTTGTAAGGGGACACAGCCCCTTTTTATACAGTAAAAGTCTTTGTTCTTGGTTCAGGGTGAGGGGGAAAACCAGTCGCAGCTGGTTGGGGAGCACCCTTGATGTGCTCAGCCCCTCACTCTATTCACTGGCAGGGCTAGGGTCGTCAGTCGCACCACAGGGGGCGGGGCCAGCATTGTGTGTGGAAAACCCTGCCCTATTCAGGACCCAGGTGTACTCCTCCCACCCATCTAGCTGCTGATCTCCCCATTCACCACTGGGTGACTCATCCTGACTCTGGGGAATCCCTAGCCCGTCACATGACATGACCAGCCAATCACGCGACAGACACACTGCACACAGAAGTGCCCACCTCTAGAAGTGGCACTTCCACACTAGGTACATGCACGCCGCACACATCATCGCGCAGCATTCACTCCCACGAGTCCGCACATACCAAACTCGGGCCTGCACACCCCACGCATCAGGAACTACTAGGGACACATACATTCCCCATGCATTCCTATGGGAGGGCAGGCCTATCTCACCACATGCACTCAGAGCACGCACGCACTTTACCCTGGGACACAGGGAAAGTGCGCAGAAACCAAAAAATTACCACACCAAGTCACCAATAAAAAGCAAAAAAAAGTTCAGGGGTGAACCTGCCAGAAGGGCCAAGTCCAACAGCCACTAACACAAGTGCAGGTACAATATTGTGTACACTATGCATGCAGACCTCTAACCAGCTACACACTATTGATACGCTCTTCTAAATACCCAGTTAGTACCTATGCAGTCTAGGAATCCTTCTGTCTGTCCCATGCACTTCTCCATTCACCCATCCAGCACTATCTACGTATCCTTTCACTCCACCAATACCTAAGCACTTATAAATTCAGCATGCACTTTCTTTGCAACACTGAAATTACTCCAGTTATTAGTTGTATACTTAAGGAATGGAGTAGTCACTAACACAAGTGCAGGTACAATATTTTGTACACTATGCATGCACACCTCTAACCAGCTACAAACTATTGATATGCTCTTCTAAATACCCAGTTAGTACCTATGCAGTGAAGGAATCCTCCTGTCTGTCCATGTATTTCTCCAATCACCCATCCAGCACTATCTACTTATCCTATTACTCCACCAATACCTAAGTACTTATAAATTCACTATACACTCTGTTTGTAATACTGTAATTATTCTAGTTACTAGTCATGAACTTATGGAATGGCCTAGCTACTAACAGCTATAATATTTTGTGCACTATCCAAGTAGAACTCTAATTAGCTACATACTATTGATACACTCTTCTAAATACCCAGTTAGTACTCATGCAGTGTAGGAATCGTCCAGTCTGTCCCACACACTTCTTTAATCCCTTATCTACCACTATCTACTTATCCTATCACTCCACCAATACGTAAGCACTTATAAATTAAGTGTTCACTCTGTTTGCAGCACTGTCATCATTCCAGTTACTTGTGGTATTCTTATAAAATGACTTAGGCACCAACACAAGTACACATAAAATATTATGTGCATAATCCCTACAAATCTCTAAGCAGATACATACTATTGGTCCACTCCATTAAATACTGAAGTAGTACCCATCCTGTCAGTCTCATGCAATTCTTCAATCACCCATCCAGTACTATGTTCTTATTGTATCAGTCTGCCAATACCTAAGCACTTATGGGGCAGATTTACAAGCACCCTGCGCCACCAGTACGTCACTTTTTGTAATGTAGTGATGGCGCCAGGCACTCCTTCATATTTACAAGGAGAGGAAAAGTCACCCTGCGTGGTCTTTCCTCTCCTTGTAAATACGACCCCTTCATACACAGAACTTTGCGTTGAAGGGGCGAACCATAGGTGTCGCTGTGGGTGTTCCCATGCAACACCCATAGAACAAGACACATCTCCAGATTTATGAGAAATCGTAAATCTGGAGATGTGTCTGAATGCTGCGCCATCCTAGAGTTGGTGTAGCAAGGCGCAACGAGGAGAAATGTTTTAATTTCTCCTCATTGTTCCCTCTTTCAATGCATGCTGCATTCCACAGCATACATTGAAAGAGGAAAATGCCTTTACTGATTATTTTTGTGCAGGAAGGTGTCACTTCCTGCACAAAAACAATCTCCGCATGACACAGACATCTTTGCACCATGGTGCAAGGTTGCCTGTGTCACCAGATGGCTGCAGTTTGTGCAGCAGTGCAGAGGGAAGCACAGAGTTGCAACATATTCATGTACATATGTCACATCCCTGTGCTTTGGAAGTGCCACAGTGCAGTGCAGCTAAAGAGCATGCAGTCACGCTGCAGTACTTCCTCATAAATCTTCACCTATAAATTCACCATACACTACTAATGCATTCTTTCAGTCAATCATGCTGTATACATATATTCACCCAAACTTTTGTATTTATTTTTTTTTAACAATTTTACATTTTTGGGGGTGTTTTTTTCAAAAAATGAACAAAAAAGAACGAATAAAACAGGAAACTTTTGGAATTACTTATCATTCCAAAAAACAAACGACAAAAAAAATTAACAACGATGGTTGCGTTGCGCAGCACAAACTGCATCCACCGACTGCTCATCGAAGAATATGTTTCCTACACTTCACGCAGTGTTGCTTGAGAAAGGTGAATTCTGGCCTAATGTCCATTGCAGGTGTTCCTGAGGATGCTCCAGACGTACTTGCCACATCAGGTGAGGGGTTCAAAGCAGATTGCCTAATTTCCTCCCGAACAAGATTGAGAGGATGTGTGGTCTGGAGATGCTTGTACATAGAAGCTGTGCCACAAGAGTATTTTTTTTCACCGCCTCTTGACAGGACTCAGTCACAAATTTTACACATCACCTTTCTCGCATTTACTTTCTTCTCTCCAGGTGGAAAAGTGAAGAATTTCCACATGACAGATTCTGGCCTCTGTGGACGTGGTGCCTCCTGCAAGAATTCTTCTTCAGGAGATACTTCCTCCTGCTGCTGTCCAGATGGCATTTTGTTTGATATTTTTTGAAAAACACCAAAAAAAAACAAGCAAAAAGGGTTCTTGTAGGAAAAGAGATGTCTCTCTAAAGATGCTCCAACAAGAATGATTAAAATGGGTGGGGTCCTTCAATAGTTACAGTGAGAAATGTTATGAACCAATGAAATCTATTTTTTTTAGGTCAGATGGGACCCGCGCACTTTGCGCTCACAATGTATTCACCGACTTCGCGAAAATATATGTCAAAATAATATAAGTTTAGTATAAGTACAAATATATTATTTTTATGAATATCTTAGATAATCTCTTGCCCTAATATGTATATTAAAGACACATACATATCATTTTAGAACATACTTTTTTTTGCAGGAGTCGCGCACCCAGCGCGCCCCAGCACGTATATGAAGTCACGCGGGACCCGCCACTGCGCAAACGTCTTGTACCATAATGCGAATGTGTCGCGAATGCGCTGGAGCAGGAGTCGCGGACTGGTCTCATACCAATCGCGTACATCACATAATATTAAATGGATATGATGTAACTGAAAAACACGCAGCCGTTGCACATCATACGCGGATCCTTCACGACTTTTCTAAAATGGTGGCTAGAATCCACGCACCCACCGTGATGTGTACGCTTTGGGTGCGCGACTACGAAAAAAAATTGGGAAAAAAAGTTTTTAAAGAAAATAATATCAATATATTAAAATAATAAATGAAAACAAAAAAAATAATCACTATTTCAGAATGAATTGTTTAAAAACATTTTTTTTGCAATTTTCAGAAAAATATATAATGTTATTTAATAAATAAAATATTTATAAATAAACAGTTAAAAAACTGTAGAAAATCAGTACAAAAAAATAGGTATGACTACTATCACACTTAAAAATTAGCATTTAAAAAACCTTTGAAATTCACTGAAAAAAACCATAGGTTTCAGAGACGTTATAGTTAGAAATTTGCATTTAAAAAAGCTTTGAAATTCACTGAAAAAACCATAGGTTTCAGAGATGTTATAGTTAGAAATTAGCATTTAAAAAACCTTAGAAATTCACAGAAAAAAACATAAGTGTCACGGGTGTTATAGTTAGCTGGCCATTTCACTCGTACAAAACCATAGAAATTCCTTCGTTATAGTTAGTTCTGCTAACTATAACTCGCGTGCCTGCAATGCACTGCTGATGATGTCACATATTGCATCATTCATGACATGGTCAGTGACATCACTGATGATATCACTGATGACATCTCAAATGACATCACTGATTACATCATCCACGTGACAATCTGATACACCTCATCATACACTAGTATAACATTTAATCACTCACTGTAAAATACAGAGTACCATATTTAAAACCATTGACACACCAATACCAGTTACTACATACCCACTCTCTGATTCCTAAGTCTACACACACAACTACCCATTCAACAACAAAATCATTTATACATATAGTCACTAATTAATAGAACACTATCAAATGCACTTATACACATATATAGATATTGACACATCAGCAGTCATCTTAGTCGGTTAAGCAGTCATCCTACTCACTCATGAAAAAAATTAATCACACTTACATTTACTCACTTACACAATTATCCAATAACACCTCATTTATTCAAACACATAGTAACTCATAGTTAATATGTTAAAAAGTCACCATAACAATTATACACTCATTCATATAGTTACTCTCACAATCACTGACTCTTACATATACTTATTTATATACACCAAATCTCACATACAATGCCTCTTTTGTTTTTTACATTGTTGAAGATGTACAACTA
Source organism: Triturus cristatus (assembly GCF_964204655.1). Lineage (NCBI taxonomy): Eukaryota > Metazoa > Chordata > Amphibia > Caudata > Salamandridae > Triturus > Triturus cristatus. The sequence continues at coordinate 1,296,049,948 of NC_140590.1, forward strand.
AAACATATATTCTCTCACCAACACACAAATAAATATACTCAGTCACCCAAACAACTGTTTCCACATGCACTCTTAAACCTATACACCTAGTCAATCAACCATTCACACATCTATGCATAGAGTTCCAAACACCTCATCCAACCACACACAAACTCAGTGTCCCATACAAATACTCACCCGACTAATCAATAACTAATATACACACTCATGTAGTTAATGACCAACTGATGCTGCATGTTATACAACAACAGACAGTGATGCACACATTCACATAGTTTAGTTACTAATCCATGTATTATGTGAGACACTTTTAATTACTCACTTAAACAGACAGTTAGACAGCTACTAAATCCTCCATCCAGACAGTTATATATCCACTCAAACTTCAATACGGATTGGTATATATATATAATACATATTTAAATTTCAAACTAAACCACATTCACTGGATGGAAATTCCCCCGTTATAGTTAGTTCAGCTAACTATAACTCGCGCGCCTGCAATCCACTGCTGATGACTTCACATATTACATTACTCATGACATGGTCAGAGACATCACTCATGACATCACTGATAACATCTCAAATGACATCACTGATGACATCACTGATGACATCATCCAGTGAATCTGTGTTTTTCTGAAAATTAAATATGTTTTATATATGTATTTCTCAAGGTCGATGGAAGAATAAATGGGTATATAAGTGTCTAAATGGATTTTTTTGTTTCTGAAAGATTGATTGTATAACTGACTGATTAAGTGTATCTTAGTGCATACATGGGTTAGTGAGTAATGTTTAAATATGTAAATATCTGTAATAGTCTCTCACTTTAGTATAAGTGGGTGCATGAGTTGGTAGTAGCTACATGAGTGTCTATATAGGTTATTAGTTGGTTTTTTGAGTATTAGTATGAGTGTCTGAGTAACTGTGGTTCGGTGGGAGGTATTATGTATTGCATAGATGCATGAATGAGTGATTCACTGTTTGTATGTGTTGAAGACAGCATGTGTGCAGGAATGCATGGGTGGATGAGTGTGTGTATGGGTGTGTTAGTGAGTGAATGACTGTTTCAATAGTGTTTATATTAGTAACTACATATATTTTAAACTATTATGGTGCCGATTCCGATCCTGGAAAAACCGGGTACGAACCGTCGGTTGGAGGGTTTTCTCCGTCCGACTCGTACCCGGTAAAAAAACATTACAAACATGGAAGTACGATTCGCACAGAAACACCATTTCCGTACGAATCGTAAAAAACACCGACCGACGAAAATATACATACAAATGTGATCCGGGAAAGCGCCGACGTGACGTCGGGACGCAGTCAGGCTCCGTTTCACGAACAAGGAAGTACGATTCGAACCGACACCAGTCCGGACGGCAATATTTTTACGGCACCCAAAAAGTGCCGGAAAAGCGAAGTACGGCGCGATGCGAGCGGAATTAGGGGCCCGGTACACGCCGAACCCCCCCCAGACCCCACGGATGTACGTGCCGTACCCCCACCTGTGTATGTACACCCGTGTATGTACGAGTCGAACCCCCACCCGTGTATGTACACCTGTGTATGTACGAGTCGTACCCCCACCCGTGTATGTATACCCGTGTATGTACGAGTCGTACCCCCACCCGTGTATGTACGGTGCGTACCCCCACCCATGAATGTACGTGCCATACCCCCACCTTTGTATGTACACCCGTGTATGTACGAGTCGAACCCCCACCTGTGTATGTACACCCGTGTATGTACGAGTCGTACCCCCACCCGTGTATGTATGAGTCGAACCCCCACCCGTGTATGTACGTGCCGTACCCCCACCTGTGTATGTACACCCGTGTATGTACGAGTCGTACCCCCACCCGTATATGTACACCCGTGTATGTACGAGTCGTACCCCCACCCGTGTATGTACGGTGCGTACCCCCACCCGTGTATGTACGTGCCGTACCCCCACCTGTGTATGTACACCCGTGTATGTATGAGTCGAACCCCCACCTGTGTATGTACACCCGTGTATGTACGAGTCGTACCCCCACCCGTGTATGTATGAGTCGAACCCCCACCCGTGTATGTACGTGCCGTACCTCCACCTGTGTATGTACACCCGTGTATGTACGAGTCGAACCCCCACCCGTGTATGTACACCCGTGTATGTACAAGTCGTACCCCCACCCGTGTATGTACGGTGCGTACCCCCACCCGTGTATGTACGTGCCGTACCCCCACATGTGTATGTACACCCGTGTATGTACGAGTCGAACCCCCACCTGTGTATGTACACCCGTGTAAGCGCTGGGGGTACGCACCGTACATACACGGGTGGGGGTACGACTCGTACATACACGGGTGTACATACATGGGTGGGGGTACGACTCGTATATACACGGGTGTACATACACGGGTGGGGGTTCGACTCGTACATACACGGGTGTACATACACAGGTGGGGGTTCGACTCGTACATACACAGGTGGGGGTTCGACTCGTACATACACGGGTGGGGGTTCGACTCGTACATACACGGGTGTACATACAAGGGTGGGGGTTCGACTCGTACATACACAGGTGTACATACACAGGTGGGGGTACGGCACGTACATACACGGGTGTACATACACAGGTGGGGGTACGGCACGTACATACACGGGTGGGGGTTCGACTCGTACATACACGGGTGGGGGTACGACTCGTACATACACGGGTGTACATACACGGGTGGGGGTACGACTCGTACATACACGGGTGTACATACACAGGTGGGGGTTCGACTCGTACATACACGGGTGGGGGTTCGACTCGTACATACACGGGTGTACATACAAGGGTGGGGGTTCGGCACGTACATCCGCGGGGTCTGGGGGGGTTTGGCGCGTATGCGGGCACATGTCTCCATGGTTGCTATTGCAGTTCGGTCCGTACGGTGTATTTCCCATACGGTTGTAAAATTGGAAGGACAGGACGGACCGTACTTGCGCGGTCGGACTTCATTTTTCCGATTCGTAGGGTAAATCGTCCGAGGATGTGTCGGACACATTTTCCGACCCGAGGACGTGTCGGGGAATTTTCCCAATGCGATTCGTATGTATTTTTTCCCATCCGAATTGTACTTGCCAGTTTGTACGGTACTTGTACGATTCGTACGGAAAAAAATCCGGATACGATTCGTATGGGGAAAATTTCTCCAGGATCGGAATCGGCACCTATATGTGAGTATTGATGTATATAAGTGAGTATATGCGAGAGTTAGAGATTGGAAGAGGTCCTGTATGAATAACTATGTGTTTCTATTAGTGATTGTTTAAAATAGTAAGTATGTGTAAGTTTCTGTATAAGTAAGGGTGGTGGTGTGTGTATAACTGTATATACAAGTAAATGGTTGTTTGATTCGTTATTAGCATGAGTGACTATGTGTGTGAGTAACTCTATGGATGAGTGGCGGTGTGTAACAGGATGTATAGGTGTATGAGTACATATTATGTGTGAGTACATATATGAGTGACTAAAGATGACTGTTGGTGAATGAGTGCATGTGTATGTACATCTTAGAGTTACTGAATTGGTTGTTGTAACTGATTTTGGTATGTCCATTGTTTTGAAGATTTTAGTTTCTATTTCTGTATGTGTGTATCAAAGGTTATATTAGGGTAAGGGGAGGTCTGCCACTCTATCACAAGGATGATGTCATCAGTGATGTCATCAGTGATGTCATTTGAGATGTCATCAGTGATGTCATGAGTGAGGTCACTGACCATGTCATGAGTGATGTAATATGTGACGTCATCAGCAGTGGATTGCGGGCACGAGAGTTATAGTTAGCTGAACTAACTATAACGGGGGAATTTCAATGGCTTTGTACGAGGGAAACGCCCCTGAAACCTATTTTTTTTCAGTGAATTTCTATGGTTTTTTAAATGCTAATTCCTAACTATAACGTGCCTGAAACCTATGTTTTTTTCAGTGAATTTCAAAGGTTTTTTAAATGCTAATTCCTAACTATAACATATCTCAATCCTATGGTTTTTCAAGTGAATTTCAAAGGTTTTTTAAATGCTAATTCTTATTTATAACTTATCTGTAGCCTATGGTTTTTCACTGAATTTCATAGGATTTCGAAATCTTTATTTGTCAGTGTATCAATTGCTTTATTAACGTTTTTATACTGTTTTTCTTCATTTTTTAAAGTTCTTTTTTTACATATTTATCTAAAAAAAAAAAATATTACTTGTTTTTTATGAAAATATTTTTAAAAAAATATTTGTAAAAAGTTTTTAACTCTGTTTTTTTAAATATATTTTTTAAACTACATTGTTGATATATTTTTATTTTTTGGGGAAGTCGGGCACCCAATGTGTACCGTTCCCGAACAATACGCGGAACCTAGCTGCCAATTTACCACTATTGTTCAGGATCCCCGTAGGGTGTGCGATGAATACGTATTTACCTGCGTGATTGCTATGCGATCCATACGCAACTTGAAGCACATACGCGACGCACACGTTGTATGTTACACGAAGCTCGCGCGCTTCCGCGTGACGTCATACACGTATTTGACGCGGTGGGTGCGCGATTCCCGCTAAATATTTTAAATGTCAAAAAAGATATATATATGTATTTCATATAAATATTAAGGCAAGACATAATCTAAGCTACTCATAAAATTGATATATTTGTACTTTTAATCAACCTATATTACTTTTAAATGCAATTTCGCAAATTCATGCTCGGTGCGTGCTGCCTATGCGCAGGGTGCGCGGATCCCATGTGACCTGAAAAAAAGAGATTTGAAAAGTTCATTAGACTTCCTATTCTAACTATTTCAATCATTCTTCTTAGACCTTCTTTGGAGGAGCATTTCTGTGCTTAGAAGAACTTTTTTCGGCTAAGTTCACACTTAGTTCAAACCTTTTGTGAAAAACAATGGCTTTAGGGCAGCAGGCATCACCAGCATCTCAACATTCATCAGAAGATTAATTTTTGACTGAACCACCACGCCCAGAAAGATATACATCTGTTGTCTGGAAATGTTTTACTTTCCCAGAGGGACAAACAAAGACAAATGCCACCAAAGTGACATGCAAAATATGTCTGAGAGTGCTGTCCCATGGAGATCCGACAAAGAAGTACTCATATGGTACAGCCAGTATGAAGAAGCATCTCCAAACTTTGCATCTAGTAAACCTGGCATGTGAAGAGTGCCGCAGAATGAGAGTTCTTCCAGCACCTTCACAAGCTTCACAACCAAGTACTTCTTGGATGGATCCATCTGAACAACACCTGGATATACGTCCTCAGTTTGCAACACTCAAAATGCACTGCTTGAAGTGTAATTAAATCCTATGCTACGGAGAACAGTCTATTGATTTAATTTGCAGGTTGCAAGAGAACCATCGTTGTTAGATTTTTTTTTCCCCTGAAGTTCATTATTTTGTTCCTCCAGTTCTGTTCTGTTTTTTTCTTTTTTCAAGAAAAAACAAAACATTTTTTAAATTGTTCAGAAAATCAAAAAAATATATAAAACAAAAAAGAAGAAAAAAAAAGTTCTGGTTTAAAAAAAGAGCTATATTTGTATGTTAGTGTGTGAAAGTTTAGATGAATGTATGTGTAGTGCATAATTGACTGAACGAATGCATTAGAAGTGTATGGTGAATGTATAAGTGCAGAACTATGAGGAAGTGCTGCAGCATCACACAGTAACCTCTTTAACTGCAGTGTGCTGTGGTACTTCCAAAGCACAGGGATGTAACATATGTACATAAATATGTTGCAAGTCTATGCTTCTCTCTGCACGGCTGCTTAAACTGCAGCCATGTGGTGACACAGGCACCCTTGCACCATGGTGCAAGGATATCTGTGTCATGTGGAGTTTGTTTTTGTGCAGGAAGACACACCTTCCTGCACAAAAACAATCAGTTAAGACATTTTTCTCCTTCAATGTATGCTGAGCATTGTAGCATGTATTGAAAGATAAAAAATGAGGAGAAATGAAAACAATTTTCCTTTTTGTGCCTTGCTACAAAAATTGGAGGATGGTGCAGCATTCACACACATGTCCAGATTTATGATTTTTGATAAATCTGGAGATGTGTCTTGTTCTATGAGTATTCTGTGCAATCATGCACAGCAACACTTATAGAACGCCTTTTCAACGCAAAGTGGTGTGTATGATGAGGTCATATTTACATGGAGAAGAAAAGGTACACAGAGTGCCTTTTCCTCTCTTTGTAAATATGAAAGAGTGTCTTGCGCTATAACTATGTTTAAAAAAGTGACATATTTCTGTTTGGAAAATTGCTTGCGAATGATAGGAGGTAAGCACAGAGTTTTGTCTGCAAAGATGCTCAAAGAAGAATGATTGAAATGATTGCGGTCCTTCAATAGGTACAATGGGAAATATTATGAACCACTCAAATCTGTTTTTTTGCAGGTCACATGATATCCTATGACAGGGAGATTCCAAAACTACATAGGTATAAACAGGGTGTTTTGAAAAACGTATTCAAACGTTGTAGCTTCTTGCAGATCTGCCCATTGTGCATAATAATACTTAGTTAAACTTACCTTCACAGTAATAGAATAATAGAAATAAAAAATGGTACACATTTTTTTCAGACGTTTTTTGTAATGTAAAATAGGGTAAATTGCTTATTTTAGAATTAGGATCTGTGAAAGAAAAGAAAAAATAGTTATAACATGTAAAAATCCATTTTTTAACAACACAGCATAATTTAAACAAAGTAATTTGTTTGCCTTTTTTGCTGTTCTCAGAATATATTGAATTTCACTAGAAAAAGTGATTTTAATCATACTCATCACATAACAGCGGGCAAAAAAAACTATCAAAAAGATTGGTTAAAAAAAACCAACAATCTATTCTTAGTAAAATACCAGAAAATACAAATCACACATATATAAAATGCTTACTGCTAACAAAATGTTATAAATTTATAAATATTGTAAATGTTGTCGCTTTAAAATATACACCGAGTCAATGTGTAAGAAAAAGTCCACAATTCAAACATATACTGTTCCTTGAGGCCAAATGGTATTTTTGCACAGTTTTTTATGTAAATTGTCCAATGGTAATCCCATTAAATTATAAAAATAAATTCCTCAGAGTCTGAATTATCTTCCTAAAACTTTGGCTTTAAAAATATTAGGTAGGAATTTGGTAACTCACTAGGCAAACGTTGTTTGAAAACCAACTGGGCATCATTACAAAGTGTCCAGCCTTTGTCACATTTTAGATAGGCAGGGTAATGTCCAGATGTTGTGGAAGGACCATCATGGAAAATTATTGCAACTGCTACAAAAGTCCTTCCTGATATTGATAGTTGAGTTGCTACAAAATGTTTTAAGTGTCCAATTTTCTTCCATCAGCTGTACAACGTTGCATCATTAAAATAATATATTGTCCATATCTTTGTAAAAATAAAGTTGATCACATTTCTGATTTACATTGGCTACACTCCATGTTTTGATTTGCAGCTTTAACTAATTTATTGACAGACACTGATTTACAGTCCGGTAATGTTAAAGATAGAAATCTTTCAGTGTCTACATTAGTGCTAGATGTATACATACAATTTTCACAATGATGTTCCCATTTGTAACAAAGGCCAAAAATATTTCCTATTTCTACACCTTCATTTTCTAAAACGGTAAGCATATACATTAGAAATTCCTGAGCATCTTGTTGGATATTTTGCGTAAATTGTGTAGAACCAGACCATACATCCAAAAGATTACGAACATCAGTAACAGTTTGTATTTTACTTGTATCAGTTCTCAATTTTTCATAAACAGAATGCAACAAGGAACAACATCTTTTTTCCCGATTCTGCATAATTTGGTGTTGCAAACCTTCAAGATAAAAAACAACATTGACCACTACATTAGCATAGCAGTTGACACCTGAACTATTTTCAAACTGATAACCAACATTCTCATCAACAGTGTCCTTTTTCTTTTTGCTTGCAAGGACAACATTATCTTGTTTTTTTCCTTTCTCTACACCTTCAGTACAGATATTCTCATACCTTCTTTTTTGACCAACCACACGCTTTTCAAATACAGGATATTGACCTAAATTGGGAGCATACGCTCTTCTTAACCTATTATACTCTTTTACACAGTTTGCATCTGCAGTAACCTTTGTGTCATTAAAATCAATCAAAAACAATCCAGATAATGTTCTGACTCACGAAAAGCAACATATGCCATGCCCTCTTTAAACACAGTAGATTCAATCTTCACCAATGCACTGTCTACACTTAGGTGCCGATTCCAATCCGTTAGAAATATTCCCCGTACGATTCGTATTTGTATTTTTTTACGTACGAATCGTACAAGTCCTGTACAAACGGGCAAGTACGATTCGTATGTGAAAAACTACATACGAATCGCATCGGGAAAATTCCCCGACACGTCCTCGGGTCGGGAGAAGTCCCCGACACGTCCCCATACATTTTTACGTACAATTCGTAAAAATGAAGTCCGAGCGCGCAAGTACGATCCGTCCCGTCCGTCCGAATGTACAACCGTATGGAAAAAAGACCGTCCTGAGCGAACGATATACCACTCATGTACACGACTAAACATGTGCCTACATACGAGTCACACAGCCCCCCCTCCCCACCCCCAAATGTCAGCACCGTACACCCGTATGTCCGCGCCGTACCCCCAGCACATACCCCCAGCCCCCCGTATGTCCGCGCCGTACCCCCAGCACATACCCCCAGCCCCCCGTATGTCCGTGCCGTATCCCCAGCACATACCCCCAGCCCCCGTATGTCTGCGCCATACCCCCAGCCCCCGTACGTACGCACCGTACCCCCAGCACATACCCCCAGCCCCCCCGTATGTACGCGCCATACCCCCCATGTCCGGCCATTACCCCAGCCCCGTGCCCCTACGCACCGTACCCCAACACTGTACCACAGCACCGCGTATGTAGGCACCTTACCTACGCGAAAAAGACTCGTACAGAACCAGGACACTGTGAAACAGCACAAGGAGGCTCAATTCGACTCGCACAACACCACAAAACACGTCTACATGACAAAATACAGCTCAATCACTGACCTTGCACATCCAAACAGGCAAACAGAGGGCCAACCCCACAACCACCTCATATAACACACCCACCAAAATTTCAAACACAGCCACACCCAAAAATGGACCAATAAAAAGGGCCCACACACACAAACCATGAGCCTTTGCTACAGACCCACTACTGCCAGACCCCACAGACAAACTACTGCACCTTACCAACACGTCAACTACCCCTCAACTTACACACCTTCACACAACCTCCTACACAAACACACCCTCTCCACATTCACACACACACCGTCACATTCACACCCACACACCCACAACCATCCACACCCACACCCCACACCATGCCCACAGACAAGAATCCAAAGTTCACAAGGGAGGAGCTGGACATCCTTGTCAACGAAATCATCAGAGTCGAGCCACAGCTCTTTGGAACATTGGTCAGACAGACCAGCGTAGCTGCAAAATCAGCCAAGTGGCAGAGGATCGTCGATCGGGTGAATGCTGTTGCGCCCATCAGAAGGACCAGGCATGAATGCCAAGCCAGGTGGTACGATCTGCGGAGGACAGTCCGGCGCAAAATGAGTGACGAATATGCCCAGAGTAACATCACTGGAGGTGGGCCGCCCCGCAGACCGGTACACTACCATCCCTGGGAGGAGAAGGTGATGCACACGCTGCTGCCGGTGGGAGTACACGGAGTAGAAGGAGTCGCCGAGCCTGGTGAGTACACAAACCACTGAGCTAACATGGGGGGAACGGCATCCACACCCCAACAACAACAAATGCACCCAACTACCCACAAGCCCTCACCGGACATAACCACACTCAAAAACCACGCACATGCCACTAACGTCTCCATGCCCCATTCACAAAGCAAGGCCATGCCATGTCCCAGGCTACACGAAACACAAAACAAAGACTGGCTGTCTGCGATGCTTGGCGGGTGAAGCTCACAAAATACATAGTGCAACTCAGAAGCAAACCCCAATGCCCTCAGCCCATATGGCCTAGGTATATACCCATGCAACATGCTCAATGCACAGGGACAGGCCAAGTACTGAAAAGGTAGCTGACACTTGGCCCTGCTGTAGCCAGCACAAAGCCCTCCTGTGACCACTGTACACCCAAACACCAACTCCACAAGCTCAGATACCTAGCACAGGAACTCACACTCACTGTCATGCCAGCATGCACCATGAGGGGACAGACATCACCTGGGAGACCCAATGCCAACTCACACTACACCCAACAGCAGGCCCGGTCCCCCCCCCCCCACCCTTACACAAGCACACACCCCCAGGGCAGCCACCGGATCTACCCACTCACACAATGGACATGTGACACACCAAGAACAATCCATAGCCAAATAGGCATCCTAGGCAAAATTCCACAGGTCAAACACTCAGGAGAAAATATCAATCTGTCCCCCGCAACATACCCATCCCCAAGTGTCCATTGAGAGGAATGCCAGGCACATCCAACTACCTTGAGGAACTGTGCCAACTTGAATATGTATGAAACATGGATGTTGAATGAAACAGCATTAACATTGTCTCTCTCTCACACACAGGGCAACGTCATGGATCTCCCCCCAACACTGGGGGGGGGAAGAATCACAGTCCCAGGCTTGGCGTGAAGACGATCCCACCGGCAGCGAGGACTCTCACCACTCCGTGGATGACCCCAGCCAACCTGGCCCCTCTGGTGCCCCAGCCCCTGCAGCACCTGTGTCAGGTACATCTGGCCCAACCACCACCCCCATTCCTGCCACATCCCTGGAAACACCCAGGAGCCCTGCTTGCACTGAACAACAGAGCCTGTCTGACCAGGAGGGACAAGGTTCTCCGGGCACCCAGGAGAAGGCAGGCAACTCTGCAAATGCCATCCCTCAGGGGTCCCGTAGACCCGATGTGCCCACAACGGCAGGCCAGGCGCGTGTGGGCAGGGGTGGTGGGAGTGGAGGCAGGCGGAGGTGAGAACCTGACCAGCCAGCTGAGGGAACCGGTATGTCGCACATACGAAACATCCTGGACACATACCGGCGTGACACCAGGGGCATCAGCCAGGTAATGGAGACCCTCAACGAGTTTAAGAACCTGCAGGCCGAGCAACATGCCAGTCAACAGCAACACCAAGGACGGATGGAGGCAAGACTGGCTGAGCTCCTGGCGGTGCACACGGACATTAGCCGTTCACTCCGTCGGATGGCCGACAACATGGCCAACCCTCCCTGTGCCACCAGGCGAAGAACAACACCAGCCACAGGGAGGGATGAGGAGGAGGAAGAGGCAGCGTACCATCCCCATCTCCCAGGTCACCTGGCCTGGCACCTGGACCTCTGGCGCAACAGCAGCACCTCATCCAATGACATTCTCTGCCACATGGACTTGCTGGTCACAGTCTGACCAATGATGACCTAGACTGTGGTCTGGACTCCGATGATTTCCAATGACAAGGATCCCATCTCCCCCTGTGAACTTTGGATCACACACATTGCAATGAAGGGGTACATGTGAGTAATGGAAACACAGACATGGAGACATCGGAGATATGTCCTCAAGTAAACGAATATCATGTTCCGAGCATCCAGACACACGTTACGTGTGAAGCCACATGTGGCATGTTGTGCGTATATGTGCGACATGCACATATACACACAGACACATGTTGGATGCAGAAACAGCAGAACTAGTTGACGGACCACCAACAGCAAGCTCATGGGAACACATGACACACAGGTCTGCAGACGCACCCTGGATGTGTACAAGTGTCCTGTGAGTGTGGATGTACTTGCTCCGTATAGGGCAGGGCAGAATTTCACACGGATGTTGTTGTGGATCTGGGGGATGGCCTGTCTGTCCGCGGAGTGGATCTATCTGTGGATCATGTGCATAATGCCTAGTGAGTTGCAGCCTGAGGTACAGATGCTTGAGATTTGCATGGCAAATGTGAGCCAGCAATACATGATGCACACCATCTTGTGTGCATGGCCACTGTGTGCTTGTGCAGGTGTCTTGCGTGTGGGACACAACCACTTGCCCAGCTGGAAGGGGACAATCCTCAGATTATTACCTCATTCATGTACCAGTCCAGCCTCAGGTGGCTGCTGTACAGCCATACATCAATGGATGACATGCATTCTTGAATATTGGAACTGGCAATGTTTGCGTCTTTGGTGAGGGTGAGTAGCACTTGGCTGTCAATGGCATACGAGCTGATGAGGAGTTGCTGTGCGCATGTCATGGGGGATAGGGTAGTCCTGGACACATAGACGATTGACACGCTCAGAGATGATACCTGGGCCATGTGCCATATGACAACACCATACTACATGCTGAAGGCTTGACTCCCACTCCCATGTACTTGCTGTGGTAGAGCGCCGGTGGGGAGTAGAAGGGACATCACCTGGTTGGTGTCACAGTGCCTGGAATGCATGGCAGTGCTGCGTAGGCAGTTCTAGTGGCACACTCATCATGCTAAGCTGCTGTGTGTGTGCTGAGGGTATGCCTGAGAGCATGCCGCAGATTTGCGGATAGACATTGCTTGGAGTGTGGTAGCAACATCAGACTGTAGTGTGATGTGGGTCATGCAAGGACATGAGGGTCACGCAATGTGCACGTTGCATGTGCTGACGGACCATCCTTTGGCACCGTGTGACCGCAACAGTGGCACAGACAAGATGATGACAGGCCAAATGAATGGGTGGAGGGAGGAAGGGAGGATCATCTTGGAGGCGTGTGTGTTGCCGAATCCGGATACTATCTGTGCCCTTGCTGCTGGGGCTGCATCAGCATGCAGCATGTCCTTGAAATTATGCCACAAGTTGCACCAATACACAAATATGTCAGTAAGGACAACTGCAACAGGCGAATGTACATGATGGAGTGTCCACTTTCCCATGGCACACACAGACACAATGGATGCACAATAACCTAAGATGACTGACACAGGACCATGAAACCGAAGGCCGAGATGTGCACAGGAGACACACCCTCAGCAGGCGTTGATTGCCCCTTGTGGGGACCAAAAAGGCCAAATACATACACAAACATGGACTTCATGCACAATAGACAATAGAATCCATGAGTAACTGCATGCATGTTGCAAAAGTACACATAGACTCATATTCCCACACTTTGAAAAAAATGCCAGAGATGCCGCATGCAAAGTGGCAAGGGACCTGCATTGAGTGAGATGATGCACCTTGGAGGGTGAGGAACTGCTTTACTACTCAGGCTCACAACAACGGACATGCATCAATCTGAACAGAATCACAGATCTTTTGCCTGAACATGTGGGAGCTAAACTGGCCACCCCCTACAAAACACAGAGGCTGTAAATCCATTGAATTGGCACACAAGTGTAGTATGTGGGAGCCAAACACCCCTTGCTGCACACCGAGAGGCTTCAAGTCCCCAGTGAACCAGTCATGGGGATGGCCCACACTATGTCCACCTGTAGCTTTCTGTATGTTGCCAGGGTAGTTGTACACACATTGATGCCCTCATCAGAATCCACTGTCCCATTACAGATGACTGTCACAAAGTGTGACTATCAAGTCATGGGAGTCATGCTACATGTCATGTACCCCATGGTGAGTTGACATGTATGCATAGTGACACTACATGCACAGGAACAGGGCACACACATTACAAACACCTACCACACCCAAAAGGCCTTGTAGCAATCCTTACACAAAATTACTACTCACCATGTCCGTGCATGGAACGCTGATGCAGCACACGTTGCAATACCCATGAGCAATAGCAGGAGGCCAACCATGACACGAGCAGACAGCATGCGCAAGTACCTGGGGATGACAGACACACCAGAAGTCAGCCAAGACATTATCATACGCATGCATGGTCATTTACCCTACAGGAATAAGTGTGTCACCATGCTACTTGAAAATTGAGTGACTCAGCTACAATGCGTTGAATGACATCATCATGTGAGGGACACATCTGAACACACCTCTTAGGCACTTAGCATACAGTCAGCTGGACACACACATAGCAACACATGCCACACACGCCTCCAAGCGTGCACACTCTGACACAGGGACTCACCATTATGAGAAGAAGTTGCGGATGAGCTGACTCCGGATGTCCTCCTCCTCATCCTCCTCCTCCTCGTCACTTGCCTCGTGACCAAGCCCTTCATCCTCCACGGGTGGATGTTCCAGATCATCCGGATCCAGGATGAGTGGCACATCCTTCTCCACTGCCATGTTGTGCAGCATGCAGCACACGGAGAAGATTTTGCAGACCTTCACCGGTGCATATGGGAGAGACCCGCCTGTCTTGTGAAGGCAGCGAAAACGACTCTTCAGGAGTCCAAACGTTCTCTCAATCACTCGCCTGGTCTGCCCATGGGCATTGTTATAACGTTGATCTGCAGATGTTCTGGGGTTGTGGAGAGGAGTCATCGGCCATGGCATGTTGGGATAGCCAGAGTCCCCTACATGGAAACATCATGTGAAGAAGTGGGCAGGAGATGACGTAAGATACAAAGATAGCACTAAACACAGGACAAACAGAGGATACCCACCAACAAGACATGCTCGTTCGTTGTGCAGCTGCTGCATCATTTCTGGCACCCTGCTACGCCTCATGATGTAGGCATCGTGTGCTGACCCTGGAAAATGTGCACAGACATGGGAAATAAGCATGTTAGCAAGACACACCACAGGGGCATTAATGGAGTGATAATGCTTACAGTTGCGAAAGGCTACCTCCTGTGCCTGTGGTGGCACCAAAGCCACATGTGTCCAATCAATGGACCCAATGACATGGGGCATCCCTCCCAGGGCATAGAACTCACCCTTGACACCTGTCAACTGCTCACGAGTTGGGAAATGAATGAATTCATCCATGTGCTGCAACATGGCTTCTAAAACATCATGCAGGACACGGCTGAACATAGTTTGTGACATGCCACCAACATCAGCTATGGTGAATTGAAATGTACCCGTGGCAAAAAAATGTAGGGCTGCAATCACCTTCATCTTGGGGGTCAGCGCAGTAGGATACCTGTGTCGCGGTTGGAGGTGTGGTGCCAGCCTCGTGATTAAGTTCTGAATCAACTGTTGAGAGAAGCGGTAGCGTCTGATGCAGTCACGTTCCCTCATGGTACCCAAGTCTGGCATTGGTCGGGGTAGGGGCGGTGCCCTGCATTAAATCAGAAGGAATGACTAAGGGTGAGTACATGATGACATCTAAGTCAATGAACAGAGCACATGCTACGCTACTACTACACATCAGCTAATTTCTGAGTATGGTCTGTGCAACACATCCCGGACACATCTGCTATCCAGGTGAAACTCCTACAAAGACACAGCTACACCCGTTGATTGTCATATTCTACATTACATGCCCTGGAACTAGCTATGTGCCAGTGTAAGTGAACAGCCAGACACATCACAGGAGTAACATACATCCACATATCTGCATTCCAAGGATGACATCTCACACAGACAGCTTGCGGCCACCTAGACACACATGTCACATGTCATTATTAATGTACAGATCACACACATTGCAATGAAGGGGTACACGTGAGTAATGGAAACACAGACATGGAGACATCGGAGATATGTCCTCAAGTAAACGAATATCATGTTCCGAGCATCCAGACACACGTCACGTGTGAAGCTACATGTGGCATGTTGTGCATATATGTGCGACATGCACATATACACACAGACACATGTTGGATGCAGAAACAGCAGATCCAGTTGACGGACCACCAACAGCAAGCTCATGGGAACACATGACACACATGACATAGTCACATCGGGGCACGCTGGTAGTTAGATGTCAGGTGGTAGTGTCACTGTCCCTGCCATCATGGGACAATTGCGTGTGTGGTTGACTGTGCCATTACAGTGATGCAGTGCTTGACATGTTTGAACTACATGCACACATGTGCTAAGTGGGAAGGAGAGGTGTGTACGTAGTGCCCCATAATAAAAAGATTTAGACATACCTAAATAGGGAACTGGTAGTGACAATTAGAAAATGCAATAATCTTGATTTAAGTTTCTTTTTGCTTTAAACTTTATTAGGACATCTACAGACAAACAGATAAAAAAGAGAAAAGGAAGAAATATACTGTGGTTACGTTTTACAGCACAAACAGCAGGCTTTGTAGGTCGATATTGTTCCCCTAAAGAGTAAGTATCCTTCTTTGCCTTATTGAAAGGACTACTACAAAAAACAGTATTTCTTTGTTTGGATTTATACCTCTCTGGTCAGAGTACTATAGGGATTATTTCCACTCACATCTTGTACTTATAATCTCAGCCAAAGGTAACTTGCTTTGATTAGAAATAATATTTTAATTTGCACCATTATGCGTGTTGGCCCTCTCAAACTATCTCTGTTTTCTTTAGAATTCTTTCTCTTTTTTTTCTTACTTTGTTGCTCAGTTGTATAAATTGGCCCAACCGGTGTCTTTTGTTATAGCACACAGTATTGCTAATAATAATGTTTAGAGGCTAGTGACTAATTTTTCATATGTATGTAAAAATTTGTTTTTTTAGGATACCCCAGGTTTTGAGAACTTGCGCTAAGAGCAGTAGCTGGTCCTGAAGAAGGTGGTTTTCACGTTTCTTTTTACCACCGAAACGCGTTGACCAAATCTCCCTGTAGATCCTACAAATCTTTGTAGCAGCTCCCTCTTGGGGGCCATCAGGATTACCTTATCACTCATTATGTGCTAAGTGGGAAAACTACTGAGATATATGTGCAAGGAATTTCTGGTATGTGTTTGAATGAATGAAGAGTTTGTATGTGCAGTGTTCTTTTCCCTGGGTTTTGTTTGGTTTTTTGTCATGAATTGGAATAATACCTTTGTATTAATGTACTGACATGAATAATGTGTAAAGTATAGTGATGATGTTATTTATGAAAAATTGATTTATTTGTTCAAAACTCTATTATATTTTTATAAAGAAAAAAATGAAAATATAAAAATACGATAAATAAAAATATAAAGAATACAATTTGGTGTTTTTTGTGTGCTAGCTCATATATAGGAAATTGTTACATAGGTCAAGAGGGAGTATTATTTGTTAGATTGGTAACATAGTGCCCCATCACACATGACATGTGGACACAGGTCGTCACACATCTATTGTGAGAACACATGATGATACATGTGACATATCGCAGTGTCCATGCACATGAAGGACTGCCCTGACAATCACTTGATGTACAGCCTCATGCGAGTGTGAGACCTCCATAGCTTTTGTTAGCGCATACTATCCCCATTGTAAGCTGTGAAACGCAACAAACCCACGCTCTGAGGGCGTGGGTAGGGTCCGTTCCACGCACCTACTCCCCCACCCGCATGCACCGTCCCCCCACCCGCGTATGTACGCACCGTACCCCAGGCCCTACACCAGCCCTGTGCCTGTACGCACCGTCCCCCCACCCACGTATGTATGCACCGTACCCCAGGCCCTACACCAGCCCCGTGCCTGTACGCACCGTCCCCCCCACCCGCGTATGTATGCACCGTACCCCAGGCCCTACACCAGCCCCGTGCCTGTACGCACCGTCTCCCCCACCTGCGTATGTATGCACCATACCCCATGCCCTACACCAGCCCCGTGCCTGTATGCACCTACCCCCCCACCCGTGTATGTACGCACCAACCCCCCACCCTCGTATGTACGCACCTACCTCCACCCGCGATGTACGCACCGTCCCCCCACCCGCGTATGTACGCACCGTACCCCAGGCCCTACACCAGCCCCGTGCCTGTACGCACCGTCCCCCCACCCGCGTATGTATGCACCGTACCCCAGGCCCTACACCAGCCCCATGTCTGTACGCACCATCCCCCCACCCACGTATGTATGCACCGTACCCCAGGCCCTACACCAGCCCTATGCCTGTACGCATGGTACGGCCCGTACACACGCACTCCCCGAGCGTGTGTACGGTTCATAACACTATCGTAGAGGTGCCCTACGTGTACATGTATGCGTGAAACGCACCGTACATGTGTGTGTATTTTCAAAAATCTAATTCTAAAAGTATTCTGGCCACTTAAAAATGCTGGTTGTCATGGGTACAGAGCTTTCCTTTTGAACTTTTGCCTTCAGGTGGGCAGGAAGAGTCAGTTGGTGAAAAATTTACAATGTTGCAAAGTGGTGGTCTCCTTGCAATGATGCTCAACATTTGAATCATGCAGATTTGTGTCATCAGTGTAGGTTTAAAGGGATTGGTGAAAAAATGGGGGATGCAAAGGAGTCTGACCAATCACCATGTATTCCTGTAAGTGAAAGCCCCTGATCAAGACAGATATAAGGCAGCCAAAACACCTGAGAGGGCACTTGCCTGCACAACTTTCCAGTCGACTAACTTGCTGCAGCATTGTATTCCTCTGGCACCATGTCTAGGACTGTGGAGAGGGCACAGCCATTCACACAGGAGGAGAACCAGGACCTGCTGTATGTGCTCCTCACACAGTACCCCAGCCTGTATGGGAGACCAGGGGAACAGGTGAGTGCTGACTCCACTACCTTTGACTGTGCACCTTTATTGTTACTTTCACTTCTGGAATTGTGTCCAAGAGGGGCAGACAGCCAATGTTGTTTAGAGTGTGTCCGGGGGGGGGGGGGGGGGGGTGGAGGTTATGTACCATGTACCTCATGCAGAGCATGATGTGGTTCCTGTGTCCACTCCAGCATTGTGCTTACTGGTGACATTCACTGCATAGTGCATGACACATTCAGCATTGCAACGCCTTGGTAGTTTTTAGAAATACAGTCCGGAGGTGAATGTGTGTTCCCCCCCGGTGTGACAGGTGACTGTACCCACAGATGTGTATGAGTTGAGTGGACCTGTGGTCAGAGTGTCCAAGTGATGTGAACGCCACATGTAAATGGATGTGTGTGAATGTTCCCTGTCATATGCGTGAGTGTGTATGTGAAGTGTTGCACCACAGCTGCATGGAGGAGGCAACAGCTCAACCCATCTGATGTGAGAATGAAGTTGTGCTGTGTGTCTGACTTGCTGAGCTCGCACGACACCTGTGACACCCCACAGTCAAGTAGCACATGTGCAGAGTGAGGTTTGTATCTGCTGTTGAGAGGGGCAGGTGATTGCTCAGTGCCTGTGTGTGTCTGTGTAATCAGCTGGGGTTGCATCAGTGGACTGGGGCATGTGTGTGCTTGGAGGTGCTGTCCATCAGCCTGCTGTTGCATGTGAAGCACAGTGTGTGCCATGATCATGGAGTGTGTTGCACCCCTTCTGCCACCTGTGTACTTTCAATGTGGTGCATTGGGACTTCCACAGAGGACAAGGTGTAAATGAGTATTCAGCAATTCCTTGGCAGCATCCTCTGCCCTGTTCAACATTGCAAAGATGTTAAAATGTGTGTCTATGATACATGGAGCTGGTGTAGTGATGTTGTTTCACTTTTATTCCTCATCACAGGTAACTGCCTACGAGAAGGGTCAGATCTGGAAGCGGATCGTCAGGGCCGTGAGATCTGTGGGGGATCGAAGACGGCGCCTACCACAAGTGAGGAAGAGATGGCAAGACATCCGGTGCTGGACCCGGCGGATCGCCCGGGTCCAGCTGAGACTCTCACCTCCACGGAAACACGGAGGGCGCCGACGCTTGACCCACCACATGATGTGTGTCCTGGCGGTGGTCTTCCCTGACCTGGATAGGCAGTTACAGGAGAGACTGCAGCAAGGAGGGGGTAGGTACATGGATGTTAGTTGTGTTGTGTGTCACCAGCTTTTGGCAATGCTCTGTAGTCTGGATCCACTGCTGTAGTGCATATGTGCATAGCATTTACAGTTCCCCAATGTCAACCGGTGCTCTGATTCATCCCTTCCCCCTCCTTGACATATGTCCCCTGTCTGTGTGTCATCAGATTAGCACATGGTCATCTAGGCTGGCAGTTAATCCATTGCACATTGCTTTCTGCATCATGTGGGAGGGTGGAGTGTGACATGTGTTGGTACCTTGCCTGTGCCCTGACCTGTTCACTATGTTGTGGGTCCATATTCTTAAGCACTCATGATGAGTCTCAACATTGGAGTGTGAGGTTTCTACCACACACCCTTGCAGCATGTATGACCAA
This sequence comes from Triturus cristatus, assembly GCF_964204655.1. NCBI lineage: Eukaryota > Metazoa > Chordata > Amphibia > Caudata > Salamandridae > Triturus > Triturus cristatus. Next base: position 1,296,070,119 of record NC_140590.1, read on the forward strand.
TGTTGTGGCCTCAGACATGATGTGCATGTGTGGGAGGTATGCATAGTGCCATGGCGGTTGCTAAGGTTGCACTCAGATAATACCATGGCCACGGATCACTGTGACCACCACAGTCCCCTGAGACACCCAGGCCTCACAATCATGTGTGTCACATGACAGTTTGGCCATTACCTGTGTGTTCAGCATAGTTTTTCATCAGTGGCATATTTCACTGTGCTCATTTGTCTTATCCAATGTGTGATACATGTGTCCCCTGTACAGGGATACACCATTTGTCTTGTGCATACTCACACTGTGCATTGCCTGTGTGGCTATTCACAAGTATCAGTAGCTGGTTGTATGTCACAGAAATGTAATGCCAGACTCAGGAGTTGATGTGTACCTTTGTAACTTTTTGCAGAACATTTTAGTTATCCCTGGTTAAGAGGTGTCACTTCTTGATCTGTCTCAATCACATTGCCTCATGTATGGTGGGTTTGTGCGGTAGGGGCCTACATGGACTACCCTGATTACTCCTTGCCAGGTCTGACATGTGTGTGCAAATTGGCACGGCAGTGAATCACCGTGCAGTGACCCAGTGAGGTTGGCGGTGGGGTTATTGTTTGAGGTTAGCAGGATGTGTTATTTTCAAAGTACATGATTCCCGATCATGCATTTTTGGCACCTGTGTGTGTTCCTGGTGCAAGGGACTTTTGTCTTGGTGTGCGTACATGTGTGTGGACATTCTGCCTTGCCATGAGGGTGTCTCCACAGTACAGCTATGCTATTTTACATCACTATTGCAGGCCCATTCTCTTATGCATTGTCTGGGCTTTGGCCATGTGTTCCACTCCACATGACAGGCATTGTGTCTTATGTGTGGACACCTGCAGTATTGAGGTGTGTCATTTGTGATTGTGTGCACCACTACTGTTTGTTTCAGGGTAACCAAGAGGTGGCATGACTTCATTGTATTGCTGTGCTCACCTGTTCACAGACACTATTTTCTCCTTGCATTTGTAATGAAATATTTGGCCTGGTATGTCCTTTTTTCCCCTTGTGTCCAAGTGGCATAGTGGGTCTAACAACTGGGGAGTACAGGGCCTAGATATGTAAGGAATAATGTAGCTGGTACTCATGATGCTTTACTGAGATGCAGTGTTGCCTGATGTGTTTGTACTCATGTGTCAGATGTATACAGGTGACTGATGGTTTGTGTACTTTCTCCTTGCCCACAGCGTCATCCACGGAAAACGAGGGAGACACCTGCACGGACCAGGAAGAGGGAGCCAGCACCAGTGCCACCAGTGCTTCGGAGTCTGCTGGAGCTAGTGGCACGGAGGGCGTGGAGAGTCAGTCGGAGGACCTGTCTGGTGGCGACACCAACTACAACAACGAGGGGTCCGAGGCTGACCTCTTCAAGGAGGCGGAGGCTGCTCCACCATCTAGCAGCAGCTCACCATCTGTCCCCGCCTCCTCCGTTCAAATCAGCGCCCTCCCAGTAGCTCGAGTCCCTTCTGTCCGTGCAGAGCCAGTGCATGTCTCCTTCGGCCCAGGCACCGCACCCCCTGCCCCTGTCACCCCTGCTGCCCTCAGTGAAGAGTCTGTGGACATCCAGCGGCAGTTGCAGGTTGGACAGGCATCTATGCTGCAGGTCCTCCATGGCCACACCAGACTGCTGACCCAGATGGTGTCGTTCATGGAGGGCATGTCAGCAACGCTGTCTGGCCAACAACGGCTTCTGCGTTCCATGGACTCTTCCCTGCAGGCAGCAGTGATTCTCCTGCAGCGCTGCGTCACCCCCCTACCACGGTAACATCCACAATACCCACTCCCATACCTGTTCCAAGCACACAAAGACCTTCCCACACACACACCACACCAGACACAGGCAGCACACGACCAATGAAGGGCAAGCACACACCTCCTGGCATGCACACTCAGGGGGAGTTAGGCACACACACAGGGTCGGGCACTGACAGGCAGACACACAGCCACAGTGTGAGTTTGCATGCCTCAAAACCCTCTACCTCCACTACTCCCCTTGGCTCCCCTGCTACACTGTCACCCCAGCAGATGTTTCTTGCTGGGCAGGACCTCGCCCCTGCAGAGCTACCACCACAGAAGCGTGCGAGAAAGTACCCAGGCAGGGGAGTTGAGTCCCCTCCCACCTCACCCACTTACACCGTGAGCGCAGCACCCCATCCCGTGGCCACCACACCCTCCCTTGACCCTGGGCAATCCTGTGGTGCAGGGACTGCCCTGGACGCACTGGCTGCGGTGTGCAGCGCAGAGCTGGTCTGCACCTTTGGCACTGCCACCCCCCCTGTGTTGGACAGGTCCACCCCTGCACCCACCACACCTACCCTTCCCCCTCCTGTTCCTGCAGTGCCTGTGGCTTCCCCACATGATGCCCCCCCGGTCGACGAACCTGAGGGTTCCAGTGTGCAGGCAAGCTAGGGGGAGACGCTGTCCCATACGTCCCCCCAAGGACTTCAATAATGGACTGGCCATTTGCCTTTGTATATAGTCTTCTGTTCACATTTTTTTTTTGTGCTGAATAAAGCATTATTTTTTGGTTTGCACACTATTGCATTTCAGGTACTTGATGGTGGTGCTGAGGCTCATGGAGTTGTTGTGGTGGTAATGTGTTATGGTTCTGAGAAATGTTTGTGTGTGATGGTCATGAGGTTTACCATGGTAACTGCGTGCCATTACAATGTCTCTGGTAAGATTCATTGTTAGTGTGTGTTCTTTTGGATTGGAGACATTGGCCCAAGGAGTGTTCCTTCCTCTGTGGCACCTGACAGCTTCCCTGCAAAGACTTGCCCAATTGTTGTGCTGACCTGTGTATACATTTCCTTTGTTGGATGACGGATCCCTTAAACTATGGCCAAGCCTGCTCACCGATGTCTGCGGCTGCATCGTCTGTGCCATCCTTGGTAGTCACTGTACTTGTGTATTGAGTATGTGTAAATTCATTCATTGTGGAAATCTCCATGTTCAGCACTATGCATGTGTGTAATCCCGGTCTAGCACACAAATGTTAGTTTTTCTGCTGAGTATTTGGGCACCTGCCTGACAATTGTGGGCATTGTATCTGTGGGAATTCCACCCTATTCCTTCCATGGGAGCCAATATCTTGGTGGATGTCCCTGCACCTGTACATTCGTATCAGTCCTGGTATGTGCCTGACAGTGTGTGTTCCCTTTGGATCTCTTATTTTGGTGCACATTTACATGACTATACAGTCTTGTGTCCTGATCTCAGAGTGTGTATTGTGCTGCATCTACCATGGGTGGGTATGCATGTGTTATTTGTCGTCACACCCACATGTGGTGTGTCATGCATTGGGGGAAAGACATCCATCTTCCTGTGAGTGGGACCCTGCTGTCAGTGATGTGTTGTTAGGGCACTATCATCATAGTCCAAACTCAGGGATGCGTACATACACACATGGGGTTGTGTGCATCTGATACGGATGTACACCCACCCCCATGTCCCTGGCCACTGCTGTTAGTGATATGCACCCACACACATGTCCCTGGGCACTGCTGGTATTCCTCTGCACCCACCCACATGTCTCTGGGCACTGCTGTTAGTGATATGCACACACCCCCATGTCTCTGGGCACTGCTGTTAGTGATATGCACACACCCACATGCCCCTGGGCACTGCTGGTATTCCTCTACACCCACCCACATGTCCCTGGGCACTGCTAGTATTCCTCTGCACCCACCCACATGTCCCTGGGCACTGCTGGGAGTCCTCTGCAGCCACCCACCCACCCACCCGCACCCTTGGTGCAGTACACTGCTGTCCTGTGCATTCACACACACCAATATACTGATTAACTCCTGCACCAGGCCCTGAGCCAACATTTGTGGCATGTGTACCACCATTGTAGTGGTGACGTAGGGGTCCACGTGGTACGGCCCGTACCCACGCTCTGAGGGCGTGGGTACGGCCCATACCACCATTGTAGTGGTGACGTAGGGGTATGCGTGGTATGGCCCATACCCACGATCTGAGGGCGTGGGTACGGCCCGTACCACCATTGTAGTGGTGACGTAGGGGTACGCGTGGTACGGCCCGTACCCACGCTCTGAGGGCGTGGGTATGGCCCGTACCACCATTGTAGTGGTGAAGTAGGGGTATGCGTGGTACGCCCCGTACCCACGATCTGAGGGCGTGGGTACGGCCCGTACCACCATTGTACTGGTGACGTAGGGGTATGCGTGGTACCACCATTGTAGTGGTGACGTAGGGGTACGCGTGGTACGACCCGTACCCACGCTCTGAGGGCGTGGGTACGGCCCATACCACCATTGTAGTGGTGACGTAGGGGTACGCGCGGTACAGCCCGTACCCACGCTCTGAGGGCGTGGGTACGGCCCGTACCACCATTGTAGTGGTGACGTAGGGGTACGCGTGGTGCGGCCCATACCCACGCTCTGAGGGCGTGGGTACGACCCATACCACCATTGTAGTGGTGATGTAGGGGTACGCGTGTTACGGGCCGTACCCACGCTCTGAGGGCGTGGGTAGGGTCCGTTCCACGCGTACCAGTACGTCCACGCTACAATGATGTTACGGGCCGTACCCACGCGCTGAGGGCGTGGGTACGGGACGTACCTACATTGTGGTGGTGACGGGTACGCATGCGCGGGTATTAGTCGACACGCCCCTTGAAGTGACCAGACCCTGGAGGTCAGGTATGTACAGTATATGGTATATTTTTAATTATGTGGAAGTTATGTTTTCTGCCCCTTGCACCCCCATGCCCCTGGGTGTGGTTCTGACCTTCTGCGGCATGCGCGGCGGTTTCTGTGCACCAGGTCGTAGGCTATGAGGGCCGGGATGACATGTAGGTTGGGGTCCATGGCTGTCCGTCGCGTACCGCTGCTCCTTGTTCGCGTTGTCCTCAGTTTCCCGGGAGTTTTTGGCTGCCGGAAAAATATATACGTGCGGAGTGACGTCGGCACGAATCGTACTTGCTGGTCCGTGGAACGCTGCCTGACTCTGTCCGGACGTCACGTACAAGATGCCCCGGATCGGAATTGTGGGTATTTTTTGCACGCTCATAAATTTTTACGAATCGGACGGAAATGGGCTATCGGGACGAATCGTACTTGCTGGTTTGTAAACTGGAAATCCCGGGTACGAGTCGTATGGAGAAAACGCTCCGAACTACGATTCGTACCGGGGTTTTCCATGATCGGAATCGGCACCTTAATCGTTGAGATTTATGAATAGTCACTGCGTATGCCAGAGAAAATGGAAATTGTTTCCTACGGACATATAAATCTTTAACAAGCAAAAAACGAACTGAACAACAACCAATTTCTTTAACTTCTTCAATCTGATCATATTTAATTTTTAAAAATTCAATTCCATCTTTTTTCTGATAATTAACAAAATCCACAACTTTACCCATTGCTCCATTAACTAAACCTTTTTCTACATCCAAATGACGCCTTAAAATTACCCGACAGTTTATATAGATTCTTTTCTAAACCAGCCATTTTAGATATCTTTTTTCTAAAGAATCCAGTTTTGTTTTCAACTTTCCCGTCAAAATATTAGTGAGTCCTTCATGCTCTATTTTATCAATGGCTTCCATTTTTATAATTTCTTCACTTTCCAGTATCATTAGTTCTTCGTTGAATATAGAACACTTGCGTAGTGTTGGCATTAAGCAGATTACATATTTATTTTCTGCAATTTTCATGTATATTTTTTCAGGAACTACATTTTCATTTGGAAACAAATTGGAAAGTAATTGACTCTGCAAAGCTTGTTTGCCATGTTCTGTCAGAAGTCCAATTCTTATATCTTGAAGAATACTTCCATATTCAGCATCATTTGCCTGTCGCTTTTTTTTACGTCAGTTCTTTGTATTCAAAATATGACTAAATGTTCACGTTTCCAACACTACCCAGAGACTTTCTGGTGTCTTCATGCGCAAGTGTTTTAAATACTGGTTGTCCTTTTACAGGAGTCAGTTGCAATAGATCTCCAAAAACTATGACGTGTTTTCCTCCAAATAACACGTCATACTCTGTTTTAAGAATTTGCTGCATTCTTAAATGCACAAAGGCAAGCATTAAGTTTGAGACCATGCTTACCTCATCAATAATGAGAAGTTTCATTTTCTTCAGTACTCTTGAAACTTCACAACAAGCTTCTCCAGATAGCTTGTGGTATTCCAATTTGTTCTCATGCTCTACTGGTAGCATTAGTACACGATGTAAAGTAATTCCTTTAATGTTATGTGCTGCCAACCCAGTTGGAGCAGTGACAGCACAAGACAAATGCGACTCAGTTGTTTTCTGTAGATAACTTGTAATTACTTTAATTAAGAAACTTTTTCCTGTTCCTGCTTGTCCACTCACATACATTCGGATAGGTTGAAATGATGCGCATGAGCACTCTTTCTTTTCATGAAGTAATCAATGGTCAATCTGTTCTGTCACTGGCTGATATATTTGTTTCTGTTCAACGTTTAGTTGTTTTTCCAAGTTTGCTAAGTCCATTACATCTTGTTGAACTTGATGCATTGCTGTTTCTACCTCATTCATGGCAATTGCTGCTTCATTTTCAACAATTGGTTGTCCTAGTGGATCTTGACTCAGCGTAGCAGAACTTTGACTGTCTTGAGAACTGTCTCTAGCAATCTCAGCTGCAATTGTAGCTTCTTGATCAATTTCATCATTCAACATTTTCACATAATTTGCAAAAGCACTGCATTGTATGCTATCTTTACAAGCATTAAATGAATCTTCATAGCTCTGAAAATGTCCAAGTAATTCCAGTTCTGAATGCCACGGTTTGAACAGTTGCAAAAGGGCTAAATAGTAAAATTCCCTTTTATCAGCAGTGTCGCAACTCAGCTTCCTGTGATTAATCAAATTTCCTTTCCTTTGTTTCACCAAACATCCTTCATAACCAATGACTTCAGATTTTCCATCATTGATGTTCTCTGTAGTATTCCGTTGAAAGGTGTAGTTTTGCAGCACTTCATAGAGACACATGTTCTCAAGATGATGACTTCTGTTCGGGTAATATGTGTCCAACATATTCGTTTTCAAAATATCTGTACTTTCTGGTTCTTTTTCTGCTAAATATTCAATTTCTTGAACAGATTTTCGTACCCGATTTCGCACTGCTGCAAGACCTAGACTCACCCAAATGATTCTTTTACTTTTGTAGTATAGACTTGCAGATGATAACCGATCTGAGCATTCATATGCTCCAATTTCTCGATGCGATAACATCTTCAAACTGAAACTGTATAATTTCTTACTTAGAGTCTTCTCGTGAAAAATCTCTTCCCACATTTCTTTCAATTCCGTCTTTTCTGATTTAGTAATGTAGGAAGTTACATATCGAGCAACAGCAATGGAATTGTCCGCAACATACTGAATATCCATGTTAGCGTTCCACATGGATAAAATAACTGGATTGTAGTCATTTATGTATTTTGACTCTTCGCTTCTTCTTAAGTTGTAGGTATTTTTCGGAGACTTTCTTGTGATGGTATGTCGCATAGCTGACATAAAACTGTTCACTCTTCCTTTGGATAATACAGGACGTGGAAATGCAAAACAACATTTGGTATAGAACTTATCCTTAGACTTGTACTTTCGTCGACAATATTTTCCACATCTATGGCTTTGGAATCATAAGACTTGTTGTTTTAAGTTTTTATCTTCTCTGCTTTTGGGTACATGTGGCATATTCTTCAATGAAAGACAAAACAGTATCATCTGAAATTGTTCCAAATTTGGGGGCGTCCTTGATCCATAACAACATATGTATATGAGGAGCACCTCTTGCTTGATACTCCTTTCTCCAAAAGAAATCCACAACTTCTCCAAGAGGAGGATTCTTTTTATTGCAGATGAAAGACATCATAGCTTCAAATCTATGATTGAAATATCTGCATACATTAACAGGATCCAAAGAGCACAATTCTCCAGGTGTCTTGTATTCAATATTTTTTATATTGGAATTTGCCTCTGGAAGAAATTCAAGTAAATCATCCCAAGCGTACTCAGCACAGCTTAATGTAAGGAACCATGTAGGAGTTCCTAAGTTACGTAGCATACATTTCAGTTCTCCATGACGACGGTACCAATATTCATTAGTCCCACGCTGACATGACATCAGATTAATCAACTGAGATTCTAAATGATCATCTCTCTGATGCACTTTATCCATAAAATCCTTTGCAGTTACATTTTGCAGATGCACTCCAGTTTTTAAAATATGATTTACTGCATTTGAAAGTCCAGACAAGTCACTTTCAAACAGAAGATGAAACATATAAGGGATACATTGTCGAAATCTTGGATCTTCTGCATATAATCTTGGAAACAACTGCGGGAAACAACGAGCTTCCAAGCTCTCTTCCCATACACTCATGAGACTTCCTTTTGCTTTTTTCATTTGGAATAACTCAATTGTATTCCCCATCACTTCTTTGGAATGAAGTGGATGTACACTGTAATGTTCATAGATTTCTTCACATCTGGACATGTCCACTTTTTCAATTTGTCCACTTGACGTTTCAGTATCTTCTGCTAAATCTATTTCTTCTTCTCCTACAAACACATTTCTATAGTACTCATTATTTTTTATCAGATACAATGTTGCCTTTTGCACTTTTCTAACATCCACTAACTCTTGCCAGATTTTCTTATTCTTAGTAGGAACACCATTAACTAGAATAACTAGTGGTTCATTTTCTGCATGGTCTACACCAATAGTTCAATGTTTTTCTTTAAATCTAACGGTAAATACACAACTCTTCCTTTTAACCTCTTCAATGCCTATGGCGAGCTGGTCTCGTCATGGGCCGCGGTTGCGCTGTGCCCATGACGAGACCAGCTCGTCATAAACCCCGCCCGCTAATGAAAGCACCGGCACAGGGCGGGGAAAGGGGCGGGCACTGAAGGGGTTAATCCTCTTTGTAAATCTGATGGAGGCAATTTACCTCTTTGTAAATCTGATGGAGGCAATTTACCTGTTTTAGGCTCTATACGAACAAAGGCCTGAAACAGGTGCACACATTGAATGAGAATAGACTCATAGGTATTTAAATCTATCAGCTCTGGAGGAATAGCAACCAACTCTAGATTATTATGAACAGCTCTAGCAGGCATTTTATTCTCATCTAATTTGTTATAACAATATTTGCAAATACGCTGGTAAAAACACAAATCAAAACAATCCTCTACCAACAAATTAGTTGCAAATTCCTTTCACTTATCATTATTTTCTGTTTCACTTTTTAAATACAGATTGACACTCCTAGTCTGATTTTTATAGTGAGTTCGCCGACAACAAATACAAGAAAAATGTGGTCTTTCACCTGAAATCACCTTAAACTTTGTGATTTGATCTTCAAATGTTTTTGTAATCATGGGTTCTACATTGTCTTCAACATTTTGTTCTATTAATGTGTCAGTTTCTGCACTCTCTTGCTGAGGACCAAAATAACAAAACTCAATATCACCACAAACCATCTTCACATCTGATACTGACCCACGCAAAAAAACACTGTTCATCTCATTTAACTTTAGTGCTGGACTTTATGCATAATACAATCTTCTCACTAACTTCCGCATTTGAGTATGATGTACTGCCAACATCCTGAAATGGTGAAAAACACTTTGACAATCTTTCCTAGAAAGACCAGCCAGAGAATGACCTTGCAAACCAGTATTTTTTCTCACTCTGCAAGGGTCTAGTCCTTGCAACACCTTAATCTTTTGTTTAACACTTTTTTTTACTATATGCTCGTAAGAAATTGCATAATTTATCAATAGATTCTTGACGTACACTACTTCTGCAATCCCAAATGTACACAGGGTCTTTAGGACGTCTCCCTAGAACTTAATCAGCTATCACTTCTTCTGCATTTCTTTGAACCATTTTCTCTTTGTCAATTGGACAACCATTTCTAACCTCATAACCTCGACCACTGGTGTCAACTGCATGCAATAAATTATTGCTCTGTAAATAACTCTGTTCATTAAAGAAAGGCTCTGAACTTGAACTGTGTTTCCATTCACCCAAAAAAAATCACAAAAATGTGTTGTGTTAATTACTCTTTTCCTCTTACTTTTGGCCATCATTAAATGGATTGGTTAATCTAGTGATCAAATTCTGTTTAATACTAAAATGAACAGTTTCCTTTTTACTTCAAAAGCCTTTTCAACAATGGTTTCAATATGCTTCTTCTTTTTATAAAATAGAGCTCTCTTTTTATATTTCTTCGTATCTTTCAGCAAATTATGTACTACTCTCTTTTAAAATTATTTTTTGCGTATTTCTTTATACTGATTTTGTCGTCTTTTACCATACTTCGTGTCCTTTAACTGCCCATTTGCTTTTTTTCTTTTCCTATTATTTTGAGTATTTTTTTCTATTTGAAGCACTCTCAGAGGTTTCAGCATTCTGTACATTGGGTCTCATCCTACAAACATTTTTAATAAATTGCTTTGTGATCTTACCAGAAGATTTTTTCTTTTTATCCACAGTATGTTGTTTATCCAATACTTGTGGTTGATTTTTATTCAAGTAACTGTCGTTTTTCTGTTCTTTTCTTTTTCTTATTTTGTCTGGCATGATTACTTTATTTTAATGGTGATAAACAGTATCTGTAAAAATTAATCATAAATAAATGTATATTAATATCTTTATAAATTATACCTTTCTATTACTATACAAACACATTTTATATAAATACTGACTTAGAAATTATAGGCCTGAAGCACAAGTGTAAAAGTGATTAGACCACTTCATGCATAGTGCATAGCAGTTTGAAGCACTCCATGTCCTAAAGCCTGGCTCACTGCATGAGTACATGCATACTGACTGTATGATTACAGTACTATAAGGAGACACACTAGGTGAATTCATAATTGGTTGAGTTTTACTTTAGTGAATGTTTAACTACATGGTACTGAAAGAGTCAATATGGGATTGCAACAGCAGTCACACTGTGTTTGCTGGAGTGTATGTATAGTAACTGGGGAATTGTAGGCCTGAAGCACAAGTGTGACATTTGTTACACCACTACATGCATAGTGCATACTAGTTTGAAGCAGTTCATGCCCTAAAGCCTGCCTCACTGCATGAGTACATACTTAATGACTGAATGATTACACTACTATAAGGAGAGACACTGGGTGAATTCATAGTTGGTTGAGTTTTACTTTACTGAATAGATTACTACATGGTATTGAAAGACTCACTATGGGTTTACAACAGCAGTCACAGTGTGTTTGCTTGAGTGTATGCATAGTGACTGGGAAATTGTAGGCCTGAAGCACAAGTGTGACAGTGGTTAGACCACTACATGCATAGTGGATAGTTGTTTGAAGCAGTCCTTGTGCAAAGGCATGGTTCACTGCATGAGTACCTGGGTACGGACTGAAACATTAGAGCACTGCAAGGAGAGTGCCTGGATGAATATTTTAAGTTTTTGGGTTTTGGCGCAGTGAGTAGATTAGTACATGGTGCTGGATGAGTCACTGGAGGTGTGCAAGGGGAGTGACAGGGTGTTTATTGGAGTATGTAGATACTGACTAGGCAATTGAAGGTGTGAAAGACAATTGTGTAGGTGGTTAGAGGCCTGCATGCATAGTGGATAGACGTTTGAAGTAGTCCATGTGCTAAGGCCGGGTTCACTACATAAGTACCTGGGTACTTACTGAATCATTAGAGTACTACAAGGAGTGTGCCTCGGTGAATTTATAAGTGGTTGGGTTTTGTTGCAGTCAATGGATTAGTACTTGGTGCTGAATGGGTCACTGGAGAAGTGTAAGGGGAGTGACAGGGTGTTTGCAGGAACTGTATGAATACTGTCTGGGGTATTGAAGGTGTGAAAGACCAGTGTGTAGGTGGTCAGAGACCTGCATGAATAGTGGATAGGCGTTTGAATCAATCCATGTGCTAAGGCCTGGATCAGAGTATGAGTACTTGGGTACTGACTGAATCATTAGAGTACTGCAAGGAGAGTGCCTGGGTGAATCTTTTAAGTTTTTGGGTTTTGGCCCACTGAATAGATTAGTACATGGTCTGGATGAGTCACTGGAGGTGTGCAAGGGGAGTAACAGGGTGTTTATTGGAGTTTATAGATACTGACTAGACAATTGAAGGTGTGAAAGACAATTGTGTAGGTGGTTAGAGTCCTGCATGCATAATGGATAGGCATTTGAATCAATCCATGTGCTACGGCCTGCCTTCCTCCATTAGTACTTGGGTACTGACTGAATGATTAGACTATTGCAAGGAGAGTGCCTAGGTGAATTTATAAGTGTTTGTTTTTTTGTGCAGTAAATGGATTAGTACATGGTGCTGAATGAGTCACTGAAGGAGTGTAAGGGGAGTGATAGGATTTTTGCAGGAAACTGTACGAATACTGACTGGGGTATTGAAGGTGTGAAAGACCAGTGTGTAGGTGGTCAGAGACCTGCATGAATAGTGGATAGGCGTTTGAATCAATCCATGTGCTAAGGCCTGGATCAGAGTATGAGTACTTGGGTACTGACTAAATGATTAGAGTTTTTTAAGCAGTTATGTGTATGCAAAGACATAAAGTACCCAAAACCTTCTCTCCGAATGGTTCCTAAATGTATACAGACTCTCAGTGTGATTCTAGACAACACACACAATCCCATGCATATTACCAAATCACATTTTCTTGTCCGGAATTGGTAAACGCAGTATGAACAATCCACATATTGTACTACTGCACATAATTGTAGAACCCTGACTCTTTTTACAAATACTCAACCAATGACTGGTTTCTAATTCTACCAAAGTATGAGAACAGGGCAGGTTTTTAAGCAGTTATGTGTCTGCAAACACATGAAATACCCAAATCCTTCTCTCAGTACAGTTTCTAAATGCACACAGACTCACAGTGTGATTCTAGAAAACATACAGTATCCCTTGGATTTTACAAAAACACATTTACTATTCTTGAAGAGGTAATGTGACTGCACACATTCCACATAGTTACTGCTCATTAGTGTATAAGTCTGACTCATTTTACAAACATATAAACAATAAATGGTTTCTATTTCTGCCAAAATGTAAAACCAGGATAGGTTTTTAAGCACTTATGTGTCTGCAAAAACATGAAACACCCAAATGCTTCTCTCACATTGGTTCCTAAATGCACACAGACTCACAGTGTGATTCTAGACAAACACCACTATTCCTTGTACTTTACCAAAACACATTCACTAGTGTGGAAGGGGTGAAGTGACTCCAGAAATTCTACATATTTCAATACTGCACACTACTGTGAAAGCCTGACTCATTTTGTGAATGCATAAGCAATGACTGGCTTCTAATACTACTAAAACTTGACAACATGACCGATTTTAAAACAGTCATCTCTCAGCAAATACCCGATGTAACCAAATACTTCCCTCACAATGGTTGCGCAAATACACACAGACTCACAGTGTGATTCTAGACAAGCAACACTATCCCTTGCATTTTACAAAAACACATTTAGTAGTCTACAAGTGTTAAAGGTAGAAATTCCCGCATGACCCCTTTTTGTTAACCCCTGAACTACTCATCCCATAATGCACCACTATAGTACAGTACTTGTGTGCCTTCCCAGACTGCACTAAGAGTGATCAGGTGACACACAGCTTAAAAGCCTTCAGCAACCACTTCCATGTGCTTGGCTTTGTTTCCTGTTGGAGCCATGCCCTACCTCTGTGTAAAGACAAAGCGTTCTTAACCGCTTCTGGACTACTCCTGTTTTTGGTTCAAGGTTTCTTGGTGTATCAATCCCTGAATATTTCACGACATCGTGGAAGTGAGTACGATCTCCTGAGGTCAACGCGCGAGGACACGCTGGTTCGTACCTCTCCCCACCACCCTCCTATTGTATACGCGCAAGGTCGCCCTGGACATATCTGCCTACGGCAGCGTAGCATTGCTAAAAGACCCGTCACGCCATCTCTTCAAAACCCCCCCCGGCAAAACGGTGGCACAGCTTTCTTAGTATTTCCGGGTATCGGAGCTGGGAGAGCGCTAACTACGAAAAGGTGCGCTGTACCTTTAAGAGCACGAAAGACAATTAAAAATGCCACAAACTCCGCGAGAGAATCCTATCTCATTGTTAAGGAACTCCTAAAGATACCACAACCCCCCTCACCGACCAGGACTCCATCGGTCAGGAGTAATGAACTGGCAAAATATTTTGACTCTAAAGTCTCCCATATTTTAACCTCACTTCCACAGCCTAACCAGCCACCCTGCCGGGATGATGTGACGCCTGACACTTGCCCTGCAGGCGACCATCTTCCGCAGCTTAATGCCTTTAGGGCAGTCTCGTTGGTCGAAGTTGAAAAAACTCTGGCCAAGATGAAAAGTGGCTCTCCTGGTGACCCTGCTCCCATGAGGTTCCTGAAATCAGTCGCCTCGGTGATCGTCTCTCCAGTCTTGGAGCTGATTAATGCCTCACTGTCCCAAGGCTCCGTTCCTCCTAGTTGGAAGGGGGCGGTAGTCAAAGCCCTTCTCAAAAAACCACAATTGGACCCCGCCGATTTGGCCAACTACAGACCAATTTCGCTCCATCCGGGCATCAGCAAAATCGCTGAAAAACTAGTTAACGTCCAGCTGTCCCAGTTTCTGGAATCTAACAATATGCTTCGACGTTCCAAAACGGGGTTTCACCCTGGCCAAGGCACGGACACTGCCCTCCTCGCTGTCATCGAGGAGGCAAGGTGCATTTTGGACTCGGGGGTGTTAGACGGCGACCTCAGAGGAGCCCGGAAAGGGGTCCTGACTACCCTGAGACCCACCCTCAAAGTATCGTAGCCGGGCACTGGCGGGAGATTCCCCAGGGGGAGGACTCTCGCAACTAGGATCGTACTTCTGGCACCACACGACACAGAGGGACCACACTGGGTATTCTCAGAACAAGTTTTATCAAACAGGTATCACTGCAAATATGTACAAGGTGAGCACGGGCTCAAGAGTCTCGGAAAGGTAGGGGGTAGCGGGACTGTCTCTGGTAACGGTTCAAAGGAGGGACGTACCCGGCACACAGCTCACAATCCTCGAGCTGGGGGGTAGGCTGGTTGTCGGGGGGTCCGGCGGGACCGGTGGAGTCTGTGGAAGCCGCGAGTCACTCAGCGGGCTCAGGTACAAGTTCGGAGGTCTTACGATCTTTAGGGAGCCGCGAGTCACTCAGCAGGGCTCAGGTACAAGTTCGGAGGTCTTACGATCTTCAGGGAGCCGCGAGTCACTCAGCAGGGCTCAGGTACAAGTTCGGAGGTCTTACGATCTTTAGGGAGCCGCGAGTCACTCAGCAGGGCTCAGGTACAAGTTCGGAGGTCTTACGATCTTCAGGGAGCCGCGAGTCACTCAGCAGGGCTCAGGTACAAGTTCGGAGGTCTTACGATCTTCAGGGAGCCGCGAGTCACTCAGCAGGGCTCAGGTGAGTTCCAGTTCCAGGAGCCGCGACCACGTCAGCAGGCTCTCGTTGTTCCAGCGTCGAATCTGCCGGACAGCCCCAGAGCACCCCTTGTTATAGTTCGACCCCTCTTTGATGTCCGGAGTCTGTGCAGGCAGGGGTCTTGTCACCTGGGGGTCGCTTGTCGGGATTTCCTGCTATAGTCTTTTGATTCTTTCAGGGCCGGGTCGGGAGGAGTCCCAGACACCCAGCAGGCGTGGAGCCAGCCCTCAGGGAGGCCGGAGGGCCGATCGAAACCCATCGTCCCGGGGGGTTCAGAGGTGCGATAGAAACTGCTCCTCCCTCTCTCATCCCCTGGAAGCGGGATGTCCTCCAGCCGGAGTGGCGCCTCTATGCCCGGGTCGCGCTGGGGCCGGGCGGCCATCTTGGTGCATGAAGTGGGCACGCGGGCCCGGGGTGGCCGAAAGGGGAGAGGCCAGGGACGGGGATGTCCGGGTCGGTGCGTGTGTCCTGGTGGGGAGGTTCGGCGGGGCCGGGGGCTTGGGCTGTATGTACCAGGTTTCGGTGGTGCGGGGGCACGGAGGGCCATTCTACGAGGCCGGGTCCAACAGGGGGGATCAGTGGCAGTGATCCTCCTGGACCTTAGTGCAGCCCTTGACACAGTAAACCACCGTGTCTTGCTCCACCGGCTGGCCAGGGCAGGACTTGGGGGCACAGCGCTGGCCTGGATAGAGTCTTTCCTGTCGGACCGCTCGTTCCAGGTCTGGGATGGCAACTCCCGCTCTGACTCTCTTCCTCTGACAAGTGGGGTTCCCCAGGGCTCCTCACTTAGTCCTACTCTCTTTAATGCATATATGGCCCCTTTGGAGGACGTAGTCACCCCCTTCGGCATCAAGACTGTGAGCTATGCGGACGACACGCAATTGGTCGTCTCTCTCTCTCTCATCTTGAGCAATGCCCAGATAATCTTCTGCACTGCCTCCAGAAAATTCATCTCTGGATGTGCGAGTCCTCACTCAAACTTAATGGGTCCAAAACAGAAGTTATGCTGATGGGGAAGAAGTGGTCAGCAATTCCACCATCTGTCTGGCCCGATATTATGGGTGAGGTTCCCGCCCCTAAGAAAGAAATCAAGAGTCTTGGGGTTTGGCTTGAACCGGACCTCTCCATGAAGACCCAGGCGACTAAATCAGCGGGAACCTGCTTCGGACTTATGCGGTCAGTCCGCAAGATCCTTCCTCTGCTTCCCCTTCAATCCAGGAAACACCTGGTTCAAGGACTGGTTCTGGCACGATTGGACTACAGCAATGCTGTCTATTTAGGAGCCCCTGAAGCCACTCTGGGTAAGCTACAACGAACCCAAAACGCGGCGGCCCGGATGCTGATGGGTCTCCCCTCCAGAACCTCTGCTAGACCTGCGCTCAAGGCTCTGCATTGGTTACCAGTCCGAGAAAGGATCGAGTTCAAGGCAATGTGCATCGCTCACAAGCTTCTCAATGGACAAGGTCCATTGATCCTGGGAGATATGGTAACCCCTTACAAAGCACCGAGATCTTTACGCTCGGACAATGAGGGACTTGCGACTGTCCCCAGGTTTAGGAGGGTGCGTGCTGGAGGCCGTCGCTTTTCCGTTAAGGCGTCCACTCCCTGGAACTCGCTTCCCCGCAGTCTGCGGTTGGAACCTTGCTACCTGCGTTTTCGCAAGCAACTTAAAACTTTACTTTTCCCAAAATAAGTCCTCGCTCCCCTCTTGACTAATTCAAGCTCTTACAGCGCGGGGATGCCTTCGGGTCACCAGGTGCTTTACAAATCTTTTAATAATAATAATAATAATAAATTTCTGGATGATGTGCACATGACTTTGGTGCTCGCTTTGTGCATTTATATCTTTCTTCATTCCTGTCCCGGATTATCGAAAACAGGCTCCTATCAGACCCTGCCCTCTGTACATAGACCCTGTGTGATTGATCTAATCGCGACGGAGGCCTGAGTTCAGTAAACAAGAGAGACACTGTCCTACACCCTTTCTGGAGCATTGTAAATGCAAGCCTCTCCTGCTGGTGTCTGTGTAAGTGGGTGAGGGTACACAAGGCATACGAGTAACTTAGTAAAAGTGCTCTACGTCTAGTATAGGTTAAGGGTGGGTTCTAACCTGTTCCTCTCTTATTTCTCTTGTTACTGCAGGTTCCTTTTATCTACGGACATTCCCTGTCTCTGCATCCCTGAGAAATCACACCTGACGCTCCCTGGTGGTGCCTCCCTGTCTCTCGTCTCCCGAGAGATCTTACCCTCCGTATTGGTATTTTATTAACTGAGGAGTGGACTATCTCGGAGGAGAGGAAAGGCGCTTGCTTCGCTCCTGTGGATTTTGGCGCTTTCTCTACTTGTAGCCCGAGGCCTCAACAGAAACCACATAACTATTATCCCCCAAGCGAAGATGGATAAGGGCGCTTCTTATGATGCCCTTATGGATAGCACCATGCCTCTTGTTACCCCTCAAACCTCCATGAGTGAGTTAGTCACCGTAGTAACTAATTTACAAGCGGAGCTCACCTTGTTAAGAAATGAGAATCAGCGTCTGGCCACTGAAGTAGACATTCTAAAATCCCAAAGACACACAGAAGTGAAGACACACGACACTAGTCCCAAATTCAAGAGGAGTTACACTCAACCCGCGCACTTTCAGGTCCCTTCTACTTCTGTCTCTACGACTGTGGGTTCCTCTCCCGCCCCAGTTAATGTAACTGTAGTGACTCCTCCCCTGACCCCTTTAGCCATGCCCGAAAGGTTCTCTGGGGACAGCAGTAAATATGGGGTGTTTATTAATCAGTGCCATCTCCAGTTTTTATGTAGAGCTGCATTCTTTCCGGATGACGCGGCAAAGATTGCTTTCATTATTTCTTACCTTAGCGGAAATGCGGCCCTGTGGGAAGTACCTCTAGTAGAAAACGATGACCCCATATTATACGACCTTACTAGATTCAAGGAAAGAATGAGACGTATTTTTGCTCGTCATTCCTACATGCAAGCAAGCGACAATGAGTTGTTAAATCTTAAACAGGGATCTAAGGATCTGGTGACATATATCACCACGTTTAATGGACTAGTATCCGAAACACAATGGCCGGAAGAGAAACGAACCTCCTTGTTTTTCGATGAGGTAAGAGCTACAGCCTTGCCTCCTCATCGATCCTATGATTGCAGGATTGATTTGGTACCAGGGGCACAGCTTCCTGTCAGCCGGGTGTATTCACTAACAGAACCAGAAATCCAATACCTTTCTGAATACCTACATGACATGTTACAAAAAGGGTTTATCCGCCATTCCACTTCCCCTGTTTCCTCCCCTATTTTTTTTATTCCCAAACGCGAAGGTGGCCTAAGAGCTTGCTTAGACTATAGGGCTCTCAATAAAGTTACGATAAAAAACAAATACCCTCTTCCCCTCATCTCCACTCTCTTGGATCAAGTGAGAAAAGCGAGAATCTTTACAAAATTGGACTTACGAGGGGCCTATCATTTGATCCGAGTTAGAGAGGGAGATGAGTGGAAGACGGCTTTTCGCACAAAGTTTGGGCTGTTTGAATATTGTGTGATGCCCTTTGGCCTCTGCAACGCCCCGGCTGCGTTTCAATTTTTTGTTAATGAGGTACTAAGAGAGTATTTGGACATTTTTGTTATCGCCTATATTGATGATATCCTAATCTACTCCCAGACCACTCAAGAACACGTGAAGCATGAAACACTAGTCTTGCAACTATTACAGGACAACCACTTGTTTGCAAAATTAGAAAAATGCTTTTTACACGTCCAAAAGGTGGAATTCTTAGGGTTTGTTATCTCCTCAGCAGGTATACATATGGACCCCGCTAAAGTAACAACTATCACTAACTGGAATAGCCCTAAGACGGTCAAAGAAGTGCAATCCTTTTTAGGGTTCGCCAATTTCTATCGACGATTCATAAATCATTTCTCTGATACAGTGTCACCCATAACCCGGTTGTTAAAAAAGGGAGTCACTTTTGAGTGGACCAATGCAGCAGAAAGAGCCTTTAGACAATTAAAAAAACAGTTCACGTCGGCTCCCATCATTCGGCACGCGGATGAAACCCAACCTTATTATATAGAGGCTGATGCCTCTCAATATGCAGTAGGAGGGGTGCTCTCACAACGGGACGCACGATCTGGACATCTCCATCCGGTAGCCTATTTTTCTAAAACCCTGTCACAAGCAGAACAAAACTACGCCATTGGAGAACGAGAACTTTTGGCCATTAAAATGGCCTTTCAAGAATGGCGGCATTACCTGCTGGGATCCCCACACACCATCACCATTTACTCAGATCATAGAAACCTTCAGTTTTATAGGTCGGTCCGAGCCCTCACTCCCAGACAGATGCGATGGGTCTCCTTAATTTTCAGAATATGACTTCATCATTACCTTTCGTCCAGGCTCAAAACAAGGCAAGGCAGACGCTTTGTCACGCCTCGGTAAAGACCATAAATATACAGAAGAACACCCCGTACCCATCATCCCAGTCAATAAGATTGTAGCTGTAACCACCAAAGGCACTTCTTTTGCAGATAAACTAACGTCTGCTTACGCCAACATTAACAGAGAAGAATGGCTCGCTGACCCCAGAAACACCATAGTAGGTGATATGTTCTATCATGAAGGTCGACTATTCATCCCTTCTAGAGAAACCTGTGACTTGATTATTAAATGGTGTCATGCATTGCCTCTAGCTGGTCATCCGGGAGGGGATAAAACATTATCAACATGCCTACGATGGTTTTGGTGGCAAGGCATGTCTCAAGATATCGAGGCGTTTATCAAAGCCTGTCCTACATGTGCACGTCAAAAATCATCACACAGTGCTCCTGCTGGGCTGCTACAGCCTTTGCCGATCCCTGACACACCCTGATTTTGAGTTTGAGTTTGAAAGTATTTTTAAAGCGCACGTATACCAGCGGTTTCTTGGCGCTATGGCTGACGGGGACTGAGGTTAAAAGCAGGGAGGGAAGGGGGAGCGTTTATTCAAAGGACTTTGTGAATAAGTGGGTTTTAAGGCATTTACGGAACTGTGAATAGAGGGTAATGGAGCGAAGTTCAAGGGGAAGGGAATTCCAGAGGGTAGGGGCAAGAATAGCAAATTTAGATCCTCCCCACTTCTTTCTCCGGAAGCGTGGGATGGTGAGGAGGAACTGGGAGGAGGAACGTAAAGCCCTGGTGGGGATATATGAGGCAATCTCAGAAGAGATGAAGGCTGGCGCCAAGCCCGATCGGGCCAAAAAGGTAATGGATGCGAGCTTGAATTGAATTCTAGCTCGCACGGGGAGCCAATGTAGTGAATTCAGAAGTGGGGTGGAATGGTGAAATTTAGGGAGATTGAAAACCAGGCGAGCCGCCTGGTTTTGTATCTGTTGTAGGCGACGCAAACTGTATGCGGGGATGCCGGCATACAGGGCGTTCCCATAGTCCAGGCGGGACATCACCATGGCCAAGATAATGAGTTTGAGGGCAGAGAAAGTGAAGAAGCGGGACACCCTGCGTATAGTGCGCAGTGAGAGGAAAGAAGAGGATACCACAGAGCTGACCTGGGAGTGAAGGGTGAGTTGAGAATTAAGTTTTATGCCTAAAGTTTTAACTGAGGAAGAGGGAGCAGGAGAGGGACCAAGGGCGGGGGGCCAGAAGAGAGGGGACCAGGGGCTGGATGAACCGCCCGTCAACACCAACTCGGTTTTATCAGGGTTGAGTTTCAGGTGGTTGTGGTTCATCCAGTCCCTGATATGAAGCATGACCGTTTGGAAATTAAGGACAGCAGAGGGAGAAGAGAGATTAAAGACCAGCTGGAGGTCATCCACATAATTGAATACGGTGACCTCCATCTGTTGAAGAGAAAAAATTAAAGGGGCAATATACAAATTAAACAGAAGGGGAGAGAGAGAGGAACCTTGGGGGACCCCGCACTGAACTTTCCGGATGTCCGCTGTGAAATCACCCAGGCGGACAGCCTGGGTGCGGTTGCTCAGGAAGGAGGATAACCAGACCAGGGCAGTCCCCCCGATCCCCGCCGCCCCGATACGGGAGAGTAGGATGTTATAATCCACTGTATCAAAGGCGGCTGAGAGATCGAGGAGCACAAGGGCCTGGTGCTGATTAGTATCCATACCCTCCCTGAGGGTGTCTAGAACCGACATAACAACGGACTCCGTAGAGTGTGCGGGGCGGAAGCCAGCTTGGCGGGGGGCAAGGGCTCCGTGCTTCTCCACAAAGGAACTCAGGGCGCGAGTGACGTGGCGCTCGAGCACTTTAGCCAAAAATGGCAAAAGGGAGATGGGGCGGAAATTGGCTGGGACAGAAGGATCTGCCCCCGTTTTTTTCAAAATGGGCACAATTACCGCGGATTTCAGGGAGCTGGGGACTATGCCTTGAGAAAGGGAGCTATTTAGGAGGTGAAGGGGAGGGTCTGGGCAAGAGACAAAGATGTGACGGAGGATATGGGCAGGACAGGGATCGTGCGGGGAGCCAGATTTGATCAGAGGGATCAAAGAGGTAAGACTTTCCTTAGTGATAGGAGGAAAGGTGGTCAGTGCGCCCTTGGGGGGAGGACATCGAGGATCATCAAAAGATGGGGAAGGAGGAGGGATGTTGGCCTTGATGGTTGAAATTTTGTGAATGAAATAATCATTGAGAGAGGAGCAAAGATCTTCAGACGGGACTGGTTTTAGAGTAGTTCTGTCCGAGAACGCCAGGTTGTGAACGATGGTAAATATCTCCTTAGACTGGTTCTCTGCTGCTAAAATCTTGGAGGAGAAATAAGATGTTTTAGCCTCCAAGATGTCTTTTTTGCACTGGCTCAGGATGTTAGAGTATTCCAGTTTCAAAGTGGGGCAATAGTTTCTCCTCCAAGCCCGCTCCGCGCGACGGACTGTTAATTTGGTGGTTTTGAGCTCTTTGTTAAACCACCGATTAGCGTCTTTGTCGCGTTTGGAAGAGATGCGCTTGAGCGGGGCAACGGAGTCGCGGCTATGGGAGAGCCACTGATCTATGGTATCAACCTGGGAGGCAGTGGTAAGGCCCTGAAGAGAGGGGAGAGAGCGGGTAAGGAGAGAGGAGAGATTCTCGAGGTTGACACGGCCCCATGAGCGGACCCAGGTGTTTTTGGGCCGGGGGGGCTTAGCTGGAGGGAGAATAGGAAGGAGAAAGGAGATCAGGTGGTGATCAGACCAAGAACAAGGGGAAATAGAAAGTGATTCCACAGGGCAGTTCAGGGACCAGATCTGGTCAAGCCGATGACCTTTAATGTGGGTGGGGGAGTGAACATGAGATATAAAGTTGAGGGAGTGAAGGGTTTCGGAAAATTCCTTTGATGACGGACATTCGGCGGGATCAAAGGGCCAGAAATTAAAATCGCCAAGGAGCAAGATGGAGGAATTATTGACTGTAATGGTGGCCAAGACCTCCAAAAAGTCGGGGAGAAACTGTAGGGGGGACTGAGGAGGACGGTAGGTGAGGAAGCAGGTTAGAGGGGCAGAGGTGGAAACTGTGCGAATCACCAGAAATTCGGTGGTGGCAATGTAAGGATAGAACTTGAAAAGGGAGATCGGTACGTGCGATGACCGCCACGCCGCCCCCGGCTCTACCTGAAGAACGATCCGCCCTAAGGGCATAGTAGGAGGCCGGTAAGGTGGAAAGGAGGGCAGGGAGGGAGTCATCGCAGAACCAGGTCTCGGTTAAAAAGAGAAGATCAGGAGCATGAAGGTCCAACAGGACCGAAAGTTCGTGCGCATGGGCAACGGCAGACCGAGTATTAAGATAGAAGGCAGTGAAGTTTTTAGGAATTGGCAAAGGGACTGACTCACAACTCGTAGGAGAAGTGTCACCTGTGGGAAAAGGGCAAGACAGGGGGGTGGGGGGAGTTATGCCAAGAGCAGATATCCGGGAAATTGTTGTGGCCGAGATGGGCCAGTGGCCCTGGTAGATACGAAGTAGGTCCGGGGTGTAGGTGGTGAGTGGGGCAGGGTGAGGCGCCCCTAGTCCCGGCCAGTCGCGGACGGGCGCAGACGGGCTTAACTTAGGCGCAACTTCGGCGCGCATTCGTCGCGCCCGCTGCGCTCGCCCGCTGCGCGTTCTGAGAATGCACATTTAAGTAGTGGGCCTTTAGGGCGGGGAGGGGGCGTGGCCACAGAGTGGGCGTGGCTAGCGGCGATGAAGGCAGGTAGGGGGTGTCACGTGACAGCGCTAGGTCCGCTGCACGTCGCCCTAAAGTGCCTGAGTGCGAAAGTTTGTTTTTAAGATACACAAGTTAAAATACAGATAATCACAACAGCGGTGTCAACTCCTGGCTTTCCGCCTCAGGAGACCGGAGCCAAATGAGCGCTCGTGATTCAGCGCTTAAGTAGGGCGGGGAGGGGGCGTGGCCACAGAGTGGGCATGGCTAGCGGCGATGAAGGCAGGTAGGGGGTGTCACGTGACAGCGCTAGGTCCGCTGCACGTCGCCCTAAAGTGCCTGAGTGCGAAAGTTTGTTTTTAAGATACACAAGTTAAAATACAGATAATCACAACAGCGGTGTCAACTCCCGGCTTTCCGCCTCAGGAGACCGGAGCCAAATGAGCGCTCGTGATTCAGCGCTTAAGTAGGGCGGGGAGGGGGCGTGGCCACAGAGTGGGCGTGGCTAGCGGCGATGAAGGCAGGTAGGGGGTGTCACGTGACAGCGCTAGGTCCGCTGCACGTCGCCCTAAAGTGCCTGAGTGCGAAAGTTTGTTTTTAAGATACACAAGTTAAAATACAGATAATCACAACAGCGGTGTCAACTCCCGGCTTTCCGCCTCAGGAGACCGGAGCCAAATGAGCGCTCGTGATTCAGCGCTTAAGTAGGGCGGGGAGGGGGCGTGGCCACAGAGTGGGCGTGGCTAGCGGCGATGAAGGCAGGTAGGGGGTGTCACGTGACAGCGCTAGGTCCGCTGCACGTCGCCCTAAAGTGCCTGAGTGCGAAAGTTTGTTTTTAAGATACACAAGTTAAAATACAGATAATCACAACAGCGGTGTCAACTCCCGGCTTTCCGCCTCAGGAGACCGGAGCCAAATGAGCGCTCGTGATTCAGCGCTTAAGTAGGGCGGGGAGGGGGCGTGGCCACAGAGTGGGCGTGGCTAGCGGCGATGAAGGCAGGTAGGGGGTGTCACGTGACAGCGCTAGGTCCGCTGCACGTCGCCCTAAAGTGCCTGAGTGCGAAAGTTTGTTTTTAAGATACACAAGTTAAAATACAGATAATCACAACAGCGGTGTCAACTCCCGGCTTTCCGCCTCAGGAGACCGGAGCATGGACTTTATCACTGACCTCCCACCCGTACAGGGTTTCACCACTATATTAGTGGTAGTCAATATGTTGTCCAAGATGGCACATTTCATCCCTCTCAAAAAAGTACCCACTGCCTTAAATCTCACTGAAGTGTTTATCAACAACATCGTCAAGTTACATGGTTTACCGCCTATCATTTTTTCTGATAGAGGCCCTCAATTTGTGTCCAAATTCTGGCAAGGGTTATGTAAGGCCCTACAGATAGACCACCGCCTCTCTTCAGCATACCACCCACAAACGGACGGGCAAACTGAGAGAACCAATCAGACTTTAGAACAATATCTCCGTTGTTTAATAAGCACTACCTCGAACGACTGGCTTCAAGCTCTCCCATTGGCAGAATTTGCGTATAATAACACCACGCATTCTGATTCCAAGGTTTCCCCCTTCTTCTTTACTACCGGCTACCATCCCAAATTCTTGCCCCCCTCTATTCCACATGGAAACGTACCAGCAGTAACAGATAATTATTCTCACCTCAGATCTATTTGGGAAAAAGCTAAAATCCACCTGTTCGTAGCCAAACAGTCCATGAAAGTGCAGGCAGACAAACACAGGCGCCCTTCACCAGAGTACATTGAGGGTGACAAGGTTTGGCTTTCCACAAGAAATCTCCAGTTACCAGGTCCCCGTAAGCTGCACCCCAGATTCATAGGACCGTTTCCATTTCCCAAATTATCAACCCTGTTACCTGCAAGCTCACTCTTCCACCTGACATGCAGATCCATCCCGTGGAGGTACGATGTTACAACACGAGTTTTTACAACGCGTACCGTTACATCGCGGTCTTTACAACGACTGCGATGTTACCACGCCATGCCTTTACAACGCAAGTCTTTACATCGACTTGCACTAGATTGCGTGCTAACATTAGAAAAGTGTAATTTACTATTCCAACTCCAGTCCACTTAACAGTAGGGAAGGTGTTGGGATAGTAAACTACACTATTTGTAATGTTAGCACGCCATCTAGCGCCAGTCGATGTAAAGACTTGCGTTGTAATGGCATGGCGTGGTAACATGCAGTCGTTGTAACGATTGCGATGTAACTGCATCGCGGTGTACTAACCGCGATGTTAAGGATGTTCCCCCATCCCGTCTTTCATACTTTCCTTCTGAAACCATATGTCTCTCCCTCCTTCCCTGAACCTCCGCCCCCGCCCGTAATGGTAGAAGGAGAATTAGAGTATGAAGTCAAGAGCATCATGGATTCACAATGCATCAGAGGCAAGCTACAATACCTTATTGATTGGGTGGGGTATGCCCCCGAGGATAGAACATGGGAACCCGCTGAAAACATACATGCCCCTATGTTGATACGGAGATTCCATGCTAGGCATCCCTCCAAACCACGACCTAGGCGGGGCCATTAGGGGGGAGAACTGTTAAAGGTAGAAATTCCTGCATGACCCCTTTTTGTTAACCCCTGAACTACTCATCCCATAATGCACCGCTATAGTATAGTACTTGTGTGCCTTCCCAGACTGCACTAAGAGTGATCAGGTGACACACAGCTTATAAGTCTTCAGCAACCACTCCCAGGTGCTTGGCTTTGTTTCCTGTTGGAGCCACACCCTACCTCTGTGTAAAGACAAAGCGTTCTTAACCGCTTCTGGATTACTCCTGTTTTTGGATCAAGGTTTCTTGGTGTATCAATCCCTGAATATTTCACGACATCGTGGAATTGAGTATGATCTCCTGAGGTCAACGCGCGAGGACGTGCTGGTTCGTACCTCTCCCCACCACCCTCCTATTGTGTACGCGCAAGATCACGCTGTAGATTACCCTGGACATATCAGCCTATGGCAGCACAGCGTAGCGTTGCTAAAAGACCCGTCACGCCATCTCTTCAACAACCCCCCCGGCAAAACGGTGGCACAGCTTTCTTAGTATTTCCGGGTATCGGCGCTGGGAGAGCGCTAACTCCGAAAAGGTGCGCTGTACCTTTAAGAGCACGAAAGACGTGGCAGAAGAATTTTTTTAAATTTTTATTATTTTGGAAGATCACAAACACGCTTCACTACAACGCTGGCAAGAGCGGCTCCACGCGAGCTCCTGGAGTCGCTGCGGTTGCGGGCATCTACCACTTCGCTCCGACTTTCTTCTTTGCCTCCTGGAGTGTGATTCATCTAAAGTAAGACCACGCTTTTAAGTTCTGTGATCTTCAACGCAAGAGAGACAGTAAGTTTGTTCCTTTCTGGATGATGTGCACATGACTTTGGTGCTCGCTTTGTGCATTTATATCTTTCTTCATTCCTGTCCCGGATTAACGAAAACAGGCTCCTATCAGACCCTGCCCTCTGTACATAGACCCTGTGTGATTGATCTAATCGCGACGGAGGCCTGAGTTCAGTAAACAAGAGAGACACTGTCCTACACCCTTTCTGGAGCATTGTAAATGCAAGCCTCTCCTGCTGGTCTCTGTGTAAGTGTGTGAGGGTACACAAGGCATACGAGTAACTTAGTAAAAGTGCTTTACGTCTAGTATAGATTAAGGGTGGGTTCTAATCTGTTCCTCTCCTATTTCTCTTGTTACTGCAGGTTCCTTTTATCTACGGACATTCCCTGTCACACCTGACGCTCCCTGGTGGCGCCTCCCCGTCTCTCCTCTCCCGAGAGATCTTACCCTCCGTCTTGGTATTTTATTAACTGAGGAGTGGACTATATCGGAGGAGAGGAAAGGCGCATGCTTCGCTCCTGTGGATTTTGGCGCTTTCTGTACTTGTAGCCAGAGGCCTCAACAACAAGACGTAAGGTGACTGCACACATTCCACAAAAATTTCTACTACACATTAGTACCAAAATGTTTCTCTCAAAATTATTCTTACATGCACACAGACTCACTGTGTGATTCTAGACAAACAACACTATCCCTTGCATTTTACCAAAACACATTTCATAATCTAGAAGGAGTACTGCATTTGCAAATACATAAACAATGACTGGTTTCTAATTCTACCAAAACATGAAAACAGCACAGTTATCTGTCTGCAAACACATGAAAAACACAAATGCTTATCACAGGATGGTTTCTAAATGCACACACACTGACAATAAGATTCTTGACAAAAAAGTACTCCCTACACTTTAGCAGGAGAAACACATTAGTGTGATTAAAATCAAAATGGACCACATACATCCCCTCACAATTAAAAAACTCACCTTTCAAGTTGTTTTGTAGATTAAGAAGTATGTCAGTCACACACCAGATTTTCTTATACAGAATCTCTGCACTGTGCACCTGTCAGCAAAACCAAAGAATGGCAATGTTTCCCTCTCATTTTGCACACATATACATGTAAACACCAAATCACATTCCTTCCTGCATGTATTCAAAATCAAACACACATTTCTATTGGTTACACATTTCAACCCTTTCCAAATGACATAAATTTGAACCCTACCCCCAATCTGCCTTCTGCCTGTTACTCTAGAAACAGTTCATGGAACACTTAACTGAGCACACAGGTCACAAGTTCAGCACACAATGTTGCTAATCAAAACAGCAAGTGTGCTTGACATTTCAACATATAAGCGTATCCTATATAATGTTCCTTTCAATCAGTTTTTGTTAATCAATAAGAATCATTCGTTTAAAAAAAAAGAAACATGCACCCTAGTTTTCAGTGTAGAATGTTGTCAAACAACAAATCATTTCTTTTCTTTTTTCAAAACTGCATCTAATCCACCATTTTAGAAAAATCTTACTTTTCAAACTGCCATTTCATTTACAGAGACCATCTGAGTGCATCCAGACCTCCCTTCAAGATGCTTAGAGGTTGGATTGTGGGACACAGCTATATTTTCTGTAGCCAAAGGTATGCAGAAAACAAAGGCATTCACAAAGACCTAGGTTTGCCAAATGTAGACATTAAATGGATTGGACAGAGAGGGTAAAAGTAGCAACAATTGATGCCATTGGTAAAATCCTTTTTGCATCTCCAACACCCTGACCTCATAATTGTGCACTGTGGTGGCAATGACCTAGGCACTTTGACTGGGGTAGGTCTGGAAACGCTTATCAAGGACACCTTTGCACCATTGATTTCACTTTTCCCCCAAACTGCCTTTGTCTATTGTAACATATTCCAAAGGCAGAAATGGAACTAGTCCAATCATTTTTGTCCACAGATTGAGAAAGCTAGGAAACATGAGAATAAATCTGTTTCTGCTTTTCTCCGAGACTATAGAATGGGGTCTATTTACAACTACAATCTGCGTTTTCATATGCAAGACATCTATAGGAGAGATGGTATACATTTTACTGATGAGGGTAACAGAGTCTTCCTCAACAACTAGTCTCTGTATAGGTACTTACTTATAAGTACCAAAAACTCTCAATGAACACAATGGCTCTTTTTAGAGCCACTCAAGATCGAAACACATAAGCTTGATGTTTATCTCCCCAAAATTTCATTTTTTTTTGCTTGGAGTCGCGCACCCTACGCGAGAGGAATCGTGCACGCAATGCATACACACCAGGAACTGCAAGCGGAATTGTGCACCCAACGTGATAAGAGTCGTGCACCCAACGCGTGCACACCAGGGGGCCGGCTGGATGTGTGAGTCCTAATTTTACCGTTAAAAAAATAGCCCCTATCACTAATTTTTATTATCCCCGGGGACCCCATCCCCCGGGGCTTATAAAAAATGTTGGGGACCGTGGGGGGAGCCCCAACGCCCCCACGGTCTCAGACGGCTCCCCGCGTCCTTCGGGAGCCGGCATTGCTTTTCACATGGGGACCTACTGACATGCAGCTCCCCATGTGGAAAAGCAATATGGTTTGGATTTTGAAAGAGAGAGCAGGTTTCCCTGCTCTCTCTTTCAAAATCCAAATGAAGTTTGCTATGGGAGGGCGGGAGACAACCGCCCTCTCATAGCAAACAACAGTGTCCTGGGGGTGGGCACCCCAGGACACTGCAGGTGCTGGCCCTGGGGGGTGGCGGTCCCCAGGGCCCTCGAGGCCCCCAGCCCCCCACACATTTATTCTGTAGCCCCGGGGGTAGCGGTCCCCAGGGCTGGGGTCCCCCCTGGGCCCCCCATTAAATTTGACAGTTTTTGCCCCCCTGGAATTTTCGCCCCCGTGGGGGCTAATTATTAAAGAAGCGCGGGCTTCATTTTTTTTTTTTACGGTCGGATCTGCGCACCCAGCGTGCATTTTGCCATTTTTTTTTTTTAAAAAGGGGCCCTGGGAGTCCTTCTGGGACCCCTAAGCAGGTCTAGAGGGTCAGGGTATTTTTACCCTGCCCCCTTTATATGTTTTACACACTTATTCCACAGACTTCTTCAGCCTCGCTTCTACCGAGGAACAAAATGGCAGCCAACAGTTCCTGGTTTTGAATGTTGACAACCACTTGACAGCCAATTAGCATTCAGCGCGTGATTGGCAGGGTGCGCGCAGGGTGCGCAGAGGGTGCGCTCAGGGTGCGCATAGGGTGCGCGGATCCTCCGAGGCCATAGATATATATGTACATTTGACTGTAATTTTCTCAGGAACTACTCAACAGATTGACACAATTTAAGCAAAAGGCACGAGTCTGAACTGAGGACTACCTCTTTGCCAAATTTGGTGTAATTCCGTTCAGCAGTTCGGGCTGTAGCTGCGGCTAAAGGTCCTATGGGAAATTGCATGGGGAAAGCATGTTTTGGGACCCCCTTTTTTCTCATCCCCCGCTTGACGAATCACCCCGAGACTTTCAGGATAGGAGCGGACCGGAGCTGGCCAAAAGTCTGGAAAATTTCTCGAAGATTCGTCAACCGGCGCCAGACTTATTGTGAATAGAATGTTGCGGATTTCCTATGGAAAATAGGTCCTAACTATAACTACCTACTGGTGACCGCCAGTAAGTAATATATATATATTTATATATTACCTACTGGCGGTCACCAGCAGGTAGTTTTAGTTAGGACCTCGTTTCTATTCAAATAGCATTTTTTTTTTGCCAATATCTTTGGCGCCGTTTGATGAATCTTCATGTGATTTTTAAAACAAACGGAGCACTCCGATCAGCTCCTGTCTTGAAAGTTTTGCGGTGATTTGTGAAGTGGGGGCCAAGAAAAAAGGTGGATCCCAAAACACGCTTTCCCCATGTTCATTTCCATAGGAAAAATTGGAACAGGCTACAGCCCGAACTGCTGAATGGAATTACACCAAATTTGGCAAAAAGGCAGCCCTTGGTTCAGAAAGAGACCTTTTTTTTTTAAAATGGTGTAAATCCGTTCAGTAGTTCCTGAGAAATAAAAAAAGAAAAATATCGATATCTGAGCACTGTGGAGGGTTTGCGAACCCTCCCGGGCATGAGCTTCACTCTGATTGGCTGCCAACATTCCAAACCAGGAAGTGTTGGCAGCCCTCTTGTGACTCGGTAGAACCGAGTCACAAGAAAATAGTGAAAAAGAGGCTAAAAAACAAAAAAAGGGGGCAGGGTAGAAACACCCTGACCCTCTAGGCCTGCTGAAAAAAGCATTTTTTTTTTAAAACAATTGGCCGAATTCGCGCTGGGTTGCGAATTCGGCTGAGAAAATAATAAAAAAACAAAGGGTGGGCTCCCGTGCATTGTTTTTGAAAGCCCCCGTGTGGGCCAGGTCCCGGGGGCATGCCCAAATTATATAGCGGGCCCACGAGAGCCCCCGCAGCCCAGGGGACCGCCACCTCCCTGGGATTTTGTTGATGATTTGTGGGGGGCACGCCACCTCCCCGGAGCTCTTATTTTTATTAAATAGAATATGTGTGGGGGGCTCAAGCCCCTCCCACTGCCCCGGGGACCGCCACACAGCCCCCTTCTAAAAAATAACAAAGAAAAAAAGCCGGCATCTCGCCGGAGACCCCACCCCCTCCCTGCAGTTCTCCGCAAACGCGCTCTGTGCTGCGTTGCCAACTAGCCCACCAGGTACCTCCAGTATGCGCCACAGAGCTGCATTGCAGAGAGGTGGTCCGAGGCCACACCCCTTTTTACACCACTCTGCAAACACGGCTTCTGGTGCATTGCTGGTGGAGTGATAAGGTCCTTTTGTGTCCTGTTGACCTCAGAACGCAAGTGGACTTCATCCTCCGAGCAGCAGTGCTCCAGAAGCTGCGTTTGCAGCGTGGTGTAAAAAAGGGGCATGGCCTCGGAACACCTCTCTGCAATGCAGATCTGTGGCACTTAATTGCGGTACCTGGTGGGCTAGTTGGCCTCCAGGGACCCTCAGGATTCAAGGGGACTTAATCCCCCAACTTACAACACACCAGGGGGTGCCTGGTGCACTGTGGATGGGGCAATGAGGTCCTCTTGAGTCCTGGAGTGTTTCTCTCGGGCAGTACAAAACTCGTTTCAGTGCTCTCTGAACTATTGTTTTGGGCTACCCTCTCGCAATCCATTTGGCAGTAAGTTGTCCTGCTTCCCTAAAGTAATCAATCCTGCATGTGCAACTCCGTCTGGTTCAGAGAACATGTCAGTTAGAGTGTGGTGTCCTGACCCATCTTGTTTAAAGTTCTTATAATATGTGAAGCTCGAAACCTTGCCCTGACATCCAATGTGCATGTTAAATTCATGTGTGACTAAGTGAGAGTGTGATACCTGTATGGTATTAAGAGTCTGACTGTATGAGATCCACTTAGGATGCCCATGGTTTAGCCGGCTGCAACATATAGGAAAGGAAAAGCCTACAATGGACAGTCAAATGGTATTGCCTGTATTCTTGTGACTAACAGGTGTTGGATATGTAGCCATACAATGATATTGTTTTTCATATATTATTTATAATTACAAGTAAATGCTATCAATGGCCATGACAAGTACCATGATCCTTTATGTTGGTTCTAAAAGGTTGTCGAGAATGTTTCTTGATTGAGATTGTAAGATTAGTTTAGCTGGTTGACACAGGAGGAACATACAATTAAAGCATGGTGACACCGGCATAGCTTCATACTACTACGTTGCCACTAGACTAAGCGCTCAGCTGTATTTAAGGTAATAACCCATTTCTTCACAGGAATACAATTTGAATTGGGGGAGGAGAAATAAATCAAACAGTGTGATGCAGCTCGGAAAACCTGGGTAACGGGAATCAAGACAAAACCACGTACCTAATATATCCTCCCTTCGTCACAGACCAAATATCACATTAACACATTCACTCGTACAATCATTGGTGGGGCCCATAACACCAACATTCACACTTCACTTCTCACTGGTCTGCACTTACAGGAGGAGTAACTGTTTCCAAGCGCTGACATGAAAGGAGTACCTTATAACCTATAGAGAGAAAACTTATTTAGACTTCTATACACTAATACCTTTATTATTGTACATCATAAACCTAAACATTAAGATACTCCTCCCACGTAATCGACGGATCAATTTAGTTGGATTGAGTTTTATGATTTAGTCTAGCATACTCAAATATCCTGAGCTACTCCCCTTCAATAAACGACCAAACACATTTTCTTGTCTAGTCAATAATTTTGTTTATCTTAATAATGCAAGAATTTTAGTTCCATCTAGTAAATGTATTAATCATTACACAAATCACAGAACACCATATTTACCTATTCTGGCTATCGGTCGTCCTCTAAGTCATCAAATTTAGTCGTCAGCACGCTACAGTCCCAAAGATCGGGTCAAGGACCAGAGACGTGCAAATATCGATCAGTGCCCATAGATTTTTCAATAGTTCGTAGTTCATCAAGAAATTGGGCAGCAATTCAGTCTGTCAAAGATTCAGGAACACAGCCGTCACGTAGCGTCACCGTCGTCTCCGTCAACAAAAGTAGAACCAGAACAGCAAGCTCTTTCTCTCTATTCTAACATTGTTTATATAATGAAAATAAGGACCAAAAGTTACAATATTGAGAATTTGGGCTAAACCCATTGGTCGGTTGGAATCGTCCGGTGTAGTTTCGCACAGTTCATGATGTCATATTGTCAGGCATGATCCATCCGGTTCTTTGCATAAGTCCTTTGTGTGAACATTTGGCAGGCGTCCCATCGTGACCTTGCTAAGGCACAGCGTGTTTGGGGTCAGGCTGAGGCTACTGGTACGGGTCCTTGGCGCAAGCGCACATGGTCTGAAACCTCGTGGAATGGTAGCCGTTGCGTCGTGTGTGTCAGGCGGCCATCTTGCTTTTAGGCCCAAAGGATAACTTAAGCAAAACAAACACAAAACATAATTAAAACATAGAAACAACGAATAAAATGTTAAACCCTCACTAATTCCCCTATGTGCTTGTAATTATCTAGCATATGGCGACATTTAAAGCGTTCATATTCACCCAGTGATGTCATCTGGTGCAACATACGATAACGTCACAAAAGCAATATATATCATGCGATATTCTATTTTTCTAGTATTAGTATGCGTATTAGTATGCGTACATATGTTAATTACAAATTATTTTAGCCATACAAAATGCAAATCCCACGTATGTTTCATACATTAGTAATGTTGCTTAAATTTTCACATAAACACATTAATATTATTATAATTAATAGGTTATTCTAATTAGTATGAACGTGCAGAATGGGGGGGTATACAAAATGTTGTACTACCCGCTCCATCAAGTGTATAATACATATGTATATATTTCATAGTGGGTAATATGTGGGGAGTATTTTTGATGCCCAGCAAACTCCATGTCATTATGGACAGTTTATAGTCCCTGTCTTTTGAGTGAAAACCTAGTGGCTTCTGGGTGTTTTAGTATTGGTAGGCATCCATTGACATAATTAGAGTAACACACCTGTGTGCAATTATCATTAGGTGAAAAACTATATGGCTTTTCCGGATGCTACCATCTATGTTTAACCCCCACATCTCTCCCAGTGGTCTTAGACCTACTCAAAGTCCATCAATCTTTCAATGCATTTACAGGGACTTACATGACGGCAGTTCCTGCAAATGTAAGAGATGTCTGCTGGGCCGGTGGACATTTCTTAATTTGGCAGACAGGTTACGTTCGCCCTGGTGGCAGCAATGTACTCCACCATGGTAATAGTACATACACAGTCTGCCAGACTCTAAATCAGGCCCTCAGTTGGGTTAACAGCAAGGTGGCAGGATTTTTACCATGTGGTAAATGAGAAATATGCAACCTATGTATGAAACAATGTTGGGTGATTCATAATGAACATGATACTAGAACTCTCATTCACTGGCCATCTCACCTTGTAGTTTATGCCCTTATTTGTCTATGCAACTTGAGTTACATCAGTAGCACTATTAGAAGCATGAAGACAAGAGCCTTCAAGAACGTATGCATGATTAGAAATGTAGTTGTAAGTTTTATCCCATTGCATTACACTTAGCAAATAAACATACCTGTGACTAATCTCTGATCAAAACTATTGCACTATATAGGGAACGAAAATAGCTTCAGGCGGTAATTGGGAATTACATTTACAAGGATGGAAAGTCATATATTCCTTAACCAAATCACTTCAAAGTATTACTCATATTTTAATACAAAAGTGTATCTTCTGTTTTTATATATGACATAATTTCTGTATTTTAGCCATTATGCCAAGATTTACCCATTCTGTCTAACTATATTTTGCACAGTTAGATGACCTGACCAGATATGTAATTAGAAACTCCAATGCATTGTATTCATTGATTTCAAGATTTCATGCTGGGTTTTGATAGAAGCACATTGAGATTTATTGGGGATTAAAGACATACTGTATAATCTATTTGAATTAATCTGAATGCTATAAACGTATAGGATATAATTTCTTATATGATGCTGTGTAAATATTACGGATTTTGGGATTCATTATAGTCTTAATGTACATGTATGTGTATATCTTTAAATGGTGGCTCTCATGACTATTTGCCACCTCCTCCTTAATGGTGGTTTGTATACTTCATTTGACAAAGGCCACAGAACAGACTGAAACACGTCATCCACCACATTTCTTACACTTTTGTTTTACACCAGGAATTTGCACTTTATCTATTAATAAATGGATTACGTTTTCTATTTGATTCTACAGGATTTCTATTTGAATGTTTTTTTCTAAAAACTGGGCATCTGCCCACAGAGAGCTGACCTTAAGAATTGCTCCCTGGATCATATGATGTTCCCCTGTTTCTCTGTGTCTTTCATTACAAAATAATGTAATTAGAAAGCACCTTTTCATTGGCTGGGGGAAATGTATTATGAATACTGATATTTATAACTTGTGGTAATGCACTAGTTGTTTCAAAAGGCAAACTGAAACTTTTCAAGTACGATCAGGTAAAGTGACACTATATGCAGCTAAGGAAAACTTTTAAAAAATGTCATTGAGTTGAATAAAATGAAAGCACAACTCCATAGAATAAAAGATAAAAAGATATTTTAGAACTAGTGTGAAACCCAATGGAATGACATCATCAAAATTCTTCCAGAAACAGCTGAGGGAATATCATGTTACTTAATAATTGTTACCATGCTTTTTTCCTTATCGGGTGCCTCTTGTGCAGAAGTTGTTGTGGGGGTTGCCTATAGTGGAGGAAAAAAGCAAAAGTGCCAAAAAGTGCTACTCTCCTCTGCTTTATGCCCTTTTCCCTAACTACATTTTAATTCCCAGTCAGTTCCTATTTCTGCGTGTGTACCAACTGGCAATATGTGCCCCTAATCTTTTTCCTTTCTCTTTCTCAAAACAATTCCCATCTTAGAGACCTTCTCTCCTTATCCATTGTGTTCCACATTAAGGTTTTCTCTTCAGCTTGCACAATACACTAGACTAAAGCTGCATCTAAATTAGTTAGTTAGTTGAGTTTTTAAAGACTTAGGGGCTTATTTGCAAGTCCCTTGTGCCGATGGTGCGTCACTTTATGTGACGCACCAGTGGTGCAATTTGGTGCTCCATATTTATAAGGACAAGGAAAGCCACCCTGCCTGGCTTTTTGTGTCCTTGTAAATATGTTCCCTTTTCATGCAGCACTTTGTGTGAATTTGAGTGAGCTATGGGTATTGCTCTGGGTGTTCCTACATAACAATACACCGATTTATTTAGCGCTAAAGCTAGAAAGGTCGAGAGGATGCAGGCAACTACGAAGTGCGAGTACTTTACTTATGAAACCACAATCCTTCAATAAGAAGAGAACTGGCTGCAGAGCATTCTCAGAGATTGCTCCAAAGATTTGGAACTCCTTACCTCCAGTGGTACGTGGAATCTCTTCCTTCACAGCATTCAAGAAAGAAGTAAAAATACTACTAATGAACAAATTCACGTCCTAAGACTTAATTTTTATGCTGACATCGAGCCACCTATTCGTTCCTCACGTAACTTCCTACCTCCGGTGGAATGAAGGAGAATATTGTATGTATGTTTATTGCCACATCCACTTGATGCTCATTAACTATAGTCAGTGTAAAGCTCTGTTGGCCACGGGTCTCCTATATTATCCATAGCCCTCATACCTATGGTGGATTGAAGGAGAATATCATATGTTTGTTTATTATCACAACCACCTAATGCTCAATAACTGTATATAGGGAAATTCCCGCTGGAGACGGGTCATCTATGTTATTCGTATACTATACACCCCTTCTGTACGTAATGACAAATATCAAATTCTTGTATACTACCTCATCTTTTTTTTTCTTCTCTTTTCTTATGTTTCTATACTGTATACTGTAAAGTGCTCTGATACCCTCGTGGGTCACGTTCGCACTATATAAAACTTTATAAATAAATAAATAAACGTCCATGAATTCTGCTGCATTCCCAGATTTACAAGGTTTCGTAAACCTGGGAATACGTTAGAATCCTATGCCTCTACAGGAGAGGGGTAAGGAGGCGCAAAGAGTAGAAATGCTGTTATTTCTCCAAGTTTTTTCTTCTTTCTATGCGTGCTGCATCCGGCAGCACGCATAGAAAGAGTAAAACACCTCTAATGATTGTTTTTGTGCCGGAAGGTGTCCCTTCCTGCACAAAAACAATCATCCCCGCATCACAGGCACCCTTGTACCATGGTGCAAGGGTGCCTGCATTGCCACATGGCAGCCAATGGTGCACCAGTGCAGGGGAGAGCACAGGGATCCGTCATATTGTCGCAAATATGACTCATCTCTGCGCTATGAAACACAGCACAGCGCAGTCAAATTGCTTCCGGCACTGCACTGCGTTACTTTTCGGAATACGAATTTGACAGTCCTCCTGTCAGCTCACCACTGCTGTGCCGACAGGAGGACTGCCAAGCCCATCCGGCGCCCACTCGCCAGATTATGAGTTTTAACATCAAGCTAAAAGGGACTGGGACGAACAGCACTGGGCTGAGCTGCTTAAGGCATGCTCAGGGAGAAGTATGGCCACTATTTGGCACTTAGTGAAGTGGGGCAGTGGTGAACCAAGCAGGGTGCCAGTGAACCACATAGCTCCAGACCAGTTTGCAATTATGGATGAGGCACAGGAAAAACTTGATTTGCCGCCTCCCACATCCACCCTGCATTTTACTAAGAAAGAGGTGGAAACAGTATTACTTTCAGTGCCGAGAGGCAGGGCGCCAGGGCCTGACTGTATTCCCGCTGATCTGTTC
Source organism: Triturus cristatus (assembly GCF_964204655.1). NCBI lineage: Eukaryota > Metazoa > Chordata > Amphibia > Caudata > Salamandridae > Triturus > Triturus cristatus. Next base: position 1,296,108,425 of record NC_140590.1, read on the forward strand.
CTCCACGATATGTCTAACTGGGCATCCTGCATACAGCTCCTCGTGAATGCTATAGCAAGTGGAGCACCTATACCCGGCACATGGTCAGGAGCAGAAATTCTCCCTATCTTTAAGAAAGGGGACCGCTCTAATCCAGGCAACTATAGGCCGATAAGCCTTATTGATTGCATACAGAAAGTTTCAGCTAGGTTGGTTCTGAGCCATATCCAGGCCTGGGTTGAGGAATATGACATCTTGTCTCCACTCCAGGCGGGCTTCCGTTCAAGAACCAGCACTATTGATCAGGTTTTTAGGTTTATTTTGATTTATTGGCGTATAGTAATTTTAGGGGGGGTACTATCTACGCAGCTTTTGTTGACCTTAAGTCGGCTTTCGACCTTGTCCCCCAAATTAAAATGTGGAGAGCCTTTTTAGAATTAGGCATGCCGCTAGAAATTTTGGCTTTCCTGATTACTTTACATGATTCCAACTACGTGCAGGTACGTTGGGATATGCAAGGGAGTGTTACTCAAAGGTTCCCTATAGCGAAGGGTTGTTCGTCAGGGGTGCGTTTTAGCACCAACCCTCTTCTCCCTATATATTAATAAGGTAGTACAGTATTTTCAGAACTACCCTACTGATGCCCCAACTCTAGTAGGTATGAAGATCCCGTTGCTTATGTGTGCAGATGATACCCTTATACTCTCTAAGACATGATAGGGCTTACAGTGTGCCCTAGCGAGTTTGAGGAGTTTTGGACCATGATCTTCTAGTGAATGTGGAGAAAACTAAATGTATGGTCCTACACAAACATAAGAATATTAAGGGTCAAGTTGAATTGAAGGAAGGTATTTTGGAACAGACTCAGAATTTTACTTATTTGGGGGTAACTATTGGTAGTAAACTCAGTTGGAAGCCTCAGATTTATTTACTTACTGTCAAGCATGCCCAACTCTCAGGTGCCCTGCTGAAGGAGCAGCGTTTTTCATACACCAAACCAATTGCTCCAGTATTAAAAATATACACTACAAAAATCTGTGCCTCAATTTTGTATGGGGATGAACTGTGGGGCTTTGCCAATCTAGTTCCCCTAGTAACAGCTCAGAATAAATTTCTGAGGTCATTAATCGGCCTTCCACAGTCTACACCGCTATTGCCCTTATTTCTAGATTTGGGTTGCTATTCAATTGAGGATGTGGCACATTTTAGGCAAGTGGCTTACTGGAGAAGGCTCTGGGTGACTGCAGAGCTTTCCCACTAAGCACAGGCTCTTCTGGAAGTTAGGGAGGCTGACGGTATGAGTAAAGTCCCATGGCTAAGGCGAGTAAAAATCACTCTTTGCAAGATGGGGATGAGTAGATCGTGGGTATATCCCGTCGGAAAACCCTTCCCAGCGAAGAGTGAATTTAAGGCAGCATATTGGAAATCGCTTATTATGAAGTGTTTTTCCACCCTAACTAGACCCTCACTGTCCATAGACTTTCTAGAGCATAAGCATGAAGCGGAGTACGAAGATTACTGGGATCTCATTACCTCTTCAAAAGATAGGAAACTTTATCACCAATTTAGGGTGGGTTCTCTTCCCACCAATTCATTTGTTAGTAAATGGCATACCTCGATTAGCAGTAAATGCCCATTCTGTCCCAGCCATAATGAATCGCTGGCACACATTTTGTTTGTATGCCCAGCATATAAAATCCCTCGGACCAGATGGCTGAACCCCCTATGTTCAATTATGGGCACTAGGTTGAGTAGCGAAGCACTTAGGATCCTAAAAACATCTACTAATGAGTCCACAGTGATCGCTGTTTCCAAGTTCCTAGGCCGGTCGTGGGTGATATGTGCTAAATGCATTTTGTATTTTGTACATTGCTGTATTAGTTTAGAATGAACCTAACCTGGTTTTTGTATGCAGGATCGTGAATACTTGTATATACCCTGGTGGCAGCTAAGCCTGAGTTCATCTTAGCAGTTTTTAGCTATTTATTATATATTTATGTATTTCATCATTGAGGACCCATTACACTTCTTGTATAAAATAGTTTTAAAGTTTAAATATGTTTACCTTTTTTGCTTATGTATTTCACCTCTTGGATTAAATGAATTGTCTTTTGTGATTTTAAATCGAAATAAAGACTAAATGATGATGATGATGAGTGTTAACCAGGACAGACAGGTAGTGCGTAGGCAGTCTTATGGGGGCACATGTGTAAGGTTCATAGGAGAGAGCATTAACAGCAGACCACTGCCATGACAGCACCTGCAGCACGTTCCTGCAAAGTGTGGCATGCATGCCACACCGCGCAGGAATGGGGTGTAATTCCAGGGGGGCACTACATGTGCCCTCCTGCATGCACCGCTGGGCCCAGAAGAGGCAGGGGTTGCCTCTACGTCACCTCGTTCATGGTGAGCTCATGGCCATGAAATGTGTAGTGGAAAGCCAACTCGTAATATGATTGGTGGTGCTGGCATCGGCACCGCCAGCATATGAGGCTAGTTGCCGGTGGAGCATATGGTCGCATGGCGGTCCGACCGTCACACTCAGAATACTGCTCGCTGACCCACAGTGGTGGTGGTTGTCAGACCACCACCATGAGTACGGAGATCCTGAGGACCCCCACCATGAGTCGTAGTCGTAATAAGTCCTATAGAGTGATTCAAATAACAAATGACAAAACTCCAGCAAGCCAAAAGGTGAATGAGCATGTATATTATCAGAGGGCTAAATGAAAAAACTAAATTGGGAAAGGTGAAAATAGTGAGATCTAAAAATACAAAGCAATGCCTGGCTACCTAGATACAATGTTTCCTAAGGGGCAATTGCACTATTTCCGAATCATGCCTAATTGCAATAGGCGTAGCATGTAGATATTACAGTTCAAGCATGTGAGCGCCGATGTTTCGATCCGTAGCATTAATAAAGATTGCAGCTTGTAGTGAGTTGGTGAACAGACTCAATAGGAGGAATGCTTTGGGGATTTTTTGACCCTGATACTTGTGTTGTATAAATCTGACAATGTAGGGAATACTTTGGTCCCTTTGTATTAACTATTCAGAGGTGACTCATTGCACCTTTCTGTGTCCTCTACAAGTGGTAGTTTCCAACACTTTAAGAGTGCATCCGGTAATTTAGTCCTGATGAAGATCTAGTTCCATGGGGGCGTGGCTTCGGAGCCTCAGAAGATGGCCGCTGTTCTCGGGAGCTCCGCCGAGACGTGAGGATCCGCGACTTCTGCTGGCAATGTTTCACTACTGAAAAACGTCGGACTTGCTGGTTCCGGCAACCGGAACTGCGGCTCGTTGGAATGCTGCCGCTATTTTTTCAAAGGGTGAGCCTAACAAGCCTAATTTAATGTTTTTTCGGTTACCTCACCGTCGCGGCCGCCATTTTGTTTTTTCATCGACCTCTTGCTCCCCACCTGGTGCTGCATGACGATGCTGGTTAACAGTTGGCTAACCTTTTTTGTCATTATCTTTTCCGTTCTTTTGGACAACGCTTATTATATTTGACCTTCTGGTGTCCCTCCCATCGTTGCCATTTCCTCCCTGCCTGCAGTTACTGTGGAACATTATTTTTGACTCTTGCCTGGACTGGTGTTTTTTCACTCTCTTTGCATTTTTTCCAAGTCTTCACTTGACTTATTTTCAAAGGACTCTGTGTGTTTTCCTACATATCACCATGCCTCGCGGCAACTCTAGTGGTGCTCGTCCTTCCACCGAGGCGAGTTTAGAGGTCTATAATCCTTTTGATATCCTACAGGAGCACACCGAGGATAGCACCAAAGACTCTGGTGGCGCCAACCTACTGCATCGCTTACTCCTCGCTTAAGCGCTAAACAAAGCTCCAAAATACCTTCTGCGTCACCATCTACTTCTGGCAAGCGGGTAAAAGCTAACCCACCCTCTCCCACCAATTCTTCATCCCCGATATCTATGGAACTCCTTCTTGACGAGATTCGCGCTCTCAAGCCGCATTTGGAAGAAACTAACGTCAGACTTCAGAATCTGGAAGCCAACTGGTCTCTCTCTGAAAAGAGAGTTGGAGACCTAGAAGTACGGATTGACTCTGTTCAAAATCTCACGGCTCAAGTTCCTCTTCTTTCTAAGGAGGTTGTTCAACTTAGGCAACAAATTGAGAATTTGGAAAATCGAAATAGGCGCAATAATCTGCGCATTTACGGATTAGTTGAAGGCCTTGAAGGTGCTAATCCGATTTCTTTTTTCAAATCTTTTTTACCAACTCTTTTGGGTCTTCCTGAAACACCCTCATTAAATATTCAAAGAGCACATCGCTTAGGTACATTATCCCGTTCTTCTCCCTCATCATCTACTAAGCCGAGAGGAGTCATTTTGTACTTTTTGGAGTATACGGATCTACTCAGAGTTCTTCAGGCTGCCAAACAGCGTGGGAAAATTGCTTGGAATGGTTCTACTCTTTTCTTCGCCCAAGATTATGCTAAAGTGACTGCGGACCGTCGGAAAAAGTTCTTGGAGATGAGACCTGCTCTACGCAGCATAAATGCGCGCTACGGCTTATTCCATCCCTGCCTTTTTAAAGTGACTCATAATAATAAAACTACCAGTTATGAAGATCCAATGTTACTCCAGCAATTTCTGAACAGCTGCAGAACAGAGTCCATGGAAGTACCTCAGTCATGATGGTCTTATGTATTGTAGTAGTATCTGTTGTTTTTCATCTCTAGTGTTGTTTAGTTTCTCCCCTAATGTTTTTTGTACCATTTTGTCGGATTAACTTTTCCTTCTTCTTCCCCCATTAGGTAGCGATTTTTTTGTGGTCCTTCGTCGTTCCCTGTTCTCCTCACTTTGCCTAGCGGATGTCCCTTCCTTACCGTCGTCCTGGAGTCTCCCGTTCTCAGTGTCCCGTCTTCCTTATGTGGCTTCACCAACCCCGTTCTTCATTCCTTTTTGTGGTATGCTTACTTGTTAGCTTATTTCTTCATCACTCGTGTTTGTCGTTTTGTACCTTTATTTTTTGCACCATGTGTCTCTTCTTTCCCTTATCACTTATAACGTACTCTTTTTGCTCTTTTCTTTGGTCCTTTTTCTATCTCTGTTGTTTCTCTCCTTCCCTATTTCTAACTCTCAACGTATTCCTTTCATGCCTCTCTGCTTATAATTTCTTTTCTCCAAGAATTTCTCTTATGTCATATTTCTCTTTCTTACTCTATTATTACTCCTCTAAGAACAATGTTATTTTCTCTCAAGTTTTTATAAGATGCTTTGTACTTTATTGCCTTTTGTACATATTTGGTTCTTACACAACTTTTTGAAATCAGTTATATTTGTTAGATGTCGATAACTATACTTACTTGGAATGTTAAAGGTTTTGGTTCCCCCATTAAGCGGCAACGTGTTTTATCCCATTTAGCAAGTTTACAGGGGGATATTGTGCTATTACAGGAAATTCATATAAAAGAAGCCGAAATCACCAAATTACGGCGTAATTGGGTGGGTCACGTTTTCGCATCCCCTGGTTCGGGGAAACGTAATGGTGTTGCTATCCTCTGTCACAAACGGTTAAATATCAAGGTTATAAGTCAATCCAATGATTCTGATGGTAGGTGGGTGACTGTATCTTTGTTGATTGATAATATCCCTATAACTATCTTTAATGTATACGCTCCTACCACACAGGATAAATTATTTTGGCCCCAGATGCTTACATCTTTGATGCAATCTTCTGATGATTATCTGATTTTGGGGGGGATTGTAACACAATTGTGGATCCTATTATAGATCGAAGATCCAATTGCCACTTTTCGCCCTCTTCCATGCACACTCAATTTACTTCCACTATTTCCCAACGTTCTCTTGTTGACTCCTGGAGACTCTGCCATCCTACACTTAGAGAATATACGTACTACTCACCGGCTCATTCTTCCCAATCCCGGATTGACTACATTTTTATTTCTAAGGCCTTGACTCAACATATTCGCCACTCTGAAATAGGTTCTATTTTAATTTCTGATCATGCCCCAGTTTCTGTACGCCTGGATTTACTTCCCCCCATAAAAGTTACCAGAAGGTGGAGGTTCAATAACTCTCTCCTATTAGATCCCAAGTTTACCCCAGCCTTCCTCGAATTTTCATCCCTATTTTTTACAGAAAATGAATCTCCTACAATTTCCCCTCAGGTGTTATGGGACACTTTTAAAGCTGCTTCTAGAGACTTCATTATTTCATTTGTTTGTCGTAAAAAACGCGCCGCCTCTCACTCCTTACAATCGATTAACTTGCAAATTAAACAATTGGAACACTCTTATTATTTAACTAAGTCTCGTTCTGATTTGGATAAACTTCTCAAAGCCAAATTCTCCTTTAATAAGCTTTCCACGGAATCTGCAATTTTATTTTTACTCAAATCCAGTGCCAAGTATTATTCTGCACAAAATAAGGCAGGTAATCTTCTTGCCAAATATCTTAAAGTTAAAAGAGAACGTACTAGAATCGAATCTATTGTCTCTTCATCTAATATCACTCTTCATAAGGATGAGGATATCCTACTGGAATTCACTAACTTTTATCAAAATCTCTATACTCCGGAGTCTCCTCCTCTGTCAACTGACATTGATCACTATTTATCCTCTATCCCTTCCCCTTCCTTTCCTGATGTCGATTTTGCCCCTTTAGAAGCACCTGTTGATCCTAAAGACATTTTGGAATCCATTCAAGTGCTTAAAAAAGGCAAGGCTCCTGGACCAGATGGGTTTACGATAGAATTCTATGTACATTTCTCCAATCTGCTCGTTCCTAGACTCCATCAGTTATTTTCATTCTTTGTATCATCCGAACAATCTGGGGGCTCCTTTCAGGAAGCCTTAATTTGTCTCCTTCCTAAAGAAAATAAAGACCATACCTTATGTAAAAACTATAGGCCTATTTCTCTAATCAATCTGGACTATAAAATATTTGCAAAAATTCTAGCGCTTCGTCTCGATAAGATTTTACCTAAATTAATTGGTAGGGAACAATGTGGTTTCATTAAGGGTCGTCACCTCTCTGACAATACTCGACTCTTTTTTAATGTACTAAGTAAGTCCCACTCCTACCAATCTTCTTTAGCTGCTATTGCATTAGACGCCGAAAAGGCATTTGATAGGGTTAACTGGCAATTTATGTTAGCAGTCCTTGTTTGGTTTGGTTTTGGCCCGAAATTCCTTGCATACATCTCTTTACTGTACTCCTTTCCTAGGTCCTTCATATTAGCAAACGGTCTTGTCTCCTCTTCGTTTCCCCTTTTTAGAGGTGTACGACAGGGGTGTCCCCTCTCTCCTCTTCTTTTTATTTTAGCATTAGAACCCTTCTTGACAAAAATCCGAGAGAATAAAGATATCACTGGTTTTCCTTATGGGGATAAGCATTTGAAACTTTCTGCTTATGCGGACGATATACTTTTATTTATCTCTAACCCCCAATCCTCTATTCCATCATTTTTATCTGAAGTTTCTGAATTTGCGAAAGTATCAGGTTATAAACTTAATGTTGATAAGTGTGAAATCCTCCCTCTAAATAAATTTTGTCTTCATGTAGATTTCTTGGCCTCCTCTTTTCATTGGAGCCCTTCTAAGATCAAATATTTAGGATTGTGGTTTCAATCCTCAGTTAAGGACACTGTAGCACTAAATCTTAAAAATCTATTAACAACTCTAAAAGACTCTACAACTCGGTGGCATCCTTTGTTTTTATCCTGGTGGGGCAGATTGGACACTATTAAAATGATGTTAGTTCCAATAATCTTGTTCTATCTCTCTAATCTTCCAATTAATATCCCTAAGTCTTGCTATAAAAATATTTACATCTTATCGAAATTCTTATGGCACCAGAAGAAAGCTAGGATGTGTTTTGCAAAACTTAAATGTCCTAAGCAGTTGGGTGGAGTTAATTTTCCGGAATTTACTTCTTATCATATCTCATTCTTCCTTAAACATTCTGTTTCCTTATTATCTGCCCAGGTGTCTGATACCGCTTCTCAGCCTTTGTGGGTAGACGTTGAATCCTCTTTCTTTCATCCCTTCAATTTTGAAGAATTTGTGTCACTGTCTCATATTCCCAAGAAATTCTCCCTTCCTATTCTTAAAAACTCTCGGAAAATGTTTTCTCCTCTTTTCCTGGACGGTTTAGATGATCGCTCTCGTTTTTTGCAATCTTCCTTGTGGTATAACCCCCTTAATAAAATAAGAAATAGGATGCTTTTTTGGAAGGACTGGAAGGATCTTGGTCTTAGTTGGACTCACCAACTCTTTCACGAGGGTACTTGTGTTTCCTTTTCTATTCTTCAATCCCGTTTTTCTTTACCAACTTCCTTTGAATTTAAATATAACTTACTGAGTACAGCTGCACAAACTAGTTATGATTCCCTTTCTGATTCCATCTCTCATACCAATTCTCCTCCTCTTCCTCTCCCTTATTTACTTGCTTCTTCTTCTGCTTCCCAAATTTACAAGAAGTTACGGGATACTTCTAGCACCCGAGATAAATCTAAAGTAGAAAACGATTGGGAATCAGATTTAGAGGACTCTTTTTCGGTCTCCACATGGCAAAAAATTTGGATTAAGATAAGGAAGTCGTCTAGAGCAGCCAATACAACTCAAACTTTATTTTTTATATACAATAGACTTTTGATTACTCCTGCTAAACTACATATGATTGACCCCTCTATTCCCTCCACTTGCTGGTCTTGTTCAGCTTCAATGGCAGATCTTAAACATATGTTATTTACATGTCCCGTGATTTATAAATTTTGGAATGATGTGTGGCAACAGATTAACAAAAATTTTTCTACACATTTTCCCTTTAACTTTTCACATATTGTCTTAGGCAGTATCTCAGACATATGGTCCTCTTCCACTTCTAACACTTCCATTATTGATCTACTTATAGCTGTAGCGTTTCAACAAATCACCAAATCTTGGAAGGAGGCCTCAAAAGTCTCATTTCAGGCTTGGTGGTATGGGGTCTGTTATCACCATAGGTTAGACAGGGCCTATGTTTACCCCATTACTCTGGCTATTAAACGTGACTTATTATGGGTGCCAATCACAATTTTTTTAAATGTAATTGCACGATCTCTACCCTCCCATACTCCCTCTGCGGAAGAAGTTCCCAAACCTCCGTGAAGTACCCCTGATGGTTTCAAGTATATATACATATAGAGTGTTTTATATTTATTTATGCATTGTTATTGGAGAAGTTCTTGTACTTTTATTATATCTGTATACTCTTTTTCCATATTTCTATATACCAATGATTACATTCTTATCATATATATTTTGCTCTGTTAATTGATCATCCTTACTCCCTTCCCTTTCTTTCTCCTTCCTTTTTTTATTTATTATTTTCTTCCCCTTGCTTATGATAATAATAACATTTTAATTTGATTCTACATATGTTTGTTTTATCACATTTCTGTTGTATTTAAATTTCAATAAACTTTCTTTAAAACTAAAAAAAAAAAAAGATCTAGTTCCACAAATTATTAATTCTATGGTTTGAAAAGTCGATGCTCTTTTATTGTATTCTTGGACTGCAAAATATACTCTACACCTATTGCGATTCAGCAGTATTATAAAAATTGTTCATTGACTATTAGGAAGCATTGTATCAATGCCTTTGCCCCTGCACAGGGGTCTGCCTCCTTTGTCTAGGTTTGCACCATGAAAACACCACATACGTACATACATGCATAGTTTTGATGTTCACTGGGCATTCTAGATAGGGAAACATGCTGGGATCTATGTAAGTCACACTAACCTGCATTCTGCGGGGTCTCAAATCTTTAGAAATTACCAGGGTTTGTTGGGTGTTCTGTGTCACAGCTGGCCCTGGGGCCAAATGTTGTATCTATCCCCAAGGAAAGAAAGATGTGCTTGTAGGCATAGCTTTGTTGTTTGCAACTGTTACTGGGTAAAAAGTGCTGAGATCCATGCAAGTAACAACTGCTTGAATTAATGCGATTTTCTAGCTTTTTGAAATGAACATATTACTAGGGTTCCTGGGTAATGGCCGACCCAGAGCCCAATTACTGCAGCCATCTCACGATGGCAAGTGGGAGGAAATTGGGATTTCTTTGAGCATTCTTGTGATATGTGGTCTGGTATAAATGGCAAAGTCTATCTGGTGCAAGGGGGTGAGGTCCAATGCTGAAAGAGGCTGGAGACCTATCTGTTGGTCTGGCAGGCTTTATGTCCACTTCAGATGGGGACATTTGTGGCACTCACTCCTATATGCCCCAATGGGACACAAAATGACTCTCAGGGTTTGGAGAATTAGGGCAGTGTCTACTTCAATGATAGACTGGCCACCCAAACCATTTTATTTTTCCTGCTGGTCTCTTGGATATCTGCCCCATTGAGGGAGTAGACTGGGGTGTTTGGGACAGAAAGCCCAGCATACAACCAGGAGAAACAAGTGAGAAAAGGAATGGGGTGGTGAGTTTTCCATTCCTGGCATTGGCCTGCACACCACACCATGAGCACTCATGAGTCTTTCTGCTCCTGTAGGGAGGGCAGAATGGAGACCACTAGTTCTTATGCCATGGAAGAAAAGGCAGTCCACTACACACCTGGGATTGGTGTTCTGTAAAAGGAATGGTATGGGGTGCTCCCTGTCCTTGTCATATGGCCACACCACTGGGTAACTGATAAACTTTCTGCATCTTGGAGTGGCAGAATGGGACAGTTACCAACTCTGTGCTGACCAATTTGTCAAACTTATGCTCACAGAAATCCACATTTCCTTTCACTTGCCATGGGAAGTGACATCATTGAATTTTTCTCTTAATAGGACCTGGATAACAAAATTGCATGAATCTTGAAAACAGCAATGAATCCAAAAATATTTTGACAAATTGTTATGTATAAAGAAAACAATTATTTTTTCATTGTGAATCATATATATACAAATGTAAATGATTAACATTATTTCATTATAATGACTGCGATGATGTTAAATTACATAGGCATGAAACACAAAAACATAATAATAACACAATAGTTGTTCTGAATCCACCAATTGTGACAGTGGCACGGCCTTAGAATTTATCCAAATTCCTACGCGCGTTTCGGCTGTGTGCCTTCATCAGGGGGCCATGAAAGTGGTTCATCAAAACCTGTATGTTGAGACCGGATAGAATTACAGATCGATGATTTAGAAAAATCTGTAGCCAGAGATATGTTTGATAGTCCAACTTGTAAAGTAGCCTGCAGCTCTGATAAGAAACGAAGCTATAGCTGAGGACTACTTCGGGAATGTCATGGTCCAAAGGAACCGAGGGAGCCAGTAAAGATACATCTGCAGTGTGTTTGCAATCGGGGGGATATCTATGGGTAGCAAACGGACCCTCAGTAATTGCCACCAGGATACGAGACAACTGTCGCAACGTTATGTACAATGATATTTGAAAAGACGGGTCCGCCAAAGATTACGGTGCCTATACTTTGATACACTCGCACTTCGTCATGTTGTGATAATGATATTTGCAAAAATCTGCCCGCCAAAGATTCCGGTGTCTGTATTCCTAGGAGTTCGTCCTGATGATGTACCGGTAGGTATTCTGTTCAGACTCAACATAGGATAGTATCCTGGTGGCAATTACTGAGTGTCCGTTTGCTACTGTCACAATTGGTGGATTCAGAACAACTATTGTGTTATTATTATGTTTTTGTGTTTCATGCCTATGTAATTTAACATCATCTCAGTTATTATAATGAAATAATGTGAATCATTTACATTTGTATATATATGATTCACAATGAAAAAATAATTGTTTTCTTCATACAAAAAATTGATTTTCTTATTAATATAAAAAAAAATTTAAAAAAATGTTATATACATAACAATTTGTCAAAATATTTTTGGATTCATTGCTGTTTTCAAGATTCATGCAATTTTGTTATCCAGGTCCCATAAAGAGAAAAATTATTTCCTAAATCTATGTTTTTTCACATACAGTTACTTGCCCTGATTTAGGAATATTAATTAGGGGTACCCCTTTCTCTCAAACATCATTGGATTTCCCATCATCCATCTGCGCAGGAAGTGCACTAGTTTCCTGCCAAAGCAATCTTCAAAAGAAAAATCCAAGAAAGAGCTCTTCATTGCCCATCACAGGAAGTGACATAATTTGATCTCCACATCATTCATCAGCACAGAAAGTGACATCACTAGATTACCCCTCATCCATCTGCACAGACAGTATCATCACTGGTTTCCCTCCCACAGCATCCTGAGCTCCTCCCACCTCTCAGTACCTACTTAATGGCAGCTGCAATACGGACATGGTGCGGGCATGCCACTGGCACATCTAAGGCATGCCTGTCTGCACCCATCCACCCCTGGATTTCACCCAGCATCAGGAACTGTGGTTCACCCCTACCCACTGCTATATTGCTGCATTCCTCCATTCTCCCAACCTGGGCCCCCCACTCGCTGCATTGTTGCCACACTGCACCACACAACATGAGACGGAAGGAGTTTTCACGTATACCTCCTGCAAGTTCTCATGCATTCTTCCACACCCCTTACCCTCCACTCCCATGCTAACAGCACCCAGCACTTGCTCACACTCATACAAACCAGCCACCTGTTCACACAGTCCAAACACCACCCATTCAACACCAAGGACATCTTAAGGATTTTGGGGTCCTGAGCCACACCTATTTTGTGAGCCCCTGTGCAGAACAGGTTTGAATTTATGATTTAATTTAAGCTCTTTCATGGATTCTTTGTCTAGGTCACTGACAGCGTGCAGGTGCAAGTGTTCAAATTCTAATGTGTTTACATCTAATATTCAGGGATAGTGATGTGTGTTTTCAATATTGTAACACAGCAGCAGTTCATTAATATTACTGCAAATATCCTATGGGATACCCTCCCATTTCTCATGTGTGAGGTCCTATTGTGATCTAAAAGAAACCTTTTTTATGGATGCGGCATGAAAAATAAACCCAACATTTCTTTGTAAAATGTCTGTAATATACTTTCACACATCACGCACATTATAAAAAAAATTAAAGGAAAACTGTATTTAAAACAATCTGTTTCAGAATTATTTAAGGCAATCAAGACAAGACTCTGCAGAACAGAGCTGGCTATCTCAGCTGGGGCTGGGGCTGAGGCCCTGGGCCTAAGCCCACATTGCCCATGCCTTAAAGTGTCTCTGCTCAACATGCCATGCCACACTGTCATGCATGCTCCTCAACAGCCTCTCACTCACCCTACATGGGGCCTAGAGAAGGACCACTCTCCATACCTGCTCTTTCTCACAGAAACATGGCTATACACAACCTCTGCACCAGACAGCATTACAGCCAGACCCATCGGCTACATGGTTGCTGGGCAAGACTATCAGCATAGAGCTGGAGGATGTGTTGTAATCATAATCAAAGATACCATCAGCTGCAACACGTAAATGGACACCCCCACCAGCTAAATGGAACACCTCACAACACCTCACCTCATGAGGGCAGAACCTTCATATACAGACCACCAACGTCCCACACAAATTTTGTCTGCAACATCAAGGACTTTGCCGTACCTCTCATCATTAACAGCAACACCACATCCTTCACGGAGACCTTAATGTTCACCTAGAAGACTTCACAAAACCAGACTCTACAGCCCTTCTAGAAAATCTTACAGACCTTGGCCTCACACAGAATGTTACTGAACTCCCCCACACTGCTGAACATCTATTGGACATAATTGTCTCCTCAATCAGCAGCATCACAGTTGACAAACCAGCAACTATGACCTGGACAGACCACATCCTCATCAGTTTCAACATACTTATCCCGCACCGCCACAGACCTAGCACCACCAGAACCGCCGGCTACAGCTGAAAAAGCATCACAGAAGAGGAGTGGGCTTCCTCCCTCTCTGTGCGCAGGCCAGAACACACAATCAACTTGCAGGAAGCCATCAAGAACCTTGAAAGCTTTATCACTGCATGCGCTGACATCCTGATTCCACTGAAGTGCAACTCAATAGTAAGACCCAGCCACAGGCCAGATGGTACACAGTGGAACTCAGGCTGACAAAATGCCACTGTAAGCAACTGGAGCGCAAATGGAGAACAAGTCAAGACACCACAGATAAAGATATCTTCAAATCAGCCCTAAGATGCTATAACCAGCAGATCAAATTAACCATTGCCATTATCAAAGATTTCTAATATGCCGCCTCCTGCAACATCACCCTCTCACAAGACATTTTCAACAAGCTCTCTACATTTTTCTCTTACAAAATCACCTCCATATACAGCATCTTCAACCCACAACAACACCCCTGAACTTCTTATCATGGCCAAAGAATGAACCCTGACCTCGTGGCACGGCATCACCACCATCGAAATTGCTGCTACCATGAAGACTATCCACTCAAGGGCCCAATTTGACCCTTGCCTCTACCACACCTTCATCAAAGGACTCCTCCTGATCAGCAAAGAACTAATCAACCATGCTCAACACCTCCATCATCCGAGCCACATTCCTGGACACCTGGAAACATGCCACCTTCTTGCCTCTGCTGAAGAAAACATCAACTGACCCAGCCACACTCTCCAACTACAGACCCATTTCACACCCACCATACTTGGGAAAGCTCTTCGAGAAACAAATCAACCAACTCCTCACCAACGACCTTAGCAAACAGTATCTCCTAGACACCACAGACGACATCTTCATGCTCCTCGACAGAGCATTCGGACAGAAAAGAGGTGAACCAGGAAAAAGATGACCCAGAACTCCTTATTGAATAGAGGGGAATGGAGACTAGATTGATAAATCATGTCAAAATCAATAGAGAGGTTAGAGAATAAGAAGTAAAGATAGTTTAGAGCAAAGTCCTTTTCGGTCTTTATTGGACTCAGGTTTTGTTTTCTTCTAATTTGTTTCTACAAATTCTTTGTTGTAGCATTGTAGCTCAGAAATCAGTGACCTTTGCTTCTTTAACGACGTTTTATCTCCGTACTGGGGAAAGTTGCAATATTCCCCTTCTCAAGATAGGTAAAAATGCCAATAAATATCAGAAATCGAAAACTGGTAATGCCTCGTGTTATTCTTTATAATGAAGAATTGTTGTCTGTTGCTTATTCACGTAGTAGCGGTTTCCCAGGCGCTAAATGCCTCATGCAGGGGACCTGGTTTTAAAACGTTTACTATTTCATTAAATCTAACCAGAATTGGTGTTACTGAAGTGGCGACTCCACAAATAAACTTTGTGGTCAATGCAAAACGAATACAGGCCTATTCAGGGAACAAAATGACAAATTTGGCAGAGAGGTATATCGAAGGGTCCTGGAAATATCTCTCTACTCTTTTGAAATAAGTATTTACCTTCAAATAATTAAATATATTTTACAGACACACACATGTTGATAAAAAAGTAACCACCGTTGTTCCAAGAATTGAAACATAATGTGTCATGTGTTTTTTAATAGATGTGGGGGCATCTGCTGTGAGGTAGACTGCCAGAGGAATATGTCATTTGCGCTGGTACAGAAAGACTTTTAAAAATAAAAAATAAAAAGGAGCATGAAACGATTTTGTTCCAGCCTGTGAGCCTGTAAGAGCTGTTCCGCCAAGCCGGTAAATATCTGAGTTCCCGTGAGGTAAAGTTGTCTAGGCAACCTGTTGGATAACAGGAACACGAATGATAAATAAGTCATCGGATAATGTGAGCATCCCCATCTTTTATGTCTTTTTCACGCAGGTAGAAGGATTCGGCCGAAAGAGCAGAACATGAAACAGAGAACAAATGCAATAACACAAGGATTTGTTGTAAGACATTGTAATGCTGATGTCGTTGCTAGGAATAATCTGCTTTATGTAAACCGATAAAATGGGAAACAAATTAGCTATCATCAGTAGATTCTTTATAAAAACATGACTCATTTGCAGCCTTTAATATGGCTTTTTTGCTGTAACTAATTAGGGCATGTTGTGCAAGCCCAATAAACGTAAACAATAACACAATACCACCAGTTTTTCCTATCACACGGAAAAGCTCAATTTTACGTTTTTTTAAATTTACAAATAGGGTACAATATCATGTGTGGGAAGATGTATTGAAAAAGGCAGAGGAATGGAATTGAGGGTTCAGGTTTATTATTCAGTGTAATTTTCAAAGATTGTAGGGCAGAATACAAAGAAAGCTGTGAAACTCAAGGGTTCACAGATCTTGAACAACTAGTCTCTTTTACACTGTATCTCATCGAAGACCATTTCAGTCCTCCGGAAGTAAACTAGGTTATTAGGCCCAATACACAACTTTTTGAGGCCCAGTCTCTATAACACACAAAAGAAAACAAACACTTACAGCCAAGAGCACAGTCCAGAGACCAGACACTATGGTACTCAGTTGCCACCAACGGTTCATCATCCTGAACTACACCATCTTGTCCCAGAACCAGTGCTGTTAGCAGGGGTGTAGATTCAAGGGGGTGGGGGGCTGTTTGTGGTTTTACACCCCCCTTAATGATTTTTTTTCTGCTAAAGAGGTGCAGGTGCTTTTGGTGCAGTTCGGGTTCCTCAATTCCCCCCTATTTCCATGGACAGAATGATTTCTCAGTCACACACACATCATACGCTGGTGGGGCCCATAACACCAACATTCATTCTATCAATCTATCTGCACCTACTCAAAAGGGGACATTGGTTCCGAACCACACTGCTTCCTTGATGGGAGTTATCACTTTCCCTGAATCAAACCCTAGCGTCTCTTCCCATCAAGAAAGGTCGATAAATCATTTAGTTGAGTTTAGTTTAATGACGCCTTTACACTCTAAATTATTCAAAATACATTTCAATGAAATAACCACCCAACACATAAATTCAATTATTGTTTTCTTTATCTAATTCAAATGCAGGTTAAATCCTAATAATTCGATTTTAATCTTTTGTCATATTTATCTATTCTGGCTAATTGTCGTTTTCTAAGTCAGAATCTGGTCCTCAGTCAAATCGTCAAAGTTCTGTTCTATCATGCAGAGTCACCGTCCTCTCCGTCAGCATAACATCAGGATACTGGCAATGATGTCCTCTTCTCTCCGTACTGTTGACTCCGTCAGTAGAGTTTTTTACCTCTCTAGTCTACCATTATTTATACTAATTTACATTTGCAAAAAGTATCAAATACAAGTTTGAGGGGCTCTCATTGGTCCATTGGAACACATCTTAGTGCATCAGGAAACATTCAATGTAGTTCCCATGTGGGAAAAGTTTCAATGCAAACGACCTTTGTCAATTTTATTAGTCCAATGTATCTTTGTTGCACATCCAGGGGAACTGGCGTTTCGACCAGGGTGGCCTTGCTGGGTACAGTTGTAACAGGTCACCGAGGGGGCACGGCTGCTGAAGTTTACGCAGGCGCACTTCTCCTTGTTCCACCACTGATGTAATTCAATACAGTCGGATTCAGTCGGCAGCCATTTAATGGCAGGCCCAAATTGTCAACTTAAGCAAAGAAACACAAAAACGTAATTAATACTTTGAAATGTTTTAAACCGTGTTATCCCCTTACTAATACCCATATGTGTGTGTATTTATCTAGCCATTTGCAACGTTCAAAGCCATTAATACTCGTTTTTTTAAGCATAAATCACGATAACATCACATAAGCAGCGTTTATCATATTAATATGCATACAAACTTAGTTCACATATTATTTTAGCCATGCAAATGCATTCCCACGTATATTCTTTCTGTTAATAAGGTTGATTAGTCACCATACAGCAAACCATTAATTATTATGATTAATTATTAATTGATTTAATATAAACATACGTAAATGGATTGGGTACATAAAAAGAAAACATATTACCCGCTCCATCAATCCCATTTTATCACCAAAAAACAAAACCCATAAATTCATTTTATCTTTCCCTTTTACGGAAATTCAAATGTTTTCTTGCTCAATTATAATTCTGTCTCCCCTTCATATTCTCTTTTTGCTTTGTCATACATACTCTCCTTCCACTCCTCCAATTCTATTTCTTCAAAATCTCTTTCTTGTTTCTTTTCTTTCTTTTTGATATTTTCTCGTCTAGTTTTCTTTTTATTTCTTCTATGTCTGCAACACATACATCCTAGTCTAAATATTAATAATATGAAAATTATAGACGTTAGTGGAAATAATATTTTCCCTAATATAGTACTACCTACTTTAACTAAGAAACTCTTAATAGCAGCCATTTTATTACTAATTTTAGTCCAGATACTTTCAACCTCCAGTGGTACTATTTCATCATGCAATTCTGTAATGTTTTTGATATAAACTTTTAGATCTTTGCTTTCGTCAGGAATGTAAGTGCAACAATGTTGAACTTTCAGACTCCACCCTCTTTTGCCAATAATATATCAAGGGCAAGTCAATTTTGCATTATCATAGCACGCATAGCGACCATTTCAGTGTTTACCAAAAGGAATCCTCCAGCGGTGCTTGTTGACAAGCGATCCACTATTGTCGATAGTTTGCGAATATTATTTGCATTCAAAGATATTCCCACTGCTGGTATCAAGGCTCCAAAAATGTCACCTACAATTTCTGCCCAAGTTTCTCTTCTACTACGCATTAATAGATTATTTTGTCCATTATTTTCTACTCTATCCATGTGAAAGATTTTTGGATAGACCAGGCCAACATAACATGTGCCATACCAATGGTCTGGCAACCTGTAATAAGCCTTGTTCCCACAAATGTAGTACAATCCAGGAAAGACTGGATCATTTCCACCTCTAAATCCCCATCCAGTTGCAATAAAATATATATCATGGCACCCACTAGTCCCTACATAATAATAATCATATTGGGATCTTTCCCTCATAATACATAATTTGCCTTTCTGTGATGTATCTATAGCCATTGTTGGACTGGCTTCATTTTTCAGCTCCTTTTCTTTGTCTATATCCCAACCATTTTTCCTCATTTTATTTCCTTCTGCTTTTCTATGCATTTTTAATCGCCTTTCCTCAACCATATCTAAAAATGTTTTCTCTTCTTCCTTCAAACTACAAGTTAAATTGTTTCTAAAAATATATTCTAATGTTAGTTCCTTAGTTTCTATAAAAATTTCACCTAATACGTTAGCAGTTTTAGCAGGGTTCAATTCGTTATTCATAGACAATTGTCCAAGAATGTTCTCTTTGTCTGACAAATTATATTCTAATTTTCCTACTTGATAAAATATACTTGTTAACACACTACATGTTATTCCATAAGTTGCTGGGAGGTGATGATAAGTCACTCCTTCTGAAACAGAGGCAGGTAACTGCACACATACGTAGCAATCCCTTACGTCCGTTGTTTTCACGTATTCATATAATAATTTTGAAAACACATTACTAGAAAAATCAGTTATAGACTTATCCTTGTGCATATGTTCAGTGCTTGTTTTAGTTGGAACTACCCTTTGAGAACTCTTCCCTATGTTAGTCATATTCTCAGTATGCCCTTCTAGTGTATCTAAAGTTACTTTGAAAGAGATCAGTAGAGCAAGTACGCTCCAAAGAAGCATTAATAATCCTGTACAACAACAACACATTTTACACCATCTCTTCATAAAGGTGCATCTACTCTTGTTATCATCTATGTTAGCCAGCTTGTTAAATTGACCGTGTCTTTTGACTTAGCCTCTTCTACTCCACTACTGGGTCTTCCACCTTAAAGCACTAAGCACTTATCAGGCTATCCCAGTCCTTCAATTTCTTATTCAATTTCTTTATATTTTCTACAAAGGCCTTTTCGGAATTACTCAGTTTGGCATTTCATCATTTTTCACTTCTTTCTCGTCATCCAAATACAGAAATTCCTGAATTTCCGCTTCTTCTCCAATATCGGATAAGATAACTCTCAGGATTTCCGCTGTTTCTTCTTCCTCAACCACTTTCAGTAAAGCCTCCTCTGGATTTCCTTGACTATCTACCTCTTCTCCTTGTCCAGGTAGTGCCACATACGTCCATTCTGGTGACTTATACTTCTGGTTTGGTTTTCTTGTTCTTTTATTTTCTTCAGATACCTCTGTCTCTCCCTCTTTTGCTTTGTTCTGACTTGTCACTTCGTTCACTTGTTCAGCTTTTGAGGGATTAACTCGTGTCAATTGATATCTCAGTCTTTTTATCTTATTTGGCCAAAGGTCTCCTTTAGCATTTCTTCTTAGTTTGCCTTCTTTAATGTTTCTCTCCTCGATCCAAGTTCTCTTTCTCAGAACTCGAACTTCAGGTATTTCATTTTCACTGTCTTCAGATTCTGTCTCAATTGGCTTTTCCTTTCCAACAGTTTCTTTTTCCACCTCTTGTGTGTGCCCTACTTCTGCCCCTCCTCGGGTCTCCGACACGCAATCTTCCTGCTTGCTACTTGTCCCTTCACCTAACTCAGTGTTGGATGTCCCTACACCTCCTCGGGGGTTTTCCGCAGAAATCTGTCCCTCTCTCTCTATTTCTGTCCCTTCTTCCCCTTCAAGAATTTTCTCAGGTGGAACTTCTCCCACTCTTTCATCTGGTGTAAATTTCACCTCTGTTGGAGTGTTCTTTTCTTTTCTTCTTTTTGTGTTCGTTACTGGTATTTGGTATTTCTTGCTCATCTCCAGAATCTGAACTTGTATCTGAAATCTGCAGTCTTTTCCTCAGGATTACTCCTCGTGAAATTAGAGCTGGTCTTGGCCCTTTCTCCCCCCTTTCGGGATTTCCTCTTGTCTATGAATTCTCGTTGTCTGAATCAGCTCTCAATTCTGAATCATCAAAATATTCTTTGCCAATGCTGTCTGCTGGATTTGGAACTCTCAAAGTGTGACTTGCATGTATCCAATTTTTCAGTCCAGCACACTTCACAGCAGTTGTTGTGGTCAGGACAACTTGCCTTGGCCTTCCCCACCTTGGAACCAAGCAATTTCTTCTTCTGTGGACTTTTATTCTCACCCAGTCCCCTGGGCTCAGGTCATGGGCTGGATTTCTTTCAAGAGTAGTGGCATCCGCTCCAACCTGGTGAAACACAGAATGGACTGCGTCAGCCAGGCCTGTACAGTAATCCAAAACCATGTCATCAGTTATAGTCATCAACTTGTTGACTGGAAGAATCACGTGTCTCATGGCGCGTCCCATAATAATTTCGTGGAGACTCAAACCTGTGGTTCTGTCTGGAGTAGATCTAATCGTCATCAGGACTAGAGGCAAGACATCAGGCCATTTCATTCCTGTGGCCAAACACATTTTCCCTATTTTGTTTTTGATCGTACCATTCATTTGTTCAACCACACCAGAAGCCTCTGGTCGGTAGGCACAATGTAGTTTTTGTTGTACACTCAATACTTCTCATGATTTCATTATAAAAGTGTCCTCCTCTGTCTGATTCAATGGTCACCGGGAACCCGAACCTTGGGATGAATTCTCTTAACAATAGCTTAGCCACTGTTATTCCATCATTTCTTCTTGTTGGGAATGCCTCCACCCACCTGGAGAACAGACAGACTATCACCAAAACATACCTCAACCTGTTACAAGGGGGCATTTCAATGAAATCTATTTGCATGCTGGTGAAGGGTCCTCCCTCTCGGCCTATTGTGCCTAGGCTCACTACTGTTTTCCTTCCAGAATTGTATTGCTGACATATCAGGCATCTTTGACAGAGACTCTCCGCTATCAACCTGAATTTTGCATTGTACCAGGTCTGCTTAAAGGCACTTGTCATGGCATCTCTCCCTATGTGTCCCTGGCCATGATACATCCGTGCCATGGTTGATATCATGCTATCAGGCATTACTGGTCTTCCATCCCGATAGACCCACACATGATCTTTCTCCCTTGGTGCACAACCTGCTTTTACCCACTGTTTCATTTCTTCATCTCCTGCTTCATCCTGCAACTGCCTCACTTCTTCCCATGTTCTCACAACGTTAGTAAACATTAAGGAGCAAGAAGACATTTCCCTTTCCTTTGCCCGATTGATCGAATACTGATTTCGTGCACAATACTGGGCCATATCATTGGCATATCTAATCCCGGTAGTGATGTAATCACTACCTTGACCATGAGCAGCACATTTCACAACAGCCAGTTCTTTAGGTAACTGTATCGCTTCAAGTAATTTTCCAACCACTTCTTCATTCTTTATAGGAGTTCCACTGGAGGTCAGGAAACCTCTCTGCAGCCAAAGTTGGCCGAAGTCGTGGACAACTCCAAAGCCGTACTGGCTGTCAGTTATCACAGTCACTCTCACATTCTTCCCAATTTTGCATGCCTTTGTCAATGCCACTAGTTCTGCTACTTGAGCGGATTTAACTCCTTTCAAGTGTGATGCTTCTATGACTGCTGCAACTGTGCATATTGCATATGCTGCACTCAACAATCCTTCATCCGTTCTCAAACAAGATCCATCCACAAACATCACATAATCACTTTCTGGCAATGGCAAATCTCTTATGTCTGGTCTGGGTTTCGTGCAAAAATCCAGCACATCCAAGCAATCATCATCAACGTCATCTCTTACCTCCACTCTTTCTGCATCTGGCAATAGTGTGGCTAGATTCACATTCACACATCTCTCCAGACTCACATTGGTTGCACCGAGAATGACTTTCTCATACTTAGTCAGCCGACTATGTGACATGAACTGTGTTTGGCTCCTTGTTAAAAGGATCGCCACATCATGAGGTACAAACACTCTTAATGGAGATCCCATCACAATTCCTTCACTTTGCTCTAGGCTTCGGCATGTAGCAGCTACTGCTTTCAGACATCCTGGCAAACCTACAGCTACTGGGTCTAGCATTGACAAGAAATATGCAACTGGTCTCCTCAATCTTCCATGTTTCTGCATTAACACTGAGAGTGCACATCCGTTTCTCTCACTGCAGTACAACTCGAACTCCTTCTCATAGTCTGGTATACCCAGAGCAGGTGCTTCACAAAGGCTGTCCTTCAATTGTCTAAATGCTGCCAATTCTTCTTTGTTTAATTCAAGGGGGTCTTTAACCTCACTTTTTGTCAATTTTACCAATGGTTTGGCAATCAGGGAAAAGTTACTTATCCACTGACGACAGTAGCCAACCATCCCTAGGAACATTCTCACTTCTCTTTGTGTCATAGGGGTTCTCATTCCTTTGATAATTCTGATTCTGTCTATTGTCACTTTTCCCAGCCCTTTTTCAATATTATGTCCTAGGTATTGTACTTCCTTCTTGCAAAATTGCAATTTTGTCGGAGATACTTTTAGTCCTCCATCTGCCAAATGATTCAGCAAAGCTATTGTGTCTGTTTCACAAACTTCACGCGTTTTCGATGCCACAAGTAGGTAATCGATGTACTGGACCAAAACAGAATTTTCAGGCATTGCTAGACTTTCCAGGGATTTCTTCAGCAACTGATTAAATATTGAGGGGCTCTCTGTGTACCCCTGTGGGATTCGGCACCATGCCAAAATACGCTCTCCAAACCGAAATGCAAAAATCTGCTGACTGTCATGATGCAACGGAATGGAAAAGAAAGCATGACACAAATCAATTACTGTGTACCATTCTGCATCATGGGGAATCTGATACAAAATCACTGATGGATTTGGTACAATGGGACAACATGACACAACAATTTTGTTAATCCTTCTCAAATCCTGCACTATTCTGAACTTTCCATTAGGCTTCTTCAGTCCCATTATAGGTGAGTTACATGGACTGCTCATTATTTCCCTCAAAACTCCCTGCTTGATCATTTTCTCAATTAAGGGTGTTACTCCTTCAATTATTTCAGGTGTCAGTCTGTATTGTGGAATGTTTGGATAAACTACTCCTTCTTTTACCGTAATTTTTACTGGATCTACATTCCTCATAAGGCCTACATCTTCTCCAGTAAAATCCCAGACTCCTGCTTTCACAGACTGCTTCAATTCTTTGGGTAATTCATCAGGGTTGAATACTGCATAAGTTCCTGTAACTTCATTCTCTTGATTAGCTATTGTTATTTTATATAGTACATCCTCATCTGGTGTCTCAAATGCTATACCATCTGGAGTACAGAATATAGTGCAATTCATTTTGCACAACAGATCCCTTCCTAGCAAATTCACAGGACTGGTGTCACACACCACAAAACGATGCATGTCTGAAAATTTCCCTATTTTGACCTTTACTGGTTCTGTAAGGTATGTTCTAATCTGTGTGTTTGACACACCAACTACTTGGATTGTTTCATCCGAAAGAGGAAGATTCTTTACATCTGCTGACCTGACAGTTGACCGTGTAGCTCCAGTGTCTACTAGAAAAGTAATGTTTTCATCATTAACCTTCCCATCCACAAATGGTCCTGTCTGATCTACTTCTAGAGTTGCGCCAAGCACGCACTCGTCTTCCTCCCTTCGGCACCGTCAAAAATTCTCCTCTGAATCACTCTCGTCATTTCTCAGCCAATATTGTGAAACAGCGCTTGCGCGTTGCGGTTTGTTTACCTGTTCTTCATTGTAGAATCCCACTTCGTTACTATACTTCTGGGTGTTTCTGCTCTGTGGTAAAGGTGGTTTTGGCACCTGATTCTGTGGATTAACAGCCTTCTGCTGTTGCTGCTGTTGGCCACTCACCTCACTCTGCACCTGTGGATTCAATGATGGATTTTCATTATTAATACTTGGAGGAAACTTACACTCGGATTTCCAATGCCCTAACCTACCGCAATTGTGGCATGGAAACTTCTTTTTAGCTTCTTCTATATTACCCTTCCCCTTTCCTGGGCCAAATCTTGGTTTATTTCCTGGGTTATTTGCTTGTTTGACTAACTGAGCTTCCTGTCTTTCTGCAACTTTCACTTGTGCCCACATTGCCTTTTCCTTTAGTTTTCGTTGCTTTGCCTCAATCTCATCACTAAAATATTTAGCATGTCTCAAGATTTCGTCAATTTTCTTGCTTTGCCAATCGACTGTGTGCTGTTTTATCATTTCGCTAATTTCAGGACGTAAACCATATACAAATCTGTATACAGAATGACTCTGATCCTTTTCACCAAGATTCTCATCTCCACTAAACTGCTTGAAAGCTAGTATTAGTCTTTCGTAGTAGGCATGAACTGATTCTTTTACTTCCTGATGTATTCAATCTATTTTTACCCAATCTGTTTCGTTGGGAGGTACTTTGTTTTTCAAAAATACCATAACTTGTTCATATTTCTTCATTACCTCGGGGTCTGGTGCTCCTGTTTTGGGATCTCTCGGGTATTCTTTAGTTGGCCAATCTATGACTATTTTGCATTCTGCCCATAAGTCTGCTGGCACTATTATATCAAATAGGCTATTTAGATCAATCCACAGTACTTTTGACAATTTAACAAATCTGTCCACTTGTCTGTGCCACTCGACGGGCTTTTCTCGCAATCGAGGGAAGTCATTTGTAAATGACAAAATGTCCTGTCTCGTCCATGGGACATGCATATATCCCCCTGCTGGAATCTCTCTCATGGGAAATTCTGTAACTACCTTCTCTTTTTCTCTCACAGGAAATGCTGGGAAAGTTCTGTCTGATGCATCATCTCGATTTCTATACCACCTACTTTTCCATTTATCCACATCTCCCCATTTTCTCAACAACGTGATTATGTCCTTAATCTGTCCTATTCGTCCTGTAGTGTTCATGTTTTCAATATCTTTTTCTGTGAAATCCACTCGGTAAGGCTTTTGTAAAGCTTTCACCTTGTCCATGTCAATCCCCATTTCGCTTGCTATTTCTTCTAGCCTGTCATGTAGGTTCTTTGCTCTCCAAGTGACACTCTTGCATAGAAACAACAGCTCCTCATCCTGGTAATTTTTCAGCTTTTCTGTGGGATTGTCCCTACTATTAATTCTTCTAGTACCATGCGTAATTTTGCCACATCAATTGTTTGGGATTCTTTTTCCTTTCCCTGTAAACCCTTCAACCATTCGCTCAATTCATCTGTAGTTATTCCTGTGGATTTTTCTACACTCCCATGTTCTGTCACTCTATGTGGTTCTAATATCGATCCTCCTACCATTCTGTTTCTTTCTATAGAATCGGGACTTAAAAACGGGTTATTTGACACATTCAGTTCACCTTCACTCATTGTATGTCTCCAAGGATTCTCCCTTGCTCTCATTAGGGGTTGTTCAACTTGTCTATTGCTTACATACGGAACTGTTAGGCCATGCTCGCTTTCTTTCTGCTTTTCAAAAATGGGCATAACCGGACCTATAGTTACAGGGACTGTGCAGTTCTTACGGGAAACAGTCCTTCAGTCATACTTGCGTCTCGCCACCTTCTCATTCGATAATTATGAGTTTCACGGTCATATTGTCGTCCAAACATATATCTATATCTACTGCCATTTCTCTGTTTATCTCGCTCATGCATTTCATCTTCCCACTCAGTCAGTGCCTCAAACTGTGTCGGTCTAGGTCGTGGATCTAGACTCATCATCTTTTCCCGCAGATTCCTTAAAATTGCCAAATTAAACGAACCATTTTCCGGGATCGCTAAAACTCCATCTTCCCTTGTATACTTTACCCAAATGTCTAACCAAATGCAAGTATGGTATCCATATTTCGCAACCATGAAGGATGCGGGTATTTTCGTCGGAGGAAGTAACTGTCCTTCCCTTGTCACAACTTCTTTTTCTTTCACAAACCATCCTTTTATTTCACTAAACAAGGATCTTTTCTTCTTTTTGGCTGAATGATAATACATCTTCCTATCTTCCGTGAATCCCTAGTCTTTTCTTCAACTGTACGATCTTTAGTCCAATAGCAACGCGATTCTCACTAACGCACCAATCCAGTGCATCCACGTCACTGTTACAATCCTCAAATCCCAGCGCGACTCACACTAACGCACCAATCCTGGAGCGTCTACGTCACCCTGTACTTCTTCAAATCCTTGCGCGGCACACACTAACACACCAATCAGGGCGTTTCTACTTTTCTGACCCACTGTCCAATCCCAGCGCGTTTTTTCTGACATCAGCAGTCGCTGCAGCAGCTCCTGCTCCTGACTCCTGTCTCCTGTCTACCCCTCCTTTACAAGACTACTCGGTAGACTTTACTTCAATTTCTACAATTCTGTTAGTTACAACATATAAACATCTCCATTGTCCGCTTCGCTAACCACAGAATAGCATTAACCTTTCTCACGAGAATTCCGTCTTTCCCGAGAGCAGCGCTTACCTCTGCCCTACTACGGAATCGTTACTTCCGTTGATAAATTAGCACATCCCTCTACTTCACCCTTCTATCAAGCACCAATTAACTGTTTCTCCAGAATTAAGACGCATAGTTGGAAACGCAATGCTCCTGAGAAATAAAACTAGAGTTTCACAATTAACCCGAATGCCTTTACATTCATGCACGTTCACATAAGAAAATGTAGTACATTCACACAGAATCCTGTCTTTTCTGAGAACAGCGAACAGTCTGTCCTAATACAGAATTATGACATATGTTAACAAAGCAGCGCTTACCTCTGCCCTGTCCTTCTAACAAGCTCAGAGAGTACCTATTACCTTTCGAGTGATAAGCGTTATCGGAATGCCAATAGGATCCCTGGTACCTAAGGCCAGAACTTCACAGGTAAACTTCGCTATCATACACCCTTCTCTCACACAGAAAAATGTTTCTAATGGCAACACAAATCGATGTCACCAAATCGAACCCAAACAATGCGACGCGCAACTTCAATTGTTACACGTTTTTCCCTGTGTAACTACAGGGCCAACAATTCCGCCTCTCCCGAGAGCAGCGCTTTCCTCTGCCCTACTACGGAACTGTCACTGACTTCCTACCTCCCAGAAGCCGTACAGACTACATAAAACTCAATACGACTTTAACATATAGTGTTAGTACACGTATCAATACCAATCAATAATCAATAAGCTATATACAAGCAAAATCATTAAACCAAAACAATGAAAACCATCTCTAGCTACCAGAAAACTGGTGCAGTTCGGGTTCCTCAATTCCCCCCTATTTCCACGGACAGAATGATTTCTCAGTCACACACATCATACGCTGGTGGGGCCCATAACACCAACATTCATTCTATCAATCTATCCGCACCTACTCAAAAGGGGACATTGGTTCCGAACCACACTGCTTCCTTGATGGGAGTTATCACTTTCCCTGAATCAAACCCTAGCATCTCTTCCCATCAAGAAAGGTCGATAAATCATTTAGTTGAGTTTAGTTTAATGACGCCTTTACACTCTAAATTATTCAAAATACATTTCAATGAAATAACCACCCAACACATAAATTCAATTAATGTTTTCTTTATCTAATTCAAATGCAGGTTAAATCCTAATAATTCGATTTTAATCTTTTGTCATATTTACCTATTCTGGCTAAATGTCGTTTTCTAAGTCAGAATCTGGTCCTCAGTCAGATCGTCAAAGTTCTGTTCTATCATGCAGAGTCACCGTCCTCTCCGTCAGCATAACATCAGGATACTGGCAATGATGTCCTCTTCTCTCCGTACCGTTGACTCCGTCAGTAGAGTTTTTTACCTCTCTAGTCTACCATTATTTATACTAATTTACATTTGCAAAAAGTATCAAATACAAGTTTGAGGGGCTCTCATTGGTCCATTGGAACACATCTTAGTGCATCAGGAAACATTTGATGTAGTTCCCATATGGGAAAAGTTTCAATGCAAACGACCTTTGTCAATTTTATTAGTCCAATGTATCTTTGTTGCATATCCAGGGGACCTGGCGCTTCGCCCAGGGTGGCCTTGCTGGGTACAGTTGTAACAGGTCACCGAGGGGGCACGGCTGCTGAAGTTTACGTAGGCGCACTTCTCCTTGTTCCACCACTGATGTCATTCAATACAGTCGGATTCAGTCGGCAGCCATTTAATGGCAGGCCCAAATGGTCAACTTAAGCAAAGAAACACAAAAACGTAATTAATACATTGAAATGTTTTAAACAGTGTTATCCCCTTACTAATACCCATATGTGTGTGTATTTATCTAGCCATTTGCAACGTTCAAAGCCATTGATACTCGTTTATTTAAGCATAAATCACGATAACATCACATAAGCAACGTTTATCATATTAATATGCCTGAAACTTAGTTCACATATTATTTTAGCCATGCAAATGCATTCCCACGTATATTCTTTCTGTTAATAAGGTTGATTAGTCACCATACAGCAAACCATTAATTATTATGATTAATTATTAATTGATTTAATATAAACATACGTAAATGGATTGGGTACATAAAAAGAAAACATATTACCCGCTCCATCACTTTCCGTTGGGTATGGTGAGGAGTCTGTTGGATTACACCAGTAATTTTTACATACACGCAGACTAAAATGGGGCACACACTTTCTCCCTCTCTGTTTTGTAAGTCTTCAAAAATGTTAGCTATAAGCAGGAGGGAACCTTTACTCACATTCTGTGGGAATGTCCGGTGATAGCAGGATATTGGCAAGGGGTCAGGGATGTTATGTCAAGGGTTTCAGGAGTAACAGTCCCTATGGACGCCAAATGGCTTCTCCTGATGATTAAGGCCGACTCTGACTGGCTCAGACATACAGGAATATGGCTCACTCTCGCAGCAGTGATTGCCAAAAGGAACATTGCAAGGAGGTGGGGAGCACCTTCGCCGCCATCCTTGGGAGAGTTGGAACGCGCCCTAGATTGATGTCAACGGGCCGAAGAAACGGTATATAAAAATAGGGTGTGTGTCAAAAAGTGGGAGAAAATATGGTCACCATGGTGTAAGCATAGAGCATGGCAGGGGGTGGAGGGATAAACATTAGATATGCATGATCAGGAGAGCGTGGAGACCTGATTCACTGAAATGTCTTTCTTATCAATTGTATGTATGGCCTGTTACACATTTGGGTCTTTTGAATTAGGTGGGACCCGTGTCCCCATACCTCCCTGGGAAAAAAAATATTGAGTGGTTAAGATATCAACCGTGTACATATTACTGTAACTGCTGGAAAGTATGGTCATTTGAGCAAAAGTTAATAAAACGATTTTTAAAAAAAAAATAAAAAAATGTTGGCTATTTTACACAATATTATGTTTTCTCTCACTTGGTACCCCCACCAATCCATATTTGTCTCCTTTCCACTGCCCCTTTAGCCCCTCTCATGCGCCCTGGTTGTCCTATAATGTATTTTAAAACGATAAGCTAGTGTGATTATTGGAAAATCTGAAGCTCAAACCCCTCCCAATCTTCCTGACCAAGCTACGCCCCTGGCTTTCAGCGGTGCATAACCTTATCATTTCCTAACCCAACCTAACATTAACAAATTTCCACTTCCATCCCACAGCAGCTCCAATTGTGAACATATTTTGAGTCTAGAACGGAGTTTAGAGTTTTCTGATCTTTTTGCTCTGTGTGTTTATTTCTCTGGTCACCCAGTCAAATAGCTTAATTTGATTTGAATGGGAGGATGTGCCAAGTGGGCACTCATGGGGTGAGAGCTAAAGCTAAATATGGAATATGTTGCCATGTATCAGCCCAACTTCATGTATAGCATTGGAAAAGCCAAGTGTTGGTAATGACGCTGAGGTCTGATTACATTGACTCTACTATTATTTCCACACAGTGTGCTAAAGAAAACAAGCACTGGAAAATCCAATCGATCTGATTTTACTATTGCAACAAATTCCAACACTGTTTGTGCATGTTTGTGTTTGCACATGTTGGATATTAAACTCAGAAACAGTGGGCCTTTCAAGGCCACCGGTTTGCTATGGCATCTCAGGGCCAGTTCCATGCACTGTCAGTGTTGTGTTATCAGACAATCCTACCCCTTGCACAGAGCTCAAAGCATAATGAACCAGAAAATAAATATTCTTTAAAGAAATCAATAAATAGAATGCAACTAAATGTTCTGCTCTGATAAATTACAAAACATAACTGTGTCAGAATATCATGTTTGAAATAATAATGTGCCAAAATATATTCTTTTTTATATGAAAAATATCAAACAACATCAAATCAAATCAAAAAGATCTTTCTTCGATTTTAGACATATAAAATCACAAAAGCAGTCACAATTTAAAAAGACATTTAAAAGCATTTCAAAGATTATGTATAAATCTGATTTACATATTAAAAAGTGCAAACGTACGCATTAAGGTTAGCATCAAATAATCAAGATAAGAAAGACATGCATAGTTAAAGCGGTCCTGCATAAATTGATTTAATACATACTACTCTATTTAAGCAGGTGTTGGGCATTAATAGTTTTCCTAGCTCTCAGTATACTCTTTAAGTAACCAGCCATGACCCAAATGTTTTTTAGCGTTCGTCTTTAATCCAAGTTCATTCATAAAACCGGTATAAGCAGTGAGTGGCTTTTGTTGACCTATCTGTGTGCGTGCCCAAAGTACTGCGTCGTCTGCGTAGAGAAGGGAGACTATCGGGCGTTTGTTGACATAAGGTGGGTCCCTGGTATTTGACACCAATTCCTGCTCCAGAGCGTTTGTATAGAGAGTGAACAGGAATGGAGCCAAAACACAGCCTGCCTTACTCCCCTCTCTACTTTGAGCAACGCAGTACATTCCCCTTTCATTCCATATCGAATCTTGGCTTTTGCCCCTATGTACAGTTGTCTTAAAAACTGTACTAGTGCCGGTTCTCCCCTTAAATCAGTCAAAATATCCCACAGCTTATTGTGAACGACACAAGGTCTGAGGTCAACAAAAGCCAGGTAGAAACTCCCAGCTTTCGTCTGTGTGTATTTTTCAATTA
Organism: Triturus cristatus; assembly: GCF_964204655.1. Lineage (NCBI taxonomy): Eukaryota > Metazoa > Chordata > Amphibia > Caudata > Salamandridae > Triturus > Triturus cristatus. Next base: position 1,296,140,119 of record NC_140590.1, read on the forward strand.
AAATACTGAGATTGAGGACCTGCTTGTTTGTGCCTAAACCTGATCTGAAACCATATTGCACATCACTTAAGATACTATTTTCTTCAGCCCACGTCTGAAGTCTATCTAAAACTATTGTGCCCGCAACCTTCATTAAAGAATCTAATAGGGAGATAGGGAAAATCCCGCATGTTATCGCCCTATCTCCTTTTTAAAAAATTGGCACTATTATGGACTCTGACCAGGTAGTGACAAAACCTTTTGCACGGCATGCTTGAAGGACCTATGTTAACAATGGGGACCATAGTGACGGGATCGATTTAAACAAATCGATTGGCACCCCGTCCGGGCCCGGGGCCTTGCCAGACTTGCTGGCTTTTATTGCCGCTTTATGTGTGATAGAAAAATCAATTGGTATAAAAGGGGCAATACCCCCTTCCAAATGGTTCCTCGACTCTGTTTCCATCTTAGAATTATAAACAGAGGAGAAAAAATCTACCCACGTTTTCTCATCTATTGCGACTTCTATTGTGGGGGCATCAGATTTGTTCTTAAAGAATGGTGCTTTCACAGCCCACCAGAACAAGGAGCTATCTTTGCTCAAAGAGGCCTCATGGAGGGTATCCCATGCTTTTTCTTTTATTTCTTTCTTTCGTAGTCTCCTTGCCTCATTATAGAGTTTCCTGCATCTTCTAACTTCCTCCTTGTCTCTCACTGCCTTGTGAAGGGCCTCTTGTAAATTTGTGTATGCTTTTGTACATTTCGAGTCAAACCACCCATTCTTACGAGCATGTGTGCCCTTGCACTCCACATACAGCAAGTTTTTAATAGTAATTTGGGAAAATGAACTCAGTATCAGTTCATGAGAGCTAGATTCATCCAAACAGTTTAATATCGATTCGTATGCCCTGGTGACAATTTGTTTGTTGAGCTCCTGCAGGTCTTGACTCGACCATCGCAGTGTGTAACCATTCTGTTTTCTTAAATTCAACGTTCTCCGTCCACACTACTTGGTTACTGCGTTTACAATCGAAAATTGTTGTGAAGGTGAGGTAGGTGCTTTGGGGCAAGTGATCGCTTAAAACGTTTTTGTGTATTTTATAGCCCTTGATATAGTGAGCGTATCTATTAGGAGTGATTATAAAATCTATTGTGGATTCTAAACCCCTATCTATAAAGGTATGCCCAAAATCCACCCTAGGTGAGCATAAATGGTTCGCAAAGTCGAGATCATGTGAAAATAAGATCTCGTTTAACATCTCACCACTCTCGTTATGCGCAAAGTGGATCAAATGATCCTCATCCTCTAGTGTTATCCCACATATACCTAACCCGGCTAACGGACACAACCCAATATCAAACAACATAACACTATGGTATTTGAGAATCAGCAATTAAGTACGAAATAACATTGCATAAAGATTTATTCAAATTTGAGACCGAAAATACGGAATAAATAAATCATTCATAGGTTCAAAAACTACACGTGAAATGGGAAAACGAGATAGTGCAGGAAACTAAGGGTGGGCGACAATTTCCATTCCGCTCGCGGAAATTGCGAAAAAGCGACATTTTCACGTTCCGCGCAGAACGCGAAAATGTCAAAACTTCCGTGATCCGCGAGGGAACGAAAATTGTCGCCCACCCTTACAGTTGAGTAGAGGTATTGCACAAAACGGTGGCATCTTCTTGAATAAATATGCAAGGCAGGATTCATTCTGGCACGATGCTCCTGTCACAAAAATTAAACCTCAACAGGAAGCACTTGCTTATACTGAATTTGACCTTCAACTCAGGCACCTGCTTTATTTATATCTGTAAGTCTTACAGATATAAATAAAGCAGGTGCCGAGTTGAAGGTCACTTTCAGTACCGCATTATTCAGCACATAAGATTCGTGAGCACAGTGGAGGCTAGGCAGGTGTGCTTTCTCCCCATATCTACCGTCAGCAATTTGCTGTAATCATTGAATGGAGGTCTGTGCATCCATGGGTTTCTTAAGTGCAATCACCATGTAGTTCCTGACACCAGGAGGTTCTGTCTCCTCATCTGCTGCTCTGGTCGGTCTCTGACCCTTTACAAACAAGAGGCATGTGAACTTTCCCCACTATGATGGACAGCTCACTCGAGGGCCTCTGGCGCCCATCGGAGCGGTGGCAAGGTTACAGACACACATGGTCGCTGGAGACAACTCTTCTGGCCCTTTACGCAGCTGTAGTGTAGGAAAAGCACTATAAATGTACCCAATGAGGTAGCACTTACTGATTAGCCAGTAGAAAGTACTCCAGTTGAGGAGAGGTATTGCACAAAACGATGGCATCTTCTTGGATAAATATGCAGGGCAGGATTCATGCTGGCACGACGATGCTCCTGTCACAAAAATTAAATCTCAACAGGAAGCACTTATACTGAATTTGACCTTCAACTTGGGCACCTGCTTTATTTATATCTGTAAGTCTTACAGATATAAATAAAGCAGGTGCCCGAGTTGAAGGTCAATTTCAGTAACGCATTAATCAGCACAAAATCTCCGCGATCACGCGAAATTTCGCGTGATCACGGAGATTTTTTGCCGTTTCGCGATATTTTGCGAACGGCACTTTCGCAAATTCTACCCACCCTTACACGAAACACACATGACTACTACGAAAAGAAGAAAAAAAGTGAAACCACATATCTATAGCACGAAACAATGTGTGAGAGCAGACAAACTGGCTCCCACATCTTTTGCAGCCCTCCACGCCTATATTACTGCCATTTCCAACCTGCACAGGAAAACAAATTCTCGCCACCAAGCAAGGGGATCCTGGGCGTCTTCCTGAAGCCATGTGCGAGCTATAAATAACCTGGCAGAAATCATAGCGAATAGAAAGACCCTAGATAGGACACTGGATACATAGTCCATCAAGCATGGTGATTTTAGGCTCCAACTGATACATGTCTTTAGAAATCGATTGATGAAATCAAAACTTTATCACAATAAAGTGCAATGATGTGACAAGTAGCAAAAATATGTTTAGTGTCTACCTGAGATTTGGTACAGCCCAAAAACTCAGATGTCTCCCTGAGACCCCATGTATGTAGTTTATATGGTGTGTAGTACAAGTCACAAGGAGTTTTAAAAAAGTAAATCTTAAGGTGAGAAACATTCAAGATGTTCTGGGCGAGTACATTTATATGAGTAATTTCTTACAGGAGGATCCTGATATTCAGTTTGCAAGACCAACTACAGTGATATTACATCAAGTTTATTTGTTGTGTGATTATAATTAATCAGGATGCAATAAAAGATACAGCTGTATCCACGGTTAGAAACTTTGATGACATTTCAGAAGAATTCATTATGAGACAACCCAAAATGTTTTGGGGAAGAGATGAAGAATGAAATCCCTTAATTGCAGGAACCGGGAAAATACAGTTTTGGGGATTCTTGAGTTCTTCCTCAACTCCTGATAAGATAGCAAAGTATAATTCCTAAAATGTTGGCCTAAGGTCAAGTATTGCACACCCTACCAACAACTAAAATAACCCTCATGAACAGATGGTGGAAAATTGAGTTTATACCCAAGGACTGTATATTGATGAAGCATCATTATTTTACAAATTGAGCAAATAACTCACCAAACCTTATGGTATACATGAAGGGATTAAAGAGTGTTTTCTTTAAATTAAAAGTATCTATCAGACTGATAGCCGGTAGGGTTATTTGTGGAACTAACTGATACTCAGAGCATTATCCATCAAGGTCCCATACCTGGGGCACAATAACTGCAGAGAGTCTAAATATAAATGAGGAAATGTAGTAGTACCACAATGACAGCAAGCCATCTCCCCTTCATTAAGAGGAAGCTGAAGATACTGTATAGAACACCAAGGATTTTTGTGTTGCCAAATGTATTTTGCCAGCTGTTTTCTACCTTTTTCATAAAAACCTTTACTCAAGGAAATAGGATAGACCTGAATAAGTAAAAGTACTGAGGTAATATAGCCATTTGATGATATTGCATTATTAAGCCCACATGCAGCCAATCCCCTTTTTTAAAAATGGTCAGAGTTTCAATATATAAGGCACCGTAATTCTGAGAAACAATGATTTACATGTTCATTGAAATATGAACACCAACATATTAGACCAATGAAACATATCGGGCGTCTAATCTTGCTGGACCGTTTGATAGAATTTCCATCTTATCCATGTTTAATTTGTATCCCGAAATGAGCCCACAAGCTAGTGATGCATTTACAATAACAGCCTTTGCAGGAGGTGATGTTAATACAGCAATGTCATCAGCATATGTTAATAAGTTAGCTCTTCCCATTGAATCAAGTTTAATGGAGAAATTAGAGGTGATAACTTGAGGGTTGTATGAATGGATTCAAATAAAGGGCAAATAACGCAGGGAAAAGGGGACATCCCGGCCTCGTGCCTCGATTAATATGAATGATTTCTGAAATGCCACCAATACAGACTATCCTGGCAGTTAAAGTGGAATAGAGCACCCTGCTCTGTATTGTAAAGCTAGTGCCAAGAAACCCTGTTGAATGCCTTTTTGGCATGCAACAGGATCATCCCGGTGGGCCGCTGGTCTGCACAAGTCACATCGAGAGTGGAAATTGCCAGATTTATATGGGACGGAGTGTCTCATGAGGGGATAAAACCATGTTGCATGGAGTCAACTAAGCAGGTTATTACTGCTGCTAAGTGATTCGAAATCACCATTTATTAAGGAAATCGACCGCAATGACCTCCGATTAAGTGGATCCTTATTTTGCCTTAAGAACACAGTAATAAAAGTTTTCCGCCCAAGAATGTGGCACCGAATTTAAGAAGGCGGTGGAATTAATCAGCTTTAAAATGAGTGGATTCATTATTTTTTGAGATTTCTTAGAATTCTGATGGAATGGAGTTAAGGCCAGTAGCCTTTCCTGACGCTGGCTGTGAAATAGCTCTTTAAAGCCCTTCCAGAGCATCAAAAGCGATTAACTGTTCTTCTGTAAGTTTGTTAAGATGAACAGCCTGCAGATAGAAATCAATCATGCCCAGAGTGGCCATGCATACAATGCACCACAACCAGAATTTCTGAGTGGCTAGATACTATCGTTCCTGTTACACCCCTAACACCTTGTATAAGGTTCCTACTAAACTTTGACAACCTCTGGTATAATGAGCTTTTTAAGTTTTCAAATCTCAATTTCAAAATTCTAATTTCTCATCCTTTATTTGGAATGGCAATAAAGCCCATCTCAGCACTATTTTTGAAACATTCTAGGCGTTTTGACATATATTTTAACCTTGCCCGGCCCCAAATCCTTTAGGTAAATTGCATTCGCAAAGTGGTCAACTGTTCAAAAATTCAAGATGCGCCAGCAGAGCTATTTTGAGACCTCTGCATAAGGGAATGTTTTTCCTGCTCCTCAATGGTCCAATCCACTAAATCCTTACGAATGGTGAAAGCTAGCGTTTGGCTGGGAACAAAAGCCTTAGGGTATCTCAAACAATTATTGAGCTGGTTGAGCCCCTATTAATAGTAATATTAATTAACTCCCGCTGACACAAACCAATAAAACTAATATACGTTGAATCCATTAACAACTTCATATGAAAGGCCCATCGCCGATGCAATACTGCATCAGTCAGCTTACTTGACTTAACATACAATGAATTAGATTGAAGATTTATGATCTGATACTATCGTTGGATTGTTTATAATAGACGCTCTGGAACTGAAGGGGGCATCTTGGCCGCTTGCTCCTGTCTCATACCTGCATACTCTGGCGGGAGTCTAAGCCCAGAGTGACCATTTCCATTTTAAATCGCCACTATGTTCCTTTGAGACGCTTTTGGGCTGCCATCCACCCTGGTGGGACTACGAGTCCCAGGGTGCTACAAGGGCCTCAGCACTGCCACTTCCGTGACCGCAGGTGAGGGGGAGGTGCTTCCATCGCGCTACAAAGCTCAGCCTCTCCTCCCACGGCGCGGGACGCGCTGGATCTGAAAGAGGCATCTTGACCGCTTGCTTCTGTCTCATACCTACATACTCTGGCGGAAGTCTAAGCCTAGAGTGACCATCTCCATTTTAAATCACCGCTAAGTTCCCTCAAGCCGCTTTTGGGGCCGCCATCCACCCTGGTGGGACTACGAGTCCCAGGGTGCTACAAGGGACCCAGTACTGCCACTTCCACGACCACAGGTGAGGGGGAGGCACTTCTATCGTGCTACAAAGTCCAGCCTCTCCTCCCACGGCACTGGACACGCTGGAACTGAAGGGGGCATCTTGGCCGCTTGCTCCTGTCTCATACCTGCATACTCTGGCGGAAGACTAAGCCCAGCGTGACCATCTCCATTTTAAATTGCCGCTATGTTCCTTTGAGACGCTTTTGGGGCCGCCATCCACCCTGGTGGGACTACGAGTCCCAGGGTGCTACAAGGGACTCAGCACTGCCACATCTGCGACCACAGGTGAGGGGGAGGCGCTTCCATCATACTACAAAGCGTAGCCTCTCCTCCAGTGGCGTGGGATGCGGGCGGGTTAAGGACGGGCCCGTCTGAGCCCGTCAGAGACTGAAAGAGGCTGGGCTGGACCACATCTCTTAGTTTCGCTGTATGGGGCAAGAGGAAGATTTGCAACATTTGTAAGCAACCGTATATAGATAATTGTTGTATATCCTTGTTTCTATGAAAAGGGTTCATACACAGTATTTAATTGATTTTTTGTCATAGTTTGGATGTATGGAAGTAGAGGGGAATGGATATAGTAGATAGTGACACATTTTATCTACTGTGGTATAAGGGCTGGTGTATTCCGCAGCTTTTTTTAGCTGTTGAGACATATTGGATATGGGTAAAAGGAAGCTACACACTATGAATTCTGGGCAAACAGTGCAAACAGCTAGTAAACTAAAAGATGCTAATATGACTCTGCTGAAATATTATACGGGGGAAGTTGGAGCCCTTGAAAAGCAGATATCTACCATAGAGGAGTCCCTAACTAAGGATGTACAGGGTTCTTTAATAAATAGTAAACCAAAAGATCCACAGCACAATGAGAGTGCAAATAATGCAGTTGAGGAACCTTCAAATGGCTGCATCCAGGCCAACAGAGATGAGATATCACTTAGCGATCCTGACCTGGAGCTACTCCCACCATCTAAAAGATCCTGTAACTCCAGTTAAGTGAAGGAATAATCTGGAAATCAGCTGCCAATTATTCATCAGGTCCCCTCTGTGCCCCCTATAAATAAGTCTAAAGCCAAGAAACAGCAAGGGAAAGGCATCCCGTTAAACTATAAAGGTAAAGATAAAGATTTGGCTACACGTAATAAAAGCATGGGTAATGCCCCCCCTACTAATGAAATTAATGGGATAGTAAGTCTGATAACCAATCTTACTCAGTATATTAGACAATCGATTGGTACTTTAGAGGCAAGATTAGGTAAAAGAGAAGCAGGGCTGGAAAGCATTATAAAGAAATAGCATGTGAATTATGCAAAGGAAGCGAATATTATACAGAAAAATGATGACAGAGAGGGTAGCGCATTAAAGTCTTCTAACCAGTCTCTATCAGCTAGCTCTATGAGTTTCGGAAGTCAGATTGTTGAGAGGACCAGGAAGTTTAGTGTCTCAAGACCCAAGAGTCCAAATGAAACTCTGAGATGTAAATCGCTGTCAAAAGAGATGGTCCTGAGTGAGGCAGCAAAAGGAAGATCAGTAGAACAGCAAGGTGGTTTGGTGAGAGATCTATGCCCTAGCTTAAGGCCTTACAGTACAGACATGCACAATCATCTATCTAGACTGCAGAACTTAAATTTGCCCCCTGCTGCCACACCCTACACAGTCGCCCTAACTAATGTTCCCCCATTGTCTGAGGGGAGTAATAAAACATGGACTACTCTGAGGAATATTGCTATTCATTGCAAAGAGTGGGCTTAACTAGAGAGATGTTTTCTGCCTTTAAGATGGTAAGACACGTTCCAAGTAGGTACAAGTAGGAAAGCTTTCCGAGGGGACTGCGTAGTTCTTTCTTTGGGGAACCCTTTATTGGTTCGAGAAATTATTCTTAGAATCAATGAAATTAATAATATGGTGGCAGGTATACAAGTTCTCCCCTGGGCTATTTCTACCAGCCTATTACAACTAATAGGTATTTAAACTCGCACCCCCCTACTCAGTCCATTAACCATTCAACCTACAACTTAGAGGTGTCAAATAGATTTGGGCCCCTCCGATCCCTAGAACGATTGACTCCTTGATACTATTGATCAATGTACTAGCGAGGAAACATTAACATACCAAACTACCCAGGAGAAAACTCCAACACTTCATTCCAGGGAACTCATTATCGAGCAGAGCGAGTTAATTAGTGTTGGGGTGGGACTGTTTGGATCACTGTCCAGTGATACTAGTGATGAAAGTATAGTCAGTAATCCAAGGAGGATGGAGGTTATGGGTCAGGCCTTGAAAAGACTGGTCAACATTAATCCAACTGATAGTGCATCCATGGATATCACCATGCTCTTTTGGAATATTGCTGGCTTGCAAACTAAGGTGATTAACTCCATCTGGATAGACTTTATCCGCAGTTTTGATATCATATGTATTCAGGAGACCTGGCTGCTGGGTGAAGTAAATATTGATGGGTATAAGACCTATCATATGCCAGCAATACGGTCAACCCATAGGAGAAACAAAGGAGGGATATATGTTTATATCTCAAATCTGCTGGGGGTTTTAAGAATTGAAATGGTTAAATGCACAACGTTTTATCAAATTGTTACTATCTACTTGAATTGTAATATAGTTGTGTCCATAGTAATTTTTTACAATAACACGGAGAAGGGACAATTAGGTGAGTCACTCAGTGAGGAAATAGACAAAATAGGAGCCTTAAAAGGCTTTGATATGATCACGATCTGGGGAGGTGATTTTAATGTAAACATATGCTCTCAAGCTAGATCCGGGCAGTGTGGGGTAGTAAATGAAGAGAACAAACCGATGACTCATTTTGCTCATACCGATAGGGGTAAGAAGTTTAATGATTTAATAGCCTCATATGATTTGGGATTCGCGAATCTGCTGTGCACCCCTCCGGTGTATTTTGACTATACATTTATTGGTAGAGGTTGTGAATCTATAATTGATTTTATAATTGTTCCAAATCGTTACGCCACCTGGTTTGATAAATTTTAAGCACATCACAATGTGCTGAGCGATCACCTGCCTATAAGTCTTAATATAATACCCCCACACGGGGCGTTTATTTTAATAATAAAAGTTTGGCAAGGACCCAAAATATCGCTTTAGTCTGCCAAAATGGATACTCCTTGCGATGGGGTAGGAAGGACCCAGAGGTGCTCAATAAACAGATCATTACTAAAGCTTACTACAACATAGTAGTGTCTTTACAAGAAAATACTGCTTTTGATGACACTCTGAGGGCATTTGCTCATATCACTACTGTGGTCCAGAATTTGCTCACAGCACAGAGTAAGGGAGCCCCTATGAAGGGAAAAGGTTGGTTTGACTCTAACTGCACTAACAATTATACAAGGTTGGAAAATGCTCTCCATAGAACTGTGAGAGATCAGGGGCAAATTAGAGAAAGTAGGAGGGCCTATAATCTTGCCAGAAAAATACGAAAGAAAGAACTTAAAGATCAAGCGTGGGACACTCTATATGAAGCGTCCCTACGCAAGGACTGCACCTCCTTCTGGCAGGAGGTAAAGTGCCCCGTTTTTCTCGAATAATGATGGAGCTAAGATTGAGGTCGCAATAGATGAAAAATCATGAATTGACTTATTTTCAAATGTATACAGCTGTAAGGAGAAGGCAGGAAACTTTTGGGATCCCGAACATGACCACTGGGAAGATGTTGGTGGTTTTTTGTCTATAGAGATGCATATAACACATGAGGAGGTGTTAGTGGCTATCAATGCCAGTAAAGGAGATAAGGCACCGGGCCTTGGCGGTGTCCGGATGGATCTATTTAAATCTGTTCCAACATTATGGTCTGCATTGTTAACTCTGGTTTTAGAAGCTTGCTGTGCAAGGGGTTTGATTAGGTCTTGGTCAGAATCAATGATCATACCAATTTTGAAAAAGGGGGACCGGGACAACCCAGTCTGCTGCCGACCAATAGACAATGTTGCGTCCTGGCTCCATTCCTCTTCTCCTTATATACTAATGCATTAGAGGAGGAACTGGTGGCCGGGTTGAGAGACCCACCACGGATCAACAATAAGCCGATAGTATCTCTTCTCTGCGCGGATGACGTGGTGATTATGGCCAGAACTTAGTTGGGTCTCCAGAGAGCTCTCGCCCTCGTATATCAGTTTTATGGATAACCGAGGCTTAAAACTTAATGTCAAAAAAACATTTGTAATGACATATGGGAAGGGGAGAAGCAAAGGTAGAAGCTTGTCAGTTGGGAAAGAAAGGATAGGCTCAACCAGTACGTTCTCTTACCTGGGTGTTTTGTTTGAGCGTACTGGCTCTTGGAGAGCCGCGATTAAGAACAGGAGTCTCCTTTTTAAGAGGTCAATAGCGGCAGTGATTAGTTTTGCAAATAAAATGGGCAAAAGGCCCCCAGAGATTCTCTTCAAAATCTACCAGGCCAAGTGCATGAGTATTGCAATGTTTGGGGCAGGAATCTGGGTTTTTTATGATGTCTCCCCAATCCAATTAGTTGAAAATACCTTTTTAAGATTTATTTTAGCGGTCCCACAGAGTACCCCAGTTTTTTATTGTCATAGTGAACTAGGGATTGCATATATATTGAATATGATCAGAATGCAACCTCTATTACTATGGCATCAAGTTTGGACTTCTACTAGTACAGGATTGAACAGAGAAATCATTAAGGATACAATGAAATTGGACCATGTATGTAGGATTAACAGGCTGAATTATATCAGAAAATTCTTATTGGGTATTAATCAATATGATTTTTATAACTCTCCAGAAACCGTGAGCTCTATTTCTAAGAAAGATTTTAAACTTCTTTGCACAACACATATAGAGTCTCTAAGAGCTGCACAGGAGATGAATAAACGTATGGTGATTCAGCATCAATTGACATTGGTAACCTATCGTATCCACCCTTATCTGGTTTGGTGCATTGGAGGGTACGACAGATACGTCCTTACAAGGTTCAGATTTGACTGTTTCACCGTCTGGTCAGTTTTCCCTCCGTCAATGATTGGTCCAGAAATTTGTGTAATTGCCCTTGTGATAATATCTCAAATCAATCAACTATTCATGTGACTCTCTTTTGCAAAATATATTCAAACAAAAGAGCTAGATGAATTCTGCCTTTAGGGGGCTGGAGGCAATGTCGACCGGCCTTTTTATATCTGCAATCATTGAAAAATGTTTATTGTGTGACGATCATGTCTGGTCTCTTGAAAAGCATAATGAAAAAAAGAAAGAGTATTACTAGGTAATGGCTTCTATTTTACAAAAGCACAAAGTGTATTAATGGTCCTAAATGCTTAGGTTGATTGAGAAAAATATTAATTGAGAAAATAATAAAGAGAAGATGTGTAGACAATTTTGTATAATGTATCGTCAATTTTTCATGAATGTTTTAACTGTGGCTTTTATGATCTTAATATGATTTGAAATCGAATAAAGTATATTCTGATTCTGATTCTAATAGTCAAGACATGTAACATGTGGCTAGCCAGAAACATGCCTATGCGAGATGTCCCATGTGGAATAGAATAGAACGTAAAACCACTTTAATCCCCCCACATGACAGACATTCCTCAGTGCAATAAGCGACGAGATATCTTTCCCAGTAGGAGCATCCTCAATAATAGTCACAATGGACTGCTTCATCCCTCAAATGCACCAGATAGCCCTCAATGCACGAGTCTCAAGACTTTTCTTCAGTACCACTCTGGACTTCGACACACACCACTGACTTGAATCGGAAATCGCTGTTGAATCCACCCATGGGTGGATGGAGAAGTTAAAATCCACACATGATAAGTGGTTCCTGACACAAACCAAGCTTCCCAAGGAAAAAGGTAAATACTGGTGGGTCATCTATTTGTGGGACACATATTGTGCAAACTGTGAAGTGTAAGTTACCATTAGCAATACCGGCAATCAACTAATGCCCAGACTTGTCCAGCTTTACCTAATGTGTGACACACTCCTTCCTATTAGCCAGTAACGTGACTCCCCACTTTGGAACATCAATCCCAGCTGCAGCGCGAATATAAAAGCCTAGCCTGCACAGTTGACACTTACTAGTGGTAAGATGGGTTTCTTAAAAACAACGAATATGTGAGCTTAAAATAGAAAGTTCTTTCTTACTATATTTGACCTTCGCTGCTGAGTGAATGTCATTGATGTTCCCGCTAAGTATATGAGCCTCCTGGTTACATACACCAGAACTACTACCCATCACAGAATAAAGTTTGCCCATGCATGATATGAAAATGTCCCTTAATTAGTACCACATGCTTTCATTTTCAATCATTATACCCTCTGAGACCCCCCCTTGAGTTACTTCAAGCTGAGAGATAATCCAGTGTGCCTAGACCTTACCCAACCACAACCCCAAACTCACTCCGCATCCAAACAAACTCCACCTAGCCACACACAACCCCCCCTTCCATTCATGTCCTGTTCTCTCACCGGAGAAAATAACTTGTATGGATTTGGTGTAAACCTACACCGAATCCATAGGCCCCTCAAAATCCACAAAACATATTGGCGGTTGCAGCAGGTCTAACAAGGCAACCCCTCACTGAGGAAAAATCATCACCTGCCCAACAGATAACCCATGCAAGCCAAGGAAAAAAAAAACACACAAGTGCCATTCTTCACAGTCCCAAGTGCCTGGAAACAATTATATTCAGTAGGCAGCAACTCCTCCCCTATTGTTTCAACAGATCGTTAGCTTTTTCAGAGTCCTGACAGTACATTGTCTGGCCCTTATGGCATACATTTAAATTAGCTGGCTCTAATAGTGAAACAGTAGTGAAGAGTTTCTGAAAAGAAGCAATTGTCTCTCGTAATCACCATCTGCGTTCGACAGTTTCATGACAAAAGTCAGACCTGATGAAAAACTCCACCCTGCAGGCTTTTAGTGGGTTACGGGGGTGCTCCAAGCTGCTTCAGAATTAATTTCTTCATGTAGATTTAATATGGTGTGAGGATACTGAGCCACCCTAGCCTTGAGCGGCTTGTGGCAGGGAAACTTGTGTGCACACTGGATCTGGCAGTCAATGTTCCAATCACTGAGCTGAGCAAATAACTCCTTAAACAAATGGACTATGTATCCTCGATGATTGTCACCCTCATTGTCCTCCAAGATTCCCAGACCACATAGGTTGTTCCGGCTCATACGATTTTGAATATCCGCCATCTTCTGAGAAATGTCCCTGATTTTTCCATCATGTTAAGCAACCTGACTTGTTGTGGCTCTGGCTGATTTATTGAGGGCAGCAACTTCTGATTCCAAATTATTCAGGCGATCATACAATAGCTCCATAATGTTTACATTTTCCGCAGAACTGCTTCTGTTTTGAGATGGAAAGTTTTCAAAGCCATCAATTACTTTTTATGCTCCTCCCCAAGAAGCTGAAGCAGAATATACATAGATGAAAGGTAGGGAGAATTCAAGCCCCAGGGCCTTGCCATCAGCACCGAGGTGAGACATACTTTGTCATTTTGAGTCCATTTTGGAGGTGGGCATAGAATCTGAGGATTGTACAGCACAGGAGGTATTATGACAGTTGACTGGATAGAAAGGCCCCCGAATGATCTGTCATTTCTAATTGCATTCGTGGGAGTCACTTCCACACCCTGGAAATACCAGAGCAATTCCTCCTAGCCTTTCAAAGCAATTTCATCTGATGTCCCCGCAAGACCAGAGTTTCCTATGATCCCCATATCAGCACTAATTCTCTATGATTTTATGGATGGCCATGAAGCTCGGCCATCCCATATGCTTGTTCCTTAGGAGTCTCCAATTCCTCTTCCTCCCCCACCGCCTCTTAATCAGGAGCAGCGTCAAAATCTGAACTACATAGGCTACCATTCTTATTAAAATCTGAGACTGGAAAAAAGGCTGCCAGGGCTTCCTGATTCTCATGAAATCCCCCCTCTCTAATAGCGTGGCCCACATGTGCAACATCTCCATCTGAGCACTAAGCAGGGTGGTATCTTTCTCTGTACGGGCATCCTCAATATTAGTCACAATGGATTGCCTGTCCCTGTGTTTTGCAGCCAATCAGACTTTGGAGTTAGTCCCATTGGCCCCACCAATAGACTCCTGCATGAATGAAAAAGAGACGGATGGAGGGAGGCTAGGATTAGACAGACCATAACCTTTGGGACCAAACAAATTAACCATGGTTCACTGATTTGGGATCTGGCTCTTTGTCTGCAGATGATCAGCCGGGACAGATGCAGCAAGAGTACCAACTTGGGGGCCTATCTATAATTCTGCTTCCATGGATCAAGCCCCAGCAACTTCATCAGTAATTAAACCTTCTGTGCTGCACCCGGAATCTCCAGCAGAGTTTGCTCTTTTTTAAAACGAACACCACAGAAAAAGGACCAGTTGTAACCTTGGCATCTGGGTACTTTGTGGGCTCTTTAGGCTCCAGATTGGGCTCCAGGGAATCCATAGGAAGAGCCTGGGGCTTAGCCGGTGCTTTCGCATCAGCTTTCTGCCCCCTCGCAGCCTTCATGTCCTTGGTATCCATCATGGCCCCCTCCCCCCCGGGGATTCCAATGCACGAGCCTCCATAGTCTGTCAGGAGTGCTGCAGTGCCCACCCACCAGCAGAGTGAGCTTCCCTGGCACCCCAAGCCCGCCACTTGAGAGGAAACCAAACATAGAGGCTCCAGAAGAAACAGAAGGCGCTGAGGCCCCTTTACTGCCAGAGAAATAAGAGCTACAATGGTGTAGCATGATGTGGTACTAAGATCTGTGCACTGCTGCTGGGTGTCGGAATCTCTACAGCATGAACCCCTGGGAGCTTAGCAATATGTGTGGTAAACGCCACGTCATAAATACACAATATATATGTTTAATTAGCACTTCATATTTATGTACCCTAAAGTTAGTAATGTAAAGTGTTGCACTTGACATCACTATTGAAGTACATTTACCATAGGATTAGAGACTCATACATGTGTGTTAAATGATATATACTTCTTAGAAATCTGAGGAAAACCATCTTTACACTATTAAAATGTATTTACTTTAGAAACAAGAAAGACATATCTAATGTGTGCACTAATGTTTCATATTTGTATTTATAATGTAGTTCTTAGACCTATCCACATGTACTTAAAGTTATTTCATCTGTATGTAACGTGTAATATGAATCTAATGTACTGACAGTTTTTATTCAGTCTGCGGTTGAATGTGCACAGGGATATTAAATGTGCACCATTGATTTAAAATGCTAACTTGTCACACCTAGGTCTGTATTTCTTTCAGCATGAAATTAGGTTTTCCATTTTCTGCTTGTGTGCCTTCTCATTGCAGGTACATTTACATGGTTTGTTAGTTTGAGAACATATGTAACACTGTACTTGTAATAGAGAGAGACTGAGGAGAAGACCATGACAAGGAACATGCAGTGCCAAAGCGTTAACTGAAAGTTCCCATTCAGCGCTGTTGCAAAGGCTCACAGGTGACCAAGAACAATATTGTTTCCATGTCAGGTCTGGGAAATATTGTTGATGTGTCAGCTCATTACATGAGAATGGAAAGGACTATGGAGCCCTTGATGATGCAAAACAAAGGGGTGTTACTTTGGAGATTCTGGTGGAAATAACTGGAGTTCACACCGTCTGAGGTTACATCCAGTGCTTAATTTGTAAAGAATATAAGAGCCACGACCCTCATCAGGAGGTCACTGCAACATGCACCATCCTTTGCCCCTGCCAATGACAGAGCCTACACAACCACTAACCATCACACTTATACAAATGTTACAGTGCAGTCTATCCCAGGCACCCAAAGCTGTGGGAATGGCTTATGGTGCAGCATTTGTATTTTTTTTAGGTATATGGAATTAATAAACAACTATTCTTGTGCTCATCTTTAAATAGGACTGTCACACCTTACTGGGGGTGGGGGTTCTGACCCACAAGGAAACATAGGTACTCAGGAAGTTCAAGGTGGAAGGCTTTATTGCCAATGGTCCATTAAAAAAAAAAAAAGAACACAATGTAAGTGTAAGGTCCGGTTTAAGAGTATTCCTCTTGAATTCACCGGTCTGCGAACAGTAAGGAGGACGGTTCCAACTCCGATTCTCTGGATTGAGTTCCTGGCTGGCTGCGGAAGATGAGGAAGTCCCCACAAAAAAAGAACCCAAGGTTCAGTGGACGATCTATGGAGAACCAAACTGGAGACAGAAGTGAGGGAAGCACCGTTCCTGTATACGGCTGTAAACCAAAGAAGCGAAGAAAGCAGCAGTGACCTCCCACCTTACTACCCGTTCCCTCCGGTGTTTTAACAAGTCCCAGGACACGCTCACGTACCTGTTCCAGCCACCCTCCTCATGGAGAGTGGCGGGTCGTGGCACGGTGTCGGACCTTGCCGAAGCTTTCGCCTGGTGTCGGGGTTGTTGCGACGGCCTCCGGTGCACGTCTGGACAGTCGATTCCCAGCGGGCTGCTGGTCCGGCGTTTTCTCCCTACCCCCCACGTTCCTCAGCTCTTCCGCGGTGCTCTAGGTTGTTCCGGACTCCTCCCTCTTCAATACGTCAGTGAAGCCGGAAAGGGTCCATAGGGATGGCGTCACGCATCCTGACTTCTCCTCCTCACGGCTTCCTGGCATGTTAAAGGGACAGGTCTTGTCCCGTACCTGGGTTGTCAGGACATCGTCATAAACAAGGGGTTGCAAGTCCTGCTCCCCAGGCTCCTCCTGACAAAGATAAATAGTGCCACCATGTGGCAGACTGTCATAAGTGCCAGTAGTGGCAATTTTCTGCCGGTGCTGAGCACCGGAATCCACCAGGGCAAATTAAGCACTGGTTATTCCACTTTCCTGTGGACTTTGAAAGGTTTAGACCTCTATGCTTCCCCTTTGACTCTTGCAGAGAGAGGCTCAGGCTAACACTCATTTTCTGTCCAAAGAAGACTCTTTACTGAGCTTTTGAAATGAAGACACATTCCCGCACTTTCCTGCAGTTCCCTATTTTTTGGCATTTCACTGATTTTTCAGATCTTTTTTGGGTTTAAACCATCCTATTAGTTTGTACTTAATCTGGATTATTTTAACCTTCACCCATGTATACATGTAAACATCAATTCAGTTTTTGATCTTTTGTATTGCTGTCACCGAAATTCTTGTCTGCCTTATTCTGGTACACTTGAACTTCTTTATGAGGCTGGGTTACCAAGTTGTTATTCTGTATCTTTACAGTATGGTTTTAAGACTTGTTTACCTTAACCTGACAGCTAACTTGTAATGAATCTATGGCCACTGATTCCAGGTCCTTATTTTGTAGCCAAACGGGTTGCACTGTTAATGACATTGTTTGATTAAATGCTAATTCCCTTTACTTTTCAGTTGGCGAAATATGGCCACCGGTTAATAATGGTAAGATGGTTGGCCCAACTCTGCATCAGTGGTATCATATATATTCAAACTACATAAATAGCGCAACCCTCAATTCTGACAAAAATGGGTGCATTGCTATAAAAAATATGAATGTTTCTAAAGGTATATATGGGCATGTTTTTGATTGATCTTTTATTTTCCACACTATTGGCAAATAAATGGTGTACTCTCTAATACGGGTATACTTTGATCCATAGCAAGCAGTGCCATTGCTCAGAAAGAGCGGTAGGGCGACTTTAGGGGGTGTGTCTGCATCTTTCAACAAGAAGCATGCTACACTGATAAAAAACATCTCAGAAATGGTGCTTTGACTGCTACATGTCATAAATAAACAATAATCGAATGTCACTGCACATCTCCCACTATGACATTACTTTGCGCATGTGGTGGAATTCTCTGAGAAGGAAAGAGAAGGAAGCTGCTTGCTCTTTTTTTGGCCTGCCTTCTCTCTCTCGATAGGCAAGCAGGTATTTCTTTCAAAACCAAGCACTCTACGGTGAAAGAAACCATCTAGGGCCATATTATACGTACGGCGAATTTTCCTTCATTGCACCCGGCACACTTTTTAAAATGTGTACCCAGCACAATGAAGGGATATGCGCTGTATTATGATGAATGCGCTGACCCTAGGGCAGCGCATTCATATGAAAAACTCCTCTACACTTTGAAGGGGGAATAGAGATCCCATTTCAGGTGGGTGCAGTGAGTGACTGCACCCGCCTGCAAGGGGATGTCAGGTGGGTCCATGGGAACCGCCTTTTTCCCCTCCAGAGGGCTGTCATCAGTGAAGCACCTTTTCGATGGTGCACTGTCAGTGCACCTCCTAATAGCTTCATTGACTCTGCGTCAGCGTCTGTAATACGGCGCGGGAACAGAGGCAAAACGATTACCTCATGTGCATGGGGCACACCCCCATGCAAATGAGTGAACATCCTCTTGAGGAAGCGCTGGTGCTGTATGTGCACCAATGCTTTCTGTATTACCAAAGGGGACACACAGCGTCTGCGGCACCTTCTGTAATACCAAAGTGCCCCGGTGGCAAGCAAAGTGGGCCTAAATGCCTGTTGTGCCCCCGAAGCACTTGTATAATACGGCCCCTGGAAGGGTGCCTTTCAGCATTAAAAACAGCACCAGTGAAATAAGAAGCATCGGCTTACTTGAACTATGATCAAGAAAAGTACGTAATTAAAATACAATACTGGTCAGGGTTCATTTTCAGTATTGTGCATTTAATATTATTTGTTTTGCACCTTTTTTTACTCGAAAAATACTTCAAGTAAGCAATTAGCTAACATGAAACGTGTTGCTTTTAGTGTGCGAACTGTGAAGATGAGGAGCATGCCCTATGATGAAGCATGACACCCAGCCGGGTGTGTGGGGGCCCTAGTTCCTAAAGTGGGAGACACCCCCTCCCCCTTTTGGACATTAATTTACACTGACCAGTCCTCTACTTTTCTTTTCAACATTCCCAATGAACTGCATACCTTGGTTCTAATGCATATACCCTAGGGGCATGTATGCTGGACCTATAAGCGCCACCAGTGGCCTTTATGTTTGATATAACTGGGAAGTCTTCTAATGCGGAAGAAGGAAGTATTCTCTTCTAGTTGGCACTTGTATTCAGGAAACAGGACCTTATGCATTTTGAGTCCATTGTAAAATGGTCCTTAGTTCCTGCTAGATGCAGATAATAATGCGCCAAATGCACTAAAATAGGAGTATTCCCTAGGAGGAGAAATAATACACCCCACAGTAATGTAGGAAGGAAAAAATACTCCTCTAGGCTGATCCAAGATGTGAATGGTAGTGTCTTTAAGCAATGGCTGAATTTGCTATATGTTGTAAAGCAGAAGACTTTTTGATTGTAGTATGTTTACAGCCTTTAGGTAAGGAGTGGATAATTTTCTGGAGTATGCTTGACAGAAACATTTGTGTATACCTCTTGTCAGGATATTGTTGACATACACACCTCCTAAGAACACCACCTCATCCCTTGGGTCTCGGATTTACTCCACAGCCTGCTAAACTGGTGGATTGTTTCACAAGAATAAATATAATCAGTCGAAGGAAACATCTGCAGACCCTCATTCCTTGAACTAGGATGAATAAATTTCCCCCCTGCATATATGTTTTTGTGCCATGATATACTACGGCGCAGAGACTCTTTTTCAGTGGCATCCTTTAACCCTAAATATCGATTTAAGAGTAATCTATTAAATATATATGTTGTGAGGTAAAGTAAATATTATATGATATTCCTAGTCACATAAATTATTGATAACATACTTGCTGATGCTGTTTTTAGTTGATGATAAATACAGACCAAGCGCTTTTATATGTTCTCGTAGAAAAATCTTGGTTTCATGATAATAAACTGTGATTTTAAATGAACAATATTCACATTAGCAGCTTCTCACAATTTGCTCTATATGTATATTTTAGACTTCTCTTTGAAGTATGCAGTTCATGGAAATGATGGTATTCCAATAAAGTGTGGGTAAATAATTCACACGTATGACGTAACCCCAATGAATAATGGGTTGTGACATCACAACTGCCTGGACCATAACTATTGCATAATATATTTAAGTTTCTCATGTCAACAGCCGTGTGCCTTTAAAACTGAAACAAGAATTGTTCTACCACATATACATCTCTATTACTGTGATGATGGGACTCTTTGTTCAGCTGAAGTGCAGTGCACTACTTGGTGCTTACTGACACAGCGTGCACATATTTAACCTGTTATTTATCTAACAGAAATTCTCTCAGCATCTGATGCAATTTATTTCCCTAATGGTGGCAGTTTATAGCATTTCCAATTGTCAAAGTGAAGCTTACCGGAAAATCCAATACGCCATGGGAGTCAGTCACAAAGGTGCTCAGCTTGAGGATGTAGACAAACCTACAAGCATGCAGCCAACAGGGCTCCAGTTAAACTGATTTCTATAGGGCTGTGTCTACAGGGAAGTTAATCTTGTCGAATCTGTGTATTCAAGTTTCTTTTACAGATGTGTCTTAGACATAAATAAAAACGTACACATAATTTAAATCTGGCAAAGTTTAATCAAAATTTGACAGCATATATATGCAGACTATATGAAAATAAAAAATGGAGCAACCCTAAAAAGAAAATAATAATAAAGATCTTAAGGAAAACAAATCAGCTGGAAAGATAAAGAGGTGCCTAGGTGTACTTGGGGAGGAGTGCCAGCCTGCACTGAATTGATAATCTTTCCTGTTTTTTTAGTGTGGGGCAACGTACAGCAAGAACATTTTGGGTCTCCATATTTGCAACCTATGACAATCAAATCCGTCTTTTCTTTAGATCCCCTATTGTTTCGTACTTTGTCCCTCCCACCTTCCTTCCTTTCATTTACCATCACACACAGGTTTGGTGTTACAGATTCGCTTGATGTTTCTTCTTTTCTCAACGTATGCTGGAGACCCCAGTCTCCTTCTTTATTATATCTTTTTTTAATATTTCTTTATTGATTTCAACGGAATAATCACATGAGAGGTCCCCTAACGTGGAGGCATGATTATTCTAACAGGACAAGTGAGAAGGCCTGCCAATCCAATCCTTCCCAACTGCGCCCTTCTTTTTTAAACGTAAAGCACATTTACACTCCTTGGGGTAAGAGTAACACTACATAAATAAATAAATAAACCTGTTCCTTTGCACCTAATGAAGCCATATGACAATAGAAGGGAAAAACCATTATTGGTCTGTAAGAAAACAAGCATAGGTTAGGCGACCAGAAGGTTTGGAAATAAGGGCAGTGGTGTAGCAAGGGGGTGGGGGGGCGATCCGCTCCAGGCGGCACGAGTTTTGAGGGCGTTGACCTCCTCCCCCACTTATTTGCCATCTCGGGCGGCAATACCCCCTACCAAGTGGGTGTCATGAGTCGGCAATTGTTGGCAGAATCTGTCCAGAAACCCCTCCACTTTTCAATGCTGCCACGGGTTGGCAAACATAGGTACCACCACTGGCACCCGAAAGGCTAGCTACGCCATTGGGGAAGGGTTTGGGAACTGTATAGGGGCAGAGAACCTTTCCTGACCCAATTCAGCCTGTATTTACGGTTCCAGTGTGGTCATTGTAGATTGAAAGGCAGTGTCAGTCATTGGCATCGAGATGCAGGCGTTCTTTGGCACTGTGCTTCCAGACGAGTGCAGAAGCTTACAACATGCTCCCAGCTAGTTTATAATTTCTTAAAAAATGCAAGGGGTATAACCATGCCCTTTACTGTCTCGTGCTCTCCATGCCACTGGAATGAAGCTATCCTGGCAGAAGAGGGGTAAAACCCCGAAACCGGTCCTAGGATGTTTGGTTCCAGTCCAGGGAGGACCTGGCTTGGCAGTTCAGGCTGGACTGTTCCCATGAGGCACAGGGTCAAAACTGATTTGCATATGGCTGAGTTCAAACTGGAATGGCATGGTGAGCTAAAAAACAATGGATTTAGGCCCAGATCTCTGTACTGGGGTGAATGTATGACATTGTTCTGCATTCTGTCCAACAACTGTTGTTTTTGCATTTGTCACCCCGAGTGGGACAGGTATGCTTGACGTGAGTCCCGTGCTCTCCATGCCACTGGAATCAAGCTATCGTGGCTGAAGAGGGGTGAAACCCCGAAACCGGTCCTAGGATGCTTGGTTCCAGTCCAGGGAGGATCTGGCTTGGCAGTTCGGGCTGGACTGTTCCCATGAGGCAAAGGGTCAAGACTGATTTGCATATGGCTGGGTTCAAACTGGAATGGCATGGTGAGCAAAAAACGATGGATTTAGGCCCAGATCTCGGTACTGGGGTGAATGTATGACATTGTTCTGCATTCTGTCCATCAGCTGTTGTTTTTGCATTTACTGTCTAGCGTCATCAATTATGTGTATTCAGTCAATTGTTTTGTAGACCCCAAATCCATGGCCAAAACCACTTTGCAGCACTGATGGTGGTTTGTTGTAACTTCTAAAACCGCTGTTACTTTATATAAACGCATCTACTGAGCTCACTGGTCTAATGTGCATCCACAGAAAATCCCTGAGTCCTGAGCTAGGAACTGGTGACGTTCAAGTTGATCTCTGCGCGGCCCAGTTCCTTTCTTAAGGTGGATTAGTCAGAGCAGTGTCATGATAGGAAGGAAAAGCTCCTTTGAAGAGACATTTTTTTTTAAATCAACCCGATTTGGGTGGCCATTAAATCTGGGTGCAATGTATTTCAGAGATGTGTGCCTTTCACTCGAATGGGCCTGCATCCATGCGACAAGCAGTGGTGGTGGCCTCGGAACAGGGGTGGTGAGGTAGGGGGGATGAAAAATAAATAATATAAACTTACCTGTGAACAACGCCACCGCCGCCACTGCTGCCTCTCCTCTGTCCTCAGTCTCTGCTCTGGCATCAGGAACGGAAGCACCCAGGCTCCCAGATTCTCCCAGCCAGTCACAATGCTGCATCAGCAGCATTGTAATTGGTATGAGCGGCCTGTTTTGCCTCTCTGGCAGTGCCTGGGAGCCCGGCCATGTTCTTCACCAGGCTGTGCAACAGAGCCAGGTGGAGAACATGCTAAGTACGCATAATTGTGTGGCCAGCAAAAGAGAGCCGGCCAAACCGTCATGCGCACATTTGAGAGAGCAAACCACTCCTCCCTCTGCTCTGGCCAGCCCAGCTCTGCCTGACCTGGCTCCGAGTCTACACAGAAAAATAAAATGATAATAACTTTTTGTTCTTATCATTTTCTGTTTATTTTGTTGCACTGTTCAAAGAGCAGTGGGGCGACGCTCCTCCCGCTTAGCGGAAAAACCGCCACTGGGGATGAGTACTCAAGTCTGTGTTGCCGAACATAAGAAAACAGTGCAGAGAATTCTGAACTCTTTCCTATGTGTCAATGGAAGCGAGGAAAGAGCTTTAAGAGTCACAGTGAGGTGTTCTGATTTCTTATGGTGGAAGTACAGTGAACTGTCTGGTTTTGTAATTTAATGATTTCCTTCGCGGAGGCTCCTAAATAGATAATATTGCCCAATTTAATTTTCAAATCACCAACTGAACGTGTAGTGCATAAAGATGGGGCCCACTTTGCAAAATGTGGTGTGGAGCCCCTGAGTCTCACATATCTCACGGATATTCATTGGCCTTGGGCTGAATGGCGGTCCCATGATGGCTAGGTGGCCCTCGGAAGGGTTAGGGGCCCATTGCAGTGCAGGGGCTGCATGAGGGCCCCCTGAAGTATTGGGGGCCCAGAACAGTGTTAGGGGCACCCTGCTCTGTAGGGGATCATGGCCCTGGCTTCTGCCCCTGAGTGATCACAGCCTGTTGTTCCAGGCATACTAGCAGTGTTTTGATATCCATTTTCGCACTTAGAGGCAGGACAGCAGTTCTTTCCTATCATTGACCATAGTAATTTCTGTTTCCAGCCTTAGTGTGAAACCTGATTGTATGTCATGTAGTATGTTGTATGATTCTATTAAAATCGTGCTGCTGGGGTGCAACTTTCTATCCTTGATTTTGATAGTGAATGATAGGTTAGGCAAGGGTATACAGATGGAGAGCTCTGGTGGCACTGACATTCCTCTCAAAAGTAAGGGAGAGACTGTTGTTTAATTTAAAGCATTGGGCATGGAATCCTGTTGTAGAGAAGCATTTATAATCTTGGTTTTATCTGGACAAAGTATATTACTGAAGTCTTTTGTGGTCGAATGGTTGTCTTTATTGCCATCCACATATAGCTCACTTAATGGAGAAGAAACCACATGCCCATTCCCATGCACAATTCCATTTCAATAACAAGCAATGACAAAAGAAAACTTTCTATGAATGCTTCATGCTCACATTGTGATGGGACAGACAGGGTTCATGAAAGGCTACTGTAGAAAGGTTTTTTACGGTCTGGAGTTACCCAAGACTTTTAAATTTTATTGAAAGTATATATAATACTTTACAGTAGGTGCTTTCAGTCAGTCTTCTTCGTTCACTGGTCTTTTGTGTCATTCACATTTTTCTTCCACCCAGGCACTGGTTAAGTTCATTGTGAGTGATAGCATTTGGCTCTTTCACAAGTTCACACCTGCACAGAACGTAGTTCCCTTCAGTGATACGGAGTACTATGGCAAGATCTGCTTTTGGAGTTCAAAAACAGTTATTGGTTTTGGGCATTTTTTGTACATATTGTGTGGCCCTGGATGCTTCCCCATGCACAAAGATTCCCAAAAATCTGAATCCAAGAAAACAAGCATTGGTATGGCCAAATGGCTGAGAGCCAGAAGCAGAGGTGCAATGTTGGGTGGGTTATAGAAAGGAAAAGCAATTATCGATAAAAAAGGAAACAAGTTGTGTTCGTTTGAAATGCACATATTTGGGAATAGTTTTACAAAGTATTCAAATACACATAGGCCCAGATTCTCAAAGGTTTAGTGATGGGTTAGTGGTACTGTTTTAACCGTAACCTGATGTTAAACCCATTTTGGGATTCACAAACCAACGCAAATATTTGAGTTGGTGTGTATGGTGAAGGAACACAAAACAGCACAAAACACTGCTTTGCATTACTTTGCGTTAAGGGGGTGTTACATGGGTGGACATGGTCATTCCCATGCAACCACCTATACTTTTTGACGCTAAACCCTATTCATTAATACTAGTGGAAAGGTTTTAGTGCCAGAAATTAACGCCACTGAAAAGCAGGCTTTACACAGAGAAATGTTTACATTTCTTCATGCTTTTCCGACTTTGCATGCATGCGGCACTGTGCAGCACACATACAAAGTAGGAAATGCTTTTGGATATGTTTAGGCATAGTATATTGTATAGGAAGGGTACCCTTCTTAAACAAAAACCTATGCTAGATTCAGGTACTCACCCTAGTGCTGTGGCTCTAAAGTATGTGCCCGACGCATGTCTGTTGAAATCAGAAGAGGAAGAGGGGAGGAGAGTGACATTTCTCTGTGAATATGGAGCTCTCCTGCTCTCTCCCTGTCACGCATCGCAGCACACCCTCTTAGGAGGCTGCCCTGCGTTGGGTGACAGTGTTCAAAATCTTGGCCATAGTGCACAATTCACAAAGGTAAACTTACACTTTTCAGTAAGTTAACTCTTTTCCAATATTCACTAGCAAACAATTTAATAGTAACTCTACGACTATGGAGACTCCGCATTCGGGACAGAGCACTCTGCACATAAAAAGATATGTTGTGCATATTTCCTTTGATCACACACATGGTGCGTCAGTAAAGCACCTCTGCACAATTCTTTCCTTGCGTGGTCTAAAGAAATTTGATATTTGTGGCTACTTACATTTCAAGCGACCATTTGTTTAAAACTCCAAACTAGTTAGATCTTGATTGACTTTATTATGGCAACGTTTTAGTATAGTTCAATCTTTCTCCTTTCTCTGCTGCATCCCCCTAATATAAAGACCATGCTCCGTGCCCCACCTGAAGCAGAGCATTGATCGTAAAATCTCAAATTTGTAAAAAGGTTCGATTGACATTACAACCGTTCACCAAACTTTAGATTCCTGTAAAATGTACTGGAGTGTGTGTATAATTTTGTTGGCTAGAGATGAAAATGTTCATTTTCATTTTTAGTAAACTGTACAGTAAAATGATATTTTGTTTGGTGGAAGCTTGCAGCCATCTTGGAGTCAGAAAATGAGGTCTCAAGGCCTTGTCTTGGTCTTGCTGCTGTATTAATGTACACAGTCAGGATGTGGAATTATTCAGTGGAAAAAAACGTTACTCGTGCTAGGTATTCTTTGACGATACCTAACAAGGTTAGCAGGAGGCATTTTCATCAATAAATGAAAATTCTGGCTCAAAATGACTTGTGAATGCCCCCTTCCGAAGCAGCCTTCTCTTTATAACTGGAATTTGAGTTTGTTTTCCTTTGTGTTAAAAATTCAGTGCATTTGTATAACGAGCAGCATAATTCTTCATAATGTTTCTAGTTTCTGGCATTTTAAAACCTAATTCTATAGAAAACTTCCTGCCTCATTACTGCATGCAAGAAACATTGATAGTGGGTCAGGATAGAATGTTTACGGTTATTGTTCTGTCTTAAAAGGATGCAGCACACACAACAAGATGATGGACGTAGTGCTCAAAAGGATGCCCATCTCCATGTAACACATGAAATAGTTGTTTCTTATTATCTCTACAAAAAGCTTGAGATATTTACTTAAATATCCTTGTGCAGGACAAGGGTTCTCATAAATCAGCTTCACAAGTTGACGAAGGATGACTTTGTGATGATTTTTGATTTTGTAGTTCCTGCGATTCTAAAATGAACCAGAGTGCATTGTCTGTGGAATTACTGGCTTAAGGATCTATCACCAAATAATGTTAAAATTATTAATTGGTATCCGCAAAATTTGAGAGACTGGTAGACTCTGGGACACTGTGTATGACCCCCCACCCCCGTACACCTTCCCCTTGAAGAATGTTAAAAACAAAACTTTTATTTAAACAGCTGCCCTATTCCCTTTAAGGAAAATGGTTTGCATGTTCAAAAATAATGTTGCATTGAAAGGAAAAGACAGACATGGTGGTCTGCTGACCCTAGCAGGCTACATCCATGTGATGCTCTCTACTCAGAGTGGGTGGCAATTTGTTACTATCTCATTAATAATCATGAGGTTGATCAGATTGTGACCCATTCTGATTTGGAATGTTGCGTTTTAGATGTTAGTATATGTCAGTTAGTAAAATCTGAACCGATTGGCAAAATGTTGGTGCACGATTTGTGATGACTTTGTGCAAGTTGATTCTTAGCACTTGGCCCTTAGAGTGCTTTTGACATGTAAGAGCATTTTTGACTGATGTGGAGGGCCTGACATGATACTGTTAAAATTGTATTGGGGCGGGTGTACTAAGAATTCATTTTATTGTCTATGATTGATTTGTAGCCTACACAATTTAAAATAACTTCAGGAGAGGAAGTAACTTGGTACTAGTTGGGCTGGGTTATGTTCCTCATAACCCTGCTTGGGTCAACATGTTTCAGCACTTAACATCCATGGGCTTCCTTCAGGACCAGATTACCCTATGCGTCCTGCTAATTACCTAGGTTATATTTACCCGTTGAGACCACAAAGGTTGAATCATGTATCTGTTGAGAGTTTTTAGATTTTCCATCCCGGTTTCCCAAAGGGATTAAAACAGACACAGGGACAGGAACCATGAACATAGTGCAATAGGTAAGGCACTTGATCATACATTGATCCCATCCCCCATAAAACACTCCCCACTTATGTTTTCAAAATGCAGTGCAATTGTAGGGCATAGTGTGCTCTGCTGTTCAGCCAGTGCCCTTAACTGTTCCTCTTCTGGAGGCTGGGTAATAGAACATCATTGTCTCTATTTTCTGTCTCTTTATCCAGTTTAATTGAAAAATGCTACGCATGCTTTTCACTATACTTGCAAATTTGATTAGGTAGAGAGCGATAGTGTCTAATATTCCCTAGTACTTCGGATAGAAAAAAACACAACTGTCGACAGGGATTTAGCAAAGACTGTGTCTTCGATTTATGTTCAGCAGTTTATTCTTTCAAAATGGACAGAACATTTGTATCAAAAAAGTAGAATTAAATCTAGACGTAAAGCTACAGAACTTTGGTTAAGTGCCAGTGAGATGATTGAGGACAGCACTTTGATGCTCCACTGCAGGTCAAACATAAGACTCTAGACCGTTCATTCCAAGCCATTTGAGATCTTTAACCTATTTTTATGGAAGCGATTCCAAAGGCAGATTTAATTATGCTACTGGTCCATCAACTGTTTCATGTGATCTTATGATTGTTCAATTCAACGTTCCTTCCGACCTCAAGCACTGTGAGGCTGCCATCATGTGGTATGTACCACTTCAAAAAAAGGCAAACTAATTTAAAAAGTGAATACTGGATATGAATCAAGCTATTACTAAGCTGAGTAACATCCATTGATGGAATCCTCCTCAGAAGTGATCAAGATGTATAAATTGGATGGCTCCGATTGATTGAATCAAAAGATGAGGCCCACAAAGAAATTAATATTTCCCAAGCAGTATTGAAAATGTAATTCCTGCTTCCCAGACTCATCCTTTGTGTAATGAGGCCATTCACAGCAGGGTAGCGTCCAGCATGGGACATTAGAACAGATGTATAAAGAGGTGTGAAGTGTCAGCAGTTCCCTATCATCAGCCAATCTGAAAGTGTGATCAAGAAAGACAAAAGGCTTGGCCTCACCTAAAGGGTCCCATTTACCATGCAGGACATAATCTGCAGGTATACCCCTCACTCCTCATCTATCTAAGGGTAGTACTTCAGGTAGCCTAAACAGCAAACCCTTGCTAACAAAGGGCCTCATTCATAAGGAATAGGTATAGGGCAGCACTGCAAGTCGTCTTGCTGAGCAGCTCTATGTCAACGTGAAAGGGCAGGAATGCACCTTATTTATGAAATAAAGTGCTTACATAGGCACCCTTGCACTATGGTGTAAGGGGTGCCTCAGTTTGAGGGCAGTAATGTTTTTTGTGCAGAAAGGAGCACCTTCCTGCACAAAAACAATCCAGAGAGGAGTTTTCCTCTTTCCATGTGTGCTGCAGAATGCAGTACACATGGAAAGAGAAAAAAGACAAGGAGAAATAAAAATATTTCTCCTCGTTAAGCCTTTGCTGGGGAGGCGTAAAGTTTTGGCACTGTCCCAGGTTTACGTGGTTAAGTGAATCTGGAGCAGCATCAAAATTCATGGGTGTTCCATGGGCACACCCACCACAACACCCATGGAATGCCTCCTTGATGCAGGATAAGGCAAGTCAGCGACTTGCGCTGCTTTGCCATACTCCATATCTACGAGGCCATGCAAAGCAATGCAGGGTTCCTTTGCGTCACCTCATAGATAAGAGATTGAGAGGCTTGCGCCGCCAGAGCGTCATTAAAAGTGACACTGCGGTGGTGCAAGTCTTTCATAAATGAGCCCCAAAGTCGCCATTTCTGTTCTGTTCTATACTGCACTTATATAGCGCCTAGCTACCCTTAGGCATCCCAGCACTGATACTGCGGCACAGCCGAGATAGGGAGGGATTAGAGGGATCTGATCTGGAAGAGTCAAGTCTTTAAAGATTTTTGGAAGGGAAGTTCCACTTTAGCTGATCTGAGAAAAAGCAGAAGGCAATACCAAAGTTTACCCGCTTTGTAAGATAAAGAGCTCCCTCCAAATTTCATCAATCTGATCCTAGGAAATATAGCTAGATGGGCTGGGGAGGAGCGCACAGTTCTACTGGGAAGATAGGGTACTGCCAAAGTATAAAGGAGGAGCCCTGTGGGCTATACAAAGTTATATGAACGTGATCATCTCTGCCACTGGAAGCAATGAAGAGAAACCAGGGCTTGTCAGGTTGATTGATGTTTAGGTAGATTGCACAGCAGCCGGGCAGCGGAGTTCTGGCTCACCTGCAGTTTTCTTATTGGGGTCTTTGGGGTAGCCGAATGTTAACTTTTAATTTTTAAAGGGAGGCCCCTTACTTTAGTGTCTGGATCGCCATACACAGCAAAGCAGGCAATGTACTTCCATTATTCAGTGAAGCTGTCCCTAACCTCAATTTGCTGCAATTCAAACTAGAGGTGCTAATAGATCCAACTATGCTTTATAGCTAATACCCTTAGCCAAACTTGAGGATGCGCATTAATAGATATCCACTCCAACAGATGCAGAACATTGTTTGTGTCCAGCCATTATGTTAGGCATCCACCTCCTTAGTCTATCAGCTGTCCTTGCTGAAGCAGTGGACTAGTGGTAACCTAATTAAGGAAAGACTTTTCATCTGAATCTACTGCCTATCAAAGTACCTAATATAGACCTATCTTCACATGTAAATAATGTTGTTTCTGTCTAGTCTTGTATGCTCAAATAACATGGTAGCTCTCTATATTCCTAAAGCATGGCATAAAAATTATTTTAATTAAAACTTCAGATGGTCACTTCCCCTGTTTCCTTTCAAATGTCTCTCTACTTCGTCTCCATTCACTGTCTGCCTCTTCTCTTTGAGAATAGCCTTCTCTAAGTCACATGCAGGTTTGATTTAGTCTTGATTAATGTCTTGATTAATGTATTTCTGCAAATTTCCCACAACTCATATCAAAGCTCACAACCTCTCCTCTTTTGGAAAGAGATACTTCTGCAACTTAACACTACCTAATCTTATCTAGCTCATCTATTAACCCCACTAAACACCTGCATGAACTCACATGTGGCACTTTCCCCACTATTGATCATACGTAACTCCTTTTTCTTTAGTCTACCAGAAAGCAACTGGAGTGAATGCATGGGATGTTTAGCTTGAGTGCACAAGACTAATCCCAATAAAGCACAATAACCAATAACACTGGACTATCTATTAACCTTGGATTCTGGAGCAGCATGCTTCATGGGGTGAAAAGCTTTAGCACCTCATCAGTGGTAGCAAAGGCAATATAGATGCAATTACAATAACAATATTGCAAGGCGTAGACAAATTACAGGGTAATCCTAGAGTTATATGAATTGTAATCAAAAGACAGAAACAGCCATTTATAAAGGACTCACATTTAAGTATGCATTTTTCACAAACACCAATAAATATATCTGGTTCAGTGCAAATGTTTTATGCACTTCATCATGCTAGCTCCAATCACATCTAAACCTATACACAGTTCTAAAATGTAAGCTGCAGCATTGGCTACTGTTATGCCCATTAAAACTTTTCTCTGAGGAAGTCTAAAATACTATTTCAAATCTGGAAAATGTATCTCTATTGTTATAGGCGTTGGCTGTTGCGATATTGCAAGTAAACCTAAATTATTTTCACAAGTTTGAGCAGAAAGGTGAAATTCCAGCCCTGTCTTCCCTTTTCCTGATCTCTTCCTCATAAATTTTCTGTTTGCTAAAATCATGCTAACTTCTAAACATGCTTGGTACTCTTTTCTTTTATTTGGGGACTGTTCCATTACTGTCACAATGAAACCTAAAATGCTATTCTGGCTGGCTGGTAGTGAGCTTGGGGGCGGCTTCTTTAAGACAGTATCAATATAATCATCTTCTCTTACTAGATTATTCTGTTATGATCTTTGCTCTCTGCACATGGATCCTCTGTAATATTCATGTTTGCTATCTCCTCTCCTCTTCTTTCCTCACTCTCCTTTCTTCATACTCTTTTTTCATCCAGACACATTGATTCTTTCTTAAAGAATACATACAGTGGGTGCAAATATACCTGGTACTTTTTGTAAGCAATTTAAATTCTCAGCTGTAACTGATTTGTATGTTCATTTATCAAAGGGAGTATTTATTTTATCTCATATCCAACAGTTCTACCAACTGGTTCGGTAGATTCTTCTTGATCTGAAGCTATGATGGGAACTGAAGGACGTGAAGATGGACACTTTTGCAAACTGCCCACCAACATTAGGTACTGAAATACATTTGCAAGATCAATGGCTTCTTAGAGCAATTTCTGCATGGTTTCGACTAGAATTCAACAGCAGGGATTCTTGTAGTAATCAAGGGAAAGCAAACTAAGGTAAACAAATCTATTCAAAGCACTAGAAAGTAGCAAAATACATGTCAATTTGTTTTTAATATAAAATAACAATTAAGTGGGTGTGAGAGGATGGGTTGGATATAATGCTTAGGAGGCTTTTAAGCAATAGCTTTGCAATGATTATTTATTTGAGATAGAACAGAAGAAAAGAAGACAAACTCAAATGTAATGAATGTTCTTGTAGTTCCTTGGTCAATCTTGGAAGAACACAAATGCTCAGACTGTGAGAACAAAGTGTCCCTGGTTAATATCTTTTTTCTTCCTTTCTTCTTTCAAGGCACTTTTTCTAGGACCCCGTCGGCGTACCCTAGGAAGAAACGAAGGAAAATAAAAATAAACAAGCCAAATTAGGTGCTGAAACATTGCAGGCACCATGGAGTTTTACTTGTTTAAAGACAAGGAAGTGTCCAACAGTAGAGTCACAATCCTCCCCTGTAAGGAACACTTCCGTCTCTGCACGCTGCCAATGGAAAGCGAATGTAAGGACCGCAATTCATGCATGAAACTACTCCTGGGGGTTCGCATCAGCCTACAGGGTAATGTTGCATGCAGACTGTAAACTTGAAAAGTGAGATGGGCAATGAAATAGCACCATGTATTAACCACACAGCTGAATATATTTCCACTCCATTAAATGGTAACCGTTCTAGTTTGTATCACACTAAGGGGTTCGAATGGTGGAGTAAAACAAAGCATCAGGCATCACTAACTCCAAATGAATGTATCTCACTAAAAGTGATGAAATGCTACTGTCCTAAAAGACAAAATCAGTGTGTGTAAACAAGGGAGGCAAAAGAAATCTTTTCTTTTAAAGACGAGAACCCTCACTCACCCGAGGGTGACATGCTTCATCATTGGGTCCCCTCTTGCACACTGCAACCGCAAGGTATACAGTGTGGGCTACAACTCTCAAAAAAGAATACGAGAGGAGCGTGAGGTGTTTTAATGGGGATACCAAAGTTGGCAGGGGGAGTAAGGGGCAGAGTGTGAATTTGAACAAAATGTGAGTAAATAAAACTAGCTACAGGGTAACAAATTCAAATTTAATAATAGTTCCCATCAGCTAGAGTTAAAATGAGGTGATCTAGGATTGAAATAATATCCTAGTTATTGGTGGTCGACATGTTTCTGCCAGATGACTACTTGTTCGCGGCATTCATCAGGACCTCTCAATATTATCACTCTGCTCGTATAACCAAAATAAATAAATTGCAGACCATACTCATTGGTAAGGTGTAAATGACAACAGGACCAGCTGCAGTCCGGTCCAGTGTCTCTAGGGGTAATGTAAGTTTACCTCTACCTTTCGAAGAATGATGCTACAGAGCACAGATTACTTCAGTTAATCTGTGTCGTCCTATTCAGAGCACCAACTTTGGTTATACGAGCAGAGTGATAATATTGAGAGGTCCTGATGAATGCCGCGAACAAGTAGTCATCTGGCAGAAACATGTCGACCACCAATAACTAGGATATTATTTCAATCCTAGATCACTGTAAAGATCTTACCCGTAATAGATTCTGCAGGAGCACCAGGAGCCAGCGAAGAGTCGTAGCTAGTCCTTGCCTTCCGCCAGCACCTAATGCCTCTATCAGAACCTAGAGAGCACAGGTACCAGGGGAAAACAGGGAAACAAAACAAGGTAAGAGGGGAAGATATCACGGTGACCACAGTCCACGGCTCTTCTAGATGCAATAATATGGTGGTGTCTGGTCTATGTAGATGTCCCTGGCGACCGTGTCTAGGAAGGAATGGTAGAATTAGGAGACAGATAGAAACAACCCATGGGATAAAGTTCACTTGTAACCTCAAGGAAAAGACAATACCTAAGGTCTGTGTTTGAGAGTAGTATATTTGTGGAGGACCCTCTGGTGTGAAGCTGTCTAGCCGTGTCCCTACAACTGAGAACAGAGGAAACAATTAAATCTGGGTTCCCTTATTCCACCCCAAGAGCTCCCTCCTTTCCTCCCGCAAATTTCTCCCGTTACCAGATATACAGGCAGGCAGGGCGAGGCTCTGACGAAACTGCTCCACTATAGTCCAATTCAACAGCAGCAGGGCTCCAGGCGGACTGTAAGTAGATTGAGTCTTTACTCGTAACCTTGGCGGGTAGACTATGAGTAGTCAAGCCTCTGACAACTAAATCCAGAGAGGCACACGGAGTACCTCCAATGAAACTAGTCCCAGCGTAGATAGCACCAGAAGGGAGTAAGTGGCCACCGGGGGATGAACGCACCCACAGACACCCGGCCGACCCCCGGGAATGCAACTCCTGAAAGGCGGGCGGAGCGCTGGGTATGCCGACCCCTCAGCCAGGAAGGGAAAGCACCCCAGACACCCGGCCGACCCCCAGGAGAGCTCCAGAAAGGCGGGCGGAGCGCTGGGTATGCGGGGCTGAACAGGAGGAGGGAAAGGTCAAGGGCGAAATGCCGACGGAACGGCACTCGGAATACAAAAAAACCCTGATCCGCGGGAAAACCACGGCCAGGCAGGCAAACAGTCTTCAGAGCCAAAAGCACAAGGAGATACGGATCAAATCAAGTCTCGTGCAAAGGGACGCCAAGGAAGGCGAATAACATCCGGATACAGAAGGAATTCACAGGAAACAGGAAGCGGGTCACACGTCAACGAGGCAAACACTAGAACGCGAAGCATCGAGTCCTTGCGCGTTCCGCTTTTCTAGTGTCCCGTCCTTAAAGGAGCATGCGCATAGACACTTTCACTACTCCTAGTGTCCTGCGCTCGACAATCCTGACAATCACCTCATTTTAACTCTAGCTGATGGGAACTATTATTAAATTTGAATTTGTTACCCTGTAGCTAGTTTTATTTACTCACATTTTGTTCAAATTCACACTCTGCCCCTTACTCCCCCTGCCAACTTTGGTATCCCCATTAAAACACCTCACGCTCCTCTCGTATTCTTTTTTGAGAGTTGTAGCCCACACTGTATACCTTGCGGTTGCAGTGTGCAAGAGGGGACCCAATGATGAAGCATGTCACCCTCGGGTGAGTGAGGGTTCTCGTCTTTAAAAGAAAAGATTTCTTTTGCCTCCCTTGTTTACACACACTGATTTTGTCTTTTAGGACAGTAGCATTTCATCACTTTTAGTGAGATACAACCGTTCTAGTTTCTCAGTGTGTAACATAGTGTAAGTTACATCCTTCATAGACATCATTTTCTGTTTATCTCTCAAATTGAATGGCAAAAGTAGGGCAGAAGCATTAAGGTAATCTCATGGCACTCTCCCATTTGTGAGTGTCTGTAATGTCCAACCAAATTGCATAGCAGAATGTAACTGATTTTGGCCATGATACAACTTAGATACTTCATTCAGAACAATAACAACAACAGACGACACAATATTGTCTAAGGTATAGAACATGCTGCGACAAGTACTTCTCTGTGTGAGATTAATTAAGGTGACATACTGATCATGATACAGTTTGACGCAGTGACAAGGGAAACTAGAAAGGCTAGTAGGGATCGGGCAGGAGGATAAAGAGGTTGTACGTGCTTGGGTATGTGAGGTGAAGGCATGCACGTTGATGTGGCGCATGCGTGGCTTTCATGTTGGCCAGAATCATATCGAAGAAAATAGGGAACATTCCGACTAATTTTATGCCAAAATCCAGGGCTGGACCAGCCCCGTGCTCATCCTATACAAGTTTTAGAACCCTCTGCAGAACGCTCATCGAGGGGGTGCCAAAGCACAGTGTATACACCGACTCAAACACCGTCCCCCAGGTGTTACAGTCCGCTAAAGGAGGAATCAGACTACTTGGCAAACACATAGTAAGGATTCTGTGCTTCTCTACAGGACTAGTGTGTGGGAAAACAGACAGCATCAAGCTGTTCAATCTTCTGAGCTACCCAAAATGGTAGGTTCTCACGATTCTGAGGACGCTTGCCTATCACCGAGTTAATCATGACGGGACTAATCACAAGGCCTCCGCCATGAACAGGTGCCGGAGGCGCAGCTCCAGCTGGAACTACTAAGAAAGAATGTGAAAAAAATTGCATGATTGTCTATAGAGTTGAATTACTTGTGCATATAGCAAATGAAGCTCAACCACAGTAACATTTAGATAGTTTAGATGTGGTGTGAAACCAGCCAAAACTGGCCAAGCAGCCCCATCAATACTTAAGGGGCCCATACGAACAAAAGAAACAGAGTGAGAAAGGGCACCATTAAACAAAATAGTATGCTTCCAGGACGTCAACATAACTTCAAGCATTGCGTAAGGACAATACGATGCTGGAGGGCCAGCTACCGTGTAAGAATGAAAAAAATTATCAACTGCTGGAAAGGTAACCCATGAATAAAACACCTCAGTACGTTGGATCAGCCTCGACCATGAAAATAATGTTAGCCCCCGCATTGGGGACCCCATGCTGTGTCAAATGGTGTGTAATCACCGCCTGGTTATGTGCCAGAATAGCGACCAGTTGTGCCATGTTGTAAGTAAACTAAAAACAAAAATGGTAGCGCAAAAAAGGGTCTAAAAACCTTTTAAAATTCAAGCTTGAAAACCCCCCAGAAATAGGTATAGCCTACAACTGCTGGATGCAAAACCCTCCCACCACAAAAGTCTCTGGGAACAGGTGAGAGGGTATTGTCGACAAGCACAAGTGCTACTCAGGGGTCCAGTGAATAAGTACCAGACCAAACATTGGCGGCACCATGTTGCAGGGAATCTGTGCAAACACAGAACTGTGCGTAGGATTATGGGACCTTAGTATATAGTGTATGAGTCATCCTACTACCTTAGTACCCATGAGCCCCGGACTGACTAGCTATAGTGTCTCACATGCCCTCCTACTCACTCACAGAGGAACAAGTGATTAGACACCCCAGAACACAACACTCCCAACTCTCTCAGGAATCCTGGTTACAAGACACACCCTTTTGCTCACACTGTTGTACTTGTCCACAATAAGATCTGAAAGAGACACAAACAAGTTTAAAATATTTATTTTAACTAACATGCTCTAGTATGCAGTATACGTGCCACAGTAAGCAGAAAATGTATAACACAAATACGGTCAGAATAGCAAATAGTCCGTAAATCATACAAGGAGCTGTCATAATGAGAGACAGTGCATCCTAACCTCTCTCCCCTTGTGAAGAAGCAGGATGATTATATATCAGAAGATTTCTGGTCGTTATCTGCAGACCCCATACCTCAGTCTATAGATGGTAGATCTACATCATAGGTGCTGTCATGCTCTTCTTCCTGGAAAGGTCCCTCTCCAAGTGTGTGCTACCTATCAGTGTATTCCATTAAGACCAAAGTATGCATTCCCAAACAACAGCTACATCTGTTTGTTTTGTCTAAGTGCTAGGGCCAGACCAGAACAGAATAACAAGGGGCATTGTTGTTCGACCTTGTTCACAATGTTCAGACCAAATCCCAGGAACCTGCAAAGCGTGAACAGATCGGTAGGTTCTCAAGTGAAAATATCAAAAGAGGCATTTGCAAAATAAACTTGTGTAGTAACGTGTGGAAAGCAGCAGATAGTCTTCAGTGTGCTAATGCTAACTTAGGGAAGACGACAATGTCCCCATGCGCCACATGATAGATGCTGGGCTGTCAAGCGTGTTGTTTAACTTACATAAGGCATCCCCAAGGCTACGTTTTTTACTTTTTATTTTTGTAAGTGCAGAGTTGGTCTGCCTGTATCACATATCCAGACATCCAGATAATTGTAATGTTGAACACAGTTCAGCTTCTGTGAGCTCAATCCCCATCTGGCCGGCCTTTTCTTTGGGTCTTTCCCAAAGATCACAACTTTTGTTTTGCTCCCATTGGCCACAAGCTCGTTCCTGAGGTTATACATATTCAGGGCTTTGAGGGATTTTTGCAGTCAGATTTTTGTGTGGTCTGGCAGCACTAGATCATCCGCATACTGCATAAGTGGAATGGTCTAGCAGCACTAGGCCGTCCACATACTGCATATGTGGAACTCTCTTGTAACCAATTCTTGGGGTGACTAGAGCAGTCCAGCTAGCTATACACCCAGGTCTGCCATATAGAGATTAAATAACAAAGGGGACAGCACTCAGCCCTGTTTTAGTCCTCTGTCCATGTTGATCCTAGCAGTTGCTGTTGCCCCTGTAAGTTTTAAATGCACCCAGGCCCTGGTGTATAGGGTCATGATTGCTGGTAGCTATTGGGGGCAGATGTTCCACCTCTCAAGCTTCTACCATAAGATGTTCTGGGCAACTCTGTCATAGGCAGCCGAGTAATCGATAAAGCATGCAAACAGTGGAAATGAGTGATGATATGCTGCTTGCTGGGCAAGATATGAGAGGACGACAATGTTGTCCACTGTTGATGCTCCTGTGCGGACCCTGTTTGATAGAAGGGTAAGAGGCCTGCCATGCAAGTCCATTGTGCTAGTTACTGGAGCAGGATGCTGGTGTATACTTTGACCTCAATGTCCAGTAGCGCAATTAGGTGATAGTTTCTTGGGTAAGTATTAGACCCCTTCTTAAAGATGGGTTGGAGGATAGATCCTCTCCATGACACTGGGACATCTTCATGGAACCAAAATTCTGCATATAGTGGTGCCAATGCTGAGGCCCAAATATGTGTGTCTTCCCTAAATAGTGACCCTGGAAGCCCATTGGGCCCAGGGGTCCCGTCCTTTCTGATCAGTTTTAGGATGTTATGGATTGCCGGTTTACGTGGGGAAGATGAAGGTTTACCTCTCTAGGTCCCTTGCATCTGCTTCCTTTTTGTGAACAACATTGGTTGGGGAGCATTGGTCCTGCGTTTCACAATAAAGTGCTTTGACGTGAGCAATCCATTCCCTTGCTCCCACAGAGTTTCCTCTACTTTTTTCCCAGTAGCATATGGCGATAACATACTGCCAAAATTGCTGATGTTTGTTTGTGGCTATCAAGTCAAACATTTTAATCCATTTAACCTCCTGCACCTTCCTCCTGTGTTCCCACACCAGATGTTTGTGTTCCCGGGACACTAAGTGAAGCTGCTCCTTTTATTGTCTGGTGTTCATTTTCCTGTGCGCCCTTTATATGGCCCTTAAATGCTGCGTACTTTTATTAATTTTTTATAACTGGGCCTAGTGTGTAAGTGTTTTTTAGTTGTGTAGAATTTGGGGGTTTCCCTTGTAGTAAGGTACATAGGACGGAGGACAGCTTGGACCAGCATGTAATTATCTCTGGAGAAGTTGGCCACCCAGCCCAGCTTGTTTTCTAGGTATCAAACTTTCCTTCGGTCATAGCAGACCATTTAATCCTCCACATGAGCTTGTAGTATTCTTCGCCATTAGTATTCCCTAAGGTGCTTGCACGGTTGTGGTTCCTGGCTGAAATATCTAATTGGACCTGTAGGGAGGCGTGGTTGCTCTCATTTTGTTGTAACACCTTGTAGGTGGTGAGGCACTCGCTTAGATGCTGCAAAGGGAAAATATAGTCAATAGTGGATTGATTTTTGAAATAAGGGGCATGTATTGCTCGGAAATTATTTGTTGTGTCCATTTCCTCCACTGAATTGAGGTTATAGGTTTTCAGAAAGATGTTAAACCTGATTTTTTCACTGTAGGTCCTGCATTCGGCAGCAGCCTCCCCAAATGATACATATTAAAATCCCCCAATAGCAGACTTTCTGATGCTGGGTACTGTTTTATTAAGTTTTCCAAATGCTGTATCATTTGGTCCAATTTTTCCAAGGTGCCCGTGCCGTGTATATTAATAGAATTGGTAATAATTATCATAGTCAGATGGGGGGGGGGAGTGGCTTGGCGTGCGGTAAGATGGCCGCAAAGTAGTGTAGCTCTGCCTAATTGTGACCAACGACAGTAATCTCGGAGCGGAGGTCCGTGCTGCAGGTTAGGGCAACCAGCTGGCGAGGTTTGGGGTGAGAGAAGTAGTTGCGGAGCCCGAGTGGTGACTGCTGGAGCAAGTGCCTGAGTCCATGATGGTGGCTGTGCGGCTGCCAGCATCGTCACCCGCCACGCCGTCGACACCCGCTGTGGATCCCGCAGCGTTGCCATCAACTGTGCTGAATCTTGTGGCTGGAGCCACCAACACGGGTGAGCTGTAATTTGCCCTATCATATTGGAGTGCGTGGGCGCCAGGCAGCCAGGAGGTGTGCGGGAGCCGGGGCTGGCCTGCATCGCAGCTGCACGTAATCCACGACCGGGTGGATCCAGTTGAAGTTTAGCCTCTGAGGAGGACACGGCCGCAGGCCATACAATGCATACCGCTGAGCCTTACAAGACCGACGGCAGGTCTCCCGCAGCATGGCGAGACATGCTGTACTGAGGATGTAGTAAATGAAAGTGCTGCAGGAGGAGTGAAGGCCCGTAGACTTGGGCCAGACTGCGCTCAGGCTGGGGTGTGATCATCCCCATTACTTAACGCGTCTGCATGCGTGTGGACCCAAGACAGCCAGGTCTGCATGCTAAAGCTACATATCGGTCCCCGCTGACGAGGTGAGACAAGCACATTTGTGGACCCGGGCCCGATGATCGCCTGGATCTATTTGTTTAATATTGAATATTGACTTGGTGAACAGCGTTGCGTCACTGTGGCGCACTTTACCCTGCTGCGAGTCCCTTGAATGGTTGTGTTCTTCACCCGGACACGATTTGGTACAGTGTGTCGCAATTAGCGACTGTGGCATATAGGACCCCTGATCTGCTCTCCTGCGGCACCACGAAGCGAAAGATACACATTGGTTTTGACCTGCTCATCAACAGGTTTATGTGGTGCACTGTTGCCTACCATCCATGCGCTATCCTGGTTTGTACATCTAAGCTGCCATGTTCTACAGCAACTCACTTGCTACATAGGCATGCCCCACGTCACGCAGCACAAATTGCCCATCCGGAGACTGTTGTATATTGCAGCTCCCCGTGAGCCTTGATTAGAAATGTTTAAAGTGTCCCTCTCTCTCGAAGGCACCATGGGCAATCCAGAGAAGAACCAGCCACGCCTCGACTTCGAACTGCATAAGGGGGGCAAATCAACACAAACTGCTGCCTTGGATTCGGAGCTGGATGCTGTCTCTCAGGCCCCTACTGCACTGTAGAAAACTTTAGCAGCAATCCAAGGCAGCTTACAGTCCATAGACGGCAAAATAGACGCGCTTAATGGCCGCATGGACCACATGTCATCCAAGCTGGATAAACAGGCAGTCAGACTCGGAGAAGCGGAACAGCGTATCTCTGACACCGAAGATGGCCTGCAACAAGTTGCAGCCAAAACCACAGATATTGAAAAAATCCTGGCAGTGATTCTGGCCAAAAATTAAGACATCGAAGCGCGCTCTAGGAGCAATAACGTGCGCATTTTGAGCCTGCCGGAATCCACAAATGTGGGGCGACTGGAAGAATATATCAAGACCTTGCTTCGTGACATTTGTGGAGCTGAAAATCTCTCAAACATGTTAGTTGTGGAGCGAGCTCACAGGTCTCTAGCAGCGCGTCCACCACCCGGCGCCTCCCCTAGGCCCATTGTCGCACGTCTACTGAATTTCAGAGACCGGGATGCTATATGGCGCATTACTCGTCAGAAGGGCACCATAAATTACCAGGGAAATGTTCTGTCTTTCTATCCCGATTTTATGGCCACAGTCCAGGCGGCGTGGAAAGAGTTTCAAGGTGTCAAAAAACTGCTAATGAAAGAACAAATTCCCCACGCCATACTCTAGCCTTCGTATAGGCACAGATGAAAATGCAAAGATATTCGCAAACCTGAAACTGACTATGGATTTCGCCGAATCTCTGAGACGCAAATAGCAATCTCCTATCAATACCTCAGATGTTGATGATTGATATACATACTAGTTCTATGCACCTCGCCCACTCGGCTACAGGCGTGGCCACATTCGCATGAAAACATGTTACTCATCTGTGTTATTGTGTTGGGCTGCGAGGTCAGCAGACCCGACTGGTGCTTGCATACGGTGCAGAGGCTAGTCTCACACACGAGCTTCAGCTCACTCATATTTGATTATAATGTCCACCTGTGTCTTCAATTGTGCCCACTACATAATGGCAGGTCATGACTACCTTCATTTACAGGTACTGCAGAGGCCGCTGATCTCGCTCTGCTTCAGTCTGCGGTTACCGCTGCACTGGTGGATTCTGATCTCTGATTGTACCTTTTATACCGCTCTGAGCATCTCTTTCATTCTGTCTACGTAGATGGTTTACATAGTGGAGCCCTATACCTAATGCGGCGGCCCCATCCCTATCTCATCCGGGAGTGGTATGTGCTGCTACGTCCCCTGATTGATGTACCCCACTATCTAATTTGTAGAATTTTTTCTTTTATGGGGTTGTTCGCATTGTTGGGCTATGTCTTTGGCATATTAGGGTTGGTAAAGTGGGTGAGGGGAGGGGGTGTTTCACTGTTTTATATTGATATGCTTACTCTGATTGGAATATTAGTCCAAGACGGAGGTCTAATCATTGAACTCTTCGAATACAGGTCAATAATTACTCAGAGTGTGACAAGAATTCTCATGTTTGACGATGGGTGAGAGGTATACCTGCCTTACATGGAATATTCGCAGACTCAACACCCCCAAAAAAGTCAGTCAAGTACTTGCATATCTATATCGGCATGGTGTCCAAATTGCTTTGCTACATAAGTCACATTTGAATAAACAGACGGAAGCTAATATTGCACACAAATGG
The DNA here is from genome assembly GCF_964204655.1 of Triturus cristatus. Classification (NCBI taxonomy): domain Eukaryota; kingdom Metazoa; phylum Chordata; class Amphibia; order Caudata; family Salamandridae; genus Triturus; species Triturus cristatus. The sequence goes on from NC_140590.1 coordinate 1,296,182,910, forward strand.
GCAGGATACAGGCTGGCTTCGTCTTACTCCACCTATGCTAGAGAGGTACTTATACTAATCAAAAAAGGAGTATCTTTCCTTCCTATTCACTCTCACACCGATAATGAAGGTTTCTGGGCCATGGTACAGGGTAAAATGGGCATGACATTGTTAATGATTATGAATATATATGGTCCGGTGGTAGATGACCCACAAGCTTTTGTACAGATGCTCAACGTGCTGCGTACATGGCAGGAGACGGCCATCCTCTGGGGGGGGGCGATTTTAATACACACCTCAACCCGACTATTGACAAATCTAACCCGCTTGGCGCACGTACCATTAAACTGGCTCAGTGTGTTTGGGAGGCCATGTCATGGTTGGGTCTATTGGATGTATGGCGCCTTCGTAATGCCAATGTTAAAGTGGACACACATGTCACGCCGGCATATAACAGCTGGTCACGTTTGGATTATTGGTTGTTAAATGAAGAGGCCAATGGGTGGGTCACATGCATACACAACTTAACACGCACTCTTTCTGATCATTACCCTGTATATCTAGGTATCCAAATCCCTACACACCCACACCGCCCCTTCACCTGGTGATCCCGGGCTGAGGTCCCTACTCGACCCTATATACGATGACACTATCAGAAAAGCGATCACGCAGTATTTTGAATTACATGTGGGTTTAGTGGGAAGCTTGGCCATGCTTTGGGAGGCCTTTAAGGTTACGATATGGGGGCTGTGCATAAGTACAACACCGGGTATTCTGAGAGACATTAGGGGTCAACTCTCTAAGACAGAGAAAGCACTAGAAAAACAGTACTCGACTACCCCCTCTGCCACCTCTCTTGTTCGTATTTAAGAGCTCTTGGCGGAATATCACACACTAGCTGATTCTGAGGCAAGATATATAGCACAACGCCATGTAACTAGAGCATATGGGGAAGGAGGACGCCCGGGCAGAAATTTGCCTTTTATGCTGAAATTCAGATCAGACCATCACCAAATTACTAAGATAGTAGACGACCAAGGGATGGAGCACTTCATGCCCCAAGCAATAGTTGACCAGTTCAGAGACTGTTACAGAAAAATATACACCACCCGCGGGGGCGTGGATGACGACGCCCTGAATGAATATCTATCTGACATCACCTGTGCGTGGTTGTCGAATGCACATCGAGAATACCTTGGCCAACCTATAGAAGAAGCTGACGTTAAAGAGGCAATTCTCTCTCTCCCTAACAATAAGGCCCCAGGGCCAGACGGCCTAACAGCTGAATTTTATAAGACGTATGCAGATCACCTCGTCCCCTACTTATTAGAAATGTACGCTGAGGCTCACGACTCAGGCATCCTAATCCCTTCCCTCAGACAGGCCCACATTATAACACTTCTTAAAAAAGATAAATCACCTACACTATGTGAATCATACCGCCCCTTATCATTGATTAACCTAGACGCGAAAATATTGGCAAAAATTCTGGCCACCAAAATTCAATCTTTATTGCCCAGCTTAGTATTACCTGATCAATCTGGTTTTGTGCCAGAATACTCCACCTCCCATAATCTTAGAACCATATTTGCCATGTTTCACATTTTAAACCCTGACCTTCCAGCTGCAGCAGTCATCGGCTGCGGATCTTATACACTGACACGTCAGCGAGGGTGCAAGTGGGAGGCCTCACCTCTGAACCATTCTCTATTGAGCGAGGCACCAGACAAGGGTACCCCCTATCGCCCCTCCTATTTGCCCTCATGTTGGAGCCATTGGCATGTATTATCCGTCAACAGCATAGGATCTCTGCTCTTAACTTTAAACAACAACCTGTCGGCATCTCATTGTATGCAGACGATATGGTCCTTTTTATCCGTGACCCACAGCAATATCTCTCCCCAGTTCTCTGAGAATATATCAGATTCGGTCTCTTTTCCAGACTCACGATTAATTGGGGAAAATCGGTCATAAACCCTCAGACAACATGCACAGCTCCTCCCCCGATGGAATACCCACTAATATGGACAACGGACCGTGTCAAATATCTTGGGGTCTGGGTCCACCGTGACCCTGAGATTGTAATCATAGAGAATTATGGTGAAGCATACAACACTTTGGTGAGCCAGGTGGACAAGTGGTCACGCCTTCCGTTGTCCTTGGCTGACCGCATTGCAGTTATTAAAATGGTCATTCTCCCCGCTTCCTATATCTTTTCTGTAATATTCCTATTAGCCTCACCATACAATTCTTTGCCACAGTTAAAACACAATTTCTAAAACTTGTGTGGGGTGGCAAGCAGGCCAGAATCAGTTAGACCAAACTAACACTTTCGTATACAGGTGGGGGATTTGGGGCACCAGATTTTTATGCATATTATCTATGTGCTTAGACTTAACACGCCTACTATTGGTTCGGACCACATGCCTTCACACCTCACCTTGCAGTAGAAGATGGTGATGCACATCCCACACCACTAGCAGGTGTGATCACACACCCACAGCGGCACACCAAAAACAGAAATAAACACCATTGACACTACTATCGCAGCATGGCAGCAATTGGCAAACTCGTACACAAACTTCTCATATACACTCCAGCTCTGCCTTTGACTGGCCATGCGGCTCTATCCATCACCCAGGAGGCAGGTCCCATGAAATATTTAAAAGAAATTGGAATAACGCATCGGCGCGATCTCTACCCTGAAGGTAGTTACATTACGGGTAGTGATCTAGAGTACATTGCTAACCCCACCCTGCTTTTTCAATATTCCTGTCATTGACTAAAGTGTGATATTAGGGACAACTACCCGAATTTTCCCGCTAAACCCCCTCCTCTTCACTCACTGCAACTACTTTTAGTGGCCCCCACCAGAAGAAAGCTTATCGAGCAATAACGTGCACATTTTGAGCCTGCCGGAATCCACAAATGTGGGGCGACTGGAAGAATATATCAAGACCTTGCTTCGTGACATTTGCGGAGCTGAAAATCTCTCAAACATGTTAGTTGTGGAGCGAGCTCACAGGTCTCTAGCAGCACGTCCACCACCCGGCGCCTCCCCCAGGCCCATTGTGGCACGTCTACTGAATTTCAGAGACCGGGATGCTTAATGGCGCATTACTCGTCAGAAGGGCACCATAAATTACCAGGGAAATGTTCTGTCTTTCTTTCCCGATTTTACGGCCACAGTCCAGGTGGCGTGGAAAGAGTTTCAAGGTGTCAAAAAACTGCTAATGAAAGAACAAATTCCCTACGCCATACTCTAGCCTTCATATAGGCACAGATGAAAATGCAAAGATATTCGCAAACCTGAAACTGGCTATGGATTTCGCCGAATCTCTAAGACGCAAATAGCAATCTCCTATCAATACCTCAGATGTTGATGATTGATATACATACTAGTTCTATGCACCTCGCCCACTCGGCTACAGGCGTGGCCACATTCGCATGAAAACATGTTACTCATCTGTGTTATTGTGTTGGGCTGCGAGGTCAGCAGACCCGACTGGTGCTTGCATACTGTGCAGAGGCTAGTCTCACTCACGAGCTTCAGCTCACTCATATTTGATTATAATGTCCACCTGTGTCTTCAATTGTGCCCACTACATAATGGCAGGTCATGACTACCTTCTTTTACAGGTACTGCAGAGGCCGCTGATCTCGCTCTGCTTCAGTTTGCGGTTACCGCTGCACTGGTGGATTCTGATCTCTGATTGCACCTTTTATACTGCTCTGAGCATCTCTTTCTTTCTGTCTACGTAGATGGTTTACATAGTAGAGCCCTATACCTAATGCGGCGGCCCCCTCCCTATCTCATCCGGGAGTGGTATATGCCGCTACGTCCCCTGATGGGTGTACCCCACTATCTAATTTGTAGAATTTTTTCTTTTATGGGGCTGTTTGCATTGTTGGGCTATGTCTTTGGCATATTAGGGTTGCTAAAGTGGGTGGGGGGAGGGGGTGTTTCACTGTTTTATGTTGATATGCTTACTGTGATTGGAATATTAGTCCAAGATGGAGGTCTAATCATTAAACTCTTCGAATACAGGTCAATAATTACTCAGAGTGTGACAAGAATTCTCATGTTTGACGATGGGTGAGAGGTATACCTGCCTTACATGGAATATTCGCAGACTCAACACCCCCCAAAAAGTCCGTCAAGTACTTGCATATCTAGATCGGCATGGTGTCCAAATTGCTTTGCTACAAAAGTCACATTTGAATAAACAGATGGAAGGTAATATTGCACACAAATGTGCAGGATACAGGTTGGCTTCGTCTTTCTCCACCTATGCTAGAGAGGTACTTATACTAATCAAAAAAGGAGTACCTTTCCTTCCTATTCACTCTCACACCGATAATGAAGGTTTCTGGGCCATGGTACAGGGTAAAATGGGCAACACATTGTTAATGATTATGAATATATATGGTCCGGTGGTAGATGACCCACAGGCTTTTGTACAGATGCTCAACGTGCTGCGTACATGGCCGGAGACGGCCATCCTCTGGGGGGGGCGATTTTAATACACACCTCAACCCGACTATGGACAAATCTAACTCGCTTGGCTCACGTACCATTAAACTGGCTCAGTGTGTTTGGGAGGCCATGTCGGAGTTGGGTCTAGCGGATGTATGGCGCCTTCGTAATGCCAATGTTAAAGTGGACACACATGTCACGCCGGCATATAACAGCTGGTCACGTTTGGATTATTGGTTGTTAAATGAAGAGGCCAATGGGTGAATCACATGCATACACAACTTAACACGCACTCTTTCTGATCATAACCCTGTATATCTAGGTATCCAAATCCCTGCAAACCCACACCGCCCCTTCACCTGGTGATCCCGGGCTGAGGCCCTACTCGACCCTATATACGATGACACTATCAGAAAAGCGACGACACAGTATTTTGAATTAAATGTGGGTTCAGTGGGAAGCTTGGCCATGCTTTGGGAGGCCTTTAAGGTTACGATATGGGGGCTGTGCATAAGTACAACACCGGGTATTCTGAGAGACATTAGGGGTCAACTCTCTAAGACAGAGAAAGCACTAGAAAAACAGTACTCGACTACCCCCTCTGCCACCTCTCTTGTTCGTGTTTAAGAGCTCTTGGCGGAATATCACACACTAGCTGATTCTGAGGCAAGATATATAGCACAACGCCATGTAACTAGGGAAGGAGGACGCCCGGGCAGAAATTTGCCTTTTATGCTGAAATTCAGATCAGACCATCACCAAATTACTAAGATAGTAGACGACCAAGGGCTGGAGCACTTCATGCCCCAAGCAATAGTTGACCAGTTCAGAGACTGTTACAGAGAATTATACACCACCCGCGGGGGCGTGGATGACGACACCCTGAATGAGTATCTATCTGACATCACCTGTGCGTGGTTGTCGGATGCACATCGAGAATACCTTGGCCAACCTATAGAAGAAGCTGACGTTAAAGAGGCAATTCTCTCTCTCCCTAACAACAAGGCCCCAGGGCCAGACGGCCTAACAGCTGAATTTTATAAGACGTATGCAGATCACCTCGTCCTCTACTTATTAGAAATGTACGCTGAGGCTCACCCCCTTCCCTCAGACAGGCCCGCATTATAACACTTCTACACTACACTATGTGAATCATACCGCCCCTTATCATTGATTAACCTAGACGCGAAAATATTGGCAAAAATTCAGGCCACCAAAATTCAACCTTTATTGCCCAGCTTTGTATTACCTGATCAATCTGGTTTTGTGCCAGAATGCTCCACCTCCCATAATCTTAGAACCATACTTGCCATGTTTCACATTTTAAACCCTGACCTTCCAGCTGCAGCAGTCATCGGCTGCGGATCTTATACACTGACACGTCAGCGAGGGTGCAAGTGGTAGGCCTCACCTCTGAATCATTCTCTATTGAGCGAGGCACCAGACAAGGGTGCCCCCTATCGCCCCTTCTATTTGCCCTCATGTTGGAGCCATTGGCATGTATTATCCATCAACGGCATAGGATCTCTGCTCTTAACTTTAAACAACAACCTGTCGGCATCTCATTGTATACAGACAATATGGTCCTTTTTATCCGTGACCCACAGCAATATCTCTCCCCAGTTCTTTGAGAATATATCAGATTCGGTCTCTTTTCCAGACTCACGATTAATTGGGGAAAATCGGTCATAATCCCTCTGACAACATGCACAGCTCCTCCCCCGATGGAATACCCACTAATATGGACAACGGACCGTGTCAAATATCTTGGGGTCTGGGTCCACCGTGACCCTGAGATTGTAATCATAGAGAATTATGGTAAAGCATACAGCACTTTAGTGAGTCAGGTGGACAAGTGGTCACGCCTTCCGTTGTCCTTGGCTGACCGCATTGCAGTTATTAAAATGGTCATTCTCCCCCACTTCCTATATCTTTTCTGTAATATTCCTATTAGCCTCACCATACAGTTCTTTGCCACAGTTAAAACACAACTTCTGAAACTTGTGTGGGGTGGCAAGCAGGCCAGAATCAGTTAGACCAAACTAACACTTTCGTATACAGGTGGGGGCTTTGGGGCACCAGATTTATATGCATATTATCTATGTGCTTAAACTCAACACGCCTACTATTGGTTCGGACCACATGCCTTCACACCCCACCTTGCAGTAGAAGATGGTGATGCGCATCCCACACCACTAGCAGGTGTGATCACACACCCACAGAGGCACACCAAAAACAGAAATAAACACCATTGACACTACTATCGCAGCATGGCAGCAATTGGCAAACTCGTACACAAACTTCTCATATACGCTCTAGCTCTGCCTTTGACTGGCCATGCGGCTCTATCCATCACCCAGGAGGCAGGTCCCATGAAATCTTTAAAAGAAATTGGAATAACGCATCGGCGCGATCTCTACCCTGAGGGTAGTTACATTACGGGTAGTGATCTAGAGTACATTGCTAACCCCACCCTGCTTTTTCAATATTCCTGTCATCGCCTAAAGTGTGATATTAGGGACCACTACCTGAATTTTCCCGCTGACCCCCCTCCTCTTCACTCACTGCAACTACTTTTATTGGCCCCCACCAGAAGAAAGCTTATCACTAAATTATATAGGATAGTGCAAGAGGAAACAGTGAGACCGGCGGATAAAAGCCTCGAGCGCTGGAACACCATATTGGACCCCCCGATCACACTGAAAGAATGGGAGCAAAAATGTATGTAGACTGGTAAACTCAGGCCCAATGGTAATTTGCGCTTCATTAATTTCAAATGTATTCATCAAATGTACTACACTCCTATCAAACTGTACAAAATGGGGCTCCGAGAGTCTGATCAATGCAAACGCTGCGGGCAGAATGAAGCTGATTTCTATCACCTTGCATGGAATTGTAGTCTATTTTTACAATACTGGGGGGAGGTGCTGAAGCGTATACATACCATGACGGGGACCCTGTTACACTGCTCACCCCTTTCATGCCTGCTTGGATATGTTCCTCAGCTAAAGGACACTTTGGGTAGATTTGCTAGAGTTGCCCTCTTGTTGGCCAAAAGGCGGATAGCGTTCACATGGGAGAGCAAACTTACTCCGCAGATTGAAGGGTGGGTCAAGGACCTAGTATATTGTCGAGAAAATCTGGAACTGGACATTTGGGAACCGTTAAAGCAATACCTATCACATCTAGCCCTAAATGATAACATGTCATCCTGTTGAACATCTGTAATGTTGTATTAATATACTACTCTAAGTGTGCATATAACAGACTATGTAAAGACCTCTATACTGATAATCAACGTGCATTCTGATCACAGAAGTTATGGTTAATTTGTTTGTTTGCGGTTTTCAATTTTGATTGCACTGCCATGTGTGGCAGCAATGTCTTTGTTTATTATGAAAATCCAATAAAGAGAATTAAAAATATATATATATATCATAGTTAGATTACCAGCTGGGCCTATTAGGCCCTTTAAAATACCTGCTTGAAACTTTTCGGAGTGACTATATATTTCTGTGAAAGTCATATTTATTGAATGTCTAATGTAGATTGAAATGCCACCCAACGGTCTCCCGAATAATGTACCTTTTTTGCGGACTTGTTGAATTCTGCAGAACCTGCTAGCAGCTTTGGGCCTTATGCCCATGTCTCCTGTAGGCAAATTATTTGTGCTGTGTTGAGAAATGTAAGCGCGCCCTTACTATGTAAGATCTTAGTAATGACAGCCACATTCCATGTTAGTATTTTGATGTTATTAATTTGGTTTTCATTTTTTGTTCTCTTTATGCTAGGGGTAGGTTGGCTTTCTTTGAGCCAAGCTTGTAGTCACCCAGTTCCAGTAGGCAACGTCCGGTGTTTGCAGGATTGTGCTGCTGTGAGACGATTCCTGACCATTGAATCTGCACTGGATTTGTAGGTTATCATAGCTGCTTGGGATTTCATGTCTTTTTGTTCCCCTTAGCAGGCCCTTCTTTGGGCTAGTTTTTAAGTGAGCCCTTGGGATGTGAGGGTATTTTGTTTTTCTTCCATTGGCATGATGAGTATACCCCATTTAGCGAACTGTGCTTTTTCTTGTAGACCTTTGTGGAGCAGATGGCATCTCACTAGGTTACGATGGTAGATTCTCGTCCTAACTCCGTGGTAGTGCTGGCAAACTGATCCCAAGATAAGTCATGGGTAGTAATTGAAGCCAGAAATTGAATGTGTTGTAGCAGCATTAAAATATTTGTTATGTTAAGAATGTCAATATTGCCTCTAGATGTATATTACAGAGTGAGGGTTCTTCTCTGTGAAATGCTTCCACCCTACAAACCACTCGTTTCAGCGCAAGGCACAAATGCACTTGATATTTCCTCTGAGTGGGATCCCAAACTCCCCGTGCTGTGGTGGCGAAAGTGCTTGGGACATTCCTCCGACTACTTCCATCGCTGCGGATGAAGGCCGATTCCCCGAGCCTGTTCCATCTGTATCGCCAGGCCTACGTTATTCAAAGGTGAACTCAGGGGCACACCAGGTGACTGCTCGAAGTTGGCTGGGTTCCAGTGCCCTTAGCTTGGAGTGAATTGGCTGTAGGTAAGTGTGTATGCTTCGACGAACAAGTCTGAGGCTCTGATCTGTGTGTGATACCTAATCCATGAGGTCTCCCTGCTGTCATTGAGGGTTGCTGAGCCTTGGGGGGGCCATGCTTTGTCTGAAAGTGAGTTGACTGGGGTGTAAATGTGGGATGGTTACTTGAATCATGATCTCTGGGTGTGAGGTAGAGGGCATTCTGTTCCTTGGTGGTTACTGTATCAGGCAATCGGGCGACTATTTGATTAGCTGTATTGCCTTCATTTGGTGTAGAATATTGGATACAATCCTGAGGTTGGCCTGGAGAGGTTTAGTAATCAAACTTCTTTCTGCATCTTGTTGATTCAAGCCCCCTTCACAGTTTGTCAATGCTACCATTCTCATTGTTTGCTTTTTTTCCTGCTTCTGTTGTGTTCTCAAGTGGATCTTTACTTTCTGAGTGAGAGAGTTCATTGTAGCGGGGGAGAGAGTCCCCATCTCCTCGTGGATCCCTGTTGTGCTGTCTTTATGAATAACTCCGGCATTGACACTTGATGGTATGTAAGCATCGGGCCCTCAGTTGGGTTGATTGGCAAATGGTGCTGGAATATTTGATCTTGAATGAATTTGTTGCTACCCACTTTTGTAGTTGTTTGGACTTTTGAGATAGACTCAGATGGCAAGCCTCCCTTATGGGTGTATGGGTGCCTCCAAGGTTAGTCCCTGTGCTGTGCAGAAGTGTCCTCCATCGTTTTCAGCTTTCAGTTTAATAACTAAAGTGGTTAGGACCGAAGGAAGTGAACCTAATTTGTCCATGATGTCAGCATGTACAATCTGTGGACAACTTCACGCTTTTATTTGCTTCATAAAGTGTGCCAACGTTCTTGCCATATCCGCCACGGCCATTACTTGAAGCATTTCCATCTGTATTTCCAGCTTTTATGATTGCCACAGAAGAGCATTTGTGTCCTCTGTTAAGGAGGCATGTATAGACCTAAGCAAGTTGTCCTGCATGTCAAAGAGTTCAAAGCACAGAAGGACTGGAGATGTTTGTAGAGAATTGCTTAATTGTGACTGAGAAGGAGCTTTAAGTCTGAGTCGTGGTGCCCATGTGGAAAGGCTTTCCTGTTAGTGTGGCCCCAATTGTTTTCATTTCTGGAGGGGGGGGGGGGCGCTCAGCATCTAAAAAAGCTGGCAGCTTCCTGCCGACCACATCTGTGTAACCCCAGGACCTGTGATGGAGTGGTGCCATAACTAGGTCCCTGCACTGAACTAAATTGTTTGATGGGCACTTTAAGAAGCCCGAAAGAGCCCTGAGTCCATCTTTCCGCAGTGATGAATGGGGGTATATAATAGCTGAGGATAGGTCAATAACTGAGATTATCCATTTAGAGTCACCTAACTTTGGGCAGGAGCTGGGTCTATTTCTTCCCCAGAAGTAGGTGCTCTTCACGCTGGGGGCTGTTGCCATCCATTTGGGTGTTAATAAGGGAGCATGGGAGACCAGCTGCTCAATGCTCACCTCAGAATTTAATCCCTTGTTTGTTGTTTTGAAGGAGGACCTTATCTCCATGTTACTGTCTCTGCTGTATCTTGGGCTGCTCCAAGTTGTGTTTGGAAAAGGGAGTTATGTACAGGACGTTGCTGCAATCTTACTTTTGCTATTATCTTTCCTGTCTTGTTCCTGTGACTCTTTGAGCACTCCAAGAGGGCTGAGAGGGCCCTTCTGAAGGAGAACACCGAGGGAGAGTTTCCAAAAGCCAAAAGTGCAGGCCCTGCTGGCCTTGATGTACTTTGGGGCACTGACTATTGCAGCCTTGATTTGTCTTGGTTAGGGAATGAGTTGAGTATGTTGATAGAGCCTGAAGCCTGTGGCAATATTTTTGGGTGGTGGCCTAGTGCCTGGTTTACAATTGGTTGCAGATCTCTCTGTTGGTCCCTCTAGCTGAACCCTCGTCTGGGCTCTCGTAAGAGGTTCCCTTCAGAAATGATTCACACATTGCTTGCAGGGGACCAGTTTATTTGCTCTTCCTTGCGTGGTTGTGTTGAGTGAGGTCATAAAGAGGGTGGGCATGCCTGAATGTCCAGGTTTCACTTCCACGCTGCCTGGCCTTTCTAATGGTCAATTGTTGGCTGTAAGGCGCTGCCACACCTCCCTGACAACTGCTGACAAAAAGTGAAGGGGAGGGTCATGAGCACACCTGGGCTGTTTGGATAGAATATCCTGGGCTGGCTGGAGATGGAAGCCACAGTTAACGTAGCCTCAAAAACCCCAACCTCTGTGACCTTTTTTTACTTGACTCCTTACTGAGCCTGGTGGGCTGCCCTTCAGTCACCAATTTACTGCTCCAATATACCACTCAGCGTTAGCGCAATTTGTGAAAATGTATGCGCTTATGACCCTCTGTACCCCCTCTTGATCCTCCTGCATGCTGGCAGCTGAGCACACACAGCTCACTTCAGGGATTCTGCACTCAACCAAGGGTCGTCTAGGGGTTCTACCTGAGCAGCTGCCAATGCAACCCGCCTCCAGAGGCCTCCAGTCACTTCCCCATGGCCTCTTACACCCAAGAGTTCATGTGGCCCTCCGGTATCTTCAAAATTAATTAATTACATTTCCAGGGCACTTTGGGGCGTCACTGGTGGCCCAGAGGGCACATGCCACACTGGCCTAATGATGGCCACTTCCATGTATCACTGGGCGCCAGCAGCTACCTAGAGCTCTCTCCGCCCTCTGTACTGGCCGGCGACGGGTGCAAGGGCCAGGAGCGGGTCAGAGAAGAAAGGCAGACCACCTCTAAGCACCAATGGAGCATCAGCCACCAATCAAGCCCCAATCCTCGGACTCCTGCAGGTCTGACTGGCTCGGTAGACTTGATGCGAGTCGAAGCGGCTGGCGATGCACTCGCCATCCCCGGAGCGAAAGGTGTAACCGTAGAGCTGGAGGGGGCCACACTGCTTGCTCCTATGGCCTGCTATGCTCGGGCTGCCTAGGCCGTCTGACCTTTGGGCCTCTGCAGGCTCAGTCTTCCACCTTGCACCACATAAAACTGTTACACATCATGTCGTCCAATCTCCCTGCAATAACATCCAGAACATCTGTGCCCATTGACCTTTTTAAATACACTACACCCTGCCCTTAGGGCTGTCTTGAGCCTAACTTAGGGGTGACTGATATGTAATAAAAAAGAAAGATTTGGACCTGACAAGTAGGTTATCTTGCCAAGTCAAAATTGAAGTTTAAATCCGCACACACAAGCTCTGCAATAGCAACCTTGAGCTATGTTTAAAGGGCTTCTTAAGTGGGTGGCACAATCAGTGCTGCAGGCCCACTAGCAGCATTTGATTTCTATGTCCTGGGCACCTGTAGTGCACTTTACTAGAGAGTTATAAGTAAATCAAATATGACAATTGGGGATAAGCCAATGTCACCATGCATAGAGTACAGAGCACATGCCCTTTGCCCTGGCTAGCAGTGGTAAAGTGCCCATAATCCTAAAAGCAGCAAAAATGAAGTCAGGAAAATTGGATGTCAGAAGGCAAAACGTTAGGGGAAACCACTCCAGGGATGCTAGGTCTAACAAATACGGTTGAAGAAAGACTGGGTACAGGGAATCCTTCCACCTTAAAACTGTCCACTCCTGGGGCCGTATTACAGAAGGTGCCCCGGGAGCAATGGACGTTTGCGCCCGCATTGCGTGCCCTGGGGCACTTCGGTATTTTAGAAGGGGGCGCAGATGCTGGTGCGTCCTCTTCTATAATACAAATAGCGCTGGCGCACTTAAAGCGCCAGCCCTACCTTCAGAGATGATTGAGGACAGCACTTTGATGCTCCACTGCAGGTCAAACATAAGACTCTAGACCGTTCATTCCAAGCCATTTGAGATCTTTAACCTATTTTTATGGAAGCGATTCCAAAGGCAGATTTAATTATGCTACTGGTCCATCAACTGTTTCATGTGATCTTATGATTGTTCAATTCAACGTTCCTTCCGACCTCAAGCACTGTGAGGCTGCCATCATGTGGTATGTACCACTTCAAAAAAAGGCAAACTAATTTAAAAAGTGAATACTGGATATGAATCAAGCTATTACTAAGCTGAGTAACATCCATTGATGGAATCCTCCTCAGAAGTGATCAAGATGTATAAATTGGATGGCTCCGATTGATTGAATCAAAAGATGAGGCCCACAAAGAAATTAATATTTCCCAAGCAGTATTGAAAATGTAATTCCTGCTTCCCAGACTCATCCTTTGTGTAATGAGGCCATTCACAGCAGGGTAGCGTCCAGCATGGGACATTAGAACAGATGTATAAAGAGGTGTGAAGTGTCAGCAGTTCCCTATCATCAGCCAATCTGAAAGTGTGATCAAGAAAGACAAAAGGCTTGGCCTCACCTAAAGGGTCCCATTTATCATGCAGGACATAATCTGCAGGTATACCCCTCACTCCTCATCTATCTAAGGGTAGTACTTCAGGTAGCCTAAACAGCAAACCCTTGCTAACAAAGGGCCTCATTCATAAGGAATAGGTATAGGGCAGCACTGCAAGTCGTCTTGCTGAGCAGCTCTATGTCAACGTGAAAGGGCAGGAATGCACCTTATTTATGAAATAAAGTGCTTACATAGGCACCCTTGCACTATGGTGTAAGGGGTGCCTCAGTTTGAGGGCAGTAATGTTTTTTGTGCAGAAAGGAGCACCTTCCTGCACAAAAACAATCCAGAGAGGAGTTTTCCTCTTTCCATGTGTGCTGCAGAATGCAGTACACATGGAAAGAGAAAAAAGACAAGGAGAAATAAAAATATTTCTCCTCGTTAAGCCTTTGCTGGGGAGGCGTAAAGTTTTGGCACTGTCCCAGGTTTACGTGGTTAAGTGAATCTGGAGCAGCATCAAAATTCATGGGTGTTCCATGGGCACACCCACCACAACACCCATGGAATGCCTCCTTGATGCAGGATAAGGCAAGTCAGCGACTTGCGCTGCTTTGCCATACTCCATATCTACGAGGCCATGCAAAGCAATGCAGGGTTCCTTTGCGTCACCTCATAGATAAGAGATTGAGAGGCTTGCGCCGCCAGAGCGTCATTAAAAGTGACACTGCGGTGGTGCAAGTCTTTCATAAATGAGCCCCAAAGTCGCCATTTCTGTTCTGTTCTATACTGCACTTATATAGCGCCTAGCTACCCTTAGGCATCCCAGCACTGATACTGCGGAACAGCCGAGATAGGGAGGGATTAGAGGGATCTGATCTGGAAGAGTCAAGTCTTTAAAGATTTTTGGAAGGGAAGTTCCACTTTAGCTGATCTGAGAAAAAGCAGAAGGCAATACCAAAGTTTACCCGCTTTGTAAGATAAAGAGCTCCCTCCAAATTTCATCAATCTGATCCTAGGAAATATAGCTAGATGGGCTGGGGAGGAGCGCACAGTTCTACTGGGAAGACAGGGTACTGCCAAAGTATAAAGGAGGAGCCCTGTGGGCTATACAAAGTTATATGAACGTGATCATCTCTGCCACTGGAAGCAATGAAGAGAAACCAGGGCTTGTCAGGTTGATTGATGTTTAGGTAGATTGCACAGCAGCCGGGCAGCGGAGTTCTGGCTCACCTGCAGTTTTCTTATTGGGGTCTTTGGGGTAGCCGAATGTTAACTTTTAATTTTTAAAGGGAGGCCCCTTACTTTAGTGTCTGGATCGCCATACACAGCAAAGCAGGCAATGTACTTCCATTATTCAGTGAAGCTGTCCCTAACCTCAATTTGCTGCAATTCAAACTAGAGGTGCTAATAGATCCAACTATGCTTTATAGCTAATACCCTTAGCCAAACTTGAGGATGCGCATTAATAGATATCCACTCCAACAGATGCAGAACATTGTTTGTGTCCAGCCATTATGTTAGGCATCCACCTCCTTAGTCTATCAGCTGTCCTTGCTGAAGCAGTGGACTAGTGGTAACCTAATTAAGGAAAGACTTTTCATCTGAATCTACTGCCTATCAAAGTACCTAATATAGACCTATCTTCACATGTAAATAATGTTGTTTCTGTCTAGTCTTGTATGCTCAAATAACATGGTAGCTCTCTATATTCCTAAAGCATGGCATAAAAATTATTTTAATTAAAACTTCAGATGGTCACTTCCCCTGTTTCCTTTCAAATGTCTCTCTACTTCGTCTCCATTCACTGTCTGCCTCTTCTCTTTGAGAATAGCCTTCTCTAAGTCACATGCAGGTTTGATTTAGTCTTGATTAATGTCTTGATTAATGTATTTCTGCAAATTTCCCACAACTCATATCAAAGCTCACAACCTCTCCTCTTTTGGAAAGAGATACTTCTGCAACTTAACACTACCTAATCTTATCTAGCTCATCTATTAACCCCACTAAACACCTGCATGAACTCACATGTGGCACTTTCCCCACTATTGATCATACGTAACTCCTTTTTCTTTAGTCTACCAGAAAGCAACTGGAGTGAATGCATGGGATGTTTAGCTTGAGTGCACAAGACTAATCCCAATAAAGCACAATAACCAATAACACTGGACTATCTATTAACCTTGGATTCTGGAGCAGCATGCTTCATGGGGTGAAAAGCTTTAGCACCTCATCAGTGGTAGCAAAGGCAATATAGATGCAATTACAATAACAATATTGCAAGGCGTAGACAAATTACAGGGTAATCCTAGAGTTATATGAATTGTAATCAAAAGACAGAAACAGCCATTTATAAAGGACTCACATTTAAGTATGCATTTTTCACAAACACCAATAAATATATCTGGTTCAGTGCAAATGTTTTATGCACTTCATCATGCTAGCTCCAATCACATCTAAACCTATACACAGTTCTAAAATGTAAGCTGCAGCATTGGCTACTGTTATGCCCATTAAAACTTTTCTCTGAGGAAGTCTAAAATACTATTTCAAATCTGGAAAATGTATCTCTATTGTTATAGGCGTTGGCTGTTGCGATATTGCAAGTAAACCTAAATTATTTTCACAAGTTTGAGCAGAAAGGTGAAATTCCAGCCCTGTCTTCCCTTTTCCTGATCTCTTCCTCATAAATTTTCTGTTTGCTAAAATCATGCTAACTTCTAAACATGCTTGGTACTCTTTTCTTTTATTTGGGGACTGTTCCATGACTGTCACAATGAAACCTAAAATGCTATTCTGGCTGGCTGGTAGTGAGCTTGGGGGCGGCTTCTTTAAGACAGTATCAATATAATCATCTTCTCTTACTAGATTATTCTGTTATGATCTTTGCTCTCTGCACATGGATCCTCTGTAATATTCATGTTTGCTATCTCCTCTCCTCTTCTTTCCTCACTCTCCTTTCTTCATACTCTTTTTTCATCCAGACACATTGATTCTTTCTTAAAGAATACATACAGTGGGTGCAAATATACCTGGTACTTTTTGTAAGCAATTTAAATTCTCAGCTGTAACTGATTTGTATGTTCATTTATCAAAGGGAGTATTTATTTTATCTCATATCCAACAGTTCTACCAACTGGTTCGGTAGATTCTTCTTGATCTGAAGCTATGATGGGAACTGAAGGACGTGAAGATGGACACTTTTGCAAACTGCCCACCAACATTAGGTACTGAAATACATTTGCAAGATCAATGGCTTCTTAGAGCAATTTCTGCATGGTTTCGACTAGAATTCAACAGCAGGGATTCTTGTAGTAATCAAGGGAAAGCAAACTAAGGTAAACAAATCTATTCAAAGCACTAGAAAGTAGCAAAATACATGTCAATTTGTTTTTAATATAAAATAACAATTAAGTGGGTGTGAGAGGATGGGTTGGATATAATGCTTAGGAGGCTTTTAAGCAATAGCTTTGCAATGATTATTTATTTGAGATAGAACAGAAGAAAAGAAGACAAACTCAAATGTAATGAATGTTCTTGTAGTTCCTTGGTCAATCTTGGAAGAACACAAATGCTCAGACTGTGAGAACAAAGTGTCCCTGGTTAATATCTTTTTTCTTCCTTTCTTCTTTCAAGGCACTTTTTCTAGGACCCCGTCGGCGTACCCTAGGAAGAAACGAAGGAAAATAAAAATAAACAAGCCAAATTAGGTGCTGAAACATTGCAGGCACCATGGAGTTTTACTTGTTTAAAGACAAGGAAGTGTCCAACAGTAGAGTCACAATCCTCCCCTGTAAGGAACACTTCCGTCTCTGCACGCTGCCAACGGAAAGCGAATGTAAGGACCGCAATTCATGCATGAAACTACTCCTGGGGGTTCGCATCAGCCTACAGGGTAATGTTGCATGCAGACTGTAAACTTGAAAAGTGAGATGGGCAATGAAATAGCACCATGTATTAACCACACAGCTGAATATATTTCCACTCCATTAAATGGTAACCGTTCTAGTTTGTATCACACTAAGGGGTTCGAATGGTGGAGTAAAACAAAGCATCAGGCATCACTAACTCCAAATGAATGTATCTCACTAAAAGTGATGAAATGCTACTGTCCTAAAAGACAAAATCAGTGTGTGTAAACAAGGGAGGCAAAAGAAATCTTTTCTTTTAAAGACGAGAACCCTCACTCACCCGAGGGTGACATGCTTCATCATTGGGTCCCCTCTTGCACACTGCAACCGCAAGGTATACAGTGTGGGCTACAACTCTCAAAAAAGAATACGAGAGGAGCGTGAGGTGTTTTAATGGGGATACCAAAGTTGGCAGGGGGAGTAAGGGGCAGAGTGTGAATTTGAACAAAATGTGAGTAAATAAAACTAGCTACAGGGTAACAAATTCAAATTTAATAATAGTTCCCATCAGCTAGAGTTAAAATGAGGTGATCTAGGATTGAAATAATATCCTAGTTATTGGTGGTCGACATGTTTCTGCCAGATGACTACTTGTTCGCGGCATTCATCAGGACCTCTCAATATTATCACTCTGCTCGTATAACCAAAATAAATAAATTGCAGACCATACTCATTGGTAAGGTGTAAATGACAACAGGACCAGCTGCAGTCCGGTCCAGTGTCTCTAGGGGTAATGTAAGTTTACCTCTACCTTTCGAAGAATGATGCTACAGAGCACAGATTACTTCAGTTAATCCGTGTCGTCCTATTCAGAGCACCAACTTTGGTTATACGAGCAGAGTGATAATATTGAGAGGTCCTGATGAATGCCGCGAACAAGTAGTCATCTGGCAGAAACATGTCGACCACCAATAACTAGGATATTATTTCAATCCTAGATCACTGTAAAGATCTTACCCGTAATAGATTCTGCAGGAGCACCAGGAGCCAGCGAAGAGTCGTAGCTAGTCCCTGCCTTCCGCCAGCACCTAATGCCTCTATCAGAACCTAGAGAGCACAGGTACCAGGGGAAAACAGGGAAACAAAACAAGGTAAGAGGGGAAGATATCACGGTGACCACAGTCCACGGCTCTTCTAGATGCAATAATATGGTGGTGTCTGGTCTATGTAGATGTCCCTGGCGACCGTGTCTAGGAAGGAATGGTAGAATTAGGAGACAGATAGAAACAACCCATGGGATAAAGTTCACTTGTAACCTCAAGGAAAAGACAATACCTAAGGTCTGTGTTTGAGAGTAGTATATTTGTGGAGGACCCTCTGGTGTGAAGCTGTCTAGCCGTGTCCCTACAACTGAGAACAGAGGAAACAATTAAATCTGGGTTCCCTTATTCCACCCCAAGAGCTCCCTCCTTTCCTCCCGCAAATTTCTCCCGTTACCAGATATACAGGCAGGCAGGGCGAGGCTCTGACGAAACTGCTCCACTATAGTCCAATTCAACAGCAGCAGGGCTCCAGGCGGACTGTAAGTAGATTGAGTCTTTACTCGTAACCTTGGCGGGTAGACTATGAGTAGTCAAGCCTCTGACAACTAAATCCAGAGAGGCACACGGAGTACCTCCAATGAAACTGGTCCCAGCGTAGATAGCACCAGAAGGGAGTAAGTGGCCACCGGGGGATGAACGCACCCACAGACACCCGGCCGACCCCCGGGAATGCAACTCCTGAAAGGCGGGCGGAGCGCTGGGTATGCCGACCCCTCAGCCAGGAAGGGAAAGCACCCCAGACACCCGGCCGACCCCCAGGAGAGCTCCAGAAAGGCGGGCGGAGCGCTGGGTATGCGGGGCTGAACAGGAGGAGGGAAAGGTCAAGGGCGAAATGCCGACGGAACGGCACTCGGAATACAAAAAAACCCTGATCCGCGGGAAAACCACGGCCAGGCAGGCAAACAGTCTTCAGAGCCAAAAGCACAAGGAGATACGGGTCAAATCAAGTCTCGTGCAAAGGGACGCCAAGGAAGGCGAATAACATCCGGATACAGAAGGAATTCACAGGAAACAGGAAGCGGGTCACACGTCAACGAGGCAAACACTAGAACGCGAAGCATCGAGTCCTTGCGCGTTCCGCTTTTCTAGTGTCCCGTCCTTAAAGGAGCATGCGCATAGACACTTTCACTACTCCTAGTGTCCTGCGCTCGACAATCCTGACAATCACCTCATTTTAACTCTAGCTGATGGGAACTATTATTAAATTTGAATTTGTTACCCTGTAGCTAGTTTTATTTACTCACATTTTGTTCAAATTCACACTCTGCCCCTTACTCCCCCTGCCAACTTTGGTATCCCCATTAAAACACCTCACGCTCCTCTCCTATTCTTTTTTGAGAGTTGTAGCCCACACTGTATACCTTGCGGTTGCAGTGTGCAAGAGGGGACCCAATGATGAAGCATGTCACCCTCGGGTGAGTGAGGGTTCTCGTCTTTAAAAGAAAAGATTTCTTTTGCCTCCCTTGTTTACACACACTGATTTTGTCTTTTAGGACAGTAGCATTTCATCACTTTTAGTGAGATACAACCGTTCTAGTTTCTCAGTGTGTAACATAGTGTAAGTTACATCCTTCATAGACATCATTTTCTGTTTATCTCTCAAATTGAATGGCAAAAGTAGGGCAGAAGCATTAAGGTAATCTCATGGCACTCTCCCATTTGTGAGTGTCTGTAATGTCCAACCAAATTGCATAGCAGAATGTAACTGATTTTGGCCATGATACAACTTAGATACTTCATTCAGAACAATAACAACAACAGACGACACAATATTGTCTAAGGTATAGAACATGCTGCGACAAGTACTTCTCTGTGTGAGATTAATTAAGGTGACATACTGATCATGATACAGTTTGACGCAGTGACAAGGGAAACTAGAAAGGCTAGTAGGGATCGGGCAGGAGGATAAAGAGGTTGTACGTGCTTGGGTATGTGAGGTGAAGGCATGCACGTTGATGTGGCGCATGCGTGGCTTTCATGTTGGCCAGAATCATATCGAAGAAAATAGGGAACTTTCCGACTAATTTTATGCCAAAATCCAGGGCTGGACCAGCCCCGTGCTCATCCTATACAAGTTTTAGAACCCTCTGCAGAACGCTCATCGAGGGGGTGCCAAAGCACAGTGTATACACCGACTCAAACACCGTCCCCCAGGTGTTACAGTCCGCTAAAGGAGGAATCAGACTACTTGGCAAACACATAGTAAGGATTCTGTGCTTCTCTACAGGACTAGTGTGTGGGAAAACAGACAGCATCAAGCTGTTCAATCTTCTGAGCTACCCAAAATGGTAGGTTCTCACGATTCTGAGGACGCTTGCCTATCACCGAGTTAATCATGACGGGACTAATCACAAGGCCTCCGCCATGAACAGGTGCCGGAGGCGCAGCTCCAGCTGGAACTACTAAGAAAGAATGTGAAAAAAATTGCATGATTGTCTATAGAGTTGAATTACTTGTGCATATAGCAAATGAAGCTCAACCACAGTAACATTTAGATAGTTTAGATGTGGTGTGAAACCAGCCAAAACTGGCCAAGCAGCCCCATCAATACTTAAGGGGCCCATACGAACAAAAGAAACAGAGTGAGAAAGGGCACCATTAAACAAAATAGTATGCTTCCAGGACGTCAACATAACTTCAAGCATTGCGTAAGGACAATACGATGCTGGAGGGCCAGCTACCGTGTAAGAATGAAAAAAATTATCAACTGCTGGAAAGGTAACCCATGAATAAAACACCTCAGTACGTTGGATCAGCCTCGACCATGAAAATAATGTTAGCCCCCGCATTGGGGACCCCATGCTGTGTCAAATGGTGTGTAATCACCGCCTGGTTATGTGCCAGAATAGCGACCAGTTGTGC
Organism: Triturus cristatus; assembly: GCF_964204655.1. Taxonomy (NCBI): domain Eukaryota; kingdom Metazoa; phylum Chordata; class Amphibia; order Caudata; family Salamandridae; genus Triturus; species Triturus cristatus. Next base: position 1,296,204,102 of record NC_140590.1, read on the forward strand.
CATGTTGTAAGTAAACTAAAAACAAAAATGGTAGCGCAAAAAAGGGTCTAAAAACCTTTTAAAATTCAAGCTTGAAAACCCCCCAGAAATAGGTATAGCCTACAACTGCTGGATGCAAAACCCTCCCACCACAAAAGTCTCTGGGAACAGGTGAGAGGGTATTGTCGACAAGCACAAGTGCTACTCAGGGGTCCAGTGAATAAGTACCAGACCAAACATTGGCGGCACCATGTTGCAGGGAATCTGTGCAAACACAGAACTGTGCGTAGGATTATGGGACCTTAGTATATAGTGTATGAGTCATCCTACTACCTTAGTACCCATGAGCCCCGGACTGACTAGCTATAGTGTCTCACATGCCCTCCTACTCACTCACAGAGGAACAAGTGATTAGACACCCCAGAACACAACACTCCCAACTCTCTCAGGAATCCTGGTTACAAGACACACCCTTTTGCTCACACTGTTGTACTTGTCCACAATAAGATCTGAAAGAGACACAAACAAGTTTAAAATATTTATTTTAACTAACATGCTCTAGTATGCAGTATACGTGCCACAGTAAGCAGAAAATGTATAACACAAATACGGTCAGAATAGCAAATAGTCCGTAAATCATACAAGGAGCTGTCATAATGAGAGACAGTGTATCCTAACCTCTCTCCCCTTGTATAGAAGCAGGATGATTATATATCAGAAGATTTCTGGTCGTTATCTGCAGACCCCATACCTCAGTCTATAGATGGTAGATCTACATCATAGGTGCTGTCATGCTCTTCTTCCTGGAAAGGTCCCTCTCCAAGTGTGTGCTACCTATCAGTGTATTCCATTAAGACCAAAGTATGCATTCCCAAACAACAGCTACATCTGTTTGTTTTGTCTAAGTGCTAGGGCCAGACCAGAACAGAATAACAAGGGGCATTGTTGTTCGACCTTGTTCACAATGTTCAGACCAAATCCCAGGAACCTGCAAAGCGTGAACAGATCGGTAGGTTCTCAAGTGAAAATATCAAAAGAGGCATTTGCAAAATAAACTTGTGTAGTAACGTGTGGAAAGCAGCAGATAGTCTTCAGTGTGCTAATGCTAACTTAGGGAAGACGACAATGTCCCCATGCGCCACATGATAGATGCTGGGCTGTCTAGCGTGTTGTTTAACTTACATAAGGCATCCCCAAGGCTACGTTTTTTACTTTTTATTTTTGTAAGTGCGGAGTTGGTCTGCCTGTATCACATATCCAGACATCCAGATAATTGTAATGTTGAACACAGTTCAGCTTCTGTGAGCTCAATCCCCATCTGGCCGGCCTTTTCTTTGGGTCTTTCCCAAAGATCACAACTTTTGTTTTGCTCCCATTGGCCACAAGCTCGTTCCTGAGGTTATACATATTCAGGGCTTTGAGGGATTTTTGCAGTCAGATTTTTGTGTGGTCTGGCAGCACTAGATCATCCGCATACTGCATAAGTGGAATGGTCTAGCAGCACTAGGCCGTCCACATACTGCATATGTGGAACTCTCTTGTAACCAATTCTTGGGGTGACTAGAGCAGTCCAGCTAGCTATACACCCAGGTCTGCCATATAGAGATTAAATAACAAAGGGGACAGCACTCAGCCCTGTTTTAGTCCTCTGTCCATGTTGATCCTAGCAGTTGCTGTTGCCCCTGTAAGTTTTAAATGCACCCAGGCCCTGGTGTATAGGGTCATGATTGCTGGTAGCTATTGGGGGCAGATGTTCCACCTCTCAAGCTTCTACCATAAGATGTTCTGGGCAACTCTGTCATAGGCAGCCGAGTAATCGATAAAGCATGCAAACAGTGGAAATGAGTGATGATATGCTGCTTGCTGGGCAAGATATGAGAGGACGACAATGTTGTCCACTGTTGATGCTCCTGTGCGGACCCTGTTTGATAGAAGGGTAAGAGGCCTGCCATGCAAGTCCATTGTGCTAGTTACTGGAGCAGGATGCTGGTGTATACTTTGACCTCAATGTCCAGTAGCGCAATTAGGTGATAGTTTCTTGGGTAAGTATTAGACCCCTTCTTAAAGATGGGTTGGAGGATAGATCCTCTCCATGACACTGGGACATCTTCATGGAACCAAAATTCTGCATATAGTGGTGCCAATGCTGAGGCCCAAATATGTGTGTCTTCCCTAAATAGTGACCCTGGAAGCCCATTGGGCCCAGGGGTCCCGTCCTTTCTGATCAGTTTTAGGATGTTATGGATTGCCGGTTTACGTGGGGAAGATGAAGGTTTACCTCTCTAGGTCCCTTGCATCTGCTTCCTTTTTGTGAACAACATTGGTTGGGGAGCATTGGTCCTGCGTTTCACAATAAAGTGCTTTGACGTGAGCAATCCATTCCCTTGCTCCCACAGAGTTCCCTCTACTTTTTTCCCAGTAGCATATGGCGATAACATACTGCCAAAATTGCTGATGTTTGTTTGTGGCTATCAAGTCAAACATTTTAATCCATTTAACCTCCTGCACCTTCCTCCTGTGTTCCCACACCAGATGTTTGTGTTCCCGGGACACTAAGTGAAGCTGCTCCTTTTATTGTCTGGTGTTCATTTTCCTGTGCGCCCTTTATATGGCCCTTAAATGCTGCGTACTTTTATTAATTTTTTATAACTGGGCCTAGTGTGTAAGTGTTTTTTAGTTGTGTAGAATTTGGGGGTTTCCCTTGTAGTAAGGTACATAGGACGGAGGACAGCTTGGACCAGCATGTAATTATCTCTGGAGAAGTTGGCCACCCAGCCCAGCTTGTTTTCTAGGTATCAAACTTTCCTTCGGTCATAGCAGACCATTTAATCCTCCACATGAGCTTGTAGTATTCTTCGCCATTAGTATTCCCTAAGGTGCTTGCGCGGTTGTGGTTCCTGGCTGAAATATCTAATTGGACCTGTAGGGAGGCGTGGTTGCTCTCATTTTGTTGTAACACCTTGTAGGTGGTGAGGCACTCGCTTAGATGCTGCAAAGGGAAAATATAGTCAATAGTGGATTGATTTTTGAAAGAAGGGGCATGTATTGCTCGGAAATTATTTGTTGTGTCCATTTCCTCCACTGAATTGAGGTTATAGGTTTTCAGAAAGATGTTAAACCTGATTTTTTCACTGTAGGTCCTGCATTCGGCAGCAGCCTCCCCAAATGATACATATTAAAATCCCCCAATAGCAGACTTTCTGATGCTGGGTACTGTTTTATTAAGTTTTCCAAATGCTGTATCATTTGGTCCAATTTTTCCAAGGTGCCCGTGCCGTGTATATTAATAGAATTGGTAATAATTATCATAGTCAGATGGGGGGGGGGGAGTGGCTTGGCGTGCGGTAAGATGGCCGCAAAATAGTGTAGCTCTGCCTAATTGTGACCAACGACAGTAATCTCGGAGCGGAGGTCCGTGCTGCAGGTTAGGGCAACCAGCTGGCGAGGTTTGGGGTGAGAGAAGTAGTTGCGGAGCCCGAGCGGTGACTGCTGGAGCAAGTGCCTGAGTCCATGATGGTGGCTGTGCGGCTGCCAGCATCGTCACCCGCCACGCCGTCGACACCCGCTGTGGATCCCGCAGCGTTGCCATCAACTGTGCTGAATCTTGTGGCTGGAGCCACCAACACGGGTGAGCTGTAATTTGCCCTATCATATTGGAGTGCGTGGGCGCCAGGCAGCCAGGAGGTGTGCGGGAGCCGGGGCTGGCCTGCATCGCAGCTGCACGTAATCCACGACCGGGTGGATCCAGTTGAAGTTTAGCCTCTGAGGAGGACACGGCCGCAGGCCATACAATGCATACCGCTGAGCCTTACAAGACCGACGGCAGGTCTCCCGCAGCATGGCGAGACATGCTGTACTGAGGATGTAGTAAATGAAAGTGCTGCAGGAGGAGTGAAGGCCCGTAGACTTGGGCCAGACTGCGCTCAGGCTGGGGTGTGATCATCCCCATTACTTAACGCGTCTGCATGCGTGTGGACCCAAGACAGCCAGGTCTGCATGCTAAAGCTACATATCGGTCCCCGCTGACGAGGTGAGACAATCACATTTGTGGACCCGGGCCCGATGATCGCCTGGATCTATTTGTTTAATATTGAATATTGACTTGGTGAACAGCGTTGCGTCACTGTGGCGCACTTTACCCTGCTGCGAGTCCCTTGAATGGTTGTGTTCTTCACCCGGACACGATTTGGTACAGTGTGTCGCAATTAGCGACTGTGGCATATAGGACCCCTGATCTGCTCTCCTGCGGCACCACGAAGCGAAAGATACACATTGGTTTTGACCTGCTCATCAACAGGTTTATGTGGTGCACTGTTGCCTACCATCCATGCGCTATCCTGGTTTGTACATCTAAGCTGCCATGTTCTACAGCAACTCACTTGCTACATAGGCATGCCCCACGTCACGCAGCACAAATTGCCCATCCGGACACTGTTGTATATTGCAGCTCCCCGTGAGCCTTGATTAGAAATGTTTAAAGTGTCCCTCTCTCTCGAAGGCACCATGGGCAATCCAGAGAAGAACCAGCCACGCCTCGACTTCGAACTGCATAAGGGGGGCAAATCAACACAAACTGCTGCCTTGGATTCGGAGCTGGATGCTGTCTCTCAGGCCCCTACTGCACTGTAGAAAACTTTAGCAGCAATCCAAGGCAGCTTACAGTCCATAGACGGCAAAATAGACGCGCTTAATGGCCGCATGGACCACATGTCATCCAAGCTGGATAAACAGGCAGTCAGACTCGGAGAAGCGGAACAGCGTATCTCTGACACCGAAGATGGCCTGCAACAAGTTGCAGCCAAAACCACAGATATTGAAAAAATCCTGGCAGTGATTCTGGCCAAAAATTAAGACATCGAAGCGCGCTCTAGGAGCAATAACGTGCACATTTTGAGCCTGCCGGAATCCACAAATGTGGGGCGACTGGAAGAATATATCAAGACCTTGCTTCGTGACATTTGCGGAGCTGAAAATCTCTCAAACATGTTAGTTGTGGAGCGAGCTCACAGGTCTCTAGCAGCACGTCCACCACCCGGCGCCTCCCCCAGGCCCATTGTGGCACGTCTACTGAATTTCAGAGACCGGGATGCTTAATGGCGCATTACTCGTCAGAAGGGCACCATAAATTACCAGGGAAATGTTCTGTCTTTCTTTCCCGATTTTACGGCCACAGTCCAGGTGGCGTGGAAAGAGTTTCAAGGTGTCAAAAAACTGCTAATGAAAGAACAAATTCCCTACGCCATACTCTAGCCTTCATATAGGCACAGATGAAAATGCAAAGATATTCGCAAACCTGAAACTGGCTATGGATTTCGCCGAATCTCTAAGACGCAAATAGCAATCTCCTATCAATACCTCAGATGTTGATGATTGATATACATACTAGTTCTATGCACCTCGCCCACTCGGCTACAGGCGTGGCCACATTCGCATGAAAACATGTTACTCATCTGTGTTATTGTGTTGGGCTGCGAGGTCAGCAGACCCGACTGGTGCTTGCATACTGTGCAGAGGCTAGTCTCACTCACGAGCTTCAGCTCACTCATATTTGATTATAATGTCCACCTGTGTCTTCAATTGTGCCCACTACATAATGGCAGGTCATGACTACCTTCTTTTACAGGTACTGCAGAGGCCGCTGATCTCGCTCTGCTTCAGTTTGCGGTTACTGCTGCACTGGTGGATTCTGATCTCTGATTGCACCTTTTATACTGCTCTGAGCATCTCTTTCTTTCTGTCTACGTAGATGGTTTACATAGTAGAGCCCTATACCTAATGCGGCGGCCCCCTCCCTATCTCATCCGGGAGTGGTATATGCCGCTACGTCCCCTGATGGGTGTACCCCACTATCTAATTTGTAGAATTTTTTCTTTTATGGGGCTGTTTGCATTGTTGGGTTATGTCTTTGGCTAATTAGGGTAGCTAAAGTGGGTGGGGGGAGGGGGTGTTTCACTGTTTTATGTTGATATGCTTACTGTGATTGGAATATTAGTCCAAGATGGAGGTCTAATCATTAAACTCTTCGAATACAGGTCAATAATTACTCAGAGTGTGACAAGAATTCTCATGTTTGACGATGGGTGAGAGGTATACCTGCCTTACATGGAATATTCGCAGACTCAACACCCCCCAAAAAGTCCGTCAAGTACTTGCATATCTAGATCGGCATGGTGTCCAAATTGCTTTGCTACAAAAGTCACATTTGAATAAACAGATGGAAGGTAATATTGCACACAAATGTGCAGGATACAGGCTGGCTTCGTCTTTCTCCACCTATGCTAGAGAGGTACTTACACTAATCAAAAAAGGAGTACCTTTCCTTCCTATTCACTCTCACACCGATAATGAAGGTTTCTGGGCCATGGTACAGGGTAAAATGGGCAACACATTGTTAATGATTATGAATATATATGGTCCGGTGGTAGATGACCCACAGGCTTTTGTACAGATGCTCAACGTGCTGCGTACATGGCCGGAGACGGCCATCCTCTGGGGGGGGCGATTTTAATACACACCTCAACCCGACTATGGACAAATCTAACTCGCTTGGCTCACGTACCATTAAACTGGCTCAGTGTGTTTGGGAGGCCATGTCGGAGTTGGGTCTAGCGGATGTATGGCGCCTTCGTAATGCCAATGTTAAAGTGGACACACATGTCACGCCGGCATATAACAGCTGGTCACGTTTGGATTATTGGTTGTTAAATGAAGAGGCCAATGGGTGAATCACATGCATACACAACTTAACACGCACTCTTTCTGATCATAACCCTGTATATCTAGGTATCCAAATCCCTGCAAACCCACACCGCCCCTTCACCTGGTGATCCCGGGCTGAGGCCCTACTCGACCCTATATACGATGACACTATCAGAAAAGCGACGACACAGTATTTTGAATTAAATGTGGGTTCAGTGGGAAGCTTGGCCATGCTTTGGGAGGCCTTTAAGGTTACGATATGGGGGCTGTGCATAAGTACAACACCGGGTATTCTGAGAGACATTAGGGGTCAACTCTCTAAGACAGAGAAAGCACTAGAAAAACAGTACTCGACTACCCCCTCTGCCACCTCTCTTGTTCGTGTTTAAGAGCTCTTGGCGGAATATCACACACTAGCTGATTCTGAGGCAAGATATATAGCACAACGCCATGTAACTAGGGAAGGAGGACGCCCGGGCAGAAATTTGCCTTTTATGCTGAAATTCAGATCAGACCATCACCAAATTACTAAGATAGTAGACGACCAAGGGCTGGAGCACTTCATGCCCCAAGCAATAGTTGACCAGTTCAGAGACTGTTACAGAGAATTATACACCACCCGCGGGGGCGTGGATGACGACACCCTGAATGAGTATCTATCTGACATCACCTGTGCGTGGTTGTCGGATGCACATCGAGAATACCTTGGCCAACCTATAGAAGAAGCTGACGTTAAAGAGGCAATTCTCTCTCTCCCTAACAACAAGGCCCCAGGGCCAGACGGCCTAACAGCTGAATTTTATAAGACGTATGCAGATCACCTCGTCCTCTACTTATTAGAAATGTACGCTGAGGCTCACCCCCTTCCCTCAGACAGGCCCGCATTATAACACTTCTACACTACACTATGTGAATCATACCGCCCCTTATCATTGATTAACCTAGACGCGAAAATATTGGCAAAAATTCAGGCCACCAAAATTCAACCTTTATTGCCCAGCTTTGTATTACCTGATCAATCTGGTTTTGTGCCAGAATGCTCCACCTCCCATAATCTTAGAACCATACTTGCCATGTTTCACATTTTAAACCCTGACCTTCCAGCTGCAGCAGTCATCGGCTGCGGATCTTATACACTGACACGTCAGCGAGGGTGCAAGTGGTAGGCCTCACCTCTGAATCATTCTCTATTGAGCGAGGCACCAGACAAGGGTGCCCCCTATCGCCCCTCCTATTTGCCCTCATGTTGGAGCCATTGGCATGTATTATCCATCAACGGCATAGGATCTCTGCTCTTAACTTTAAACAACAACCTGTCGGCATCTCATTGTATACAGACAATATGGTCCTTTTTATCCGTGACCCACAGCAATATCTCTCCCCAGTTCTTTGAGAATATATCAGATTCGGTCTCTTTTCCAGACTCACGATTAATTGGGGAAAATCGGTCATAATCCCTCTGACAACATGCACAGCTCCTCCCCCGATGGAATACCCACTAATATGGACAACGGACCGTGTCAAATATCTTGGGGTCTGGGTCCACCGTGACCCTGAGATTGTAATCATAGAGAATTATGGTAAAGCATACAGCACTTTAGTGAGTCAGGTGGACAAGTGGTCACGCCTTCCGTTGTCCTTGGCTGACCGCATTGCAGTTATTAAAATGGTCATTCTCCCCCACTTCCTATATCTTTTCTGTAATATTCCTATTAGCCTCACCATACAGTTCTTTGCCACAGTTAAAACACAACTTCTGAAACTTGTGTGGGGTGGCAAGCAGGCCAGAATCAGTTAGACCAAACTAACACTTTCGTATACAGGTGGGGGCTTTGGGGCACCAGATTTATATGCATATTATCTATGTGCTTAAACTCAACACGCCTACTATTGGTTCGGACCACATGCCTTCACACCCCACCTTGCAGTAGAAGATGGTGATGCGCATCCCACACCACTAGCAGGTGTGATCACACACCCACAGAGGCACACCAAAAACAGAAATAAACACCATTGACACTACTATCGCAGCATGGCAGCAATTGGCAAACTCGTACACAAACTTCTCATATACGCTCTAGCTCTGCCTTTGACTGGCCATGCGGCTCTATCCATCACCCAGGAGGCAGGTCCCATGAAATCTTTAAAAGAAATTGGAATAACGCATCGGCGCGATCTCTACCCTGAGGGTAGTTACATTACGGGTAGTGATCTAGAGTACATTGCTAACCCCACCCTGCTTTTTCAATATTCCTGTCATCGCCTAAAGTGTGATATTAGGGACCACTACCTGAATTTTCCCGCTGACCCCCCTCCTCTTCACTCACTGCAACTACTTTTATTGGCCCCCACCAGAAGAAAGCTTATCACTAAATTATATAGGATAGTGCAAGAGGAAACAGTGAGACCGGCGGATAAAAGCCTCGAGCGCTGGAACACCATATTGGACCCCCGATCACACTGAAAGAATGGGAGCAAAAATGTATGTAGACTGGTAAACTCAGGCCCAATGGTAATTTGCGCTTCATTAATTTCAAATGTATTCATCAAATGTACTACACTCCTATCAAACTGTACAAAATGGGGCTCCGAGAGTCTGATCAATGCAAACGCTGCGGGCAGAATGAAGCTGATTTCTATCACCTTGCATGGAATTGTAGTCTATTTTTACAATACTGGGGGGAGGTGCTGAAGCGTATACATACCATGACGGGGACCCTGTTACACTGCTCACCCCTTTCATGCCTGCTTGGATATGTTCCTCAGCTAAAGGACACTTTGGGTAGATTTGCTAGAGTTGCCCTCTTGTTGGCCAAAAGGCGGATAGCGTTCACATGGGAGAGCAAACTTACTCCGCAGATTGAAGGGTGGGTCAAGGACCTAGTATATTGTCGAGAAAATCTGGAACTGGACATTTGGGAACCGTTAAAGCAATACCTATCACATCTAGCCCTAAATGATAACATGTCATCCTGTTGAACATCTGTAATGTTGTATTAATATACTACTCTAAGTGTGCATATAACAGACTATGTAAAGACCTCTATACTGATAATCAACGTGCATTCTGATCACAGAAGTTATGGTTAATTTGTTTGTTTGCGGTTTTCAATTTTGATTGCACTGCCATGTGTGGCAGCAATGTCTTTGTTTATTATGAAAATCCAATAAAGAGAATTAAAAATATATATATATATCATAGTTAGATTACCAGCTGGGCCTATTAGGCCCTTTAAAATACCTGCTTGAAACTTTTCGGAGTGACTATATATTTCTGTGAAAGTCATATTTATTGAATGTCTAATGTAGATTGAAATGCCACCCAACGGTCTCCCGAATAATGTACCTTTTTTGCGGACTTTTTGAATTCTGCAGAACCTGCTAGCAGCTTTGGGCCTTATGCCCATGTCTCCTGTAGGCAAATTATTTGTGCTGTGTTGAGAAATGTAAGCGCGCCCTTACTATGTAAGATCTTAGTAATGACAGCCACATTCCATGTTAGTATTTTGATGTTATTAATTTGGTTTTCATTTTTTGTTCTCTTTATGCTAGGGGTAGGTTGGCTTTCTTTGAGCCAAGCTTGTAGTCACCCAGTTCCAGTAGGCCATGTCCGGTGTTTGCAGGATTGTGCTGCTGTGAGACGATTCCTGACCATTGAATCTGCACTGGATTTGTAGGTTATCATAGCTGCTTGGGATTTCATGTCTTTTTGTTCCCCTTAGCAGGCCCTTCTTTGGGCTAGTTTTTAAGTGAGCCCTTGGGATGTGAGGGTATTTTGTTTTTCTTCCATTGGCATGATGAGTATACCCCATTTAGCGAACTGTGCTTTTTCTTGTAGACCTTTGTGGAGCAGATGGCATCTCACTAGGTTACGATGGTAGATTCTCGTCCTAACTCCGTGGTAGTGCTGGCAAACTGATCCCAAGATAAGTCATGGGTAGTAATTGAAGCCAGAAATTGAATGTGTTGTAGCAGCATTAAAATATTTGTTATGTTAAGAATGTCAATATTGCCTCTAGATGTATATTACAGAGTGAGGGTTCTTCTCTGTGAAATGCTTCCACCCTACAAACCACTCGTTTCAGCGCAAGGCACAAATGCACTTGATATTTCCTCTGAGTGGGATCCCAAACTCCCCGTGCTGTGGTGGCGAAAGTGCTTGGGACATTCCTCCGACTACTTCCATCGCTGCGGATGAAGGCCGATTCCCCGAGCCTGTTCCATCTGTATCGCCAGGCCTACGTTATTCAAAGGTGAACTCAGGGGCACACCAGGTGACTGCTCGAAGTTGGCTGGGTTCCAGTGCCCTTAGCTTGGAGTGAATTGGCTGTAGGTAAGTGTGTATGCTTCGACGAACAAGTCTGAGGCTCTGATCTGTGTGTGATACCTAATCCATGAGGTCTCCCTGCTGTCATTGAGGGTTGCTGAGCCTTGGGGGGGCCATGCTGTGTCTGAAAGTGAGTTGACTGGGGTGTAAATGTGGGATGGTTACTTGAATCATGATCTCTGGGTGTGAGGTAGAGGGCATTCTGTTCCTTGGTGGTTACTGTATCAGGCAATCGGGCGACTATTTGATTAGCTGTATTGCCTTCATTTGGTGTAGAATATTGGATACAATCCTGAGGTTGGCCTGGAGAAGTTTAGTAATCAAACTTCTTTCTGCATCTTGTTGATTCAAGCCCCCTTCACAGTTTGTCAATGCTACCATTCTCATTGTTTGCTTTTTTTCCTGCTTCTGTTGTGTTCTCAAGTGGATCTTTACTTTCTGAGTGAGAGAGTTCATTGTAGCGGGGGAGAGAGTCCCCATCTCCTCGTGGATCCCTGTTGTGCTGTCTTTATGAATAACTCCGGCATTGACACTTGATGGTATGTAAGCATCGGGCCCTCAGTTGGGTTGATTGGCAAATGGTGCTGGAATATTTGATCTTGAATGAATTTGTTGCTACCCACTTTTGTAGTTGTTTGGACTTTTGAGATAGACTCAGATGGCAAGCCTCCCTTATGGGTGTATGGGTGCCTCCAAGGTTAGTCCCTGTGCTGTGCAGAAGTGTCCTCCATCGTTTTCAGCTTTCAGTTTAATAACTAAAGTGGTTAGGACCGAAGGAAGTGAACCTAATTTGTCCATGATGTCAGCATGTACAATCTGTGGACAACTTCACGCTTTTATTTGCTTCATAAAGTGTGCCAACGTTCTTGCCATATCCGCCACGGCCATTACTTGAAGCATTTCCATCTGTATTTCCAGCTTTTATGATTGCCACAGAAGAGCATTTGTGTCCTCTGTTAAGGAGGCATGTATAGACCTAAGCAAGTTGTCCTGCATGTCAAAGAGTTCAAAGCACAGAAGGACTGGAGATGTTTGTAGAGAATTGCTTAATTGTGACTGAGAAGGAGCTTTAAGTCTGAGTCGTGGTGCCCATGTGGAAAGGCTTTCCTGTTAGTGTGGCCCCAATTGTTTTCATTTCTGGAGGGGGGGGGGGCGCTCAGCATCTAAAAAAGCTGGCAGCTTCCTGCCGACCACATCTGTGTAACCCCAGGACCTGTGATGGAGTGGTGCCATAACTAGGTCCCTGCACTGAACTAAATTGTTTGATGGGCACTTTAAGAAGCCCGAAAGAGCCCTGAGTCCATCTTTCCGCAGTGATGAATGGGGGTATATAATAGCTGAGGATAGGTCAATAACTGAGATTATCCATTTAGAGTCACCTAACTTTGGGCAGGAGCTGGGTCTATTTCTTCCCCAGAAGTAGGTGCTCTTCACGCTGGGGGCTGTTGCCATCCATTTGGGTGTTAATAAGGGAGCATGGGAGACCAGCTGCTCAATGCTCACCTCAGAATTTAATCCCTTGTTTGTTGTTTTGAAGGAGGACCTTATCTCCATGTTACTGTCTCTGCTGTATCTTGGGCTGCTCCAAGTTGTGTTTGGAAAAGGGAGTTATGTACAGGACGTTGCTGCAATCTTACTTTTGCTATTATCTTTCCTGTCTTGTTCCTGTGACTCTTTGAGCTCTCCAAGAGGGCTGAGAGGGCCCTTCTGAAGGAGAACACCGAGGGAGAGTTTCCAAAAGCCAAAAGTGCAGGCCCTGCTGGCCTTGATGTACTTTGGGGCACTGACTATTGCAGCCTTGATTTGTCTTGGTTAGGGAATGAGTTGAGTATGTTGATAGAGCCTGAAGCCTGTGGCAATATTTTTGGGTGGTGGCCTAGTGCCTGGTTTACAATTGGTTGCAGATCTCTCTGTTGGTCCCTCTAGCTGAACCCTCGTCTGGGCTCTCGTAAGAGGTTCCCTTCAGAAATGATTCACACATTGCTTGCAGGGGACCAGTTTATTTGCTCTTCCTTGCGTGGTTGTGTTGAGTGAGGTCATAAAGAGGGTGGGCATGCCTGAATGTCCAGGTTTCACTTCCACGCTGCCTGGCCTTTCTAATGGTCAATTGTTGGCTGTAAGGCGCTGCCACACCTCCCTGACAACTGCTGACAAAAAGTGAAGGGGAGGGTCATGAGCACACCTGGGCTGTTTGGATAGAATATCCTGGGCTGGCTGGAGATGGAAGCCACAGTTAACGTAGCCTCAAAAACCCCAACCTCTGTGACCTTTTTTTACTTGACTCCTTACTGAGCCTGGTGGGCTGCCCTTCAGTCACCAATTTACTGCTCCAATATACCACTCAGCGTTAGCGCAATTTGTGAAAATGTATGCGCTTATGACCCTCTGTACCCCCTCTTGATCCTCCTGCATGCTGGCAGCTGAGCACACACAGCTCACTTCAGGGATTCTGCACTCAACCAAGGGTCGTCTAGGGGTTCTACCTGAGCAGCTGCCAATGCAACCCGCCTCCAGAGGCCTCCAGTCACTTCCCCATGGCCTCTTACACCCAAGAGTTCATGTGGCCCTCCGGTATCTTCAAAATTAATTAATTACATTTCCAGGGCACTTTGGGGCGTCACTGGTGGCCCAGAGGGCACATGCCACACTGGCCTAATGATGGCCACTTCCATGTATCACTGGGCGCCAGCAGCTACCTAGAGCTCTCTCCGCCCTCTGTACTGGCCGGCGACGGGTGCAAGGGCCAGGAGCGGGTCAGAGAAGAAAGGCAGACCACCTCTAAGCACCAATGGAGCATCAGCCACCAATCAAGCCCCAATCCTCGGACTCCTGCAGGTCTGACTGGCTCGGTAGACTTGATGCGAGTCGAAGCGGCTGGCGATGCACTCGCCATCCCCGGAGCGAAAGGTGTAACCGTAGAGCTGGAGGGGGCCACACTGCTTGCTCCTATGGCCTGCTATGCTCGGGCTGCCTAGGCCGTCTGACCTTTGGGCCTCTGCAGGCTCAGTCTTCCACCTTGCACCACATAAAACTGTTACACATCATGTCGTCCAATCTCCCTGCAATAACATCCAGAACATCTGTGCCCATTGACCTTTTTAAATACACTACACCCTGCCCTTAGGGCTGTCTTGAGCCTAACTTAGGGGTGACTGATATGTAATAAAAAAGAAAGATTTGGACCTGACAAGTAGGTTATCTTGCCAAGTCAAAATTGAAGTTTAAATCCGCACACACAAGCTCTGCAATAGCAACCTTGAGCTATGTTTAAAGGGCTTCTTAAGTGGGTGGCACAGTCAGTGCTGCAGGCCCACTAGCAGCATTTGATTTCTATGTCCTGGGCACCTGTAGTGCACTTTACTAGAGAGTTATAAGTAAATCAAATATGCCAATTGGGGATAAGCCAATGTCACCATGCATAGAGTACAGAGCACATGCCCTTTGCCCTGGCTAGCAGTGGTAAAGTGCCCATAATCCTAAAAGCAGCAAAAATGAAGTCAGGAAGATTGGATGTCAGAAGGCAAAACGTTAGGGGAAACCACTCCAGGGATGCTAGGTCTAACAAATACGGTTGAAGAAAGACTGGGTACAGGGAATCCTTCCACCTTAAAACTGTCCACTCCTGGGGCCGTATTACAGAAGGTGCCCCAGGAGCAATGGACGTTTGCGCCCGCATTGCGTGCCCCGGGGCACTTCGGTATTTTAGAAGGGGGCGCAGATGCTGGTGCGTCCTCTTCTATAATACAAATAGCGCTGGCGCACTTAAAGCGCCAGCCCTACCTTCAGAGGGTGTTCCCTCATTTGCATACGGATGTGCCCTATGTAAATGAGGGAATTCCTTTGACTCTACGCCTGGGCCTTATTACAGATGCAGGCACAGAGTCAAAGAAGCCCTCAGGAGGCACACTGACAGTGCGCCATTTAAAAGGTGGCACAATGTCAGTGTGCCCCATGAGAGCAGCCCTCTGCAGGGTGTAAAGGGGGTCCCATGGACCCCGTGGACATCCCTTGCAGGGGGGTGCAGCCACTGACTGCACCTGCCTGCAAGGGTATCTCTAATCCTCTTTGAAAGTGCACCCTGCACTGTGAAAACACGGAGCAGCTGCTCCATGTTTTCACATGAATGCGCTGCCCCCAGGGCAGCGTGAGGTCGCAATTGCCCTGGAGGCAGCGCATACACCATAATGGGGTGCAGTATCATTGTTTGCCCCCGGAGCACCTTTTGAAAGGTGCGCCAGGCGCCAACAATGATACTGTGTAATACGGCCCCTGGTCTATCTACCCCTATTTTTTCAAAAGGATATAAAGTTGCAGAGTTGTAGGTGAACAATTGTGTTTTTGATGGTATCTTGCTAATTGAAGTCTATAATCCCCTTCTGGCAAAGAAGAAAAATGATGTCCACCAGAAAATCCCAAAGGCGATGGACTTCTTGAAGACTGTCTCAAAAAGTTATGGTGATAAGGACAGTATCATCAGACACACACTTGATGCTTATAACAGAGCAATGCTCAGTCTGGGTGCCTAACTGTTTGAATAACCTGGAGCTTTTGGCTAAAAATCAGTTTGATACTTTGATTTGGTGTTTGCCAAATTAAAAGATATTGAAATGCTATTGTTTAGGGTTAAATAATTAGCAGAGATATAAAGGGATCTGCAGAAGGGGCAAGTTACCAGCATGTTGTGGAGAATTAGGATTTGTGTGCTAAGGTTCAAAACAATGCTTTGAAATTAAAATCTAACTTTCCCAAAATGCGGCGTCTCCGGTAGAAATACCATGAGAATAGATAGAGATTTGGCAATTTAATGAGATGATGTCAGAATAGAGGATCACATCGACTTTAATTTGACCCTTCCAGGCTCATTTCATTTTTGCTCCAATACAGATGAAGGGCAATCCTCTCTGCAACTCCCGTCAGATAAGACATCTTACGCTATAGTGCTAAGGAATGTCCCAATCCTGAGACCCAACCAGAGGAAACATTGATTGGATGTGAAAAATAAGACTTTTCACTGCATTAGTATCCATCAGGGATGGGGTTCTGTGAGTCTAAGAAAACAGAGGGAAGAGAGTAAGCCTGGTTAGATATGGAGGCGGCCATTGAAAATTATGATGTTAGAAAATTCTGGTAACTAGTGCTCTCTCCACAAGGCTGACCCACACCCACCAGTAACTAAAGATGTGTAGGACCACTATCAATTAAATCTTCTTAGCATGCCTATCCAGCAATGGAACATGAGATGGAGACATAGTGGAATTAATTTTGGTGTCAAACATGAATAGGAACTAACCCTACTCAAGAGAACACCTCAGTGGCGGGAAGGATCCCTCTTCATTTAGGCCAATGTCTCTTCTGGATTTGGTCTGAAAAAATATTTGCCTGTCTTATATTGCTACATCTTGAAGTATAGGCTACCGAAATAAAGATTCAATCAATCAATCAGGGCTTGTAAATTGCGGCTACTCACCCGTGAGGGTCTCAAGGCACTGGGGGGGGGACTGCTGGTCCATCTGCGCTATGGTTTTCAGTCGAAGAGCCAGGTCTTGAGGTCCTTCCTGAATTGGGTTAGCGATAGGGATTGTCTGAGGTGGGTCAGCAGGGTGTTCCAGGTCTTGATGGCGAGGTAGGAGAAGGTCTTTCCTCCAGTTCTTGACTTGTGGATCCGAGGGATGGTGGCCAGGGCCAGCTGGGTGGAGCAAAGGTGTCTGGTGGGGACGTGGAATGAGAGGGGGTGGTTGAGGTATGCTGCTCCTGCGTTGTGGAGGGCTTTGTAGGTGTGCGTGAGGAGCTTGAAGGTGATCCTTTTGTTGACTGGGAGCCAGTGGAGTTGTCAGAAGTGTTCAGCGATGTGGCTGCGGTGAGGGATGTCGAGGTCCAGCCTGGCTGTGGCGTTTCGAACGTTCTGAAGTTTCCTGAGGAGTTTCTGGATGATTCCGGCATAGAGCGCGTTGACGTAGTCGAAACTGCTGCTGATGAGTGCGTGGGTGACTGTGTTTCTGGATTCAGTGGGGATCTATCTGAATGTCTTTTGGAGCAGATGGAGCATGTGGAAGCATGACGAGGCGATGGCGTTGATCTAATGGTTCATTGTGAGCAAGGAGTCCAGTATGATGCCACGGTTTGGTGTGTGGTCTGGAGGGTTGGATGAGGTTCCCAGTGTGGAGTGCCACCAGGAGTCATTCTATGCTGAGGGTGAGAGTCCTAGGAGGAGGTCTTCGGTTGTGTCTGAATTCAGTTTGATGCAGCTGCACTTCCTCCAGATGGCGACGGCCTTCATTTCTCTGTGGAAGTTGTTTTTGGGTTTGTTGATTTGTTGGTGAGAGAGAGGATCAGTTGGGTCTCGTTGGTATAGGAGACAATGTTGAGCTGTTAGTTCCTGACAATGGTGGCGAGGAGGGCCATGTAGATGTTGAAGATTGTGGGGCTCAGGGAGGAGTCCTGGGCAACTCCGCAGCTGATCTCTGTGAGTTTGAAGATGAACAGAGGTAGTCTGAAGTGCTGTGTTTGCCAAGTGAGGAAGCAGTGGATCGAGTCCAGGGGCTTGTTGCGGATGCTGGTGTCGTGGAGTCTCTTGAGTAGGGTGTGATAGAAGATGGTGTCAAAGGTGGCCAAGAGATCCAGGAGGATGATGGGTGCAGTTTCACATCGGTCGAGGAGGGAGCGGATGTCATCGGTGGCAGCAAGGAATGCAGCCTTGTTGCTGTGGTTGCTCCTGAAGCTGGATTGGGAGAATAGTGACTTTTTAGTGCTATGAGTTCAGAGCCTGAGTGAATATGTAAGTTATTATTTAAAAATTGCATTACATACAGTATAATATAGACAGCCACAAAATGCACAAAAAGGTGTAAGATAAAATGGTGCTTCCCAAATACAGATTTTAATAATACCCAGACATTATTCATGTTTTCTCACATAATTGTCCCTTCAACACCTAGTCAGGGATGGACAGGGACAGTAAGGGCTATATAAATACAATTCCAATCGGAAGTACACACTTCACAGCTCAGTTGTTAACTCTTTGCACTACCTCTGCAAAAGAATAAATCTTTGTCATCACAAAGCTTCGAATGATTCATCCAATTAAAGACAATACAAGCTTGCCCATTACATTTGCAGATTACCCTAAACATTTATTGCTCTTGGCATCCTCCCAAGGACAGCAGTTGTTCACTTGGAGTCTGCAACTGTTTAAAATCAAATAATATAAGAAGACTAATAAAGTATGTAGCCATGCAAAATTGAAATTCTAAAAACGCTCTGTAAATTTGAAGGAATTTGAAATTGGAGAATGGTATCCTTAACTTGGTTCTTGAGCACGCGAGTACAGCAAACAGAATCTAGCATAGACCATTAGTGGTCTTAGTTGAAGCACTGGTATGCACTGACAAAAACAAACAAAGTATTAGGAGAAAAAAGGCAAAGAGATATGCTAGAGCTACTTCATCATTTAGAAACCAATCTTTGAAAAGTTTCAACCTTCCCATTAAAATTTAAATATTGTTTTTCTTTTGAATTAAATAAAGGTATAATCTGTGTATTGTTTGATGTATGCTTGCTTATTTTTAGTGCGTATTGTTTTGACATTTAAAGCTAGAAACTGCTCGGTCTGAGGTCCCCAGATTCAAGTAGTGATTCAGGGGGGTCCACAAAATTCATAAAGTTAAGCACCACTGCCCTAGGAAGATATACAATAGTTATTTTTATACTTGTGACATTTTCATGTGTTGAGTGCTTTGGAAGTAACCTTTTGCTGGTTTTAAAGTTGGGGCCAGTTGTATGAGTCCAATACAAATCAAGAGCAGTCAGATAGCTAATTAACAAGACATCAGCTACTCTGTATAACACGTCAGAACATTGTGACAGCTGCAGTTTTTGTACTATTTTGCCAGTTGAAATAAAACACTAGATATAATGATATGTAAAAAGAAAACTCAGGTCTGTAATTGAGAGCTTTTGTTTTTATGTCTGACAACACAGCTGTCAGCTAGACCTACTGTGACCAATTCTTTAAAATCTATATAGGGTGGGTGCACATGAGGAGTATTTTTCCCTTTCTTCATGCTATTGGCAGTTCTCTGTATCATTCCGCCTCACATTGAGTGCTTGCTCTGCAGTGCAATGGAGAGGACTATTTCAAATCCCAAAATTACAGTGAATCGTTATATGTTTAATTCTAGAACTCATAGATGACTCTATATAGAAAACATTCATTTTTGCTTTCCCTTTTTGAGTGCAGCAGCCTTTTTAAAAAAAATTCTTCTGGACTCAAAACAAAAGCACTCCTACTGAGCTTGACAATGCTTATTTGTTCAATTATCATTGTTTCGGTACAGCTTTGGAACAGATTTATGAATGTTGGGCAGATCCTACCACTCCAAGAGGGGTGTTTGGGGGATCAATGAGCTATGTCGAGTCTTATCCAGCCTTCATGTCACCAAGGACTCACCGTTCCTCTTCTAGTCTTTAGTTTAAAAAAATTAAATGCATTCTGAAAGTTGTTGTCCTTATTCACAGCCATTAAACCAACACATCTGAGATCATTTACAAGAGAAAAGTAGAGGACTAGATCACTGAATTCCTGGTGCCATGGAGTCATCTGTAGGATGTCACACAACTCCATGACACCGGAACATACATTTTATGTTTTTTTAAACATATCAGTGTAGCAGTTTATTCTTGGCTCGTTTTATTTGGGACAATTGGATGAATACACCTGATATCAATGATATGTAAAAGCAAAGCCCAGTAATAGAGACTTGATGTTCTGATGACATGTGGTCATTAATTCTCACCAGTTATCTGGTAATCTTACTTTTAGGGTGGGCATGGACAGCAACAGTGGCTTGCTTGGGAATGGAAAGGCCACTTGCTCTCAGCCTCACCAGTCTTAACCATCTCTGCAGCATAGCTCTCTATTTTCCCAGGTCTGTGAGGTAATAGCTCTCTCAGGCAAGTGTTTTACTTTGCATTCTGGGTATTGCAGTCCAGTTTATCCCATTCTAAAATCAGGACAAAGTCCTAGAAAGCAAAGCACTGAATGAGCTACTCGTGCAGGGGCCTGGAAAACCTGAGAACTCTGCTGAAGGCCAGGTCCGTCTATTTTTCTTCTTTCAGATGTGTTCTGGTGCTCTGGAGTCCAGTTCCTGAAATCTGTAATGTTTGAGGCAGGGTTTTATGATGGGGGTTTCCTAGGGCTTTCTCAGACCACCAGACAGGGACTAGCAGGGTCAAAAAGGAGGAGCAAACAGACAAATCAAAGAAGGGCATAGTCAGCTAGATAAAGACGAATTCCGTTCCTGGGAGCTCCTGCCTGTTAAGATCAAAAGCACTTGTGTGGAGGTGGTGCATGTTCCCCATGAGCATGGAAAAACAGTGGGGTGTGATTCCAAGTTGCTTCGGAACCATTGATGTCAAACATCTGGCAGAAGGGCTGGTCGGAGAGCAGATACACAGAGTTGCAGCCAAGGGCCCCTCCGACTTCTGATCGAGGTGTGTTTTCCATTGCACTGAAGGAAACATTCTCCCCATGAAGCTTATACAGTGAGTTCTGCGGGGGGCAGGGCATGGACAACCCTATGAGTTGAAGTGTTTCAAATGCAATAATAAGCTTTTGAACTTTCAATGCCTGATGTCGGCATGTAAGGTTACCGGAAGGTTCCATGGTACCAGGATTAAGTGTTACACTGATAGCTTTAGTGTAAAATGCTAAATGCATTCTGGGGCCTGGAGTGCAGGTAGATGCAATTTAACAAACATCGGAAAACAAGGATATGTACAATTCAAAACAAACTCCAAGGACCACAGTTCTGCATCCTTCGTGACATTGAATCATTTGGAAAACGTATCCTTGTTTGACCTTAGGTGGCAAGGCTCAGGCTGGACAGCCCACTGAGGTGGATGCAGAAGCATTTTCCTGCACAATGGAGACACCTAATTTTATATGCACAAAAAGAACGAGGAAAAAATAAATGCAGGGGCATTCCTGGAAAGTAACACATTTCTAAACTTCAACAACTGGTGTTGTGTTTATGTATGCATGTTCTAGTAATGGATTGCTTCTTTCCCTCACTCCAACCTAAAGCGCTCCAAGTTCGACTTCATTTGGTCCTCGCTCTCCAACATCTCTAATAAATGAATACACATTAAAAAAAATGGAAGTCAGATGGGCAGAGTGCAAAGGACTGGAGATCCACCCATTCACCTGCTAAGGGACCATAACACTTAGTAAATACTGAGCTGGGAACTAGACAGGGTCTAGGCTACTGAAGCAGGGAGGGTGGATGAGGGTAGACGTGCATGCATGCATGGTCATATTAAGACCAAAAATAGGCCCTGGCACCCCCAGAAAATTTGCCCACATTCAAGGAGCGTGACCTTGGAGAAATGTGGAGAAAATTAAGCATTTTCAGAGCTTGTAGAGTCAGTATCATTTGTCAAGACTGG
Source organism: Triturus cristatus (assembly GCF_964204655.1). Lineage (NCBI taxonomy): Eukaryota > Metazoa > Chordata > Amphibia > Caudata > Salamandridae > Triturus > Triturus cristatus. Next base: position 1,296,225,550 of record NC_140590.1, read on the forward strand.
AAATAACACAAAGGTAAATCCTGAATACTTATAGCAGTCTCAACACCTTGTACAACTTGGTGAGATACCTACTCCCAATCAACTGTGTCTTTGATCCAGATTATCACATAAATCACAAATTGAACACAAAGTCATGAGGGAAGGGCAAGGTCAGGTTCTCTAGGAAAACAACCTACAATGACATGACAAAACAAAAGCGACTCTGAAATTCTTCATCTCCATGATTCACTACAGAAAGGTTTGAGAGCATGAAAGCTCTTTTCAGTGGCAGCTCTGCCTAATTTCTGTCATCTTTTTAGATCTCACTTGAAACATCACATGCATTGTTCCTTTGAGACATTTTGTTAACTTAATTTGGGCATAGAGCCCTCCCATTGGTTACTATTGGTTGGCTTCATCATCATTCTCATTTGCTTGCTTCTCTTTGGTCAGCATGAGCCTGCTTCCCTTATTCTTTGCCTGAAGCATGACCAAGTACTTGTGTTCTTCTACTGTGTGCCCTTTTGGAGCTACTTTTTTTGTTTTTTTGTTGAAGCACTCAATAAGAGTGCATGTCTTTGAAGGCCATCTCCCTCCTGTACTTCTCTCCACTCTGTCTCTCTCTTTTACCTGTGTGCTTTTTTCCTCCTTGCTATTTTTGCTTGTCACCTTCACCCCTCTGTTTTATTGCTTACCCCCGCTCACTGTCCGTGTTGCTGCTTGCCCCCTTCCACCCTTCATGGTATTGCTTGCCCCCAGCTGCTGTTTGTGCTGTTGCTTGCTCCTCCTGCCCTCTGGACTGTTGCTTTATCTCCCTCCCACCCAACATGTTGTTGCTTGTTCCCCCACCCTCTGTTTTGTTGCCTGCCCCCTTCCGCTATCCATCTTATTGCCTTCCCCTGCCATTCTCCCTCTGTTGTCTGTGTTGCCCCCTCCCCTACCCACCATAACCATAAAAGCACTAATATGGGGACAGTAAATGCCATATCCTAGAGCTTTTAAAAAAACCTTTAATCAATCCCTCCCTCCACTCCTCCTGTTGTTGCTTGCCCCTAACCCCCACTGACACTGCTTGCCCCCACCCACCAGCCATAACACAAAAAATCACTATGACATGGACATCGCTGGCTGCATCATAGTGCTCTTTTTTCCAATTTCAGTCATGCAGCACAGAAGCCACGTTGCTGTGCAACGTAACTAAAACAGTGCCAAAGACAATAGCTTGCATAGCTGAGACCTATTGGTTTTTGCCAATGCTCGTTTTTTAATGGAACCAATAGTGTATAATAACCTCTATTCACTGCTAATAAGACTTTACTATTACCCAAAGAGCCCTTCTTTAGCAACCTTAGAATAGAGGAAGATTAAGTAAAAAGAAAATACAGTGCTTTCCTATGCCTTGCAGTTTGTATGTAGCGCCTTGATGCTAATTCATAACTCACTGTGAAAGGATTGTATCTTATGTACTGCAAGTAACAAAAGGACCTCTGACATAAAACAGTAACCCACTGACCTATCTACATAAAAACTAATATATGATCTGCATGTTACACGTTTTGTTTTGCAGAAGGCACATTAACCCTCTGTGGTAAATCATGATAAGTAAAAGATGTTACTAGATAAGCACAAATCTTTCCTGGAAGTACTTTTGTCACTGTCTGAAAAACAGGGACATTTGCATATAAGTAAGTAAGTTAATTATTGACGTTCTGTCCATATGGGTAGAGGTGAAAATGGGCCAATGACCTCAACACCTGACCTGGCCTACCGGCATGGCCTCTAAGCCTCTTGACACTCTCTTCTCTCCGCCCATCATAGCCTCAGTGTGACTGCCTTGAAGAGGAGAACTAGTATTACAGGAAACAGTGGTCCCTGAAAACGAAAATGTTTTACGCATATAATAAATATAGCCAAGGTTGGTACTATATTTTGGCCAGTGTCCAGCCGGACATGGCAACTTTAATAAGTAGGAATAATTAACAACAATCCAAAAAATGTAAGTAGAGTCGTAGTGGGACACAAGCCTGTATCCTGAGACTTACATATCAAGAGGACATACAATTGTGACACACATTCAGGCAATTACAATGATGTTTCCGTTTGAGAAAATGATAAGTAGTGAAACATCTTGATACAGATCTTGCCACCTTCACAATGTATTATATACAACATTTCTGCATGTGTAAGGCAGGCAACAAAGTCGACGACGTTTCGATCCTTCTCTAAGGGATTTAGGATCATCATCAGGACTAATCAATTAAATTGCCCATATTTGAATGCCTGAAATTACATAAAGGAATGTGGCAAACAACGACAACATACAATAATGGGTGGGGAAAGGGAAAGAAAATAACAACATAATAGTTATTACGTTTTAGGAAATAAATTCAAAATATATAAAACACCAATCGAACAACATTGAAGTCAGATCAGGGGCGGATTGCATGTGAACTCATAGTAATAATGGCGTTACGATCGTGAACCAACCAGGGAGGTGGTATTGAAAGACACGGGAAATATGGGGAGAGAAATCTCAGGCAAGGAGTGGTGAACGTGCCCTCGAGATGAAGATGTGCCGGAATAAGCGGGGTGGAACGGAAGAGCGCCGTGTAATCTCAAGGCATTCCGTGAATCAAGGCGGGAGGTGACGTGGTGCGAATCCGGTGAAAAGGCATAGGGAGCGAAGTGTCATGTCATGCCATATAAGGCAAGGCGCCACGTCTTGGCCAGGTAGCGGTATTCCAATTTAGACGAGAACGTGTTAAGAAGAGAGAAGGGCGCAGAGTGATCTCATGCCGTGATTTGTGAAGAGAGGTAACGAGATATAGATACGGAGAAGCAAATCGCGGGGCGGCAAGGAATTACCTGGTAGTGCTTGTTATGGCAACTGAGTTAACGTCGCGTCTTGGCCTGGTAGCCGTGGTAAAAGTTCAACTGGGCGTGTGAAGGTGCAGTGCTTGCGAACGGAAGAACTAAATGAGGAATTGGCGGGAAAAAGATAATGAAACGGGCGCTTTGAATGGGAGGAAGTGAGCTTAACTTATAATTTCAAGGTCCGGAGAATGGGCACGGTGGGGAGATATCTGGTGAGTAAATATGTCAAAATTAGGGGAAGGGACCGGAGCGAGATAAAGTGCCAAGCATATTGGCAGCCTGTGAATATTCTTACCTCCATGCAATGAAGGAGACGAATTCCGATTTGGAGGACAGCGCGATCGGTCAATGCCGGGTGAATTGTGAGATGGAAGTGAACCGACGGCATATTCATGGTAGTACTGGTCATGTGGTCAATCACGTGGGTGGTCATGTGATCAGAAGGAGTGCACTGTGCGTGAATCGGAGGGAGGGGGTGTATCCGGGCGCCATATTGGGTGAGTAAGAGATACATAGGGGAGGTGGGCAATGGAATAAAACATTACGTTATATTGAACAAAGTAAATATAAAATAAATAAAATAAACATTAAATAAGTACTTTCACAATGGTATACATTGAATTGTAAGAGATGCAGATTATGTATAGTAATGTCATTAATCCCAAAAATGGTTCGTAGGGACCGCGGTAAACACCATTAGGAGTGAAAAAGAGTTCAGCATGTTAATGTTTGGGGGTTCAACTCCTCTAGATGTTTTGGCAAAGGAGGGGTCCAAGAAGTTCATGGCAAAGAGAGATAAGAAAAGTTCAAAGTAGGGAGGTCCAGTCCTCGAGGCGGTTCAACCCTCTGTGTATACTTCCAGTTTTTAGAATCCATTTTAATTCCTCTTTGTTCATTAGTTGGGAGAGATCTGCGCCTCTTGGTGGTATTTTCACAACAGAGACCACTGTCCAACGTATATCATCCTCAGTGTGGCCTGCGGTTTCGAAATGTTCTACCAACGGTGCATTAGGGGTTTTGACCAATCACCGATGGTAAGGACCAATGGTCATGAAGGGTACCCGTGTTTGTAGTACTGGGGAGTGCTGCTCTAACCAAGTGGTCTTTGATATTCTTGCTTTTCTTAAAAGCAAAGAGGGGTCTCTCAATGTTGAGTATTCCTGCGTTGACCACATTCCAGTGTTTTAGAATACTTTTGCGTAGTTTATTGGAAGAGAGGGAGAAAGTGGTTACGCATACTATGCGGTTCTCAATTTTCTTGGATTTAGGTTCCAAGAGAACTTCCCTAGGGCAGTACCATGCTCTTTTAAGGGCACTGCGGATCAGTTTTTTGGGGTAGCCTCTAGAGGTCAGTTTGCTGCTCAGTGTCTTAGCTTCCCTAAAGTAGTCCTCTTTGAGGGTGCAATTCCGGAATTGCACCCTCAAAGAGGACTACAGATGTGTAAATTGCTCTGTCTGCGGTTTTACAACAGACTGTAAAGAGTTTATATTTGGGAACATACGTAAACTTCACAATCACTTCAGTAACTGTAATACCTGCAATGTCATCTATGCCATTTTTTGTCCCTGTGATATGATTTACATAGGTCAAACCACGCAAAAAATCCGGATAAGAATCTGCCAACACAGAAGTAGACTAAGATGCAAAACCCCTAATGCACCGTTGGTAGAACATTTCGAAACCGCAGGCCACACTGAGGACGATATACGTTGGACAGTGGTCTCTGTTGTGAAAATACCACCAAGAGGCGCAGATCTCTCCCAACTAATGAACAAAGAGGAATTAAAATGGATTCTAAAAACTGGAAGTATACACAGAGGGTTGAACCGCCTCGAGGACTGGACCTCCCTACTTTGAACTTTTCTTATCTCTCTTTGCCATGAACTGCTTGGACCCCTCCTTTGCCAAAACATCTAGAGGAGTTGAACCCCCAAACATTAACATGCTGAACTCTTTTTCACTCCTAATGGTGTTTACCGCGGTCCCTACGAACCATTTTTTGGATTAATGACATTACTATACATAATCTGCATCTCTTACAATTCAATGTATACCATTGTGAAAGTACTTATTTAATGTTCATTTTATTTATTTTATATTTACTTTGTTCAATGTAACGTAATGTTTTATTCCATTGCCCACCTCCCCTATGTAGCTCTCACTCACCCAATATGGCGCCCAGATACACCCCCTCCCTCCGATTCACTCACAGTGCACTCCTTCTGATCACATGACCACCCACGTGATTGACCACATGACCAGTACTACCATGAATATGCCGTCGGTTCACTTCCATCTCACAATTCACCCGGCATTGACCGATCGCTCTGTCCTCCAAATCGGAATTCGTCTCCTTCATTGCATGGAGGTAAGAATATTCACAGGCTGCCAATATGCTTGGCACTTTATCTCGCTCCGGTCCCTTCCCCTAATTTTGACATATTTACTCACCAGATATCTCCCCACCGTGCCCATTCTCCGGACCTTGAAATTATAAGGTGAGCTCACTTCCTCCCATTCAAAGCGCCCGTTTCATTATCTTTTTCCCGCCAATTCCTCATTTAGTTCTTCCGTTCGCAGGCACTGCACCTTCACACGCCCAGTTGAACTTTTAACACGGCTACCAGGCCAAGACGCGGCGTTAACTCAGTTGCCATAACAGGCACTACCAGGTAATTCCTTGCCGCCCCGCGATTTGCTTCTCCGTATCTATATCTCGTTACCTCTCGTCACAAATCACGGCATGAGATCACTCTGCGCCCTTCTCTCTTCTTAACACGTTCTCGTCTAAATTGGAATACCGCTACCTGGCCAAGACGTGGCGCCTTGCCTTATATTGCATGACATGGCACTTCGCTCCCTATGCCTTTTCACCGGATTCGCACCACGTCACCTCCCGCCTTGATTCACGGAATGCCTTGAGATTACACGGCACTCTTCCGTTCCACCCCGCTTATTCCGGCACATCTTCATCTCGAGGGCACGTTCACCACTCCTTGCCTGAGATTTCTCTCCCCATATTTCCCGTGTCTTTCAATACCACCTCCCTGTTTGGTTCACGATCGTAACGCCATTATTACTATGAGTTCACATGCAATCCGCCCCTGATCTGACTTCAATGTTGTTCGATTGGTGTTTTATATATTTTGAATTTATTTCCTAAAACGTAATAACTATTATGTTGTTATTTTCTTTCCCTTTCCCCACCCATTATTGTATGTTGTCGTTGTTTGCCACATTCCTTTATGTAATTTCAGGCATTCAAATATGGGCAATTTAATTGATTAGTCCTGATGATGATCCTAAATCCCTTAGAGAAGGATCGAAACGTCGTCGACTTTGTTGCCTGCCTTACACATGCAGAAATTTTGTATATAATACATTGTGAAGGTGGCAAGATCTGTATCAAGATGTTTCACTACTTATCATTTTCTCAAACGGAAACATCATTGTAATTGCCTGAATGTGTGTCACAATTGTATGTCCTCTTGATATGTAAGTCTCAGGATACAGGCTTGTGTCCCACTACGACTCTACTTACATTTTTTGGATTGTTGTTAATTATTCCCACTTATTAAAGTTGCCATGTCCGGCTGGACACTGGCCAAAATATAGTACCAACCTTGGCTATATTTATTATATGCGTAAAACATTTTCGTTTTCAGGGACCACTGTTTCCTGTAATACTTGACTTCCCAAGGTCCCTGTCCTATTACTTTGGGTGCCCTTGTCCTCTTGTTTACACTTGAACAGCAAAGACTCTGCTTCTATACTGAGCTTCTGCCGCCCCCCCATAACCCCATTAGCCCCACAAAGGACAAGGTGTGAATAGCTAAATGGCCAAAGGTATATCTGGCCGCTCCAGGAAGGTCGTTGCTTTCACACCTCCCTCTTACATCCATCGTGGCCTCAGTGTGACGGACTGGTGGGGAGGAGTGGGGAAAGGCATTGCTTCTGGGGTCTGGACCAAATAGAAGATGGCCCCGCTATAGCCACTAAACCGGCCTCTCAACAATGCCACTGCATGCTCACTCATGCCAGCCTCCCACCTGTAAGCACAGCACTGTGTGCCTGCATGCCGCCTGCTCATGCCTTGTATAACAGTGGCTCGAGCAGGTGAACATGAAGAGGACTGTGTGGTCAGTAGGACATTGTGGGTTGTTGCCCTCCAAGAAACTGGCCCACAGCTGGTACTCAGGCAGCGGCCCATCGGCCGGCAGCCGACTGCCAGCATTGCCAATCCAACCCTGGAGAAAGGCCTGCCTGGTATGCCTTTAAAACACCAAATGAAAGATTATGTGTGGCTCATGTAGTGCTGCGTGTCATGTTTGTTAGGCGTGCCCAACAGTTTTCTTTGCCAGGACTGGCCATAAGAAGGCCGGGGCATTGAAACAGAGCCCGATAGGGACCCGTTTCAATGCCCCCTTTTTTATGTCGAGCTTTCAACCTATTGTATACTTTAGTATACTTCTTTGTGGGCTTAAAGCCAACCCACTGCTTTTCTTTGGTTTGTTTCAGTGTCCATTAAAAATCCTTGCTTGCCAGTGATAAGTCCTGCCTCTTTGTTCCTTCTTATTGTCTTTCATTTCCTCACAGAGAGCAGGGACTAAGTACTGTATAATTAAGCTTTGGGACAATTTTTTCATTTCTTTCCTGCTTGTGTTACACTGTGAGTATGTGTGTAGCTTCCCTCCTGCCCCCTCCTTCCCCTGTTGTTGCAACAACGTGCATGTGCTTCACAATTCCAGGCTTCCCAGTCTCACCAAGGAAGGAACTGTTAGACTACAAATAAAATCATGAGGAGAATGACCATGGACGGGTATATGACACCCACGCTGTCGCATAGTAGGAAGGCCCAGCTTCACCACTGTGATAGGCCATGAAAATGTAGGCCTTTGTCTTAACATGGTGGCCATCTTTAAGTTACAATTTTTTTCAGGAATCCATGGTAAAATAGCCTATAAAATGACGTCAACCATTGATGGTACTTTTTACACATATGTACTAAAATTTGTAGCACATTGTATTGTATGGTAAATACTGCCAAATATATTGGTATTTTCAATTTTGTTTCTAAAGAAAATGAAATCCAACAATGAATAACATTTACAGTGTCTAAAGATGTTTGTTTTTCTGGTACAATTTTAAAAGCTTGCCCTAGTACCTTCCGATGACTTGAAAGAGCCTTTTTAATGAGATAAGGGCTCTCTTTCAGTACAATTGCAGGTGCCATCAGACACTGCTGCGTCTACAGTGGTTAAAATGGCAGCGGATTGCCTAACCATGTGAGAGGCTACCATGTTTGGATCAGGCATAACATGGGCATTTCTCACTAACCAGTGAGAGAGGAGGCTATGCTTTACATGCTTTGTAAAAGGAAAGCCTAGATGTGCAGTAATGGGTGGCTAACACGGACGGGGATGTCAGGCTTCGAAATATCTGTTATTGGATCGGAGTTTTCTTTAACAACGGGTGCTATGCACACTTTGTCCATGTAGGGCAGGCACTGTAGAGGAGATTTCAGGTTTCGAAATATCTGTTATTGGATCGGAGTTTTCTTTAATAACGGGTGCTATGCACACTTAGTCCATGTAGGGCAGGCATTGCAGAGCGCTGCTGCCTGTGAATTATTGATACACAGGACCCCGTTACCATGCCTTCCCTATTTCAGGATGAGACCCTCCTGAGAAACTACATTCAGCAGCATGTGGTGCCTGAGATACACGAGGTAACATAAGAGCCCAATTTTCACTAACAGGTCTGAACTTCTCCTGCCATGGCCTTCACCAGAGCTTGGCATATGAAGTCCCAGGAGAACTACGAGGCCTTCTTTAGGGCTGTAGGTAAGTACATACATTTTATGGCCATTTGTGGGAGCACCACGCGCCTCATCATGGTGTTGGGAAAGGATAAATATCCACTTTGTCACATAACATGTTAGGCCTTCGTTTATGATTTATACTACTTGTAAACACTCCAGATTTTGTTGTTATGGGAACAGATGCACAGTGAGTGGCTTGGTACACAGTGTCTGGTAATACCAGCTACAGTATTACTCTCATTGCGTGCTACTCTCGCACCAGCACCGGTATTTATGAGCTTCTACATTTGGAATTCCAAATAGCATGTAGTAATCGGGGTATCCATGCAGATTGTAACTTGGTATGTGCAATTTTAGATGGTTTTACACCTGAACATTTCACCTGCTTTTGGCAGGCAAAATGGCCATCAGTGTTATAGCTGGACTCCTAGTCCTAATTCAGATGGTTACTGCAACCAGATCAAGATTACCAGCTGACTTGTGAATGACCACAAATTTGGTTTGGCCAAGGTGACACAATGTGTCAAGTGGGAAATTGGGATTTTGATGGTAGGTCACCTTGTCCACAGCGCACAATTTACCCACTGCTTGGCATGTGTAAAGTTTGGCACAATACATGATGTCCATTCTGCACCACTGTACACTCCAGTCTCCAGCTATGTCTTTTTATTTCACTGTGATCACTCTTCTTTCTCTTTTTACTACCTTTTTTTTAAAAATACTATAACTTATTTTGTCTCTACTACAGCCTCTAGTCATAATATTAGGGCCTAGGTTATGAGAAGAGCAGTATATTAAGGAAGATGTTTCCCCTGGTACTAGATTGGTTAAAGGATGAGACACACCAGAGTGCAGCCAGTCTGGATTTAACTTTTTGTTGAACAAAGTGGTATCTTGAGCTCTTTGTGTTACAAAGAGCTATTTGCTTTACTTTGAAGACAGACATCTTGATAAAGGCAGCCAGTGTATAGTGTGAAGAGACGGGGAGATACAGGACATTATATTGAGGTTAAGGAGTTGTCTCGCGCTGCCTTCTGGATTGTTTGGAACTTCTTAATCACTTGGTAAAATGCTCCCCACTAGACGCTCTATATGTAGTTCAGATGCAACTGGTTAAACTTCTTAGGTTATGTTGGAGCAGAGTGGAATAGTGGACATACATGAACATGCAAAGTTTCATTTTCACCATTGTAGGACTAGATTCCATCACTTTTGTCTGTAAAATTCATAGGAGTGCCCTACATTTCGAACCCAGTAGCTGGATTAAATCAATGTTTTACACCTGGCTCCATACCCGTAAACCCTAAAACCTGCAGCACTCTGCACCCACCTCCCCCCATTTCAGTGGCACATTTAAATGCAAGAGGAGGGCTCCTTGGGCCTATTTATGAATGCTCTGCTTTTAATGTCACCCCACTGAGGCAGAACTTAATCATCATCAGGGACTTATAGAATTTGAGCCTGTAAAATAAAATTGCTCTCTGAAACATTTGCAGCTCTTTTGTACTTTTTTTTTATTTCATCACTTTTCCATCTGTTGCAAGATGATAGCTGAATGGCACATCATTTTGAAAAGGTTTCTACTTGGCGTTCTGTGAAAATGGAAGCTGGTGAGCATTACAGAGTATGAATTCATCGTGTAGTTTTTAGGTTGAGCATAAGCGTACAACCTCTTGTATACTATGGTATACATATATCTCTGTGGGCCAAATGCCATTACTTGCTTCTCATTTGTTTGTTTCAATGTCCTTTAAAATTCCTTGCTTACTAGTGGTCAGTCCTGCCTTTGTCCCTCCTTTTTCCTCCAAGGAGCAGGGACTTAGTACAATATCATTACACTTTGTTCTGTTGATCTGGTTGTGGGGGGGACTATTTTATTATGTTTTCAACCTCTTGTTACACTGTGGGTGCTCAGACGTAACTGCTTACATTTTATTGCAGCATTCATGTCTTGTCCTTCCTGTCCAAAGCCAGCAGCAGCCAGCCATGCTTTGTAGCTACTGCAGCTCTAAATCATGTAAAAAGCTAAACCAAAACTTAAACACAGCTTGAAATGATCTTTCAATATGCATGCTGCTTGTGTTTTTTCCTCCCCTCCAGGACTTGTGCTTGGCTGCTGGCTGAGGAGTTGGACGTTTCTCCTCATCAGTTTTACGCTGATGCTAAAATAGTTCCTTCTGGAAAAATGTCCCCTTTAAAATGTGCATTTGAATGTATTACATTAAATAAAAGCAGAACAAGAACACAGGGCCAGCACAAGGGCTGTGAAATCTCACTGGATACTGACTTCAGAGGGGCAATGTTTCTGAGTTTATTTTGCTTTTAAAAGCACTCCACACATTCCTGGCCTCCTGCAATTTCCAGACAATAAAAATGTCAAGATAACTCCATTGATTGATGTTCTTGCTAGAGAGATCAGAGTTGTCTAGTGGAAGAAGTTTGAACTCATTGCAAGGTAGCCAGAGGGTTCCCATGCCAGCTGTGAAGAAAGTGTACCATGCAGATTACAAAGTGCATAAAATGTAAATAGGTCAATGGGTTACTGCTCTCTGTTACTTGCAGCTTATAAGTTAAAATCCTAACATAACAGTGAATTTATAACTGTCATCAAAGAACTGCATGCACTGCAAAGTAAAGATTAGAGGAGATATTAAAGTTGCAAAAAGGGTTAATCTGGATGGAAATAGATTATTTTTATTTAAGAGAACCCCCAACTATGGTTTTCTGTTTTCAATTCTGAGTTAGTGCTTCTGGGGCTCAAGAACTCTTTAGCAATGCTGCCTACCAATATGCATGACTTGTGACTTCTACACCATGTAGTCCTCTGTGCTATGTAACATTTCCTTTCCACTAATTTACACACTTATGATTGTCTCTGTGTAATTTGGGTGTGATGCAAAGTGCTCTGACACCCTACACTGGTATGTGTGGTGCTTTATAACGAATTAAATGCATCTTAACATTAGTGGTTATGGAGCCTTAAGGGACACCGTTAAAGAGTGGTGGTGAGGGAATCCCCATCACTCAGCCTTACCTCAACATCACCTGAGCACCATCTCAGCATCAACACAGCACCACCTCTTCATCAGTGCACCACCAGTACATCACCAACTCAGCATCAGCGCAGCACCACCTTAACATCAGCACTGAACAGCACTAGCTCAGCATCAGTGCACCACCTCCAACACAGCCCCACCTCAGCATCAGCGCACCACTACCTCAGGACAGCACCAACTCAACATCACTCAGCACCAAGGGCTGGCAGTAAAAGAGGCGCAGTTACTGCCAGTTTTGCTTCTTGTAAGCAAGGAATATAACTACAAAGTGCTTGTTTATGCACCTCTTGCAGGTTTTCAAAACACATAAATAAAAGGCATTGACATTTACAATGCCAATAGCTCAAACTCTCGCAAATGCGAGACCAATTGCATTGCAAATACTTGTTTAATGGGTCATGAATGGATCTGATCTGTTGTGATGCAAAATATTATGTACGTCGACCTCCCCCCCTGTAGTGCTATTACTTGCAGGTATAGTTATGGTTGGTGTGTTCATGTCTTTGATCTTGGCTAATCCAAGGCAAGACATTTGTTGGACAGTGTCATTCAAAAACATAATTTGCTCAGGAATGATACAGGCTCTAAACAAACCTGTACTTGCCAATCTTTTGTACCCCAGACAGATTTTGTCTCAGTGTTGTCTTTCCAAAAGTCGAAACCCTGTCTAGACAGTTGGGCAATAAAGGCTGCAGAATAAATTTGTTTCGTATTGGTTACCATATTTTTCGTTCCTATCTTGGTCACATTTTTAAAGTAAAACGTTTCTGGATTTGATAGGTTGAACCCTGAAAAATATGGAAATTTCATTGCAAACGTTTTTAAGCTACCCTTTGGAGGTGTAGGACAATGTTTCCATTGGTTATACATAAATACATTTCTAGGTGTTGCAGATTTATGCAACAAATGATAACCATAGTGGTTATAAAAATACATTTGTTCATAGTCTGATGAACCCTCTAAGTATTCATGATTTGTGAATACTGTCAACATCACTAGTTCAGACATCATGTTATTAACAGTCTCGAAGTCCCAATCATCAGAAAAGGTACTAGAGGTAATAAAGTCACTTGATGAAATCTTAAATAAATGTGGAATCTTCAAAAGCTCCGACGGGCCAAAAATGTCATATTCAGTTTGGTCCCAAACTATATCATCATGTATAGGAACTGCTGTGATGTTTACTGCTGACAAGTCTCTTGCTTCACGATGGGATGATTTGTGTGGCCGGAGAAGTAAGTTCACTCTTTAACATGATGTGTCCATTTGAATATATCTTCCGCTTATCAGCATACCCAGTTATTACCAGAGCTAGCCATAGTAGAAAGAAGAATATTCCCAAAATAATCCATAGTTCAATCCAAGGTGAAACCAGATAAGTCTTTTTCAGGAGATGAAAAAAGTCTGTTGCTTGTTCTTTGAAAGTTCTTTGTGCTGGCATCATTTCAGGTTCGCTGAGATCCTCAGAAAACGTATCAAAGTTCATGAAATAGCCAGAGGCAGTTCTGTCAACGGTTGGAATTGCATCAGGATTTGTTGAATTCGCTGGAACCAGTTGATCACTTGTCACTTCATTGTAGACATGTGTATGAGGACGAACTGTTATTTAGGTTTCAAGAGGGACGAGTTCCATAGCTTTGTTGCTTAGTCCTTCATTTCTTACTGTAGTATCTTCAAAGGTGATGAGTCTCTCAGTTTGATCCTCTTGGATTGTAGCTAGAGGAGTGCATCTGCTACATTGGTGGAGTCCACTTGGCCTACTGCTTAGTATCGGCCACATAGTGTGGTTTGATCAGGTCGATGGACACAAATCTTTTCTCCTTTTTTACCAGCAAGGGGCGGCAAAAGTACTGTTCTTGATCCGTGGATTGCTAGGACAGGTACTGGTTGTCTGTAAGAAGGCCCAAATTCCTTCTTGACCACGATCTTTTCTCTGACTAGATCACCAAGCTTTGGGATCCAGACAGGCCTTGCTGGGACGGCTGGTTTTTCCCCAGTGATGGTTGGCTTCAGGAGCACGTTGCTTTGTTTCGTTCTTTGTTCATTTAAGTCCTGTAAAACAGCCAAACAATCTTTGATATCAAATTTCTTATTTTCCATCACTGTGCCTTGCATATCAAGGTCCGGTACCAACATTCTAGTTCCAAATAGGACTTCATATGGAGTGACACCCACTAGAGAACTTCTTGGCAAGTTGTTTAATGAGCGTTGGACCCCATAAAGATGTATGACCCACCCATCACCCGAACATAATACCCTAGCTGTTATAGACTGCTTTATGTCCCATTTTTTTCTTTCCACAACAGAATTTCCCTCAGGATGGAATGGAGAAGAATACCACAATGTTACGCCCAAACTGGCCATGGCTTCTTTGTAAGCTTGAGAGCAAAACGCAGGACCCTGGTGAGATGTAGTGTGCCAATTGCGTATGTGTTGATAAAGACTCACAAATCTTTTAAAGCAGCTCGAGCGTCAGCCGAGCGCTGAGGCCACATCCATAAGACCCTTGATTTAGTGTTTTTGGGAATGCATAGGTCCACAGGGATGGCTGCATGTAGATAGTCTAATGCTGTCTAACAATGGTGTCTGTACTGGGCTGGCTACGTTGTAGACAGGTGTCTGGTGGCGTTCTGTACTGCGATCTCTATTGCAGTCTATGCAGTTATTGATGAAGATATGAATCAGTGTATTCATTACTGGCCACCAGCACATCTCTTTTAGTTTTAAAATTGTTTTAGAGATCCCCTGATGTGTCGGACCCTCTCCCAGATGTGCTTTGTAAATCAAAGCTGCTCTTCGTTCCATGTTTGTTATTACCCTATCCCCCACTCCAGGGATTCGAGCAAACGGAACGCTGTTCGCATCAATTATATATATATATATATATTTTTTTTAAAACCTTTATTTCAAAATTCAGGGCACAGCTATTCAGCCGACAGCCCGAAGGTTCGGCAGCATAGAGAGTTAGATACAGTGATGTGTCCCCAATACAGTTCAAAAGTAATGCAAAGGTCAAATTTTAAGTAAACACAGAAAAAACTCACAACAAACCCCAGCAAGGCAAGGATATTGAAAGCCCATGGCGAAAGCCCCCAGGGGAGGCCGGACCCCACTCATCTACTAATTACAAGACTGTGTACGGAGGAAGAAGGGGGACAGCAGAGGCCCAAAACGGTTCCTAAAACCAAACTGTGCTGGAAAGTAGGTCAGGGGGAAAGCTGTTCCTCGGGAGGTTCCAGATCAGGGGCAAGGCATATTCCCCCCCTGTATTGGTTCCACCGCCCCCAGATGGCCTGCCACTTCCGGGGGCGACCTCTAGAGCAGTAGACCGTCTTCTCCCTAAACATGCTCCAGTCCATGTTCTCCTTCCACGCGGTCAGTGTAGGGGGTCCCGAGGAGCCCCACAATCGCGCGATATCCCTTTTAGCTACCATGTTACCCAGAGTCACCCATTGGGTCTGCGCCTCATCGAGGTCAGTGGGCCCCCAGACGTTCAGGAGGCAACACCGCGCCTCCGGCTGTACCGCAGTGCCCGTCACCTCCCCCATAACTGCATGGACTCTCCTCCAGAACTCCACAATGACCCCACATTCCCAAATGATGTGCAGGAAAGTACCCACCATACCACATCCCCGTCTGCACAGGCCGTCCTCCGAGAATCCCATGTGGACCAGCCTTGGCCCCGTCACATACACCCGGTGCAGTATTTTAAGCTGCACCAGCCTCAGGCGCGACGGGATCTCAACCTCCTTAGGCGAAGAAACCGCTGACTGCCAGTCCTCATCATCCAACTCAAGGCCATCCCTAGTCCACTGTTCTCTCAGCCCCAAAAGCATGTCTGCCCGGACGTTAATCAACTTCTTATATATGAGCGAGATCGTGCTCTCGGGCATGTGACCATCAAGGACACGGTCCTCAAGGGGAGAGGACTCCGGCACCTTCTCACCCTCCACGAGGACTGATCGGAGGGCGTGACGCAGCTGGATATACCTGAAATACTCTGAGGGCCCTAGCTCATACTCAGTCTGCAACTCCTCGAAGGACTTCACCCTCCCCTTATGCAGCACATCTCCCACCTTGGATATACCTATCAGGTCCCACTTATCAAAGCCCTTCGTATGCCAGAGTCTTCCCAATCTTTCCGATTCAAACAATGGGGTAGCGAGGGTGAGCCTATCCTTCCAGCCCAACGAGTCAGTCGCCATCTTCCATACACGCACCGCCACACCTGTGGGCCCCGTGAGGGACGAGTCTAAGGACCGCGAATACAACGCCCTATAGTAGTTGCCGCCACGCAGCAGCCACCTATCCATGGCATACCCAGGGCTGAGGGCAGGGCCATAAAACCCATGGTTGATCGCGCTCAGCTGCGTGGCCCAATAGTACCGTCGGATGTCGGGGAGCGCAATGCCCCCATCGTACCATGGGAGCGTCAACTTTGAAATAGCTATTCGCGGCCGCCCATCCCACAGCAACGTCCGTTGGAGGCCTTCGACCTCTCGAAAGTATTTGGCCGGTACCCAGTCCAAGGTGTTCTGGAGGGCATAGAGGAAGCGGGGAAGAGACATCATTTTGAACAGGGCCGCACGCCCAACAAGGGAGAGCGGCAGCCTCCGCCAACCTTCAACGTCTCGCCTCAAGCGTGCCAAGGGGGGGAGCAGATTCCTCTCATAGCGCACAGCAGGATCCATGGATATAAAAATCCCCAAATACACGAAACCCTGCTGGGCCACCTGTATCGAACATGTTTTAGGGATCGGTGGGACCTCGCCACTAAGAACGTACAAGTACGATTTGCCCCAATTAATCACAAGCCCCGAATTCCTACCGAACGATGCGAGTACGTCACAGACCACTATAAGTGACTTCTTAGGTGAGGCAAGATACAGCAGGATATCATCGGCATAAAGCGAAATACGGTCCTCGTGATCAGGCGACCACCGAAGGCCCCGTATATCCGGGTGCCAACGTATCCACGCAGCCAACGGTTCAAGGGCGAGGGCGAACAACAGAGGCGACAGGGGGCAACCCTGCCGAGTACCCCTACCAAGCTGAAACGGAGTAGATGCCCGACCATTCACCACAACATTCGCTAGTGGCCCCTCGTACAGCAACCGAACCCAACTCACAAAACCGCGACCGAAACCAAACTTGGCCAGCACGGCCCATAAGTATGCCCACTCCACCGTGTCAAAGGCCATCGTGGCATCAAGAGATGCCACAATAGCCGGTTCACGCAGCGTGCCCGCCCTGGCGATGACGCCATGAAGACGCCTGAGGTTTAATGCTGTGTTTCGATGCGGGATGAAGCCAGATTGATCCGGGTGGACCAAATCGCCAAGTACCCTAATCAAACGGGTAGCCAGGAGTTTGGCCAGAATTTTCGGCTCAGCGTTGAGGAGTGAAATGGGCCGATAGGAGGCGCACCTATCTCGGGGTTTACCCTCTTTATGTATGACCACGATCGACGCCAGCCGCTGATCCAACGGAAGGATCCCATCCCCCCGCGCCTCCAAAAACATGGCGCGCAGGTGAGGGGCGACCCTATCCGGGCACAGTTTGTACAGGTCGATCGGCAGTCCATTCGGTCCAGAGGCCTTACCCGAGTTTAACGCGCGAATCGCCCCCGCCACCTCGTCAACCGTTATGTCACCATCCAAATCGTCCCTATCTATGTCAGAGAGGCAGGGCAACTCGATATCACGGAGGAGATCAGACGAGTCCTCGGGCGGCCTGTCCGACACAGAGGAATAAACCCTACGAAAATACTCCGCGAAACAATTCACAATCCCCTCAGGTTCCACAATCGCCTCTCCCCACTCTCCCGTCAACTCTGGCACCACTCTATTGACCCGTTCTTTCCTGTCCAACCACGCCAGGAGTTTCCCTGCCTTATCCCCCACGTCATACAGGCGGCCCTGTTGTTCCCTACTGAGGGTCTTAGCGGCGTTCGTCACCAGGTCCCTATACTCCGCCTGTTTCAAGCAAAGCTCATGCAGTGAGGACTCTGTAACCTCCTCCTCCATATCCCCTTCAAGGGCCGCGATCTCCTCCTCCACCTGCCGCACCTCGCCATCCCTCCGATTCTTGGCAGCCACCACCAGGGAGAGGGCTTCCCCCCGAAGCACGGTCTTAAAAGCTTCCCACAGCGACACCGCCGAGTCCACTGTTCCCAGATTGTCCTTAAAGTAATTATCTACCTTCTTTACCAGGGCGCTGCGCATCTTGGGGTCTCGGAAATACCATGGGTTGATGGGGGCCACCCTCCCTCCTCCCTCCCGACCTAGATCCAGCCGGATCCACACTGGCGAGTGGTCAGAGATACCGCGTGCCATGTGCCTCGCCTCGGATATCAACGAGGCATGTGCGGCCAGAGTGAGCAGGTAATCAATCCTGGAGAGGCTACCATGCGCCCCGGAGTGAAACGTGTATTGACTCTGTGTGGGGTGCCGGAGCCTCCAGCAGTCTATCAGGCCAAACATATCCAGGAAGTCTGGAAGCCATTTCTGAGCCCCCCCTGTGTCTCTGGGCGGGTATCTATCCAACAGTCCGGAGCCCACAGCATTGAAATCCCCTCCCACTACCAGCGTTCCCCCGGGGAGAGTCAGCAGAGCCCTGCCCAGTTCAGCAAATGTGGAGGCCTGCAGGGCCGGCGGGACATAAACCGAAACCAAAACCAAAGTCCTTCCTTCCCACCGCCCCGCCACCGCCACAAACCTCCCCCTATCGTCAACAATGGTGGAGTCCACCTCAAAAGGCAACGATGCTCTAACGAGGATGCCCACACCCCTGGACCCAGAAGAGAATCCCGAGTGTGCAATGAATTTATACCCCTTCCTATTCAAGGCATAGCACGTATTACCTATGAGATGCGTCTCCTGCAGCAGGACAACATCTGGCATTGAGCGTTTCAAAAATTGTAAAACAATCCCCCTCTTGATGCGATCCCCCAAACCATTAACATTCCAGCTTATAACACTTAAGCCTCTACCCCCCATCCTCAAACGGAAAGAGGCCCACCCCACACCCGAGGAGCCACCATGGAACAGCCCTGAGGATAATCATCATGCCTTGCGGAAATAAACCCCCCCACAACAAACTCAAAATCCCCAAAACTCCCCCCACCCTGCACCCCTGCTGCAGCTTACAAAGCCCCCCCAACTTGCAGTGTGCCTGTCGCCCTACAAAAACAAAAAAAACACAAAAAGTACCCTAAGGGAGGAAAAGAGCACCCCTCGTCCTCCCGCAACCCTCCACAGATACTGCACTCTGTTCAAATCTTCAAGTATGGTCAAATCAAGTCAGGTCGGCTCTGAGATATCAGCCCTGTCCATCCCGGCCACTGTCTCCATGCTCGGCTGTGTCGTCCCCCGTCCGTCGCCGGGGCAAAGCGTCCAGCCATTCGTCGGCCATAACAGGAGAGTCAAAAAAGAATGTCCGATCTTCATGCACCACCCGTAGTTTGGCAGGGAAAAGCATGGCATACTTCAGATCCAGTTCCCGAAGTCTCCGCTTCACCCCCAGGAAGCTCTGTCTCTGTCTCTGCACCTGCTGGGTGAAGTCCGGATAAAAATTCACCGACGCATTCTGGAAGGGGACTGGGCCCGTCACCCTCGAAGCTTGCAGGATAGCGTCCCGATCTCGAAAATGGAAGAGCCGGGCGACAATCGGCCGCGGCGGGGCCCCCGCCTTGGGCCGCCCGCCCGGCACCCTATGGGCCCTTTCCACCGCAAAAAACTTTCCAAGGCCCTTAGGCTTCAAATGATTGAGGACCAAATCCTCCACAAGCAGGTCCGCCGAAGCCTCATCCGAGGACTCCGGGACCCCGATGACGCGCACGTTGTTGCGCCTGGCCCGGCTCTCGAAGTCCTCCAGCCGGCGGGCGGCGAGGTCACTCTCGGCCCTCAGCTTCCGAACCTCGGTCTGCAGATCCGCAACATCATCAGCGAGGCCCGTGGTCTTGTGGTCCAGGTTCTTAACGCGTTCGTTCGTCTTGCCCAGGTCCGAGCGGATCAGATTGACATCCACCAGGATGGCATCCACCTTATGTGCCAGGGCCTCGAACTGTCTCCCCATCGAGGTCTGCATCCCGTCGAGCGCGCCCATGACGTCCTGTAGGGAGAGCTCCGGTGTCCCAGGCGAGTCCTCCTTCTGGGCATCCGGCGCCTGGCTCGATCCACTCGGCGATGCTTTCAGGAGGGCGTAGCGGTCCATACTGTTGACTTGGGAATACGTTCCCCGCCTGGTGGACTTAGTCTTCAGCCGATCCCCTTCTGCTTTGCCCGACATAATGGACTCCAGGCAGTCCAGTGCAGTTAAGACTGTTCCCTCTGAAAGAGAGGAATAAGGAGTGAGCGGGTCTGCCTTGGGCTGCCGGAGTAGCCCGCCGAGCGTCCTTGGGGTAATAAAGCCACCCAGAGCTCTACAGTGTCCGGGCAGACAAAGGGAACGAAATCGAAAGTGAAAGAGCGAGGGCCTCCGTTCGACAGTTCACACCTCGCCAGGCCGTTGTTGATCAACTAGGAGTCGGGCATCCTGCCAACTCTAGCCCCTGGCATCCCCGTGAGTTAGGCCGCAATCTTCCGCCAGTCGTAAGTCCGGTTCCCGATGGGCGATCCGACCGCGGGTAGCATCAATCGCCTCCCTGACAACTCAGCAACACGGTGCCATGCATACCATCAGGATTAGAGACAGGATAGTCGACGGAGGGCGCGAGGGTCTCGGGAGCTCTAAGCTCACGCGGCCATCTTGGTCAAGCGCTAGGCTCCTCCCTTGCATCAATTATATATGAGTGGAAATGTGTTAGGTAACGCTGCACCGCTGCCTTTGCTTTAAGCATTGAGAGCCAGCATTATTTCAGTGTCTATTTTCGTTTTTGAACGAGTGATTGCAGCTACGGAAGCCGTTTGCACAGCCCCTTTTGCGGCTTCATCAGCCAATGAATTCCCTTCAACATGAATGCCATCACGTTGATGATTCAGCGTGTGTATCACGTGAGTGTTTTGTAGTCCGTTTCGCAACTGAACTACTTGTTCCCAAAGTGTTTCATGCTTGATTGTGATACCTTTTGCATCTTTGAAATCATTTTGAAGCCAATTCTGTAAATATTGATTGTAAGCTTGAACACAGTAAAAAGAATTGCACACTATGAGTGCGGGGAATTCGCGATCCGTGTTTTCAAGTGCCATCTTGAATGCTTGTAGTTCAGCTCGCTGAGCTGTACAATCTCCTAGAGATTGCGTTTTTGTGACCATTGGTCTGAATTTGCCATCGCGCATACGACCTTTAACGATTGCGCATGCTGCACTGTAAGCTTGTTTACTCCCTGTAGCTGGTTGTGCAGATCCGTCAGTATAAATTATAAATTCGTACTGGTCAAGAGGGAGAATTTCAGTAGGCAGAGGACATTCGTGTTCGTATTGCAGATATGCTTGTGTATTCAAGTAAGGATAAAAAACATATTCAACATCAGTTGCAGTAAGAAAATTAACCCATTGTATCCATCTTGGATGTAAAGTTTTTGCATTTGGAGTGCTAGCTTTAGTAACTGCCGCTAAGGCTGGTACAGGAGTCATAAACATAATGCGTTTCCCCTGTGCTAGGGCTCTTTCTTTTGCTACATCGGTTTGAACTGCTGTCAGAATCTTTTCTGTAGAAGTGAATTTTATTTCTGCTTGTGTATGCAAGTGTGATTTGTATGCAATTGGTACTTTTTCACCTTTGTTAAAAGTTAAGTAGGTGAATCCGCATTGACCCGGAATGATTCGGATCACTAAGTTGCGAATGTTTACGCGTGTTTTTTTTGGTCCTCATCTCACCAAAAGATATCTGCAGATTTAACAAGCCATCTTATTTTACAACTGGGCGCCTCACAGCTAACTGATTTTGCCTAGGTCGGCCCGACCTGCCCCGGGTAGTAGAGGCTTGGTGTAATCATAGGACCCGGGGGGGAAAACAACACTCTTAAGAGATTACCAACCGTAAGTCCCGACCCAACTTAAGAGAGGACACCAAATATTAAATTATGTTTCCTTGGTTCCTTCTTGCTCTAAACGTGCCATACTAAACAAGGCTTAGAGCCAGCCTTCTTTGTTCGGGGGTATAGCATCTTTCCACTTTATACAAATCTCCCTCTGAGTGAACAAAATAAGATATAACAACAGACCCCTGTGAATCTGTGATAACACCCCGATCGTAGAGCTATTGCCCCCGAAAAACACCAGCTGGATATTAGTCTCGATGTTAATTCCAAAAATGTCCGATAAAGAATCCCCCCCATCTTTCCAATAAGATCTTACCTCGGAACATTCAAAGAAGATGTGGATATCGTCCGCATTCGGTAATTTACATCTAGGACATTTCGGGGGGGGGGGGAAGCGGGGCAAACTTAGCTATCTTGGCCGGGGTGTAATAAAGTCTATAAAGAACGAAAAGATTATTCTTTTTTAAACTGGCTGGTTTGGTGAATTTATCGAGTAGTTTAAAAGATGGTTCAATATTGGGGCCGAGGGGTGATTGATTCCAAACCGATGATTGGGGTGGAATAACTATATCATCTGCTTCAAGCAGCCTTATGTACCACATTGATATCTCTTTCTTTTTTGGCTGAACACTTTGTAGTAGCTGCTCTAGTTCCCAGTTCCCACATATTTCACCCACTTCTCCCTCGTACCATGATTTGAGTTGAAGATACTTAAACTTAGAAAGTGTTGGGCTTATCTTGGCTTTCAAGACCTTCCATGGAAGAATCCCATCTACGTCTATCAAATCAGACCATTTAGCCACTCCAGCTGTTTTAATTAGAATTGCCAAACTATCTCTGAGGCAGAGTGGGGTCCCATGGGAATCACATATGGGGGCAAAATCTGAAAAATATCCAATACCCCATCTGCGTCTCACTTTATACCAAGTCTCCAAGGCGGCCTTAGAACCTTGCGACGCACACGTTTAAAGTATCTTGGGGCCCCAAACTTGTACAAAAACCCTTCCCATCCGCTTCCCCCCTCAACCATAGCCATCTCACCCAGGAGCCTACCCCATGTTGCATCCTCTGGGATAGAAAGCAGCATCCTAATACCCTTAAATTGAAAGGCCGTTAAGTACCAACTGATGCCCGGAAGGGTCAACCCACCTTTCGAGAGCTTCCTCCTCAGCTTTTTCCAGGACATCCTTGCGCTTTTATGTCCCCAGATAAAGATCCCAATTTTCCCCTGGATCTTACTAATGCTCTTACTGGGGAAGACTAAGGGCACTGCATTGAACAGATATGTCAGCTTGGGGAGGATACTCATTTTCACCAGATTGACCCTCCCATATATCGTCAAAGGAAGATTCCTCCATCTGGCGAAGAGGTGATCAATTTCCTTTATGGTTTTCTCTAGGTTAATCAAAGGGATTTTGCTCAGATCTTTAACAATTTTTATACCCAGATATTTAAATTCATAATTATTGGAACCTCCCCTATAGTTAACGTTCCAACACATCACATCACAGTTTTAGAGGAATTGGCTAGATAACCAGATATTAAGCCAAATTCCTCCAGCAAATTTTCGAGCCGTGGAATTGTTACCTCCGGATTACTCATATAAATAATCATATCGTCAGCATACAGTGCTATTTTATAATAATAATTTTGTGATTTAAAAGGACAGATTAATTCATCTGACCTGATGGCTTGTGCCAAGGGCTCAATGTAAATGTTAAATAAAAAGGGGGTGTCACGTTCCTCACTCCTCTCTGGGCTAACTTACAAACATCTTTCGGGCCTGAACTTATTTCCTAGGTGCTCTGCAGAATCAATCTTTGGAAGCTCTGTAATGTCAGGTGTTAACTTTGGACTGAAAGTAACTGAAAGTATATGCGCTGTAATGTCAGGGGTTAACTTGGACTGAATTTTGCTTGTGTGCTTGTATATGCGCTCTTTTATAACCAGTGCACGTTTTGGAATGCGGTGAACTCGTTTATTGACATTGCTTTGAACTTCGATAACGCTGTGTATCTTAATAGCATGTTATGTGTGTGCTCATCTAGCGGCGAAAACATTGTTCCAAGGTTCCCCAAAAACTTCTTTCTGTGTAAGCATTCATGTTTATTGCTGTTTCATTGTTCCGATATTAATATGCAAATTATTTCCTTTTGCCGAACCGCGTTCACGCTGCACGCCGCACGCTATTATTTCCCTTGGCGGCCACCGTACCTCGGTCTCTTTTAATAAATAGCGACCGCACCCAGCCACACCCTGCAGGTTATTCAAGATTCTTCTCTGGAGCTGAGTGTCCTGCTCGCGCTTGCAAGATATCTTCGCCCGGTAAGAGACAGAGTATTCAGTTTGTGAATCAGCCTTAATCAGTTAAGGATCATCGTTTGTTTATTGTGGATTGCTTATTCTTGAACCAGCAATTATCGGTTTCATGTCAAACCTTCCTAAAGAGATTCTCAGCGGATTTTGAATTTTAGAAACTTGAATAGATGATTACAATATCGCGTATCCTTTGAGACTTGATTTTCGAACCTAGAGGCAATAATAGATGAAAATGATTACAATATTGCGTATCCTTTGAGACTTGATTTTTGAACTTTAGAGGCAATAATAGATAATTGAAATATCGCGAGGCAAGAATTTCAAAGACTTGTATGAACAATCCAAGTATCTAAGCTAAGAGTGACTTATTCTTTTGGTATACTATATAATCAGACATTCACGAACTGTTTCCAATATATGTACTCACAGAGTTGTTTGTTCTCTTGAAAACAGTAGAACGAAAAAGGTGTTTTGTGATTTTGTTTGTGATATTGGGAATATGATTTACATTTGTTTTTAAATCAGAGAAAACTACTACAGAACCAATCAAGAGTATGTTGATGATAATCCATGCATTGTTAATTCAATAAGGAGTATCGTATTCATTTGGTACTGTCAAAGAATATATTGTCTTCCGTTCCAGATCTCCCTCCCCGCAGTACCCTCCCTAATTCCCTTCCCCCCATCAGGCCATCTTGATACTCTGCTTAAATAAAGTACAGAGCCAAGGTGAGGGTACTGCTCCAGAGGAACCGTGCTTTTAACAGGGGGATAAAGGGCACCCCTGCCAGGTCCCTCTCTGGATGTCAAAACTGGGAGTCAGTGTGCCATTCAGCAGGATCTTTGCGGGGGCTCCCTGGTAACAGTTCCTTAAGGTCTGGACAAAGATAGGACCCATGCCCAGCCCCTGGAGAACCCCCCAGAGATACCTCCAGTAGACCCGGTCAAAGGCCTTAGCTGCGTCCAAGGCCACCACTGCCAAGGAGTCCACTCTCACCATAGCCAGATCGATGTTCCCAATCAAAAGTTGGGTCTGCTCCTGTATATACCTCCCTCCCATAAAACCCTTCTGATCAATGTTAATCAGACTCTGGGCCAGTTTCGCCATTCTCCCTGCCAGAATGCCCATAAAGATCTTATAATCGGCATTCAGCAGGGGGATAGGGCGATAAGAATCAGCCTTTAATGGGTCTTTCCCTGGCTTCAATATCAGTACAATAGTGGCTTCCTTCCAGGATCTGGGGACAACACCTGTTAGACTGTAAACTAAATTAAATAAAGTATGAAGTACCAGGATCAATTTGTCCAATAGAAGTTTGTACACTTCATTCGGAAGATCATCCAGGCCAGAAGCTTTATTATTTTTGGACTTCTTTATTTGATCCCTAATCTCTTCTGTGGTTATAGGGGCATCAAGAAAGACCCGACTAGCTTCAGTTAAGGTAGGCAGAAATTTACCCCTTATCCAGGAAGATATTTTATCCTGAGAGGGGACCAAATTTTCTTTATACAGATCCGAAAAAAGGGAGAGAAGACACTCTTGTATGTCATCAGCCTTGCTAGATTTATCTCCATTACCATTGACTATTAGTTCATTGATGTTATTTTTGGAACAATCTGACCTGGCCTTCCCCATATTCAAAATTTTCCATGTTTTTCGCTGACCATTGTGCCTGGCATTTCTGATCCACAAACTCCTAAGCTCCTGCCTAGCCCCTTCCAGTTCTATCAGAACTTGTTTCAGTCTTTCTCGGCTCTCCTGGTTAAGACTGTTCCTCTCTGCTTCTAATTGAATTATCCTATTCTAGATAGAGTGCAGTTCCAAAGCCTTAGCTCGGCTTTTGGAGCTAATTAGACAATGTAACATGCCTCTCAGACTGGCCATATAAGCATCCCATACATAGTCTATAGACGTGGAGCCCAAGTTAAATGAAAAATATTCCAGCGAGGAGGCTCTGATGGACTGAACAATTCCAGAATCTAACAGCATTAACCTGTTCAATGTCCATCTAATTTGTGGGATGTTTCCTTCTTTGGAATATATAAACGAGACAGGAGCATGGTCAGAGAGATGGCTGGGTAAGACAGATACCTCACATACATTATCTAACACTTCCCTGTTAACTAAGATGTAGTCTATTCTGGATAGATGATGATATTTTTTACTATAAAAGGTAAACCCCTGGAGATCTCCCTTCTTGGCCCTCCAAAGGTCTGCCAAGTTCACATCAAGTAACAGATTTTTCATGGCCCGGTGAGATCGTGGGGTCCCTGCTGCACGGCTGAGATTAGATCTGTCTTTGGATGGGTCTAGACAGACATTGAAATCCCCTCCTATTATTACAGGAGGAGTGACCAACATCAATTTATCTTGTAGTTTACTTAAATATGAAGGGTCATCAACATTGGGACCGTAAAAGGAAGAACAAGCCAATTTTAATCCCCAAACTCCATCTGAGCCACGATCCATCTCCCAGATAGATCTGTGAGTAACAATTTAACTATACAGGGGGTCCCTTTGTTCACCAGGCTTGCGACACCTCTACTGTTAATTGATTGCTACGAGTTACAGAAACAATTTATCCAAGAGATTTTTGAAAAGATTGCGTGTGCTTCAGTAGCATTTAAATGTGTCTCTTGTAAAAGACAAACCTGGGCAGGGGAGAGTTCTAGGTACTTAAAAATCAGCCTCTGCCTATGTGGGCCTCTTAAGCCATTCACATTCCAAGAAATGAAACAGATTTTACGATCCCTTTTAGAGTTACCTTCCATCAACTAATGCACCCTTTCCTTGAGTTATACGGCATTTTCTAAGATACAGTTGAGATGAGAAATATTTTTTAATTTTTTCCCCTCTGCTCCCCACCCTGTGAACCCCCCCCAACCTCTCCATTCCCCCCCCCGTGACCCCCTAAACCTTGAGGAACCCTCCCTTCCAATAGGCTAAGCCTATTCGGTCTCCACTCCCTCGGTTGATATAATTAAAACATTTACACTAGAGACTTGTGACCTGAAAGCCGAGCCCTCCTTGACCTACAATCCTTCCTTTATACCCCTCCCTCCTTTTCATGTTGAATCTTCACAATAAGGGCATCCACCTCTTCAGTTGTGCGGATTATACCCATGTGGTTATTTCACATCACACGTAAAGTGGCGGGGAACCTCATTTGAGCCTTTGCCCCTAAACTATTTAGCTCTGCTAACCTCTTCCCCAACTCCCACTGTCTTGTAGCCGTTATGTGTGATATATTGGATCTAATGGAGAAGGAGAAGGAAAGAATGTCCGAGAGTGGAGACACAATCACCCCTTCCTTGAGTGCGGCAGTCAGAATCATCTCCTTAATAGAGTAAGACAGAAAATTCACTAGGATTTTCCAGGGTTTCTGCCTCCCTGGGTTTCTCTTAAAGGGATCCCGAAGGACTCTTTGAATTTCATATGTGTAACAGAGAGGGACCCGCAGAACAACAGGAAAGTATGGAATGGTGGGCCCCCATACCGTTCTCACCTCCTCTTGTTCCCCCACAGCAAAACGAGGAGCTTCCCTCTCCTACGAGTACGGGACGATTGAAAGGAGGAGACGAGCCCTTTAAGTGGAACAGTGACATGTACATGGACACACCCCTGTATGACGCAGCGGAACCCGGAACAAAAGGAGGAGAAACGAGACAGCGGACGGACGGCGTTTCCTGGAGGAGCGGAGGTGAAGATTGGAGCATCGGAGGATTGGAGAGCGGAGAAGAGCGGAGTCGTGGAGGAGTGACCAGCGGAGGAGAAGAGCGGAGTCGTGGAGGAGTGACCAGCGGAGGAGAAGAGCGGAGTCGTGGAGGAGTGACCAGTGGAGGAGAAGAGCGTGGTACCCGGGACGAGAGCGAGGAGGCCGGTGGAAGAATCGGAGAGAAGGTCTGCAGTCGACCAGGAGGTCCAGGATCCCGCGCAGCGCCCAGCCACGTTCCCAGGGGAGGAGCGTGGCTAGGACAGGTACGGGACCGGGTAGCGGGTTGGATAAAGAGAGGGGAGAGCCCGTATACCGAGCCGCTGTACCTAACGCTTTGTATATAATCCCCTGCATCCCCCTCCCTTGTTGTGAAATACACACCAGCACAAAGAGCAGTGTTTGCAGTTTGGGCACGAGTGCACAGTTTAGGGTGTTTCCTCACTCCCTGGTCCCGGTCTCAGGTGGAACTTATACCGAAGGGTACCCTGACCGTTGTCCTTGTCTGTTTCTTTATCTTTTGGGGCCCGGACCTTCCCGGTGAGAAACATATCCCCGACCCCCACGACGTCCCAAGAACGAGAGACCAAGATCCAAGGAGGGTTCGAAGACCCCAACCCCACCAGGAGCCACGGATCCCGCCATGTGGCCCAGAGAAAGACTCACCAGTAGATTGAAAAAGAGATATATTTCAATAAAACCTCGTTTGCAACGTACCCGTGTTCCGTCTGTCCCTGACCCACTGCCACAACTGGTGTCAGAAGTGGGATCAACATCAGACTCCGTCTGTAACGAGATGGAGGCCCTTATACAACATCTGATTCAGGGACAAGAGAAGCTAGAGTGGGCGGTGGAACGGCAAATGACATCCGCCCAAGCAGACCGGGAACCCTTCCAAAACACCATGAAGGCCCACCTGGAAACCCTGCAAAAGACAGACACGGAACCAGGGGCGTCAGTACAGGCCGCACGACCTACCCCACACCCTACTGGCATCGCCCTTCAAAAGTACATACCAGGAGAAGACCCCGATGCCTTCCTGACCAATTTCGAAAGGGCTGCCCGGGCATGTGGGTGGCCCGAAGAGAAGTGGCCCTTCTTCCTCGCCCCCCTGCTATCCGCCGAAGCCCAGGCCGCTTACCAAGTAGCCAACCCTACCGGGGTTACACCCTACGCAATCATCAAAGATGTGATCCTGGAACATCTAGGCCTCGATGCCGATGCGTACCGCGTTCGTTTCAGAAAAGAGAGAGGGGTTGTAGGGGAAAACCCCAAGACGTTATACTTCCACCTCAAAATGGCCGCAGACAAGTGGCTAAAGCCGGACAGCAGCACAAAGGAAGTAATAATGTCACGCATCTATTTAGAACAGTTCATGGAAGCCGTACCCTACGGGACCCAGAGATGGTTGAAGCAACATCCGAACCTGTCAGTCGCCCAAACCTTTGAGATGGCTATACACTTTGGGAGAGCGCAACCACGCTATGGAGCTGGGGAACAAGATAAAGCAACCAAAGCGGCCCCTCCAGTCAGGATCGACAAGAAAGGCAAGATACCACCAGAAGTAGTCCGTAACAAGCCCTTCCGAATGGATCCACCGCCGATGCGAGGACCGCAATGCTACGACTGCGGCGAATGGGGCCACATCGCCCGCCTTTGCCCCAGGAAAAGGGCTGATGAACCGATGGAAGTTGGTTATCTACCTAAGACAGTTCTATATTCCGCAGAGCCGGGCGCCTCCTATTATGTGCATGTAAGGATAAACGGGACTGGGGTCAAGGCCCTCTTAGATTCAGGGTGTAGACAATCGGTAGTGAGGAAGTCCTTAGTACATCCCCAACAATACCTCCCCCACAGTACGGTGCACATCCGATGTATACACAGGGATGTACGGCCCTACCCGCTGGCCCTGGTCCCGATCACTCCCCTCAACAGACCCACTCAACAAGCAAGAGTAGGAGTAGTGGATACGCTTCCTGAGGAGGTGATTCTAGGGGTGGACAACCCAGGTTTCTTGTCATTATTCAGGGAAGAAATAAGAGAGCGCAACCCTAGCAGCAAGACACCAGCCCCTGCGTTGGTCTGTCCAGACCCCTGGGTCATAGACCGTAGCTTCAGGTTTACCCAATCCAATGACAGGACACTGTTTAATGCAGGGGAACAGGCCCACCTAAACCAGACACGAGGGGGAGAGGGATACCCCAGGTTTATAATCCAGAACGATTTACTATACCGCGAAGGAAAGCAAGGAGGGCCTCTACAGTTGTTAGTCCCTCAACCCTTCCGAGAACAGGTGCTGTTTTTTTCGCATGCCCACCTGACCGCAGGGCACGCAAGAAAGGAGAAAACAACTAACAGTGTATTGAGATGTTTCTATTGGCCGGGAATATATCGGGATATTGAGAAGTATTGCCAAACATGTGAGACGTGCCAAAAGAAAAATGCCTATATACCCCCTCCTGCTCCTTTACAGCCAATGCCTATTATAGGGGTACCATTTGAAAGGATAGGAATGGACCTTATCGGGCCCCTGCCTCGCACACGTAAAGGACATCTACACGCCCTAGTGATAGTCAACTACGCTACCCGTTTTGTTGAAGCCTTTCCCCTCCAGACCCCTATTACGAAGAACCTGGCGGAAAAACTAATCGAACAGTTCTCCCGAGTCGGATTCCCCAAAAAGGTGGTAACCGACCAGGGAACACCTTTTACGTCTAGGCTAATGCGAGAGGTCTGTCGCACATTGGACATCAAGCACCTGCGTACGTCGGTATATCACCCCCAGACGGATGGTCTGGTTGAAAGGTACAACCGCACCCTAAAAAGCACGTTGAAGAAGATGCTGGCGGTCGAAGGACGAGAGTGGGACCGACTGCTTCCCCTGGCGTTATATGTGCTCCGGTCCCAAACACAGAGCAGCTTGGGGTACTCGGCCTTCGAATTGTTATACGGGAGACAACCCAGGTCCCTGCTCGAAATGACGAAAGACGCCTGGGAAACCGAAGACAGACAAGACCATTGCATTTTATTGGAGTACACCACTCAATTAAAGTCCAAAATAGGCAAATTAAGGGATCTCGCCTATTCGAACTTGGAAAGAAGTCAAACGAGACAGAAGAGGTACTACGACAAGGGAACGAAAATAAGAAGACTACAGCCCGGGGACTGGGCGTTAGTCCTTCTTCCCTGCTCCGCTAGCAAATTAAAAAGTGAATGGCAAGGCCCCTATCAAGTAAAGGAAACGGTAGGGAAAACGACTTATAAACTGCAGATGTCTCCGGCCAAGGTACAAAGCTACCATATTAATTTGCTTAAAAAGTGGCTGGGACCTGTGCCTAAAGCAGGCCACTTGATGATTCCAACCGGAGACCCCACAAAGTCCACATTGGGTGAATTAGTGGTTAACCCAGAGCTCACGGCAACAAAAAGACAAGAATTGAACGAGATCATGACGCCCTTCGCCCTGACATTCTCAGACTTACCCGGGCGGACCCAGCTAGTGGAACACGGAATCCAGACGGTGCCCGGAAAAATAGTCCGGCAAAAGGCTTATCGGATACCGGCTGCCAGGAGAGAGGCGATAAACCGCGAGGTCAAGGAGATGTTACGACTAGGTGTGATCCAACCTTCCACAAGTGAATGGGCGTCCCCGATCGTGATGATACTGAAGCCAGACGGGTCAACGCGCTTCTGCATGGACTTCCGAGCCTTGAACGAAATCTCAACCTTTGATGCCTATCCGATACCAAGGGTGGATGAATTGATAGAAAAAATCGGAGAGGCCCGCTATATCACCACATTCGACCTAACGAAGGGCTACTGGCAAGTACCCCTAAAAGATGCAGACCGAAAGAAAACGGCCTTCTCCACAGACCAAGGGCTGTTCGAGTTCACCGTGCTACCCTTCGGGTTACACGGAGCCCCGGCTACTTTTCAACGTTTGATTAACACCATTCTACAGCCCTATTCCGCCTTTAGCTCAGCATACCTTGATGACATTGTGGTGTACAGCCCCTCGTGGTCTGATCATCTAAAACATCTGACCATCATCCTCAACACCCTCAGACAAGCAGGCCTACATATTAATGCGAAGAAATTGAAAGCCGCCTTCTATAGGGTTAAATATCTGGGGTACGTACTGGGAGATGGAGTTATTGCACCCCAGACGGAAAAGGTCAAAGCCATAGCCGAGACGCCGTTCCCCACTACCAAACGTCAGCTCAGGGTTTTTTGGGGGCTAATTGGGTATTATAGGCGGTGTATTCCTCAATTCGCAGAAGTAGCCACCCCTCTAACAGACCTTCTCAGAAAAGAGAGTTCTTCCTGTAGGTTAAGACCCCCCACAGACAAGGCTATACAAGCGTTTCAGAACCTAAAAACAGTGATCACCACCCACCCGGTACTAGTCTCGCCAGATTTTTCGAGACCCTTCCTAGTCGCCACAGACGCCTCGGACACGGGAATAGGGGCGGTTTTGTCCCAAGTGGGTTTGGACGGACAAGAGCATCCCATTCTGTATGTGAGTAGGAAATTGTTTCCTAGAGAGAGCAAGTACCCGACCATAGAGAGGGAGTGCCTAGCAATGAAATGGGCGGTGGAAAAACTTAGGTATTACCTGGAAGGCAAGCCCTTTACTCTATACACTGACCATGCCCCCCTAAAGTGGATGGCCAAGAACAAAAGTCTGAATCCCCGAGTACTTAGATGGTTTTTATCCCTTCAACCCTTCGCCTTTGAGGTACAGCACCGAAAGGGGAGGGAGAACGGTAATGCGGACTTCCTGTCACGGTCCTTTCCGCTCCCCGAACGTGAGCATCCAGGGGGGGGAGGAGTGTAACGGAGAGGGACCCGCAGAACAACAGGAAAGTATGGAATGGTGGGCCCCCATACCGTTCTCACCTCCTCTTGTTCCCCCACAGCAAAACGAGGAGCTTCCCTCTCCTACGAGTACGGGACGATTGAAAGGAGGAGACAAGCCCTTTAAGTGGAACAGTGACATGTACATGGACACACCCCTGTATGACACAGCGGAACCCGGAACAACAAAAGGAGGAGAAACGAGACAGCGGACGGACGGCGTTTCCTGGAGGAGCGGAGGTGAAGATTGGAGCATCGGAGGATTGGAGAGCGGAGAAGAGCGGAGTCGTGGAGGAGTGACCAGCGGAGGAGAAGAGCGGAGTCGTGGAGGAGTGACCAGCGGAGGAGAAGAGCGGAGTCGTGGAGGAGTGACCAGCAGAGGAGAAGAGCGTGGTACCCGGGACGAGAGCGAGGAGGCCGGTGGAAGAATTGGAGAGAAGGTCTGCAGTCGACCAGGAGGTCCAGGATCCCGCGCAGCGCCCAGCCACGTTCCCAGGGGAGGAGCGTGGCTAGGACAGGTACGGGACCGGGTAGCGGGTTGGATAAAGAGAGGGGAGAGCCCGTATACCTAGCCGCTGTACCTAACGCTTTGTATATAATCCCCTGCATCCCCCTCCCTTGTTGTGAAATACACACCAGCACAAAGAGCAGTGTTTGCAGTTTGGGCACGAGTGTACAGTTTAGGGTGTTTCCTCACTCCCTGGGCCGGTCTCAGGTGGAACTTATACCGAAGGGTACCCTGACCGTTGTCCTTGTCTGTTTCTTTATCTTTTGGGGCCCGGACCTTCCCGGTGAGAAACATATCCCCGACCCCCACGACGTCCCAAGAACGAGAGACCAAGATCCAAGGAGGGTTCGAAGACCCCAACCCCACCAGGAGCCACGGATCCCGCCATGTGGCCCAGAGAAAGACTCACCAGTAGATTGAAAAAGAGATATATTTCAATAAAACCTCGTTTGCAACGTACCCGTGTTCCGTCTGTCCCTGACCCACTGCCACAACTGGTGTCAGAAGTGGGATCAACATCAGACTCCGTCTGTAACGAGATGGAGGCCCTTATACAACATCTGATTCAGGGACAAGAGAAGCTAGAGTGGGCGGTGGAACGGCAAATGACATCCGCCCAAGCAGACCGGGAACCCTTCCAAAACACCATGAAGGCCCACCTGGAAACCCTGCAAAAGACAGACACGGAACCAGGGGCGTCAGTACAGGCCGCACGACCTACCCCGCACCCTACTGGCATCGCCCTTCAAAAGTACATACCAGGAGAAGACCCCGATGCCTTCCTGACCAATTTCGAAAGGGCTGCCCGGGCATGTGGGTGGCCCGAAGAGAAGTGGCCCTTCTTCCTCGCCCCCCTGCTATCCGCCGAAGCCCAGGCCGCTTACCAAGTAGCCAACCCTACCGGGGTTACACCCTATGCAATCATCAAAGATGTGATCCTGGAACATCTAGGCCTCGATGCCGAGGCGTACCGCGTCCGTTTCAGAAAAGAGAGAGGGTTTGTAGGGGAAAACCCCAAGACGTTATACTTCCGCCTCAAAATGGCCGCAGACAAGTGGCTAAAGCCGGACAGCAGCACAAAGGAAGTAATAATGTCACGCATCTATTTAGAACAGTTCATGGAAGCCGTACCCTACGGGACCCAGAGATGGTTGAAGCAACATCCGAACCTGTCAGTCGCCCAAACCTTTGAGATGGCTATACACTTTGGGAGAGCGCAACCACGCTATGGAGCTGGGGAACAAGATAAAGCAACCAAAGCGGCCCCTCCAGTCAGGATCGACAAGAAAGGCAAGATACCGCCAGAAGTAGTCCGTAACAAGCCCTTCCGAATGGATCCACCGCCGATGCGAGGACCGCAATGCTATGACTGCGGCGAATGGGGCCACATCGCCCGCCTTTGCCCCAGGAAAAGGGCTGATGAACCGATGGAAGTTGGTTATCTACCTAAGACAGTTCTATATTCCGCAGAGCCGGGCGCCTCCTATTATGTGCATGTAAGGATAAACGGGACTGGGGTCAAGGCCCTCTTAGATTCAGGGTGTAGACAATCGGTAGTGAGGAAGTCCTTAGTACATCCCCAACAATACCTCCCCCACAGTACGGTGCACATCCGATGTATACACAGGGATGTACGGCCCTACCCGCTGGCCCTGGTCCCGATCACTCCCCTCAACAGACCCACTCAACAAGCAAGAGTAGGAGTAGTGGATACGCTTCCTGAGGAGGTGATTCTAGGGGTGGACAACCCAGGTTTCTTGTCATTATTCAGGGAAGAAATAAGAGAGCGCAACCCTAGCAGCAAGACACCAGCCCCTGCGTTGGTCTGTCCAGACCCCTGGGTCATAGACCGTAGCTTCAGGTTTACCCAATCCAATGACAGGACACTGTTTAATGCAGGGGAACAGGCCCACCTAAACCAGACACGAGGGGGAGAGGGATACCCCAGGTTTATAATCCAGAACGATTTACTATACCGCGAAGGAAAGCAAGGAGGGCCTCTACAGTTGTTAGTCCCTCAACCCTTCCGAGAACAGGTGCTGTTTTTTTCGCATGCCCACCTGACCGCAGGGCACGCAAGAAAGGAGAAAACAACTAACAGTGTATTGAGATGTTTCTATTGGCCGGGAATATATCGGGATATTGAGAAGTATTGCCAAACATGTGAGACGTGCCAAAAGAAAAATGCCTATATACCCCCTCCTGCTCCTTTACAGCCAATGCCTATTATAGGGGTACCATTTGAAAGGATAGGAATGGACCTTATCGGGCCCCTGCCTCGCACACGTAAAGGACATCTACACGCCCTAGTGATAGTCAACTACGCTACCCGTTTTGTTGAAGCCTTTCCCCTCCAGACCCCTATTACGAAGAACCTGGCGGAAAAACTAATCGAACTGTTCTCCCGATTCGGATTCCCCAAAAAGGTGGTAACCGACCAGGGAACACCTTTTACGTCTAGGCTAATGCGAGAGGTCTGTCGCACATTGGACATCAAGCACCTGCGTACGTCGGTATATCACCCCCAGACGGATGGTCTGGTTGAAAGGTACAACCGCACCCTAAAAAGCACGTTGAAGAAGATGCTGGCGGTCGAAGGACGAGAGTGGGACCGACTGCTTCCCCTGGCGTTATATGTGCTCCGGTCCCAAACACAGAGCAGCTTGGGGTACTCGGCCTTCGAATTGTTATACGGGAGACAACCCAGGTCCCTGCTCGAAATGACGAAAGACGCCTGGGAAACCGAAGACAGACAAGACCATTGCACTTTATTGGAGTACACCACTCAATTAAAGTCCAAAATAGGCAAATTAAGGGATCTCGCCTATTCGAACTTGGAAGGAAGTCAAACGAGACAGAAGAGGTACTACGACAAGGGAACGAAAATAAGAAGACTACAGCCCGGGGACTGGGCGTTAGTCCTTCTTCCCTCCTCCGCTAGCAAATTCAAAAGTGAATGGCAAGGCCCCTATCAAGTAAAGGAAACGGTAGGGAAAACGACTTATAAACTGCAGATGTCTCCGGCCAAGGTACAAAGCTACCATATTAATTTGCTTAAAAAGTGGCTGGGACCTGTGCCTAAAGCAGGCCACTTGATGATTCCAACCGGAGACCCCACAAAGTCCACATTGGGTGAATTAGTGGTTAACCCAGAGCTCACGGCAACACAAAGACAAGAATTGAACGAGATCATGACGCCCTTCGCCCTGACATTCTCGGACTTACCCGGGCGGACCCAGCTAGTGGAACACGGAATCCAGACGGTGCCCGGAAAAATAGTCCGGCAAAAGGCTTATCGGATACCGGCTGCCAGGAGAGAGGCGATAAACCGCGAGGTCAAGGAGATGTTACGACTAGGTGTGATCCAACCTTCCGCAAGTGAATGGGCGTCCCTGATCGTGATGATACTGAAGCCAGACGGGTCAACGCGCTTCTGCATGGACTTCCGAGCCTTGAACGAAATCTCAACCTTTGATGCCTATCCGATACCAAGGGTGGATGAATTGATAGAAAAAATCGGAGAGGCCCGCTATATCACCACATTCGACCTAACGAAGGGCTACTGGCAAGTACCCCTAAAAGATGCAGACCGAAAGAAAACGGCCTTCTCCACAGACCAAGGGCTGTTCGAGTTCACCGTGCTACCCTTCGGGTTACACGGAGCCCCGGCTACTTTTCAACGTTTGATGAACACCATTCTACAGCCCTATTCTGCCTTTAGCTCAGCATACCTTGATGACATTGTGGTGTACAGCCCCTCGTGGTCTGATCATCTAAAACATCTGACCATCATCCTCAACACCCTCAGACAAGCAGGCCTACATATTAATGCGAAGAAATCGAAAGCCGCCTTCTATAGGGTTAAATATCTGGGGTACGTACTGGGAGATGGAGTTATTGCACCCCAGACGGAAAAGGTCAAAGCCATAGCCGAGACGCCGTTCCCCACTACCAAACGTCAGCTCAGGGTTTTTTTGGGGCTAATTGGGTATTATAGGCGGTGTATTCCTCAATTCGCAGAAGTAGCCACCCCCCTAACAGACCTTCTCAGAAAAGAGAGTTCTTCCTGTAGGTTAAGACCCCCCACAGACAAGGCTATACAAGCGTTTCAGAACCTAAAAACAGTGATCACCACCCACCCGGTACTAGTCTCGCCAGATTTTTCGAGACCCTTCCTAGTCGCCACAGACGCCTCGGACACGGGAATAGGGGCGGTTTTGTCCCAAGTGGGTTTGGACGGACAAGAGCATCCCATTCTGTATGTGAGAAGGAAATTGTTTCCTAGAGAGAGCAAGTACCCGACCATAGAGAGGGAGTGCCTAGCAATGAAATGGGCGGTGGAAAAACTTAGGTATTACCTGGAAGGCAAGCCCTTTACTCTATACACTGACCATGCCCCCCTAAAGTGGATGGCCAAGAACAAAAGTCTGAATCCCCGAGTACTTAGATGGTTTTTATCCCTTCAACCCTTCGCCTTTGAGGTACAGCACCGAAAGGGGAGGGAGAACGGTAATGCGGACTTCCTGTCACGGTCCTTTCCGCTCCCCGAACGTGAGCATCCAGGGGGGGAGGAGTGTAACGGAGAGGGACCCGCAGAACAACAGGAAAGTATGGAATGGTGGGCCCCCATACCGTTCTCACCTCCTCTTGTTCCCCCACAGCAAAACGAGGAGCTTCCCTCTCCTACGAGTACGGGACGATTGAAAGGAGGAGACGAGCCCTTTAAGTGGAACAGTGACATGTACATGGACAAACCCCTGTATGACGCAGCGGAACCCGGAACAACAAAAGGAGGAGAAACGAGACAGCGGACGGACGGCGTTTCCTGGAGGAGCGGAGGTGAAGATTGGAGCATCGGAGGATTGGAGAGCGGAGAAGAGCGGAGTCGTGGAGGAGTGACCAGCGGAGGAGAAGAGCGGAGTCGTGGAGGAGTGACCAGCGGAGGAGAAGAGCGGAGTCGTGGAGGAGTGACCAGCGGAGGAGAAGAGCGTGGTACCCGGGACGAGAGCGAGGAGGCCGGTGGAAGAATTGGAGAGAAGGTCTGCAGTCGACCAGGAGGTCCAGGATCCCGCGCAGCGCCCAGCCACGTTCCCAGGGGAGGAGCGTGGCTAGGACAGGTACGGGACCGGGTAGCGGGTTGGATAAAGAGAGGGGAGAGCCCGTATACCTAGCCGCTGTACCTAACGCTTTGTATATAATCCCCTGCATCCCCCTCCCTTGTTGTGAAATACACACCAGCACAAAGCGCAGTGTTTGCAGTTTGGGCACGAGTGCACAGTTTAGGGTGTTTCCTCACTCCCTGGGCCGGTCTCAGGTGGAACTTATACCGAAGGGTACCCTGACCGTTGTCCTTGTCTGTTTCTTTATCTTTTGGGGCCCGGACCTTCCCGGTGAGAAACATATCCCCGACCCCCACGACGTCCCAAGAACGAGAGACCAAGATCCAAGGAGGGTTCGAAGACCCCAACCCCACCAGGAGCCACGGATCCCGCCATGTGGCCCAGAGAAAGACTCACCAGTAGATTGAAAAAGAGATATATTTCAATAAAACCTCGTTTGCAACGTACCCGTGTTCCGTCTGTCCCTGACCCACTGCCACAACTGGTGTCAGAAGTGGGATCAACATCAGACTCCGTCTGTAACGAGATGGAGGCCCTTATACAACATCTGATTCAGGGACAAGAGAAGCTAGAGTGGGCGGTGGAACGGCAAATGACATCCGCCCAAGCAGACCGGGAACCCTTCCAAAACACCATGAAGGCCCACCTGGAAACCCTGCAAAAGACAGACACGGAACCAGGGGCGTCAGTACAGGCCGCACGACCTACCCCGCACCCTACTGGCATCGCCCTTCAAAAGTACATACCAGGAGAAGACCCCGATGCCTTCCTGACCAATTTCGAAAGGGCTGCCCGGGCATGTGGGTGGCCCGAAGAGAAGTGGCCCTTCTTCCTCGCCCCCCTGCTATCCGCCGAAGCCCAGGCCGCTTACCAAGTAGCCAACCCTACCGGGGTTACACCCTACGCAATCATCAAAGATGTGATCCTGGAACATCTAGGCCTCAATGCCGAGGCGTACCGCGTCCGTTTCAGAAAAGAGAGAGGGTTTGTAGGGGAAAACCCCAAGACGTTATACT
This sequence comes from Triturus cristatus, assembly GCF_964204655.1. Classification (NCBI taxonomy): domain Eukaryota; kingdom Metazoa; phylum Chordata; class Amphibia; order Caudata; family Salamandridae; genus Triturus; species Triturus cristatus. Next base: position 1,296,264,796 of record NC_140590.1, read on the forward strand.
TCCGCCTCAAAATGGCCGCAGACAAGTGGCTAAAGCCGGACAGCAGCACAAAGGAAGTAATAATGTCACGCATCTATTTAGAACAGTTCATGGAAGCCGTACCCTACGGGACCCAGAGATGGTTGAAGCAACATCCGAACCTGTCAGTCGCCCAAACCTTTGAGATGGCTATACACTTTGGGAGAGCGCAACCACGCTATGGAGCTGGGGAACAAGATAAAGCAACCAAAGCGGCCCCTCCAGTCAGGATCGACAAGAAAGGCAAGATACCGCCAGAAGTAGTCCGTAACAAGCCCTTCCGAATGGATCCACCGCCGATGCGAGGACCGCAATGCTATGACTGCGGCGAATGGGGCCACATCGCCCGCCTTTGCCCCAGGAAAAGGGCTGATGAACCGATGGAAGTTGGTTATCTACCTAAGACAGTTCTATATTCCGCAGAGCCGGGCGCCTCCTATTATGTGCATGTAAGGATAAACGGGACTGGGGTCAAGGCCCTCTTAGATTCAGGGTGTAGACAATCGGTAGTGAGGAAGTCCTTAGTACATCCCCAACAATACCTCCCCCACAGTACGGTGCACATCCGATGTATACACAGGGATGTACGGCCCTACCCGCTGGCCCTGGTCCCGATCACTCCCCTCAACAGACCCACTCAACAAGCAAGAGTAGGAGTAGTGGATACGCTTCCTGAGGAGGTGATTCTAGGGGTGGACAACCCAGGTTTCTTGTCATTATTCAGGGAAGAAATAAGAGAGCGCAACCCTAGCAGCAAGACACCAGCCCCTGCGTTGGTCTGTCCAGACCCCTGGGTCATAGACCGTAGCTTCAGGTTTACCCAATCCAATGACAGGACACTGTTTAATGCAGGGGAACAGGCCCACCTAAACCAGACACGAGGGGGAGAGGGATACCCCAGGTTTATAATCCAGAACGATTTACTATACCGCGAAGGAAAGCAAGGAGGGCCTCTACAGTTGTTAGTCCCTCAACCCTTCCGAGAACAGGTGCTGTTTTTTTCGCATGCCCACCTGACCGCAGGGCACGCAAGAAAGGAGAAAACAACTAACAGTGTATTGAGATGTTTCTATTGGCCGGGAATATATCGGGATATTGAGAAGTATTGCCAAACATGTGAGACGTGCCAAAAGAAAAATGCCTATATACCCCCTCCTGCTCCTTTACAGCCAATGCCTATTATAGGGGTACCATTTGAAAGGATAGGAATGGACCTTATCGGGCCCCTGCCTCGCACACGTAAAGGACATCTACACGCCCTAGTGATAGTCAACTACGCTACCCGTTTTGTTGAAGCCTTTCCCCTCCAGACCCCTATTACGAAGAACCTGGCGGAAAAACTAATCGAACTGTTCTCCCGAGTCGGATTCCCCAAAAAGGTGGTAACCGACCAGGGAACACCTTTTACGTCTAGGCTAATGCGAGAGGTCTGTCGCACATTGGACATCAAGCACCTGCGTACGTCGGTATATCACCCCCAGACGGATGGTCTGGTTGAAAGGTACAACCGCACCCTAAAAAGCACGTTGAAGAAGATGCTGGCGGTCGAAGGACGAGAGTGGGACCGACTGCTTCCCCTGACGTTATATGTGCTCCGGTCCCAAACACAGAGCAGCTTGGGGTACTCGGCCTTCGAATTGTTATACGGGAGACAACCCAGGTCCCTGCTCGAAATGACGAAAGACGCCTGGGAAACCGAAGACAGACAAGACCATTGCACTTTATTGGAGTACACCACTCAATTAAAGTCCAAAATAGGCAAATTAAGGGATCTCGCCTATTCGAACTTGGAAAGAAGTCAAACGAGACAGAAGAGGTACTACGACAAGGGAACGAAAATAAGAAGACTACAGCCCGGGGACTGGGCGTTAGTCCTTCTTCCCTCCTCCGCTAGCAAATTCAAAAGTAAATGGCAAGGCCCCTATCAAGTAAAGGAAACGGTAGGGAAAACGACTTATAAACTGCAGATGTCTCCGGCCAAGGTACAAAGCTACCATATTAATTTGCTTAAAAAGTGGCTGGGACCTGTGCCTAAAGCAGGCCACTTGATGATTCCAACCGGAGACCCCACAAAGTCCACATTGGGTGAATTAGTGGTTAACCCAGAGCTCACGGCAACACAAAGACAAGAATTGAACGAGATCATGACGCCCTTCGCCCTGACATTCTCGGACTTACCCGGGCGGACCCAGCTAGTGGAACACGGAATCCAGACGGTGCCCGGAAAAATAGTCCGGCAAAAGGCTTATCGGATACCGGCTGCCAGGAGAGAGGCGATAAACCGCGAGGTCAAGGAGATGTTACGACTAGGTGTGATCCAACCTTCCGCAAGTGAATGGGCGTCCCCGATCGTGATGATACTGAAGCCAGACGGGTCAACGCGCTTCTGCATGGACTTCCGAGCCTTGAACGAAATCTCAACCTTTGATGCCTATCCGATACCAAGGGTGGATGAATTGATAGAAAAAATCGGAGAGGCCCGCTATATCACCACATTCGACCTAACGAAGGGCTACTGGCAAGTACCCCTAAAAGATGCAGACCGAAAGAAAACGGCCTTCTCCACAGACCAAGGGCTGTTCGAGTTCACCGTGCTACCCTTCGGGTTACACGGAGCCCCGGCTACTTTTCAACGTTTGATGAACACCATTCTACAGCCCTATTCTGCCTTTAGCTCAGCATACCTTGATGACATTGTGGTGTACAGCCCCTCGTGGTCTGATCATCTAAAACATCTGACCATCATCCTCAACACCCTCAGACAAGCAGGCCTACATATTATTGCGAAGAAATCGAAAGCCGCCTTCTATAGGGTTAAATATCTGGGGTACGTACTGGGAGATGGAGTTATTGCACCCCAGACGGAAAAGGTCAAAGCCATAGCCGAGACGCCGTTCCCCACTACCAAACGTCAGCTCAGGGTTTTTTTGGGGCTAATTGGGTATTATAGGCGGTTTATTCCTCAATTCGCAGAAGTAGCCACCCCCCTAACAGACCTTCTCAGAAAAGAGAGTTCTTCCTGTAGGTTAAGACCCCCCACAGACAAGGCTATACAAGCGTTTCAGAACCTAAAAACAGTGATCACCACCCACCCGGTACTAGTCTCGCCAGATTTTTCGAGACCCTTCCTAGTCGCCACAGACGCCTCGGACACGGGAATAGGGGCGGTTTTGTCCCAAGTGGGTTTGGACGGACAAGAGCATCCCATTCTGTATGTGAGTAGGAAATTGTTTCCTAGAGAGAGCAAGTACCCGACCATAGAGAGGGAGTGCCTAGCAATGAAATGGGCGGTGGAAAAACTTAGGTATTACCTGGAAGGCAAGCCCTTTACTCTATACACTGACCATGCCCCCCTAAAGTGGATGGCCAAGAACAAAAGTCTGAATCCCCGAGTACTTAGATGGTTTTTATCCCTTCAACCCTTCGCCTTTGAGGTACAGCACCGAAAGGGGAGGGAGAACGGTAATGCGGACTTCCTGTCACTGTCCTTTCCGCTCCCCGAACGTGAGCATCCAGGGGGGAGGAGTGTAACGGAGAGGGACCCGCAGAACAACAGGAAAGTATGGAATGGTGGGCCCCCATACCGTTCTCACCTCCTCTTGTTCCCCCACAGCAAAACGAGGAGCTTCCCTCTCCTACGAGTACGGGACGATTGAAAGGAGGAGACGAGCCCTTTAAGTGGAACAGTGACATGTACATGGACAAACCCCTGTATGACGCAGCGGAACCCGGAACAACAAAAGGAGGAGAAACAAGACAGCGGACGGACGGCGTTTCCTGGAGGAGCGGAGGTGAAGATTGGAGCATCGGAGGATTGGAGAGCGGAGAAGAGCGGAGTCGTGGAGGAGTGACCAGCGGAGGAGAAGAGCGGAGTCGTGGAGGAGTGACCAGCGGAGGAGAAGAGCGGAGTCGTGGAGGAGTGACCAGCGGAGGAGAAGAGCGTGGTACCCGGGACGAGAGCGAGGAGGCCGGTGGAAGAATTGGAGAGAAGGTCTGCAGTCGACCAGGAGGTCCAGGATCCCGCGCAGCGCCCAGCCACGTTCCCAGGGGAGGAGCGTGGCTAGGACAGGTACGGGACCGGGTAGCGGGTTGGATAAAGAGAGGGGAGAGCCCGTATACCTAGCCGCTGTACCTAACGCTTTGTATATAATCCCCTGCATCCCCCTCCCTTGTTGTGAAATACACACCAGCACAAAGCGCAGTGTTTGCAGTTTGGGCACGAGTGCACAGTTTAGGGGGTTTCCTCACTCCCTGGTCCCGGTCTCAGGTGGAACTTATACCGAAGGGTACCCTGACCGTTGTCCTTGTCTGTTTCTTTATCTTTTGGGGCCCAGACCTTCCCGGTGAGAAACATATCCCGACCCCCACGACGTCCCAAGAACGAGAAACCAAGATCCAAGGAGGGTTCGAAGACCCCAACCCCACCAGGAGCCACGGATCCCGCCGTGAGAAAGACTCACCAGTAGATTGAAAAAGAGATATATTTCAATAAAACCTCGTTTGCAACGTACCCGTGTTCCGTCTGTCCCTGACCCACTGCCACAATATGCAAGATCAATATTTGGAAATTATTTCAAAACAGATTCCTTCAAAAGAGAGATCACAAACCCCTTAATATCCTCCCCCTCAAGAGCTTCCGGGATGTTTAAAAACTTCAGATTGTTTTTCCTGGAGTGGTTTTCCAGTCGCTCGAGGTCATCCTTCAGTTCTTTATTTTGGGGTGATAACTTTGCCAGGTCGGCAGAGGTCGTTTTGATCGTATCTTTTAGTTTGGGGATCTCGGCCTCAATTGTGTCGGTCCTTAAAGTGACTTCCTCTAACTTTGTGCCTGGACCTCGCAGGATGAACGAATTGCAGCCTGAATCGCTTCTGATACAGAGAATCTACTAGCTAACTCTGCTTGATTCATCTCCGAGACAGTGAACCTGCTGGTCATCTCTTCTTTTATTGCCAGGAGTAAATTGGTTAATGAATGTGTGGATGAGGCTGGAATCGTGTGGTCCTTGAGGGCAGATATATTTAAACTTTGGCTACTACCTTGATGGAATTTCCCCACCCCCTGCTCCTGTACTTCCTCCTGCATCTGCTCCTGCTCCAGCTCCAGTTCATCTTGTAGTCCTAAAACTGAGTATCTGTTAGAAAGATTCACCATCGGGTGGACCGCAGACTCCGTTTCGGGTTCAAGCACTATAATGGCGGTAAATGGAGCCTGCGATTCACATCCCGCTGAACTAGACTGGGTGGTGTTACTTGTAGGCTCACTACTATTTAGAAATAATGGCTTCTTGGATGAACACACTGGAGCCTTGAGCGTGGAAGTGGACCTAGACGTGGTCGTGGGTATAGTCGAGGACGGAGACATGACTTGATAGAAAGTTTTTAAAGACAGGGTAATTTTTGATTTTGCAGTAGGTGTTTTCTTGTCCCGAGTTTTTCCCTTGCCCTTAGTCACTCTCACTTTCGCTGGAGTTCTACTATCAGCAGTACTCCCACCCTGCTTGCGTTGTTTAATTGATGCTTTAATTTGAAAAATGGGGGGAGACCCGGTGCGGTAGGGTGGACTGGGTAATAACAGTATTTGAGGCGAAGTGAGCTGCTCTAGCTCGCAGGGTGTACCGGCTCAATTTTGGGGGTGAAATGCCCTCTTTAATCCCCTCACTTTCCTCCATACAAGGCGGGCGCGTCCTCCCTTCCTGAATCACAGGCACATCCACTTGACAGAGCGGCAAAAGAAAACTACCGCTAAAGCTCTCACCCTCAGTCAAGGCTTCTAATACCAACTTACCAACTGGTAGGTCGATTAAGCCCAAACTGTTGTCCTTGGCCTTCTCAGAAGGGGCCAGTCGTTGTAGCCTCCCTACCTGCTCGCCATCCTCACCAACCTCCTCGCAAGACCGTCTGAACCGGCAGTCCGGGTATGCACCAAGACTCTTGCTGACTCTTCCTCCCATGCACCGGAGCAGCAAGCAGGCAACACCCCGGCGTCTCCGCTCATGCGCGGCCTCTCCCCACTTCCAGCGCCGGGCTCCAGGATCAACACTGCTCCTGCAGACGCTGAGACTACCTATATCATCGCGGCTGCAAAGAAACGGGTGCCCCCGCATGGCAGGCCGGCAAGAAGAGGAAGAGAAACAAAGGTAGGTGACAAAACAAACAATGTAGTTGTCAGGGCTTCGGCATTGGTCACCTATGTGGAAAACCCGAGGGAGCACGACCGCGGCCGTTAGTTAGTGGCCGCCATGTTCCTCTGAACACAGAGATACATCACTGAAGAGAAATGTTTTACGCGTGTTTGTAAGTGTTTTGTTGCTGTTTGAAGTGAACGCCGAATTTCTGTGTGTTCTTGTGTCCAAGTTGTTGCTTTGAAAATCAGGTTTGATTAATTCATAGAGAGGTTTAACCCTCTCTGCGTAGTTTAGAATGTATGTTCTTCCAAAATTCAGGAAACCTAGAATCAACTGTAAGTTTTTTTGTTTTTTCTGCGTTTTTGGAGGTTGGAGCAGTGCACACTTTTCTAAAAAGTTGGCTGCCAGGCTTTTGCCTTCACTTGAAAGTTCATATCCTAGGAAAAGGACGTTGAGATGGGCAATTCTGGACTTTTTAAAGTTGAGTTTGTAACCCTCAGAGGCGAAGCCCAATATAATGGTGTTCACCCTGTTCAAGTATCTGCCCAGGTCATCGTCTGTCAGATATATATCATCGACATATGACAATGCCTTGTCATCATAAATTTGTAGTAACTCTGTTACTCTTGCTGAGAATAACCCCGGGCTGTTTTTGAACCCCTGTGGAAGTCGACAAAATTGATGCTGACTCCCCTTTATTGAGAAAGCGGTCAAATATCTACTTTCAGGTGCAATATTTTGACAAAAGAAACCATTTGAAATGTCTAATGTGGTTTTGTACTTTTTACGCACAATGTTATTCATTAATACTGTCCTGTGTGCATTTTGCACTGCAAATGTTTTACAACAAGAGTTTAGGTGTCTGTAATCCAAAACTAGACGATATGAATTGTCTGGTTTAGAGACAGGAAACAAAGGATTGTTCATTGATGAGGTGCATGTTTCAATCACCCCCTGGTATTCAAGTTGATCTAAGATCTCCCTGACCTGTTTTTTAGCTTCTTGCTTAATCGGGTACTGCCTTTGTGCAGTTGGTTGATTTTTTAACTGGATTTTGTGGTGAGGTGAGTCCTCATCCCATCCTACATGATTCTTATATAATGCTGGGGCTTGGGCCACTGCCAATTTCCTGGCATAAGTGTATTTTAAGTGTACTGAAACATCGTTGGAGAAGGCTGGCATAATGATGTCTTCGCCATTTGGGCACTCCCTGACAAATTCTGGTGGTCAGTCTTGTTCTGCTAGAAGTATATCATAACCCTTTGAAAGTCGCTCCCAAAAGTGTGCTTTTACTTTTCTTGGTATGTCTCCCTCCATCCGGAGTGTGATTTCATATAACCTATAAGGAGAACTAACCCTGGTGTCTGCAGTTTCAACTTGAATGTCCTCATTCAAGTCCACTGTCTCCAGAAGCTCCTTCAGGTTCTGGAGAGCTACTATAACTTCTGCTGCGCTGTCCAACATTGTCTGAGCCCATTCTCCGTTCTTGAGTTGTGTTCTCAGAATCCTCGGCATGTCTGATCTTCAGACCTGCTACGTTCTTTTTGGAGAATTGAGGTTTTGGTTTGTTTTTCTGAACGTGTTGATCGTCTTTGGACTTCACACGTTCTTCTTTGTTCTCTGACCGTCCTCTTCTTTCAGATGTCTGTGATGATATCTGAAAGGTACGAGAGGAACGTGTATCAGTATCTTGATACATGTCAGGTTTCCTCAAATTATCCCTATTCATGAGGTTGTACCTCCTTTCAGAGGGCTCCTTTTGAGGAGACCTACCTCGGGATCGAGAATCTTTCTCTTTTGAATGTTGTTTGTTATTTTCCCACTTCTTTTTAGAAGAGGTAGAAGTGTTTTTAGGAAAGACCTTATCAGGACTTTCAGACAGTTGTGGTTTAACTGGTTTTCCTCCCAAACTGTCTCTGCCTAATTCTTCATAGGATTTTTCAATAATTCTAGCTAGTTCTTGTTGTTGTTCTGTTACATCAAATTCCCTTAATTTCTGGCGGATTGCCACTGATGTTGCTTCTCCTTTAATATTAGATAGTATTATTGTTGAGACCTGGTCGAAATTTTTAAGCAACTTCATACCTAAATTCAGAGCAGGCTCTGCCCCGTGTTCGTTTTGAATCTGTTTCAGGACATCAGGTATTACCACCATAGATGGAACACCATGTGTTTTTTTGTAGATTGCAGCAAAGACTGTGCCCCAAGTGGTGCAGTCTTCCAGATGTGGTGTGATCCCCATTGGTAAACAGATTGTTAGAATTCTGTGTTTCTCATAAGGGCTAGTATTAGGAATTACTGCTTCGATTTGAGTAATTGTTTTAGCTATCGATAATGGAATTTGTTCACGTTTTGTGGGCATTTTACCTATGACTGCGTGTAACGTCTGTGGAGTAATTTTTAGTGTATTCCCCTGATGAGGGGCTGAATTTTGAATGGTTAATGGTAGTTGGACTGTGAAAGTCCTCATGACATATTGAACCAATTGTCTATAAATTTTGATCAACTCTTTGAGTTGAGCAAGTAATTCTACATCTGTCATTTCTTCAATGTCAGGATGAGGTGTATAGCCAGCTAACATCGGCCATGTTGCTCCTGGTCTACCTAGCGGGCCAAGCCTGGTAATGTGATTGTAATGTTTTAGGGCGCCTTTAAACCAGAGATCATGCTCCTGGTATCCTCGAAAGGAATATATTCCTCAGGTGGTTCATAGTTAGGTTTGTTTAGTTCACTGAAAATATATATATACTTTATGTTATTGATATTTATGTGACACTACTTCACGATTATCAGAACTCATAGCTATTATTCAGAAGTACATGTAGTTCATTCTCTGTCGTGATATTCGACCCCGTATAGTAGATTCAGGCAATGTTTATGTAGAAACTGTCCCAAGAACAAAAGACCTTCTGTATTAATCTCTGCATTGGTTGTGATGTCAAGGTCCTCAATAAAGTATGTAAAAAAAAAAAACATGGACAATGCCTAAATAAGGGCTGGATTTTCTATGCCTACATAAGGGCAATATGAATTGTACCTATATAAGGGCATAAATCGGGAAACCTATATACGGAATCTACATCTACACACAACAGGCAATGAACAGCAGGACAGACACTGTACCTGTCATATGCTAGTGCCGTCAGCCTTCGCCCACATCTCCAGATTTTTTGCTAGAGTTTTGCCACTTCAACCTCTAGTGTCTGAGTGCAGTTCTTAATCCCTGTTCATGTCAAGCAGGCCTTCAAACATGACCAGACAGATATAAAATGAGACTTTCTCTTTCATGCTCGATCACTGAGTTGCTACCAGGGTTGGTTTGGGATCAAAAATAGGTCCGGGCATCCTCAAAAAAGTGGCCCTCATTCACCATTCGCATTCTTTCACAAAACATTTGTTGGTCAGTGTTACATGGTTAATTGTTGGAGATAGCTTGAGTAAATGAAGAACCTGACAATAACCAGTTAGATCAGGTGATGAACAATCATCTCACGGAGCTATGCCTTGGGCTGTTTGAAAGCTGATGAGTGTGCAGCCTAATAGAGCCCAAAACAGTACTATTTTTAAACAAGCCTTTGCAATTGAACTAGTGCTTTAAGTGGGATGAAAAAGATGGATAGGGTCTTTACAGTGGTTGTGACCAAAAAATGTAACTAGGAATCTTTTATAAGAGAGGCGTTAATGTAGCTATGGATGTGGCCTAAAACGTAAGCACAGATCCTGTGCTTTCAAGGCGTGCCCCCTAATCAGTATTTGAATATCTCTGCTGTTAGTGAATCCAAACACATCACAGAAAAAACACAGAAAACAAGTCAGACCATTTGACTTTACCAGTGCTTATTTGCACTGATTTTTATTCAATATCATATAAATTAGTATTCTTCCCTTTTCATCTCTTTCCACTGTAGTCTCCATCTCTGTGTTAGTTGCTTACACTCTTTTCTCATCACATCTTCTTCTGAAGTCTATCTCCATTTGCATGTGTCAGACTTCATCTTGGGCCCTTCTTTTCATTTTCTGCATTCTTTCTTTTGTCACCTCAACTTCCACATCCCCTCTCTTACAACCACATACACAGAAGCACTGCATTTCATTTCTTTCGGTGCTAATGTTGTGACAGCAGTATTTGTGTACCGATTGTAAGCACTTTCACATAAAATGGTAATTCTGATTGACAAATATACAGCGATTGCTCTGTGCTCTCAGCAGCAAGACCAAGAATTGGATGAGGTAACACATTTGTGACCCACTGCCAGGCACTGCGAAAAACACGCACTGCCTTGAGACTCCTCTCTAGAGCTGTGAATCATGCCTTTCTTGAACAGGGTACTGCAATAAGGTAATCCTTTTGTATTACTTCTGACACCACTGGGGCAATTAAGGGATTCCTTTTGGTATTAAGACACATGATCATAATTTATACTAAAGGTACCTTACCGAGAGATGTCACTATTAATCGTCACTCTACCCCACGATATGTTGTAATTACTATCATGGTTTATACAAAGTAGCCCTCCACTTCCTGACAAAAGAGGAACTAATTACACACTCTAACGTATAGATGTTTGAGTATTACAAACTCCCCCTTTGGACAAACCTCAGCAGTATGATAAAGACTTGTCATTTTTAACAGTTTGCTTTCACAGTGTGATAAAGATTTGCCATTTTTTCGAAGTCTGCTTGAATTAGTACTTAGAACCAGTACTCGCATCATTGTCTGTCTCTTTTTATATTGTATGTCTTTCTGTTCTTAGGTAACATTAACCTTGAGGTACTTTTAGACCGCGTGTTTACGAAGTAACCCTGTAAACCCTCCTTCAGAACTGGGTATAACCAGTTCTCACAACCACTAGGTCCTGAAGAAATCCCAATGACCCCCTTCTGGGGCACTGGAAGGGCAGAAACATGTCGACCTTTTTTGATCTGGACACTAACAAGTGCAATGGCTACATAATTTGACCGACTGCACGACTTTTCTCACTTTTTTAGAAGTCTCCTCACACACCGGACAGAATAAATATCAATTTTGGGGCAGTGTGAGAAAGACATTTTTAACGTCACAATAACACTTTTGCACGACCATTTCTGATCACTACTGAAAAATCAGTGGTTCCCTCCAGGTGGAGGAAGCATTACACAAAAAAGAGACCCAATGAAAATGCTGACACGTATAAACAAGGCGGAGAATCAAAATAAACCGCCATACCACCAATAATACGTGATTGAGGGTTCTCAAAACACCTACTTAAGGTACTGACGGATAGAACGTTCCAGAACCCTTTTTTTCAGTTACAAGTGATCCATTCCCTTTGATTATGAGTATACGATAGGAAGCAGAATGGATGACAGCTTCTTCTAGCTCCCACCCTCTTTTGATTACAATATATTTCTTGAACACGCACCAACAAGCTGAACTCACCCAGACATTAGGACTCAGTTGACAGAATGCGCTAGGAAGAGTCATAAGCATGGCCACCAGAATTATGTGACAGGGATCACTAAATTAGGTGGCAAGAAAGAGAAAGCAAATTATGTGGCATGATTTGGCCCATTTTGAAGCAGTAATGCTTCACTGTTTTGTATTTTAACACATGTAAACACTAAAGGACACAAGTTCAAAACCTCAATACAGCTATTAGCAACTGTAAGATGGCCTGCCTCTGTGGAACACATGGTATCCCGTGTTTAGCAACTTTAGATCTGTGTGAGCTAGACACTATTTATTTTTGGTTTAAATCTGCAAATTATGCAGGAGATGATAAAGTATGTAAAAAGTGCAGCAAATTAATGACTATGTGGAAAACGCCGCAGTCGCAGAATCACAATACTCCAGTGGTCCTGGTTGTTTGAAAAACTAAACTACAGAATTGCACCTGGAAAAAGGAAATAGGTTATTGTACAAATAAAACCTGTGAAGTGTTATAGGGTCTGTATCAGTGACCTAAACTACTAAGGGTTGTCGCATGTCGAGCAAGAGATCAGTGTTTTGAAATGTAAAGGGAAGGACTTATAAATAAGGCCCTGTAGAGACTTGTTACACTGTCTGTTTTTTTGCTACTGATTAGCACTGACACTACCGTCCTCCAATTCAAGGGAAACCTTAAATATTGAATCAGCATTCATGCCTTTAAACAGTATCTTATTGCTTCATAAGATCCAATTGTTCTAGATGATTTTAAAATAAATCATCTAAAACTCCACAAGCATCATTTCTTTTCATCATGATGAAATTGCTCCTGATGTTTTGAGAATGATTGCTGATTACTCCAAGAATACACCCACTATTTTGGTTTAATTTTTTGTCAGAAAGGTCCAACCTGCTGTGTGATTTTAGAAATATTTGTGGATTACTACTCAGTGAACACTATTTAGGTATTAAAAGAGTTTTCTTTAATTGCAAATTAGCATACAGTGTGCTTCATAAGCTAAGTAATAACATTCACAGGTAAATATATTTTTTATTATTTATTTTACATCATTTTTATTTATAATATTCAGTATTAACAAGTATATTGTGATACAATGTTCAAAACATGTTAATTTGTATTTCAATTGATCAGGTGTAGGAAAGCCCAATGGAATTAAGCAGCAATGGAGTGTGAAATTATGGGCCAGCTCAACTAGGCGGGGCAGCTCAACTTCAACTACCTTGCAAATGGGAGGTAATTAGCTTTCTGGCCCACTGCGCAGTGCATCAACTAATACAATCTAGTGAAAATGTGTACATTAAGATTGAGGCAGCTGATGGAGCGGGTAGTAGAACATTTTGTATACCCCCTATTTTGCATGAGATCACTAATTGAATAATCTATTAACTATAATATTTTATTAAATGAGTTTTGCATGTTTTATTAATCAACATTATTTTTTTTTTTTTTCAAAAATTTTTTATTGACACAATAAATCAGTTACAAGCATGGGCCTACAACCACCAGGGCCGGCCGCTAGATTCAGAAAGGATCGTAAATTAGTTAAGGCAGTAGGCGACACCTGGGGCCCAGCCCCGTAAATGGCTCAGGATAGCTCGAAAGAAGCAGGAGACATACATTTAACATAAATAACAACAAAAAACAAAAGGCGAGGCATACGGGCAAAAAGCGTGGGTCAGGCTACATCCGGGGGACTTTTACTCCAAACCTTCAATTAGCTATCAACAGGAGGGAGTACTGAAAGATCGGGGGGGGGTAACGGGAAAGGAACATCTATATTCGATTATTACAAACAGTTGCAAGGAACCATCAAGGGTCAGGGGGACAAGGCAATATCGGTGTCCACTAGGGGGGGCGTACAGATACCCCCACGATACACGTTCCATTGCCCCCAAATTCTACCCCATGCCCCGGGTTTACCGCGGGCCACATATACAGTCTTCTCCCTGAACATACACCAGTCCATGTTTTCCTTCCATACTGACACGGTGGGTGGCCGCTGGGCGCCCCAAAGCTGCGCTATATCCCTCTTGGCAATCATGTAGCCCAGGGCCGCCCACCGAGTCTGCGCCGCGTTATAATCATTGGGCTCCCACACATTCAAGACACAGCGACGCACCTCCGGCAGCAGCGCCACCCCGGTGACTTGTCCCATGACCCCATGAACCCGACGCCAGTATTCCGCCACCTCCCGGCACTCCCAAAGGATATGGAGAAAGGTGGCACTGAGCCCACACCCCCGCTTGCAGAGCCCATCTTCCGAGAATCCCATCGAGACCAGACGGGGGCCCGTCACGTAGACCCGGTGGATAATCTTTAGCTGGACCAGGCGGAGACGGGCTGGAATGGCAACTTCCTTGGGGGACGATAGTGCGGACTGCCAGTCCTCGTCGTCTAATTCCACCCCGTCCCCCGTCCACGTCTCCCGAAGGCGCACCAATAGGTCAGCCCGATTATTAATGAGTTTTTTATAGATTAAGGAGATAGTACTGTCGAGAACATGACCATCAAGTATGCGGTCCTCGAGGGGCGAAGAGGCCGGGATCTTGGTCCCCTCCCCAAAGACAGAGAGCAGGGCATGCCGAACCTGGGCGTATCGGAAGAACTCCTTTTCCGTGAGTTCGTATTCGCTCTGGAGCGCCGCGAAGGTCTTAACCGCGCCCTTCATCCATAAGTCTCCCACTCTACTGATGCCAATCGTGTCCCAACGGTCAAACCCCTTCGTTGTCCAGAGGCTTCCCAGTCGGTCGGAGGCAAATAAAGGAGTAGCGCATGTTAGTCGCTCACTCCAGCCCATGGCTACATTGGCCGCCTTCCAAATCCGTACCGCGATCTTAGTGGGGCCCGTCAGGGTCCGTCCAGCCGAGCGGGAGTAAAGCGCCCTGTTATAGTTACCGCCGGGAAGCAGGAATTTATCCATCTCATACGCCGGGTTCAAGCCAGGCGCATACGTAGCATGGTTAATGGCTGATAGCTGTGAGGCCCAATAATACCTGCGAATGTCGGGAAGCGCGATGCCCCCGTCATACCAGGGGAGAGTGAGTTTGGCCAGGGCGATACGCGCCCGTCCGTCCCACACCAGTCTCCTCTGCAGGCTCTCTACTTCCCGAAAGTAGGCCACTGGAATGATGTCGAAGGAGTTCTGAAGTGCATAGAGGAACCTGGGAAGGGACATCATTTTAAACAATGCGGCCCGACCCAGTGGGGACAGGGGCAACCTACACCACCGAGCCGTGTCTTCCCTCAAACGCCGAAGTGGAAGCAGGAGATTGTGCTCATAGCGAGCTACCGGGTCCAACGAGATGTGTATCCCCAGGTATTTAAAGCCGGACAGAGATATTTGGATCGGAAGCCGATGTGGCAGGAGAGGGGGGCCACCGGAGATAGGATAGACACAGGATTTAGACCAGTTAATCGTGAGACACGAATTTCTCCCGTAGGAAGTAAGAACATCGAAGAGAACGTTAAGCGACTGCCGCGGCGAGGTAAGATACAGGAGGATATCGTCAGCATATAACGAGACCCGATCCTCAAAGCCCGGGGCCCACCGGATCCCCCTGATCGAAGGCTCCCAGCGGAGCCAAGCGGCGAGTGGCTCCAGGGCGAGAGCAAAGAGCAGAGGGGACAACGGGCACCCCTGCCTCGTACCCCTACCGAGAGCGAAGGGCCGAGAGACCCGCCCATTAACCACCACCTGAGCCATGGGTCCCGTGTAGAGAAGCTTCACCCAGCCAAGAAATCCCTCCCCAAAGCCGAATCTGGTCAAGACAGCCCAGAGGAATGGCCACTCGATGGTGTCAAAGGCCATCGTGGCATCTAAAGAAACCATTAATCAACATTATTAATATAAAAAAATATACGTAGGATTTGCATTTTGCATGGCTAAATAACCTTTATGACTAAAATACGTACGCATACTAACAGTAGTATATATAATAAATAAAATATAGCATGGTATATGTTGCTTTCGTGATGTCTCTGTAATGTTGCCCGAGAAGACAACGTAAGGGGTGAATATAAACGCTTTAAATATCGCTATACGCTAGATAAATACAAGCACATAGAGGGATTAGTAAAGGGTTAACATTAGATTTATTATTTTGATGCATTAATTACTCTTTTGTGTTTGTTTCGCTTAAGTTGGCGATGGGCCTAAATTATAAAATGGCCGACGATGCGACACGACGATGTGGCCACTGTCCCACGAGGCGCGGAGCGAACAGCGCATGTGCGACAAAGATGACTGCAGCCTCTGCATGACCCGTAACCCACTGTACTAAGGCAAGGCCACGGTGGGACAACAGCCAAGTGACAAGACAATGGACGTTTACAAAAGAAACCGAAATCGACTGAACTGTGACCTCACCCCTCAAACTGTGCTAAACCCCATTGGACGATCTCAACCAACCAATCACGACCGTACAAAATTATCAAAATCTAACTTTTTACTGTGATTTTATTATAAAAGTACATGGTAGAATAGAGAGGAAACTACAACTACTACAACGACTGCTGCTACTACTTGACTTACCTACCCTACTGACCGATGACCACGACGACGACGATGACGCTACGCGAACTCTACTACTTAGGGTGACTGCTGCGTTCCTGAATCCTAAATGGTCCGGATGCTGCCCAATTACCTGATGACTTTGAACTTTTCCTAATTCTATTGCCATTGACAGATGCTTGCACGTCTCTGGTCTTTCCCGATCTTTGAGACTGTGGCGTGCTGAGCACAGAACTTGAATATTAATCTGCTTTGACGAATGACGACAGACTTAGAGGACTCCAGATAGTCAGAATAGGTAAATATGATGTTCTGCGATTTAATTGAAAATTTGATGTAAACTCTCCAAACGCAAATTTAACCCCTTCCATGCTGCGCGAATTCCGCCGCTGTGCTGACGGTTTCTTGCGCGGGCGTGGTCATGACGGAACGGTTCCGTCATGAGCACAGCTCAACCGACGCTCATGACGGAACCGTTCCGTCATGAGCACCGAAGGGGTTAACTTTGCTAAGAAATTTTAGATAAACAGATATTGATTAACAAAGAATTAGTTTGTGGTTTATTGAGAAGGGTAAGATCTAAATCTTAAAAATGTGTTTTAGCTGGTTCTAGATTACTATCAACCAATCCAGCTATTTGGTCCATTGGCCACGTGGGAGGAGTTCCTTGATGTTTAGGATTGAGATCTGTAGGTGGAAGGGATATTGATGAATAATTTGTAAATTAACTTTTCTTTTCTTATAGGTTATTAGGTACTCCCCTCACATGTCGAGCGCTTGAACCGCTCATTCCTCCAACTGTGTGCAGACCGGTGAATGGTTAGTGTGTATGCTGGTGTTATGGGCCCCACCAATGACTGCATGTGTGAATGAGTTAGTGTGACGTCGGGTCTGTGACGCAGGGAGAATACCGGTACGGGTTTGCTTTCCCCATTACCAGGGTTTTTGCGCTCCATCAGTTTTTCTGGTAGCAGGATGATGGTTATATTGTTTTGGTTTGGTGATTATTGCTTGTAAATTGCTTGTTGATTATTGATTAATATTGATTTATGTATTAACACTTTATGTTGAATTACGTCGAGTTCAATGTTGTTTGACGGCTTCTGGGATGTAGGAAGTCGGAAGTTTGTAACAGTTCTGTAGTAGAGCAGAGGTAAGCGCTGTTCTCGGGAAAGACAGAATTGTTGATTGTTGCACCCAGACAATGCGTCATGAAACTCCAATCGTCACACGTTTTTCCCTGTGCACCACAGGGAAAAACGTGTGACGATTGGAGTTGCACGACGCATTGTCTGGGTTCGATTTGGTAACATCGTCGTGTGTTACTGTTAGGGACTTTTCTGTATGAAAGAGGTGTATGGGTAGCGAAGGTCACCTGTGAAATTTTGGTCTTATGTACCAGGAGTCCAAAAGGCACTCTGATTACGCTTATCACTGGAAAGGTAATAGGTGTTCCCTAAGCTTGCAAAAGGATAAAGTAGAGGGAAGTGCTACTTTATTAACGAGTGTAATAATTCTGTAGTAGGGCAGACTGTTCGCTGTTCTCGGGAAAGAAAGAATTCTGTGTGAATGAACTACATTTTCCATATTAAAGTGCGTGAATGAAATAGCATTTGGGTTAATTGTGAAACTCTGGTTTTATTTCTCAGGAGCATTGCGTCTCCAACTAGGTGTCTTAATTCTGGAGAAATGGTTAGGTGATGCTTGCTAGAAGGGTAAGGTAGAGGGATGTGCTACTTTATCAATGGAAGTAACGATTCCGTAGTAGGGCAGAGGTAAGCGCTGCTCTCGGGAAAGACGGAATTCTTGTGAGAAAGGTCATTAACTATTCTTTGGTTAGCGAAGCGGACAATGGTGGCGTTTTTATGTTGTTATTAACAGATTTGCAAGTAAAAAGGACGTAAGAAAAAGTTACCAATAACATTTTGTAAAGGAGGGGTCAGCAGGAGCAGGAGCTGCGACAGCGAGAAAAGCTGACGTCAGAAAAGCCGCGCTGGGATTGGCTAGTCAGTAAGAAACGTAGACGCCCCTGATTGATGTGCTAGTGTATGCCGCGCTAGGAGTGGAGAATTACAGGGTGACATAGATGCTGCTGATTGGTGCGTAAGTGTGAGACGCGCTGGGATTGGAGATTTGTAGAAGTGACATAGACGCTCCGATTGGTGCGTTAGTGTGAGTCGCGCTACGATTGGTTAAAACAACAGCATAGTCGTAAGGAAAGACTAGCGATACACAAAAGACAAAAATTATGTATTACGATCCACCAGAAAAAGAGAAAAAGTCCTGGTTTGGAAAAATTAAGAAATTATTTAAAAAGGACAAACCAATTGTGACTAGGGAAGGGCAGTTGCTTCCCCCACCGAAAACCCCTGCATCCGTTATGGTTGCGAAATATGGATATCATACTTGTATTTGGTTGGACAATTGGGCGAAGTACACAAAAGATGATGGAGTTTTGGCATTTCCAGAGCATGGTTCATTTAATTTAGCGGTTTTGAGAAATTTGAGAGAAAGAATGATGAATTTAGAACCGAGACCTAGACCAACACAGTTTGAAGTGTTGACGGAATGGGAAAATGAGATGCATAACAGAGAAAGACAGAGGAGTGGCGGAAGAAATAGGTACATGTTTGGTAGATCACATGGACAGGAGAAACATGATGACAGAATGAGGAGATGGCGAAGTGCAAGTATGGCTGATGGTTTGTTTCCTGTGAGACATGCAGAAGAAATTAGTGGTAGAAAATGTACGGAAAAGAGACATAATATAGAATCATGAGGGTATGGAGTGAATGAATCGGAGGATGATGTTCTCGACAACATGTTTTATAAAAATCCACCCCCGTATCAACCAGATTCTGATATGTTGACACCAAGTGCCCCAATGAGAGAGACTTTACGAATCATTAAGACTGAACCAGTACCCCAAGAGTTAGGGAAAAATAATTATTTCAGAGAAATAGAGAGAAAATAGGATAATAAGGCAAGTAGTGAAAATTCAGCAGAATTAGCAAAAACAACCTTGGAATTAACCGAAAAGATTAGGGAGTTGCCTATTTTCGATAAACAGAAAGATAATGAACACTGTCTAACGGTCCCTTATAACAGTAATAAACAGACAGAGAGGCCAAGGATAAATTCAGAAGAGAACCCATGGACACAAACAGTAAGTACGTCAGAACAGAGTAAGCCTCAAAATTTGATAGCAAATCCAGGTTTAGTTGAAAGACTAATAATGACTACAGATTCCATATCAGAGATCCCAAGAGAAACCAGTAGGTCCTACTTCCGAAGAATAGAGTGAATGGTTAAGGAGTTTACAGAGAAAAGACAGAGAATCTCAATCTATAGATGTGGCTAAATTAAGGATGGTTTTGGAAGAATTAATAGTAGGGACTATCCCCACAGAAAAATTAAAATCTTACCAGGATGAAGAATTACACTTTTTGTGCAAAAGTATAACTTGGAGAGCAAAGAGTCTACATGAAAGATTAGAGGAAGTAGCAAATGAAATGGGTATAGACATTGAAAAGGTAAAGGCTTTACAGAAACCATATCGAGTAGATTTTACTGAGAAAGAGATTGAAAATTTGAACACCACAGGACGAATAATCCAGATTAAAGACATAATCATTTTGCTGAGAAAATGGGGAGATGTGGATAAATGGAGAAGTAGGTGGTTTAGAAAACGAGATGATGCCTCAGAAAAAACATTTGCAGCTTTCCCTGTAAGAGAAAAAGACAGAATGCCCTATGAGAGAAATTCCAGGAGGAGGATATGTATATGTTCCTTGGACTAGGCAAGATATTTTGTCATTTACAAATGATTTCCCTCGACTACACGAGAAGCCAGTCGAGTGGTATCAATCAATCAATCAATTAATCAGTTAATTTGTAAAGCGCACTACCTACCCGTAAGGGTTTCAAGGCGCTGGGGGGGGGGGGGGTGCTGCTGGCCAGGGTGTGGTCAGCGGAGCGGTGTTTCCTGTTGGGTACGTAGAAGGAGAGTCGACTGTTGAGATAGGCTGGGCCGGTTTTGTGGAGTGCCTTGTGTACGTGGATCAGGAGCTTGAAGGAGATTCTTCTGTCGATGGGGAGCCAGTGCAGGTTCCTCAGGTGGGGGGTGATGTGGTCTTGGCGCGGGACATCGAGGATCAGGCGTGCAGAGGCGTTCTGGATTCTTTGCAGTCTGTTGATGAGCTTGGACGGGGCTCCGGCGTAGAGGGCGTTTCCGTAGTCGAGTCTGCTGCTGACTAGGGCCTGGGTGACTGTTTTCCTCGTGTCTGTCGGGATCCATCTGTAGATCTTGCGGAGCATACGGAGGGTGTTGAAGCAGGTAGAGGAGACTGCGTTGACTTGTTTGGTCATGGTGAGTTTCGAGTCGAGGATGACTCCCAGGTTGTGTCAAGAATTCCTGTCATGCGAGGGGAGGAAAACGGTAACCAGCGAAAACGGACTACATCTCCCAGGATGCTTAGCGGTTGAGAGGTTATGTAAACAGGAGAGCTGTTACATAACTCAAGGAAAACACGCCCTTATGTAAACAGGAGAGCTGTTACATAACTCAAGGAAAACACGCCCTTATGTAAACAGGAGAGCTGTTACATAACTCAAGGAAAACATGCCCTTATGTAAACAGGAGAGCTGTTACATAACTCAAGGAAAACACGCCCTTATATAAACAGGAGAGCTGTTACATAACTCAAGGAAAACACGCCCTTATGTAAACAGGAGAGCTGTTACATAACTCAAGGAAAACACGCCCTATAAAGGGAGGAACCGGGAGGTACAACGCTGTCGGATATTGTGTTTACACCGACGTACCTGCTTAGTGAAGAGCAGTGTTCCGGAGTGGTGCTCCAGTAAGGCAAGAACAGAGGTAGGTCGAGTCATTACTCCCTGGGCCGTGTCTTGCCCCATCGTCACCTGTGAAGGACCCGGAAGCTCTACCGGATAACCATTGAGCTTCGCTTTTTGACTCGGCTGAGTCAAAGCGCAGTGGCGCTTTTGCTGGTTGGAGTCGTAACTCCCAGCCCGACCAGAGATACAGGGACTGCCAGCTGTAACGCACACCAGGAGGTGTTTGCCGCGTTACAGACTCGTAAGTCCACGGGATCGATCGAGCGGCTGCTCTCGGTTCAGTCTTCTTTGCTTGTGATTGGGGTATCGGTGACGCATCACCAGGAGGTGACTCCGCGTCCCGGTGCAGTCTGAGGAAGAGGTTGAGCGGCTGCTTGCTTCAGGTAGAGACCCCGGCTGGGTGTTTCCCTGACTCCTCGATTCTCCCCAACACTCTTTGTGCCCCTCACAGCCTACCGATTGGCATTGTCGGCCATTTCATTTCTGCCCTCTGTTGGCATACGCCGGGATCGGCGTATATGCAGAGGACGGTTAGGACCATCCGTGCTGTGGGCTGGTAACGTACTTAGCCTGGAGGATTCCAGTGACTATAACCTTTGTTTATTCCTTGTATTATTTTTGCCTTCATTAAAATAACTAAACCTTCACAAGTGGTTGCGTTCTCATTATCGTGTCTGTTAAACGATCCTGAGACGTTCAGGGCGTTACAGGTTGCGTGCATCGTTGGTGGGAGCCGGGGGTGTCCCCAGTGATGCGGGCCACCAGGAGTCGTCCCATGCTGAGGGGTTGGGCCCGAGGATGAGGATCTCCATCTTGTCTGAGTTCAGCTTAAGTCGGCTTTCCTTCATCCAGTCAACGACAGCCTTCATTCCCTGGTGGAGGTTGGATTTGGCAGTGAGGGGGTCCTTGGTGAGGGAGAGGATCAGCTGCGTGTCGTCGGCAAAGGAGATTATGTTGAGGTTGTGCTGTCGGGCGATGCGTGGGAGTGGTGCCATGTAGACGTTTAACAGCGTCGGGCTGAGGGAGGATCCCTGTGGGACGCCTCAGATGATCTCGGAGGCTTCGGACCGGAACGGGGGGAGGCGGACTCTCTGAGTTCTGCCGGAGAGGAAGGAGGGGGTCCAGTCCAAGGCCTTGTCTCGGATCCCTGCGTCATGGAGGTGCGTGCGTAGTGTGCAGTGGCAGACAGTGTAGAAGGCGGCAGAGAGGTCCAGGAGGATGAGGGCCACCGTCTCGCCGTTGTCTAGCAGGATCCTGATGTCATCTGTGGCGGCGATGAGGGTGGTCTCGATGCTGTGGTTGCTGCGGAATCCTGATTGGGAGGGGTCCAGGATGCTGTTGTCTTCGAGGTGACGGGTGAGCTGGGTGTTAACTATCTTCTCGATGACCTTTGCTGGGAATGGAAGCAGGGAGATGGGCCGGAAGTTCTAGAGGCCGCTCGGATCCGTCTTGGGTTTCTTCAGTAGGGCGTGGATCTCGGCGTGCTTCCAGCTCTAAGGGAAGGTAGCGGTCTTGAAGGAGAGGTTGATGATGCTGCGCAGGTGGGGTGCGATGAAGCTGCCGGCTTTGTTAAAGATGTGGTGTGGGAGAGGGTCAGACGGGGAGCCGGAGTGGATTGTGCCCATGGTCTTGATTGTGTCCTCGATGCTCACGTTGGCCCAGGTTGTCAGGGAGTCGTGGTTGATGGGGTGCGGTGGGTCCGGCATGTTGAGGCCTGTAGCGGTCATCCGGGGGTTGAAGCTGTCATGGATGTCGGTGATCTTGCGGTGAAAGAAGGTGGCGAGGGAGTCGCACAGGGCTTGCGATGGCAGGATGTCGTTGGCGCTGGAGCTGGGGTTGGAGAGTTCCTTCACGATGTTGAAGAGCTCCTTGCTGTTGTGTGAAATGTTGTCAAGGCGGTCTTTGAAGGAGGTCCTTTTGGCGGTCCTGATGAGGTGGTGGTGGTTGCGGATGGCGTCTTTGTGGCTAGCATGGCTGTCCGGCGTCTTGTCGCTGTGCCATTTGTTCTCCAATTTCCGGCAGGTGCGCTTTGATGCTAGGAGTTCCAGGGTGAACCAGCTGGCTCTCTTGCTGGTGTCTCTGTTGGTTATCTTTTTCAGCGGGGCTAAGGTGTTGGCGCAGTCATCCATCCAGTGTCTGAGGGTGCGTGCACCATCGTTGGGGTTGGTCGGTGGGTTGAGTGCGAGGTTTGTCTGTAGTTGTTCTTCAGTGACTTTGCCACAGCAGCGGCGGGGAATCTGTAGGGTGCGGTGGTGTGTGAGGGGTTTTCGGAAGGTGAAGTGGATGTAGTGGTGGTCTGTCCAGGTGAGTTCGGCGGCGTGGCTGAAAGCGACGTGGGGGCATGAGGAGAAGATGGCATCAAGCGTGTGACCGGCGATGTGTGTCGGCGTCGTGACGAGCTGTTTTAGTCCGAGGTTGGCGAAGTTGGCGATCAGGGTGGAGGAGTTGTTGTCGTTGTTGTTCTCCAGATGATAGTTCAGGTCTCCGAGAAGGATGTAGTCAGTGGAGGTCAGCGCGTGCGTGCTGATGAGGTCGGCGATGGAGTCGCAGAATTGTGGTCGGGGTCCGGGCAGTCTGCAGACGAGGGTGCCTCTTAGGGTGGTCTTGGGGTCCGTGTGGATCTGGAAGTGCATGTGTTCAGCGGTGCTGAGAGTGTCGTTGGTGTCGTTGGTGTTTGTTGAGACCCTGATGGCGTTCTTGTGGACGATGGCTATGGCGATGTCTGGAGTGGAGGCTTCGTTCATCCAGGTCTCGGTCAGGAAGGTGACGTCTGGGGATGCGGTGTCGAGTAGGTCCCAGAGCTCGACGGCGTGTTTACGTGCGGAGCGACTGTTGATCAGGATGCATCTGAGCTGGTTGGGTTCCGTTGTGGTGGGTGTCTCGGCTCCTTCGAGGCAGGAGAAGCTGCAGTTCCGGCAGGTGAAGGGACCGTGGGTGCGCTTCGGGGCAGCCTTGCAGCAGGTGTGGGTCCTTCCTGGGTTGAGAGCGACGAGGGTGCTGGCATCGTAGCGGAGACGGTCTTCATGGCTGGTGCGGGGGCCAGGGGTTCTGGCGCCGGGCGCGGTCCAGGTGCGGACGGGCGCAGATGGGCTTGACTTAGGCACGCCTTTGGCGCGCCAGCGGTGCGGCCGCGCAGTGACCACCATATATGGGGAGGTGGGGAGGGAGGAGCAGCTGGGAGGCGGGTGGCAGGGGCAGCAAATTGGGGTGGAGGGGGTGGGGCCGCAGGGGAAGCAGCGGCGGGGATGGGAGCAGGGAAGCGGAGCGGTCGCAGGTAGGAAACAAGGCAAAAGGGGTACAGAAGCAGAAAAGGGGGCACAGAGCCGAAGGTCACAGCAGGGGCGGGAGGCAGACGAGGGGCAGAGGGAGAAAACCGGGCAGTGGGGGCACAGAAGTAAAGGAGGTCGCAGCGGCGAGCGGGGGGCAGGGGGATACAAAAGAGGAACTGGTGTACAGAACGAGGGCAGCAGAGTACAGGAGAGAGACGGGCAGACAGAGTACAGGCACAACAGAGAGCAGATAGAAACCTAAGGCCATCACTGGCCACCAGGGATGAGGCGCAGGTGGTAGCCTGCGGGTGGTGGAGGGCCTCGACTTCAGCGGCGACAGCAGGCGTCAGCAGGAGTGCAGGCAGAGCTGCAGCAGGGGGGGTGACCTACCAGGCAAGGTCAAGGATCGCTCTCCTCACCGCGCAGCGGCCGCCATATATGAGGAGGTGGTATAGACAAGTGGACAGATTTGTAAAATTATCAAAAATTCTATGGATTGATTTAAATAGCCTTTTTGACATAATAGTGCCAGCAGATTTGTGGACAGAGTGTAAAATAGTAATAGACTGGCCTACAAAAGAATACCCTAGAGATCCAAAGACAGGTGCCCCTGATCCAGAGGTGATGAAGAAATATGAACAAGTAATTACCTTTTTGAAAAACAAAGTACCTCCCAAAGAGACTGATTGAGTAAAAATAGACCAACCACATCAAGAAGCTAAGGAGTCAGTGCATGCATATTATGAAAGGTTAATTCTTGCCTTTAAGAAATGTAGTGGTGACGAAAATTTGAGCAAAAAGGATTTAAGTCATTTTGTATACAGATTTGTATATGGACTACGTCCTGAAATTAGTGAAATGATTAAGCAGCACACAGTGGATTGGCAACACAAGAAAATAGATGAAGTATTACGACATGCAAAGTATTTTAGTGATGAAATTGAGGCCAAGCAGCGTAAATTAAAAGAAAAGACTATGTGGGCACAAGTAAAAGTGGCAGAAAGACAGGAAGCACAATTGATTGAACAAGCAAATAATGCAGGACCAAAACCTAGATTTAATACTGGAAAAGGAAAGGGACAGTTTAATATTGAAGAAGCCAAAAAGAAATGGCCATGTCATAATTGCGGAAGAATAGGGCACTGGAAATCCGAGTGTAAATTTCCCCCGAATACTAATGGTGATAATGCATCATTGAATTCGCAGGTGCAGAAAGAGGTGAGTGGTCAACTGAAGCGACAGCAGCAGGTTGTTACCCAACAGAATCAGGTGCCAAAACCGCCTATTCCACAGAGCGTAAATTCACAGAAATACAGTAATGAGACAGGATTCTACAACGAAGAACAGGTAACTAAGCTGCAGCACGCTAGCGCTGTTTCACAGTATTGGCTACAGCGCGATGAGAGTGAGTCAGAAGAAGGTTATTGACGGCGCCAAAGGGAGGAAGAAGAGTGCGTACTTGGCGCAACTCTAGAAGTAGACCAGACAGGCCCTTTTGTAGATGGAAAGGTAAATGATGAAAATATTACTTTCCTAGTAGATACTAGTGCTACTCGATCAACTGTTAGGTCAGCTGATGTTATGAATCTTCCTCTCTCGGATGAAACAATCCAAGTGCTTAGAGTATCCAACAGACAGATCAAAATGTATCTCACAGAACCAGTAAAGGTCAATATAGGGAAACTTTCCGAAATGCACCGCTTTGTCTTGTGCAATTCAAGTCCTGTAAACCTATTAGGACGAGACCTGTTGTGCAAAATGAATTGCACCATATTTTGTACCCCTGATGGTATAGCATTTGAGACCCCTGATGAAGATGTACTGTATAAAATGACTATGGCAAATATGGAAACTGAGGTTACTGAAGCATATGCTGTATTCAACCCTGACGAATTACCAAAAGAATTAAAACAGACAGTGAAAGCAGAAGTCTGGGATTTCACTGGAGAAGATGTAGGATTGATGAGAAACGTGGATCCCGTAAAAGTGACAGTGAAAGAAGGAATAAGCTACCCAAATGTTCCTTAATATAAATTGACACCTGAAATAATTGAAGGAGTAACCCCTATAATCGAGAAAATGATTAAACAAGGAATCCTGCGAGAAATAATGAGTAGTCCATGTAATTCACCAATCATGGGACTCAAAAAGCCTAATGGAAAGTTCAGGATAGTGCAGGATTTGAGAAAGATAAACAAGATTGTAGTGTCGTGCTGTCCTATTGTACCAAATCCATCTGTGATTTTGTATCAGATTCCTCATGATGCAGAATGGTACACAGTAATTGACTTATGTCACGCTTTCTTTTCCATCCCGTTGCACCATGATAGCCAGCAAATTTTTGCGTTTCGGTTTGGCAAACGTATTTTGGCTTGGTGCCGAATCCCACAGGGGTATACGGAAAGCCCCTCGATATTTAATCAGTCTTTGGAAGATTTAGAAATGGCCGAGAATTCAGTGCTAGTCCAGTATATTGATGAACTGCTTGTGGCATCGAAAACTCGAGAAGCCTGTGTAATGGACACCATAGCATTGTTAAATCATTTGGCAGATGGAGGACTTAAAGTGTCACCATCAAAGTTGGAATTTTGTCAGAAGGAAGCACAATATTTAGGTCACAAAATTGAAAAAGGATTGAGGAAAATAACTACAGACAGGATCAAGATAATAAAAGGAATGAGAGCTCCTATGACGCAAAGAGAGGTGAGAATGTTTCTTGGAATGGTTGGGTATTGTCGTCAGTGGATAAGTGGCTTTTCCCTGATCGCAAAACCTTTGGTACGCCTGACGAGAAGTGATGTGAGAGATCCCATTGACTTAGATAGGGAAGAACTAGCAGCATTTAAGAAATTGAGAGACAGTTTGTGTGAAGCGCCAGCGTTAGGGAAGCCTGACTATGAAAAAGAGTTCGAGTTGTACTGCAGTGAGAGAAATGGATGTGCACTCTCTGTATTGATACAGAAACATGGAAAATTGAGAAGACCAATTGCATATTTCTCAGCTATGCTATACCCTGTAGCTGTAGCCTTGCCAGGTTGTTTGAAAGCAGTAGCTGCCACTTGTAAGAGTCTGGAACAGAGTGAGGGAATTGTGATGGGATATCCTGTACGAGTGTATGTACCTCATGATGTGGCAATCCTTTTAACAAGGAGTTGCACTCAATTCATGACACATAGTCGGCTGACTAAGTATGAGAAAGTCATATTAGGTGCAACAAATGTGAGCCTTGCAAGATGCTTGAATGTGAATCCTTCAACGCTACTACCTGATGCTGAAAATGTTGAAGTCAGGGACGAAGTGGTTCATGATTGTTTGGATGTATTGGATTTCTGTACAAAACCTTGTCCTGATATAAAAGATGTACCCTTGTCCGAGAGTGACTTTGTGATGTTTGTAGATGGGTCATGTTTGAGAACAGACAAAGGAAATCTGAGTGCAGCATATGCAGTGTGCACAGTTGCAGCAGTAATGGAAGCATCTTACCTGAAGGGAGTAAAATCAGCTCAGGTTGCTGAACTGATAGCTTTGACTAGAGCATGCAAGATTGGAAAGAATGTGATAGTGACAGTAATAACTGATAGTCAGTATGGTTTTGGTGTTGTGCATGATTTTGGCCAGATTTGGCTGCAGAGAGGATTTCTGACTTCAAGTGGAACTCCTATAAAGAATGCTGAAGTGGTTGGAAAGTTGCTGGAGGCGATACAGCTGCCAAAGCAATTGGCTGTTCTGAAGTGTACTGCTCATATACAAACCGCTGATTATATCGCGGTTGGAAATAAATATGCCAATGATATGGCCCAATATTGTGCTCACAATCAGAACTCAGTGAATAGGGCTAAAGAGAGGGAAATGAATTCCTTGCCACTAATGTTTACTAAGATTGTGGGTACATGGGAAGAAATGAGGCAATTGCAGGAAGAAGCAGGAGACAAGGAAATGAGACAGTGGGTAAAAGCAGGATGTGCACCAAGGGAAACAGATCATGTGTGGGTTTATCGAGATGGAAGACCAGTCATGCCTGATAGCATGGTGTCTGCCATGGCACGGATGTATCATGGACAGGAACACATAGGGAGGGACGCGATGATTCGGTCCTTCAAGCAAACGTGGTACAATGCTAAATTTAGACTTGTAGCCAAGAGCCTTTGTCAAAGATGCCTTATATATCAGCAGTTCAATCCAGGAAGAAAAACAGTAGTAAGTCTAGGAACGATAGGTCGAGAAGGAGGGCCTTTCACCAGAATGCAGGTTGATTTCATTGAGATGCCAACTTGCAATAGGTTAAGGCATGTTCTAGTAATGGTCTGCTTGTTTTCTAGATGGGTAGAGGCATATCCCACAAGAAGGAGTGATGGAATTACTGTAGCAAAACTGCTTTTGAGGGAATTCATCCCTAGATTCGGGTTCCCAGTTACAATTGAATCAGATAGAGGAAAGCATTTCCATAATGAGATCATGAAATTGATTTGTGAAGCATTGAATGTACAACAGAAACTACATTGTGCCTATCGCCCAGAGGCTTCTGATGTGGTGGATCAAATGAATGGCACTATTAAAAACCTATTGGGAAAAATGTGTTTAGCCACAGGTTTGAAATAGCCTGATGTCTTGCCTCTGGTACTCATGACTATTAGATCAATTCCAGCTAGAACCACAGGTTTGAGTCCACACGAAATAATCATGGGAAGAGCAATGTGCCATGTATTCATACCAGTCAACAAGCTGTTGCCTATATCTGATGACTTGGTGTTGGATTACTGTAAGGGGCTGGCTGACGCAGTTCATTCTGTGTTTCATCAGGTTGAATCGGATGCCACCACCCTTGAAAAGAAGCAAGCTCATGATCTGAGCCCAGGAGACTGGTTGAGAATCAAAGTACACAGAAGAAGGAACTGTCTAGTCCCACATTGGGGGAAACCACGACAAGTGATTTTGACTACAACAACAGCTGTGAAGTGTGCTGGGATCAAGAACTGGATCCATGCTAGTCACACATTAAGAATCCCAAATCCAGTGGATAATCAAGAACAAGAATATTATGGCGAGTCAGAAAGCAGCTCTGAATCGGATGCTGAAGAAGTAAGAACAAGAGAAAACCCTGAAAGGGGGAGCCAAATTTGACATTTGCCCCAGAGAATATTCCCTTGAGAAGGAGGTTGCAGATTTCTGATACCAGCTCAGACTCAGAGACTGAACAGATACCGATATGCTCCGGAAAGGAGAAAAGCAGTGAAGAGACAATTGGAGAAGGTATTGATAAGGAAATTCTTGATGAAAAACTGAGAGAAATTCCACCTGAAGTAGCAAAAATAGATGAACAGGTGCCAGATACAGAAAGTGAGGGAACGATTCTTGCGGAAGACCCCTGAGGAGTTGTAGGGAATTCCAACATCCAGTT
This sequence comes from Triturus cristatus, assembly GCF_964204655.1. Classification (NCBI taxonomy): domain Eukaryota; kingdom Metazoa; phylum Chordata; class Amphibia; order Caudata; family Salamandridae; genus Triturus; species Triturus cristatus. The sequence goes on from NC_140590.1 coordinate 1,296,294,405, forward strand.
AGAAGAAGAGACAGCTAGTCAGCAGGAAGAGATTGTGCAAGAAACACGAGGAGGGACAGAAGTAGGGAAATTAAAAGAAGTGGTGGAAAGAAGAACAACTGAAAGCAAAAAGCAAGTTGAAACAGAAACAGAGGAAAGTGATGAGGAAGTACCAGAAGGTCGAGTCCTGAGGAAAAGAGCAAGGAGATCTGAGAAGAATGATAAAGGAAGTAAATTGAAAAGATCAGCAAGAGATGAAATTTGGCCTAATAAGATAAAGAGACTAAGAAATCGACTGACACAAGTGAATTCACCAAGAGCAGAGCAGGTGAATGAAGTATCAAGTCAGGAAAAATCGTAACATGAGGAAATAACTACAACAGACGAAAACAAAAGAATAAGAAAGCCCAACCAGAAGTATAAGTCGCCGGAATGGTCGTATGTGGCCCTGCCTGAAATAAAAGAAGAGGCGGACAGCCAAGAAAATCCAGAGGTGACTGTACCGGAAGTAGTTGAGGAAGACGAAGAATCGGAAATCCTGAGAGTTATCTTGTCTGACATCGGAGAAGAGACGGATGTTCAGGAAGTTCTGTATCAAGATTATGAGAGAAAAGTGAAAGACGATCAAATGCCAAACTGAACAAGACAAAAGTGCTGCTAATGGAAAGAAAATAGATTACAGGTGTTGGACCTACGTCCTAGGGGTAGCTTGGCTCAGGTCAACAGGCTTACATCTCCACTTGGCCTCTCAAGCTTGCATCCTACCCAGCTCGCAACCTTGCGCAGCACCACTCAAAAAGGACACTACACCGATTAAATTACATTGGGAGATATTTCATTTTAATTGCGCTCAATCAATCCTGACCATCACATTACCAGTGCACATTTTTCTTAATGTCTCAGCCAGCCAAACATTTCTTGGATTTCCCTCAGTTCAAGTTCCCCATCATAAACTCTATTTAGAGGTTCAGCTTCCCCACTAGGCCATGTATCACCCTAACTAGGTTCCCACTCATAGTGTTCCCCAACAGGGACTCCGGGACCTTAGGCAGTGGATTACAACCACACTTCCACCTTTGGGCGCTAGGAGGGGGCTTTGAAACTGATCTTTGCTATGGGCCTCTACAGGAATTCTCTATTTGCTGGCAAGCTCTGCGTTACAGGTACACCTTACACTTCCTCTCCCTCACATCGGCAATATGGCGATTTAGTTAACAGTACAGGTGAGTTCTTTTCTATACTGGCAGGTAGATTAAACAATTAAACTTTACTCTGTCAATTCTTTCCTACCCTGGCAATTAATTCAAACAGTTAAACATGACTTTACCAATTCTTTTTCTGCACTGGCAGATAGTTCAAACAGTTAAACATGACTTTACCAATTCTTTTTCTGCACTGGCAGATAGTTCACACAGTTAAACATTGTTTTGTCAATTCTTCTTGGCACCGGCAGACAGTATATCCAGTCAAGCATTACTTTGTCAATCCTTCTCTGCGCCGGTAATTATTTTAAACAGAAGCAGTATTATCAATCGGGGCTACCAAGCCTTTCCCTTACCTGGCAATCCCTCACCCCTCCCTTCCTCCCCTCAACCTCCAGCTTACAGTTCTCTTTGGGGTCCTCGTCCTCCGGAGAGGACCGGCGACGCTATTAGGGAGTTTTCTCGCCTCACGCGAGTCAGCTGAGGAACGTGGGCTGGCCGGGGGAAGTTCCCAAGAGGAAGGGCCGAGCACGGATCACACCCACCAGCCACCTCCCCTAAGGATTCCCCGGATGCGAGGCCTCGACACGGGGAGGGCTTCTCACACCCGCGGTGATGCTCCAATGGCGAAGTCGTCTCCGGGCCCTCACACGATCTCAAACGGGACGCTGCTTCGATTCCTCTCCGCTGCTCCCGTGATCGACGCCCGCTGCTGCCTGGACAACGCGGCTTGCGGAGGGGGTGCGGCTCACTCTTCCTCCCCTGGACAACGCGGCTTGCGGAGGGGGCGCGGCTCACTCTTCCTCCGCTCCCGCAGAGGCGGCGCTTCGGAATCAGCCCTCGTCAGGTGACGCGGTGCAGGCGCTTCAGCCCTACGCGTTCTCCACTGCCTGATTCCTTCGCCTCAGGACCCCAGGCGATCCAGACCTCACAGTGACAGCGGTGAGTGCCCCCAGCAGGGACTCGCACCAAGGGGGGGTAAAGTCAAGGGGGAACAGGGGGGTCACGTTCCCTTCCGGCCTTCTATTCAGCCCTTAAGCTGCTTTTCACAGACGTTTTAGTCACTCTCTACCCCGGCAGGTCTGGGGGGCCTGATCTAGAACCTTGAGCACAATAAGGGTGAGAGAGTCAGGGCGTAGGACGGCTCTCCCCAGAGGGACTGACCAAACTAGAGGCTCTTGAATTAAAATGTTCCTCAGAGTCAGGGACCGGTCAAGAGGTCGAGGGTGGTATCAGCCAATGAGGGTAGCCCTGCAGATCCAAAGTCCTGTCAGTTCCCTCTCTAGCGCAGCCAACTCTCCACTCAGGTGCCTTACTCCTGATTAACTGGCCGCCCTGCTCTATTCTAAAATGGCCGCCCTCCTGTCACCTCTATATATCACCTTGGGCCTGACTTGCCAGAGGGGCCCAGAAGGTTCCGGAATCTCTCATGGCAGTCATGGTCCGGGTGCTGATGTGACAGTTGGTGCCACCATTTTGTGAAATACACCTCCTTACTCTAGTTTTCACAGTGGAGCACCTTGCGCCTCCCCCTCAGGTAGTGAGGGTGAAGCGCCCAGAACCTCTACATCAGCACCCAAAAAAAGTTTGGTAGACAGAAAAAATGAGAAGGGAGAAAGGGCAAAAACAATAAAATGAGGAGAGAACTGCCAAAGGGCTGACAGGTCTAACACGCGTCCCCCCCAGCTGAAAGTGGGGAGAGCTACCCAACCCCTTGGGAGTCCTCTTCACTAAGGCGGAAATACCTGGATAGACCGTCCGCATTGGCGTGGTCCACTCCTGGGCGATGTTCCACCCTAAAGTCCATTCCCTGTAGGGAAATGGACCACCTCAATAGCTTGGGATTCTCGCCCCTCATTTGCATCAGCCACCTGAGGGGCCGGTGGTCGGTCTGAACCAGGAAGTGCGAGCCAAACAGGTATGGCCGCAGCTTCTTCAGAGCCCACACCACCGCAAAAGCCTCCCTCTACAATTGCACTCCACCTCTGTTCCCGGGGGAGTAGTCTCCTAGACAGGAAAACCACCGGTTGGTCTAGACCCTCGTCATTGAGTTGCGACAGCACTGCCCCGATACCATGCTCCGACGCATCTGTCTGGACGATGAACTCCTTGGCAAAGTCAGGGGCCCTGAGAACAGGTGCCGCACACATGGCCTTTTTCAAGGTGTCAAAGGCTTGTTGACATCCCTCGGTCCAGATTACCCGTCGAGGGTGCTTTTTAGAAGTGAGCTCAGTCAAGGGGGCCACAATAGTACCGTATCCCTTGACAAAGCGTCGGTAGTAGCCAGTGAGGCCCAAGAAGGCCCGGACCTCTGTCTGAGTCTTGGGGGGTTCCCAGGCCATGATGGTTTCGATCTTGGCCTGGAGGGGTTGCACCTTGCCCCGACCCACCAAGTGACCGAGGTACACTACCGACCCCTGCCCGATCTGGCACTTACTGGCCTTGATCGTCAGACCTGCCTGCTGCAAAGCCTGAAGAACAGCCTGAAGGTGACACAAATGGTCCTCCCAGCTGCGGCTGAAGACAGCGATGTCATCCAGGTACGCAACCGAAAAGGCTTCCATCCCAGAGAGGACCTGGTTCACCATCCGCTGGAACGTGGCAGGGGCGTTCTTGAGCCCAAAGGGCATCACACAGAACTGGTAGTGACCCTCAGGTGTGGAGAAGGCTGACCTTTCCTTGGCTCCATCTGTCAGGGAAATCTGCCAGTACCCAGATGTAAGGTCAAAGGTACGGAGATATTGGGCAGCTCCCAGCCGGTCAATGAGCTCATCCGCCCTCGGGATGGGATGAGCATCGGTCTTTGTCACAGAATTCAGTCCCCTGTAATCCACACAGAACCGGAGTTCTGGGGTAGTGCCCGGTGGGGCAGCTTTGGGTACCAGTACCACCGGACTGGACCAGGGACTACTTGAAGGCTCAATCACTCCTAGCTCTAGCATCTTGGTAACCTCTCCATGGATGCTAGCCTTCACCTTATCCGACAGACGGTAGGACTTGGACTTCACAGGTGGGCTGTCCCCTGTGTCCACATCATGGGTACACAGATGAGTCCTTCCCGGGATAAGAGAGAACAAGGAAACAAACTGCTCCAGAACTTGGCGGCAGTCCTTCCGTTGTTCAGGAGTTACGGATGGTGATAGGATCACTCCCTCCACCGACCCATACTTCTCTTGGGACGCAAAAAGATCAGGAAGAGGTTCACTTTTCTCTTCCTCTGACCCATCAGTTACCATCATTAAAGTGACCTCGGGTCTCTCTTGGTGAGGCTTGAGGCGGTTGACATGGAGCACCCGATGGGGCTGCCTGGGGGTCTTAAGATCTACCACGTAGGTGACTTTGCCCTTCTTCTCAACCACCTCAAAGGGGCCTGACCAGCGATCCTGGAGGGCGCTAAGCTCTCCAGGTTCCATCACCCACACCTTCTGGCCAGGCTCCAGCTCCACCGGGTGAGCGTTTCGGTCATACCATTCCTTCATGACCGTCTGGCTGGCTTCTAGGTTTTCAGAAGCTTGCTTCCACAACCTAGCCATTTGGCTACGAAAGGCCAGCATGTAGCTCACCACATCCAGGGGAAGTTTTCTGGGAGTCTTCTCCCATCCATCCTTCACCAGGCTGAGGGGTCCACGCACAGGGTGCCCGTACAACAGCTCGAAGGGGCTGAAGCCCACTCCCTTCTGTGGTACCTCCCTGTAGGAAAACAGCAAACAAGGTAGGAGGACGTCCCATTTCCTCCGCAGGCTCTCAGGCAGACTCCTGATCATGCCCTTTAAGGTTTTGTTAAACCTTTCCACCAGACCATTGGTCTGGGGGTGATAAGGGGTGGAGAACCGGTAAGTAACTCCACACTCTTTCCACATAGCCCGCATATATGCCGACATGAAGTTGGTACCTCTGTCCGACACAACTTCCTTGGGGAATCCCATCCGGGTGAAAATCCCCATAAGGGCCCGTGCCACGGCAGGTGCAGTAATGGTCCTCAGAGGAATAGCCTCTGGGTACCGTGTGGCATGATCCACCAGAACCAGGATAAACCTGTGACCGGCAGACGTTGGTGGATCCAATGGCCCGACAATGTCGATGCCCACCCTTTCAAAGGGGGTGCCAACGACAGGCAGTGGTTCCAGGGGAGCCTTCAGCTTCACCCCTGTTTTCCCACTAGCTTGGCAGGTTACACACGTCCTACAAAAAGTATCGGACGTAATCCTCATCTGAGGCCAGTAGAAATGAGGGACAAGTTGAGCAAAGGTCTTGTCTTGCCCCAAGTGTCCTGCCAAGGGTATTTCGTGAGCCAATCCCAATAGGAAGGCTCGGTAACGCTGGGGAACCACCAAGGCCTGGGATGAACCATGCACCGGAGCCTTGGGTTTGCTATAAACGAGACCATCTTCCCAGTATATGTGGAAGTTCCCCGAATCGTTACCCGCTGCCTGGGCTTCGGCCTGCCGCCGTAAACCCTCAAGGGTAGGGCACTCCTTCTGGGCCCGACAAAACTCTTCCCTAGTAGGTCCTCCCTCCACCTGCCAGTCTGCAGGGGTAGGTAAGCCCTCCAGGGAAGTTACATCCCCCTCCGTAGACTCCGGGACCACTTCAGTTGCCCCATCCACCTTTGGAGGGTCAGATGCCAGGGCAGGCTTTCCCCGTCCCCGTTTTCCCTTTCCGGCAGCTGGTTGGGCCTTTGTCCCAGGCACCAACCTCTGTGAACTCCCTCTTCGGGCAGTCACGGACCGGGTGTTGGCACACGTCCACTCAGGGGTCCCCAACATTCCCATGTGGGCCCTGAACTCGACCTCCTTCCACGCCGAGTGTTCAAGGTCGTTTCCCAACAGGCAGTCGACCGGCATGGCAGGGCTTATCGCAACTCGTAGAGGACCCGCAACCCCTCCCCACTCAAAGGGAATCTGGGCCACCGGATAGTGACCCTCTCGGTTGTCAGCCATCACAACCGGGTGGACTACATTGGGAACCACCTGCTCTGGGGACACCAGCTGACTCCTTACCATAGTCATACTGGCTCCTGTGTCCCTCAGAGCCTCCACCCTCTGGGCATTGATGATGACCCCTTGCCTGTACTTAGTAGTATTCAAGGGCACCTGGGTCTTAGGCACCATCTCACAATCCCCTAAGGACACTAAGGTTAGCCCTGCCCACTCACCTCCCTTATCTAGGGGCAACTCCTCCCCGAGCACTACACTCGCCACCCCGGGGGTTTTTCCTCCAATGGGAGGGTGTGGTCTCTTGGGACACTTGGCATCCCCCTTATAGTACCCAACCTCACCACACTCATAACATCGGACAACCCTAGGCTGCTGACCACGGTCAGGATAAGGGAGTTTGTGGGGACCAACCTTAGGAGGGAATCCTACTCCCTTCCCTTGTGAACTCTTTTGGGGGCCTTTAGAGAACTCCTTCTTTTTATCTCCCCCCTCTTTCTTCTGGGGGGCGCCCTGTCCAGCCCCTTGGAAATTCCCTCCAGTCCCTTTCGAGGATACCCGAGTACTTGCCCAGATATCCGCCTCCTCTGCAAGCTTCCTGGGATTAGTTAGCTTGCTGTCCACCAGGTGCTGACGCAGCTCCGGAAAACTTTTCTCGAGGAGGTGCTCCTTTAAAATCAGGTTATACAGTCCCTCATAGTCCTTCACCTCACTGCCCTGCACCCAGCCCTCTAAGGCCTTCTTAGCATAGTCCAAGAAGTCTACCCAATTCTGGGTGGCCAACTTTTGACTGCCCCGAAACCTCTGTCTGAATTTTTCAGGGGTCAACCCAAATTTTCTAACTAGGGTGACCTTCATGACGGGGTACCTGGTCTGATCTTGTTGTTCCAAGGCTAACAAGGCATCCATCCCCACCGGAGGCATATACCTATATAGCCCACCCCCCCACTGAGCTTCGGGGACCCCATGGGCTCTTAAAGAAACCTCATAGGCAGCCAGCCATTTAACGATGTCATCCCCGACACCATAGCTGGCGACTACATCTTTTGGCAAGTAAGGCCGGGACTCCCTGGGGATTTCTCTCGGTATGCTGCCACCAACAGGACTGCTGGGGGTTCCAAGCTATAGGGCTTTGAGCTCTAACTCCTTTAAGTGGAGCTCATGGAGGAACCTCCTCTCCTCCCTCTCTTTTTCCAAACGGGCCAGATCCATTCTGAACTGCCTCTCCTCCCTCCGGTCAACTAGATCAGCAGAGGACAGGCTCCCCCCTGAAGCGCTACTACCCACTCTTGATGGGGCCCTAGATCCGACGTCCATGTTGCCGCTCCCAGGGGGGAAAAGGACTTCTGTTTCTTCCGGGAGGTCCAGTCCTGGTTCCTCCTCCCGTTTCCCGCTAGGGTGGGCCGTAACCCAGGCTCTTAAGCTAGCTTGGAGCTCTATTTTCCTCGCCCCCTGCTTAAAGAATACCTCCCTCTCCTGGCAGAATTCCTTCAATTGGGTCACCGTATATTCTTCCAGCCTACCCAACTCGAACTCCATTCTACCAGATGGGACCCCAACACAGTCAAAAAGAACTTCCCTCTGGAAGACCTTCCCTAAAAAGGAAATATAACACAGGACAATTTTGAAAACCTCCAATCAGGAAAACAATCTGGAGAAAACTCCAGTTAAAACAATCAGGTGTAGGTGGTGACGCGCACAAAACTGCTACTAAGCGGATGCAAGCACTGAATAAGGATCCCACAGCTGAGCACCAATTTGTTGGACCTACGTCCTAGGGGTAGCTTGGCTCAGGTCAACAGGCTAACATCTCCACTTGGCCTCTCAGGCTTGCATCCTACCCAGCTCGCAACCTTGCGCAGCACCACTCAAAAAGGACACTACACCGATTAAATTACATTGGGAGATATTTCATTTTAATTGCGCTCAATCAATCCTGACCATCACATTACCAGTGCACATTTTTCTTAATGTCTCAGCCAGCCAAACATTTCTTGGATTTCCCTCAGTTCAATTTCCCCACCATAAACTGTATTTAGAGGTTCAGCTTCCCCACTAGGCCATGGATCACCCTAACTAGGTTCCCACTCATAGTGTTCCCCAACAGGGACTCCGGGACCTTAGGCAGTGGATTACAACCACACTTCCACCTGGGCGCTAGGAGGGGGCTTTGAAACTGATCTTTGCTATGGGCCTCTACAGGAATTCTCTATTTGCTGGCAAGCTCTGCGTTACAGGTACACCTTACACTTCCTCTCCCTCACATTGGCAATATGGCGATTTAGTTAACAGTACAGGTGAGTTCCTTTCTATACTGGCAGGTAGATTAAACAATTAAACTTTACTCTGTCAATTCTTTCCTACCCTGGCAATTAATTCAAACAGTTAAACATGACTTTACCAATTCTTTTTCTGCACTGGCAGATAGTTCAAACAGTTAAACATGACTTTACCAATTATTTTTCTGCACTGGCAGATAGTTCACACAGTTAAACATTGCTTTGTCAATTCTTCTTGGCACCGGCAGACAGTATATCCATTCAATCATTACTTTGTCAATCCTTCTCTGCGCCGGTAATTATTTTAAACAGAAGCAGTATTATCAATCGGGGATACCAGGCCTTTCCCTTACCTGGCAATCCCTCACCCCTCCCTTCCTCCCCTCAACCTCCAGCTTACGGTTCTCTTTGGGGTCCTCGTCCTCCGGAGAGGACCGGCGACGCTGTTAGGGAGTTTTCTCGCCTCACGCGAGTCAGCTGAGGAACGTGGGCTGGCCGGGGGAAGTTCCCAAGAGGAAGGGCCGAGCACGGATCACACCCACCAGCCACCTCCCCCAAGGATTCCCCGGATGCGAGGCCTCGACATGGGGAGGGCTTCTCACACCCACGGTGATGCTCCGATGGCGAAGTCGTTTCCGGGCCCTCTCACGATCTCAAACGGGACGCTGCCTCGATTCCTCTCCGCTGCTCCCGTGATCGGCGCCCGCTGCTGCCTGGACAACGCGGCTTGCGGAGGGGGCGCGGCTCACTCTTCCTCCGCTCCCGCAGAGGCGGCGCTTCGGAATCAGCCCTCGTCAGGTGACGCGGTGCAGGCGCTTCAGCCCTACGCGTTCTCCACTTCCTGATTCCTTCGCCTCAGGACCCCAGGCGATCCAGACCTCACAGTGACAGCGGTGAGTGCCCCCAGCAGGGACTCGCACCAAGAGGGTGTAAAGTTAAGGGGGAACAGGGGGGCCACGTTCCCTTCCGGCCTTCTATTCAGCCCTTAAGCTGCTTTTCACAGACGTTTTAGTCACTCTCTACCCCGGCAGGTCTGGGGGGCCTGATCTAGAACCTTGAGCACAATAAGGGTGAGAGAGTCAGGGCGTAGGACAGCTCTCCCCAGAGGGACTGACCAAACTAGAGGCTCTCGAATTAAAATGTTCCTCAGAGTCAGTGGAGGGGGTCAGGGACCGGTCAAGAGGTCGAGGGTGGTATCAGCCAATGAAGGTAGCCCTGCAGATCCAAAGTCCTGTCAGTTCCCTCTCTAGCGCAGCCACCTCTCCACTCAGGTGCCTTACTCCTGATTAACTGGCCGCCCTGCTCTATTCTAAAGTGGCCGCCCTCCTGTCACCTCTATATATCACCTTGGGCCTGACTTGCCAGAGGGGCCCAGAAGGTTCCGGAATCTCTCATGGCAGTCATGGTCCGGGTGCTGAGGTGACAGTTGGTGCCACCATTTTGTGAAATACACCTCCTTACTCTAGTTTTCACAGTGGAGCACCTTGCGCCTCCCCCTCAGGTAGTGAGGGTGAAGCGCCCAGAACCTCTACATCAGCACCCAAAAAAAGTTTGGTAGACAGAAAAAATGAGAAGGGAGAAAGGACAAAAATTATAAAATGAGGAGGGAACTGCCAAAGGGCTGACAGGTCTAACAACAGGAAAAAGACATAAACTGATAGAACCAAGTAGGTGCTTAGAGCCTTGGGTTAGACAAAACTAGTTGTGAAGTAGAAGAGGCTAAGTCAAAAGACACTGGTCATTTTGCAAAAATGGCAAACACTGAAAGTAGAACGGCTAAATGTGTATTTTGAAAGAGATGGTTTAAAATGTGTTGTTGTTGTACAGGATTACTAATGCTTCTATGGAGTGTGTTAGCATTGCTGATTTCATTTAAGGTTACAATAGACACAATAGAAGGACATAGTGAGAATATACTAATATAGGGAAGGTTCAGGAAATATATCCAACTAGAATAGATAAAAACTATCTACATAAAGACAGGTCTATAAATGATTTCTCTAACAATTTGTTTTCGAAACTTTTGTATGAGTATGTTAAGACAATGGATGTGAGGGATTGCTATGTTTGTATGCAGTTACCTGCATCTGTATCAGAGGGAGTGACCTATCATCACCTCCCTGTATGGAATAACATGTAGTGTGATAGCTAGTTTGTTTTACCAAATAGGGAAATTAGAATATTATTTTTCGGATGTAGATAACATATTTTCACAAGTACTTGCGATTAACAAATTAAATAATGTAAAGCCCGCAAAGGTGTTAGGTGAATTTTTCTTAGAAACTAAAGAACTAACATTAGAATATATTTCTAGAAATAATTTGACTCGCAGTTTAAAGAAAGAAGAAAAGACGTTCTTGGATATGGTTGAAGAAAGGAGACTGAAAATGCAAAAGAAAGCATCTGAGAGAAAAGAGGAAAGACAGTTTGGGATGTTGAAATGGAAAAACATTTGAAGGGAGAAGCTAGTCCAACTATGGCTTTAGATTGGCCTCAGAAAGGGAAATTGTGTATTAGAAGGAATCAAACTGCATATGATAATTCCTTTGTAGGTAATAGTGAATGCCATGATACATACCGAATCATGGGTGGATGGGGATTTAAAGGAGAAAATGATCCAATTTTTCCTGGGTTATATCTTATCTGCGGGAACAAGGCATATTATCGGTTGCCAGATCACTGGTATGGCACATATTATGTAGGTCTGGTTTTTCCAAAGATATTCCACATGGGAAGAGGAGAAGATGGTGTACATAAGTTAGGTAGTCTATTAGCTCGTAGAAAGAGAGAATCTTGGTCAGAAATTGTAGGAGACATCTTTGGAGCATTGATACCAGCAGTGGGAATATCTCTGAATGCACACATATTTAGGAAATTATCAACAGTAGTGGATCGCTTGTCAACAAGCACCGCTGGAGGATTTTTATTTGTAAATACTGAAATGGTTGCCATGCGTGCTATGGTAATGCAAAATCGACTTGCCCTTGATATATTATTGGCAAAAGAGGGTGGAGTCTGTGGAATGCTGAAAGTTCAACATTGTTGTACTTACATTCCTGGCGAAAGTAAAGATCTGAAATTCTACATTAAAAATATAACTGAATTGCATGAGGAAATTACACCACTGGAGGTTGAAAGTGTTTGGGAAAAGATTAGGAAGAATCTTTCTTCTATTAAGGATTTCTTATTAAACTTAGGTGGTACCTTTATAGGTGGGATCTTATTTCCATTACCCTGTGTTATTTTTATAGTATTAATTCTAAGATTAGGATGTCTGTGTCATAAAAGAAAGAAAATACAGAAAAAGTTAAAAAGAGAAAATTTGAAAAGAAGGCAAGATAAGAGACAAGAGAGGGAATTTGAAGAAGTAGAAATAGAAGAGATGAAGGAAAGCATGTATAAAACAGCTAGAAGAGAAGAAATTGGGGAAACAGAGATGTAAATTAACTGAAAGGAATTCATTTCACTTCTTGACAAATTGGAACAAAATTTTAATGGTGTGGTGATAAAATCACCAAAGGGGGGATTGATGGAGCGGGTAGTACAAAATGTTGTATACCCCACCCTATTTTGCATGAGATCACTAATTGAATAATATATTAAGTATAATATTTTATTAAATGATTTTGCATGTTTTATTAATCAACATTATTAATATACAAAATATACGTGGGATTTGCATTTTGCATGGTTAAATAACCTTTATGACTAAAATCTGTATGCATACTAACAGTAGTATATGTAATAAATAGAATATAGCATGTTATATGTTGCTTTTGTGATGTCTCTGTAATGTTGCCCGAGAAGACAACGTAAAGGGTGAATATAAACGCTTTAAATGTCGCTATACACTAGATAAATACAAGCACATAGAGGGATTAGTAAGGGGTTAACATTAGATTTATTATTTCTATGCATTAATTACTCTTTTGTGTTTGTTTCGCTTAAGTTGGCGTTTGGGCCTAAATTATAAAATGGCCGCTGACGCGGCACGACGATGTGGCCACTGTCCCATGAGGCGCGGAGCAAACAACGCATGTGCGACAAAGATGACTGCAGCCTCTGCATGACCCGTAACCCACTGTACTAAGGCAAGGCCACGGTGGGACAATAGCCAAGTGACAAGACAATGGACGTTTACAGAAGAAACCAGAATGGATTGAACTGTGACCTCACCCCTCAAACTGTGCTAAACCCCATCGGACGATCTCAACCAACCAATCACGACCGTACAAAATTATCAAAATTTTACTTTTTACTGTGATTTTATTATAAAAGTACATGGTAGAATAGAGAGGAAACTACAACTACTACAACGACTGCTGCTACTACTTGACTTACCTACCCTACTGACCGATGACCACGATGGTGAAGCTACGCGAACTCTACTACTTAGGGTGACTGCTGCGTTCCTGAATCCTAAATGGTCCGGATGCTGCCCAATTACCTGATGACTTTGAACTTTTCCTAATTCTATGGGCATTGACAGATGCTTGCACGTCTCTGGTCTTTCCCGATCTTTGAGACTGTGGCGTGCTGAGCACAGAACTTGAACATTAATCTGCTTTGACGAATGACGACAGACTTAGAGGACTCCAGATAGTCAGAATAGGTAAATATGATGTCCTACGATTTAATTGAAAATTTTATATAAACTCTCCATACATAAATTTAATTTAGCTAAGAAATTTTATATAACCAGATATTGATTAACAAAGAATGAGTTTGTGGTTTATTGAGAAGGGTAAGATCTAAATCTTAAAAATGTGTTTAACTGGTTCTAGATCACCATCAACCAATCCAACTATTTGGTCCATTGACCACGTGGGAGGAGTGCCTTGATGTTTAGGATTGAGATCTGTAGGTGGAAGTGATATTGATGTATAATTTGTAAATTAACTTTTCTTTCCTTATAGGTTATTAGGTACTCCCCTCACATGTCGAGCGCTTGAACCACTCATCCCTTCAACTGTGTGCAGACCGGTGAATGGTTAGTGTGTGTGTTGGTGTTATGGGCCCCACCAATGACTGCATGTGTGAATGAGTTAGTGTGACGTTGGGTCTGTGATGCAGGGAGGATACCGGTACGGGTTTGCTTTCCCCGTTACTAGGGTTTTTGCGCTCCATCACAGCTACAGTTATGACAGCAGAGCACAGAGCTGGACAGTACAGCAAGCTCACTGTTTTGAACGTGTTTCGGCCTCCCCTCATAGAGTGTGCCTTGGGGTGGTCCGTGTGGGGCTAAAATTGGGTGACTAATGCTTTTTAGCACTAAAATGTGTTAGTCTAACCCCTGATGCATGGTAATTGGCAAGTCTGTTTTTCACATCTCTATTTAATTCGAATTGGATTGGTTCTAGTGAGTGTGGCCTTTGAAACTGTGCCTCCGAGTCATTTAAGGGTGTTTTACATTTATACTTTAGGAGATATTGCACAGATTTCTAATGCAAGGTGTATTAGGACACGTTGATGTGCAACTTTAAAAAACAATTGAAAATATTTTAGGTTTCTGAAGTTCTTCTACTTGCTATTGTAGATCAATATTTTCTCTGTTCTAATCTGCCACTTATTAATTTTTTTGGTTTCGCATGCACAGAGCTTAATATATTGTTTTTAATATAAACTTAAAAGGCGCTTACATCCTGCCTCCTCTCTTTCCTGGCTTTTTATTGGCTCATGTACTTGCCACTTGCTTTGCCTACATTTCTATTGGCTGTAGCATATCTTCCTACATTTACCAAAGCGTGTTCCTCATCTGCTTCTCTTATCAGTTTCCCGTAGTCGGAATACTGTTAACATCCACTTTGGTGGAACTATTTTTTCATACATTTTTCCCTCTTTTTGCTTTTTCGTATTGCAGCAGATTTATATAGCAGCTTATCATCCAGCGAGATTAAGTGATTTGCCCATAATCATAAGATGTTGCGCCACCGAACTCAAACCGTGATCCCCAGCTCTCAAGTCAGCAGATCTGGCCACTGCAGCCACATCCTCTCGACTCCTGTGTTAGTTGTCAGGGACCTCTTTCCTTCGTCCTAGACGATGATTGATAAAAACAGCTTTTTATTCATTACATAGGCGAAACCGATGCATTACCAATGCTTGTTTTTTGATGTAGGATATATCATAACCGTGCCTTTTGCGTTACATTTAACTATTAAGCGAGACTTGTGGCTGGACCGGGGACTGTAACTATCAGTTTCTTTAGAGCGATACACTTATAAAGCACACTTACACTGTATGCCTAGTCTCTGATAACAAGCGTTGATTATTACCCAACCCAGTGGTTCTCTGGGATGGAATGAACTTGAGGGATAACCAGGGCTTCTCTACTCATTATTCTCCCTGCACATCAATCTCCTCATTCTGCTTGTTTTGTTTTCTATACCCTCCCCTTTCATTAGTCTGCTGATAGCTGCACATGCTTAAACCGTACTTATAAGGTACATTTTAATTAGAAAATTAACCTCTACCCTTTACCTAATATCACAATTTAATAATACCACCAGTAAAAGCAAAATATATTAACTTTATCAATAAACAACTCATAACACTTTAATGGACTAACAGTAACTTATATTGCGCAACTACAAAAGTACAAATTCCAATTTTCAAAAAATGTATTGATAATCACCTAATGCATTTACCAATGCTTGTTTGCTATATGTTTGCAGTAAGGCTGTTTCAATTGAATTAGAAATTGAATTTTAGACCCATTTCCGGACCAAATATGTGGCTAAAGGTAGAGCTATGTAAATATTTTTACATAGGGCTATGCAAAGCATTATATTTCTACAAAAAAGTGTATATGCTGAAAAGGCTACTACGACTTCTGTGCTATGCCGATTAAAAAAACTATTAGGCAAGACACCAATTATTTTACTCTACAGTCTTTTTGCGCTTTTTCCTCATGGAATTTGATGTTGAGAGTAAATCTAACTACATGTTCCAGAATGCAATGCCTGATAGGGAAGAAAACCTGATGAAGGTGCTTACAAGCAAATATCTAATTTACTGCACCAACCAGACATTCAAATGTTGAATTTTTCCCTATTAGCATTTCATTTGCCATGGATGCATTTGGTTGTGTTACTGCTGGATCAATTCGACTTCAAAAACGGGAACTGGTCGGAATGCATAACTCCTACGCACTTCAGGTTGCGCCGGAAGGTACGTCATCCGCAAAGTCTTTTGTTTGGGGGTAAGTACGAGAATGAAATGGCAGAGAGCTGTTGTGGGCCGTGAAAGCGCGGCTATGGCGTTTCGTTTTATGTGAGCAGACAGAGCTTGCGTTCATGGTTGCTAAAACATTTTAAGCACGGGGAGTTAAGATTCTCCTCTCTTCCAGTAGGACGAGTCGGGTAATAATGGCTTTCTGATTTGAAGGGAGATGTATTGACTTCTGCTCTCGTGAATGAAGCAGAGGTTTTTCAACTACTCCACGGGGCACAAAACTCCGGCAGAAAAGTTAATGGCCCACTTAATTGCACACACTATTTTTGAAAACATGTTAAAATGTAGTCAGTCGTGTGTTACAGGTCAGATTTCACACAAGGCAGTTAGTAGCGACTGGTGTACGGCGGAACCGCAATTTATGAAGGGTAACCTCTCGCGCATTTCGCTTTAGAAACATTTCTTTTCTTTTAAGTGCTTTAGTCGGTTGAAGCAGGCAGGGTAGGTGATGTTCTAGGTGTTCCAGAAGATGTGCGATGTCTTAGGTAACATAAACATTTCCTTTCTGACTGCACAGGGTGCTTACTCCAATAATCCAGTGTTTGTAAAAGGCCCGAGAAAGTTACATTTTTGTTGGTGGGTTAAAAAGAGGGGAGCTAGTTCTGGTGATGTTTTGGACAGTTTTATAGCGGGGCAGGGATAAAGAGCAAATTGAAGCAAAAACAACTTCTTAGCAGTGCCTTTCACACAAATGCGCCCTTTTAATGGACGCGATTGATCTCATACTCAATTAGCACTGAGATATGCGAGTACTCCTGGGTGGGGAGGAGGGGGCTTTACAAAAGTAGTGGAATGTGTGAAAAGCCCACATCGGCTGGGGTTGATGTAGCATTTTCATTTTAAAGAAGTGGTCAAGGCTTGCAGCTCGTACCGGGACACAACCTGTAAGCCATAGAGTTGAGATCTGGCTTGTCAGTTCACTGCCTTTGCCTTTTAATCACCTGCAGCGGTACGAGTCCATTACTGGGGTAGATGGTGCTAAATGCAAACCAGCATTGGAAATGCAATCGGTCTCTCATTTGTTTGAGCTAGTCACATTGTAAATGGCAATGTATTTTTATCTCTGTCATGGAGTGAATGTGTGTGTGTGTAGTGGAATTATGTGGTTTGGATTGGGTTAGTTGTGTAATTATGTGGCGTGGAATTGTGTGGAGTGGATCTGTGTAGTGGAAATAATGTGACATGGTGTGCTGTTAAATTATGTGGATGGTAATTTTGTGGTTTTGAGTGTGAAGGAATTATGTGGAGTGGAATTGTGCGTAATGGAGTTTAAATATGTGGAATGGTATATTGCGTTGTCGAGTGTTATGTAGTGGATTTTAATTAGATGGGGTGCTTCAGGTGGTTCAGATTTATGACCGCAAGAGAGTGACACATTTATGTTGCACTGCAAATGTGATTACGTAGCGGTCCAAAGGATTAAATCACATGTGAAACACTTCTACTTAAAACAACTCTACCCTGAGCACGGCTATTTTTATATAATATAATTTTGTTATCTGAGCTTGCCAGTGGCCCCATGATATTGAGTGAAACGCCATCTTTGCTTACTTCTGGTGTGCCGCAGAAGGTGGACGTTGTGCTGGTGTGCGGCCCTGAGAGTAGTGCAGCATGTTCTCTGGCTGCAAGTCTAAAAGAATTAAAGCTATGCCACAATTAAATTGTTTGAAAGGTATCCAGTGTATATCCAACAGAAGTTAGCATTTGTCACTTATCTGAAAGTGCATGCAACCACAAGGATCTTAAAAAAACTGAACCTTTTAGTTGTAGGTGTTGAGAGTGCCTAGAAAGACTGGACCGGGGGGGGGGGGGGGTGATTATAGGGGTCCGTTTAGTCTTTTTTTATGCAGAATTTTAAGAAAAGGGGGCGCCTTTCAATCGAAATATTTTAAAAACCAAAATATTGTTAGATACCCTTGAAAAGGCAGTTAGCAGCATCACTGCAGGAGGCTTGGGGCCTACCAGCATGCTCATCTAACTCCGGTTTAGAACAGATAGGGAAAATACATTTTTGACCTCCGAAATGTTTACCGGTCAAAAGTGACCTATTTGGTAAAAAGGGGGTGACGGCCATAATGTTTGCAAGAAATATTAGTTGTGCAGGCCTGCGCATTGCAGGGGAGGTAGGTAGAGAGTACAGAAAACAAAGTTCTTAGCAGCAGCTTACACTGAATAAATCGGTAATAACTGCTCAGCTGTACACTATGTTCAGTGAATGTAAATAGCCCGGTGCACTGGCAATTTTAGGAGCATAAAAATGAGCCCTTCATTCCAGGAAGCACCGTTCGCTCTGGAGATGGTGGAACAGCAGCAGAAGTTATAGAAGGCAGGGGGTTATTCACTGTGCCAAGTATAGATTAAACAGTGCATGGAGTTAGGCCTAGATACCCAGCTGAGAGGAGGAAGCCTTGAGAAAATACCCAGAAGAGGACTGGAGCCAGAAGCCAACAGAAACCTGGCAGCTTATGACGGTGCGGTACATTCCAGACTCCACCCAACTTAATGTTTAGATTTTATATTTGGACAGGGCAACATACCGGACAATAAATGTAACGAGACAGGAATTTAAAAAGGGCACCCACATCGCCAATGTTTATGTAGTCCAGCACAAATTATAGCTTGTCTCCAGCTGTATACGCAGGGTATCATTTGAGGTAAGGAATCGGGGCCGGACTGGCCGTAGCGGGCACCGGGCGTTCCCCGGTGGGCCGCTAGGGCAGGGGCTGGTTTCGCGCCCCTGGGGGCAGTTTTTGTTTCAGGGACATTTTTGCAGCATAGTTGCAATATCAGCCCTGTAACAAAAAAGGCCGAAACCGGCCCTGGCAAATAGCTCGGTCGCACACCCTACCCCCTGCGGGGCCGGCCGAGCACTTTACCAGGGCCGGTTTTGGTTCCCAGTCCGGCCCTGTAAGGAATACCTACCTTCCTAAACTGCATGTTTTAATCACTTTCAAAATGTGGAAGTCTGTCGGCTTGACTTGGGGATGTGAGGATGGCCCAAGGTTGATCTGTTGCGATGGGCTCTACTGGACAAAAAACAAACTTGTAAATATACACATTTTGATAAGTTCCACAGTTTTAAATATGCAGGTACAGTTTACATGCATGGTTTACTAAGAAGGCCGTACTGTATTCAATCGTCACTTCGTTCATGGATGTTTAAGGCTCAGACTTGCAATTGAGCATTACTGGTGTGGTAGAAGAAGGCGTGACAGTTGTAATTCGACTAGATAGCATGCAGTTCCACTTATCCTCGCTGAAATGTGTTCTGATGTGGCGCAGAAAGAGATCAGTTAGAAATAACACTTAATGGATGTGACAGGTTGTCCTTCAACATTTCGGGCTCAGGGGGTTGGGAGATATTCAGGTTAGACTGTACCTCTGGGCTGTAAAAGAAAAAAACACATTAGAATTGAAACTTGTGATCGGAAGAGTTACACGCATGCAGACGTCAGCATGCTTGTACCTCTTCCAATCACAGTTAACAAAGTCTGCCCACCACCACGCCAAGGTTTTCTGAAAAGCCAAGCCACCCCCAAGGTGACATCCGAAGGCAAGTGTGTGGAGGGCGGGGAAGGTTAACCCTTGCAATGAGCACATAATTAGCTTGGAGCATAGTTTCCGGGCTCCAGTTCGTATTTTAATGTCCCACCGATTCTTGGCATTTTAGCCACAGCCTCTGTGGAGGCAGGCTATAATTGCATGGCAGCTGCCGAATTAACGCCAAAGGCAAGTCCGTCTGCTCCTGTCTCTTCCTGGATGGTGCCAGGGCCCAGGCCCCCTGGCGGTTCCGCTCCACCTATCTTGTGCTACTGGGTGACTGAGCATCTCTCCCTCACCCCTGCATTTATGGAAACCTGCCACGACACTATGGACCTGTCTAATGGTATGACTTCTTGTGGTAAGTGCCACTCCACCATCTCTGCAATGTCTATGATGAAGCCCGAGGGGAATAGCCCTAAGTCCGCTCAGTGTGTTTTTTTTTTTTTTTTTACTCAACCGGTGATCTCTTCTAAAGCACAAAGCCGAAGGTGTTGACCTCATTTTCAGCCACCAGCCTGTTGCACGTTCCTCTTGGAAAACCTGGCTGCAGGCCACCCCCAACATTCCCCCAGATTATTCTATTCTGAGGCTTGATAGACCTGATATTTATTGATTTACAGGAAATACAGTGGGGAAAACAAAGAAATCGCATACAAATCTGGAACCCTACTAATCGTAGGAGAGCATATGACATTGCTAGAGCAGAACCCCCCATCCCACCCGTTATAAATCAGATACGTTTGTGTAAGCCACCGCTGCAACTCACGGTGCTGCCGGTAGGGGCACAGTGAGTCTTAAAAGCTGTAAGTACTTAGGACAAGTGAGTTCTTGGAATTTAGAGGTGAGAATTGATAGAAATGGTTTCCAGAGGTCAGGGAATGAGGCTCCTTGGTTTGAGAGCGAGGGATGCATGCAATACCCAGAATAAACCATATGCGATCCCCCCCACTGAGCCAGAATATTCTGAAGGGCCGCTCACATTGGTGGACCAATCTGATGGCTTCTGCGTGATTTAAGGGGAATGTGAGAGAGTAGGGCAGCCCTAGTTGAATGTAGGCTGTGAAGTGGGGGAGCTGTGTATCAAAGTGAGTGTCGATATCATCGAGCACGTGAGTCCAATAGTTAACGATTTGAAGGCATTCCCATAATAAGTGTTTCAACCTACCCTGAGAACCGCAGTTGTGCCAACATAGGGGGTCTCTAGCAGGTTTCCCCCATTAAGTCTAGGGGGTGTTAAGTACCAATAAGTGGCTATTTTAGTAGTTGTCTCTATACTTGCTACATTGTGTGCAGTGTGTCGGGCTCTATAGTAAATGTCCTCCCATTCCCATTGTGTAAATGTGTGGCTCAGTTCTGAGTCCTATCTCCTCTGACTCAGGGATTTATTAACCTCTGGAGGTGGTCGAAGTAGGCTGTATAGTTCAGGTGTGAGGCAAGTGTTTGAGGATTTAGACAGCAACCACCTCTCAAATGTAGTTATAAGGTGTTGCACCTGGCATCGAACCCCAGGATGGGTCATCTAGTGTCTGATCTGCTGATATTGATAATGTTAATTTTTCAGGTGCTACTGTTGTAGGCAGAAGTTCTTGAAAGTCAAGGGGATGGACTTGTTAAAGAAGTGTCAACTAGACCTCTGGCCTTCCGGGGTCCCCTGAATAAAAGTCCCCTGAGTCGAGACCAGTGGTAAATTCACTGCTGTTGAATTCTGGGTCACACACTTTGGGTGTTAGTGGCAATGGAAATGTTAAGGCTCTTTTCTCTACGGCCCCTCCCACATCACCAGAGGGGCCTGCGTGACAGGTGAGAGAGAGAGACTTTTGGGGCATATCGACCTGGGAAGGAAGGGGATCTTCCACAGAGATTGTCCCGTTACTGCTCTATCCACAAAAAGCCGATGTTTTTTGGATTCTTGGCGTGACCACTCCACAAATGTCTTCAGCTGTAATGCCCTGAAGTTCTCCCGTAAGTTCAGCACCCCCAAGCCTCCCTCATTCGGCGATGTATAGCACAGTTCTTTGTGCAGGCGAGGTCTCTTGTCTGCCCATATGAAACATTCCACCTTATGCTGCAAGGGGTGTATTATGCCTGGGGGGGTTCCAGCAGGAGGGTTCGGAAGAAGAATAGTATCTTTGGTAGTATTGTCATTTTTACTGCCACGACTCGACCAAGTCAAGACAGCGTGTGTGGGCTGCAGCAGTGTTGGTCTGTTTGTATTTGGTGGAATAATGTGGTGTAATTCAATGATATTATGCGTTGTGTATTTGCAGTGAGTTTTATCCCCAGGATAAGGTATTACAGGTGGTGCCCATTTAATGGGGTCGGTGTATTGCAATGCCACCAGTGTGGGAACTGTAACGGATAGGCTGATAGCTTGGGATTTATGGATATTGAACTTGAAGCCTGCTGCTTGAGTAAATTGTTCCAATTTGGCCAAAAAGGCCAGAAGGGAAGTCTGTGTGTCTTCTAATGTTGCCACTACATCATCCGCATATAAACTAAGTGTGTGTTCATCTCCTTCTGAAGTGCACCCCAGCAATAAGAGGGTTGTTGCGAGTCCTTTTGGCTATTGGCTCCATGTATAGAAGGAAGCGAAGGAGGGAAATCGGGCACCCCTGCTCGTACCTCACTGGATGGGGAAAGGGATAGAGGTGGAGGTGAAGCCATGCGTTGTCACTGGTCTACTGTCACTATTTAAGACCAATTTTAATAATCTAGCGGGGAGGCCAAAATGTTGCAAGGTCTCTTAGATAAGGCCAGCACCCTAATGAACACCTTTCCTGCATCGATAGAGAGGCGCATGTGTTCGGTGTCAAAGCGCTGTGCTTTATCAACGATATGGAGTAGTGGCTTAGTGTTATCAGCGCATTGATGATTGGGCACAAATCCTGCCTGGGCTGGGTCTATCAGGCCAGAAAGGAGGGGGGATAGTCGTGATGCTAGAATCCCAGTGAACAGTTTTAGGTTTACGTCAAGGAGAGAGATTGGCTTGTAAGAGGCACACTAGCATCTGTCCTTACTGGGCTTGGGTATTAAGACCACTGAGGCTTCCAGCATAGTTGATCGAAGTGGTGAAGTGGTTCTGACGGCATTGTATACTCTAGTGGGGACAAGGGCAACAATGGAGCAAAAGGTCTTACCATAAAAAAACAAGGACGTTTCTGTTTAGAGATGGCAGATATCACCTCCCCTATCCTGATAGGGGACTCTAATGACTCAGCCTGGTATTGTGTTATTTTATTGGTGGCCGCTTCTCAAACGTATTGAGCTGGGGTGTCAGGGGGGAGATCTTGCAACTCGTAGAGCCCAGCGTAATATTGGCGAAACATTTCAGCAATCTGCGGGTCTGTGACCTGTACATCTCCCCTCGAGGTAAGCACCAATGTGATTCCAGATGTTTGTCTCTCTACTCTTAGCCTATTGGCCAGCAATCTTTCGCACCTGTCCACCAGATGTATAAAGTGTGGCGAAGTCTAAGCGCTGCGTACTCTGCCCTATCTAGGTCTCGGCTGGTCAGTTGCGCCTTTGCAGTCTCTAGCTTTTCCCAGACAAGGGTGCGCTAGTCCTCTGGTGTATGCGCTCTAGCTCCTATACCTGTTTCGTCAGGATGTCGCTCTTGTTTCTAAGGATCTTATTATCCGAGGAGGCAACTGCAAAAGATTCCCCTCTAACCACCGCCTTCATTGTATCCAAAACGGTAAGTATGGGGGTCTCAGTAGTGTAATTTGTCAACAAGTAGTCTTGTAATGTCTTCAAAATCTGCTGGATCACCTCAGGGGGATATAGTAATGTGTCTCTGAGGTGCTAGGTTCGTAGTGGAGGGAGAGGCTGCTAAAGAGATATTTCTATCTACGTCCTCATATACGTGCTAGAGTTGTGTAGAGAGTGGTAGCAAATGAGGCATAGGATTGAGAAAAGTGTGCTAGATTGAAATTGAGATTAGAATTACTTTCACATGGAGGGAAGCTTTTTAACCTGTTTCCCTGCACTCTGTGTGTCGTAGTCTGATACACAAGAGGGACTGCTGTTTAGAAACTGTGTTCTTCTAACTCCAGCCCACTTTAAATAGGAGCCTAATGTTTTCAATGGTGCAGAGTACTTTCCCATTAGCACCTCTACTTGCCTTGCAGTAATAATCGCAGATAGGTCCCTAGTGCGTAATTGCAGATGTCTGGTCCTCCTGTCTAATGGACTAACGGTGGCCTTTTCCATCTGTAGATTATATTGAATGGCCAGCTGAGGTAGTGTTGCAGAGGAGAATCTTTCTGCGTTGCTGAGACAAAAAAAAGGAACTCAAATTCATCAGCCTTCTGCATGCCTCTATCAATTTATATGGTAAGTCAAACTCGCTTTTAATTGATTTGCTCTCATTAAAAAAGGTTCATAACATCTGATGGCTCCGAGGACCTTTTAGTGGGGTCTTCCACATAAATATAACTTTTCAAGATGGTAGCAATATTGGTTAACTGATTGGGATGTGCTAAAATAAAGATGTTAGTCTCTGTTACTCATAGTTTTTATTAATTCCACTAACTGTAGCATAAACCTTTCTCCCTTAACTTATCAGATCACCGAATTGCTAGGGTTGTACCATAACCTAAAAGAATTCCAGTGAGAAGGGTTTGCTGTCACTTGGCTGCTAAAGAGATCTTTATATCTACGTCCTCATATAGGTGCTAGAATTGTGGAGAGTGGTAGCAAATGAGGCATAGGATTGAGAGAAGTGTGCTAGGTTGAAATTAAAATGGAGAATAGACGTTTTAGTAAACTTTGAATTTTCACCATATTACATACTCTATTGTACTAATAGTGAATGCTTTATGAAAATAATTTTATTTGGTAGTGTTGTCTTTAGTTTGGAAATATTCAAGTTCTAATAATGGACTAACGGTGGACTTTTCCATCTGCAGATTATATTGCATTGCCAGCAGAGGCAGTGTTGCAGAGTAGAATCTCTCTGCGTTGCTGAGACAAAATAAAAAAAAATCACATTCATCAGCCTTCTGCATGCCTCTATCAATTTTTATGGTAAGTCAAACTCCCCTTTAATCGTTCTGCTCTCATTAAAAAAGGTTCATAACATCTGATGGCTCCCAGGACCTTTTAGTGGGGTCTTCCACATAAATATAACTTTTCAAGATGGTAGCAATATTGGTTAACTGATTGGGATGTGCTAAAATAAAGATGTTGGTCTCTGTTACTCATAGTTTTTATTATTTCAACTAACTGTAGCATAAACCTTTCTCCCTTAACTTATCAGATCACTGAATTGCTAGGGTTGTACCATAACCTAAAAGAATTCCAGTGAGAAGGGTTTGCTGTCACTTGGCTGCTAAAGAGTTCTTTATATCTACGTCCTCATATAGGTGCTAGAATTGTGTAGAGAGTGGTAGCAAATGAGGCATAAGATTGAGAGAAGTGTGCTAGGTTGAAATTAAAATGGAGAATAGAATTTTTAGTGAACTTTGAATTTTCACCATATTACAGACTCTATTGTACTAATAGTGAACGCTTTATGAAAATAATTTTATTTGGTAGTGTTGTCTTTAGTTTGGAAATATTCAAGTTCTATTAATGGACTAATGGTGGACTTTTCCATTTGCAGGTTATATTGCATTGCCAGCAGAGGCAGTGTTGCAGAGGAGAATCTCTCTGCGTTGCTGAGACAAAAAAAATAATCTAATTCATCAGCCTTCTGCATGCCTCTATCAAATTTTATGGTAAGTCAAACTCGCATTTAATCGTTTTGCTCTCATTAAAAGAAGTTCATAACATCTGATGGCTCTCAGGACCTTTTAGTGGGGTCTTCCGCATAAATATAACTTTTCAAGATGGTAGCAATATTGGTTAACTGATTGGGATGTGCTAAAATCAAGATGTTAGTCTCTGTTACTCATAGTTTTCATTATTTCCACTAAGGTGGCAATTACGATCCGGTAAAAATTTTCCCCGTACGACTCGTATCCGGTCTTTTTACCGTACGAATCGTACCAGTGCCGTACAAACTGGCAATCATGATTCGCATGGTAAAAAGTCCATACGAACCGCATTCGGAATATTTTCCCACACGTCCTCGGGTCGGAAAATGTGTCCGACACGTCCTCGGACGATTTACCGTACAAATGTGAAAAGTGAAGTCCGACCGAGGAATCACGATCCAACCCGTTTGTCCGATCTCACAACCGTATGGTAAAAACACCGTCCGCACCGAACTCCCATTGCAACCATGGAGACATGTGCCCGCATACGCGCCCAACACTCCCCCCAGCACCCATACGTTCGAGTCGTACTCCCCGTTAATGTACACCCCCCCTGTATGTACACCCGTGTACGTGTCGAACCCCACATCCGTGTATGTACACCCCTGTACGTTCTAGTCGTACCCCCACCCCTGTATGTGTCGTACCACCGTGTATGCACACCCGTGTACGTCAGAGTCGTACCCCCACCCCTGTACGTGTCTTCCCCCGTGTACCTACACCCGTGTACGTCAGTCGTACCCCCACCCCTGTACGTGTCGTACCCCGTGTATGTACACCCCTGTACGTTCGAGTCGTACCCCCACCCCTGTACGTGTCGTACCACCGTGTATGTACACCCCTGTACGTTCGAGTCGTACCCCCACCCCTGTACGTGTCGTACCACCGTGTATGTACACCCCTGTACGTTCGAGTCCTACCCCCACCCGCGTATGCATGGAGCGTACCCACACCACAACATCCTAAGGACGGAGCGCACCCCAGGCCCCAACATCACAACCGATAGTACGACTCGTACCAAGCCACACACAAGGACAGCACTGTACAACAAAAAGGCCCATGTACACACCGTATACACGCCAAAAAACGCACGTACACCATTCGAATGGCACAAAGCAACAAAACATGTCCAACAACTACCAAAACAACACATTCACTGACCTGCAATAGCCATAAACAAACAGAGGCCCAAAACACCACCACTCCTTATAACCCACCCACCCAAAGTTCAAACACAGCCACACCCACCAATGGACCAATAAAAAGGGCCCACACACACAAACCATGAGCCTTTGCAACAGACTCACTGCTGCCAGACCCCACAGACAACCTACAGCACCAAACTAGAAGCTACACCACACCTTACACTTGCACACCTTCACACAACCACCTTCTCAAACACACCCTCATCACATTCACACACACACCTGCACAACCACACCCACACACCCACAACCATCCACACCCCCCCACCATCCACACCCCCCCACCATCCACACCCACACCCCTCACCATGCCCACTAACAAGAATCCAAAGTTCAGTAACCGAGAGTTGGAGGTCCTTGTCGATGAAATCCTCAGAGTCGAGCCACAGCTCTTTGGAACCTTGGTCAGACAGACCAGCATGTCAGAAAAAACAGCCATGTGGCAGACCATCGTCGATGCTGTGAATGCTGTTGCGTCCACCAGAAGGACCAGGCATGAATGCCAAGCCAGGTGGTACGATCTGCGGAGGAGGGTCCGAGCCAAGATGCTGGATGAACACAACCAGGCCAACGCCACTGGAGGAGGGCCGTCCCACAGACCCGTACACTACCAGCCCTGGGAGGAGAGGGTGATGGCCATACAGCTGGTGGAGGCAGTCGAAGGATTAGGAGGACTCCGAGACCCGGGTGAGTACACAAACAACGCACCTCACATGGGGGGGAACGTCATCCACAACCAAAATCACTAACAGGCACGCAACCACCCCAAGCTATCGCATGACTCCACCACACTCCATGAACACGCACATGCCACTGGCGCCACCATGCCCCATGCACCCAGCTGGACAATGTCAAGTCATAGGCCACAGAAGACACCAACACATGACACGGTAACCCGGATGGCGGGAGGGTGGGCCCCAAAATTCACATAGTGCAACTCAGAAGCAGACAACAATGCCCTCTGCCCATATGGCCTAGGTCACAGCCAGACAAACAGTGTGTCCCCACACAGGAAAGACTCGCCAGCAAATGGCGGACGCCTTGCATCAACACATGGGGGTGAAGGCACTGTTTTGCACATGACAGCAGCTAATGAACAGCCAACATTGTGAAAGAGTGGCAGCACACACCACCACAGCAGCAGCGCAGAGACACACACTACACCCAATGGGTGCCTGGAGATCAGAAACAAACTCACATCAACAATCCAAGGGCCATTCAAAGATCTGCTAACAGTGTGTGCCCAGGAAGCTGGGCTGAGGTGACAGAGGGTGACACACAGAGGGAGGGAGAGGGGGACAGAGAGGGAGGGAGAGGGGGACAGAGAGGGAGGGAGAGGGGGACAGAGAGGGAGGGAGACACAGGGAGACGGACAGAGGGAGGAGGCTGACACACAGAGGGAGGGAGAGGGAGGGAGAGGGGGACAGAGAGGGAGGGAGACACAGGAAGACGGACAGAGGGAGGAGGCCGACACACGGAGGGAGGGAGAGGGGGACAGAGAGGGAGGGAGAGGGGGACAGAGAGGGAGGGAGAGGGGGACAGAGAGGGAGGGAGAGGGGGGCAGAGAGGGAGGGAGACACAGGGAGACGGACAGAGGGAGGAGGCTGACACACAGAGGGAGGGAGAGGGGGACAGAGAGGGAGGGAGAGGGGGACAGAGAGGGAGGGAGAGGGGGACGGAGGGAGAGGGGGACAGAGAGGGAGGGAGAGGGGGACAGAGAGGGAGGGAGACACAGGGAGAGCAAATCAGTCCTTTGGTGTGTGGGAATGTCTGCTCGTCAGCAGGTGGACTGCGTGCATGTAGACCAGGGTGGCCAGTGCCAGCACCCCCCCCTCTCCTCCATGGCTGAACACAGGGCCATGTCACAACCTGTGCACGAGCACAACGACAGCTACCTGCATCATTGAAGTGTGTGTAACTACTTCATGTGCCCACGTACAGTGCAACACGGAAGGTGCCAATGCACGGCTTGCCACACCTGCCCACTCCACTGCTGACTGCAGTCAAACTTGACGCAGCAAGTAAGACTGTGCCACACATAGTTAAAGGCGCCAAACCTGTGCCCAAGGGACACACCCATGCACAAGTGCACTGTGAGTGGAATGCCAGACAGAACCAAATTCCCAGAGGAAATGTTCCAACTTTGGAACTGATGAAACATGGATGTAGCATGGACCTAAATTAACATTGTCTCTCTCACACACAGGTCAACCTCGTGGTTCACCCCCCAACACTGGGGGGGAAGACTCACAGGACCCGGCTCTGCGGGAGGCCGATCCCACCGGCAGCGACGACTCTCACCACTCTGTGGACCAACCCGACCCCGACCAACCTGGCCCCTCTGGTGTCCAACGACCTGCAGCACCTGCGTCAGGTACAACGGGGCCAACCACCACCCCCACTCCTGCCACATCCCAGGAGACACCCAGGATCCCTGCCCCACCACCACAAAGCAGCCAGGCTGGCCAGGAGGGACACAGTGTCCCGGGCACCCAGGAGGAGGCAGGCGACAACGCCAATTGACACCCCTCAGGGGTCCCGGAGACCCGATGTGCCCACAAGGGCAGGCCAGGTGCAAGTGGGCAGGGGTGGTGGGAGTGGAGGACGGCGGAGGCGCCAGCCTGACCAGTTGGCTGGGGACCCGGTATTTTCCCATGTCCGAAACATCCTGGACACATACCGGCAGGACACCACGGGCCTGGCTCAGGTTGTGTCCGTCCTCGAGGGGATCAAGACCCAGCAGGCTCAGCAACATGCAGAGCTACATGCCTGTCTACTGCAACACGGATGGAGGACGGACAGGCTGAGCTCGTGACGGCGTACACGGGAATTCACGATACACTCCGTCGGATGGCCGACAACATGGGCAACCCTCCCTGTGCCAGAAGGCGGAGAACATCACCACCCACAGGGAGGGATCAGGAGGAGGAGGAAACATCCGATGGAGCATACCAGACGTCGTCACGGCCTGCTTCTGAGGCTCCCCGCAGGAGGCCGGGTCGTCCACGGAAACAACCGTGAGGGTCGGCGCTACATCACCATCTCCCAGGACACCTGGCCTGGCACCTGGCCCACTGGAGCAACAGCATCACAGCATCAAAAGACATTCTCTGCCACATGGCCTTGCTGGTCACCGTCTGACCAATGTTGACAAAGACTGTGGCATGGACTCTGAGGATTTCCAATGGCAAGGACACCAACTCCCCTACTGAACTTTGGATTCCAAACACCCGGAAAGCCCCTCATGTCATATCCCCCCCCCCCCTAAAATAAAAAGTCGCACCATGATGAGAAGATGCCTGCTGGTTGCATTATTACCTTACATGTGTCTTGTAAAGTCTAACCATGCCTGAGTTCTCTTTTGACTTCAACCATCCACACCCTGGGGCATGAGACTGGCACAGGACACACGGGTCACAGTGTATTAGGCAAGACAGACATGGAGCACCATACACACCCGTGATGGGCCCAACCAGCTGAGGGGGTGGCCGCACAACCGTGCTGACAGACATATTGAGTACAGCAACAGTCATGCGCAGAGGTCAGGGATCATGTCCAGTGTCCTGGGGGGCACCCAGGTATGTGTATACAGGTGGCAGAACCATGTCCTGCAAGCTTGAGTCCGGTGGATGCACATAATGGGGGCCTGGCCAACGTTGGATGCATGGGGATGGCACATGTCACAATACCCACACAGTCATGGACATCATGCACAATACACAGTCTAATCCCACACAAACAGCTTGCCACTCGACACATAAGACACATAGCCACTATCAGGGAAAACCATGCCAGACATGCAGGATGCACCGTGGCAACACACCAGCATTGACAGAGAAGAGGCACCTTGGAGGCATAGGGACACCTTTATTAGTCATGTTCTCGGGATTGCAGAGGCAACTTGAAGTACACATGAACACTTCATGTGGAGTAACATGTGGGTCCAACACTGCCACCCCCCTTTTGCAGCACAAATGCGTGATAGCCATGGAACTGGCACACAAGTGTCGGCTAACAGCTAAACACCCCCAGCTGCTCACGGAGAGCCTGCCATACACCATTGATCAGCTGATGTGGACGTCCCACAGCATGTCAACCCTATGCAAACCGTATGTGTCCAAGGGCAGTGTTACACACATTGATGCCATCATCACAATCCACTATCCCATCACTGATGACTGTGAACAAGTCTGACCATCTATTCAGGGGTACCCAGCTGCATGTCATGTGCACCATGGTGATGCGACATGTCTGCAGAGGAACCAAACATCGACAGGGGCAGTGTGCATACATCGTGAACAACTGCCACACCCAATACACCCCTGATGCATCCCTTACCCTAAGGAGACTTCCAAACTTGTCCGTGCGTGTAACGCTGAGTCAGCACACGATGACGTGTCCATAAGGAATATCAGTGCCACAACAATGCAAGCAGCAGACGGCATGCGCAAGTACCTGGGGAAGAGAGACACACAAGCAGTCAGACACAAGAAGCACAGCCACTTGCATGTGCATTTACTCGACACATGTATGGATGACAACATGCTAGGTCACAATTATGACTGGGGATATACAACCATCACTGGCACCATCACTCCAGTGACACACCCACACACACCTCTGACTCACGTGCCATACATGCAGGTGGAGAAACACATCACAACACATGCCACACGGGGACCAATGCGTGCACACTCAGACACTGGTACTCACCACTAAGCAAAGAAGTCGCGTATGAGCCGAGTCCGGATGTCCTCTTGCGGCTCCACATCCTCCACATCACTAGCCCCATTGCCAAGCCCTTCGTCCTCCACGGGTGGATGGTCCTCGTCATCTTGATCCAGGATGAGTGGCACAGCTTTCTCAACTGCCATGTTGTGCAGCATGCAGCAGACCATGAAGATCTTGCAGACCTTCGCCGGGGCATATGGGAGTGCGCTGCCGGTCTTGTGTAGGCACCTGAATCGGCTCTTCAGCAGGCCAAACGTCCTCTCTATCACTCGCCTTGTCCGGCCATGGGCGGTGTTGTAGCGGAGCTGGGCCGGCGTGATGGGGTTGCGGAGAGGTGTGATCAGCCATGGCATGTTGGGATATCCAGCGTCCCCTACATGGGAAGCACATGGACATCGTTAGAACAGGAGAAGCGGTCGTGCTGGAAGTCTACGCAAAATACAGGACAGACAGACTGTACCCACCAACAACACATGCTCGTTCGTTGCGCAGCTGCGTCATCATTTCAGGCATCCTGCTACGCCTCATGATGTAGGCATCGTGTGCTGATCCTGGAAAACGAGCACAGACATGTGAAATCACCATGTTGGACAGACACACCACAAGGGCATTGATGGAGTGGTAGTGTTTGCGATTCCTGTACATTACCTCCCGTGCGTGTGGTGGTACCAAAGCTACATGTGTCCCATCTATGGACCCAATGACATGGGGCATCCCTCCCAGGGCATAGAATCCACGCTTGACCACAGTTAACATTTCAGGGGTTGGGAAATGGATAAACTCATCCAGGTGAATCAACATGGCCTCTAAGAAATCATGCAGCACACGGCAGAACATGCTCTGGGACATGCCACCAACATGAGCTATGGTATTTTGAAAGGTACCCGTGGCTAGAAAATGTAGGGCTGCCATTACCTTCAGCTTGGGTGTCAGTGCCGTAGGATACCTGTGCAGCGGTTGCAGGTGTGGTGCCAGTCTCGCCGTCAAATCCAGAATCAACCGTTGGGGGAAGCGGTAGCACCGGATACAATCATTCTCCCGCATGGCAGCCAAGTCCGTAATTGCTCGGGGAAGAGGCGGCGCTCTGCAGGAAATCGGAAATGACAAGGAGGAGTCGGTGCACCACAACAACAAATAATTTGTCCTGAGCACATGTTAATCTGTTTATACACATATGCTACATACGGAGTGAGGTATGTGCCACATGCCCTGGACACGTATGGCTGGCAGGTGACACTCCTCCCAAGACCCAGCGACAGACGCAGATTGAGAACCTCCGCATGCCATGGCATGGGATTAGCTGTGTCCCAGTGCAAGTGAACAGCCAGACGCAAGACAGGAGTGACATACACCCACACATCAGCAGAAGTATGATGTCGATTGCAGAGACTGGTAGCGGAACACTAGAGCCACAGGTCACATGACATTACACTAGGACAGCCCACACACCTTGCCATGAAGGTGCACATGTGATGACTCACCACACATTCATAGAGAGGATGCAGACATGTCCTTGTTACGCTAATCTGTGTCCCATGCATACATACACACCTCACATCCGAGACCACATGTGGCCTGGTGTGCGTAACAGTGTGCCATGGCCATCTACACACAGACACATGTTGGTTGCTGCAACAGCTGCAGCTTTCGAGGGAGCTCAAACATCTACCTAATGTGAACCCCCCACACATACATGACATAGTCACATTGTGCACCATGGGTAGTGACATGTCAGGTGTGGTAACCCCTGTACCGGGCCTCAGGGGACACTTCCGTGAGTTGGTGTCCGTGCCATGCCAGTGACGCTCATGCCAAGTGTGCAGTACGACATGCACACATGTCAAAGGAGTCAAGGGCATGCCTGGCACACATTGCACGTCACACATTACATATGTACACATCTCATCATACATCTGGTGCCTTCTCCACTCAGGAGGATTGTGCCACATCACACCCTTTCACACCTGTGCCCCACACATGTAGTACTGGCCAGACAATGCCTTGATGTCCATCCATGGACAAGTATGTCAGCCCTATCCCTTCCTGTGTGCTGCCTGTCACCACTGTGATGTGTGAAAAACACCGTACTACTGCAAAGAGGGCCTGTGTACCTTCCCGTATCACTATGGGAGTGCTGCCGTATGTGTACCCATCATGATGGTGAGCGTACAGGCGTGTGTACGGTCCGTACCACTACGAGTACGCATACGCGAGGACACCCATAGTGGTACGGCTCGTACACACGCCTGTACGGTCCCCATCACTATGGGTGTCCTCGCGTATGCGTACTCGTAGTGGTACGGACCGTACACACGCCTGTACGCTCACTATCACTACGAGTACGCATACGCGAGGACACCCATAGTGATGGGGACCGTACAGGCGTGTGTACGAGCCGTACCACTACGAGTACGCATACGCGAGGACACCCATAGTGATGGGGACCGTACAGGCGTGCGTACGAGCCGTACCACTACGAGTACGCATACGCGAGGACACCCATAGTGATGGTGAGCGTACAGGCGTGTGTACGGTCCGTACCACTATGGGTGTCCTCGTGTATGCGTACTCGTAGTGGTACGACTCGTACACACGCCTGTACGGTCCATACCACTATGGGTGTCCTCGCGTATGCGTACTCGTAGTGGTACGGACCGTACACACGCCTGTACGGTCCCCATCACTATGGGTGTCCTCGCGTATGCGTACTCGTAGTGGTACGGCTCGTACACACGCCTGTACGGTCCGTACCACTATGGGTGTCCTCGCGTATGCGTACTCGTAGTGGTACGGACCGTACACACGCCTGTACGGTCCCCATCACTATGGGTGTCCTCGCGTATGCGTACTCGTAGTGGTACGGACCGTACACACGCCTGTACGCTCACTATCACTACGAGTACGCATACGCGAGGACACCCATAGTGATAGTGAGCGTACAGGCGTGTGTACGGTCCGTTGCTTTGCATTTGGGGTGCCCTAGGGCCCCGGAACGCACCGTACCTGTGTGTGAAGCTCCAAATTACATAGGGGACACATGGGGGACAAGTATTAAGGCCTACATGCATGCTGGTTGTCATGGAGACCAAGTTTTAAGTTTGAATTTGTTCTGGAAGGTGCACAGCAGAAGTCAGTTGGAATGAATCTACATTGTTGCAATGTGTTTGTGGGGTTGACATCATGCTGACGAAAAAGACAGAATAAGAACCCACTGACTGCTAGGTTTGAAGGGATTGGAGGAAACATAGGATGCAAATGTGAGTGACCAATCACTCTGCACTCCTGTGAATTAAATGGGCCAGCAAGGCAAATATAAGGCAGCCAGGTCCCATGAGGGAGCACTTGCCTGCACATCTCTGTATTCCACGACCCAGCTGCTGCTACTGATTCCCTGGAACCATGTCAAGGGCTGTGGAGAGGTCACAGCCATTCACCCTGGAGGAGAACATGGCTTTGGTGGATGTGATCCTCCCACAGTACCCCATGCTGTATGGGCGACCAGGTTATCAGGTGAGTGCAGTGTCCACTGGCACAGACTGTGCCCCTTTTTCGTGACTGTGACTTCTGGCATGGACCAGGGAACACATTGCAAGGAGGGGAAGGGAGGCAGGAGAGCACAGCAACACTGTGGGTAACAGGATCCGCACAGCACCATAAAACCCTGGCAGTGTACCCATGGAACAGTGCACGTACAAATGCAGGTGAAACACAACAAACACACATGTACCTACCCCCTTGCTGCTGCATCTCCTGTAGGCGCCTGTCCAAGTTGGGAAAGACCACCGCCAGCACACGCTTGTGGATGTGGGTGAGACGGCGGCGCCCGCGGTTCTTACGGCTCTCAGGTGAGTCCCCCAGCAGGACCCGTGCGATCCTCCGCGTCCAGCACCGGATATCCTGCCAGCGTTTCCTCACCTGGGACAGGCTCCGCCTCCGACCATCCGCACCCCTCACGGCACTGACGGCGGTCAGCCAGATCTGCTCCTTGGCAGTGGCGCCTACCTGTGAGGATGAACAAGTGACACTACATCAATACACCTGCAACATGTCACAGAGACACATATGTGAACAAATTAGCTGGTTACAACAAGGCATGTCATGCAGCCAACGCATTGCACCTTTGCCATAGGGACATACTCCTCTGGGGAAGGGCAAAAGCAGTACGTGCCAGTGAAAGTACACAGGTGGAATGAGGGCAAACACACAATCAATTATCAAGGCTCACACTGTGCATCACACCCACCCCTCCTGTCTCTGGGCACTGCTGGGAGGACTCTGCACACACCCCTCCTGTCTCTGGGCACTGCTGGGAGTGATAGGCACCCACCCCTCCTGTGTCTGGGCACTGCTGGGAGGACTCTGCACACACCCCTCCTGTCTCTGGGCACTGCTGGGAGGACTCTGCACACACCCCTCCTGTCTCTGGGCACTGCTGGGAGTGATAGGCACACACCCCTCCTGACTCTGGGCACTGCTGGGAGTGATAGGCACCCACCCCTCCTGTCTCTGGGCACTGCTGGGAGTGATAGGCACCCACCCCTCCTGTCTCTGGGCACTGGTGGGAGGACTCTGCACCCACCCCTCCTGCCTCTGGGCACTGCTGGGAGTGATAGGCACACACCCCTCCTATTTCACAATCTGTACGCTTAGTACATACACATGTGTGGGTTCGCTCCATGGGGGTAGGGTTCGTACTTACACTGTTGGGGTGGGAGTCGGCTCCATACGTATGCGGGTGGGGGTACGTGTCGTACTTACACTGTTGGCAAGAGGGGTACGCTCCATGCATACGCGGGTGGGGTATGGGTCGTACTTACACTGTTGGGGTGGGAGTACGCTCCATGCATTCGCGGGTGGGGGTACGTGTCGTACTTACACTGTTGGCATGGGGGGTACGCTCCATGCATACGCGGGTGGAGGTATGTGTCGTACTTGCACTGTTGGCGGGGGGGTACGCTCCATGCATACGCGGGTGGGGTACGGGTCGTACTTACATTGTTGGGGTGGGAGTACGCTCCATGCATACGCGGGTGGGGGTACGTGTCGTACTTATACTGTTGGCATGGGGGGTACGCTCCATGCATACGCGGGTGGAGGTACGTGTCGTACTTACACTGTTGGCAGGGGGGGTATGCTCCATGCATACACGGGTGGGGTACGGGTCGTACTTACACTGTTGGGGTGGGAGTACGCTCCATGCATACGCGGGTGGGGGTACGTGTTGTACTTATACTGTTGGCATGGGGGGTACGCTCCATGCATACGCGGGTGGAGGTACGTGTCGTACTTACACTGTTGGCAGGGGGGGTACGCTCCATGCATACACGGGTGGGGTACGGGTCGTACTTACACTGTTGGGGTGGGAGTACGCTCCATGCATACGCGGGTGGGGGTACGTGTCGTACTTACACTGTTGGCATGGGGGGTACGCTCCATGCATACGCGGGTGGAGGTACGTGTCGTACTTTCACTGTTGGCAGGGGGCGTACGCTCCATGCATACGCGGGTGGGGTACGGGTCGTACTTACACTGTTGGGGTGGGAGTACGCTCCATGCATACGCGGGTGGGGGTACGTGTCATACTTACACTGTTGGCATGGGGGTACACTCCATGCATACGCGGTTGGGGGTACGTGTCGTACTCACACTGTTGGGGTTGGGGGTATGCTCCATGCATACGCGGGTGGAGGTACGTGTCGTACTTACACTGTTGGCATGGGGGTACGCTCCATGCATACGCGGGTGGGGGTACGTGTCGTACTTACACTGTTGGCATGGGGGGTACGCTCCATGCATACGCGGGTGGAGGTACGTGTCGTACTTACACTGTTGGCATGGGGGGTACGCTCCATGCATACCCGGGTGGAGGTACGTGTCGTACTTACACTGTTGGCAGGGGGGGTACGCTCCATGCATACGCGGGTGGGGGTACGTGTCGTACTTACACTGTTGGGGTTGGGGGTACGCTCCATGCATACGGGGTGGGGGGACGGTCCGTACATATCCCTCCCCACGCTATGTGATGCTTGTGCGGCCCGTACCCAGGCCTTTGCCACGTGAGTACGTGCCGTCCCGCCATTGTTGGGGTGACGTAGGTGTGAGCGTGGTACGACTCGTACCCACGCTCTTAAGGCATGGGTACAGGACGTACCTGTCTGGTTGTGTTGCCGGTTCGCGTCGTCATGAACTTCCGTTGTGGCGGTCGCTGGCTTAGCTGGACACGCCCCCACCCCCTCGTAGTGACCAAGGCCTGAGGGTCAGGTATGTCCAAGGCATGTGTGCTGTGTGACTATGGTGGGGGTTTTGTGGCCTGCCCCTGGTCCTGCCCCCCCCTTTCCCCCCTCCCTTTGTTGTTCTGACCTTGTGCGGCGTCTGCGTCGTAACCTGTAGAGGAGGTGGACTGCTATGAGGGCCGGGATGACACGTAGGTTCGGGTCCATGTCTGTCCGTCGCATACGGGTTCTCCTTGTTCGCGTCGTCCTGTCTGTCCGTCGCGTACTGGTACTCCTTGTTCGCGTCGTCCTGATTTCCCGGCAGTTTTTGGCAGCCGGAAAATATTCACCGTGCGGGATGACGTCGGTGCGAATCGTAATTCCTGGTTCGTGAATGGCAGGCTGCGCGCGTCCCGACGTCAGCTCGGCGCATTCCCGGATCGCATTTGTATGTATATTTTCGTCGGTCGGGGTTTTGTACGATTCGTACGGAAATGGTGTTTCCGTGCGAATCGTAATTCCATGTTGGTAGATTTTGACGACCGGGTACGCGTCGGACGGAGAATATGCTCCGTCCGACGGTTCGTACCCGGTTTTTACAGGATCGTAATTGGCACCCTACTGTAGCATAAACCTTTCTCCCTTAACTTATCAGAACACTGAATTGCTAGGGTTGTACCATAACCTAAACGAATTCCAGTGAGAAGGGTTTGCTGTCACTTGGCTGCTAAAGGGATCTTTATATCTACGTCCTCATATAGGTGCTAGAATTGTGTAGAGTGGTAGCAAATGAGGCATAGGATTGAGAGAAGTGTGCTAGGTTGAAATTAAAATGGAGAATAGAATTTTTGGTGAACTTTGAATTTTCACCATATTAGAGACTCTATTGTACTAATAGTGAATGCTTTATGAAAATAATTTTATTTGGTAGTGTTGTCTTTAGTTTGGAAATATTCAAGTTCTATTAATGGACTAATGGTGGACTTTTCCATCTGCAGGTTATTTTGCATTGCCAGCAGAGGCAGTGTTGCAGAGTAGAATCTCTCTGTGTTGCTGAGACAAAAACAAAAGAAATCAAATTCATCAGCCTTCTGCATGCCTCTATCCATTTATATGGTAAGTCAAACTCGCCTTTAATCGTTTAGCTCTCATTAAAAGAAGTTCATAAGATCTGATGGCTCTCAGGACCTTTTAGTGGAGTCTTACGCATAAATATAACTTTTCAAGATGGTAGCAATATTGGTTAACTGATTGGGATGTGCTAAAATAAAGATATTCGCCTCTGTTACTCATAGTTTCTAGTATTTTACTAACTGTAGCATAAACCTTTCTCCCTTAAATTATCAGATCACTGAATTGCTAGGGTTGTTCCATAACCTAAAAGAATTCCAGTGAGAAGGGTTTGCTGTCACTTGGTTGCTAAAGAGATCTTTATATCTACGTCCTCATATACGTGCTAGAATTGTGTAGAGAGTGGTAGCAAATGAGGCATAGGATTGAGATAAGTGTGCTAGGTTGAAATTAAAATGGAGAATAGAATTTTTGGTGAACTTTGAATTTTCACCATATTAGAGACTCTATTGTACTAATAGTGAATGCTTTATGAAAATAATTTTATTTGGTAGTGTTGTCTTTAGTTTGGAAATATTCAAGTTCTATTAATGGACTAATGGTGGACTTTTCCATCTGCAGGTTATTTTGCATTGCCAGCAGAGGCAGTGTTGCATAGGAGAATCTCTCTGTGTTGCTGAGACAAAAACAAAAGAAATCAAATTCATCAGCCTTCTGCATGCCTCTATCAATTTTTATAGTAAGTCAAACTTCTCTTTAATCGTTTTGCTTTCAGTATAAGAAGTTCATAACATCTGATGGCTCTCAGGACCTTTTAGTGGGGTCTTCTGTATCAATATAACTTTTCAAGATGGTAGCAATATTGGTTAACTGATTGGGATGTGCTAAAATAAAGATGTTAGCCTCTGTTACTCATAGTTTCTATTATTTTACTAACTGTAGCATAAACCTTTCTCCCTTAACTTATCAGATCACTGAATTGCTAGGGTTGTTCCATAACCTAAAAGAATTCCAGTGAGAAGGGTTTGCTGTCACTTGGTTGCTAAAGAGATCTTTATATCTACGTTCTCATATAGGTGCTAGAATTGTGTAGAGAGTGGTAGCAAATGAGGCATAGGATTGAGAGAAGTGTGCTAGGTTGAAATTAAAATGGAGAATAGAAGTTTTAGTGAACTTTGAATTTTCACCATATTACAGACTCTCTTGTACTAATAGTGAACACTTTATGAAAATAATTTTATTTGGTAGTGTTGTCTTTAGTTTGGAAATATTCAAGTTCTAATAATGGACTAATGGTGGACTTCTCCATCTGCAGGTTATATTGCATGGCCAGCCGAGGCAGTGTTGCAGAGGAGAATCTCTCAACGTTGCTGAGACAAAAAAAAAATCTAATTCATAAGCCTTCTGCATGCCTCTATCAATTTTTATGGTAAGTCAAACTCGCCTTTAATCGTTTTGCTCTCATTAAAAGAAGTTCATAACATCTGATGGCTCTCAGGACCGTTTAGTGGGGTCTTCCGCATAAATATAACTTTTCAAGATGGTAGCAATATTGGTTAACTGATTGGGATGTGCTAAAATAAAGATGTTAGTCTCTGTTACTCATAGTTTTTATTATTTCCACTAACTGTAGCATAAACCTTTCTCCCTTAACTTATCAGATCACTGAATTGCTAGGGTTGTACCATAACCTAAACGAATTCCAGTGAGAAGGGTTTGCTGTCACTTGGCTGCTAAAGCGATCTTTATATCTACGTCCTCATATAGGTGCTAGAATTGTGTAGAGTGGTAGCAAATGAGGCATAGGATTGAGAGAAGTGTGCTAGGTTGAAATTAAAATGGAGAATAGAATTTTTAGTGAACTTAAAATTTTCACCATATTACAGACTCTATTGTACTAATAGTGAACGCTTTATGAAAATAATTTTATTTGGAAGTGTTGTCTTTAGTTTGGAAATATTCAAGTTCTAGTAATGGACTAACTGTGGACTTTTCCATCTGCAGATTATATTGCATTGCCAGCAGAGGCAGTGTTGCAGAGGAGAATCTCTCTGCGTTGCTGAGACAAAAAAAATAATCTAATTCATCAGCCTTCTGCATGCCTCTATCAATTTTTATGGTAAGTCAAACTCGCCTTTAATCGTTTTGCTCTCATTAAAAGAAGTTCATAACATCTGATGGCTCTCAGGACCTTTTAGTGGGGTCTTCCGCATAAATATAACTTTTCAAGATGGTAGCAATATTGGTTAACTGATTGGGATGTGCTAAAATAAAGATGTTAGTCTCTGTTACTCATAGTTTTTATTATTTCCACTAACTGAAGCATAAACCTTTCTCCCATAACTTATCAGATCACTGAATTGCTAGGGTTGTACCATAACCTAAACGAATTCCAGTGAGAAGGGTTTGCTGTCACTTGGCTGCTAAAGGGATCTTTATATCTACGTCCTCATATAGGTGCTAGAATTGTGTAGAGTGGTAGCAAATGAGGCATAGGATTGAGAGAAGTGTGCTAGGTTGAAATTAAAATGGAGAATAGAATTTTTAGTGAACTTTGAATTTTCACCATATTACAGACTCTATTGTACTAATAGTGAACGCTTTATGAAAATAATTTTATTTGGTAGTGTTGTCTTTAGTTTGGAAATATTCATGTTCTAGTAATGGACTAACGGTGGACTTTTCCATCTGCAGATTATATTGCATTGCCAGCACAGGCAGTGTTGCAGAGTAGAATCTCTCTGCGTTGCTGAGACAAAAAAAAAAGAAATCAAATTTATCAGCCTTCTGCATGCCTCTATCAATTTTTATGGTAAGTCAAACTCCCCTTTAATCGTTTTGCTCTCATTAAAATAGGTTCGTAACATCTGATGGCTCTCAGGACCTTTTAGTGTGGTCTTCCGCATAAATATAACTTTTCAAGATGGTAGCAATATTGGTAAACTGATTGGGATGTGCTAAAATAAAGATATTCGCCTCTGTTACTCATAGTTTCTAGTATTTTACTAACTGTAGCATAAACCTTTCTCCCTTAACTTATCAGATCACTGAATTGCTAGGGTTGTTCCATAACCTAAAAGAATTCCAGTGAGAAGGGTTTGCTGTCACTTGGTTGCTAAAGAGATCTTTATATCTACGTCCTCATATACGTGCTAGAATTGTGTAGAGAGTGGTAGCAAATGAGGCATAGGATTGAGATAAGTGTGCTAGGTTGAAATTAAAATGGAGAATAGAAATTTTAGTGAACTTTGAATTTTCACCATATTAGAGACTCTATTGTACTAATAGTGAACGCTTTATGAAAATAATTTTATTTAGTAGTGTTGTCTTTAGTTTGGAAATATTCAAGTTCTAATAATGGACTAACGGTGGACTTTTCCATCTGCAGGTTATTTTGCATGGCCAGCAGAGGCAGTGTTGCAGAGGAGAATCTCTCTGCGTTGCTGAGACAAAAAAAAATAATCTAATTCATAAGCCTTCTGCATGCCTCTAAAAATTTTTATGGTAAGTCAAACTCGCCTTTAATCGTTTTGCTCTCATTAAAAGAAGTTCATAACATCTGATGGCTCTCAGGACCTTTTAGTGGGGTCTTCCGCATAAATATAACTTTTCAAGATGGTAGCAATATTGGTTAACTGATTGGGATGTGCTAAAATAAAGATGTTAGTCTCTGTTACTCATAGTTTTTATTATTTCCACTAACTGTAGCATAAACCTTTCTCCCTTAACTTATCAGATCACTGAATTGCTAGGGTTGTACCATAACCTAAACGAATTCCAGTGAGAAGGGTTTGCTGTCACTTGGCTGCTAAAGGGATCTTTATATCTACGTCCTCATATGGGTGCTAGAATTGTGTAGAGTGGTAGCAAATGAGGCATAGGATTGAGAGAAGTGTGCTAGGTTGAAATTAAAATGGAGAATAGAATTTTTAGTGAACTTTGAATTTTCACCATATTACAGACTCTATTGTACTAATAGTGAACGCTTTATGAAAATAATTTTATTTGGTAGTGTTGTCTTTAGTTTGGAAATATTCAAGTTCTAGTAATGGACTAACGGTGGACTTTTCCATCTGCAGGTTATTTTGCATGGCCAGCAGAGGCAGTGTTGCAGAGGAGAATCTCTCTGCGTTGCTGAGACAAAAAAAAATAATCTAATTCAAAAGCCTTCTGCATGCCTCTATCAATTTTTATGGTAAGTCAAACTCGCCTTTAATCGTTTTGCTCTCATTAAAAGAAGTTCATAACATCTGATGGCTCTCGGGACCTTTTAGTGGGGTCTTCCGCATAAATATAACTTTTCAAGATGGTAGCAATATTGGTTAACTGATGGGGATGTGCTAAAATAAAGATGTTAGTCTCTGTTACTCATAGTTTTTATTATTTCCACTAACTGTAGCATAAACCTTTCTCCCTTAACTTATCAGATCACTGAATTGCTAGGGTTGTACCATAACCTAAACGAATTCCAGTGAGAAGGGTTTGCTGTCACTTGGCTGCTAAAGGGATCTTTATATCTACGTCCTCCTATAGGTGCTAGAATTGTGTAGAGTGGTAGCAAATGAGGCATAGGATTGAGAGAAGTGTGCTAGGTTGAAATTAAAATGGAGAATAGAATTTTTAATGAACTTTGAATTTTCACCATATTACAGACTCTATTGTACTAATAGTGAACGCTTTATGAAAATAATTTTATTTGGTAGTGTTGTCTTTGTTTGGAAATATTCAAGTTCTAGTAATGGACTAACGGTGGACTTTTCCATCTGCAGATTATATTGCATTGCCAGCAGAGGCAGTGTTGCAGAGGAGAATCTCTCTGTGTTGCTGAGACAAAAAAAAAAGAAATCAAATTCATCAGCCTTCTGCATGCCTCTATCAATTTTTATGGTAAGTCAAACTCGCCTTTAATCGTTTTGCTCTCATTAAAAGAAGTTCATAACATCTGATGGCTCTCGGGACCTTTTAGTGGGGTCTTCCGCATAAATATAATTTTTCAAGATGGCAGCAATATTGGTTAACTGATTGGGATGTGCTAAAATAAAGATGTTAGTCTCTGTTACTCATAGTTTTTATTATTTCCACTAACTGTAGCATAAACCTTTCTCCCATAACTTATCAGATCACTGAATTGCTAGGGTTGTACCATAACTTAAACGAATTCCAGTGAGAAGGGTTTGCTGTCACTTGGCTGCTAAAGGGATCTTTATATCTATGTCCTCATATAGGTGCTAGAATTGTGTAGAGTGGTAGCAAATGAGGCATAGGATTGAGAGAAGTGTGCTAGGTTGAAATTAAAATGGAGAATATAAGTTTTTAATGAACTTTGAATTTTCACCATATTACAGACTCTATTGTACTAATAGTGAACGCTTTATGAAAATAATTTTATTTGGTAGTGTTGTCTTTAGTTTGGAAATATTCAAGTTCTAGTAATGGACTAACGGTGGACTTTTCCATCTGCAGATTATATTGCATTGCCAGCAGAGGCAGTGTTGCAGAGGAGAATCTCTCTGTGTTGCTGAGACAAAAAAAAAAGAAATCAAATTTATCAGCCTTCTGCATGCCTCTATCAATTTTTATGGTAAGTCAAACTCGCCTTTAATCGTTTTGCTCTCATTAAAAGAAGTTCATAACATCTGATGGCTCTCAGGACCTTTTAGTGGGGTCTTCCGCATAAATATAACTTTTCAAGATGGTAGCAATATTGGTTAACTGATGGGGATGTGCTAAAATAAAGATGTTAGTCTCTGTTACTCATAGTTTTTATTATTTCCACTAACTGTAGCATAAACCTTTCTCCCTTAACTTATCAGATCACTGAATTGCTAGGGTTGTACCATAACCTAAACGAATTCCAGTGAGAAGGGTTTGCTGTCACTTGGCTGCTAAAGGGATCTTTATATCTACATCCTCCTATAGGTGCTAGAATTGTGTAGAGTGGTAGCAAATGAGGCATAGGATTGAGAGAAGTGTGCTAGGTTGAAATTAAAATGGAGAATAGAATTTTTAATGAACTTTGAATTTTCACCATATTACAGACTCTATTGTACTAATAGTGAACGCTTTATGAAAATAATTTTATTTGGTAGTGTTGTCTTTAGTTTGGAAATATTCAAGTTCTAGTAATGGACTAACGGTGGACTTTTCCATCTGCAGATTATATTGCATTGCCAGCAGAGGCAGTGTTGCAGAGGAGAATCTCTCTGTGTTGCTGAGACAAAAAAAAAAGAAATCAAATTCATCAGCCTTCTGCATGCCTCTATCAATTTTTATGGTAAGTCAAACTCCCCTTTAATCGTTTTGCTCTCATTAAAATAAGTTCGTAACATCTGATGGCTCTCAGGACCTTTGAGTGTGGTCTTCCGCATAAATATAACTTTTCAAGATGGTAGCAATATTGGTTAACTGATTGGGATGTGCTAAAATAAAGATGTTAGTCTCTGTTAC
This sequence comes from Triturus cristatus, assembly GCF_964204655.1. Classification (NCBI taxonomy): domain Eukaryota; kingdom Metazoa; phylum Chordata; class Amphibia; order Caudata; family Salamandridae; genus Triturus; species Triturus cristatus. The sequence continues at coordinate 1,296,338,997 of NC_140590.1, forward strand.
TCATAGTTTTTATTATTTCCACTAACTGTAGCATAAACCTTTCTCCCTTAACTTATCAGATCACTGAATTGCTAGGGTTGTACCATAACCTAAACGAATTCCAGTGAGAAGGGTTTGCTGTCACTTGGTTGCTAAAGAGATCTTTATATCTACGTCCTCATATAGGTGCTAGAATTGTGTAGAGTGGTAGCAAATGAGGCATAGGATTGAGAGAAGTGTGCTAGGTTGAAATTAAAATGGAGAATATAATTTTTAATGAACTTTGAATTTTCACCATATTACAGACTCTATTGTACTAATAGTGAACGCTTTATGAAAATAATTTTATTTGGTAGTGTTGTCTTTAGTTTGGAAATATTCAAGTTCTAGTAATGGACTAACGGTGGACTTTTCCATCTGCAGATTATATTGCATTGCCAGCAGAGGCAGTGTTGCAGAGGAGAATCTCTCTGTGTTGCTGAGACAAAAAAAAAAGAAATCAAATTTATCAGCCTTCTGCATGCCTCTATCAATTTTTATGGTAAGTCAAACTCGCCTTTAATCGTATTGCTCTCATTAAAAGAAGTTCATAACATCTGATGGCTCTCAGGACCTTTTAGTGGGGTCTTCCGCATAAATATAACTTTTCAAGATGGTAGCAATATTGGTTAACTGATGGGGATGTGCTAAAATAAAGATGTTAGTCTCTGTTACTCATAGTTTTTATTATTTCCACTAACTGTAGCATAAACCTTTCTCCCTTAACTTATCAGATCACTGAATTGCTAGGGTTGTACCATAACCTAAACGAATTCCAGTGAGAAGGGTTTGCTGTCACTTGGCTGCTAAAGGGATCTTTATATCTACGTCCTCCTATAGGTGCTAGAATTGTGTAGAGTGGTAGCAAATGAGGCATAGGATTGAGAGAAGTGTGCTAGGTTGAAATTAAAATGGAGAATAGAATTTTTAATGAACTTTGAATTTTCACCATATTACAGACTCTATTGTACTAATAGTGAACGCTTTATGAAAATAATTTTATTTGGTAGTGTTGTCTTTGTTTGGAAATATTCAAGTTCTAGTAATGGACTAACGGTGGACTTTTCCATCTGCAGATTATATTGCATTGCCAGCAGAGGCAGTGTTGCAGAGGAGAATCTCTGTGTTGCTGAGACAAAAAAAAAAGAAATCAAATTCATCAGCCTTCTGCATGCCTCTATCAATTTTTATGGTAAGTCAAACTCGCCTTTAATCGTTTTGCTCTCATTAAAAGAAGTTCATAACATCTGATGGCTCTCAGGACCTTTTAGTGGGGTCTTCCGCATAAATATAACTTTTCAAGATGGTAGCAATATTGGTTAACTGATGGGGATGTGCTAAAATAAAGATGTTAGTCTCTGTTACTCATAGTTTTTATTATTTCCACTAACTGTAGCATAAACCTTTCTCCCTTAACTTATCAGATCACTGAATTGCTAGGGTTGTACCATAACCTAAACGAATTCCAGTGAGAAGGGTTTGCTGTCACTTGGCTGCTAAAGGGATCTTTATATCTACGTCCTCCTATAGGTGCTAGAATTGTGTAGAGTGGTAGCAAATGAGGCATAGGATTGAGAGAAGTGTGCTAGGTTGAAATTAAAATGGAGAATAGAATTTTTAATGAACTTTGAATTTTCACCATATTACAGACTCTATTGTACTAATAGTGAACGCTTTATGAAAATAATTTTATTTGGTAGTGTTGTCTTTGTTTGGAAATATTCAAGTTCTAGTAATGGACTAACGGTGGACTTTTCCATCTGCAGATTATATTGCATTGCCAGCAGAGGCAGTGTTGCAGAGGAGAATCTCTCTGTGTTGCTGAGACAAAAAAAAAAGAAATCAAATTCATCAGCCTTCTGCATGCCTCTATCAATTTTTATGGTAAGTCAAACTCGCCTTTAATCGTTTTGCTCTCATTAAAAGAAGTTCATAACATCTGATGGCTCTCGGGACCTTTTAGTGGGGTCTTCCGCATAAATATAATTTTTCAAGATGGCAGCAATATTGGTTAACTGATTGGGATGTGCTAAAATAAAGATGTTAGTCTCTGTTACTCATAGTTTTTATTATTTCCACTAACTGTAGCATAAACCTTTCTCCCTTAACTTATCAGATCACTGAATTGCTAGGGTTGTACCATAACCTAAACGAATTCCAGTGAGAAGGGTTTGCTGTCACTTGGCTGCTAAAGGGATCTTTATATCTACGTCCTCCTATAGGTGCTAGAATTGTGTAGAGTGGTAGCAAATGAGGCATAGGATTGAGAGAAGTGTGCTAGGTTGAAATTAAAATGGAGAATAGAATTTTTAATGAACTTTGAATTTTCACCATATTACAGACTCTATTGTACTAATAGTGAACGCTTTATGAAAATAATTTTATTTGGTAGTGTTGTCTTTAGTTTGGAAATATTCAAGTTCTAGTAATGGACTAACGGTGGACTTTTCCATCTGCAGATTATATTGCATTGCCAGCAGAGGCAGTGTTGCAGAGGAGAATCTCTCTGTGTTGCTGAGACAAAAAAAAAAGAAATCAAATTCATCAGCCTTCTGCATGCCTCTATCAATTTTTATGGTAAGTCAAACTCCCCTTTAATCGTTTTGCTCTCATTAAAATAAGTTCGTAACATCTGATGGCTCTCAGGACCTTTGAGTGTGGTCTTCCGCATAAATATAACTTTTCAAGATGGTAGCAATATTGGTTAACTGATTGGGATGTGCTAAAATAAAGATGTTAGTCTCTGTTACTCATAGTTTTTATTATTTCCACTAACTGTAGCATAAACCTTTCTCCCTTAACTTATCAGATCACTGAATTGCTAGGGTTGTACCATAACCTAAACTAATTCCAGTGAGAAGGGTTTGCTGTCACTTGGTTGCTAAAGAGATCTTTATATCTACGTCCTCATATAGGTGCTAGAATTGTGTAGAGTGGTAGCAAATGAGGCATAGGATTGAGAGAAGTGTGCTAGGTTGAAATTAAAATGGAGAATATAATTTTTAATGAACTTTGAATTTTCACCATATTACAGACTCTATTGTACTAATAGTGAACGCTTTATGAAAATAATTTTATTTGGTAGTGTTGTCTTTAGTTTGGAAATATTCAAGTTCTAGTAATGGACTAACGGTGGACTTTTCCATCTGCAGATTATATTGCATTGCCAGCAGAGGCAGTGTTGCAGAGGAGAATCTCTCTGTGTTGCTGAGACAAAAAAAAAAGAAATCAAATTTATCAGCCTTCTGCATGCCTCTATCAATTTTTATGGTAAGTCAAACTCGCCTTTAATCGTTTTGCTCTCATTAAAAGAAGTTCATAACATCTGATGGCTCTCAGGACCTTTTAGTGGGGTCTTCCGCATAAATATAACTTTTCAAGATGGTAGCAATATTGGTTAACTGATGGGGATGTGCTAAAATAAAGATGTTAGTCTCTGTTACTCATAGTTTTTATTATTTCCACTAACTGTAGCATAAACCTTTCTCCCTTAACTTATCAGATCACTGAATTGCTAGGGTTGTACCATAACCTAAACGAATTCCAGTGAGAAGGGTTTGCTGTCACTTGGCTGCTAAAGGGATCTTTATATCTACGTCCTCCTATAGGTGCTAGAATTGTGTAGAGTGGTAGCAAATGAGGCATAGGATTGAGAGAAGTGTGCTAGGTTGAAATTAAAATGGAGAATAGAATTTTTAATGAACTTTGAATTTTCACCATATTACAGACTCTATTGTACTAATAGTGAACGCTTTATGAAAATAATTTTATTTGGTAGTGTTGTCTTTAGTTTGGAAATATTCAAGTTCTAGTAATGGACTAACGGTGGACTTTTCCATCTGCAGATTATATTGCATTGCCAGCAGAGGCAGTGTTGCAGAGGAGAATCTCTCTGTGTTGCTGAGACAAAAAAAAAAGAAATCAAATTCATCAGCCTTCTGCATGCCTCTATCAATTTTTATGGTAAGTCAAACTCGCCTTTAATCGTTTTGCTCTCATTAAAAGAAGTTCATAACATCTGATGGCTCTCAGGACCTTTTAGTGGGGTCTTCCGCATAAATATAACTTTTCAAGATGGTAGCAATATTGGTTAACTGATGGGGATGTGCTAAAATAAAGATGTTAGTCTCTGTTACTCATAGTTTTTATTATTTCCACTAACTGTAGCATAAACCTTTCTCCCATAACTTATCAGATCACTGAATTGCTAGGGTTGTACCATAACTTAAACGAATTCCAGTGAGAAGGGTTTGCTGTCACTTGGCTGCTAAAGGGATCTTTATATCTATGTCCTCATATAGGTGCTAGAATTGTGTAGAGTGGTAGCAAATGAGGCATAGGATTGAGAGAAGTGTGCTAGGTTGAAATTAAAATGGAGAATATAAGTTTTTAATGAACTTTGAATTTTCACCATATTACAGACTCTATTGTACTAATAGTGAACGCTTTATGAAAATAATTTTATTTGGTAGTGTTGTCTTTAGTTTGGAAATATTCAAGTTCTAGTAATGGACTAACGGTGGACTTTTCCATCTGCAGATTATATTGCATTGCCAGCAGAGGCAGTGTTGCAGAGGAGAATCTCTCTGTGTTGCTGAGACAAAAAAAAAAAGAAATCAAATTTATCAGCCTTCTGCATGCCTCTATCAATTTTTATGGTAAGTCAAACTCGCCTTTAATCGTTTTGCTCTCATTAAAAGAAGTTCATAACATCTGATGGCTCTCAGGACCTTTTAGTGGGGTCTTCCGCATAAATATAACTTTTCAAGATGGTAGCAATATTGGTTAACTGATGGGGATGTGCTAAAATAAAGATGTTAGTCTCTGTTACTCATAGTTTTTATTATTTCCACTAACTGTAGCATAAACCTTTCTCCCTTAACTTATCAGATCACTGAATTGCTAGGGTTGTACCATAACCTAAACGAATTCCAGTGAGAAGGGTTTGCTGTCACTTGGCTGCTAAAGGGATCTTTATATCTACGTCCTCCTATAGGTGCTAGAATTGTGTAGAGTGGTAGCAAATGAGGCATAGGATTGAGAGAAGTGTGCTAGGTTGAAATTAAAATGGAGAATAGAATTTTTAATGAACTTTGAATTTTCACCATATTACAGACTCTATTGTACTAATAGTGAACGCTTTATGAAAATAATTTTATTTGGTAGTGTTGTCTTTAGTTTGGAAATATTCAAGTTCTAGTAATGGACTAACGGTGGACTTTTCCATCTGCAGATTATATTGCATTGCCAGCAGAGGCAGTGTTGCAGAGGAGAATCTCTCTGTGTTGCTGAGACAAAAAAAAAAGAAATCAAATTCATCAGCCTTCTGCATGCCTCTATCAATTTTTATGGTAAGTCAAACTCCCCTTTAATCGTTTTGCTCTCATTAAAATAAGTTCGTAACATCTGATGGCTCTCAGGACCTTTGAGTGTGGTCTTCCGCATAAATATAACTTTTCAAGATGGTAGCAATATTGGTTAACTGATTGGGATGTGCTAAAATAAAGATGTTAGTCTCTGTTACTCATAGTTTTTATTATTTCCACTAACTGTAGCATAAACCTTTCTCCCTTAACTTATCAGATCACTGAATTGCTAGGGTTGTACCATAACCTAAACGAATTCCAGTGAGAAGGGTTTGCTGTCACTTGGTTGCTAAAGAGATCTTTATATCTACGTCCTCATATAGGTGCTAGAATTGTGTAGAGTGGTAGCAAATGAGGCATAGGATTGAGAGAAGTGTGCTAGGTTGAAATTAAAATGGAGAATATAATTTTTAATGAACTTTGAATTTTCACCATATTACAGACTCTATTGTACTAATAGTGAACGCTTTATGAAAATAATTTTATTTGGTAGTGTTGTCTTTAGTTTGGAAATATTCAAGTTCTAGTAATGGACTAACGGTGGACTTTTCCATCTGCAGATTATATTGCATTGCCAGCAGAGGCAGTGTTGCAGAGGAGAATCTCTCTGTGTTGCTGAGACAAAAAAAAAAGAAATCAAATTTATCAGCCTTCTGCATGCCTCTATCAATTTTTATGGTAAGTCAAACTCGCCTTTAATCGTTTTGCTCTCATTAAAAGAAGTTCATAACATCTGATGGCTCTCAGGACCTTTTAGTGGGGTCTTCCGCATAAATATAACTTTTCAAGATGGTAGCAATATTGGTTAACTGATGGGGATGTGCTAAAATAAAGATGTTAGTCTCTGTTACTCATAGTTTTTATTATTTCCACTAACTGTAGCATAAACCTTTCTCCCTTAACTTATCAGATCACTGAATTGCTAGGGTTGTACCATAACCTAAACGAATTCCAGTGAGAAGGGTTTGCTGTCACTTGGCTGCTAAAGGGATCTTTATATCTACGTCCTCCTATAGGTGCTAGAATTGTGTAGAGTGGTAGCAAATGAGGCATAGGATTGAGAGAAGTGTGCTAGGTTGAAATTAAAATGGAGAATAGAATTTTTAATGAACTTTGAATTTTCACCATATTACAGACTCTATTGTACTAATAGTGAACGCTTTATGAAAATAATTTTATTTGGTAGTGTTGTCTTTGTTTGGAAATATTCAAGTTCTAGTAATGGACTAACGGTGGACTTTTCCATCTGCAGATTATATTGCATTGCCAGCAGAGGCAGTGTTGCAGAGGAGAATCTCTCTGTGTTGCTGAGACAAAAAAAAAAGAAATCAAATTCATCAGCCTTCTGCATGCCTCTATCAATTTTTATGGTAAGTCAAACTCGCCTTTAATCGTTTTGCTCTCATTAAAAGAAGTTCATAACATCTGATGGCTCTCAGGACCTTTTAGTGGGGTCTTCCGCATAAATATAACTTTTCAAGATGGTAGCAATATTGGTTAACTGATGGGGATGTGCTAAAATAAAGATGTTAGTCTCTGTTACTCATAGTTTTTATTATTTCCACTAACTGTAGCATAAACCTTTCTCCCTTAACTTATCAGATCACTGAATTGCTAGGGTTGTACCATAACCTAAACGAATTCCAGTGAGAAGGGTTTGCTGTCACTTGGCTGCTAAAGGGATCTTTATATCTACGTCCTCCTATAGGTGCTAGAATTGTGTAGAGTGGTAGCAAATGAGGCATAGGATTGAGAGAAGTGTGCTAGGTTGAAATTAAAATGGAGAATATAAGTTTTTAATGAACTTTGAATTTTCACCATATTACAGACTCTATTGTACTAATAGTGAACGCTTTATGAAAATAATTTTATTTGGTAGTGTTGTCTTTAGTTTGGAAATATTCAAGTTCTAGTAATGGACTAACGGTGGACTTTTCCATCTGCAGATTATATTGCATTGCCAGCAGAGGCAGTGTTGCAGAGGAGAATCTCTCTGTGTTGCTGAGACAAAAAAAAAAGAAATCAAATTTATCAGCCTTCTGCATGCCTCTATCAATTTTTATGGTAAGTCAAACTCGCCTTTAATCGTTTTGCTCTCATTAAAAGAAGTTCATAACATCTGATGGCTCTCAGGACCTTTTAGTGGGGTCTTCCGCATAAATATAACTTTTCAAGATGGTAGCAATATTGGTTAACTGATGGGGATGTGCTAAAATAAAGATGTTAGTCTCTGTTACTCATAGTTTTTATTATTTCCACTAACTGTAGCATAAACCTTTCTCCCTTAACTTATCAGATCACTGAATTGCTAGGGTTGTACCATAACCTAAACGAATTCCAGTGAGAAGGGTTTGCTGTCACTTGGCTGCTAAAGGGATCTTTATATCTACGTCCTCCTATAGGTGCTAGAATTGTGTAGAGTGGTAGCAAATGAGGCATAGGATTGAGAGAAGTGTGCTAGGTTGAAATTAAAATGGAGAATAGAATTTTTAATGAACTTTGAATTTTCACCATATTACAGACTCTATTGTACTAATAGTGAACGCTTTATGAAAATAATTTTATTTGGTAGTGTTGTCTTTAGTTTGGAAATATTCAAGTTCTAGTAATGGACTAACGGTGGACTTTTCCATCTGCAGATTATATTGCATTGCCAGCAGAGGCAGTGTTGCAGAGGAGAATCTCTCTGTGTTGCTGAGACAAAAAAAAAAGAAATCAAATTCATCAGCCTTCTGCATGCCTCTATCAATTTTTATGGTAAGTCAAACTCCCCTTTAATCGTTTTGCTCTCATTAAAATAAGTTCGTAACATCTGATGGCTCTCAGGACCTTTGAGTGTGGTCTTCCGCATAAATATAACTTTTCAAGATGGTAGCAATATTGGTTAACTGATTGGGATGTGCTAAAATAAAGATGTTAGTCTCTGTTACTCATAGTTTTTATTATTTCCACTAACTGTAGCATAAACCTTTCTCCCTTAACTTATCAGATCACTGAATTGCTAGGGTTGTACCATAACCTAAACGAATTCCAGTGAGAAGGGTTTGCTGTCACTTGGTTGCTAAAGAGATCTTTATATCTACGTCCTCATATAGGTGCTAGAATTGTGTAGAGTGGTAGCAAATGAGGCATAGGATTGAGAGAAGTGTGCTAGGTTGAAATTAAAATGGAGAATATAATTTTTAATGAACTTTGAATTTTCACCATATTACAGACTCTATTGTACTAATAGTGAACGCTTTATGAAAATAATTTTATTTGGTAGTGTTGTCTTTAGTTTGGAAATATTCAAGTTCTAGTAATGGACTAACGGTGGACTTTTCCATCTGCAGATTATATTGCATTGCCAGCAGAGGCAGTGTTGCAGAGGAGAATCTCTCTGTGTTGCTGAGACAAAAAAAAAAGAAATCAAATTTATCAGCCTTCTGCATGCCTCTATCAATTTTTATGGTAAGTCAAACTCGCCTTTAATCGTTTTGCTCTCATTAAAAGAAGTTCATAACATCTGATGGCTCTCAGGACCTTTTAGTGGGGTCTTCCGCATAAATATAACTTTTCAAGATGGTAGCAATATTGGTTAACTGATGGGGATGTGCTAAAATAAAGATGTTAGTCTCTGTTACTCATAGTTTTTATTATTTCCACTAACTGTAGCATAAACCTTTCTCCCTTAACTTATCAGATCACTGAATTGCTAGGGTTGTACCATAACCTAAACGAATTCCAGTGAGAAGGGTTTGCTGTCACTTGGCTGCTAAAGGGATCTTTATATCTACGTCCTCCTATAGGTGCTAGAATTGTGTAGAGTGGTAGCAAATGAGGCATAGGATTGAGAGAAGTGTGCTAGGTTGAAATTAAAATGGAGAATAGAATTTTTAATGAACTTTGAATTTTCACCATATTACAGACTCTATTGTACTAATAGTGAACGCTTTATGAAAATAATTTTATTTGGTAGTGTTGTCTTTGTTTGGAAATATTCAAGTTCTAGTAATGGACTAACGGTGGACTTTTCCATCTGCAGATTATATTGCATTGCCAGCAGAGGCAGTGTTGCAGAGGAGAATCTCTCTGTGTTGCTGAGACAAAAAAAAAAGAAATCAAATTCATCAGCCTTCTGCATGCCTCTATCAATTTTTATGGTAAGTCAAACTCGCCTTTAATCGTTTTGCTCTCATTAAAAGAAGTTCATAACATCTGATGGCTCTCAGGACCTTTTAGTGGGGTCTTCCGCATAAATATAACTTTTCAAGATGGTAGCAATATTGGTTAACTGATGGGGATGTGCTAAAATAAAGATGTTAGTCTCTGTTACTCATAGTTTTTATTATTTCCACTAACTGTAGCATAAACCTTTCTCCCTTAACTTATCAGATCACTGAATTGCTAGGGTTGTACCATAACCTAAACGAATTCCAGTGAGAAGGGTTTGCTGTCACTTGGCTGCTAAAGGGATCTTTATATCTACGTCCTCCTATAGGTGCTAGAATTGTGTAGAGTGGTAGCAAATGAGGCATAGGATTGAGAGAAGTGTGCTAGGTTGAAATTAAAATGGAGAATATAAGTTTTTAATGAACTTTGAATTTTCACCATATTACAGACTCTATTGTACTAATAGTGAACGCTTTATGAAAATAATTTTATTTGGTAGTGTTGTCTTTAGTTTGGAAATATTCAAGTTCTAGTAATGGACTAACGGTGGACTTTTCCATCTGCAGATTATATTGCATTGCCAGCAGAGGCAGTGTTGCAGAGGAGAATCTCTCTGTGTTGCTGAGACAAAAAAAAAAGAAATCAAATTTATCAGCCTTCTGCATGCCTCTATCAATTTTTATGGTAAGTCAAACTCGCCTTTAATCGTTTTGCTCTCATTAAAAGAAGTTCATAACATCTGATGGCTCTCAGGACCTTTTAGTGGGGTCTTCCGCATAAATATAACTTTTCAAGATGGTAGCAATATTGGTTAACTGATGGGGATGTGCTAAAATAAAGATGTTAGTCTCTGTTACTCATAGTTTTTATTATTTCCACTAACTGTAGCATAAACCTTTCTCCCTTAACTTATCAGATCACTGAATTGCTAGGGTTGTACCATAACCTAAACGAATTCCAGTGAGAAGGGTTTGCTGTCACTTGGCTGCTAAAGGGATCTTTATATCTACGTCCTCCTATAGGTGCTAGAATTGTGTAGAGTGGTAGCAAATGAGGCATAGGATTGAGAGAAGTGTGCTAGGTTGAAATTAAAATGGAGAATAGAATTTTTAATGAACTTTGAATTTTCACCATATTACAGACTCTATTGTACTAATAGTGAACGCTTTATGAAAATAATTTTATTTGGTAGTGTTGTCTTTAGTTTGGAAATATTCAAGTTCTAGTAATGGACTAACGGTGGACTTTTCCATCTGCAGATTATATTGCATTGCCAGCAGAGGCAGTGTTGCAGAGGAGAATCTCTCTGTGTTGCTGAGACAAAAAAAAAAGAAATCAAATTCATCAGCCTTCTGCATGCCTCTATCAATTTTTATGGTAAGTCAAACTCCCCTTTAATCGTTTTGCTCTCATTAAAATAAGTTCGTAACATCTGATGGCTCTCAGGACCTTTGAGTGTGGTCTTCCGCATAAATATAACTTTTCAAGATGGTAGCAATATTGGTTAACTGATTGGGATGTGCTAAAATAAAGATGTTAGTCTCTGTTACTCATAGTTTTTATTATTTCCACTAACTGTAGCATAAACCTTTCTCCCTTAACTTATCAGATCACTGAATTGCTAGGGTTGTACCATAACCTAAACGAATTCCAGTGAGAAGGGTTTGCTGTCACTTGGTTGCTAAAGAGATCTTTATATCTACGTCCTCATATAGGTGCTAGAATTGTGTAGAGTGGTAGCAAATGAGGCATAGGATTGAGAGAAGTGTGCTAGGTTGAAATTAAAATGGAGAATATAATTTTTAATGAACTTTGAATTTTCACCATATTACAGACTCTATTGTACTAATAGTGAACGCTTTATGAAAATAATTTTATTTGGTAGTGTTGTCTTTAGTTTGGAAATATTCAAGTTCTAGTAATGGACTAACGGTGGACTTTTCCATCTGCAGATTATATTGCATTGCCAGCAGAGGCAGTGTTGCAGAGGAGAATCTCTCTGTGTTGCTGAGACAAAAAAAAAAGAAATCAAATTTATCAGCCTTCTGCATGCCTCTATCAATTTTTATGGTAAGTCAAACTCGCCTTTAATCGTTTTGCTCTCATTAAAAGAAGTTCATAACATCTGATGGCTCTCAGGACCTTTTAGTGGGGTCTTCCGCATAAATATAACTTTTCAAGATGGTAGCAATATTGGTTAACTGATGGGGATGTGCTAAAATAAAGATGTTAGTCTCTGTTACTCATAGTTTTTATTATTTCCACTAACTGTAGCATAAACCTTTCTCCCTTAACTTATCAGATCACTGAATTGCTAGGGTTGTACCATAACCTAAACGAATTCCAGTGAGAAGGGTTTGCTGTCACTTGGCTGCTAAAGGGATCTTTATATCTACGTCCTCCTATAGGTGCTAGAATTGTGTAGAGTGGTAGCAAATGAGGCATAGGATTGAGAGAAGTGTGCTAGGTTGAAATTAAAATGGAGAATAGAATTTTTAATGAACTTTGAATTTTCACCATATTACAGACTCTATTGTACTAATAGTGAACGCTTTATGAAAATAATTTTATTTGGTAGTGTTGTCTTTAGTTTGGAAATATTCAAGTTCTAGTAATGGACTAACGGTGGACTTTTCCATCTGCAGATTATATTGCATTGCCAGCAGAGGCAGTGTTGCAGAGGAGAATCTCTCTGTGTTGCTGAGACAAAAAAAAAAGAAATCAAATTCATCAGCCTTCTGCATGCCTCTATCAATTTTTATGGTAAGTCAAACTCCCCTTTAATCGTTTTGCTCTCATTAAAATAAGTTCGTAACATCTGATGGCTCTCAGGACCTTTGAGTGTGGTCTTCCGCATAAATATAACTTTTCAAGATGGTAGCAATATTGGTTAACTGATTGGGATGTGCTAAAATAAAGATGTTAGTCTCTGTTACTCATAGTTTTTATTATTTCCACTAACTGTAGCATAAACCTTTCTCCCTTAACTTATCAGATCACTGAATTGCTAGGGTTGTACCATAACCTAAACGAATTCCAGTGAGAAGGGTTTGCTGTCACTTGGTTGCTAAAGAGATCTTTATATCTACGTCCTCATATAGGTGCTAGAATTGTGTAGAGTGGTAGCAAATGAGGCATAGGATTGAGAGAAGTGTGCTAGGTTGAAATTAAAATGGAGAATATAATTTTTAATGAACTTTGAATTTTCACCATATTACAGACTCTATTGTACTAATAGTGAACGCTTTATGAAAATAATTTTATTTGGTAGTGTTGTCTTTAGTTTGGAAATATTCAAGTTCTAGTAATGGACTAACGGTGGACTTTTCCATCTGCAGATTATATTGCATTGCCAGCAGAGGCAGTGTTGCAGAGGAGAATCTCTCTGTGTTGCTGAGACAAAAAAAAAAGAAATCAAATTTATCAGCCTTCTGCATGCCTCTATCAATTTTTATGGTAAGTCAAACTCGCCTTTAATCGTTTTGCTCTCATTAAAAGAAGTTCATAACATCTGATGGCTCTCAGGACCTTTTAGTGGGGTCTTCCGCATAAATATAACTTTTCAAGATGGTAGCAATATTGGTTAACTGATGGGGATGTGCTAAAATAAAGATGTTAGTCTCTGTTACTCATAGTTTTTATTATTTCCACTAACTGTAGCATAAACCTTTCTCCCTTAACTTATCAGATCACTGAATTGCTAGGGTTGTACCATAACCTAAACGAATTCCAGTGAGAAGGGTTTGCTGTCACTTGGCTGCTAAAGGGATCTTTATATCTACGTCCTCCTACAGGTGCTAGAATTGTGTAGAGTGGTAGCAAATGAGGCATAGGATTGAGAGAAGTGTGCTAGGTTGAAATTAAAATGGAGAATAGAATTTTTAGTGAACTTTGAATTTTCACCATATTAGAGACTCTATTGTACTAATAGTGAACGCTTTATGAAAATAATTTTATTTAGTAGTGTTGTCTTTAGTTTGGAAATATTCAAGTTCTAATAATGGACTAACGGTGGACTTTTCCATCTGCAGGTTATTTTGCATGGCCAGCAGAGGCAGTGTTGCAGAGGAGAATCTCTCTGCGTTGCTGAGACAAAAAAAAAAGAAATCAAATTTATCAGCCTTCTGCATGCCTCTATCAATTTTTATGGTAAGTCAAACTCGCCTTTAATCGTTTTGCTCTCATTAAAAGAAGTTCATAACATCTGATGGCTCTCAGGACCTTTTAGTGGGGTCTTCCGCATAAATATAACTTTTCAAGATGGTAGCAATATTGGTTAACTGATGGGGATGTGCTAAAATAAAGATGTTAGTCTCTGTTACTCATAGTTTTTATTATTTCCACTAACTGTAGCATAAACCTTTCTCCCTTAACTTATCAGATCACTGAATTGCTAGGGTTGTACCATAACCTAAACGAATTCCAGTGAGAAGGGTTTGCTGTCACTTGGCTGCTAAAGGGATCTTTATATCTACGTCCTCCTATAGGTGCTAGAATTGTGTAGAGAGTGGTAGCAAATGAGGCATAGGATTGAGAGAAGTGTGCTAGGTTGAAATTAAAATGGAGAATAGAATTTTTAATGAACTTTGAATTTTCACCATATTACAGACTCTATTGTACTAATAGTGAACGCTTTATGAAAATAATTTTATTTGGTAGTGTTGTCTTTAGTTTGGAAATATTCAAGTTCTAGTAATGGACTAACGGTGGACTTTTCCATCTGCAGGTTATTTTGCATTGCCAGCAGAGGCAGTGTTGCAGAGGAGAATCTCTCTGTGTTGCTGAGACAAAAAAAAAAGAAATCAAATTTATCAGCCTTCTGCATGCCTCTATCAATTTTTATGGTAAGTCAAACTCGCCTTTAATCGTTTTGCTCTCATTAAAAGAAGTTCATAACATCTGATGGCTCTCAGGACCTTTTAGTGGGGTCTTCCGCATAAATATAACTTTTCAAGATGGTAGCAATATTGGTTAACTGATTGGGATGTGCTAAAATAAAGATGTTAGTCTCTGTTACTCATAGTTTTTATTATTTCCACTAACTGTAGCATAAACCTTTCTCCCTTAACTTATCAGATCACTGAATTGCTAGGGTTGTACCATAACCTAAACGAATTCCAGTGAGAAGGGTTTGCTGTCACTTGGCTGCTAAAGGGATCTTTATATCTACGTCCTCATATGGGTGCTAGAATTGTGTAGAGTGGTAGCAAATGAGGCATAGGATTGAGAGAAGTGTGCTAGGTTGAAATTAAAATGGAGAATAGAATTTTTAGTGAACTTTGAATTTTCACCATATTACAGACTCTATTGTACTAATAGTGAACGCTTTATGAAAATAATTTTATTTGGTAGTGTTGTCTTTAGTTTGGAAATATTCAAGTTCTAGTAATGGACTAACGGTGGACTTTTCCATCTGCAGGTTATTTTGCATGGCCAGCAGAGGCAGTGTTGCAGAGGAGAATCTCTCTGCGTTGCTGAGACAAAAAAAAATAATCTAATTCAAAAGCCTTCTGCATGCCTCTATCAATTTTTATGGTAAGTCAAACTCGCCTTTAATCGTTTTGCTCTCATTAAAAGAAGTTCATAACATCTGATGGCTCTCGGGACCTTTTAGTGGGGTCTTCCGCATAAATATAACTTTTCAAGATGGCAGCAATATTGGTTAACTGATTGGGATGTGCTAAAATAAAGATGTTAGTCTCTGTTACTCATAGTTTTTATTATTTCCACTAACTGTAGCATAAACCTTTCTCCCATAACTTATCAGATCACTGAATTGCTAGGGTTGTACCATAACCTAAACGAATTCCAGTGAGAAGGGTTTGCTGTCACTTGGCTGCTAAAGGGATCTTTATATCTATGTCCTCATATAGGTGCTAGAATTGTGTAGAGTGGTAGCAAATGAGGCATAGGATTGAGAGAAGTGTGCTAGGTTGAAATTAAAATGGAGAATATAATTTTTAATGAACTTTGAATTTTCACCATATTACAGACTCTATTGTACTAATAGTGAACGCTTTATGAAAATAATTTTATTTGGTAGTGTTGTCTTTAGTTTGGAAATATTCAAGTTCTAGTAATGGACTAACGGTGGACTTTTCCATCTGCAGATTATATTGCATTGCCAGCAGAGGCAGTGTTGCAGAGGAGAATCTCTCTGTGTTGCTGAGACAAAAAAAAAAGAAATCAAATTTATCAGCCTTCTGCATGCCTCTATCAATTTTTATGGTAAGTCAAACTCGCCTTTAATCGTTTTGCTCTCATTAAAAGAAGTTCATAACATCTGATGGCTCTCAGGACCTTTTAGTGGGGTCTTCCGCATAAATATAACTTTTCAAGATGGTAGCAATATTGGTTAACTGATGGGGATGTGCTAAAATAAAGATGTTAGTCTCTGTTACTCATAGTTTTTATTATTTCCACTAACTGTAGCATAAACCTTTCTCCCTTAACTTATCAGATCACTGAATTGCTAGGGTTGTACCATAACCTAAACGAATTCCAGTGAGAAGGGTTTGCTGTCACTTGG
The DNA here is from genome assembly GCF_964204655.1 of Triturus cristatus. NCBI lineage: Eukaryota > Metazoa > Chordata > Amphibia > Caudata > Salamandridae > Triturus > Triturus cristatus. The sequence goes on from NC_140590.1 coordinate 1,296,355,062, forward strand.
CTGCTAAAGGGATCTTTATATCTACGTCCTCCTATAGGTGCTAGAATTGTGTAGAGTGGTAGCAAATGAGGCATAGGATTGAGAGAAGTGTGCTAGGTTGAAATTAAAATGGAGAATAGAATTTTTAGTGAACTTTGAATTGTCACCATATTAGAGACTCTATTGTACTAATAGTGAACGCTTTATGAAAATAATTTTATTTAGTAGTGTTGTCTTTAGTTTGGAAATATTCAAGTTCTAATAATGGACTAACGGTGGACTTTTCCATCTGCAGGGTATTTTGCATGGCCAGCAGAGGCAGTGTTGCAGAGGAGAATCTCTCTGCGTTGCTGAGACAAAAAATAATCTAATTCATCAGCTTTCTGCATGCCTCTATCAATTTTTATGGTAAGTCAAACTCCCATTTAATCGTTTTGCTCTCATTAAAATAAGTTCGTAACATCTGATGGCTCTCAGGACCTTTTAGTGTGGTCTTCCGCATAAATATAACTTTTCAAGATGGTAGCAATATTGGTTAACTGATTGGGATGTGCTAAAATAAAGATGTTAGTCTCTGTTACTCATAGTTTTTATTATTTCCACTAACTGTAGCATAAACCTTTCTCCCTTAACTTATCAGATCACTGAATTGCTAGGGTTGTACCATAACCTAAAAGAATTCCAGTGAGAAGGGTTTGCTGTCACTTGGTTGCTAAAGAGATCTTTATATCTACGTCCTCATATAAGTGCTAGAATTGTGTAGAGAGTGGTAGCAAATGAGGCATAGGATTGAGAGAAGTGTACTAGGTTGAAATTAAAATGGAGAATAGAATTTTTAGTGAACTTTGAATTTTCACCATATTAACGACTCTATTGTACTAATAGTGAATGCTTTATGAAAATAATGGACTAACGGTGGACTTTTCCATCTGCAGATTATATTGCATTGCCAGCAGAGGCAGTGTTGCAGAGGAGAATCTCTCTGCGTTGCTCAGACAAAAAAAAATAATCGAATTCATCAGCCTTCTGCATGCCTCTATCAATTTTTATGGTAAGTCAAACTCGCCTTTAATCGTTTTGCTCTCATTAAAAGAAGTTCATAACATCTGATGGCTCTCGGGACCTTTTAGTGGGGTCTTCCGCATAAATATAACTTTTCAAGATGGTAGCAATATTGGTTAACCTTATTGGGATGTGCTAAAATAAAGATGTTAGTCTCTGTTACTCATAGTTTTTATTATTTCCACTAACTGTAGTATAAACCTTTCTCCCTTAACTTATCAGATCACTGAATTGCTAGGGTTGTACCATAACCTAAACGAATTCCAGTGAGAAGGGTTTGCTGTCACTTGGCTGCTAAAGGGATCTTTATATCTACGTCCTCATTTAGGTGCTAGAATTGTGTAGAGTGGTAGCAAATGAGACATAGGATTGAGAGAAGTGTGCTAGGTTGAAATTAAAATGGAGAATAGAATTTTTTGTGAACTTTGAATTTTCACCATATTAGAGACTCTATTGTGCTAATAGTGAATGCTTTATGAAAATAATTTTATTTGGTAGTGTTGTCTTTAGTTTGGAAATATTCAAGTTCTATTAATGGACTAATGGTGGACTTTTCCATCTGCAGGTTATATTGCATTGCCAGCAGAGGCAGTGTTGCAGAGGAGAATCTCTCTGTGTTGCTGAGACAAAAAAAAAAGAAATCAAATTCATCAGCCTTCTGCATGCCTCTATCAATTTTTATGGTAAGTCAAACTCCCCTTTAATCGTTTTGCTCTCATTAAAATAGGTTCGTGACATCTGATGGCTCTCAGGACCTTTTAGTGGGGTCTTCCGCATAAATATAACTTTTCAAGATGGTAGCAATATTGGTTAACTGATGGGGATGTGCTAAAATAAAGATGTTAGTCTCTGTTACTCATAGTTTTTATTATTTCCACTAACTGTAGCATAAACCTTTCTCCCTTAACTTATCAGATCACTGAATTGCTAGGGTTGTACCATAACCTAAACGAATTCCAGTGAGAAGGGTTTGCTGTCACTTGGCTGCTAAAGGGATCTTTATATCTACGTCCTCCTATAGGTGCTAGAATTGTGTAGAGTGGTAGCAAATGAGGCATAGGATTGAGAGAAGTGTGCTAGGTTGAAATTAAAATGGAGAATAGAATTTTTAATGAACTTTGAATTTTCACCATATTACAGACTCTATTGTACTAATAGTGAACGCTTTATGAAAATAATTTTATTTGGTAGTGTTGTCTTTAGTTTGGAAATATTCAAGTTCTAGTAATGGACTAACGGTGGACTTTTCCATCTGCAGATTATATTGCATTGCCAGCAGAGGCAGTGTTGCAGAGGAGAATCTCTCTGTGTTGCTGAGACAAAAAAAAAAGAAATCAAATTCATCAGCCTTCTGCATGCCTCTATCAATTTTTATGGTAAGTCAAACTCCCCTTTAATCGTTTTGCTCTCATTAAAATAAGTTCGTAACACCTGATGGCTCTCAGGACCTTTGAGTGTGGTCTTCCGCATAAATATAACTTTTCAAGATGGTAGCAATATTGGTTAACTGATTGGGATGTGCTAAAATAAAGATGTTAGTCTCTGTTACTCATAGTTTTTATTATTTCCACTAACTGAAGCATAAACCTTTCTCCCTTAACTTATCAGATCACTGAATTGCTAGGGTTGTACCATAACCTAAACGAATTCCAGTGAGAAGGGTTTGCTGTCACTTGGTTGCTAAAGAGATCTTTATATCTACGTCCTCATATAGGTGCTAGAATTGTGTAGAGTGGTAGCAAATGAGGCATAGGATTGAGAGAAGTGTGCTAGGTTGAAATTAAAATGGAGAATATAATTTTTAATGAACTTTGAATTTTCACCATATTACAGACTCTATTGTACTAATAGTGAACGCTTTATGAAAATAATTTTATTTGGTAGTGTTGTCTTTAGTTTGGAAATATTCAAGTTCTAGTAATGGACTAACGGTGGACTTTTCCATCTGCAGATTATATTGCATTGCCAGCAGAGGCAGTGTTGCAGAGGAGAATCTCTCTGTGTTGCTGAGACAAAAAAAAAAGAAATCAAATTTATCAGCCTTCTGCATGCCTCTATCAATTTTTATGGTAAGTCAAACTCGCCTTTAATCGTTTTGCTCTCATTAAAAGAAGTTCATAACATCTGATGGCTCTCAGGACCTTTTAGTGGGGTCTTCCGCATAAATATAACTTTTCAAGATGGTAGCAATATTGGTTAACTGATGGGGATGTGCTAAAATAAAGATGTTAGTCTCTGTTACTCATAGTTTTTATTATTTCCACTAACTGTAGCATAAACCTTTCTCCCTTAACTTATCAGATCACTGAATTGCTAGGGTTGTACCATAACCTAAACGAATTCCAGTGAGAAGGGTTTGCTGTCACTTGGCTGCTAAAGGGATCTTTATATCTACGTCCTCCTACAGGTGCTAGAATTGTGTAGAGTGGTAGCAAATGAGGCATAGGATTGAGAGAAGTGTGCTAGGTTGAAATTAAAATGGAGAATAGAATTTTTAATGAACTTTGAATTTTCACCATATTAGAGACTCTATTGTACTAATAGTGAACGCTTTATGAAAATAATTTTATTTGGTAGTGTTGTCTTTAGTTTGGAAATATTCAAGTTCTAGTAATGGACTAACGGTGGACTTTTCCATCTGCAGATTATATTGCATTGCCAGCAGAGGCAGTGTTGCAGAGGAGAATCTCTCTGTGTTGCTGAGACAAAAAAAAAAGAAATCAAATTCATCAGCCTTCTGCATGCCTCTATCAATTTTTATGGTAAGTCAAACTCCCCTTTAATCGTTTTGCTCTCATTAAAATAGGTTCGTAACATCTGATGGCTCTCAGGACCTTTTACTGGGGTCTTCCGCATAAATATAACTTTTCAATATGGTAGCAAAATTGGTTAACTGATTGGGATGTGCTAAAATAAAGATGTTAGTCTCTGTTACTCATAGTTTTTATTATTTCCACTAACTGTAGCATAAACCTTTCTCCCTTAACTTATCAGATCACTGAATTGCTAGGGTTGTTCCATAACCTAAAAGAATTCAGTGAGAAGGGTTTGCTGTCACTTGGCTGCTAAAGAGATCTTTATATCTACGTCCTCATATAGGTGCTAGAATTGTGTAGAGAGTGGTAGCAAATGAGGCATAGGATTAAGAGAAGTGTACTAGGTTGAAATTAAAATGGAGAATAGAATTTTTAGTGAACTTTGAATTTTCACCATATTAACGACTCTATTGTACTAATAGTGAATGCTTTATGAAAATAATGGACTAACGGTGGACTTTTCCATCTGCAGATTATATTGCATTGCCAGCAGAGGCAGTGTTGCAGAGGAGAATCTCTCTGCGTTGCTCAGACAAAAAAAAATAATCGAATTCATCAGCCTTCTGCATGCCTCTATCAATTTTTATGGTAAGTCAAACTCGCCTTTAATCGTTTTGCTCTCATTAAAAGAAGTTCATAACATCTGATGGCTCTCAGGACCTTTTAGTGGGGTCTTCCGCATAAATATAACTTTTCAAGATGGTAGCAATATTGGTTAACTGATTGGGATGTGCTAAAATAAAGATGTTAGTCTCTGTTACTCATAGTTTTTATTATTTCCACTAACTGTAGCATAAACCTTTCTCCCTTAACTTATCAGATCACTGAATTGCTAGGGTTGTACCATAACCTAAACGAATTCCAGTGAGAAGGGTTTGCTGTCACTTGGCTGCTAAAGGGATCTTTATATCTACGTCCTCATATGGGTGCTAGAATTGTGTAGAGTGGTAGCAAATGAGGCATAGGATTGAGAGAAGTGTGCTAGGTTGAAATTAAAATGGAGAATAGAATTTTTAGTGAACTTTGAATTTTCACCATATTACAGACTCTATTGTACTAATAGTGAACGCTTTATGAAAATAATTGTATTTGGTAGTGTTGTCTTTAGTTTGGAAATATTCAAGTTCTAGTAATGGACTAACGGTGGACTTTTCCATCTGCAGGTTATTTTGCATGGCCAGCAGAGGCAGTGTTGCAGAGGAGAATCTCTCTGCGTTGCTGAGACAAAAAAAAATAATCTAATTCAAAAGCCTTCTGCATGCCTCTATCAATTTTTATGGTAAGTCAAACTCGCCTTTAATCGTTTTGCTCTCATTAAAAGAAGTTCATAACATCTGATGGCTCTCGGGACCTTTTAGTGGGGTCTTCCGCATAAATATAACTTTTCAAGATGGCAGCAATATTGGTTAACTGATTGGGATGTGCTAAAATAAAGATGTTAGTCTCTGTTACTCATAGTTTTTATTATTTCCACTAACTGTAGCATAAACCTTTCTCCCATAACTTATCAGATCACTGAATTGCTAGGGTTGTACCATAACCTAAACGAATTCCAGTGAGAAGGGTTTGCTGTCACTTGGCTGCTAAAGGGATCTTTATATCTATGTCCTCATATAGGTGCTAGAATTGTGTAGAGTGGTAGCAAATGAGGCATAGGATTGAGAGAAGTGTGCTAGGTTGAAATTAAAATGGAGAATATAATTTTTAATGAACTTTGAATTTTCACCATATTACAGACTCTATTGTACTAATAGTGAACGCTTTATGAAAATAATTTTATTTGGTAGTGTTGTCTTTAGTTTGGAAATATTCAAGTTCTAGTGATGGACTAACGGTGGACTTTTCCATCTGCAGATTATATTGCATTGCCAGCAGAGGCAGTGTTGCAGAGGAGAATCTCTCTGTGTTGCTGAGACAAAAAAAAAGAAATCAAATTTATCAGCCTTCTGCATGCCTCTATCAATTTTTATGGTAAGTCAAACTCGCCTTTAATCGTTTTGCTCTCATTAAAAGAAGTTCATAACATCTGATGGCTCTCAGGACCTTTTAGTGGGGTCTTCCGCATAAATATAACTTTTCAAGATGGTAGCAATATTGGTTAACTGATGGGGATGTGCTAAAATAAAGATGTTAGTCTCTGTTACTCATAGTTTTTATTATTTCCACTAACTGTAGCATAAACCTTTCTCCCTTAACTTATCAGATCACTGAATTGCTAGGGTTGTACCATAACCTAAACGAATTCCAGTGAGAAGGGTTTGCTGTCACTTGGCTGCTAAAGGGATCTTTATATCTACGTCCTCCTATAGGTGCTAGAATTGTGTAGAGTGGTAGCAAATGAGGCATAGGATTGAGAGAAGTGTGCTAGGTTGAAATTAAAATGGAGAATAGAATTTTTAGTGAACTTTGAATTGTCACCATATTAGAGACTCTATTGTACTAATAGTGAACGCTTTATGAAAATAATTTTATTTAGTAGTGTTGTCTTTAGTTTGGAAATATTCAAGTTCTAATAATGGACTAACGGTGGACTTTTCCATCTGCAGGGTATTTTGCATGGCCAGCAGAGGCAGTGTTGCAGAGGAGAATCTCTCTGCGTTGCTGAGACAAAAAATAATCTAATTCATCAGCTTTCTGCATGCCTCTATCAATTTTTATGGTAAGTCAAACTCCCCTTTAATCGTTTTGCTCTCATTAAAATAAGTTTGTAACATCTGATGGCTCTCAGGACCTTTTAGTGTGGTCTTCCGCATAAATATAACTTTTCAAGATGGTAGCAATATTGGTTAACTGATTGGGATGTGCTAAAATAAAGATGTTAGTCTCTGTTACTCATAGTTTTTATTATTTCCACTAACTGTAGCATAAACCTTTCTCCCTTAACTTATCAGATCACTGAATTGCTAGGGTTGTACCATAACCTAAAAGAATTCCAGTGAGAAGGGTTTGCTGTCACTTGGTTGCTAAAGAGATCTTTATATCTACGTCCTCATATAAGTGCTAGAATTGTGTAGAGAGTGGTAGCAAATGAGGCATAGGATTGAGAGAAGTGTACTAGGTTGAAATTAAAATGGAGAATAGAATTTTTAGTGAACTTTGAATTTTCACCATATTAACGACTCTATTGTACTAATAGTGAATGCTTTATGAAAATAATGGACTAACGGTGGACTTTTCCATCTGCAGATTATATTGCATTGCCAGCAGAGGCAGTGTTGCAGAGGAGAATCTCTCTGCGTTGCTCAGACAAAAAAAAATAATCGAATTCATCAGCCTTCTGCATGCCTCTATCAATTTTTATGGTAAGTCAAACTCGCCTTTAATCGTTTTGCTCTCATTAAAAGAAGTTCATAACATCTGATGGCTCTCGGGACCTTTTAGTGGGGTCTTCCGCATAAATATAACTTTTCAAGATGGTAGCAATATTGGTTAACCTTATTGGGATGTGCTAAAATAAAGATGTTAGTCTCTGTTACTCATAGTTTTTATTATTTCCACTAACTGTAGTATAAACCTTTCTCCCTTAACTTATCAGATCACTGAATTGCTAGGGTTGTACCATAACCTAAACGAATTCCAGTGAGAAGGGTTTGCTGTCACTTGGCTGCTAAAGGGATCTTTATATCTACGTCCTCATTTAGGTGCTAGAATTGTGTAGAGTGGTAGCAAATGAGACATAGGATTGAGAGAAGTGTGCTAGGTTGAAATTAAAATGGAGAATAGAATTTTTTGTGAACTTTGAATTTTCACCATATTAGAGACTCTGTTGTGCTAATAGTGAATGCTTTATGAAAATAATTTTATTTGGTAGTGTTGTCTTTAGTTTGGAAATATTCAAGTTCTATTAATGGACTAATGGTGGACTTTTCCATCTGCAGGTTATATTGCATTGCCAGCAGAGTCAGTGTTGCAGAGGAGAATCTGTGTTGCTGAGACAAAAAAAAAGAAATCCAATTCATCAGCCTTCTGCATGCCTCTATCAATTTTTATGGTAAGTCAAACTCCCCTTTAATCGTTTTGCTCTCATTAAAATAAGTTCGTAACATCTGATGGCTCTCAGGACCTTTGAGTGTGGTCTTCCGCATAAATATAACTTTTCAAGATGGTAGCAATATTGGTTAACTGATTGGGATGTGCTAAAATAAAGATGTTAGTCTCTGTTACTCATAGTTTTTATTATTTCCACTAACTGTAGCATAAACCTTTCTCCCTTAACTTATCAGATCACTGAATTGCTAGGGTTGTACCATAACCTAAACGAATTCCAGTGAGAAGGGTTTGCTGTCACTTGGTTGCTAAAGAGATCTTTATATCTACGTCCTCATATAGGTGCTAGAATTGTGTAGAGTGGTAGCAAATGAGGCATAGGATTGAGAGAAGTGTGCTAGGTTGAAATTAAAATGGAGAATATAATTTTTAATTAACTTTGAATTTTCACCATATTACAGACACTATTGTACTAATAGTGAACGCTTTATGAAAATAATTTTATTTGGTAGTGTTGTCTTTAGTTTGGAAATATTCAAGTTCTAGTAATGGACTAACGGTGGACTTTTCCATCTGCAGATTATATTGCATTGCCAGCAGAGGCAGTGTTGCAGAGGAGAATCTCTCTGTGTTGCTGAGACAAAAAAAAAAGAAATCAAATTTATCAGCCTTCTGCATGCCTCTATCAATTTTTATGGTAAGTCAAACTCGCCTTTAATCGTTTTGCTCTCATTAAAAGAAGTTCATAACATCTGATGGCTCTCAGGACCTTTTAGTGGGGTCTTCCGCATAAATATAACTTTTCAAGATGGTAGCAATATTGGTTAACTGATGGGGATGTGCTAAAATAAAGATGTTAGTCTCTGTTACTCATAGTTTTTATTATTTCCACTAACTGTAGCATAAACCTTTCTCCCTTAACTTATCAGATCACTGAATTGCTAGGGTTGTACCATAACCTAAACGAATTCCAGTGAGAAGGGTTTGCTGTCACTTGGCTGCTAAAGGGATCTTTATATCTACGTCCTCCTATAGGTGCTAGAATTGTGTAGAGTGGTAGCAAATGAGGCATAGGATTGAGAGAAGTGTGCTAGGTTGAAATTAAAATGGAGAATAGAATTTTTAGTGAACTTTGAATTGTCACCATATTAGAGACTCTAATGTACTAATAGTGAACGCTTTATGAAAATAATTTTATTTAGTAGTGTTGTCTTTAGTTTGGAAATATTCAAGTTCTAATAATGGACTAACGGTGGACTTTTCCATCTGCAGGGTATTTTGCATGGCCAGCAGAGGCAGTGTTGCAGAGGAGAATCTCTCTGCGTTGCTGAGACAAAAAAATAATATAATTCATCAGCTTTCTGCATGCCTCTATCAATTTTTATGGTAAGTCAAACTCCCCTTTAATCGTTTTGCTCTCATTAAAATAGGTTCGTAACATCTGATGGCTCTCAGGACCTTTTAGTGTGGTCTTCCGCATAAATATAACTTTTCAAGATGGTAGCAATATTGGTTAACTGATTGGGATGTGCTAAAATAAAGATGTTAGTCTCTGTTACTCATAGTTTTTATTATTTCCACTAACTGTAGCATAAACCTTTCTCCCTTAACTTATCAGATCACTGAATTGCTAGGGTTGTACCATAACCTAAAAGAATTCCAGTGAGAAGGGTTTGCTGTCACTTGGTTGCTAAAGAGATCTTTATATCTACGTCCTCATATAAGTGCTAGAATTGTGTAGAGAGTGGTAGCAAATGAGGCATAGGATTGAGAGAAGTGTGCTAGGTTGAAATTAAAATGGAGAATAGAATTTTTAATGAACTTTGAATTTTCACCATATTACAGACTCTATTGTACTAATAGTGAACGCTTTATGAAAATAATTTTATTTGGTAGTGTTGTCTTTAGTTTGGAAATATTCAAGTTCTAGTAATGGACTAACGGTGGACTTTTCCATCTGCAGATTATATTGCATTGCCAGCAGAGGCAGTGTTGCAGAGGAGAATCTCTCTGTGTTGCTGAGACAAAAAAAAAAGAAATCAAATTCATCAGCCTTCTGCATGCCTCTATCAATTTTTATGGTAAGTCAAACTCCCCTTTAATCGTTTTGCTCTCATTAAAATAGGTTCGTGACATCTGATGGCTCTCAGGACCTTTTACTGGGGTCTTCCGCATAAATATAACTTTTCAAGATGGTAGCAATATTGGTTAACTGATTGGGATGTGCTAAAATAAAGATGTTAGTCTCTGTTACTCATAGTTTTTTTTTTTTCCACTAACTGTAGCATAAACCTTTCTCGCTTAACTTATCAGATCACTGAATTGCTAGGGTTGTACCATAACCTAAAAGAATTCCAGTGAGAAGGGTTTGCTGTCACTTGGCTGCTAAAGAGATCTTTATATCTACGTCCTCATATAGGTGCTAGAATTGTGTAGAGCGTGGTAGCAAATGAGGCATAGGATTGAGAGAAGTGTGCTAGGTTGAAATTAAAATGGAGAATAGAATTTTTAATGAACTTTGAATTTTCACCATATTACAGACTCTATTGTACTAATTGTGAACGCTTTATGAAAATAATTTTATTTGGTAGTGTTGTCTTTAGTTTGGAAATATTCAAGTTCTAGTAATGGACTAACGGTGGACTTTTCCATCTGCAGATTATATTGCATTGCCAGCAGAGGCAGTGTTGCAGAGGAGAATCTCTCTGTGTTGCTGAGACAAAAAAAAAAGAAATCAAATTCATCAGCCTTCTGCATGCCTCTATCAATTTTTATGGTAAGTCAAACTCGCCTTTAATCGTTTTGCTCTCATTAAAAGAAGTTCATAACATCTGATGGCTCTCGGGACCTTTTAGTGGGGTCTTCCGCATAAATATAACTTTTCAAGATGGTAGCAATATTGGTTAACCTTATATGGATGTGCTAAAATAAAGATGTTAGTCTCTGTTACTCATAGTTTTTATTATTTCCACTAACTGTAGTATAAACCTTTCTCCCTTAACTTATCAGATCACTGAATTGCTAGGGTTGTACCATAACCTAAACGAATTCCAGTGAGAAGGGTTTGCTGTCACTTGGCTGCTAAAGGGATCTTTATATCTACGTCCTCATTTAGGTGCTAGAATTGTGTAGAGTGGTAGCAAATGAGACATAGGATTGAGAGAAGTGTGCTAGGTTGAAATTAAAATGGAGAATAAAATTTTTTGTGAACTTTGAATTTTCACCATATTAGAGACTCTATTGTGCTAATAGTGAATGCTTTATGAAAATAATTTTATTTGGTAGTGTTGTCTTTAGTTTGGAAATATTCAAGTTCTATTAATGGACTAATGGTGGACTTTTCCATCTGCAGGTTATATTGCATTGCCAGCAGAGTCAGTGTTGCAGAGGAGAATCTGTGTTGCTGAGACAAAAAAAAAGAAATCCAATTCATCAGCCTTCTGCATGCCTCTATCAATTTTTATGGTAAGTCAAACTCCCCTTTAATCGTTTTGCTCTCATTAAAATAAGTTCGTAACATCTGATGGCTCTCAGGACCTTTGAGTGTGGTCTTCCGCATAAATATAACTTTTCAAGATGGTAGCAATATTGGTTAACTGATTGGGATGTGCTAAAATAAAGATGTTAGTCTCTGTTACTCATAGTTTTTATTATTTCCACTAACTGTAGCATAAACCTTTCTCCCTTAACTTATCAGATCACTGAATTGCTAGGGTTGTACCATAACCTAAACGAATTCCAGTGAGAAGGGTTTGCTGTCACTTGGTTGCTAAAGAGATCTTTATATCTACGTCCTCATATAGGTGCTAGAATTGTGTAGAGTGGTAGCAAATGAGGCATAGGATTGAGAGAAGTGTGCTAGGTTGAAATTAAAATGGAGAATATAATTTTTAATGAACTTTGAATTTTCACCATATTACAGACTCTATTGTACTAATAGTGAACGCTTTATGAAAATAATTTTATTTGGTAGTGTTGTCTTTAGTTTGGAAATATTCAAGTTCTAGTAATGGACTAACGGTGGACTTTTCCATCTGCAGATTATATTGCATTGCCAGCAGAGGCAGTGTTGCAGAGGAGAATCTCTCTGTGTTGCTGAGACAAAAAAAAAAGAAATCAAATTTATCAGCCTTCTGCATGCCTCTATCAATTTTTATGGTAAGTCAAACTCGCCTTTAATCGTTTTGCTCTCATTAAAAGAAGTTCATAACATCTGATGGCTCTCAGGACCTTTTAGTGGGGTCTTCCGCATAAATATAACTTTTCAAGATGGTAGCAATATTGGTTAACTGATGGGGATGTGCTAAAATAAAGATGTTAGTCTCTGTTACTCATAGTTTTTATTATTTCCACTAACTGTAGCATAAACCTTTCTCCCTTAACTTATCAGATCACTGAATTGCTAGGGTTGTACCATAACCTAAACGAATTCCAGTGAGAAGGGTTTGCTGTCACTTGGCTGCTAAAGGGATCTTTATATCTACGTCCTCCTATAGGTGCTAGAATTGTGTAGAGTGGTAGCAAATGAGGCATAGGATTGACAGAAGTGTGCTAGGTTGAAAGTTAAAATGGAGAATAGAATTTTTAGTGAACTTTGAATTGTCACCATATTAGAGACTCTATTGTACTAATAGTGAACGCTTTATGAAAATAATTTTATTTAGTAGTGTTGTCTTTAGTTTGGAAATATTCAAGTTCTAATAATGGACTAACGGTGGACTTTTCCATCTGCAGGGTATTTTGCATGGCCAGCAGAGGCAGTGTTGCAGAGGAGAATCTCTCTGCGTTGCTGAGACAAAAAAATAATCTAATTCATCAGCTTTCTGCATGCCTCTATCAATTTTTATGGTAAGTCAAACTCCCCTTTAATCGTTTTGCTCTCATTAAAATAGGTTCGTAACATCTGATGGCTCTCAGGACCTTTTAGTGTGGTCTTCCGCATAAATATAACTTTTCAAGATGGTAGCAATATTGGTTAACTGATTGGGATGTGCTAAAATAAAGATGTTAGTCTCTGTTACTCATAGTTTTTATTATTTCCACTAACTGTAGCATAAACCTTTCTCCCTTAACTTATCAGATCACTGAATTGCTAGGGTTGTACCATAACCTAAAAGAATTCCAGTGAGAAGGGTTTGCTGTCACTTGGTTGCTAAAGAGATCTTTATATCTACGTCCTCATATAAGTGCTAGAATTGTGTAGAGAGTGGTAGCAAATGAGGCATAGGATTGAGAGAAGTGTGCTAGGTTGAAATTAAAATGGAGAATAGAATTTTTAATGAACTTTGAATTTTCACCATATTACAGACTCTATTGTACTAATAGTGAACGCTTTAGGAAAATAATTTTATTTGGTAGTGTTGTCTTTAGTTTGGAAATATTCAAGTTCTAATAATGGACTAACTGTCGACTTTTCCATCTGCAGGTTACATTGCATGGCCAGCAGAGGCAGTGTTGCAGAGGAGAATCTCTCTGCGTTGCTGAGACAAAAAAAAAAATCTAATTCATCAGCCTTCTGCCTGCCTCCATCAATTTTTATGGTAAGTCAAACTCCCCTTTAATCGTTTTGCTCTCATTAAAATAGGTTCGTAACATCTGATGGCTCTCAGGACCTTTTACTGGGGTCTTCCGCATAAATATAACTTTTCAAGATGGTAGCAATATTGGTTAACTGATTGGGATGTGCTAAAATAAAGATGTTAGTCTGTTACTCATAGTTTTTATTATTTCCACTAACTGTAGCATAAACCTTTCTCCCTTAACTTATCAGATCACTGAATTGCTAGGGTTGTTCCATAACCTAAGAGAATTCAGTGAGAAGGGTTTGCTGTCACTTGGCTGCTAAAGAGATCTTTATATCTACGTCCTCATATAGGTGCTAGAATTGTGTAGAGTGGTAGCAAATGAGGCATAGGATTGAGAGAAGTGTGCTAGGTTGAAATTAAAATTTAGTGAACTTTGAATTTTCACCATATTACAGACTCTATTGTACTAATAGTGAACGCTTTATGAAAATAATTTTATTTGGTAGTGTTGTCTTTAGTTTGGAAATATTCAAGTTCTAGTAATGGACTAATTGTGGACTTTTCCATCTGCAGGTTATATTGCATTGCCAGCAGAGGCAGTGTTGCAGAGGAGAATCTCTCTGTGTTGCTGAGACAAAAACAAAAGAAATCAAATTCATCAGCCTTCTGCATGCCTCTATCAATTTTTATGGTAAGTCAAACTCCCCTTTAATCGTTTTGCTCTCATTAAAATAAGTTCGTAACATCTGATGGCTCTCAGGACCTTTTAGTGTGGTCTTCCGCATAAATATAACTTTTCAAGATGGTAGCAATATTGGTTAACTGATTGGGATGTGCTAAAATAAAGATGTTAGTCTCTGTTACTCATAGTTTTTATTATTTCCACTAACTGTAGCATAAACCTTTCTCCCTTAACTTATCAGATCACTGAATTGCTAGGGTTGTACCATAACCTAAACGAATTCCAGTGAGAAGGGTTTGCTGTCACTTGGCTGCTAAAGGGATCTTTATATCTACGTCCTCATTTAGGTGCTAGAATTGTGTAGAGTGGTAGCAAATGAGACATAGGATTGAGAGAAGTGTGCCAGGTTGAAATTAAAATGGAGAATAGAATTTTTTGTGAACTTTGAATTTTCACCATATTAGAGACTCTATTGTGCTAATAGTGAATGCTTTATGAAAATAATTTTATTTGGTAGTGTTGTCTTTAGTTTGGAAATATTCAAGTTCTATTAATGGACTAATGGTGGACTTTTCCATCTGCAGGTTATATTGCATTGCCAGCAGAGGCAGTGTTGCAGAGGAGAATCTCTCTGCGTTGCTGAGACAAAAAAATAATATAATTCATCAGCTTTCTGCATGCCTCTATCAATTTTTATGGTAAGTCAAACTCCCCTTTAATCTTTTTGCTCTCATTAAAATAAGTTCGTAACATCTGATGGCTCTCAGGACCTTTTAGTGTGGTCTTCCGCATAAATATAACTTTTCAAGATGGTAGCAATATTGGTTAACTGATTGGGATGTGCTAAAATAAAGATGTTAGTCTCTGTTACTCATAGTTTTTATTATTTCCACTAACTGTAGCATAAACCTTTCTCGCTTAACTTATCAGATCACTGAATTGCTAGGGTTGTACCATAACCTAAAAGAATTCCAGTGAGAAGGGTTTGCTGTCACTTGGCTGCTAAAGAGATCTTTATATCTACGTCCTCATATAGGTGCTAGAATTGTGTAGAGAGTGGTAGCAAATGAGGCATAGGATTGAGAGAAGTGTGCTAGGTTGAAATTAAAATGGAGAATAGAATTTTTAGTGAACTTTGAATTTTCACCATATTACAGACTCTATTGTACTAATAGTGAACGCTTTATGAAAATAATTTTATTTGGTAGTGTTGTCTTTAGTTTGGAAATATTCAAGTTCTAGTAATGGACTAACGGTGGACTTTTCCATCTGCAGATTATATTGCATTGCCAGCAGAGGCAGTGTTGCAGAGGAGAATCTCTCTGTGTTGCTGAGACAAAAAAAAAAGAAATCAAATTCATCAGCCTTCTGCATGCCTCTATCAATTTTTATGGTAAGTCAAACTCCCCTTTAATCGTTTTGCTCTCATTAAAATAGGTTCGTAACATCTGATGGCTCTCAGGACCTTTTAGTGGGGTCTTCCGCATAAATATTACTTTTCAATATGGTAGCAAAATTGGGTAACTGATTGGGATGTGCTAAAATAAAGATGTTAGTCTCTGTTACTCATAGTTTTTATTATTTCCACTAACTGTAGCATAAACCTTTCTCCCTTAACTTATCAGATCACTGAATTGCTAGGGTTGTTCCATAACCTAAAAGAATTCAGTGAGAAGGGTTTGCTGTCACTTGGCTGCTAAAGAGATCTTTATATCTACGTCCTCATATAGGTGCTAGAATTGTGTAGAGAGTGGTAGCAAATGAGGCATAGGATTGAGAGAAGTGTACTAGGTTGAAATTAAAATGGAGAATAGAATTTTTAGTGAACTTTGAATTTTCACCATATTAACGACTCTATTGTACTAATAGTGAATGCTTTATGAAAATAATGGACTAACGGTGGACTTTTCCATCTGCAGATTATATTGCATTGCCAGCAGAGGCAGTGTTGCAGAGGAGAATCTCTCTGCGTTGCTCAGACAAAAAAAAATAATCGAATTCATCAGCCTTCTGCATGCCTCTATCAATTTTTATGGTAAGTCAAACTCGCCTTTAATCGTTTTGCTCTCATTAAAAGAAGTTCATAACATCTGATGGCTCTCGGGACCTTTTAGTGGGGTCTTCCGCATAAATATAACTTTTCAAGATGGTAGCAATATTGGTTAACCTTATTGGGATGTGCTAAAATAAAGATGTTAGTCTCTGTTACTCATAGTTTTTATTATTTCCACTAACTGTAGTATAAACCTTTCTCCCTTAACTTATCAGATCACTGAATTGCTAGGGTTGTACCATAACCTAAACGAATTCCAGTGAGAAGGGTTTGCTGTCACTTGGCTGCTAAAGGGATCTTTATATCTACGTCCTCATTTAGGTGCTAGAATTGTGTAGAGTGGTAGCAAATGAGACATAGGATTGAGAGAAGTGTGCTAGGTTGAAATTAAAATGGAGAATAGAATTTTTTGTGAACTTTGAATTTTCACCATATTAGAGACTCTATTGTGCTAATAGTGAATGCTTTATGAAAATAATTTTATTTGGTAGTGTTGTCTTTAGTTTGGAAATATTCAAGTTCTATTAATGGACTAATGGTGGACTTTTCCATCTGCAGGTTATATTGCATTGCCAGCAGAGTCAGTGTTGCAGAGGAGAATCTGTGTTGCTGAGACAAAAAAAAAGAAATCCAATTCATCAGCCTTCTGCATGCCTCTATCAATTTTTATGGTAAGTCAAACTCCCCTTTAATCGTTTTGCTCTCATTAAAATAAGTTCATAACATCTGATGGCTCTCAGGACCTTTTAGTGGGGTCTTCCGCATAAATATAACTTTTCAAGATGGTAGCAATATTGGTTAACTGATGGGGATGTACTAAAATAAAGATGTTAGTCTCTGTTACTCATAGTTTTTATTATTTCCACTAACTGTAGCATAAACCTTTCTCCCTTAACTTATCAGATCACTGAATTGCTAGGGTTGTACCATAACCTAAACGAATTCCAGTGAGAAGGGTTTGCTGTCACTTGGCTGCTAAAGGGATTTTTATATCTACGTCCTCCTATAGGTGCTAGAATTGTGTAGAGTGGTAGCAAATGAGGCATAGGATTGAGAGAAGTGTGCTAGGTTGAAATTAAAATGGAGAATAGAATTTTCAGTGAACTTTGAATTGTCACCATATTAGAGACTCTATTGTACTAATAGTGAACGCTTTATGAAAATAATTTTATTTAGTAGTGTTGTCTTTAGTTTGGAAATATTCAAGTTCTAATAATGGACTAACGGTGGACTTTTCCATCTGCAGGGTATTTTGCATGGCCAGCAGAGGCAGTGTTGCAGAGGAGAATCTCTCTGCGTTGCTGAGACAAAAAAATAATCTAATTCATCAGCTTTCTGCATGCCTCTATCAATTTTTATGGTAAGTCAAACTCCCCTTTAATCGTTTTGCTCTCATTAAAATAGGTTCGTAACATCTGATGGCTCTCAGGACCTTTTAGTGTGGTCTTCCGCATAAATATAACTTTTCAAGATGGTAGCAATATTGGTTAACTGATTGGGATGTGCTAAAATAAAGATGTTAGTCTCTGTTACTCATAGTTTTTATTATTTCCACTAACTGTAGCATAAACCTTTCTCCCTTAACTTATCAGATCACTGAATTGCTAGGGTTGTACCATAACCTAAAAGAATTCCAGTGAGAAGGGTTTGCTGTCACTTGGTTGCTAAAGAGATCTTTATATCTACGTCCTCATATAAGTGCTAGAATTGTGTAGAGAGTGGTAGCAAATGAGGCATAGGATTGAGAGAAGTGTGCTAGGTTGAAATTAAAATGGAGAATAGAATTTTTAATGAACTTTGAATTTTCACCATATTACAGACTCTATTGTACTAATAGTGAACGCTTTATGAAAATAATTTTATTTGGTAGTGTTGTCTTTAGTTTGGAAATATTCAAGTTCTAGTAATGGACTAACGGTGGACTTTTCCATCTGCAGATTATATTGCATTGCCAGCAGAGGCAGTGTTGCAGAGGAGAATCTCTCTGTGTTGCTGAGACAAAAAAAAAAGAAATCAAATTCATCAGCCTTCTGCATGCCTCTATCAATTTTTATGGTAAGTCAAACTCCCCTTTAATCGTTTTGCTCTCATTAAAATAGGTTCGTAACATCTGATGGCTCTCAGGACCTTTTAGTGGGGTCTTCCGCATAAATATTACTTTTCAATATGGTAGCAAAATTGGGTAACTGATTGGGATGTGCTAAAATAAAGATGTTAGTCTCTGTTACTCATAGTTTTTATTATTTCCACTAACTGTAGCATAAACCTTTCTCCCTTAACTTATCAGATCACTGAATTGCTAGGGTTGTTCCATAACCTAAAAGAATTCAGTGAGAAGGGTTTGCTGTCACTTGGCTGCTAAAGAGATCTTTATATCTACGTCCTCATATAGGTGCTAGAATTGTGTAGAGAGTGGTAGCAAATGAGGCATAGGATTGAGAGAAGTGTACTAGGTTGAAATTAAAATGGAGAATAGAATTTTTAGTGAACTTTGAATTTTCACCATATTAACGACTCTATTGTACTAATAGTGAATGCTTTATGAAAATAATGGACTAACGGTGGACTTTTCCATCTGCAGATTATATTGCATTGCCAGCAGAGGCAGTGTTGCAGAGGAGAATCTCTCTGCGTTGCTCAGACAAAAAAAAATAATCGAATTCATCAGCCTTCTGCATGCCTCTATCAATTTTTATGGTAAGTCAAACTCGCCTTTAATCGTTTTGCTCTCATTAAAAGAAGTTCATAACATCTGATGGCTCTCGGGACCTTTTAGTGGGGTCTTCCGCATAAATATAACTTTTCAAGATGGTAG
The DNA here is from genome assembly GCF_964204655.1 of Triturus cristatus. NCBI lineage: Eukaryota > Metazoa > Chordata > Amphibia > Caudata > Salamandridae > Triturus > Triturus cristatus. The sequence continues at coordinate 1,296,373,981 of NC_140590.1, forward strand.
CAATATTGGTTAACCTTATTGAGATGGGCTAAAATAAAGATGTTAGTCTCTGTTACTCATAGTTTTTATTATTTCCACTAACTGTAGTATAAACCTTTCTCCCTTAACTTATCAGATCACTGAATTGCTAGGGTTGTACCATAACCTAAACGAATTCCAGTGAGAAGGGTTTGCTGTCACTTGGCTGCTAAAGGGATCTTTATATCTACGTCCTCATTTAGGTGCTAGAATTGTGTAGAGTGGTAGCAAATGAGACATAGGATTGAGAGAAGTGTGCTAGGTTGAAATTAAAATGGAGAATAGAATTTTTTGTGAACTTTGAATTTTCACCATATTAGAGACTCTATTGTGCTAATAGTGAATGCTTTATGAAAATAATTTTATTTGGTAGTGTTGTCTTTAGTTTGGAAATATTCAAGTTCTATTAATGGACTAATGGTGGACTTTTCCATCTGCAGGTTATATTGCATTGCCAGCAGAGTCAGTGTTGCAGAGGAGAATCTGTGTTGCTGAGACAAAAAAAAAGAAATCCAATTCATCAGCCTTCTGCATGCCTCTATCAATTTTTATGGTAAGTCAAACTCCCCTTTAATCGTTTTGCTCTCATTAAAATAAGTTCATAACATCTGATGGCTCTCAGGACCTTTTAGTGGGGTCTTCCGCATAAATATAACTTTTCAAGATGGTAGCAATATTGGTTAACTGATGGGGATGTACTAAAATAAAGATGTTAGTCTCTGTTACTCATAGTTTTTATTATTTCCACTAACTGTAGCATAAACCTTTCTCCCTTAACTTATCAGATCACTGAATTGCTAGGGTTGTACCATAACCTAAACGAATTCCAGTGAGAAGGGTTTGCTGTCACTTGGCTGCTAAAGGGATTTTTATATCTACGTCCTCCTATAGGTGCTAGAATTGTGTAGAGTGGTAGCAAATGAGGCATAGGATTGAGAGAAGTGTGCTAGGTTGAAATTAAAATGGAGAATAGAATTTTCAGTGAACTTTGAATTGTCACCATATTAGAGACTCTATTGTACTAATAGTGAACGCTTTATGAAAATAATTTTATTTAGTAGTGTTGTCTTTAGTTTGGAAATATTCAAGTTCTAATAATGGACTAACGGTGGACTTTTCCATCTGCAGGGTATTTTGCATGGCCAGCAGAGGCAGTGTTGCAGAGGAGAATCTCTCTGCGTTGCTGAGACAAAAAAATAATCTAATTCATCAGCTTTCTGCATGCCTCTATCAATTTTTATGGTAAGTCAAACTCCCCTTTAATCGTTTTGCTCTCATTAAAATAGGTTCGTAACATCTGATGGCTCTCAGGACCTTTTAGTGTGGTCTTCCGCATAAATATAACTTTTCAAGATGGTAGCAATATTGGTTAACTGATTGGGATGTGCTAAAATAAAGATGTTAGTCTCTGTTACTCATAGTTTTTATTATTTCCACTAACTGTAGCATAAACCTTTCTCCCTTAACTTATCAGATCACTGAATTGCTAGGGTTGTACCATAACCTAAAAGAATTCCAGTGAGAAGGGTTTGCTGTCACTTGGTTGCTAAAGAGATCTTTATATCTACGTCCTCATATAAGTGCTAGAATTGTGTAGAGAGTGGTAGCAAATGAGGCATAGGATTGAGAGAAGTGTGCTAGGTTGAAATTAAAATGGAGAATAGAATTTTTAATGAACTTTGAATTTTCACCATATTACAGACTCTATTGTACTAATAGTGAACGCTTTATGAAAATAATTTTATTTGGTAGTGTTGTCTTTAGTTTGGAAATATTCAAGTTCTAGTAATGGACTAACGGTGGACTTTTCCATCTGCAGATTATATTGCATTGCCAGCAGAGGCAGTGTTGCAGAGGAGAATCTCTCTGTGTTGCTGAGACAAAAAAAAAAGAAATCAAATTCATCAGCCTTCTGCATGCCTCTATCAATTTGTATGGTAAGTCAAACTCCCCTTTAATCGTTTTGCTCTCATTAAAATAGGTTCGTAACATCTGATGGCTCTCAGGACCTTTTACTGGGGTCTTCCGCATAAATATAACTTTTCAAGATGGTAGCAATATTGGTTAACTGATTGGGATGTGCTAAAATAAAGATGTTAGTCTCTGTTACTCATAGTTTTTATTATTTCCACTAACTGTAGCATAAACCTTTCTCGCTTAACTTATCAGATCACTGAATTGCTAGGGTTGTACCATAACCTAAAAGAATTCCAGTGAGAAGGGTTTGCTGTCACTTGGCTGCTAAAGAGATCTTTATATCTACGTCCTCATATAGGTGCTAGAATTGTGTAGAGAGTGGTAGCAAATGAGGCATAGGATTGAGAGAAGTGTGCTAGGTTGAAATTAAAATGGAGAATAGAATTTTTAATGAACTTTGAATTTTCACCATATTACAGACTCTATTGTACTAATAGTGAACGCTTTATGAAAATAATTTTATTTGGTAGTGTTGTCTTTAGTTTGGAAATATTCAAGTTCTAGTAATGGACTAACGGTGGACTTTTCCATCTGCAGATTATATTGCATTGCCAGCAGAGGCAGTGTTGCAGAGGAGAATCTCTCTGTGTTGCTGAGACAAAAAAAAAAGAAATCAAATTCATCAGCCTTCTGCATGCCTCTATCAATTTTTATGGTAAGTCAAACTCCCTTTTAATCGTTTTGCTCTCATTAAAATAGGTTCGTAACATCTGATGGCTCTCAGGACCTTTTAGTGGGGTCTTCCGCATAAATATAACTTTTCAATATGGTAGCAAAATTGGTTAACTGATTGGGATGTGCTAAAATAAAGATGTTAGTCTCTGTTACTCATAGTTTTTATTATTTCCACTAACTGTAGCATAAACCTTTCTCCCTTAACTTATCAGATCACTGAATTGCTAGGGTTGTTCCATAACCTAAAAGAATTCAGTGAGAAGGGTTTGCTGTCACTTGGCTGCTAAAGAGATCTTTATATCTACGTCCTCATATAGGTGCTAGAATTGTGTAGAGAGTGGTAGCAAATGAGGCATAGGATTGAGAGAAGTGTACTAGGTTGAAATTAAAATGGAGAATAGAATTTTTAGTGAACTTTGAATTTTCACCATATTAACGACTCTATTGTACTAATAGTGAATGCTTTATGAAAATAATGGACTAACGGTGGACTTTTCCATCTGCAGATTATATTGCATTGCCAGCAGAGGCAGTGTTGCAGAGGAGACACTCTCTGCGTTGCTCAGACAAAAAAAAATAATCGAATTCATCAGCCTTCTGCATGCCTCTATCAATTTTTATGGTAAGTCAAACTCGCCTTTAATCGTTTTGCTCTCATTAAAAGAAGTTCATAACATCTGATGGCTCTCGGGACCTTTTAGTGGGGTCTTCCGCATAAATATAACTTTTCAAGATGGTAGCAATATTGGTTAACCTTATTGAGATGGGCTAAAATAAAGATGTTAGTCTCTGTTACTCATAGTTTTTATTATTTCCACTAACTGTAGTATAAACCTTTCTCCCTTAACTTATCAGATCACTGAATTGCTAGGGTTGTACCATAACCTAAACGAATTCCAGTGAGAAGGGTTTGCTGTCACTTGGCTGCTAAAGGGATCTTTATATCTACGTCCTCATTTAGGTGCTAGAATTGTGTAGAGTGGTAGCAAATGAGACATAGGATTGAGAGAAGTGTGCTAGGTTGAAATTAAAATGGAGAATAGAATTTTTTGTGAACTTTGAATTTTCACCATATTAGAGACTCTATTGTGCTAATAGTGAATGCTTTATGAAAATAATTTTATTTGGTAGTGTTGTCTTTAGTTTGGAAATATTCAAGTTCTATTAATGGACTAATGGTGGACTTTTCCATCTGCAGGTTATATTGCATTGCCAGCAGAGTCAGTGTTGCAGAGGAGAATCTGTGTTGCTGAGACAAAAAAAAAGAAATCCAATTCATCAGCCTTCTGCATGCCTCTATCAATTTTTATGGTAAGTCAAACTCCCCTTTAATCGTTTTGCTCTCATTAAAATAAGTTCGTAACATCTGATGGCTCTCAGGACCTTTGAGTGTGGTCTTCCGCATAAATATAACTTTTCAAGATGGTAGCAATATTGGTTAACTGATTGGGATGTGCTAAAATAAAGATGTTAGTCTCTGTTACTCATAGTTTTTATTATTTCCACTAACTGTAGCATAAACCTTTCTCCCTTAACTTATCAGATCACTGAATTGCTAGGGTTGTACCATAACCTAAACGAATTCCAGTGAGAAGGGTTTGCTGTCACTTGGTTGCTAAAGAGATCTTTATATCTACGTCCTCATATAGGTGCTAGAATTGTGTAGAGTGGTAGCAAATGAGGCATAGGATTGAGAGAAGTGTGCTAGGTTGAAATTAAAATTTAGTGAACTTTGAATTTTCACCATATTACAGACTCTATTGTACTAATAGTGAACGCATTATGAAAATAATTTTATTTGGTAGTGTTGTCTTTAGTTTGGAAATATTCATGTTCTAGTAATGGACTAACGGTGGACTTTTCCATCTGCAGATTATATTGCATTGCCAGCACAGGCAGTGTTGCAGAGTAGAATCTCTCTGTGTTGCTGAGACAAAAACAAAAGAAATCAAATTCATCAGCCTTCTGCATGCCTCTATCAATTTATATGGTAAGTCAAACTCACCTTTAATCGTTTAGCTCTCATTAAAAGAAGTTCATAATATCTGATGGCTCTCAGGACCTTTTAGTGGGGTCTTCCGCATAAATATAACTTTTCAAGATGGTAGCAATATTGGTTAACTGATTGGGATGTGCTAAAATAAAGATTTTAGTCTCTGTTACTCATAGTTTTTATTATTTCCACTAACTGTAGCATAAACCTTTCTCCCTTAACTTATCAGATCACTGAATTGCTAGGGTTGTACCATAACCTAAAAGAGTTCCAGTGAGAAGGGTTTGCTGTCACTTGGCTGCTAAAGAGATCTTTATATCTACGTCCTCATATAGGTGCTAGAATTGTGTAGAGAGTGGTAGCAAATGAGGCATAGGATTGAGATAAGTGTGCTAGGTTGAAATTAAAATGGAGAATAGAATTTTTAGTGAACTTTGAATTTTCACCATATTACAGACTCTATTGTACTAATAGTGAACGCTTTATGAAAATAATTTTATTTGGTAGTGTTGTCTTTAGTTTGGAAATATTCAAGTTCTAGTAATGGACTAATTGTGGACTTTTCCATCTGCAGGTTATATTGCATTGCCAGCAGAGGCAGTGTTGCAGAGGAGAATCTCTCTGTGTTGCTGAGACAAAAACAAAAGAAATCAAATTCATCAGCCTTCTGCATGCCTCTATCAATTTTTATGGTAAGTCAAACTCCCCTTTAATCGTTTTGCTCTCATTAAAATAAGTTCGTAACATCTGATGGCTCTCAGGACCTTTTAGTGTGGTCTTCCGCATAAATATAACTTTTCAAGATGGTAGCAATATTGGTTAACTGATTGGGATGTGCTAAAATAAAGATATTCGCCTCTGTTACTCATAGTTTCTAGTATTTTACTAACTGTAGCATAAACCTTTCTCCCTTAACTTATCAGATCACTGAATTGCTAGGGTTGTTCCATAACCTAAAAGAATTCCAGTGAGAAGGGTTTGCTGTCACTTGGTTGCTAAAGAGATCTTTATATCTACATCCTCATATACGTGCTAGAATTGTGTAGAGAGTGGTAGCAAATGAGGCATAGGATTGAGATAAGTGTGCTAGGTTGAAATTAAAATGGAGAATAGAAATTTTAGTGAACTTTGAATTTTCACCATATTAGAGACTCTATTGTACTAATAGTGAACGCTTTATGAAAATAATTTTATTTGGTAGTGTTGTCTTTAGTTTGGAAATATTCAAGTTCTAGTAATGGACTAACGGTGGACTTTTCCATCTGCAGATTATATTGCATTGCCAGCAGAGGCAGTGTTGCAGAGGAGAATCTCTCTGTGTTGCTGAGACAAAAAAAAAATAAATCAAATTCATCAGCCTTCTGCATGCCTCTATCAATTTTTATGTTAAGTCAAACTCCCCTTTAATCGTTTTGCTCTCATTAAAATAGGTTCGTAACATCTGATGGCTCTCAGGACCTTTTAGTGGGGTCTACCGCATAAATATAACTTTTCAAGATGGTAGCAATATTGGTTAACTGATTGGGATGTGCTAAAATAAAGATGTTAGTCTCTGTTACTCATAGTTTTTATTATTTCCACTAACTGTAGTATAAACCTTTCTCCCTTAACTTATCAGATCACTGAATTGCTAGGGTTGTACCATAACCTAAACGAATTCCAGTGAGAAGGGTTTGCTGTCACTTGGCTGCTAAAGGGATCTTTATATCTACGTCCTCATTTAGGTGCTAGAATTGTGTAGAGTGGTAGCAAATGAGACATAGGATTGAGAGAAGTGTGCCAGGTTGAAATTAAAATGGAGAATAGAATTTTTTGTGAACTTTGAATTTTCACCATATTAGAGACTCTATTGTGCTAATAGTGAATGCTTTATGAAAATAATTTTATTTGGTAGTGTTGTCTTTAGTTTGGAAATATTCAAGTTCTATTAATGGACTAATGGTGGACTTTTCCATCTGCAGGTTATATTGCATTGCCAGCAGAGGCAGTGTTGCAGAGGAGAATCTCTCTGCGTTGCTGAGACAAAAAAATAATATAATTCATCAGCTTTCTGCATGCCTCTATCAATTTTTATGGTAAGTCAAACTCCCCTTTAATCGTTTTGCTCTCATTAAAATAAGTTCGTAACATCTGATGGCTCTCAGGACCTTTTAGTGTGGTCTTCCGCATAAATATAACTTTTCAAGATGGTAGCAATATTGGTTAACTGATTGGGATGTGCTAAAATAAAGATGTTAGTCTCTGTTACTCATAGTTTTTATTATTTCCACTAACTGTAGCATAAACCTTTCTCGCTTAACTTATCAGATCACTGAATTGCTAGGGTTGTACCATAACCTAAAAGAATTCCAGTGAGAAGGGTTTGCTGTCACTTGGCTGCTAAAGAGATCTTTATATCTACGTCCTCATATAGGTGCTAGAATTGTGTAGAGAGTGGTAGCAAATGAGGCATAGGATTGAGAGAAGTGTGCTAGGTTGAAATTAAAATGGAGAATAGAATTTTTAATGAACTTTGAATTTTCACCATATTACAGACTCTATTGTACTAATAGTGAACGCTTTATGAAAATAATTTTATTTGGTAGTGTTGTCTTTAGTTTGGAAATATTCAAGTTCTAGTAATGGACTAACGGTGGACTTTTCCATCTGCAGATTATATTGCATTGCCAGCAGAGGCAGTGTTGCAGAGGAGAATCTCTCTGTGTTGCTGAGACAAAAAAAAAAGAAATCAAATTCATCAGCCTTCTGCATGCCTCTATCAATTTTTATGGTAAGTCAAACTCCCCTTTAATCGTTTTGCTCTCATTAAAATAGGTTCGTAACATCTGATGGCTCTCAGGACCTTTTAGTGGGGTCTTCCGCATAAATATAACTTTTCAATATGGTAGCAAAATTGGGTAACTGATTGGGATGTGCTAAAATAAAGATGTTAGTCTCTGTTACTCATAGTTTTTATTATTTCCACTAACTGTAGCATAAACCTTTCTCCCTTAACTTATCAGATCACTGAATTGCTAGGGTTGTTCCATAACCTAAAAGAATTCAGTGAGAAGGGTTTGCTGTCACTTGGCTGCTAAAGAGATCTTTATATCTACGTCCTCATATAGGTGCTAGAATTGTGTAGAGAGTGGTAGCAAATGAGGCATAGGATTGAGAGAAGTGTACTAGGTTGAAATTAAAATGGAGAATAGAATTTTTAGTGAACTTTGAATTTTCACCATATTAACGACTCTATTGTACTAATAGTGAATGCTTTATGAAAATAATGGACTAACGGTGGACTTTTCCATCTGCAGATTATATTGCATTGCCAGCAGAGGCAGTGTTGCAGAGGAGAATCTCTCTGCGTTGCTCAGACAAAAAAAAATAATCAAATTCATCAGCCTTCTGCATGCCTCTATCAATTTTTATGGTAAGTCAAACTCGCCTTTAATCGTTTTGCTCTCATTAAAAGAAGTTCATAACATCTGATGGCTCTCGGGACCTTTTAGTGGGGTCTTCCGCATAAATATAACTTTTCAAGATGGTAGCAATATTGGTTAACCTTATTGGGATGTGCTAAAATAAAGATGTTAGTCTCTGTTACTCATAGTTTTTATTATTTCCACTAACTGTAGTATAAACCTTTCTCCCTTAACTTATCAGATCACTGAATTGCTAGGGTTGTACCATAACCTAAACGAATTCCAGTGAGAAGGGTTTGCTGTCACTTGGCTGCTAAAGGGATCTTTATATCTACGTCCTCATTTAGGTGCTAGAATTGTGTAGAGTGGTAGCAAATGAGACATAGGATTGAGAGAAGTGTGCTAGGTTGAAATTAAAATGGAGAATAGAATTTTTTGTGAACTTTGAATTTTCACCATATTAGAGACTCTATTGTGCTAATAGTGAATGCTTTATGAAAATAATTTTATTTGGTAGTGTTGTCTTTAGTTTGGAAATATTCAAGTTCTATTAATGGACTAATGGTGGACTTTTCCATCTGCAGGTTATATTGCATTGCCAGCAGAGTCAGTGTTGCAGAGGAGAATCTGTGTTGCTGAGACAAAAAAAAAGAAATCCAATTCATCAGCCTTCTGCATGCCTCTATCAATTTATATGGTAAGTCAAACTCACCTTTAATCGTTTAGCTCTCATTAAAAGAAGTTCATAAGATCTGATGGCTCTCAGGACCTTTTAGTGGGGTCTTCCGCATAAATATAACTTTTCAAGATGGTAGCAATATTGGTTAACTGATTGGGATGTGCTAAAATAAAGATGTTAGTCTCTGTTACTCATAGTTTTTATTATTTCCAATAACTGTAGCATAAACCTTTCTCCCTTAACTTATCAGATCACTGAATTGCTAGGGTTGTTCCATAACCTAAAAGAATTCAGTGAGAAGGGTTTGCTGTCACTTGGTTGCTAAAGGGATCTTTATATCTACGTCCTCATTTAGGTGCTAGAATTGTGTAGAGTGGTAGCAAATGAGACATAGGATTGAGAGAAGTGTGCTAGGTTGAAATTAAAATGGAGAATAGAAATTTTAGTGAACTTTGAATTTTCACCATATTAACGACTCTATTGTACTAATAGTGAATGCTTTATGAAAATAATGGACTAACGGTGGACTTTTCCATCTGCAGATAATATTGCATTGCCAGCAGAGGCAGTGTTGCAGAGGAGAATCTCTCTGCGTTGCTGAGACAAAAAAAATAATCTAAATTATCAGCCTTCTGCATGCCTCTATCAATTTTTATGGTAAGTCAAACTCTCCTTTAATCGTTTTGCTCTCATTAAAAGAAGTTCATAACATCTGATGGCTCTCGGGACCTTTTAGTGGGGTCTTCCGCATAAATATAACTTTTCAAGATGGTAGCAATATTGATTAACTGATTGGGATGTGCTAAAATAAAGATGTTAGTCTCTGTTACTCATAGTTTTTATTATTTCCACTAACTGTAGTATAAACCTTTCTCCCTTAACTTATCAGATCACTGAATTGCTAGGGTTGTACCATAACCTAAACGAATTCCAGTGAGAAGGGTTTGCTGTCACTTGGCTGCTAAAGGGATCTTTATATCTACGTCCTCATATAGGTGCTAGAATTGTGTAGAGTGGTAGCAAATGAGACATAGGATTGAGAGAAGTGTGCTAGGTTGAAATTAAAATGGAGAATAGAATTTTTTGTGAACTTTGAATTTTCACCATATTAGAGACTCTATTGTGCTAATAGTGAATGCTTTATGAAAATAATTTTATTTGGTAGTGTTGTCTTTAGTTTGGAAATATTCAAGTTCTATTAATGGACTAATGGTGGACTTTTCCATCTGCAGGTTATATTGCATTGCCAGCAGAGGCAGTGTTGCAGAGGAGAATCTCTCTGCGTTGCTGAGACAAAAAAAAAAGAAATCCAATTCATCAGCCTTCTGCATGCCTCTTTCATTTTTTATGGTAAGTCAAATTCCCCTTTAATCGTTTTGCTCTCATTAAAAGAAGTTCATAACATCTGATGGCTCTCAGGACCTTTTAGTGGGGTCTTCCGCATAAATATAACTTTTCAAGATGGTAGCAATATTGGTTAACTGATTGTGATGTGTTAAAATAAAGACATTAGTCTCTGTTACTTATAGTTTTTAATATTTCCACTAACTGTAGCATAAACCTATCTCCCTTAACCCCTTCGGTGCTCATGACGGAACGGTTCCGTCATGAGCCACGGTTGAGCTGTGCTCATGACGGAACCGTTCCGTCATGACCACGCCCGCGCAGGAAAAGATCAGCACAGCAGGGGAATCCGCCCAGCATGGAAGGGGTTAACTTATCAGATCACTGAATTGCTAGGGGTATACCATAACCTAAAAGAATTCCAGTGAGAAGGGTTTGCTGTCACTTGGCTGCTAAAGAGACCTTTATATCGAAGTCCTCATATAGGTGCTAGAGTTGTGTAGAGAGTGGTAGCATAGGATGGAGAGAAGTGTGCTAGGTTGAAATTAAAATAGAGAATTGAATTTTAAGTGAACTTTGAATTTTCACAATATTACAGACTCTATTTTAGTAATAGTGAACGCTTTATGAAAATAATTTTATTTGGTAGTGTTGTCTTTAGTTCGGAAATATTCAAGTTCTAATAATGGACTAACTGTCGACTTTTCCATCTGCAGGTTACATTGCATGGCCAGCAGAGGCAGTGTTGCAGAGGAGAATCTCTCTGCGTTGCTGAGACAAAAAAAAAAATCTAATTCATCAGCCTTCTGCCTGCCTCCATCAATTTTTATGGTAAGTCAAACTCCCCTTTAATCGTTTTGCTCTCATTAAAAGAAGTTCATAACATCTGATGGCTCTCAGGACCTTTTAGTGGGGTCTTCCACATAAATATAACTTTTCAAGATGGTAGCAATATTGGTTAACTGATTGGGATGTGCTAAAATAAAGATGTTAATCTCTGTTACTCATAGTTTTCATTATTTCCACTAACTGTAGCATAAACCTTTCTCCCTTAACTTATCAGATCACTGAATTGCTAAGGTTGTACCATAACCTAAAAGAATTCCAGTGAGAAGGGTTTGCTGTCACTTGGCTGCTAAAGAGATCTTTATATCGAAGTCCTCATATAGGTGCTAGAGTTGTGTAGAGAGTGGTAGCAAATGAGGCATAGGATGGAGAGAAGAGTGCTAGGTTGAAATTAAAATGGCGAATAGAATTTTTAGTGAACTTTGAATGTTCACCATATTACAGACTCTATTGTACTAATAGTGAACCCTTTATGAAAATAATTTTATTTGGTAGTGGACTTTTCCATCTGCAGGTTATATTGCATGGCCAGCAGAGGCAGTGTTGCAGAGGAGAATCACTCTGCGTTGCTGAGCCAAAAAAAAAATTGAAATCAAATTCATCAGCCTTCTGCATGCCTCTTGTCAAGTTTTCTGTTTAAGTAGGTATTACACCACAGAGTAAACATTCCTCTCATTATATATGTTGGGTTTACGGTTTGCATGTCATATATCTGTTTTGAATTTGTTTTGTACAAAGTCACTATGGCCTCATGCTTAAGGTCTGAGACTCTTACTCTCAAGGTTACAAGTTCAATTCCCATTGATTCTGTTCAAGTAGATTTCTTTTTAAGTAGGTATTACCCCACAGAGTAAACATTTCTCTTATTAGATATGTGGGGTTTACGGTTTGCATGTCTTATATCTGTTTTCAAGGCATTATATATAGAGCCACTGTTGCCTAATGGTTAAGGTTGGAGACTCTTACTCTCAAGGGTACAGGTTCAATTCGCATTGATTCTGTTCAGTTGGATCTCTTTTTAAGTAGGTATTACCCCACAGAGTAAAAACTCCTCATTATACATGTTAGGTTTTCGGTTTGCATGCCATATATCTGTTTTGAAGGTATTTTGTACAGAGGCACTGTGGCTTAATGGTTAAGGTCAGAGACTCTTACTCTCAAGGTTACAGGTTCAATACCTGTTAATTCTGTTCAGGTCGATCTCTTTTTAAGTAGGAATTACCATACAGAGTAAAAACTCCTCATCATACATGTTGGGTTTTCCGTTTGCATGTCATATATCTGTTTTATACAGAGTCACTGTGGCCTAATGGTTAAGGTCTGAGACTCTTACTCTCAAGGTTACATGTTCAATTCCCATTGATTCTGTTTAGTTGGATCTATTTTTAAACATGTATTACCCCACAGAGTTAAGAAATCCTCATTATATATGTTGGGTTTTCGGTTTGAATGTGATGTATTTTTTTTCAAGGTATTTTATAAAGAGTTACGTTGGCCTAATGTTTAAGGTCTGAGACTCTTACTCTTGAGGTTACAGGTTCAGTTCCCATTGATTCTGGTCTGGTTGTTTTTTGTTTAAGTAGGTATTACCCCACAGAGTAAACAGCCCTCTCGTTAGATATGTTGGGTTTACGGTTTGCATGTCATATATCTGTTTTGAAGGTCTTTTTATACAGAGTCACTGTGGCCTAATGGTTAAGGTCTGAGACTCTTACTCTCAAGGTTACGGGTTAAATTCCTGATGATTCTGTTCAGGTAGCTCTCTTTTTAAGTAGGTATTACCCCACAGAGTAAACACTCCTCTCATTATATATGTTGGGTTTCGGTTTGCATGTCATATATCTGTTTTGAAGGTGTTTTATACAGAGTCATTGTGGCCTAATGGTTAAGGTCTGAGACTCTTACACTCATGGTTACAGGTTCAGTTCCCATTGATTTGGTTCAGTAATATCTCTTTTTAAGTAGGTATTACCCCACAGAGTAAAAACTCCACTCATAATATATGGTGGGTTTTCGGTTTGCATGTCATATATCTGTTTTAAGGTATTTTATACAGAGTTACTGTTTCCTAATGGTTAAGGTCGGAGACTCTTACTCTCAAAGTTACAGGTTCAATTCCCATTGATTCTGTTCAGGTAGATCTCTTTTTAAGTAGGTATTACCCCACAGAGTAAACACTCCTCATTATATATGTTGGGTTTTCAGTTTGTATGTCATATATCTGTTTTGAAGGTGTTTTATACAGGATCACTGTTGAGGAAATTCGATTTTCGATCTCGATCGTATTCAGCCACCATTTTGTGTTCCACCGCCATTTTTGTGTTGCCCTCACTCAGGCAGCAGGGCGAACAAAGTTTTTCTGCTTTTCCTACTGCAACGTGTCAAATAGCCTTCTGCCTCTGTTTACGAAACCGGTGTCAGGGACTGGCCGAGCCCACTAATCCCCGTCTGGTTCAACTAATCCCTGTCTCAACTATCTGTTAGTTCACACTATTCTCTCCTGATTTTCTGGCCTTCGCTATTCTCTACTTGTATTCTCTCATTTCACAACTATCCTCCAAGGCATACAAATGTGTCCTGCCACCTGCAAGTTAAATTGTGGACACTACCACCGATTAACTTGCAGGGAGGGATGACAAACACAGTTGGGAGAGAGGCTTATTGGGTTACTTGACATCTTGTCTTCAAACTCTTCCCATTGGTTATGTCTTGTTTTCAAACTTTTCCCATTGGTTACTTGACATCTTGTTTTCAAACCCTTTTCATTGGTCATGTCTTGTTTTCAAACTTATCTCATTGGTTAACCATGTATGTATTGGGAGTGTTCTTTGTTAATCTTATACTATCTATGTGCTATAAAAGATTGTGCGCCACGGAGTGAAGTGGCAGTCTCCTGAGAACATACTGTGTGTACTTCTGGGACAACTGTGCTTAGCTGCAGCTAATAAACCTGATCTTCTACGCCCAACAGAGTGTCCTGTGTCTCTGTTCAACAAGGCAGGTGAACTCCGGAGATTAAGGCGTACCCTGTGCCACCAGACCCATAAGGCCCTGGTTCTTCAAATTGGTGCCCTCTGTGAGGCGGCTTCAGAGGTAGCGGTTTTGCCTGAGGGTCGTGAGGAACCCCGCAAGAAAATTCTGGAGGAATCGCGCACCACGTCAAGCGACCCCTGTATGTCAAAGTGGTCCTAAGGTCTTTTTCAGCGCGGGTTCTCCTTCCTGATGGCTGCTGACGACTGCTGCCCTGACTGCCGCCTTGCTTTGGCCCTTTTTGGTGATGTATGGTATCGCGAGACGTTAGACGGGCCTCTGTTGGCTTAAGAAGACACTTAGGTAAGTATTGGTGGGTAGCTCCCACTATTTTGTTTTGATTTTGGGTCTTTGATTCGGCTATTGCAAAAGCTGAAGCCAAGGGGTGAGTACATTTGTGCTGTGTTATTTGATTTAAACCCCTTGATGTTTGTGAACAGTCCAGTGAAATAACGATGCCTGGTCTGAGTAAGTTTCGGAAGTTTTGTTGTCTTGGTCGTGATAGGGATTCCCGGCTGGAGGACTCTTGTCCAATTCCTCCAGTTGGAACTCCCACTTATGAGCTTTATTCTAAACATGGTGTTGGCCCCATTGCCTTTAATGAGGCATGGATCCGATACACAAAGAACGATGGTGTTCTAAAATGGCCACAGAATGGCAGTTTTGAGCCTGACATATTAGATAATTTAGAAGCAATTTTGTTTAAAAGAAAAGCCCTGCCGGCAATGTCCGACTCTTTCCGCCTTTGGCGCAAGGAAGCCAAACAAAGAGAAATTAAACAAGCAAAACGAGATAGGAAAGCACAAGGTATGACGATTATACAGGCTGCCCAGCAATTTAAAGATAATGAAATTGATAATGAGATGGAAGTTTCAGAGAGACAGCATTGTATGGCGATAGATAGATGCTATCCGGTGTTGCCTACTTCCCCTCCTGATAAAAGTAGGGATCTGGAGGAAGATCCTTTGATGTCTCACCTATTGAGATTGCCTCCACCCTATGTACAAGGTGCTAATGCGCCCCCAATATTACAGCCTGTTCAGCCGATAGTTGCGCCTCCGCCTGCTCCGGCTCTTCCGCATTTACCCCTTCCGGTATTGCCGCCTCTACCTCCTTTCCTACCGACTTCTCTGCCTTCGTCCTCTGGAGTACAATCTCCTTTGCCTTCTGCTCCCCCTATAACTGCCATTTCCTCTCCTGTTAGTCCGCCTAATACCTTGTCCTCTATCCTTATGTCCAATTCCCCATCTGTACGTAAACAACTCACAGACACTGTCTCTGGTTTCTTGTCCCCTTTCTTTGAGGCTTTAAATATGTCTCCGGCTTTTTCTCGAAGACAGTCTCGTAGTCAACTTCCAGATTCTGACGAACGGGTGGCGTTGGACTCTCTCGCTCGCAAATGGATCGAGAAGGGTCCTCAGTATAGTGTGCCCGATATTATGTTCACCTTTTGTCAGTGGAATGCACCCACACAGAGATATGTTTTCAATGTTATGTGTGACACTCTCATTAAAGAATGGGAGGACATGGATTTGGGTTCCGTTCCCCAGGGTCTGTTAGATGTTCAGGCAAATTTCGACAAAGTACTCATTGTGGGATCTAAGGTTGGGGACGCCATAAGGACACTTGTTACTTTTAGATCCCTATTTTCCTCACAGACTTTTCTTGATTTAGATCGTTCTGTTAGGCTGACATTGAAAAATTATCCAATGAGAGAGGTTCCTCCAGTATGGAAAGAAGCGGTTGCGGCAGCAGCTGGTGTTCAAGCTGTTCCCGCTCACTTCCAGCGTATATGGGTACATGTCCCCTGGAAGAGATCTAAAGTTTTGGCTCTTAAACAGTCTCTACCAGATCCCCGTAAAAACCCTGCTGGTTATTATAAAGAATTGTCCCAGACTGTTGATGCTTGTATTATGAATTTGGCTGATATCGACATGTTGATGGAAAATGTAGTCCCACAAGCATTATGGGCTCGGATTCGTAGAGAGGATCCTGCCCAAGCATTGGGTGGCGATTGGGCTGCTATAACTGCCGCGGATGCAGCCCAAGTGGGTGGTGCTAAGCCTGATGCTTTGATTTCAGAACTCCCTGGTAGGATTATTACTTTAATGAAAACGATGATGCCCGCCTTGCGAGTTAATTGGGATAAATTAGCTGCGTGTAAACAGAAGAAAGATGAGTGTCTCTGATTTCTTCACTCGTTTTGAGGAGACGTTTATTGATCACAGTGGTCAGGATATGACTACGGAGGGTGGACAGCGATTATTTGTAGATCAGTTCGTATTTAATTTACTTCCCGAGCTGTCACACAAGTTGAAGGATTCCAAGAGTTCATGGGCTGTTTCTTCCTCTGCCCAGATATTGGCTACTGCTCAATATTATGAGAATAGGGACAAAGAGGAGAAAGAAAAGCAAGAGAAAAAGACTAAAGAATTGAAAACGAAGGTTCTTCTGCAACAAGCTTATCCTCCTCGTTATGCTCAGCGCCAGTTTCAACAGCCCCCACAGTTTCAGAGGGTGTTTCAAAAGCCTGAGCCTTTTATTCCGCGACCTTTGTTAGGTCCTAACCAATGTGCCTATTGTAGGGAGGAGGGTCATTTTAAGAATAGTTGTCCGGTTTTATTACAGCGTAATGAAGGACTATCTGCTCCACGAGGACGTGGTAGTTTCCAGTTAGCGCCTAGAGGTAGAGGTCGAGGTGTGTTGCCTCAAGAACAGCGTTCCCTTCCTCCTCCAAATTCTACGAACTACTCTGATCAGCAAAATACTCAGTCTACACAGTATTACAATGATGACTACTATGTTGAAGGAGGGAATGAAAGTCTTCATGCTAACTATAACAGCCATAGACAAAGTAAGGGAGTTGTATCGATTTCAGTAGATCAGAATGGACCTTATGTTAATGTCACTACAATAGGTGTTTCAGAGCCATTTCTTTTAGATACTGGTGCGATGAGAAGTTCTATCATTCACTATAAACTCCCTGGGGCACCTTTGTCTGGTTTAACAAATGGATCCGTAGGATTTTCTGGCGCCCCAGTTCGTAATACGGTCTCTTGCCCTTTGCCTATTACAATTGGCCCTTATGATCTGGAAGCTCCGCTTCTTTTGACGACTGGTTGCGGCGAGAATCGTTTGGGTTTGGACTAATTGAAAAGAATGCATGCAACAATATATTGTTCTCCTTCTGGTGTACATCTTACTTTGGGGCAGAAACTGACTTCTTCAATGTATTTGTCTAAAGATCAATTTCCACCTAAATTGCTCTCTCTCCCTGAAACGCTTTGGGCTACGGGTCCTAATGATGTTGGTTGTCTTGAGATCCCACCTTATGTTGTTACTCTCAAACCCAATGCTAAATTGCCACGCATTCCTCAAAACAGAATTTCAAATGAAGGTGAAAAAGCGCTTTTGGATATCATTTATGATTTAGTTCAGAAGGGTGTGATTGAAAAAACGAGAGGAAATGTATGTAATAGTCCTATTCTTCCTGTTCTTAAACGCACTGATCCTTCTCAGCCTCCTGTTTATCGTTTTGTGATTGATCTTCGGGAGGTTTATAAAATAGTTGTACCTCAATTTCCTGTTGTCCCAGATATCACTGCTCTGTTAACTATGATACCTGCCTCAGCGGCTTGGTTTTCTGTTATCGATCTAGAAAATGCTTTCTTCAGTATTCCCATTGCCGAAGAGAGTAGGGATATTTTTGGCTTCTGTCTAGGAGGCCGAAGTTTCCGGTTCAAACGCGCACCCCAAGGCTATTGTGAGAGCCCCTCCATTTATATTCAAGCTCTGAAATGTCAGCTTGATGCTTTTTCTTTGCCACCAGGTGCTACTCTTACTCAGTATATGGACGATTTGCTAATTGCTGCTGATTCAGAGGATATATGCAAGAATGTAACTGTTGCACTATTGCGTCACTTGTCTGATCTCAATCATAAGGTTTCACCTTCTAAACTCCAATATGTTCGCCAAGAAGTTACCTATTTGGGTCATCTCTTATCAAAGGAGGGAAGGCGATTAACCCCAGAACGAATTCAAGCAATTGCACAAATGTCTGTGCCATCTACACAAGGAAAGGTGCGTGCCTTTCTGGGCATTATTTCTTATTGTAGACAGTGGATTCCGAATTTTTCTTTGTTGGCCAAACCTTTGTTAGCACTCACTTTGAAAGACACACCCCAACCCCTTCCTTGGACTGACGAATGTCAGAAGAGTCTTACTAATTTACGTACTGCTCTGTGTTCTGCTCCTATGTTGGGTACTCCGGATTACAGTAAGCCCTTCACGCTCTGTCCATGAAAGAGAGGGTTGTGCGTGGTCAGTCTTAACACAACGATTTGGAGACAAACAGTGGCCATGTGCCTATTTTTCGGCTACATTAGACCCGGTAGCCAAGGCATTGCCTAGTTGTCTTAAAGCTACAGCAGCAGCAGCAATTTCTATTCGTCAGTCTGCTGGAGTGGTGTTAGATAACCCTCTCATTGTTATGGTACCACATGCAGTGGATACCTTGCTAAATAGGACGAAAACGCAGCATCTTACAAGTGCTCGCTTGTCTGGGTATGAGTTGACGCTTTTAGCTAGTCACGTGCACATCAAACGATGTAACACCTTAAATCCAGCTACTCTGTTACCTCTCCCAGAAGAGAAAGGTATTCAAGAACAACATGATTGTTTTCTCCGTACTGAGGAGGGGACAAAAGGTAGGATTGACTTGAAAGATACGCCACTAGTGAATCCGGATGGGATCCTATGGGTGGATGGGTCGTGTTTTAAACTCCCTAATGGAGAGACAACTTCAGCATATGCTGTTACCACTTTGCATACAGATGTGGAGACAGCACGCATCAGACATAATTCAGCTCAGGCAGCTGAACTGATGGCTTTGACCAGAGCGTGTCTGTTATCTAAGGGAAAGAGAGTGAATGTGTATACCGACAGCCAGTACGCATTCGGTGTTGCGCATAGCTTTGGCCGATTGTGGAAGGAAAGAGGATTTCTTACCTCCCACGGCACTAAAATACAGCATGGTCAGTTGGTAACTGACCTTCTTGAGTCACTTGCTTTGCCTACCCAGATAGCAATTGTGAAGTGTAGTGCGCATAAGAAGATTACTGATGATGTTGGTCGCGGAAATGCTTTTGCGGATGAGGTAGCAAAAAGGACAGCCAGAGATGCAACAAGTCGCATGTATGTTGCAGGCCCTGCGAATTGGGTCAGGGAAAGAGGAATGTGTGAGGACACAATAGAAAGTGTGAGATCGATTCAAGGAGAGGCTACAGAGAAAGAATTGAGTAAGTGGAAAGAAAGTACGGGAATGTTAGACGCGACGTGATGTTGGGTAGAATTGTCAGAACACCAGCGTTGGCTGTTACCAGACGCCTATGTCCTGCCTGTAGTTACTATGGCGCATGGTCCAGCCCACAACAGTGCGAAAGGAATATGCAAGCTTTTGGCTTCAGTGTGGCAGGACGAAGGGATTCCAAAATGTGCAGATAATGTGGTGAAGCATTGTATTGTTTGCCTGATGTACAATCCGGGAAAAGGAACCCCAACTCCGGCAGGTCATTTTGCTCCCCCAACATATCCTTTTGAGGTGTTGCAAATCAACTACATTCACATGGAGCGATGAAACAATCTCAAATATGTTCTGGTGGTGGTATGTGCCTTTTCCAGACGGATAGAGGCCTATCCCCTGAAAGACAACACTGCTTTGTCTAATGCCAAATTCCCATTGATTCTGTTCAGGTAGATTTCTTTTTGAGTAGGTATTACCCCACAGAGTAAAAACTCCTATCATTATATATGTTGGGTTTTCGGTTTGCATATCGTATATCTGTTTTGAAGGTATTTTTATAGAGGGTCACTGTGGCCTAATGGTTAAGGTCTGAGACTCTTACTCTGAAAGTTACAGGTTCAATTCCCATTGATTCAGTTCAGTTAGATCTCTTTTTAAGTAGGTATTACCCCGCAAAGCAAAAACTCCACTCATTATATATGGTGGGTTTTCGGTTTGAATGCCATACATCTATTTTGAAGGTATTTTGCAGAGTCACTGTGGCCTAATGGTTAAGGTCTGAGACGCTTACTCTGTAGGTTACCGGATCAATTCCCATTGATTCCATACAGTTTGATCTTTTTTAAGTATGAATTACCCACAGAGTAAAAACTCCTCATTATATATGTTGGGTTTTCGGTTTGCATTTCATATATCTGTTTTGAAGGTATGTTGTACAGAGTCACTGTGGCTTAATGGTTAAGGTCTGAGACTCTTACTCTGAAAGTTACAGGTTCAATTCCCATTGATTCTGTTCAGTTAGATCTCTTTTTAAGTAGGTATTACCCCGCAGAGCAAAAACTCCTCTCATTATATATGGTGGGTTTTCGGTTTGCATGCCATATATCTGTTTTGACGGTGTTTTGTACAGGGTCACTGTGGCATAATTTTTAAGGTCTGAGACTCTTATTTTCAAGGTTACAGGTTCAATTCCCATTGATTCTGTTCAGGTAGATCTCTTTTTAAGTAAGTATTACCCCACAGAGGAAACACTCCTCTCATTCTATATGTTGGGTTTTCGCTTTGCATGTCATATATCCGTTTTGAAGGCATTTTACACAGAGTAACTGTGGCCTAATGGTTAAGATCTGAGAATCTTACTCTCAAGGTTACTGGTTAAATACCCGTTAATTCTGTTCAGGTTGATCTATTTTTTAGTAGGTATTACCCCACAGAGTAAACACTCCTCATTATATATGTTGGGTTTTCGGTTTGCATGTCATAAATCTGTTTTGAAGGTGTTTTGTACAGAGTCACTGTGGCCTAATGGATAAGGTCGGAGTCTCTTACTCTCAAGGTTTCATATTCAATTCCCATTGATTCTGTTAGATCTTTTTTTAAGCAGGTATTAACCCACAGAGTTAAAAAGTCCTCATTATATATGTTGGGTTTTCGGTTTGCATGTCGTGTATCCTTTTTCAAGGTATTTTATACAGTCACTTTGGCCTAATGGTTAAGGTCTGAGACTCTTACTCTCAAGGTTATAGATTCAATTCCCATTGATTCTGGTCAGGTAGTTTTCTGTTTAAGTAGGTATTACCCCACTCAGTGAACATTACTCTGTTGATATATGTTGGATTTTCGGTTTGCATATCATATACCTGTTTTGAAGGTATTTGATACAGTGTCACTGTGGCCTAATGGTTAAGGTTTGAGACTCTTACTCTCAAGGTTATAGATTCAATTCCCATTGATTCTGTTCAGGTAACTCTCTTTTTAACCCCTTCGATGCTCATGACGGAACGGTTCCGTCATGAGCATCGGTTGGGCTGTGCTCATGACGGAACCGTTCCGTCATGAGGACAGCCCCTGGGGGAAGCGCTGGCGCTCCCCCCCTTGTGCCTCGATCTTGCCCCCCTTAACGGGGGTGGCAGCGGAAGAGCTTCCGCTGCCACCCCCGACCCCCCCCCGAGCCCCCCCACGCTTTCTGATGACGTCAGCGCGCACAGCGCGCGCCGGCGTCATCAGGAAGCGTTGGACGCGCTGGAATCCATTTCTTCCAGCGCGTCCAAGGCAGCAAGAGGTAGGTTCCATTGTCCGGTGGGGGCCGCGGGGGTGATTTCTTTTGTATTGAGGCATCGGGGGAGAGGAAAGAGTATTTCCTCTCCCCCGATGTCTCAATACAGGGCATTCCTGCTCCACGATCGCGCACAGCGTCGCGATCGTGGAGTAGGGATGCCCCACTAGACACCAGGGATTTGTTTATTTGGATTTGGGAAGCGACCCCTTAGGCAAGGGTCGCTTCCTGGGGGGCAAAATTTTTCGAAGTCTTTTCTGCCCCCCCTGGGGGCAGATCGGTCCGCTTTCTGCGCGTTTCTGCCCCCAGGGGGGGCAGAAAAGCCCACTAGACACCAGGGATTTGTTTATTTGAATTTGGGAAGCGACCCCTTAGGCAAGGGTCGCTTCCTGGGGGGCAAAATTTTTCTAAGTCTTTTCTGCCCCCCCTGGGGGCAGATCGGTCTTCTTTCTGCCCGTTTCTGCCCCCAGGGGGGGCAGAAAAGCCCACTAGACACCAGGGATGTCTTTTATGTTATGTAGGAAGTGACCCCTTGGGCAAGGGTCACTTCCTTGGGTGGCAAAATAATTAGAAGACTTTTCTGCCCCCCCTGGGGGCAGATCGGTCGTCTTTCTGCCCGTTTCTGCCCCCTGGGGGGGCAGAAAAGCCCACTAGACACCAGGGATGTCTTTTTCTTTATGTAGGAAGCGACCCCTTGGGCAAGGGTCGCTTCCTTTGCGGCCTAATTATTTTGAAGACTTTTCTGCCCCCCCTGGGGGCAGATTGGTTGTCTTTCTGTCCGTTTCTGCTCCTAGGGGGGGGGCAGAAAAGCCCACTAGACACCAGGGATATAAATATTATTGTAGGAAGCGACCCCTTGGGCAAGGGTCGCTTCCTTGGGCCCCTAAATTTTTTGAAGACTTTTCTGCCCCCTCTGGGGGCAGATCGGTTTTATTTTTTTGCCGTTTCTGCTCCCATTGGGGGCAGAAAAGCCCACTAGACACCAGGGAATTAGTTCAATTAGAAATAGAAGTGACCCCTCGCTTCCAGGGTGCAATTTGTTATATGTATTTGGCTCACCCGCCCTGGGACTGAGTAGCCTTTTTTTCCTGCTGTTTTCTGCCCCACCTGGCACACAACCCGATTGACCATTTGGGTAGTGACATGGCATGTTATAATGTTTATTGTTATATTTTGTGTGATTTCCAATTGTAATGTTTTTTTTTTGTTTACTTTTTTGTTCTAGGTGAAGGCTTTTCTTCTTTTCACGTTGACCTTTTGGTACTGGTGGTTCTGCTGTTTGTGTAGTTTGGTAAGAGACTGTTTTTTTGTACAATGCAAATGTGTTTGATTTCTCTGCCTGTTTTTTTTTGCAAATGGTGTAATAATAGCAGTATGTTGGGTTTTTGAGTGTCAAAAACTTTTTGCATTGGTGCTCGATGTGTATTTTGTTGTCTTGTGAGTAATTTTGTTTTTTTTTCTTCTTTCTAGTTTGATATCGTTGGTCTTTGCTGTGTCACTGCAGAGTTTGTTTCTGGTGAGTGCAGCTGTCTCTTGTAATTGTATAGTTTTTGAGTACATTGATCTTTGTGATAAAAGGTACACATTTCTTTACTTACTTGGTTTGCACATTGTTGGTTGTTGTTGACTTGTTTGTGCAGTCTTCTATCTTAGTAAGTATAATGGCTAGCCGCAGGATGACTGCTCAGCAGGTTGTTGGTTTGCTGTTTGAGTCTTCCTCTGATATTGGGTCAGAGACTGACTCTGCTTCTGAGGGAGAGGAGGCAGGGGACCATTCTGGCAGTGAGTTTTCTCTCCATATGGGGTCATCGGATGATGAAGATACTCTTAGTGCGGATGAAGTGCCTGTGTTAGAGGAGGAGTCTGATGTGCCGATAGTGCGGCAAGAGGCATCTGGGCTGCAGCCTGCGGCTGCAAGGCTTCCCGTTGGTGTAGTGCGGCAAGAGACATCTGGGCTGCAGGCTGGGGCTGCAAGGCTTCCCGTTGGTGTAGTGCGGCAAGAGGCATCTGGGCTGCAGGCTGGGGCTGCAAGGCTTCCCGTTGGTGTAGTGCGGCAAGAGGCATCTGGGCTGCAGGCTGGGGCTGCAAGGCTTCCCGTTGAAAGTGATGACCTCTGGGTTGCCCCTGGCATGGTGCAGCCGGAATTTCCAGAGTTTACTGGTGTTCCAGGGTCTAGAGTGAATACTGAGAACTTTTTGCCTGTAAATTTTTTTCAGTTGTTTATGGACGATGTGTTTTTGGCAGAGATTGTTGAGCAGACTAATTTGTATGCCGAACAGTTTTTGAGGGACAACAGTGCCAGTCTTAAGCCACACTCTAGAGCTACCCGGTGGACTCCCACAAATGTTGAAGAGATGAAGAAGTTCTTGGGTTTAACTTTTTTGATGGGCTTGCTAAGGAAGCCATCATTGGCTTCATATTGGTCTAGCAGTCCCTTGATGGCAACATCTATTTTTCCGGCAGTCATGAGTCGTGACAGGTATTTGCTTCTGCTTCGGATGATGCACTTTGTTGATAATGGTTTAGCGTTGCCACGAGATCACCCTGATTGTGACTGTCTTTTTAAGATTAGGCCTGTCCTTGATCACTTTGTTGATCGATTTTCTGAGATTTATGCCCCTGGTAGAGAAATTGCAGTGGATGAGTCTTTGGTGTTGTTCAAGGGCCGCTTGGTTTTTAGGCAATACATTCCTAGTAAGAGGGCACGCTATGGAATAAAGCTGTATATGCTGTGTGACAGTAGGACTGGATATGTCTCTAATTTCAGGGTGTACACCGGTAAGGAATCTAGGCTTAACCTCCCTGGTTGTCCGTCCACTTTTGGAGTGACTGAGAAAATTGTTTGGGAACTTGGTAGAGTATTTTTTAACAAAGGCCACCATTTATATGTAGATAACTTCTACACTGGTGTGCGGTTGTTCAGGGAATTGGCCAAAGTGGACACTTTTGCTTGTGGCACAATCCGCTGTAACCGTAAAGGTTTTCCGAAAGAACTTGTTTGTCAAAAGCTTGTGCGGGGACAGTGCAGTGCGTTGCGTTGCCAGGAGCTTCTTGCTGTGAAGTTTACAGACAGGAGAGATGTCTACATGCTGACTTCCATCCATGATGAAAGCACTGCACCTGTGACTGTTTGGGGTCAGGTCGCTGAAGCGCGCAAACCTGTATGCATTTTAGACTATAATAGGCACATGGGTGGTGTTGACAGAGTAGATCAGAGGTTGGAACCTTACACTGCTCTTCGTAAGGCTTACATTTGGTACAAGAAGTTGGCTATCCATCTTTTCCACTTGGCAATGTTTAATGCTTTTGTTGTGTTCCAGGATTCTTGCCCTGAGTCAAAGATGACTTTTGCTAAGTTTCAGGAGTCTGTAATAGGCAGCCTTGTTGTAGCGGAACAGGCAAGTGTTCCTAGAGTTGGACTGGTGGAGGATGTTGCTAGATTGAAAGAACGCCACTTTCCAGATCACATTCCTCCCACACCCGCAAAAGATTTTCCCAGTAGGAGATGTAGAGTCTGTTGGCGAAGAGGTTTGCGGAAGGAGAGTCGTATGTACTGCCCCGATTGTCCCTCTCATCCTGCACTGTGTCTCTCTGCTTGTTTCCGAGCGTACCACACGCGTAAAAATTTCTGGGAAGATTCATGAGTGGTAAAGTGAACTGCCTGGTCTGTATTCTTTGGAAAATATGATTCTGTTTCAAGGTTGGTGTTAGTGCAATGTATTTAGTTGCTGATTTTCTGTTAGAAGATTTGTATCTATTTGCAATTTGTTTGTGTTTTTATTTTTTTCTAAAAAAATCCAAAATGTGATGGCGGTGTGTGTAGGCTTGCGCTTGGCTGTTGGTGTGTGTGGACTGGCACTTGGTTGGTGGTGTGCGTGGAATGGTGCTTGGCTGACGGTGTGCGTGGACTGGCGGTGTGCATGGACTGGCGGTGTGCGTGGACTGGTGCGTGGCTGGTGGTGTGCGTGGAATGGTGCTTGGCTGGCGGTGTGCGTGGAATGGTGCTTGGCTGGCGGTGTGCGTGGAATGGTGCTTGGCTGGCGGTGTGCGTGGACTGGTACTTGGCTGGCGGTGTGTGTGGACTGGTGGTGTGTGCGGACTGGTGTTTGGCTGGTGGTGTCCGTGGACTGGAGCTTGGCTGGTGGTGTCCGTGGACTGGAGCTTGTCTGGTGGTGTGTGTGGACTGGAGCTTGGCTGGCGGTGTGCGTGGAATGGTGCTTGGCTGGCGGTGTGCGTGGACTGGTACTTGGCTGGCGGTGTGCGTGGACTGGTGGTGTGTGCGGACTGGTGCTTGTCTGGTGGTGTCCGTGGACTGGAGCTTGGCTGGCGGTGTAGGTGGATTGGCGATTGGCTGCCGGTGTGCCTGGACTGGCGATTGGATGGCGGTGTGCCTGGACTGGCGCTTGGCTAGCGGTGTGCGTGGACTGGCGTTTGGCTAGCGGTGTGTGTCGACTGGTGCTTGGCTGGCTGTGTGTGAGTAGTGACTTTCTGCTGGTCACTACACACACTGCTAGCTGAGTGCCACTCCACGCAATCCTTCAGCCTGTGTAGTTGCTGTGTCTGGATTGTGGGCGTGTGAAAGTGATGGGCCCTTGAATGGCGCTGTGTGCTGGTGTGAGTTTTGTTATGTGATGGGCCCGCGGCTGGCGGTGTGAATGGTTTTGTATGTCTCACACGTATGAAAGGTGTATGAATGGCCTGTAAAGAGGTTGGTGCCTTGTCGTGGCTTTACAGCTCACGAGCTGTGAGTCAATGGTTCAGTTTCTTGCCCTTTCAATTATTACCAGTGCATTTCATGTTTTGTGAAATCACTTGGTAATACAATTTTATCTACTGAACCATCACTCACCCTCGTGCCAAATCCAACCAGTATGTGTGTGTGCTTGCGGGTTAGATGGCTGTGCAGTAATATTTGTCTTTCTGAAGCAGGGTGTACCTTGTCCCTTTTTGGTGATTTTTGTACTGTGTTGCTTTTGTACCTGGTGGTGCGAATGGTCTTGTTTGTATCACGTATGAAAGGTGTGTGAATGGCCTGTAAAGTGGTTGGTGCCTTGACGTGGCTTTACAGCTCACGAGCTGCAAGTCATTGGTTTGGTTTTTTGTGAATTTAATTATTGACAGTGCATTTCATTTTTGTGAAATCTCTTGTTAATAAAATGTAATACACTGAACCATGACTCGCCCTCGTGCCAAATCCAACCAGTATGTGTGTGTGTTTGAGGAATAGATGGTTGTGCAGGAATCTTTGTCTTTAGTTTCTCTGCCAAGGTACACTTTCCATGTAAGAATAACCCACCAACTGTAGATATTGTCGAAAACCCTTGGGAGTTCATGGTGATGTCTCTCTAGTGATTTGAAAAATATTTTTTATCCCCATTGTCCTGTAAACCTCAAACTGTCTGCCACATTTTCTTTGCAGTATTATTCCTAAATTCTCACGCTGTAGTAACAATAGTTAATCTGGTTTTGCAAGGGGGGTTACTTTGGTTTTTTGCCCAGGGCTCGGCGGCCATCTAGGGAAACCTTTCAAACCCACACATTTCTGAAAACTAGACACCCGGCGGCTTCCAGGGAGGTATGGCTTGCGTGGATCCCCCAACGTTTCCTTACCCAGAATCCCCTGCAAACCTAAATTTTTGCCCAAAAAATCACTTTTTTCACACATTTTGGGGTGGGAAAGTAGTGGCATCACCGGGCTCACACAAATTTACCACCACCCAGCGTTCCCCCAGGTCTCCCGGTAAAAATGGTGCCTCACTTGTGTGGGAGGCCCAAGTACCCGCGGCAGGCAAGGACAACAAACGTAGTGAGGCGACATCAAGATGGCCTATCGCCAAACCACCTGGTTTTTCAAGGGGGGTCACTTTGGTTTTTGGCCTGGTGCGCGGCGGCCATCTAGGGAAACCTACCAAACCCAGGCATTTTTGAAAACTAGACACCCGGCGGCTTCCAGGGAGGTATGGCTTGCGTGGATCCCCCAACGTTTCCTTACCCAGAATCCCCTGCAAACCTCATTTTTTGCTCAAAAAATCACTTTTTTCACACATTTTGGGGTGGGAAAGTAGTGGCATCACCGGGCTCACACAAATTTACCACCACCCAGCGTTCCCCCAGGTCTCCCGGTAAAAATGGTGCCTCACTTGTGTGGGAGGGCCAAGTACCCGCGGCAGGCAAGGGCCCCAAACGTAGTGAGGCATCAAAATGGCCTATCGCCAAACCACCGTCAATTTTTTACGTTTGCAAGGGATTCTGGGTAACAGACCATGGTGGGAGGCAGTCAAGTCACCCCATCCTGGATTCCCCTGGGTGTCTAGTTTTCAAAAATGTATAGGTTTGCTAGGTTTCCCTAGGTGCCGGCAGGGCTAGGGTTCAAAATCTACAGCTAGTCACTTTGCCAAAAAAAGGGTCATTTTTCACTGCAAAACCACGTTGCGTTTTGCGCCGTTTCCTGTCGCGGGCACTAGGCCGACCCGCACAAGTGAGGTACCATTTTTCTCGTAGGACTTTGGGGAACGCGGGGTGGGTGGAAATTTGTGGATCCACGCAGATTCCAGAACTTTCCATCACAGAAATGTGGGGAAAATGTGTTTTTTTTGTCAATTGTTTACGTTTGCAAGGGATTCTGGGTAACAGACCATGGTGGGAGGCAGTCAAGCCACCCCATCCTGGATTCCCCTGGGTGTCTAGTTTTCAAAAATGTATAGGTTTGCTAGGTTTCCCTAGGTGCCGGCAGGGCTAGGGTTCAAAATCTACAGCTAGTCACTTTGCCAAAAAAAGGGTCATTTTGCACTGCAAAACCACGTTGCGTTTTGCACCGTTTCCTGTTGCGGGCACTATGCCGACCCGCACAAGTGAGGTACCATTTTTCTCGTAGGACTTTGGGGAACGCGGGGTGGGTGGAAATTTGTGGATCCACGCAGATTCCAGAACTTTCCATCACAGAAATGTGGGGAAAATGTGTTTTTTTTGTCAATTTTTTACGTTTGCAAGGGATTCTGGGTAACAGACCATGGTGGGAGGCAGTCAAGTCACCCCATCCTGGATTCCCCTGGGTGTCTAGTTTTCAAAAATGTATAGGTTTGCTAGGTTTCCCTAGGTGCCGGCAGGGCTAGGGTACAAAATCTACAGCTAGTCACTTTGCCAAAAAAAGGGTCATTTTTCACTGCAAAACCACGTTGCGTTTTGCGCCGTTTCCTGTCGCGGGCACTAGGCCGACCCGCACAAGTGAGGTACCATTTTTCTCGTAGGACTTTGGGGGACGCGGGGTGGGTGGAAATTTGTGGATCCACGCAGATTCCAGAACTTTCCATCACAGAAATGTGGGGAAAATGTGTTTTTTTTGTCAATTTTTTACGTTTGCAAGGGATTCTGGGTAACAGACCATGGTGGGAGGCAGTCAAGTCACCCCATCCTGGATTCCCCTGGGTGTCTAGTTTTGAAAAATGTATAGGTTTGCTAGGTTTCCCTAGGTGCCGGCAGGGCTAGGGTACAAAATCTACAGCTAGTCACTTTGCCAAAAAAAGGGTCATTTTTCACTGCAAAACCACGTTGCGTTTTGCGCCGTTTCCTGTCGCGGGCACTAGGCCGACCCGCACAAGTGAGGTACCATTTTTCTCGTAGGACTTTGGGGAACGCGGGGTGGGTGGAAATTTGTGGATCCACGCAGATTCCAGAACTTTCCATCACAGAAATGTGGGGAAAATGTGTTTTTTTTGTCAATTTTTTATGTTTGCAAGGGATTCTGGGTAACAGACCATGGTGGGAGGCAGTCAAGCCACCCCATCCTGGATTCCCCTGGGTGTCTAGTTTTCAAAAATGTATAGGTTTGCTAGGTTTCCCTAGGTGCCGGCAGGGCTAGGGTTCAAAATCTACAGCTAGTCACTTTGCCAAAAAAAGGGTAATTTTGCACTGCAAAACCACGTTGCGTTTTGCACCGTTTCCTGTCGCGGGCACTATGCCGACCCGCACAAGTGAGGTACCATTTTTCTCGTAGGACTTTGGGGAACGCGGGGTGGGTGGAAATTTGTGGATCCACGCAGATTCCAGAACTTTCCATCACAGAAATGTGGGGAAAATGTGTTTTTTTTGTCAATTCTTTACGTTTGCAAGGGATTCTGGGTAACAGACCATGGTGGGAGGCAGTCAAGTCACCCCATCCTGGATTCCCCTGGGTGTCTAGTTTTCAAAAATGTATAGGTTTGCTAGTTTTCCCTAGGTGCTTGCAGGGCTAGGGTTCAAAATCTACAGCTAGTCACTTTGCCAAAAAAAGGGTCATTTTTCACTGCAAAACCACGTTGCGTTTTGCGCCGTTTCCTGTCGCGGGCACTAGGCCGACCCGCACAAGTGAGGTACCATTTTTCTCGTAGGACTTTGGGGAACGCGGGGTGGGTGGAAATTTGTGGATCCACGCAGATTCCAGAACTTTCCATCACAGAAATGTGGGGAAAATGTGTTTTTTTTGTCAATTTTTTACGTTTGCAAGGGATTCTGGGTAACAGACCATGGTGGGAGGCAGTCAAGCCACCCCATCCTGGATTCCCCTGGGTGTCTAGTTTTCAAAAATGTATAAGTTTGCTAGGTTTCCCTAGGTGCCGGCAGGGCTAGGGTTCAAAATCTACAGCTAGTCACTTTGCCAAAAAAAGGGTCATTTTGCACTGCAAAACCACGTTGCGTTTTGCACCGTTTCCTGTCGCGGGCACTATGCCGACCCGCACAAGTGAGGTACCATTTTTCTCATAGGACTTTGGGGAACGCGGGGTGGGTGGAAATTTGTGGATCCACGCAGATTCCAGAACTTTCCATCACAGAAATGTGGGTAAAATGTGTTTTTTTTGTCAATTTTTTACGTTTGCAAGGGATTCTGGGTAACAGACCATGGTGGGAGGCAGTCAAGTCACCCCATCCTGGATTCCCCTGGGTGTCTAGTTTTCAAAAATGTATAGGTTTGCTAGTTTTCCCTAGGTGCTTGCAGGGCTAGGGTTCAAAATCTACAGCTAGTCACTTTGCCAAAAAAAGGGTCATTTTTCACTGCAAAACCACGTTGCGTTTTGCGCCGTTTCCTGTCGCAGGCACTAGGCCGACCCGCACAAGTGAGGTACCATTTTTCTCGTAGGACTTTGGGGAACGCGGGGTGGGTGGAAATTTGTGGATCCACGCAGATTCCAGAACTTTCCATCACAGAAATGTGGGGAAAATGTGTTTTTTTTTGTCAATTTTTTACGTTTGCAAGGGATTCTGGGTAACAGACCATGGTGGGAGGCAGTCAAGCCACCCCATCCTGGATTCCCCTGGGTGTCTAGTTTTAAAAAATGTATAGGTTTGCTAGGTTTCCCTAGGTGCCGGCAGGGCTAGGGTTCAAAAACTACAGCTAGACTCTTTGCAAAAAAAGTGTAAATTTTCAGTGTGAAAATGTGGTGTGTTCACCTTAGGTTTTGAGCCACTTCCTGTCGTGGGCACTATGCCTACCCACACAAGTGAGGTACCATTTTTATCGGGAGACTTAGGGTAGTTCAAATTTGTAAAGCAACTGTTATTACCTATTGATTTTTGATGCATTTCTCCCTTCCAAATGAAAGACATTGTGTAAAAAAAAAGTCATTTTGAAAAATGACCAATAATTGTCATGCAAATATGAGTATTCCCAATTTCGAAAATGTGCAAATATGCACTGTTTCTGAACTCTGTAATTTGTTCCCATTTCAGAAATACATAGGTGACTTTCATACCGATTTTTCCATGTATACATTTTCCCACAATAATTGCTATATACCCGGACCAAAAAAAAAAAACATTACAAAATGCTGCTCATTTTTCTACTCTGGGTTCGTTGGGCTCTTGGTGAACCTACAAGTCCTATATGTCCCCACAACCAGGAAGGTCTACCGGATGTAACGGTACATTGCTTTCAAAGAGATGTCATAATTCGAAGAAGTTACAGGTAAAAACGTTGACTCAAAAGGCTGCTTTTTTCAACAAATTTTTAATTTTTCCTATATTTGCCTGTAAATTTCTATAAAGAAACCTTGATGGATCTACACAAATGACCCCTTGCTGAATTCAGAATTTTGTCTACTTTTCAAAAATGTATAGCTTTCCAGGATCCATTATTGTTTTTGTACCCATTTCTACCGTTAACTGGAAGGAGGTTGAAAGCACAAAAAATAGCAAAAATAGGGTATGTCCCAGAAAAATGCCAAAACTGTGTAAAAAATGTTGGTTTTCTAACAAAATTCTGTAATTCCCTAAAAGCTGGAGAAATTGTGATTTCAGCCCCACAAACCCTTTTTTGATACCATTTGCAGAGAAAAACCCAGAAGCTTTCATTTGCAGCCCGTTTTTCACATTTTTCACAAAAAAAAAAACAATTGCTGTATTTTGACTAATTTCTGGGAACCCTCTAGGAGAATCCACAAACCCTGGGTACCTTTAGAATCCCCAAGATGTTGGAAGAAAAGGACGCAAATTTGGCGTGGATACCTAATGTGGTCAAAAAGTTACAGGGGCCTAAGCGCGCACTACCTCAAATAGCCCAAAAAAGGCTTAGCACAGGAGGGGAAAAGGCCTAGCAGCGAAGGGGTTAAGTAGGTATTACCCCACAGAGTAAACGCTCCTCCCATTATATATGTTGGGTTTTCGGTTTGCATGTCATATATCTGTTTTGAAGGCATTTGACACAGAGTAACTGTGGCCTAATGGTTAAGGTCTGAGAATCTTACTCTCAAGGTTACAGGTTCAGTTCCCATTAATTCTGTTCATTTAGATCTCTTTTTAAGTAGGTATTACCCAGAGTAAAATCTCCTCTCATTATATATGTTGGGTTTTCAGTTTGAATGTCATATATCTGTTTTCAAAGAGTTTTATTTCGAGTCACTGTGGCATAATGGTTAAGGTCTGAGACTATTACTCTTGAGGTTACAGGTTCAATTCCCATTGATTCTGTTCATGTAGATTTCTTTTTAAGTAACTATTACCCCACAGAGTAAAAACTCCTATCATGATATATGATGGGTTTTCGGTTTGCATGTCATATATCTGTTTTGAAGATGTTTTTATACGGAGTCGCTGTGGCTTAACGGTTAAGGTCTGAGACTCTTACTCTCAAGGTTACAGGTTCAATTCCCGTTGACTCTGTTCAGTTAAATCACTTTTTCCATATGTATTGCCCCACAGAGTTAAGAAATCCTCTCATTGTATATTTTGGGTTTGCGGTTTGCATGTCATATATCTGTTTTGGAGGCTTTTGATACAGAGGCAGTGCGGCCTAATGGTTATGGTCTGAGAGTCTTACTCTCAAGGTTACAGGTTCAATTCCCATTTATTCTGTTCAGTTAGATCTCTTTTTAAGTAGGTATTACCCCACAGAGTAAAAACTCCTATCATGATATATGATGGGTTTTCGGTTTGCATGTCATATATCTGTTTTGAAGATGTTTTTATACGGAGTCGCTGTGGCTTAACGGTTAAGGTCTGAGACTCTTACTCTCAAGGTTACAGGTTCAATTCCCGTTGACTCTGTTCAGTTAAATCACTTTTTCCATATGTATTGCCCCACAGAGTTAAGAAATCCTCTCATTGTATATTTTGGGTTTGCGGTTTGCATGTCATATATCTGTTTTGGAGGCTTTTGATACAGAGGCAGTGCGGCCTAATGGTTATGGTCTGAGAGTCTTACTCTCAAGGTTACAGGTTCAATTCCCATTGATTCTGTTCAGTTTGATTTTTTTTAAGTATGTATTACCCACAGAGTAAAAACTCCTCTCATCATATATGTTGGGTTTTTGGTTTGAATGTCATATATCTGTTTTCAAAGAGTTTTATTTCGAGTCACTGTGGCCTAATGGTTAATGTCTGAGACTCTTACTCTCAAGGTTACAGGTTCAATTCCCATTGATTATGGTCAGTTGGATCTCTTTTTTAAGTAGGTATTACCCCACAGAGTAAAAACTCCTCTCATTATATTTGTTGGGTTTTCGGTTTGCATGTCATGTATCTGTTTTTAAGCTATTTTATACAGAGTCACTGTTTCCTAATGGTTAGGGTCGGAGACTCTTACTCTCAAGGTTACAGGTTCAATTCCCATTGTTTCTGTTCAGTTAGATCTCTTTTTAAGTAGGTATTTCCCCACAGAGTAAACACTCCTCTCATTCTATATGTTGGGTTTTCGGTTTGCATGTCATATATCTGTTTTGAAGGCATTTTACACAGAGTCACTGTGGCCTAATGGTTAAGGTCTGAGAATCTTACGCTCAAGGTTACTGGTTCAATACCTGTTAATTCTGTTCAGGTTGATCTATTTTTTAGTAGGTATTACCCCACAGAGTAAACACTCCTCATTATATATGTTGGGTTTACGGTTTCTATGTCATATATCTGTTTTGAAGGTGTTTTTATACGGAGGCACTGTGGCCTAATGGTTAAGGTCTCAGACTCTTACTCTTGAGGTTTCAGGTTCAATTGCCATTGATTCTGGTCAGGTAGTTTTCTGTTTAAGTAGGTATTACCCCACAGAGTAAACATTCCTCTCATTATATATGTTGGGGTTTAAGGTTTGCATGTCATATATCTGTTTTGAATGTGTTTTGTACAGAGTGACTGTGGCCTAATGCTTAAGGTCTGAGACTCTTACTCTCAAGGTCACAGGTTCAATTCCCATTGATTCTGTTCAGATAGATATCTTTTTAAGTAGGTATTACCCCACAGAGTAAAAACTCCTCTCATTATATATGTTGGGTTTTCGGTTTGAATGTCATATATCTGTTTTCAAAGTGTTTTATACTGAGTCACTGTGGCCTAATGGTTTAGGTCTGAGACTCTTACTCTTGAGGTTACAGGTTCAATTCCCATTGATTCTGTTTAGGTAGATTTCTTTTTAAGTAGGTATTACCCCACAGAGTAAACATTCCTCTTATTAGATATGTTGGGTTTACGGTTTGCATGTCATATATCTGTTTTGAAGATATTTGCTACAGAGTCAATGTGGCCTAATGGTTACGGTTTGAGACCCTTACTCTCAAGTTTACAGGTTCAATTCCCATTGATTCTGTTCAGGTAGATTTCTTTTTAAGTAGGTATTACCCCACAGAGTAAACATTCCTCTTATGATATATGTTGGGTTTTCGGTTTGCATATCACATATCTGTTTTGAAGGTATTTGATACAGTGTCACTGTAGCCTAATGGTTAAGGTCTGAGACTCTTACTCTTGAGGTTACAGGTTCAATTCCCATTGATTCTGTTCAGGTAGATTTCTTTTAAAGTAGAAATTACCCCACAGAGTAAACATTCCTCTCGTTATATATGTTGGGTTTACGGTTTGCATGTCATATATCTGTTTTGAAGATATTTGCTACAGAGTCAATGTGGCCTAATGGTTACGGTCTGAGACTCTTACTCTCAAGGTTACAGGTTCAATTCCCATTGATTCTGTTCAGTTAGATCTCTTTTTAAGTAGGTATTACCACACAGAGTAAAAACTCCTATCGTGATATATGATGGGTTTTCGGTTTGCATGTCATATATCTGTTTTC
Source organism: Triturus cristatus (assembly GCF_964204655.1). Lineage (NCBI taxonomy): Eukaryota > Metazoa > Chordata > Amphibia > Caudata > Salamandridae > Triturus > Triturus cristatus. The sequence continues at coordinate 1,296,409,049 of NC_140590.1, forward strand.
AAGGTATTTTGTACAGAGTCACTTTTGTATAATAGTTAAGGTCTGAGACTCTGACTCTCAAGGTTACAGGTTCAATTGCCGTTGATTCTGTTAATTTAAATCACTTTTTCAATATGTATTGCCCCACAGAGTTAAGAAATCCACTCATTGTATATTTTGGGTTTGCGGTTTGCATGTCCTATATCTGTTTTGAAGGTGTTTTATGCAGAGTCTCTGTGGCCTAATGGTTAAGGTCTGAGACGCTTACTCTCTAGGTTACAGGTTCAATTCCCATTAATTCTCTTCAGTTTGCTTTTTTTAAAGTATGTATTACCCACAGAGTAAAAACTCCTGTCATTATATATGTTGGGTTTTCGGTTTGCATGTCATAAATCTGTTTTGAAGGTGTTTTTATACTGAGGCACTTTGGCCTATTGTTTAAGGTCAGAGACTCTTACTCTCAAGGTTACAGGTTAAATTCCTGGTGATTCTGTTCAGTTAGATCTCTTTTTTAGTAGTTATTACCCCACAGAGTAAAAACTCCTCTCATTATTTATGTTGGGTTTACGGTTTGCATGTCATATATCTATTTTGAAGGCTTTTGATACAGAGACACTGCGGCCTAATGGTTAAGGTCTGAGATTTTAAAAGGTGTCTATTTTCACAAACTAAAAATATTCCTCTAAAATCAGCCGAACTACGAATTCCGATTTACTAACCTGTTACCAGGAGAGAACCCAGGGCTGCATCTTTTAGCCCAGCACTGACCTTGAAAAGCAATTCTAAGCGTACTTACCAGTAACTTGTATTTCCTTCCATAGGAATCAAATGTGTGGTTTTCAGCATAAAAGTTTCTATTTTCACAACCTAAAAATATTCCTCTAAAATCAGCCGAACTACGAATTCCGATTTACTCACCTGTTATCAGGACAGAACCCAGGGCTGCATCTTTTAGCCCAGCACTGACCCTGAAAAGTAATTCTAAGCGTACTTACCAGTAACTTGTATTTCCTTCCATAGGAATCCATTGTGTGGTTTTCAGCAGAAAAGTTTCTAAGTGTTTTTTCACAAACTAAAAATATTCCTCTAAAATCAGCCGAACTACGAATTCCGATTTACTCACCTGTTATCAGGAGAGAACCCAGCGCTGCATCTTTTAGCCCAGCACTGACCCTGAAAAGTAATTCTAAGCGTACTTACCAGTAACTTGTATTTCCTTCCATAGGAATCGAATGTGTGTTTTTCAGCAGAAAAGTTTGTCTATTTTCACAAACTAAAAATATTCCTCTAAAATCAGCCGAACTACGAATTCTGATTTACTCACCTGTTATCAGGAGAGAACCCAGGGCTGCATCTTTTAGCCCAGCACTGACTCTGAAAAGTAATTCTAAGCGTACTTACCAGTAACTTGTATTTCCTTCCATAGGAATCCATTGTGTGGTTTTCACCAGAAAAGTCTGTCTATTTTCACAAACTATATTCCTCTAAAATCAGCCGAACTACGAATTCCGATTTACTCACCTGTTATCAGGAGAGAACCCAGCGCTGCATCTTTTAGCCCAGCACTGACCCTGAAAAGTAATTCTAAGCGTACTTACCAGTAACTTGTATTTCCTTCCATAGGAATCCAATGTGTGGTTTTCAGCAGAAAAGTGTGTCTATTTTCACAAACTAAAAATATTCCTAAAAAATTGTCTGTATAACTTAAACACATTCTTTCAACTGTTTACAGAGGGTTGGCCAGTGCTGGATCCAGGATCCACCACTGAGTAAGAAAAAGTAACGATAACACTACTTAGCTGCTAAGTGAATTTTCTGCCTTAGGATAATATTGGTAATTCTATGGGAAAAGGTTTCTAAGTTCAACTTTTAAAATACAATAATATTCCTTAAAAATTACTATTGTAACCAAAGCGCTTTTACTCAACTATTTACAGGAGATGTCCAAAGACTGAATCTAGGATCCAGTCCTGTGGTTAGAAAAGTAATCCATAAAGTAACTATTTGCATTTAATCAGAAATTCACATTGAGCTCAATGTTACTTTGTGTTTGAAATTGTGTTGCCCATTGCAACAACTGTAACTACTGTACTTAAAAGTCTGTTGCCTATTTGCCAAGTATTTAAACTAAAGTAATTCATTCTGAGAAAGTATATTTTGTATTGTAATGTATAATGTAATTATAATGTAATTAAAAAAAATATATCTAAATTTAAATAGTTTTAAAAATGTAGTAAATCAGTATCCAAAAAATCAGTATAACAATACATTAAAAATTGTCATTTACAAAACCTTTGAAATGCACTGAAAATCCCTAGGTTTCAGGCCTGATATAGTTGGGAATTAGCATTTAAAAAACCTTTGAAATTCACTGAAAAAACCATAGGTTTCAGGGGCGTTATAGTTAGGAATTGGCATTTAAAAAAACCTTAGAAATTCCCTGAAAAAACCATAGGTTTCAGGGGCGTTATAGTTAGCTGGACATTTCCCTCGTAATAAACCCTAGAAATTCCCCCGTTATAGTTAGTTCAGCTAACTATAACTCACGCGCCCGCAATGCACTGCTGATGACGTCACATATTACATCACTCATGACATGGTCAGTGACATCACTCATGACATCACTGATGACATCACTGATGACATCATCCAGTGAATGTGTGTTTTTCTGAAAATTAATTACATATGTTTTATATATGTATATCTCAAGGTCGATGGACGAATAAATGGGTATATAAGTGTCTAAATGGATGATTTGTTTTTGAAAAATTGATTGTATAACTGACTGATTAAGTGTATCTTAGTGAATACATGGCTTAGTAAGTAATGTTTAAATATGTAAATATCTGTATCAGTCTCTCACTTTGTGTATACGTGGCTGCATGGGTTGGTGAGTAGCTACATGAGTGTCTAAATAGGTTATTAGTTGTTTTTTTGAGTATCAGTATGAGTGTCTGAGTGTCTGTATGGTTCGGTGGGGGGTATTATGTAGTGCATAGGTACATGAATGAGTGACTCACTGTTTGTATGTGTTGAAGACAGCATGTGTGCAGGACTGTATGGGTAGATGAGTGTGTGGATGAGTGTGTTAGTGAGTGAAGGACTGTCTCAATAGTGTCTTTATGAGTAACTACATATGTTTTAAACTAGTATATGTGACTATTGGTGTATATAAGTGAGTATATGTGAGAGTGAGAGATTGAAAGACTTCCTGTATGAATAAGTATGTGTTTTTATAAGTGATTGTTTAAAAGACTAAGTATGTGTAAGTTTCTGTAGAAGTAAGTGTGGTGGTGTGTGTATAACTGTATATGCAAGTAAATGGATGTTTGATTCTTTATTAGCATGAGTGACTGTGTGTGAGTAACTCTATGGATGAGTGGTGTTGTGTAACAGGATGTATAGGTGTATGAGTACATATGATGAGTGAGTACATGTATGAGTGACTGTATAGGACTGTTGGTGAATGAGTGTATGTGGATCTTAGAATTACTGAATAGGTTGTTGTAACTGGTATTGGTATGTCCATTGTTTTGAAATTTTTAGTTTCTATTTTTGAATGTGTGTATCAAAGGTTATATTAGGGGGAGAGGAGGTCTGCCACTCTATCACAAGGATGATGTCATCAGTGATGTCATTTGAGATGTCATCAGTGATGTCATGAGTGATGTCACTGACCAGGTCATGAGTGATGTAATATGTGACGTCATCAGAAGCGCATTGCGGGCGCGTGAGTTATAGTTAGCTGAACTAACTATAACGGGGGAATTTCAATGGTTTTGTACGAGTGAAAAGTCCAGCTAACTATAACGCCCCTGAAACCTATGGTTTTTTCAGTGAATTTCTAAGGTTTTTTAAATGCTAATTCCTATATATAACGTGCCTGAAACCTATGGTTTTTTCAGTGAATTTCAAAGGTTTTTTAAATGCTAATTTCTAACTATGCCTACAGAGATAGGACATGTGAAGAAAGAAGAAAAAACGCAGAGAAAGAAAAAAAAGAAATGCAGAAAGAAGCAACAGAAGTCCTCAAAGACGAAGAAAAGTGCAGGGAGAAGGATAGAGTGCAGAAAGAACAAACAGAAGAGCAGAAAGAAGCCTTGTTGCAAAATCATCCTGTACCTTCAACTTTTTCAGACGGATACTGGTGGTAAATGAGTCAGACTAACCAGTCCTAGAGCCAGTGCCATGTTAAAAGACACTCAGAATACAGTGAAAACCCCTACATACACTAGGGAACACTATGCGTTGGGGTCCCCTTGTGATTAGCATGACCTCCTCTGTAAGCCCCTAGTATATAATAGGGCAGGGGATTAAAACTACCTCTTAAAACGCGCAACAGGACGTGTTTGCACACGTCACCTCAGGCCCCGTCCCCTCCCTTCCCCACTGTGTAAACACGCCCTGTGGCCGTTTTAAGTTGGGAGATTAAGTCCCCTTGAATCCTGAGGGTCCCTAGGGTCCAACTAGACCACTAGGTACCTCCAGTAAGCGCCACAGAGCTGCGTTGCAGAGAGATGTAAAAAGGGGCACAGCCTAGACCACCTCTCTGCAACACAGCTCTGTGGTGCTTACTGGAAGCACCTGGTGGGCTAGTTGGCCCCCAGGGTCCCTCAGGATTGAAGGGGAATTATTTCCCCAACTTAAAATGGGCCACAGGGCTTGTTTGCACACGTTAACTCAGGCCCCGTCCCCTCCCTTCACCACTGTGTAAACACGCCCTGTGGCCGTTTTTAGTTGGGAGATTAAGTTCCTTTGAATCCTGAGGGTCCCTAGGGGCCAACTAGCCCACTAGGTACCTCCAGTAAGCGCCATTGCAGAGAGGTGTAAAAAGGGGCACGGCCTGCACCACCTCTCTGCAACGCAGAGCTGTGGCGCTTACTGGAAGCACCTGGTGGGTTAGTTGGCCCCCAGGGTCCTTCAGGATTGAAAGGGAATTATTTCCCCAACTTAAAACGCGCCACGGGGCGTGTTTGCACACGTCACCTCAGGCCCGTCCTCTCCCTTCACCACTGTGTAAACGCGCCCTGTGGCCGTTCTAAGTTGAGAGATTAAGTCCCCTTGAATCCTAAGGGTCCCTAGGGTCAAACTAGCCCACTAGGTACCTCCAGTAAGCGCCACAGAGCTGCGTTGCATAGAGGTGTAAAAAGCGGCGTGGCCTCAGAACACCTGTCTGCAACACAGGTCCCTGGCACATACTGGAGATACCTGTTGAGCTAGTTGGCCCTCAGGGACCCTCAGTATTGAAGGGGAATTAATTCCCCAACTTACAACTGGCCAGGGGGCGTGTTTGTAGAGTGCTGCATGGAGGGGGCGTGGCCTACGGCACGATGCCGGTCTTTTATTTCTTTTATCTTTTTAAGAAGGAGGGTTGTGTGGCCCCCCTTCTTTTTCTAATTTATTGGCCCTGGGGACCCCATCCCCCAGGGCCTGCACCCTAATTTTTTTGGTTGAAAAAAATTAATTTGGCCCTCCCAAGGCCTTAACCGGCCCCGGGAACCCCAACCCCCGGGTCATGGCTTTTTAAAAAAAATTCTTTAGGAGGGGGGCTGCGTTGCCCCCCTCCTCAGGCCACTTATGGCCCCGGGGACCCCATCCCCCGGGGCTGGCCTTTATTTTTTATTATTTTTTAAAAATATATATTTATAGAAACACCTAGGACATGCTGGACAAACCGTATGTACCTATCACCATGATGATTTGCATGATATTCATTAAAAGGCGACGATGCATGCAATCAATCCACGTGGAATGTATTTACACTGCTAGTGAAGCTCTGACATGTCGGACGCCCTACCGTGCCTAATCCCAGCGCCCCCGCCGATGGGTACTCTCCAAGTAAACACTCTTGTCGTTTATTTATACAAACATGGGTAGCTATTGATGGGCACATTTAATACACACGCACACCAAGCCATTCAAAGGGGATTCGACAAAAATTCAACCAAACTATGCAAGAAACCCCCCTCACGGTTAATAAAACACACATCCACTGCCGGATGTGTAATACTTTTTATTTTACTCTCTGGAAAGGAGACGAACCTCACTTGAGAGTCACAGCGTGCTCCTGGCTGAGCTCAATGCTATGTTACACCCACAAGTGCCCGACAAGTGCCACACACCTCTGTGTTGTATTCCACCAGCTAGTGCGTATGCTATGACACTCTCTAGCCCATGTGCACTGTAACACCACCCCGTGAATATGTCATGCTACACTCAGTGGCGTCACTAGGGTTGGTGTCACCCGGTGCGGGTAACTCATGGTGTCACCTCCTCACGACTTACCGCATGGACCTCCTCTGCCCCGAGTCCATCAGTGGACACAGTTGGCAAATAACGGGACCATACAGAATCCTTAGTAACGTTTGTAAATGTAGGTCCTATATTTACAAAATGTGCCTGTTAACAACAGTGTGATAATGGTTCATTAATCAGGTTGTACAGTGGGCTACCTGCTAGTCAACAGTTTATTGGAATTTATAATATCATAGGTATGGTACTTTTTACTGGTGTGGTGTTCCCACTATCCAGCAGCACGATATATCAGTGGTCGAAGCGGGGGGAAAAGAGTAGGGGAACTGTGGGCGGAGAATCAGAGGGCGGGAATAACCCAAGGATTGGATCAGTGGGCAGATATATAAAAATATATAAATGGGAACAAATCTCTTGCCTCTCGACAATTCGATTTTGTTTAAAGACGACGCACTCACTCGTATTTCCAGGAGTTTTTAAGGCGACTTTATTTCACAAACTTTGCCGTACCCGACGCGTTTCGCCTTGTTCTCAAGGCTAGTTCACGGGAAACTGCACTCTCAGTGCTGACGTTTCTATTTCTAATAACAACCATTTACTTCCTGTTTGTAGGTATGGTGCATCATGGTGATTGTGGTTCACTTCTACAGAAAACTTACGAACATGTAAGTTTATAAATAAAAAAGAAAAACTTTTTAAGGTGCATGTGTTATTTGAGTGCATTAATTAAATAGATAATAAGATTGGCCATACATGCTTTGTATTCATTTCTACTAATATATGATTCACATTCATGCTCTCTAGTGAGCGTTCATAGTTTGTATTCACAGTTCATAAATGTCTCCGTTTACTTGTTTTTCATGATCGTATGAGTTCTTTTGACACCATTTTGACATTCTTTTGCTTTTTCACTTATTAATTTTTCTCTTAGGTGAGTTTTTCCTTATTTTATTTCAAAATAACTGTTCAAAACATTGTTTCCCCTTCTTTTATTCAGTTATAGGTGTGCAGAACGTTCCTCTTTTGATTTAGGCCCCTGGAGTCCAGAGATCTGAATGTTAAAATATGTCAGGATTCTTTTTGTCTCAAAGATCTTATACGATCTCCTCCTCTCTCAGATTGTATTATTTGTTCCAGGGCGCAATATTTCAGTAACTCCCATTTTCCTTCTTGATATTTCTCCATATGTTTTGCAATGGCGTTTGACCGATCTTTATGTACGGTGGCTTGGACATGTTCCAGGATTCTCTTTTTCACTTCAAAAATGGTACTCCCTATGTAGCGTTTTCTGCAAGGACACTCTACCAAATATACTACATGGGTGCTTTTGCATATCAGATGTTGTTTGATTTTCCATTTTTTTCCCTTGTCAATCTCAATCTCTTTTATTGGTAATGCAATTTTGCATACTTCACATTGTTTGCAAGGCCAAAAGCCTTCCTGTTGAATCCAAGTTGTTATTGGTGCTTCCTGGAAGTGACTGTGAACAATCTTATCACCTATATTTTTCGCTCGGCGGTATGTTATATTAGGGTGGTCACCAATTAATTTTGACAAAGTAGGATCTAATTTCAAAATTCCCCAATGTTTTCTGATTATTGCAGTCAATTTTTTATTTTCAACACAATGAGTTATCAATCTTATTGTTGTTATATCCGATTCATTTATTTTTGGCGGTTTCTGCAGAAATTCTTTGCGTTTTTGATTCATCACTTTTTGCAGACCTCTTTCGATGACCTTTTTCGGATATTGGCGTTTGAGGAATCGATCTTCTGCTAGTTGGCTGTGTTTTAAGAATTCTGTGTCCTCTGAGCAGTTTCTTCGTAGTCTTAAAAATTCCCCGTATGGAATATTCCACTTTAGAGACTCACTGTGGAAACTTGTTCCATGAAGTGTTGCATTTGTTGCCGTATGTTTTCTGTGCAAAGTTGTTTGGATGGAGTTGTTTTCCACATAAATTTCTGTCTAAGAATACTAATCTCTTCGGATTGATTTCATAAGTGAATTTCAATTTCATTGGGCTGTTATTCAGTTTGTCAAAATGGATATTAAATTCAACTTCTGTGCCATTCCATATGATTAAAAGGTCGTCTATGAACCGAAGCCATAGGATGACTTTTTCACGAAATTCATAATTTTCTGTGTTCCATGCCACTCTTTGTTCAAGCCAACCCATGGTCAGATTCGCATAGTTGGGAGAAAATGAGAAGCCCATGGCACATCCCTTTACTTGTTTAAAAATGTGTTTGTTGAAGAGAAAGATGTTATTATTTAGACATAGGGAGATCATTTCATTCAACATGATGTTATGTTCCTTATATTTTATATTTCTTTTTCCCAAAAAGAGCTTACATGCTTGAGTTCCAATGGAGTGTTCAATGTTGGTATATAATGAAACTACATCCATTGTTAGCAGTTTATAAGATGGTAGCCATGTGATTCCTCCAATTTTTTCAGAAGATCTGTCGTGTCTTTTAAATATGAGCTGAGATCTTTTACCAGAGGTGAAAGGAAGCAGTCAATGTAATCAGAAATGGGTTCCAACAATGAATTGTTTGCAGACACTATCGGTCTTCCCGGTGGGTTTTCTTTGTTTTTATGAACTTTAGGAAGACAATAAAAGGTTGGCAACATTGGATGTTTTTTATTTAGGTATCGGTGTTCATCGTCATTAATTAGACCATTTTTATACCACTTCTGTAAATGTGTTGTTAGTTTGTCCTGAATTTCTTTGGTTGGATCTCTTGGCACCAGTTGGTAACATTCCTGATCCATCAGCTGTCGTCTTGCTTCCATTATGTAATCTTTTTTATCCATGATGACGACATTACCGCCTTTATCCGCGGGTTTTATTTCAATAGTTTTGTCTGTTTGTAAGGTTTTGAGAGCACCTATTTTTGAGAGCACCTATTTTTGTTTTAGATAGGTTGTTTTTTCCTTCACTGTTCTTTATTTTGTAGATCTTCTATTACTGCCTCATGGAAAATGTCTATCTTATTGCCAGATGGTAAATTAGGAGTGAATTTTGATTTCACTTTCAGACCGCTTTCTCCAGCTCCTTCCATAAGAATTACATGCCAGTTTGTAACAATAATTATGGTCCATCAGCATAAGTACCAAATGAGCTATAAGAAGTACTTTTAGAAGTACATCTTGCAATGTTCAAAGTAAAATCATAATAACAAACACAAGTGAGAAACTGCGATTGTCGCAAGAAATAGCCTCTGTAACAAATATATTGGCAATTCGAACCAATTTAAGTTACCATTAATTTCAAGACCAACCGACCTACCGAATTCTTCCTTTCCAAGTGAACTGTTTTTAATCACCTTTTTTTAGATTCATTTTAGGCACTTAGCACCTTTTTTTACAAGCACTTTATTTTTGCACATTAATGGGCGATGAGTACACAACATATAAAAAAAAATCTTTTAGCAAGTGAAGACACAAGACATCGTTTTGAGTTCAGTTCCAGAAATAGTTGGTTAGATTACCAACTTAGTGAATAAACAATATCCTTCAGTGTACCAGTATTGGTAATCTGATATATGTAAATGATTAAAACCCAATAATTTAAATGGATCAGCCTATACTCTACATAAACACTATTATAGTAAGCAAAAGAGCATTTGGGCAGATGAATTGGTTTTGGATTTATCCTTTTATATAAATTTCGTGCATATATTTATTACATTTTACTAAATGATGCAATGTATTTAATCAACATATGATATTGTTTTTACTATTTTTACTACTTTTATGGTTGTATTTTAAACAGGAATTGTGTAGTATTTATATATAATTATTTATTTAACTATTTATTTATTTATTTATTTGCAAATTTGCACACAATGACTTGCACCTTATAAGTATCCACAGAACATAATTTGAAACGGAGTTTAAATTATTTAAATATTGACGACAACAAATACCAGTTCTATGTTGATGTCTTCTACTTGCTTTTAAATGTTGGTATGAACATTTTAAAGAAATCAAATCAGGTGGTGTTTGCACACGAAACACAACCACAATAAATAAAGTTAATGAATTATCTCACGACAAAAAGTACTGGAAAAAAAGAGAAAAAAATGAAGGAGAAAAAAACTAGCTTTAAAAAAAAGTGTGTAACCTATAAAAAGCATTCCCATTGGTAAATGCGCGTCAAATGATCAAGTCCTCAGGGAGGGACGAAACGCGTAATGGCTGCCGTTCCTGTTTGTGTAACCATTAAATAAACTGAGCGGTATTTCAAAAGGATTTTTGTGGTCTGTGCTCTTTGTATCCAGCATCCAGTATCCAAAAGGAAGGAAATGTGGTGAAAGAGTATTGAAGCGATTTGATACGAGGCAGTTTTTGACTCCTCCTGCCTCCTACACGGGTCCCTCTGCAAAACGGGCTCACCTGTTTCAAAAGGAGCCATCGCTTGGGTTCGAGAGTTCTACTTTGAATCCGGGAGGAATCTGGACAAAAGAGCCCCCCAACGAAGCCAGAAAAATAGGAGCGGACAGCTAATATCCCGTTCAACATACAGGTAAGCGGGGTACGTGCCGGAAGGCGCGACTAACGCATTACCAGTTTTGTACGGGTGTCAGTTTGCCCTAATTCTCGTAACTTTGTATTGGGTGCAGAGTTGTCCAAGCTGTTTAATTTCGAGGCTTAACTGTTGCACAGTGTGAGACGAACTTTCTCCAAGCCGAAAGCACACAGCTACCGCAGCAATTTAAAACAATATTTACACACAGAGATAATGGCAACCGACGCGCTGAAAGAAAGGAAGCAGCAGCAGCGATGTTCAATGATGAAATGGCCCCACCAAAGAACTCAGTTACCCATAATTCACCAGCATTAACCAAGAATGCTGACATAAGGGATAAATGCAAACAGTTAGAAAAAATGATGAGAACTGGACAAAAACGCTGGTGGGAAGCTAAATCATTACAACGCTATATTGACGTGGGGTGGGTCCCCAGAGGTCTAAGAATACTTATTGCCCCCAGCTATGAAACACTGGACCGTGAGATGATGCGGGAGTGGGCAGAAACGAATTTAGATTCATCGCGTAAATTATTATTTATTTTGGTCAAATATGCTGAACGAGACTGTATAAAGTTGGCTGAGGACATTGACAACCTTAACAAAGAACTGGAATTAATGGAGGGGCAAGATGAAATTGAAAAACTTAAAGTTGATATGAAAAAAAGACTCAATAAGGAGGAAGACATAATTAGGAAAAGAAAAGCGTTCAAATTCCACCGGGACCGGTGCGATTACGAACAAGGCAAAATTTTCACATTCGCAAGAAAATTTGAGGTATTGAAGGCCGATAAAACAGGTACCACAAAGTCAACAACATGGGGTAGGAACAAATAATGCGCAACCTGATTTAACTTCTGCATCTGAATTAAGTTCAGCCGTAGAAAGTGGGTCTGAATCTGAATTGAACACAAAAGCTAAACAAGCAACAATACGCAGACACTCACTTACGGAGGAAGTGGTTTTTTTTATGTCGAACGCCTCAAATCGCTCAGACCAAGAAAACAACAAGCGAATCCAAAGCGAGGCGAAATAACAAACGAAGGGAGAGAAGGAAAGCAAACCGACGAAAAAACAAACAAAAGACCACCAAGACGTCAGCAGAAGAAATTCTGGAAAAAATAGGGGCCATTGACCCAACAACAACTAATGATAAGACACTGATTAATTTAACTGATGTAGTCCTCAACACTGCTGAAAACCAATTACTTGCTTTGGGTCTATCTTTCTGCCCTGAAAGTTCATTCAACTATGCCAAATCACGTGTGGATATATATAAGACTGTTAGAAAACTTAATTTCCTAAAATATCATGCGCAATCTCAAAATAAGGAAACAATTGTTGGAACAGAGACCAAGAGCGACAACCAGCCTACTGAAATTGCTCCCCTTAAACTCACCCAAAATGAATCCGACAATTTGGTGGATACCCTATATGACTTGATTCACGAAGATGATAAAGTAGATGACAATGCCAGTGGCGAAATAGTGACAACCAATACCAAACTATGTCAGACACCCTTCAAGCTAAAAGACACAATAGACAGTTTTCAAGAACAAGTCATCAAAGACTTAAAACAACTGAATAAAGTTACACTCAAGGAAAAAAACAAGAGAGTCAAAAACAAAAAAGAGCTCCAATATCATCAACTAATGACGAAGATAAAGAACAACAAGGAAGTAGTCATTAGAAATGCGGATAAAGGCGGCAACATCGTGCTGTGGAAAAGAGAGGATTATTTGGCAGAAGCAATGCGCCAACTCAATGACAAAACATGCTACGGGAACAGTAATAAATTGATTTTCAGTTCAGTACAAACAGCGTTCAAAATAAAACTGATGGGGTGGCGTGACACTGGTCAGTTAACCTCTGATGAATACAAATATCCATGGAATGCCAATCCAACCATTCCCATCATGTACTTTATCCCCAAAGTACACAAGAACGAACAAAACCCTCCAGGGAGACCAATAATATCGGCAAGGAACAGTATTTTTGAAAACACTTCAATCTATGTTGACTACTTCCTACAGGAACATGTTCGGAAACTAGCCTCTTACATCAAAGACACAGGGGATGTTTTGGCCAAAATGGTAAACTTTTCCTGGCATAATGACTATTTATTGATCACCCTTGATGTGGCCTCGCTATATACTTCAATTAAGCATAGTGATGGCTTACGAGCTCTACAATATTATTTGTTGAAAAGAGGAACTCAATATGCTGACCATACTAAAATGTTAGGCAATATGGTAGAAATGTGTTTGTTGAATAACATTTTTATGTTCCAGAATACCATGTTCCAACAGTTAGAGAGAGTAGCCATGGGAGCCAGCTTCTCCCCCAGCTATGCCTGCCTACACATGGGCTGGTGGGAGGAGCTGGTTCTCAGGAACAAATATTTGGAAATCCTAGAAACTCACGTAAAATGTTGGTGGATATTCATTGATGATCTTTTTGTGGTATGGCAGGGCACTGAGGAGGCATCATTAAAATTCATTGAATCCATCAACCTCAATGATTTAAATCTTAGTTTTACCGCCAACATTAGCAAAACCAATGTGGTATTTCTAGATGTAGAGCTCATTGTCAATCAGGACAAATTAGACACCAGACTACATAGAAAACCCACGGCAGGGAATGCCATCCTCCATGCAAAAAGTGCACACCCAAAACACTTAGTGCAAAGCATTCCATATGGGGAGTTACTGCGCATCAAACGCATCTGCAGTAATGACAAAGATTTGGAAACAGCACAATTGGAATGCTTAACCAGATTTAGAGAACGAGGCTACAGCAAAACATGTTTAGTTAAAGCATTAAACAGAAGCAATTTGAAAACAAGGGAAAATTTGCTAAAACCAAAAGTAGAAGCAACCAAACTAGATACACCACACAGTAAATTTAGATTTATCTTGGAATACAATCAGCACGAGTCATCAATACGTAAGATTATCAACAAAAATTGGTATCTGATTAAACAGGATCCAATAATAGGTGAATCAATTTCCAAAAAACCCTCCATAACATACAGAAAAAATACTTCAATGAAGGATACCCTGGTGGACAATGACCCCTGGGCCTTACAGCTAAGGGGTCATGGTTAGCTCAAAGAATCGGATTTTACAAATATAAAACATGTAAGGCTTGTCAGTTTGGAGTAACTACCACCGAATATTCAACCCCTTTCGGTGGACCAAACCGACAGATCACAAAGGCCTTAAATTGTAAAACTGAATATGTGATTTATGTGTTGGAATGTCCTTGCAGACTGAGATATATCGGCAGTACCATCTTGCCAGGACATAAGCGAATACTCCAACACATACGGGCTATCAAAAATCATGACCAGGCTTATCCTGTGGCACGTCATTTTCATGAGCAACATGATGGTGAGCCAAAGGGTCTTAAATATTTCCTATTGGATTCAGTCCCCAAAAACAAGCGAGGGGGTAACCGGGAAAGGACCCTTCGTATCTTGGAAATGAATTATATTCTAAACCTAGATACCAAACAACCCAACGAGTAAAACAGCTCTGAAGAATTACATGCCAGTTTGTAACAATAATTATGGTCCATCAGCATAAGTACCAAATGAGCTATAAGAAGTACTTTTAGAAGTACATCTTGCAATGTTCAAAGTAAAATTATAATAACAAACACAAGTGAGAAACTGCGATAGTCGCAAGAAATAGCCTCTGTAACAAATATATTGGCAATTCGAACCAATTTAAGTTACCATTAATTTCAAGACCAATCGACCTACCGAATTCTTCCTTTCCAAGTGAACTGTTTTTAATCACCTTTTTTTAGATTAATTTTAGGCACTTAGCACCTTTTTTTACAAGCACTTTATTTTTGCACATTAACCCCTTGTGTGCCCATGACGAGCTGGACTCGTCATGGGCCGCGGTTGCGCTGTGCCCATGACGAGTCCAGCTCGTCATGAACCCCGCCCGCTAATGTAACGGCCGGCACAGGGCGGGGAAAGGGCGTAGCACACAAGGGGTTAATGGGCGATGAGTACACAACATATACAACAAAAAAAATTTAAAAAAATCTTTTAGCAAGTGAAGACACAAGACATCATTTTGAGTTCAGTTACAGAAATAGTTGGTTAGATTACCAATTTAGTGAATAAACAATATCCTTCAGTGTACCAGTATTGGTAATCTGATATATTTAAATGATTAAAACCCAATAATTTAAATGGATCAGCCTATACTCTACATAAACACTATTATAGTAAGCAAAAGAGCATTTGGGCAGATGAATTGGTTTTGGATTTATCCTTTTATATACATTTTGTGCATTTATTTATTACATTTTACTAAATGATGCAATGTATTTAATCAACATATGATATTGTTTTTACCATTTTTACTACTTTTATGGTTGTATTTTAAACAGGAATTGTGTAGTATTTGTATATAATTATTTATTTCACTATTTATTTAATTGCAAATTTGCACACAATGACTTGCACCTTATAAGTATCCACAGAACATAATTTGAAACTGAGTTTAAATTATTTATATATTGACGACAACAAATACCAGTTCTATGTTGATGTCTTCTTCAGGTGTGCCATACTTTTGTCATAACTAAGACTGTTAGCGCTCTAGTTGTTCGTTAGAACACTCTGGGACATTCTGTCATTGGGCTATACTTGGGCTACATCTGGGTGATATTTGGGCTACATTTGGGCTCTTTTGTCTCTGGTGGCCATCTTGGGAGTTTTATTTGTTATGAAGTTTCCTAATTTCCTCATTTACTGCAGTCTCCTCAGTAGGAAATACTTTCCGTTTCTTACTTTGGTTCCATCAAGAAGGCATTCAGATGTGTCACACATTTGCCATAAATTCTGAATGTTAGCACTCTGGTTGCTCATTAGATCACTGTAGTAACGCTACTGCTCACCAGGGAAGTCTGCTGCTGGTATTCAAAGTGCATGTTTCAGTCTGCATGTCAGAATTGTGTTTATAAAATAGAAGAGGATTTGAGAAGTCAAAATGTGCCCTAATCTTTCTTTCTGCTGCACTAATCATAATTTCTATGGCAAAATGAACCCCCTCATTTTGTTCCTTTGTAAATTAAATGTTTTAAGTGTTACCACTTTATTCCAATCAAGATGGCTTCAGGTGTGCCATACTTTTGTCAGAAGTAAGACTGCTAGCGCTCTAGTTCGTTAGAACACTCTGGGACATTCTGTCATTGGGCTATACTTGGGCTACATCTGGGTGATATTTGAGCTCTTTTGTCACTGGTGGCCATTTTGGGAGACTTATTTTTTATGAAGTTTCCTCATTTACTACAGTCTCCTCAGTAGGAAATACTTTCCGTTTTTTACTTTGATTCCATCAAGAAGGCATTCAGATGTGTCACACATTTGCAATAGATTCAGAATGTTAGCACTTTAGTTGCTTATTAGATCACTGTAGTACAGCTACTGCTCACCAGGGAAGTCTGCTGCTGGTATTGAAAGTGCATGTTTCAGTCTGCATGTCAAAAATTTTTAATGAAATAGAAGAGGATTTGAGAAGTCACTCAAAATGTGCCCTAATTTTTCTTTCTGCAGCACTAATCACACTTTCTATGGCCAAACGAACCCCCTCATTGTGTTCCTTTTTAAATTGAATGTTATAAGAGATACCACTTTATTCCAATCAAGATGGCTTCAGGTGTGCAATACGTTTGTCATAAGTAGGACTGTTAGCGCTCTGCTTGTTCTTTAGAACACTCTGGGAAGCTGCAGTAGAACACAAAGGAATCAACTGATAGTCTCTGCCCTTGTTGGATGTACATGTTTTACTGAGAATGTCAGACTTCATTCTCACATGACTGAGAAAGATAATGTGAATTTACAGAAAATATGTTCTCAGTTTAGCTTATAGATCACCTTCCAAACCTCTGTGGGAAAAGCATGAGAAAATAGTTTTCTCTCAAACATGATTCATGATATCACAGCAGAAGGCTTTTTCACATGGTAAAATCACCTTAGAACACACCACAATTCCTAAAATGAGTATGGTACCATCAACAAATGATTTATAATGTAACTAAAGTCTTAACACCTATTAACTGCAATGCTTTTTAATGAGGTGCTAACATGTATATTGATCCCAAGATGGCTGCCAACACTTCTTGGATGAAGTACTGACAGCCAATCAGATCTCACGATGAGATTTGTGTTTAGGCTCCGCCCAGATATATCTATCTTTTTATCTCTAATTTTCTCAGGAACTACTGAACGTATTTACACCATTTAAGAAAAAGGCACGAGTCTGAACTGAGGACTACCTCTTTGCTAAATTTGGTGAAATTCTGTTCAGCAGTTCGGGCTGTAGCTGCGTCAACAGGTCCTATGGGAAAATGCATGGGGAAAACGCATTTTGGAACCCCCCATTTGTCTCGGCCCCTGCTTGATAAATCACCGTTAAATTTTCAGGATAGGAGCGGAGCGGACAGGAGCTGGCCAAAAGTTTGGAAAATTTTGCGAAGATTCGTCAATCTGCGCCAACGTTATTCCAAATAGAATGTTGCGGATTTCCTATGGAAAATAGGTCCTAACTATAACTACCTACTGGCGACTGCCAGTTGGTTATATATATATATATATATATATATATATATCTCCTAGGTAGTTATAGTTAGGACCTATTTTCCATAGGAAATCCGCAACATTCTATTCCCAATAAGTCTGGTGCCGGTTGACGAATCTTCGCGAAAATTTCCAAACTTTTGGCCAGCTCCGGTCCGCTCCTATCCTGAAAGTTTCATGGTGATTCGTCAAGCGGGGGCTGAGAAAAAAGGGGGGTCCCAAAACACGTTTTCCCCATGCAATTTCCCATAGGACCTGTTGACGCAGCTACAGCCCGAACTGCTGAACGGAATTACACCAAATTTGGCAGAAAGGTAGACCTTGGTTCAGAGTCATGCCTTTTGCTTAAATGGTGTAAATCCGTTCTGTAGTTCCTGAGAAAATCAAAAGTAAAATCACATATATATCTGGGCGGAGCCTAACCACACATCTCATGTGAGAAGTGTTGGCAGCCATCTTGAGACCAATAAACATGATAGCACCTCATTAAAAAGCATTGGAGTTAATAGAAGTTTTTAAGACTTTAGTTACATTATAAACCATTTGTTGATGGTACCATACTCATTTTAGGAATTGTGGTATGTTCTAAGGTGATTTTACCATGTGAAAAAGCCTTCTGCTGGGATATCATGAATCATGTTTGAGAGAGAACTATTTTCACATGCTTTTCCCACAGAGGTTTGGAAGGTGATCTATAAGCTAAACTGAGGGCATATTTTCTGTAAATTCACATTATCTTTCTTAGTCATGTGAGAATGAAGTCTGACATTCTCAGTAAAACATGTACATCCAACAAGGGCAGAGACTGTCAGTTGATTCCCTTGTGTTCTACTGCAGCTTCCCAGAGTGTTCCAAAGAACAACTAGAGCGCTAACACTTCTACTTATGATAAACGTATGGCACACCTGAAGCCATCTTGATTGGAATAAAGTGGTAACTCTTAAAACATTTAATTTAAAAAGGAACAAAATGAGGGGGTTCATTTTGCCATAGAATGTATGATTAGTGCTGCAGAATGAAAAATTAGGGCACATTTTGAGTGACTTATCAAATCCTCTTCTATTTCATTAAAGAGTTCTGACATGCAGACTGAAACATGCACGTTCAATACCAGCAGCAGACTTCCCTGGTGAGCACTAGCTTTACTACAGTGATCTAATGAGCAACTAGAGTGCTAACATTCTGAATTTATGGCAAATGTGTGACACATCTGAATGCCTTCTTCATTGAATCAAAGTAAAAAACTGACAGTTTGCCTACTGAGGAGACTGTAGTAAATGAGGAAATTAGGAAACTTCATAACAAGTCTCCCAAGATGGCCACCAGAGACAAAAGAGCCCAAATGTAGCAGAAATATCAATGAGATGTAGCCCAAGTATAGCCCAATGACAGAAATCCCAGAGTGTTTTAAAGAACAACTAGAGCGCTAACACTCCTACTTATGATAAACGTATGGCACACCTGAAGCCATCTTGATTGGAATAAAGTGGTAACACGTAAAACATTTAATTTGCAAAGGAACAAACTGAGGGGGTTCATTTGCCATAGAAATTATGATTAGTGCTGCAGAAAGAAAAATTAGGGAACATTTTGAATTCTCAAATCCTCTTCCATTTCATTAAAAAGTTCTGACATGCAAACTGAAACATGCACTTTGAATACCAGCAGCAGACATCCCTGGTGAGCATTAACTTTACTACAGTGATCTAATGAGGAACTAGAGTGCTACCATTCAGAATGTATGGAAATGTGTCACATCTGAATGCCTTATTGATGGAACCAAAGTAAACAAGCATTGAAAATGCAATAGGTCTCGCCCTCGTTTAAGTTAAAGCAATTCTGTTTGTAATTAGGTGGCTTTTTAGCTTTGCTTTTATTAGTGTTTTTCAAAATTTCATGTACATAACATGCATATATGTATATGTATGCATGCATTTATATTTGTATTTATATAGATATGCAGATTATATATATGTTTATATATGTATGTATGTATATATACATACACATACATATTTATAAATGCATAGTACTTGCCTGGGGGCGGAGATAATTCCCATTCACACGAAGGGTTCTCCGCTCCAACCCTCTAATTATAGGCCTATTAGCCTCATCGATGTGACCCAAAAAATTTATGCCAGGCTCCTTCTATAACGTTTACAGGCTTGGACTAACGATAACATTTTGACTCCGCTTCAGGCGGGATTTAGGGCTAAAACAGCAACAACAGACCAATTATTCCGGTTGCTGGTCCTTCACTGGAAGCATGTGGTCTTGGAAGGGGGTAGTCTATATCTTACATTTGTGGACCTAAAGTCCGCATTTGATATGGTGGATCGGAACCAGCTATGGACCATTTTATTATCAATGGGGGTTCCGCCATATTTATGTCATCAATTTAAGATCTTACACGAAGCCACTTTTGCCAGAGTTCGTTTCGGCAAGCAAGGTCAGTTAACTGGACCATTTCCGATTGAGAAAGGCGTTAGACAGGGCTGTGTGCTTGCCCCGTCCCTGTTTTCCCTCTTCCTCAACGGGCTCATTGAAGATCTCCTTGCCATTAACGACATTGACTCCCCCAAACTGGCCGCCCAAAGATTTCCCGCATTAATGTTTGCGGACGACACTCTGCTGCTTTCTAAATCCCCAATGGGGATGCAGCGGGTGTTGAACCAGTTTGCCAAATTCTGTAATAAAAGGAACCCGGTGGTCAACATCAACAAGACCAAGTACATGGTTTTTAATGCTAGTACCGTCAATGGCCCCCATCCAATGATGGAAGGTAAACCCCTCGAAAGGGTTCCAACTTTTGATTACCTAGGTTTAACCTTGAATGACAAAATGGGGTGGGGTCCTCAATTGGCCAAGGCCAATTTAAGATTAATTCATGCAGCTGGGGGTATCCTAAAAGTGCAGAAGAATTGTACCCATAAAATAATAAGTGCCCCCCTTGAAATTTTCAGAGTTCAAGCCAGGGCATAATCCCTCTATGGGGTGGAACTCTGGGGACACACATCAGAAAGTGACTTATCCATAACAGAAAATAATTTTATAAGGCAACTACTGGATTTGCCAAGAAGTACTCCCTTGGGCCCGCTCAGATTGGACTTGAATATCCGCCCAATCACACCGCTATTGCTGCTCGGCCCCTACTCTATTGGAGGCGGCTGTGGAGCACTCCTGAGCTGGTGAATTGTAAGGAGGAACTCAAAGTGGTCATGGCTTTACTAGGATCCGGTAGGGTCCCTTGGCTATCATTTGTTAGACAATCACTCACATTGATTGGGCTCGAGGATCTCTGGTTAAACCCTGAGGTCTCTTGCCCAGCCATTTCTAAAAAAACCATGACATGCGTTGTACAAGATTTTAATCTAAGGAATCTCTTTCGCTCAGCAAAAACTGCAAGTTTAACTGACATCTTTTTGGATGTTAAGTCTTTTTACAGCTTTGAGCCGGAGATTGATGTAATACAACCCACTTTGGCGAAGAAGCTTTACTTGCAATTCAGATATGGTACTTTGCCTTTCTATTCCAACATGGACAGGTGGACAGGGGACCCGGCACGCCCTTGCCCAGGTTGCCGAACTGAGGAAGAAACCCCTGTACATGTTATTCTTTTCTGCCCAGCATACGATAACATCAGGAGGAAATGGATCATTCAGTTGTATAAAAATTTGGGTCTAAAGCAATATTTGTTTTTTTTTAGGATTCTAAAAACTGACACCAATGCAGTGATTGTGTCTGCAGTAGCCAAATATTTGCTTTCAATGTGGTCAATTCGAAGGAACTTGATAACTAACACTGCCACACATCTGTACTAAGTTTATCGGATTAAGAGAGAATAAATAGTATTTTATTTGTAAAATAATTATTGTTTTATCAATTTTTAGACCTCTATATACTATTTAAATGTTTATAGGTTAAAGGATATGTTTAACAACTTGGCTTACACTGTGATTATATGCATGAGTTGTATTGATTGATTAATTTACTGTATAGAACTGTTCCTTTTATGTGCTTTTATGGTAAACCAAACCGCAATAAAGCTTGAATGATGATGATGATATATGTGCATATGTGTGTGTGTGTAGAGAGAGGTAGAGAGGTAGAGGTGTAGAGGTAGAGACGTAGAGACGTAGAGAGGTAGAGGTAGAGAGGTAGAGAGTAGTAGAGAGAGAGGTATAGAGAGGTAGAGAGTAGAGGGTGAGTAATAGAGAGTAGAGAGAGAGTAGTAGAGAGTGAGTAGGAGAGAGTAGTAGCGTGAGTAGTAGAGAGTAGTAGAGCGTGAGAAATAGATAGTAGAAAGTAGTGTAGAGTGAGTAGTAGAGAGTGAGTAGTAGAGAGTGAGTAGTAGAGAGTGAGTAGTAGAGAGTGAGTAGTAGAGAGTGAGTAGTAGAGAGTGAGTAATAGAGAGTGAGTAGTAGAGAGTGAGTAGTAGAGAATGAGTAGTAGAGTGAGTAGTAAAGAGAAGTAGAGAGTAGTAGAGAGAGAGAGTAGTAGAGAGTGAGTAGTAGAGTAGTACAGAGTGATTAGTAGAGTGATTAGTAGAGAGTAGTGTAGTAGTAGAGAGTGATTAGTAGAGTGATTAGTAGAGAGTAGTGTAGTAGTAGAGAGTGAGTAGTAGAGTGAGTAGTAGAGTAGTAGAGAGTGAGTAGTAGAGTAGTAGAGAGTGAGTAGTAGAGTAGTAGAGAGTGAGTAGTAGGGAGTAGTAGAGAGTGAGTAGTAGAGTGAGTAGTAGAGAGCGAGTAGAGAGTGTGTAGTAGAGAGAGAGAGTAGTAGAGTAGTGGAGAGCGAGTAGTAGGGAGTAGTAGAGAGTGAGTAGTAGAGTGAGTAGTAGAGAGTGAGTAGTAGAGTGAGTAGTAGAGAGCAAGTAGAGATTGTGTAGTAGAGAGAGAGTAGTAGAGTAGTAGAGAGTGAGTAGTAGAGAGTGAGTAGTAGAGAGTGTAGTATAGAGTAGTAGAGAGTGAGTAGCAGAGAGTGAGTAGCAGAGAGTGAGTAGCAGAGAGTGAGTAGCAGAGAGTGAGTAGCAGAGAGTGAGTAGCAGAGAGTGAGTAGCAGAGAGTGAGTAGCAGAGAGTGAGTAGTAGAGAGTGAGTAGTAGAGAGTGAGTAGTAGAGAGTGAGTAGTAGAGAGTGAGTAGTAGAGAGAGTAGTAGAGAGAGTAGTAGAGAGAGTAGGAGAGTGAGTAGGAGAGTGAGTAGTAGAGAGTGAGTAGTAGAGAGTGAGTAGTAGAGAGTGAGTAGTAGAGAGTGAGTAGTAGAGAGTGAGTAGTAGAGAGTGAGTAGTAGAGAGTGAGTAGTAGAGAGTGAGTAGTAGAGTGAGTAGTAGAGTGAGTAGTAGAGTGAGTAGCAGAGAGTAGTAGAGAGTGAGTAGTAGAGAGTGAGTAGCAGAGAGTGAGTAGTAGAGAGTGAGTAGCAGAGAGTGAGTAGCAGAGAGTGAGTAGCAGAGAGGGAGTAGCAGAGAGGGAGTAGCAGAGAGGGAGTAGCAGAGAGGGAGTAGCAGAGAGGGAGTAGCAGAGAGGGAGTAGCAGAGAGGGAGTAGCAGAGAGGGAGTAGCAGAGAGGGAGTAGCAGAGAGGGAGTAGCAGAGAGGGAGTAGCAGAGAGGGAGTAGTAGAGAGAGAGTAGTAGAGAGAGAGTAGTAGAGAGAGAGTAGTAGAGAGAGAGTAGTGGAGAGTAGTAGAGAGTGAGTAGTAGAGAGTGAGTGGTAGAGAGTGAGTGGTAGAGAGTAGTAGAGTGAGTAGTAGAGTGAGTAGTAGAGTGAGTAGTAGAGTGAGTAGGAGAGTGAGTAGGAGAGTGAGTAGGAGAGTGAGTAGGAGAGTGAGTAGGAGAGTGAGTAGTAGAGTGAGTAGTAGAGTGAGTAGTAGAGTGAGTAGAAGAGTGAGTAGAAGAGTAGTAGAGAGTGAGTAGAAGAGTAGTAGAGAGTGAGTAGAAGAGTAGTAGAGAGTGAGTAGAAGAGTAGTAGAGAGTGAGTAGAAGAGTAGTAGAGAGTGAGTAGAAGAGTAGTAGAGAGTGAGTAGTAGAGAGGGAGTAGTAGAGAGAGTAGTAGAGAGAGTAGTAGAGAGTGAGTAGTAGAGAGTGAGTAGTAGAGAGTGAGTAGTAGAGAGTGAGTAGTAGAGAGTGAGTAGCAGAGAGTGAGTAGCAGAGAGTGAGTAGCAGAGAGTGAGTAGCAGAGAGTGAGTAGCAGAGAGTGAGTAGCAGAGAGTGAGTGGCAGAGAGTGAGTGGCAGAGAGTGAGTGGCAGAGAGTGAGTGGCAGAGAGAGAGTGGTAGAGAGAGTGGTAGAGAGAGTGGTAGAGAGAGTGGTAGAGAGAGTGGTAGAGAGAGTGGTAGAGAGAGTGGTAGAGAGAGTGGTAGAGAGAGTGGTAGAGAGAGTGGTAGAGTGAGTAGTAGAGAGTGAGTAGTTTAATTTAAAAGGAACACAATGAGGGGGTTTATCTTGCCATAGAAATTATGATTAGTGCTGAAAAAAGAAAAATTAGGGCACATTTTGATTGACTTCTCAAATCCTCTTCTATTTCATTAAAAAATTCAGGCATGCAGACTGAAACGTGCACTTTCAATACCAGCAGCAGACTTCTCTGGTGAGCAGTAGTTTTTCTACAGTGATCTAATAAGCAACTAGAGTGCTAACATTCCGAATTTATGACAAATGTGTGACATATCTGAATGCCTTCTTGATGGAATCAAAGTAAAAAACCTGAAAGTATTTCCTACTGAGGAGACTGTAGTAAATGAGGAAATTAGGAAACTTCATAACAAGTCTCCCAAGATGGCCACCAGAGACAAAAGAGCCCAAATGTAGCAGAAATATCAATGAGATGTAGCCCAAGTATAGCCCAATGACAGAAATCCCAGAGTGTTTTAAAGAACAACTAGAGCGCTAACAGTCTTACTTATGACAAAAGTATGGCACACCTGAAGCCATCTTGATTGGAATAAAGTGGTAACACTTAAAACATTTAATTTGCAAAGGAACAAACTGAGGGGGTTCATTTTGCCATAGAAATTATGATTAGTCCTGCAGAAAGAAAAATTAGGGAACATTTTGAATTCTCAAATCCTCTTCTATTTCATTAAAAAGTTCTGACATGCAAACTGAAACATGCACTTTGAATACCAGCAGCAGACTTCCCTGGTGAGCATTAACTTTACTACAGTGATCTAATGAGGAACTAGAGTGCTACCATTCAGAATGTATGGAAATGTGTCACATCTGAATGCCTTCTTGATGGAACCAAAGTAAACAAGCATTGAAAATGCAATAGGTCTCGCCCTCGTTTAAGTTAAAGCAATTCTGTTTGTAATTGGGTGGCTTTTTAGCTTTGCTTTTATTAGTGGTTTTCAAAATTTCATGTACATAACATGCATATATGTATATGTATGCATGCATTTATATTTGTATTTATATAGATATGCAGATTATATATATGTTTATATATGTATATATATATATATATATATATATATATATATATATATATATACACATACATATTTATAAATGCATAGTACTTGCCTGGGGGCGGAGATAATTCCCATTCACAAGAAGGGTTCTCCGCTCCAACCCTCTAATTATAGGCCTATTAGCCTCATCGATGTGACCCAAAAAATTTATGCCAGGCTCCTTCTATAACGTTTACAGGCTTGGACTAACGATAACATTTTGACTCCGCTTCAGGCGGGATTTAGGGCTAAAACAGCAACAACAGACCAATTATTCCGGTTGCTGGTCCTTCACTGGAAGCATGTGGTCTTGGAAGGGGGTAGTCTATATCTTACATTTGTGGACCTAAAGTCCGCATTTGATATGGTGGATCGGAACCAGCTATGGACCATTTTATTATCAATGGGGGTTCCGCCATATTTATGTCATCAATTTAAGACCTTGCACGAAGGCACTTTTGCCAGAGTTCGTTTCGGCAAGCAAGGTCAGTTAACTGGACCATTTCCGATTGAGAAAGGCGTTAGACAGGGCTGTGTGCTTGCCCCGTCCCTGTTTTCCCTCTTCCTCAACGGGCTCATTGAAGATCTCCTTGCTATTAACGACATTGACTCCCCCAAACTGGCCGCCCAAAGATTTCCCGCATTAATGTTTGCGGACAACACTCTGCTGCTTTCTAAATCCCCAATGGGGATGCAGCGGGTGTTGAACCAGTTTGCCAAATTCTGTAATAAAAGGAACCTGGTGGTCAACATCAACAAGACCAAGTACATGGTTTTTAATGCTAGTACCGTCAATGGCCCCCATCCAATGATGGAAGGTAAACCCCTCGAAAGGGTTCCAACTTTTGATTACCTAGGTTTAACCTTAAATGACAAAATGGGGTGTGGTCCTCAATTGGCCAAGGCCAATTTAGGATTAATTCATGCAGCTGGGGGTATCCTAAAAGTGCAAAAGAATTGTACCCATGAAATAATAAGTGCCCCCCTTGAAATTTTCAGAGTTCAAGCCAAGGCATAATCCCTCTATGGGGCGGAACTCTGGGGACACACATCAGCAAGTGACTTATCCATAACAGAAAATAATTTTATAAGGCAACTACTGGATTTGCCAAGAAGTACTCCCTTGGGCCCGCTCAGATTGGACTTGAATATCCGCCCAATCACACCGCTATTGCTGCTCGGCCCCTACTCTATTGGAGGCGGCTGTGGAGCACTCCTGAGCTGGTGAATTGTAAGGAGGAACTCAAAGTGGTCATGGCTTTACTAGGATCCGGTAGGGTCCCTTGGCTATCATTTGTTAGACAATCACTCACATTGATTGGGCTCGAGGATCTCTGGTTAAACCCTGAGGTCTCTTGCCCAGCCAATACTAAAAAAACCATGACATGCGTTGTACAAGATTTTAATCTAAGGAATCTCTTTCGCTCAGCAAAAACTGCAAGTTTAACTGACATCTTTTTGGATGTTAAGTCTTTTTACAGCTTTGAGCCGGAGATTGATGTAATACAACCCACTTTGGCGAAGAAGCTTTACTTGCAATTCAGATATGGTACTTTGCCTTTCTATTCCAACATGGACAGGTGGACAGGGGTCCCGGCACGCCCTTGCCCAGGTTGCCGAACTGAGGAAGAAACCCCTGTACATGTTATTCTTTTCTGCCCAGCATACGATAACATCAGGAGGAAATGGATCATTCAGTTGTGTAAAAATTTGGGTCTAAAGCAATATTTGGTTTTTTTTAGGATTCTAAAAACTGACACCAATGCAGTGATTGTGTCTGCAGTAGCCAAATATTTGCTTTCAATGTGGTCAATTCGAAGGAACTTGATAACTAAGACTGCCACACATCTGTACTAAGTTTATCGGATTAAGAGAGAATAAATAGTATTTTATTTGTAAAATAATTATTGTTTTATCAATTTTTAGACCTCTATATACTATTTAAATGTTTATAGGTTAAAGGATATGTTTAACAACTTGGCTTACACTGTGATTATATGCATGAGTTGTATTGATTGATTAATTTACTGTATAGAACTGTTCCTTTTATGTGCTTTTATGGTAAACCAAACCGCAATAAAGCTTGAATGATGATGATGATATATGTGCATATGTGTGTGTGTGTAGAGAGAGGTAGAGAGGTAGAGGTGTAGAGGTAGAGACGTAGAGACGTAGAGAGGTAGAGAGTAGTAGAGAGAGAGGTATAGAGAGGTAGAGAGTAGAGGGTGAGTAATAGAGAGTAGAGAGAGAGTAGTAGAGAGTGAGTAGGAGAGAGTAGTAGAGTGAGTAGTAGAGAGTAGTAGAGCGTGAGAAATAGATAGTAGTAGAAAGTAGTGTAGAGTGAGTAGTAGAGAGTAGTAGAGAGTGAGTAGTAGAGAGTAGTAGAGAGTGAGTAGTGGAGACTGAGTAGCAGAGAGAGAGTAGTAGAGTGATTAGTAAAGAGAAGTAGAGAGTAGTAGAGAGAGAGTAGTAGAGAGAGAGTAGTAGAGAGTGAGTAGTAGAGAGTAGTACAGAGTGATTAGTAGAGTGATTAGTAGAGAGTAGTGTAGTAGTAGAGAGTGAGTAGTAGAGAGTGAGTAGTAGAGTAGTAGAGAGTGAGTAGTAGAGTAGTAGAGAGTGAGTAGTAGGGAGTAGTAGAGAGTGAGTAGTAGAGTGAGTAGTAGAGAGCAAGTAGAGTGTGTGTAGTAGAGAGAGAGTAGTAGAGAGCGAGTAGTAGGGAGTAGTAGAGAGTGAGTAGTAGAGAGTAGTAGAGAGCGAGTAGTAGGGAGTAGTAGAGAGTGAGTAGTAGAGAGTAGTAGAGAGCAAGTAGAGATTGTGTAGTAGAGAGAGAGTAGTAGAGTAGTAGAAAGTGAGTAGTAGAGAGTGAGTAGTAGAGAGTGAGTAGTAGAGAGTAGTAGAGAGTAGTAGAGAGTAGTAGAGAGTGAGTAGTAGAGTGAGTAGTAGAGAGTGAGTAGTAGAGAGTGAGTAGTAGAGAGTGAGTAGTAGAGAGTGAGTAGTAGAGAGTGAGTAGTAGAGAGTGAGTAGTAGAGAGTGAGTAGTAGAGAGTGAGTAGTAGAGAGTGAGTAGTAGAGTGAGTAGTAGAGTGAGTAGTAGAGAGTGAGTAGTAGAGAGTGTAGTAGAGAGAGTAGTAGAGAGAGTAGTAGAGAGAGTAGTAGAGTAGTAGAGAGTGAGTAGTAGAGAGTGAGTAGTAGAGAAAGTAGTAGAGAGTAGTAGAGAGTAGTAGAGAGTAGTAGAGAGTAGTAGAGTAGTAGAGTAGTAGAGTGAGTAGTAGAGTGAGTAGTAGAGTGAGTAGTAGAGTGAGTAGTAGAGTGAGTAGTAGAGTGAGTAGTAGAGTGAGTAGTAGAGTGAGTAGTAGAGTGAGTAGTAGAGTGAGTAGTAGAGTGAGTAGTAGAGAGTGAGTAGCAGAGAGTAGCAGAGAGTAGCAGCGAGTAGCAGCGAGTAGCAGAGAGAGTAGCAGAGCGAGTAGTAGAGCGAGTAGTAGAGAGTGAGTAGTAGAGAGTGAGTAGTAGAGAGTGAGTAGTAGAGAGTGAGTAGTAGAGAGTGAGTAGTAGAGAGTGAGTAGTAGAGAGTGAGTAGTAGAGAGTGAGTAGTAGAGAGTGAGTAGTAGAGTGAGTAGTAGAGTGAGTAGCAGAGAGTAGCAGAGAGTAGCAGAGAGTAGCAGAGTAGTAGAGAGTGAGTAGTAGAGAGTGAGTAGTAGAGAGTGAGTAGTAGAGAGTGAGTAGTAGAGAGTGAGTAGTAGAGAGTGAGTAGTAGAGAGTGTGTAGTAGAGAGTGTGTAGTAGAGAGTGTGTAGTAGAGAGTGTGTAGTAGAGAGTGTGTAGTAGAGAGTGTGTAGTAGAGAGTGTGTAGTAGAGAGTGTGTAGTAGAGAGTGTGTAGTAGAGAGTGTGTAGTAGACAGAGTAGTAGAGAGTGAGTGGTAGACTGTAGTAGAGAGTAGTAGGGAGTGAGTAGTACAGAGAGTAGTAGATAGTGAGTAGTAGATAGTGAGTAGTAGAGAGTGAGTAGTAGAGAGTGAGTAGTAGAGAGTGAGTAGTAGAGAGTGAGTGGTAGAGAGTGAGTGGTAGAGAGCAGTAGAGAGGAGTAGAGAGCAGTAGAGAGTGAGTAGTAGAGTGAGTAGTAGAGTGTGAATAGTAGAGTGAGTAGTAGAGAGGAGTAGAGAGTGAGTAGTAGAGAGTGAATAGTAGAGAGTGAATAGTAGAGAATAGTAGAGAGTGAGTAGTAGAGAGTGAATAGTAGAGAATAGTAGAGAGAGAGAGTAGTAGAGAGTGAATAGTAGAGAATAGTAGTAGAGTAGTAGAGAGAGAGTAGTAGAGAATAGTAGTAGAGAGAGAGTAGTAGAGAGAGAGTAGTAGAGAGAGAGTAGTAGAGAGAGAGTAGTAGAGAGAGAGTAGTAGAGCAGTCAGTCAGTGTCAGTCAGTGTCAGTCAGTGTCAGTCAGTGTCAGTCAGTGTCAGTCAGTGTCAGTCAGTGTCAGTCAGTGTCAGTCAGTCAGTGTCAGCTAGAGCAGCTCTGCTGACCTGGTTTCTCTGGCTCTAAAGCAGCTCTGCTGACCTGGTTCTCTCTCTCTATAGCAGCTCTGCTGACCTGGTTTCTCTGGCTCTACAGCAGGTCTGCTGACCTAGTTCTTATGCTACAGAGCAGCTCTGCTGATCTAGTTCTCTGGCTCTACAACAGCTCTGCTGACCTGGTTCTCTGGCTCTAAAGCAGCTCCGCTGACCCAGTTCTATGGCTCTGAAGCAGTTCTGCTGACATGGTTCTCTGGCTCTAGAGCAGCTCTGTTGACCTGGTTCTTAGGCTCTAGAGCAGCTCCACTGACCTGGTTCTCTGGCTCTAAAGCAGCTCTGCTGAACTGGTTCTCTGGCTCTAAAGCAGCTCTGCTGATTTGGTTCTCTGGCTCTAGAGTAGCTCTGCTGACCTGGTTCTCTGGCTCTAAAGCAGCTCTGCTAACCTGGTTCTCTGGCTCTAAAGCAGCTCTGCTGGCCTGGTTCTCTGGCTCTAAAGCAGCTCTGATGACCTGGTTCTCTCCCTCTAAAGCAGCTCTGCTGACCTGGTTTCTCTGGCTCTACAGCAGCTCTGCTGGCCTGGTTCTCTGGCTCTAGAGCAGCTCTGCTGACCTGGTTCTCTGGCTCTACAGCAGCGCTGCTGACCTGGTTTTCTGCACTCACGATGCACGCACCCGACGTCGCGAAAATATATTTAAAAATAATATAAGTTTATTATAAGTACAAATATATTATTTTGATGAATATCTTACATAATCTCTTGCCTTAATATGTATATTAAAGACACATACATATCATTTTGGAACATAAATTTTTTTTGTGGGTGTCGCGCCCCCAGCGCGCCCCAGCACGTATATGTCATGCGGGACCCGCAACCGTGCAAACATCTCGAACCGTAATGCGCATGTGTCGCAAATGCACGGGAACAGGAGTCGCAGACTGGTCGCATACCAATCGCGCATATCACGTGATATTAAATGTATATGATGTAACTGAAAAACACGCAGCCGTCACACACCATACGCGGATCATTCATGACTTTTCTAAAATGGCGGCTAGAATGCGCGCACCCACCGTGATGTGTACACTTTGAGTGCGCGACTCCGAATTTTTTTTACATTTTTTTTAAAGAAAATAATATAAATATATTTAAATAAAAAATGAAAGCAAGAAAATTAATCAATATTTCAGTTTTAATTAAAAAAAATTATTTTTTTGCAATTTTCAGAAAAATATATAATGTTATTTAATGAATAAAATATTTATAAATAAACAGTTAAACTGTAGAAAATCAGTACAAAAAAATAGTTACAACTACTATCACACTTAAAAGTTAGCATTTAAAAAACCTTTGAAATTCACAGAAAAAAATATAGGTTTCAGGGGTGTTATAGTTAGCTGCCCATTTCACTCATACAAAACCATAGAAATTCCTCCGTTATAGTTAGTTCTGCTAACTATAACTCACGCGCCCGCAATGCACTGCTGATGATGTCACATATTGCATCATTCATGACATGGTCAGTGACATCACTGATGACATCTCAAATGACATCACTGATGACATCATCCACTTGACAATCTGATATACCTCATCATACACTAGTATAACCTTTCATCACTCACTGTAAAATACAGAGTACCATATTTGAAACCATTGACACACCAATACCAGTTACTACATACACACTCACTGATTCCTAAGTCTACACACACAACTACCCATTCAACAACAGAACCATCTATACATGCAGTCATTAATTAATAGAACACTATCAAATGCACTTACACACATATATAGA
Organism: Triturus cristatus; assembly: GCF_964204655.1. NCBI lineage: Eukaryota > Metazoa > Chordata > Amphibia > Caudata > Salamandridae > Triturus > Triturus cristatus. Next base: position 1,296,440,155 of record NC_140590.1, read on the forward strand.
CATTGACACATCAGCAGTCATCTTAGTTGGTTATGCAGTCATCCTACTCACTCATGAAAAAAATGTATCGCACTTAAATTTACTCACTTACACAATTATCCAACAACACCTCATTTATTCAAACACATAGTAACTAATCGTTAATATGTTAAAAAAGCACCATTAAAATTATACACTCATTCATATAGTTACTCTCACAATCACTGACTCTTACACATACTTATTTATATACACCAACTCTCACATACAATGCCTTTTATTTTTTTACTTTGTTGAAGATGTACAACTAAAACATATATTCGCTCACCAACACACAAATAAATACACTGAGTCACCCAAACAACTGTTTCCACATTTACTCTTAAACCCATACACCTAGTCAATCAACCATTCACACACCTATGCATAGTTACACACACTCCATCCAACCACACACAAACTCAGTGTCCCATACAAATACTCACCCAACTAATCAATAACTAATATACACACTCATGTAGTTAGTGACCAACTGATGCAGCATGTTATACAACAACAGAGACAGTGCTGCACACATTCACATAGCTTAGTTACTAATCCATGTATTAAGTGAGACACTTTTAACTACTCACTTAAAGACAGTCAGACAGCTACTAAATCCTCCATCCAGACAGTTATATATCCACTCAATCTTCAATACAGATTGGTATATATATAAAATACATATTTAAATTTCAAACTAAACCACATTCAGTGGATTATGTAATCAGTGATGTCATCAGTGATGTCATTTGAGATGTCATCAGTAATGTCACTGACCATGTCATGAATGATGCAATATGTGACATCATCAGCAGTGCATTGCGGGCGCGTGAGTTATAGTTAGCAGAAGTAACTAACTATAACGGAGAAATTTCTATGGTTTTGTATGAGTGAAATGGGCAGCTAACTATAACACCCCTGAAACCTATGTTTTTTTCTGTGAATATATATATATATATATATATATATCTCCTCCAACCGGCTCACTTTTCCAACCAACTGCGCTCTGAGATAGTGCGCTGTGAACACGGACGAGCCCAGCCGTCATTAAATTGCAGCAGTATTCCTTGCGGAAATATTTCACACGCACTCACAGGTTTATAATTAAATTGCTCTCGATTATTTAGCAGTAAATTACCGAGAACAAACCCTATGCGTTTCAGTCTCTCCTCAGACCTTTTTTACGGTATCTTGGCGCCTGGCATTCTGGTTATTGTAGTGCACTTTTTTGGTGTATTTTTTACAAATGTGAAAATTATAATTTGAACAAACTTAATGTGATTACAAAGGTAAAATACAGTGAAATTCAAATTAAATGAATTAATTGAAATTAAATCCTTCTCAATAGTGAATTCCTTCATTATTTTTAATATATATATTATATCCCTTTCATTATTCCTGTTCAGGAAAGTATGTTCTATTTTCCATTTTCCTTTTGGATGTTTTGCACACAGGGGTTCCCGCCCTCTAGTCAGCCATTGTTTATAAAATAGAATGTGACCCGCTATTGGAAAAATTACTGTAGTACAGAGGATGTAAAATTATGGCCCACTGGAGGGCATGATACAATAGAGCACAAAAACGGGGGCATATACAAAAAGCCCAACAAATAAGGGTATCAACCTGTAAATAGAATGGATAGGTGTAATTAATGGCCCACTAGAGGGCGGGAACTACACTGTCTTGAAATAATGGCGCCGATATCGTCTCTGGTTACCCGTGAAAAAGGTCTGAGGAGAGACTGAAACGCGTAGGGTTTGTTATCGGTAATTTGCTGCTAAATAAACGAGAGCAGTTTAATTATAAACCCGTGAGTGCGTGTGAAATATTTCCGCAAGGAATTCGGCTGATATATATATATATATATATATATATATATATATATATATATATATATATATTCACTGAAAAAACCATAGGTTTCATACATGTTATAGTTAGCTGGACATTTCTCTCATACAAAACCAATGAAATTCCCCCGTTATAGTTAGTTCAGCTAACTATAACTCGCGCGCCCGCAATGCACTGCTGATGACGTCACATATTACATCACTCATGACATGGTCAGTGACATCACTCATGACATCACTGATGACATCTCAAATGACATCACTCATGACATCATCCAGTGAATGTCTGTTTTTCTGAAAATTAAATATGTTTTATATATGTATATCTCAAGGTTGATGGAAGAATAAATGGGTATCTAAGTGTCTAAATGGATGATTTGTTTTTGAAAAATTGATTGTGTAACTGACTGATTAAGTGTATCATAGTGAATACATGGCTTAGTGAGTAATGTTTAAATATGTAAATATCTGTATCAGTCTCTCACTTTGTGTATAAGTGGCTGCATGGGTTGGTGAGTAGCTACATGGGTGTCTATATAGGTTATTAGTTGGTTTTTTGAGTATCAGTCTGAGTGTCTGCATGATTCGGTGGGGGGTATTACGTAGTGCATAGGTGCATGAATGAGTGACTCACTGTTTGTATGTGTTGAAGACAGCATGTGTGCAGGACTGTATGGGTGGATGAGTGTGTGTATGGTTGTGTTAGTGAGTGAATGACTGTTTCAATAGTGTCTTTATGAGTAACTACATATGTTTTAAACTAGTATATGTGACTATCGGTGTATATAAGTGAGTATATGTGAGAGTGAGAGATTGAAAGAGTTCCTGTATGAATAAGTATGTGTTTCTATAAGTGATTGTTTAAAAGACTAAGTATGTGTAAGTTTCCATAGAAGTAAGTGTGGTGGTGTGTGTATAACTGTATATGCAAGTAAATGTATGTTTGATTCTTTATTAGCATGAGTGTCTATGTGTGTGAGTAACTCTATGGATGAGTGGCATTGTGTAACAGGATATATAGGTGTATGAGTACATATGATGAGTGAGTACATGTATGAGTGACTGTATATGACTGTTGGTGAATGAGTGGATGTGTATGTGGATCTTAGAATTACTGAAGAGGTTGTTGTAACAGGTATTGGTATGTCGATTGTTTTGAAAATTTTAGTCTCTATTTTTGAATGTGTGTATCAAAGGTTATATTAGGGGGAGAGGAGGTCTGCCACTCTACCACAATGATGATGTCATCAGTGATGTCATCAGTGATGTCATTTGAGATGTCATCAGTGATTTCATGAGGGATGTCACTGACCATGTCATGAGTGATGTAATATGTGACGTCATCAGCAGTGCATTGCGGGCGCGCGAGTTATAGTTAGCTGAACTAACTATAACGGGGGAATTTCATTGGTTTTGTATGAGAGAAATGTCCAGCTAACTATAACATGTGTGAAACCTATGGTTTTTTCAGTGAATTTGCAAGGTTTTTTAAATGCTAATTCCTAACTATAACGTGTGTGAAACCTTTGGTTTTTTCAGTGAATTTGTATGGTTTTTTAAATGCTAATTTTTGAATTATTTAATTAAATAATTTTTTTTTTATAATAAAAATAAAATTCCTATGTATTCATTTATATATTATCTGTATCCTTTTATTTGTTTTTGCTCTTTTTTTTAAATTTCAATTAGGATAAAGTTGAACAGTTTATTTAATTTTTGCAATTAATTTTTCTCCATTATTTTTTTTTTATATAAATTCTTGGGGTGCGCGCTCTGAGCGCGCTCCTAGTACAATTTCGTAAGTTTTTTATGAATACCGTCGTACGTTATTTACGTACGCATATATACGTCATAGTGCGCGCTGGGAGCGCGCACCAAGTACGTATGCGTAAGTATGTACGCATGCGTGCGTGCGTCCTACGCGCTCCACGCGGTTCACTTCCGCATACGCTTAAATTACGGGCAATAACGTTCGCGTATACGCGTGTTCAATGTATGCGCGTTACGTACGCGCATATGATGTATGCACATGCGCTCCTACACGTTCGCGCATGCGTAATCACAAGGTGCGTGCTCGGAGCTTGCGCAGTGCGCGCACCTCGGGTCATATGTTTAATAAAACAACACTTCTTATTGGTTATCATTACTTTCAGTTTCTGATTGTTTCAACACCACACCCAATCCCCTCATGGCAAGTCATGTGATCAAGAATCATCACTCTTGATTGGTTTGAAGTGCGTTCAGTTCCAGATTCTTCCCAAACCACACCTACTCCCCTCATTATTAGTTCTGATTCCTTTGGAGAAGGAGCTATTCTGTTGTTGAGAGACAATGGCTGAACAGAAACCATCTTCAGACAGTGACCAGGACACTCTTGAGAGGCAGAGGAGCAGGAAGCAGAAAGACAGCTTTATATGGCAGTTTTTCACTTTTCCAGAGGGACAAAAAAAGGTAAATGCACCTAAAGTTACTTGTGTACTTTGTCAAAAAATCTTGTCATGTGGGAATCCTAACAAGAAGTATTCTTTTAGCATTCACACTATGTTGAGGCATGTTGACAAAATGCATCCAGTGACTTTTCGTCGAGCTTCTGGAGCAAACCCTCCACCTGCTCAACCGACGACATCTGCAGCAGCTCAGCCGAGCACATCTTCGGCAGCTCAGGCGAGCACTTCTTCTGCAGTGGTGCCTTTGCCTTCTTCCACACCTCGTTTTGGACCACCTTGTTTTGTGAGGTTGTCCACACGCTGCACTGATTGCGGTCAACTTATTTCTGTGTGTGAGACCAGTCTTGATCTCATTCAGAGAAAATTTGATGCGCATGAGTGCAGTAGGCCATAGATGTTTTTTCTTTTTTTTCGTTTTTCTCTTCCTGTTTCCCTCCATTAACTCAAGGGCTCTTTTAAGAGCCACTTAAAAACTAAACCCCAAACATTTTTGGGGGGGATTTATTTATTTATTTTTTTTGGGTGCGCGCACCCTGCGCGCACCCAAGGATGTTTTTTAAATTTAATGTACAAAAAGAGGTGAAGAAATGGAAGCATGAAAAGGGAGGATTGAGAAATACAAATATTTTTCACTTATTTTTTTAAAAAAATACATTATTTTGAGAAAAAAAATTTAAGTATTTTGCAAGGGAACAGAATTTTTTTTTTATTTTTTCTTTCTAGTTCTGCAAAAAAAGAAAAAAAGTATTAATATTCAATCATACATTACAAAAAGCATTACATGTTTTTACATATTTTACAAAGCAATTTTTTGCCCTTTTTTTGCTGTTTTCAGAATTTTTTATTTTTCACTTAAAATAGTGAAAACAATTGTATTCATCATTTAACAGCGGGCAAAAAAAAAAACAATCTGAAAGATTGTTTAAAAAAAGCCCAAAAACTATCCTCACTAAAATATACCTTGTTAGAAATATTACATATATATTACAAGTACTTTTCTAGATGAATAAAAATGTTCTAGATAAACCGTCTTTAAACCTTGTCGCAAAAGCACACATGCCAAATTAATTTCTGTCAAAGGAGTCCACAATTGTTTTTATTACTTTTCCTTTAGGCCAAATAGTAATTTCAAAATCCTTTTTAAGTGATATCTTCATTTATAATCCTTTAAAATTACAAAAAATGCTTTCTTCAGATGCAGTTTTTAGTTTTCAAAATTTAGGTTTCAGAAAAATTAAATAAGAATTGGGTAAATCATAAGGCAAACGTTGCTTGAAAATCAATTGGGAATCATTACACAGTGTCCAGCCTTTTTCACATTTAAGATAAACTGTGTAATGTCCAGAAGTTACAGTAGGTCCTTCATGAAAAATTATTGCAACTGTAACCAAAGTTTTTCCAGAAATTGTTAATTGTTGTCCTGTAAACTTCTTTATTAAAGTATCCAATTTTGAACCATCAGCTCTACAACGTTGCATCATTAAAATTACATACTGACCATATTTCTGTAAAAATAACTTGGAAAACATGTCAGATTTACATTCAGAACATTCCATGTTGTGATTGGCATCTTTAACTAATTTACTAAAAGTCACTGATTTACTTTGTGGTAATGGTAAAAATATGAACCTTTCTGAATCAACATTACTACTACATGTGTTCATACAGTTTTCACAGCAATGTTCCCATTTGTAAGAGACACCAAATAAGTTTTCTACTTCTACTCCTTCATCTTCAAGTACACTCAAAATATATATTAAGAATTCCTGTGCATCTTGCTGGACATTTTCTTTAAACTGTGTAGAACCACAACATACATCTAAAAGATTTCTAACATCAGTAGCACTTTCTATTTCAGTTTTATCATTACTCAGCCTCTCATAAAGGAGACTCAGCAGAGAACACAATCTTTTTCCATGATTTACTATTATCTGTTCTAGCAACTTTTCAAGATAAAATACAACATTCAGCTCTACATTTGCATAGCAGTTGACACCAGAGCTATTTTCAAAATGGCAACCAACAACCTCTTCAACACTGTCCTTTTTCTTTTTCCTTGCTATCACATCACTGTCCTTTTTTTTTTGTTCTGTTCATCCACATTACAGATATTTTCAAATCTCCTTTTCCGAGAAACATGTTTTTCAATCACAGGATACTGACCTAAATGAGGAGCATAGGTTCTTCTTAATCTATTATACTCCTTTACACAGTTTGTATCAGCACTAACTTTTGAGTCATCAAAGTCTATCATAAATAAACCAGATAATGTTTTCTCTCGTGACAAAGCAACATATGCCATACCTTCTTTGAACACAGTAGAACCAATGTTTACAAAAGCACTATCTACAGTCAATCCTTGAGACTTGTGAATAGTTACAGCATATGCTAGAGAAAACGGAAACTGCTTCCTACGTACATATAAGTCTTTCACAAGCATGAAACGAACTGAACAACGACAAATGTCTTTAACTTCTTCTATCTGATCAAATTTTATTTTTAAATATTCAATTCCTTCTTTTTTCTGATAATTAATAAAACCCACAACTCTTCCCATAGCTCCATTCACTAAACCTTTTTCTACATCCAAATTTCTCCTTAAAATCACTCGACAATTCATGCAAACATATAGATTTTTTTCTAATCCAGCTGTTTTGGAAATGTTCTTCTCTAGTGAATCCAATTTATTTTTCAGTTTGCCTGTTAATGTAAAAGTAATTCTTTCATGCTGAATTTTGTCCTCTGCTTCCATTTTCTTAATCTCTTCCTTTTCCAATTTCAAAAGTTCCTCATTGAATATTGAGCACTCGCGTAGTGTTGGCATTAAGCAGATTACAGTATTTTTTTCTGCAATGTTCTGGTATATTTTCTCTGCAACTATTTCTTCATTTGGAAATAAATTATGTAGCAACCGACTCTGTAATGCTTTTTTGCCAACTTCTGTGAGTAGTCCAATTCTGATATCTTTCAGAATACTTGCATAATCTTCGTCGTTTGCTTGTCTCATATTGGTAGTGAGTTCTTTGTACTCAAAGAACGACCAAATACTCGCATTACCAATGCTTCCTAATGACTTCTTCGTGTCTTCATGTGTCACAGTATTAAACATTGGTTGTCCTTTAACTGGAGTGAGCTGTAAAAGATCTCCAAAAACTATGACGTGTTTACCTCCAAATAACACGTCATAGTCTCTCTTAAGAATTTGTTGCATTCTTAAATGCACAAAGGCAAGCATTAAGTTTGAAACCATGCTCACCTCATCAATAATGAGAACTTGCATCTTCTTCAACACTCTTGAAACTTCGAAGCATGCTTCTCCAGTTAGCTTGTGGTATTTTATTTTGTTCTCATTCTCCACTGGTAACATTAGCAAGCGATGTAAGGTAATTCCTTTTATGTTATAGGCTGCTAACCCAGTTGGAGCAGTTACCACACAAGACAAATTTGAAGCTGTTTTTTGCTGTAGGTAGCTTCTGATGACTTTTATTAAGAAACTTTTACCAGTTCCAGCTTGTCCACTCACATACATCCTGATTGGTTCAAATGATGTGCATGAGCACTCTTTCTTTTCATGTAGTAATCCATGATCAATTTGTTTTGTGACTTCTTCATAAATTTGTTTTTGTTCTTCATTCAGTTGTTGTTCCAGATTTAGTAAGTCGATTGAATCTTCCTGTGCTTGATTCATAGCCGTTTCTACTTCAGTCATGGCTACTGCAGCTTCATTTTCTATGATTGGTTGTCCTAGGGGATCTTGACTAAGTGTTCCTGAACTTTGGCTGTCTTGAGAACTGTCTCTAGCTACTTCAGCTGCAATTTTTGCTTCCTGTTCATTTTCTTCATATAACATTTGGACATAAGTTGTGAAAGTACTGCATTCTATGCTATCTTTGCTAGCATTAAAAGAATCTTCATAGCTTTGAAATTCTCCCAGTAGTTCGTCCTCTGAACGCCATGGTTTAAACAGCTGTAAAAGAGCCAAGTAGTAAAATTCCTTTTTTTCAGTAGTGTCGCAACTCAGCTTCCTATGATTAATCAAACTTCCTTTTGTTTGCTTCACCAAACATCCTTCCTCACCAATGACTTTATATTTTCCATTGTTGATGTCTTCTGTGGCTTTCCGTGAAAAAATGTAGTTCTGCAGCACTTCATAGAGACACATGTTCTCAAGATGATGACTTCTTTTTGGGTAATATGTGTCCAACATGTTTGTTTTCAAAATATCTGTACTTTCTGGGTCATTCTCTGCCAAATATTCAATTTCTCCAACAGATTTCAGTACCCGATTTCTTATTCCTGCAAGGCCTAAGCTTACCCAAATTATTATTCTGGATTTCGAGTAAAGACTTGCAGATGATAACCTATCTGAGCATTCGTAGGATCCAATTTCTCGATGCGATAACATCTTTAAACTGAAACTGTATAGCTTCTTACTGACAGTCTTCTCGTGAGAAATCTCTTCCCACATTTCCTTCAATTCTGTTTTCTCAGATTTAGTAATGTAAGATGTGACATACCGAGCAACAGCAATAGAATTGTCTGCCACATACTGAATATCCATGTTAGCATTCCACATGGATAAAATGACTGGGTTGAAGTCATTTATAAATTTTGACTCTTCTTTTCTTTTTAGGTTGTATGTATTTTTGGGAGATTTTCTGGTTATAGTATGTCGCACAGCTGACATAAAACTGTTGACTCTTCCTTTTGAAAGAACTGGTCTAGGAAATCCAAATCGACACTTTGTGTAGAATTTATCTTTGGTCTTGTACTTCCGTCGACAGTATTTTCCACACCGATGACTTTGGAAACGTAAAACTTGTTCTCCTTTTTCTCTTCTGTGCTATTAGGTATAGCACATGTTGCATATTCTTCAATGAAAGATAACACTGCTTCATCAGCATCTGTTCCAAATTTTGGGGCATCCGTGATCCACAACAGCATATGAATATGAGGAGCACCTCTTGCCTGGTACTTTTTTCTCCAAAAGAAATCCACTACTTCTCCGAGAGGTGGATTTCTTTTATTGCAGATGAAGGACATCATAGCCTCAAATCTATGATTGAAATATCTGCAAACATTAACCGGATCTAATGAGCACAGTTCTCCTGCTGTCTTGTATTCAATGTTTTTAATGTTTGAATTTGCCTCTCGTAGAAAATCCAGTAAATCATCCCAAGCGTACTCGGCACAGCTTAGGGTTAGAAACCATGTAGGAGTTCCTAAATTCCGTAACATGCATTTTAATTCACCATGGCGTCGGTACCAATATTCATTTGTCCCACGCTGACAAGCCATCAGATTGATCAGTTGTGTTTCCAAATGATCATCTCGGTGCTGCACTTTCTCCATAAAATCCTTAGCAGACACATTATGTAGATGTACTCCACTTTTTAAAATGTGATTTACTGCATAAGATAATGCAGACAAGTCGCTTTCAAATAATAATAAATAATAATACTGATATTTGTAAAGCGCGAACAGCTACCTCACGAGGAGGTGTCCCGGCGCTATAGACCGCTGGGGAACCCGTCCTGGCTATCCCTGTGAGATGGTCCCTTTCTGGGTATCTCCAAGGTGAAACCAGGCATCCCCAGCGTCTGTGGGGGGCCGTTGTAGAGATGAGGCAAGCTTAATGCCCAGAGTTGCCGAGTGTGTTCCTGGTTAGAGTAGGTACCGAGGCGAGAATTATTGAGTCCGTTTTGACCCTGGTCCACGACCCTGCCGCGTCGGGAATTGAACCCTGGTCCCTGGCCAATTCTCTGCTTACGGGTCTGCCGCCTCTAACCAGTGAGCCACACCTCTCTCTAAATAAAAGATGAAACAAATAAGGAATACTTTGACGAAATCTTGAATCTTCAGCATATAGTCTTGTAGTCCGATACTCAGAAGCTGGAATCTGTTCTGGGCGTTCATCGTATCGTCCACCTTTTCCTGTAGGAAACAGCTGAGGAAAACATCGAGCTTCCAAGCTCTTCTCCCATACACTCACGGGAGTTCCTTTTGCTTTCTTCATCTGAAACAGATCAATAGTGTCTCCCATAACTTCTTTTGAATGAAGAGGATGTATGCTAAAATGTTCATAAATTTCTTCTTCCTTTGACTTGTCCACTTTTTCAATTTGACCAGTTGGTGTTTCTGTGTCTTCTTGTAAATCTTCTTCTTCTTCCTCTATATAAATTGATTCATACCATTTATTATTCCTTTTCAAATATAAATTTGCTCTTTGTACTTTCCGTACATCTACCAGCTCCTGCCAAATCTTCTTATTCTTTGTAGGTACACCATTAACCAGAATAACTAATAGTTCAGTTTCCAAAGTATCTGCATCAATAGTTTCCATATTTTTTTTCAAATCCAAGGGCAAATACACCACTCTTCCTTTTAAACCTCTCAGTAAATCTGAAGAAGGTAATTTACCAGTTTTGGGCTCCATACGTACTATGGTCTGGAACGGATGAACACATTGAATGAGTATAGACTCATATGTATTTAAATCAGAAAGTTCGGCAGGAATAGCATCCAATTCTAAATTATTATGTACAGCTCTGGTCGGCATTCTATTTTCTTCTAACTTGTTATAACAGTATTTACAAATACGCTGATCTTCGCCCAATTCAAAACAATTTTCAAGAAATATATATGTTGCAAAATCTTTCCACTTATAATTATCTTCATTTTCACTTTTTTTATACAGATCAACATTCCTTGTTTGAATTTTATAATGGCTTCTGCGGCAACAAATACAAGTAATATTTGGTCTTTCATTAGAGATGATAGTAAATTTTGTCATTTCATCCTCAAAATTTTTAGTAATAATGAGTTCTACATTCTGTTCCTCATTTTCCTCATTAACTGTGTCCTTTTCTGCACTTTCTTGTTCTGGACCAAAGTAACAAAACTGAATCTCATCAGTAACCTTCACTACATCTGATACAGATCCACGGAACAGAGCATTATTCAACTCATTTAACTTTACTGCTGGACTTTTAGCAAAATACAATGTTCTCACAAACTTTCTCATTTCAGTATGATGAACAGCCAGCATCCTAAAATGATGAAAAACACTTTTACACACTTTTCTAGATAGACAAGCCAGAGAATGTCCCTGCAAACCAGTATTCTCTCTCACTCTGCATGGATCTAGTGTTTGAAGCACCTTCATCTTCTGTTTTACACTCTTTTTACTATATTCTCTTAGAAAGTCACGTAATTTATCAATAGATTCCTGACGCACAGTACAAATACTACTACAGTTCCAAGTGTACACTGGGGCTTTTGGACGTCTCCCCATAGCCTCAGCAGCCATTACTTCTTCCTCATTTCTTGGGACCATTTTCTCTTTTTCCATCACACAACCATCCTTAACTTCATATGCTCTACCATTGGTGTCAACTGCATGCAACAAACTATTACTTTGAAGATAACTCTCTTCATTAAAAAATGGTTCAGTACTTGAACTGTGTTTCCATTCTCCCAAGAACACTTTACAAAAGTTACTTTTTTTCACTTCTCTTTTCCTTTTGCTTTGTGACTTCATTGCATTGACTAATTTATCTAATCTACGCATCCTATTCAAAATTAGAATAAAAAGTTTTCTTTTTATTTCCAAAGCCTTACTTACAATATTTTCTATAAAAAAAAATTTCTTAATAAATTTTGATTTTTTTCTTATATTTTTTCACATCCTTTAGCAAATTTAACATCACTCTTCTCTGAAACATGTTTCGACGAATGTTTTTAAAATCTAATTTTCGTGTTAAATCAGTTTTACATACTTCTGATTGTACATTAGCTTTTGATTTTTGCTGTTGACTCTGTTGTTGCTTTGTACATAAAACACTGTTTGTTTTACATTTATTTTTGCCATTTTTTTGTTTTTTGAAGATCTTTTTTAAGAAATCTCTACTCTGCTTACCAGTAGACTTTTTCTTTTTGCCATCACCAGCTTCTCCTCCTATTTTTTTTTCCCAGTTTTGTCCAGATATACTTGTTGTTGCTTTTCTTTCCTCTTTCTTGTCCTTAAAGGCATTTTTTTTATTTTTTCACTGTTGCTCAGCAATACCTGCAAGAAACTTAAAAAAATATATTTTTTGTAATTATAATTCATTAAAATATTTTTTAAGCTTTTCATTAATTTCAAATGTTTTACCATTTGCCTCTCATTTGTGATTTACTAATTTGTGCACAGTGCTAACCACCACAGTTGAAAAAAAACAAGCTGCCCCTTTCCTGCAAGTGCATGTTTTACAGAACAACTGCAACACAAATTATATCTGTGGCCACAATTCCTGTGTGCACACAGCCTCATGGTGTGCTTCTAAGCAGAAAACAGAATTTGATTTGCAAATTCAAAGCACATTTACTACTGTGGTAGATCAAGTGATAATTGCTGTTACAGCCTGACACATTTTCCTTATAGTTTACAGAGACAGAAAAGAGCACATTTCCTAACAGCTACTTCATACCATAAGCATCTGCAACCTGGGTGAGTGTTTAGAGTAGAGCAAAGGAAATGAGGCCTTGATGATGTTTTTATGTGTTTGCGTTATACACTGCTTTCTGAAACATCACACAGAGCTAAGTACTACGCATGGGAGTGTTGGAGAAGCTGCTGCATGTGTGCCAAGAGTGTGTTTGTGCAGACTATGTATTGTCAGCTGCAAGAGAGATGAGCAAGGAGACTTCCAGAACTGCATGAAGACTGCAGGGATGTATGTAACAGTGCATGTGTGCTAAGGGATAATTTGTGTAAAGACAACAGGCTTCCCCTTTCCTGGGACTGCAATTCTTACTGAACAACAACTTCACAAATTTAATCTCTGCCCACAATTCCTGTGCGCACACAGACTCATGCCATCATTTTAGGCACATAACACAGACTGCCCCTTTCCTGGGACTGCATTTCTTTCAGAACAACAACTTCACAAATTAAATCTCTGCCCACAATTCCTGTATACACACACTCATGCTATGTTTTTTGGAACAAAACAGTGTTCCTGAATAGTACCAAATTACTGTTACAGCCTGACACATTTCCCTTATCATTTACAGAGGCAGAAAACAGCACATGTCCTAACAGCTCCTTGAGACCAAGCTCCTTGAGACCATAACCATGTGTTACAGGGTGAGTGATTAGACTAGAGCAAAGAAAATGAGGCCTTGGTGACGTTGAATGTGTTTGCATTACACAATGCTATCTGAAACATCACACAGAGATGAGTACTACACATGAGAGTGTTGGAGAAGCTGCTGCGTGTGTGCCAAGAGTGTGTTTCTGGAGACTATGTATTGTCAGCTGCAAGAGAGATGAGCAAGGAGACTTCCAGTACTGCATGAAGACTGCAGGGATGTATGTAACAGTGCATGTGTGCTAAGGGATAATTTGTGTAAAGACAACAGGCTTCCCCTTTCCTGGGACTGCAATTCTTACTGAACAACAACTTCACAAATTAAATCTCTGCCCACAATTCCTGTGCGCACACAGACTCATGCCATCATTTTAGGCACATAACACAGGCTGCCCCTTTCCTGGGACTGCAATTCTTACTGAACAACAACTTCACAAATTAAATCTCTGCCCACAATTCCTGTGCGCACACAGACTCATGCCATCATTTTAGGCACATAACACAGGCTGCCCCTTTCCTGGGACTGCAATTCTTACTGAACAACAACTTCACAAATTAAATCTCTGCCCACAATTCCTGTGCGCACACAGACTCATGCCATCATTTTAGGCACATAACACAGGCTGCCCCTTTCCTGGGACTGCAATTCTTACTGAACAACAACTTCACAAATTAAATCTCTGCCCACAATTCCTGTGCGCACACAGACTCATGCCATCATTTTAGGCACATAACACAGGCTGCCCCTTTCCTGGGACTGCAATTCTTACTGAACAACAACTTCATAAATTAAATCTCTGCCCACAATTCCTGTGTGCACACAGACTCATATCATCATTTTAGGCACATAACACAGGCTGCCCCTTTCCTGGGACTGCATTTCTTTCAGAACAACAACTTCACAAATTAAATCTCTGCCCACAATTCCTGTATACACACAGACTCATGCTATGTTTTTTGGAACAAAACAGTGTTCCTGAATAGTACCAAATTACTGTTACAGCCTGACACATTTTCCTTATCATTTACAGAGGCAGAAAACAGCACATGTCCTAACAGCTCCTTGAGACCATAACCATGTGTTACAGGGTGAGTGATTAGACTAGATCAAAGAAAATGAGCCTTGGTGACGTAGAATGTGTTTGCGTTACACAGTGCTATCTGAAACACCACACAGACCTGAGTACTACACATGGGAGTGTTGGAGAAGCTACTGCGTGTGTGCCAAGAGTGTGTTTCTGGAGACTGTGTATTGTCTGGTGCAAGACAGATGAGCAAAGAGACTTCCAAAACTGCATGAAGACTGCTGGGATGTATGTAACAGTGCATGTGTGCTAAGGGTTATTTTCAGTTTTGAACATATGGCAACTACCTGTGCCTTTGCTATTTTGAAAGGGAAATCTACCCTGTTGGTTTCAAATGTTTTAGCTTTTTCCTCCCATTTGCGATTAAGTGATTTCTGCTAAGTGCTAACCACCACATTTGAAGAAAACAAGCTGTCCCTTTCCTGCAAGTGCATGTTTTACAGAACAACTGCAACACAAATTACATCTCTGGCCACAATTCCTGTGCGCACACAACCTCATAGCGTGCGTCTAAGCAGAAAACTGAATTTGATTTGCAATTTCAAAGCACATTTACTACTGTGGTAGAACAAGTGATAATTACTGTTACAGCCTGACACATTTTCTTTCTAGATCACAGAGGCAGAAAAGACCACATGTCCTAACAGCTACATCATACCATGAGCATGTGCAATCTGGGTGAGTGACTACACTAGAGCAAACGAAATGTGCCTTGATGACGTTGAATGTGTTTACGTTACACAGTGCTATCTGAAACACCACACAGACCTGAGTACTACACATGGGAGTGTGAGACAAGCTGCTGCGTGTGTGCCAAGAGTTTGTTTCTTGAGACTGTGTATTGTCTGGTACAAGACAGATGAGCAAAGAGACTTCCAAAACTGCATGAAGACTGCTGGGATGTATGTAACAGTGCATGTATGCTAAGGGTTATTTTCAGTTTTGAACATATGGCAACTACCTGTGCCTTTGCTATTTTGAATGGAAAATCTACCCTATTGGTTTCAAATGTTTTAGCTTTTGCCTCTCATTTCAGATTAAGTGATTTCTGTTGACTGCTAACCACCACATTTGAGGAAAACAAGCTGTCCCTTTCCTGCAAGTGCATGTTTTACAGAACAACTGCAACACAAAATACATCTCTGGCCACAATTCCTATATGCACACAGACTGATGCTGTGTTGGTAGGCACAAAACACAGGCTGCCCCTTTCCTGGGTCAGCAATCCTTACAGAACAACAACTTCACAAATTAAATCTCAGACAACAATTCCTATATGCACACAGACTCATGCTGTGTTGGTAGGCACAAAACACAGGCTGCCCCTTTCCTGGGTCTGCAATTCTTACAGAACTAATGCTAATTTCAAATGTGCTGCCATTTTCCTCTCTTTTCTTTCAAAGTGATTTCTGCTAAATCCTAACCATCACAATTAAAAACAAGCTGTCCTTTCCTTTCAACTGCAAGTCTTACTTTTCAACAGCAACGCAAATTAAATCTCTGTCAACAATTCTTCTCTGCACACAGACTCATGGTTTGATGGTAGGCACAAAACAGTATTCCTCATTCTTACCAGTACACATTAACTTATTGTGAAAACATACTCCATAATATCTTACAAGTTCAAAACAGTTAAATATCTCGCAAACCTCAAAATGTAAAACATAACTTTTGAAGAAGATTCACAATTCTAATATTTATCTCAAAAATCACCACATACATCCCCTCTCAAACTCATAACTCACCTTTTAAAATAGTCTGCTGTTTGAGTGGCACATTTCTTTCTCAACTAACTATCAGAGTCAGAATATCAGAGCTCCACACCTCTCTCCTCTCTCCAGAACCAGTAAATGGCAATGTTCCCCTCTCTTTTTTCACACATATACATGTTAATTTCAAATCTCAGTGCTTCCCACTTTTTTTCAAATGAAATCACACATTTCTATTGGTTGAAAACTTCAACCCCTTTCCAAATGTACCCTTCCCCCAACTTGTCTCCTGCCTGCTACCATAGCAACAGGTCAGGTCATGGAACACTGCTGTGAGGAGAGAGGTCAGAAGTTCAGCAAACAGTGTTTCATATCCAAAGAGCAAGAGTGCTTGACTTTTCAAACCTAACCGCAAATCCATAGTAATGTTCTTTGGTAACACATTTTTCTGAACCAATACAAAACATGCTTTTTAAAATTTAAACATACAGCCTAGTTTTTAGTGTAGAATGGTTTGAAACAGCCAATGAGTACTTTTTATAAAAAAAACTATGTGTGCCCCCATTTTTCTACTGTCTTTCATTTCATATTGCCTTTCTACTGAAAGACACCTCCTGAGTGCATCCAGATCTCCTTGGAAGATGTTCACTGTGTGGATTGTAGGTCACAGCTATGTCTTCTGGAGTGAAAAATTTGCAGAAAAAAGAGGTATGGTGAGAGACCTTGCTTTGCCAAATGTAGACATTAAATGGATTGGTCAGAGAGGGTTAAAGTGGCACCAATTAATGCCTTTGGTGAAAACCTTTCTACATCTCCCACAGCCTAACCTTATTATTGTGCACTGTGGTGGTAATGACCTAGGCACTTTAACTGGGGTAGGTCTGGAAATGCTTATTAAGGACACCTTTGTGCAATTGATGTCGCTTTTTCCACAAACTGCCTTTGTATATTCTAACATATGCCAAAGGCAAAAGTGGAACTGGTCCAACCAATTTTGTCCGCAGATTGACAAAGCAAGGAAGCACGTCAACAAATCTATTTCTGCTTTCCTCAGAGACTATGGTATGGGTTCTATATACCACAACAACTTGCGTTACAACATGCAAGACATTTATAGAGGAGATGGTGTACACTTCACTGATGAAGGCAACAGAGTCTTCCTCTTGAACTTTAGACTCTGCATCGGTACTTACTTGTAGGTACCAAAAAACACACAATAAACACAAGGGCTCTTTTTAGAGCCACCTTATATCTTTTTACTTAATTGCGAATTTTTATATTTTTTTTGTTTTGAAAAATTTTTCGGGTGCGCGCTGGGTGCGCGCACTCGGCGATATTTTTTTTCAAAATATAAATCTTTTTTTTTGCCCTACAAGGTTCTACTGTGACCCCCTTACAATGCCTAGTTGGTCAATATCTCCCCACTCTGCCCCCTTTTCACGTTCTCCCCCTTTGTTTATCACCCCCTCTTTATGCGAGAGACAAAATGGCGGCCGCCGCTTCCTGATTTCTACCGATTCGAATGTTTACTGACATCTAACAACCAATCAGAAGTGCGCTCGCGCACGGCAAGGTGCGCGCACAGGACATGCTCAGTGCGCGCACGCTGCGCGCGTACAGATATATATATTGATTTAAATGCTAATTTCTCATGAAATACTGAACAGATTTACACCAAACCTGCAAAAGGCACTTCATGGACCTTATGGCTACCTGTCTGCCAAATTTCACATAATTCTGTTCAGCCGTTCGGGCTGTAGCTGCGACTAAAGTCCCTATGGAAAAATGCATGGGGAAAACGCGTTTTGGGACCCCCCTTTTTTCTCGGCCCCCGCTTGATGAATCACCCTGAAACTTCCAGGGTAGGAGCTGAGCGGAGCGCCCCATTAGTTTTGAAAATTTCACGTGGATTCGTCAACCGGCGCCAAAGTTATTCAAAATAGAATTTTGAGATATCCTATGGAAACACGGTCCTAACTATAACTATCTACTGGCGACCGCCAGTAGGTAATATATATATATATATATATATATATATATATATATATAAAAAAAATCCCTGGTGCCTTTTGGGCTTTCTGCCCCCTCCCGAGGGGATATCGGGGGCTACTGCCGCCATCTGCCTTCTTGAGGGGCAGAAAGACTGTGGTATTTTGGGGGGGTGGGTGGGGGGCAGTGGCATGCCCATTCTGGGCAGCCCCCACCCCGGCTTTTGGAGAGAAAAAAATCCCTGGCGCCTACCGGACTTTCTGCCCCCATGGGGGCAGATAAGGGGCTGTTGCCCCATCTGCCTCCTGGGGGGCAGAAATACTTTTGCCTTCTTTGGGGGTGGTAGGATTGGGGCATTAGGATGCCCATTATAGGCAGCCCCCGCCCCTGCCCTTTAAAAAAATAATCCCTGGCGTCTAGGGTGCTTTCTGCCACCCTCCCCCCCGGGTGGTGCAGATTGGGGGCTACTGCCCCATCTGCCTCCCAAGGGGAGCAGAGAGACTGTTGCATTTTTTTTGGGGTGGAGGCATTGATATGCCCTTTCTGGGCAGCCCCCACCCCTACGTATATAAAAAAAAAACCTGGTGCTTAGTGGGCTTTCTGCCCCCCCCCCCCTGGACAGATCAGGGGCTATTGCCCCCATCTGCCTCCTTAGGGGGCAGAAAGTCTTTTGTTATCTTTGGGTGGTAGGGTGGGGGCATGTGCATGCCCATTCTGGGCAGCCCCCACCCCTTGCCTATAAAAATTAAATCCCTGGCTTCTAGGGGCTAATGCCCCCCATCATTCCCCCAGGGAGGGCAGAAAGACTGTTTGTAACCACATTTTATGGGGGAGCAAAGGCCCTTTCCCAAGGGGCCGGTTCCCCCTCCCTGGTGGCTAGTGGGTGGATCCCTGCTTGGGAATCGCCCTAGGGATCCACTAGGGAAGGGTACCATTGAAAAGGGGAGATTCTCCCCTTTCCAATGATACCGCTCCCAAGTGTTTAGGTGCTCGGGGCTGTTTAATTGCAAAGACCTCTGCGTGCCATGCGCACGATCGGCATTGCAATGAAAATGCAAATTGGGCTCGGAGGTTGGGAAAGCTCTTCCCCAACCTCCCGAGACCAAGAAAAAATAAGGAAATCTCTCTGCTGTCTGCAGCAGAGGGATTTAGTGCCCCTGTTCTCATGACGGAATGGTTCCATCATGAGCACAGGAGCACTGGTGCTCATGACGGAACCATTCCGTCATGAGCACCGAAAGGGCTAGGGGAAATCTGTAACTATGAAACCATAACTATTCAGGGTCCTTTAAGATTCCTTTATTAAGAATGAAACAAAGGAGAGGTTTACAAGCATAGTTATTAAGAAAACAATTCAAAATTTTAAATCTTACCCAGACCGCCGGCCCAGATAACTTGCCGGCAGTAATAATAATAAGAAATGATACATAGTGATCTAATTTACTTCATATCCTTTTCCATGAAATACTCTTGACAGGAACACATCCGGATAGTTGGAAGGGAGCGGTGATTAAACCAATATGTAAAAAGGCAAGTATGCCCTCCCAGGAAACTACTGGCAGATAAACCTGTTGGATGTAAGTGGAAACGTTTTTTCAAAAATTCTCTTGGGGTTGTTAAGGAAGTGGGCTGAAGCAAATTCTATCAATCCACAGGAACAGGGTGGTTTTAAGGACAACCACTCCATGACCATTGTTTCAGTCTATGGGCCATTGCCAAGACATCTGTAGAGCAGTGTGGAGTCCGGTACTGTTGTTTTGTAGACTTCTGTTCTGTATTTGATTCTGTTAATCGAGCTTTGCTAAGGGACGCATTAAAGGCATACAGGATCCCAAAAGATTTGCTTTTGATCTTGCAAGAGCTCCACAGGGATAATTGGGCCCAGGTTGCATTGGTCAGTGAAGGCTCCCTCACCAAGAGAATTAATATAAAAAACGGCTTGAGACAAGGGTGTGTACTGGCACCCGCATTATTCTCCCTGTTCTTGGTTGATCGCCCAAAAGACCTCAGTCTTTTAAATACATTTAGCCTAAAAATGAATGACAAGCATATTAGTTGTCTTCTATATGCAGACGATTTAATGATTCTCGACCGAACAGGAATAGGGCTTCAGAGAAAATTAGATACTTTTTCAGAGTACTGTACGTAGGAAAAATTAAAAATAAACATGGAAAAGACAAACGTGCACCCAATAGGGAAGATGAGGAAGAGGTCAACTTCACTAATAAATAAAGTTAAAAAAGAGAGAGTCAAAAAATAGAAATATTTAGAGGTATGGTTCTCCCATGATTTAAGATGGAAGGATCACCTTGCCTTGACACAACCAATAGGTGTCTCTTAGAACACACATTCAATGTGAAGACAGAATCTGAAGATATTGACAAAGAGGATTTTTATCCACTACAGTAAAAGCCACCAAGATGTCTGTCTATGTATTGGCATTTGTAAGGCGCATATATCACCCGAAGGTCTCATAGCGCCAGCAGATACTCAGATGATAGGCGTATGGTCAAGCAGAGTTAGAATAGCCATGTTTTCAAGAGTTTGCGAAATTTCTGATGGTTGGGTTCAAGTCTAATGTGTAGGGGGAGAGCATTCCAATTTTCGGGGGCAATTTTGGAGAAAGATCTGTCTCCATTTCTAACAGTTCGTACTTTCGGGACCGCAAGAAGGTGCATGCTAGAGGATCTGAGTGTTCTGGTCGGACGGTAGTCCGTCAGCTTATTTGCTAGGTAAACTGGACCTTTACCGTTCAGAGATTTGTGAACTAAACAGCACATTTTGAACTTAATGCGCTTTTTAATGGGAAGCCAGTGGAGCGACTTCAGACAAGGAACGGAAGGGGTACGAAAGGGGAGATCAAGAGCCATCCTGGCTGCAGTATTTTGGAGGACCTGGAGTTTGTTCAAGAGATTCTCATTTATAGAGGCAAAGAGATCATTGCCGTAGTCCAGGCGACTAATAATTAGTCCCTGGATTAAAGGCAAATGAGAGGAAAGAGGAATCCACTTGCCTATGAGCGTTTCCGAAAAGCAAAATCTCTGTTTTGGCCGCATTAAGTGAAAGGTAGTTATTTGACATCCAATCCTTTACTGCGAGCATGCATTTTTGGAACCTTAGTTTAGCATTGGTGGGGTTGGGTCCCAGAGTGATAAGGATTTGAGTGTCGTCTGCATAGGACACGGTTTCAAATCCGTAAGCTTTAATTAATCTTGCAAGGGGAGAGACGTAAAGATTAAAAAGCGTGGGGCTCAATATGGAGCCTTGCGGTACACCTTTGTCTACTTCCTGATTTGCTGACGAGAATTTGACAATCTGGACCTTGGAGCTCCGTCCAGTCAGGTAATTTTTAATCCAGGCTAAAGCTGAACCTTCGACACCAATCTCAGTCAGCCGTTCTATCAGAATGCTGTGTGAGATGGTGTCGAAGGCAGCAGATAGGTCAAGTAATATCAAGATAGCGGACTGTTTAGCATCCAAAGCTAACCTGATATTGTCAACCATTTCAAGTAGGGCTGTTTCGGTGCTGTGGAATGCCCTAAATCCTGACTGGGAAGGGTCTAGTATTTTGTTAGATTGCAGGTGTTTAGTGAGTTGGATGTTAATCATGGATTCCAAGACCTTGCCGAACATCGGAAGAAGGGAAATGGGTCTGTAATTCAGAGGTTGTAATGGGTCAGCTGAAGGCTTTTTCAGGATGGGTCTTACGATGGCTTCTTTCCAGTGTGGTGGAACCATCGAGTGAGAGAGTGAGAGGTTAAAAATTTTGGTCAAGTGAGGGATCAGGATGGGGGCGATTTTGGATAGAATTAAAGAAGAAGCCGGGTCAGATGGGGAGCCTGACTTAATTCTATTCATAATGAGAGTAACATCATCTTCCGTGAATGGAAGAAATGTATTTAAGATGGCGATGGGGGCGGGAGGGGCTAAGTTGATAGTCCGCTCGAGAGATGGAGCGGTAACAGTAAGATTGGTGAGGGTCTTATAGATATCATTGATTTTGTTGTGAAAAAAAGAGGAAAGGGTAGCAACCCATTCATGGGACGCATTTGTAGCGAGCTGGCAGGCCGTGGGGTTTGAGAACTCTAACTATTTTGTAGAGTTCTCTGTGCGAGTTAGCAGCTTGGTCTATCCTATTCCCCAGGTAGACATTTTTTGCAAGAGCTATGTCGTTCATGTATTGACGGTGAACTTTTTTGTAGTGAGACCTGTCATTAGGGTCTTTAGTATGACGCCATTGACGTTCGTAAACTCTTACGACCAGTTTCATAGTCTTAAGTTCTACGGTGAACCATGGGGACAATTTGTTGGGACATCTGTTTAATTTACTGGGAGCGATAATATCTAGAGTGGTAGTGATAGCTAGATCTAGATTGATTGCTACCATGTTAGGATCATTGAGCGATTCAATGGGTGAGGGGGAAAAGTGTAAGGAAAATACTTCAGGACTAATCTTAATCCAAGGTCTGCTCATGTTGGGATCTTTCCTAGATTGGGGTGGAAGTGAGTTAAGATGAATATGAAAATTGATCATGAAATGGTCGGACCAGAGAACGGGTACAGAGCAGTCAATAGTTATTTTGTTGGAGTTTGTAAATAGAAGATCCAGAGTATGACCGGCAGAATGGGTGGGGCCGGTCACTAACTGATCTAGGCCTAGTGCATTCATACTGGTAATAAGTTCGGCGGTGTGTGGGTCTTGTGAAAGTTCAATGTGATGATTAAAATCGCCTAGTAAAAAGGAATTCGACGAGGATAGAACATGCGAAGCAATGGTTTCGGTAAGTTTATTTACAAAGTTAGTTTTTGTTCCTGGAGGTCTATATAGCAGAGCACCTTTCCAAGAATCTTTATTCCCCAATGTTACTGTGAAGGTGCAGATTTCACCCCAATCTGCGAGGAGTGAATTAACAAGATGGAGCTTGATATTGGCTCTATAAATAATGGCAATTCCTCCACCTCTTTTATCTGTCCTGTCCAGTCTTATAATTTTATAATCCTGGGGAAGGGCAATTGCGATGTCTGGTAGTGAGGATTCTGATAGCCAGGTTTCAGTGATAAAGAATAAGTCGGGTTTATCAGAATCTAAGAGTGACCAGATTTCTAGAGAATGTTTGGGAAGGGATCGAATATTGCAGTATGAGCAGGTGAGGTGCTTAAGTGTGATGGGCAAGGATGTGGTATTGGTAGGTGCACTTAAAAGGTGACTTCTCAGGGACGGTGATCCAATCGATAAGTTGTTCGTGGGGGGGAGGGAGGTATTATCCAGTATGCTGGTAGCTAAATGACTGGTGTTCATGGCAAGGAGCTCCTGGCGGGAATATGAGATAAGAGCCATGAGGGATAGAAGGTGTGGGGGGTACAGATGCAAAAAGGGCAGCGTTCCTGGCGTCTGGCAGCGGTCAGGCGCGGACGGGCGCAGACGGGCTTGCCTTTGGCGCGCCTGCGGCGCGCCGCTGGCACGCCCGCTGCGCACGTCCGCTCTGCGCACTCGATTTTATGTGGAGAGTGGGCGGGACTGCCACAGCCGTGCGTGGAGCGCTAACCTTCCTCTCTCACAGGAAGTGAGGATTTGCAATCTACGTGTCTACCCCTCCGCTCAATCGGGACAAGCCGTGACGGACCAGGGGGACAGCGGCGAAATTAGGTGAGGCAGGAAGACAATACGAGCAGTGATATTTAAAAACACTTAATACAATTTAAAAATATACACGCAATGTCAAATTCTGCTGTTGACCTACGTGAGCTTAGAGGTCTATGTGGGAGCAATCTGCTGTGCGCGTCCGCTCTGCGCACTCGATTTTATGTGGAGAGTGGGCGGGACTGCCACAGCCGTGCGTGGAGCGCTAACCTTCCTCTCTCACAGGAAGTGAGGATTTGCAATCTACGTGTCTACCCCTCCGCTCAATCGTCACAAGCCGTGACGGACCAGGGGGACAGCGGCGAAATTAGGTGAGGCAGGAAGACAATACGAGCAGTGATATTTAAAAACACTTAATACAATTTAAAAATATACACGCAATGTCCAATTCTGCTGTTGACCCACGTGAGCTTAGAGGTTTATTTGGGAGCAATCTGCTGTGCGCGTCTGCTCTGCGCACTCGATTTTATGTGGAGAGTGGGCGGGACTGCCACAGCCGTGCGTGGAGCGCTAACCTTCCTCTCTCACAGGAAGTGAGGATTTGCAATCTACGTGTCTACCCCTCCGCTCAATCGGCACAAGCCGTGACAGACCAGGGGGACAGCGGCGAAATTAGGTGAGGCAGGAAGACAATATGAGCAGTGATATTTAAAAACACGTAATACAATTTAAAAATATACACGCAATGTCCAATTCTGCTGTTGACCTACGTGAGCTTAGAGGTCTATGTGGGAGCAATCTGCTATGCGCGTCCGCTCTGCGCACTCAATTTTATGTGGAGAGTGGGTGGGACTGCCACAGCCGTGCGTGGAGCGCTAACCTTCCTCTCTCACAGGAAGTGAGGATTTGCAATCTACGTGTCTACCCCTCCGCTCAATCGGCACAAGCCGTGACGGACCAGGGGGACAGCGGCGAAATTAGGTGAGGCAGGAAGACAATACGAGCAGTGATATTTAAAAACACTTAATAAAATTTAAAAATATACACGCAATGTCCAATTCTGCTGTTGACCTACGTGAGCTTAGAGGTCTATGTGGGAGCAATCTGCTGTGCGCGTCTGCTCTGCGCACTCGATTTTATGTGGAGAGTGGGCG
Source organism: Triturus cristatus (assembly GCF_964204655.1). Taxonomy (NCBI): domain Eukaryota; kingdom Metazoa; phylum Chordata; class Amphibia; order Caudata; family Salamandridae; genus Triturus; species Triturus cristatus. The sequence goes on from NC_140590.1 coordinate 1,296,465,122, forward strand.
GGACTGCCACAGCCGTGCGTGGAGCGCTAACCTTCCTCTCTCACAGGAAGTGAGGACTTGCAATCTACGTGTCTACCCCTCCGCTCAATCGGCACAAGCCGTGACGGACCAGGGGGACAGCGGCGAAATTAGGTGAGGCAGGAAGACCATACGAGCAGTGATATTTAAAAACACTTAATACAATTTAAAAATATACACGCAATGTCCAATTCTGCTGTTGACCTACGTGAGCTTAGAGGTCTATGTGGGAGCAATCTGCTAAGAAGTGGGTGGGTATGTTTTGCTCTTCTATGATTCATATTAAATAGATTCCAACCCTCAAGGTGGTTTCCCTACTAAACACAGATCTGTGGTAAGTCCATGTACTACTTCCATTGATCACTTCTTGAACTATGCTACAAGACTTCACATTTCCTGTGTAACACTTCCCCCACTGTGGGAGTTATCTCGAATTGCAATTAGCTGTCCTTCCCTCTTTTCCACTCGTCCTGAGGAAGACCCGTCGTGACACTCCCTGAGTAGAGCACATTTTAGGGTCGAAACGTCAAATTTAATTATAGTCTACATCCACCAGGTCTCCTGGCCCTAAAAAATTCACTCCAGGGTCGCTAGAAGCCATGTGTTAAGAATTTAAAAGGACAAACATCTTTTCCAGTTGTTTTTGCATATTGTGTATATAATTGTATGTTTTTTCCATAACTGTATAAACTTCAATGAGCCACCTCTATTACCTTGTTGCACTTTACTCACCTTTTCCACGTTATTTATTTATTTTTTTTAAACCGTTTATTACAAGTCTCAAGAATATACAAGTATGGGCCTACAACCTTCCGGCCGGCCGCTAGCAATGATAGGAGCATAAGACATACATTTATAAAACACGTGGCGTTGAAAAGGAGCATGCTCAGGAGATAACAACGTCAAAAGCCACATCAGCCAGACCCCACTATACGGTTTCATTTTTAAATTAAGAACAACAAGAAAAACCACACCCACAAGGCAACCCACAATCGGAAATAGCAGCACGTGCTCCCCTTAAAGGGGGGATCCCATCTATCCACAGGAGTCTAAAGAGGGGGAAGAGAACAGAGCGAGGACTGGGGGAACCCAATGCCCGGTACCGGGGGAAGGAGTCGGCTAAGGGGATGGGGCTGGCAAGGTATCAGGCAGCAACGGTGGTGCACAGATACCCCCGCGGTAGGCGTTCCAGGGGCCCCATACTTCCACCCATGTCCCAGGCTTACCCCTCGCCACATACACCACCTTTTCTCGAAACATGCACCAGTCCATGTGTTCTTTCCAGGCCGATACTGTCGGGGGCCTCTGGGATCCCCACAGTTGAGCAATATCACGCTTGGCTATCATATATCCCAGAGTCACCCACCACGTCTGCGGCGCCGAGTAATCAGTTGGTTCCCACACATTCAACAGGCATCTCCTCGCTTCAGGCAGCAGCGCCACATGCGTAACCACGCGCAGGACCTCATGCACACCACGCCAGAATCGCTCCACCTCCGGGCATTCCCACAAGATATGCAAAAAGGTCCCCAGAGCACCACACCCACGCTTACACAACCCATCTTCAGCATAGCCCATACGCAGAAGCTTTGGCCCCGTCATGTAGACCCGGTGGAGTATCTTAAGCTGGACGAAGCGAAGGCGAGCCGGTATGGCCACCTCCTTCGGGGAGGCCACCGCGGAGGTCCAGTCCTCGTCGTCCAACTCCAGCCCGTCGGCAACCCAAGCCTCACGAAGGGCAGTCAGCAAGCCCGAGCGGTCGTTGATCAGTTTTTTGTAGATCAATGAGATCGTGCTGTCCGGGACGTGTCCATCCAGCACTCTATCCTCCAGGGGGGAATACTCCGGGATGGAGGCAACGTCCGGGAAGACGGAGCCCAGTGCATGACGGACCTGCAAATACCGAAAGTACTCACTGCCCTGCAACTGAAATTCCGTCTGCAACATCTCGAACGTTTTAAATCCTCCCCTCGTCCAGAGATCCCCCACTTTGCTCATGCCTATGATGTCCCACTTCTCGAAGCCCTTCAAGGTCCACAGAGAGCCCAACCGCTCAGACGCGTATAGTGGTGACGCCCGGGTCAAACGGTCCTTCCACCCCATAGCTGCATTGGCCGCGTGCCACACTCGCACCATGACACGCGTGGGGCCCGTCAAACGAGCGTCAGGCGCGCTAGAATAGAGCGCTCGATTGTAGTCGCCACCTGGCAGTAGCATCTTGTCCATTTCAAATGCCGGGTTTAAGGCGGGCCCGTATAGGCCATGGTTAATTGCAGCTAGCTGGGAGGCCCAATAGTACCGTTTAATATCCGGGAGGGCAATCCCCCCGTCATACCATGGGAGCGTCAACTTCGCCAGGGCAATACGCGGCTTCCCGTCCCAGAACAGGCGGCGTTGCAGACTCTCCACCTCACGGAAGTAGCACGCCGGGACTAAGTCCATAGTGTTCTGCAAAGCGTACAGGAAGCGTGGCAACGACATCATCTTGAACAATGCCGCCCGGCCGAGCGGCGAAAGCGGCAGGTGCCGCCAACGCGCGACGTCCTCCTTCAGGCGCTGGAGGGGGGGAAGCAAGTTCCGTTCGTAGCGGGTCCCTGGGTCCAGAGCAATGAAGACACCCAGGTACCTGAACCCCCGCGAGGCGATCTGGATCGGACAGCCCCGCGGGAGGATGGGGGCCTCCCCAGAGAGCACATACACACATGATTTAGCCCAGTTGATGACAAGGCCGGAGTTGCGACCGAATGAATGTAAAACATCAACCAGTACTATCAGTGATTTACGTGGGGAGGCTAGGTACAAGAGGATGTCGTCAGCGTATAGGGACACGCGGTCCTCATACTCAGGGGTCCACCGGAGACCACGGATAGAGGGATGCCACCGCAGCCACTCCGCCAGGGGCTCCAGGGCAAGCGCAAACAGGAGCGGCGACAAGGGGCAACCCTGTCGCGTGCCCCGGCCCAGCTCGAACGGGGCCGATACTCGTCCGTTCACTACCACCTGCGCCAATGGGCCCGAATACAACAATTTGACCCAACTGATGAACCCTGGGCCAAATCCAAACTTCGCAAGCATCGCCCAGATGTATGGCCACTCAAGCGTATCAAACGCCATGGTGGCGTCTAGGGACGCCAAGATGGCCGGTTCCTGTATGAATGGGACACGTGCGAGCACCCCATGCAAACGCCGCAGGTTAAGGGCTGTGTTGCGATGGGGAATAAAGCCGGACTGGTCCTGATGAACCAGATCGCCCACCACGCCGACCAGCCGATTGGCCAGTACCTTGGCAAGAATTTTGGGCTCCGCATTCAGTAGCGAGATAGGTCGATAGGATGTAACCCGGTCCCGAGGTCTCCCCTCCTTGTGGATCACCACGATTGTAGCCAGACGCTGGTCCAGCGGGAGGGAGCCCAGCGAGTGGGCCGCCAGGAACATTGCACGGAGGTAGGGCGCCAGTGTATCCGGTCGCAACTTGTACAACTCGATAGGGATACCATTCGGGCCCATGGCCTTGCCAGAAGCGACCGAACGTATGGCGAGGGCGATTTCGTCGGAGGTGGGAGCGGCGTCCAGCGACACCCTGTCCTCCCCGGAAAGGGACGGCAGCGCGATATCCCTGAGCAGGGCATGGGAGTCCTCTTCAGAGCAGGAAGAGACCGGGGAATACACCTCGCGGAAATGATCCGCGAAACAGGAGACAATTTCTTCTGGCTCAGTTACACACACACCATCCGTTTTCTCAATCAGCGGGACCACACGATTCGCTCTCTCCTTTCTATCCAACCACGCTATCAGTTTACCAGCCTTATCACCCACATCATACAGTCGCCCCTGTTGCTCTCTACTGAGGCCCCTGGCCGCCTCCGTGACGAGGGCCCTATAGGCCGCTTGCTTGAGTTGGAGGACATGTAGTGCAGCATCCGTCACCCCACCTTCTAGATTACCCTCCAATTCGGCTATTTCAGCCTCCACCCGGGTCACCTCCTCCCGCTCGCGTCTCCGGGCGTGGGAAATAAGGGAGAGGGCCTCCCCTCTGAGAACTGTCTTGAAGGCCTCCCACAGGGAGATAGCCGAAGGCACGGACCCCACATTTTCATCAAAATATCGCTGCAAGGATTTAATCAAGTCAGCGCAAATTGTGGGGTCGCGCAGGTACCAGGAATTGATTGGGACTACCCTACCCTCACCCCTCGGAAAGACATCAAAATGTAACAGGAGCGGGGAGTGGTCGGAGATACCCCGTGCCAAATGGCGCACTTCTCCCACCCTCCCGACATAGGCCGCCGGGACAAGGACATAATCAAGCCGTGAGAGACTACCATGGGCCCCCGAGTGGAAAGTGTACTGCAGCTGCGTGGGATGTTTTAAGCGCCAGCAGTCCACCAATCCCAGTGTATCCAAGAGGCCGGGTAGCCACGCCTGTGCCCGGGGGAGGTCCCTAGGGGGGTGACGATCCACAGTCCCAGAAACCACCGCATTGAAGTCCCCCCCCCACCACCAGAAGCCCCCCCGGAAGGCCAAGGAGGAGGCGCCCCAAGTCTGCAAAGGTGGTCGACTGCAGCCCCGGTGGGACGTATACTGACACAAAGACAACCACTTTGCCCTCCATTCTCCCCACCAAGACAGTGTAACGTCCCCTATCATCGTGGAGCACCTCATCAATTTCCAACGGGAGCGAGTTCTTTACCATGATGCCCACACCCCTTGAGCCTGACGTGAAGCCCGAGTGGGCCACTAGGCGGTAGCCACGCCGATTCATGGCACAGAAGGAATTGCCAATAAGGTGTGTCTCCTGCAGAAAGACTACATCGGGCGAGAGTCGCTTCAAAAACTGCAGGACCACACCTCGTTTGATCCTGTCCCCCAGTCCATTAACGTTCCAAGACAACAAAATTAATTCCCTACCCCCCATCATACACAGAAGCCATCATTCGTCCCCCCGAGAGCACCTTAGAACCAACACAAAAAGAAGTTTGCCTTGTGATAAAAACGAACAACACCCCATCCCTGCCCCCCCACCCCAACAGAACTCCCCCCTCCCTGCACCCCTGCATGAGCCCAAACAGCCCTCCCAACGTGCAGTGTGCCTGTCGCCCCATAGATAGGTAAACTAACTAGACCTCCAGAGGAGGAGGGAGAACCCCCAAGAGACCCCACAGAACCTCCATAGGAGGGGAACTTACACGAACAGACGCATGGTCAAAAGTGGCATCAATTTCGTCCAGAGCGAGGCCTAATATTAGTCCCTCAGTCCTGATCCGGTGAGCCCTCTCCCCCCACCGCTCCCCCCCCACCCCCCCGATCCCGATCCCCAGACAGAGTATCCAGCCAGTCCCCGGCCGCTTCGGGACGATCAAAAAAGTGCGTGCGACCATCCACCTCCACTCGCAGCTTAGCTGGGAAAAGCATGGCGTATTTGAGGTTTAGATCCCGAAGACGGCGTTTGACACCAAGGAAGCTCAGTCTCTGCTTCTGGACCGCTGGGGTGAAATCAGGATAAAAATTAACGTCCATATTTTCAAGTCTAACCGGTCCCTGTAGTCTGGAGGCTTGCAGGATAGCGTCTCTGTCCCGAAAATTGAAAATCCGGGCAATGAGAGGTCTCGGAGGGGCTCCGACCTTAGGCCTTCCCCCGGGAACCCTGTGGGCCCTCTCCACCACGAAAAATTTACTCGGCCCCCGTGGCTGGAGATGGGTAACAATCAGGTCTTCAACGAAGAGGTCCGCCGCCGCCTCCTCACGTCCCTCAGGCACCCCGATGATGCGGATGTTGTTCCTCCGGGCCTGACTCTCGGAGTCCTCCAGGCGGCGATCCATCAGCGCACTCGCCTTACTAAGCCGGCGCACCTCCGTTTGTAGGGCCGCCACATCTGTCGTAAGGCCCGATGCGGTGTGGGCCAAAGAATCGACTCTGTCGTTGGTTTTGGAAAGATCGGCCCTTACCAGGCCAACATCCACGAGGACCGAGTCGATCTTCTGCGCCAGTGTATCAAAACGCTGGCCCACCGAGGCCTTCATTTCGGCGATGGCGCCCATGACATCCCGCAGAGTCAGATCCGTGGGCAGGTCGGGAGCATCAGTAGGGCCCTCAGGGGACCTGCGTGGCACCTCGGGAGATCCCTTCTGGAGGGTGTAGTGGTCCATGCTGTTGGACTGGTGGACTGCGCCACGCCGGGTCGATTTTATCTTCGCCCGGTCACCATCTTGTTTCGTGGCCATGGTCCCAGTCTCCCGGTCGCACCAGCCACGTCGTGAAGGGCAGGCAAGCCGGTTCACTGGCTCCGGGGGGGGGGCCATCTCAGATCTGCGGGGTGGATCACAGCCGGCGGGCAGGCAGGGTCTCCCAGCGAGGCCACTCCAACACACAAGGCCCCGCGACCCAACCTCGCAGAGACAGCAAGGGGGGTGCGAAAGCAAAAGTGAAAGTGCGGGGTACGCGAGTCGCCAAGCCCTGCCCGCCGCTGTTGTTCACTTTGTCTCCGGATCGCCCCACAGCTCAAATCCGGGGTTCGGCGAGGAGAAGGCTGCAAACCTCAATCGGTGCTCACGCCGGTGTCCGAGGTCCGATTTGGAAGCGGAAAACGGGTGTCACCTCAGCTCAGGCTCACCAACACAGTCCCCTCATCTGGGACAGGATAATTTCAGGATAGTTGTAGGAGGTCGCGGAGGTCCTCGGGAGCCTCGCACCTATGCGGCCATCTTGGTTGCGCGCTAGGCTCCTCCCCTTTTCCACGTTATTGATGTCTTATGATTGTTTAAAATTTGACAGCCTTACATAATTTTAAAGAGTAAATAATTACTTTGCAAACACTATTTCCTTTGTGTGTTCCATCCGATAGTCTACAAAGAAATATGTCAGTCGTACTTCCGCATGATTAATGCCATATAGATGCAAAACATTTTTACCTGACAGAACCACTTGTAGTTTATCTTTGACACAAGCAAAAGCACTTCCATCAGTAGGGGGGACTGAAGAAATTTGATGATAGCTATAGGGGGCCTCAGGCCACAATAAGGCCACAGTTCCAGTATGGTGCGGAGTTGATCGGCATAGGGGGAAAAAGAGTTGGGACCTCAAAGAAGGAAGGTGCCTAAGACTACTCTCCCTCTCTTCTCTATGGTACAGGCAGTTAGACTGGAAACAGGCCTGATGGGGTGGATGCATTTAGCACATGCAGAGACCATAACATTCTTGATACGGATAGACACAGTGGAAATCCCTAAAATCTATCTTTTATGTAAAAGGGAGATATTACACAGTGAGTTAACTTGGGCCCATGTAGCTCGAGGGAAGATCCTAACCTTTTGTAGGGAAATAAAAATAGAATTAAGAGAAGGTATCAATTCAATAGGAGTGAGTAAGGGGAAGATGAGAAGAATAACAAAGCAGGTCTCCAGTGAGGAGAATATTATATACTTGAGGAAGAAACAATCTGTCTCCCACTTGATAAACTCATGGATGGAAGATGAGACCTTTCCCTATCTGGAGAGACTCCCCAATATCAAGGTTCAGCGAAGTCTCCTACGATTCAGATGTGGGTTAAATTATGCTTTTATGACAGAAAGATGCAGTACTCTGCTAGAATCGGAAATATCCACGTAGCCTGGTCCTATTGTTCGTCGATTAAAACATCCACAGCAGGGATCCGCGCTTGACGTCTGTCTCGCAGCTTTGTATCCTCGCGGGCCACTTAACCTTTCATCTTTCTGAGGATGATGCGTAGAGTAGATCAGACTGTCAATGGCCCCAAGAGACACTGGATAATCCCCACTGCAAGTAATCACGTTTGGGTAACACGTGCATGTTTAAGCGTGCCACAAAACCAATATATTATTGCATGGTATGGGCATGTCCCGAAAGAAGAAAACGTGCATGCCCACGCGTGTACAGAGCGCTGGGTGTAGGGTCAGCAGGATCTGACTGCTGTTTAACCTAAAATGTGCCCTTGATTCATAATGAGAAAGGCAACAAGGTGATGTACTAAGTCCAGCTTCAGCCTTGTAAGAACAAAGCGGTATTGAGTGTTGGTCACCAGGGAAAGATACAGTTGAAGGCCCTCGGAGAAGTGTCTGACAAATAAGAGACCATTTCACAGCTCAACTTCATACATAGCAGCAGAGCGGGCTCTTCCTTTGTAAATGTTGACCATTTCCCTGATGGATCGACTACCAAGTTTACGGGAGAACCTACAAATTCCCTCGTACATTCTACTCATTTTGGATCAAGTGGGTTCAATATGTTGAGTCCATAAACCATTGTTAGTGAAAAGGATACCCAAGTAGCAACATGGATTGACCTTCACGATGGGAGAGCCCTTTATTAAAAATGTCTTACACTTCTGGTTCTGTCTATCGCAAGTCATCGTAAATGTTTTAGTTAAATTGATCATTAATTTTCTAGCCTCCATGACGACTGCAAAAGTGTCCATCAGTCTCTGTACATTGACAGCGGTCCTAGACATTAGGACCTTGTCATCTGCATATAAGGGTACCGGAACCAAACGCACACAAACTATAGGCGAATCAGCCTGTTGAGCCTGCAGGGTACCATCGACTACATTGATAAAAAGGGAAACAAGCATTTGCAATGCAATAGGTCTCGCATTTGCGAGAGTTTAAGCTATTAGTATTGTGAATGACAATGCCTTTTATTTATGTTTTAAGACCCAAAACATAAATAATAGACATTGGCATTTAAAATGCCAATAGCTTAAACTCGCGTAAATGCGAGACCTATTGCATTGCAAATGCTTGTTTTGCTTTCCCTTTACTATCCTTTTCCTTCCACTGGCTATCAAGGGAGCCACTGTGAATTGGCTTTCTGTGATATGCTTTCATTAAAACCTACATGCACTGCTGTGTTTCCGTTTAATCGAGTGACACGGAGCTGTTACTTGCATTTATTGGACAATGCACATCTGTGTAAAATGATATTACTGAGCACACGTTTTAGATAAGGTTTTGCAGCTATTTATTGAACTAGTTGTTAGATGCTGCTGCCTACGGTTTTTTAACAAAAGGTTTGAAGCAATAGTATATTTCAGGGTTATGCGGGTGTTAGCAGTGAATCTGTACAGCCACACAATGGAAGCAATGTACAAGTCCTTCCACTAAGATGCAATCCCAGGGAACCTGCACTTGAATAATGCTTTGGAACCCTGAAGGGGACATCCCTACCCACTACTCATGACTCTACATCGCCTCCGCGGCCGGTGTGCAGCTCTCCAGTATGGACCCCACACACACACACATGCCCTGGAGTCAGGTTATTCAAGAGTCAGCATTAACACCAGTGTGGCTCCAGCCTATGTCGCAGCTTACTGGAGCTGGTCTCGACCTCTGGGAGCTGGCGTCACCCCTTCAGCCCAGAGTAGCAAGTCTCTGACTCAGTCTAAGGAGCTGGTCTGTCTCTTTCAGCCTGTGGGGGCGCCATCTGCCGCCTCCTGCCAGGGCTTTAAGCCAACCCCCTGCGGTGCTTCAGGGAACCCTTTTCCAGCCCAGGGCCTATGAATATCCCTGAGGTATGGGAGCCTGAGGGCCCCTCACATTCTTAGGAGGGCTGCAATCATTTTACGTTATGTCACTACTTTCAGTCTATGTGAGCTGGTCTCTGACGTGGTCTGTAGAAGCTGGACCTTGTGAGCTAGGTCTTCTCATTTCAGGTTAAAGGGATGCGGATTTTGCCGACCCAAGCACGCGTGGATGACCCAGGACTTCTCATTTTAGGTTAAACAGCAGTCAGATCCTGCTGACCCTACACCCAGCTCTCTGTACACGCGTGGGCATGCACTTTTTCTTCTTTCGGGACATGCCCATACCATGCAATAATATATCGGTTTTGTGGCACGCTTAAACATGCACGTGTGTGACGAGGTGCCGAGTCTCCGTGATATGGACACTAGTAGGTCACCGCTTTCTTATCTCTCCCCACAGCCACACGGGGACCAGTCAACCAGCTATTGTGGGAGCGAAGAGGCAGAAACCAGCAAAGCAGACTGTTTCTTTAATTGGGTGGAGTACAACGAGCCAAGACCCGGCCCCTCTTCTGACGTCAGAGTCCCAGGCCCTGTAAGAACCCAGAAGGACCATACGACGGTGTGTTTTACACCTGGAGGCCTTGTGGAGGTTGGAGAGGAGCGAAGGGAGAAGCCGTGGAGAGAGAGAGAGCGAGCGGATCAAAGAAGCGGTGGAGGAGACGAGGACGGGGAGGAAGACCCGAAGACTAAGCCAGGAGGCCAACGTTCCCGTGAATCCCCGTGCCACACTTCAAGGGAAGTGTGGCTTCAACAGGTACGGGGCCGAGTCAGAGCGTGGGTGAGAGCGAAGCTTGCCAAATCTCCGTGAATCACCCGACCTAACTCCCCGATTAGTCACTATCGGCAGACAGTTGTTTTGTCCCTTCCTTGAGCACCTCGCACCGTATCACTGTCTGGGTATTGTAGCAACGCACCGTGTGACTCCTCACTCCCTTTCCCTAAGTGTTCCGCATATTTCCTTATACCTGATCCCTTCGTGTCTTCTCTTTCCTTCCTGGGCATCCCCCTCCCACCGGCCCCCCCTGAGGCGCAACGGACCCTGAACATCCTGGAGAAACCCCGGAGCACCAGGGAGAGACGAAGCCGTACCAGTCTGGAATCCCGCCTTCCTGAGGGTCCCCTCCCATACTACCGGAGCAGTAGGACTGCCAAGAACACTGTAAAATCAATAAAGACCATACTAAGTTCCCCGCGACTCCGTGTGCATCCTTCCGGCCCGCTACAAGTAGTGGAGAATGCGGGCACGGAAGTAGCCATCTGTACTCCGAAGATGGACGAAATGCTGCACCATTTAGTGAAAGGGCAGGAACAATTGGGCTGGGTGGTTGAACAACAGCTCAATGCCGCCAAAGCTGATCGCGAAACCTTCACCCAGACGGTGTCGGCACAGCTCGAAGGGCTACAGAAGCTAGTGGCTGACTCAACCGGGACCCCCCTACCACGGGAGTCCCACCCGCCGCCCACTCCTTCGGGGATCTCGCTACAAAAGTACGCACCAGGAGAAGACGCCGACGCCTTCCTATTGAACTTTGAACGAGCTACCTTGGCCTGCGGATGGCCCCTAGACAAATGGCCCTTCTTCTTCGCCCCCCTCCTTACAGGAGAGGCCCAAGCGGCCTACCAAGTAGCTAACGCCACAGGCAACACCCCATACGCGACGATTAAAACTATTATTCTGGACCATTTGGGGTTAGACGCCGAGGCTTACAGAGTACGGCTTCGCAAGGAAAAAGGGGCTATTGGCGAAAATCCTAAAACACTTTTCTTACGTTTAAAAGCGGCGGCAGATAAGTGGCTCACGCCTACAAGCAGCACAAAAGAAGATATCATGGATAAGATATACTTGGAGCAATACTTGGACGCTCTCCCTTATGGAACGCAACGATGGTTACGCCAACACTCCCATCTGACGACCGCCCAAGCCGTCGAGATGGCCGTAACCTACTCCCGGGCGCAGCCGAGACCATACGCTGGAGAATCTGATAAAGCATCAAAGCCGGTTCCTAGACCTGAACGGAAGACACGAGTTCCCCTGGACGTACTTACCCCACGAGCCCCACCTAGATCGGATGTGCCTTCCTTTAGGGGCCCACAATGTTTCGAATGTGGAACATGGGGGCATATCGCTCGATTAAGCCCCCAGAAGAAGGGAACCGAAGAGCCCATGGAGGTGGGATACCTGCCAAAGACGGTCCTCTACTCGGCCGAACTAGGCGGAGCGTATCACGTAAGGGTTATTGTGAATGGGAGACCCGCCAAAGCCCTACTAGATTCCGGGTGCAAACAGCCTGTTATAAAGGGGGTTTTTGTGCATTCTACCCAGGTGGTCCCTAACAGGTGGGTGTATATTAAATGTGTCCACGGGGACGTGAGAGCCTATCCCCTAGCCCAGGTGCCCCTTGAATTAGAAGAGGGGAAGAGAGAAGTTGTCCGGGTGGGGGTTCTCGAAACGCTGCCAGAGGAGATTATCATAGGTACGGATAATCCCCACTTCCACCGATTTGTTTTCAGCGTCCTTTGAGGGACCCCCGACCCCCATACACAAGGCTATACCCACCTTACTATCCCCTGATCCGTGGGTCAGTGACCGGAGTTTCAAATTCGCACAAACTAGTGACCCCTCGCTGTTCAACGCATGGGAACAAGCACATGCTGAAAACGATAAGGGATCCCTAGTCTATCCCAGGTTCATCATACAAGAGGGCCTACTTTACAGACAGGGAAAGAAGGATGACCCCTTACAGTTACTGGTCCCCGTATCCTTCAGAGAACAGATTATGTTCTACGCCCATACTCACTTGTTGGCAGGCCACGCAGGGAGCGAAAAGACTACCCACAACGTCCTGAGGTATTTCTTTTGGCCGGGGATATACCAAGAGATTAAAAACCACTGCGTCTCCTGTGAGGTCTGTCAAAAGAAAAACACCCATCGCCCTTCCGCGGTTCCCCTCCAGCCTATGCCCATTATTGGCACACCGTTTGAGAGAGTCGGGATGGATCTCATAGGTCCCCTCCCCAAAAGTAGGAAAGGCAACCTATATGCTCTTGTCGTAGTAGACTACGCCACTCGATTCCCGGAAGCCTTTCCCCTCAAAACCCCAACCTCTAAAGCCATAGCCGAGAGGATCATCAAATTGTTTTCAAGAGTAGGTTTCCCGAAAGAAGTCCTAACAGACCAAGGAACTCCATTTATGTCCCGCCTGATGCGTGAAGTGTGTAAGGTCCTGCACGTTCAACAAATAAAAACATCTGTGTATCACCCGCAAACGGATGGGCTCGTAGAGCGATACAATGGGACATTAAAAACCACCCTAAAAAAAATGCTGTCCGTTAGCGGACAAGATTGGGACCTCCTCTTACCACTCGCCTTGTACGTGATACGAGGACAAACGCAAAGCAGTCTCGGCTGTTCGGCATTCGAGATGCTATACGGACGACAGCCCCGATCCCTCCTTGAGATGATGAAGGAAGCCTGGGAGGGGGAAAAGAATGAGGAAAGGTCCATATTGGATTACAGCAGGTCTCTCAAGAACACCCTTGGAAAGCTGAGAGACCTCGCCCACACGAACCTGGAGAAAAGGCAAAACAAACAAAAAGAGTACTATGACCGAGGAAAAAGATGGAGGAGATTGGAGGTTGGCGATTGGGCCCTGGTTCTGCTCCCTTCCCCCACAAAGCGCTTCCAAACGGAATGGATGGAACCCTATAAGGTCCTGGAAAGCATAGGGAAAACCAGCTATCGGCTGCAGGTATCCTCCCGGAAGACCCAATTGTATCATATTAACCTTCTAAAAAAATGGCTTGGGCCCCCTCCAAAAGATGTGTGTTTGGCCCTGCCGAGCGGGAACTCCCGAGGTTCTACCCTGGATCAGCTGGTCGTCAACGAAGACTTAAAAACCACAGAAGCCCAGATGCTGCGAGACGTTTTGCAACCCTTCGCCCCTATCTTTTCCGATTTACCAGGGCGGACCACTCTAGCCGAACATCGTATCGAAACCCGACCTGGACCCCCAGTGAAACTACGCCCTTATAGAGTTCCCGCTGCCAAGAGACCCGTGGTGCGGAAGGAAGTAGAAGAAATGTTGCGATTGGGGGTCATCCGACCTTCTCGAAGTGACTGGTCGTCCCCAATAGTTATGGTGCCCAAACCTGACGGCAGCACCCGTTTTTGTATGGACTTTCGCTCTCTCAACGCAGTATCCTCCTTTGATGCGTATCCCATACCCAGAGTGGACGAGCTCATCGAAAAACTAGGCGACGCCAAATACATCAGTACATTTGACCTGACCAAGGGATATTGGCAGGTCCCATTAAGAGGAAGACAAGAAGAAAATCGCCTTCTCTACCCCCGACGGGCTCTATGAATTCAACGTGTTGCCGTTCGGATTGCATGGAGCACCCGCGACATTTCAACGGCTCATGAACGAAGTCCTGAGAAACCATCAGAACTACAGTTCCGCATATTTGGATGATATCATAATATTCAGCCCCTCGTGGGAGTCGCATTTACAGCACCTCGAGATAATATGCCGGGCACTCCGCACGGCAGGTTTGCATATTAACTCAAAGAAATCACGCATTGGATTCCACAAGGTGAAATACCTAGGGTACGTGCTAGGACACGGAATAATCGAACCTCAAATCGAGAAAATCCGAGCCATCTCTGAAACTCCCTTCCCGACATCCAAGAAGGAGATGAGAGCCTTCCTAGGGCTCACCGGTTATTATCGCCGATTTATCCCGTCCTTCTCAGCCCTAGCAGCTCCCCTCACCAATACCTTGAGCCAGACCTTTCAGGCCCATTTATTTCATACCCCGACCCAGGAGATGTGGGATGCCTTTGCCACACTGAAGAAAATCATTACCACCGCCCCAGTATTGTCCTCCCCCGACTTTACTAAACCTTTTACGGTGCACACCGATGCTTCCGACTATGCGGTGGGGGCGGTTCTCTCGCAGGTAGGGTCTGATGGACTGGACCACCCCATCCTATACATCAGCCGCAAATTGTTTCCCCGAGAGATGAGGTACCCGACCATAGAGAAAGAATGTCTCGCAGTGAAATGGGCGATTGACAAGCTTAGATATTATTTGGAGGGTCACCCATTCACGTTATTTACCGATCACGCTCCGCTACAATGGATGAGTCGGAACGCCTCCTTAAACCCTAGAGTGATGAGATGGTTCCTCTCCCTACAACCTTTCTCGTTCACAGTACGACACCGTAAAGGGGCCGAAAACGGGAGTGCGGATTACCTCTCCCGATTTCCGCTCCCCGATCGGGAGCATCCGGGGGTGGAGGTGTGTGACGAGGTGCCGAGTCTCCGTGATATGGACACTAGTAGGTCACCGCTTTCTTATCTCTCCCCACAGCCACACGAGGACCAGTCAACCAGCTATTGTGGGAGCGAAGAGGCAGAAACCAGAAAAGCAGACTGTTTCTTTAATTGGGCGGAGTACAACGAGCCAAGACCCGGTCCCTCTTCTGACGTCAGAGTCCCGGAACCTGTAAGAACCCAGAAGGACCATACGACGGTGTGTTTTACACCTGGAGGCGTTGTGGAGGTTGGAGAGGATCGAAGGGAGAAGCCGTGGAGAGAGAGAGAGCGAGCGGATCAAAGAAGCGGTGGAGGAGACGAGGACGGGGAGGAAGACCCGAAGACTAAGCCAGGAGGCCAACGTTCCCGTGAATCCCCGTGCCACACTTCAAGAGAAGTGTGGCTTCAACAGGTACGGGGCCGAGTCAGAGCGTGGGTGGGAGCGAAGCTTGCCAAATCTCCGTGAATCACCCGACCTAACTCCCCGATTAGTCACTGTCGGCAGACAGTTGTTTTGTCCCTTCCTTGAGCACCTCGCACCGTATCACTGTCTGGGTATTGTAGCAACGCACCGTGTGACTCCTCACTCCCTTTCCCTAAGTGTTTCGCATATTTCCTTATACCTGATCCCTTCGTGTCTTCTCTTTCCGTCCTGGGCATCCCCCTCCCACCGGCCCCCCCTGAGGCGCAACGGACCCTGAACATCCTGGAGAAACCCCGGAGCACCAGGGAGAGACGAAGCCGTACCAGTCCGGAATCCCGCCTTCCTGAGGGTCCCCTCCCATACTACCGGAGCAGTAGGACTGCCAAGAACACTGTAAAATCAATAAAGACCATACTAAGTTCCCCGCGACTCCGTGTGCATCCTTCCGGCCCGCTACAACGTGTTACCCAAACGTGATTACTTGCAGTGGGGATTATCCAGTGTCTCTTGGGGCCATTGACAGTCTGATCTACTCTACGCATCATCCTCAGAAAGATGAAAGGTTAAGTGGCCCGCGAGGATACAAAGCTGCGAGACAGACGTCAAACGCGGATCCCTGCTGTGGATGTTTTAATCCACGAACAATAGGACCAGGCTACGTGGATATTTCCGATTCTAGTTACACAAAAAATGCACCAAAGACGGGCAACTATCGAATGTTTGATTTTTAGGGCCTGCGGTGGTTGCAGCGGTTTTGGTCCAGGATGAGTCAGGCCTGCTTACAGGCCCCTGTTTGTTCCTGTCCATTGTATGTACAACTCCTTGTAGAGATCAGCAAAAGGACATCTCTCCAGTGGGCCCTGTACCTGTCCCTTCATGTGCAGACGTGGGTGATGCATTGGGCACAGACTCTGTCCCTTCTCAGCAGGGGTGGGCTAGAGGAGTTTCCTGCTCCAGGCACCATACCTGCCCCATCTGTGACTGAGGAGGGGGAGACCCCTGCTGTAGATATAGTAGCGGTGCCTTCCTCTTCAGGGGTGGCTCAGAGGAGTTCCCTGCAGTGGAACCGTACCTGCTCCCACCCTGCACGAAGGTAAGGGGGAGGGGCGGGTCTGCCATCCTCTGCAGGTGGTGGTTCGTTCCCGGGTGTGGTGCCTGAGCCAGCCCCCTACTACTCCGGGGCACAGAAGGGTGTCCAGTGCTGTGCTTTGGGTACAGAACCCCATCTCTGTGTTGTGGTGGGTGTGAGAAGTTGGCCTGGTGTATGCTGTCCACTAGTTATATTGGGCACCTTGCACCAGTCAAAACGACCCTTTTGAACATTAAGTTAAAGACAACTTTTATTGAAAGCTGTCCTAGTGGTAGCTATGGAGAACAGCCTTCAGGCTAAGTCACGAAGGAATATAAAGCAGCTTGGTTTACCAGATTATAACCTCTTGAATGAACAAATGAAAGGAGAACCACACAAGGTATATATATAAAATATATGTATTTATTACTAAACACTCTCTCCTAACCGCTTTATGAGATTAGAGAGCAAGGCACACAATATTACAGTACTAAAACAACAGCAAATAGCACAATACACAGTGGGCCCCAGGGGGAGACCAAACCATATATTAAGAAAGTGGTATAAGAACCATGACTGGACTAGACACAGTGCCTAGAGTACGTAGAATCTCTGGGACCCCAAGGAACCACCCACGGTAGTGACACAGGAGACCCACTGGGGACACGTGCAGTGTGAGATAACAGGCGCGAGCTCCGTACAATCCTATGGAAAAGTCGTGGTGGAATTTTAAAGATTGAGGACACTTAGGAGAGGACTTTGAGCAAACCCTTTCAAACTTACAAGGTTCTAAGGCCAGCACCCATGTGAGCACCGGAGTACTCGTGTTACCTAACCCAGGGAAGCCGGGTGCATAGGTGTCAAATGGTGTCGGGATTCATCGTTGTTTTCAATGGCGTGACGCTGCAAAGTGCTGCGGCCGGGAAGATGAGAAGTGTCCGGTGTGATCCAAGCCTGGATCAGAGCTGAGAAGAACCTGAAAGCAGAGGGGACAGAGTCTGGGTCACTTGCCAGTGACCAGTGACACGATAGATGAATGCCCACCGATGTTGGGTGTTTCAGGTGCGATGAGGTGAATCTAGACTCTGCAGCCACAGGGACCAGGAGACGTCGCCGATGACCAGAGTCCGCAGGCGAGCTGATCCATGAAGGATGTCGAGTGCTGGGGGGGTCAGTGTCCGGATTGGAGACCAACAAGCCTTGGCAACTGCAACCTACGCGGTCAGAGAAAAGATGCTTCGGTGTGTACCAGCAAGGTCCTAGGGACTCCCCAAGCACTGGAGAGTCAGGGCACATCTGGAGCAACCAGGTAAGCCCACTTAAAGTTACCGTTTACCTCTCATGGACCCACAGGTTGACGGACCAGGGATCGCAAAGGGACCTCAAGAGGAATCATAAAAAAACCAGTCCACGGATTACTCGTGGACTGTAGGCCAGTAATCTTCAGTGGAATCTCTTCTCGGGGTCTGGACTACAAGTAGCCCAAAGCACAGCCTCAGGGATTGCCAAAAAGCATATGCTGCTGCAAATGTGCACGGTGTCCATGGGTTCGTGTTGCACGGTCCCCACGAGGGCTGCGGGTCTCAGGTTTGCTGAGAGCACTGGTTGGCCTCGGGGAAACTTAGGAACCCACCTCCTGTGTTGCAAAATCTTCGGAGACAGTCAGGAGCTGCGTAGATGCAAACTGGTCAGATGTGTTTTAGGTGCCTGCCTTGCAGGGGAGTAACTCCTTTACTCCAAGGGAGATTTGCCGGTCATCCAGCGTAGTGTAGATAGTTGAAGTACTTGGTTTCTGTTGACGAGTTTTCATCCAGGTAAATCTAAAGTCCTGTAGCCAGGGGTTCCTACTTTATACCCAAGGAAGGGGTAGGACAAACTCTGGGGACCCACCCTTGGGAGGGTCAGGACAGAGGGGTGGCTACACCCATGTCCTTTGTCCAGTTTCGCACAAGAGCAGGGGCTGGTAGTCCCTGCAACTGTTTTGAGCTGGACTATGCACAGGGACCCCAAATGTGCCCCCAGTGCAGACATCAAAGCACTCTTAGAGTGCACCCACCCAGCCGCAATACACTAAAGCCTGACTGGGAGGTGGTCACACCTCCCTGTGACAGGAAACATATTGTCCAGCCATCCCCTGCCAGAGTTTCGTCCAGCAGCAGGAGGGCAGACTTGTGTCTATGGCTGGCAGCATCTATTTTGTGATGCCAGGGTTTGCAAAGCTGGTATCGGGTGTACCGGTGCTGTCATATTTCTCCCTCTAGTGGGAGGAATCATACCTCCCACACCAGTTACTGGTGTGGAGGTTTGATTCCAAGGTGTTTGACACCAAACACAAAATGTTTCCATGCAGACGTTTTAAAGTTAGCATTTACCGTGAGGTGATAATGCACTTAAGTATATATGGTATGGCTGCATCACAAACAACCCCAGAATAGAGGTTCCGAAAGCTGCAGAGGGGCTCTACTCATGCATGGGCACCCTCTCACATAATACCCAGCACCCTGCCTTCAGGATTGATAAGACCTGCCATAGGGGTGACTGATTTATATGTGCAGTGATATGGATAGATATAGTGAACATATATCTAAGTAAGGGGTGCATACACCACCTTACACAGGCTGCTGTAGCAGACCTGTTGTGTCATTTTGAATGGTCTCCCAGGGGTGGCATAATACATGCTGCAACCCCTGAGAGGCCTCTGGGGTACCTATACCCAGGGTACATAGTATACCACATAATAGGGACTTATAAAGGTACCACAGAATCCAATCTGGAGTGTACCTAAAGTACATGCAATCAATTTAGTGAGAAAGCAGATAGACTGGGGTCCTGATTAGCAGGGTCCCAGTCAGAATAAGTTGAAAACAGTGAAACATCAGCAAAAGTGGGGGTAACCATAAGAAGCAGATCCTACTCTCCTACACAACCCCCCCATACGTGAGGACATTAAACTAACCTTGACCAGTTGAGCCTTCATGTTCTAAGTGGAAATATCTGGAGAGTCCAACTGCATTTACATGGTTACTCCCAGGTCTATGTTCCACTGTATAGTCCACCCCCTGTAGGGAAATGGACCACCTCAAAAGTTTGGGGTTTTCACCCTTCATCTGTTTTAGCCATAAGAGGGGCGTATGGTCTGTCTGAACAATGACGTGAGTGCCAAACAAGTATGGCCTCAGCTTCTTCAGAGCTCAAACCACAGCAAAGGCCTCCCTCTCAATAGCTGACCAACGTTTCTCTCTGGGGGTCAGCCTTCTGCTAATGAAAGCTACTGGCTGATCCTGACCCTCATCATTCAATTGTGATAACACAGCCCCTACTCCTAACTCAGATGCATCTGTTTGGACAATGAATTGTTTGGAGTATTCAGGAATTTGCAGAATGGGAGCAGTGCACATGGCCTGCTTCAGGTCATCAAATGCCTTTGGACAGCTGACTGTCTACTGAACTTTATTTGGCATTTTCTTAGAAGTTAAGTTATTCAAAGGGGTCACTATGGATCCATAACCTTAGACAAATCTCCTATAGTACCCAGTCAGGTCCAAGAAAGCCCTGATCTGATTCTGGGTGGTTGGAGCAACCCAGTCCATGATGGTCTGGATTTTGTTCTGCAATGGTTGAACCTGGCCTCCACCCACAAGGTGGGCCAGGCACACAACCTGACTCTGCCCTATCTGGCACTTGGTGGCCTTAATAGGTAGGCCTGCTTTCTGTAGGGCCCCCAAAACATTTCTCAGGTGGACCAGGTGATCCTCCCAGGAGGTGCTAAAGACAGCAATATCATCTGATAAGCTGCACTATAGGCTTCCAGCCTGTAAGGACTTTAGTCACAAACCTTTGAAAAGTGGCAGGTGCATTCTTCAAACCAAAGGGCATCACCACAAATTGGTATTGCCCACTAGGGGTAGAAAATGCTGTTTTTGGCCTTGCATCATCAGCTAGTCTGATCTGCCAGTAGCCAGCTTTTATGTCAAATGTGCTCAGAAACTTGGGTGGGGCCAAAGTATCTATACGCTCATCTACCCTAGGGATTGGATGGGCATCAGTCCTAGTGACTGCATTGAGACCTCTGTAGTCAACACAAAAACTCATCTCTCTCTTGCCATCTTTGGTGTGAGGTTTGGGTACCAAGACTACTGGACTAGCCCGAGGGCTATCTGAGGGATCAATCACACCCAAGTCCAACATCTTCTGGACTTCAGTCCTGATACAGTCCCTGACGTGGTCAGGTTGCCTGTGAATCTTATTTTTAACAGGCAGACTGTCCCCAGTGTCCACTTCATGAGTGCACCAGGTAGTCTGACTTGTAGTCAGTAAAAACATATGTCTAAACTGATTGAGAACTTTTCTGCAATCAGTTTGCTGCTGGACAGTGAGGCTGCCTGCCAATGCTAAACCATCAACTGAACCATCATCAGGGTTCTGTGAAAGCAGATAAGGGAGTGGATCACTCTCTTCCTCCTGTCCCTCATCAGTAGCCATGAGCAAGCCCATGTCTGCCCTGTCAACATATGGTTTGAGCCTGTTGACATGGAGCTCCTGGGAGTTCCAAGGTCCACCAGGTAGGTCCCCTCTCCCTTCTGCTCAATTATGGTATGGGGGCCACTCCACTTGTCTTGAAGTGCTGCTGGGGCCACAGGCTCCAACACCCATCATTTCTGTCCTGGCTGGTAAACAGTCAGCACAGCCTTTTGGTCATGCCAGGCTTTTTACAATTCCTGGCTAGCCTCAAGGTTTTTGTTGGCCTTCTTCATGTACTCAGCCATCCTGGAGCGGAGACTAAGTACATAGTCCACAGTCCACAATATCCTGTTTAGGGGGCTTGAGAGGTAACTTCCCTCCCTCCTTCACCAGACACAATGGACCCATAACTGGATGTCCAAACAGAAGTTCAAATGGGCTGTAACCAACCCCCTTCTGAGGAACCTTTCTGTAGGCAAAGAGAAGGCAGGGCAAAAGTATGTCCCATCTGCGCTTAAGCTTTTCTGGGAGATCTTTAATCATGCCCTTGAGGGTTTTGTTAAACCTTTCAACTAACCCTTTGCATTGTGGGTGATAAGGGGTGATACATTTGTAATTTACTCCACACTCCTTCCACATAGCAGTCAAGTAACTAGACATGAAGTTTACGTCCCTGTCTGATACTACCTCCTTAGGGAAACCTACCCTGGAAAAGATTCCCAGGAGGTCCCTTGCCACCACAGGTGCTGTGGTGGTCCTAAGGGGAATTGCCTCTGGATACCTAGGGGCATGGTCCACCACCACCACCAGTATAAATCTGTGCCCAGATGCAGTTTGAGGATCCATGGGACCAACTATATCAATCCCAACCCTCTCAAAGGGAACCCCCACCACAGGTAGTGGCATCAGGGGGGCCTTTGTGGTACAACCTGCCTTACCACTGGCTTTACAGGTGACACAGAAGCGACAAAACGCCTTGGTGTCTTCAGGCATATGAGGCCAATGAAAGTGAGGGACGATTCTGTCCCAAGTCTTGTTTTGGCCTAGGTGACCTGCTAAAGGGATGTCGTGTGCTAGTGTCAATAGGAAGCCCCTAAACTTTAGAGGTATAACCAACCTCCTGGTGGCACCAGGCTTAGGGTCTCTACACTCACAGCATGGGCCGTTACCGGGTCCAGCAGAGTATCGATATCCGTAGGCATGACTAATGGGAGTGTTAGACAGATGTCTAGCACGCATTCTTCACCACAAAGTAGGTAGCGTAGAACAGGTAAGATGCAATCTTACCAGATTGGTCTAAATGACAGAAACCATGTGGTATTTAATTCTCGTAGACGAGGTAAACCTAAAATTTGGACGATGCGCTCACGACACCTCATCTCCAATAGAGCTCTCTCTATGGTGCTTGGAGTGACGTCCGTGATTTGGCTTGCCATATCGGAACAGTAGGAGCAAAAATAGGATCCCTGCAACAAGTCCAAAAAGTAGTGGCAGTCCGCCAAACACAGAGTGCACGAAGTTAGGAACTATTCTGAAGACTGCTTGAAAAGGTGCTAACAGTCCTGAACACATGGTCTTAAATACCGCTCGTATCAGACATGTTTAAGATACGTTCTAACATTTCTGAGAAATGTATAGGGCAGTTTGTATTCAAAAGGGCATGTATTTCGGAAGAAATTCTTGTGACTTGTAGATCATAGGTTTCTTTGGCCGATGTCAGTGGCACAGTTTGTTGTAAAAGAATGGCTTTCATTCTGCTTAGAGTATAAATTTGTGTAGAAGAGATGTTCAGTGAAGGCCATAGAGGTGACTTCCTGACTGTCTGTATTTGTGGAAACAAGACTTGCATACAGCAAGTGACCCTGGATGTAACCGTTACTAGATATGGGATACCTGGCAACATGCCACAGCAGCTGTAATCATTCAACATGAGGTAACTTCCATTCGAAAGTAGTCCAAAAATTGGATTAATCACTGTAGCTGGTGAGCCTTGCAGGTGACAGGATAAGTTTGTAGTGGAACCATCGCAGGCTTCGTGTAAATTAATACTCTGACAAAGGAGAGAACCGCTTAGTGCGTTTTCACAGTTTGTACCGCTAAGAAACACTTCACGCCCCCAACTCCAACATCTATGTGTGTAAGGTAAATCCCAAGATGTCTTGATGTATTCTTTACCCAACCTTTCATATTTGCCTGCTGGAGTAATTTTACCATGTATGATCCACTCAGTAGCTGTTTTTTCTGCCACCGTGAATGGTCATTTCTCCAGTTTTTCAATGCTCAGCACCATATAGTCTGCTCCCCTTTGTGCCAGTTTGATCTGTTTATCAGTGAGATTGAATTCTGAAAACAGTGACGTAGTGTTGATTAAACACCAAGGCACATAGACTGGATGCTCCAAATTTGCGTTCAGGCTAATAGCATTATAGAACGTAATTGAGACTGACCATGTTGCAGCCTGACCAAGTCTTGTTCCATGATGTCTACGGCAGAAGACACAATGCTGTCCAATGAATATATCCTGGACGACAGAGTCGTTAACCCATTGTCTACTACAGAGAGAGATTTCTCTAAATTAATATGATCAATTTCTCGTATTCGTTCTGCAGTCTCTGCTTGGGTAATCTTCCATATTTCATGATAAAGAGCGTAGCTACCGGCATATATGAAACATTTTTGATGCGGTTTTCTTGGTCGTAACAAGAATTCCCTAAGGTCTGCGCCTTTAAGTAAAGATAAGTGTTGTTTTACATCCTGTAGTGTAGATTTCTGTAGCCAATCAAGGCAGAGTTTCCCTACACTGTATGTTGTTACAACCCCTTGATGCTGTCTTTGAAGATAGCGTGGGTCTGTCCTATTGATAGTGAAACCCTGTGTTTTGTTCAGGAATCGATCTTGACAGATGTTTGTGTCTGAGGGCCAGAGCAACAATTTTTTCCATTATGGATCTGATCTGTTGTGATGCAAAATATTATGTACGTTGACCTCCCCCTGTGTAGTGCTATTACTTGCAGGTATAGGTAAGGTTGGTGTGTTCATGTCTTTGATCTTAGCTAACCCAAGGCAAGACGTTTGTTGGGCAGTGTCATTCAAAAACATAATTTGCTCAGGGACAGTTGTTTTGTCCCTTCCTTGAGCACCTCGCACCGTATCACTGTCTGGGTATTGTAGCAACGCACCGTGTGACTCCTCACTCCCTTTCCCTAAGTGTTCCGCATATTTCCTTATACCTGATCCCTTCGTGTCTTCTCTTTCCTTCCTGGGCATCCCCCTCCCACCGGCCCCCCCTGAGGCGCAACGGACCCTGAACATCCTGGAGAAACCCCGGAGCACCAGGGAGAGACGAAGCCGTACCAGTCTGGAATCCCGCCTTCCTGAGGGTCCCCTCCCATACTACCGGAGCAGTAGGACTGCCAAGAACACTGTAAAATCAATAAAGACCATACTAAGTTCCCCGCGACTCCGTGTGCATCCTTCCGGCCCGCTACAAGTGGTGGAGAATGCGGGCACGGAAGTAGCCATCTGTACTCCGAAGATGGACGAAATGCTGCACCATTTAGTGAAAGGGCAGGAACAATTGGGCTGGGTGGTTGAACAACAGCTCAATGCCGCCAAAGCTGATCGCGAAACCTTCACCCAGACGGTGTCGGCACAGCTCGAAGGGCTACAGAAGCTAGTGGCTGACTCAACCGGGACCCCCCTACCACGGGAGTCCCACCCGCCGCCCACTCCTTCGGGGATCTCGCTACAAAAGTACGCACCAGGAGAAGACGCCGACGCCTTCCTATTGAACTTTGAACGAGCTACCTTGGCCTGCGGATGGCCCCTAGACAAATGGCCCTTCTTCTTCGCCCCCCTCCTTACAGGAGA
Source organism: Triturus cristatus (assembly GCF_964204655.1). Lineage (NCBI taxonomy): Eukaryota > Metazoa > Chordata > Amphibia > Caudata > Salamandridae > Triturus > Triturus cristatus. The sequence continues at coordinate 1,296,489,818 of NC_140590.1, forward strand.
GGCCCAAGCGGCCTACCAAGTAGCTAACGCCACAGGCAACACCCCATACGCGACGATTAAAACTATTATTCTGGACCATTTGGGGTTAGACGCCGAGGCTTACAGAGTACGGCTTCGCAAGGAAAAAGGGGCTATTGGCGAAAATCCTAAAACACTTTTCTTACGTTTAAAAGCGGCGGCAGATAAGTGGCTCACACCTACAAGCAGCACAAAAGAAGATATCATGGATAAGATATACTTGGAGCAATACTTGGACGCTCTCCCTTATGGAACGCAACGATGGTTACGCCAACACTCCCATCTGACGACCGCCCAAGCCGTCGAGATGGCCGTAACCTACTCCCGGGCGCAGCCGAGACCATACGCTGGAGAATCTGATAAAGCATCAAAGCCGGTTCCTAGACCTGAACGGAAGACACGAGTTCCCCTGGACGTACTTACCCCACGAGCCCCACCTAGATCGGATGTGCCTTCCTTTAGGGGCCCACAATGTTTCGAATGTGGAACATGGGGGCATATCGCTCGATTAAGCCCCCAGAAGAAGGGAACCGAAGAGCCCATGGAGGTGGGATACCTGCCAAAGACGGTCCTCTACTCGGCCGAACTAGGCGGAGCGTATCACGTAAGGGTTATTGTGAATGGGAGACCCGCCAAAGCCCTACTAGATTCCGGGTGCAAACAGCCTGTTATAAAGGGGGTTTTTGTGCATTCTACCCAGGTGGTCCCTAACAGGTGGGTGTATATTAAATGTGTCCACGGGGACGTGAGAGCCTATCCCCTAGCCCAGGTGCCCCTTGAATTAGAAGAGGGGAAGAGAGAAGTTGTCCGGGTGGGGGTTCTCGAAACGCTGCCAGAGGAGATTATCATAGGTACGGATAATCCCCACTTCCACCGATTTGTTTTCAGCGTCCTTTGAGGGACCCCCGACCCCCATACACAAGGCTATACCCACCTTACTATCCCCTGATCCGTGGGTCAGTGACCGGAGTTTCAAATTCGCACAAACTAGTGACCCCTCGCTGTTCAACGCATGGGAACAAGCACATGCTGAAAACGATAAGGGATCCCTAGTCTATCCCAGGTTCATCATACAAGAGGGCCTACTTTACAGACAGGGAAAGAAGGATGACCCCTTACAGTTACTGGTCCCCGTATCCTTCAGAGAACAGATTATGTTCTACGCCCATACTCACTTGTTGGCAGGCCACGCAGGGAGCGAAAAGACTACCCACAACGTCCTGAGGTATTTCTTTTGGCCGGGGATATACCAAGAGATTAAAAACCACTGCGTCTCCTGTGAGGTCTGTCAAAAGAAAAACACCCATCGCCCTTCCGCGGTTCCCCTCCAGCCTATGCCCATTATTGGCACACCGTTTGAGAGAGTCGGGATGGATCTCATAGGTCCCCTCCCCAAAAGTAGGAAAGGCAACCTATATGCTCTTGTCGTAGTAGACTACGCCACTCGATTCCCGGAAGCCTTTCCCCTCAAAACCCCAACCTCTAAAGCCATAGCCGAGAGGATCATCAAATTGTTTTCAAGAGTAGGTTTCCCGAAAGAAGTCCTAACAGACCAAGGAACTCCATTTATGTCCCGCCTGATGCGTGAAGTGTGTAAGGTCCTGCACGTTCAACAAATAAAAACATCTGTGTATCACCCGCAAACGGATGGGCTCGTAGAGCGATACAATGGGACATTAAAAACCACCCTAAAAAAAATGCTGTCCGTTAGCGGACAAGATTGGGACCTCCTCTTACCACTCGCCTTGTACGTGATACGAGGACAAACGCAAAGCAGTCTCGGCTGTTCGGCATTCGAGATGCTATACGGACGACAGCCCCGATCCCTCCTTGAGATGATGAAGGAAGCCTGGGAGGGGGAAAAGAATGAGGAAAGGTCCATATTGGATTACAGCAGGTCTCTCAAGAACACCCTTGGAAAGCTGAGAGACCTCGCCCACACGAACCTGGAGAAAAGGCAAAACAAACAAAAAGAGTACTATGACCGAGGAAAAAGATGGAGGAGATTGGAGGTTGGCGATTGGGCCCTGGTTCTGCTCCCTTCCCCCACAAAGCGCTTCCAAACGGAATGGATGGAACCCTATAAGGTCCTGGAAAGCATAGGGAAAACCAGCTATCGGCTGCAGGTATCCTCCCGGAAGACCCAATTGTATCATATTAACCTTCTAAAAAAATGGCTTGGGCCCCCTCCAAAAGATGTGTGTTTGGCCCTGCCGAGCGGGAACTCCCGAGGTTCTACCCTGGATCAGCTGGTCGTCAACGAAGACTTAAAAACCACAGAAGCCCAGATGCTGCGAGACGTTTTGCAACCCTTCGCCCCTATCTTTTCCGATTTACCAGGGCGGACCACTCTAGCCGAACATCGGATCGAAACCCGACCTGGACCCCCAGTGAAACTACGCCCTTATAGAGTTCCCGCTGCCAAGAGACCCGTGGTGCGGAAGGAAGTAGAAGAAATGTTGCGATTGGGGGTCATCCGACCTTCTCGAAGTGACTGGTCGTCCCCAATAGTTATGGTGCCCAAACCTGACGGCAGCACCCGTTTTTGTATGGACTTTCGCTCTCTCAACGCAGTATCCTCCTTTGATGCGTATCCCATACCCAGAGTGGACGAGCTCATCGAAAAACTAGGCGACGCCAAATACATCAGTACATTTGACCTGACCAAGGGATATTGGCAGGTCCCATTAAGAGAGGAAGACAAGAAGAAAATCGCCTTCTCTACCCCCGACGGGCTCTATGAATTCAACGTGTTGCCGTTCGGATTGCATGGAGCACCCGCGACATTTCAACGGCTCATGAACGAAGTCCTGAGAAACCATCAGAACTACAGTTCCGCATATTTGGATGATATCATAATATTCAGCCCCTCGTGGGAGTCGCATTTACAGCACCTCGAGATAATATGCCGGGCACTCCGCACGGCAGGTTTGCATATTAACTCAAAGAAATCACGCATTGGATTCCACAAGGTGAAATACCTAGGGTACGTGCTAGGACACGGAATAATCGAACCTCAAATCGAGAAAATCCGAGCCATCTCTGAAACTCCCTTCCCGACATCCAAGAAGGAGATGAGAGCCTTCCTAGGGCTCACCGGTTATTATCGCCGATTTATCCCGTCCTTCTCAGCCCTAGCAGCTCCCCTCACCAATACCTTGAGCCAGACCTTTCAGGCCCATTTATTTCATACCCCGACCCAGGAGATGTGGGATGCCTTTGCCACACTGAAGAAAATCATTACCACCGCCCCAGTATTGTCCTCCCCCGACTTTACTAAACCTTTTACGGTGCACACCGATGCTTCCGACTATGCGGTGGGGGCGGTTCTCTCGCAGGTAGGGTCTGATGGACTGGACCACCCCATCCTATACATCAGCCGCAAATTGTTTCCCCGAGAGATGAGGTACCCGACCATAGAGAAAGAATGTCTCGCAGTGAAATGGGCGATTGACAAGCTTAGATATTATTTGGAGGGTCACCCATTCACGTTATTTACCGATCACGCTCCGCTACAATGGATGAGTCGGAACGCCTCCTTAAACCCTAGAGTGATGAGATGGTTCCTCTCCCTACAACCTTTCTCGTTCACAGTACGACACCGTAAAGGGGCCGAAAACGGGAGTGCGGATTACCTCTCCCGATTTCCGCTCCCCGATCGGGAGCATCCGGGGGTGGAGGTGTGTGACGAGGTGCCGAGTCTCCGTGATATGGACACTAGTAGGTCACCGCTTTCTTATCTCTCCCCACAGCCACACGAGGACCAGTCAACCAGCTATTGTGGGAGCGAAGAGGCAGAAACCAGAAAAGCAGACTGTTTCTTTAATTGGGCGGAGTACAACGAGCCAAGACCCGGTCCCTCTTCTGACGTCAGAGTCCCGGAACCTGTAAGAACCCAGAAGGACCATACGACGGTGTGTTTTACACCTGGAGGCGTTGTGGAGGTTGGAGAGGATCGAAGGGAGAAGCCGTGGAGAGAGAGAGAGCGAGCGGATCAAAGAAGCGGTGGAGGAGACGAGGACGGGGAGGAAGACCCGAAGACTAAGCCAGGAGGCCAACGTTCCCGTGAATCCCCGTGCCACACTTCAAGAGAAGTGTGGCTTCAACAGGTACGGGGCCGAGTCAGAGCGTGGGTGGGAGCGAAGCTTGCCAAATCTCCGTGAATCACCCGACCTAACTCCCCGATTAGTCACTGTCGGCAGACAGTTGTTTTGTCCCTTCCTTGAGCACCTCGCACCGTATCACTGTCTGGGTATTGTAGCAACGCACCGTGTGACTCCTCACTCCCTTTCCCTAAGTGTTTCGCATATTTCCTTATACCTGATCCCTTCGTGTCTTCTCTTTCCGTCCTGGGCATCCCCCTCCCACCGGCCCCCCATGAGGCGCAACGGACCCTGAACATCCTGGAGAAACCCCGGAGCACCAGGGAGAGACGAAGCCGTACCAGTCCGGAATCCCGCCTTCCTGAGGGTCCCCTCCCATACTACCGGAGCAGTAGGACTGCCAAGAACACTGTAAAATCAATAAAGACCATACTAAGTTCCCCGCGACTCCGTGTGCATCCTTCCGGCCCGCTACAACGTGTTACCCAAACGTGATTACTTGCAGTGGGGATTATCCAGTGTCTCTTGGGGCCATTGACAGTCTGATCTACTCTACGCATCATCCTCAGAAAGATGAAAGGTTAAGTGGCCCGCGAGGATACAAAGCTGCGAGACAGACGTCAAACGCGGATCCCTGCTGTGGATGTTTTAATCCACGAACAATAGGACCAGGCTACGTGGATATTTCCGATTCTAGTTACACAAAAAATGCACCAAAGACGGGCAACTATCGAATGTTTGATTTTTAGGGCCTGCGGTGGTTGCAGCGGTTTTGGTCCAGGATGAGTCAGGCCTGCTTACAGGCCCCTGTTTGTTCCTGTCCATTGTATGTACAACTCCTTGTAGAGATCAGCAAAAGGACATCTCTCCAGTGGGCCCTGTACCTGTCCCTTCATGTGCAGACGTGGGTGATGCATTGGGCACAGACTCTGTCCCTTCTCAGCAGGGGTGGGCTAGAGGAGTTTCCTGCTCCAGGCACCATACCTGCCCCATCTGTGACTGAGGAGGGGGAGACCCCTGCTGTAGATATAGTAGCGGTGCCTTCCTCTTCAGGGGTGGCTCAGAGGAGTTCCCTGCAGTGGAACCGTACCTGCTCCCACCCTGCACGAAGGTAAGGGGGAGGGGCGGGTCTGCCATCCTCTGCAGGTGGTGGTTCGTTCCCGGGTGTGGTGCCTGAGCCAGCCCCCTACTACTCCGGGGCACAGAAGGGTGTCCAGTGCTGTGCTTTGGGTACAGAACCCCATCTCTGTGTTGTGGTGGGTGTGAGAAGTTGGCCTGGTGTATGCTGTCCACTAGTTATATTGGGCACCTTGCACCAGTCAAAACGACCCTTTTGAACATTAAGTTAAAGACAACTTTTATTGAAAGCTGTCCTAGTGGTAGCTATGGAGAACAGCCTTCAGGCTAAGTCACGAAGGAATATAAAGCAGCTTGGTTTACCAGATTATAACCTCTTGAATGAACAAATGAAAGGAGAACCACACAAGGTATATATATAAAATATATGTATTTATTACTAAACACTCTCTCCTAACCGCTTTATGAGATTAGAGAGCAAGGCACACAATATTACAGTACTAAAACAACAGCAAATAGCACAATACACAGTGGGCCCCAGGGGGAGACCAAACCATACATTAAGAAAGTGGTATAAGAACCATGACTGGACTAGACACAGTGCCTAGAGTACGTAGAATCTCTGGGACCCCAAGGAACCACCCACGGTAGTGACACAGGAGACCCACTGGGGACACGTGCAGTGTGAGATAACAGGCGCGAGCTCCGTACAATCCTATGGAAAAGTCGTGGTGGAATTTTAAAGATTGAGGACACTTAGGAGAGGACTTTGAGCAAACCCTTTCAAACTTACAAGGTTCTAAGGCCAGCACCCATGTGAGCACCGGAGTACTCGTGTTACCTAACCCAGGGAAGCCGGGTGCATAGGTGTCAAATGGTGTCGGGATTCATCGTTGTTTTCAATGGCGTGACGCTGCAAAGTGCTGCGGCCGGGAAGATGAGAAGTGTCCGGTGTGATCCAAGCCTGGATCAGAGCTGAGAAGAACCTGAAAGCAGAGGGGACAGAGTCTGGGTCACTTGCCAGTGACCAGTGACACGATAGATGAATGCCCACCGATGTTGGGTGTTTCAGGTGCGATGAGGTGAATCTAGACTCTGCAGCCACAGGGACCAGGAGACGTCGCCGATGACCAGAGTCCGCAGGCGAGCTGATCCATGAAGGATGTCGAGTGCTGGGGGGGTCAGTGTCCGGATTGGAGACCAACAAGCCTTGGCAACTGCAACCTACGCGGTCAGAGAAAAGATGCTTCGGTGTGTACCAGCAAGGTCCTAGGGACTCCCCAAGCACTGGAGAGTCAGGGCACATCTGGAGCAACCAGGTAAGCCCACTTAAAGTTACCGTTTACCTCTCATGGACCCACAGGTTGACGGACCAGGGATCGCAAAGGGACCTCAAGAGGAATCATAAAAAAACCAGTCCACGGATTACTCGTGGACTGTAGGCCAGTAATCTTCAGTGGAATCTCTTCTCGGGGTCTGGACTACAAGTAGCCCAAAGCACAGCCTCAGGGATTGCCAAAAAGCATATGCTGCTGCAAATGTGCACGGTGTCCATGGGTTCGTGTTGCACGGTCCCCACGAGGGCTGCGGGTCTCAGGTTTGCTGAGAGCACTGGTTGGCCTCGGGGAAGCTTAGGAACCCACCTCCTGTGTTGCAAAATCTTCGGAGACAGTCAGGAGCTGCGTAGATGCAAACTGGTCAGATGTGTTTTAGGTGCCTGCCTTGCAGGGGAGTAACTCCTTTACTCCAAGGGAGATTTGCCGGTCATCCAGCGTAGTGTAGATAGTTGAAGTACTTGGTTTCTGTTGACGAGTTTTCATCCAGGTAAATCTAAAGTCCTGTAGCCAGGGGTTCCTACTTTATACCCAAGGAAGGGGTAGGACAAACTCTGGGGACCCACCCTTGGGAGGGTCAGGACAGAGGGGTGGCTACACCCATGTCCTTTGTCCAGTTTCGCACAAGAGCAGGGGCTGGTAGTCCCTGCAACTGTTTTGAGCTGGACTATGCACAGGGACCCCAAATGTGCCCCCAGTGCAGACATCAAAGCACTCTTAGAGTGCACCCACCCAGCCGCAATACACTAAAGCCTGACTGGGAGGTGGTCACACCTCCCTGTGACAGGAAACATATTGTCCAGCCATCCCCTGCCAGAGTTTCGTCCAGCAGCAGGAGGGCAGACTTGTGTCTATGGCTGGCAGCATCTATTTTGTGATGCCAGGGTTTGCAAAGCTGGTATCGGGTGTACCGGTGCTGTCATATTTCTCCCTCTAGTGGGAGGAATCATACCTCCCACACCAGTTACTGGTGTGGAGGTTTGATTCCAAGGTGTTTGACACCAAACACAAAATGTTTCCATGCAGACGTTTTAAAGTTAGCATTTACCGTGAGGTGATAATGCACTTAAGTATATATGGTATGGCTGCATCACAAACAACCCCAGAATAGAGGTTCCGAAAGCTGCAGAGGGGCTCTACTCATGCATGGGCACCCTCTCACATAATACCCAGCACCCTGCCTTCAGGATTGATAAGACCTGCCATAGGGGTGACTGATTTATATGTGCAGTGATATGGATAGATATAGTGAACATATATCTAAGTAAGGGGTGCATACACCACCTTACACAGGCTGCTGTAGCAGACCTGTTGTGTCATTTTGAATGGTCTCCCAGGGGTGGCATAATACATGCTGCAACCCCTGAGAGGCCTCTGGGGTACCTATACCCAGGGTACATAGTATACCACATAATAGGGACTTATAAAGGTACCACAGAATCCAATCTGGAGTGTACCTAAAGTACATGCAATCAATTTAGTGAGAAAGCAGATAGACTGGGGTCCTGATTAGCAGGGTCCCAGTCAGAATAAGTTGAAAACAGTGAAACATCAGCAAAAGTGGGGGTAACCATAAGAAGCAGATCCTACTCTCCTACACAACCCCCCCATACGTGAGGACATTAAACTAACCTTGACCAGTTGAGCCTTCATGTTCTAAGTGGAAATATCTGGAGAGTCCAACTGCATTTACATGGTTACTCCCAGGTCTATGTTCCACTGTATAGTCCACCCCCTGTAGGGAAATGGACCACCTCAAAAGTTTGGGGTTTTCACCCTTCATCTGTTTTAGCCATAAGAGGGGCGTATGGTCTGTCTGAACAATGACGTGAGTGCCAAACAAGTATGGCCTCAGCTTCTTCAGAGCTCAAACCACAGCAAAGGCCTCCCTCTCAATAGCTGACCAACGTTTCTCTCTGGGGGTCAGCCTTCTGCTAATGAAAGCTACTGGCTGATCCTGACCCTCATCATTCAATTGTGATAACACAGCCCCTACTCCTAACTCAGATGCATCTGTTTGGACAATGAATTGTTTGGAGTATTCAGGAATTTGCAGAATGGGAGCAGTGCACATGGCCTGCTTCAGGTCATCAAATGCCTTTGGACAGCTGACTGTCTACTGAACTTTATTTGGCATTTTCTTAGAAGTTAAGTTATTCAAAGGGGTCACTATGGATCCATAACCTTAGACAAATCTCCTATAGTACCCAGTCAGGTCCAAGAAAGCCCTGATCTGATTCTGGGTGGTTGGAGCAACCCAGTCCATGATGGTCTGGATTTTGTTCTGCAATGGTTGAACCTGGCCTCCACCCACAAGGTGGGCCAGGCACACAACCTGACTCTGCCCTATCTGGCACTTGGTGGCCTTAATAGGTAGGCCTGCTTTCTGTAGGGCCCCCAAAACATTTCTCAGGTGGACCAGGTGATCCTCCCAGGAGGTGCTAAAGACAGCAATATCATCTGATAAGCTGCACTATAGGCTTCCAGCCTGTAAGGACTTTAGTCACAAACCTTTGAAAAGTGGCAGGTGCATTCTTCAAACCAAAGGGCATCACCACAAATTGGTATTGCCCACTAGGGGTAGAAAATGCTGTTTTTGGCCTTGCATCATCAGCTAGTCTGATCTGCCAGTAGCCAGCTTTTATGTCAAATGTGCTCAGAAACTTGGGTGGGGCCAAAGTATCTATACGCTCATCTACCCTAGGGATTGGATGGGCATCAGTCCTAGTGACTGCATTGAGACCTCTGTAGTCAACACAAAAACTCATCTCTCTCTTGCCATCTTTGGTGTGAGGTTTGGGTACCAAGACTACTGGACTAGCCCGAGGGCTATCTGAGGGATCAATCACACCCAAGTCCAACATCTTCTGGACTTCAGTCCTGATACAGTCCCTGACGTGGTCAGGTTGCCTGTGAATCTTATTTTTAACAGGCAGACTGTCCCCAGTGTCCACTTCATGAGTGCACCAGGTAGTCTGACTTGTAGTCAGTAAAAACATATGTCTAAACTGATTGAGAACTTTTCTGCAATCAGTTTGCTGCTGGACAGTGAGGCTGCCTGCCAATGCTAAACCATCAACTGAACCATCATCAGGGTTCTGTGAAAGCAGATAAGGGAGTGGATCACTCTCTTCCTCCTGTCCCTCATCAGTAGCCATGAGCAAGCCCATGTCTGCCCTGTCAACATATGGTTTGAGCCTGTTGACATGGAGCTCCTGGGAGTTCCAAGGTCAACCAGGTAGGTCCCCTCTCCCTTCTGCTCAATTATGGTATGGGGGCCACTCCACTTGTCTTGAAGTGCTGCTGGGGCCACAGGCTCCAACACCCATCATTTCTGTCCTGGCTGGTAAACAGTCAGCACAGCCTTTTGGTCATGCCAGGCTTTTTACAATTCCTGGCTAGCCTCAAGGTTTTTGTTGGCCTTCTTCATGTACTCAGCCATCCTGGAGCGGAGACTAAGTACATAGTCCACAGTCCACAATATCCTGTTTAGGGGGCTTGAGAGGTAACTTCCCTCCCTCCTTCACCAGACACAATGGACCCATAACTGGATGTCCAAACAGAAGTTCAAATGGGCTGTAACCAACCCCCTTCTGAGGAACCTTTCTGTAGGCAAAGAGAAGGCAGGGCAAAAGTATGTCCCATCTGCGCTTAAGCTTTTCTGGGAGATCTTTAATCATGCCCTTGAGGGTTTTGTTAAACCTTTCAACTAACCCTTTGCATTGTGGGTGATAAGGGGTGATACATTTGTAATTTACTCCACACTCCTTCCACATAGCAGTCAAGTAACTAGACATGAAGTTTACGTCCCTGTCTGATACTACCTCCTTAGGGAAACCTACCCTGGAAAAGATTCCCAGGAGGTCCCTTGCCACCACAGGTGCTGTGGTGGTCCTAAGGGGAATTGCCTCTGGATACCTAGGGGCATGGTCCACCACCACCACCAGTATAAATCTGTGCCCAGATGCAGTTTGAGGATCCATGGGACCAACTATATCAATCCCAACCCTCTAAAAGGGAACCCCCACCACAGGTAGTGGCATCAGGGGGGCCTTTGTGGTACAACCTGCCTTACCACTGGCTTTACAGGTGACACAGAAGCGACAAAACGCCTTGGTGTCTTCAGGCATATGAGGCCAATGAAAGTGAGGGACGATTCTGTCCCAAGTCTTGTTTTGGCCTAGGTGACCTGCTAAAGGGATGTCGTGTGCTAGTGTCAATAGGAAGCCCCTAAACTTTAGAGGTATAACCAACCTCCTGGTGGCACCAGGCTTAGGGTCTCTACACTCACAGCATGGGCCGTTACCGGGTCCAGCAGAGTATCGATATCCGTAGGCATGACTAATGGGAGTGTTAGACAGATGTCTAGCACGCATTCTTCACCACAAAGTAGGTAGCGTAGAACAGGTAAGATGCAATCTTACCAGATTGGTCTAAATGACAGAAACCATGTGGTATTTAATTCTCGTAGACGAGGTAAACCTAAAATTTGGACGATGCGCTCACGACACCTCATCTCCAATAGAGCTCTCTCTATGGTGCTTGGAGTGACGTCCGTGATTTGGCTTGCCATATCGGAACAGTAGGAGCAAAAATAGGATCCCTGCAACAAGTCCAAAAAGTAGTGGCAGTCCGCCAAACACAGAGTGCACGAAGTTAGGAACTATTCTGAAGACTGCTTGAAAAGGTGCTAACAGTCCTGAACACATGGTCTTAAATACCGCTCGTATCAGACATGTTTAAGATACGTTCTAACATTTCTGAGAAATGTATAGGGCAGTTTGTATTCAAAAGGGCATGTATTTCGGAAGAAATTCTTGTGACTTGTAGATCATAGGTTTCTTTGGCCGATGTCAGTGGCACAGTTTGTTGTAAAAGAATGGCTTTCATTCTGCTTAGAGTATAAATTTGTGTAGAAGAGATGTTCAGTGAAGGCCATAGAGGTGACTTCCTGACTGTCTGTATTTGTGGAAACAAGACTTGCATACAGCAAGTGACCCTGGATGTAACCGTTACTAGATATGGGATACCTGGCAACATGCCACAGCAGCTGTAATCATTCAACATGAGGTAACTTCCATTCGAAAGTAGTCCAAAAATTGGATTAATCACTGTAGCTGGTGAGCCTTGCAGGTGACAGGATAAGTTTGTAGTGGAACCATCGCAGGCTTCGTGTAAATTAATACTCTGACAAAGGAGAGAACCGCTTAGTGCGTTTTCACAGTTTGTACCGCTAAGAAACACTTCACGCCCCCAACTCCAACATCTATGTGTGTAAGGTAAATCCCAAGATGTCTTGATGTATTCTTTACCCAACCTTTCATATTTGCCTGCTGGAGTAATTTTACCATGTATGATCCACTCAGTAGCTGTTTTTTCTGCCACCGTGAATGGTCATTTCTCCAGTTTTTCAATGCTCAGCACCATATAGTCTGCTCCCCTTTGTGCCAGTTTGATCTGTTTATCAGTGAGATTGAATTCTGAAAACAGTGACGTAGTGTTGATTAAACGCCAAGGCACATAGACTGGATGCTCCAAATTTGCGTTCAGGCTAATAGCATTATAGAACGTAATTGAGACTGACCATGTTGCAGCCTGACCAAGTCTTGTTCCATGATGTCTACGGCAGAAGACACAATGCTGTCCAATGAATATATCCTGGACGACAGAGTCGTTAACCCATTGTCTACTACAGAGAGAGATTTCTCTAAATTAATATGATCAATTTCTCGTATTCGTTCTGCAGTCTCTGCTTGGGTAATCTTCCATATTTCATGATAAAGAGCGTAGCTACCGGCATATATGAAACATTTTTGATGCGGTTTTCTTGGTCGTAACAAGAATTCCCTAAGGTCTGCGCCTTTAAGTAAAGATAAGTGTTGTTTTACATCCTGTAGTGTAGATTTCTGTAGCCAATCAAGGCAGAGTTTCCCTACACTGTATGTTGTTACAACCCCTTGATGCTGTCTTTGAAGATAGCGTGGGTCTGTCCTATTGATAGTGAAACCCTGTGTTTTGTTCAGGAATCGATCTTGACAGATGTTTGTGTCTGAGGGCCAGAGCAACAATTTTTTCCATTATGGATCTGATCTGTTGTGATGCAAAATATTATGTACGTTGACCTCCCCCTGTGTAGTGCTATTACTTGCAGGTATAGGTAAGGTTGGTGTGTTCATGTCTTTGATCTTAGCTAACCCAAGGCAAGACGTTTGTTGGGCAGTGTCATTCAAAAACATAATTTGCTCAGGGATGATACAGGCTCTAAACAAAGCTTCTACCCCCTGCATTAGCCAATCTTTTGTACCTGTAAGGATCTTACCGGAAAACAATTCTGCAGGAGCGCCAAGGGTTCACGGAAGTTGTTGGCAGGTCCCAATCTTCCACCACCACCTAATGCCTCTATCAAACCCTAGAGGACACAGGTAATAGGGGAAAGAAGGGAAACAAAACTAGGAAGGAGGGGTAAAAATCCCTGGAGCTGCAGTCTTCGCTTCTTCTGTATATCAGGGGGACTGTGGACAGTGTATCTGAAAGAGTACAAAGACAGAGTAAGTATCCAAAGGAAAGGGGAGACTAAGCGTTAATCAACCTAATAGGAATGGTTTCTAATAGTGGATACCTAGCTCCCAAAAGAATGATGACTGCTGAAGGAGGTTCCGTACAATAGACAGGATAGGCACAGAGATAGTAGAGTTGGGGAAAGCGCAAACTTTGAGGAGTCCCTTCTCGTCTTACTAGAGTATGTCCTAAAACACAGAAAAGTAGATAGTGCTGAGATTCTATCACTTATTACCCCCAAAGCCCCAATACCCCGTTACCGGCTTCTCATACAGGAAGAGTCCGTCGCCTGTCGTTGAATTAGGGTCCAAGCAGGTCTGTAAGGAGAGTACTTCACATCAGCCCGTAGTATACAGGGAATGGTGATGAAGCGAGTTCCAGAGTATTTGTGAGAAGAGTTGATGCGCCCGGCCGGCCCACGGGAATGATCCGGTAAGGCGGGCGGATCGCTCTTTGACCAGCAGTATGTGCTCCTGGGAAATTGGAGGCGGGAGTGGAAGCGCCCGGCCGGCCCACGGGAAGATATCCGGTAAGGCGGGCGGAGCACTCCACAACCCGCATAAGCCTCAAAAAAAAAGGGGGTCAGAGGTATGTTCACAATACCTTGCGTGTAGCAAACTACACGACAGAAAAAACAGGGAAGATTCCCGAAAAAACAGCTCTGAAATAATATAGCTGTGAGGATGGAAGACCGCTATGTAACAATTCGTCCGAAGAACTGAGGTCCGAGGTACAGAACGCCAGAAGGCGTAAGAGATTCGAAGTCCGAAACGGAAACAGGAAGTTGCAAGACACGCCTGCGGGGCAACACTAGAACGTGAAGCCTCGAGACCATCGGACGTCAGGCTTTTCTACTGGCCTGACGCTGTCGCGCATGCGCGATAGCTAGTCGCCATGTTGGATCCGATCTCGGCGTCTTGTTTTCGGCAGCAGTCATGACAGTACACTCCCCCCAGAACACCCCCCACAGGTTTGGGCTTATGAGGGTATCTACTGTGAAACAGACGCACCAATCGAGGGGAATGTACTTGACTGGCAGGTTCCCAGGTGCGTTCTTTCACCCCGTAACCTTTCCAATGTATTAAATACTGCAAACGGCGTCTACTCCTTCTGGAGTCAAAAATGGCTTCCACTTTGTATTCTTCATCTCCGTTCACTAACACTGGAGCCCGAGTCGCAGGAAGACGAGTGCCAGGTTCCACAGGTTTTAACAGGGATACGTGAAATACTGGGTGCACTTTTACAGTCACCTGAAGCTTCAGTTCCATAGCTACAGGGTTTATTACTCTTGTGATTTCGTATGGTCCAAGGAACTTTGGCTTGAATTTACAAGGACCCCGTAGTGGTATGTATTTGGAGGATAACCATACCTCTTCTCCTGGTTTATACAATGGCTCTGACTGCCGATGTAGATCAGCCCCTCTGTTGTAGCTGGCCTTAGCTTGGTTTAAATTGGTCTGTGTGAGTTGGTGTATATTTTGAATGTCCTGAATGAACTCACTAACTGCCGGGGCAGTGCAATCTGATGTAGTGGTAAAGAGAAAGGCTTTAGGATGGAAACCATATGAACAGAAGAAAGGAGTGTACTTGGTGGATGTGTGTTCACTGTTATTGTACGCGAATTCTGCTACCCACACCATCTTATCCCAGTCTGTACGTGAGTGTAATGATTGATTTCGTATATACTGTTCAAAACATTGGTTTACCCTCTCAGTCTGACCATCAGTCTGCGGGTGGTGACTAGATGACAGTCTCACGTCAATTTGCAGAAGGGAGCATAGTTTCCTCCAGAACCGGGAAACAAACTGGGTACCCCTGTCCGAAATCACCACAGAGGGAAAACCGTGTAATTTGACCACATGCTGTAGGAAAACAGTGGCGAGATCTGCAGCAGTAGGGAGACCCTTTAGAGGGATGAAATGCGCTGTTTTTGTAAACAAGTCCACTACCACCAACAGAGTGTTATTTCCTTTGGAAGTGGGTGGTAATTCTACAATAAAATCAAGAGACACAGTGTGCCATGGGAGAGGAGGTGTGGGCAATGGTTGAAGCAACCCTGTGGGATTCTGATGGGATACCTTACTTTGAGCGCACACATGGTAAGTTTTTACATAGTGCTCAGCATCCTTTCCTAAAGTAGGCCACCAAAACCACCTCTTTAACATTTCAATGGTCTTCTTAATCCCAGGATGTCCGGCCAAGGGATGTGCATGACACTATTCCAACGCTTGTTTTTGCAATTCTGAGGTTGTCAGAACCATTCCCCCTTGGACGTAAGCAATTCCTGCTTTCAGAATGTGTTCCACAGACTCTATCAGTTCTTGTCCCCTCACAGTCTGTTGCTCTGTCTTTACCTTCGTGAGGAACTCTTCTTCAAAAGTTCCTCCCACGATCTTGTTCTGAGGGATAATAAGGGGTGGTTCTACCCGTTCTTCTGGAAGGTCAAACCCTAGTCTAGACAATGCGTCTGCCTTGCCATTCTTTCTTCCTGCACGGTATGGAATCGTGAAATCGTACTCACTAAAGAATTGAGCCCAACGTAACTGTCTCATGGACAAGGCCTTGGCAGATTTTAAGAACTGCAAATTACGGTGGTCCGTAAAACACGGTCACTACGTGTCTAGCGCCCAACAAATACTGCCTCCACTCCTCAAAAGCCTTTTTAATTGCCAATAGTTCCTTATCCCCCACAGCGTAATTCAATTCAGCTGGTGTTAATTTGTGGGAAAAAAAGGCCACCGGGTGCAATTCCCCTGTGGTTTTGTCTGCCTGAGATAGCACACCTTCTACCGCTGCTTGTGAAGCGTCCGCTTCTAACACAAACGGGTAACCAGGATCCGGGTGTTGCAGTACCGGAGCTTGGGTGAAAGCCTTCTTCAAAGCGTTGAATGCCTTGTCAGCTTCGTTTGTCCACACAAAGGGAGTCCCCTTCTTTAACAGTCTTGTAATAGGCGCCACCAACCCTGAAAAGCCTTTAATGAACCGCCTATAAAAGTTGGCGAAGCCAATGAAACTTTGTATTTCTTTTACCTTCTGGAGAGCCGGCCATCGATGAATGGCATCTACTTTATGTGGATCCATGCTTAACCCCTGAGGCGAGATGATAAATCCCAAGAAGGGGACCGTTTGCACATGAAATGTACATTTCTCCAGTTTACAATACAAATGATTGTCCTGCAGTCGTTCCAATACCTGTCTTACGTGGGGTATGTGTTCCTGTAGGGACAAGGAGTAGATCAACAAATCATCGATATATGCAATAACAAATTTGTGTAGCATCTCCTTCAGTACTTCATTGATGAAAAATTGAAAAGCTGAGGGGGCATTGCAAAGCCCAAAGGGCATTACAAGATATTCAAAAAGCCCGTAATTAGTACAAAAAGCAGTCTTCCACTCATCTCCCTCTACAACCTGCACCAAATGGTACGCCCCACGCAAGTCCAATTTCGTAAAAACTTGGGCGTCTCTTACTCTATCAAGGAGAGAGGAGATGAGTGGGAGAGGGTACCTGTTCTTGATTGTGATGTTGTTTAAGGCTCTATAGTCTATGCAACAGCGTAGACCACCCTCACGTTTGGGTATAAAAAACAGAGAAGAGGAAGCAGGAGATTTGGAAGGACGAATAAAACTCAGAGCTAACATAGTGTCCAAATATTCCCGTAGGTAGAGATTTTCCTTCTCAGTCAGGGAGTAAACCCTACTGAAAGGTAATTTGGCTCCTGCCTGTAGATCTATTCTACAATCATACGGTCTGTGAGGGGGTAAAGTAGTGGCCTCTTTTGGGTCAAAGATGGATCTTAGGTCTTGATAAACCTCAGGCAGCACTTCTTTTTCCTCAGTGTCCTTCTCATTAGTAGTCTCACTGGAAGCTAGGATATGTGCTTTACAGCACTCTGGTCTAAACTGTAATGTTGCCTTATGCCAGTCAATGAGGGGATTATGGAACCTCAACCAAGGTAGACCCAATAAAATCGGAAACTGAGGAGACTGAATCAGATCGAATTCTATGTGCTCTACGTGATCTGGTTCGAGGAGAACTGTAATGGATTCTGTCTTGTGCGTGATGGGCCCTGATTTTAATACACTCCCATCAATGGTAGTTATGGTCTCTCCGTAACCTTTCTCTTGGGTTTGAATGTGTCGTTCCTGAGCCAACGCCCGATCCATAAAATTCCCAGAAGCTCCTGAATCAATCATGATTTGAATCTTGGCCTTTCCCCGCTCCCAGAACAGTTCGGCTGGAGCAAAGAAATGACTAGAAGAAGTCGTACCCTGGTCGGAAGAAGAGACACTCAAACCAGAATAACCCGGAGTCCTCGTCTCACAGGGCTCCGGGCTTCCTAGTTTTCTGACCTCTTTGTCTGCATGGGCTTGATAGGACAAGTCTTCAGAAAATGTCCCGCTTTACCGCAATACAGACATAACCGATTTTCACGCCGTCGACGTCTTTCATCTGGTGTTAACGGTCCTCTCAAGGTACCTATCTGCATGGGTTCCCCTTCATCTACGCCAGGGGTGGGGTCAGGTCTCTTTTCTCTTACGGTGACTACCTGAACATCTGTCTTTCTTCTTTCCCTCTTACGTTCTTGTATGCGATGATCTATCTTGAGCACTAAATCAATTAGTACTTTACAAGAGCTGGGAGGATCCACGATTTGGGATAAGGCATCTTTAATCTCGTCTCTAAGTCCTCTATAGAACAGAGTGCTGCGTTTCTCTTCCGGCCAACCTGCCTCAACCACCAACCGTTGGAAGGAAGTGATGTAGGAAGCAAGATCAGTAGCCCCTTGCTTTAGGGAGAGTAATTCCGTATCCGCAGACATATGGGTATGTTTGTCAAATAATTTTTTTAATTCCTCTTTGAAAGCCCCATAATCTTGTAATAAAGGGTATATAAACATATAGGTATGTTTGTCAAATAATTTTTTTAATTCCTCTTTGAAAGCCCCATAATCTTGTAATAAAGGGTCGTCTCTTTCAATTAATGGAATTGCCCAATTGGCTGCAGATCCCCCTAAATAAGAAATTACAAAAGCCACCTTCGCTTGGTCAGTGGGAAAACAATGAGCCTTACATGTGAAATGCAGCTGACACTGACTGATGAACGCCGCAAACTTGGATGAATCACCAGAAAACCTTTCGGGTGGAGCAAGAGGGATAGATGGAGGTGTGGTAACATGTATTACCTGCGTGGGGTCCCTAGAACTGCCTTCCCCCATGTCTCTCCCTCTGTATGGCGTTAACCCGAGTAGCCAATGCCTGAGTTTCTACCTGTAGATTCCCAATCATGTTAGCTAGATCTGCTAATGTCACCTGTTGAATGTCCATGGCGCTCAGGCAGAATATACCACTTGGGCTTCGCGTTCTGTAAGGATCTTACCGGAAAACAATTCTGCAGGAGCGCCACAGAGTTCACGGAAGTTGTTGCCAGGTCCTAATCTTCCACCACCACCTAATGCCTCTATCAAACCCTAGAGGACACAGGTAATAGGGGAAAGAAGGGAAACAAAACAAGGAAGGAGGGGTAAAAATCCCTGGAGCTGCAGTCTTCGCTTCTTCTGTATATCAGGGGGACTGTGGACAGTGTATCTGAAAGAGTACAAAGACAGAGTAAGTATCCAAAGGAAAGGGGAGACTAAGCCTTAATCAACCTAATAGGAATGGTTTCTAATAGTGGATACCTAGCTCCCAAAAGAATAATGACTGCTGAAGGAGGTTCCGTACAATAGACAGGATAGCCACAGAGATAGTAGAGTTGTGGAAAGCGCAAGCTTTGAGGAGTCCCTTCTCGTCTTACTAGAGTATGTCCTAAAACACAGAAAAGTAGATAGTGCTGAGATTCTATCACTTATTACCCCCAAAGCCCCAATACCCCGTTACCGGCTTCTCATACAGGAAGAGTCCGTCGCCTGTCGTTTAATTAGGGTCCAAGCAGGTCTGTAAGGAGAGTACTTCACATCAGCCCGTAGTATACAGGGAATGGTGATGAAGCGAGTTCCAGAGTATTTGTGAGAAGAGTTGATGCGCCCGGCCGGCCCACGGGAATGATCCGGTAAGGCGGGCGGATCGCTCTTTGACCAGCAGTATGTGCTCCTGGGAAATTGGAGGCGGGAAGATATCCGGTAAGGCGGGCGGAGCACTCCACAACCCGCATAAGCCTCAAACAAAAAACGGGGTCAGAGGTATGTTCACGATACCTTGCGTGTAGAAAACTACACGACAGAAAAAACAGGGAGGATTCCCGAAAAAACAGGGCTCTGAAATAATATAGCTGTGAAGATGGAAGACAGCTATGTAACAATTCGTCCGAAGAACTGAGGTCCGAGGTACAGAACACCAGAAGGCGTAAGAGATTCGAAGTCCGAAACAGAAACAGGAAACAGGAAGTTGCAAGACACGCCTGCGGGGCAACACTAGAACGCGAAGCCTCGAGACCATCAGACGTCAGGCTTTTCTACTGGCCTGACGCTGTCGCGCATGCGCGATAGCTAGTCGCCATGTTGGATCCGATCTCGGCGTCTTGTTTTCGGCAGCAGTCATGACAGTACCCCAGACAGATTTTGTCTCAATGTTGTATTTCCAAAACTCGAAACCCTGTCTAGACAATTGGGCAATAAAGGCTGCAGAATACATCTGTTTTGTATTGGTTAACATATGTTTTATTCCTGTCTTGTTCATATTCTTAAAATAAAATGGTTCTGGATTTGATAAGTTGAACCCTGAAAAATATGGAAATTTCATTGCAAAAGTTTTGGAGCTACCCTTTGGAGGTGTAGGACAATGTTCTCATTGGTTATACCTAAATACATTTCTAGGCGATGCAGTTTTATGCAAGAAATTATGACCATAGTGGTTATAACAATACATTTGTTCATAGTCTGATGAACCCTCTAAATATTTATGATTTGTGAATACTGCAGACATTTCTAGATCAGACATCATGTTATTAACAGTCTCGAAGTCCCAATCATCAGAAAAGGTACTAGAGGCAATAAAGTCACTTAATGAAATTTTAAATAAGTGTGGAATCTTCAAATGTTCTGACGGGCCAAAAATGTCATATTCAGTTCTGTCCCAAACTATACCATCTGGTATAGGAACGGCTGTGATGTTCACTGCTGACAAGTCTCTTGCTTTACGATGGGATGATTTGTGTGGCTGGAGAAGTAAGTTCACTCTTTTACTTGCTGTGTCCATTTGAATATATCTTCCATTTATCAGCATACCCAGAGTTATTACTGGAGCTGACCAAAGTAAAAAGAAGAATATTCCCAAAACAATCCATAGTTCAATCCATGGTGAAACCAGATAAGTCTTTTTCAAAAGATGAAAAAAGTCTGTTGCTTGTTCTTTGAAAGTTCTTTGTGCTGGCGTCGTTTCAGGTTTGCTGGGATCTACAGAAAACATATCAAAATTAATGAAATAGCCAGCGGCAGTTCTGTCAATGGTTTGAATTGCATCAGGATTTGTTGAAATCACTGGAACCCATTGATCACTTGTTACTTCGTTGTAGACAGGTGTATCAGAACAAACTGTTATTTGGGTCTCAAGAGGGACGAGTTCCATAGCTTTGTTGCTTAGTCCTTCATTTCTCACTGTAGAATCTTCAAAGGTGATGAGTCCCTCAATTTGAACCTCTTGGATTGTAGCTAGCGGAGTGTGTCTGCTACATTGTCGGAGTCCACTTGGCCTACTGTTTAGTATCAGCCACATAGTGTGGTTTGATCAGGTCGATGGACACAAATCTTTTCTCCTTTATACCAACAAGGGGCGGCAGTAGTACTGTTCTCGATCCGTGGATTGCTAGGACAGGTACTGGTTGTCTGTAAGAAGGCCCAAATTCCTTCTTGTCCGCGATCTTTTCTCTGACTAGATCACCAAGCTTTGGGATCCAGACAGGCTTCGCTGGGACGGTTGGTTTTTCCCCAGTGGTGGTTGGCTTCAGGAACACATTGCTTTGTTTCGATCT
This sequence comes from Triturus cristatus, assembly GCF_964204655.1. Taxonomy (NCBI): domain Eukaryota; kingdom Metazoa; phylum Chordata; class Amphibia; order Caudata; family Salamandridae; genus Triturus; species Triturus cristatus. Next base: position 1,296,510,877 of record NC_140590.1, read on the forward strand.
TAGTTTATTTAAGTCCTCGGTCTTAGTTCATTTAAGTCCTTTAAAACAGCCAAACGATCTTTGGTATCAAGCTTTTTATTTTTCACCACTGTGCCTTTCATGTCAAGGTCCGGCATCAACATTCAAGTTCCAAATAGTACTTCATATGGAGTGACACCCCCTAGAGAACTTCTTGGCAAATTGTTTAATGAGCGTTGGACCCCATAAAGATGTTTGACCCACCCATCACCCGAACCTAATACCCTAGCTGTTATAGACTGCTTTATGTCCCGGTTTTTTCTTTCCACAACAGAATTTCCCTCAGGATGGAATGGAGAAGAATACCGCAATGTTATGGCCAAACTGGCCATGGCTTCTTTGTAAGCTCAAGAGCTAAACGCAGGACCCTGGTCAGAATGTAGTGTGCCAATTGCATATGTGCAGATAAAGACTCGCAAATCTTTTATAACAGTTCGAGCATCAGCCGAGCACTGAGGCCACATCCAAAGGAACCTTGAACACGAATCCACTGCGACCATGATATATTTATAGTTACCATCCCTTTGTAAGGGACCGCAGTGGTCCAGGTAAACACATGCTAATAGTTTATCTGAGATTAACAGGGGCGTCTGCTTTGGGATGTTTCACAGTAGAGACTTTCATCTTCTGGCATATTTCACAGTCCAAAACATAATTTCTGGTCTGTTTCCTAATTCCTGGCCACCAGGATCTCTGTTTTAATAACAATACTGTGGTGGAAACACCTTCATGGGCAGAGGCGATCCCTTCATGTGCTGCTAGGATTAGTCCTAATCTATGTTCCATGTTTGGTATTACCCTATCCCCCACTCCAGGGATTCGAGCAAACGGAACATTGTTCGCATCAATTATATATGAGTATTTGAGTGGAAACCTTTTAGGTAACGCTGCACCGCTGTCTTTGCTTGAAGCATTGACAGCCAGTATTATTTCACTGTCTATTTTTGTTTTTGAACAAGTGATTGCAGCTACGGAAGCCGTTTGCACAGCCCCTTTCGTGGATTTATCAGCCAATGAATTCCCTTCAACGTGAACGCCATCACGTTAATGACTCAGCGTGTGTATCACATGAGTGTTTTGTAGTCCGTTTCGCAACTGAACTACTTGTTCCCAAAGCGTTTTATGCTTGATTGTGCCACCTTTTGCATCTTTGAAACCATTTTGAATGAAACCAATTCTATAAATATTAATTGTATGATTGAACACAATAAAATGAATCGCACACTCTGAGTGTGGGGCATTCGCGATCCGTATTTTCAAGTGGCATTTTAAATGCTTGTAGTTCAGCTCGCTGAGCTGTACAATCTCCTAGAGAATGCGTTTTTTTGGGACCATTTGTCTAAATTTGCCATCGAGCATACGATCTTTAACGATTGCGCATGCTGCACTATAAGCTTGCTTACCCCCCGTAAGCGGGTTGTGCAGATCCGTCAGTATAAATTATAAATTCATACTGGTCAAGAGGGAGAATTTCAGTAGGCAGAGGAAATTCGTGTTCGTAATGCAGGAATGCTTGTGTTTTTAAATGAGGATCAAAAACATATTCAACATCAGTTGCAGCAAGAGAGTTATACCATTGTATCCATCTTGGATGTAAAACATTTGCATTCAGAATACTCACTTTTGTAACAACCTCTAAGGCTGGTACAGGGGTTACGACCATAATGCGTTTCCCCTGTGCCAGGGCTCTTTCTTTTGCTACAGCAGTTTGAACTGCTGTCAGAATTTTTTCTGTTGATGTAAATTTAATTTCTGCTTGCGTATACAAATGTGATTTGTATGCAATTGGTACTTTTTCACCTTCGTTAAAAGTTAAGTAGGTGAATCCACATTTACCCGGAATGATTCAGATCACTAAGTTGCGTACGTTTACGCGTGTTTGTAAGTGTTTTGTTGCTAACATGTCAGCTTGAAGTGAACGCAGGATATCTGTGTGTTCCTGTGTCCAATGTGTGATTTTAAAATCAGGTTTTATTAATTCGTAGAGAGGTTTAACCCTTTCTGCGTAGTTTAGAATGTATGTTCTTCCCAAATTTAGGAAACCTAGAATCAACTAAGTTTTTCATTGTTTTTGGATTTTGAAACAGCACACACTTTTCTAAAAAGTTGGCTGCCAGGCGTTTGCCTTCACTTGGAAAAGGATGTTGAGATGGGCAATTCTTGATTTTATTTAATTGAATTTATAACCTTCATAGGTGAAGCCCAGTATAATGGTATTCACCCTGTTCAAGTACCTGTTCAGGTCATAGTCTGTCAGATAGATAACATCGACATATGACAATGCCTCGTCATCATAAATTTGTAGTAACTCTGTTACCCTTGCTGAGAATAACCCTGGACTATCTTCGAATCCCTGAGGGGGACAACAGAATTGACGATGGATCCCCATTATTGAGAAAGCTGTCAAATACCTACTTTCAGGTGCTATGTTTTGACAAAAGAAACCATTAGAAATATCTAATGTGGTTTTATATTTTTTACGCACAATGTTATTCATTAATGCTGTACTATGTGCATTTTGCACTGCAAATGTTTTACAACGAGTTTTAGTGTCTGTAATCCAAAACTAAACGATATGTATTGTCTGGTTTGTAAACAGGAAACAAAGGATTGTTCATTGATGAGGTGCATGTTTCAATCACCCCTTGGTATTCAAGTTGATCTAAGATCTCCCTGACCTGTTTTTTAGCTTCTTGCTTAATTGGATACTGCCTTTGTGCAGTTGGTTGATTTTTTAACTGGATTTTATGGTGAGGTGAGTCCTCATCTTATCCTATATGATTTTTGTATAATGCTGGGGCTTGGACCACTGCCCATTTCCTGGCATAAGTATATTTTAAATGTACTGGAACATGGCTAGAGAAGGGTGGCATAATGATGTCTTCGCCATGTGGGCACTCTGACAAATTCTGGTGGGCAGTCCCGTTCTGCTAAAAGTATATCATAACCCCTTTAAAGATGCTCCCAAGAGAGTGCTTTCACTTTTCTTGGTATGTCTCCCTCCATCCGGAGTGTTATTTCATATAACCTATGCGGAGAGATAACCCTGGTGTCTACAGTCTCAACTTGAATGTCCTCATTCAAGATGACAGCGTCTGGTCAGTGCGTCAGGCGGGGACTTGACTTCCTTCCGAACTTGCCGAGGCGAGCCGCGTCGTGCAAGTAGGCAGCCGAACCGTGGTTTGCCATGGTAAGTGAAGGTATATTTATACCTTGAAGGTGTTTAGGAATGCCAGTATTGACGTAAAAGTCGGGCAGAAGAAATACATGAATGAACCCCTAAGGAATAAATGTTAATGCATAATAAATGAGTTCTTGGAGAAATCAATATCCCAGCAAGGGGAAGTCCTAAAGGCTTAAGAGTCTGGTTTACCAAGAACTCGTTGTGACGTAGATGAACGGATGTAGGTGGCCATGCCTGTATTTGGTTAGCATGGATAATGCCTAAAAAAGGGTAGGATTTCTATGCCTAAATATGGGCAATGCGAATTGTGCAGTATCTAAATCGACACACAACAGCACAAGGCGCACAAACTTGGAGGGGCCCTTGGGTTCAGGGGTGCCTGCTTAGCAAAAAGGGCTCCTGAAAGAGGATTCATTTTGAGGCACAACACCCCCAGGTTTAATAGTTGACTCGAGATCTAGGGGTGGCAGCACACACCCCACCCACGGCGGCCTTGAAGGAGTCACCTGGCAAGAGTCTATCCGTGGGTCGAGGTGGGGTGTTGCTGTAGAAGGGACCCTGGGGAGTGGGGCTCCACACAGGGATCCGCGGCCTAGATCTTTAGGGCCCTGGCGGTACTGGATAGAACAGGACTGACTAGTCGAGGTAGCAGGAGTGGGGGCAGTGGGGGGGTCAGGAAGGTGGTTGGAGGGAGAACGAATAGGGCCGGTGGGGCATAGGTCGCATGAGGGTCTCAGCAGTTTTATGGAAATATGAACCCTGTAGTAAAATGATGCGGCTCGGGGAGTCTACGTCTGACATCTCCAGGCTGAAAATAAGATTTGCCTAAAAGAGGCAGCAGATGGTTTGTGCAAGTACACATGGAGTCTGTCCCTCCCCCAGTGGAGGGCTGGGGCATCTAAGCATGGTGGAGGGGGGGGGCGACAGTCGGGAAGGAGAAAAACAAGGAGCAGCAAAGTATAGCCCTGAAACGTTACTCCTGTATGGGAATAAACGCACCTGATCTACGAAAGATTTTCCCAAAGTTTGGACAACGTTTAGAAATCAAAGTTGCGCTTCTTCTATTCTTGATGACAGAACGGAACGTTGCCCGGGCCCCAGATGGACGAGGCTGTGCCTCACGGAGTACAGCTAAAGACCGAATGCCTCTCTGCGCACCACAGAACACACGACGAACACAAGCATTTGCATTGCAATAGGACTCGCATTTACGGAAGACCTATTGCATTGGAAACGGGAATGCGGGTGGGCAGAAGCCATGAACGGGAGTGCGGGGGGGCCGAGAAGGCATGGACTGCAGGAGGGGGGGGAGGCACGGGATAAAAATAGTGCCAGTAACCATGAAAGGATATACATGACGACATGGCAGTTATAAGGAGGGACTATCAAGCCTAAGACCAATCGGAAGGCAGCATTTACGAACTAAGCCAATGAAAAAGATGGGCGGAGAGTGGGCGGAGCTTCCATGTCATACTGAATACAGCATGCCTCGCAAAGCGAGAAGCGCATGCGCGCTGCCGCTATAGGCTCGACATAAAAAGAAATGGAGCCATGACGCGGCTATGCCTGACTCCCCTCTTGATTTTAAATGAAGGAGGGCCATAACGAAGGTTTGCAGATAAATTATCATACAACCGGGACAGGAAATAAACCATGTTCTCGGGGGCCCAAAAGAACGAAATATGTGCCACATAATTAAGAGGTCCGTCAGGTCAAAGGCACTGCTAAGGTCCGCTAAAACATGGATGAAGGAAACCAGACTTACCCTTTGTATATTTACCAATTAGCAGATCCAAATTCACACATTGCTTGTCACAACCCCCTTTCATTAAGTAATGAACATTGCCATGCTAAGTAGGAGGCGGGCAGTAATTCATCCCTGTATCAATCTTCGAGGGTAATGGAACCCTTGGGACTACAAATCCCATGAACTGACGATGAGGAAAATGAGGAGATGCGTACTCACGCAAGCACGAAACCAACCTGACTACAAAGGCATGTCGGCCGCGGCGGACGCAGCCGCTAATTAATGATTTCCCTCTGATGCGGAGCGAGGACAATGCTCCAAGCTGGTAAGGGTGCGTTGTGCACCGCTTCCATTTATTTTGTTGGACTTTGTCAGTTACGCTTCTGACACCGCCGTTGAAATTCTCGGCTTGTGTCAGAAGCTACGCAGCTTCTTTGTGAGACTCCTCCGTTGGCGAGGCCCGAGTCCTGGTGCCTCTTGCGTAAGGAATCTTTCCCTCATTTAAGGACATGGCGGGTGTGTTCGGGCCCGTGGTAAAGGCTGCAGGAAGAGCGGTGCTTTTGCACTCCCTCTCTTGGGTGCTCCTATGGTGGTTTGGTTGGAGTCTGGGGGCCTGTAGCGCCAGGAAATATTTGAGGGCTCATTCCTCCAACAATTTCCTCTCCGTTGGCCTGACCCCGGGTGTGTCTCATGCGGGGAGGGAGATAAATGAACCTTGACATTTGGCATTGAGTTCTGGAAAGAGAGCCAGAAATATCTGCCTGTAAATATACATGTATAGTGAAATAGCATACTTTGAACAATGTGAGCTATTTAAACATTCCTCAACCTTTTAGAAAAAAAAGAAATTGATTTTTAAAGGTCATAATGGACATCACTGCCTCGCAGGACAGAACATTCAAAAAAACAAAAATAACAATATTAAACAGGTGATTGGCTGATCTTGTTGTAAAGTTGAACATGTACATTTTGTATTATACATTGCTCTATGCAGACTTCTACTCACCTATTACCAAAGAGAAAGAAAAAAGAAAAAGCATGTCAGCATTACTCTTCGTCAGATATCGACTGCGCCTGTGCCTGTGCACAGAGGTGTTGTCGCAGAGGTTCCCAAATGTCCTTGGGCTTTGAGATAGATGGAAGTTCTGCATAGATTTGAAGGTTTTCTTTGCAATATACTAGATCTTTAATCCCGTGGTCTGCCCGGGGGGCTAACACACTTTCCCATGTCAGCGCCACACGTCGCTTAGCCATAAGCAGAGCGATTCGAACAAACCTGCCGATGATACCCTTTAGGTGAGGCACATAACACAATAAGCAAATATGCTGTGTACATTGCAGAAGTACCCCGGCCATAGCCTGTATGCGCTGTACTACAGCCTCTCAATAAGTGTATACCAGACTGCAATCCCACGCTAAATGTAGGAAATCTGCCTCCAACTGACCACAGCGCTTGCAGGCACTGCAGTCTAGAAGACCCAATTTATGCAATTTATAAGGGGTATGGTAAACTTGATGAATATATTTGAAGTGTATAATTCTGAAACTGCCATTTGATGTGAGAGAACCAGTAAGTTTACAGACCTGAACCCAATCAGAGGGGGACAGCGGAGGAGTAATCTCCTCGTTCCATCGCTTAAGACTTTTGTCTGGGGTTGCAATTTTCTCTTCCCGCGCTGCCCTGTACAACTTAGTTACTAGCTTATGCTTTTTGGGAATAACCAATAACAGCTTTAAGGATTTCAGCGAGGGTGGCTCTGTAGGGAACGTTATATAGTGTCCTTTGATGGCTATTTTCAATCTGTGCATAGTGAACTGAAATAGCATTGTTGGATTGGTAATGTAGCTAAGCTCTTCTGATGTGATAAAAGTTCCTTCAGGGTAAAGATCACGCATGTGGTCTGTGCCAGCTTCCCTCAGAGAGCATAGTGGGCCTTCCTCTTGAGCCACCAACAGTGGAGCATGATGCAACAGTGGTAATGCTGGAGCATCTAGAGGTAATTTGTTGGCTAGCTTACCAATGGCATGCCAGGCAGCTATAGTGGTATCCAGTGTGTTAATTTCCTATTTGGGAGTATTCCTCTGCAAGTGCGTGATAATGCCTGCGAGTGGAATGGGATTTGCGCCACCATCCTCCACCGCAACATGAGTGCAGGCATGAGGGTTAAACCAATAATACGTATATTGCGATTGCGCACACAGGTAATAAATATAAAAGTCCGGTGCACAGAAACCACCCCTGTCATAATCCAGCTTCAGTGTGTCCCAACTCACCCTAGCTTGCTTATTTCCCCATATGAGTCACAGCAGTGATGAACGAAGCGTCATGAAAAAACGTTTGGTGAGTACAATTGTAATGTTACAGAAAATAAATAAAAAATGCGCAGTGGCGTAACGAAACTTGAGGGGGCCCCCCTGCAGTACATGGAGGGGGCCTCCCATTCTCCTTGCCAGTCAAAAGCTCTCAGGCCAGCGACCCGCCATACTGCCGGGGCTCATCCCAGCCATAAAAAAAGGATTCTGGTTCCTCTATTGGTCACATCCGCCCTCTCATCGGGCTATTTACATACATCAGTAAATACTGCTGCTGCGCCCTCCAGCAAAGTTACGTAACACTGTCTCCAGCCAGCCCACCAAACACATCCTCCTACTTGATGACCCACCTTCAAGCGAAGCCCGCTCAGTTAACCACCTCCAAACGCAGATCACTTCCGTCGTGCCTGCTACTAACGCATCCATTACACTCTACCCTCACCCCTATGAAACCCGCAATTATGCTTTTTTGCTGCCCGCCTTTAAAACCACCCCTCGGATGTCACTGCAAACCTGTGACCGCCGCCTACTGCTCCCCTGTCCATCAGCCACAGAAAGACTGATGACCGGTCACCATCTAACCACTGCCTACCAGTAAAGACAGAGCCTTTCAGCTGCTGGCCTCCCCAATGCCACTATGGAAGTTTAAAAAATGTTAAACAATCTCTTCAACTGACCACCTCAACACACTTCTTCCTGCTAGCCTATACGGCATCAAAGCCGTTCCTGCTACTTCTCATCCTCCGCATGATGCACACAATAATATTAAATGTACAAAGGGTCCAATTTTTGTTTCCTCACGCCAACATTAATTTACACTATGTACCCCACTAAACCATACCTGCTGTCAAAGGCAAACCAGATCCCATATGTAGCACCAGTCAACAAGTACCCCAAGGACAAACACCAGAGAGAATATGCGTTTCATGAATTACACCTACAATGACAACGTAGCATTTCCCCACCCACTGTCAGCCCAGCAAAGTCTGCAACCTCACAGTAACCATCAAAACCAGCAACGTCTAAAGCGCATTTCCACTTCCTTTCATTGGCAGCTCCTGATACATATACCTATGCCTTCTGGGCGGCATCTACCACAGACCACAGCATTCTTTGTCTCCCTAAGACTAACCGAATGCTGTCGGTGAACGCTCCTCTTCCCCCTTCCTTACTAATAACTAATGGAGGATAACGAAAAAAATATATAGTATTTTCTTATGCAAATAGCGTATCAAGCACTTGCTGCCCGCAGTCCTCACCAGATACACACAAATCAATATTCTGCTATTGCACCATCCTGTCACCCCTATTATTATCTGGAGGTATTTTTTATCCCTTCCTTGAACTGGGAAAAGCAATACTTTGCACAAAAACAAGTCCCTTTAAAACCTTTGCAACTTACACAGGCTCGCAAAGCACTTATTTGTTTTACTAACTGTTGTTGTAAAGCAAACGGGTAACTCATTCTAGGATTGGGATTACTGCTTAGAGGTGTGGAAGTTAATACTGAGTCATAGGATGATTTTTTGGATACACTCGTTCTTCCCTGCATGCGCACACAAAGCAACATTACAATTTAGCTTAACAAATTGTTCAGAAATGTACCGGAAGGTAAAGAAACAGCCCAAATTATTTTTACAAAGAAAAATAGACAATCGTCAACTTTATACCCCATGACATAAAAGCCTTAGTGTGCACAGCTTACTCAAATCCACGCTACCTAATTCTACCACACACAGCACATTTGAACATCGCATAATTCCATGCCACACAATTAAACTATAAATAATTTAACCCTACATTCCATACCACATAATTACAATCCTAAAAATGAAAAAACACATATTTCTACTTCACTCCATACCACATAATTCCACATCACATAATAACATTCCACACAACTTAATAGCACTCCAAACCACATAATTACACTCCACATAACACAATTCAACTACACATAATTCCACTTCAACCTATATAATTATACGTCACACAACATATTTACACTCAACTCCAAAACACAGAATTACCGTTCACAAAATACAACTCAGCAACATGCTGCATAATTCCACTCTGCACAATTATACACCACACCATGCCACATAATTCCACACGTCACACAATTCCACAATTCATCCCCACACAATTCATCACACATAATTACTCCACATAATACCACTCAGGACCACATAATTAACCTCCACATAATTATGCTCTCATCCATATTGCATAAATACACTCCACATAAATCCAGTCTATGCCACGTAGCAACATTCCACATACACTTGTTCTTTCCTGCATGCGCAAACAAAGCAACATTACAATTTAGCTTAACAAATTGTTCAGAAATGTACCGGAAGGTAAAGAAACAGCCCAAATTATTTTTACAAAGAAAAATAGACAATCGTCAACTTTATATCCCATGACATAAAAGCCTTAGCGTGCACAGCTTGCTCAAATCCACGCTACCTAATTCTACCAAACTCAGCACATTTGAACATCTCATAATTCCATGTCACACTACTCAACTATAAATAATTTAACCCTACATTCCATACCACATAATTACAATCCTAAACATGAAAAACATATATTTCTACTTCACTCCATACCACATAATTCCACTTCACATAACATTCCACACAACTTAATAGCACTCCAAACCACATAATTACACTCCACACAATTCAAGTACACATAATTCCACTTCAACCTATATAATTAAACATCACACAACATATTTACACTCAACCCCAAAACACAGAATTACCCTCCACAAAATACAACTCTGCAACATGTTACATAATTCCACTCCGCACAATTATACACCACAGCATGCCACACAATTCCACATGTCACACAATTCCACAATTCATCCCCACACAATTCATCACACATAATTACTCCATATAATCCCACTCAGCACCACATAATTAACCTCCACATAATTATGCTCTCATTCATATTGCATAAATACACTCCATATAAATCCAGTCTATGCCACGTAGCAACATTCCACATAACTACACTTCACACCATGACTCATAATACCACTCAACATAATTTTCACACAGCAGCGCACACTTCCACGTCACACATTTCAACGCTACACATTTCCATTCCACACCACATAATTCAACAACAAACTACATAATTCAAACCAACAACAGAATTACATAACACACCACATACATCCAATCTACATCACAAAATTCCACATCATGCTATAATATTTAACAGCACATCACATAAGTAAACTCCACTACATACCACTCCACAACGCAAAATACCATTCCAGATAATCTCACTCCAAGACACACAATCCCACTCCATGACACACAATCCCACTCCATGACACACAATCCCACTCCACATAATTCCAGTACACTCAATACCACATAATTACTATCCACATAATTACATTATTTCGCTACACAGATCCAATCCACTCAACACAATTCCAATCCAAACCACATATGTCCACTTGACACCACACACATTCATTCCACTCCAAGCAGAAAACACATAGGTAAAATACACTGTCCTTTACAATGTCAATAGCTCTAACAAATGCGAGATCAATTGCATTGCAAATGCTTGTTTACCTTCCAATGCGACCGAGCAGATCCTGTTCATTTTTAATTTTTTTATTTATTTTATAGAGTTTTATATAGTGCAAACTTGACCCGTATCGGGTATCATAGCGCTTTACATGAGCACCAGTTGCGTTACATGAGGACACAGTCATATTTGTTAGGCACGGGGAGATTAAGTGATTTGCCCAGAATCACAGGATTTTCAGCGTCATTGCTGAGACTCGAACCCAGTTCCCCAGATTCGAGGTCGACCGCCCTAGCCGTTAGGCCAACTCCTCTCCCAAGTATGAGTAAGAATAGGTATACGAAGGGCTAAGCAGAAGAGCTGAAGTATGTAGATGTAAAAGTAGTGGAAGGTAGGTTCAAGTAGGAGTATGCAGGAGTAAGAGTGCAAGTAGGAGTAGGTAGGACTAAGTTAATGGTAATAAGGGCATTGGCAAATACGGTAGCAAAAGTAAGAATAGCAGTTAGAAGACGTAATAGGAGTAAGAGGAGAAATGAGTAAGAGCAGGAGGAAATAGGCATAATAAGTTGTAAGTGGAAGCAAGAATATGTTGGAATAATAAAACGTAAGAATGGAAACAAATATGAGGTGTAAGAGAAAGGTAAAATTAAGAGGTTACGTAGCACAGTAAGAGGAAGTATGAAACCTATGAGTAGAAACAAAAATCAGCAGTAGGCATAAGTAGGAAAAGTTGATGCTAGTAAATTAAGTGCAAGATTAATGAAAGTAAGATTGAAAGAGACCAAGATGAGAAAAGAAAGACGAAGACAGCAAATCCTTCCATATTCTCCTAGGACTCCAGTGCTAACAAAGCGTGACATGCTTTTCATTTTATGCACACATCAGATGAAGAGCGAGGACCTTCCATTAAGCACTATTGTAACACGCTTCAGTTGGTAACTTGTGTGCAGCTGAAATAGGTACAATTTATGTGTTTTATAGCGCTCACGAACAGCATAAGCGTGTTTCTTGGCACTATTTAAACAAAAGTTATCGCTATGCCACTGGCAGAGGTACAATTTGTTTTATTAATGGGTTGCACACAGACCGGTCTCTGTAACGTGCTGTTCGACGAAAAAGTGCAAAAAATGACTTCTTAATACCACGTGAGCAGCACTTCAGAATAGTTTGGATAAAGCTTAGCCGATTCCCGGGAGCCGAATAGTGATTTTTGTGTGTCTCTGGCGCCCAGTAGCAGTGCGTTTAGCCCGAGGGCCACATTTGGCATGTTCTGACTTGAACTCACCATTATAGAGAGAATGTAATACTAGGTCATTTATTGTCACATGCAACAAGGGTTGTCAATCCCTGCCCCCTTTCTCTGTAGTCACCGGCACCTCTTTAGAGGTGGACAGGAAGGAGCCCTCTCTCCTTCCAGCACAGCAAGCAATACCACAAACGGCTCCCGGTAGCTCAGCTCATGTGCCCCGGTAGATGTGAGGCTGTGAGCTGATGAGTTAGAGGTTTAGGGGCAGAGTGAGGAGCTGGCAGCCTATACCAGTGTGGAGCAACAGCACTGAGGCGTCTACAGCAACAGGGGACGGGTCTCCTTAGCTCCGAAGTGTGAGGCCGGCACGTGGGAGCCATGCAGCGGCAGCCAATGCTTGTGAAGCAAGTAACCAAGCATTGGCAAAGGTAAAATAAAACCAAGCTAGTGCCAACTAACACGAAGGGTGGGACGGGGAATGGTAAAATTGGGGGCAGGAGGTAACATATCTTGCACTTGTTAGTGTTGTAAGACAGAGAAAAGGGTCAGCGACAGGAGGATATTTACAGCTGGGACTAATTAAAGTCCCAGATAACCTAACTATCTGTAGAAATGTAAATGCTGCATTTTAAAACATATTAGGCTTTTGTTATCAACCCACAACATAGCATGTTTTTTGAAGGAGCACACAATTAAAACTCACAATTAAAACTGCTAGACTTACCGACAAAGCTGCAGAATGTTATTTGTCCTGCTCTTTACATGTCTAACCTCTCTCCCTGAAAGCATGTTTCTGAAGAGTACAGGGCCCCCATCCTTTTTCCGTCCGGGCTCTGACTGAAGAGAAACAATGTAACTTGTTACTTTGTTTCTCTTCAGTTCAGTCCTGCCCTGGGTCAGCGCGAGGAGCTCAGAGCAGGCTGCAGACTGCACCTGCTTTCTAGAGCAAGCCTTTTACTCACAGCTCTTTACTGAAGAGCTGAGGGGGCCCCCTTCACCTACTGAGGACTGGGGGCCCCCCCGCACCGCGGGGGCTGCGGGGGTGTTTGTTACGCCCCTGAAAATGCGGCAGAATTATCATTTTTATTACCGCTATGTGGTCCACCAAGGACAGCGGTAAATTCTTCTACCTTTCCACTTGATGTTCCAAGGCCACACATGCTTTTCTGTAATTTTCGAGAATCACGACCTCAGGATCGTGGTGTACCCAAATACCTAAATATTTAACGGGGTCCGGAGACCATAGTAGTGGGTATTCAATATCTGGTGAAGTTGTTCTCTCAGTCAGTGGTATCATGACTGATTTATTCCAGTTGATAGTTAGGCCCGAGAATACACCAAATCGTATGTATTCACGCAATACAGGAGCGAGATACAGCTGGGGCCTTTTGATGAACAACACCATGCCATCGTCATACATGGATATACCCACCGGGCGATGCATAAAGTTCAGAGCTGTCTCCCTGTGACGCTGACGAACAATGCATGCCAGTGGCTCCAGCATGAGCGAGAAAAGCAGCGGGGACAAAGGGCAACCCAGACATGTACCTCTCTATACGCAGGGGCTCCGAGGTCAACCCTCCCATCCGTACTCGTGCCAAGGGATCAGAATACAAAAGCCTTACCCAGCCTAGAAAAATCTCAAGGAATCCCATATGTCGCAGTATGTGAAACATGTAGCCCCATTCGATAGAATCGAAGGCCTTCGCCGCGTCTAGTAGTACATCAATCGCTGGAAGGGTGGGATCAAGTACATGCAACATAGCAAAGATGGTGCGGAGGTTAAGTGATGTGGATCGCTCCGGTATAAACCCGGAATGGTCCAGTAAGACAAGACGGCATCAGGGGTTGTAACCGGTCAGCAAGAATCTTGGCCAGTATTTTAGCATCCAAATTAATTCAGGATAGAGGCTGGTAGGACTCCCACGCCAAGGGCGGCTTGTCTTTCTTTAGTAGTGTAATGATCAAGGCTTATCTAAGCGAGGGAGGGAGACGGGCAGTTTCATGTGCCTCGGCGTAAACTTCAAGCTAATGAGGGGCCATGAGGTCAGTATATGCCTTATAGAACTCTGCCGTTAGGCCATCCAGTCCTGGAGCTTTTTTATTTGCCAGCGACCGTATTGCCACTTTGATATCAGATTCGGTTGACTCAAGCATTCACGGTGACCATCTGACAACCATGCACATGCGACATCCAATAAATACTCAGCGAGATCATGGGAATCCCCGCAACCCCTGGATGTATACATTGTGGCATAATAATCGCGAAAATGCTCAACTATAGCTTGCGGCGTGAAGTGTTCCCTGTCTTGATCATCGACAATTTTAGTGATGTGATGATGATCAGCTCTAAATTTAAGATTAGTCGCCAAGTTACAACTAGGCCGACCCCCCTACCCCAAAGGCCCGGGCAACATGTCTTTTAGAAATGTACCGGGTTTCCGTCTTCGCCATCTTATCGTATTCTCAAATCGATTCGTGGATAAGCAATAGTGTAGTAATACAAGGGTCAGCCGTATAGTCTTTTTCTAGTTGTGTCAGAGTCTTCTCTATTTTTGCTAGCTGCCTCCTAATGTCTTTAAGAATGCCCACTGTTGTACTAATGCATGTGCCTCAGATAGTAACCTTAAAGGCTTCCCACAAGATGGAGGCACTGTCTACCGTGCCCATATTTTGCTAAAAATAAAATGTACAATCCCGTCCCTAATGGTGTCAGCATAGACAGGGTCCAATAGTGCCTCTGATCGGAACCTCCAGGTAAATGGACGATGCGTGTTGGTGGGTATAGTGATATTAAGTTTGACTGGATTATGATCAGATAATGTGCGGGGGAGAGATGCTTTTGCCGTAACCCAATCATTTGCCCCCTCACTTAGTAACCAATAGTCCAATCGGGGACCAACTGCTATGTGTCGGTGTGGCATGTGTACCCTCTCTAGTGTCACAATTTCTAATAATAATAATAATAACAATAATCTATAAGAATAAGAATAATCATAATAATAATAATCTAGTAAACCCAGCTCAGACATAGCATCTCTTATGCATTTAGCTGCTTTAGGGGTGTGGCTACCCTGATGGCTAGATTTGTCTCGCTGTGGATCCAAATGTGTGTTAAAATCTCCCCCCAATAATACCACAGCAGCAGGCCAATCCCGCAGTACATTAATGATGCGCATAAACACCTCCGGTTCATCTGGGATCGGGCCGTATACATTAACAATCGTTAGTTATGTGGTCCCTATTTGACCATGTACAAGAGTGTACCGCCCCTCCATATCCGTGTATAGGTGTAAAGGACAGATCACGCTTTAACAGGATAAGGACACCTCGAGCATCAGAGGAATAAGACGAGGCAAGTTTATATCCAGCCCATTTAACAGCAATCTTAGCCTTGGTTTATTTGGTTAGATGCGTCTCCTGAAGGAGAGCGATCTGGATCCCATGTCTGTCTAAATAGGCAAAAACTTGCTGAATTTTCTTGGGGGAATTGAGCCCTCGGACATTCCATGTTAAACAAGTCGTCATTGATAGAAAGTTGAAAATTAAAGATGTGCTGTAACTGAAGGATCTAGAATTCAGGAATATACAAAGGACAGTAGGCTACAGAGTCAAAGAGATGGGAATCCATTTCTTTGGAATGTAATGCCCTCACACACCCAGTTGGGTGTCGTGCTTCATCATCGGGCTGCTCCATGTCTGGCCGGCGCTGCAATGCCTGAACGGCTCCCGATGAGGGGCACTTTGGCGGAGATCTTTTTCCACATAGTCGTTTGGTGCCGTGGGGGTGAGAGATTTAGTGAGTGTAGATGAATAAGTGGTGTGTGATGTTTATGTGAGTTAAAACAGGGTTGGGAGCACCAGCAACTTAGCATTGCACCTTTCCTCTTTATTTTAATCAGGGTAGGAGACCCCACAATTAGTTATTTTTGCTGGTACTCTCAACCCTGTTTTAACTCACATAAACATCACACACCACTTCTTCATCTACACTCACTAAATCTCTCACCCCCACGGCACCAAACGACTATTTGGAAAAAGATCTCCAAAGTGCCCCTCATCGGGAGCCCAACAGGCATTGCAGCACCGGCCAGATGAGGAGCAGCCCGATGATGAAGCATGACACCCAACTGGGTGTGTGAGGGCATTACATTCCAAAGAAATGGATTCCCATCTCTTTGACTCTGTAGCCTACTGTCCTTTGTATATTGCTGAATTCTAGATCATTCAGGTACAACACAACTTTAATTTTCATTTTGCATTTGGGCAACTGTGCTGGACCTCATGTATAAAAGCCCTTTGTCCCTCTATTTGTGAATATTGATGAGCACGGGCCTTCCGTGGGACTCAATTAGGTGTTTTGGTGGGTAAATACTATCTTTTTTTCCCCTACACTTTCTGTTGGCAAAACAAGTCTAGTTGGATGTTTGCCACTCTCATTATCTTTTGCACCTCTTGAAGCACACCTATATCCTCAGCATCATGGAGGAACAAGGACTTAGCTTCGGAGATGATCAAGCTGCAGAAATTGTACGAGCCCCCTCTATTTTAGGAACAAAGAGTAGAACTGCCACAGGGAGCCAGTCTGAGGACTGGCAATCCCTGTCCTCTTTGAAACGCGAATAGGTAAAGATAACCTTACATGGCGCATTAATGACGGAATATCTGAGGGCCAATATAGCACCTAATGGCCTGATTGTACGTAATTTTCCCCGTCTATTCCTGGAAGATGGGACATTCAAGAAAGAATGGTCCCTGGTATCGTGGAAGTGTATTAGGGAACTTTTGATCTTGATAATCAACACAGCAAAAAGAATAGCAGATGCGCTATTGGCGAGAATTCAGGCAGCAGAAGCGGCCATTAAGAGCAGCATGTCTACTACCGCTGCCGTCAAGCTCAAACTAACTGAGCTAAACAATGAAATAGCAGAACACAAAGAATACCTAATGAAGCAGAAAGTAACTATGCTACAAAAAGATATTCGTAAGTTCGATAAGGAGAAGGTTTATCCTTATCTAAAAACCGATTATGTCCCCCCCAACACCTCTGATGCAAGCTCCAGCTCGACTAGAAGAGGATCATGTACTAACAGCGACTCAAGTACAGAAGAGTGGGGCTTTAACCAGTGTAGAAGGGGAGGCTTACAAGGCTTTGCAGGATTCCAAGTACCCCATTATCAGAGCCCTGGATTCTGGCCATACCCCATATACCCTCAAGGACCCCCACAGTTTTACCCTACTGTCAACAACCAGCCTTTTCTAGAAAGAGGTTGGGGCAGAGGGCACGGAAGAAGAAGAGGGAATCAGCAACAACAACAGAAGAGTCCAATGGCAGGAATCCAACCAGAATGTGGTGGAAACCCAGAGCCACACCAAAAGGAGACCCCCTGATTGTCAATCTCTCCCAAAGGACTCTGACAGATATAGAGACAAGAGTCCTAGAAAGGGGGACTTGGGTATGTTCCAACTCCCAGGACAGACAGGTTTCAGGAACAGTGTGAATTACAAAAATGCTTTTGGAAGGTACGCCTTAAAGCCTTCTTTAATGAGACTCCGACACTACAACAGACTGATTCGGGCTTACATAATGCCTCGAGATTCACGCCCAACAATGGGATGGTACCCAACAAAGTCTTAACCTTCTAACAGGCCGTGCTTAAAGAGCATGGAAGCGGGGTAACCAAGAAACACTTCAAAAACATCTCTAATGACGAGTTGACGTCTGTTAACTCTCTGGCCAATGACACCTCCATAACCATCAAAAAGGCAGATAAAGGGGGAGCCACTGTGATAATGGCTACCAGTGACTATGACATTGAATGCCAATGGCAATTAGAGAATCAACAGTACTACACACCTATCGCTAGTAGTCCCGAGACACAATTACACCAAACCATAACATCAATGGTCTTCTCGGCAGAAAGCCAAGGGTGGCTAAGCAAAAAGGAGGCTGAATTTTTGGTTAAAAAGGATCCTAAAACTCCATATTTCTATACACTGCCAAAAATCCATAAGGGCGTTCAAACCGTCCCGGGTCGTCCCATAGTATCCGGGATAGACTCGATATTTGAACCCCTGTCCAAGTTTGCGATCACTTCTTACAGCCATTGGTAAAACAGACACCCACATATCTACAGGACACCGCAGACGTGCTACGTCTACTAGCAAATTTTCCCAACGCCAGTAACATCAGTCTATTGGTTACCCTAGATGTAGAAGCCCTCTACACTCCCATCCCACAGAGAGCCACTCTAGGTGCGATTGAGGAAGCCCTCGCCAAAACTGCCTGGGACTCATCCACACCCAGCAGTTTTGTTTTGGAACTAGCAACACTGGTTCTGACCGAAAATGTATTTGAATTCAAAGGTCAATTATACCATCAGACCCACGGAACTTCCATGGGAAGCACCATGGCCCCTAGTGGAGCTTGTTTGTACATGGCCTCTTTTGAAGGGGAATTCATTTTAAACGACTCCAACCCATACCATGAAAATCTATGCCTCTGGAAGAGGTTTATAGAAGATATAATCATCTTCTAGCAAGGCAATGTGGATACATGTAACGATTTCTGCATGTGGATTAATACTTTGAATCCATACCTAAAATTCACAAGCTCCATTTCAGTCAACCAAATTCCGTTCCTTGATCTCTTGATAAGGCTAGATAATGGTACCTTGAACACAACAATATATAGGAAGCCAACAGATCGCAACAGCTTTCTACTGTTCAGTAGTTGCCGTCCACGTGCCTTTAAAGAGAATCTCCCTGTGGGACCGTTTCTGAGACTCCACAGAAATTGTAGCCAACTGGAGGACTATAAAACAAAAGCAGAAACATTGGCAAAAAGTCTTGCGCAACGTGAATATCCCGCACGCAGTATTGCCCTTTCAAAAAAACGCGCAAGAAACAACAACAGGGAGGCTCTATTAGAACCTAGATAAAAAGCAGAAACCGAGATGTTGACATGTGTAACAACATATACCCCAGCCTCCAATAGGATAAAATATGTAATCAGGAAACATTGGGGCATTTTAAATACTGGGAGCATGACCCTTGCACAACCACGCTTTGCCTTCAAACGATCAAAGAATCTGAAAGACATACTGATCCATACCAGGCCTCAGACACGAATGGTTAACACACAAAGACTGTTGTGGGACCTTCCGCCAGTTCAGGGTCACTATACGGGCAGCACCTGTTCAGTCTGCGCCCTCATAACTGTGACTAAAAATATAATCTTCAATGCAACGTTCACATGGGAATTGCGTAAACACATGAATTATAATACGACAAATTGCATTTATAGGATTACGTGTCCCTGCAATCTCAGATACATAGGGATGACTACACGTTCGGTCAAAGTGAGAATCACGGAACATCGCAGTAATTTCCAGTGTCATAAAGTGGATACCAAAATGTGCACACACTTATCCAACACCCAACATTCACCAGACTCTTTTCGTTGGGTAATTCTTGTAACATTCACTGAAATCAGCAAAGAAGCTTTGTTTTACAAAGAACAAAGATGGGTGCATCGTCTGTCTTCTAACAGACAAGGACTGAATGAGGACATTTCTTGGAGCGCTTTTCGCACTTAAAAAACTACCTTGGAATAGCATCTTGTCACTGCATCACTGTCACCTATTGCCCTTCATTAGACCCAGTACACTAAGATACACAATTATGTAATATGACATATTGAGGATACTTTGCAGGAGAGGATAATGAAGCCTTATTGTGACCTTTACTCCACTCCAAAATGGCCCCCAAGCTTTCCAAAGATTACAAAACGGCCCCCAACGTCCTTTTCTTTTCATTACCATGAACGGAGGATGCGCCAATCTCATGATGGTTGCCAACCAAGATTACCCTTCTAAACTCGACACATAACCTATTAGGTTACTCTCCTATCTACATTTCACACAGTGCGGGGCAGAACAATATATATCTTTAGTAGCTTCACGTCCGCTCACCATGTATATACTTTTTATTTAAAATAAGGCAGAAGCCCGGGCGGTTGAGTGCTTTATTAATTCCACAACCTCCAAACCCTTTACCTTGTCGGGGTTGTTTCCATAGCCTTCAGATGTAGAAACTGACTAGCTGCTCAAGTTAGGGCACCCACTTCAAGATGGTGCCCGCAGTAGAGAGAACAGCACAATGGTTGTCCTCACTCACACGAGCGGTCCAGCTGGTAGCAATCGGAAGTTAACAAGGAGGAGCAGCAGGTATTTAAACAGGACTTTTTCACTACACCATACCTCCCGGTTCCGGCAACAGTGGGCAGGTTCTTGGACACATTGCGTACTAATCAAACGTGAGTACTATGTTAACCTTTATGGTCAGTTGATGTTCCGCATTCCCAACCCGTTAATGGGTTTCCCAGCCAGTTTAAAACATTCAATTAGGTAGATGCACTTTCCCTACCTCCCCCTGCCTTTTTTGTTCCTTTTTTGTTTCTTCTTTTGTTTCTTTAGCCCAACTTCAGTAACAAATATGAAGCCTGCAAAATTGCAACTTGGGGATTACCCATTGGGGGGACGCTGTGACGCTTAAGCTCCATAGGTGCGAAGGGAGGTGGCGACCACCATTTTATGTGCTCCCTCAATCCACCAGCAGTAAACAGCTACAATAGTCTAGAGTGTACTCATGTTAATACAAAGGAACATCAGAAGCATTGAAAAACTGCAGAACAACCTAACAAACATGGTGCCAATATGGGCCGTCTACATCTGTCACATATATCTTGGCAATCAGTGTACTAAATTACAATATCAATCATCAGATCAGAATACAAAGAGATAGCTATTCACCACCTTCACATTTTAACCATCTTCATCTGAGTCGGCAGGTGTAGTCTTTTTCTGGCGGCTAAGAGCTTTTGCAAAGTCCAATGCCTGCTTCGGATTTGTGAAAATTCTTGCTTTGTCATCTGTGCCAATGCGCAGCCGCGCTGGGTACAGCTTGGCATAGGGAACATGTTCAGCAATTAGAATCTTTTACCGCCTGGTATTCTTTCCTGGCCGCCTGGACGGTGGCTGTAAAGTCCGGATAGAATAACAATGTATTTTCCTCATATTTAACCGTGCCTTTTTGACAAGTCACATGCAGAACTGTGTCCCGATAATTAAGCAATATGGGTTCGCCAGTGTCTTAAGCTGGTTATTAAAATTATTGATACTAAGAACCAAGATATACAACTGATCAGACTGGCAACAGATAAATCAGGCATACTGGACATTTACAATGTTTATGTCCGGAGTAACAAGGGGAGAAGGTCTGATATCTTAGGTGCTTTAAGCAGTTTAATAAATACTATCTCTCCAAACAACAATATCATTATTGCGGGTGACCTTAATAGAACATTCGAACCCCTATTGAATAACGATTACTTATTTGACGATGAAGAGGATCGGCAATGGGGTGTTCCTAAATTAGAGCTTCCACCAGTTCTGCGATGGACGGTAGATATTATAGCCCTAAACACTTTATGCTATGAAAAGGGCCTTAGAGCTCTAAATGGCAGGACTATTGGCGACAGAAATGGGTCAAGCACATTTGACAATGGCCGGTATAACTCTAGAATTGACTGTGATCTGTAGTCTAAAACTATGGCCTTTGATCTGTGATATGGAGGTTGTGAAGAGGATAGAGAGTGATCACAATCCTTTGTGTGCTACTCACAAATGGTGGCTTTATACCACTTCATCGTCTTGCCTCTCTGTGACTGCTCCCCCCCCGGTCGTCCCCACAAATGACATGCGGAGATTAAGGTGGGAAAAGGTAGCTATTAACCACCAGGCCGTTGCCGAGATTAATTCTCGGGTGGACACTGCAATATCGGATATGAAACTCCTTAATTCACTTGGGACTGGCTTAGGTGAGGTTGAAGGTTTACACAATTCTCTCTTCTGTAAAATTAAGGAGTATTTCTTCAAACCTGTAAAAAATAAAGATAATAGAGTTCCTAAGCCAGCCAATTGGTATAACGAACAATGCAGAAAATCACGATTAACCCTGGGCAAAGCTATCAAGGGGGGGCAATCTATTCTAATTCAAGCCGCTAGAAAGAATTATAAAATAAGTATATCTAAGGCTAAAAAAGATTGGGATGAACATCACTGGTCTGAGCTAAAGGCAGCCAGTGACAGTAGGGACTCCCGGTTATTTTGGCATATTGTTAGATGGGGTAAAACGGGTCCTCCAGGGTCCCCAAATAACAATGTGCCTGAAGAGGAATGGATAAAAAATTTTAAAAATCAGTTTGCCGCCCCAAACAATAATAATGATAGCACGGCTCAGGAGCTTAGGTTAGACCTTCCCAAAGTGAACCTCTTCGACATAGCTGAAATCATGTCGGCCCTGAACACGGTTGCCCGCGGCCGTGCGCCTGGTCTCGACGGTGTCCCAGCAGATTTATTTGTAAATGATAAGGACCGTTGGTGCCAGTATATTTTTCTCCTCATTAACGCTATTGCCTTGGGTGCTACGGTCCCAAAATCCTGGCAGGGTGCAGTCATTATTCCTATTTTCAAGAAAGGCGATCGATCCCTGCCAGGCAACTATAGGCCAATAAGCCTTATTGATACCATCCAGAAGGTCGTGGGACGTGTGATCGTCAATAGGCTCCTGGAATGGGCGGATGAGACCAATGCTCTCTCACCATTCCAGGCTGGCTTCCGACGGTCCACAAGTACGGCGGACCAGGCATTCCGCTTTACCCTAATACAATGGAAGACGGTGACGCTGGGCAAGGGCAGCTTGTATGCTGCCTTTGTCGACCTACGGGACGCTTTCGACCTCGTTCCCCGTTCCAAGCTCTGGATGGTTCTAAACAAGCAGGGGCTTCCTAGCGATTTACTGTCTTTGATTATGAGATTGCATGAATCTAACTATGCCAGAATCCAGTGGGGAGGACTCGGTTCGGTAACCACGGACTTTCCTGTTGAAAGGGGAGTGGGGCAGGGATGCTCGATGGCTCCTGTTCTTTTCACCCTATATATTAATGATGTTGTAGCCCGCATGACCTCTGCTCACGTGGACGCTCCTTTTTTAGCTGGGATTAAAATTCCTATTTTAATGTTTGCTGATGACACTCTCATCCTATCTAAAACTCCGAGTGGACTACAGCGTGCCTTATCTATCTTTGACCAATTCTGTAGGGAGTATGGATTAGAAATTAACACTGCCAAAACAAAGTTAATGATATTTAATCCTCACTGTAGCTTTAAATCAAAAATTATTTTGAACGATCGCCCGCTAGAAGTAGTGAACACCTTTACGTACTTGGGCATGCATATCTCCAGTGCGCAAAATTGGCGGCATCACACTGATATAGCTACACTAAGGCATAGGCAATTGGCAGGTGCTATTTCCTCAGAGCATAGAAAATCATTGACCAAACCTATAAAACCGGTTTTACAGGTGTACGAAGCTAAAGCGATAGGCTCCGCTTATATGGTGCTGAGCTCTGGGGCTTTGAGAAGGTTGCTGCTCTCCAAATCTCAGAAAATAAATTTTTAAGGGCAATAACAGGCCTACCTAAAAGCACCCCATTGCTGCCTCTTAAATATGACTTGGGCAGAAAAGCAATCTCAGACTTGGTACAACTGCGCCCTATTTTGTATTGGCGCAGGATATGGACAACTCCTGCCCTTTCTCACTATGTAGATGGTTTTTTAGATATTATAAGGTCAGATGTTTTCCATAAAATAGAATGGTTAAAGGCACTTAGGACATCTTTGTGTAAACTTGGTTTGCGCACACTTTGGGATGACCCGGCGGGAGCCAGCTTTCCATCTAAAAGCACCTTAAAGAACATATATTGGGAGTCGGCTGCTAAACGGAACTGGAGCAGCTTGTGTGCTGGTTCCATGACTGCAGACTTTATGGAGGTTAAGATGTATCCTTGTCTGGAACCATATTGGGATATCATAACAAGGCCCCTGGAAAGAAAGCTCCTTTTCCAACTGAGAGTAGGCGCTCTTCCCCTCAAATCTTTGACATCTAAGTGGGCAGGGGGTTCGTGTGATGGATGTCCTGTTTGTGGTGCAGACAAGGAGACTATTGGACACTTTTTATTTGTCTGCAAGTCTTACGTGGCCCCAAGGCGTTACTGGTTGTCCCCGATGTGTAAAAATCTAGGAACAACTAGTGGCACAGTGGCCCTGCGTATAATACGTACTAATACTTTGCCATGGATCACAGTAGCCACTGCAAAATATCTAGGCTGGGCGTGGACCAATCAGACGGAGATTGCTAGTCACTTGACTACTCTAATGATTTAGGAGAGACTGCTAGTCCTTTGATTATTCTCTCATGTTTTATGTTTAAAAAAAAAAAAAAATACTATCTTTTAACTCTTCACTGCCTAAGAAAAACATGTTATATGGTCATGTATAAGATGTGTATGCTTTGTATATATTGATCTCAATTTAATTCTTTTTTAACCATGTATGAATTTCTTATTGTAAAATGTTTTTTGCTTTTATGAATAATATTCGAATGAAGCATACCTTGACTTGACTTGACTTGAATTAAGCAGCTGCGCAATTATTGGCCTGGGCGGGGCCCCTGGGGGGGGGCGAACAGTCAAAGACCAATGCGCTCGCTCCACGATGAGAAGTTGGGACAGCTGTTCAGCCCCACAGATGTTACAAAGCATGTTTTCGATGTATGTCTCCAGCCTGCCTACATTGGTTGACTCTGGCAGGCCTGTGATGCGCAGGTTATTGCGACGTGACCCCACTTCAAGGTCTTCTTTCTTCACCTGGATGACAGCCAGAATCTTTTCCATTTCCTGTGTTTTGGACATAACCTGTTGGATGCCATCCTCCGGATTCGAGATGCGTTGTTCGGCCTCTCCTATGCACGCAGCCTGCTTGTCCAACTTAGCAGATATGTGGTCCATGCAACCGTTCAGGGCCGCAATCTTACCGTCTATGGATTGAAAACTGGCCTGGATCGCCGCTAATTTTTTTCCATCACAGTTGATGATTCAGCTGTAGCGTCCAGCTCCAAATCTGATGTTGCACCGAGCGGCCGTCTGCCAGGCTTCCGCTGTTCAAAAGTAAGATGCAGCTGTTTTTTTTTCAGGTTTCCCCATTGCTGAAGGCAACCCGACCCAGCAGCAGATAAAGTCAATGTTCGCCTTGCCCACCGCAGTTAGCCTTTATCAGAGATTGTACCACACACCCAGGTCGATACTCTATGGGTCTGCGTCCAGGTAAGTAGACAAATTGCACCAATTCCGTCAAGTCCACCTACCCAGCCAAGGGCCCCAGGCCTCAGTCCGTGAAACAAGGTACAAGTTTCACAATCAGCAGCAGTTCAAAATATTAGTCGGGGGTCGTCCCATTCAAAGTGACAGGTAAAATGCTGAAAATGGCCCTATTATCATTGCCGCAACAGAGCTCAACCAGTATGAAGCAGTGCCTAGCTCAAGTGCATCTCAGAGGGCATCATGGCACCCTCCGGCAGAAGACGACGAAGAGGGATAGGGGAGGAGGCCCAATTTCAGATAAAAGAGCAGTCGCACACCAGCCCAGCAGTTCGTGTGTACAGATTTGCACACACACTATGCTCACCCTCCAGAGGCCTAACAGGCAGCAACTGGCTCCAGAACTGCAGCGTTATGCACCCTCATGAACACCGTCCCAAGAGGTTCTGAATCAGCAATGCAGTGCTTGTCTCATCCCTAGCGGGAAACTTGGTTAATCAGGGGAGGGGAAGGAGAGGTCTATATGCAGATAGTGCCAAAGACCCAGTTAATAAATGTCGCATTCACGCGTCCAGGCCTCACATGTCTCCTAGGCGCCAGCCCCTCCTCACTCCTCCGTCATCTATCATGCACCTCTACGGTGCGCGCTGAGATGGTGGAGAGGCCGGAGTGAAGGGCGCACAAGTATCAGCCAGCAGCCGGATTAAACATGTGCTGTTCGCCCGTGGATCCCCTCAGCCAGGTGCCACGCCACTATGTACACCACAGGTCTCGCGCAGGAAGGAGGGGGGGCACGAAGATCTCACAAGCAGCCCCTTATCCCTATCCGCCAACTCCCGCAGGCGATGTATGTGGGCACCACAGCCTCGAAGTGTCCTAGGCCGTGGTCCCGGGTGCCGATTTTCCGTCCCGCTGCCTTCTCAGCAGAACCCCGATCACCTGTTGTGGGCCACAGTGCAGGGCAGCATTCCTGGCGGATTCTGTGGACACCAGCAGCTGTACGCCTCCTCGGAAAGACTCTCCCGCTGCGCGGCCCTGAAGTCCGCGACGGCGGGGCCCTGTCATGGCCGCCGCACTCATCCGGTCCGCTGCTTTCACAGCAACATGAAAGGTGACCCAGAAGGCCGAACACTCATAGCCGCCGCCGCCGCCGAGTGCTCCACAGCAAGAGCCCGCAGTACCACTCAAGGTAGGTTGTGGATGGCGGTGTAGAGACAGGATGTAGGATTATTACAGGCCGGCGGAGCTGCACTACAGCGCAGCCATTTCACTGCGCGCCAAGACACGCCCCCAAAACATTCCTCAACCTTATCCTCCAAACTCTGGGTACAGGATTTTGGAGTTACAGTAGTGATTACAAACTTGTCACTGTGGATCTGCATTCGATTGTGCTATGAAGTATAATATGCACTGAAATTGAATATACTTGTTTTGCTGCTCTGTTTTGTTTTGCCTTTCTAACAGGGGGTGGAAGTAGTTTCTGCATTCTTGGGTTATTCTCCCCTGTGAGTCGCGGCAGCATGACATAGAGGGTAGGTGGAATGTTACGCTTGTTATAGTGGATGTATAGTCAAAGGAGAGAATGGTTTTCGATCAATGCTGGTTTTGTTTTTTTCTGTTACCGCATCAAAGTTTCAGACCTAGATAGTTAGAGGGTAGGTGGAATGTTACGCTTGTTATAGTGGATGTATAGTCAAGGGAGAGAATGGTTTTCGATCAATGCTGGTTTTGTTTTTTTCTGTTACCGCATCAAAGTTTCAGACCTAGATAGTTATAGCTTTATCAAGGATTCTGAAGGTGTCTGGTTAAAGCCCCTCTTATTATTATTTACAGGTATATATATAGATTCAAAAGAAATACTCTAAGCAGGTATTTTTACACTTCAGATAGTAATTACAGTTTTTTTGCAATCTCCAGGTCTCCCTCCCTGCTGTTCCTTTCCTTTCCTTCCCTTGCCTGATACCTTCAACAGTCTGTCCTATTATAGTAGTCAGACTTTGGAGTTGTCCGGAGGTGGACCATTCAGAGCATCGAAACGATCACGAGGATAATCTATCGTGACACTGCTCCATTTTCCCCAGCCCCCTTCTGAAACCTTACTGGTCCTCAGAAAGAATAGAATTGTCGGAGGCCCACTGCTCCAGTCTCCGTGCAAGTATCTTGCCCAGCAACTTTGTGGAGGTGTCCAGGAGGAGATGGCGCTGTAGCACCTGGGAATGGATCGGTCCCCCTTTTCAAAGATGGGCACTATTATGGAGGTTCGCACCTGCTCATATTAAAGGCCATACTGTTGATTAGGTTTGGATGGCTTGAACTCGTTGGACTGGGCGTTTTCCCTTGCTTCTGGTCTGCATGTAATTTAGTTGAATCTACCCTATTCGAAGCAGCAAATTACTAGACCTGCATTTTATAAATATTCTCATAATTGGCAGTTTGTTGATCATGAACTTTTTCGGAAAACCTGATCTTATTCCATACCACCTATTAGTAAGGATATCTATTTAGCAGAAAAGGATTTGAAACGTTGGCTGCTCTCAGCCCCTGTGACTGGATCTAAGATGGCCAGCTGTCTTGATTCTACTCAATGATTCACTGGTAAACTTAAAGCAGCTAATTTAGATCTTCGCCAACTTGAATGGAAATGGCATAGAGATTACTCCACAGAAAATAGGGATCTTTTAAAAAATGAAATGAAAGAATATAAAGGTTTAATACTTCACAATAAGGCCATGTTATTTACTAATAAAATACTGCTGTCCTCTAATAAACAAAAAGGCACCTTTAAAATAGTCACAGAACTTTCTAATCCAGATAGGCTGTCTCTTCTGAACACCCTAACACAAGAATTCTGTCATCTTTTGAATACTTATTTAATTGGTAAGATACAAGCAATTAGAGACAGCGTCCCATTTAGAGACAAGGAGTTACCAGTCGTCTCTTCGGATAGGAGTTCATTTACTTTCTTTATCTTTCTAATGCTTAACGAAGGAACGTCTTCTCTCTTTGACGTCTAAGGTGAAATCAGGTTCAGCGAAGGATCCGTACCCTTCTAACTTCCTAAAACACTTCTTTCCTGAAATTTTGGAACTTATTGAATGATTGCTGAAAACTTCTCTGACGCAAGGCACGCTTCTGAGATCCTTTAAGGAAGCTGTGGAAATCCTGATTCAGAAAAAACAAGGAGGAGATTCTTCGCTCTTGAAAGAATTATCATCCCATCTCTTGTAGGCCTTTCCTGCTAAACGTCTGGAAGCCCATGTGGCCCAGATTTTGGGCTCACATTTGAAAACATCTCATATTTTAATCCCACTCTAGGCTGGCTTTTACCTTCTCACTTCAAGTAGTCTGCCATTGTGTCTGTTTTTGATACCCTGCCAACTTAGGGCGAACAAAGCAAACACAAGGAGATGATGGACAGAGTGCTGAACACAATTGTGTTTGGTTTGTTTGCCCTTATTTGGCAGGGTATGCCCAGACGTGGGCCCCTTGCTCACTTTGCTACTGGTTTCAAGCTAGCGTGGCTGATGAGGAGTGTTACCCTGAAACCGGTCCTAGGATGCTTTTTTCCAGTCCGGGAAAAGACTGGCTTGGCAGTTCGGGCTGGACTATTCCCATGAGGAATAGAGTCAAGACTGATTTCCATATGGCTGGATCTGAACTGGGGTGGCGAAGTGAGCTAAAGAACGATGATGGATTCAACCCAGATCTTTGACAGGGGTGAGTGTCTGAAAAGTTTAAGCTCTCTGTCCACCATTTCCTTGTGTTTGCTTTGTTTGCCCTAAGTTGGCAAGGTATGCCCAGATGTAGGTCCCTTGGTCATTTTGCCACTGGATTCAAGCTAGCCTGGTTGATGAGTGGCCTTACCCCGAAACCAGTCCCATGATGCTTGTTTTCGGTCTGGGGAAGACCTGGCTTGGAAGTTCAGGCTGGGCTATTCCCATGAGACACAGGGTCAAGACTGATTGGCATATGGCTAGGTATGAACTGGGGTGGCGAACTGAGCTAAAGAACAATGATGGATTTAACCCAAATCTGTGACTGGGGGTGAGTGTCTGAAAAGTTTCAGAGATCTGTCCATCTCTCCTTGTGCTTGCTTTGTTCGCCCTAAGTTGGCATGGTATGCCCAGATATGGGTCCCTTGCTCACTTTGTCACTGGATTAAAACTAGCCTGGCTGATGAGGGGTGTTACCCCGAAACCAGTCCCAGGATGCTTGATTCCCATCCAGGGAAGACCTGGCTTGGCAGTTCGGGCTGGACTATTCCCATGAGGAATAGAGTCAAGACTGATTTGCATATGGCTGGCTCTGAACTGGGGTGGTGAAGTGAGCTAAAGAACGATGAGGGATTCAACCCAGATCTGTGACTGGGGGTGAGTGTCTGAAAAGTTTCAGTGCTCCGTCCACCCTCTCCTTGTTTGCTTTGTTCGCCCTAAGTTGGCAGGGTATGCCCAGACGAGGGTCCCTTCCTCACTTTGCCACTGGATTCAAGCTAGACTGGTCGATGAGGGGTGTTACCCCGAAACTGGCCCCAGGGTACTTGTTTCCGGTCCAGGGAAGATCTGGCTTGGCAGTTCGGGCTGGACTATTCCCATGAGAAATAGAGTCAAGACTGATTTGCATATAGCTGGGTCTGAACTGGGGTAGTGAAGTGAGCTATAGAACGATGATGGATTCAACCCAGATCTGTGACTGGGGCTGAGTTTATAAAAAGTTTCAGCTCTCCATCCACCATCTCCTTGTGTTTGCTTTGTATATATTCTCAAGCCAATTGTAAAGGGTAGAGGCCTTACCAATACACTGGGGAAAAGTGATGTCAGATTCCTTGGGAGTAATCTGTTTTTAATGAGAAGTCATGACAAAGCAAGTAGGCCTAACTTACTTTGTATGAAAAGTATGCCTTAATGGCACACAGATTCTTAGGGTGAATTGTTATTACACTGTATGAAAGCATATATATTTTTTTTAAACACACTATTTATTTTCTTGTTTTCACAAGTCATACATTATGTTAGGTACTTTGGTAGGCACAAAAGCAGTATTTTATCATGCATAACGTCCGGTGTAAGCCGCAGTATTGCAGTGTTTACAAGTATTTTGTACCATTTCTTACAATATACTTTACAGAAACCTTATTTAGATGATACCAAGGTAGTAGCAGGATACTCTCACAAGTGCATTTAGAATAACTTCAACAATTGCAAACCCCCCCCCCCGCCCCTTCTCTGGCTCCGCTTTGCTTAGTGCCTATGGTGTCAAGTTCCATTCTGGTTAATACTTCCATTTATGTTGGCATATTTAATATGTTTGTTTGCATATGGCAGCGAAACGCATGTAGCATTTTTGGGTCGAAGTCGTGCCATCGGGGGACTGTTTGCAATTGTACCTCTATATGTAATTTACCACTGGGACAGGCACAGTCTCTAGTGCTTTAAATGCCTCCAGCATCAAGTCCCAGTCCATTAAAATCAAGGTTTTGCACCTAATAGCAGCACTCTCTGCACTGCCCCATCGTACCACCTCCCCGTGCCACAGATACATTGACGAACCCCTTGCCAATTTCCACCTCATGGTTCTTGCACGCTTTGCAAGTAGACGTGCTAGGTCAGCGAATCGCGAGTGTTGCTTCTGCGATTTTGATCGCCAATGCATCCCAAGTATGAAGTTTCCAGCTGTCCCCTCTGTTGGAATGCCTGTTACCGTTCTGGCGCTCTGGATGACACCCGCCCAAAACTCCGCTAGCACAGGGCAGGACCACAACATGTGTAGAATGTCAGCATCCTCCATCTTGGGCAATATTGTTGTGTGTGCGGGAACATACGCTGCAAGCGGTGTGGAATGAGATAAGCTCTATAGGGGATCATATGCTGGATACATTTAAATTTGGCATTACGTGATACCTTTTTAGGGTACTCTAGCAGGGCGGTCCATTTCCTATCTGTTAGATCACTTTCCAGGTCCACGGACCATCTGTTACTTAAATCAGTGAGTGAAATTCCAGCTTGTCCCCTCAGGGAGTTTGCCTTTGGTGCGCCCCATTCCATAGTAGTGTACAATATGCCGTTAACATACAGTTGGGCGTTCTAACTGGGCAAGTGTCACGCCCCAGACCCAACGCAGTTATTGTCGCAAGGCAGGATCTTCTACATGGTCCAGGATGATCAGTATATGGGCTCATATATTTGCCTGCTGCCAGCTCAGTTCAGAGCAGCAGAACTGTACCGCCTCTAGTTCATAGCTGCGAGCCCCCAGGGCAGCACAGGGATAGTGTTCCTGGTGTTTGCCCCACAGTGCGGCGACAGGGATGGAAGACAGCCAGGCAGAGGCAGGCGGTGATTAGAAGCATAGAATCTTCCCTGCGTACGTTTGGTCCGCCTCAGTCTCCCCAGACCCCTCCACACACCTCAGCAGTGAGCTTTGCCATGCCAGCAATATATATCCCCACTACGCCAGCACCTCTTTGAGAGCTATTCCTGACAGACGTGAACAATGAGTGGCAAAGCGCTGTCAAAGGGGTCAGGGATGACCTCACAGTCCCGGCCGGCAATTTAGGGGTCAGCCTGTAAGTTCTCTGGTGTCAGATTTTTAGTGGCCTTACCGGCGGGTGTTCTCCTTAACTGCCAGTGTGTTAGAGAGCTTGAGATGCTCCTCAGACCCTATACACCGCTGTCCGGCTTCCAGCATGCACCAAGGAGGGGAGAAAGGTCCATGCCTGGGTCCCTAGGCCTGTATCCCAAGGGATCACTCTTTGCGCAGCCCCCTCGCCGCAATCAGGGAGCTCTCATCGATTCCCCTGAGCCCTCCAGTATTTTAATCACCTCTGCAGCACTGGCTTCTTCAAAGTAGGAAGGAGGGGGGAAAGGGGGAGCACCAGGCCATTGGCACAGCAGTCTGATATTCGTAGGCCATGGCCCCCCACCGCTCACCTCATTTCCTGGTGTGTCTCATAGGGCCTGGAACTCTCCAGCTGCTTTGTACGTCACCACAGGGCCGGTCCGGCCCTGGCCACCGCTTCTCACTCAGGCCGGGTCACTCACAATCGCACAGTTTCTTAGCACAAGGTGAAGGGTGGGCTCCGGCTCCTCACCAGCACAGGCCCCGAGGAAGGCAGCAGGCCAGACCGGTCATTTGTTGTTCGGGCTGCTGCCCTTGGCAGCATCCTCCGGCAGCCCCTCCGCACCCATGGAGTAAGAGATCCCAGGGCCTCCACCGCCGCGATCACAGGAGGCGGAGAGATCCTCTCCCCCCAGCTTCCCGTTGCAGCACCTCACCCGCAAAGGAGCCTGTTACCTTGACAAGTGTATTGTGTACATATTTGGAAATGTTAATATGCTATAACTGATGGTGAACTTGTATAAAGGCTTCTAAGCCAACACAGCATGTCTGAGTTGCTTATGGTAAGCCAATGATAATTGTTCTAGGATTGATTGTTTATAATGAAAAGTTACAATAAAATTAGTAGCCCTGATATTTTGATTTTGAAAAGCATATGTTACAGTGAATACATATTTAAGTTAGATTATTATTACTCATTATTAAAGCTTAAAGATAGGTATTTTGTTACTTGGTATCTCAGCGATTCCCATAGTAGGCAAGCATTTTCGTGCTGGTTACCCCCTCTGACAAACTGTGGGTATAGAAGATTTATACTGTCAGAATCCTTGTAAGGCTTCTTAAGAGTGATAGGATTTTGCCAATTTTGTATACTATGTAATTTGATGACTGTATGCTTGATGGTTGCTTTGTGGGAAAGCTTATATAGGACATCTCTGTTGGTTATGAAGACAAGCCAAGTGATCTAGTTGAGCTCACAACATGAGGGGTGCAATTGAGGGCTGTTAGTTGTTTGAGCCAGTCTTGAATGGGTGCATTGTGATTGTGGGGGGGGGGGGGAAATCAGGAGGAATTCTGTTTTGAGTGTATTTAACATAAGGTGGTTGTGAGATAACCACTGTCGAATTTTCAAAACAACATGGTTGAGAGTAGCTATGTTATTCGGTGAGGAGATTTTCATATACAGCTGAGTATCATCCGCGTACATGTGATATTGAATGTGAGATCATTTCAGACTCTCGCTGAGAGGTTCCAAGTAGAGGCTGAAGAGAGTGGGTGAGAGTGCGGATCCTTGTATAACTCCAATAGAGACCGGCTTACTGTTGAAAGTTATGATGAACATATTAGGCTTCACATATTGATTGTGAAAAGCATATTTTGAAATCAACAGGCATTTAAGGGTAGATTGAAATTGGTCAGTATTGAAGCCTACAGATAGGCATTTTGTTATACGTAATGTCAGATTTCATTTGTAGGGAATAATTATGGTGTTGGTTACTGCCCCTGACAAACCCTAGGGGATGAATATCTACACTGTAATAATTCTATAATCATTTCTTAGATGTCTGCCACGAGCTTGTAAAAAAATAATAAAAAATACATCCATCCATATGTGTGTGTATATCTATAGTTATATCTAGATGTCTGCCACGAGCTTGTAAAAAAATAATAAAAAATACATCCATCCATATGTGTGTGTATATCTATAGTTATATCTATATATCTCTATATAAAGGGGAGATATCTTTATATACCAACAAATCCCCTCCGTACAGAGATAGCCAGGACACTCCGGGACACCTTATTAATTTATTAAATTTGATCCCACGTCACCAACACGTTTCGGCTTCCGCCTTTCTCACAGTGACCCTGTGAGAAAGGCCAAAGCTGAACCGTGTGATGAGTGTCCTGGCTATCTTTGTACGGAGGGGATTTGCCCTGCCAGCAGTGCATTTGTGAGGAGGGCAGTCATTAACCTACGTGGATGTTTTGGTCTGGCTTGATAGTGCGCTCATAAGCCAGACCTAGTGACATTGCTAGTGCTTGTTATTTTTATATTTTTAAAAGTACACTAGCACTCTCCTTACAGTGCTAACGGGTTGCTCGCTGCACATCTCATCTGCAGTCAGGCACATTCCACGTGGCCACTTTCTATAAAACAGGACATCATTATGGAATGCTGTTGTCCATAGTGTGTCCTTGTTTTACTTTTCCAAGATGGCCAACATGTTGGTTCTAAATGTGGCACCATGCTTGTACTTTAAAACTTTAAGTGAAATACTACTGATCCTCACCTAATTAGTTTTGTTATTTCAAACATGTGCCCACTGTGTTTATAAGGCAGCATGTTTTCATTTTCTACTTGTATTCTTTTAACTTATATCTTGCAAATGTTGAGTTTGTATGTGTTTAATTGCTGTTGTGAATGGAAGGATGAGTCAGTGGATTGATGAATGGATGCATGAGTACAAAGATGGATGACAGTGTGTGATTATGATGCAGCGTGGAATTTCAAATCCTCCCTTAGTCACAGACCAAATATCACACTAACGCATTCACTCAATACATTAATTGGTGGGGCCCATAACACCAACACTCACACTTCATTGGTCTGCTCTTACGGGAGAGATAAGTGTTCCAAACGCTGACGTGAAAAGAATACCTTATAACCTAAAGGGAATTTATTTACATAAACATACAATAAATATCCTTAATCCAGCACATCTTAATCCTGAACCTCGAGATATTCCTTCAATTTAGCCAATGGATCAAATTAGCTGAGTTGGAAAAGTGATTTTAATCCTCTTTCATTTATATTCAAATCTTAATCTATTCCTTCTCAATAAATAACCCAACACATTTGCTTGTTAATCAATAATATTGTTTATCTAATTAATGCAAGTTTTAATAAAACGTTAATCAAATCACAGAACACCATATTTACCTAATCTGGCTATTAGTCGTCCTCTAAGACAATCAAGTCGTCGTGCAGCACGGTGCAGTCCCAAAATTGGGTCTGGACCATAAGCGTGTACGCATCAATCAATGCCCATCAGTTTGAGAGTCCTCAGTTCGTCAGGAAAATGGGCAGCAATTTACTCTGTCAAAGATTCAGGGAAACAGCTGTCCTGCAGTGTCACCGTCCTCTCCGTCAGCATAACGTCAGGAAAAAGGAAAAGGTTCACGCAACTCACTATTCTACCATCTTTTATAATGAAAGTAATGACAAAATGTAACGAAAGTCAGTTTTGGGCCCTTCTGATTGGTTGGTTAAGATCATCCGTTTCGGTCTCTCAAAGTCTATGATGTCACTCCGTCAGACATGATCCATCCGGTTGTCAAAAGTTGTCCATTGTTAAAGCTCTTGGCAAAAGTCCAGTCCTGACCTTGTTTGGGTACAGGCTGTGTAGGTCATTTTGAGGCCACTTGTTCAGAAGCCTGGAACATGCACACTTTGTCTGAAACCTCGTGGAATGGTAGTTGTCTCGTCGTGTATGTTGGTCGGCCATTTTGTCATAGGACCAATCAGTCAACTTAAGTGAAACAAACACAAAAAGTAATTAAAACATGGAAATAACGAATAAAATGTTTAACCCTCACTAATTCCCCTATGTGTGTGTAATTATCTAGCATAATGGCGACATTTAAAGCGTTTATATTCACCCAATGATGTCATCTGGTGCAACTTACAATTACGTCACAAAAGCAACATATATCATGCAATAGTCTATTTTTCTAGTATTAGTATGCGTTCGTATATTAGTTTACAAGTTATTTTAGCCATGCAAAATGCAACTCCCACGTGTAATTCATACATTAGTAAGGTTGGTTAGGTACCACTCAAAACACATTAATATTATTACAATTAATAGATCATTCTAATTAGTATGAACAGGCAGAAATGGGGGGTATACAAAATGTTGTACTACCCGCTCCATCAATCCCCCCTTTGGTGCTCTTTCCTGTGCTCTCCAGGGCGTAACTCTCCTGCAAGCTGCTTCCTTCATCGCCCTCCCTCCCGCCACCGAAGTAACCCATCTCACGGCCGTCGAGTGGAGGGAGCGGGAGACTACACCTCTCAGCCTGCTCAGCACCGCTGTTCCCGCGCCCGGAGGCGCCATAAATTACTGATAGGCTCGGTGGAGCAGGCGCTGCTCTTTCCTGTGCTCTCCAGGGCATATATCTCCTGCAAGCTGCTGCCTTCATCGCCCTCCCTCCCGCCGCCGAAGTAACCCATCTCACGGCCGCCGAGTGGAGGGAGCGGAAGACTACACCTCCCAGCCTGCTCAGCACCTACGGCCAATCTTGTGTAAAATATAGTATTGAGATTCATAACTATGCACAGTCTTGTTTGTTGATGGCCTTTGTGTAGTGATTTATTTATTGAGTATCACTGTTTCATATTGCATGTTGTTGAGTGAGGATGCATGAGTAGTATGATTGTTGTTTTCATGGGTGAGTGTACTATTGAATATAGTGGTGTCTAATTACACAAATGTTTATATTGTTGAGGTAATTGTATTTATGTTTTTGTAATGAATATGTATTGTCAATTGAAAATGCTTTCAAATGTAAACTGAAAATATTTACAGGATTAAATCCAACGGAACAATTGGTTGTTAGTGTCACTGTTTCACTCAGTTCACTATTCAAAGTTTAGGTAATTTACATGCAGCACTGGCTTTTGCTTTTGTTTTTTCATTTCTATATAAATTACTGATAGGCTCGGTGGAGCAGGCGCTGCTCTTTCCTGTGCTCTCCAGGGTTTAACTCTCCTGCAAGCTGCTGCCTTCATCGCCCTCCCTCCCGCCGCCGAAGTAACCCATCTCACGGCCGCCGAGTGGAGGGAGCGGGAGACTACACCTCCCAGCCTGCTCAGCACCGCTGTTCCCGCACCCGGAGGCGCCATAAATTACCGATAGGATCCGCGGCGCGGGATCGCGCGCGGGTTGCGCCGGGTTAAGCCCGGGCAAAGGGCGGGCCGTCTGTGGCCGGAGGAGGTTGGGTCGGGCCACCCCCATTCGCCCCTATCAATATTGACTGCGTACACGGCCCTTGTCCCGAGGAGTTCACAACTGTAATCAGAAGTACTTTAACCATTTTTTACAGAGGCTATCATTGACATTTTGTTTTTAGTTCCGTGTGTGCAACATTGTTCTTGATTTGACACTTCCCTGTATTCACTCTACCCCTTTTATTAGTATCTTTTGCGATGGGCAAGAGAAAATTACCCGATGCCAATGGGGGGACTACATCTTGTGGCATCTTGTGGCGGTGGGGTAGCCAAAAGGAAGAAGGCAAGGAGGACCTTAAAAAAATCGTCATCTGTCACCACATTGGATCGCATAGATACATTGGTTAATGACTGCGAACTTATCCTAGAAAACGCTCCTCCCCACTTACCTGTAAGCAAAACGCCCACCATCACAACCCATGTTGACACTATTTCAATCCCGCAAATGTTTCGCAAAGTCCCCCCCCATCAACCAGTTGCTGAGATCGAGGACTGCCCGAGTGTTACGAGTAACCCACCAGCAATTTTGGACGCTCCAGCTTTTACCCCTTTTGTTGCGAATCCTGTCCCCCTTGACCCCATCGTCATTGTTTGTAACAACCGCTATGCGGCATTGGCTGATAACCCTGATATGCTTGCACCAACTAATTTACCTATACGCCCAGAAAAACAAAATAGGGCCTCGAAGGCTAAAGAAAGGGAAATCCGAGAGAAACACGATGAGGGGGTAACTGGTGTGGGGCAAATTGTCGACAACATTGATTCACTAAAGCAAGAAATTACTGAGTTGAGGAAAGTAGTTATGGAGCTGATGTCTATCGTCAAACAAAAACATTCTTCTTCTCTGAATACTCGTATTGATAATTTCCTTCCCCATTCAACATCTAAGCCGATCCAAATAACTCACTCAAGCCTTGAAAACAACACAACCTCTCCTGCTGCCATACCTTCTTGCGGCAGGAATGACTCTAATCTATCATCCAGAGTTAGGGCCACTCCTGGCAATCTTCCAATGAAGCCTCGAGTGGCTCCCACTTCTTATAACAATTCCAGGCTGACTATTCCATCTCACAGAGCCTCTGTTTCCCCCTTAACTCAATTGCAGCATAAAACGCAAACTTCACAAGCTAATGGTAACCCCACGGTCTTCATGGTTCGTGTCCCTAAGGCAAATGGGCGCGAGGATGAGGAATCACTAAAAAATTCGCCATATTAGGGGATCGGCTGATAACAACACAGATTCCATTGAGCTCACCTTGGCTAGTTACCCAGTGGCAGAGGGACTTTTAGCACTTGAATTTAGATCATCCCCCCCAGATTCATCCTCTATACATTTCAGGCGTTTCCCCTTTACTTTTCCAGAAACAACCAGGATAAGGGGTGAGATACTAGATCTAACGAAAGTTGATAAATCCACCCTTGACAACATTGACTGACTAACCTTTGTCATCAACCGATCAAAAAAAACATTTTCTTTGGCCAGCGGCCCTTCTAGTGCTACTGCGGAATTGGCACATTGCCCTTTCGTTGACATTGTCCCCCCCAATCACGGTGATTTAGAGTTTGAACCCTCCCCTCTTGACTCGCCCACTTTATTGCTCCATCCACCAAATACCAAATTTAAAATAATTTCATGGAATATTGCTGGCCTCAGAGATAAACTCTATCTTTCAGATTGGAACCAATATATCGACCTCCACGATATATGCATTTTCCAAGAGACCTGGAGCTTGGTTCCATTGCATAAATCCGGCTACACTTGTTTCTGTGCCCCAGCTACATCTACCGGGCGAGGGCGACCCTCAGGAGGACTTATAATATGGGTGAGTATTGCACTCACTTGCAGGGCTTCTCAGTTTTCTATTATATCTGTCAAGGCCGGTGCTCTTCTGAATCGCTCGGGAGCAGAATGTCGCTGTTCCCAATGCCCCTTCCCAGCTTTCTGGACCACACGCCTTTAGATACGAGTTGGCCCAAGAAACCTAAGGGGGGGAAAGGGGATGGGACAGAGAAGAGACAGTCACTACGTCTTTTTCTTTCTTGAGTGTTGTCGCTCTCTCTTTCTTCCTTGCGGTGACAGTAGTGTGTATACTGTAAAAGAAGTAATCACATTAGTAAGTACCCTATTCTTACACTCTACTCTATCTATGCTCTGAGTGATCTTTCCTCTCTAATACCCACCCTGTCTTTAGTGACCAATGCTCCTCTTCTGTTGTGGGGGGTGGTGTTGTCTTGGTGTGAAGTTACTGTAATGACAAAAGTCCTTTCTTTTAGAGTTGTCTTACTCTCTCTACTTATCTCATTGTTCCTTATTTCTTTTCCCTCCTATAGGTTCTCTTACCCAAGATACCACTGAAGGTGCCTCAACTGGATTCTGGATTGGTGAGTACTTCTTCTTAGACTTCCTGAGTAACTGCTATTATAGTTTTCCTTTCCTTTTGTGTCTGCTTAGTCGTTACTCTGTACTTCCGTAATTCTTCCTAAATAGGAGATTCTGTGGTGTACCTCTAACTAGCTACACTCAGGTATGCTCTCCTCACAAGGACTTGGTTCTGTGTACTGTCCTGTTTTGACACTCTACTCTGAGGCAAGCTGTCTGTGCAATTTGTGAACTATCCACTGTGATACTGTAAGCCGGGCTCACTTCTCTGACAGAAACAAACTGGAATTTCTCCTGTGACGCTATAAATAGTTATTATCGCTGAACATTCTCCTCATGAAATATCGCTCTTGCTGTTTGAATCGTTGTTCAGGGCAACAATACGTAACAAAGGGGAAAGGAGGAGAGCTTGCGTTTGCTTTTCCTTCTCTCGCAAGTTTTTGAGAAATAACTCTTCAAAAACTATTCCGCGCAGAGCAACTGAACAGTCTTACTGAATTTTCAGGAACCTGGAACTCGACTTTTCTACAATTTGACGAATATCTCTCCTCACAAGCGCGCGGCACACAACAGGTGACTTTCTTTCCTCATAACTCCGGTGAAGTGCGCCTCTCCACCGGGCTGACACCTGGATCCTACTGATTACTATGGAACGCTAGAGCGCTAACCTGCTGCTCAAGCGTTCCAACTGCAGCGGCCATCTTAGATTCTGGTCTTACTTTATTTCGCTTAAGGTTCGCTGTCGAGTATGGTCTGCTGGTCCTGACAATATCACCTGATGTGATTCATTTATCCTTGAGAGGGACGAAAGGTGGCCACGTTATTGAGCTCTTTAATGTTTATATCCGAGGTACCCATGGCGGCCGTACATCGCCGATTATTACAATTTTGGGAGACGCTCTTTCCTCCTGCCCACCTGATTCTCTCATGTTGGTAGCAGGCGACTTGAATTGCACTTATGAACCTCTGGCCGCTGAAGATTTATTAGAGATAGAGGCTGAGGATGCACAGTGGGGCATACCATCCCTATCAATACCCCCAATCAAGAAGTGGATTCAAGTGGCAATCCAACTGAATGCATTAACCTTGGAACATGGCCTGAGAGCCGCCAATGGCCGATTGCCATCTGACACCCAAGCCGCTACTACCTTCAATAGAGTGTCCAGCCCTTCTCGAATTGATTACATCTTGATTGACCGTAGATTATGGCCAAACGCAGTGGATTTGGTCATAACCCCTACCGTTGATAGTGATCACAACCCCCTGTGCCTGACCATAAAGAGCCCTTGGTGTCATGACCCACTAAGTTCTGGCACAGGACCTATCATGTCCACTGAGGAAGTCATTCCATCAAACTCCAAGAGACACCTCAAATGGTCTAAAATCTCCTCTGACGACCAGAAACTTTTGACCATCAAGGAGATTTTATTAAACAAAACCATGGAACTCCAGGGAGTAAGCGACGATATAGATGGGTATCTTAGGGCAGGGACCATGTACAAAGACACAGTTGAGATGATCGGGTCACTTTTTTTGGCACCTACTTCTTTTAGAAATTCCACCAAGCATAAAATCCCAGACTCTTGGTATAATACCGAGTGCAGGCAAAAAAAGACCAATTTAATACTTGCCGTTAAAAATCGTGATTGTTACCAAGTACAAACTGCCAGGAAATACAGAATGGCAGTTTTGGGAGCCAAGCAAGCTTGGGAGGAATCCCGCTGGTTGGCTCTCAAGGCTGCGAGCCTGGCCAAAGATGGAAACGCCTTTTGTAACCTCTGCAGACACTCAAGAGGTTGTGACCCCGATGTAATCCCAAACCATATCACGAGTCAGGAGTGGTTTGATCACTTCTCGAACCCTTATTCTCGGGAGGATACCCAGAGCCCTTTGATCGCTGAATTTACTCCAATGACACCCCCTATCGCCGAGGGATATGAGCCTTTCACAGAGGCGGATGTTGAGATTGCCTTCAATAAAATAGTCCCAGCAAAGGCTCCTGGACCCGATGGTCTCCCCGGCGACTTGTATAGATCGGACCCCAAACTCTGGGCAAAGTATTTTGCTTTTTTTCTTAATGCTCTCCTTAAGGGGTCGCCAGTCCCAGAATCCTGGAAAGGAGCCGAGGTGATCCCAATATTCAAAAAGGGTTCCAGGGAGGACCCTGCCAACTACCGACCTATCAGCCTCATTGACGCTGACCAGAAGGTTGCTGGCAGGGTCCTGCTGGAAAGAATCCTGCTATGGGCCAATGAGAATAATATCCTCTCCCACTATTAAGCGGGATTCAGACCAAACATAAGTACAATCAACCAGGTCTTCAGACTCCTCCTGCTATATTGGAAGGTCGTTCTGATTGGTAGGGGCAGTCTCCATTTGGCATTTATAGACCTGAAGACCGCCTTTGATCTAGTCCCTCGAGATCGCTTATGGCAGGTCTTGAGGGATCTGGGTCTGCCCTCCCCTGTTCTCGACCTTTTGGTCCGACTACACAAAGGCAATTACGCCCAGGTGAGGAGGGGGACCCAGACCCAGAAGACTGCTAAGATCCCTGTAAATAGGGGAGTCCGACAGGTCTGCGTACTGGCCCCCACCCTCTTTTCTCTGTTCGTAAACGGGGTGGTGAAATTCCTACAAGACATCCCCGCTGACGCTCCGGCATTGGCTGGTGACCAAGTCCCCACACTATTATTCGCTGATGATACCTTGCTAATTTCTAAAACCCCGGTAGGGCTGCAAAAGTTCCTGGACAGATTTCACTAGTTCTGTATTCAGAGAGGCTTGAGTATTAATACCCTAAAAACCAAGCTTCTCTCATTCAATCTAAGAAAACCATCTAAAGCCACCCTCAAACTTGATGGTGCACCCCTGGAGTTTGTCAAAATATTCGACTACCTTGGTATAAGAATCTCCGATAGTTTGAGCTGGAGACCCCATATTGACAAAATGCTGCTAAATCATAAACGGGTAGCGGGATCAATTAGCAAAGAACACCGTATGTCCCATAGTAGACCAATCGCTCCCGCGTTGGTGATTTACCAGGCTAAAGCTGTAGGCTCTGCACTGTACGGCGCCGAACTTTGGGGCTTTGACAATCTTGAGGACATCTCCAGGTCTGAAAACAAATTTATGAGAGAGCTGGTCTCACTCCCAAGGGGAACCCCACTCAAGCCTCTCTTAAGAGACTTGGGCAGACGTACGATAAAAGACATGGCAAGATTACGCCCCCTGCTCTTTTGGGCTCGACTATGGCGTACCCCAGAACTAGCGAAATACACTGAGGGCCTAAGAGAAATAATAAACTTCCCGGGGTCCCATAAAATTCCCTGGCTACGTTGCATTAAGAAGTCCTTCCTGTCGCTAGGCCTTAGAGAAGTCTGGGAGCATGGTGCACCCCTGAGTAAGGCAGTCCTGAAGAAAGCTTATTGGTCATGGATAGACACCCAGGAATCTAGTAGCCTCCACCTAGGCAGTCTGACTAAAGCTTTCTATACACATAAACAGGCAGTCAGCTTTGAGCCGTATTTAGATTTTGTACAGAACCCCAGAGACAGATAACTGTACATCCAATTTAGACTAGACACACTGCCAACCCGTGACCATATGAGCAAATGGAAGCCACCCTATCAAACCCCGCCCACCTGCCCGAGTTGTGGAGGGTTGGTGGAAAATACGGCGCACATCATGTTCGAATGCCCAGCTTACAAAAAACCAAGAAGTCGATGGTGGGTCCTGTATGTCGATTGCTGGGCACGCCAAACTATCGGGTTGCATTGAGAATATTACGCTCTGATACCAGTCTAGTGCTAGTCTGTGGTGTGGCAAAATTTTTCCGGTGGGCTTGGATCATTAGGGCTAAATGTTTACACTCACAACAATGAATTCTTTTTTAACATGTTTTTAATGCACTGATATTTTAGCGAAATTGTT
Source organism: Triturus cristatus (assembly GCF_964204655.1). Taxonomy (NCBI): domain Eukaryota; kingdom Metazoa; phylum Chordata; class Amphibia; order Caudata; family Salamandridae; genus Triturus; species Triturus cristatus. The sequence goes on from NC_140590.1 coordinate 1,296,554,320, forward strand.
TTCTAATTATGAAATGTAAGACTTTCTACTTTAAAATGATGTATCTTAACTTGATTTTTAATGCATATTCCGCAAATTGTTATATCTCGCACCCTGGCATCATGAAGTGCTGTCCCTCTTTTTAATGTATTGCACCTCATATGTTTGCACATTAATGCTTTTATGATATACATTTTATCGAAATAAAGCTTTTTGAACTGAAATTATATCACCACACCATCAAAATTTTGTATTTCTTTTATGGAGTTTCAAATTGATTTCTTATTTTTATTCATAATTCAGTTTGCCCTGTCTCTTCTCTTTCTGCTGACTTATAAATACTCTCCTTAACTTCCTCTAATTCTTTTTCTTCAAATTCTCTCTCTTGTTTCTTACCTTTTCTCCTTAAATTTTCTCTTTTTCTCTTTTTCTGACTTTTATTCCCTTTACGACAGATACACCCTAATCTTATTATTAATACTATGAAAACCACACAGGTTAATGGAAATAAGATTTTACCTAAAAAAGTACTACCTAAGTTTACTAAGAAATCTTTAATAGCTAATATTTTCTTTCCAATCTTTTCCCAAACACCTTCAACCTCCAGTGGTGCAATTTCGTTATGCAGTTGAGTTATATTTTTAATACAAATTTTCAAATCTTTACTTTAGTCTGGAATGTAAGTACAACAATGTTGAACCTTCAGCATTCCACAGACTCCACCCTCCTTTGCCAATAATATATCAAGGGCAAGTCGATTTTGCATTACCATGGCACGCATGTTGACAAGCGATCCACTACTGTTGAAAGTCTTCTAATTTTGGTTGCATTCAGAGATATTCCTACTGCTGGTATCAATGCTCCAAAGATGTCACCCGCAATTTCTGACCAATATTCTCTCTTACTACGTGCAAAATAAGTACCTAAACTATGTACACCATCTTCTCCTCTATCCATATGAAACATCTTCGGGAAAACCAGGCCTACATAACATGTGCCATACCAATGGTCTGGCAAACGATAATATGCCTTGTTCCCGCAAATGAAATATAATCCAGGAAAAACGGGATCTTTTCCACCTTTAAATCCCCATCCACCCATGATTCGGTATGTATCATGGCACTCACTATTACCTACAAAAAATTATCATATGCAGTCTGATTCCTTCTAATACACAATTTCCCTTTCTGAGGCCAATCTAAAGCCATAGTTGGACTATCTTCACCTTTCAAGTGTTTTTCCATTTCTACATCCCACACTGTCTTCTCCACTTTTCCTTCAGATGCTTTTCTTTGCATTTTCAGTCTCCTTTCTTCAACCATATCTAAAAATGTCTTTTCCTCTTTCTTTAAACTGCAAGTCAAATTGTTTTTAATGATATATTCTAATGTTAGTTCTTTAGTCTCTAAGAAAAATTCACCTAATACCTTTGCAGGTTTTACCTTGTTTAGCTTGTTAATTGATGGTACTTGTGAAAATATATTATCTACATTTGAAAAACAATACTCTAATTTCTCTGTTTGGTCAAATAAACTAGCTATTATACTGCATGTTATTCCATAAGTTACTAGAAGGTGGTGGTAAGTCACCCCCTCGGATACAGGGGCAGGGAACTGCATACAAACATAGCAGTCCTTTACGTCCATTGTCTTTACATATTCATACAATAATTTCGAAAACACATTTTTAGAAAAATCGGTTATAGGCCTGTCTTTGTGTAAATAGTTTTTATCTATTCTAGTCGGAACTACCTTTTGAATCTTTTCTATATTAGTTTTGTTTTCACTATATCCTTCTATTGTATCTATAGTAACCTTAAATGAGATCAAGAGAGCAAGTATGCTCCACAGAAGGATTAGTAATCCTGTACAACAACAACACATTTTACACCATCTTTGCAAAAATATACATCTACCTTTTCTACTATCTGTGCTTGACATTTTTGTTAAAATGGACAGTGTCTTTTGACTTAGCCTCTTCTACTTCACAACTAGTTTGTTTAACCCAAGGCTCTAAGCACCTACTTGGTTCTACCAGTTTTTGTCTTTTTCCGTATTTTGTTATCTTTCCATTAGCAGCTTTCTGGTCTCATTCAGTTTGGCATCTCATCATCGTTCGCCTTTCCCTCGTGATCTGAATACAGAATGTCCTGAACATCCGCTTCTTCTCCAATTTCGGACAAGATAACTCTCAGGATTTCCGATTCTTCGTCTTCCTCAACCACTTCTGGCGCAATCACCTCTGAATTTCCTTGGCTATCCGCCTCTTCTTTCACTTCAGGCAGGGCCACATACGTCCATTCTGGTGACTTATACTTCTGGTTGGGTTTTCTTCTTCTTTTGCTTTCTTTGATTACAATGGTTTCCTCGTCTTTTATTTTCTCCTGACTTGTCACTTCATTCACCTGTTCAGCCCTTGGTGAATTTACTCGTGTCAGTTGATATCTTAGTCTTTTTATTTTATTTGGCCGAATGTCGTCTTTTGCAGCTCTTTTCAATTTTCTTCCTTTATCATTCTTTTCAGTTCTCCAAGCTCTCTTTCTTAGAACTCGACCTTCATCTTCGCTTTCCTCTGACTCTGTTTCAACTTGCTTTTTACTCTCAACAGCTTCTTTTTCAACCACTTCTTTTGTTTTTCCTACTTCGGTCCCTCCTCGTATCTCCGGCACGCAATCTTCCTGCTGTCTTCTTATCCCTACTCCTGACTGAATGTTGGAGTTCCCTACACCTCCTCGGGGTTCTTCCGCAGTAAACTTTCCCTCTCTCTCTGTATCTAGCACCTGTCCATCTAAATGTGTTATTTCAGGTGGAATCTCTCTCAATCTTTCATCTGGAACGTCTCTTTCAGTAATTTCTTTTATTGTTTCTTCAATGTCTTTTTCTTTTTCTTGTCTTTTCTTAGAACATTGAGTTCCTTGTTCAGTCTCTGAGTCTGAGTTGGTATCAGAAATCTGTAACCTTCTTCTCAAGGAAATACTTCTGGGGACAAATGTTAGACTTGGTTCTGATTCCCCCCTTTCAGGGTTTTCTTTTGTTTTTGGCTCTCCATCATCTGATTCAGTACTGGATTCTGATTCTTCAAAATACTCATTTTTTGTGCTATCCACTGGATTTGGAATTCTCAATGTATGACTTGCATGAATCCAGTTTTTCAGTCCAGCACACTTCACAGCTGTTGTTGTGGTCAAGATGAATTGTCGTGGTTTTCCCCACCTTGGAACCAAACAGTTTCTACTTCTGTGTACTTTTATTCTCACCCAGTCTCCTGGGCTCAGATCGTGGGCTTGCTTCTTTTCAAGGGTGGGGGCATCTGCTCCAACCTGATGAAACACAGAATAAACTGCGTCAGCCAGGCTTTTACAGTAATCCAACACCATGTCATCAGTTATAGGCAACAGCTTGTTGACTGGTATGAACACATGCTGCATCGCTCTACCCATGATGATTTCATGGGGGCTCAATCCTGTGGTTTTATCTGGACTTGATCTAATAGTCATGAGTACCAGAGGCAAGACATCAGGCCATTTCATACCAGTTGCTAAACACATTTTCCCTATTCTGTTTTTGATAGTACCATTCATCTGTTCCACCACACCAGAAGCCTCTGGGTGATAGGCACAATGTAGTTTTTGCTGTACATTCAATGCTTCACAAATCAATTTTCTGATCTCATTATGGAAATGTCCTCCTCGGTCTGATTCAATTGTTACTGGGAATCCAAATCTAGGGATACATTCCCTCAAAAGTAATTTTGCCACTGTCATTCCATCATTTCTTCTTGTTGGGAATGCTTCTACCCATCTAGAAAACAGACAGACCATAACTAAAACATACCTCAACCTGTTACAGGGAGGCATCTCAATGAAATCCACTTGCATTCTGGTAAAAGGCCCACCTTCTCGACCTATTGTTCTTAGGCTCACTACTGTGTTTCTTCCAGGATTGTATTGCTGACATATTAGGCATCTCTGACAAAGACTTTCTGCTACAGGTCTGAATTTTGTATTATACCAGGTCTGCTTAAATGACCTGATCATAGCATCTCTCCCTATGTGTCCCTGACCATGATACATCCGTGCCATGGCAGACATCATGATATCAGGCATAACTGGTCTTCCATCCCGATAGACCCACACATGATCCTTCTCTCTTGGTGCACTTCCTGCTTTTACCCACTGCTTCATTTCCTCATCTCCTGCTTCTTCCTGTAATGGTCTCACTTCTTCCCAGGTACTCACAATGTTAGTAAACTTCAAAGAACAAGAAATCGCCTCTTTCTCCTTGGCCCTGTTAATGGAATTCTGATTACGTGCACAGTATTGTGCTATGTCATTGGCATATTTATTGCCAGAGGCGATGTAATCACCACTTTGACTGTGGGCAGCACACTTTACAACAGCCAATTGCCTAGGCAGCTGTATCGCCTCAAGCAATTTTCCAACCACTTCAGCATTCTTAATGGGAGTTCCACTTGATGTCAAAACCCTCTCTGCAGCCATATTTGACCGAAGTCATGTACGACTCCGAAGCCGTACTGGCTGTCAGTTATCACAGTCACTCTCACACTTTTCCCAATCTTGCATGCTCTAGTCAAAGCAACAAGTTCAGCTACTTGGGCTGATTTTACTCCTTTCAAGTAGGACGCTTCCATTACTGCTGCAACTGTGCATACCGCATATGCTGCACTCAACACTCCATCATCTGTTCTCAAACAAGACCCATCCACAAACATGACGAAATCACTTTCTGATAAAGGTTCATCTTTTATGTCAGGCCGTGGTTTTGTACAGAAATCTAGTACGTCCAGACAGTCATGATCTGCTTCATCTGTGACTTCTACATACTCAGCATCAGGCAACCATGTTTAAGGATTCACATTCAAGCATCTCACAAGACTTACGTTCGTTGCACCTAATATGACTTTCTCATACTTAGTCAGCCGACTATGTGTCATATACTGAGTGCGACTCCTTGTCAAAAGGATTGCCACATCATGAGGTACAAACACTTTCACAGGATATCCCATTACAATTCCTTCACTCTGTTCCAAACTTCGGCAGGTAGCAGCCACTGCTTTCAAACACCCGGGTAGGGCTACTGCATCCAGCATTGATGAGAAATATGCAAATGGTCTCCTCAGTTTTCCATGCTTCTGTATTAGAACAGAGAGTGCACATCCATTCTTCTCACTGCAGTACAATTCTTTCTCATAATCAAGCATACCTAATGCAAGTGCTTCACAAAACCCATCTCTCAATCGTTTAAAAGCTACCAATTCTTCTTTGTTCAAATCAATGGGATCTCTCACATCACTTCTTGTCAATCGTACCAAAGGTTTTGCAATCAACGAAAAATTGCTGATCCATTGATGACAGTATCCAACTATTCCAAGAAACATTCTCACCTCTCTTTGGGTCATGGGGGCTCTCATTCCTTTTATGATCCTGATTCTGTCTACTGTTATCTTTCTCAGTCCTTTTTCGATGTTGTTGCCTAAATATTGTACTTCTTTCTTGCAAAATTGTAATATTGATGGTGACACTTTAAGTCCTCCATCTGCCAGATGATTCAGCAATGCTATTGTGTCTATCTCACAAGCTTCACAGGTTTTCGACGCCACAAGAAGGTCGTCGATATATTGAACTAACACTGAATTTTCAGGCATTTCTAGACTTTCCAGAGACTTCTTCAATAGCTGATTAAATATTGAGGGGCTTTCTGTATACCCCTGTGGAATTCGGCATCAAGCCAAAATACGCTCGCCGAAACGAAACGCAAACATTTGTTGGCTGTCATTGTGCAATGGGATGGAAAAGAAAGCATGGCATAAATCAATCACAGTATACCATTCTGCAACATGGGGAATCTGATACAAAATCACAGATGGATTTGGTACAATAGGACAGCAAGACACAACAATTTTGTTTATTTTTCTCAGATCTTGTACTATCCTGAACTTCCCATAGGGGTTTTTAAAGTCCCATAATTGGTGATTTACATGGACTACTCATTATTTCTCTCAGAATGCCTTGTTTTATCATTTTTTCAATCACAGGAGTAACTCCTTCAATTATTTCAGGTGTCAATTTATATTGAGGGACATTTGGACAGCTTACTCCTTCTTTCACTGTTATTTTTACGAGATCTACATTTCTCATTAATTCCACATCTTCTCCTGTGAAATCCCAAACTTCTGCTTTTACAGACTGTTTCAATTATTTAGGTAATTCATCAGGGTTAAATACAACATAGGTTTCAGTGACCTCATTTTCCCTATTTGCCATTGTCATTTTATACAACACATCTTCATCCGGGGTCTCAAAGGCTATCCCATCAGGGGTACAGAATATAGTGCAATTCATCTTACACAACAAATCCCTACCTAATAAATTCACAGGACTGGTATCGCACACAACAAAGCGGTGCATTTCGGAAAATTTCCCTATGCTAACTTTCACTGGCTCTGTAAGATAAGTTTTAATCTGTCTGTTGGATACACCAACTACTTGGATCGTTTCATCCGAGAGAGGAAGGTTCTTAACATCAGCTGACCTGACAGTTGATCGAGTAGCACCAGTATCAACTAGGAAAGTAATACTTTTATTATTTATCTTCCCATCTACAAATGGGCCTGTCTGGTCTACTTCTAGAGTTGCGCCAAGAAGGCACTCTTCTTCCTCCCTTCGGCACCGTCAATGGCCCTCTTCTGAATCACTCTCATCTCGTTGTAGCCAATACTGCGAAACAGTGCTAGTGCGCGGCAGCTTATTTACCTGTTCTTCATTGTAGAATCCTGTTTTGTTACTATATTTCTGGGAGTTTTTGCTCTGTGGAAAAGGCGGTTTTGGCACCTGATTCTGTTGGGTTACAACCTGCTGCTGTCGCTGCGGTTGACCCCTCACCTCATTCTGCACCTGTGGATTCAATGATGTATTTTCATTGTTAGTACAAGGGGGAAATTTAGACTCAGATTTTCAGTGCCCTATTCTACCGCAATTATGACATGGGAATTTCTTTTTAGCTTCTTCTATATTAAAATTTCCCTTACCTTTCCCAGGAATGAACTTTTGTCTCGGGCCTGTATTATTCACTTGTTCCGCTAATTGAGCTTCCTGTCTCTGTGCTACCTTTACTTGTGCCCACATAGCCTTTTCTTTTAATTTTTGCTGTTTTGCTTCAATCTCATCACTGAAATATTTTGCATGCCTCAATACTTCGTCTATTTTCTTATTTTGCCAGTCAACAGTATGTTTTATCATTTCACTAATCTCTGGACGTAGACCATATACAAATCTGTATATAAAATGACTTAAATCCTTTTCACTCAAATTTTCATCACCACTAAACTGTTTGAAGGCCAAAATCAGCCTTTTTGTAATATGCATGTACTGACTCTGTGCTTTCCTGATGTGTTCTGTCAATTTTCACCCAATCTGTCTCTCTGTCTCTTTAGGAGGTACTTTGTTTTTCAGAAAGGCAATAACCTGTTCATATTTCTTCATTACCTCTGGGTCTGGGGCTCCCGTCTTTGGATCCCTAGGGTACTCTTGCGTAGGCCAATTTGTCATTAATTTGCACTCTGTCCATAAATCTGCTGGTACTATTATGTCAAATAGACTATTCAGATCCATCCATAGTACTTTGGACACCTTTACAAATATGTCTACTTGCCTATACCACTCGACAGGCTTTTCGTGTAGTCGAGGGAAATCATTTGTAAAAGACAAAATATTCTGTCTTGTCCATGGAACATGTACATATCCTCCTCCTGGAATTTCTCTCATGGGGCATTCTGTTACTACCCTTTCTTTTTCTCTTACAGGGAATGCTGCAAACGTTTTATCTGGGGCATCATCTCGTTTTCGGTACCACCTGCTTCTCCATTTATCCACATCTCCCCATTTTCTCAGCAAGATAATTATTTCCTTAATCTGACACATCCGTCCTGTGGTGTTCAAATTTTCAATATCTTTTTCAGTGAAATCTATTCGATATGGTTTTTGTAAGGCCTTTACCTTTTCAAGATCTATACCCATTTCATTTCCTACTTCTTCTAGTCTTTCGTGCAGATTTTTCGCTCTCCATGTTACACTTTTGCATAAAAATAGTAATTCCTCATCTTGATAAGTTTTTAATTTCTCTGTGGGGATAGTTCCTACTATTAACTCTTCCAGTACCATTCGTAGTTTGGCCACATCTATTGATTGGGATTCTTTGTCTTTTCTCTGCATGCTTCTTAACCATTCAGTTATTTCTTCCGTAGATGAACCTACTGGTTTTTCTACATTACCTCGTTCTGAATCCTTTTGCGTTTCTAATATTGATTCCACTGTCATTGCATGTCTTTCCGCTAAATTTTGGCCTATAAAAGGGTTACTCGAAACATTTGGTTCGATCATACTCATTGTCTTTCTCCATGGATTTTCATTCTGGCTCTGCTTTGGCTTCTCAGCCTGTTTATTGTTATTATAAGGAACTGTCAAACAATGTTCGCTATCTTTCTGTTTATCAAAAATAGGCATCACAGGGCCTATCGTCACTGGAACAGTCACAGCTTCTAGATTTTTAGTCCATTCTCGCATCTTTTCAGTTAATTCTAAAGTTGTTTTTGCTAATTCTGCCAAATTTTCACCAGTTACCCTACCCTCTGATTTTCTCTCTACCTCTCTATTGGAATTACTTTTCTCTAAATCTTGGGACACTGGTTCTGACTTAATAATTCGTAAAGTTTCTCTCATTGGGGCACTTGGTGTTAACATTTCTGATTCCGGTTGATACGGAGGTGGATTTTTATAAAACATGTCATCAAGAACATCATCCTCCGACTCATTCACTCCATACCCTCTTGATTCAACATTGTGTTTTTTCTGTGCATTTTCTACCTCCAATTTCTTCAGCAGTTCTTACGGGAAACAGACCTTCAGTCATACTCGCATTCCGCCACCTTCTCATTCTCTCATCATGAGTGTCATGCCCATATCTACCAAACATATACTTATATCTTCCGCCACACCTCTGTCTCTCTCTGTCATGCATTTCATCTTCCCATTCGGTCAATGCTTCAAACTGTGTCGGTCTTGGTTCTAAATTCATCATCTTTTCTCTCAAATTTCTCAAAACTGCTAAATTAAATGAACCATGCTCTGGAAATGCCAAGACTCCGTCATCTCTAGTGTATTTTACCCAATTGTCTAACCAAATACAAGTATGATATCCGTATTTCGCAACCATAAAGGATGCAGGGGTTTTCGGTGGAGGAAGTAATTGTCCTTCCCTAGTCACAATCGGTTTGTCCTTTTTGAACCACTTCTTAATTTTCCCAAACCAAGACTTTTTCTCCTTTTCTGGTGGATCGTAATACATCTTTTCTGTCTTCCGTGTATCGCTAGTCTCTCCTTACAACTGTACTATTGTTCTTGACCAATCGTAGGGCGACTCACACTTACGCACCAATCCGGAGCGTCTACGTCACCTTTGCAATTCTCCACTCCTAGCGCGGCGTATACTAACGCACCAATCAGGAGTGTCTACGTTTCTAACTAACTGGCCAATCCCAGCGCGGTCTTTCTGACGTCAGCAGCCGCTGCCGCAGCTCCTGCTCCTGTTGACCCCTCCTTTACAAAATTCTCTCGGTAAGCTTTTTGCGTTTTTCGAATCTACAAATCTGTTAGTAACAACATGAAAACACCACCATTGTCCGCTTCGCTAACCAAAGAATAGCAATAGACCTTTCTCACGAGAATTCCGTCTTTCCTGAGAGCAGCGCTTACCTCTGCCCTACTACGGAATCGTTACTTCCGTTGATAAAGTAGCACATCCCTCTACCTTACCCTTCTAACAAGCATCAGCTAGCATTTCTCCAGGATTAAGACACCTTGTTGGAGACCCAATGCTCCTGAGATATAAAACCAGAGTTTCACAATTAACCAGAATGCTATCTTATTCACGCACTTTCACACGGAAAAATGTAGTACATTCACAATGAATTCTGTCTTTCCCGAGAGCAGCGAACAGTCTGCCCTACTACAGAATTATGACATTCGTTAACAAAGTAGCACTTCCCTCTACTTTGTCCTTCTAACAAGCTTAGAAAATACCTGCTACCTTTCCAGTGATAAGCGTTATCAGAGTACCTTCTGGTCTCCTGGTACCTAAGACCAAAATTTCACAGGTAACCTTCGCTATCATGCACACCTCCCTCATACAGAAAATGTCTCTAATGGCAACACACGACGATGCTACCGAATCAAACCCAGACAATTCGTCGTGCAACTTCAATCGTTACACGTTTCCCCTGTGTACCTACAGGGCAACAACAATTCCGTCTTTCCCGAGAGCAGCGCTTACCTCTGCCCTACTACGGAACTGTTACAAACTTCCGACTTCCTACATCCCAGAAGCCGTGCAGACAACATAAAACTTGACACGACTCAATATAGAGTGTTAATACATAAACCAATACCAATCAATAATCAATATCAATAAGCAAATGTACAAGCAATAATCACCAAACCAAAACAGTAAAAACCATCATCTTGCTACCAGAAAAACTGATGCAGCGTGGAATTTCAAATCCTCCCTTCGTCACAGACCAAATATCACACTAATGCATTCACTCAATACATTCATTGGTGGGGCCCATAACACCAACACTCACACTTCATTGGTCTGCTCTTACTGGAGAGATAAGTGTTCCAAACGCTGACGTGAAAAGAATACCTTATAACCTAAAGGGAATTTATTTACATAAACATACACTAAATATCCTTAATCCAGCACATCTTAATCCTGAACCTCAAGATATTCCTTCCACTTAGCCGATGGATCAAATTAGTTGAGTTGGAAAAGTGATTTTAATCCTCTTTAATTTATATTCAAATCTTAATCTATTCCTTCTCATTAAATAACCCAACACATTTGCTTGTTAATCAATAATATTGTTTTTTAATGCAAGTTTAATAAAATTTTAATCAAATCACATAACACCATATTTACCTAATCTGGCTATTAGTCGTCCTCTAAGTCAATCAAGTCGTCATGCAGCGCGCTACAGTCCCAAAATTGGGTCTGGACCATAAGTGTGTACGCATCAATCAATGCCCATCAGTTTGAGAGTCCTCAGTTCATCAGGAAAATGGCCAGCAATTTAGTCTGTCAAAGATTCAGGGAAACAGCTGTCCTGCAGTGTCACCGTCCTCTCCGTCAGCATAATGTCAGGAAAAAGGAAAAGGTTCACGCAACTCACTATTCTACCATCTTTTATAATGAAAGTAATGAGAAAATGTAACGAATGTCAGTTTTGGGCCCATCTGATTGGTTGGTTAAGATCATCCGTTTCGGTCTCTCAAAGTCTATGATGTCACTCCGTCAGACATGATCAATCCGGTTGTCAAAAGTTGTCCATTGTTAAAGCTCTTGGCAAAAGTCCAGTCGTGACCTTGCTTGGGTACAGGCTGTGTAGGTCATCTTGAGGCCACTTGTTCAGAAGCCTGGAACATGCGCACTTGGTCTGAAACCTCGTGGAATGGTAGCTGTCTCGTCGTGTACGTTGGTCGGCCATTTTGTCATAGGCCCAATCAGTCAACTTAAGTGAAACAAACACAAAAAGTAATTAAAACATGGAAATAACTAATAGAAAGTTTAACCCTCACTAATTTCCCTGTGTGTGTGTAATTATCTAGCATAATGGCAACATTTAAAACGTTTATATTCACCCAATGATGTCATCTGGTGCAACTTACAATTACGTCACAAAAGCAACATATATCATGCAATATTCTATTTTTCTAGTATTAGTATACGTTCGTATATTAGTTTACAAATTATTTTAGCCATGCAAAATGCAAATCCCACGTGTAATTCCTACATTAGTAAGGTTGGTTAGGTACCACTCAAAACACATTAGTATTATTACAATTAATAGATTATTCTAATTAGTATGAACATGCAGAAATGGGGGGGTATACAAAATGTTGTACTACCCGCTCCATCACTGTCTACACCCATCAGTACCATAAACGGCACCTTCATTTAGAGGCCAGACCTATCGGCATTACTAATGCTTGTATTGTAAAGTATCCTTTTACCTCTGACTCAGGTAAGGATCAACAAGCACGGAGTGAGATGTCCTCAATGACCCCCAAGCCAGCGTGAGAGAAAGAGCAGACAGTGACGTTGGGTTAGTACTTGTTCCTTGGCAAGAAGGGCACCCAAACTCTGAAGTGATGTATTCAGTGAGTATGCATGTGCAAGCTGTGTGTCACACTCGTGCCACCATTTCTAATTTATTCAGTAGCATAAAAGGAGTTTGATTAGGCTTCCTCACCTTTTCCTTGCCAATAGGTCAAAGACGGTACAGCAAGTATTTTAGAAAGATCATGTCAGGCTCCCATAGCACTGCACTAATGCCTGCATCAAAAGGGTCACTCTATAAAAATGCAAAAATTAAATGTCAAGGTTTTGTTCATTCTGTTCGAAATTGCTATATACAATCACAATTCCACATGGAGATTTAAAAACATATTTTTAACCAAGCACTCATTATGTTTAAAAAAGATAAGTCGGTGGAGGTTTTAGAGGTATTTCTTTTTTTTTTGGGGGGGGGGGCACAAACTAGGCCACACATATAACTGGTGGTATCACCTACCTACACAGGGGAATAGTAAAACAGGTATGTGTGTGTGTGTGTGTGTGTGTGTACACAAAGATTAAATCGGACTGTATGTATATATCTAAAATTATGTGTATACATGTATTCACAGATATATGCATGTGTATAGCTACACATAGACTTTGTGTAGATATATAAAAATATCTATTCAAAGTCAGATTTAAACATTATACATTTTATGCAAACTTGTAGGCTCATGAATTGCCGCAAACACTAGTTTGCATTAAAAGATGTTTGGCAAATAAAGGTGTGCGGCAGGTGCAGTGTCTGTCTTATACCCGTTACTCAGCCAGTATGAGTGTGCTGTGTGGAATGTTGATGCATGGTGATGCATTGGAATGCTGGGTGCCTGTGAGTGTCATCTAGAGTATGGGCTGAGCAGCAGGGAGGCTGCTCATGGTGGGGCTTATCATTGAAGCACACTATTGGAACTTATTACTTACCTGCAACAAAGGAAAATACACCACGGCTTTCAAACTTCGTTAATTACAAAATGTAGGCGGTGATTTAACAAAAGAAGCCAGGTATGGAAGGATCCTACAGAAAAAACTGCTGGAGGAAGAATCTTAAAGGAATCTCAAGGAAACTAAAAGTACAGAGAGAAACAGAAAGTCCTGCAGCCCTGTAGCCCCACCAGTGTCTTCTACATCGGACGGCCTAGCAAGGACGTGCTGAATTTGTGCACGTGATTATCTATGTGACTGGAGTTAACTCGCTGTGCAGGGAGCATTACCTGTCAGAGTTTAAGTGAAGTGAAAGAAACTGGTAAAGTTGGATTTAAGGAATTTGGTTCTGTTGTCATAGAAATATATGTTCCCAGCAAACTATGTTTAATCTGTTTACAGAACCATCAAGTGAAAAAACGTCACTGTTAGGAGTATATTTTTGCGTGTCCGGCAGTGAAACTTTGGTGAACTGTAGCTGTGACGCGGCATGTGTCTTGGATTTAAATGTAAGCATGAGCCCCTAATTATTTTATTTAAAACACTACCTTGCCCTGAATGTGCACGCGTCCCCTCACTGTTCTCTTGGAGTTGAGCGGTGGAGCTGCGGGACGACATGCGCTGTCTCTCCGATGTGGTCCAGGCCCATGGACTGCTCATGGACGTTTGATGCATGCATGCATGCACTCATGCGCATAGAGCTACTCGGCACGGATCATCTTTACGTGCCACCATCTTTGTTTTCTTCAGTGTTTCCTTTCTTTGCCTTTCACCGATGTTTTACTATGCCACCAAAACGAGGCGGTAGCTGGTCAAGGTTTTTTTCTACTGTGCTTTCTGGCAATGACACTTTATGGCGGACGCCCAAAGCAGACTTCTAGCTAGGGTGAGCATGCGTCCTTGATTTCCCAGGACGGTCCCAGTTTTTCGCTAGTCTTCCCGGCAGATTTCAGGAAATATAGCTCATGTCCCGGTTTTTAGAGAGGGTTGACTGAAAACAGCGGGAAGTTCTTTCTTATGTTTTACAAAGCAGGGATAGTTAGCAGTTGTTTCAAGAAAGCAATTTAATTAACAGGCAAGCTACTGGGTTTAAAAATTGCATTTTATTTATGTTCTTACTGCCTGTTCTGTAGTTCTCTGCTGAAGATCGCTGTCATTTCCTGAGCTCGCTTGAAGTAAAATTGTAGTCTTTCTTCTATTTTTGTGAAATTTCCCGGTTTTTTACTTTAAAATTCTGGTCACCATACTTGTAGCACGCACTGTCTGTCTGCCCGCCCAATCAAACTCCATTCTCATCACTGTGATCGGTGAGGCTATTGGTGGACGTGGATGTGATTCCTTCCTGCCACTGAGACAGTGAAGAGTGAATATATAATGGAAGCTAGAGGGAAATAGGCCCACAGGGCAGGTGTCAGTTAGCGCAACTCTTGTGCTTTTGTTGGAAGTGCTACTTAGAAGAACTATAATAAGGGTAGGGAAAGAAACATTCTGTAGCTCAGCCCCAAACCTGTGTTTCGAGGAGGCAGAAACATGCCATGGTCTGCGGACTCTGAGAACATACCGGATCTTGGTTGAAGGCATTAAATATATGTATTATCTCGACAATGGGGTTATGTCTATGCTTATGTTATTTGTGCTTGCTGTCGAGGCTGATCAGTTTTATGTTAATAGCAACGCAGTACGAATATGGAAGTGTTTTGCTTATACTGTTTGGTTTTAAGGTATGAGATGCCCAGCGGTCTTGGGGCATGGACATGCACCCGATTTTGTGCAGTAGTTGGGTTGTTTATTTTTGGTTTGGTTTTTCCCCTGAAGGATTATGTAAGGATTGAAGGATGCTGTTGGGAGCAAGTTACCCATTGCTACACTAGTTCTTTGTTTGAGTGTAGACTTTTAAGGGATAATTCACCAATAGTTTCCCATAAAAGTGATGACTTTATTTGGGGGATGACTGTTGGGGAATTAGCCACCCATAGTTTTCCATATAGTGGATGTATTTTTTATTGAAGGATGACTGCAAGGAGTTAAGTCACTTATTTATTTTTGCTTCAGATGTTATGTTGGTGGGATGACAGTGAGTGAGTAGGTCACCCATTTCTTGCTGTTTTGTGGGATGGGTGTGAGTATGTCACCCATTTCTTGAATGTCACCAGTTGCTTCGGTGGTAGGGCTGGATGTGTAGGTGTAAGTCACCTATTGCTTGTCGTACACGTGATGTTTCATGAGTGGGATGACTGTGAAAGCGTAAGTCGCTCATTGTTTGGTGTGGGATGACTGTGTGAGGGTAAGTCATCCATTTTTTGCCTTACACATGAGATTTTGTAGTGGGAGGAATGTGTTGGTGTAAGTCACCCGGGGTTTTATTTATGTGTGTTAGAATTATTTGGTGGCTGATTGAGTTTGGTGCTGCTTTGAGGGTGTGTGAGCTCATGCTTATGTTATGCTCTGTGTTGTTGTCTGCCATGCCACTTTTGTGTTGGTTTCCCCTGTGTGGTGTTTTTCATGCTAGACTGGCCAGATGGTGTGTTTTTGGTGTGTAGGGTTCGGTATGAGATGTGGGGCATGGTAGACTGCGAGGATTTCTTCTTATGCTTGGAAAAGGGGGAGATGTGGGTTATATCTTATATGTAGTCATGACAACATCTAATATGTTTTCCATGCATGTCTTCTTGTTTCTTTGAGATTGCGATATGTCCTTCTGTTAACATTATAGTCGCTCTTTTATTTATTACTTTTACATGCATGGTCTCTTATGTATATGCGATATCTTACACCTAATTTGTTTTCATGTATGTTTCTTTGCTCTCTTTATGCAATTGTGAGATGTTCATCTGGTAGTAGCAATGTTGCTCTTGTGTTCTGTAAAAAGGGGAGATGTCATACCTGCTGCTCAGCCAGTATGAGTGTGCTGTGTGGAATGTTGGAATTTAATGCGTTATTGCTCCATCACTTATACTTTACATTGTATTATATTAGCATTCATGTAGCTACTTTGTATTAATAACTTTTGCATACATGGGTAATCAATCCCTGCAAATATTGTGTGAATTAAGGTTAGCATATGTGCCGCCATTTTCTACCCATGCAGCCACCATTTTGCTCTATGATTGAAACTAAGCTTCTGTTTCATGTTGCTTGCCTCAGCAGAAAACTGCTGGGATGCATTTGCATCTCCAAGGGCAGGCCTCATTGAAGCATGAAAGGTTTTTCATTAGTGCATACCTTTCCCATGAGGTGGAGGCCTGCTCCCACTGGCCCAGCTGCAGGCACAGACAGAATGACCTTGTCACAGAGATAGTGTGTGCCCGGTCTCAGACTCTCAGCTCATCTTTGTGTGCCCCCTTTGTTTCTAGCTCCTTTCTGTGGAAAGTTACTGGGTGGGTGTGTCTTGTGCCCATTCTGAAATGTATACTTGGTACCCTTATGCTTGTGGAAGCCAGTCCCCTCGACAGTCATCTCTGGGTGCTGACCAGATTGGGCTCCACTGCAGTGTAATTTACTAATAAATGATTGTTTGTATTATCTGCTGTCTGACCGACTCTTCACTTATTTGAAAGGCTAAGAGGTGGTCGGAAGTGACCTGGGTGGCCCTAATCGAGTTACTTACCTTCAGTTGGTGGCCGAACAGGGAGCCCTCCATCGGGGGCCAATCCTCACCTGTAATCGGGCGTAAGGAGGTGGACCAGGATACCCTGCACGCTAGAGCTTTGCACTCGCAGCTGCCTGCCTGTCAGATCAGGTGGCTCCTCGTCTAGTGGTCACCCGGGCTCTGGTCCTGAGAAGGCGGAACCCTTGGATTTGACTGTTTGGTCCGAAGAGTCAGCAGTGGAGAATACCTTTACTTGACCTGTGAGCACAGGTGAGTTTGTTTTGTCTTGTGATAAATATGGCACAATTTTGTGTTCTAGTTTGTTCGAACTTGGTGGGTCTATGGACCCTTGAGGTACAGAGTGTTTGCAAACGCACAGCCAGGCCACTTGGTAATTTGGTCTACTCTTGAAAAGGCCTGGGGCGACAGCCTATCCTCTTGTCCTGGTACAGTCTCAGGACTATCTTGTCTTTGTGCAGTCTGAGAACTGCCTTGTCTTGGTGCAGTCTGTGGACTGACTCGTGGTTTCCTTTGCTTGACACTGTCTGAGGATCGTCTTTGGAACAAGTGCTTGAATGTGTTTTGTGACTATGGTGCACCATCAGTTTGTTTTTGGTACAGTCTGAGGACTGTCTTTAAAAAAAAAAAGAAAGCACTTGCAATTGCTTTGCCAGGCAAAATAATGGATTTGGCTCCTTTTTAAAAGTGCCTGGAATGAGTTTCTTGTTGTCAATGTTGTTCTGGAGATGCATGATTGGAAGACGATCAGCGGGCGCAAATAATAGTAATAATATATATGTTTGTTCTTTGCATAGGAAGAATGGTTTGAGAAAGGGCGAAGGAATGCGTAATGGGGGGAGAATGTGAAATAAGATAGTTAAAGAGAAAAGCAGGGGTGCGCTGATGGCACCCAGACCTTACAATTTGCTTTGCGCATTGCAAAAGGCCAAACGCAGTTTTGAGCTACAGACATGAAGTTGCATTTGAAAAGCGACATGGAAGAAAAAAAAATTAATAAATGAGCCCTGCTCAGATGCTGATGTTTTTTTAGTCTGATGGGAAGTGTAAGGAATGCTCAAGTAATTAATTCATGATCGATTTGAATGTGTTGAATTTAGATTTGACCTTGTTATAGAATGTGCATTTCATTTGAAAAATGTGTTGTGAACTTTCAAGGTAGTGTATATTTGTGCTGAACAGACACACATTTTAAAAAGTGCAGTAGGAGAGATGAAATACAGGCTGGAAGGGATGCCGTTTGGCCTTGAGATAAGAATGGAATTTCTCTTGCCGAAGGATGCAGGCAGTAATACACAGCCTCATCTGCAGAAGGAAAAGGAGGGGCTGGTTTGAGCTGTTTTCACTGGGACACGCAGCGCAGCAGACAGAGAAGTGAGAAACGAAGGAAATGAGTTTGAAAGGTAGACGGATTAAAAAATATATATATAAGATGGTACAAGGGGAGTTTGCTCAGAAACGTTGTTTGCAGGGAATGAAAGTGAGTTACAATGTGTTGTTTCACAAGCAGAAATAAAAGGTGCTCAGGAGTTTTCAAGCTCAGATGCTCCCTCGAAATATGAAGAGTGCTAAAATTAATTTGAATAAGTTGTCCAGGGCAAATGTGAATTCTTTTCAGAAAGAAAATAAGAACACATTTCACCAGGTGCTGTATTTGAAGATGAGTTTTTTGGCTCTGACATTTCTGGCATTACCAAGTCCATTGTGGCAAAGGTGGAAGAGGCAGATTTCCCCACTTAGGAAAGAAAATCAAAGTTGTGGGAGATTTAAAAGAGAAAATACAAAGTCAGTTTTAGAGAGGGTTGATTGCTTTTACCATTCAACTGTTATTGCTATTTCTGCTGTTTCTGCTCCTGCTATGTTGCTTAGGCTGCGTTGGCTATGGCACATCTTACTCTTTCTTTGTCTCTGCCACCTGTGGACATTATCTTGTTAGGCAGCATTGTCATGTATTTGGGTACGGTAAGTTAAAGGCTTGTCGCCAGGGGAAGAGGTGAGAGTGAAGGTGTGTCTAGATTCTGGTAGACCAGATTTGTGTCTTGATTAGGGAATTTGATTGTTTGTTTACAGATTTGTTTTTTCCGTGTTTTTGCAATAGCAATTTGGTTGTAGAAATTTGGAAGTATTTGGTCTACATTGCCTCTCTCTGTTACGTATTTATCATGACAGTGTTATGAGTGTTTTGGTGGGTGTTTTCAGACGCATTAGTTGTAGCACATGTTTTGCGTTCTCTTGCTCTGATTATTGGTCCTTTTTACAGTGAATTTTCCATTTGAGTTCATGTCTAGTTGTGGTGAGCATGTGATGGGTTTCGAATCCTACTATTACTGCTCTCAGGCAAGTGAATGTCTGATGATGGGCCTTAATGTAAGTAGTAAATAGTGCCCCCCCCCCCCCTTTTGAGGATGTGCCATCCACTTTGTGGATAACAGGTGATGTAGAGCTGGGATTCTTACATATTTCACGAGCCTTGTTGTATATGATACAGGATTTGGTTGAGAAAGGTGTTGGTGAAGAGACGACTGGTAAATAGTAATAGTCTCATTCAAGAAAAAAAGGGGGGTAGGTATTTGCTCATAGTTTCAGACACATAGCAAAGTTGTAGGGACAGTGCAGTTAAATAGCGTGCGACCTGGCAACCTTGGCGTGGTTTTCCTTGACTTTTTGCCTCTACCTCCTATGTTTTTTATGCTGGGCTGGATTTCGTTTTTGCTGGCTTAGATGCTTTTGGCACTTTGACACTGCTGATCAGTGTCAAAGTGCAAGTGCTCTCTGTGTAAATTGATATTGTACTTGGTTCGCCAAGATTGGCATATTTGTTTTACCAGTAGATCCCTAGTGAAGTGCACTGACTGTGCCAGGGCTGGTATATAAATTGCTACTAGTAGGCTTGCAGCACTGATTGTGCCACCCACATGAGTAGCCCAGAAGAAATGCCTCAGGCCTGCCACCATAGTGCATGTGTGCAGTTTGTACATGGGACACCCCTATGGGAGGCCCAGGGTACACTCCAGGGCAGGGTGCAGACTATTTGAAAAATGGGATGTGCGGAGGTTTGTGTGGCGTGTCCTGGTGGTGAAATGCTGCCATTTTCCTTTTTCACTATTGAACGGCTGTCCTGCCGATAGGACAGAATGGGGAATTTTTGTAACATTTTACGAGTATATCTTTCATAGGGATAAGATAGAAAATAGGAATATGGTACCCTTGAACTCAGAATCTGATTACACATCTTTTAGTAAGTATGGTTTTTAAAGTCTGCGTTTGAAAATAGCACTTTTAGAAAGTGGCTGTTTTCTTGTTCAACATTTCTGTGTGCCTCTGTCTGATTTTGTATTGATTGTTTGGTTTCAGTGTGACAGAGACCGAGGATATGCATTTGGTGTGGTGTCCTTCTGTGGTGTTGTCATTGTGTTATTGTGAGTGTTGATGTAAATACTTTGCACATTGCCTTTGGGATAAGACTGTCTGCTTGTGCCAAACTACCAAGGGGGTGAGAGGGGATTATCTAACAAATGTATTCCAAAAGGTGCCTACCTCTGCCAACTAGAGACCCCCATTTTTATCAAATTGTTCGCATTTACCTTGGAATGGCTAGGGAGTGTGTTTTTCAAGGGGGTAAATATTGTCGACAGGAGGTTTCTTACATAGGTCACCTACTGTCGAAGGGGGGAAGGAGATTAGCTCCTTGGTGAACTAACACATTAAATGGGATGCATGAGCCTATACCCTGAATGCCTGAAATAGTCTTTTGGGCAACTAAAAAGCTGCACTTTCTTTGGTCTATGTGCTTGGTACATATATTGCTGCGTGCTGTTTTGTGTTGTAAGTCCACAAGACGGCTTGTTGTGCGCTTTCTGTCTTTGACACTACCACAAGAGCCCTCCCGAGCTGTCTAGGAATGGTCATGATGGTGGCCGTCTCCATAAGACAATCGAATGGACTCGCTTTAGCCACTAATTTCATAGATATGATAATTCATGCTGTGAACATGCCCTTGAATAAACAGAGACACAGCACTTCACCAGTGCACGTCTAACTGGCTATAAAACAGTACTGTTCGAAAAAAATGTCATGATTAAAAGTGTGTCACCTTGAAGTCGGCCATTTTACTGTCCCTCCTTTCTGTAAATTGATGGAATTGGAATTGAAAAGAAGATGAAAGAACGGGTAGACTAGACTGATGTTTACTTAAGTGATCCTTAAGGGGAACTATAGGTTGATGGCTCTTGTTTAAATCCCAGGTGACACCACCACTATTACTCATGTTACCGCAACACTACATGCTGTCGCAGAGTCATCACGAGTCCCTTATTAGTTAGCCTGAGTAACTGGGTTGTGAATTGCAAGTGAGTGTAGTGCCTACCGTAAAATAACAGATGATGTGGGAAGGGATAATGTTTGCAGATCAGACAACTGAGGAAAATGATTAGACTGAAAATGTAAAGAATGATGGTAATAGACCCTGCTGAATGGGTACCGGAAGTCTTGATGTTTAAATGGAAAGTATAACACCATTGAAAAGGACAAGAGATGGTGTATTGATAGGCCAGGGAAGGAAAAATAATGTTGCCAGATGCATATGCATTTCCCGTGGTTATGAGGAGACATTGTCCAACTCGTGTACTGTATGCGCATGAAGCACAATACTAGGAAGAGTACCTGTATGTCCCCCAATAATTTCGCACCACACATTTTCTGTTTTGAGGTTCTTCAGATGGATAATATAGGAATAGACAGATATAGTAATTCAAAGGATGTCCTGATTGTTCATTAAGAGTTTTGCAAATGGATTGAGGCTTATCCCACTCTTTAGTGTTGAGAGGCAACAAAAGGAACATTTTATAAAGTTTTATCATTGCCAGTTAACTGAAAGTTTGCATTCTATCTACTAATAGGTCCAGGACACCCTGTATTCACCAGAGGGGTCCGGACGTGATGCACAGCCTGGCTGCTTGTTATGGAACATCCATGAATACCACTAAGCGAAGCTGCAGAGCAAAGAGGTGCTGGACGAGGTAGTACCATCAAAAAACAAAAGAAATAGGGGCTATCCAGGAGCCCCAGCCTGTTGGTCCACCTGTGCTTGAGTCCCAGCCCATTGAGCCCAGTCTGTGGGCTCGCCTGTTTTTCAGCCTCTGCCCCCTGGTCCTCTTGAGTCTGACCCCATTTTTACTTGACCCCTCTGTGCCTGGAGTGGCAAGGTACAATATAAGCCTGACGGAGGAACAGTGCACCAAGGGAAAGTCGGATTAGTAGGGATGGACTTCATGGATGAAGAATAGGGTGCAGGTACCCTGTCTAAGGTACCGGCGATACAGTAGGGAAAGCAAAATTGGTGCATTGTTTGGACAGTCAACCAACAGGGCAAATGGACTGTAATTCTAAAGAAAGAAATACCTTGCCCTGCAACGTGGGATCTGGATCTGAGGTAGACGGGCAGCTCCACCGCCGGTGCTCAATAGCTCCTACGCCAGATGAACAATAGGAGCCTGCCAGTGATGGCTCACTGAAAGACACTGGAAAGAAGAGTTCCTTAATCACCAATTCCATTGTATTGCATTTCTCTCCCAATTACTATGTATCCTTTTGGTCGTTCAATTATTGAAGAAGAAAAGATCTTTGCAGCCCGCTGATAATTCAATTATTTTGATTAATGCACAATCAATTCCTTTTTTCTGTTCCAGATATGACATTTATTGATTTTTCACACTGCGAATGAATATGTACATTAACAAAATGTCTGTAACAGTTACTTTTGTATCCAGGGGGCGGGGCAGTTAAGGTGGGTGAGAGCACATATGATTTCACCTACAGACTGAGCATGACAACAAGCCCGTCTTAGATCCTGCATCATAATGTTCACTTCGCCCGTGAATCACAAGTTCATACTTGACCTCCGAGGGGTGGTTTGCAAATGTTACCTCTCTTTTCTTCTTCCCACTGTATTTATTGCCCCATCTACGTATTGCACATTTTATCAGCTACAATGTGAAAGCATGTCTCTGCCCTGAGCCAAAGGGGTTGCTGACTTGAGGAATATGTCCCGGTTGCACTGTCTCCCAGCCTGTTATCCCTGCTGTGTATCAATGCTGACACCGTGTGTGTTTAGCCTCGTAGAGTATTTCGTTCTGACACATAGTCCATGAGTTAACAACAGTAGCTTGTGATTGAACAGTTTTTCCTATCTTTAGAATTGTAAAGACCCTTACCTGATAGCAAGAATAAAGATTAGCTAATGAATGTTAAAAGGAGGACTCTGTTGGAATTTAATGCGTTATTGCTCCATCACTTATGCTTTACATTGTATTATATTAGCATTTATGTAGCTACTTTGTATTAATCACTTTTGCATACATGGGTAATCAATCCCTGCAAATATTGTGTGAGTTAAGGTTAGCACCTGTGCTGCCATTTTCTACCCATGCAGCCACCATTTTGCACTATGATTGAAACCAAGCTTCTGTCTCATGTTGCCTTCCTCAGCAGAAAGCTGCTGGGATGCATTTGCATCTCCAAGGTCAGGCCTCACTGAAGTATGAAAAGTTGTTCGTTAGTGCATACATTTCCCATGAGGTGGAGACCGGCTCCCACTGGCCCAGCTGCAGGCACAGACAAAATGACCTTGCCAGAGAGATAGTGTGCGCCCAGTCTCAGACTCTCAACTCATCTTTGTGTGCTCCCTTGGTTTCTAGCTGCCTTCTGTGGAAAGTTACTGGGTGGGTGTGTCTTGTGCCCATTCTGAGATGTATAATTAGTACCCTTATGCTTCTGAAAGCCAGTCCCCTCGACAATCATCTACGGGTGCTGATCAGATTGGGCTCCACTGCAGTGTAATTTATTAATAAATGATTGTTTGTATTCTCTGCTGTCTGACCAACTCTTCACTTATTTGGAAGGCTAAGAAGTGGTCGTAAGTGACCCGGGTGGCCCTAATCGGGTCACTTCCTTCAGGAATGTTGGTGCATGGGGATGCATTGGAATGTTGGGTGCGTGTTAATGTCAGTTGGAGTGTGGGCTGAGCAGCAGGGAGGCTGCTCCTGGTGGTGCTCACAATTGAAGTTCCCTATTGGAACTTAGTAATTACCTGCAACTAAGATAAATCATTTTACAAAACTTACACTTTGGCTTCCAGACCTCTTTTGGATTACAGCAGTCTGTTGTTTTCTGTAACGCCTTTTGGCACATTCAACAATTATGCTGGTGGAGCGCAAGGAAGTCTGGGGGGGCAGAGCCAGGCCACGGGCTCCATCAGTCCCACTCTAGAGACGCCACTGACAATAGTAAAGGAATATTCCAGCAAAGCACCCATGGCACTAAAATATCAGTCTAAGGAAACACATAAGACTAAAGGGAACTGTGTAATAAAAACCCCAGCAGTACTAAACTAGTATAGTGCACCACCTAATCATGAAGAAAAAGGTCTACAAGAATACCACAAAACTAAAGGGTAAGACTATAAAAATAAACTTACCTCCTAACTGCGTGCGACAATATAAAGAGACACAGACACAGCACCTAAAAAACCCTAAAGAACCAGTCCATCTGACACTTCCTGCTTGTCTGAGGGAGAGAGAATGTGAATGTCGTGTATGTCATAGGTATTGTTGGGTAACTTGAGATATTGGGACGGTACATGTAATGTCATGATAGCTAAATATCCTCCAAGTCTACCTAGTAAAGTTAAATAGTGGATGGTGACAGAACGTTTCTGTGATTGGGATTCTCTGCTGTCTGAATATGGCATAATTAGAGTGGCCACTAAACACAATTGCATTTTTCCTTCCATCTTGATGCTTTTACCCCTTTCACAGTTTTTATTTCAAAGCAGTAATGAGCAAATGTAAACTGCACCCCCAAACCTTTTTTAATCACCGTAGTTTGTCACTTGTATTAGGGTACTTAAGTGTCCTCTATGACTGTAGATTGCTTGTATTATTTACCGGTAATCTTCATTATTCTGACTCCAGATTCCTCGTCCCATTCCTCAACAATGCAGTTTTAAGGTGCTGCCTCACTCCAGGCACACATACCAAGCAGCTTTATCTTACCCATACCACAGCCCTATCCTTTTTACTATTAAAGGGGAAAAGAGATATACTACTTCCTGTTCTCACAAGCAGTTCACTAACATCCACAGGGTGTGTTGCCAGGAATATGAAAAATGGGATGAGGAATGTGGAATTGGAGTAATGAGGATTACTGGTAAGTAATCCAAACATTATCATCGTCACCCACATTCCTCATTCCATTCTGCACTAACGCAGTTATTCCAAAGCATTATTCCATAGCTAAAAATATGCAAACATGGTAAACTTAACACTTCCATCATATACATCTTCCATTCCATTCCATCTTTGAACCAACCTGTAATCCTGAATCTTTGTTTGTTTCACCCAGGTTGAGGCAGCACAGATATTTGTTATAGAGAAACCAATCTATTCAGCCCATTACGCTGCCATCCCTCTGGTCGAGCGAGCCAAAACTCAACCTGGAAGTTTAAGACAAAAAGTTGCACCGAAGAATAAAATAACTTCCTCAACCGAGCGGCTTGAAGTAGAAAGGGAGGCTTTCCCAACCTTCTAAGCTTGAACAAAATTAACAAATAATGAATCACAATTCCTATTTGTAGCTGTTCTAGTCAGATACATTCTGACACCTCTAAACACATCAAGAGACCCATCATTGTGTACCTCATCTTTGAAAGGCAATACTAGGAGAATTATCTCCTGTGATTTGTGAAACGTAGAATTCAACCTTAGAGAAAACTGAGGCTCCGACCTTAAAACCAGTAGCACAGGCTCCCAGACTGCACTGCGGCCAACCCTGACGCTGCATGAAAGTAGCCTCGGGATTGGCCTGAGCACCGGCAACTTGTGCTCCCAGGCAGACTTGGTGTAACGCCCTGAACGTCTCAGGATCGTTTAACAGACACGATAATGAGGACGCAACCACTTGTGAAGGGTTAGTTATTTTAATGAAGGCAAAAATAATACAAAGAATAAACAAAAGTTATAGTCACTGGAATCCTCCAGGCTAAGTACGTTACCAGCCCACCGCACGGATGGTCCTAACCGTCCTCTGCATATACGCCGATCCCGGCGTATGCCAACAGAGGGCAGAAATGACTTGGCCGACAATGCCAATCGGTAGGCTGTGAGGGGCACGAAGAGTGTTGGGGAGAATCGAGGAGTCAGGGAAACACCCAGCCGGGGTCTCTACCTGAAGGGAGCAGCCGCTCAACCTCTTCCTCAGACTGCACCGGGACGCGGAGTCATCTCCTGGTGATGCGTCACCGATACCCCAATCAAAAGCAAGAAGACTGAACCGAGAGCAGCCGCTCGATCGATCCTGTGGACTTCCGAGTCTGTAACGCGGCAAACACCTCCTGGTGTGCGTTACAGCTGGCAGTCCCTGTATCTCTGGTCGGGCTGGGAGTTACGACTCCAACCAGCAAAAGCGCCACTGCGCTTTGACTCAGCCGAGTCAAAAAGCGAAGCTCAATGGTTGACCGGTAGAGCTTCCGGGTCCTTCACAGGTGACGATGGGGCAAGACACGGCCCAGGGAGTAACGACTCGACCTACCTCCGTTCTTGCCTTACTGGAGCACCACTCCGGAACACTGCTCTTCACGAAGCAGGTACGTCGGTGTAAACACAATATCCGACAGCGTTGTACCTCCCGGTTCCTCCCTTTATAGGGCGTGTTTTCCTTGAGTTATGTAACAGCTCTCCTGTTTACATAAGGGCGTGTTTTCCTTGAGTTATGTAACAGCTCTCCTGTTTACATAAGGGCGTGTTTTCCTTGAGTTATGTAACAGCTCTCCTGTTTACATAACCTCTCAACCGCTAAGCATCCTGGGAGATGTAGTCCGTTTTCGCTGGTTACCGTTTTCCTCCCCTCGCATGACAGGAATTCTTGACAGTACATCCTCCCTCTCAGCGGCTCCCCACGGGTCCAGCGCTGGCAGGAAAACGCCGATGGAACAAGGAGACCAAGCGCGGAGCATGAACCCCTTCAGCCGGTTCCCATGATTGCTCCTCCGGGCCATAGCCTTTCCACGCAACCAGGTACCACAGCTTCCCCCTGCGCCATTTGGACGCCCGTATGCCCGACACTTCATACTCCACCTCCGACTCCACGCATACCGGCCTAGGTGTCCCAGACGGCTTGGAGGGTGCTGGTTTGAGCAATGATACATGAAAGACTGCAATGACTGGGGCAAGCACACCTTCACGTTCACGGGACCCATACACTTGGTAATTCGATAGGGGCCCATGTACTTGGGATGGAACACACTGTTCTTTCGAAACCTCATGTTTCTTGTGGATATCCAGACGTAGTCTCCAGTGCGGTACAGTGGCCCGGGCCTTCTCTTCCTGTCTGCCGCAGCCTTGTATCTTCTCTTGGCCTCTATTAGGACAGCCCTTGAGCGCATCAACGTGTCTTTTATGTGTGCCACCCTGTCCGCTGTGGCGGGAATCCTGTCCTCTCTGAACGGATGTAGAAATGGCAAGAACCTGGGATGTTGGCCATAGTTGCTATAGAACGGAGATGACTGTGTGGAGCTGTGAGTGGCGTTGTTATAGGCTATCTCTGCAACCCATAGCAAGTCGACCCATTCTTCCCTGCCCTGGTCCACAAAACATCGCAGATACTGTTTGAGCGTTTGGTTCAGGTGCTCGGTTTGGCCGTCCGATTGAGGGTGGTAGCTGGTGGACAGGGCGGTCTTAACATGCAGCGCAGTGCACCAAGTCTTCCAGAATTGCGCAGTAAACTGCGACCCCCGGTCCGACACGATCACCCCAGGTAATCCATGCAGTCGTACCACATTCTTTAGGAGTAGTGACGCCAATTCCCCGGCCGTAGGGACTCTCTTGCAGGGGATGAAGTGCCCCATTTTCGTCAAGTAATCCACCACCACCAGTATTGCCGTCATCCCCTGGTCTACCGGTAGGCCCACCACGAAGTCCAGTGATATGCTATCCCATGGTCTATCCGGGGTCGGAAGTGGATGTAAGAGCCCTTGGGTTCGGCCATGGTCGGCCTTCATGGTAGCACACGTAGGACACTCCTGTCCCCACCTCCTGACATCCACTCTCATGGTTGGCCACCAGAAATGCCGTCCCATGCTAGCCACCGTTTTTTCAAAGCCCAAATGACCTGCGCATGGAGAGTCATGGCACCAGATGAATGCTAGTTTCCTTAGCTTAGGCGTGGGTATCAATAGGCACCTGCCCTTCAGGGGTATCCCGTCCTTCAGCTGCCATTCTCTGTGACTGAGGAGCCACCTCCGCCATGCGAATGACCTGATCCCTCTCTTTATTCCCCTCAGGAAAGTATCCGGTTGGATAACCCCCAATACCATCCTCGGGGAAATGATGGAACGCTCGGTCGCAGGCAATGGTTCCTTAACTGCAGATTGACGGGACAGGGCGTCCGCCTTCCGGTTTTCCGTCCCCGGCCGATATGTGATGCGGAAGTTGAACCCCGCAAAGAAGATCATCCACCGCAGCTGCCTGGGAGAAAGGTGTCTTGTGGCCGTCATGAACTGTAGATTCCGATGGTCCGTGTACACCGATACCACATGTCTTGCCCCCATCAACCAATGCCTCCATTCGGTGAATGCGTCCTTGATTGCGAGAAGCTCCTTCTCCGCAATATGGTAGTTGCGTTCGGCGTCGTTGAGTTTGCGGGACATGTACGCAACGGGATGAAGCACCCCAGTGTCGTGGTTGCGTTGGGACAAGATAGCCCCCAGCGCCACATCCGATGCGTCCGCTTCCACCACGTAGGGGAGATCCGGATCGGGGTGAGCCAACACCGGCGCCTTACCAAAGGCGCTTTTCAGGGCCTCAAAGGCTGTGTTCGCTTCAGGGGACCAGACAAACTCCTTGGACTTCCTCAGTAGCTGTGTGATTGGGGCCACCAATCCTGAAAATCCATCTATAAACCGCCTGTAAAAGTTGGCGAAGCCAATGAAACTTTGGACGTCCTTCACGCTTTGGGGCACCGGCCATTCTTTCACCGCCTTGATCTTTCGTTCTGCCATCTCCTGTCCCTCTGGACTCAGCATCACTCCGAGGAATTCCACGGATGTGACGTGGAAGTCACACTTGCTGAGTTTACAAAACAGCATGTTTTCCCTCAGCTTTTGGAGCACAGCTTTGACGTGGTGTAAGTGCTCCTCCACACTGGACGAATAGATGAGGATGTCGTCGATATATACGACCACGTAGATATCCAACTCCTCTCTGAATACCTCATTCAAAAAGTACTGAAAGGCTGCCGGGGCGTTGCACAGACCGAACGGCATGACGAGGTACTCAAAAAGGCCGAACCTGGTCTTAAAGGCGGTCTTCCACTCGTCTCCGTCCCTCATGCGCACCAGATGGTATGCCCCTTTCAAATCCAACTTGGTGTAGATACGAGCTTTCTTGACCTGTTCCAGAAGTACACTGATGAGAGGCAAGGGGTACCGATTTTTTATGGTTATCGCATTCAATGCCCTAAAGTCCACACAGGCTCTCAGCTCCCCATTAGCTTTCGGGATGAAGAAGAGTGGCGAGGCGGCCGGAGACTTGGACGGGCGGATGAATCCTAGCTTGAGGAGTTTATCCAGGTACCCCCGGAGATGCACGTTTTCAGGCTCCGTCAGGGCATACAGCCTGCCGCTGGGAACGCTGGCCCCTGGCACCAGGTCGATCTGCCAGTCAAACTGTCTATGTGGTGGTAGCACTTCCGCCTTCACCTCATCAAATACATCCTCAAAACTGTGATAAGCCTGGGGGAGAGCCACATCTTTTTCTGCCGCTGTAGCCACCGTCTGACTCCCGCTCTCATCTGCGTCAAGGGATTCCGTTCTTATTCCACAATGCAGGATGCAATACGGTGACGTCATTTCGACGCGATGTGTTGGCCAATCCACAGAGGGGTTGTGTTTCTGTAGCCACGGCAATCCCAATATGACGCCATATTGGGGCGCTCGGATGATGTTAAAATCGATTTGTTCCAAATGGTTCCTCCCATATCTCATCGGAAGGACCCCCGTGTGCTGCCCGATGGGCCCCGACACCAATCGCCTTCCGTCTACAGCATAGACGTCTTCGGGTACAGCTTTGGGAAGAAGCACTAGCCCTAGCCTGCATGCCTCGTTGTGGTCCATAAACATGCCAGTGGCCCCTGAATCCACCATGGCCACAACGGGTATCCACTGGTCATGCACTCCCACGTGCACCGTGAGAAACAGGTGTCGGTGTCCCTTAGTGACCGAGTTGGAAAGTGAAGGGATGGATGAGTGACTCCGAGATGCCCCTTCTTTGGTCTGGGAGTCCTCTAGTTTTCTGCCGGTATGTCCACCACGGCTGTTACCGACCGGTTGGCCCGATAACGTGACGTCTTCGGTTTGGCAGGTCATTCACGTACGTAGTGGCCTTTTTTGCCACAATATAGGCACAATCCTTGTTTACGGCATGACTCTTTCTCCGTGGCTGTGAGGCTCGCTCGTATTGCGCCGATGTCCATGGGTTCTCCCTTGGATGCGGTGGAAGTTTCAGGACTTCCCACCGTCACATAGGATGGAAGGGATTTTACTTTTCTCCCATGATCCCCCTTTCTTTCACTTAGCCTATGTTCCAGCCGTAATACCAGGTTTATAAGGCCCTCACATGTCTTGGGTTGAGGGTCAATATGAGCCACGGCGTCCTTGAGCTCATCGCACAGCCCTTGATGGAAGAGCGCCGTCTGTTTAGCAACAGGCCACTTGGTTTCCGCAACCAGCCTTCGGAACGCGTTGAGATACTGCACCAGGTCGTTGGATCCCTGTCTCAACTCAAGCATTTCACGGTCCGCCGTGTACGAGTCAGCCCTTCTGTCGAATACCTTCAGGAATTCCTCGCGAAAAGCACCCCAATCACATAAGATGGGGTCGTCCCTGCTCACCAGAGGTACGGCCCATTGTGCCGCGTTTCCAGCCAAATAGGAAATAAGGAAAGCCACACGAGCCTGACTCGTGGGGAACGCCTTTGGTTTGCACGATAAATGTAGCGCCACTTGTGTGAGGAATACCTGCACTGTGTTAGGATCCCCACTGTACCTCTCTGGTGTTGCCAAGGGGATGGCTACCGGCATTTCCACTACTACCGCAGGGGTCTGGTTCGTGAGGGAGGTGCTGGGCGTGAGCGGGTCCAATTGGATAGCATCCAGTCTGGCTTTTACATCGGCTGTTTCTTGCCTAGAGGCAGCCAATTCAACTTGCACGGTCGCTAAAGCAGCCAGCACATCATCAAGTGTTGCCATGTCTGTTATCGACCGGGAGACAGTTAGTGTTATTAAGGTCGGATATTTTGTAACGCCCTGAACGTCTCAGGATCGTTTAACAGACACGATAATGAGGACGCAACCACTTGTGAAGGGTTAGTTATTTTAATGAAGGCAAAAATAATACAAAGAATAAACAAAAGTTATAGTCACTGGAATCCTCCAGGCTAAGTACGTTACCAGCCCACCGCACGGATGGTCCTAACCGTCCTCTGCATATATGCCGATCCCGGCGTATGCCAACAGAGGGCAGAAATGACTTGGCCGACAATGCCAATCGGTAGGCTGTGAGGGGCACGAAGAGTGTTGGGGAGAATCGAGGAGTCAGGGAAACACCCAGCCGGGGTCTCTACCTGAAGGGAGCAGCCGCTCAACCTCTTCCTCAGACTGCACCGGGACGCGGAGTCACCTCCTGGTGATGCGTCACCGGTACCCCAATCAAAAGCAAGAAGACTGAACCGAGAGCAGCCGCTCGATCGATCCTGTGGACTTCCGAGTCTGTAACGCGGCAAACACCTCCTGGTGTGCGTTACAGCTGGCAGTCCCTGTATCTCTGGTCGGGCTGGGAGTTACGACTCCAACCAGCAAAAGCGCCACTGCGCTTTGACTCAGCCGAGTCAAAAAGCGAAGCTCAATGGTTGACCGGTAGAGCTTCCGGGTCCTTCACAGGTGACGATGGGGCAAGACACGGCCCAGGGAGTAACGACTCGACCTACCTCCGTTCTTGCCTTACTGGAGCACCACTCCGGAACACTGCTCTTCACGAAGCAGGTACGTCGATGTAAACACAATATCCGACAGCGTTGTACCTCCCGGTTCCTCCCTTTATAGGGCGTGTTTTCCTTGAGTTATGTAACAGCTCTCCTGTTTACATAAGGGCGTGTTTTCCTTGAGTTATGTAACAGCTCTCCTGTTTACATAAGGGCGTGTTTTCCTTGAGTTATGTAACAGCTCTCCTGTTTACATAACCTCTCAACCGCTAAGCATCCTGGGAGATGTAGTCCGTTTTCGCTGGTTACCGTTTTCCTCCCCTCGCATGACAGGAATTCTTGACACTTGGAGCCTGTGCCTACTTTCTCCAGCCCCAGCAATGCAGCTATGCTGGAGGGAGCTTCACTGTGCATGAGGGTTTGGCAGGCCTGAGTCGGCCGGCCAAACCCTCATGCGCAGTGAAGGGAGTGGGCCCCACTCCCCACCAGCAGTGTTATCCCCTGACCCGTCCCAGAGTCCTTGGGGCTGGTCCGTGGGATTAAAATAAACTGATAATAAAACGGGTTGAAAACCTGTTTTATTATCATTCTATTGCTGGGGGTGGCAGGGAGGGCGGTGCTCCTCTTCTCTAATGGAGCGGCCGCCGCTGCTTAAAACCATGCTCTCAGATAAGGAGGGCAACAAATCAATGCAGTCAATTCCCCAATCCTTTCAGCTGTTACAATGGACACTAGAAAAACTACCTTGAATCAAAAGTATTTAATACCAATAAAAGATCCCAGTTAGGAAACAGATTGCTAACCCTCAGTCTTAAGACAGCAAATCATTTAAACAGCCTGAAAAACTAATTTGAATTCTGAATGTCAGAAAAAGGCCCCAGAGAGTATCAAGTGCATTAATGGCAGCCTGTTGAAGCCTCAGCGTAGTATTAGAACGGCCCCTGTTGAATCTTTTCTATAAAATTGCAGAATGGATCCTAGGTGAAATAAATAAGAGATAAATCCCTGTTCACACGGAGAGTGAAGCCGAGTGACAATTTTTTTTTGTTAATTTTTTTTTTTTTTGAAAAACCTTTATTGACATTTCAATCAATAACAAGTATGGGCCTACAACCCCCCGGGGCCGGCCGCTAAGCAATCAGAGCAACAAAGAGCAAATGTGAACACAGGCAGCACCTCGGGGAGCAGAATCTTCATACTAATATAGTCTGGCCAGCGAACAGCGCAGGTAGGACACCAGGATAAAAAGGGTTTTCATTTTATAATGGAAAAAGACAGAAGGATCAGGTGCCGAACAATTTCCCAACAGCGATAAGAGGCAGGCAGAATAATAAACGTAAGCAATAAACAGCAATCTATTGGATCAATGGCGCAGACACAGGAAATTCAGGATGGGGAAGAATATCATGAGCAGTTACGCCTGTAGTCCCCTGCCCTAAAGCCCAGAGAACACCCCGGAAATAGTGGCACACACGAAAAGGCGACGATTCACAACAAAGGAGGTGTACCACGCTGATCCCAGAAAAAAGAAGAATCAGAGAAGAAAAAGGAGGCCATGGAAAAAGGTGTTGAAAGACAAGAGAATCCCCTCCCCCAACCCCCCACCCTGCACCTCTGCAGATGAGTACGCCCCCCCCCCCCAAGCAGTGTGCCTGTCGCCCTGGAACCAGACCCGAAATATAGAAGAAACAGGGAAAAAAAGGGGAGTAAGAAAAGAACCCCCAGACGGGGGGTAGAGAAAGTGTTAATAAACTGGAGGAGGGCCTTCAAGACATACCCCCGGCTTCTCCCTCCCGCACGGTAAGTTTTCCCCAAAGCAAACAGTAAGCAGCACAAAATCGACCATGTCAAAGAAAGATGGGGAGCATTATGCACCTATTATGCTAATAGCTATGCCATGAGAGCACGCAACCCCCGAGCCCGCCCGTCTACTAAATGACCACCCCTGAAGGATCAGCCTTATCCTTGACCACTCTTTGCAATTCTGCCCATGCCTACCCCTCGACCCAGCGCCATGTCCGATGTTCCAAGGTAAAGGAGTGTCCAAAAACGACCGGGAAGCGACGCACACGGGTGGGGTGGAAGTCTCTGAGTACCAACACAGTCCACATCATGGAGGGACGGCCGTCCCAGTGCTGCCCCGGAGTCTGCACTGCACACAAGGTCCGGGAGGGCGGAAGCAGCCAAAGTAGACAACTGTTGCTTGAATCGTCCCTGGGTCGCCGGAGGCCGTGCACGGGACGAGGCTACCACCTCCCACTCAGGTCCAATACCTCCGGAACAGATCAGACCCACAGCCAGCCGATCACGCTGTAGCATACTGTCCGGAGTGTCCAGCTGTGCACTAATCTCAGGGGTGGCCGCGACATTGTCCTCCGGTGTGCAGTGTGGGAAGTCCCTGTGTACCTGAGGACAGGCAGGCCGCCACTGTCCCAACGCTGATGCCACACCATCGAGCTTACTCCCCAAGACCCCGACGCCATGAACCAAGGAGGAATGAAGGGCACCGAGGGCCTCGAGGAGGTCGCCGTACCCCAGCACAGCTCTCTGCGATCGCTCCGCCACACTCCCAAAAGTCACACACTCCCAATCCTGCCGCGACCCAGCGGACAGGATGGTAGGCTTCATCGCAACAAAATGGCCGCCGGGTAGGCCCGACCCGTATGGGGGCCGGGACCCAGGGACAAGCGCCTCGAGGCCCACGGCGCCGGAGACAGGATCCTGTGGCCGGCAAAAATGTATCCGTTGCGTGGTCACGGGCAACCGTCGTCCCCACCACGGACCAGCTCCCGCGAAAATCCGGGGGCTGCCCGCAGGAATCAGGGCGAGTCACGGGCGGCGTCCGGGCAGCTCACCGTCAAAGGCAGGGGCAATCACCGGATAATCTGAGAATTGCACTCCCGGGCAGGCACTCGGTCCGCTACGCTTAGCAGTAGGAACGATCACGGCGAAATGTAGGCCGAGGTTGGCACCGCTCCGGTGGACCGACTCCACCCAGTCACCACAGGCCGCTGTTGTTGAACTGCCACCCGGCCAAGGCGTCCACTCGAGGTCCGGGCTCCAGAGCTGCACGGGCCGCAAATTTCAAATGCACATTTCTCCGGCGGTACCGCAGCCTGAAACCTCGGAGTCACACGATCGGTTGCCACTCTCATTCACAAACACGATCGCATCGCGCAGGCTGAGGATCTCGTGCAGGATATCCGTGCGGGATGCGGAGGTTCACGGAGCCGGGAGTCTACGCTGCCGTCTCGGTCGCCATCTTGGCTCCTCCCCTGCCGAGTGACAATTTAATGCCTTTCTAGAGGAGTCTTTCCTTGAGGCTTGGATAGAATTGGCTACAGAAAGGGAAAGACTTACATTTCTAAGCCATTCGCTCTCAAACTCCACACCGCCAGTTCTAGCTCTGAAGAACCTGCATGAATAACAGGGGAGGAGTAACCAAATAAGGGAGAAGAGGAATAAACCAAATGTGGTCTACCAATATTTCCCTCAGAAGAGGAAACCAGTGGCTCCTTGGCCAATATGGATAAACTAGAGTTAGTTCCTACTCATCTCTCCTGATCTTTACTAGGAGAGGCATTACAGCAATGGGAAGGAAAGCATATAGATCTTCCTTGGCTATTGTAATGCTGACACATCCACCCCCAGAGCAAGAGTATCCTGATATCTTGAAAAAAACTGGGGCTGAGGAGCACGGCGGTGTCTGCAAACAGATCTAGCTCTGGACTGCCAAACCGCCAACATATTTCCCTGAAGAGTTGAATTGAAAATCCTAGATTCTGGGATGAGGGAAACACTATGTTCAAACATCTGCCACCATATTGTACCTCCCCTTTATCTCAATGGCTCTCAAAGCATATTCTTCTCTGTCCAACTGCAGAACATCTGGTTTAAAGGAAGATTGCCCCGTGCCTAACTGCCTATTCAAATAT
Source organism: Triturus cristatus (assembly GCF_964204655.1). Taxonomy (NCBI): domain Eukaryota; kingdom Metazoa; phylum Chordata; class Amphibia; order Caudata; family Salamandridae; genus Triturus; species Triturus cristatus. The sequence goes on from NC_140590.1 coordinate 1,296,589,982, forward strand.
GGCATGACCACGGATTTGTCCTCTTTGACCAAGACATGCAAACCATGTATCACCTCCTTAAAAATTTGAAGATCTTCTGGACCCAGAAATGCCCACAATCCCCTCTTGCTAGTGTCTGCTGTTAACACCAGTGAAGCCTGAGATGACAAACGAATTCTCCTGTCTAGATTGAGAGGGTTCAACCATCAATTCATCTGAAGCTTGAAATTGTCTGATACCGAAATATCGGCCTCAAAGTCTTTGAGGAAATGTCACTATCTGGCCCCCTCCAGAGCCACAGTGGTCGGATTTCTGGTGCAATGACTAAGTTCAATAAACTAGTAAGAATTAAAAATCCATTTGGATTACAACCTATACACAACTCACTGGACAATACTGCCTAGGAAGTGGATTCTGGTCACACTCAGTTCAGGGACATAGTTGAACTCCAAACCCTCTTTCGTAAATTAATAACACCCTCAAATGCACTAAGAAACAGGTAATGAACTTTAAAATGTTTATTTGTAAAACCGAAACCTAATGCAAAAAATATGAACTGCAAAAACACAATTAAAAATCAAAAGCATCAGAGGCCCAACTCATAGACCTGGAGCGCAGGAGTAAGGGGGAAGATTGGAACGTGGCGCGTTCACAATTGCTTCATGAGCAACAACTATATGCCAGTAAATTGATGGACGCGGCTAAAGTGGCGTGGCTAACTACTCACAGTAGGATGTGTCAGTGGGGAAACAAATCCAGCGCCCTGCTCCACCGCCTTTGTCAGCGGACACTCTGTCCCTTAGACATCCCAGGTATTTGTGGCCTCACCGGGGAGATACTAACTGACCCAGTACAAATTGCGGCAAGCTTCGCCGATTATTTCATAGACCTATAAGCTCCTAGGGATACACTTCTGGTGACTACCATCTACCAGTTCTTGGATGATTTGCCTCCGCGAGCCCTGGCTGACTCAGTGAGAGAGGAACTGGATGCTCCACTGACGATCGAGGAGCTTCAGAGTGCCCAATCTGACATGCGCTCAGGCAAAGCACAAGGCCCGAATGGCTGCCCATGCGAATTCCACAAAAAATACCAATCTTTACCGACAGCCAACTATTTAGCTGCACTTAACACTGCTGTAGATAAAGAGTGCCTTCCACAGGGTTGGAGACATGCAGAAATAGTAGTCTTCTTAAAGCCGGTCGACCCCCTGAACTCCACACCTCATACCGCCCAATATCTCTTCTTAATGTGGAGGCTAAACTCCTGGCCAAGTCTATCGCCAACCGTGGATCTGATACACCCCGACCAAGCTGGCTTTATGCCAGGCCACGCTACAAGACTCAATATTTGCCGTGCTCATAACGCCATCCCAATGGTGGACCACCTAGAGCGACCGGCGGCGCTCCTCCTTGCCGACATGGCAAGGCCTTCGACTCGTTTAGCTGGACATATCTTTTCGCATTCTTGAGTGGACTGAACATTGGCCCCCGCCTTCTCTCCTACATTCACCTTCTTTACACTGACATTACAGATTCCGTCCCCGTGGCAGATTCAACCTCGCAGACCTTCTCTATTGAGCACAGTACTAGTCAGGGATGCCCTCTCTCTCCCTACCTCTTTGCTATGGCTATGGAACTGCTTGCTGCCTGGGTGAGGATGGACGCGCAGGTCCATGGCATTGAATGTCACAAGAGGTCTCAGACCACATAGCGCTGTATGCGGATAATGTCCTTTTCTTTCTTACACACCCTAACAGATCAGGTCCGAGACTACTTAGGATTATGCAACTATGTCCAAAAGGTGGGGTGCTAGTGGTATAGGAAGTAGTGGCGCCCTGCTGCTACTGCGTGTAGTGTGTTGGATGCCTGTGAGTACGGTGCCAAAAGGTAGGGGAAACACCCGGTAACCCCTATGTATGTGAAGGAGGAAATCCCCCACAAAGTAATGAAACAAAGTCCTGTGCACACGTATAAGAGTTCCTGATGAGAGTTCATCAAGTCATGTGAACATCAGAGTCATTAAAGTTCCAAGAGTTCTGTTCCTTGTCTTTTATTCCATGTAACATCAAAAAAGCAACCAGCCAACACGTGTTTCGTCACAATGGGAAATATCCCGCGACTTCTTCAGGGCTGGGAATGATACAATAGGTAGTGTGTGAACAGAGAATACTACATGGTATAGAATTGGGAGGAATTGCACCTCTCATCAAACAGAGTGAATGCAGATCACCGTTAAGAAACCCTAAACAAGTAACAGAACCTTACGTGACAGTTCGATCGTATGACTGACCGAAAGTGCAAGGATAATAAACAACCTCTTTACCCTAGCAGAAGTGATGTGTGAAGTGCCACACATATAATGTAGTGAAAGACCACATAGCCCGCATCAAATTACGCCATGAAATCATTTTTAGATTGAAACACAGAACGCAATATCAAACATTACGCATTCATTTAAAGAAATAGTATAGTAGGAATTCGAGTAGATGGAGTGCTACCTGTACTTTGTGTGTGTAGATTTTAACAGATCTAGAAAAAAATTAATTGGTGAAAGGAAACCTAATTAGAGGAAACTGTACTGTAGTGAGCATGAAGGAAAAGTAAAACAATTCAAATGCCTGTAAATAGTAACAAGTGCCCTTGCTGGAGCGGGTTATGCAAAATGTTGTATACCCACCCCATTTTGCATGTCGTTTTATTAATTAGATTAATTAATTATAATCGTACTAATGGTTTGGAGTGATGTGGAAAAGACTAATCAACCTTATTAATGACCAAAATATACGTGGGATTTGCATCTGCATGGCCTAATTAATTGCGTGAACTAAAGTCCGTACGCATACTAATGATAGATAAATAGATAGTTGCATGTTATATGTTGCTTTAGTGATGTCATTGTGATTCGTGCTTTATTCTGTAAGTATAACCCGCAATGAGTGTTGCTTTTGCTAGATAAATACACACACATATGGGTATTAGCGAGGGAATAACATTTAATTAGTCATTTCTATGTATTAATTACGGTTTTGTGTCTCTTTGCTTAAGTTGTCCATTATGGCCTGCCTAAAGATGGCTGACTTTCGTGCCTAATCCGACTGCCAACGCTGAACAAGGCTTGGGTGAAGTGCGCCTGCGCCAAGATGAGCAACAATGGCCCCGTCCTGACCCCAGGCAAGATGTACTTATCAAGGCCACTGGGAATGGTGCCAACGCTACAGACAAAAGACTTTATAAAAGAACCGGAACCAGCAAGTATGCTGACATCATGGACTAAAACCTTATGGGAACGGAGAGGTTGACCCCTGATCAGCCAATCAGAACAATTTAAAACTAAATTTTGTTACATTTTGTTATTGAAATTATTATATAAACCCATAGAATAGAGAGGTTGGGATCGCGCTTTTCGATTTCCTGATGATATGCTGACAGAGAGCCTAAAATCTCTGATGGACTGAATTAATGCCCAAATTCCTGATGAACTTAACCTGCTAAATTGATGGGCATAGATTTGCGAGACTGCCAGATTTGACATAGAGGACAACTTTAGCCAGACTAGGTAAATATGAATGGCAACTTGATCAAATGAATGATTTAATCAGCAATTTTAATATAAATTTGGATTTGAACATCTACAGAAATGAGTCGGGTTGTTTATTCATTGAAATGTGTTAATGTAAAGGTTAATTAGAGAATTAGGGTTTCACTAAAACCTCCAACTAACAGATCCGTCCCGGTTTGGGAGGATAATACCAAATGTGGGATATAGGGCCTAATGAGTACTAGAAGGGTTTGTAGGTGTGTTGCTCATTAGGGTAAAGTGGTGTCTTCCTCCCTCATTATCCAGCGCTTAGAAGGATAGAATCCCCCTCCCGCACGGACTAATGGTAAGTGTGCGTTGGTGTTATGGGCCCCACCAGCGAATGTATAGATAGTGTGTGTGTGTGAGATCTTTTAGTCCGTGGCAGTAGGGAGGGATTTTGCACTCTGCGCTGGATCACCCTCACCAATCTGCCGGTGATAATTACGACCCGGCTGGTCAAATAAGTGAAGGCCTAGTAGTTCCACAATTGAGTACGAATGGTATATTACAAGGAAGCACCCAAATGAATAGCGCAGCTCATTAGTTAGACGATTACACATTAGTCTTATGGTTATACATTCGTAGTAAGACCATAATTGTGAAAAAGAGTTGAGGCTGCCAAAATTCCGCACAACTCTTAACTAAATAAGGGTGATCCTGATATGTGTGTGGATTTCTGTAGATCTAGAAATTTAAGATGGTGAGAAGAACCATCATTAGGGGAAACAGTGCTGGATACAGCAAGGAGGAGAATATAACAAGAAGTGCCTGAAGAAAATGAAGCAAAAGCCCACACCCTCAACCATATCCAAAAAGGTTCTCTCCTCTTTCTTCAAACTGCAAGTTAAATTGTTTCTAAAAATGTATTCTAATGTTAGCTCTTTAGTTTCTATAAAAATGTCACCTAATACATTAGCAGCTTTAGCTGGATTTAGCTCATTATTCATAGGCAATTGTCCAAGAATGTTATCTATGTTTGACAGATTATATTCTAATTTCCCTAATTGATAAAATATACTTGTTAGTACACTACATGTTATTCCATAAGTTGCTGGGAGGTGATGATAAGTCACTCCTTCTGAAACAGAGGCAGGTAACTGCATACATACGTAGCAATCCCTTACATCCATTGTTTTTACATATTCATACAACAATTTTGAAAACACATTACTAGAAAAATCAGTTATAGACCTATCCTTATGTATATGTTCTGTGGTAGTTCTTATCGGAACTATCTTTTGAGAACTTTTCCCTATGTTAGTCACATTTTCAGTATGACCTTCTAATGTATCTAAAGTTACTTTGAAAGAGATCAATAGAGCCAGTACGCTCCAAAGAAGCATTAATAATCCTGTACAGCAACAGCACATTTTACACCATCTTTTCAAAAAGATGCATCTACTCTTGTTATCCTCTATGTTAGCCATTTCGTTAAATAGACCGTGTCTTTGACTTAGCCTCTGTTACTCCACTACTGAGCTCTTCTACTTTAAGACACTCAACACCTAGTAGGTTATTCCAGTTCTTTAACTTCTAGTTTTAGTCTCTTTACTCTCCTCTTCACAATGCTTTCACAGGATTACTCAGCTTGGCATCTCATCGTTTTTCACTTCCTTCTCGTCAGGCAAAAACAGAAATTCCTGATTCTCCGCTTCTTCTCCAATATCGGACAAGATAACTCTCAGTATTCCTTCAGCTTCTTCTTCTTCAACCACTTTCAGCAAAGTCTCCTCTGGATTTCCTTGACCAACTACCTCTTCTCCTTGTTCAGGTAGTGCAACATACGTCCATTCAGGTACTTATACTTCTGGTTTGGCTTTCTTGTTCTTTTGTTTTCTCCAGACACCTCTGTCTCTCCCTCTTTTGCTTGGTTTTGGCTTGTCACTTCGTTCACTTGTTCAGCCTTTGAGGGATTAACTCGTGTCAATCGATATCTCAGTCTTTTTATCTTGTTGGGCCAAAGATCTCCTTTAGCACTTCTTCTTGGTTTACTTTCTTTGTTGTTTTTCTCCTCGATTCAAGTTCTCTTGCTCGGGACTCGACCTTCAGTTATTCCACTTTAACTGTCCTCAGATTCTGTCTCAATTTGCTTTTCACCTTCAACAGTTTCTTTTGCCACCTCTTGTGTTTTCCCTGCTTCTGTCCCTCCTCGGGTCTCCGACACGCAATCTTCCTGCTGGCTACTTGTCCCTTCACCTAACTCAGTGTTGGTTGTCCTTACACCTCCTCGAGGGGTTTCCGCAATCTGTCTCTCTCTCTCTGTACCTGTCCCTTCTTCTTCTTCAAGAATTATTTCAGGTGGATTTTCTCCTACTCCCTCATCTGGTGTAGAAGTCACTTCTGTTGAGGTGTTGTTTTCTTTCCTCTTCTTCTTTTTGTGTTCGTCACTGGTACTTGGTACCACCTGCTCATCTCCAGAATCTGAACTTATATCTGAAATTTGCAGTCTTTTCCTCAGAATCTCCTCTCGTGGGGTTTGAACTGGTTTTGGCCTTTTCTCCCCCCTTTCAGGATTTTCTTTTGCTCTTATTTTCTCATCATCTGAATCAGCACTCGATTCTGAATCAAAATATTCTTTGCCAATGCTGTCACCTGGACTTGGAACTCTCAAGGTGTGACTTGCATGTATCCAGTTCTTCAGTCCAGCGCACTTCACAGCAGTTGTTATTAGAACAACTTGCCTTGGTCTTCCCCACCTTGGGACCAAGCAATTTCTTCTTCTGTGGACTTTTATTCTCACCCAGTCCCCTGGGCTCAGATCATGGGCTGGTTTTCTTTCAAGTGTGGTGGCATCCGCTCCAACCTGGTGAAACACAGAATGGACTGCGTCAGCCAGGCCTTTACAGTAATCCAAAACCATGTCATCAGATATAGTCATCAGTTTGTTGACTGGAACAAATACGTGTCTCATGGCTCGTCCCATGATGATTTCATGAGGACTCAAACCTGTAGCTCTGTCTGGAGTAGACCTAATCGTCATCAGGACTAGAGGCAAGACATCAGGCCATTTCATTCCTGTGGCTAAACACATTTTCCCTATTCTGTTTTTGATTGTACCATTCATTTGTTCAACCACACCAGAAGCCTCTGGTCGGTAGGCACAATGTAGTTTTTGCTGTACACTTAATGCTTCACAGATCAATCCCATTAGTTCATTATGGAAATGTTTTCCTCTGTCTGATTCAATGGTTACTGGGAACCCGAACCTTGGGATGAATTCTCTTAACAATAGCTTGGCCACTGTTAATCCATCATTTCTCCTTGTTGGAAATGCTTCCACCCACCTGGAGAACAGACAGACTACCACCAAGACATACCTCAATCTATTACAAGGAGGCATTTCAATGAAATCAATCTGCATTCTGGTGAAGGGTCCTCCCTCTCGGCCTATTGTGCCTAGGCTCACCACTGTTTTCCTTCCAGGATTGTACTGCTGACATATCAGGCATCTTTGACAGAGACTTTCTGCTATCAACCTGAATTTTGCATTGTACCAGGTTTGCTTAAAGGCCCTTATCATGGCATCTCTCCCTAACTGTCCCTGGCCATGATACATCCTTGCCATTGTTGACATCATGCTATCTGGCATTACTGGTCTTCCATCCCTGTAGACCCATACATGGTCCTTCTCTCTTGGGGCACAACCTGCTTTTACTCACTGTTTCATTTCTTCATCTCCTGCTTTATCCTGCAACTGCCTCATTTCTTCCCATGTTCCTACAACGTTAGTAAACATTAAGGAGCAAGAAACCACTTCCTTTTCCTTTGCCCGATTAATTGAATACTTGTTGCGTGCACAATACTGAGCCATGTCATTGGCGTAACGGTTCCCCGTAGTGATATAATCACTACCTTGACCATGAGCAGCACATTTTACAACTGCTAGTTCTTTTGGCAACTGTATTGCTTCAATCAATTTTCCAACCACTTCTGCATTTTTTATTGGAGTTCCACTAGAGGTCAGGAAACCTCTTTGCAACCAAAGTTGGCCAAAGTCGTGGACAACTCCGAAGCCATATTGGCTATCAGTTACCACAGTCACTCTCACATTCTTCCCAATTTTGCATGCCTTTGTCAATGCCACTAGTTCTGCTACTTGAGCGGATTTAACTCCTTTCAAGTGTGATGCTTCCATGACTTCTTAAACTGTACAAATTGCATATTCTGCACTCAGCAATCCTTCATCTGTTCTTAGACATGATCCATCCACAAACAACACATGATCACTTTCTGATAATGGCAAATCTTTTATGTCAGGTCTGGGTTTTGTACAGAAATCTAGCACATCCAAACAATCGTGATCAACATCATCTCTTACCTCCACTCTTTCAGCATCTGGCAATAGTGTGGCTGGATTCACATTCACACATCTCTCAAGACTCACATTTGTTGCACCTAGTATGACTTTTTCATACTTAGTCAGCCGACTATGTGACATGAACTGTGTTCGGCTCCTTGTTAAAAGGATCGCCACATCATGGGGTACATATACTTTTACCGGATATCCCATCACAATCCCCTCACTTTGCTCTAGACTGCGACATGTAGCAGCTACTGCTTTCAGACATCCTGGTAACCCTACAGCCACTGGGTCCAGCATTGATGAGAAATAGGCAACTGGTTTCCGTAGTCTTCCATGTTTCTGTATTAACACTGAGAGTGCACATCCGTTCCTCTCACTGCAGTACAACTCGAAGTCCTTCTCATAGTCTGGCATACCCAGCGCGGGTGCTTCACAAAGACTGTCTTTCAATTGTTTAAATGCTGCCAATTCTTCTTTGTTTAATTCAAGAGGGTCTTTCACCTCACTTTTTGTCAATTTTACCAATGGTTTGGCAATCAGGGAGAAGTTACTTATCCACTGACGACAATAGCCAACCATTCCTAGGAACATTCTTACCTCTCTGTGTCATAGGGGCTCTCAGTCCTTTAATTATTCTGATTCTGTCTATTGTTATTTTCCTCTGCCCTTTCTCAATATTGTGTCCTAGGTATTGTACTTCCTTCTTGCAGAATTGCAATTTTGCTGGGGACACTTTCAGTCCTCCATCTGCCAAATGATTCAGTAAAGCTATTGTATCTGCTTCACAAGCCTCGCGAGTTTTCGATGTCACAAGCAGGTCATCGATGTACTGGACCAATTTTCAGGCATTGTCAAACTTTCCAGAGATTTCTTCAACAACTGATTAAATATTGAGGGGCTCTCTGTGTACCCCTGTGGGATTCGGCACCATGCCAAAATACGGTTTCCAAACCGAAATGCAAAAATTGGCTGGCTGTCATGATGTAACGGAATTGAAAAGAAAGCATGACACAAATCAATCACAGTGTACCATTCTGCATCATGGGGAATGTGATACAAAATCACTGATGGATTTGGTACGATGGGACAACATAACACAACAATTTTGTTAACCTTTCTCAAATCTTGTACTATTCTGAAATTCCCATTAGGCTTCTTTAGTCCCATTATAGGTGAATTACATGGACTACTCCTGATTTCCCTTAGAACTCCTTGCTGAATCATTTTCTCAATTATCAGAGTTACTCCTTCAATTATTTCAGGTGTCAATCTGTATTGGGGAATGTTTGGATAGACTACTCCTTCTTTCACCGTAATTTTTACTGGATCCACATTAATCAGAAGTTCTACATCTTCTCCAGTAAAATCCCAAACTCCTGCCTTCACTGTTTGTTTTAATTCTGGGGGTAATTCATCTGGATTGAATATGGCATATGTTTCAGAAACATAATTCTCTCTGTTAGCTATAGTCATTTTATACAGGACATCCTCATCCGATGTCTCAAAAGCTATTCCATCTGGAGTACAGAATATCGTGCAATTCATTTTGCACAACAGGTCCCTTCCTAACAAATTCACAGGACTGGTATCACACACCACAAAGTGGTGCATTTCTGAGAATTTCCCTATTTTAACATTTACTGGTCCTGTAAGGTATGTTCTAATCTGTGTGTTTGACACACCAACTACTTGGATTGTTTCATCCGAAAGAGGAACATTCTTTACATCAGCTGACCTGACAGTAGATCGTGTAGCCCCAGTGTCAACTAGAAAAGTAATGCTTTCATCATTAATCTTTCCATCCACAAATGGTCCTGTCTGGTCTATTTCTAGAGATGCGCCAAGCACGCACTCTTCTTCCTCCCTTCGGCACCGTCAGAAATTCTCCTCTGAATCACTCTCGTCATTTCGCAACCAATATTGTGAAACAGCGCTTGCGCGATGTGGTTTGTTTACCTGCTCTTCATCGTAGAATCCTGTTTCCGCACTATACCTCTGCTTGGTTCTGCTTTGCGGTAAAGGTGGTTTTGGCACCTGATTCTGTGGTTTAACAGCCTTCTGCTGTCGCTGTTGTTGGCCACTCCCCTCACACTGCACCTGTGGATTCAATGAGGGATTTTCATTGTCAGTACTTGGAGGGTCCTTACACTCTGATTTCCAATGCCCTAACCTACCGCAGTTGTGGCATGGAAATTTCTTTTCAGCTTCTTCTATATTACCTTTCCCCTTTCCTGGGCCAAATGCTGCTTGTTTCCTGGGTTATTGGCTTGTTCAACTAACTGAGCTTCTTGTCTTTCTGCAACTTTCACCTGTGCCCACATTGCCTTTTCCTTCAACTTCCGTTGCTTTGCTTCAATCTCATCACTAAAATACTTAGCATGTCTCAGAATCTAATCGATCTTCTTACTCTGCCAGTCTACAGTGTGCTGCTTAATCATCTCGCTGATTTCAGGACGTAAACCATAAACAAATCTATACACAAAATGACTCGGGTCTTTTTCACCAAGATTCTCATCTCCACTAAACTGCTTGAACGCTAGTATTAGCCTTTCATATTAAGCATGGACTGATTCTTTCGCTTCCTGGTGTGTTCAGTCTATCTTTACCCAATCGGTTTCTTTGGGAGGTACTTTATTTTTCAAAAATACCATAACCTGTTCATTTTTCTTCATTACCTCGGGGTCTGGTGCTCCTGTTTTAGGATCTCTCTGGTATTCTTTAGTAGGCCAATCTATGACTATTTTACATTCTGCCCACAAATCTGCTGGCACTATTATATCAAATAGGCTATTCAGATCAATCCACAGTACTTTTGACAATATCACAAATCTGTCTACTTGTCTGTACCACTCACCGGGTTTCTCTCGTAAACGAGGAAAGTCATTGGTAAATGACAAAATGTCCTGTCTCGTCCATGGGACATGCACATATCCACCTCCTGGTATCTCTCTCATGGGAAATTCTGTCACTACCTTCTCCTTTTCTCTCACAGGAAATGCTGGAAAAGTTCTGTCTGAAGCATCATCTCGCTTCCTGTACCACCTACTTTTCCATTTATCTACATCTCCCCATTGTCTCAACAACGTGATTATGTCTCTGATCTGTCCTATCCGTCCGGTAGTATTCATGTTTTCAATATCTTTATCCGTGAAATCCACTCGGTAAGGCTTTTGTAAAGCTTTTACCCTGTCCATGTCAATTCCCATCTCACTTGCTATTTCTTCTAACCTGTCATGTAGGTTCTTTGCTCTCCAAGTGACACTCTTACACAAAAATAGTAACTCCTCGTCCTGGTAATTTCTCAGCTTTTCTATGGGGATCGTTCCTACTATTAATTCTTCTAGTACCATGCGTAATTTTGCCACATCAATTGTTTGTGATTCTTTTTCTTTTCCCTGTAAGCCTTTTAACCATTCGCTCAATTCATCTGCAGTGATTACTGTAGATTTCTCTACATTTCCATGTTCTGTTACTCTTTGCGGTTCTAATATTGTTTCTCCTGTCATTCTGCTCCTTTCTATGGACTCATGATTTAAAAACGGATTATTTGACACATTCAATTCACCTTCACACATTGTATGTCTCCACGGGTTTTCTCTTGTTCTCATTGGGGTTTGTTCTGGCTGAACAATCTGTCTATTGCTCACATACCGAACTGTTAGACCATGTTCGCTCTCTTTCTGTTTCTCAAAAATGGGCATTACGGGACCTATCGTTACCGGGACTGTAACTGCTTCTAGGTTTTTGGTCAATTCTCTGATTTTCTCGGTTAATTCCAGTGTAGTTTTTGCTAATTCCATTGATTTTTCACTATCGGCTTTATCTTCCACTTCTTTTTCCCTTTCCCTAATGGAAATACTTCTTTTCACTTCTGGGGTCAGGATCTCTGTTTTAATGATTCGCATAGTATCTCTAATAGGTGTACTTTGGGTGGACGAATCTGGTTCCTGTCTGTATGGCGGTAGATTTTTGTAAAACACGTCATCTAGGACATCATCCTCAACGTCATTCGCTCCATATCTCCTAGGTTCTACATGATTTTTCTTCTCTTCGCATTTTCTCCCTTCCGTCTCCCCTATAGTTCTTACGGGAAACAGTCCTTCAGTCATACTTGCGTCTCGCCATCTTCTCATTCGGTCACTATGAGTTTCACGATCATACTGTCGCCCAAATGTATATCTGTACCTATTACCACTTCTCTGTTTTTCTCGCTCATGCATCTCATCTTCCCACTCAGTCAACGCCTCAAACTGTGTAGGTCTCGGACGCGGCTCGAAGCACAACATCCGCTCTCCCAAATTTCTCAATATGGCCAGATTAAATGAGCCATGTTCTGGGAAAGCTAAAACTCCGTCTTCCTTTGTGTATTTTACCCAGTTGTCTAACCAAATACAAGTATGATATCCATATTTCGCAACCATGAAGGATGCAGGCGATTTTGCCGGAGGAAGTAACTGTCCTTCCCTTGTCACTATCTCCTTGTCTTTCACAAACCACCCCTTGATTCTACTGAATAAGGATCTTTTCTTATTTTCGCCTGAATGATAATAAATTTTTCTATTCTCCGTGAGTCTCTAGTCTCCCCTTTCTACTGTACGATCTTTGAGTTCAATAGCAGCGCGACTCACACTAACGCACCAATCCTGGAGCGTCTACGTCACCCTGTACTTCTTCCAATCCGTGCGCGGCACACACTAACGCAGCAATCAGGGCGTTTCGGCTGTTCTAACCCAGTGTCCAATCCCAGCGCGGTCTTCCTGACGTCAGCAGTCGCTGCAGCAGCTCCTGCTCCTGACTTCTGTCTCCCGTCTACCTCTCCTTTACAAAACTACTCGGGAGACTTTGTTTCTATTTCCACAATCCTGTTAGTTACAACATATAAACATCTCCATTGTCCACTTCGCTAACCAAAGAATAGCAATAGACCTTTCTCACGAGAATTCCGTCTTTCCCGAGAGCAGCACTTACCTCTGCCCTACTACAGAATCGTTACTTCCGTTGATAAAGTAGCACATCCCTCTACTTCACCCTTCTATCAAGCATCAATTAAGTGTTTCTCCAGGATTAAGACACATGGTTGGAAACGTAATGCTCCTGAGAAATAAAACCAGAGTTTCGCAATTAACCGGAATGCCTTTTTCATTCACGCATTTTCACACAAGAAAATGTAGTACATTCACACAGAATCCTGTCTTTCCCGAGAACAGCGAACAGTCTGTCCTACTACAGAATTATAACATACGTTAACAAAGCAGCGCTTACCTCTGCCCTGTCCTTCTAACAAGCTCAGAGAGTACCTATTACCTTTCCAGTGATAAGCGTTATCGGAATGCCAGTTGGATCCCTGGTACCTAAGACCAGAATTTCACAGGTAACCTTCGCTATCATACACACTTCTCTCACACAGGAAATGTCTCTAATGGCAACACACGACGATGTCACCAAATCAAACCCAAACAATGCGATGCGCAACTTCAATTGTTACACGTTTTTCCCTGTGTACCTACAGGGCAACAACAATTCCGCCTTTCCGAGAGCAGCGCTTTCCTCTGCCCTACTACGAAACTGTTTACCGACTTCCTACATCCCAGAAGCCGCACACACTACATAGAACTCAACACGACTTCAACATATAGTGTTAGTACACATATTAATAACCACTCAATAAGCTATATATACAGGCAAAATCATTAAACCAAAACAATAAAAAACATCATACTGCTACCAGAAAAACTGACGCCGATCGGGCTACTCAATCTCCCTAGGCTTCCACGGACAGGATGATTTCACAGTCACACGCACACACACACATCACACGCTGGTGGGGCCCATAACACCAACATTCATTCTCATCAAACTATCCGTACTGAACCTGAGGGAGACTCTTCTGGGGTTCTCCGATCCACACTTTCCCTTAGGATGGAAGTAACACCTTCCCTTGATTACTTTTCTATTACCTCCATCTATTCTTGGCGACAGATCATTTAGTTGGAGTGATTTAATGACCACTTAACACTCTAATATATACAAATACACATTTCAATGAAATAACCCGACACTTAAATTTAAGATCAATATTTCATCTTATCTGAATCAAAAGCAGGTTAAATCCTAATAAGTCAAATTCATCTTTGTCATATTTACCTATTCTGGCTATTTGTCGTTTTCTAAGTCAGAACCGTCCTAATGGAATCGACAGAGTCCCGTTCTCTCATGTAAGTCACCGTACTCTCCGTCAGCATAAAATCAGGATACTGGAATGACGTTCAGTAGTGACGCATCAGGAAGCTCTCAAATCGACGACCCAATCGACTAGCCTAGACCCTCTCTAGTCTACCAATATTTATACTAAATTTACATATACAATGTTTCATGCAACAATTTCTCGAATTTTTATTGGCTCTTCCAAGATACATTTAATGTCATTAAGTTACATGGGGAAATTTTCCCATCTGGGGAAAGTATCCTTTATTTAGGAAAGTTCATATTCAAACTAAAGTTCGATACTTTTCTTCCTCATTCAGGGGCCTTGGCATGGTTCCCGGATGACCTTCACACGCATAGATCCTCCGGTCACACAGGGGACATGGTTGCTGAAGTCATTGCAGGCACCCTTCTCCATTGTTTCATTAGTTTCGTCATAAATCTAGTTAGGCTTCAGTCGGCAGCCATCTTGTGGCAGGCCCAAATGGTCAACTTAAGCAAAGAAACCACAAAAACTTAATTAATACATCGAAATGATTATAACAGTGTTATTCCCTTGCTAAAACCCATATGTGTATGCATTTATCTAGCCATATGCTACATCCAAAGCCATTAACACTTGATTATTTAAGCGAAAATCACAAATAACATCACTTTAAGCAACGTTTATCATATTAATATGCGTACAACTTAGTACACTAAATATTTTAGCCATGCAATTGCATTCCCACGTGTATTCTTTCTGTTAATAAGGTTGGTTGGGGGCCTGAATTTTCTGAAAATCAATAAGATAATATTACTAAACATAATGTTGTGTAATATCATATACCATATATCAATCCCACAGGAGAATGTACAGTGTATCTCCAAAACGTAATTAATTTAAATAACCCTTTTGACTGTCAGGTTAGCAATAGCGCTACTGAATTCATTGCCCTCTGAATAGTATTACTAATAATTTACTTGAATGAAGAGAAAAGAAAGTGAGAAGAACAGAATTGGTAAAAGATAAGTGGAGTATATAGTCTTGACATCTAGTTCTACATCTATCCACCTGTCATTCTGGGGAACTTTTTCACATACTACATTTGATAGATATAAGGAAGAAATGCATGAATCTACCTGGTATCAGGCGACAGGGCTCACTGGTAGTAGTATAAGGACGTATAGTTTTCTGGGTTTCAAGAGAGAGTTACTTGACTCTGGCTATTACTGTAAAAGATAATGGTGATTAGCTCGTCTCTTTATAGTTGGTGTATCATTGCTTGTCTGCATATTTGCCCAATATATCATTGACCAACATACCTCCTATATGTCTGAGTCACACTAAAGCTGTAAAGTGGGGCCGTAGATTCGCCACGTAATCGGTTTTCGGGGTCTTTTTGTTTGAGGAGACTGGTTGCGTTCAAAGTACATATGGTCCGCAGGGAACCTGTATTTGATCATAAGAACTGAAGGTTATTATCTCTTAAGTTACTCATAGTACGGGGTGAGGTGGATTGTACCATTTGTGGAGAAGTCACTCTGTTTATAGAATGAAACCTACTTGTTCAGGACTATTCTCAGTCTTATCTTTGCCGATTATTCTTAGTTTTTATTCCCTTTTTCTGTGTCTTGACGGCTGTGGCTGTCTACGTCAAGGTTTTGCGTCTGTATCTTAGTGCCTTGGCAAACGCTGATAAAGAAAATGGGATAAGGAGAAAGTTAGCTATTTTTGTTTACCACGGAGCCAGTATATGCGCATGAGTTCCTTGGCTCTAATCTACTATCCTTTCCCATTGCGGTGATTATGGCCCTCAACAATTTAGGGTATATATCAAACTGGTGATATTTTCCCTCTATGGCGTCGCAATACTCGTAAACTGGGGTTTGTTCGCTCTCCCCTCCGTGAGATAGTTACCTCCCAGACCGCGAGGTATAGTTTCCCTTTTACCCACTACGTCTTGTTACGGTCCATAAAACTTACTATTTACGAGGTTTATTTCAGGATAAACCAAATGCCCATTCCCCAAGATTGCGTTAGAGCCCAGATACGGACGGATTCGTTTGAAGGTTTCTCACCAGTCGGATCATGGTGCATAATATTCTGCGAAGGATCTTAACGTGGTCCGGCTCCGTGTGAGTCCAAGGCGATACTGTTGCCTTTTATATGCTTTCTGCCTAAAGCTAATTTTGAGGTAATTGATTGATACGAGACACCTGCGGCTCGCTGTCGGCGGGCTGTGTGTCATTTCCCGATACATGTCCTCTTCGTGGGGTGTTCCTGATAACATTGCCTCCATCTTGGAATGGTTTTGGGACAAATAGTGCCCTATTACGACTCTGGTAAATCTCATGCTATTATTTGCCCCGTTCCACTGTAGAACCTATAACGCGAAGTTATATCCATTCTATTTACTAGGCATGATGCCAATATTTTTTTTTTTTGTTTTTTTTTTTTTGGCAAGCCCAAAGTAGTAGGTTAGCTATGTTTTTATCGTGAAATATTGGCGCCATGTTGGAATGGGTCAATCCCGATATACGTATGTCAGGCAGTATGACTATTTGTACCGCGAATCTGAGACGACATAATGGGTAAGGTAGATACCAGAAATACGTAACGAATCGTGTGACAATAGATTATAATAGATGCAGATATCTGTACAGAATGCTACTTGTATTAAACATACGATTAACCGTTATATATCTGTACTGGGATTAAATAGATGGAACCTTAAATTCGATTCACTTGTGTCCCTTGTCCAGGTTGTGGTTTGTTTGTAAACCCAACTTGGTTACAATGCTATGTATGGACATCGTGTGAAATACAGTGGGTATTGATAGAATAGCTTCTTAAGTCATTAGGTGGAATTTAGTGCGAAACATAAACGCCATTATTTAATTGAGAACTAATGTCAATGCTCCCAAATTGAGGTAGAAAAAGAATATAGCAAAATATATAAGATAGGCATAAATGATAGGAGGTGTATTACGCCTGACACTTCCCGAGTATGGACTCAGGCTTTCAGCTCTAATTGTAGATAATCTTGCGGAACACATATTAGCACGTAATGTGTGATGGCGTCTAGTTACTACACCAATATCACACTTTCGTCTAATACAGCTGTTTCTACTTCTTCTGCCTTAAAATGAAGAGTGGGACAATATTTATAATTGTATGGCAGCTTATTATGTATAGAAGCAGCAAATAGTCCATGGCATAATCGTCTTCTGCATAAAATATAAAGATCCTTTAACCGGTATGCCACACTATTTCCTTGTTCAAACCGTTTTTAACTGTGTCTAGGGTATAAATCCAATAGTTCTCACGTGTTTTTCTCACTTTTTGTGTTTCCTTGCCCGGGATGTTTTTTATCTTTTCAAGGATCAACCATCTTAGATCATTTTCATTATGACGAAGGTCAATGCAGTGTTGGACCATAGGGCTGAGTAGTTTTTTAGTTTTTATAGCAGATCTGTGCTCACTGTAGCGAGTTCTGAACTCGCGTCCTGTCTCCCCTACGTATCCGAGAGCACAGGGGCACAGAATGAGATACACAAGGTCGTGACTTCTACAATTAGTGAAGTCACGCAGTCTGCCTGCCTTTCCTTGATAGTTCCATGACTCAGTGACTAACGCGCTTTCACATGCAAAGCATGAGCCACATTTGTGGTTGCCTAGGATCGGTGGTCCTACTAGCGTAGTTTGTGAATTGACTTTTCTCTGTTTGGGCCTTGTATTGACCAGACTATCCTTGATATTGCGGTTTCTGCGATATGCAAGGATGGGCTTTTGGATGTTCTCTTGGTTCTCATCTGCATTGAGAATATGCCAGTTTTTGTTCAGGACCTTTTTTAGTTTAAAATTAAGAGTTGAGTGATTCACAACACAAACTAGTTTGTCGTTGTTCGGACGCATATTGCCTGCTAACAGGGCACCTCGGTTGTAATATCGTGCCCTCTTATAAGCGGATCTAATCAGACGTCTAGGGTAACCTCGTGCAATCAATCTCGGTTTCAAGTCCTCCCCATGTTTGTCATAGTCTTTGATGTTGGAACAGTTGCGTCGAATGCGCAGAAACTCTCCAAAGGGGATAGAGTCTTTTTGGCTATTCGGATGGTAACTGGAGTGTGCCAAAATGGTGTTTTTAGAAGTTGGTTTTCTATAGAAGCTGACAGAGATCTTACCATCATCCGATTGTATCATTATATCAAGGAACTCCACTAAAACCGTGCTTCTATGGCTGGTAAATTTCAAGTTTTTGTCACTGGCATTTAACCATTCTATGAACGTAGTTAGGGTTTCATCATCTCCTCGCCAAATGAAAAAAATATCATCAATGAATCTATGCCATCTTAAAACATTCTCATAAAATGGAGCTATTTCATTGAAGATGTGTTTCAATTCGTACTCGCCCATGTATATATTGGCCACACTGGGGGCACAAGAGGCCCCCATGCTGGTCCCCTTAATCTGATGATAGAGGTCTCCTCTAAAGTCAAAGTAATTGTTTTTCAGCACTATTTCTAGACATTCCAATATGAAGTCATTTGGTCTTTCTCCCTGTGTTCTTTCTAGGAGAGTCTTGACTGCTTCCACTGCTTGTTGTTGTGGTATATTAGTGTATAGCGCTTCGATGTCGAGCGTGACTAAGATCTCATTATTAGGGTCATAAGGTACATGTTCAAGTTTGTTAATGATGTCCCGTGTGTCCTTGATATAGGATTTGTACTGAGTTGTAAGTGGGCATAAAAATGTATCCACATATTTCGATAGTGGTTCAGTTAAGGAGTTGATGGAAGAGACTATTGGACGTAATGGTGGGTCCAACACATTCTTAAATATTTTATTTTTTATTTTTTTTTTTTAAGAAAACAAAACACACAAATCAAAACAACCCCTCCCACCCCCCAACCCCCCCCCCCCAAATCCAACTCCCCCCACCCTGCACCCCTGCGGTCCAAAAAACCACCCCAACTTGCAGTGTGCCTGTCGCCCTACAAACCCCATTCTACGAAAAGACCCCGGAGGAGGAAAGGGACCCGTCCCCGACCGCCCCCCACACAGATCATAATGAAACAAAATGCACAAAAGAAGTAGAACCCAGCCAAACAATACAAAATGGCAAAGTCAAGGACCAAAAGTCACTCCGAAGGAGACCCGCCACCCTCGGTACCGGCAAAGGGCCCAGGCCGGTCACCCCGGTCCGGCAGCGAATCCAGCCAGTCACTCACAGTCGCGGGAGAGTCAAAAAAGGTAGTCCGATCTTCGTGTTCCACTCGGAGCCTAGCAGGAAAAAGCATAGAGTACTTAAGACCCAGGTCTCGGAGACGACGCTTCACCCCCTGGAAACCCAGCCGCTGTTTCTGGACAAGTTGGGTGAAGTCCGGGAAAAAGTTAATAGACAAATTCTCATATCGGACCGGGCCATGGACCCGTGAGGCCTGCAGAATCGCATCTCGGTCTCTGTAATAGAAAAGTTTGCCAACAATAGGCCTCGGGGGGGCCCCCGGTCGCGGCCGACCGCCCGGAACTCGATGGGCCCGCTCCACGGCAAAGAACTTACTCAGGCCAGTGGGGGCAAGCTGTTTGAGGATGAGCTCCTCCACCATGAGATCAACCGGGTGGTTGTCGGAGGACTCCGGAACGCCTATGACGCGGATGTTATTGCGTCGAGCCCGTCCCTCAAAGTCCTCCAGCCGCCGGGCCATCTGATCGTTGGCCGACTTGAGGCCGCCGAGAGTGGTCTGTAGGTCAGACACATCCGCACCAAGGGTGGACGTCCGCACATCCAGCGATTGGACCCTCTCGTTGGTCTTAGAGAGATCCGCCCGAATCAGTGCAACATCAATGGCCACCGTGTCGATTTTACGGGCCAAGGCCTCGTACTGCGTAGCGATGGTCTCCTTGATGCCATTAATGGCGCCCATGATGTCCTGCAGGGACAGATCCGGAGAAACGGACGGGCCACCACCGGCATCGTCCGGGGGGACACTGGCCGCTCCAGGGGACCCTCTGCCTTGAGTGTAGCGATCCATGTTGTTCGTCTGGACCGGTCCCCCACGGAGGGATGTCTTAGTCTTACGCCCCTCGGGGCCCCCCCTGCCACCCATGAGGACCACGCTCGCCAAAGGGGACCACCGATCAAGCGTCGAAGGGGCACAGGCAAAGCAGACAGGAGCCGCACCAGAGACCGCAATGTGGCGGTGCGAGGGGACCAAAGTCAATGGGCACACTGGTGGCAGGCGGAGACAAAGGCATCCAGCAGAGGCCAAGTAAACACCCAGCCGCACCAAGCAATTCCGCTGTCCAGCCCCTCAGAGATCCAAAAGTGAAACCGAAAGTGATGGAGCGGCCACTGGCACAGCCCCGCTGCCGTTGTTGTTCAATTACGCCCCGGCTCCACAGTTCACCCTCGCACCGGGCACAGCCATCGGTTGGGCCTCAAAAGTTCAAACCACCATAGATCAGGATTCCCAGGTCCGATTTGGTTTCTGAAAGGAGGTCAATGTTCAGCCAGCATTCATCTTCCAGATTCCGTCAACCAAGTCAGGATAAAGTCAGGATAAGTTCCGAGGAGCAGCGAGGGTCCGGGGAGCCCTGTGCTCACGCGACCATCTTGGATGCGCGCTAGGCTCCTCCCCCGGTCCAACACATTCTTATGTGTTTTTGGCACACCATACAATGCTGGAATAGTTGCATTAGTTTTGTTAAGAAACAAATATTCCTTTTCGTTTATCATATTAATATGCGTACAACTTAGTACACTAAATATTTTAGCCATGCAATTGCATTCCCACGTGTATACTTTGTTAATAAGGTTGTTTAATATCAAATCATCAAACCATTAATCATTATAATTAATCATAAGTAATTTTAATATAGACATACGAAAACGGATTGGGTATATAAAAAGAAAACAAATTACCCGCTCGATCAATTGCAAGACTATAAAAGAGGCTGCCCAATATTTACCCACAACTCTTACCTCAATAAAGGCGATCCTGCGAGGAACATGCTGCACTGTCGGGGAAGGGGTGCAAGAACCTCTTAGTGATCCCCTTGATCTGGAAAGCAGATCAAGGCCTAATTACAAAAATGTCAATTGATGTATGTAATTAGCACAGTGTTGGAGCAAACAATGACAGGACTATTTATATTATACAGAAGTATAATAGCGAAAATCGCCAGCGTAGTAATAGAGCATTAGAAAGCTAGTCAAGTGACAGTGCAACTAACGGTTATAAATTAAGGAGGCATAGTGAGGTGGTGGAGTGGCACAATGAAACTTTAAACCATACGACTGTATTAAAGCAAAACTAATTACGTTAGAAAAATTGTGTGATAGCGATTTCAGCTAACATAGTGTTAGAGCATGCTACAGACATATTGAACCCATGACATTGGTGAGTGCTGCATATTAAGCACGTCTCATAACGTAGTGGTAAGTTTAAAAAGCGGATATAGCTGACGCTGTGTTCCAGTGTATTAAGGCCAGCATAGTGACCGTTAGAATAATGGTGTAGACTAGTGTGGGGTAAACAGTATGCGGGAAGAAGCTATAAACCCCTTACCTTCAGCAGGTGCACTGAGGTCTGTGGCGGCGACGGGTGCGATCTCTGTTCCGGATGTGGACAGAGAAAGCAACTGGAAGTGACTTTAAATACCGTCACTCACTTGGAAAAGACTAGAGCGCCTCGAGTACGGCGGCCTAGTCAAGAGAAAAAGCTTTATTGTTCGGCCATTTGTTACAGTCCCGCAATGGTCACCAAAGGGCGGAGCTCCGAACATAGTGCTCATCATAATATACAAACGCTCCTTAATAATACAGAAGCTTGAAAAAATGATTGACTGTTTCAGGAAGTGGGGGCATTAAAATCATTACATTTGCAGTGAAATGTTAAGACTAATTGATCCAATCCCGTACATAGAAAAATAATAATAAGTAGATTGAAGGAGTAGGGGCCCTGAAAAAAAGGGGGGGGGGAGGGCCAGGGGGGCAAGAGGAGACAGGAGGAAAGCTTCATACATCCAAGCGTAAATACACGGCGCACAGTACGCTCAGAGTATAAATATATGTTGTTGAATAGCACGTACATGTTGTGTCATGTGTGTTGAGACCTGGTGTAAGTCCCTGTTTCGTCTAGCTTACTGGGTTGGTAAATAAAGGTATCTGGTGCTGTGGATGCCTCAGTTTGTACAAGAGGAAGAGGTATTGTGTTGTGAGAGGCAAGTAAGAAGCCCTGTATAAGGGGAGAGAGATCTCTCATAAAGTTACGAGATGTGATCTATATGCTGATCAGGACTAGGCTTTAAAGTAGGTCTAAAAATGTTATGCTGAGCGGTAGTGTGCATATCAACAGTAAGCGGGGGTGCAGTTGTCGAAAGCTAGAATTTAATGCGAATTACAGTCTGACAGTGCACAGGTTACTTATACAAAATCAGAATGCAAATGTTACTCGGTATCTCACAGTACATTTCAATAATAATTTCAATGTGAAGGGGAAAAGGGGCACAGTAAAAGTATGTGGGTCAATCCTTCAAAATAGGACCTGATACTGGACCTCGTTCAGTTGTTTTTTGTCTCCCAAGAAGTACTGCATTTCATGGTCACTGTTGAGGCCATGTTCCACATTCCGAAGGCGCATAATCCATGTTGCCTCCTTGCATCTGAGTTTTAGTTCTCTGTTGTCGCCTCATGGACTTGGTTCAACATGATCAATGCCATAAAATGTGAGACGTTTCTGCTGGCTTTGAAATGGACATACAGCGGCGTGTAGTGCCATCGGATATCTAGCGTCTTGTTGGTGTAGTGCCCTCACATGTTCTCCAATCCTGTCTTTAAGGGGTCTAATAGTGCTGCCCACATACTTCCCTTTACATGTGCATTCTATAATGTACACCACGAATCTGGTGCTGCAATTGATGTTGTATCTAATGTTGTAGCGCCTTTTATCATGTCCCATGAATTCTTTAGTGTCATGTTTGGCCCACCTGCATATACTGCAAGACCCACATTTGTAAAATCCTATTGTTTGCGGGGTTAGCCATGTAGAGTCACCACGAGCCTATGGAACTGTAGGGCTAAGCCTATTCCTGAGTGTCCTGCCTCTCCTGTAGGTGATTTGTGACTGGGAGCCAATGTGGTTGTCTAGTGATCTATCTGCTTTCAGAATCCCCCAGTGTTTGGTTAGGTTTTTCCTGAGGGTGGAGTTCATATCGTTGTAATCCGTTATTAGTCTCACTGGTTGGCTATGTTGTGGTGTGTGAGCCTTGTCTTTTAGTGTTTCCTCTCTTTGTATCTGTCTAATCCGGTTCTCTTCCTGCTTGATTATACAGGTCATTGGCGAGACATCCAGTTTTTATATGAACCTTTGTAAGTCCTTTTTATGCCCACTGCGAGGTGGATGCCAACTCGGGGAATGGACATGCGAGGTGTCGGTGGTCCCGTACGGGTTTAAATACCTTGAGGTGGTTTTTACAGCTTCCCGGCCCACTTCATGGGATAAAAATGTTGCCCCACTATGGGTACAGATCAAGGAACAGGTGCGCTCTTGGTCACACTTACCGCTTACCCTGTTCGGCAGATCTGCTATATTTAAGATGGTGTCCTTGCAACGCCTTTCTTCAAGATCACCTCTATCCAATACCGCACACCTGGTTTCGACAAATGAATGCAATTCTTGGCCACTTCCTCTGGGGTGGGAGCTCAGCTCGGGTGGCCTTGAGAACTTGTTTTCAGTCTACATACTGTGGCGGTATGGCAACTCCTGATGTCCAGGCATGTCATGCTGCTTCACGCCTTCTTATCCTCAATGATTGGTAGTACGAGAACAGCCAAGATCCCGCATACGCAGTTGAACGTTGTTTGATGGATACTATGTCACTTCACACAGTCCTATATTCAGGTCAGATGATTAAAATGCTGCAGCCAGCGACTAGGACAGTGTTTGTTACTTTGAGGCAATCGCTGCGTCGCATTGGGTGGTGAGGCAGACTGACAAAGGAGACCCTCCTTCGGCACAATGGCCTTCTACTTCAGCTGTCAATGTTGTCCAGCTTTGGGGGTTGGGAGGCCACCAGCATAGCTACGGCGGGAGATGTTCTTCATGCTCAGACTCTAAAGTCCTTCCAGGAGCCTAAAAAAGAATATCACATGCCTCACTCGCAGTTTTATAAATACCTCCAGTTCTGCCACGCCTTCTCCAAATACATCACTCACCTAGAAGACGTACCCGAATTTAATCCCATTGAGGATAAAGTTTTCATGGAGATTTGGGCAATCAAAAGATCACCAAGATATATCGAACACTACTACTTCTTGGCCTTACACTGGCGAAACGTGATATCGCAATGGCATGGAAAGACACGTCCCAGCCATTAGTTGGGGTGTGGAAGAGGGAACTCGATTTCTGCATTGGGCTAGAGCAGAGATACCAATGTTCAAGGTGAGGGGTGCTGTCAAAAGCACCCCAAGATTTGGAAGATGTGGGCGGAATATCGGGGATTATACTTAGAACCTGTCCCGGCTGTACCAACAAGTAGAGAATTGGTGTGACGATAGGATGATGAGAGACAACTTGAGATACAACTACATAGTCATTAGACTTGAAGTTTAGTTGTATAGGTATTTTCTATCACAGCTCTTACCTGGAATAAAAAGCAGTGCAATGCTATAGGCCACCTTTCTGCAACACTTCCAGAACAGCCCCCACTAAAGCTGATTGTCGCTGCAAACAGGCATGACCTCTGGCTTAATAGTTCTTTCACATAGACCTCAAAATAATAGTCAGATACTTGGATTTTTGCAGTATCTAATAGCCTAATGGTGACTCTGGTGCCTGGCAGGACTACCAGCCCTCAACGACCTGCTGCACTCATAGTTCCAGGGAGGATGGACTGCTGCCACTACACTATATAGCCCCTTCAGTGATCCTGCTGTGCAGAAAGAGCCACTGGTGATGCCAGGGGTCTGTCATGGCACCACAACGCCCTGCTACACTCAGAGGTCTAAGGAGGATGGACTGCTGCCATTGTGTGCCGGGCAGGGAGAGCCATTGGTGACGCCAGTGCTGTGTGGGATGCATGCAGGTTACGCTCGGGCCAATGGAATGCCAGTCTTTGTCCATCTTTGCCCATCATCATCCAGACCAGGCGGAGCCTGGCCCCCTGCCTGACCCTACCATCGGATTTTAGGCACTGGTGATCAGTTTTAAGTTTTTATCACTGTTTTTTATCGATAGTCTGTGTATCTTTATGGATTATCGGGCTCTGGGGCTTTCCTCTAAGAGCAGCTTTCTGTTTATTCCAGGCTTGTTCCAGGCATGGTTGGGCGGCTTACTCCTCTTGTCAGGTTAACTTAGTGCTTCTTTTCGATATAAGATAAAGAAGTGCAAAAAAACAGTCCTAGATTCGAAATCAAATCTAGCCCTACCAATGCTTGCTAAGAGAAGGC
This sequence comes from Triturus cristatus, assembly GCF_964204655.1. Classification (NCBI taxonomy): domain Eukaryota; kingdom Metazoa; phylum Chordata; class Amphibia; order Caudata; family Salamandridae; genus Triturus; species Triturus cristatus. The sequence continues at coordinate 1,296,615,485 of NC_140590.1, forward strand.
TGTTGGGGCTATTTCAAAGGAAATTGCAATGGTGGAAAGATGTATTTGCCTTGAAGTGTGTGAATTTCTCAGGGTGGCCAGTTGCAAACTGTGACCTCAGACTTTGAAGTTTTTTGAGGAAAGGAAATCAAACCCAAGGAAAGGTTGCGGTTACAATCCCTTCAAACAAGGGGTTTACGCTTGGATTCACCGTCGTTCCTATCGGGTGCTGTAGCAAAATGGAAAAAAGAGGTGTTTCTAGAATAATATCTTCTACTGATAGCTTGAAGCAACAAAGGACCGACTTACTGAACCTCCCCAGTTGAAGGCCATTGGCCTTACCGGTTACATTTTTCATGGTAAAATGAAATATATAAACCTAAAGTTTAGCAGCAGAAACTCACCTCGTTCAGCATTTGAGGCGGGGACCGGGCCAAGGGAGGACTCCATCTACCAGACTCCCCGGCCCACCATGACGTCAACTTCGCGTCCGAAGGCACTTAAAGTCAACACCACGCTCCCACGGCACGGGGGAAACCTAAACCTAAAGTTTAGTAGAAACTCACCGCACATGAACCCTGAAGAACACCATGCTTCAGTAGTTGTTCCTTTGATCATGTTTCCTATTCTCTAAAAAAGATTGAAGCCATGCCCAAGCCCGACCACTAATTCAAATGACCACCAGGTGTTGTGTTATATCATGCAGTATTGTATCAAATGCTGTGGATGTATCTAAATGAATCCACGCTGTATTGTTTTCTTTGTGAAGCATGAACTTTAATGATTCTGAGACTCCCCAGAGAGCAGACTCCGTGGAATGCTGTGGTCTAACACCAGATTGGAAACAATGAAGGAGTTTGGCCGATTCTAAATAGTCCACAAGTTCGCAGTTAACTAATTTTTCCAACATTTGGCCAGGGCAGGGAATAAGGAAATAGGTCTAAAGTTAGACAAGATCATAGCGTTGGCACTAGCTTTCTTGAGCAGAGGTTTGACTAAGGCTAACTTCCATCCATCTGGCTCAAAGGCCGATGTGGATTGACTGATTTAGAATACAATTCAAATTCAGGCTGATTGCCTCAATAGCTTTTTGAGAACAGAAGGAGGGCCTGATTGCGTAGCATAATAGCCTGTTCGGATTGTTACAACATAACGGTTTTGAACTCAGAGTGAAACAGTGAGAGGTGTCTCATTTAAAGACTTCTTATACATCTTGCTGGGAACATGCTCAAAGTAGAACACACTTGAATGACTTCAGTCTTCTTCTAAAATAAATCAGCTCGCTAGTCACAGATAAAAAATCAGGACCAGGAGTGCAAGCTTTAGGATTAAAGAAGACTTTAGATGTTTGAAAGATAGCATGTGAGTCATTCTTTGCTAGATCGATCTTAGTAGCAAAGTACAATTTCTTAGCCTCTTTATTAGATTTGTCGTACATTTTTATGTCTGATTTATAGCTGTCCCTGACCTCTTAGGAATACTCCATGTCCACCCTAATGTTTGCAGGTTAGTTGTTCTTCTGCCAGGGAGGAAGAGAACCAGGGACCAGACCATTTCCAGTTCTTCTGACAGCAGATGTTTAGAGGTGCTAGATCATCAAACCCATCTGTGAGCCAGCTGTCAAATGTGTCTACGTTCTTAATAAGGACCCAAGTATTTTTAGATTGCAGGATAATGGTACCAGGGGATTGTTGTGATCTATGAAATGAAGTGCGGGCATTTTGGAGTTAGAAAAACAAAGAAATTAGGTGAAACATGAATCCGACTTAGAGCAGGCTGTACTCCACGAAAAGTTAGGAATGGCGAGGATTTAGAGCAGGGAGAGGGTTATTCAAAAGAAAACAAGGAGGGGAAACACGTGGATGTTTTAAGTCGGGGAGAGATTAAGGAAAACATGTATGCAACTTAAAGGACGCAAGGAGAGAATGGAGGTAAGGACAGGATCTTTCCAACAGTTGAACATTTTAAGCTAGAGTAAATTTTTCAAGCAGAATTTTAGAAATGTAAAGGAGGCTTTTTGAAATAGCATTGAAATATAAGGATTCAAAACTGTAAAAAAAAATCAACATTATTTGCATGTGCAATAATATATTGTAAGGTACTTTTGACTGGTAAACAGTTTGTCTGCTGCTAGGCTACCTTTAAACTACTGCTTCCGCAAAGACAGCTGATCAGCTCAAGATAGGAAGTGTAATGTAATGGGTGGACACATATGCAGAGACACAACAGGAGCTTTAGCTCAAGTGTGCCCTAATAGGAGACAGTGAATCACTGTTTCTGTCCTCAGCGTATTGTGTAAAGCAGCGGTGACAGCACACTGTGTTTCATGAATCTACAGATTGACTAGACCTTTTTCTTTCTTTTCTCTATGTCAAACCTTTTTCTCTGTGACAGAGAGAATGAGGTCCACCAACCTCTCTCTTACAATGCTCCACTTTCATGAAAAACTTAAAACCAGGCACTGTACCTGTCAAGTGTGCATGCGTGCAATGTGATCATGTGACGCATCCATGGCAGTAGCACTGTGTGTAAGAATACTAATTCTAAATCCTGCAGGAGTCATAATGTCATAAATACCACCTTCAGATGTGGTAGTAAAATACATTCTCAAGTGTCATGAAAAAAATGAATAAGCAGCAGGTTCCCTCTGATACCAATGACACGATATAAATACATCCCCTGAACTTGACACTGATTATCACTCACATATCACATTCTGTCTCGGGACTGGAGGCTCCGATTATACGTCTTTCTTTACTTCTTCAAAAACAGCAGCCAATCAAATTAAAAGTTTCAAAACACTACATTTCCCATGACTCCATTACAGTCATCTGATCAACCATAGAGACCCATCTTGCATCATCCCAGCTTCCTTTTTCTTTGCTGCTTCTCAGCCAGTTGAGTGTATTCCTCATAATTTCCCTATTGATGTTATTTGCTGTATTGGTTTTTTTTTTAAATTCTTTTTATTGATTTTCAAGAAAAGGCACTTCGCAAAGCCGCCGCGTAGTGCGGTATACAATCAACCACAACAAACAAAACAATCAACCGAATGTGATCAATACTGTTGTGCATTTTCATACAGAAGACGAAATACCTCCCACTGTTTACAATTCACAGGACAGGGCATGCATGTTACATTATACTGTTGCCTAGTCAGCAGGTGTAGGCTCATGTTGAGTATTCGTTAGCAAATAGTGCTGTAATGGTTCCCCGATGTCTTTAGGCTTAGATGACGATGGAAGTTCTTCCGCATACAACTCGAGGGTCTCCTTACAATAAACCAGGTCATTTATCCAGTGGTCAGTGCACGGAACAAGGGAACTTTCCCAGGTCGACGCTATTCGACGTTTTGCGAGTAGCAGAGCAATCCGCAAGAATTTCCCCGGGTACCTTTTACCTGAGGCACGAAGCTCAATAAGCAGACTGCAGGTGCACATTGTAATTGCTGATTGGACATGACCTGTAAACAGTGCATTACCTCTACCCAGAACTTCGCAACAGGAGCACACTGCCACGCCAAATGCCAAAAGTCTGCGTCCAGTTGGCTACATCTTTTACAATCACTTGTGTCACGGAGGCCAATTTTGTACAGTCTAAGCGGCGTGTGGTAGACCTGGTGAATATATTTGAAATGGATGATTCTGAGATTGCCATTTGGGGTCAGTTTCCCAGTTAGTGTGCATACGTGCTCCCAGTCCGATGGAGTCCGTGGGGGATCTAATTTGCTATTCCACCGAACCAAGCTATCTTCCCCTTCTCTAACCAGCTCAGTACGCACCGCTTCGTATAGTTTAGTTACCAATTTTCGCTTCGAGGGTGCCACCAATAAAAGCTGCAGAGATTGTAAGACAGGTGGCTCCTCGGGAAAGGTTTTATAGTGTGCTCTGAGCGCAAGTTCCTGGCGATGAATAGTGAACTTAAATAACAGTGACTGGTTAGTGATGTAGTGAAGGTCCTCAGAGGTGAGAAACTGCCCTTCTGCAAAGAGATCCTTCATGTGTCGGATACCCACCGCTTGTAGTGAACAGATTGCACCCGAATCTTGTGTAACGGAGAGTGAGGCATGATGTGCAATCGGAAGCGCTGGGTCATATAGTGGAGCTTGGCCACCATTTTACTAATAGTTTGCCATGCAGTAATAGTGGTGTCTATAGTGTTTATTTCCGTCCGGGGAGTGCCTCTGCATATATGTGTAAGTATCCCATCTAGGGGAGTAGGGTGCGCATCCCCGTCCTCCACCACAACGTGGGGTGTAAAGGCATGCAGATTGTGCCAGTAGTAGGCATACTGTGCCTGTGCATGGAGATAATATAAGTATAAATCTGGTGCGCAGAATCCTCCCTGTGCATAATCTAGAGTGAGTGTATGCTGGCTTACCCTACCTTGTTTGCCATTCCAAATAGAGTGAAAGAGCTGCTTTAGCAATTTAATCAGGATATTATTGAAAAGATATAGAGAAACCGTGGTAACACAATCATTTTAATAATGGTGAGGCGGTCGGCCAGGGAAAGAGGCAGAGAGGACCACCTGTCCATTTGAGATTCTAGTGCCGTGCAAGCTGTGCCATAGTTCTCTCTTATGACAATCTATGGGTCGCGGTGTACCCATACTCCTAGGTATTTCACAGGATCTGTTGACCAGATCACCGGATATTCCATCTGTGGAGGTGTAGTAACGTTGTTAGGAGGACAATCACTGACTTATCCCAGTTTATTAAAAGCCCAGAAAACCACCTGAAGCGGATTGTTTTCTGCAGGATTGGGGACAGGTATTTTTGTGGCTCACGGATAAAAAGCACCATATCGTCAGCATATAAAGATTTGCCGACGGGACGATGATTGAAATTTAGTGCCGATTCTCTGTGACGCTGATGGATCACACAAGCCAGGGGCTCAAGCATGAGGGCAAATAGAAGCAGCGAGAGAGGAAAGCCCTGTCTGGCGCCTCTGTGAATGGAGAAAGATTCGGAGGGGAGACCCTCTACTCGGACCCTTGCTGATGGCCCATTGTACAGAAGATGCACCCAGTACAGAAAAATGTGCGGAAACCCCATTCGCCGTAAGATGTAAAACATATAGCGCCATTCAATAGAATCGAACGCTTTAGCTGCATCTAACATTACTGCATCAGCCGGGAGATCTGGGGTTAAAACATGATACATGGCGAAAAGTGTTCTCAAATTGTGGGACGTAGAACATTCCGGTATAAATCCGGATTGATCCGGCAGCACTAGACAGGTCATTAGAGGTTGGAATCGAGTGGCTATTATTTTGGCTAGTATTTTTGCATCTAAATTAATTAGCGACAAAGGTCGATAGGAGTCACATTGGGAGGAGGGTTTATCCTTTTTATGTAATGATTAAGACCTGCCATAGAGATGACGGTAGTATGCCAGTTTCATGGACCTCTGCATACACCTCTAAAAGATAGGGTGTTAAAAGATCAGTGTACTCCTTGTAAAACTCTGCTGAAAGTCCGACCGGACCATGTGCTTTTTTGTTTGGCAGAGATCAGATTGCTGCCTTGATATACTCCGCACCAATTGGTTGACTAAGGTATTCACGGTGGACACCCGCCAGCCAGGCGCAAGCAATATCGGAGAAATATTCATCAAGTGCATCTTCATCCGCACTCCCACGCGAGGTGTACAGCTCTGAGTAACAGGACCGGAATTGTTCAACTATCCCCTGGGGCGTGAAGTGTTCCCTCCCGTGCGTATCCACTATCTTAGTGATGGGACACTGTTCAGTTCTACATTTGAGTCTGTTGGCCAGCTGACGGCGAGGTCGGCCTCCCTCGCCATATGTTTGCGCAATATGACAACGCGATAAATAACGGATTTCTGTTTCCGCCATTGTATTGTATTCCAGTATCTGTTCCTGGATACTTGCCAATGTGGTAGTGTTTGGATCTGCTGTGTAGTCCCGCTCCAGGCCTGCTAATGTAACCTCTATTTTGGAAAGTTGACCTCGTATGTCCCGCAATATGCCTGCTGATGTGCTTATACAAACCCCTCTCACAGTAACCTTAAAGGCTCCCCATAGGGTGGCGGCACTGTCTACCGTGCCTACATTTATTTCAAAGAATTGTGTTATTGCCTGTCTGACAGTGTCTTTATAAATAGGGGCTAGTAGTGCCTCAGCCCTAAAGCCCCATGTGAACGGTCGTTGTATAGAGGAGGGAATATTATGACACAATTTCACCGAATTATGATCTGATAAGGTGCATGGAAGCGGAACAACCTCTGTGACCCAATCGTTGCATTCTTCGCTTAAAAGCCAACAATCCAGTCTGGACCAAGAATTATGTGCAGGTGTGGCGTGTGTGCCCTCCCTAACTTCCTCATTGCGTAGCCACCAAGCATCCACCAGCCCCATCTCCAGCATGGCATCACGTATACACTGAGCGACTTATAAAGTACGTGCCCCAAGCGGGTTCGACCTGTCTTTGGCAGGGTCCAACTGCGTATTGAAGTCACCCCCCATAGAATGGCTACATCTGGCCATGTGCGCAGGGTTGTAAGCATTCTAAGAAACACTTGTGGTTCATCTAAATTGGGGCCATAGATATTAATGACCGTAATCCTAGTTTTCCCTAGTTTCCCATGGAGCACAGCGCCCTTCATCATCAACGTACATTTTGAGCGGTGTGAACTGCAATCCTCTTTTAAACAGTACAAGAACCCCCCTTGCGTATGTGGAGTGCGAAGACGCCAACTTATACCCAGCCCACTGAATTGCAATTAGAGTTTCTGAAGACTTGGTGAGATGCTTTTCCTGTAAGAGAGCAATCTGCACCACGTGTCTGTCCAGATATGCCAACACTTGATGGATTTTTTTGGGGGTGTTGAGCCCTCTGACATTCCATGTCAGACAGGTGTAACTATTGTACATAAGTTATAGTGACAAAATTGGACTGAAGTGCGTATCTACTGAAAGCATGCAGGCCCATAATAGTAGTTGTACAACGTGTTCAGCATATAGGTACAAGCTCTTGAAGCCAGTCCCCATTAAGAGCAGCAAAGCCCCACATACCCACCCAGTGCAACGATCTCCAGTCACCAAAATCATTTTCAAAAATGCGTTAAATCCCAATGTAAAGTTTGTTTCTGTGTAAGCCATAGTAGGTGCAACCTCATCTCGTGCATCTGTAAGATCACATCGGACTGAATTAAGAACAACACTATGTAACCCCCCACCCACTTCAGCACCCCAAAATTGCCAAAGCCATACCCCGTACCCACAAAAGACCCAAACAACAAGCAAAACAATAGTACAGTAAAGTGGGGTATACCCATTTAGGGGGCACTGCGACACAACCAGCCCCCAGTAGACAAGGGAGGTGGCCACCGATTGCCCAGGGGAAATTCCCGAGCCTTCACATCTGTCCCTGCAATTAACAAGACACCATTGTGTGTATAGCTAGGTTTGCATAGGAACCAATAATAATAATCAAAAAGGATATAGGAATAGTAGTCTATCATAATGCTACAGCCATGGAACAATGGCATGGGCGAAGAGTCCAACAGGGCAAAGTCTGGAGCCAAAAGCGCACAGAGGTACGCTAGGGGAAGGCCTTACCATCAACGCTGCGGCAAGCCGCCATCTTGTGCGGATAAGAGCGTATCATTCTGTCTTCATCGTCCGAGACCGTTGGAGATTGTTTGTTTCTACTTGTGTCGCAGAGATTTGGCGAAGTCCAGGGTCCGTTTGGGATTCGTATAGATCTTAGCTTTATCCTCAGACCCTATACGAAGACGCGCTGGGTAGAGCATAGCGTAAGGGACCTTCTCAGCAATTAGGATTTTCATGGCCGATTGAAATTCCTTTAGCGCTTCTTGCACTGCCGCTGTAAAATCAGGGTAAAAGGAATGGGTATTACCCTGATAGTTGATAGTGCCCTTTGGTCTAGAAACACGGAGCACAGCGTCTCTGTCCCTGTAATTGAGCAGTCGGGCAATCGGCCTTGGTGGTGCTCCCGGGGGTGGATGTGCTGCCAGCGAGCGATGAGCCCTCTCCACAATAAACATACTGGATAGTGTGTCGTCTCCGCACAGTTCTCGATATTTGCTGTATTGTTATTGTTATATGCTTTGTTGCTCATTGAGGTGTTATTGCTCCTTCTTGTGAGCTTTTCGCTAATGCTTAGGGTAGCCAAGCATTGCGTTGTATTGGCATGCATTTATCTCCTTGAAGGTCCTGTACAGTACTAGGGAGCTTTATTACCCCCAGAGGGCATTTTTTTCGTACTTGCTTTTACTTGTAGAGTGGGAGAAGGGGAGCGGGGACCTCTTTCTATTGCAGCATCTGGGCGGCCAATGCGCATGTGCGATGGACGAACCTTGTCTACCCACATTGGAGGCTTCAATTGAACGCAGAAGATGAGTCCAAGGGGGATATTATCAAGAAGTGGCGATAATTATTGCTAACCGCCGTTAGCGTGACTTTTTTTATTGCGTCCACCGCGGGAAATGATCGCCGTGTTAGCGGCGTATTAACAACACGCCGCTAACAGGCAATAGTTTCTCTTGCCGGCTGAAATGTCCGTCGATAAAATTTGCGGGACGGCGATAAAAATCCTCACGCTAACGTTAAAAAAGTGGTGATAAGCCCATTAGCAATAAAAAACGCACGTTAGGCAGCCCAACATGAGTGATTTTTCCCTCTAACTTAAACAAGCATTGGCATAGTCAATAGGTCTCGCCTTTGGGACCTTATAAGTGTTTAGCCATGCAACACTTGATGTTATTGCACCAAGGATATTGTACTGGATAACTGAACATTTACAAGGTCCCAAAGGCGAGACCTATCGGCTATGCCAATGCTTGTTTTATTTTTTAAAGGACAAGCAGTGCTATTGAGCTCCAGCTGCCACTTAGAGGTGTAGAGAGAGAGAGAGAGAGGTGTGTAGAGAGAGGTGGGTAGAGAGAGGTGGGTAGAGAGAGGTGGGTAGAGAGAGGTGGGTAGAGAGAGGTGGGTAGAGAGAGGGGTAGAGAGAGGTGTAGAGAGAGGTGTAGAGAGATGGGTGTATAGAGAGGGTTAGAGAGAGAGGTGTAGAGAGGTAGAGGTAGAGAGGTAGAGGGAGGTAGAGAGGTAGAGGGAGGTAGAGAGGTAGAGGGAGGTAGAGAGGTAGAGAGAGGTGGAGAGGTAGAGAGAGGTAGAGAGGTAGAGATAGAGAGAGAGGTAGAGAGGTGTAGAGAGATTGAGAGGTGTACATAGGTAGAGAGGTAGAGAGGAAGAGGTAGAAAGAGGTAGAGAGATGTAGAGAGGTAGAGGTAGAGAGGTAGAGAGGTAGAGAGGTAGAGAGAGAGAGAGGTAGAGAGAGAGAGGTAGAGAGAGAGAGGTAGAGATGTAGAGCGAGGTGTAGAGAGGTATAGAGAGGTAAAGAGGTAGAGAGAGAGGTAGAGAGAGGTAGAGGTTGAGGTAGAGAGAGAGGTAGAGAGAGGGAGAGGTAGAGAGAGGTAGAGAGAGGTAGAGAGAGGTAGAGAGAGGTAGAGAGAGGTAGAGAGAGGTAGAGAGAGGTAGAGTGAGGTAGAGAGAGGCAGAGAGAGAGCTGTAGAGATAGAGAGAGGTAGAGAGGAAGAGAGGTAGAGAGAGGAAGAGAGGTAGAGAGAGGTAGAGCGGTAGAGAGAGGTAGAGAGAGAGAGGTAGAGAGAGAGGTAGAGAGGTAGCGAGAGGTAGAGAAAGAGGTAGAGTGAGAGGTAGAGAGAGGTAGAGAGGTAGAGAGGTAGAGGTAGAGAGGTAGAGGTAGAGGTAGAGGTAGAGAGGTAGAGGTAGAGGTAGAGAGAAAGGTAGAGATAGAGATAGAGAGGTAGAGAGAGAGGTACAGAGAGAGGTAGAGAGAGAGGTATAAAGGTAGAGAGAGGTAGAGAGGTAGAGAGAGAGGTAGAGGGGTAGAGAGGTAGAGAGGTAGAGAGGTAGAGAGGAAGAGAGGTAGAGAGAGAGAGAGATGTAGAGAGGTGGAGAGAGAGGTACGAGAGAGGTAGAGAGAGAGAGGTAGAGAGAGGTAGAGAGGTATAGAGAGAGGTAGAGAAGTATAGAGAGAGAGGTAGAGAGAGGAATAGAGAGGTAGAGAGCGAGAGGGTGGAGGAAGAGAGAGAGAGAGGTAGAGAGAGAAAGGGTGGAGGAAGAGAGAGAGGGGGTGGAGGAAGAGAGAGAGAGGGGGTGGAGGAAGAGAGAAAGTAGAGAGAGGGAAAGAAGGTAACTGTGAGAGGGATGGGCGAAAGGAAAAGCGAGGAGGCCGGATTATTGGATCAATTTTGAAGTGGTTTATTATAAGGTGCACAAAAAGTCATTCAAAAAGGGACAAAATAAGGAGTATCTCGGTCGATTCCTTCTTCTGGATGTGGTGAGCTTCTTTCGGCGGGTCCTGTGGTTCTTGATGTGGAAAGGCACCCCCAGCAGGCTCGGAAAAAGAGAGGAAGAAAGGCGGTAAGTCCCTTTGTATCTCTGCTATCCTATTGACTAAGAACCCTTCACCAATGCACCCTTCGTGAAGCAAAACGAATAGGCGGGGAGGAAGTTCTCCCAGATTGATCATGAAGCGACCGCCGAGAGGGGTGAAAAACGGGAAGAAAGCCGTGGGGTAGTGCACACAAAAGAATGTAAAGGTTTTCTACGGGATTTTTAACATACTGCTCTTCGGTTGTGAGACGGAGCAGGAAGAATCTTAGAGGTGCACAGGGTGAACGAGGAAATGATAGCGTAGTGATGGAGGCACAAACAGCGTGAATGCTAAATACCCATGAAACGTTCCTACTCAGCACTTCATGCAAGATTGTGTCCCTCACTGCCCTCCCTCTATGCCCTCCCCCCTTCCCGTAGCACGTACCGCGTTAGCCGCAACTCTCCGGAGTTGCGGCAGCTCACAGGCATCCTCCGGGGGCATCCATCATTCTTCGGACCAGCTCTCTGCTCCGTCGTCTGGTCCGAAGGTCACACCGAGGGCCGCCTCTTGACTCGGGCTCTCTGGAGGTCTACTGGTAGACACGGAGTCTTCATCTCCGCCGTCCTTCCTTTCTCCGCTCGTCCCTCTGCTTTTCTCCTCAGCGTGTTCTCCCTCGCTCCTGGGCTTTTCTCTCCACTCTCCCGTTCCAAGATGCCGCTGTTGTGTTTCTGGGTTCCTTACATACGTCACAGGCCCCTCCTCCCGGCCTTCCCATTGGCTCTTCTCTTCCTCCGGCGGAAGTGTTCTCTGTTCGGAAGAGGCAGTGAAAGAGGTTAGCCCTTTCTCTCCCACACCTCGGGTCTCGTTTGCATTCTGATGCTGATAGGAGGGAAGGAGGGGTAGGGTGTCTACGGGAATGATCTCCTCATATTCCCCTTCCCTAACTTTCTTGCCAGCAAGAAAAGACTCGAGAGGATATCGTGACAAAAAATCTGCATTGGATTGTTCTTTACCTTTTCGGTGGAGAGTGGTGAACCGAAAAGGTTGTAAGGCCAAGAACCACCTCATGATCCTATCGTTGTGGCCTTTATTACGGGAGAGCCATTCTAAGGGGGCATGGTCTGTGAATAGCGTGAATTCCCTCCCTTCTAGATAGTACCGGAGGGTGTCTATAGCCCATTTTATTGCTAAAGCCTCTTTCTCAATTACAGCATATTTTGTTTCCCTGGGAAAGAGCTTCCGGCTAATATAGAGTATAGATCTTTCAAGTCCTAGGTCGTCCTTTTGGGACAGAACTGCACCCAGTCCTTGGTCTGAGGCGTCAGTCTGTAATATAAACGGTTTGAGATAGTCCGGACTTAACAATACTGGTTTGGAAGTGATAGCTTTTTTCAGGGTCTGGAAGGCACTCAGATGTTGATCAGAAGGGTAGCGTAGGAGATTGTCCGTGTTCATTTTCTTCTGTAGGAGGTCTGTTAAAGGGGCTGCTTTTTGTGAAAAATCAGGTATTAATCTCCTATAGTAACCTAATATGCCTAGGAAGGCGCGGAGGTCTCTTTTTGTTTTAGGAAAGGGGATGTTAGCTATGGCATTCACTTTTTCGTTTTGGGGTTTAATGAGCCCTTCCTCGAGGAGATATCCTAAATACTTCACCGATCTAGCTGCTAATCTACTTTTGGCCGGGTTGATGGTCAGACCGCTATCTTTCAGGGTTTGCAGAACAGTGGCGAGATGGTCTAGGTGTTGTTCCCAGGATGTACTATATATGACAATGTCATTAATATAGGCTGCTGCAAAATCAGCACAGGGTCTCAGCACAGTGTTCATTATTCTTTGAAAGGTGGCTGGGGTCCTGTGTAACCCAAAGGGCAATACAGTGAACTGATAGAGGCCCCCAGGGGTTGAGAATGCGGTCTTTTCTCTATCTTGTTTTCTGAGGGGAACCTGCCAGTACCCTGTGCTTAAATCTAATGTACTAATGTACTGTGCTTTGCCAAGCCTTTCAATCATCTCATCACCCCGTGGTAACGGGTAGGAGTCGAATTGAGATATTTTATTCACCTCCCTGAAGTCTATGCAAAAGCGGATGGATCCATCCGGCTTTGGCACTAGCACTATGGGAGAATTCCATTCACTCGTGGATGGCTCTATTACTCCCATCTGGAGCATTTGTTGCACTTCCTTTTCAACCGCTTGTCGGCGTGATTCTGGTAAACGGTATGGACGTAACCTCACCTTTTTTCCAGGTACGGTGTTAATGGCATGTTCTATCAATGTGGTGTTTCCTGGTGTTGTGGAGAATACCTCCTGGAAAGGCCAGAGCCTATCGTGAAGATTCTTTTTCTGGTCTTCCGTCAGATCGGGATCTAAGCTTACGGAAAAAGATGGTGGGTTTCTGGACATAGCCACGACGTGGGGTACCTCTCCTTCCCATTTCTTTAATAGGTTTATATGAAAGATTTGAGTGTTGTTTTTTTTGTCAGGATCCATCTTGAGGCCATGGGTCACTGGAGTGACCGCCTCCATGACTCTAAGGGGACCCTGCCACTGCCCCAATAGTTTATGGTCTGAGGTAGGCATCATAAGTAAGGCATAGTCGCCTACCTTCAATGATCTTTCTCTGGTGTGTTTATCATACTGTCGTTTCTGGGCCTCTTGTGATTGTTCTAGATGTGCCTTACAAATACTGCGGATTTCCTGTAGGTGGGTCTTTAAATTTAAGACATATTCGTGAAGCGGTTTGGTCCCTTCCGGGGCTTCCTCCCATTCTTCCCGTGCCATGTCCAATAGGGTGCAGGGTGGCTTGCCATATAGAAGCTAATAAGGGGAAATCCCTCGTGCTTCACTGGGGTTTACATCGAATTGCAAAAAGGGCCAGGGGCAGCATGTCCTCCCATCGATGGGTTTCTAACTCTAAGAGCTTTTTTAAGGTGGTTTTGAGGGTGGCGTTATATCTTTCCACTAACCCGTCAGTTTGGGGATGATAGGCTGCCGTGCGGATCTGTTTGATATTTAATTGTGAGCACACCTGCTTCATGAGTTTGGAGACAAAAGGGGTCCCCTGATCTGTTATGATCTCCCGGGAAAACCCTACTCTGGAAAAAATGTTTATCATAGCCTTCACTATATGTAGGGCATTGGAAAGGCAAGGGCGACTGCCTCGGGAAATCGAGTGGCATAGTCAACTAATACCAGTACGAACTGGCAACCACTCCTGGACGTATGCAGGGGTCCAATTATATCCATTCCTACGTGGGAAAAGGACTCACTAATGATGGGCAGGGGCCGTAAGGGAACTTTACAGGATGAGTGTCTGCTATTTTTTTGACACACAGGACACTCTTTACAAAACCTACGGATTTGTTGATAAACACCGGGCCAAAAGAAGTGTTCTAAGATCGCTTTCTCTGTTTTTTCTTCCCCAAAATGATTCCCTAAGAGATTACTGTGGGCAAGGAACATCACCTTTTCTCTATATGCTAGTGGGACCAATAACTGTAGGGGAAGGTTCCTTCCTAACTTCCGGTATAACAACCCTTTCTTTACAATAAACTAGGGACCTACTTGATCTGGATCTTCCTCATCCGTTGATTTATTCGAGGCCTCCCTCAAGGTAGGGTCCTCTCTCTGTGCAGCAAAGAAGCCCCTGTCATACTGCCACATAGTATCCTCCTTTCTCTGTGCCAAGGCAACCCTGGCCCAGTCCCTCTTTTCTCTTTTCTTTTGCTTCCCGCTTTTCCTAGGTTTCTCTTGAGGTGGTTTTAAACATGGTACATTAGAGAAAGGAGCGCTTAGGTACCTGTCTTCCTCATCGGCAGTGGGTTCTGGCACCTCTTTGGATAAGTAAGGATAATCAGACCCCAGGACTAGGGGCTCAGGTAGACGTGGTATTAATTCTACTCTCAGGGGAACCAGTGCATAGTCCAGCCCGTATTGGATTTGCACGTCTGTGGTGGGGTATCGCTTGTTGTCCCCGTGTACGCATTGAATCTTTACAGTCCCCGTTGATTGTGCGATACCACCCGGGACCGCCGAGGGTTGTATCATGCTCTGTAGACACCCGGTGTCCATCAGAGCTTGTCGCTTCTCCCCGTTGACCCTCACGGTATGATAATACAGTGGTTTCTTTTTGTCTGAAGGGGTACAATAGTAGGAGCGGGTGAGGCCAATCTCCATGGGCTCTTCTTTCTGGGGGCATGCCCTATGTGACCAAACCCCCCACAGGAGAAACATTGAGGTCCAGGGTGAGGTGTAGGCCGAGCAGGAGGGGGTAAGGGACCTGGTAACAGGGTGACGGTGTCCTGTTTTCGGACGACGGACGGTTTGGATGTTTTGGAAAATCCCCCGCTGGGATGTCCCCATGAAGGTTCGTCCCGACCCCGCTGGAGCTCCTGTGCTCGACTGTATGCTCCTGCAATCGCTAATGCTTTGTCAAAAGTTAGTCCGGTATGTTGGCGCACCCACCTGTGTACAGGTGGATGCAGGGAGGATAAGAACTGTTCTAGATATGTCTTTTCCATTATATCCTCTTTAGTGGTGGTAAGAGGTTGTAACCACCGGTCAGCAAGATCACGGATCCGATAGGAGAGGGTCCTGGGGGTCTCCTGCGGTCCTTTTTTTGCTTGTCTTAGACGTATTTGTTAGACCTGGCACCATTGGCTTGGGTCTCCCTTCCATTTTTACTGTTGCCTCATGTGTTTTTGCTGGTGTTAGCTGCTCAGAGCACTGTGCCACTGCCAATCAGTGCCACAGTGCAAGTGCTCCCTATGTGAAATTGTTATATTGATTGATTCCATGGTTGGCTTATTTGGTTTACTGTCAGCCCCTAGTACAGTGCACCAGGAGTGCCCAGGGCTTGTAAATACAAATGCTGGTTGTGCCACCCACAGAAGCGGCCTGGTAAAATGTGTCTAAGGTCTGCCATTGCAGAACCTGCGTGCGGTCAGGTACTGTCATGCTGGCTGCGCAAGTACACCTACTTGCCAGTCCCTAAACCTTCCCTTAACTTTATATTAGTCACCCCTATGGTAGGCCCAAGGGCAGGGTGCATTGTGAGCATAAGGTAGGACAAGCCCTGATGTGTGTGGCATGTCCTAATAGTGAATTATAGCCAATTTCGTTTTTCACTATTGTAAGGCTACCTGTTCTCATGGGCCAGAATGGGCTGTTAGAATTGTTACATCCTATGATCCTAACAGGCTCAGGGAACATGGTAGAAATTCGAGTTTAGTACGCCTGAACTCAGAATAATAAAATACATCTTTTAGCAAAGTTTATTTTAATGTTCTGGGTTTGCAAATACCACTTTTAGAAAAGTTGGTATTTGCTTGCCTAACCATTTCAGCCCGCCTCTGCTCTGATGTGTATCTATTGTCTGGTTTCTGTGAGTGACAGGGCTGGGGAATTCCAGGGGACAGGCTGGGCAGCCAGGTGGTGAATAGAAAGATTACATCCAGATGGGTGGGAGGAGTGCACCTGAACACTGAATAGGGCTATGCTCTGCCACCACAATGCTGGCTCCACCTCCTCTGGAGCGTCTGATGTCCCTGCCCTGCACACTGTAAGCAGAAGCCTGCATCATGTCAACAAAGTGCTCAGAAACCGGCCTGAACTAGGCAAAGGCCCCCTGGCCGCACAGAACAAAAGAAATGTAGTATAAATATAGGAGCCCTGCTTCTAAGAAATCAGATCCTGCTTGAACCACGAAGAACCTCTGCCCGACTAGAAGGACCTGGAAAAGCTGAAGGAGGAGTACTGTCCCTGACTTGGGTGATTGGCCTGCAGTGGGTGCCCTGCTGAGAAAGGAGAGGAAAAGACTGAAAGAGACTTTGCAGAACTTGTGCTATCTCCAAGGGCTTGTGGGTGAGCTTGCCCCCTGAACGAAGTCCCAGGAATATTGGACTCCTCCTGCCTTCTTCAAAACCCGCTGGATATTGCCAGAGATCTGCCTGCTGTCGGAGCCGCGATCCGAGTGCGACTCATACCCCTGTCCACTCTGAAGTGCGCGCCTGGCCGCCCCGCTCTCCGTGCCCCTCGGCTCTCAACTCGAGCTGTCGCTCGCACCGTCTGCAAGGGCCGCCCGCACCTCGCTTCCTTCTCTCCCCCCTTTTTGGAGGCGCATTGACATCGCCACACTCCTGACGCTGGTTAAAGGATTGGGGCGCACCGCACAATCCAGTACGGTCTGTACGCCGCAGCATACCGGCTGCCGTGCACCGTGCTCATCCAGCCCCCCCCGGCAGCGCCGTACTCCAAGAGCCCGGCCCATACGTTCGTCACACACCGGCCGCCTCGTACCACGCTGCGCACCTCACCAAGGCATCCCCGCTGAAGAAGGTACGGCTCGAACACCGCAAGGAGCAACGAACGCTTCCAATCCAGGGCCGTCCGCCCCGATCTCCGTGCCCCCCCCCACTCACCGCCTGGCTTGAACCACCCGCACCGAGCCGGATCCACATCGACAGGGGCCCCAACGCGCCTGGACTACCTTCACCTCCTGCCAAGCCGCGTCCGAGCCGAGCCCCATCAAGAAGGTATTGTTGCACGCCTCGCACGCCCACAGCACCCGCCTCGGACCCGAGTGTCCGCCGGGCCGGTGCCACGTTGTAGACCTTCTTTTCACCACCGTGGGAGTAAAACAGAGGGTGCGAAACGTACCAAACTAGAACTACGCATTTTTAACACAAAAACTCTTCTTTTGCTAAATAGTATTGTGGCCTCATTTTTGAAACGTTATCTGGGTCTTGTATTAAGTCTGCTTGAGATATATATAAAGAAACCTATTTTTGATACAAAATTAGACTGGTGTCAATTTGTGGTGTAACATTGAATTGCTGTATGTGGTCATAAATGCTTAACCCATAACGCTCTGAAGATTGGCCTTGTCTGCTTGCGCCACCCTACCTAGTGGGTGAGCAGGGGTTATTTTTAAGAGTAAGTCCCTTGCCCTGACTGGAGGAGAGGGTCCCTGCTTGTCACAAGTACTTACCTGTGCCAACCAGAGACCCCCAATTCTAACAGTATTCTATATGTTTCGTTGTCTATCCCTAACCTTTCCAACATGGTCCTTTTTCCGTCCTCATATGGGGTAAGACCCAGGGGATTAGCAGCTTGAAAAGCTGCTTGCAGGTCGCCAGTCAGTGTCATGAATTATAAACAATTTAAAATCAAGGACACGCTTTCCGCTAAAGCGCCTTGATTCATCCCCGTTTGAAACCCACCCCTGTCCCGTGCTACCAGCACTCCCTAGGTATGGACTTATTGCATGATTGTAATGTAGTATGGTTTGGTGCTGTCTTGTGACACTTATCGGTGCATATTATAGGTTGTAACGTTTATAATGTGAGGTGACATTTGCCAATGCTTCTTTGGTTACACGATCGTTATTTGTATTTTTATGCAAGAACGGTATTTTCTTAACATTTTTTCTTGTTACGAGTTTGGAGTTTGGCGCTCAAGTGCAGAGTCAATGCGCAGCAAGAGAAGCGCATCAAAGACTGATTCCGATCCGGTCTCTAACCGAGATCGGAAGAACGCACCTCGCGCTACGTGCGCGAGCTACGTGAAGAACGTTCTGGGTGTGGCATGAGTATATAATGCCACACTCAGCCATTTCCTTTTGCTTAGCCTTCTGACTTCGACGAAGAACTCACCTGGATTCAGTCGTTGCCAAGTCTTCCGTCTTCATCCACAGGAGGGCGCCACAGCATCATCAAAGGGATCTAAAGACAGAGAAAATACAAAGGAAGCGAGCTAAGTGTTAATATGTAGTTTCTGGCGCCCAACACAAGAAAGCATGAAGTAACTTAACAACTGTTAGGTTTCAACAAATAATTTTTGGAACTTTCCGCTTATAAATTACATAGGCGAAGATCTCAGACATTGAGTTAAAGAAAACACTTTTAAAATAAGATTTGCATGAATCTTTGTATGGTATGTTTGTTCCCCGTTTTTTCATAGATCTGGTGATGGCTTAAAGATTTGTTGGCGTAATCAAACAAGAGTAAGTTAAGTAGTAGGTAAAAGAGAAATAATAGGAATTTATGTTGTGAATACTTTTATTTGAGGGATTAGAATTTAAATGTTGTGTTTTATTATTTAGATAAAAATCATTAAACATCAAGCAACACCAAGTATTCACAACTACACGCCATCAACAGAATTTCATCACCTTCACAAGACTGCTGGACGCAATACCACGAAACCCTAGATCGCAGGTAGGAAGAAGAATTCAGAATACTTACCTTTACAAGAGAAAAAATTGTTAAAAAAAGTCAGAATAACACAGTGCTAAAAAGATAACTAGGATCGCATCGCTTATACATATGTTTTGTTGCCTCGCAGGTCGACAACAGGACATCATTGTGCGTCCAGTATCCGGCCCTCCTCCCGGGGCTCTATTTAGTAGCCTAGAGTAAAACAAAATTCATAGGTTATCCAGTAGAGTTCTTGGAAGTTGGCTCATAGCGTCTCTGCGAAAACATCGTCAAGTGCTCTTGAAGGTAAGAGAGTGCTTCCAAACTTGACAGAAGGCTAAGCCCACGAAAAAGGTTTCGCCCGGCTGCTATGAATCAAAATCCACAGATCTCATTACAGGATATAGTTGCACTGTTAACTGACATCAAAACAGAAAATGCAGCATTAGGCAGAGATATTTCGGTTTTACAAACAAACATGCAAGCAACAACTTCTCCTAGTGTCAATCCTTGGAGTGGTCCCTCTACGGAAACGCCCATTTTAAAGCCATCTAGTTTCAACCCAAATATACAAACTTTGCATAGTGCTTCAGCCTCAACTCCTATGCAAATCCAAGTGCTAACGCCAATTCCAGTTCCATTAGCTCCTCCAGAACGGTTTTATAGTGATAGCGCAAAATTTACTATTTTTATGAATCAATGTCACCTTCATTTTATAGCCAAACCTACAGCTTTTCCTGACGACTCTTCTAAGGTGGCTTTTATTCTACCATATCTAGGGGAGATGCAGCCTTATGGTCAGTACCTATTGTGGATAGAAATGATCCATTATTATATGATCTTAGACGGTTTAAGGAAACCATGAAAAAATTATTTGCTAAACATGTCTTTGTTCAGTCGGCCGATCATGCACTTCTTAATTTAAAACAAGGATCATCCGATTTAATTCATTACATCTCTTTATTTAATCGGCTGGTTAAAGAAGCTGAATGGCCGGAAGAAAAAAAGAGTATCATTATTTTACAGAGGTCTACGAGACGAATTAAAGGACATGGTTACTCAAATTTTAGACCCACCTGAAGACTGTGGGGAATTTAGAGATTTAGTAGTGAAGTTAAATCACAGGCTAAGTGAACGAAAAGGAGAAAAGGTCAAAACTGACCCTAAGATGTTTTGTATTCAAGGATAAACCTACACTTAAGAACGAGTCATCTTCCAAAATTGATATGGGAGAACCAATGCAAATTGGTACTGTGAGAGGCCCCCTCACAAAGGAAGAAAAAGAGAAACGTAGAAAGATGAATCAATGTTTATATTGCGGAAAATCTGGACACTTCGTAAAAGAATGTCCGACCCGTCCTAATAAAGTAAAAGGGAAGGGTAACGAAGTGGCAATTTTAGATCAGTCAGAAAACTAGAATGCTCGGCAAACATGGAGGCCGCTTTGTCGAGTAAGCAGGCAAGTCTGGCCTCTACTGTTCCTACTATGACTTCAAATCATCTTAGTATCAAAGTGACCCTACAATCCCCTGAAAATAAAACTGTAAAATGGTCTATAGATGCTTTAATTGATTCCGGAGCAACGGGCAATTTTATAGACACAAAATTTTTATGTGAGTTAGGGTTTCCAACAGTACAAAAAAATGACCCTGAAATAGTAAGAGCAGTAGATGGCAAAGAATTAACTTCAGGCCCAATACAATTTCAGACTGATACTTTACTCATGACTTGTTCAGCACAACACATTGAGAACATATCCTTTGACATCATAGACGCGCCACAGTTTCGATTAATTTTGGGAATTCCGTGGTTAGCTCTACACAATCCTCTGATAGATTGGGTAAAAAAGACTTTGTTATTTAAATCTGATCATTGCCAAGCTGGTTGTTTACCACACCACATTCCCGAGCTATTGATACATGGTTATGATTTTGCTAAATCTTCTGAAACTGTGTTAGCCATTCAAGGAGTTCCATCTGAATATACAGATCTTCTGGATGTTTTTGATAAAAAAAAAAGGGCAACTCATTACCGCCTCATAGAGATTTTGATTGCCGGATTGACCTCGTACCAGGTGCAACTCTCCCTTGTAGTCGCATTTATGCACTTACAAAATCTGAAAATCGACACTTAAGAACCCATTTAGATAAATATTTAGAAAATGGATTTATTAGACATTCTAAATCCCCAGTCTTGTTGCCTCTTTTCTTCATTCCGAAGAAGGAGGGAGATTTGCGCACGTGCATAGACTATCGCGCCCTGAACAATGTGACAATTAAAAATAGGTACCCTTTACCACTTATTCCAACCCTATTAGATCAGATAAAAGATGCCACAATATACACAAAACTGGATTTGCGTGGGGCATACCACCTTGTACGAGTCCGAGAGGGAGATGAGTGGAAGACCGCTTTCCGTACAAAGTTTGGTCTTTATGAATATCAGGTCATGCCTTTTGGACTCTGCAATGCCCCAGCAGCATTCCAGTTTTTTTATCAATGAGGTCTTACGAGATTTTTTAGACATTTGTTCTGTGGTATACATCGATGATATTTTGATTCATTCAAAAAACAAAGAAGACCATGTAAAACAGGTAAGGGCTATTCTTCAACAGCTTTTACAAAATTCTCTGTTTGTCAAATTGGAAGAGAGCATGTTTCATGTTACTAAAGTTGACTTTTTGGGTTATATTATTACTCCATCTGGGATCAAAATGGACCCAAAGAAAATCCAGTCCATACTCACCTGGCCTAGTCCAACTTCTGTGAAACAAATCCAAAGTTTTTTAGCATTTGCCAACTTCTATAGGCAGTTTATTCATGATTTTTCAAAGCTTATAACCCCAATCACAAAGTTACTGCGAAAACATGTAAAATTCGAATGGGATCATTCTGCAGAACAGGCTTTTCAAAAATTAAAAGAACCAATTCACCACAGCCCCAATTTTGATGCATCCTGATCCATCTCAATCGTTCATAGTTGAAGTCGATGCTTCACAATTTGCAATTGGAGGTATCTTGTCTCAACGACATAAAGAAACTGGGCAAATGCATCCAATAGCTTATTATTCCAGAAAATTAACCTCTACGGAACAAAACTACGCTATAGCTGACAGAGAATTATTGGCTATAAAAGCTGTTTTTGAAGAATGGCGCCATTACTTGTTGGGTGCTCGCCACCCGGTCACAATCTATACAGATCACCGTAATTTACAGTCTTTGAGATCAGCCAAAGCTCTTTCTGCTCGTCAGTTACGTTGTTTTTCAACGACTACAATTTTATCATCACATATCGTCCTGGGAAAGAAAATAACAAGGCTGATGCTTTATCTCGAATTGGAATAACAGAAGAGTGTACTAAGACTTAGGAAGCATCACAAACTATATTACCTGATCAATGTTTCCAAGTCGGAATAATTGACAATGATATTATACATGAGATAAGAAAAGAACTAAAGACTAAAACTATGCAAGAGTGGAAATCATCATCATCGTCTTTATTCGAATTTAAAATTCATACAAGACACAAACTAATACAAAAATAAAACAGCTATTAACGTTCCCTATATAATACATAAAGTTGTTCAATAAATACTTAAAAGTTACATTTAAGAAAAGCATTAAACATGTCAATAGACTGCAGATGAATTGGTATTTCTAAAAAAAAAAAGTTTTTCAGTGCAAAAGGGACAAATGATGTAACCATTAGGGTAAAGAGTAAGTCAGCCGACATCCCATAGTCGCATAACCTCACAAAGGTACTCCCGAGGTTTTCTTAGAAGCCTTATTCCTTAGAGACCAAGCCCAACCCAAGTATTTAGCTAAAGCGATTGAAACAATCGGTAGAGTGCTTGTACGTAAAATTCTTAAAGCAACAGCACAACTCCTTGTGCCCAGTGTTTTGCACATAGGAGACAACCAAACTCGTCTAGGGATGACATATACAGGACAAGCAAACAAAAAGTGGGCAATAGATTCGTCTTGGAAACCGCAAGCAGGACATGATTCTGCGCTAGCTCCGAACCACCCACTTGTAAGGGACCTGAGTGGAAGGGAACCTACTCTAATCTGAAAGTAGAGTTTCCTATCAGTGGGTTTAGTAATCAAGTCCCAGTAGGGTTCTAGGGCAGGTGTAAGCTTGGCCTCCAGAAACCGACTGGTCATCCTAGGGCAGTTGGTATCGCTCCAGGCCCGATGATCAACCTGTTCCCAATAAATCGTTTTTAAAAATCTCTTGGGAGGAAACAAAGCAGCCACTGGGTCGCTCCACAGCCCCTCCAGACCCAAATCTATCAACGACTCGCGGAGGCTCCTAAGCCACCCAATCTTGTGGTATGTATCAGATTTTATTACGTCCACAAGACCCATGGCATATGAAGAGAGCTCCGGGGTGGTCCAAAGCCTCCTCCAGTATAAGACCGGGCGAAGTTTGGCTAGATCCTTAATAGCCTTTCTGCCTAGATCATATCGCAATGGTACCAGGGGCGTGCTCTGTGGGAGCCCAGTTATGCTACGGAAAAATTTATTTTCGACTACTGATAAAGAAATTAACACGTCGAAACCCCATAGCTCAGCCCCATACAGCACATAACTTAGGGCCTTGGCCTCATAAACTTGGAGCACAGGTTTAATTGGCTTAGTAAAAGATTTTTTGTGCTCACTGATCAAGGCTCCCCATATCTGCCTAAATTTCATAGTAGACATCTCGATGTGCCTACTCCACTTGTTGTCATTATTCACTTGCATGCCTAGATAGACGAAGTTGTTAACCTCTTCGAGCGACTGCCCATTCATAAGGAACTTTCCCGCTCTGGTGGAAATCAGAATATCCAATGTTGCAGTTGAGAGATGACCTTTTGTATCTGAGTGACCAGATATATGTACCAACTTTTTCTTTACGAAATCAGGCAATGCATTTACATCATGATAACATTTTGTCTGCTCATCCTGATGTCACTAAAACTTATCAGTTAATTAAAAGAACTTTTTGGTGGCCAACCATGTTTGAAGATGTAAAACAGTTTGTAATAACATGTGCTATATGTGGGCAGAACAAAGCTATGCATCAATCCCCTAGTGGTTCATTGCAGCCTTTACCAATACCTCCACAACATTGGCATACTATGGTGCCGATTACGATCCTGTAAAAAAATTCCCCGTACGACTCGTATCCGGTCTTTTTACCGTACGAATCGTACAAGTGCCGTCCAAACTGCCAAGTACGATTCGCATGGGAAAAAGACCGTACGAATCGCATTGGGAATAATGCCCCACACGTCCTCGGGTCGGAAAATGTGTCCGACACGTCCTCGGACGATTTACCGTACAAACGTGAAAATTGAAGTCCGACCGCGCAAGTACGATCCATCCCATGCGTCCGATGTCACAACCGTATGGAAAAAACACTGTCCGCACCGAACTCCCATTGCAACCATGGAGACATGTGCCCACATACGCGCCGAACCCCCCCATCCCCTGTGAGTACGCGCCGAACCCCCCCCAGCCCCTGTGAGTACGCGCCGAACCCCCCCAGCCCCCGTGAGTACGCACCGCAC
Source organism: Triturus cristatus (assembly GCF_964204655.1). Lineage (NCBI taxonomy): Eukaryota > Metazoa > Chordata > Amphibia > Caudata > Salamandridae > Triturus > Triturus cristatus. The sequence continues at coordinate 1,296,639,602 of NC_140590.1, forward strand.
CCCCCCAGCCCCCATATGTACGCGCCGAACCCCCGTGCATGTACACCCGTGTACGTTCGAGTCGTACCCCCGTGTATGTACACCCGTGTACGTGTCAAACCCCCCGTGTATGTACACCCATGTACGTGTCAAACCCCCCGTGTATGTACACCCGTGTACGTTCGAGTCGTACCCACACCCATGTAAGTACGGTGCATACCCCCAGCGCATAGTGCTGGGGGTACGCACCGTACATACACGGGTGGGGGTACGACTCGAACGTACACGGGTGTACATACACGGAGGTTCGACACGTACACGGGTGTACATACACGGGGGGTTCGACACGTACACGGGTGAACGTACACGGGTGTACATACACGGGGGTTCGACACGTACACGGGTGTACATACACGGGGGTACGACTCGAACGTACACGGGTGTACATACACGGGGGGTTCGACACGTACACAGGTGACACGGGTGTACATACACAGGGGGTTCGACACGTACACGGGTGTACATACACGGGGGTACGACTCGAACGTACACGGGTGTACATACACGGGGGGTTTGACACGTACACGGGTGTACATACACGGGGGGTACAACTCGAACGTACACGGGTGTACATACACGGGGGTTCGACACGTACATGGGTGAACATACACGGGGGTTTGACACGTACACGGGTGTACATACACGGGGGGTACGACTCGAACGTACACGGGTGTACATACACGGGGGTTCGACACGTACACGGGTGTACATACACGGGGGTACGACTCGAACGTACACGGGTGTACATACACGGGGGTTCGACACGTACACGGGTGTACATGCACGGGGGGTTTGGCGCGTACTCACGGGGGCTGGGGGGGTAGTTAGGCGTGTACATACGGGGGCTGGGGGGGTCTGGCACGTACATACGGGGGCTGTGGGGGGGGTTCGGCACGTACTCACGGGGGCTGGGGGGGTACGGCGCGTACTCACGGGGGCTGGGGGGGTGGTTAGACACGTACATACGGGGGTGGGGGGGGTTCGGCGCGTACTCACGGGGGCTGGGGGGTACGGCGCGTACTCACGGGGGCTTGGGGGGGTTACGGCGCGTACCGGGCCCCCTATTCTGGTCGTTTCGCGGCGTATTTCGCTTTTGCGGCACTTTTTGGGTGCCGTGATAATATTGCCGCCCGGACTGCTGTCGGTTCGAATCGTACTTCCTGGGTCGTGAAACGCTGCCTGACAGCGTCCCGACGTCACGTCAGAGCATTCCCGGATCACATTCGTATGTATATTTTCGTCGGACGGTGTTTTTTACGATTCGTACGGAAATGGTGTTTCCGTGCGAATCGTACTTCCATGTTTGTACAGTTTTACAACCGGGTACGAGTCGGACGGAGAAAACGCTCCGACCGACGGTTCGTACCCGGTTTTTCCAGGATCGTAATCGGCACCATTATCTCTTGACGTTATTGTTGAATTGCCAAGAACTTCAACAGGTTTTACTACCATTTTAACTGTTATAGACCAGTTCACACGTATGGCTCATTTTATACCTTTGAAGAAATTACCTACAGACAAAGATTTTACTCACATCTTCATGAAGGAAATTGTGAGGTTACATGGAATTCCCTCAGTTGTAATTTCAGATAGGGGTCCCCAGTTAATTTCTCATTTTTGTCAACAATTGGGAAAAAACTTAAATATGGACATTCGCACATCATCCAGTTATCATCCACAAACGGATGGTTTAACTGAACGAACTAACCATACCATTGAGCAATATTTACGATGTATGTTAAGTGGCTGTGAACAAGAGTGGTCAGATATATTGTGGGCATTAGAATTTGCATATAATAATTCTGATCATGTATCTATTGGAATGTCCCCGTTCTTTTGTTGTCATGGTTATCATCCGCAAGGTGTTTGTGTTAAAAAACCTCAAACTAATTTAACTCCCTCTGTCTCTACTTATGTACAGGAATTAGTGTCTATTCAACAACAAGCACGATACCATCTAGCAGGTGCTAAAGAAACCCAAAAGAAGTGAGCAGATTCTCATCGCTCAGTACAACCATCTCATACTATTGGAGATAAGGTGTGGTTATCCACAAAAAATTTAAAGATTCGAAGTGGTAAAAAATTCTGCCCTCGCTTCATAGGACCCTTTCTTATAGAAAGGGTGTTAAATCCAGTTAGTGTTCGCTTGGCCTTACCATCTCATTATCGATGTCATCCAGTCTTTCATGTTTCATTGTTAAAACCATTCCATCCATTAACTCGGGTTAATATCCCTCCTCCTGCAGTAGAAATTGATGGGAGTCCTGAATTTGAAGTTCAAGCAATTCTCGATTCAAAAAGAATCAAAAAGAAAATTGCATTATTTAGTGGATTGGAAAGGTTATGGTCCAGAAGAAAGATCATGGGAACCTCTTGCAAATCTTCAAAATGCTCCACGTTTGGTGAAACTTTTTCATAAGAAATATCCTGATAAACCAAAACCAATCCCTCTAGTGTTAGGGGGGCTTTTGAGAGGGGAGTGCTGTCATGTATCATAAGCAATATAAAATCAAGGACACGTTTCCTATAAAGCACCTTGATTCATCCCCGTTTGAAACCCACCCCTGTCCCGTGCTACCAGCACTCCCTAGATATGGACTTATTGCATGATTGTAATGTAGTATGGTTTGGTGCTGTCTTGTGACACTTATCATGCTTATTATAGGTTGTAACGTTTATAATGTGAGGTGACATTTGCCAATGCTTCTTTGGTTACACGATCATTGTTATTTGTATTTTTATGCAAGAACGGTATTTTCTTAACATTTTTTCTTGTTACGAGTTTGGAGTTTGGCGCTCAAGTGCAGAGTCAATGCGCAGCAAGAGAAGTGCACCAAAGACTGATTCCGATCCAGTCTCTAACTGGGATCGGAAGACCGCACCTCGCGCTACGTGCGTGAGCTACGTGAAGAACGTTCTGGGTGTGGCATGAGTATATAATGCCACACTCAGCCATTTCCTTTTGCTTAGCCTTCTGACTTCGACGAAGAACTCACCTGGATTCCGTTGTTGCCAAGTCTTCCGTCTTCATCCACAGGAGGGCGCCACAGCATCATCAAAGGGATCTAAAGACAGAGAAAATACAAAGGAAGAGAGCTAAGTGTTAATATGTAGTTTCTGGCGCCCAACGCAAGAAAGCATGAAGTAACTTAACAACTGTTAGGTTTCAACAAATAATTTTTGGAACTTTCCGCTTATAAATTACATAGGCGAAGATCTCGGACATTGAGTTAAAGAAAAGACTTTTAAAATAAGATTTGCATGAATCTTTGTATGGTATGTTTGTTCCCCGTTTTTTCATAGATCTGGTGATGGCTTAAAGATTTGCTGGCGTAATCAAACAAGAGTACGTTAAGTAGTAGGTAAAAGAGAAATAATAGGAATTTATGTTGTGAATACTTTTATTTGAGGGATTAGAATTTAAATGTTGTGTTTTATTATTTAGATAAAAATCATTAAACATCAAGCAACACCAAGTATTCACAACTACACGCCATCAACAGAATTTCATCACCTTCACAAGACTGCTGGACGCAATACCACGAAACCCTAGATCGCAGGTAGGAAGTAGAATTCAGAATACTTACCTTTACAAGAGAAAAAAATTGTAAAAAAAAGTCAGAATAACATAGTGCTAAACAGATAACTAGGATCGCATCGCTTATACATATGTTGTGTTGCCTCGCAGGTCGACAACAGAACATCATTGTGCGTCCAGTATCCGGCCCTCCTCCCGGGGCTCTATTTAGTAGCCTAGAGTAAAACAAAATTCATAGGTTATCCAGTAGAGTTCTTGGAAGTTGGCTCATAGCCCCTCTGCGAAAACATCGTCAAGTGCTCTTGAAGGTAAGAGAGCGCTTCCAAACTTGACAGAAGGCTAAGCCCACGAAAAAGGTTTCGCCCGGACGCTATGAATCAAAATCCACAGATCTCGTTACAGGATATAGCTGCACTGTTAACTAACATCAAAACAGAAAATGCAGCATTACGCAGAGATATTTCGGTTTTACAAACAAACATGCAAGCAACAACTTCTCCTAGTGTCAATCCTTGGAGTGGTCCCTCTACGGAAAAGCCCATTTTAAAGCCATCTAGTTTCAACCCAAATATACAAACTTTGCATAGTGCTTCAGCCTCAACTCCTACGCAAATCCAAGTGGTAACGCCAATTCCAGTTCCATTAGCTCCTCCAGAACGGTTTTATGGTGATAGCGCAAAATTTACTATTTTTATGAATCAATGTCACTTTCATTTTGTAGCCAAACCTACAGCTTCTCCTGACGACTCTTCTAAGGTGGCTTTTATTCTATCGTATCTAGGGGGAGATGCAGCCTTATGGTCAGTACCTATTGTGGGTAGAAATGATCCATTATTATATGATCTTAGACGGTTTAAGGAAACCATGAAAAAAATTATTTGCTAAACATGTCTTTGTTCAGTCGGCCGATCATGCACTTCTTAATTTAAAACGGGGATCATCCGATTTAATTCATTACATCTCTTTATTAAATCGGCTGGCTATAGAAGCTGAATGGCCGGAAGAAAAAAGAGTATCATTATTTTATAGATGTCTACGAGACGAATTAAAGGACATGGTTACTCAAATTTTAGACCCACCTGAAGACTGCGGGGAATTTATAGATTTAGTAGTGAAGTTAAATCACAGGGGACGCTCTTACAAACCTGCTAGTGGTTGCTTGGTGCTCGGGCAGACTCCTGTCACAACGTTGCCGTGAGGGGAACGGCTCTTCTGTCCTCTGCAGCGCCGTGAGGTGAACGGCATACTCCCACTCTGAGAACTTCATTTCCCAGAAGCCCCGGTACCGCGCACAGTACTAGCGTCATAGAGACGGCGCCTGGAGCCCTCAAAGTCAGCGAGGAGACAACGCAGCGCGGGACGCACGCGGGCGTGCCCGGGCGCTGCCCGGGCCAAGGGCAGGCCCATCCGCGCCCGTCGGAGTCTGGAGGAGGCTGGGCTGGGCCACGTCCCTATCCTCTGGAAAATGGGTAAGAGAAAGCAGGTACAGGGGGGTACCAATGCCAAAGTGCCTCGCAAATCCTCTTCTATTATCTCCTATTTGACTTCGGCTGTGGGAGTTTTGAACAATTAAATTGAGGTTGCCGAAAGGGAATTGGGTCTAACTACTAAGGAGGGTGAAAACATTGTACTTACCCCAGTACCTTCCATACCTCTGGATCCTGAGGTGATTGTGACCAATGGCCCAAATACTGTTTCCGTACCCCCGGTGATTGATGGTACTGGTTTGGGGGGAGGGGATATATTATTGCAAGTCCCTGTTGTCGAGGGGGTAAAATTGTCCAAATGTCCGGACGATAAGACACAGGGGTCTCGGGGTCTAGTCAAAAAAGCCAGTAAAAAACAAAGGGGCTCAAAAGCAAGTCTCGTAAAGCCCGTTTCTGTGCTGGACGGTAATACACAACTGGTGCTGCGGAACCTGGTGGAAGAGATTTTCTCGTCTCGGTTTGAGGCCATACTGGCTAACGTTGCCAAAGATGTTATTGACACTATGAACACGTGCGTTACGGATCTGAGGAGAAAATGTGACCGTTTGGACTCTATGATTGACTCATTTAGATCTGATGCAAAATGTATTTTACAGGATAATGTGAGGTTAAACTCATCTTTGTGCCCCTGTCCTAAGGCTGATCTCGTTGATGTAGTTCCTCAAGGGAATTCTCAGCCAACACCTTTGGTTAAGCCAAATCTCGAGGTTGCAGTTAGTCAATTAGAATTTAATGTTCGTGGTGCTGGTGAAGGTCTTTTATTAACTGGTGACAAGAATTGTATTGACCGTGCTGTGGGTAGCAGGAACGACACATGTAATAGGATTGTAGAGCAGCAGGGGAAAATACTGTGTCCTAGTACATGTATAATTAATCTACCGCCAGAGGCTACTCCTTTGGTTGCAGTTCTAGTTGGGGTCCCACTTTTATCAGCTGATGATACTGAATCTACAGCGGCTTTATTGCGTAAGACTAAGCATTGGTGCGAGCATCACTCTCCTGGCTCCGCTGGGATATCCGCCAATATTATCATGGCTAGACGAGTTGGTTGGGTGGGTAATGGCCCCAAATGTGTCTCTGGTGACTGTATTATAGTCAATTTTAATAATCAGAAAATAGCCGGCAGAATGTTTTGGAATGCAACTGATCCCTTTGGTGGGGATATCAGAGCTGTTCCCTTAGGGTTCTTCTATCCCCCCCCCCCCCCCCCCCCTAGGTGGTCGCATGCTCATATTAGCCTTCCTCAATTGGGCCGGTTTGTTCCCCATGATTGCGCTAGTAGACCATTCAATGGTAGGGATGGTAAAGCTGAAATATTACCAGTAAAAAAGCCATCTTTATTACCCACACCCAGGGATAAAGGGCCGATGGCCTCTAATAGATTTTTTTCCCCTTACCCTGATGGATCAGAATGATTGACCATTGGGGTCAGGGGTGCCCAGAGTAGACTCGATTCCTACGGCCCAAGAACTAGCTGATAGTAGAGTAGATTCCAGTCCAAGCTGCAAAATCGTTACCTGGAACATCGCAGGCCTTAATTCCAAAAGAGATGATCCTTTATGGCTGAATGCTATAAAACAACATGATATAATCGCCCTCCAAGAAACATGGGATAAGGAGGATGGTTTCTGGATAGATGGGTATAGATCTTTTTTCCTACCGGCACGCCCATCGATGGCTGGTAGAGCTAAGGGCGGATTGATGTTCCTTCTATCCCATAATCTAAAAGGCTCGTTAAGAAGAATAGAGGTCGATTCTGCCAACTTATTGATATTAGAAGTAAGCCGCCCAAACAATTTTAAATTGTTACTTATTAATTTCTATAATTCAAGTGATAGTGAAGTAATCAATCAGCATTTGAATAAATTGAACTTTTTTTTAGTTGATTATAGGAGAAATCAATCCACATTTTATCATATATTGCTCTTAGGTGATTTTAATATACACTTATGTGACCATCATTGTTATATTTCTGACTACTTGGTCCATACTAATTCAGAGACCCCTCATTTTGAGCACTCCTCTCGGGGTGCTGCCCTGGAGAGCTTCCCGGCTGAAACTGATCTTACTGAACCCCCTTTTGTAAATTTTGCTGATCGTTATCATACATTTAAGAATAGTGAGACTATCATTGACTATATTTTTCTGTCTCCTAATCTGCTTGATAAGGTAATTTATTATAATGCTATATTTTCGCCTTTTAGCGATCATAATCCTGTCCTACTGGAATTGGTTTACAACTGTGGGATTTTAGGAAATGGAGGGGAAACACTAGGTCCTAATAACATGGTAACCCGTGATCAAGATAGGAGGCTTAAGTGGACCAAAGTCTCATAACATTGTGTAACGATCCTTCAAATCCAGAGGTCGTTACACTGGGGGCTTTTGTGGGTATCTGCTCTCAGATTGCTGCAGATCTGATTACTAAGTCTAAAGGGAAAGTCCAATCGAAAGAAAAATGGTTCGATGAAAATTGTTCGCAAGCGCTTCGTGCCTTAATTCTAGCCCTGAAAACTTTTCCACAAGATAGGCCCTTGATAGTGAGTCGAAGGAAACTTTACAAGCTAGCGATCCATAGGCGGAAGACAGAAATTAAAGCAGAAACCTGGGATGCTCTTTTATCTGTCAACATCTTAAAGGATAGTGCCAAGTTTTGGTCCATTGTTAATACTCCCCTTTTTTCAAGTCTGGATAACAACTGCCAGGATAATAACGTCACAGAAGCCCAATGGTTGACCCACTTTGAAGGGATTTATGGCTCTGACGATTCTTGTGACTCCTTGTCTAATAACTTTTCTCAGCAAGGTTTACCCCCTCTTACTTTTGAAGTCGAGGATATAGAAAAAGCCATAAAAAATACCTCAAGCAATAAAGCGCCTGGCCCAGATCATGTCCCAGCTGATATTTATAAGCATAATCCCAGTTTCTGGGCAAAGATTCTGGTTAATGTCTTTAATGCTGTGGCTTTGATCGGGCCTCCTGCATCATGGTGTCACTCAACAATTATACCGGTTTTTAAAAAGGGTCAGTGGAGTGAACCAAGGTGCTATAAACCGATATCCTTGATTGACTCGGTCGTCAAAGTATTAGGTAAAGTCATATTAGGTAAAATCACAGATTGGGCTGATGAAAATAAAATTATAAATAATCTACAATATGGCTTCCGTAAAGGCCGAGGCACCATGGATCAATGCTTGAACCTTTTCCTGTTAATAGGAATATATACTATGGCGAAGGAGGGCACGCTGAAGCTGGCATTTATGGACCTGAATTCAGCTTTCGACCTGGTTAACAGGTCGAAACTGTGGACTATTTTGTTGGAAATGGGTCTGGATCCGGCTTTGGTTTATATTTTAGCAGATCTTCACCGTGACCTTACTGCTTCAATCAGGTTGTCCCAGGACGGTAGGTGCTCTAAATCTTTTAAATCCAGGAGAGGGGTACGACAGGGGTGCATCATGGCGCCCCTGCTTTTCACCTTATACATTAATGCCCTGGATAAAACTCTGGTTAAAGCGAGCTTGGACATTCCGCGTGTAGGTGATACTTTAATTCCAGTTCTCCTATACGCAGATGACGCTGTACTACTGGCTAGAACGGCGGTAGGTTTACAGCGTCTTTTAGATGCATTCGGAGATTTTATGTTGTCCCTGGATTTGGTTGTAAATATTGGTAAATGGCATGTATTGTCTACAGGTCGTAGAGCTACAAAACCAAAATCTTTTTATTGTAATGGAGGTCTACTGTCTTCTGTCCCCTCTTTTACTTATTTAGGGGTAGTTTTTGATGAAAGGAGTACTTGGGCCCCACAGCAAAAATCGAAAAAGAATGCAGTAATTAGATCAACTTCTGCTGTATTAGGCTTTGTTAAACGTCTGGGGGCAAGACCAATGGAGGCCATTATTAAAATATACAAATCTAAGTGTCTGGCCATAGCAGGATACGGTTCCGCTATTTGGGGTTATAAACCCCAGTTAGAACTACAGATAGCGGAAAATAGATTTTTGCGGAATCTCCTCTCAGTACCGCAATCTACCCCTAATTTGTCCTTACATCAGGAAATGGGGTTGGGTTTTTTATCTGACACTCTGAGCTTGGCGCCGTTACTTTGCTGGCTCAGAGTGTGGCTTAATCCAGAGTTAACCCTGAATCAAGAGATACTCTGGGATTGTGCTAAGTTGGATAAAGTGAGTAATATTAAGTGGCTAGTTTATGTCGAATCCATGCTCTCTAAATTAGGTCGTCAGGAACTATATGATCACCCAGAAAATATTAGGAAGGATGATCTGAAATGGGTTAAAAATAATTTCATAAAAATGATGATGGCAGAAAGGGAAGGGAATGAGTTGCAAAAACCTTTAGTTAGGGCTCATTATCTAATAAAAACAACATTGTTAATAGAACCCTATCTGCTAATAGTTACTAACCATTTCATCGTTGGCTCCTGACCAGATTTCGATTTAATTTGATACATCTGTCCTTGGGGGACTTTGTGAGGTGGTCTAAACCTGAGGAAGCAGGATTATGTTCTTGTGACAATTACTCTATCCAAGATACCCTACACTTCTTACTGTTTTGTAAATATTACACTGCTATTCGGAAGAAGTTTTTGGTTCCCTTACTTCGTAAGAGGGGCTTTTTACAGGCCAAACCTGCTTTACTTTATTTACAAATGCTAACCAACACGTGGGAAATTTTTAACATTGCTTCTTTTTTAGTGGCCGCAGTCAGGCCGAGGGGAAGAATTATAGTCAGTTGACATTTTTGATATCTATTTCTATAGCGATCTTTGGTCCCCTATGTATTTTTGCAATTTGTTTTAATTCCTATTGATCAATTTGATCAACGACTTAGTTAAGTAACTTTCAAAATATGTTGGATTCTGACGGGTCGGTATTCTATCAGTGACCATGTTTTTGTGTGCACCTTAGCTTTGATGGTTATGAAATAATTTTTTATGGATGTTTCTATGATGAGCATAATATTGTTATTTATTGTATTTGTATTTGTTTATGAATGTAAATGTTGTCTTGTACTTTTATGATTTTAACTAATCGATTAAAGTGGATTGATTGACCCTAAGATGTTTGTATTCAAGGATAAACCTACACATAGGAACAAGTCATCTTCCAAAATTGATATGGGAGAACCAATGCAAATTGGTACTTTGAGAGGCCCCCTCGCAAAGGAAAGAGAAACGTAGAAAGATGAATCAATGTTTATATTGCGGAAAATCTGGACACTTCGTAAAAGAATGTCCGACCCGTCCTAGTAAAGTAAAAGGGAAGGGTAACGAAGTGGCAATTTTAGATCAGTCGGAAAACTAGAATGCTCGGCAAACACGGAGGCCGCTTTGTCGAGTAAGCAGGCAAGTCTGGCCTCTACTGTTCCTACTATGACTTCAAATCATCTTAGTATCAAAGTGACCCTTCAATCCCCTGAAAATAAAACTGTAAAATGGTGTATAGATGCTTTAATTGATTCCGAAGCAACGGGCAATTTTATAGACACAAAATTTTTATGTGAGTTAGGGTTTCCAACAGTACAAAAAAATGACCCTGAAATAGTAAGAGCAGTAGATGGCAAAGAATTAACTTCAGGCCCAATACAATTTCAGACTGATACTTTACTCATGACTTGTTCAGCACAACACATTGAGAACATATCCTTTGACATCATAGACGCGCCACAGTTTCGATTAATTTTGGGAATTCCGTGGTTAGCTCTACACAATCCTCTGATAGATTGGGTAAAAAAGACTTTGTTATTTAAATCTGATCATTGCCAAGCTGGTTGTTTACCACACCACATTCCCGAGCTATTGATACATGGTTATGATTTTGCTAAATCTTCTGAAACTGTGTTAGCCATTCAAGGAGTTCCATCTGAATATACAGATCTTCTGGATGTTTTTGATAAAAAAAAAAGGGCAACTCATTACCGCCTCATAGAGATTTTGATTGCCGGATTGACCTCGTACCAGGTGCAACTCTCCCTTGTAGTCGCATTTATGCACTTACAGAATCTGAAAATCAACACTTAAGAACCCATTTAGATAAATATTTAGAAAATGGATTTATTAGACATTCTAAATCCCCAGTCTTGTTGCCTCTTTTCTTCATTCCGAAGAAGGGGGGAGATTTGCGCACGTGCATAGACTATCGCGCCCTGAACAATGTGACAATTAAAAATAGGTACCCTTTACCACTTATTCCAACCCTATTAGATCAGATAAAAGATGCCACAATATACACAAAACTGGATTTGCGTGGGGCATACCACCTTGTACGAGTCCGAGAGGGAGATGAGTGGAAGACCGCTTTCCGTACAAAGTTTGGTCTTTATGAGCATCACTTTGGGAAAATACATTTTTTTCTCTAACCACATTCTAGGACCAAACCAATCATACAACGTGGAGGCAATAATAACTGTATATGCCACTCTATCTAACAAAGAGGATATCTGAGTACTGTTTTGATTTATGTATCAATTTTTCACATTTATGTATGTCGTTATAATGTTTTGTTGGAAAAGTGAAAATTAGTTCATTGTCACACTGAGAAACTTATATTTGTGATATATGTGTTTTGTTGTCACATTGTATTGTTGAAAAAGTGGAAATTTAGAGATTTATGATTGTCACATCGAGAAAGTGTTCACTAAGTTATCAAAATAAATGAAATTGTATTCAACTCGCAGTCCATAAATAGATCTGCTGAGACTAAAGTAATACTGTGATCCATGGTGTCAGAGGTATTTGCTGCTATAAAAATTTATGAATATCAGGTCATGCCTTTTGGACTCTGCAATGCCCCAGCAGCATTCCAGTTTTTTATCAATGAGGTCTTACGAGATTTTTTAGACATTTGTTCTGTGGTATACATCGATGATATTTTGATTTATTCAAAAAACAAAGAAGACCATGTAAAACAGGTAAGGGCTATTCTTCAACAGCTTTTACAAAATTCTCTGTTTGTCAAATTGGAAGAGAGCATGTTTCATGTTACTAAAGTTGACTTTTTGGGTTATATTATTACTCCATCTGGGATCAAAATGGACCCAAAGAAAATCCAGTCCATACTCACCTGGCCTAGTCCAACTTCTGTGAAACAAATCCAAAGTTTTTTAGCATTTGCCAACTTCTATAGGCAGTTTATTCATGATTTTTCAAAGCTTATAACCCCAATCACAAAGTTACTGCGAAAACATGTAAAATTCGAATGGGATCATTCTGCAGAACAGGCTTTTCAAAAATTAAAAGAACCAATTCACCACAGCCCCAATTTTGATGCATCCTGATCCATCTCAATCGTTCATAGTTGAAGTCGATGCTTCACAATTTGCAATTGGAGGTATCTTGTCTCAACGACATAAAGAAACTGGGCAAATGCATCCAATAGCTTATTATTCCAGAAAATTAACCTCTACGGAACAAAACTACGCTATAGCTGACAGAGAATTATTGGCTATAAAAGCTGTTTTTGAAGAATGGCGCCATTACTTGTTGGGTGCTCGCCACCCGGTCACAATCTATACAGATCACCGTAATTTACAGTCTTTGAGATCAGCCAAAGCTCTTTCTGCTCGTCAGTTACGTTGTTTTTCAACGACTACAATTTTATCATCACATATCGTCCTGGGAAAGAAAATAACAAGGCTGATGCTTTATCTCGAATTGGAATAACAGAAGAGTGTACTAAGACTTAGGAAGCATCACAAACTATATTACCTGATCAATGTTTCCAAGTCGGAATAATTGACAATGATATTATACATGAGATAAGAAAAGAACTAAAGACTAAAACTATGCAAGTGTGGAAATCAGAATATCCAATGTTGCAGTTGAAAGATGACCTTTTGTATATGAGTGACCAGATATATGTACCAACTTTGTCTTTACGAAATCAGGCAATGCATTTACATCATGATAACATTTTGTCTGCTCATCCTGGTGTCACTAAAACTTATCAGTTAATTAAAAGAACTTTTTGGTGGCCAACCATGTTTGAAGATGTAAAACAGTTTGTAATAACATGTGCTATATGTGGGCAGAACAAAGCTATGCATCAATCCCCTAGTGGTTTATTGCAGCCTTTACCAATACCTCCACAACCTTGGCATACTATATCTCTTGACGTTATTGTTGAATTGCCAAGAACTTCAACAGGTTTTACTACCATTTTAACTGTTATAGACCAGTTCACACGTATGGCTCATTTTATACCTTTGAAGAAATTACCTACAGACAAAGATTTTACTCACATCTTCATGAAGGAAATTGTGAGGTTACATGGAATTCCCTCAGTTGTAATTTCAGATAGGGGTCCCCAGTTCATTTCTCATTTTTGGCAACAATTGGGAAGAAACTTAAATATGGACATTCGTACATCATCCAGTTATCATCCACAAATGGATGGTTTAACTGAACAAACTAACCAAACCATTGAGCAATATTTACGATGTATGTTAAGTGGTTGTGAACAAGAGTGGTCAGATATATTGTGGGCATTAGAATTTGCATATAATAATTCTGATCATGTATCTATTGGAATGTCCCCGTTCTTTTGTTCTCATGGTTATCATCCGCAAGGTGTTTGTGTTAAAAAACCTCAAACTAATTTAACTCCCTCTGTCTCTACTTATGTACAGGAATTAGTGTCTATTCAACAACAAGCACGATACCATCTAGCAGGTGCTAAAGAAACCCAAAAGAAGTGAGCAGATTCTCATTGCTCAGTACAACCATCTTATACTATTGGAGATAAGGTGTGGTTATCCACAAAAAATGTAAAGATTCGAAGTGGTAAAAAATTCTGCCCTCGCTTCATTGGACCCTTTCTTATAGAAAGGGTGTTAAATCCAGTTAGTGTTCGCTTGGCCTTACCATCTCATTATCGATGTCATCCAGTCTTTCATGTTTCATTGTTAAAACCATTCCATCCATTAACTCTGGTTAATATCCCTCCTCCTGCAGTAGAAATTGATGGGAGTCCTGAATTTGAAGTTCAAGCAATTCTCGATTCAAAAAGAATCAAAAAGAAAATTGCATTATTTAGTGGATTGGAAAGGTTATGGTCCAGAAGAAAGATCATGGGAACCTCTTGCAAATCTTCATAATGCTCCACGTTTGGTGAAACTTTTTCATAAGAAATATCCTGATAAACCAAAACCAATCCCTCTAGTGTTAGGGGGGCTTTTGAGAGGGGAGTGCTGTCATGAATCATAAGCAATATAAAATCAAGGACACGTTTCCTATAAAGCACCTTGATTCATCCCCGTTTGAAACCCACCCCTGTCCCGTGCTACCAGCACTCCCTAGGTATGGACTTATTGCATGATTGTAATGTAGTATGGTTTGGTGCTGTCTTGTGACACTTATCGGTGCTTATTATAGGTTGTAACGTTTATAATGTGAGGTGACATTTGCCAATGCTTCTTTGGTTACACAATCGTTGTTATTTGTATTTTTATGCAAGAACGGTATTTTCTTAATATTTTTTCTTGTTACGAGTTTGGAGTTTGGCGCTTAAGTGCAGAGTCAATGCGCAGCAAGAGAAGCGCACCAAAGACTTATTCCGATCCAGTCTCTAACCGGGATCGGAAGAACGCACCTCGCGCTACGTGCGCGAGCTACGTGAAGAACGTTCTGGGTGTGGCATGAGTATATAATGCCACACCCAGCCATTTCCTTTTGCTTAGCCTTCTGACTTCGACGAAGAACTCACCTGGATTCCGTCGTTGCCAAGTCTTCCGTCTTCATCCACAGGAGGGCTCCACAGCATCATCAAAGGGATCTAAAGACAGAGAAAATACAAAGGAAGAGACCTAAGTGTTAATATTTAGTTTCTGGCACCCAACGCAAGGAAGCATGAAGTAACTTAACAACTGTTAGGTTTCAACAAATAATTTTTGGAACTTTCCGCTTATAAATTACATAGGCGAAGATCTCGGACATTGAGTTATAGAAAAGACTTTTAAAATAAGATTTGCATGAATCTTTGTATGGTATGTTTGTTCCCCGTTTTTTCATAGATCTGGTGATGGCTTAAAGATTTGTTGGCGTAATCAAACAAGAGTAAGTTAAGTAGTAGGTAAAAGAGAAATAATAGGAATTTATGTTGTGAATACTTTTATTTGAGGGATTAGAATTTAAATGCTGTGTTTTATTATTTAGATAAAAATCATTCAACATCAAGCAACACCAAGTATTCACAACTACACGCCATCAACAGAATTTTATCACCTTCACAAGACTGCTGGACGCAATACCACGAAACCCTAGATCGCAGGTAGGAAGAAGAATTCAGAATACTTACCTATACAAGAGAAAAAATTGTAAAAAAAAGTCAGAATAACATAGTGCTAAAAAGATAACTAGGATCGCATCACTTATACATATGTTTTGTTGCCTCGCAGGTCGACAACAGGACATCATCGTGTGTCCAGTATCTGGCCCTCCTCCCGGGGCTCTATTTAGTAGCCTAGAGTAAAACAAAATTCATAGGTTATCCAGTAGAGTTCTTGGAAGTTGGCTCATAGCGTCTCTGCGAAACCATCGTCAAGTGCTCTTAAAGGTAAGAGAGTGCATGCAAACTTGACAGTCAGCAATGGACCAAGATATTGGCCCCATTTGTCGACGGCCCAACCGGCAGCTTGGGCCATCCGTTCGAAATGTGCAAAGAAAAAATCAGGGTCCTCCCCGCTGACATACTTCTGCAGGACCACCGAAGGCAGAGTGGTATGGCTCCTTTGCTGGCCCAAAGTGTCCGCCAGCCGGTTGAGGATGGCTTCCTGGGTTTTGCTTTGGTCAGACATAGATCTGTGGAGTCTCCCTCGGTCCTCTTCTGCCGCTGCCAGGAATTTCTCCATAACTTGCCCCAAACGTTCCTGGCCTTCTGCCATTTTCTTTATTGCGGCCTCCATCCTTGCTGATCCCACTTCTGACACCACGTGTGAGAGGGATGGGTGAAAGGAAAAGCGAGGAGGCCGGTTTATTGGATACATTTTGAAGTGGTTTATTATAAGGTGCACAAGAAGTCATTCAAAAGGGACAAAATAAGGAGTACCTCGGTCGATTCCTTCTTCTTCTTCTGGATGTGGTGAGCTTCTTTCGGTGGGTCCCCTGGTTCTTGATGTGGAAAGGCACACCTGGCAGGCTTGGAAAAAGAGAGGAAGAAAGGCGGTAAGTCCCTTTGTATCTCTGCTATCCTATTGACTGAGAACCCTTCACCAATGCACCCTTCGTGAAGCAAAACGAATAGGCGGGGAGGAAGTTCTCCCACATTGATGGAGGCACAAACAGCGTGAATGCTAAATACCCGTGAAACGTTCCTACTCAGCACTTCGTGCAAGGTTGTGTCCCTCACTGCCCTCCCTCTATGCCCTCCCCCCTTCCCATAGCACGTATCGCGTTAGCCGCAACTCTCCAGAGTTGCGGCGGCTCACAGGCAACCTCCGGGGGTGTCCACCATTCTTCAGACCAGCTCTCTGCTCTGTCGTCCGGTTCGAAGGTCACACCGAGGGTCGCCTCTTGACTCGGGCTCTATGGAGATCCGCTGGTAGACACGGAGTCTTTCTCTCCGCCGTCCTTCTTTTCTCCGCTCGTCCCTCTGCTTTTCTCCTCGCCGTGTTCTCCCTCGCTCCTGGGCTCCATTCTCTCAGTCCAAGACGCCGCGGTTGTGTTTCCGGGTTCCTTACATACGTCACGGGCCCCTCCTCCCGGCCTTCCCATTGGCTCTTCTCTTTCTCTGGTGGGAGTGTTCTCTGTTTGGAAGAGGCAGTGAAAGAGGTTAACCCTTTCCTTCCCACACCTCGGGTCTCATTTGCATTCTGATGCGGATAGGAAGGAAGGAGGGGTAGGGTGTCTACAGGAATTACCTCCTCACAGTAACACGTGAGAAAGGAGAAGAAACGAAATAGGGGAAAACAGAACAAGAAAGGAAACAGGAGAGAGGCAGTGAAAAAGAAAAGGGAAGCAAAAGTAAAGGAAAAGAGAAAAACGCTCAGTAAAGGAGTGGGAGAGAAGAGAAGAGGCAGCTAGGGGAAAGAGCAGGAGAGACGGAAAGAAGGGGGAAGGAAAGCGTGGAAGAAGGAAGGCAGGTTAAGATGAGGACGGGCGTGTGACAGAAGGCAATAAACCAAGTGGGAGGGGTGGGGGGAGTGCGGCCCAGAGCACACACAGCGTTTCCCTTGCGGGAGCAAGCAACGGCACCATCTGTTTGAAAGTTAATTACAAACAGATGGCTTCAAAGGCCTCCCTGGACCTGAGCCTGGATGCCCTGCTGGACCTGTGTCTTGAGCCTGGATGCCTCCTTGGACCTGCGTCTGGAGCCTTGATGCCCGCTGGACCTACATCTGGAGCATGGATGCCTTGCTGGACCTTGGACTTGAGCCTCGATGCCTCCCTGGACCTGCACCTGGAGCCTGGATGCCGCACTGGACCTGCGTCTGGAGCCTGGGTGCCTCGCTGGACCTGCGTCTTGAGCCTGGATGCCTCCCTGGACCTGCGTCTGGAGCCTGGATGCCCCGCTGGACCTGCGTCTTGAGCCTGGATGCCTCGCTGGACCTGCGTCTGGAGCCTGGAGTGGGATGTGGAGGAGCTGTGGAGTCGATGAGCCGAGGCGAGAGACATTGATGCATGACGATAGCCAGTACCTGGTGGTGAAGTCTGGCAGGTCGCATAGAGCCATGTAGCTGACCTGTGTGAGAAGACCGTATTGCGACCCTTAGAGCAGTTAATGGTAGAGGCGCTCCTGCGCACCAACGTAGTGAGATCTGCATCGCATACTACAATCCACCACTATACTGGGGTGCACGCAGGGGATTACCAATGGTGTGTGCCGTCTCTCTGCATCACAGGCCGGATGATGTTGGGCTGGCCGTACGCTGTGGAGGCTGAGGCCCCTATGCTACTTGTGTGGCGTGAACGCTGTGCCTTCACGGCTAAGGGGACACTGCTGCATCAACTGCATTGGGAAGTCCACCAGCATACTAGGCGGCGACTGCTGTACCCAGCTGAGTAAAATCACACCTGGCTGAGGCTCCTGCTGGACGAGTCACAGATTTGGAGAGATTGCAGTGGATTGTGCCACGGTGTCAATGCCCAGGTAAGGAGAAGGTGGGACGCGTAGCACAAGAGGGCCGGGGGGGTGAGTCGCTCATGCCTAACACACGTAGATGACACACCCCCAGTGGCGGCTCTTCCGCTATGGCGGAAGAGCATTGCCTCACCGCCTCAAGCAGTGCAGAAAAGGAACAATCATCACATGATGATAACTCAATCAATAATTCAATCAGGGGAATTGTAAGCGCACTACTCACCCGTGAGGGTATTAAGGCGCAGAATGGTGGATGGAGAACTGTTAGCCGAAGAGCCAGGTCTTGAGGGTCTTCCTGAAGGTGTTCAGGGAGGGGGCGCATCTGATGTCTGCCGGCAGCTCGTTCCAGGTCTTGGATGCAATGTGAGAGAAGGATCTACCATCTGCTCTGGCTCTGTGGATGCACGGGGTTTCGGCCAGTGCGAGTTTGGAAGATCGGATGTCTCTTTTGGGTACGTGGAAGTTGATTCTGTCGTTGAGATATTTGGGTCCATTGTTGTGTAGGCCTTTGTCGGCGTGAGTGAGGATTTTGAAGGTGACTCTTTTCTCCACGGGTAGCCAGTGGAGTCTACGTAGGCGTTGGCTGATGTGCTCGTGCCGGGGGATGCCGAGGATGAGTCTGGCGGCAGTTTTCTGTAATGTCTGGAGTTTGCGGAGTAGGGACTTGTAAATGCCGGCATAGTATGCATTTCATTAGTCCAGTCTGCTGGTGATAAGTGCATGGGTGACTGTCTTCCTTGACTCCGGGGGGGTCCATTTAGAGGTCTTGCAGAGGGTGCAGAGGGTGTTGAAGCAGCTGGAGGTGGCAGTGTAGACATGTCGGTTCCTGGTGAGGGAGGAGTCGAATACGATGCCGAGGTTTTTGACGTGGTCCGAGGGGGTAGGTGGGCTTCTGAGGGCGGCTCACACCAGTTGTTGTCCCATGCTGAAGGCATGGTTCCAAGGACGAGGACAACTGTCTTCTCAGCGTTGAGCTACAGGCAGCTGTTGGTCATCCAGACTTTAACATCATGCATTCCTTTCTGGAAGTTGAGTCTGGCGGTGGTGGGGTCTTTGGTGAGGGAGAGGATGAGCTGGTTGTCATCAGTGTAGGATACGATGTTGAGGCCGTGTTGTCGGACGATGGCGGCGAGGGGGGCCTTCTAGATGTTGAAGAGGGTCGAGCTCAGCGATGACCCCTGTGGGACTCCGCTGGTGATTTATGTGGGATCGGAGAGGAAGGGTGGCAGTCTGATCCTTTGGTTCTTTCGGTGATGAATGATCGGATCCAGTCTTGGGCTGTTCCTTGTATGCCGGCGTTGTATAGTCTAGCGACTAGTATGCGGTGGGAGACGGTGTCGAAGGCCGCTGAAAGGTTGAGTAGGATGAGGGCTATGGAGTGGCCTTTGTCCAGGAGGGGGCGGATGTCGTCAGTGGTGGCGAGTAGAGCGATCTCGGTGCTGTGGTAGATGTGAGGAGGGCAGGGGTCAGTGGAGGCCCCCGAGTGGATGCCTTTCATGGTCGAGGAGGTGTATTCAGTTGTGACCGGCGTCCAGGTGGAGATGGTGGGCTGGTTGTTGTGTCGGGTGGGTGGGGGGCCGGCTGTGGCGTCTGGTTGATGGTCGGCAAAGTTGTTGTAGAGTTTTTTAATCTTGAGTTGGAAGTAGGTTCCACGCTTATTGCAGAGGTCTTGGGGCAGGGTGATGTCTGTGGCTTTGCTGCGTGGGTTGATGAATTCATGAATGACCTTGAAGAGTTGCTTGTAGTTGGTGGAGTTGTTGAGGTTCTTCTCCAGGCATCTGCAGGTGCATCTTGCTTCTTGGAGATCGGTGGTGAACCAGGCGGCTTACCTGGGGTGCTGTTTGTTGGACTTGCGTAGCGGGGTGAGCTTGTATGCGCAGTGGGAGATCCATGTGTGGAGTTCTCTGGCTGTGACGCTGGCGTCGGATATGTTGGAGGCCGGGGTGGTAGTTAAGGTCTGGCGGCAGTGTAGGCAGGAGAACTGGCTGTGGGTCGTGTTTGGCGAGGCCTGTTGTCAGTCTCTGAGTTTTCCATGGTTGAGTGCGTGGAGGGTGGCTGAGCTGTAGCAGTGGCTGGCTCGAGATCCAGGGTTCCTGGCTGCGGTCAGGTCACTGACAGACACAGACAGGCTTGGCTTAGGCGCGTCTTCTGCGTGCCAGTGACGCATGTTCACTGTGCAACCGCACGGTGTCCACCATTTAGGAGGGGGGAGAAACGATCAGCTGGGACGCGGCAATGGCCGAGGACAGGGGTGCGGGGCCACAGTGGCTGCAGCGGCAGGAAGCGGGAAGTGCGGGCTCCAAGAAGCCAAATAAACAGATCACAAGATAAAAACAAGTGATAACTCACTGATTTAATCATGCTATGTATCCTAAGGTTAGGACGGCTCCAAACACAGAGCAGGGCATGGGCGTATTGGCATGCCCTCTCAAGTGCGCAATGACTGTTTGGTCAGCCCACTCAGGCCGTCCAAAGCAGTCATGTGCACTTCCCTGTTCGAAATGCAGGCTGCATTACAGCCTGCATGGAGAACATGGCCACCCCTCCAGCCCCTGGCTGCATGACTTGTCCCGTTGCCGATTACCAATTCCACCTCTGCATTGCAGCGTTGTGATTGACTCAGGGGAGGGAGCCCCGCTGCCTACCTCCTTTTCCTGGAAGCAGACACAGGAGAGCAGGAGCAAAAAGACACGGGACACAGCTTTGAGGTAAGACTTCCCTCAATACATTTTTAACAACACATGCTCACACACACATCCCCGCGTCTACGCATCATCCAGTGTTATTTTTGGCGCTTACCACCTCACAGCTGTCCAGCACAGAACGCACTTCTCAATGGTGGCCGCTGTGCGCCCATGCACAGCGGGCGTACCACACGTGTGCAAAAGGCACATACGTAGTTGCGACGCATGCCATCTCCTCTCATTCCATTCCAATGCATACTAATACTTGTCACATTGCAACAGTAGAGTGGGTGTTGCATAGCGGAGACATAAAGATCATTGTTCCCACTTCAATGAGTGCAACCCAAAACTAACCTTTGCACCACAAACCCAACCGTGAACCCTGGAATTCCTTTTTTGAGCCCCCAATAAAAACACAAAAATCACATTTGAGACAAATGCACACCCCATTTTTCATATTTTACCCCAACAAACACCTAATTTTTAATATTTTATCCCCCAAAAACACCCCATTTTTCATATTTTACACCCAAAACACCCCATTTTTCATATTTTCCCCTTCAAACACTCCATTTTTCATATTTTACCCCAAGACAAACATACATTTTCAAATTTTACCCCAAAACCCTTACACACCTGAGAAACTTTAAATTACCCCATTACTGACCTTACAATGCGTTGTGATCAAATGCGATGTTAAGGCACCCGCATTGTCGGAGTTGCGTTGTTAACGATGTACTTCCTGTGTTGTAATGGCCTTCTCCGTGCCAAAGGCAACCCATAGGCTTCGACGTTTGCGTCCGTCTGCCCCTGGACCTCGCTCAGCACCAAGGAGCATTCCTCTTGGACACTCCACCGATACGACGCCAGTGTCCTCCTCGCCATCAACCCTGGACGCCACCTCGCCTGCCAGGACCAACCTCTGTTCCATGCCGGACATTGCCTTTGCCATCACTGACGGCTGCAGTAGCACCCGCAAGGCGCACCCCGACCGTCAAGGAGGAGGCATTGCCATCCCCTACTGAGGCACACTCTGACTGACAACGCACTCTAATGTGCCAAGGGTCACCATGGACCACGTCAACTCCCAGATCCGGACCAAGGCCAAGAAGATCCTCTGTGGTACCCTCATGTGGAGGCCCCCTAGGCCATGGCACCCCATTCTCAAATACCATTGTAGACCTCATTGCACCACAGGCTCTCCCATCCACGGAAGACATCCAACTCGGTGAACTCAAGTTCCACCTGGACAACCCCAGTGACAAGAGCACCACCCCTTCCTTGGGAGGGTCACTGACATCAGACGCAAGCAGCAAGTCACCTCAACAGGCCACATAGCAAGACACACGGTCGAGCACATCACCTCCATCAGCGGGTACTTCAACTACAGCCAAAACACCAGACTCTCCTGGACTGACCATCATTGGTAACATCACGTCTTCACCTTGCCCACTGGACGCCACCGCCATCATCGCACCCCCTCGCAGCTGGATCAAGTCCAGCGAAGAAAGTCTCGTCAACTCCCTCCGCATCAACACTTCACCAATGCTTCCAAACGATGACACCACAGCGCACAACCACCACCGATGGATCTCCAACAGTGCCGACATTCGGGCACCCCTCATGAGCAGTACTGCGTCAGTACCTCCTGCCTGCCTGATGGCAGGCATGAGGGTGAGGCAGTGCCACAGGGATAGGCTGGCCCCATGCATTGCTGGAGTTGCATTATGGTTGTGACACGACTGCAGCAATGCGTGACTTTAGCACAGGCAGATACGTTAGGATTCCTGACGTATCTTTCATTACTTGCGTCATGGAGCGCTGTCCAGTGATTACAGCGCATCCATGCTGTCGGCAAGAAGGGTGTAGAGAGAAGTATTGCAACGCTGTCTTGTCACAGCGCAGCAACACTTTTCATGACTGTGGCACAGGAATGCGCACTATCTTATTGATTTTGTGCATTCCTGCACTGTAGTTTTTTCGCAGGGCAGCGCTGCAACATTGCTTGCAGTGCTGGCCAGAGCCCAAACCTGCAGAGATATTGGCCCAAGTTTTATCACCATTTTTAAGAACAGCTATTTTCTGGTCTTAAGTAACTGGCTCTAACTGCAGTTAAAGCCAGTTTTTTGGCTCTTCAGAATTTCAAGGAGCCCCTTGATAATATGGAGTAGTGGTGTTTGCTTGCCTTTTTGCACTGGAACACCTACTTTGCATGTCATTAGTGATAAATAACACTGACATGCTTTGAGATACAAAAAAGGGCCAGTATCGCCAAAATACTTGCGCTAAGGCCCGTTAGCTGCAGCTTCATAAAAGGGCGATACAATTATCGCCGCTTTACAGGCAAAAAAGCGCCGCTAAGGTGGCGATAGGCCCTTGATAATATGCCCTCAAGTCTCCTGTCTCAGACTAGCGATATTATCTCCCCAGTTTACAGCCGGTGGCTTAAAATCTACTACATGGTGGGAAAATTGTAGGCCCTCCATTCACTTTCTAATTTTGGCACCTTGTGGCTTGCTGGCCTGCTACAGGGGTTTTGCTTGCAGTTCTCCCCCTGATTGCTCCTATTTGAGGTTTGCTTTTCTCTCCTCAGGCCCTCTGGTCTTTGGTCTTTTTCCACCTGAGCCATCTATTGCTCCGTGGTGCAGGCATTTGGGACATGGCTGAGTACTGTGAGTAAGAAGTATTATTATGATGACCGTCTGGGTCTTTGAAGCAAGAGCTAGTGGACGCGTTTGACGCTGGGGTGCAGTATTCAGAGAACAAGGCCCTAGTGAGATCCATGTACCTTCTAAAGCGACACCTGTGGGGATATGCGGAGCAACAGGGTTGGCTTCCTACACCCCTATTATGCGTGCAAGGTGGTCAGCAGTCATCCTAATCTAAGGCCAATGTAAAAACCCCTAAAGGCCCCCATGTTACTGGTTTTGAAAGATTGGCCAGCTCATTGGCAAAGGATCATGACTACAATGCTTCCATCACACTCTCAGCCGCTGATCCAGAGCAATATGATGATTCCAGTTCTTTTTCCTCCCAGGGTACTGATCACATGGACGATCCTGATCCTAGTAATCGAAATGCAAGTCACGTCACGTTGACTCCTCTCCGCAAGCTAAGAAACTTTCCCTTAAGCCAGCTGAAATTGTCCATATTAAGTCCACTATATGGATGCCTCGGCAAGTGGCAGCTGATTATGTCCAAACGCATATCTGTCATGTCTTTGACAGGATGTATGACACAATCACGCATGCTTTTACAACGCATGCCATTACAACGCGGGCAATAGATCAAACGTGTTCCATTACCACACGTTCCATTACCACGCAAGTCATTACAGTGACTTGCCTTAGGGAAGCATTGGGCTTTGGAATATCATATATCACTACTCCAACTCCAGTCAGTGCAACAGTAGGGAAAGTGTTGGATTTAAAACACAATAACACATTCCCTAATGCAAGACGTTGTTACGACTTAAGTGGTAATGGAACGCGTGGTAATGAAACGCGTGGTAACAAGTTTGTTGTATTACCCGCATTTTAAAGGTATTGCATAGTTTTAGCTGCATAGTAAAGGATGTCTCCCTTTTGACAAAGATGTAAGGGCTTGGTTGTACTCCGAATGTCCCAGACCTGATCTTCCAGGCAAGGTCACTGACACTCCTGAGGTAGATCCTAACCTCGTTACTTACCTCAAAAAGTACTCTAAATATCCAAAGAAGGGTATCAATAGGGGCTAGCATTCTTGCAGTACAAGCTTCTAGACATGTCTGGTCCCCTAACCAACAGTTAGGTTACCGGGATAAGGACTGGAGTCTGAGATGTCCATTGATCTGGATGAACTGGTCAGCTAGGCGCAAAGGGCTATATGTCAATAAGGTAATGTAATGTAAGGAGCCATCCTCCTTAAGCTTAATCCAGAGCTCACCAAGATTGAATCTTCTGAGTCTAGACCAGTACCACAGGGTCCACTGTTTGGTCAGCCTTTTCTCAAAGAACTGTCCAAGTTTGTGGCGACCTTCAGTAACCTGGATAAATCACAGGGTCTCTCTGCAAAGTCTTCTGTCCACTTTTTGGCAGGGCCAGGAGCTTCAGAGGACAAGCGTTCGGCCGTGGCTACCACCAAGGTCCACAGAGAGGTTTTTTATCAGCAAACCAGAGGTGGCTACCAAAATTCCTCCACAAATTCACCTTCTACCCCCCTTGCCCCCGAGCTAACAAGAATCATTTCAGGAGAGGATGCTATGGAGGATCGCAGGGCTCTTCGTGCCACGGGTGAGTGTTCAATTTTCTGATGTGTTACTGGGGGGCAGGATCCTGTCATTTCGAAGTCAACAACTCGTATTGTGGGCTTCATCGATTCAGGCCATTTTTTTGGGCACCCTCCATCATCGTGCAATTCAGAGACTAAAGGGTTGACATCTCTGGAAAGGCCACAGCTATGCAGAACAGAGTCTCCTTTCGGAGGAAGCAAGGTCGGAGATGTCTTGGTGGATGTAACACATCGAGGCCTGGAATGGCAGAGCGATTTTTGGCTCAACTCCAAAGATTGTGATTGAGTCCGATGCCAGTCATTGGGGTAGGGGAGCTCGTTGCAGTCTTGTTGCGACCAGAGGTCACTGGTCCCAGGGGAACTGACCCTCCACTATAATTGCTTGTTACTCCTGGCAAGTTCATTTACTATTCACAGCCTTTACCCAGAGAGGTCAGATTGTTGTGCACTTCTTTGTATGGGCAATATTTTGGTGGTCTGTTACGTAAACAAGTTGGGCGGAATGAGAGCCCAACTCGGGCGGAGATTGCCAAGGATTTTAGGCATTTTTGTCTCCAACAGCAGACCTCACTGGTGGCGGAGTACCTCCCGGGTCAGAGCAATGCCGTTGTGGAATAGCAGTCCTGTCACCTTTGGGATTTCAGTGACTGTAGGCTCCATCCATGAGTACTCCATGTGCTTAGTCACCTGTGGGGTCCTTGTTTAGTGGACCTTTTTGCATCTTGCCTCAACTGCCAACTTCTGACTTTTTTCAGCTTGTGTCCAAAACTGGAAGCCCAAGCCACTAATGCTTTTCTTCAAGACTGGACTCCCGGCCTGTGCCATGCTTTTCCCTCATTCCTGATGATCCCCAGGTTTTTGACACAAATACTCTGCCAATGAACGGAACTGGTGCTGGTGAGTCCATTTTGGAGAGCACAAGCATGGTTTCTGGTCCTTCTGGAGTTGACCTGTGCCTGTCCGATTCTGATTCCACTTCACTGGAATCTCCTTCTGGATTTAGGGGATTCCCCTCATCTGTTGATCTAGTCTCGACACTTCTCTCTCAGGTCATTTGCCTGTTGATGGTAAACCGGTTGGTAAATACTCAATAGTGTATAAATTGTTGAGAGGCATCCATATTGTCAGGCCCCATTTTTCTGAATATCCTCTTTTGTGGGATGTTAACATACTCTTGCGATTTTTAGATTCTTGGACAGACAATAAATATCTATTGAGAAAGCAATTGTCAGCAAAATGTCTCATGCGTTGTAAACGGTGTCTGATGTACAGGGTTTGAATCTTGGAGGGTGGATATTTTCTCTTAAAGGGTTTACTTTCTCAATTTCATTTTGCACCAAATGTAATTCTATGGCAGGACCGGAGGCTCCGATTATGCTTTTCTTCCTTCGCTTTATTATTATGCCAAACACACAGCAGCCAGAAAAGCAGTAAAGAGTGACTTTTACAACCAAGAACTGGAAAAACCATCCTCTGGTCACAAGAGAAACAATCCAAAATGTTTTGTTCTATAAACATCAACTCCCATCAGTCCATGGGATAACACAGCATCCAAGTCCTTCCACACTGTACATAACTCCTAGAAAGCTCCTCCATTCCGTGAAGCCCTCCTCTTTCTTCGCTGCTGTGCAGCCAGTTAAGTCCCTTTCTTTTTCTGGGATTTATGTGTTTAGTATTCAGGGCTTAATAGCACTTTGGTGGTGGTGGGCCAGGAGTTAAGGGACGCGACTGTTCTGTATGGTTATGTGGTGTTGATTTTATCTCTACAGAGTCCCTTACGGCTGCGGGAGCGTTTAACTCGCTCCTTTCGAGGCCGGTCCACCTGTGGTGGCCTTTGTTGGCTGCCAAGGGGAGCCCGTGCATCTCGTTGCTCTCGCGGCGCGGCTTTCTCTTCAAAGGGAGCCGCGCTGGGAGAGTCGAGACCGCCGGAGCCTATCCCCCTGCCGCCTCACCAGAACGCTCTTCGGGGTCTGTATTTGTCCCGCATTTACATGTTTTCACCCGCAGGGGTCCTTATTTCCAGCGGCGGTCTCTGAACTCCCGTAATCGCCTGAGGGCAGGTTGTGCACTGTTGATTGATAGCGTGCTTCTGCGGTGTTGCGGCATTGCCTAGTGGTTATCCGGGGGCAAGATGGAGCAGGGGAGCTATTATGAGGAAGAGGAGGCGACACAGTACTTACCTCTGGATGATGATTTCTTTGAAGCGGTAGATAGTTCTATCGTTAGGTGTGTTAATGAAGTGGTAGCCCCTATGGAGGAGCGCCTGTCTAACCGCATTGTGGCGGAATGCGCTAGATTAGCACAGGCCCATCGGGGGACTGCTTCCCCTGCACCAGGCCCTTTGCCTGAGGAGGGTGGCCCGTCCCCCAAGAAAGTACGTAGGGAGGGTGGCGCGGAGGAGTCGCAAGGGGTGGACAAGGACGCCTTTGAATGCTTGAGGAATGCTTTCTTGGCTAAGTCTGGTCCACCTCCTTCTGCGCCTCCCCCACCGCCGGAGCCCGCAGTTTCCACCGCCCCTCCTTAGTCGTCCGAGGCTGGAGGTTCCCCAGCAGATACCGATGAGGAGGAGGGTTCCTCGCGTTCTTGGCGTCTGGCCAATTCCGCGGGCAAATTGCCCCAGGATGACACAGGTATTCTGGACCCGGATGAGATTATGCATCCGCGCTCTGCAGCCTGGGCTCCGGGGGACAAGGTGGCCAAGTTCGTGGCGGGACGCCTCCGCAAGCCTCTAGAGAAAGAAGCATGGGGATGTCTCAGAGCAGTGTGTCCACGCCCTTCTTTGGAGGGGAAGGTAGCCCTTACGCCCGAGTTAGATTCGAAAATGGCTACCTTCCTGGCTAAATATGTGAAAGACCCCCGCAAAGGTATAGACCGATCCTAGCGATCCTGCCAGGATAAGCTATTGGATACCATAGGTCCAATGACCAAAATTCTAGATATGGCGGAGGAAGCAAAAGTTACGGGTTCTACCATTTCCCCCGAGGTGCTATCTAACTGGGCGCAAAGGGCGATAATCTTCATGGGGAATGCAAACTGTGCCCTATCAACTGAACGCCGGTGTTCATTGCTGATCAAACTCGACCCGAAACTGGGCGACTTAGCATTTTCCGAGGCAGGCGCTGTGGCTCAAGGGGGCCTCTTTGGGGACCCCTTCGTAAAAGAATTGGGAAACTTCATAGCCACTTTCACCTCATTAGACAAGGCCCAATCCAGCATTAAAAGAGTTTTCCAAACTCGTTTTTCCCAAGGGGCAGGTCGTGGCGGTCAGAAGACTAGTAACAGGGGACAAGGCTCCGGGCGAGGGCAGTACAACTCCTCGGCCAATTACAACAACTTCTACCCTACCAGAGGTCAACGTTTCTGGGGCCGTGGTGGCTTCAAGAACAACTCCGGCGGTGGCCAATCAAGCGGTGAGTGTCATGCAAGCGGTGCGTATAGGGGGTCGTTTGGCGGCCTTTCAGGACGCTTGGGCGCAGCTTACGTCAGATGCTTGGGTCTTGCAGACCGTAAAGG
Source organism: Triturus cristatus (assembly GCF_964204655.1). Taxonomy (NCBI): domain Eukaryota; kingdom Metazoa; phylum Chordata; class Amphibia; order Caudata; family Salamandridae; genus Triturus; species Triturus cristatus. Next base: position 1,296,668,229 of record NC_140590.1, read on the forward strand.
GGATTCACGTGGAATTTTACGATCAGCCTGTTCAGGTAGAACTCCCACGGCCCATTTCCTTTTCCGTCCCCGATACACAGCTAATCGACGAGGAGGTGTCCGCCCTGTTCAGGAAAGGAGCCATCTATTGATCAGCTCTGCACCCAAACGGGTTCCTCAGCAATATCTTTTTGGTAGAAAAGACCGATGGGGGACGGCGTCCGGTGATCAACCTCAAAGAGTTCTACGGGTGGCTGGTCTACCGGCATTTCAAGATGGAGGGGATCCATCTTCTTCGGGATGTACTCCTGCTGCACGATTGGATGGTGAGGCTGGACCTCAAGGATGCGTATCTGGTGGTTCCAGTCCACCCTACCCATGGCAGATTTCTCCAGTTTCTCTGGCGGGGTCAGGTGTACGAGTTCACCGCCCTTCCGTTCGGGTTTTCTTCCACACCTTGGTGCTTCACAAAGGTGCTTCATCCTGTGATAGAGTTTTTGAGGGGTCAAGGAGTCAGGATGATTGTGTACTTAGACGACATCCTTCTCATGGCTCAGTGCCCCCTGAAGCTGACAGCTCAGTTGCAGCAGACGGTATCCCTCTTGGAGAGCCTGGGGTTTGTCATCAACGGGACTAAGTCGGTCCTAGCACCATCTCGCAATCTGGTCTTTCTCGGTTTTGTCGTGGATTCCGTTCAGTCCTCCTTGAGCCTCCCATCTCGCAAGATGGCCAAGATCCGACATACTTTACGGCAGACCATCTCCAGACCCCAAACCTCCCTCCGTCACATTGCCCGGGTGGTAGGACTTCTTTCCTCCTCCATCCAAGCAATCTTTCCGGGACCCCTTCATTATCGGGCCTTGCAGCGCCTGAAAGCGCATCACCTCAGGAGGGGGCTTTCGTACGACCAGGCAGTCCCCCTGTCGGAAGAGGCCAAAGAGGAGATGTCATGGTGGTTGACCACATCGAGGCCTGGAACGGTTGTGCAATCTTTGGCTCAGCACCGGATCTAGTCATAGAATCGGACGCAAGCAGGTCCGGATGGGGTGCCCGGTGCGGAGAATTCTCCACAGGCGGCGTTTGGGCGTCAGAGGAGCAGAAGTTGCATATCAACGCCCTGGAACTTCTGGCTAGTTCATTCGCTGTCCGTTGTTGGACCAAGCATCAAGCGAGCGAGTGTGTGCTTTTGAAGATTGACAACGTTTCAGCGGTCCGTTATGTTAATCAACTGGGAGGTCCCCGGTCCCAGGCCTTGCTGAATCTCGCGAAGGAATTTTGGGAGTATTGCCTGGCACACCAAATTTCTGTGAAGGCGGAGTACCTGCCGGGCCAAGCCAACCAGGTAGCGGATTGGCATTCCAGACATCTGAGAGACTCCAGCCTATGGAAGCTGGATGCTCTGGTCTTCCAATGGTTGAACGATCTCTGGGGCCCGTTCTCGGTGGATCTTTTTGTGTCTCGTCTCGATCATCAGCTCCCGCGCGTCTTCAGTTGTATGCCCGATCCACTGGCGGAGGCCACGGACTCGTTTCTCCAAGACTGGAGTCACGAGAAGGGTTATGCCTTCCCACTGTTCTCGAAGTTGATAAGAACGGCAACCCGGATCCGGGTCTCGGAAGCAGATTTAGTGGTGGTGACACCTTGTTGGAGGTCTCAAGTTTGGTTTCCAGTTCTTCTGGAACTTTCTTGGGATTTTCCAATCCTACTCCCCCTGCTTCCTCATCTTCTTCTGAACCTGGACGGGGAACAGCACCACCTCATTCACCAAGGATCTCTCCGCCTCATGGCATGGAGGCTTTCAGGAGATGCTGGTCGCTCCCAGGTCTTTCGGGATCGGCTCAAGGTCTCTATTCAAGGCCCTGGGCAGACAGTACATCTAAACACTATCGGTCCGCGTGGATGCGTTGGTGTCTTCGACAGGTTCTTGATCCCATGGTTGCAGGCGTCGTTCCCATGTTGAACTTTCTGGCTGATTTGGCCACTGAAGGTCTGGCTTACCCCTCTATTAATGCGGTTCGTTCAGCGATTTCTGCAGCTCATTGTCCAGTAGATGGAGCCCCGATTGGGGAACACCCATTCGTCTGTCGACTCTTGCGGGGTATCAGTCTGTCGCTGCCCCCGGAACCTCGATACTCGGTCCTCTGGGATGTCAATTTGGTCTTGAATCTTTTCTTATCCTGGCAGCTGAATAAGTATCTTTCTTTGAAGGAAATCTCCGCTAAGCTGGCCATGCTGTTATGTCTAGTTTCCTGTTGCAGGGTTTCTGACGTCCGAGCATTGGGTGTTACGGCAAGGGTCTTCTCCCCGAAAGGGGTTACGTTTACGTTGGGTCGACGTACCAAATCAGACTCAAGGACTATTTCATATCCAGCTTTTACGGATGCGCCCAAACTGTGTGTGGTGAATTGTCTAAAGACTTATGAGGACATGACTCTTGAATTACGCCCTCCAGGCGAAAGGCAACTTCTTATTGCCTTAAGAAAACCACAAAAAGCTGTCTCCTCCCCCACTATAGCCAGGTGGGTCATGCAAGAGGCGGGTATTGATACAAAGCAGTTTGGAGCACATTCGGCCAGGGGCGCGATGGCTTCTAAGGCGTTTTCTTTGGGAGCTCGCTTGGAGGATCTTATGCGAGCGGTGGATTGGTCTTCTGATTCCACCTTCAAAAGGTTTTATTTTAAACCTGTGGTGGATGTGGCTCAGTTGATGGTAAGTAAGCTTTGAACTAGCATAATCGGAGCCTCCGGTCCTGCCATAGAATCGAAATTTGCCTAGCAGGGTAATGGTAAGTTTCAATTCTATTAAGGACACGGATGCGAGGATTATCCCTCCCTTTGCACAGTTGGTGCGAACCCACCCGTACTTCCGTAAGTAATCCAGTTTTCAGTTTTTTCTGTCAGCTGTTGGATTGCCCGCATTGCGACTTTGTGTTATGGGAATGTTAGGTTGCCGGCTTGACGGTGTGTCCAGTAATAAACTCTCGTGTTTGTTTACATGCAGGAAATGATGGAGCTAAGCAGGATCCGTAATGTTCAGGCGTGACTTGCACGAAGAAAGAGGAGGGCTTCACGGAATGGAGGAGCTTTCTAGGAGTTATGGACAGCGTGGAAGGACTTGGATGCTGTCTTATCCTATGGACTGATGGGAGTTGATGTTTATAGAACAAAACATTTTGGATTGTTTCTCTTGTGACCAGAGGATGTTTTCTCCAGTTCTTGGTTGTAAAAGTCACTCTTTACTACTTTTCTGGCTGCTGTGTGTTTGGCATAATAATAAAGCGAAGGAAGAAAGGCATAATCCTCGCCTCCGTGTCCTTAATAGAATTGAAACTTACCGTTACCCTGCTAGGCAGATTTCGATTCCTCATCGATTTCCTATCCAACTTTTCTGGTTAATCCTAAACTTCGGATTGTGCAATGTTTGAAAGCTTATGAGGTGAGTACTGCTGAATTTAATTCTGAAATGAAGGGACAATTGTTGATTGCTTTGCAGAAACCTTTTTGTCCAGTGGCCTCGGCCACTCTTGCATGCTGGCTGCGATGGCTAATGAGTGAGGCAGGTATTGATTCCTCTATGTTTGGCATTCACTATACTCGAGGGGTGATGGCTTCCAAGTTGTTTGCTTTGGGTTCTAGTTTAACTGACATTCTTAAGGCTGCTGATTGGTCAGCAGAATCTACATTTAAGTCCTTTTACTGTAAACCTATCGTTGATATTGCTTCTGTGGTGGTGGTGGCTCAGCTTTAAACAGGCATAATCTGAGCCTCCAGTCCTGACATAGAATTCAAAATTTTCCAACATTCGTGCCAAGAATTTTCAATTCTATTAAGGACACAAAGGTCAGGGTTATCCCACCAATTGCTTTGTACTTATCTACATAAGGTTTATTGCTTATCACATATTGTGATGGATGATATATATATTTCCATTGTTTTCCCTCCCTGATGACACTGTACTGGTTATGTTATGTCATTGGTGAGGCCACTATTTATTGCTTTGATGTTTTACTTCCTTGCCAGGAATGGGAGACAAGTGATTATGGAGTTGACTGCGGTCAGAAGCTGTGTAGGTTCCCTAGTTGTTCTGGAATCGGATTTCTGTAAGGGGCTCCAGAGGTTCAGCAGAAAACCATTGTATCCTGTTGGACCGTGTTCTGATTCATGCTTCCATTGGGGCACATGGTGATGTTTGTTGTCGGTTGAAGTCCTGTTGTTTCAGGGTTTCGAACTTTGGTTAAGTGCTGGCGTTGCTGGGTATCGGACAGTTTATCTGTTCCTTGGACTGGAGCACAGAAAGAGGAAGCTAGTATGACCCAAGACGGTTATGTAGGTCTGGGTTTCTAAAGTTGATTGGGTGACTGTAATGGAGTCATGGGAAATGTAGTGTTTTGAAACTCTGAAGTTGATTGGCTGCTGTTTCTGAAGAAGTAAAGAAAGAAAAAGCACAATCCTCACCTCCGTGTCCTTCATAGAATTGAAAATTCCTGCTAAAAATGTTGATTTGTTTTAATTCAAATGCATGGACTACAATAATTTTGTCTCTACGCAACAGAATTCCAGTTTTTGGAAATATAGCCATTTTGGGAAACACTACCAAGCTTTTCCGTTTAGCTAAATACATTCAAATGCCTTCAAATAAAAGAAAGCAATTATCATGGAAAAATATTTTTGGCATGGCACACCAGCTTTTAATAGTTAAATATACACCTTTTGCCCTCAAACGTCTGTGTTTCATTAAGTACTTAAATGCAGGAAGATATTCCTTCCTAAAAGCCCATGTATCACCATAAAATGACAAGGTTATCCATCATGTGCCAATTATAACCCAAGGGCAGGCAACATCATGTTTTGTACGCCCACAGTAGCAAAGAGTTACCAACATTGTGCCAGGGTAAGGATTATGCAAGGGGTAGGCATTGTCATTGCATAGATTATACCAACATGCATGCAATTCTTAGCGTTATGCTGGTATTATACCATGTATGTCTGGGTTATTCTAAGAATTACTGCCATTATATGATGGGTGGAAATCATCACATCGATGATAGCAACAAAATTCACAGAAAAATTACATTTAAGTCAGAACTAGCATCATCAAGCCATGGATGCCCACATTATGCGTAGAATTACCACCGTCATACCAGCTCAAAATTATGGCAAAAGTTGGTACCATCATACCATGAGTATCCACAGTATGCAAAGAATTAGTTTTTTTAAGTCAAGGCCAACATAATGCTTGGAATGATCACCATTATGCCATGGATGTCCACCTATGCTAAAAATGATCACAATTATGCCACAGTTATCACCATTACACATGGACCAGCACTATACCGCAAGTGGGTGAGATATCCATGGTATAACCAGAACTGCTGTCATTATGATAGGGTTTGGCATAGTCGCACCACAAACATGCACATTAAGCCAAGAAGTATCACCATTATGCCAGTGGTGGACCCTATCATGCTAGTGATGGCTCCAGTATGTTTTTGGGAGGTGGATCACCAAATGCTACATCTGGCCTAAGATGAATAGGTACATATGCTCACTCTCAAAAAACGCAAAAGGCACCCAGTAAATTTGCAGCAGAAAGGACTATTTTATTCCTATTCTTTAAACACTCATAAAATAAATAGATTACTATATTAAGTAACAAGATGAGACGGTTGCTCCACAGAAGGAGAGAAAAGGGGGGTAGGGGTGTGCTCATGTGTGGGATAGATGAGATCAATAAGGGGAAAGGATCCAAAAAACATTTAAAGGAGAATCAATTACACTTCTTGTACATAATGAAAAAACTGGCTATAAATTTACAGTGAGACCAGTTTTTCATCAGGGTCTGTCCTTGCAATCTGTTCTGTTTGTTGTTTAAGAATTTTTCAAAAATGGTGCACAGAGATATGTCATCTGTGGGTTGGGCAGGGTGGGGGTGGTACTGGGTGCAGGCCCGCTGGGAGAAAGAATGTCAACGTTTTTACCCTAATATATTGAGGGTAGTTCGTGTCCTCAACTCACGGGTCTTCCTCAGGACAGGGGGAAGGGGAGACAACCTAAAAGTAACCATATAATCAGAAACGGGTGCCTCATAAATTAAGTAAACGGCTAATTATTGCTACCAGTACTGAACTGTGTGTGGGTGTCAGTTGAATTAATCCGGTCACTGCCCCCACTTGGTGGGTAGTCTGTGGAGAAAAATTGCACCTTCATGGGGTGCCGTTCGCAGATAGAGGGAGCCTGGTGTGCGTTAAAACTCTGCTGTTAACTCCTTTTAAAGCACATGCCCTGGAGCTGAAATTGGAACTTTATTGTGTGCAGATAGCGGGAGGACTTTGCGGATGGGACTGCGAGGACCAGCCGCCCCGTAATTCCACTCAGCTGTGTCCTCTTCCCGCCCTTTCCGCTAGCAGCTGGCATATAAGCAACTAAGTGCCCCGCTACGCTGTCGCGCGCCGGGAGAAGCCCGGGACAAGGGCGGGACCGTTTGTGGCCGGTTGAGGCCGGGCCGGGCCACCCCCATTGGCTCTCTGATCCTGCCACCCTTTGTTTATCTGTGTTTTGTGCTCCTGTAGCTGGAAAAAATGAGCAGGATAAATTCCTCATTACCCCCACATGCCCCTAAGCAAAAAGATGCCTCAAACCAACGACTACCTAGCCTGACAGCAATTGACCGCATGCTGCAGAAAATTATAGGGGTGGTGGTTAATGCAATCGAAAATACAGAACGCCGCCTTTCCCTTCCTGCCGGCACCTTCCCACCCCCGCACGTGACCAATACCTCGTTTCTTATTATTAATTCGCAGGATTCGCTTTTGGCCCCATCTTTTGTGGCCTTACCAGGATCCCATCCTACTTCTACAACACAGGATGTTGTCCCTATCCTGGGCAACGAATCCTCTGATTCTATGCCTGTTCCAACCAGGTTATCATTGACTCCCACTCCTTTTTTTTTTTTTTTTTCCAAAACCTTTATTTTGCAAATCAGTGACACAGCTATTCAGCCGACAACCCGGAGGTACGGCAGCTTTAGAAACACAACAGATATGAGTGCCCACATTTCACTGACAGGATATGCAAAGGTTCCATTTTAAATAAACACAAATCCAAACCAAAACACAAGCAAGGCGGTAATCACCATAAGCACCAAAAGGGTTCCCATCAGGGGGAGCGAGCCCCGTTTCGTCCAACAGACACAGATTTATAGTAAGGGAAAGGAGGGGAATTCAGGGACTCAAGAGGACAAACACATCCAGCAAAGAGATCTAAGCCGGAAAAAGGGGGCTAAGGGGAGAGCTGCTCCTCGGGCGGGTCCGGGTCTGGGGGCAGGCATATGCCCCCTCTGTACTGGTTCCATCGCCCCCATACAGAGTGCCATTTCCGAGGGCGCCCTCGAGCACAATACACTGTCTTCTCCCTAAACATGCTCCAATCCATGTTTTCCATCCACGCTGTCAATGTAGGTGGCCTATCAGAGCCCCACAGACGAGCGATGTCGCGCTTGGCTACCATATTCCCTAGGGTCACCCATTGGGTCTGTGCCGCGTCGTGGTCAGTAGGACCCCAAACATTCAGGAGACAGCACCGCGCCTCAGGCTGCATGACGATGCCCGTCACCTCCCCCATCACCTCGTGTACTCGCCTCCAAAACTCCATGATCACACCACATTCCCAAATAATATGTAGAAAGGTGCCCACCATACCACAGCCTCTCTTACATAAGCCCTCCTCAGAGAAACCCATATGAACCAGCCTAGGCCCCGTCACGTATACCCTATGGAGTATTTTAAGCTGCACCAGCCGCAGGCGCGCGGGGATCGCGACCTCTTTGGGAGAGGAAACTGCAGACTGCCAATCCTCGTCGTCCAGTTCAAGGCCATCCCTGATCCATTGTTCGCGCAACCCTAGAAGAAGATCTGCTCGAACATTAATAAGTTTCTTATAAATGAGCGAGATCGTACTCTCTGGCATATGGCCGTCCAGGATCCGGTCCTCCAACGGAGAGGAATCAGGCACCTTCTACCAGGACTGACCGCAAGGCGTGGCACACTTGGGCGTAGCGGAAGAACTCCGAGTTCCCTAGCTCATATCCCTTCTGCAGCTCCTCGAATGACTTTATCCTACCCTTAAACAAAAGGTCTCCAACCCTGGATATACCGATCAGGTCCCACTTCGCAAACCCTTTTGTGTGCCAAAGCTTTCCCAGAATATCGGAGTCAAACAGAGGGGTGGCAAGGGTAAGCTTACCCTTCCAGCCCAGTGAATCCGTCGCCACCTTCCATATACGCACGGCCACCCTGGTGGGCCCCGTAAGGGTTAAGTCGGACGACTTCGAGTACAAAGCTCTGTGGTAATTGCCCCCACGCAGCAACCAGCGGTCCATGGCGAAGCCAGGGCTCAGCGCCGGACCATACACACCATGGTTAATCGCGCTCAACTGGGTGGCCCAGTAATAACGTCGAATGTCTGGAAGTGCGATACCACCGTCGTACCACGGAAGCGTCAACTTAGCAATCGCTATGCGCGGACGCCCTTCCCACAATAGCGCGCGCTGGTGGCTTTCGACCTCACGGAAATAACTGGCCGGGACCAAGTCAAGGGTATTCTGCAGGGCATAGAGGAAACGGGGAAGAGACATCATTTTAAACAGGGCGGCACGGCCAAGGGGGGAAAGCGGCAACCGCCGCCAGCCCGCCACGTCCCGTCGCAGACGTGCCAAGGGAGGGAGCAAGTTCTTCTCGTATCGTAAAATGGGGTTCCGTGGAGATATAGATCCCCAAATATAAAAAGCTCTGCCGGGCTATCTGGATCGAGCAGTTGCGCGGGACAGGCGGGACATCCCCACACAGGACATACAAGTAGGACTTCCCCCAATTGATGACAAGACCAGAGTTCCTACCAAAAGAAGTCAAGACGTCACAAACCACTATCAGAGATTTCTTAGGCGAGGCGAGGTATAGCAGAATATCGTCGGCGTAGAGTGAAATACGGTCCTCGTGGTCAGGCGACCAACGAAGCCCACGTATATCCGGGTGCCATCGTATCAACGCCGCCAACGGCTCAAGGGCAAGGGCGAATGACAACGGCGACAGGGGACAGCCCTGCCGGGTGCCTCTCCCGAGCTCGAACGGTGTCGACGCCCGCCCGTTCACCACGACGATAGCAAGAGGCCCCTCATAGAGCAACCTCACCCAGCCTACAAATCCAGGCCCAAAGCCGAACTTAGCTAGCACAGCCCATAGGTATGCCCACTCCACCGTATCGAAGGCCATCGTGGCATCGAGGGACGCCACGATAGCCGGCTCTCGTATCGTGCCCGCCCTAGCAATCACTCCATGAAGGCGTCTAAGATTCAGTGCAGTGTTACGTTGCGGGATAAAGCCCGACTGGTCTGGGTGGATCAAGTCGCCAAGCACCCGGACCAAGCGGTTAGCAAGGATCTTAGCAAGGATTTTCGGCTCGGCGTTGAGAAGTGATATCGGCCGATAGGAGCCCTCTTGTCCCGGGGCTTACCGTCTTTGTGTATTACCACAATCGTCGCCAGCCGTTGATCGAGCGGAAGAAACCCATTCACCCGCGCCTCCACGTACATGGCGCGCAGGTGAGGAGCCAACTTATCAGGATGGAGCTTGTACAGCTCAATCGGCAGACCATTTGGGCCCGAAGCCTTACCGGAGCGCAACGCTCGGATAGCACACGCCACTTCATCTACCGTTATATCCCCATCGAGGTCATCCCTATCAATGGCAGAAAGGCAGGGCAGAGTGATGTCTCGCAGAAGGTCACACGAGTCCTCAGTGGGCCTGTCCGAGACCGAGGTGTATACCGTACGAAAATAGTCCGAGAAACACTGAACTATACCGTCGGGATCAGTGACAACCTCTCCCCCAGCCGTCGACAACTCCGGCACCACACGATTAACACGCTCTTTTTTATCCAACCACGCCAGCAATTTCCCGGCCTTATCACCAACATCGTACAAGCGACCCTGCTGCTCTCTATTGAGGGTCTTGGCAGCGTTAGTCACCAGGTCCCTATATTCCAATTGCTTCAAGCTCAAATTATGCAGTGTGGCCGGTGCAACATCCTCTCTCAAGGCCACTTCTAAAGCAGCTATCTCGCCCTCTACTTGTGTCACCTCAGCGTCTCTCCGCCGCTTGGCGGCCACTACCAAGGACAGGGCCTCCCCTCTCAATACCGTCTTAAAAGCTTCCCATAGGGACACCTCTGATTCAACCGAACCCTGATTTTCTTGAAAATAGTGGTCAACTGTCTTCAGCAACGCACTGCGCATCTTGGGGTCACGAAAATACCAGGGGTTAATGGGAGCCACCCTGCCCCCCCCCCCACCCGGCCACTATCAAGACGGGCCCACACCGGTGAGTGATCAGATATGCCCCGTGCCATGTGCCTAGCCTCAGACACCAAAGAGGCGTGGGCAGCCAGAGTGAGCAAGTAATCAATCCGAGAGAGACTCCCGTGGGCCCCGGAATGGAAGGTATATTGTCTCTGAGTGGGGTGTCGTAGCCTCCAACAATCTACCAGACCAAAAGTATCTATAAAGTCGGGAAGCCACTTCTGAGCACCCCCGATGTCTCTGGGCGGGTGCCTATCGAGCGTTCCAGAGCCAACCGCATTGAAGTCACCTCCCACCACTAGCAGCCCTTCGGGGAGTTCCAACAAGGCCCTGCCCAGATCAGCAAACGTGGAGGCCTGCAGGGCTGGAGGGACATAAACAGAAACCAATACCAACGTTCTACCCTCCCACCTCCCCGCCACAGCCACAAAGCGCCCCCTGTCGTCAGCAATGGTGGAGTCAACCTCAAATGGTAGGGAAGCTCTGACGAGTATGCCCGCACCCCTGGAGCCCGTGGAGAACCCTGAGTGAGCAATGAATTTGTAACCCTTTCTGTTAAGTGCATAACACATATTCCCTATAAGGTGGGTCTCCTGCAGGAGGACCACATCTGGCGAGGTCCGTTTCAAGAATTGCAGGATGATCCCCCGTTTAATACGATCCCCTAAGCCATTAACATTCCAGCTAATTATGTTTAAGCCCCTATCCCCCATCCCTGAACACAAAGAGACCCCCACCCCCCCCAGAGAACCACGATCGGACAATACTGACAACCATTGCTACGCCTTGCAAGAAAAGAAAACAACCCCCAACAACAACCCCCACATCCCGAATCCCCCCCTCCCTGCACCCCTGCGTCAGCTTACTAAGCCCCCCCAACTTGCAGTGTGCCTGTCGCCCCATCAAAAACAAATCTACGAAAAGTACCCCAAGGGAGGAAAGGGCTCCTATCTTCCCCCCGCCGCCCTCCCATTACTGCAGTAAGGTGCGAGTCCCTGTCCGGAGCTGAGCCAAAAACCAGCCGACACCGGAGATATCACTTCTGGCCATCTCGATCTCCTTCCGCTCCATCCACGCTGTCCCGGCCAGGCTGTTGCCGCGGGAGCGCATCCAACCAGTCCCCTGCCATGTCCGGTGATTCGAAGAAGAAAGTCCGATCGTCATAAACCACACGTAGCCTGGCGGGAAAAAGCATGGCATACTTCAGGTCCATCTCCCGAAGCCGCCGCTTTACCCCCAAAAAACTTTGCCTCTGTTTCTGCACCATCTGGGTGAAGTCAGGATCGAAGCTCACGGAGGCATTCTGAAAAGGCACCGGGCCTGTCACCCTCGATGCTTGCAGGATAGCGTCTCGATCTCGGAAATTAAAGATCCGGGCTACAATCGGCCGCGGGGGGGCTCCCACCTTAGGCCGTCAGCCAGGCACTCGGTGAGCCCGCTCCACGGCAAAAAACCTGCCGAGGCCCTTAGGCGCAAGATGATTCACCACCAAGTCCTCGACAAGTAAATCCACGGAGTGCTCCTCTGAGGTTTCCGGGACCCCAATAAGGCGCACATTGTTGCGCCGGGCCCGACCTTCAAAGTCTTCAAGCCGGCGGGCGGAGAGGTCATTCGCGGTTCGTAACTTACGAACCTCAGCCTGGAGTTCCGAGACATCGTCCGCAAGGCCAGTAGTCTTGAGGTCCAGGGACTTGACCCTCTCATTGGTTTTGCCCAGGTCCGCGCGAATCAAGTTGACATCCACCAAGATTGTGTCCACCTTGTGCGCCAGGGCCTCAAACTGTCGCCCGATCGATGTTTGCATCCCATCTATCGCCCCCTTGATATCCTGCAATGATAACTCCGAGGCTGGGGGCGAATCGGCCTTCTGTGCCTCCAGCGACTGTCCCGATCCACCAGGTGACCCTTTCTGCTGGGCATAACGATCCATATTATTGGATTGGGTATAGCCTCCCCGCCTGGTAGTCTTGGACTTCGACCTGTCTGCCTCCGATTTGGTCGACATCCCGAGCCGCAGGACGGGCAGTCGCAAATAGATGTCCCTCACTCAGCTAGAGGAAGCAGGGTCAACTTCGGACTTTAGCAGCCAGTCAGGATCGAGTGGAGGTCTTCCAGACAACAGCGGATCCGCCTGAAGCGCTCCCAACCCAGCGCAAACAAAGAGGCGAGAAAGCGAAAGTGAAAGTGCAGCGGCATCAGTCCGTCAGTTCACACCTCCCGAGGCCGCTGTTGTTCAATTAGTGGCCGGGCATCCTGCCAACGCAAGCCCCTGGCATCCTTCGGAGGTAGGCCGCAATCTTCCGCCATGCACAACTTCGGTCCCCGGTGGGCGATCTCGGCCCGGACAACGTCAATCGCCACAGCTGTGTCTCATCTGCAGGATTCCGTGCATGAAAACCAGGATTTAGGACAGGATGATTGCCGGAGGGCGCGAGGGTAGCGGGAGCTCAAGGCTCACGCGGCCATCTTGGTCAAGCGCTAGGCTCCTCCCCCCCACTCCTTTTTTTAATGATCCTGCCCCTGATTCCTTTGCTCCGCTAGGGGATTTTTCCATAATCTTTACCTGTGAGATACCTACAACCCCAATTTTGGTCTCTCCCTCGCTGTTAAGTCCGACTATCCATACTCCGAGGGTAACAACCAGATGGCAGAAGGCTAGGTGTAGTTCAAAGCAACCCAATAGGGATGGGCATAACGTAAAATATTTAAAAATTGCAAAAATACCTAAATGTACTTCTGGCGGCAATAAACGCAAGAAAGCCGCTCCCAACCCTATTGCTATGAAAGGGAGCAAAGTTGATAATAACTTACCTAAGCCCGTACCTATACTATCCATGATAATGGTTCCCTTGTCACATCAGTAGAACAACTAGCCACTCCATTACCTTCTTTTCCATCTAGTGAGGGCTTTTTCGAAAAAATTGAGCATCTCATGAAGTCCTTAATGGCTCCACTCCTGGAAAGGGTAAAACGTATAGCCGAAAAAATAGATAATATGGAAAGAACAATGAAAACTACTTCTATCAGTACAGGCCAATCGGTGGATAACAGACATCCAAAGATTATTCCCACACAATTAAGTTTAAGGTCCCAAATAATTAGTTCCGATAATAATAGACAGTTATCATCTGCCCCTAGGCCTTCAGCATCTCTTACACTGACGAACACTGAACTTACAGTTAATTGTCCCCAGGCGGCCTTGGGGGCGATTGAATCTACGGAAAAAGGGGTGGGAATTTCACGTAAGGACATTGAATCTGTAGGACGAACGACTAATATCCCTGGTGTCCCCAGGGATTGTCCCGTGTCAGCCATTTCGAAGAAGCCACTTCCACATATTGACTTACCCCCACAATCATTACCGTACACAATAGTTTTAGTTGGCGTTCCAGAGTTACCACAAGGAAAATCAGAAACTTTCCCCGAGTTAAGAAATAAAGCTGCTTATTGGCTTAATAAGAACAGGCCGTTGCCACCTAATATATCCGGGGAAATATTGTTTGCAAGAAGGCTAAGCTGGCTGGGCTGTAGAAGAAAGGACATGATAGGGGATTGCATTGACATAAATTTTAGAGCCAGGCGAGTGATTCATCACATACGCAACTTTTCCCCTTACTGTGGTAATACTGATATTCAAGCTAGGGACTTGACTTTTTTCTACCCCCAATTTCTTCTCCCCTCGCCACCTACTCAATCAAGGGACTTATTAAATTTGGATTGGATAGAAGGGAACAGACCACGATATAATATCCCGACCTCTAATTATTTCGACCAGCTCTCCGAACTGGAGAGAGTGGACTGACTCCAGCCTGAGGGCTTGATACCAAAGTCTACGAGTATTCCATCTATTTCGGGTGCATCGTCGGATTGTCTGTCTCAGAGTGCTGACGTGATTGAAGTTCTTCCTTCACCCATTACCCAGATTTCCAACCATGAGGTTTCTTTGGGAATGGACCTAAAACCTGTGACTCAAAAGGATGATTATCACAAAAGAGCTGCTCCCAGTGTGATAACCCAAAGCGAGCTACAAGAACGTCGTGAGTGTGGGCATCTCACAAAAAGATACGGACTGGTCTCACACACCACCTGGTGTCATGCTTCATCATTGACCAGTCCTCGCCCTCCAAAACCTTCGTTTGATGGAGGACGGGCATACACTTGACGACAAGGATGCACTTCTAAGTGATGGAGTGGGGGCCCGTGACTATGTGAGTGAAATTAGAATTAAAAATCATTATAGTAATCAGTAGCAATCCTTTAATGTGAAGTGAAAACTATATGATATTAAAATAAGAGTGACGGAAATTGGGATGTTTACACCAGCATCAAACTCCATACAGAAAATCATCAGGAAAAGGTGGCACATACTGAATAGCGCCGGGAAACAATGGGAAACGCCCTTATTTGCGTACAAACGCAACAGAAACCTAAGGGATGAACTGGTACACGCCCAGATCACTACATTGGATGACACTGAGCAACCCAGACTCTGGGACCAACCACGTGTAGTGGGTCATTTTGCCTGTGGCATGTGCAACTCCTGCGACCTCACTAAAAACACCAAAGAGGTTGACATAGGTACGGGCAGGCCCTGGAGACTCAACACATTCAGCAATTGTAACACGGAGAATGTTGTCTATCTCCTAACCTGTCCTTGCATGCTTCGGTATGTAGGTATGACTACTAGGAAGATAAAAACCCGTATCAACGAACACCGAAGCACTATAAGGTGCAAAAAGACCAATACAAAACTGACTCGCCATTTCTCCGAAGCTAACCATAAAGAAACAGACCTCAGCTGGACTGTACTTGAAGTCATGAGAAAAGGGAAATCCGATCTTACAACAAACCTCCTTTTTAGAGAACAACGATGGGTTTTCCGCCTCCGTACCCATGAGAGGGGTCTCAACGACGATATCCCATGGTTACAACTGACACGATAGAAAATATGAACATATCTAGTATATATTATCATTCTCCTATAATGCATACGTACCTCCAATACTCAGGCCACAACAAAGATCTGACCCTCACACAAAACCTTAGCACCCCACCCATACACAACACTCAGAATGAACATTAGAGTGTGTGTGGGATGTGCAAATTCTGGCTTTGCCTTTTTTGAGGAGCGAGACACTATCGTTAATATTTGGCTCATAACAACACGACATGACTGCTGTATATATGGGAATGAGAATATATATATATAATTTATAAAACCATAAGAAGTTCACTGGACGCGAGGTCACTTCTGCGTACGACCGCTTTTTTGCATGATCATTCCTATAGACTCACAGTCATATTTGCTATGTCTGCCACTTCTGACCTTGCATGAAGTATAGTAACCTCCCTAGTACGTGTTTTTCAATCTGCTACGTACTTGCCCAGCATGGGACCCTCACAATGACCAGCATATCAATTGCACAAAGCCACCTTCACTACGACCCTATCTTCAGGAGGATCGCGCAACCACCTTTCGAGCAATCGTCCCCATGACAACGAACTCTGTGGCTACAGCGCGTTTTTCGATTCAGTCACGCCCCCTGGCCTTAGATCCTCCAATCAGAGCGGGCCTTTGATTCCTTTCATAGCATAACCTATCAGAGCACCTCACCAACGGCGCGTCATCGCCTGCACGATCATTAGGATCCCAACCATTGGCCGGCAGGACCCAACCCTCTCCTCGTATCTCGAGCGTCTATTGAGGACTTTACACGCCCCATTCCGACATTCACGTTCCAGGCAGCGGAAGCCGGGGACACCGGGAATCACCCACGTGAAATCGATCTGGCTAATTACTTCAATTAGACACGGGGTTGACAGCCGATATAAACCCCGCCCGCACCCTGGCATTTTCACATCCGGGAGAACGACGAGCGGACGCATAGGTGGCAGGACGCGATTATCGCGAGTAACAGTAAGAGTATGACTGAAGTGTGTGGTGGTAGCGCGAGTAAAACAGCTTGAGTATGTGATATGTGGAAGTAACTTCACTCGTTTTTCGAGGCTGGCTAAACATGAGAATTAATCGCCTTTTCACATAACGCTTTTTGTCTGTAATGTTTTCTGTTACAGAGGAAACACAGTTGTGGTTCTCTTCTCCGCCTCTTCTCCCATGAGGCTACTTGTCCATATTATTAGGGTAAGCCTGGTGGCAGCATTGTCTACCACCACAATTTTTCGCACTAGTGTCCACAAATAGAGTGCCACTGAGTCACGCACACACCTGTGTCACGCACGATACCCAATGCATGCATTGTTTTGTCTTTTTCTTTTTACAGGTACAACTGACCCAGCGAGTTACATTGTCTTTTATTAAAACTTTGTTTCAGGCTTCACTATTGGAAGCATCTCTTAGACGGTGAAGTGTGACCCATACCACACTCCCGCAGTGGTGACACATTACCAATTGTGGTAAGAACGGAGCCCATTATTACTCTATTCTAGGTCCTGATGAATGCCGCGGACCCTTCGGGGCCATCCAGGCAGAAACATGTCGACCATCCACGAGATCATTCACTAGACGGTTGGGAACAATAAACATCCCAATTTCCGTCACTCTTATTTTAATATCATATAGTTTTCACTTCACATTAAAGGATTGCTACTGATTACTATAATGATTTTTAATTCTAATTTCACTCACATAGTCACGGGCCCCCACTCCATCACTTAGAAGTGCATCCTTGTCGTCAAGTGTATGCCCGTCCTCCATCAAACGAAGGTTTTGGAGGGCGAGGACTGGTCAATGATGAAGCATGACACCAGGTGGTGTGTGAGACCAGTCCGTATCTTTTTGTGAGATGCCCACACTCACGACGTTCTTGTAGCTCGCTTTGGGTTATCACACTGGGAGCAGCTCTTTTGTGATGAACATTTAATATTGGAGGCTGCTGCTCCTAGAACCCCACGCCTCTAGTTCCCCCCTCCACACACCGTGTGGAGTTCTCTTGTGATTGGACTCAAAAGGATGACCCATCTCTTAAAATACTTTTCTGGAATGTTGCCGGTCTTCGTACTAAGGTTGCGAATGACATTTGGTTTGCTTTTATACGCGGCTTTGGCATTTTGTGCCTCCAGGAAACATGGGCTCCTTCTGAAATGCATCTTGAGGGTTTTAAAACCTATTTTTCACCAGCATTACCTTCTTCCTCTGGTAGGGCAAAGGGCGGTTTGACCGTTTTTGTATCTAACACCCTTCGATTAACATCAATAGCCCCTATCAAGTTGGACACAAACTTTCAAATTCTTATTCTTCATTTGAATAACAGCAAAGCCTTAGTAATTGTGAATTTTTATAACAATCACCCTGCGGTTGACCTAATGAAGGTAACTAGGGAAATACACTCCTGCCTTGAAGAACTATTTACAAAGACTCATAAGGAGTTAGTTTTAATCTGGGGTGGGGATTTCAACCAAAATTTATGTACACAGAGTGGAAACATAGTTTGCGGAACAGTGGATGATAATGGCGATCCGATAACTCACTTTTCTCACACCCCACTCGGACCTATGACATCGCTATTAGCGACCATTATCCAATTAGCCTTACTCTAAAAACCCCCATGAAATATGAGAGGTTTAACATCAAGGCGACCCTAAGCCAAAATAATCTAACATTTAGAATGGATACTCATTAAGGTGGCAAAAAGTAGACCCGATGGGAATCACAGTATCCCTGGTTGCAAAAATGGGTTCAGTGATTACCAACTGCCTTGACCCAGCCACTTCTAATGAGGGAATTATGGAAAACTTTGCATTACTGCTAGTAGCAATAAAGGAATCTCTACTCGTAAACCTTAAGAATGACAAACCTAAATCTAGGGGATGGTTTGATTCCTTCTGCACAAAGCCTATCAGAATTTGAAAGCAGTTCTTCATAATAAGGTCAGAAATAGAACGGAGATTGTAGCTTCCAGAATCAATTACAAACAGGCCCTAAAACGTAGGAAGAATAATTTGAAAAAAGAGCTCTGGGACCAATTGCACAAAACACGCATACTCAGGGATAGTGCCGCCTTCTGGAAGGTTGTGAAGTCTCCTTTTCTAACTGAGACAACGCTCAAACCCAGCGTTGAGGTTGCGATTGACGAACAAACATGGCTTGACTATTTTGAGCGGATATTCAGCCTCTCGCCATCCGCGGTACCTCCAACTCCTTCCAGGTTAAAAACAGCAGCTTTCCCCTTGCCAATCGATATCTCATATGAGGAGGTGGAGCACGCCCTAAAGGCTAGCAAAAACGGTAAAGCCCCGGGCCCTGATGGGGTTCCAATTGACTTTTTTAACTTCATTATGGACCTATGGCTTCCGATTCTAACTAGGGTCCTTCGAGCATCTTGTGCACTGGGACCTATTGACTCCTGGTCCCAATCAATTCTCGTCCCTATTTTTAAAAAAGGGGACCGTCATTTGCCATCCTGCTATCGACCTATCTCCCTCCTAGATTCGCTTGGGAAGGTGGCTGGTCGTGTTATTTTAGAGCGGCTACAGCATTGGGCATCGGACAATAAAGCTCTCTCTGATCTACAATTTGGGTTTCGTGAGGGCCTGGGTACTACAGAGCAAGCCCTTAACCTATCCCTATTAATAGGAAAATATGTTAATGCTAAAGGGGGGGCTCTCTATTTAGCATACGTGGACCTCTCCGCAGCATTTGACTGCGTCAACCATTCCAAGTTGTGGATTATCCTAGAGAACATGGGAATAGAGGAGCCCCTAATAATTTTCTTGCGCGAATTATACTCAGACACTACAGCCCGTGTGAGATATGGTTTAGGGGGCGAGGTGACAAAGTCGTTTAGAGTGGAGCGCGGCGTAAGGCAGGGTTGTGTCCTGGCCCCGTTTCTATTTAACTTATACACTAATGGCTTGGAAAAAGCCATGCTTATAGGGGCACAGGACCTCCCCACTATAAACAACCGCCCTATACCGGCTCTACTCTACGCGGATGACGCTGTAATTCTAGCACGTACCTCAATCGAATTACAGCGTGCTCTCGCGAAATATCATACCTTCATGGCTAACCTTGACCTAAAGATTAACATTAAAAAAACATTTGTAATGTCCGTCGGGTCAAGGAACAGGAACAGAAAGACCTTTTTTGAGATAATCAAAAATTAGAGAGCACCATCACGTATCCATATTTGGGCATTGTATTCGATCATAAATGTTCATGGAAAAGTGCTATCGAGTCTAGAAAACTCACCTTCGCAAGAACAACAGCCGCTTTGGTCAACTTTGCCAACAAATTAGGCAGACGACCTACGGTTGAACTCTTGGAGATCTATAGGGCAAAATGCATTGGCAGTGTTATATACGGGGCTGGTGTCTGGGGCTATGCCAAGGTTGACGAGGTTCAAAGGGTGGAAAACGGTTTCCTAAGATTTCTTTTGGCAGTCCCGCGGACCACCTCGACCTATGTTTGCCATCTAGAACTAGGTCTGCCATACCTAACAGATCTGATCAGGATTCAACCCCTATTATTATGGCACCGCATATGGTCATCTAATGCCACTACTTTCTCCCAAGGGTTCATCGAGGACTGTCTTGCCTTAGACAGAGCACATAAGATTGAATGGATCTCTTATATAAAGAGATTCTTCGGCGACTTGGGTATGCCACAGTTCTTTCATTCCCCCACCCTAATAGCCGAAATATCGAGGAAACAATTTAAAAAACTATGTCCCGCCCACTTAGAATCTCTGAGGCTGACCAGTGAGCTTCAAAAACCTACTGTGCAATACTCATTACTGGTTCAAACGACTTTGGCAATCCAGCCCTACTTAACCTTTAACATCACGGACTATAACAAAATTCAGACTAAATATTTTTCACCATTTGGTCACTTTTCCCAAACCTAACACTTGGGTAAAACCTTTACAACTCTGCCCTTGTGATATGAGTTCTCCTCAATCCACGATACATACAATATTGTTTTGCAAATTCTTTCAGGAATCGAGGAAACAGTGGCTTATCCCGATCTTAAAAATCTGGGGCTTACGCAGGTGTCGTCCTGCCTTTCTTGCCCTCCAATTTTTGGATGTTGAACTATTTGCCAAACCGACAGCTACATTCTTGAAATTAGCTGTTAGACACAGGCAGAATTTGTAGTTAGCCTAGTTATCTTTCCTATCATAATATTTCTGGCAACCCGTATATTCTTATAGTGATTGTACAATATCTTTTTGGTATTGCACTCTTTTATCTGTTATTAATCAAATTAATTTGCTTGTTATCTTAACATGCTCGCACTAGCACTTTCATACTTTTTCCTTCCCTGGAACTTTGTTGACGAGCTACATATTTTAAAAAACAAACGACCGACAGGGGGAAAGACTGATAGAAAAGTATAATACTATATTGAACTTGCACGTAACTTGATATTTTAAAAAGATGTTGGATATTTCTTCTTTTTTCCCTTGTAAATTGTAATATTTAGTGCTTTTATGGTTGTTCATTGACATCCGAATAAAGTTTGATTTGAGTCTATAAGTCCCTTAAATAGGAGACCTGTGTCCAAAAATGGGAGAGATGAGTCTAAAACATACCCGCACAAAAGTTACGTTGTAGCGCAGTAAGTAAATGGATGCAGTCAACACATGTTCCAGAAATACATCATCACAGGGTGAATGTATCGCCCAATTAATCTGGAGAAATAAAGCAAAGGGATTTTAACATTAATTAAAGTTGACACCTGAAATGGGAAGGAGTCAGCGGCACTTCAAAGAGAATAAGTACCTTGATTTACAGATTGTTGACTGCTGCCAGCATCGTCGGTACTCGCTCAGTTTGGACAACACAGACACTGGTTTTCCCACGGCTATTTAAGGGAAAGAAGACGCCAGGAGGCGCATGCACGTTGCCGCAAGATGCGCTGCGGCTGGCAGACGTGTGTTTGCTTATCGGCAATGGAGGACAGACTAAGTCGGGCGATGAGTAATGAATTCTGGACTCCTTAGGACATTGAACACGCAATGTTGCAAACAAATAATTACACAATAAAAGACCAATAAATAGGGACAATATTGCAGAACAGTAATACAAGACAGTGCATCATCAGCAATTAAGTTGAGATTCAGGAGTTCTATATACAAAGTCATGCCTAAATATAGGTTTATGAAAAGACAAAGACCATGATGTTTGAATGTAACAATAAAAAGCAAGCAGATTCATACAGTATGTACAGGAATAAAATATACATGTGGAAAAGTGAAGCGCAGTGAGTTTCTTAAAAAGTAAATTACACACGTACATGAATGAGGCTTACATGGTGAAGTGTCTAGCCATTGTTCGATGTTGCGATTTGTTTGGTGATTTCCTCATATTCATTCAGGCCCTTCACCACAGTGTCAAAGATATGTATCCACATTGCAACGTTTTCGGCTGCAATGCTGCAGGATGCAAGCCTTAACCTTTTGTACTGTTTGGCCAATGTACATGAAGTTCCATGGGCAAATTATGACTCCCATGGAGTTACAGTTGGTGTGTTCCTGTAGTGTGTGTGTGTATAGTTGTTATAGGTGCATTGTTTGGGTTCCTTTGTCAGGGGACATGCCTTGCATTGCCTGCATTTGTAATGCCCCTTGATGGGTGGAATGTTCCAGAGTGTTTGTTGGTTGTTTCTGGATTTGGCAGGTAGTAAGGATTTAAGCACGTAGTTCTTCACGTTCCTCCGTTTCTTAAAGGCATGCATAGGGGTTCCAATACTCCTATCTCATCCGCCACTAGATGCCAGTGGCGATTAACGATTTTTTTAATGTCATTACTCCTAGTGCAGAATGTTGTTCCTCACATGAGGCATTCCTGTTCAGGATCCTTCTTGGGCCTGGGCTCAAGGAGGAACTCCCTATGGGGACTGAGAGAACCCCCATGGAACAGGGGCATGGGCCGAGCGAAGAAGCAGGTACATTTCCCACAGGAAACACATGGAAAAAATCCAGACCAGACGGCAACCCTTCAGGTGGTAAATCAACCTCCGGTGAGGCTGGATAGCCCCTTGATTAATCTATCTGACTATGTCCTAAAACCAGAGGAGAGAATGGTGCTGGAAAACGTTTTATCATTCGTGCTCGCCACTCTACCTAACACCTTCAAACTGAAGATTGAGTTACACCAGTTTTTCAGGAAGGTACTCCTTATGCATTATTTCAACAAGGTACCTTACAAACCCACTTTCTCTAGCACAGGACTACGACCACCCTCGACCTTTACACCTCCATCCCAACTCATGTTGCATAGGATTTAGGCCTATGAGCAGGTGTTCATGAGGGATGTCAATAAAATCTTAAAAGAAAGACAGTACGTCAAGTACAACACTTCCAGGCAAGAACTCCTAGCATTGGAATCCCTGAAAAATAATGCGGACATAGTAATCAAACCAGCCAATAAGGGTGGGGCAATTGTCATCCAGAGCTTGGATGACTATAAAACAGAGTTCCTCACACAGTTAGGAGTGGATGATAATTACACCAAACTCAGGTCACCCCACCAAGGAAATTGCTGAAAGTATAAGATTGATCACAGACAAAGGACTGGAGAAGGGTTTTCTTTCCAAGCATGAGTATGAATATCTGAATAATAAGCAGCCTAGGATAATTTTTAGACTCATCTCTTCCGTTTTTGGACACATGTCTCCTATTTAAGGGACTTATAGACTCATGATGCACACTTTTCCTCCACAGACTACCCACCAATTTGGGGCAGTGAACGGATTAATTCAACTGACATCCACACATAGGTCAATACCGGTAGCAATAATTTTGCCGTTTACTAAATTTATGAATTTATGAGGCACCCGTTTCTGATTATATGGTTACTTTGAGGCTGTCTCTCCTTCCCCCTGTCCTGGGGAAGACCCGTGAGTTGAGGATGCAAACTACCCTCGATATACTGGGGTCGAAACATCGAAATTCTTTCCCCAAGTGGGCCTGCACACAGTACCACCCCCACCCTGCCCAACCCACAGATGACATATCTCTGTGCACCATTTTTGAAAAATCAAACACAGCAAACAGAACAGATTGAAACACTGGTGTCACTGTAAATTTATAGCCAGTTTTTTCATTATGTACAAGAAGTGTAATTGATTCTCATTTAAATGTTTTTTGGATTCTTTCCCTTTATTGATCACTTCTACCCCACGGTGAACAACCTTTACAACGCAACTATTACAACGCACTACACTTACAACGAAATTTTTACAACGCAACATCCACTACAACGCATTCCATTACATCGCATGACACTACAACGCATGTTTAAAAACTACCTTTACAACGCATTCCATTACATCACATACTACCTTTACAACGCATACCATTACAACGCAATCCAACACTTACCCTACTGTTGCACCCCCTGGATTTAGAATAGTAATTTTTACCCCTATACTATCCAATACTTACCTTAAATGAAATTTAATATTATGCGTTGTAATGGTATGCGTTGTAAAGGTAGTATGCGATGTAATGGAATGCGTTGTAAAGGTAGTTTTTAAAAATGCGTTGTAGTGTCATGCTATGTAATGGAATGCGTTGTAGTGGATGTTGCATTGTAAAAAATGCGTTGTAAGTGCATGCGTTGTAAAAGTGTGCGTTGTAACGACATACATCCCTACCCCACACATGAGCACACCCCTACCCCCCTTTTTCTCTCCTTCTGTGGAGCAACCTTCTCATCTTGTTACTTAATATAGCAATCTATTTATGTTATCAGTGTTTAAAGAATAGGAATAAAATAGTACTTTCTGTTGCAAATTCACTGGGTGTCTTTTGCGTTTTTTGAGAGTGCGCATATGTATGTATTTTTAAAAAACATTTGCAGATACATTCAGGTTTTTTGCTAATTCAATTGGTATCTTTAATGTGTTTTTCGAATTACAAATATAGAACAACTCAACTGCCTAATAAATTAGTCTAGGACCATTTGTCTTCTGTACCACTTGATACCCATGTCCGTGGACATTTATTGGGTTACCCCATTATGTTATAATGGCTAAGATTAATAGGGCCAGGTCACAGGCCACAGATAGGGATTTAACCAATCTGGGCAAGACAGAGGCACACACACACACAGAAACACAAAACAAAACACATATACACCAGAAACCACCACCAGCACACAACCCAGCACCACATACACAAACTCTACCCCAACCCACCAAAGATCGCAGACAGCCACCACCGCGAAGACCAGCACCATACAAACAGATTCTACCATACCCCAGCAACCAACACAAAGCTCCACCTCCACAACCACAGACACTAGTACAACACACCTCAGCACAAACCCAAAAACATCCCACAAACCAAAAACAACCTTCAGAATCCACACACTCACCCAAGCAAGTAGCCAAAAGCACTCCCTCCCCAAGCATACAACCAAAAACACTCTAAACGCACACAAACATCAAAGCAAAAGACACACAACACCCTTACCCAATTACCCACCCCAAGCCACTATCACACACACACACACACACAAACAAACAAAACAAAGTACCAGCACCACCACTGAGCACAGCTCAACACATAAACACCCTCACAACAAAATACACAACCACCAACCACACCCA
Source organism: Triturus cristatus (assembly GCF_964204655.1). Lineage (NCBI taxonomy): Eukaryota > Metazoa > Chordata > Amphibia > Caudata > Salamandridae > Triturus > Triturus cristatus. The sequence continues at coordinate 1,296,693,133 of NC_140590.1, forward strand.
TCCCAACACCCAGTACTTCCCAAACAACACCATTACCCACCCAATCTGCCCTTACACCTACCCCACACTCATCCACTCCTAAACCCATCAGAAAAGACTCACCCCTTCCCCCACTTAAATTCTTTGAGGTAGCTCAGCAACAACAGCTCTATAAATGTGACAATCCCCTTTATGAGGAATACTTTTAACACAATGCTTTAAAGGAGGCAAAAAGAAGAGTGTAACAATTCTTGTAAATACTTTTCTTTTATGCTACCTTTTATTAAGAACCATTTTATTTTGTTACCAGATTGGTATTAAAGTTAGGTTGTTTCTCCTTATAAAATTATGACAAAAAGACATTTTAAATCTTGCTTCAATACTCTTGGTTTCTTTTATATTTTTAGATGCAAAATAACATTTTCAAAATACTAAAAGACTTTATTATGTGGCCAAGATTGTTGAAATATGTCAGTCAGTCAGTCAAAAAATAACTTTATTTGGTTTTCACAAACCATAAAGCATATAAAACACATTTCATATTAAAAACATTTTCGGTTCATAAAAGTTTACTTGGTTCTTTTTATGGCATCGTGCCTTCAGTTCTTGCCCACTTTTAAAAGTAAGCTTTCTACTACTATCATAAATTTTATCCCCCTGCATATTAAAATGTTTGAAGCGGCGCCCATCCAACTTGTTGCAGCCTGTCTGCAGGTGCGGATTTTTAAATCATTAAAAACTGTTCTCAGCATCTTCCTTCTTTCTAATTTTACTGTTTCACAGACACACAGTATGTGGCTCAAAGTTTCACTGTAATAACCACATAAACGACATGCCTTTGCTTGATCCTTTTTTTTCCAGGAGGGTACTAGGTCTAATGTGCAATGTTCTCCAAATCTGTATGCCATGAACCTCCTTTTTAGGGACAATCTGAAGTGAGCAGCTAGATAGGATTGAGGCCTTAGCCGTGTATAAGAGTTTAATATGACCCATGCATGGCGGCGTCTCGCTAATTCCCTTTTGTCCTCCAAGAGAGATAATGTTTTTGCTTTGTTTTTGCAAGCTTTTTTAAATGTGGCCTTTTCTAACTTGCTGTTCCAAAGCCCCTCAAGCTCTAATTCTTCCAGAGCTTTCCTCAATTGGGCCCCCCACGAGTTTGGGGTTTTTTGCTCTAGTTGTTGCTTTATTTCCAACCAGCATAAATTATTCAAAGTTCCCAGTTCTGCTGCTCTGAGTTTCCAGCATAAGTTTACCAAGGTTGCCTTCCTTTGGAATACTTGATTCTGTAATCCGAATTCCAAACGGATTTGTGCTGGAGAGGAACCTTTAAAGAGATTAAATACCGTTTTGTAAACCTTGGTTTGTAGCTTATTTAAGATGTTACTTTCTTGGCCATGCCAGATTTCCAGGCCGTAAGACAGGGTCGGTAGCAGTTGGGCTGCCATTATTTTTAAAAGATGCCCATGTGAAGGGCTTTCCAGTTTCTTATATAGTTGTTTATAAGCGATATTAAGGATTAAGCTTTTGCTGTAATCTCCTTTTTCTGCTCCACCATTGACAGATTTCTTGCCATTTTCATGCCCAGGTATTTATAAGATCTTGTCTCTTCTATTTGAGAGTTCTTAGCGAACCATTTAAAGTTTCCTCGTCTTGGGCCCGCTAGTCTTACCACCTTGGTTTTTGATTTATTCAATTCCAAACCTTGAGCGTCCAAGTAATCTATTAGTTTATTTATTGCCCTTTGTAGCCCAATCGAAGTCTGGCTTACCAAGACAATGTCGTCCGCATACTGTAAATATTGAACTGGCTCCTTTGCCAAATTTGGTGGGTGTCCGTTTATTTGTTCTAAATGGTGATTCAAATCAGCTAGATATAAATTAAATAAACCTGGAGAAAGGACACAGCCCTGTTTTAATCCGTTTGTAATTTTTATTCTTGAAGATACTCTTTGGCCATCCCCTAGTTTTACAGTAGCCCATGTTTCGCTGTATAGTGATTGTATTGCTTGTATCAGTGGCTGTGGCAGTCCCCATGCTTTCAATTTCTTCCACAAGCGGTCCCGCGGCACTCTATCGAAAGCTGCTTTCAGGTCTATATAGCATGCCACTAATGCTCCCCTTTTCCTTTCAGCCTTTTCCGTCAGAATTGTCAAGGCTGTTAGATTAGTAATGGTGCCCATTCCCCGTCTGAAGCCTGTTTGGAATTTAGGGATCACATTGTTTTCCTCTGTCCACTCTTGTAGATGTTCCAAGATGCATGAAGCATAGAGTTTGGCCTCTACGTCGATCAGGGCGATCAGCCTGTAATTCCCAGGTTCTGTTCTGATACCGCTCTTGTAAATTGGGTGGAACAGGTTACCGCTCCAGGATTGCGGGATCTTGTTGTTACGGAACACGTGGCTAAAAAGAGGTGTTAGGTATTTTGCCCAAACTTCCGGGTCTCGTTTGAACAGGGCATTTGGTAGCCCGTTTGGACCTGCTGCTCCTTCCGCTTTCAGATTTTTTATCAGTGTTTTTATGCGTTTAACAGTTGTCAAAATTTGGTCATCTCCTTCCCAGCTACACTGATTATTACCATTTTCAATATTATTGCTGGTTGCCATGGTGTTAAGTACTTGTTCCTTTACTTTCAGTGATCTTACTGCATCCACCTTTTCTAATCCCAGTTTGGGATTATACAATTTATCGATGTATTCTAGCCAAATATTTTCGCTGATTCCGATGGTATTTTGCTTTCCGTGGCCTTTCATTAATTTGTTAATTATACCCCAGAATTCTTTACTATTTGGAAGTTTGCTTGCCCACAGCAGGTCTTCCCATAACTTTTCTCTGTATTTTCTTTTTTCCACTCTGCATTCCATCTTGTAGTCTTTTCTTAGTATTTGGATCTTCCCGCTATCTTTTTTTATTCCCATTTTATTTGCTTGAGCGTTTTGTCTTACCTCTTTGGCGATATTTCTTTTTTTATTTCTCATCTGTGTTGTATACCATGGCTCTTTAATAAACCCGTAATTGCCTTTGGATACTATTTTTGCTGGGAATTTGTCCAGCAGTATTTCACATAGTTCCTCCCAGTTACTTGATGTTTGAACTGCTAACTCCTCAGCATTCTTTGTGTTCGTTCACCATGTCCATTATCTCATCCATAATTGCTCCTCTCCATTTTAGCTTCCTTAAGTTATATATTTCAGGCCACACAACTAATGAAGCTACAGGCTCCTTAAGTTTAATGTTTAAATCTAGGACTGTCTCTTGAGGGAAGTGATCACTCTCTGGTCGTATTAAGATACGGAACTTGTCTACCCGGGACGTTAGCTCTTTGCTGATTATCGTATAATCTATAATTGATTGTTTTTTTCCACAGGAAAAGGTGATGCTGGCTGGTTGATCTCCCTTCGTGTTTCCATTTAGGATGACCATGCCTAATTTTTCCAGCTTATTTCGTGTCTTTTGATTGTTGTTCTTGTTCTTGCTCGTCTTTTCTCCTGTCAGGTTGTAATTAAAATCCCCTGATATTATCATCTCATGATATTGATGTGTAACTTGAAGTATTTTTATTAGATTTGTTAGGGTAGACAATTTCTCCTCTTTTTTGTCCTTATTTGGATGAATATAGATATTTAGGATTATTAGTTTGTCTCCAACTCTTTCTCCTTGGACCGGAACATTTTCTTCTACTTTTATTATTTGGATCCAGTTTTCTCCGGAATCCATTTCCTCCGATTTCCAGTCAATTTCCGTTGCCATGTATGTGGACAGACCCCCTCTTGGATGCCCATACTTAGATGTTTTTTCCGCCATTATGTGGAATTCTTCGTATCCTGCCAAGTGCTTTGGTGAAGTGTTCCATGTTTCTTGTAACAGGATAACTTTAAAATTACTTAAATAGGTAAGGGTTTCTTGATCTTGTTGCATTTCGTTAAAACCATGAACATTCCAAGAGCAGATCGTGAACTTTTTCTCCTTTTGATTTACTGCCTTATTGTTTTGTGCCCCCCTTACCAAGGTGTTATCATCAGGAGCGATATAAGTTCAAAGTGTAGGGTAGCCAAGACCATTCGTGGATTCCATCTCACTGGATGGTTGTTTGTCTGTCCATAGCGATTTGCACTCCGGTTCCCCTGCGTGTTTCTTGATTTGGTGATGTCCTTTTAGGACCATTGTAGACTTTCCCTTTATGTTTTGCAACCCGGGAACCTCATCATTTATTAGCGGGTATGGATATTTTATTAACGGTGGATAAGATATAATTATGCCCCAAGTTGCGAAGATCTCCCTGGTGGCAAAAACCCGCTCCGTTGTCTCAATCGACGCCCATGTAGTTCTACTAACTTCCAAATCCATCTCCATGTTAACTTGCACAAATTCTAGTGCTAATAGATCAGTTGATGGAATATCCCTTAATTTCGGAATTTCTCTAAAAAGTCTCATTATGTTACCTCTATTTAGGATATCGTTTTTTCCCTTTGTTTGGTATTCCGGCTTAAAGATTAATTTACAGCCTGTTACTTCTGGATTTGGTTGGGGTTCTTGATTTCCTTTTAGTTCCCTTTTTTCCCTTATCCTTTCCTCCGCCTTTGTGTTGATCATGAGCTCGATTGTGGGCCGTCCTTTTGAACTTAAATTCGGCGTTTTATCTTCCTCTCCGCTTTGCCTTCTATTTTCCTCCTTTATTTTGAACATTTTGGCTGTACTGATCTGTCCCGATTGTTGGTTCTCCGCTAATATTTTACACGTCCGGCCTTTTTTATCCAGGGTGATAGATAACTGGATGTCAGAACTTAACGCTCCTTCAATGTTCATCCCCATACTTTTTTCCCTTTTTAGCGTGGTTGTTTTGTCTTTGTTCAATTTTTTCTTCCTGGTGCATTTTTAAGCCATCATCGTTTTTCGCTTCAGGTACCGTTTTTTCAGACATGTCTTCTGTTACCTGTGGTTTTGTTGTTTGTTTGTTTCTATCCTTCCTTTTCACGGTTTCCAACTCCTCCTCTATGTGTGTTTGTGTTTTTACTTTTTCAACGGTATACCACTCTTTTATTGCTTTCCTCTCTGCAGCTTCTGGTGCACTCAGATCGCTTTTCGTGGATTTATTATGGTCCCTCATAGTGTCCAATATGGTTGATTCATCGATGTTTTGCTGTATTGTGGGGCCAATGACTGCTTGTTCTTGTACACTGATATTAGCGTTTCGTGAAAAGATGGCATAATTTAGTTGTTCTCCCTGCTTGATTTTTGAATTGACATTTTTCCTGGCTTTTCGTGCTCGTTTGCGTTGTCTTTTGGTTTGATTTTCCAACACACTTGGAGCAGCAGGAGTGTTTTTTTCACTATGTCTATTACCCTGCTCTTTTGTTATGTTTGCGTCGTCCTCCATAGAATTTTCTACATATTCTATACCTTGCCTCATAATTCTTTGTTTTTCAGTCCTTGTAGGTTTACCTGTATTTACTAAGCACGATGTTTCTTCTATTTGTTTTCTTACTTTTGCTGCACTTAGAATCTCGGTCAAGATTTCTGGTAGACAAGCCAGTTTATCTATTATTTTGCAGCACCCGCAGCTATTATCTAATACTTTGTTTTTGTTTTGTCCATCTTTATTTGTTCCATTAGTTATTTGATCTAAAACTATGTCCAGCTTGTTATTAATGCCTGCAATATGGGTTGCAATCAGATTCATTAAGTCTACCTGTACGTCCAGTTTGTCTGATTGAAAATTTAGTACAGTGATTGCTTGCTGTAGACTTTTTAGTAATGCTTCGCTCCAAGAGGTTGTATCTTTATTTATTGGTGGTATTGAGGTCCCTGATATGGAATCAAACCCACTTACTGATGAAATGGTAATTGGAGACTGTATTTTTTTATCGCCAAGCGTAGGGCCACCTTGCCCCATATTTATTTATTTCCAGAGAATGGGGCTGGGGGTGTTCTTGATGGGGGTTGATATTGCTCCCATTTCGACTCCCTTTGCCTTTATTCCCGGCAAATTTATGTCCCTGTGTTTTCCCTGGTTTGTTGACCCTGATTCCTCTACTTGTTGGGTATTAAATTCTAACATCTTTATGAGGTCGTCTTCCTCTGTTATTGAAAAAGATTTTGACCAGTTTGTCGTTTGGGTTATTCCTCGTTGTATAACATGATCTCCGCCTTCGCTTTGTTCCCTTGACACGTACCTTTGTGCAGCTTTTTCTTCCTTGCTTTTTTCATTCGTGGCTGTCTGTTGAGTTGTAGTAGGTTGATATATAAGTTGAGGTGCTGGGACATCAATTTGGGTTGTCGTTTTTTCGATCCAATTTTTTAAAACTGATTTTTCTTGGACCGGTCTTTCATCATTTTCTTTTATCTCCCTTCCTTCTTTTTGTTGACATTTTTCCGGTAGTCTTGGTGTAGGTTGAGGTACCGGGGCATGTATTTGGGCTGTCGTTTTTAGAAGCCAATTTTTTAAAGCTGATTTTTCTTGAACCGGTCTTTCATCCTTTTCTACTGTCACCCTTCCTTCTTTTTGTTGGCAGTTTTCTGGTTGTCTTGACATTGCTTCTATGCGTCCATCTCTGGCGCTTTTTGGTGTTATTGATTGTACCGGTTTTATGGGGGTTTGTAGGCTTTGTGCCTCTTCTGTGATTGCATAAATTGCCGCCATTGGATCTTTTAAAAACTGAAATTTATGCATTGGGTTTTTCCCCCCGAACTTAAATTGCTCTGTAGCTATAGCAGGGATCAAGCTCTTTTCTTGTGGGTTAGTATCCTCTTTTACCTTACTCTTGTTTCCGGATTTGTTAACCGCTTTTGTTTGATCCTGTGTTGTCGCTCTTTTCTTATTTTTGTGGATGGGGGCTTGGCGAACTTTTCCTGACCGCATGTCCCCAATTCTCTACTCCGGTCCTAATGGATATCTTGACCCCTGTGCTGTTTTTTGCTGTTACTGCTGACCCCCCCTCTGCAAAGTGTTCTTGACTCTCCAGTCAGAGGTAATATAAGCACTGCTTCACCTCTACTTTGCCTCACCACACCTTGCCTCCCGACTTTCACCTCCCACACAACTTCCAGCACCTCCTCCCACGCCTGTCTTCTGCGTCCTGGTGAGTGTCAAACTCCCCCGCCGGGTCCCTTCCTCTGCCACCGACCCTTGTGCTAGGTACGGCGCGAGGCGCTGTGAGGATGCTTGGGGCCCGACGCACGCTGCGATATTGGGGCAGCAGCCTACAGGGAGGAACTGCTTAGAAGTGTTGCAATGTCCAGCAAAGCGGTGACTTTCTCTTACAAATCGTCTCTTCAGAATAAAGGGTCTACTTGGGCCCCTTCGTTGGGGCCTCAGGTCGCAAGTACTCAAGCTGTTAGCCCGGATATGGATTAACTGGTTTCCCAGTTTTTACCTGGCAGTCCGTCGTAATTTTACTGTTGTCTGTGTTAATGCTGATACTTTTCTACTTGAATGCTGGTGCTTAAGACAATAGCTAGTAGCTTAAATTTGGTGATTGGGCAGTATGTCTCATTAATATTACATTTAGCCCCCCTTGGCGCCTGAAACACTACTGGGGCTGCCTTTTCCTGCAGGGCTACTGCTTTCTGCTTTTGCCTTTTACTCACCCTTTACTTTCCAAAATCCATGACCATGACCGGCCCTCGAGTCCAAAGTACAGGTGTGGAAAGGCTTCTGGGGCCTCTGGGGCTCTGGCTTAAGGCTTAAAGGCCTCCCCCTGCCCGTCCTGCGCCTGCTTCCGCTCCCTCTCCCCACACCAGTCACCCGGCTCGCTGTTTCTACCGCCTCTCCTCAATCCTCTCACCTCTCCCCTTACTGTGTGGATGAGGCGCTGGATGATGGGGGACCCCCTCTAAGGGCAGGGAGCCTCGCAAGCACGGGCTACCTGGAACCGAGCCACTTCGCTTAGATCTTCTTTGTCCCCCACACCTTTCACACTCCTCTTGTTGCCTTGACCACTCACGGCCACAGCTCCTACTCACCGCTACTGCTCACCGCTACTACTCATCGCGATGCCGGTGCCTCCCTTGCCTCCTATATCGCGCACCGATACCTCTCCCTCCAGATCGGCACAGCACGACACGCCTCGCCGCAGATGCAGATGCAAGACACGACCTGGTGGAGTGCTCCGTCCAGTGATTACAGGGGGGGGATCCCAGTGGGTCTCAGCAGATCTCAGCGGTCCCAGAAGGTATCCAAAACGGGGATCTGGCTGGTCAAACACGGCCCTTGATAGGCCGCAATGCTCCGTGAGTCCTTGGACCAGCAGCCTGTTTTTCTCCGCTACCTGCCCGCCTGCTCTGCTTTTCGGCGGATTTTCAAAGTTCTCCCGTTTTCCGCGCTTCAGCGTTTTTGCGCTTGCAAACTGTCGACTGACTGACTGACGACTGTCGACTGTAGTCCGCTGTCCCTCTGGCTCCCTCTAGCGAGAAGCGGAAGCAGAAACTCTCGAAATTTGGCCTATTGTTGAAATATGAAAATTAGTTTAAAAGAATAAGTATGTGTATGTGCTTAAAACGTATTTCAATCCGTAGGATGACAAAATAACAAAAAACGAAAGAAATAAAAAAATAATTTAAAGGTAAGTTAAGGAGACAATCTTGAAGATGAAAGTAGTTTACCATAATATTTTGATATATAACTAAATAAAACATATGTTTCTATATTCTAATATGAGCAAACCTATGAAAATGTTTATTTTTCATTTGGTAAATTTTGTTACAATCACATACACTTGTATGCAAAGGAATCCTCCATTTTTATAAAGTATGGTGTCAATTTTATTTACAGGATAAGCAAAAACAAATGTTAAAAAGTAAAGATTGCTTGTTTGACATGCCCTTCCGTCATATTGACGGAGACATATGTCAAAGTGACAACTGATTTTAAAAGGGGGCAAACAAGGGATATTGATTGCTGTTTCAAAAACTATTTTCATTATAAAGCCTATTCTTAATTAATTTTGAGCAACTAAAAGACAAGATTTATGTTTCATTACATTTTGTACTTAAATATATATATTACACATATTACAAAAGGAAAACAAAAGTATAAATTGTGTTGTGCTATCAATTAGTTACGTTTGAGCAACACAACGACATTTAGAAATGGGTAAGCATTAGAAATTTAAGTTACAAAATAACAACCCTGCTATTTTGTCATCGAAGTTGTGACTGGTCTTCCATATCGAGTATCAGGTAACCTTAGGCAAGCAGCATAAGATCCATGGTGAAAGAGCGAGTGGAAAAGGTAAGAGGGCTTTGTTTCAACCATTTATAAATGCAAGACTGCCAGTTCGGGTGTGGAGGGTTAGTTGCCATGGATATGCTGACTGTAAGGAAAGTTGTAATATGGTGGGCGGATATCTTCCATAAAAGACTTCATCAGCTCTTTTAGGCCAATACTCTGTTGATGGACGTGTTGGAGGCCAACTGAAATGGAGGACGTTTGATGGAGTTTCGCTACTCATACAGAGTTTCGCTCTTCGTACCGCCATCATCTCAATCGAGCGGGGAGACAGGTACGATGGTGAACAGCTACACCGTCGATTTTCAATCATCCGCCAAGATAAAAATTGGCCCCTAAATCATCTAAGAGCTCATTTCATGTATTATCTTCCGATTTTGGTGATTACGATCTATAATCAGTTATTTATAAGTCAAACAGCACGAAATGTTATATTGAGGACCACTTTGGACAGTACAATGCAAGTGTAACTAATGTAAACTTAATGACAGTAACAAGGGAGACCTAGCAATGTAAATCTTGAATGTAATCTAATAGACCACACAGTCCGTAGAGATTGGATATTGTCAGATTAGCAGTTGATTCATCAGGCCCTGAGTGTGAATACTTTTTTCACAAACTTTTTCGGTAGTTTTTGTTTGCCGTTATGCTGAGAAGTAGCAGAGGGTGAGGTCTCTCGAAATTAAAGCACAACTGAGAAAGTGAGGTAGGAAATAACTGTGGCGTATTGTTAATAGGCTCAGAAATCAGTTTGATATGTTTGACAGCATATGCCATAAGTCGTTACCGAGTATAAGGAGGTCAAGCATGTTGTTTTCTATTTAAAAGAAGGTTTGACGTGGTAGAGATGAGGTACTTACCCTAGTTTGAGGAGTTTTCTAAATGGGATTTCCAGATTGGATTCTGATCTGCCGATTTGGCAAAATGTTAAAGAAGTGTATTACAAAAGAACAAGATGATCCTTGTATAACCACATGGATGTAGATTAAATGAACTAGGAAATAGATGAGATGGGAAACAAAATGTGGGCGAGTAATCATATAAATGTATTGAACTTTGCAATTTGTTTCAGACTGCTTAGCACAAAATGCATTGGAAAGTGATAAAGAATGACTGTAGAAATTATCTGAATTAATGAACTGCAAAATAATGGAAGATAACATAAACAAATACACTGTACATAAAAATGTGGCACAGAAGAAAAAAGAGTTGAAAAAAGACAGAACATTTCGGAGTAATAAATAAAAATGTTCATAACATTTTCATAAAACACACTCAATGAATTATCTTGCAATTTGATCATAAAAAATGTTGTCATATATCTGTGCCAGGCAGCTGTCACGGGCGTAACGAAACTTGAGGCGGCCTCCCTGCAAGGTCCGTGGAGGGGCCCCTTCCAAGCTCAATCAGGAGCTCTCTGGCCAGAGTGCTGTGCTGAGGGGGCCCCCTGGAGCTTGGGTCCCCGGCTTGTGTTACCCGCCTGGCAGCAGTGCGAGTGCAACAAGGATTGCTGTGCAAAAGAATACACAGATTTGATGACGTTTTTTATCATCCGTGTAATCCCCTTGTGCACTGAAAAATAGTCGGTAATAATCATAAAATATATACATAAAGTTTTAAAGTAACAATTAAACAGCATAAAAAACTACAAATTGCTCTTAGTGGATTTAGGCAGCTAAGCCAATCAGGCTGCCAAATATATTCCAGCAAGAAGTACAAATTTACAGTTATTAAAACAATATAAAAGCCCTCCTAATAGAGCATAATAACCTTCTACCCCATGGTTTGCTCTGGTTGGTTACCAATACTAAAAACCCTTGCTTACTACAGTAATCGGTGAGATTCCATGTAACAAAGCATGTGCCTACAGGCTTTACCACAGTGTATTAACAATCAGCAATTAAAAACACATTGCCTTTAACTTAAGCTTTTCACAATTAATCAGGCCGACTTCCTCTGTCATAACTTTTCAGTATAAAAAGGTCGCATCTAAGGATTCTGACAAAAATTTACCCCCGTGAGCCGATTGTATTTACCATTGGTTTGACACTATAACCAACATTGGCCTACTGAAGTGTGTGTAAATTGGCAGTTATCATGCAAAGAGTTATAAAATTGAAAAGATGTACATAATTACAGTTGGCAAAACAATATACAAACCCTCTCAACTGGGCCTAATAAAAGTAATCACAATGAAAATCTTCTGCTCTCAGGGTTCATCAGATTGGGTGACCAACACCAAAATCCTAGCCTACTATGGTAATCTGTGAGATTACATGTAACAAAATATCTGTCTACCACCATACCATATTGTGGTAACAAGGCACTGTTGGAGGCCTATTGGCTGTAACAAATGTTTTTCGCAATAAATAATGCATGCCTAGATCCTTTATCCTGACTTTTCATAAAAAATAGAACAGACTTATGGCATCAGCCATAAATTTTCCTAGCGCACCAATTAGGCCAGTAGCTGTTATTGTTAGCTTGTCACTATAACCAACTCGGGGACTGAGTTATACTGAGCTCAATATTTTCCACAAGGCAACCGTGAGGCATACTGACATAAAATGTCATGAATTAAAAAAAGATATTTGGCAAAGCTAAATAGTATCTCTCCTAAGAGCCTAAGAGAGCCTAACAAAGATTTTCGCTGTGCAAATCTTCTATACCACAATCATCAACAAACGCCCCACTGAAAACCTCAAAAACCATCAGCTCCTCAATACCATTTAGTCGGGATTCAGACCCAACCACAGTACAGGAACTGACCTCATTGCTACCACAGACAAAATCTGCATAATCCTAGACAGAGGAGACCTGGCGACCCTTATTCTCCTTATTTTTCCCACAGCTTTTGACACTCTCTCCCACTCTGTCCTCATCCAACACCTGCACAACATCGCAGTCCAAGGACCCACACTCTGATGGATCTGCACCTTCCTGACTGGCAGGACCCATTCAGTCACCTGGCACCTTTCACCTCGGCCCCTTTCACCTCGGACCCTTGAGGTCTCATCTGCATATTCCCACAAGGAACCTTCCTAAACCCAACCCTCTTCAATGCTTACATAATACCCCTTGTCAACATCACCACCTTACACAGCATCACAACATGCAGGTTATTCTCTTTCTCATGTTCAAGAAGCCAGAACCCAAAACAAGTTCACTACATGCATGACCAAAATAATTGACTGGGTGAAGACCAACTGTCTGAAGCTGAACACCAACACGACCAAAGTCATAATCTTCAGCAAGGGCCCATCTCCTTGGGACTCCACCTGGTAGCTGACAGAGCTAGCACCAACACCCACTACCCACCCCAAGAACCTTGAGATCATCATTAACTGCTAACTGCAAACTTGACATGACTGCCAAGTCAACACTGTCACTGTCTCGTGCTATTGTCCCTCCTAACCCGCGGCTGAACCTCATTTGCTCTCCCAAAGTCTTGATATGGTCCCACTACTAACTTTTGTTCTCTGACTGTGCTGTCTCAAAACTCTCTTCGATGCTAGACTATCACTAGAATTATTATAACCTGCGTTTTATATGTATGTTGATGTTCTATCACTATAACAATTGTAATCTGTGCTTAATTTTAGTGTTGATGTTCAATTACAAATCTTTGAGCCGTAACAGAACTTAGCTCTACTGCGTTTCTATTATGGTAACTATGGCAACCTAGGTTTTAATTTGACTACTTTGTTGCTACCTGGCTGTTTCTCGCTCCTCCTCCTATATTTAGACTCTCTTGCCCCCTTCTTCCCACCTCTCATTTTTCCCATATCTCCTTATGCTCTCGGTCAATAATATTCACCCACACCACATTATTCCCACCTAAATTCCTTCTCCTCGCTATCTCTCCCCCAATTTTCATATACCTCTACCCCCCCTAACACCTCTGACATTTCTCCTCTGGTATATTTTTGTTATTTATATATACTCTATCATACCCTGATACCCTCTGGGCTACCTCTAACACCCCTACCACCTCTGACATTTCTCCCCTCTGGTTAACAACACCCCCCCTTACCACTTACCCCCTCTCTCTCTTGGGATTCTCCCCTATTGTTCCCAGCTCTCCTGCCGCCTAATTCTCATCTCTTTCTGGTCCCTCCCTCCTCCTATCTCTCCAGCTCTATCCCCCTTCTCACGACCTATCACGTTTCCCACATATCCCATCCACACACCCCAAGATCCTGCCCTCTCCAGACATGGTCCCAATTCCTGGAACATCATATACCCATCCAATCTGTCCAAAAATGCCAAGACAAACTTTAAACATAAATTATTGACTCGTCACCTTGAAACTCTCATAGTTGATATCTACCATGGCCTCAGCTCTCCTATAAAAAACAACCTTATTTTCTATTCCAAACGCCCCTCCAAATGGAAAAGTATCTTCCTAGGCCATCTTACAGTCACTAAATCCAGCAATATCCCATATGGTTTCAAATTATCTATCTCCCCATCCCCAGCCTTCCTCGGAGAAACTGACCTCTCCATATTCAAAACCGGTAATATTCTCATCCAAGCTACCGAACTACACCTCAACATCTTCGACCGCCACTTCAGTATCCTGGCAACCCACCTTTCCAAACCTGCCCCCTACCCTGCTTCCTCCCAATTGTCGGACACCATCATGATTCCCCCCCCCCCCCCCCCAGGGCTGAGCCAACGCCCCCAAGGCTCCCCTAATGCGCATACCATCACCCAAACCCTCACCTTATCTAAAGACCAATACCCTCAAACACATATTTCCACCCCTAGCTGCTCTACTACTCGTGGACCCCTTCACCCTGAACTTCCACCCTCACCCCCCTTGGGCCTATATCTCCCTCTCTGAACTACACTCTCCCTACGCAAGCTGTTGAATTTAAATCCCAGTCCCTCCACCTAGTACTTCGACCCTTCCCCCTACACCCATCTCTCCACCGCTGACTTTCTCTCCCCCCTCATAGTGCTGTAACTTCCCCCTCCATCCTTCTCTCCATCATAACTTCTCCTTTGACTTCTCAGCCTATCTTCATGACTGACCCCGTCTCCCTCACATCCAACATCCCTGACTCTCCTCCAACTCCCCCCAGCGGCACCCCCCCACCGATCAGGCTAACATCACTGGCCAACACTGAACCCCGTTCACCCCACCCTCCCCTTCGCCCGAGCCAACGCTCAATCTTATCGCTCAGACACTTTCTAACATTGAACTTAAGATCTCAACCGTGCAGACGGAACTTATAAGACTCAGAAAAGAGTTTAACACCCTGAACACAAAGACCCGCATCAATCATAAGGTCTCCACCTGCCTGTATCTCACTTACACCGCCCAAATTAACCACTGGAAATCTACTCCTCTTCGCAACAGATCTTTTAGGCCACGCGACGCTAGGAATGGCCTCTCCTCTTCTGCCATCAAGGACTTATGCAACTCTTACCTTCCGAAACCTCTGATCCCTAATCATTCCCTGCCTTATTCCTACATCCCAGTGAATTTGGGAACGAACAGAACCCCCTCCTCTCTCACCTAGACCCCCAGCCAAACTTACCACCATACACTCGTGCCCCACCACCAAAGCCAACCCTAAGCCTCTCTCATGCATGCTTGTTAATTGCTGCTCGGCTGTCCGACACGCTACGGAAATTTCTGAAACCATCCTCAGTGAAACAATCGACATTGCCTTCCTTACAGAACCCTGGCTTAAGGACCACTCGACGGCCATTCTTGACTTACTGACCCCCCTGGCTACTCTATCATCAGAAAAGACAGAATAGGAGGTGGCTTAGCTATCATCTGTAAAAATGAACTCCAACTCTCCTGTGTTAAAAATTCTGAACACCTTACCTTTGAATATCTTGGCGCGGAACTCACAATACTGGGCGCTCCCACAATTCACTTAGATAACATCTACCACCCACCGGGTGATCCTATACCCTTCGCCGAGGAACTATCTGACCTTCTCTCCCAATCCTCACTCTCCAACTACAAAAATCTCTTCCTAGAAGATTTTAACATCCACTGGAACAATGTTACTGACCCCACAGTCAGCCATCTCATCAATCTCCTAGAGATCAATGGCCTGGTTCAAGTATGCCACTCACCCACCCACACCAAAGGTGCCACTCTTGATGCCATCATTTCCAACGACGACTTGGCCTCCCTCTCCAGCATCCTCCCTATTGACTGGTCTGACTATCACCTCACCATGTTCAAGATCGAATCCTCTTACGTCCCCCCTCCTATCAAAACCGTCAAACCCATGAAATGGACCAGCAATCTTAATCAAATTCCTCCTGGCGAACTCGAGTCTCAGCTCCAAGCTCAACTCCTTCTCACCCCTCTCTCCCAAGATGCCAATGAGCTCACCGAGCTTTTCAACAAGACCGTCAAGGAGGTCGTAGACCATCTTGCCCCTCCCAAACTAAAAAAACAAAGAACCAGTCCATCCAAAACGTGATTTAACTCTGACCTCAATGACGAAAGACGTTCACTTAGACTGAAAGAACTGGAGGCAACACCCCTCCCCTGCACACCTTGCTTGTCTTCGGGCCGCTAGGGCCACTTATAAAAAATACATTTTCAAAGAAAAGGCCACCTTCTTCTGAACTCAATTACACCGGGCCAAAAATAGACCCAGAGAACTATTTAACATTGTTTGCAACCAAACATCCACAGCCCCCCTTAAACTGGCCGCCTCAACTAATAGATGTGAAGAAATTGCCAACGTCTTCTAAGAGAAAATCGCCAAAATTGATCAGTCCTTCCATCTAACTCAGACCCCACCCAATCCACCATTAGCTGCCGACACTTCATTAGACGATCCTTCCGTCTCAACTCTGCCTCCTTCCTCTTCCACTCTCCCTCACGCTACAACCCGCACAGATTCCAGCCTTCCCCTCTTGCAACACAAAAACAATGCATCCTGGACTAACTTCCACCCCGTGACTGAGCTCAAAGTCTTTAACATCATCTCCAAACTTAAACCATTCTCACACACCAAAGATCCTCTCCCATCTAGTCTTATCCAGAATCTTAACCACATTATTACCCCTTATTGGACCATGATCATCACCACCTCCCTCTCCACAAGATGTGTCCCAAACTCCCTTCAACTCGGTCAAATCACGCCTATTCCTAAAACTCTAACATCTGACCATAAGGACCCAAACAATCTCCACCCTATCTCAAACCTACCACCTCTCTCCAAAGCCCTTGAAAAATGTGTCTTGCTTCAATTGGATAATCACATTAACAACTGCAACCTTCTGCACCCCTTACAATCCGGCTTCAGAAAAGGCTGCAACACTGAAACCACCATGCTAAAGATAGTTGACGACATCCATTCCGCCCTTGACAACGGTGAATCCTGCCATCTCATTTTCCGTGACCTCTCTGCGGCCTTTGATACAGTCAACCACAATTCCTTACTCAACTCACTCAAGACCCGCTTTGGCCTTAGCGGTCAGGTCCTTAACTGGTTTACCTCTTTTCTCCAACCCAGAACTCAACAAATCAAAATTAACGACTGCCTGTCTAACCCCTCACATGTACCCCTATTTGTCCCTCAAGGCTCTATTCTCTCCCCCTCTCTCCTCCCTCTCTCTTCATGGAACCCCTTACCCTCATTCTGAAACAAGCAGGAATCAACTATCACCTCTATGCGGATAACACCCAACTTTACTATAAGATTAGGTCCCACTCTGATGTACTTCATCTTAACCAAACCTTGAACAAGATCCAATCCTGGTTCTATACCAACCATCTAAAACTTAACCCTAAGGCCACCTATCCAATCCTGGATCTCTGATCTCAAATCTCTCAACTGTTCGCTCTCTTTGTCCAATTCAGTGAAATCACTTGGCTTCATCATCGACCAAAACCTAACCCTTAACGAACACATAAAAAACTCTACTAAAGGAGCTCTCCTCACTCTCCGCCATCTGAAGAAAATCAAACCATTCATCCCATCTGAAGACTTCAAATGGGTTGTCCAATCACTTGTTCTCTCCAAAATTGACTATGGCAACGCTATCCTCACAGGAATCCCCAAAGTGCACTTAGCCCCTCTCAGATCCGTGATCCACTTAGCAGCCAGGCTCATCACTGACTATAAGCGTTTTGACCACATCTCCCCAGCCCTTAAGTCCCTTAACTGGCTTCCCGTAGAAGGTAGATCCTCCTACAAGACAGCATGCATTACGCATAAAACTTTACACCAGAATACCCCGCTGGACATCACAAACAAACTCAAAAAAGCAGGTGGCTCTAGACCGATGAGGAGCACAAACACTTTCCTCCTCGTCCCCCCTTATTCAATAAGAAAATCCCTCAATCTCGCTCCTTCTCACGTAACGCTCCGAACATCTGGAATGCCCTCCCCAAGGAATTGCATTGTAACCCCTCCTACCTCAGCTTTAAAAAAGAACTCAAACTGCACCTTCTCAACAAATACTGGGGCCCCTAATCTGGTATCTGACTCCTCACTTGGTCTCCCCTGTACTTAACATCCCATACCCCACTTTCTTTCTCCCTCTGTCTCTCCCTATGTAAATGTATCTGCTACTGTTGTTTCTATGTTTATAGACATCCGTGGATTACCTTTTCATGTATATTGCCCTCGGCTGATTTTAGTTTTGATTTAACTTGCTTTCATACTCTGCTATTGAACATTCCTTTCTTTGTCCTGTTGTACTGTTATCTAGTTTTCTGCACATGTAAAGCGCTCTGATACCCACGGGTCCAGCCAGCACTATATAAAACCTTTCAAAAAAATAAAATAAATAAATGCTTCCACACCCTGAAGATACTGAGAAAGATTTTCAAATGGCTCCCAATAAACACCAATAAAATCTTCACCCACGTCCTACTCACAAGCAAACTGAACTACGGAAACACCCTTTATGCCGGGCATCAACAAGCAACTCACGAGGAGGCTGCAGACCATTCAGAATTCAGCAGCCAGAATCACTATATGCCGCAAACACATCTCATCTCACCTCAACAGTATACACTGGCCACCCATACATAAACAAACACATTTCCAACTCCTCGCCCACATTTTTAAAGCACTACATAAACCTGGCCCAGCATACCTCAACAATTGCATCTACTTTAACAAACTTTCCAAACACCTTCACTCGGCCACCGGACTCTTACTCGCACACATCCCACGCCCTTAGAAAAACAGATCTTGGAGTTGAGCCTTCTCCTACGTTACTCCTAAAGCTTGCAACCTGTAACTTGGACCTGCAGCTACACATCTGAGCCTCATCCTCAGTTCTTAAATTCTGCAAGAAGCTGAAGACCTGGTTTTTCGAACGGTTACTCTTAGCCCTAGGCTGGCTAGACTCCCACCTGCTGAGTGCAAGGATACCCTCCCTTGTAATAGTGCACTTTACAAACCACCTTAACATAACATGGTTATATCATTAATGATTGAGAGTCACTAAGAAGGCCTAAAAGGGTCTAACAAATATTCTACATCTACAGTTTGTCACACTCCTCTTGCTCACTACAGCAATCTGTGAGATTCAATGGAACAACATCCTTCTCTGTAGGCTTTCATTACAGAGTAATGACAATCCACGCTTAAATGGAATGTTGTCCACATTTGATTTTCAAACTACATAAATCAGACCTATTGACTTTATCACATTTCATGATAAACAGATCAGGCCTATAGCCATGATCATTGTTATGCCATAATAACCAACTCGGTCTTGCAGTATTGAGTATACACTTTGCTAAAAACCAAAAAATGCAATACAAACGCTTTTTTTAGTGGAAGTACACAACTTCGGCCGAATCCTGTACTCAGGGAAACCAACATGTGGGTGGCACCTAAGCCCCTCTCTCAATAGTGATCGGATAGCTTTTTTAGTTGATCACATAAGATGTATTGACAAGTTTGTAGAAGCAATTGCAAATAGGGGTAGGGTCTGAGTTCATATTTCCCAGCTGACAAGCACCATTTGTGGCAGTATCTCCACTGTACAGATGACGTTCCTGATAATGGAGCCAATAGCAAGCTCTGCCCTCTGAAAGGCTGACTTCTGCCGACCTCAAGGCGGTGGAGCACTAAGATGGGTAGATGAGATTCCCTCTGATTTTTGACAGAAGTCCCATTACTGTCCTTTTAATCAGCCCCAAATAAGGGACTCACTCAGTGCACTTATAGTAATGCATAGAATTTGGAATCTAAACATTTGAAAATTATATTTTTAATTTTTTCTTTCCATGAAAAGCCTTTCCTGCCCTCATACCTCTTGTGAAAACGAGGACAGGGACCGTGCTCCACCAGGCTGAACCAACTTACAAGCAGTGCCAAATTACAAGAAAGTGCCTGAAAAAGTCCCCGATTTAGAAAGAAACAGGGAATGCTCCAATGTCAAAACATTATTTTGCCTAGTGCGCTGAATATCCTTGGACAAATCCTGATTGTAGAACGTTGCTTTCTCTTTCCACTCTGGCCACTCTGCCACTCTGACATTTTCCCAGTGGGCTACTAGTAGGGAGCTGCTTTCAGAGCAGGATGTTATGTTAGCAGTTTTTTAAAGGGCTCAGATTACTCTAGCTGGACTGTCCCTGCACTTGTATTGCTACCCTATAGGAATAGGGAACAACAATTCAAGAAGCTAGCAGAGACCCTAAAAGGAATAAGGCAACCAAGGCATAAGACCGATGCCAAGCCACAGTGAGAACTATAGGGATTTAACTCTGTCTAAACAGCCATTTTTTTCTTTTTTTCCTGAAGGTTGCCTTAGCAAGTTCTAGTCTCAAGTAGGGGGAAGGGTGTTCCAGAGCTCAGAGGCTCGGAATCCGAAGGATCAACCTCCTATCCGGGCTTTCTTAGCACAAGGAACCACTGAAAGTGCTGTTCTAGAGGATCTGAGGCTTCGGCCAGGTGAGTAGGGTTTCACCAAGCTGCAAAGATAGTGTGAGCCTCTGTTGTTAAGAATTTTTCGACAGAGGATATAGCCCTAAATATGATACGTTTTTCCATGCACATTTACCAAAATGTAGTCCATATTGTAACAATGGGCAGTAACCAATGCAGTAATCACAGGGAGTCCGTGAAGATATTTTCTTTATTCTCTTATTCTTTTCTTCAAAGATTCATTTAAAAAAAAAGGGGGCGCTAGAGGGCGCACTGCGGAATGGCTGCCTCTTAAGACAGCTCCACCGGTCGGGCACTCAATTGGCGAAAAAAGAACATAATGCGGAGGCTACATTAAAAACAGTCAATTGCGAGGCATTGGAAGTACCCGGCAGCGGAGGGACTGCATTGGAAGGATCGGAAACTGCCCAGATGCTGAGTAAACTATGAATAAAAATCGGCGCGAGGTGAAAGTCCGGAATTCACAAAATGGCGGTGCCCATGGAGCTACCGGATCGGAGCGACTAAATCCGGTGAGGTGGACGGATGGCGGGACGGGCACCGCTCCTGATGTTGGCTCGCACTGCTGGCGCTAAGTAAACGATAGTGGGGCAGCGGACGAAGCAGATTCAGCGTCTGTGATCGTGTAACAGGACTCGCTGAGTGCATGCAGGAAGGCGCATATCGGGCGTTACAAAATGGCGGGCACATACATCAAAGAAGAAGCTGATGGCCGATATGTGTGACTCCGTGGTGCAGCCGAGGAGTGACCGGGACAGCATGCAGACTCACGGTATGCCTCGCGTGCTGGTTCCTTCATGCTGTTGCTTCTGTGCGCGTTTGCGGTCTCAATACCAGGCTTCTCCCCTGATCGCGAATGCTGAGTAAGACTGGACATAACGGGGACGTTGCCGATCAATCATGAAGCGATAGGGCTGAAACTGTGCTGATCGACTGAGGAGCCTACTGGTCTGCAGACACCCCGCGCAGAGGGGAGCAGGTGGCCCACCCCGGTGGTGAAGTGTGGCGAAGTGGGCACTGGACTACCAGAAGCGCGCCTCAACTCCTACTACAAACAAAAGATCGGCAGTATGGACGTCCTTTAAGCGCTCTATCATGTGGCAGACTGCATGAGGAACTCGCGCTGGAACCCTCTGCGAGCATTTCATTATAGAGGTGCAGGATCATTTGACGCTCGTGCCCACTCTGCTGTGACCGGGGTACAACATCAATGTAGCAGGTTATTCCAGCATGCTGAAAGGAACCACACAAAATTCGACAGTGCCAGTGGTATTGGATGCTGATGGCATTAAAGGAGGCAGACCTGGGTCCAGCCAGTGATTGATGCTGCGCCATCATATTGCGCTACCAAAATATGCCCTTTGGATGATAAAACCATTGATTGTAAATCATTCTAATTGCGCTGTGTAAACCGCGATTGTCTAGAGGTCTCTCAGGACTGCAGTAGTGGTGCTGTATCAACACCGCCTGCTGGGTCTGCCGGAGGAGCTGGCTTCTGAGTGCGATGGGTAAGCCAGATAGACAGCAGTCGAAACTAACTTTTGAAACTAAGCGGAATCCTAAGGGGGCGACGGCGCATTCAGATACAGAACCAGAGGCAGAAGGCACGTCGAGTAAGGCCATGGAAAGTGTTCTCCAAGCCACACAGCAAAGCCTGCAAGACATCAATGGAAAATTAGATTCGCTCACTCATAGGGTAGATAATATTTCTGCGAAGCTGGACAAACAGGGGCGGCTGAAGATGGCATAACAGCGGTGGAGGATGAATCGCACACTATGACTCGCAAATGTATGGAAATGGAAAAGATACTGGAGGTGATAAAAAACAAAGCTGAGGATTTAGAAGCGAGATCGCATCGCAATAACGTACGAATTGCGGGTGTTCCCGAGACCGCAAACACGGGGAAGATGGAAACATATGTGGAGGCAATGTTGCGTGACATCTTTGGGGCTGATAACTTCTCAGCGATGCTGCTTATAGAACGAGCCCACAGATCCTTGGCCCCGAAACCACCGCCAGGCGCTCCGCCTCGTCCCATCATTGCATGGGTTCTGAACTACAGAGACCGGGATGTAATTCTGAGGATGGCTAGGGAAAAGCAGCAAATCACCTATCAGGGCAACACCCTAGCCTTTAATCCCGATTTCACTATGTTCTTGCAAGCAGCACGCAAGGACTTCAACCCTGCAAAAAAGAAGTTTGGCTGAGGGTGATGCAAGATGGGCGGACAACAGTTCTTCAGACTCCAAAAGCGGCGCAGGACTTCCTTAAAAAAGTGATCAATAAGCGTAAGGAGCAGAAGCGAGCTGTACAGGATCAGGATGTTGAATAATCCATGGTAAGCTGGGACACTCATCAAAGCGATGTTGCCGTAGTTGACGGGAGCGACTGGAGACGATTGCTGGAGCTGTTATATGGAAAGAGGCATCTACTACCTAGTATATGATGGATAGCATGTTGAGACACTCGGCAACATGTGCGTTGTTGCTGGGGTCTGGATGATAGTAGAGGGATTCCTCTAAATCATAGCTACAGATGATGGACGCATGAATAGCGACTCAGCTGCTGAAACGATAATCTGCATTGACCTCTGCTGGCGGTAATGTATGAACTGTGCATGCATTAGCATATTCCAGGTAGGAAAACTGGACGCTAGATGTGAGGACAGATTGACCGGTTCAGTATGACTAATTAAAGATTACAAAAACTGTAACTCAAACTAATGTTGCGGATTTGCATATGTTCCGTAATTATGGTTACTGTGAAGGACCATCGCGGTTTGGTGTATCATAACTTGTGATTTCTTACATTATGGCACACAGTAAATAGATACATGATGAATGTGGGTACTTGTCACGGGGGCACCACTGGGGGCACGGCTTCTGACACACAACCCGAAGAGATACCTGATTGTTCCTTTACGCCTTGGCCACAGTGATGAATACAAGCCCCAGCTAGGCCCGCAAGAGACAAGGGTTCGCTCTTCTGTAACGAAATCTATAAGGAAGTTGGCACGGAAACTGCAAAGTACAAAAACAACGTTTATTAACCCTTAAGGGTGGTCCTACAATCCACACAACACTCTTCAGTATTGCAAGGAGTAGCACACAGAACTTGCGTACACAGTCCCCTTTTATACACAACAGAGGGGCTCATGAGTGGGTGGATACCACATGAAGTCGAAGAACATTACCATTTAGGGTCATTCTCGATACTGAATCAATACATGGGCGGAGCTAACACACTCCTTAGGCCCGTGAAAACACATGGTCAAGCAAAGCTAATTATAACAGATGTGGTCAAGTCTGGGCATGCGCCAGATGGACAAGAGGGCTATTTATAAACTGTTGCTAGGCAGATTACAAGAGCAACTAACACAGAGGTCGGACTCTCCTCGTGGTGAACACATGGCAGCATGTCAATACAAAATGGAGTCCGGACTTCGGCCAACACAAGGAGGAAAACACGATTAAAGGGGAAGCATTAATGTTTTCAGTAAATGCTTAATCACATTCTGCTTTAATTTACAACAGACGACCCTTTCAGCATTTACTGAAGACATCCGGCTTCCAAGAATAATCATCGTATATGTCAATTATCATCATTCCTTTAACCTCTTTAGCTAGACCCTTCTGGCGGGCAACATCGGCAATAGCTTTCTTATCTGGAATGCAAAATGAAATGCATACGGAACAGCACAATGGTCCACATTGAATACACATACAAAAAAGGAACAGAATTGCTACAATAATACAGAGACCAGTTAGAACCTTCCAACCCCAGGCAGCAACCAACGCCCAAAACCATCCAGAAAAGGACCAAGTGCCGTTTTCTGTGTGGATTTCAGCTGCTATTTTATGCAGCTTATTAATGGCGTTATAAACGGATGGCGTATGATCAGGGATGAACACACAGCAGCTACTTCCAATAATTTTACAGGCTCCTCCTCGATCAGCTAGCATCACATCCAATACCATACGATTCTGCAATGCAACAATCCTGGTTATCTGTAATTCTTCCGTAAGATTCCCAAGAGCAGCAGCAGTCTGATTAGTCACAGCTTCTACCACTCTCGTTAATCTCCGGATCTTCCTACTATTCAAAGCAGCTCCAACAAAGAAAAACAGTCCTAAGTTGAAATCAATATACTGTTGCAAACTGGTATCAGTTTGATCCACATCATCAATCGATAAAGTTCGTTTATATCTATTTACAGTCACATTATTCAACAACTTCAAATCCTTATGATATGACGCGGGTGCTAGAAATACAGGAGGTAATAGGAATGATACATAGCATACCCCAGACCACCCAGCCGGCAAACGGTAATAACCTTTATTTCCACATACGAAATAGGTATTATGGGATGCTAGGAAGGTGCTGTTGTTCAGCCCATCGATGTTTAATACGGTTATACAATCACTGACACCAACAGGGATAAAACCCACACTCTGGACACACAGGTCCGCTTGGGCTTGGGCCACTTGGATCACAAATTTTTCCTTCCCCACAGTGTCTCTGGTATTCGTGAAGATATAGGGAATGGATTCATTGTCCGGTCGGTACTCTTCCCATTCCCAAATTGTTCCATTTGCTTGTGGATATCCATTTCTGTCCTGATGACATTCTTTATTAAGTCTGAAAAGCAATCGTCCCACTGTCGGTTTCCGAGTAGCAAACAACAAAGTGTACCATGCTCTACAAGAGCCATTATGAGAGAAAGGAAGTGGTATGAATGGCGTACCTCCTTTCTTCTGATGGGCTGGCATCATCCCACATATCCAACAGTTCGTAGCGTTCGTAGCAACGTGGGTGTGATGCAGCATCTGAATGAAAGTGTTATTCAAATAGGATTGTCGATGCTTCAACTCTTGGTATGGCAATGTATAAAAGTAGTGCTCCGCAGGCACTGGAGTCGTCAACACAAGTGTCTCTCGGGCAGGAGTTGCCTCCTCCACAAACCATGTGGTTATACCAACGATAGCTACTGTTAGCATGAACCCCAACGCACAAAAAAATTTCTTCTTCTCCATGTCAAAGGAAACAATACCCTGATGTCTTCCTGAAACTAAAAAGTCTGTCAGAACTCTTCCCCTTGGGCAGCGGTTGATTTCTTCACCAGCGGGCCAAGACGGGTGTCGCTACACTAATGCAGGGCTGATCCCCCCCCCTTGCCTCATCGGCTCTCCGTTTCACTAACCCAAGGGCCGTTCTGACAGTATGTCCCGGTACTGGAAACCTCACTTCCTTGGTCGCAGATGATATCGCCTTCCTCCAGAAGTCGTGTGGTCCGAAAAGAGCTCCTCAGTGTCGTTTGGCCCCGCAGCACAGCCTGTCTCTGCTGCTAGGACTTCTCGTTGATCGGTCAGCACGGCAGACTCCACCAATCCGGGCGGTACCTTTCGACAGTGCAAGGAATGGATCCAATTCTTCCTGTTCGAGACTCGCACTGCCGTCCTCGTTGCAAGAAGGACTTGCTCAGGTCCGACCCATCTCGGCTCCAAACTGTTCGATCTGTCGAAAACCTTTATCATCACATGATCTCCAGGCCGGAGACCATGTCCTTCGCCAGTAGACCGATCAGGGAGCGCCTCTCGGACCTGTTGATGAATAGAAACCAAGTTATCCGTTAACTGTGCCAGGTAATCACTCATCATCACACAAGGTACATCATACACAGCCTTAGGCCTTGGTGGACCCCAAATGTTCATTGGGCGTCCAAATACAATCTCATAGGGTGTAAGGCCGGTTCGGGAGTGTGGCACCGACCTAATTGACAATAACGCCAGTGGCAAAGCGTCTGGCCAAGTCAAAGACGTTGAAGCTTGAATTTTGGCGATCTTAAGCTTCAGTGTACCATTATATTTCTCGACTAGTCCTGCAGACTGAGGGTGGAACACGGCGTGGAACTTCTGGGTGATGCCTAGGCCCTTCAAGACATACTTTATAACATCCGCTACAAAGTGAGGGCCATTATCACTCCACAGAAGTCTACAGACGCCGTATCGAGGGAAAAACTCTTTTAGCAGTAGCTTCGCCGTGGTCATTGCAGTATTGTCTTTCGTAGGGTACGCCTCGACCCATTTACTAAAGGCGCAAACCACTACTAGAACATACTTCAAATTGTTACAGCGCTCAAGCTGGATGTAATCCATCTGCAGAACCTCAAAGGGTGCAGTGGGTGTCGCAAATCCTCCTGCTGGAGTTCGCGTGCCTTTCCCTGGGTTATACTTCAGACAGATCATACAGGTCTGCACCACCCTCTTTGCCGTGCTAGCAATCTCTGGATGCTCCCAGACTTGGGTAAGCAATTTCACAATTGCGGAAGCTCCAACATGTGCTAGCCCATGTGCCATCTGGACCATAGGTTGTACAAAAGCCGTGGGTAATTTCCATCTATCCATCTGCTTATTTCTCCAGCAACCTTCGTCATCCAGTTCTCCTTCGCTAGCCCATTGTTCCCGCTCTTTGTCAGAAGCGGTCTTTTGTATTTCTCGCACTTCCTCCTTCGCATCATGCCATCTCTCCACCTGTGACTTCACTACATACATGGCAGTAGTACCGGGCTGCATCGCAGTCTCCCGTGCTACTCGATCCGCTAACGCATTCCCTTCTCCAACCTTATCAACTACTTTCCTATGGGCCCTACACTTAACAATGGCAATTTTCTTTGGGTATGTCAATGCAGTTAAAAGATTGTGGACTAACTCCCCATGCATTATCTGCACCCCATGTGACGTTAGAAACCCTCTCTCCTTCCAGAGTAGGCCGAAATCGTGCGCTACTCCGAAGGCATAGCGGCTGTCTGTGTAAACATTCACACACAATCCTGTACTAAGCTCACACGCTCGTGTTAACGCTATCAGTTCCGCTGCTTGGGCTGATTTCTGTGGTATGCGTGCTGTCTCCACTATCGTCTGTAACGTGGTAATTGCATATGCTGCTGAAGTCGTACCATCTGGTAGCTTCAGGCATGATCCATCTACCCACAACTCTCCATCTACATCTGAAAAGGGCGTATCCTGGAGATCAATACGACCCTTTGTTTGTTCCTCAGTCACAAGAATACAATCATGCGCTTTCTGTGCCTCAGGCTGTGTCTCGGGGTATGGCAACAATGTGGCCGGGTTTAATGTCACGCACCTTTTTAACGTAATGTGAGGAGCTAAAAGCGTCAACTCATATCCCGTTAAACGGGCACTGGTCAAATGCTGCGTCTTTGTTTGATTAAGCAGGGCATCAACAGCGTGGGGAACTAACACCAACAGTTTATGGGACAATACAATTCCTTCACTCTGCCGTATTGACACAGCTGTCGCCGCAACCAAGCGAAAACACCCCGGCAATGCTCGGGCGACAGGATCAAGTACAGCCGAAAAGTATGCACAAGGGCGCTGCTTATCACCATGCATCTGTACTAAAACTGATAATGCACATCCATCTTTCTCATGCACATACAACGAAAAGGGTTTTGCATAATCAGGGGTCCCTAACACTGGTGCTGAACAAAGGGCCTGTCGCAATTGCTGAAAAGCAGCATCACACTCATCTGACCAAGGGATTGGGATAGGCGTATCTTTTGTCAAGAGGGCTAGTAATGGCTTAGCCGTGTGTGAAAACCCCAGTATCCACTGTCTACAAAAAGAAACGAGGCCCAAAAATGCACGCACATCCTTCTGCGTGGATGGCCTCGGTGTGTCCAAGATTACTTGGATACGATCTGGTGTGAGTGCACGCCCCTCCTTAGACAAAAGGTGACCCAAATAAGTCACAGAATTGCAATTTCTTCCTAGAGACCTTGTGATTGTGGGAGGCTAAAAAGGAAAGTAAGGCTATCGTGCTTCTCTCGCACAACTCCAGGGTGTCAGCCGCCAACAGGATGTCATCGACATATTGAATGAGGGCGACCCCCTCGAGTAAGGCAAAGGAATCCAACTGTCGCTTCAAAGCCTGACTATAGATACTAGGGCTTTCTGTATAGCCTTGGGGAATTCTACAAAAACGATAAGATCTATTGTTTAATGTAAACCCAAAAAGAAATCGGCTATCAGGGTGAATGGGAATAGAAAAGAAGGCATTTTGCAAATCAATCACTGAGAACACGGTCGCCGTAGGCGGGACCAAGGTAAGCAACGTCGTGATATCGGAAACCACCGGGTACTGAGGTATCACGATCTTGTTTACCTCCCTCAAATCAATTATGAACCGATAGACCTTTGCATCCGTGTCCTTTTTCAGAATAGGGAGAATCGGACTGTTACAGATATTATAGGGAACTTCTTCCACTACTCCTACTGCGATCAAATCCTGCACAATCTGTATGAGAGCTTCCTCGCCCTCCTGGGAAATACGATACTGTGGGAGGCGTGGTAGCACCGCCCCCTCCTGGACACTAATGTGGACCGGAGGAATCACCATTTGTCCCACATCTGTGTCCGAAGTCGCCCATAAAGCTCGGGGGAGGGTAGCCAACAACGCATCCTCTGAGATCGTACACATCCGCCCAGATCGGGGGTAGTTGTCATTTAAAATCACCCTCACACCCTCAGGGGAACAACGAATTGTAGCCCTAAAGTACTTTAACATATCAAGGCCCATAATGTTATCCGGTGTGTACGGAGCAAGCAGAAACGGACAAGGCGCAGAAAAACAATCAACTTTAAACGCAAGGGGCTGTGAAAGAGGGCTTCGGGAGAGTGTACCGTCAAACCCTACCGATGTAACTATTGAGCCGGATGGGGGAGCCCCCGGAACCAAGTACCTAGACAATGCACTACGTGTCGCTCCTGTATCCACTAGGAACTGATCAGTAGAACCTAAAACCTCAGCCGATACATAAGGACCCGTCTGATCGACCGGCACCTCAACTGATTCGGACCCCCATCCTACGCATTCCTATGCATGCTGAGAATCATGATATCCCGAGTGATCGATGTCCGATACATGATACTGATGCTGGCGATCGAAAACGTTTGAGCTATCTCGGTGCTGCCCAGCAGTGTCGAAACGGACATTATCGTTAGAATTCCCTCTAAAGTTCGAGAAGCCCCCCCTACCTCTCTGGCCACCCGGAGTGTGCCCCTGCCGCGAAGCACGCAATGCTGGGCACTCCCTGGCCCAATGGCCCAACTGCTTACAGTACGCACATTGGTTCTTATTCAAATCAGATCGGCCCGAAGGGGGACCATAAGATCCGCCCCTTCCCCTATTATTATTACCCCGGCGGGGCGGGCCATATACTTGTGCTAACATCACTTTGGTTTTGAGATCTTTCGATTTCTTCTCCTCCTGGCCCTTCGCCTCGTGCTCCTGACGCTCATAATACTGAGCGATGGTCAGAAGGGCCGTCGGTGTCGCGGAGGACCAAGAACTCTCACTCGCTTTTAACCGGGCCGCAACTGCCGGCAGCAGATTGGCCACATATTTGTCCGCGAAAAGGTGGCGGCCTGTGTCGTCGGTAAGCGACTGGCCACTAAAGTCATGGAACGTTTCTTCGAAGCGCGTGAAGAAATCTGCAACTGACTCATCAACTTTCTGCTTACATGCCGCTAACATATTCCAGTCAATCTTTTTAGGGGGGATTATTGTTTTCAATTTAGCCACAATAGCAGCAGGGAGATCTAGAATATTCTGGGGTGGTTTCTGTGCAGGCTTCCGCTCCCTATCCTCATCCTCAAGGTCAGACCACCGGGCCTTGAAGGCAACCGCATCATCTACCTTCCGGACAGAGCGCCACGTATCCGGCGGTAGGATAAGGCCAAAGAACAGGTCTATATCCGCTAAGGTCATAATGCAAGAATTCAAGGCCCCCTCGACTTCTTCATAGAAGGCCGCTGGATTCTTGCGGGGGTCAGGCAGCGCATTCTTTAATGCCATAACATCGGCCCTATGCCATGGAGTATAAACCCAATTATATACAAAATATCCCCTTGCATCGGCGGAGTTAACATCCGAGCTAGTCCCTGCTCCCTTAGGAGGAACATACAAAGGTGCCGCCTCTCGCATCGGTTTAGCATGCACTACATTATCCTTATCTGACTGGGAGGTGGATGGGTGGCCCCCTGCCGCAACTGAATCCGACCGCTTCTCCTCCTCCGCTCGTTGGCGTGCTTTCTCTCGAAGGGCCAGCACCTCGTCCCGCAAGGCGAACAGCCGCCGAGCCGCCTCAGGAGCCTTAGAGGGAGAAAAAGCACCGTTACGTATTGCTCTGGCATCCGAAGACACTTCGTCAGGCTCAAAAACATGAGAATATTTTCGGAAAGCATTAATCACTTCGTCCGCGAAATGACCCAGAAAATACACTTTATCTCTCTCCTGCCATGGCCCCCAAATTTGAAATAATTCCTCCATGGATACCTTGCCTTTGAGCGCACGGAAGGAAATTTGCCGAAGCTCAGCCATTTGCTCGGCCGGCAGCATGGACCGTGTGTCTACCTTACCCGAAGCCGGGTCAGAATCTTGCGGCCGCGGAGCGGATGCGCCAACATAAGGGGGCGGAGAGCGATCTAGCAAATAAAAATCATCATCAGGATTATTAAGGACAGGATAAAGCGGCTGGCGAACAACATATTGACCCGAAACTTGTAGCCTACGCTCTTTCTCTTGTCTATCCGTCTGCTCTTTGTCCTCCCGACGCTTCGCTTCCTGCGCTCGCACATGATCATTCTTCCGTTGCTCTTTATCAAACAGCGCTTTCTCACGCTTCTCTCGCTCACGCACTTCCTTCACCCATAATCGCACACACTCAAACATATCCTGACGAGCACGTCGCTTACACATACACTGTTCCACATACTCAATCTTACGTATATCAAACGATCCATACAAAGGCCATCGCAACTCAGGATCCTTCCTAGTATATTTCCTCCATAACGTGCTGTACATTATGGAAGAAAGACCATGCTTCACATACATATCTCTATTAGGAGTCCCTTCTGGGGGAGCTGGAGCAGATTCCTCGAGGTTCAACCGGTTACCCAAACAGCAGCACCACTTACGGAGTGCGCTAAAAGCAGGCATGCTAGGAATAATGCAAAATATGCAGTATTATCAAGAAAAATGGCACTTAATCGTTGCGCCGTTCCAAGTGTACACAGCTCCGGAGAAATTTCTCCACATTACCTGCCTATATGTGTTGCAACGCATATATTTTTCACAAAGACAAATTCAAAATATGACTAGTCACCATCAATCAAACTCAAATAGCCAGACCAGGCTTCAAAACTCGGAGCAAGTACCGTACAACGGTTCTTACCAATCAAGAGTCCAGGTTCCAACTGCCAAGCTCCACAATCGCCCAAACGGCTCTCACGGCAGGACCGACAGAAGAGGTCTCAGTCGATGACCGGCGCCACCCAGATGGTCAGCTCGGAAGGGAAGGAAGAAAAACCTCGGGATGCCAGGGCTAAGACGCCGCTGGCAGTGATCACGTCCCCGGCCAAACTCCTCACCTTCGTCGCGACCAGTCCTTCGAGCATCCGAGTCGCCGATGAGCCCCACGTGACGGGCGCCAATTGATGAATACAAGCCCCAGCTAGGCCCGCAAGAGACAAGGGTTCGCTCTTCTGTAACGAAATCTATAAGGAAGTTGGCACGGAAACTGCAAAGTACAAAAACAACGTTTATTAACCCTTAAGGGTGGTCCTACAATCCACACAACACTCTTCAGTATTGCAAGGAGTAGCACACAGAACTTGCGTACACAGTCCCCTTTTATACACAACAGAGGGGCTCATGAGTGGGTGGATACCACATGAAGTCGAAGAACATTACCATTTAGGGTCATTCTCGATACTGAATCAATACATGGGCGGAGCTAACACACTCCTTAGGCCCGTGAAAACACATGGTCAAGCAAAGCTAATTATAACAGATGTGGTCAAGTCTGGGCATGCGCCAGATGGACAAGAGGGCTATTTATAAACTGTTGCTAGGCAGATTACAAGAGCAACTAACACAGAGGTCGGACTCTCCTCGTGGTGAACACATGGCAGCATGTCAATACAAAATGGAGTCCGGACTTCGGCCAACACAAGGAGGAAAACACGATTAAAGGGGAAGCATTAATGTTTTCAGTAAATGCTTAATCACATTCTGCTTTAATTTACAACAACAGGACTGGTACGGGCCCTTTAACTCCACCAGAGAACCCCTTGGGGAGGAGCCGACTGTCTGCACGTCAGAACACGTCATCCAATCGGAGAGCCCGGGACCTTGTAAAACGAACCCAGAAGAGAAAGAGGACGCGAAAGCCGGAGGAAGTGAGGAGAGCCGAGCGAAGGAGACGGAGCAGGAACGAGTGAGCAGTGGAGAAGGAGAGACGACTGAAGGAGAGTGCGGAGTCCGAGAGACGGCGCCGATGGAGCCAGGAGGCCAACGGATACGCTACTCACCCCGCCACGTTCCTGGAGGAGCGTGGCTGGGAAAGGTACGTGATCGTATCTTGAGTCTGTCACAAGTACGGGGAGGGACGAAGTGAATAGGACGAGGGAGGTCACGGGAGTAAGGGGAGCCTGAGTGTTGAGGATTTTTTCTGTGGGTCAACCACGCTCACCCCCTCCAGCCTTCTCTGCCTACGTTCACCCCCTTACCTCACCTGAGTTACAAAAGTCACAAGAGTTGGTGGTAGTCCCGGTGATCCCTCACAACCCTTTCCCCCCTCAAAGCGCCCTTGGTCCCTGCAACCCTACTCACCTTTGTGTCCCTCTGTATCTCTTCCCT
This sequence comes from Triturus cristatus, assembly GCF_964204655.1. Lineage (NCBI taxonomy): Eukaryota > Metazoa > Chordata > Amphibia > Caudata > Salamandridae > Triturus > Triturus cristatus. The sequence goes on from NC_140590.1 coordinate 1,296,725,950, forward strand.
GGGTCAAGGACGGAGGAGGAGGCGGTCCCTACGGCAGAACCGGACGGAGAGAAGATCCCTACAGAGGAACCCTTAAACCGGACACTGACCCCTGGAGTAACAGACCTCATCCAGACCGTTAAACAAAGGACGCTTATGGAGCCAATAAAATCCGATTCTTTACCTCATCAGTGAGTCCCTGTGTTGGTATACTAAGTGAACCACCTCCCCCACCACATCGGTCCTCACAAGTGGCGAGCCAGATAGGAGCCTTGGAGAATCAGCATCCGAAACAGGATGGAGGCCATCGTACATCAGATGAAGGAAGGACAGGCAAAGCTCGAGTGGGCGGTAGAGAAGTCGTCCAGTCAGGCGGAGGCGGATCGTGCCGTCTTTACATCGGCGATACAAAACCAAGCAAACAGCCTGATAAAACTAGCAGAGGGAAATGCCCAACTCCTGATCACACTGGGACAGGGTAGAGCAAGCAACCCCCCTGGAACCGTGGTTCCTCTCCAGAAATACGTACCTGGAGACGATCCTTTGGCGTTCTTCTTGAATTTTGAACGTGCCGCGAGGGCCAGCGCCTGGCCGGCTGAACGGTGGCCCTTTTACCTCGTGCCCCTCCTCACGGGAGAAGCCCAAGCAGCTTATCAGACAATCAACCCAGATGGGACAACCGCCTATGCTGCAGTGAAACAATATGTGCTAGATCAATTAGGCGTGGACGACGAGACACACCGCTTGAAGTTCAGACAAGAGCGAGGAGCCACGGGTGATCTGCCGAAAACCTTGTTCTTTAAGTTAAAGGGAGCTGCGGATCTCTGGCTCAAACCTCATGAAGGCAACATGAATCAGGTCATGAATAAAAACTATTTGGAACAGTTCTTGGAGGCGCTCCCCTATGCCACTCAACGGTGGTTAAAACAACACGCCGGTCTGACCCTAGAACAGGCCATAGAAATGGCGACGGCTTACTCCAGGGCCCAGGGTCGACCACCCCTTAAAGAATCCGAGAAACACATCCGTCCCCCAATACCTGCGAGACTTGAGGGGAAGACCCCACGACCCCCTCCAGAGGGAAACCGACCCCGTCTTCCCCGTCCCGAGAATCCCCCTTACACCTCCCCCCAATGTTATGACTGTGGAGAATGGGGCCATATAGCACGATTCTGTCGTAAGAAAAGGGAGAAAGACGACGAACCCATGGACATCAGCTATGCACCCCGCACTGTCCTATTCGCCCAGGAGTCAGGCCCCATATTTTATGTAAGTGTGACTCTCAATGGCAGGAGGGTAAGGGCTCTTCTTGACTCGGGGTGCAGACACTCTGTCATAAAGCGGGAATTGGTAGATCCTTCTTGGCTAATATCTGGGAAGACAGTACACATTCGATGTATACATGGGGATGTAAGGGAGTACCCATTGGCTAGGATCACCCTAGAGATCAACAATCATATACAGTCAGATGTAGTGGTGGGGGTGGTGGACGAACTCCCTGAGTTACTTATTATAGGGATTGACTCCCCGTCCTTTACCCCCCTCTTGCAAGCTGCGGTAAATCCCATGAAATATAACGTGTCTCTCACTCCTGAGCCTTGGGCGAGAGATAATCACTTTCGACTGGCCCAGTTAAACGATGCCAGTCTCACCCACGCTTGGCAGAAAGCGCGAGATCAACCGAATGTTGGAACTCGTGTCTATCCCGCATTCACAGAAAAAAACGGACTATTGTACCGTCTAGCAAAACCCGACGCTGTTCCCCAACTGTTGGTTCCGGCTGGATTCAGGGACCAAATCCTCTTTTTTGCACACGCTCATCTTTTAGCAGGGCATTCCGGAGCAGAAAAAACTGGGCAGGCCATTCTACAACATTTCTTTTGGCCGGGGGTGTATGCTCAGATACAGAAATATTGCCAGGAGTGCCAAATCTGCCAGAGACGCAATCCCTATGTTCCCCCTCCAGTTCCGTTAAATCCTTTGCCCATCATTGGGACACCCTTCGACCGCCTAGGCATGGACCTCATAGGACCTCTCCCCAAATCCGCGAAGGGTCACCAGTATGCACTGGTGTTGTTCGACTATGCTACTAGGTACCCAGAGGCGTTCCCACTTCGTGCCGCAACAACTACTGCCATCGCACAACGACTCGTGGAAGTCTTCTCCCGCATGGGCTTCCCACGAGAGATCGTCACAGATCAAGGTACTCCCTTTGTGTCCCGGTTAATGAGGCAGGTCTGTGATCAGTTGCCCATTAAACATATCACCACCTCTGTGTATCATCCCCAGACAGACGGACTAGTCGAACGGTACAACGGGAGTCTTAAACTTACCTTGAAGAAGCTTCTGTCTGGGGATGGCCGGCACTGGGACCAATTACTCCCATTGGCCCTATTCGTACTCCGTAGCCAGAAACAATCCAGTTTAGGGACCTCCTCTTTTGAGTTATTGTTCGGGCGTAAACCCCGAACCTTACTCGAGATTACCAAGGACAGTTGGGAACGAGAGGGGTTACAAGAGGCCGAATCCCTACTGGATTATACACAACAGTTACAAAACCGCCTCCATAAGTTGCGAACATTGGCCCATACAGAATTGTCGGCGGCACAGGTCAAACAAAAAACCTTCTATGACCGAGGTACGAAGTGGCGGGAGTTAGATGTAGGGGATTGGGCCCTGATACTGTTACCCTCCTCCACCCACAAATTAAAAAAAGAGTGGCAAGGACCATTCAAAGTCCTAAGAAAGATAGGGAAAACTACATATATTCTGCAGCTGAGGGGAAAGAGGACCCAGATGTTCCACATCAACTTACTGAAGAAGTGGTTGGGACCCCCTCCTTCGGGGGTTCATACGGTCTCTATAATCACCCCTCCCTCTCATACCGCTCTAGAGACACCTGTCAATCCCGATCTCACATGCACCCAATCCCGAGAAATACGGTCTCTGCTGATGGACTTTTCAGACGTATTTTCTGATCAACCAGGCAGGACCCAACTAGCCGAACATTGTATCCCTACTCCTCCGGGGGTGGTGGTGAAACAAAAGCCTTACCGGATCCCTGAGGCTCGACGAGCCGCCTTTCAGGAGGAAGTGTCCAGGATGTTGGGATCGGGGGTTATCGTGCCTTCCCATAGCAACTGGTGTTTCCCCGTGGTGCTGGTACCCAAACCGGATGGCAGCATCCGGTTTTGTATTGACTTCCGCGCGGTGAACAAGGTATCCAAGCAGGATGCCTATCCTCTTCCCCGGGTGGATGAACTCATAGAACGCCTTGGTGAGGCCCGATACATCACCACTATCGACCTCACCAAGGGTTACTGGCAGATCCCTTTGGCCCCCGCGGATCAGGAAAAAACCGCGTTCTCCACCCCTTCCGGCCACTATCACTTTACAGTTCTTCCCTTTGGGTTGCATGGGGCCCCAGCGACCTTTCAGCGGGCCATGGATGTGCTTCTGGCCCCTCACTTATCCTATTCAGGGGCTTATTTAGATGACATCGTGGTCTATAGCAAGACCTGGGAGGAGCACCTAGAGCACTTAGGGAACGTACTGAACAGCCTTCGTCAATCCGGGTTACACATCAACGCCAAGAAAACCCGAGTGGCCTTTCAGAAAGTGAGGTATTTGGGGTATCTCTTGGGGGAGGGTCATATAGCTCCCCAAACCGAAAAAGTGGCCGCAATCCAGTCCGTTCCCTATCCCAAGACCAAAAGAGACTTGAGGGCGTTCTTAGGGTTGGTGGGGTATTACAGACGGTTCATAGCCCAGTTTGCTACCATAGCGGGTCCCCTCACTGACCTATTGCGAAAAACACACACCTCACCCAGGTTACACGCCCCTTCAGATCAAGAAGCCTCTGCATTTCAAGCCCTGAAAGATGCTATTACCACCTCCCCTGTACTAGTGAATACTATAGAATTCGGCCGTCACTCAAGGCTCCAAATTAACTGGACCAAATCTCTCATTATACCCCTAACAGACACTACACAGCCACACCCCACGGAGTTCCCCCTTGAATGGCAAACCGACCCTGTTAAATACCTTGGCATCTGGTACCACCGAGATCCAGAAATTGTGATTCGCACAAATTACGGGAGAGTAATAGATACATTGGAGGACAAAATCAGACGCTGGGTACAGCTCCCGTTGACATTGGCGGATCATATGGCCATTGTTAAGATGGTCATATTGCCCAAATTACTGTATGTTTTTAATAACATTCCTATCACACCTCCGGCTACGGTGTTTAGGAGGTTGAATGCCATGGTAACACAACTGATATGGGCAGGTAAGCAGGCCCGAATTGAGCTGCGTTCCCTTGCTCTACCCTAGTCCAGAGGGGGGTTCCAGGTTCCGGATTTCCTTCTTTATTACCTATGTGCGCAAGCGCAATATGCACACTATTGGTATCACAGGGTCTCCTATCTAACGCACGTGGCAATAGAGGAGGGTGATGCACATCCAACTCCACTGACAGCTATTTTGCCCTATAAGCGGCCCCCACTGCACTCCCGAGACATTAATACAATTGATGCCACTAATGCAGCATGGCGAAAGATGGGTAGGTTAGCCCGTAAACTGCCACTGTATGCCCCTGCGATGCCACTGCTTCAGCATCCGGAAATATCAGTTACACAGGCAGACGTAGGTATGCAACTACTCAAGCAAGTAGGTATTGATAAATTGGGGAATTTATACAATGATGGCACTTTTATCGAGCCTAAGCACCTCACATATTTTAGCAATCAGACATTACTTTTTAAATTCACGTATTATAGGTTGCAGGGAGCCATCAAAAAGCTGTATCCATCTTACCCTGCTGAACTGCCGCAATTAAAAACGTTGCAATTGCTGATCACTGACACACGCTGCACACATATGGTGTCGAAACTGTACTCTAAATTGCAGGAGAACATAGATGGAAATGCGCATAAGGCCTTAATGAGATGGAATGATCGCCTGGATGACCAGATCACAGGGGAGGAATGGTCAAATTGTTGCGCTCTAACAAGCATGCTTACACCAAATGGCAATTTACGCGTTTTACATTATAAATATTTGCATCAAACCTATCACACTCCATCCAGACTGTGTAAATATGGCCAACGCTCAGATGCCCGATGTCAAAGATGTGGTGAGGATGAGGCCAATTTTGTGCACCTGGCGTGGTACTGCAGGCCGATCAATGTATATTGGGTACAAGTTGTGGAGATGCTGGGGAGGATGGTGGGTATCAACATTGAATGTACAATCCGTACTTGTCTGTTGGGGCTAATCCAGGGTGTGCATGCTACTAAGCGTAAATTTTGTGTCATAGCCTTACTATTAGCCAAACGCAGAATTTCATTATGCTGGGGTAGTAAGAAAGCCCCAACCACCAAACGTTGGCTTGAAGATATGGCCTACTGTCAGGATGCTCTAAAAACGTGAGGAGGAGCTGCCTACTGGATCCAAGCCAAGTGACTATTGGAAATATCTGGTGGACTATTTACAAGGGAATCAAGCTATTTGATTGTGCATCACATTGTAAATTGTAATTGAAAATATTTGGAAGATGTCACTATGTATTTGTAAGGTACTGGATGAAGGATGTGGTAGTCCTACAGTCTGTAAGTTGTCAACTGTTCTGGGCGTGGTAAGTCCTGTTAAATGCTAATAAATAAAATAAAAAAAATAAAAAAAGATCCATATGAAAAAACACACCTGCAGCCAACATGTGTTTTGTCCAACTGACTTTTTCGAGGCTAGGAGGTATAGGCAAGAAAACCCGTCACCCCAAAGCACAGCGTACTGGTAGTAAATGCGTAAGCGAAGATTCTGAATGTCTGTATAAGTCATCGAATATTGAGAAAGCAGGCATACGTTCCTTCACAATATATGCCAGATCACACAAATTGCGTTTGGAAAAGTCTCCAACCGTTCACAAATAGGTCTGTGGCCCGCCGTTCCAACAAAGAAAACCTGTACCTGCAGATAAACACAATGTAGTGTGAAGATCAGACGTTGAGTCAATCTCTGACTTGTAGCTCCAACAAAAGATGACTGTACCTGCAGGAAATCACAATGTAGTGAAGAGATCCCTCACAGAATAAAGTTTGGCGAGCACTGTGTCCTGTAATCACCTGGTGGGAATGTATATCCCAAATCTGTTACAGTAGTAACATGCCTGAGTGCAGCCAACCAAATATACTGTTGGTGCCACCTGTGAAATATCATGGTGGCCGACCGATCACAAAGCCCTGATAAGCCTGAAGAGTGAGAGAACCGGAATGTGTCCAGTCTTCTGTGAGCCAGTGGGAGCCAGAGTAGTTCAGCTAAGGCCGGGGACACGTGCCTGTCTCAGAAGCTTCAGTTGGGCAGTTCTATTTAGCACTCTTTAAGCTTCTGGATCCTGCCCTGGGTGGCTCTGATGTAGAGGCTGTTACAGTAATCTAGTGTTGAGATCACAAGGGCCTGCACTACAGATTTTCTAGCTGCCAAGGGAAGAAGATCAGACATCTTGACTGACATTTTAAGAATGGTGAAACATCTTCCGGCGAGGCAGGCTATTTGGCCAGCGAAAGAGGTTTGCATTGAACTATATTCCTGCATTTTTTACCTTAGGCTTTGGGCTAGGGGTGGGGTCTAATGCCCTCGGCCACCATGCTGAGGACCACACAGAGGGTTGCTTGCCAACTATGGGAACTTCTGTTTTGTTGGCATTAAGTTTTAGGCAGCTAGAGTTCATCCACTGAGCCAATTCTACCAGGCAGGACCTAAAATGCGTTGCAGGTGTTCCTTCGTCCTGAGCAAGAGTGATGATCAACTGTGTCATCGACATAAGACACCATGGTGACATTGTGTTTGTCAATTACATCTGCCAGGAGGCGCATATAGAAGTTAAATAGCTTGGGGCTTAGCTTAGAGCCCTGGTGCACCCCCTGGGACAGGAGCAACATTTCCGAAGCAAAATGTGTCTGAACTACTTGGAAAGTGTGTTCAATGAAGAGAAGCGCACACCCCCGTTACAGAGCCGTTGCAGGAGTAGGCCATGGGAGACGGTATCAAATGCTGCACTTAAGTCCAAAATGATCAGTGTGGCCCTGGTTCGCAGCAGATCTAAGAGACTCCGAGGCCAGCAATAATGCTGACTTGGTGTTGTATGGGCCAGGAAGCTGGATTTGGACTCGTGAAGCAAGTTATTAGAATACATGTTTCTCTGTTACTTTGGCAAAGAAAGGAAGCAGTGAGATAGGTCTAAAATTTTCCGTTGGGGCAGGGCCCAGGGTAGGTTTTTTGAGAAGTGGCTATCGATATCATGTTTCCACTTTTTATGAATCAGGCCAAATGAGAACAAGGTATTTGGAAGATTTCCCAGACCACGCAGACTGGATTCCATGACCTGCCTCAAGATTCTGGGGGGAGCAGGGTCCTCTGGAGATACAGATTTTACTCTGGTAACCCAAACCTGCAGTTCCTCCAGAGAGGGACAGGTGAAGCTAAAAAGATACTGGGGCCCCAGTTATCCACATATCCAAAAACTGGTTATCTGTTTCCCTAGCCTTGCCAAACACAATTTCTTTGGTCTGCATTGCCTCATTAAGAGACTCTAGGGTGACCTTTGACCATTTCCTGATCTTATAGTATATGCATACCTTGCGAGCCATGGGCTGACTATAAAGCCCAAGCTAGAAAGGGTCAAGGTAGTGGTCTGACCGCAAAATGGGGATAGGTGTGCCAACAATTAAAACTGGTGAATTGGAGAAGACTGGGTCGAGCAAATATCCTAAAATGTGCTTTGGGCACGTAACCCGTTGAGATAATTGGAGGATGTCATGGGCCTCTACAAGTGTAGAGGCCATGCGAAAAGCGACATCCTAAAGGTGAATATTAAAATCCTCAGTGAACACCAGGTTGTGGACTGCCATGACACATGGACCCGTTTTAATCGTGGCATCCTACAGTTTGGGGCTGGTTTGAACCTTTTTTCTCGGGCTGATTTTATTTCCAGTCCGACTGTGTCTCTTTCCCATGACTTCTACTCTAGAATTCCCCCCTTGAACCTCACAGATATTTGAGGCTAGTAATTGCAGGACCCTGGAGTCTTCTGGGTGAGGCCAAGAGATTCGGTGGGTTATTCTCAGAAAGTAAATAGAAAATCCTAAAATCCTAAAACTCCTAAAATCAACAGACACTGAACAACATATGCCCAAAGAGACAGCCCCAGATATTAACACTGCCATAGATAACGGACTCTATCAGAAGAGGAGAGACCAGTGACTGCCTAGAGATAATTAATACATCGCCTCAGCACAACTGGGTCAGTTAAGAGAAGTAGCTATTGCCCTGAAAGGCCCGCGTAAAGCAACCCTCGGGGAAAAAGAGCTGCTCTAACACGCTTCCCATCAATGACCAGCTATTCCTGCACCCCCAGTCGTCCTAGCAATAAAAGGTTCAGTCAGCCTTTGCAATGTCCTTCCACTGCGCATCAAAACGTGTCTCTGTGATTTTAGTAACTTTGGTTCCATTTGAGCTAGAAACAATTTGTTTTTGTTCAAATCTGCAGATTATGCAGCAGATGATAGATCATGTGGCAAGTGTGGCAAATCTATAATCATGCGAAAAATGTCGCAACTGCAGAAACACACAATTCCAGTTGCCGTGAATATAAGGGACTGATTAAATAAATACTATGTCACTAAACTATCAGTGTAACAAGTCACAAAAAAAAACAATCTAGAAAAATATCTGAGGAACTTAAAGGGCAACGTAAAGAAATACCCCCCAAACTTAAGGTCAAAGTCTGGAAACACACTGCCCCAACTTAAAAGGACCAAGATAGAGAAACCCCCTACAATGCTAAAGTACCAGTCTAGCACATCATCCATCACCAGTGCTAATGAGGAGGTGCAGAGAAATTACTCAGCCCAGAAAAAACAGTTAAAAAATCATAATACCTTCCTCATGCTTCTCTAATAAGTAGCTCACGAGCTACTGGTAGCTCTCCATCTACATGCACGTAGCTCTCCTGTGTGCAGCTTAGCCTGCTAAATTAGAAGCTGTCGTTTTGTTAAATTAATATGTACACCAACACTGAGAGTGTGAATTGGAGACAAGAATGTTTGTATTTTCAAACTTCATACGTTGATGTTTATAGAAAATTACTATTTCTAAAATATATTTAAAACCGATTTTGGAGTGGTAAATCATGTGGCATTTGGAAGATTTATTACCAATATTATTACTTTGGTGCCAGGGCCCGATGTGGTTCTGGATGTCATGTATTACTCACGTAGAAGCACTCTAAATTTACAAATCTTTGCTGCTGACAACCCTTCCTAACAGGGGCACTGGCATGGCTCGCGGGTGTGGGGGCGGACAGGCAAAAAACGTACCTTGCCACTGCCGCTGCTGGGTCTTGCGTCTTCTCTCCTGTGCCCTACTTCAGGGGGAGCAGGCAGCCAGGCTCCCACCCCTAAGCCAATCACAACAATGCAATGCTGCGTTGTGATTAGTCTGGCGCTCAGCCAGGGGCTGGAGGGGTGGGCATGTTCTCCATGCAGGCAGTGCAACCTGCATGGAGAACAGGGAGGTATGCATGACTGTTTTGGCGGCCCAAGAGGGCCGACCAAACAGTCATTGCGCACAGGAGTGTTCTACCACTACTCCCCTGCAGCTCCGCCTGCCCCCTCATGCACTGCCGCAGCAGGAAGAAAAAATAAAATGATAATAACATTCTGTTATTATAATTTTATTATTTCCTTCCTTTGCTGCTCCTGGCAGTGGGGCGACGCTCCTCCGCCTTAGCCGAAGAACGGCCACTGCTTCCCAATGCACTGAGGTGATCACTGCTGGTAATCTTGCATATGGTGGCCGCTAGTGTAATATTATATGTTGTTACTATTACAATACTATTAATATTAGTAGCTACGGATGATTTTCATTTGAAAATAAGTAACTCCTTTACAGAAAAGATTGCAGACCCCTGATTAGAGGATCAAAAGTAGGACTAGAGGACAGATCTAGCACACCCCCCTGGGTTGAGTTATGAGCAGCCCCCACTCTTGTTCATTACACATAAAACCACAGTTTCCCCTTTCACATCGCCTCCTTCCGGTGAAAAGAACCTGACTCATGCCGAACGCTGTTTGTACTAATGCCTGTTTACAATACAGAAGGAGTAGGGGCGTGGTACACAGTATGGGAGGGACAGGTGACCTGGGGCCGGGCACTGTATAGCATGTGTAGGATATCGGGCTGGAGGATTAGCACACAGGCTGAAGATGAAGGAAATCTGGCACAGAGTAGGGAAGGTCGGAAAGGTTTGGCAGTGGCACACACAGTAGAAGGGGCAGATACCTGTCGCATTAGGGTAGCAAAGTTATAGGTTTCTCGCACATTACATTGAGTGTGGGCGGAATCCTGAAGTCCCCCTGCACTGTGGCGCAGTATAGTTGTTAGTGCACACTGTGTACATCTAACATCTTTGTATGTGACTCAAGTTCCCCTTCGCCCACAGGTTGCGCGCTCTGTGGTCACTTCTGACGAACTCACCACTTCCCATCCAGGTTCGAGCGGCGAGAAGCAGAAGGAACCACCGGCCTCGCCGAGAACGACCAAGCAGAGGGGACAAGAAGATCCCGAAGAGCCCCGGGTGGGTTTACAGCCACTGACCCCGTGAACCCAGGCCGGTAGGAGCTACCAACGCGTCTTCTTAAGTACCGGGCTCGGGCAACATGGACCTCCTACAGCACCATCTCCCCCGCGTCTTCGAGGCACTGCAGAGCGCCTTGGTGAGTCGAATATTGAAGTCAGGAGATCTCATTTGGTTATACAAGGAGCTAGAGTTAGTACCCCCAACCTACCTCAACCAGGCCAGGTTAGAGAATAACGAGAACGCCAAAGAGCCACTCTAGGGAAACAGTTCGACCATAAAAAGGACAACTTGGCATACGTTGTACTGTAATTGCCTCTAAACAACTCTTTATGCCCCAGAGAACCAGCTCTAGAGCACGCAAGGCAGGCCTTTTCCCTCGAGACCTAGCCTTGCGGAATCGTGTTTGTTCTCTTGTTACATAGTCCGGAAATAAGGTTAATTCGGGGCATGGGGTTTTACAAATGAACCCCCAGCAGAGTTAGTTTTGGGCAATGAAAAGGCACCCAAACGATCTCCAATAGAGTGCACCCATTCCAGTGGCGTAGTTAGTTATGATGCTAGGAAGTAAATGGGTCTCCTGACTGCTGTTAGAATTGTAAAATACAGCAACAGTCAAGAGGGGTGAGGCCCTCAAGTCTCTGGGCTCCTGTGCACTGCACGTGCTGCACTAATGGAAGCTACGCCCCTGACACGTCCTCGGGATGAGCTGCTGAAGACTGTGTTCACCCACAAAGGGGCAGATTTACAAGCCCCTTGCGACACTCCTGCGTCATTGTTAACATGGGAAAAGTGACTGACGTGCGGGTGGCGCAAGGGGCTTGTAATTAAGCCCCAAAGTGTATTTAGAGGGCTGGTGCTCTGCCCTGAAGAAGCGTAGGACCTTCCAGCTGGAAAACTGACTTCCATTAAGTGTATTCCTGCAGAGTGGTCCCCAACGGAATATCTTTTGGGAAATTATTCCCTGATTGGGGGTCAACAATATAGCACCTGTGGGGATGCATTCTTGCTAGCAAGCAAATTATCCTCAGACGTAGTGCCTCTTCAAGGTCTACTGCTGCAAAGCACTTTATAACAATGTACACTCTATAGCATGCATTTTAGAGAAACAATCTCTAACAAAGTGCAGGGATTGGATTGCTGTAAAATGGTTTCCGGCAGTGTGTGTAGGTGAACTTAAAGTGTAGGGGAGCAAACACCTTACTTGAAAAGGAGCGAGCAAAACGGGAAACTGTGACCTCCCGATGGGTGTTTCTTTCTGCCGCCCTTCTACAAGAATTTAAAAAGTGTTTATTTCAAACCACAATTATTTGTCACTTCCTTTGCGCACTCACAAATGATCTACTCACACGTCTACAGATTATGCCTTTCATGTTCATTTCGCATCATCAAGTTCCAGATATGACCATGATATTCAGGGGTTTCACACTATTCTGCCAGGGCTAGCTAGAATTATGTCACGAAATCAAAGGTGGGTTGTAGTTATGGCAGAGAGAAAGAGTAACGATTTTACCACAGATATTTTTCAACTTGTCACTGCGGGGCCACCATTCTGCCAGGGATAGCCACCATGAAGGGCTAGCAAGGTCATTAATAATGACCACAATTTGTCACTATTGGGGCACTATAATGCCTGGACAAGCAAGGATGTAATTAAGAATTCCCACAGAGTGTCTGCCTCCTTGCCATGACCAAAAACACACACATGCACACAGAGGATCACTCAATCACACATTCACATGTGCCACATATACTCACACGCGCTCAGACATACAGATACCTTCATCTTCAGACATACCCTGCTACTACTTACCTAGTGGAAGACAATATTGATCCAGATTCCACAGTGGTTCTCTAGAATCCTGTTAGACCTGTGAGACTTAGGGTGGTCTACCTCCAAACTTCTTGCCTTCCTCCTCCATTTTTGCTGATCTCGTTTTTGCTGGCTTTAGGACTCTATGCACTATACCACTGCTAACCAGTTGTACAACTTTACAATGCATGCCTATACCACACATTTTTTACAATACATGCCTTTACCGGTTGTCTGTGATTTCAGAGAAAAACAATTTCATGGAATACCATTACTGAGAAACCATTTAATCTAAACCGTTTAAGCGAAATTTTCAAAATGAATGGCATCTATCTTTTCATTGAAACCAATTCATATCATGTCTTTTTGGTCGAAATTGGCTTTTGAATGTTATTGTTAAAGTGTCAATGCAATGGGTGAAGCTCTTACTTTCAGATGCAGTTTTGATGGAGATATTCATATCAGTGCTTTACTTCAAGAGACATTATTTCATGTTTATATCTTGTACATTGTCAAACAATTACTTCAGATGCATTTAATTCATTGAGAACTCAACACCAGTATACTCCATCCATTGATGACCCCACAACCCCTAAACACCATTAATGCCTGACCCCTAAAACTCGTCACCACATCTAAACTTTACTCAGCCCTGAAGCCTGAAAGCTCTTTCTAGCCCAAAAATCCACCATCCCTGAACCATGCAATCACTGACTACCCCTAACTCCACCCATTTCTGCACCATAAAAACCCCTTTCCATTCTTAAACCCCACCCATCCCATACCCCTTAAAACATCTAGGCATACCCAAACTCCACCCATCCCTGAACCCTAAAAAACTCTTACCGCCCTTAAACACCAGCCATCCATGGCCCATAGGAACTCATCACCCTAACCTACCCATCCCTAAAACCCCTTTCTACATCTAAACTCCACCCATCTTTGAATCCTTAAACCTCTCACCACCCTAAACTCCACTCCATCCAGAACCCTAAAAACCCTTCAGTTGCTACTCATAATTGAACCTTAAAAATCCTCACTAGCCGTAAACTCTGCCCATCCATGAACCCTAAAACCTCTCAAAACCCTTATACTCCGCCCATCTCTGAAATCTAAAAACACCTCACACACCTAAACACCACTCATCCGTGAACCCTAGAGGCCCCTCACCACCCTTCACTCCACCCATCTCTTAACCCTAAAAACCCCTTTAAATGTCCAAACTCCAATTATTCTTGACCCCTAAACACCTCTCTTAATCCTAAACATTACCTATACCTACCCATAACTAACTAAAAAAAAACCCCATAGTCCTAAACTCCACCCAAGTTCAACGCTATTTTTGGATGTTTCCTTAGAATTACCTTTCCTTTACTTTTCCATCTCTGTTCGTCTCTCTCACACCTCAGCGCCAAGACGCCACTAGCATTCGAGCGCTTAACAAGCCTTTTTATACTATACTTTATACTTTAAAATGTTTCCTTTATTTTTTCTGATTTATTGTATTTTCTTAAAATTGGCTTTCCTTAAAATAGTTTTTCTATGATTTGTTTCCTCCAATGTGGTTTCTCTGTGTTCGTTTTCCATTAATTTACACACATTAGCCTTTACCACGCAGGTAAGTATAAATAAGGTAAATTAAAACTCTTTCCATATGCATATGATATAATACCTACTGATAATATCCAGATAGGTAGTTATAGTTAGGACCAACTTTTCCCATAGACCAACTGTTTTTTGTTTTGCTAATAGCTTTTGCGCTGTTTGACTAATCTTCAAAAAATGTTCCCAAAAAAGTGGCCTACTTTGCCTAGTTCTGCATGGAAAGTTTTGGGTGATTCATCAAGCCGGACCAGAGAAAAATGGGAGATCAAAATGATTTTCCCCCACGCAGTGTCTATGGGGATTTTGCAATTTTTAGACACAGCTACGGGCCAAACTGCTGATTGGATTTACACCAAATTTGGCAGAAAGCTAGCTTTTAGTTTAACTGAAAATACAAAGGTTACAGAAGTGTTATAGTTAGGTTCACGTTATACCCACACAAAACCATAGAAATTCAGCAGTAATAGTTATACTTATAGTTATACTTATCTGAAGAAACTATAACTCGTTAAGTAACTTTAGGCCACGAATTTTAGTTTTAGTTTGCATTTCAAAAACATACAACAAATGCATATTACACGCAACATAATCCCCCTGTGTGACAACAATATGCAATGCAATTACTGTAATATTGTACAACAGATGCATTATAATAATCCACATCCTCATACACTATATCACTGAGACTTCTAGGATGAACCTGTGTCACCTGTACCATCTTGAGGGCTAGACAGTAAATAGACCGTCAGTGGTGACCATACATCTTTAGGTCTAGAGGGTGCTGGAAGTTCTTCGGCATAATATGCCAGTTGGTTTCGGCAAAACACCAAATCTTCGATCCAGTGGTTAAAGTTCGACACCCTCTTACTGTCCCATATTTATGCTACTTTTCTCTTGGCCAATAATAATGTGATCACCACCAACCGCCTGTTTCCTGGCTTTAAATGCTTCACCAGCCCCAACAAGCAAATTCTAGGAGAACAATCTACTGTTTCCAACATCATGACCGTCAAGGCTTGTGCGACCAATGCCCACAAAATTCATTGATCTTGGGACAATCCCATGCAAGATGCATGAAATCAGACTCCTGTGCCCCACATCGTTTGCATCTAGCCATCTCTCTCAGGCCATACCTGTACAGTTGCAGGGGAGTGTAATATATCTGCTGTGAATATTTAAAGTGAATGATGCGTAGATTACAATTAGGTGTCAGATGGCTAGTCATGGAGCAGCTGAACTCCCAGTCCTTCTCGTCAAGAGTGCCACCTAGAGCTTGTTTCCATCTCTCTCACGCCGGGCTGCTAACAGGCGCTGTGTCAGATTGCTTGGTGTTATACAGTCAAGTGACCATTATACCCGCAAGGGACCTGCCAACAGTGTTTGTAAGGAGCTCAGAGTAGCTGGTTCAGAGGGGTGCTTGTCATTAAAAGCCTTGAGCGCCTCCCGTAGTCTGTAATATGTAAAAACGGACAGTGGTGCACAGTCATGTCGATCCCGTATCTCCTCCATCAATATGAATGTGCCATCTGGGTAAACATCGCCCATTGTGACGATACCCATGTCCGCTAGTACTTCCAACGCCCTTTTTTCCTGAGCCACAGAAAGTTTAGGATGATGTGCTACTGGAAGAGCTGGTGCATATACAATTTGTCTGCCTGCACGTTTCGCCATAGCCCGCCAAGCCTGCGTCGTGCAGTCCGCTGTGTACATGTCCCTGAACGGGTAGGTAGAGCTAGCCTTGGAAATGAGTGCTATGAGCTGATCAGGGGCCATATCATCCGCCTCCACCACCATATGCGGAATAAAGGGAGGGGGAGAACCAATAGTGTGCGAATTGTGCCTGTGTGCACAAATAGTATAGATACAAATCAGGCGCCGTGAACCCCCCATGTGAGTACGGCCTTGTAAGAGTACCCCAACCACACCTGGCTTTCTTGTTTGCCCAGACCATGCACAATAATATCGAATGCAGCCGTGAGAAGAACACCCTCGTTATTTTAATAGGGACATTAGTGAAAAGGTACAGAAGCCGAGGGAGGATGACTTTTTTTATTACTGATATTCTATCTGCTAGGGAGAGAGGGAGGCCAATCCATCTATTCACCTGCTCCTCCGTGGATGTTAGAGCCCTGCCAAAGTTCTCACGCAGTACTATCTTGGGATCAGAGTGCACCCACACACCCAAATACTTGACAGGCTCCTTAGACCATTCGAGTGGATACTCGATTTGGAACTGTAACGTCCCGGATGTAAGCGGAAAGACAGAAGATTTACCCCAATTGATCTTGAGCCCCAAAAGATGTACCTATTTAATGTATTCCCGGATGAGCGAGTGCAAATTTTCCTCATGGTTTTTTTTTTTTTTTTTTATTATTTATTGTTTTGCCCCTTTTTCTCAGTATACACATTGTATTACATATTTAACATTTGTACATTTTCCAGCCAATTTTGGAAAAACATCCATAATTTCACTTTATCTGATTTGAAATTTAAACAATATCAACTAACAAAAAAACACAGGTTAAAGAACAGGTAGCAAATAGGCCTGTATTGCATATTATGTTGCAGTACCCTGTAATACCATAGTCTCTTTCCACTTCCCTATTGGTTCCCAAATTTTTAACCCTAACCCTCTTCCCCTTTTCCCCTTGCGTGCATATATTGCTTTCTCAAGATTATAGCTAGCTAATAAATTTGCCAACCAACTTTGCATTCCCGGGGGGATCTTTTCTAACCATGCTCTTGCTATCGTTAACCTCAGAACTGCAGTGGCCATAAATATAAACTCCTTATATTCAGGTCCATCCTGGTTATCTCTCCCAAACAAAATCCTCAAAGGTGTCAATTTTATTCGTATGTCAAGAGTATTAGCAAGAAAATCTTCCACATTTTTAATCAAACTATACAGCTGGGGACAAGTAGCAAACATATGGATTATATCTGCATCCCCTGCATTACATCGGGGGCAGGTAGTACCAGTGGAGCCTCCCCATTTAGCTATTCTAGCGGGGGTATGATACAATGAGAATAAAGTCTTGTAATGCTGCGATTGTAAGGGTCCCGAACACAAAATATAACAGCCCATATTCAAAGATTCTTGAAAACTTCCGGGCTCCCCCCCCAATTTTCCAACCCACTTATTGCTAACTTTTTCCATATCATCCATCTTTCCTTTTACTAAAAATGCATAAAAAGATCTAATTGTACAGTCCCTTCCTGTTTTTATTTTCTCCAGTACTTCATTACTATCGAAGCCCATACTGCCACCCTGCTTACGACAAAAAAAACTCCTTAACTGTAAATATTTGAAAAAGTCCCTTCTCTCAATACCATACTTAAGGGTGAGGTCTACAAACTGTACGATCCCATCCTCGTCCATTAAATCTCCAATCTGTACTATCCCTTTTTGAGACCATCTTGCCATTATTGAATCAGCGAATACTTCTGTAGGAAAGGACTTATTCTTATACAGCCTTATATATCTGTTATATCTTCCGAGTCCCATTTTTTTTAAAAAGGCATTCCATATCCTATATGCTGCCACTACAGTCTTAAATCTAGTCCTTTTATGGTACCCAAACTCAACCCTGTTTAAGAAGTTATTTTCTGCCTCCGCCCCCAGTACTATAGAATAGACTTCCGTAGACATGGTCGTAACCCCTGTGTCTAGCCCCCCGCCCCCAATTAACCCCTGCATATACTGTAATGCTGCAGCCATTTGATATAACCTAAAATCAGGGGCTCCCCATCCCCCTCTTTCTCTTGGGAGGGTCATAAATCTGTAGGCCCGCCTGGTTTTCCCATGCGCCCAGATAAACCTGTTTAGTACTCTCTCTAGCATGTTAAACCATTTGGCTTCAAAGACCAGAGGGACAGAACGAAAAAGATATAAAAATTTGGGCAAGATCAGCATTTTAATTACGTTAATACATCCCAGCAAGGAGAGATGTAAGTTATTCATCCTCTCCAGATCCCTCTTCGTCTTATCCATCAGGGGGGTCAAATTCATTTCTACGATTTTATCCAAATCCGCCACTAATGATATCCCTAAATACACTGCCGAGTTAACCACCCTATCATCATTACATACAGCGTAAGTATTTTTTATAATCTGCGTTTTTAATCTATTTAAACTATAGCCCGATATCCGTCCAAACACATGGGCCTCTGCCTCGACTTCCTTTATAGCTAAAGTGGGGTTCGGCGTTAAAATAGCTATATCATCTGCGTAGGCTAAAGTCTTTATCATACTGCCATTTACCCACATCGGCGGTATCCCCTGATTAGCTTCCAGTCGTCGCAGTAGTGGTTCGAGATATAACGCGAAGAGGAGGGGAGAAGAGGGGCAGCCCTGCCTAGTCCCCCTAGCAATTTTAACTGTATCTGACAGCCCTCCGTTCACTCTAATTCTCGCTATTGGGTTACTATAGAGTATCCCTATGGCTTTAACAAAGGGTTCCCCTATACCGCACCACCTCATAACCTGCCAAAGGTAATCCCAGGAGACCCTGTCGAATGCCTTCTCAGCATCTAGAAAAAGTGCTGCGACAGGGTCCCCTAGGATTCCTGCAGAGTCTAGCATCGTAACAACAGTCCTGACGTGCTGCGTTGTCCCTTTCCCAGGAATAAATCCGTGCTGAATGGGGGTTACCAGCTGCTCGATGATCCCAGCCAACCTCTTTGCTAAAATTTTAGAGTATATTTTAATGTCCGAATTCATTAGTGTGATTGGTCTATATGATCCTGGTGCTTCTGGTGGCTTCCCTTTTTTCAAAATTACAATTATGTCAGCCCCTCCCCATGATTCCGGGCTGGCTTCCCCTCGTTGAGCTTGTTGCATTAACAAAAACATATCTGCCACAAGCACTTTTTTAAATATTTGGTAAAACTCAAGCGGGATTTGGTCTGGTCCTGCTGCTTTACCAGTTGGTAAGCTACCAAGGGCCTCGTTAAATTCTTCCAACTGTAGGGGCCCATTTAATAACTCCTTATCCTCTTCGGACATTAACGGTGGAGAGATATCTCTCAGATATTCTTCCACCTCTCGTAATCTTGTTGGACCCTCTGGGGTATACAAATCTGCATAGAACTTTCTAAACACATCCCTTACTAGATCAGAGTCCATAACCATATTTCCACATGCATCCCTGATTTCTTTTATTCCCGCTGCAGCCACTCTCTGCCTAGTTCTGCTAGCCAGGACTCGACCCACCTTCTCACTAAATTCATATGTCCTTTCCTTCTTTGTCAAAAATTGGTCCGCAGCTTGTCTAGCCAACCCTTCCACTGCTTCAGCTTTTAAGGCAATAATTTTGAGCAAATGCTCTTCTAAAGGTAAGTTATTTACTATGGCCCTGCTTAGGTTCCCTTCTTCTCTTAATAGTCTCTGCCCGATCTGCTCTCTCTTGTCTCTTTCTCTCTTTTGTCTTCTTAAAACAAAACTAATTGTTTCTCCCCTTACTCCTGCCTTAAAAGTATCCCAGACCACCCCTGGAGCTGCTGTCCCCCTGTTAATATCCCAAAAGAATTTAATCCAAGCTGTCATATGCTCCCTATACACAGGATCTTTTAGCAGGCCTCTCTCAAAAGTCCACTGCGAAGGCATTTTGGGTGCTTGATTAAATTTAACAGTGAGAATAACCGGACTGTGATCTGACATCAGCCTAGGTAGCTTCTCCACTTGTGCCCCAGAGAGGAGACAATTAGAGATCAGAAAGTAGTCCAGCCTAACCATAATCTGATGTGGAGCAGAGAAGAAGGTGCTACCATCTAAGTGGGGGTGTAGCTTCACCCAGGGATCAATCAAAGCATTATGTATGACCATATCAGCTAATGCCCTGAACACTTTCTTGTTCCTACCCCGATATACCGCATCTGGAAGTGTAAATGAACTCTCTGGATCATGGATGTTAAAATCCCCACAGCATATTAAGGGCTCAGGCCACTGAGCTAACTCAATATCAAGAAACTGGAATACGTCTGGATCATCTTCCGTAGAGCCATAGATCGAAACAAGAGTAAATTTCTGGCCCCTGAAACATACTTCTAGAATAACCTATCCCCCCCATTGATCTTCCTTTTTCTTTCCTACAATCACATCCCTTTGCCTACCCAGAATAGCTACCCCTCTGGTCCTAGACCCCTGCTTAGTACAAGCCAATACATTAAAACCTAATTGCTCCAGAAGATATGTCCTCCCTGCTTCTATATGAGTCTCTTGAAGGCATATCAAATCTAATCGCATAGGTTTCAAATATGCTGCTACTCTCATCCTCTTACTCGGCTCGTTAAGACCACAAATATTAATTGATGCTATCCTGCACGCCATATCATTAACATTCGTTGATCCAGCCAAAAATAACCTTTATTCACCGTCTTCAAGTCAGCTTGTGTACATCGAATATCTCCTACGTAGGTAGCACTGTGCCAAACATTCTTTTTTTAAAACTCAATTGTTGCTGTTTCCCCCCCCGCCTCCTCCCCCTCCTTCTCCCCCCCTGCGCTGCTCCCCCCACCCCCCTCCCTCCTACAGGCAAATAGGTCAGCAGACCTATGTGTGCCCGCCTTGGTTGCACTAGTCGCATCCCTCTCCCGCCAAGTACCTTACCTATGCTGCGTTACCCTTTTTATCCCTTCTTATCTCTAACACAGTCATCTATACTCTGGGAGTACTCTTATGTATGCAGATCCCCATATCCCCTATCCTCCCTTCTGCTTCCTCATTTCCTCCAAAAAAAGCTCGGCTTTGATCTCAGAGTTGAACATCCAAATTTTCCCCCTCACAATTACCTTGAGCCTAGCCGGGTACAGCAGGTATGCTTCCAACCCCAAGGCTTGAAAGGGAGCGATCATCTGCCTTAACTTCCATCTCCTCTCTATGGTGAAATGGCAAAAGTCAGGCCTGGCAAAAAAGTGTTGCTTCCAAAGGTCTTCCTACTGTCTATTCTTGCCTTGCTCAAAATCTCCTCCCTAAGCAAGAAGTTCCCAACATAGACTAGTATTGCCCTCGGATGATTTTGCTGACCGCCCCTCCCTGCTCCTCCTGTAGCCTGAGCTTTCTTTATTGTGAAAGGAAACCGGTGTGCCCTCTGTATTTCTGTTTCCCACTGCCACTGGGATTCTGGGAAGGCACCCTTCAAAAGATTTATCACAAATTGCCTGACATCCTGCCCCTCTGACCCCTCTGCCACACCCAGCAATCTGACATTGTTCCTCCTCTGTCTGTTTTCAAAATCCTCCATCTTCCAACGCATGTCCTCTGCCATTTTTTCCTGTTCTGTCTTGAAAGAGTGCCATCTCCCAACATCATCCTCAAGTTTGCCGGTGCGCTCCTCAACCTCTGTTACACGGTCCACAAGTTCATCATATAGTTTATTGACCTTCTTCAAGCTACACTGGATTTTCTTTGATGCCTGTCTCGCTCTGCGACTTTCAGCTCTTGCTTCACTTTGCATCTGCTTGAGAGTAGTAAACAAGGTATGAAAGGGACCCTCCTGGGGGGGGGTGCCGCCTGCTACCGCAATCTCCGTAATATTGCCAGAGTTGTCCTCCTCCTGGTATACCTGCGAGGTCGCAGAATAATCCCACAGTAGCCGTTTCTCTGAGTGCCTGGACAAATTGGGTTCCTGCCTCCTTGATTTTGCATGTCCTTTCTTAGTTGTGGATTCTTTCCCTGGAGTGCTAATATCCGACTCAGTACCATCCTGGTCATCCAGATCATCCTCCTCCTCCGTGTTAGATTCTGATGAGGGAACTGACCCGGAGTCTTCGTTTACAGAAAAAAACTCCCCTTCTAGAGAGGTACAATCTCCTCCCTCCAGAGGGTTCTTGCCCGTGTTTAATTCCCCCATAAATTTCTGATTTACAAGGCTGTCCCTGCTGCCCCCGAAGCCAGCCTTTTCCTTGGATGCTTTCAGCTCTTTTTCAACCAGCATTATAGCCCCCAGCATGTCTGCAGTCGTGCCACCCGGATTCCTATTGCTGATAGCCAACCCCCCTCTAGACTCCCCTCCACCGCTGCCTTCGAACTCATTCTGCTGCTCACCTCCAGTGTTCAATCTACCTGCTTCCACTGGTGTCACCGGTATCTCAGGTTCCGCCGAATTCCGCTCCGTTTTCGGCGCTTCCGACGCTTCCAACACTGACTCAGCTCGTCGCCTAGCAACCAGACTCTCTGAGTCTTCCGCTGCGTCCTCGAGGACGGCTCCCAAGGCCGTAGAGACAGCGTTCGTTCCGTGGAGGGGATCCAGTGGGTCTAATGGCTCTGGAGTCTCTGAAGTCTCGGGAATCTCGGGAACCTTCGCAGACAGTATCTCTGATAAGGTAGGCTGCCGCATCCCCGTGTCATGATTCCTGGTTTTGGTGTCCGCGCACGGCTTCCGTGCGTCTCCCTTCCTCACTTTCTTTAGTTTCTCCATCAGAGGGGGGGGGGGGGGGGGGGGGGGTACTTTCCTGATCGCGCCCGTGATAATGTCTATTTTGGAGCTTCCAGCTGTCTTCGCTGCTGGAGGGTCAGATGTCTTGCCCCCCCTCTCGCTCCCTCTCTCCTGATTTGCGGCACGAGTGTGTACCTTAGGAGCCATGGGATGCCCGGCTAAGTACCTCGTAATCACTTTCTTAAGGTGAAGCAAGAGCTGCCCGATCCGAAGCACTTGTCTCCTAACGTGCTGGGTTTCAGAGAAGCCTTTATGCCACAGTCGTGCACACTCCATCAGGGGCAGTCCTTTGTGGATAACAGAGCATATTGTTCAGTAATTCATTGTCCAGTGCGGGAGAGAAAGGATGCGTCCTCTCAGCACAACGCTACAGCGGCCATCTTGCCTCCGCAGATCGTACTCCCAGAGTGTTCTAAAGCTTTTCCTCATGGTTTTTGATGTATAGCACCATATCATCCGCATACATGGAGATGATCAAGGGGCTTTGACTAAACTGTAGAGCCGCTCTCGTGTATCTTTGTCTCTCAACACAAGCTGAGGCTCCATTACAATGGTAAAGAGAATAGGGGATAATGGACACCCCTGCCTAGTCCCTTTATGTATTTTAAAAGGTTTAGAGTGACAGTTGTTTATTCGTACCCTTGCCGACGGTGCAGTATAAAGAATCTCTATCCATTGGATGATGGGGAACGGTAAACCCATCCTCCTTAAGGTGTCAAACATATAGCCCATCTAACGAAATCAAAAGCCTTAGCGGCATCCAAGAACATCGCCACTGCCCTGCATTCCGGATCTAGGTGGTGTAAAACTGTAAATAAAGTGCGCACATTATGGGATATGGACCGGGATGGCACAAAACCCGACTGATCCGGGAGGACCAAGACGGGCAACAGCGGACGCAATTTGGTAGATAAAATGTTAGCAATTATTTTCGTGTCAATATTCAGCAAAGAGAGAGGGCGATATGATTCACAACTGTCTGCCCCTTTCCCTGGTTTTAGCAATGTTACAATTAAGGCTTCCCTGAGAGTGGGGGGAAGCACACCTTTATCATATGCTTCGCTGTACATATTCACCATGTGCGGAGCTAGTAAGTCCGCATAGATCTTACAAAATTCTCCTGGCAGCCCATCCATGCCCGCAGCTTTATTTTATGGTAACGACCGTATGGCCTCTTTTCTATCTTCAAGCATGAGGGGTTGTAGAAGGTACTTGCGTTGGCCGTTTGAGAGCCAGGCCAGCACTATTTGCTCAAAGAAATCCCTAATATCCTCACTGTCAGCTTCGTCTCCAGAGCCATAGAGGGTAGCATAATAATCCCGGAAGCAGTCAACTATATCTGGAGAGTTATTATTATTATTATTATTATATATAGACTTATTAAGCGCACAGCTACCCGTAGGTTTCCCGGCGCTGGAGGCACAAAAAATGACACGGGCCAGCAACAATGTCAAAGCAGGTTACAAGGAAAACAACCAGGTTTTAACTCCTTTGCGGAATTTAAGATAGCAAGTTTCCGTCCGCAAAGGGATGGGAAGCGAATTCCAAAGCGTGGGCGCCAGATAGGCAAAGGAGCGCCCACCAACTCTAGTACGCTTGAAACGGGGAACTGAGAATCTACACTGGGAAGAGGATCTGAGAGTACGGGAAGGACAATACTGATGGACTAAGATGGATAAATAATGAGGGGATTTGCCAGCTTTAATACGATGCATAAAGCATAAAGCTTTGAATTTGGACCTCGATTCAATGCGTAGCCAATGCAGGTCGCGAAGAGAAGAGGAAATAGACATGGTTCTAGGAAAATTGCAAAGTAAGCGGGCGGCCATGTTCTGAACCACTTGAAGTTTGCGGGAAACCACCTTGTCGGCACCCAGAAGTAAAACATTTCCGTAGTCCAGCCGTGAGGTCACTAAGGCATGGACCAATGATTTCTGCGTGTCGAGAGGAAGCATCCATGTGATCTTCTTCAGCCACCTGATGATGGTAGTACAGGTGGCTGCGACTTTCACCACATGTTGCCTCAAAGATAGTTGGTTATCAAGGAGGATCCCGAGATTACGTACAGTAGTTGCTGGGGCCGGCAAAGGACCCATTTGCTGAGGCCAATGTTTTGGGCCCCAGAGAGACGAGTCTGGTCCGAACAGAAGCAGCTCCGTTTTATCGCCATTAAGCTTCAATTTGTGCGTTAGCATCCAATTGGCGATAGCAGTAAGGCCAGAGCGCAGAGAGGAGGAGGAAGAATGTTGATTAGAAGAAAGAGAGAAGATGATTTGAGTATCATCTGCGTATGAGAAAATAGACAGTCCAAATTGTTCAGCAAGGAAAGAAAGGGGTCTGACGTAAAGATTAAAGAACAGCAGACTGAGAATAGAACCCTGGGGGACACCAAAAGGAGCGTTATGAACAGTGGACACCGAAGAAGAGGAGAAGACCTGAAAAGTGCGATCAGAGAGAAAATTAGAAATCCAAGCAAGTGCAGAACCACATATCCCGACGGACCTTAAGGCAGACAGAAGTATGGTATGGGAGACGGTGTCAAAAGCCGCACTCAAATCCAGAAGGATGAGTGCCACCGTCTCCCCACCATCAACCCGACGTCTGACTGTCTCCGTGACACCTAGAAGGGTGGACTCAGTAGAAAAGCCCGCCCGAAAGCCTGATTGGGACGGGTGCAGGATGTTAGCTGATTCTATATGAGTGGTTAAGTGACGATTAACATGTTTCTCCAATACTTTGGAGAGGCAGGGAAGTAGGGTAATAGGTCGAAAATTTGTTGGGTTGCTAGGGTCAGCATTAGCTTTTTTCAAAAGCGGAACAACCATAGCATGCTTCCAGACCCTGGGAACAGTTGCCTTACTAAGAGAAGCATTCAGAAGGGTCAAAATAAAATTAAGTGGAATAGAAGCTAAAGTGCAGAGAAACTGCGGGGGCATGGGATCCAAGGGGGAACCCGATTTGATTTCTGCCAGCAATTTCTGAAAGGTGGGGATGGAAATGAGTTCCCACTTATCTAGGAGGGGTGATGAAGCTTGGACAGGGTCATCCTGAGGAAGAGTAAAATCATGCTTCTGTGAGGGCGGGCTAAGTAAAGCCGAAGAAGCGGCTCCAAAGCCTGCATAAATGTTATCGATTTTCTGCGTAAAAAAATCCGCCAAGGAATTACATTGAGTACTATCCAGACAGGGGGCTTTGGGAGCGCATGACATACCCGATAATTCCTGCACAGCTTTAAAAAGAGCTTTAGGGCGATTCTTAGCTTTTAGTATCGTGTCATTGACGTGATTGGCCCTGGCAATGTTACATAGAGCGTGGTATTCATGTAAAGCACGTTTGTAATTTTCTTTTTCACCAGGAGAGTAGTTTGACCTCCAGATACGCTCCAGTTTTTTGCAACGGGACTTCTCTGTTTTTAATTGTTCATTAAACCAAGGGGCAGGTGAATGAAGAAAAGTATGCTTGCATTTATGAGCTGGGAGGCAGAGATCGATTGCTGAGGTAAGCCAGGTGTTAATTGTCACAGCATCGTCCTTAGGAGTGTTGGAAAGGGGAGGCAAGGTCTTTTCAAGACAATTATTAAGGCGCTCCACATTAAGTCTTTGCCAGTTTCTACGGGTTCTAAGAGAGTAAGGATTATCGACAGAGCCGGTTGCATCCACCATCTTAATGAGGAACTCTACAATAAAATGGTCAGACCAAATAATTGGTATGGGGGGCAGACAGGTTACAGTATCCAAGTTGGTAAAAATTGGATCTAATAAGTTACCACCTTTATGAGTCGGGCCAGAGTTACGGAGACTTAAATTAAGGGCGGCAAAATCCTGTATAAGGTGGACGCTAGTAGAACAAAGGGTGTCGTTAAGGTGAATGTTCAGATCACCTACTAGCAAGAAATTATTAGATTCCAACAGTAAATGAGAAATGAGCTCAGGAAGCGCAGCTGCCCATGCACCGGACGCACCAGGTGGGCGGTATATAAGGGCACCGGACAAAGTAAAATTAGGGGATAGTGACAATTTAAAGCTACCTGCTTCACAATTGGGAATATTGAGGTCATCCCACTTACAGGAGTAACACCTCTTGTGAATAATAGCAATGCCACCTCCATCCCTGAGAGTTCTGTTACGTCCCACATATGTGTATCCATCGGGGAGGGCAGTGGCAATGTCAGGTCCCGAATAGTCATTGAGCCAGGTCTCCGTCAAAAACAAGGCCGCGGGCCTGGATGACGTAAGGAGGTCAAATATATCCCTTTTGTGCTTAGGCAAGGATCTGCAGTTTAAGCTGATAAAACTAAAATCAGGAAGAGGGTCAGAGGGGGGAACAATCACCGGGAAAGGAAAATCATTCCAAAAAGAAGAGGAGGGGATACACAGCTCCGAAGGGAAGGACGTAAGGGCCAAGGCACATGAAGGGCAGGACACCGGGGCGTCATAGCAGCACAAGCGGGAGCAATGACGATCAGGTGGCGGTCGTAGGCTATATAAGAGAGAGGAGGAATATGTGAATTTGGGAAGCGTGGGGCCAGGAGCAGGGGGGGTGGCCCTAGGTCCCGTCAGGGCGCGGACGGGCTTGCCTTTGGCGCGCCGCCGGCGCGCCGCCGGCGCACCCGCTGCGCGCGTTCGCACCATGCCCCTCTTTAATAGCGTCAGGAAAGCGAAGACTAGACTGCTGCCTGAGCTACCACAAAAATGGCGGCCAGGCAGAAGGTAACGGGGAGCGAGGGACGGGATTGATCAAGAGGTGAGACACGAGCACACAGAAAAAAAGATTAGGGAGCAGCATACAAATTTAGAAGCTAAGTTGTAGGGCCACAGAACAGTAAAAACAAATAAACAGCGAAATATTTAAAATACAAGTAAAAATACACGTAAAACACGTAACCACACTACAGACTTAATCGATTCAGCAATGCCAAAAATAGCGCCAGACGATAACTCCCGGCTCAAGCCTCAAGAGTATACGCCGCTGCGCGTTCGCACCATGCCCCTCTTTAATGGCGTCAGGTAAGCGAAGACTAGACTGCTGCCTGAGCTACCACAAAAATGGCGGCCAGGCAGAAGGTAACGGGGAGCGAGGGACGGGATTGATCAAGAGGTGAGACACGAGCACACAGAAAAAAAGATTAGGGAGCA
Source organism: Triturus cristatus (assembly GCF_964204655.1). NCBI lineage: Eukaryota > Metazoa > Chordata > Amphibia > Caudata > Salamandridae > Triturus > Triturus cristatus. The sequence goes on from NC_140590.1 coordinate 1,296,753,553, forward strand.
GCATACAAATTTAGAAGCTAACTTGTAGGGCCACAGAACAGTAAAAACAAATAAACAGCGAAATATTTAAAATACAAGTAAAAATACACGTAAAACACGTAACCACACTACAGACTTTATCGATTCAGCAATGCCAAAAATAGCGCCAGACGATAACTCCCGGCTCAAGCCTCAAGAGAAATATCGCACCATTTGGCCCCTCTATTTCGGTGACATATTCCTGAGTCCTTCCCCCTTTGATTTGAGTGTATCTCCTGCTCTGCTGGCTCATTATATTCTGATACCAAAGTCCTAATCTCTGCCAGTTTATGCATATATAACGTGTTTGCATAGTCCCTTTCATGCAGTGTAATTTCCTTTTCTATTTGTTGCATATGCGTACGTAGGGATTTCATCACCCCAGCTTGAAGCCCGATGCAGGTTCCCCTGACGGTCGCCTTAAAGGCCTCCCAGAGTGTGCCCGCGCTCTCTACTGTGCCCACATTCTCTTCGAAGTACAATTCGATAGCTTGATGTACCCCTTCCTTAAATGAAGGGTCTAGAAGAGACGACGGCTAAAAAATGCCATTGAAATGGTCGATGATGCCTAGTCGGGATATTTATATCCAATACTACTGGGGCATTGTCCAAAAGTGTTCTCGGCATATGTCGACCTCAGTAGCCCAGGACGCCATGGATACCGATAGAATCCAATAGTCCGTGACGGCCTGTGGTGTGTGCTATTGCTCCTAGAGACCACTGCTTAACTTTTCAGGTGGGACAGGAGTCCCAGGTCCATCGCAGTGGCTAAAGTGTTCGTGCCCAGGGCTAGTTGAGTCCAGAGGACTACATCTCCCAGGATCCTCCCTTCATGCTCCAGTTGTAGCGGGACTCGCGGAGAAGGGGAGGAGACACTCGACCAACGCGCTTATAGCACCGACACTCCCTCCGCGGCGTGGGACGCCGTGACTGCCTGTGGTATGTGCTATCGCTCCTGGGGACCGCTGCTTAACTTTTCAGGTCGGACAGGAGTCCCAGGTCCATTGCAGTGGCTAAAGTGTTCGTGCCCAGAGCTAGTTGAATCCAGAGGACTACATCTCCCAGGATCCTCCCTTCATGCTCCAGGTGTAGCGGGACTCGCGGAGAAGGGGAGGAGACACTCGACCAACGCGCGTATAGCGCCGACACTCCCTCCGCGGCACGGGCCGCGCGCGGGCGGCACCCGGGCCAAGCCCGGGCCAGGGGTGGGCCCGTCCTTGCCCGTCATCGCCTGGAGGAGGCTGGGCCGGGCCTACCCTCATATATCTCTACACCAGCAGGCCGTTCAACCTAGAGGTACTGAGACTATAAGTCTGCCCCGTTTATTGTCTATATAGACATACGAACACATGTACTTTCTTTAGAAATCACATTAACAAAGTTTTAACTTACTCTTAGCTATTGTATCTCTTGTTCGTTGTTTGGTGTCAAAATGGGGAAACTGAAAATTACGGAGTGGGCTGGGGGTGGCAGCTGTTCCAATACATCTGTAGGGAAGACCAAAAAGGCCAGGAAGATTCCCAAAAGTGCTGCCGACAATTGTGTTATGGATCGGATAGATACCCTCGTCAGAGAGTGCGAGGATCTTCTGATTGAGAAATCTCCCGCCCCCCACCCAACAATAGCTAATACACACACCCCCTCGTCAACTACCATACCATCAATGTTCAAAAAAGCACAATGCAAATCTGACGAGCAACTACCAAAGGTTTTGGTCCACAAACAAACTGTAGTTCCATCCCCGGATACAAAGCTTGATCTTCCAAGCCTAACAATGAGCCAACCAGGTATCCCTATACCCTGTTCAAATAGGTTTGCAATCTTAGCAGACCTTCCTATTAGTACACCTGCTGAAATTACGACTCCTATTCTACCCCCCCAAGCTCACCCAAATGGGACTTATCTCTGCAGATGTTCTGATAACAATTTGATCGAAATTGTCCAGTCTCTTAAGGTTGAGGTCGAATCTTTAAAAAATGTAATTACAAAACTCACCTCCCTAGTTAGACCTCCTCTTCCAGTTTGCCTCCCAAACCAGCTTCCACCTACCCTAGAATGTTTCCCCACCACAATATTGAGCACCGAGAAAGGGGAAGAAGGGCCAAAAATGGCACAGGTCCCAGTGTCCCACCGTGCGCACGAGCACAATTATATTAATCATAACACACCCCACGTCGCCTGCACTGAGAACTTTTCTGAGAATCACTCTTCAGTTAAGATATTCTAATCTTAGGAGCAGTGTTTTACCACTTGATTCTCACCCTCAGATTCACTCAAAATCGCGGGTCCCAATGTCTTTTCCACCTTCTCACAATCATTGGGACCAAAGGATAAAAACGTGCACTGTTTTTATGGTAAACGTGCCTAAACTAAATTTGTCATGTCGTTTTGAGAGTGGAGAATCGCTAGTGAACAAGTCTATTCACTGGCTACGGCACATTAGAGGCTGTCGCTCTATAATACGGGAGGATATTTTAAGAGCAAGTAGATGCCCATCCGCAGATAGGGCAATCAATAATATTGAACTAACTTTGTCAAACGCAGATCTGGCGGATAACCTGGTTGCCCTGGAGTATCGTACATCTCCCCCTGACTCGTCCTCAATACAGATTAGGCGTTGTCCATCCATAGCAGAGAGAAGAGCAGTTTGCCACCATGAACCTCTAGAGTGTGGTTCCCCTTCACCATTGAGCCAAATCGATTGACTCCCACACAACTCTATTCAGGAGTCAAGGCAGTATAAACACCTCTATCAGGGCAAACACATTTTGCCAGGCTGCCCTTATGCCCTTTTGTATGGCATACCGCATATGGCTACTTTTGGAAACTGTAGCACAGTATCCACTGCTGATCTGGGCTCTAGGGGATCTGAAGGGCTTGTTTCTAATCACCCCTATGCTTCCAGGAGCCTACCCTTAGATTCCACATCATTAGGCGGACTGACTTTCTGTGCTACCCCTGTCATCATCCCCAACATAGACCCAGCAGGACAGGAAGCTCTAGGGTATGATCAATTACTAACCAATCCGGTGACAATCATGAATCACACAGCTACAGATGTGGTGGCTGTCGAACCTGAGTCGTGCAATACTCCCTTAAGTATTCTTTCCTGGAATATTGCAGGACTCAGGAATAAGATATTGTTGCCCCATTGGAGTTGCTTAGTCGAAGATCACCATTTATGCATTTTTCAGGAAACTTGGAATTTGACACCACTCCACAAATCATGGTACACTACTTTTTACACTTCAGCTGTGCACACAGGTAAGGGGCGCCCCTCTGGCGGCCTGATCGTGTGGGCTAGTATTGACTTGGGTTGGACAGTAAAACAACATGTAGTTCCATCCCAAGATATCCTGTGGCTTACCATAAAAGGGCCAAGGAGAGGGGAAACCCTCAAACTTTTTAATATCTACGTTAGAGGGACGACTGGTGGCAAGATTTCGCCCATTCTCTCCCTTCTTGAGGAAAAACGAAGTAGCTGCCATCCACTCTCGAAAATTATGATAGCAGGGGACTTCAATTGTACCTTCGAACCTTTGGGTTCGGATGATTTCCTGGGGACAGCAGACGAAGATCTCCAGTGGGGAATACCTTCACTAGTGTCACCAAACGTCGCTCTCCCCGTGAGTGGAACAAGGACACGGTTAGACGGTATACGGGGTTTGTGGGTTTATTGACGTATACAAACTATATCTTGGTCTCTGTCTCTCTCTCTGAGTGGGCAGGAGCGCTGTTGTCTTCTCCGTTTCCGAGGTGCTCGTCAGGTGATAGGTCTCCGGTGGACATGCAAGGAAGGGAGAGCAAATATTTAGTGGTCTGTTCCTTTCCTTTGGGGTTGTGAGGGGGGAAAGGAGTGAGGAGTCACCGGGGTCCGCCACCAAAAACACACATGGTACAAGATGAGGTCTGTGAGTGAGTCAAGTCCCTCCACTCCTGAAACAATACCTCGAGAAGCCCCGTGACCTCCCCGTTAATTCAAAAACAAAACCAAGACAGCTAACTCCCTCCACGTGTGGACAGTAAACCCTGGATTTGGCCCCGTACCTTTCCCAGCCACGCTCCTCCAGGCGCGTGGCATGGCAAGATGCCGTGTAGGTGGCCTCCTGGCTCTGCAGCTCTCTCATCTCGTCCGGTCTTCACCTCGCGCTCCGTCTCCCTCGCTCCTCGCACTGCTACGCTACTGACCTCCGCCTCTCGTTCTCCACTCTTCAGCTCGCTCTCCGTCTCCCTCGCTCCTCGTACTCCTCCGTGGGCTTTCGTGTCGTCTTTCTCGCGGACTTCCGCCTTACGGGGGTCGATGGTCGCTGATTGTTTCACTGTCGGTGACGTCACAGGGGGTGTTTCCTCGGCCGAGATGAGCCAGCCTGCGTTAAAGGGGCCGCCTGCACCCTGTAGAGGAGGTGTAAAGGTGTCGTCAAGGAGGGTTTTTTCGTAACCCTTCTCTTCTCCCGAGGTCTGGCGACACATCCCTACCCCCGGATTTTCCCGATCGGGGGAAATGGGGTATCGGGAGAGAAAGTCCACATTCCCCTGGTCCAGCCCTTTTCGATGTTTTACTTCAAAGCGATAAGGCTGTAAAGCCAAGAACCAGCGGAGGATGCGCTCATTGTGGCCCTTGTTATGCTGAAGCCAGGTCAGAGGGGCATGGTCCGTTAAGAGGATGAAGGATCTGCCTTCCAAATAGTAGCGCAATTTCTCCACCCCCCATCTGACGGCCAAACACTCTTTCTCTACAGTGGAGTAAGCCTGCTCTCGGGGAAAGAGCTTCCTACTGATGTATAGAATAGGACGCTCGCAACCCTCAGCATCCTCTTGGGAGAGCACTGCCCCTATCCCAACCCCTGATGCATCCGTCTGCAGGATAAAGGGCTTCTGAAAGTCAGGTGTCACTAACACTGTGGAAGAGGTGAGGGCATCTTTGAGGGCCTGAAAAGCTGCAGATTCCAAGTCCGTAGGTGCCCGTAGGCGGGGAGAGGTCTGGGACTTGCGGAGGAGATTAGTGAGGGGTCCAGCCAGATTGGCGAATTGAGGGATAAACCTCCAGTAGTATCCAACTAATCCCAAAAACGCCCTCAGATCCCTTTTTGTTCTTGGGTATAGCAAAGCCTGAACCGCTACCACCTTTTCTTTCTGTGGTTCTATGTTTCCGTCCCCAAGCAGAAACCCCAGATATTTAACCTGTTGAAATGCCACCCGGGACTTTTTTGTGTTAATATGGAGCCCTGCTTGGCCTATGCTTTCCAGTATACTGCTCAGATGTTGGAGGTGCTCCGGCCATATTTTACTGAAGACTACTATGTCATCCAGGTAGGCCGAAGCGTAAGGAAGATGTGGTCTTAGAAGGGTATCCATGGCCTGTTGAAAGGTGGCCGGAGCCTCATGCAGCCCAAAAGGGAGGCCAGTAAAATGGAAATGACCAGAAGGAGTCGAGAAGGCTGTTTTCTCCTGTTCAGTAGGAGCTAGGGGGATCTGCCAGTAACCCTTGGTGAGGTCGATAGTGGTTATGTATCTGGCCTCACCATGGCGCTCTACCAATTCGTCGACCCTGGGAAGCGGGTAAGCGTCCTGTTTGGAGACCCTATTGACAGCTCGGACATCTATGCACAACCGGATTCTCCCGTCCGGTTTCGGCACCAAGACTACGGGGGAACATCAGTTGCTATGAGAAGGGACGATTACACCGGTCTTCAGCATCTGTTGTATCTCCGTTTGGAAGGCCGCTCGCTGTGCCTCCGGTATCCGATAGGGTTTTTGTTTGACAATAACTCCTGCGGGGGTGGGGATAGTGTGTTCGGCTAGGTGGGTTCTGCCAGGTTGATCAGAGAATACACTAGAAAATCGAAGGAGAAGGGAGTCTAAAGCCTCCTGTTGACATGCGGACAATTCGGGATTGACAGGAACGTCCTTAACGGTATGCACTAGAGGGGTGGTAAAGGAAACAGTTTGGGAAGAACTCGGAGGTTTTCCTAACCATTTTTTTTATATGTTAATGTGGTACAACTGGGTCTTGGTGCGTGATACATGTAGAACGTATGAGGTTCTACCCACCTTCTTAATGACCTGAAAGGGACCTTGCCACTCCTTTATCTTTTGAGCAGAAGTGGGTAACAACACCAGGACCCACTCACCCACATCGAGTGTTCTCCACTTCTTCCCCTTATCGTAAAAGTACTTTTGTTTGGTTTGTGCGATGGCTAAGTGTTCATGGGAAAGGGTCCTCAATTTATGTAGTCTGGACTGCAACTGGCGGGTGTAATCTAGCAGAGCCTCAGCTTCTTGTTTCCCTTCTTGCTCCCAGCTGTCTTTTGTTATCTCAAGTAGAGTTCTGGGTTTCCGCCTAAAGAGAAGCTCAAATGGGGAAGCCCCCAAGCTGGACTGGGTCTGGCTCCTTAGAACAAACAGGGCCAAAGGCAACAATTGGTCCCAGTTCTTTCCATCCCCAGACAGAAGTTTTTTTAGGGTCAGTTTAAGGCTTCCATTATAGCGCTCGACTAAGCCATCTGTCTGGGGTGATACACCGATGTTTTTATGTGTCTGATGCTGAGCTGGAGACACACCTGTTTCATAAGTTTGGATACAAACGGGTTGCCCTGATCAGTGACTATCTCTCTAGGGAAACCCTTCCTCGAAAACACTTCAACCAGGCACTGAGCTATGGCCGTGGAAGTAGCTGCTCTAAGGGGGAAGGCCTCTGGATAACGAGTCGCATAGTCTACCAAAACAAGGGCATATTGATGTCCTCTACTGGACTTGGGCAAGGGGCCTATAAGGTCCATCCCTAGTCTGTCAAACGGTTTGCCTATGATGGGCAGAGGTTGTAAGGGGACTGCAGGTGGTACGTACGGGTTGCGCCGTTGGCAGATATGACACTCCTGACAATACTTCTGTATCTGAGCATATACCCAAGGCCAGAAGAAGTGTTGTAGAATGGCTTGTCCAGTTTTTTCTGCCCCAACATGCCCCGCCAAAAGATGGGCGTGGGCAAAAAAAAGTATTTGATCCCTAAAGTCTGAGGGAACAAGTAACTGAAGAGCAGCGTCTTCCTTTGCTACAAGATATAGGAGGCCGTTTCATTCAATAAAGGTGGGGTATGCTCTATTCACTTGGTCTTGTTCTGCCCGGGCTTTGTTCCAGGCATTGACAGGACTGGCATCGTTCAATTGGGCAGTGCGGAAGTGGGTATCCTTAGCCCAGGGTTCTGGGGTTAACATGGAGACCTGACGATAGGTTGGGGAACTAAGCACTTGCCGCATCATGGAGGTAAAACAGGGATTGTCGGTCCCTAAAATGACAGGTTCCGGAAGGTGTGGAAGGACCCCTACTATCACATCCATGATGGCCCCTGCGGGTGTTTGGAGTTGGATCGTAGCCAGAGGGTAGTCCCTAACCTCCCCGTGTACACACCTAATGCCCACCCTTCTACCCGGTAGGACCCAAGAGTGGTGGATGAGCTCCTGCCTAGCTACTGAGTGTTTGCAGCCTGAATCTAGTAGGGCCCGTACTCCTTTACCCTGTATCTTTACACTCACGTAAAACACAGGGCCTGTTTCTTGAGCGAACAGGAGGGAGTGGGGCGAGTAGCTCACATCCATGGGTTCCTCCTCTTTCTCCCTCTTCTTCCTGCAAAAGCGAGCTATGTGTCCCCATTCCCCACAGTCATAACATTGGGGCCCGGAAAAAGAAATATTGTCTGGCCGTGCCCCTCGGGACCGTACGGGCTCAGGGACTATTTTAACTGACTTCCTGTCGGTTCTTCCTTGGGAAAAATGCTTTATCGGTCGTTCTGGCTCTTTGGGGGTGGGTCGGCCTTGAGCTCTGGCATAAGACATGGCCATCTCTACCACCTGGTCCAGGGTTAAACCGGCGTGTTGTTTTAGCCAGCGCTGGCTAGGGTAGGGGAGGGCTTCCAGGAATTGTTTCAGATAGATTTTCTTCATTACGTCCTCCATACTGGACTCTTGGGGTTTTAACTACAGATCAGCCGCTTCCTTCAGTTTAAAGAAAAGAGTCTTGAGAAAGTCCCCAGGAGCCCCGCGTTCCTGCCGGAATCGTAATCGGTGAGTCTCCTCGTCCACTCCTAGCCTATCTAGGATATATTGCTTCACCAGGGCATAGTTAGCGGTTCCGTCCTTATTCACAGCTTGATAGGCCGCTTGTGCTTCTCCAACCAACAAAGGTGCAAGGTAAAAGGGCCACCTTTCTCCCGCCCAAGCACTAGCCCGGGCGGCCCTTTCAAAATTTAGAAAGAAGGCCAATGGGTCTTCTCCTGGGGTAAACTTCTGAAGGGGGACCACCGTTCCCGGAGGCGCAGCCGCTCTGGCCTGACCCAGGGAGGCCACGAGAAGATTTTGTCCTTCGGCCAACTTTACCAAATTCTCAGCTTGTGTTTGGATAGCCGAAGTGAACACAGCCCGATCGGCTTCCGCCTGGGAGGAACTCCGCTCTATTGCCCACTCCATCTTAGCCTGACTTTCCTTCATTTGATGTATGAGTTTATCCATCCTGTATCGGGTGGAGGTTCACAGTCCAATTGCTCCTATCTGGCTTGCCACTTGTCACCAAACGTCGCTCTCCCCGTGAGTGGAACAAGGACATGGTTAGACGGTATACGGGGTTTGTGGGTTTATTGACGTATACAAACAATATCTTGGTCTCTGTCTCTCTCTCTGAGTGGGCAGGAGCGCTGTTGTCTTCTCCGTTTCCGAGGTCCTCGTCAGGTGATAGGTCTCCGGTGGACATACAAGGAAGGGAAAGCAAATATTTAGTGGTCTGTTCCTTTCCTTTGGGGTTGTGAGGGGGGAAAGGAGTGAGGAGTCACCGGGGTCCGCCACCAAAAACACACGTGGTACAAGATGAGGTCTGTGAGTGAGTCGAGTCCCTCCACTCCTGAAACAATACCTCGAGAAGCCCCGTGACCTCCCCGTTAATTAAAAAACAAAACCAAGACAGCTAACTCCCTCCCCGTGTGGACAGTAAACCCAGGATTCGGCCCTGTACCTTTCCCAGCCATGCTCCTCTAGGCGCGTGGCAGGGCGAGACGCCGTGTAGGTGGCCTCCTGACTCTGCAGCTCTCTCGTCTAGTCCGGTCCTGATCTCCGAACCTCCTCCTCCGGTCTTCACCTTGCACTCCGTCTCCCTCGCTCCTCGCACTGCTACGCTACCGACCTCCGCCTCTCGTTCTCCACTCTTCAGCTCGCTCTCCGTCTCCCTCGCTCCTCGTACTCCTCGGTGGGCTTTCACGTTGTCTTCCTCGCGGACTTCCGCCTTACGGGGGTCGATGGTCGCTGATTGGTTCACTGTCGGTGACGTCACAGGGGGTGTTTCCTCGGCCGAGATGAGCCAGCCTGCGTTAAAGGGGCCGCCTGCACCCTGTAGAGGAGGTGTAAAGGTGTCGTCAATGAGGGTTTTCTCGTAACCCTCCTCTTCTCCCGAGGTCTGGCGACAACTAGATTTAGTACCCATTAAAAAGTGGACCCAGGTGGCTACCCAAATGAATGCAATCACTTCGGAATTTGGTCTGAGAGCATTGAACGGTAGAACTCCATCTGATTGTTTAGGAGCCCATACATTCAATAGAGTAGGGTTTACCTCCCGTATCGATTATATTTTATTAGATATTCGTCTTTGGTCTGTATTTACCGATATGGCAGTTGGTTCCACAGTGGATAGTGACCATAACTTCTTGTCTTGTTCCCTGAAGAATTCTTGGACATTGCCCGAGCAAGCTCCAAGCACTGATCCCATATTATTTAGTAAGGATGTCGTCCCCTCCAATTGTGGCAGGTTCCTAAAGTGGACGAAGGTTGTTGGGCAAGACTTCAAAATCCAGTCTATTCTCCAAATCCTGCTATTGGGAACTAAGGAATTGGAGGCAGGTGACATAGACCCACTTGCATTATCCAAGGTAACTTCTATCTACGAAGCAACAATCACCCAGATGAGTTCCCACTTTCAGATTAGGCAAACCTCTAATCATAAGAACAGAAATAAAAAGGGGTCCAACTCCTGATTTACTAAGGGTTGTAGAATAAAGAGAAAGGCCTTATCTCTTGCCCTTAAAAGGTAAATTCCTCTTGAAATTAAAGAAGCCAGGAAGGAGTATAATGCTGCCATCATAAACGCTAAACGTGATTGGGAGGAATCTTACTGGCAGGCACTTAAAGATACTTGCAATCCAAGGGAATCTACAGTCTTTTGGAAGCTGCAGACTCCAGAGGCACTGCCCCAATCCCCAATCACATTACCAACTTAGAATGGTATGTCCACTTTTCCAAATTATACTCATGCCAGGATTCCTCGGATAATCAGCAGTTTGTAGAACAGGCCCATTATTTACACTCTGCCGACGAAGTTATATCTTTCAACGCTACAGAAATTGTAGATGCAATCAATCGCATCGTTCCTGCTAAAGCAGCAGGACCGGATGGCATTCCGGGAGATTTACTCCGACTTGAACCTGTCAAATGGGCCAACTATATTCTGCTTCAGATTAACTTAATCCTCAAGGGAGCACCAGTCCCAGACTCCTGGAAAGGAGCCCAAGTTGTTCCAATTTATAAAAAGGGGGACAAGGAGGACCCCACCAACTACAGGCCTATAAGCCTGATAGATGTCATCCAGAAGGTGGTTGGCAGGGTCCTCCTACATAGGATTCAGGACTGGATTGACGATGGTACTATTATTTCCCAATATCAAGCAGGGTTTAGAAGGAATACTGGGACTATTGACCAAGTTTTTAGGCTGCTCCTCCTTTATTGGAAAGTGGTAGTGATTGGTAGGGGCAGCCTCTATCTTGCCTTTATCGATCTTAAGACCGCGTTCGACCTGGTTCCAAGGGGGAAACTGTGGTCAGCTCTAGCAGAAATGGGTATCCCATCACAAATTCTAAACTTACTGATCGATCTATACAAGGATAATTATGCTCGTGTAAGATGGGGTTCCCAGGGTCAAGTTACTGATAGGATCACGGTTAGTAGGGGGGTCCGACAGGGGTGCGTCCTGGCTCCCACCCTATTTTCATTGTATGTGAATGGGGTGGTTGACTTTTTGGGAGATGACCCTGCCGACGCACCAATTCTGGCTGTGGACAAAATCGCGACCTTCCTCTTTGCCGACGACACACTGCTCATCTCCAAAACTCCTGCTGGTTTACAGAAGTTCTTAGATAGATTCCACCTCTTCTGTACAAATCGTGGTCTTATGATAAACACTGCAAAAACGAAGTTTATGGCTTTCAACCCTCAAACAGTTTAGAACCAGCCCTACCCTCGATGGAACCCAGCTAGAGAGAGTCAACACTTTTGATTATTTGGGGGTTAGACTCTCTGACAAGATGAATTGGAGATACCATCTAGATAAAATGCTATTAAACCATAAGCGAGCAGCAGGAGCCATCAGGAAAGCACAAAGTCTATCATCAAGCAAACCGGTCGCTCCTGCTCTCGCGGTCTACGAGGGTAAAGCAGTGAGCTCGGCCCTGTGCGGAGCCGAGCTCTGGGGGTTTGATAACATCGATGATATCTCCAAGTCGGAACATAAATTCCTTAGAGAGCCAGTTTCACTTCCCACTAGCACTCCCCTGAACCCAATTTTATGCGATATGGGCAGGCGCTCCTTTAGTGATATTGCCAGGTCCCGTCCTTTGTTCTCCTGGGCACACCTACGGCGGACGCAGGAGCTCTCTGGGTATGCAGCAGCACTCTCAGAGGTCCTTGCACTCGACCTAGGCAACAAAGTCAAATGGCTGGCGAACCTCAAGAAATTACTAATTGATCTAGGGCTGTCCGGGGCATGGGCAAGCGAAATCCCTCCAGCAAAAGAGGAGCTTAAAATACTTTACTGGAACTGGGTAGGTGATCGGGACTTAAGAAATCCGCATATGGGAAGACTAACCGAGGAGTTCTTCTCGCGCAAACAATTTAGTTGTTTTGAACCATATATGGACTTTATTCAAGTCCCAAGAGACAGAACTCTTTATATCTGATTTAGGTTAGGGTCCCTACCCCTAAATTAGTTCACAGCCAAATAGAATCCTCCGAAATCTTCAGCACAATCATGCCCATGTTGCCCAGCCCCGGAGGAAAGCACAGCCCATTTCATTTTTGCTTGCCCTGTATACAAACTGGTAAGGGCCAGATGGCTAAAACCAATTTGCAGAAACCTTGGTACAACAAAACATTCTGTTGCCATCCGAATGCTAAGAACAGACGGCACTCCATCTCTGATCTGCGGGGTGGCAAAGTTTCTAGGTTGTGCATGGAATAAGCGAAAAAAAATACTTAAGGAAAGTCTTCTGGAGTGATAATGTTACGCTGCTAAACTAGAATTACCAGGATGCTCTGTTTTATTGTTTTACTCCCATGAATTTTTTATATATTTTGTGAGATACTGTTTTAGATGGACAAATTTATCTAATAATTTTTATACCTATAACTCATTTTTATAAATTGTAGCTCTTGTGTCTTGTATGTATGATGTGGAATGCTTTTATGGTAGTTTTTTATCGAATAAAGTAACATTAACTAACTAACCAATAGTCCAGTCTGGACCATGACTTATGTACAGCTGACATGAAGGTGCCCTCTCTAGCATTCGGATGTCTGTCCCTCCAAATGTCTCTCATGTGAAATGTATGCATAATATCATGAATCACTTTGGTCGACCGCTTCCCCTGCCATGGAGTGGTGGCGCTTCTATCCACGTCTGGGTCTAAATACGTGTTCATGTCACACCCCCATACCACCAGATCAGAGTGCAGCTGAAATAGTTTAGTTTTAAGGCGGTGATAGAAGTCGGGGTCATAGACATTTGGGCCATATGTGTTGATTATCGTGAGCACCGTTCCCGCCAGATTTCCCTGTACTAATGCAAAGCGCCCTAGTCGATCCGAGTCCCCCGAAAGTAGTTTAAATGGTGTCCCTTTTTTAACCAGAATTATTACCCCTCTTGTATAACTGGAGTAGGAGGCGGCTGCTTTTACCATCTCCCAACAACCACCAATCCTGCCCTCCCCCACCCATGTCAGGTGTGTCTCCTGCAATAATGCCAGTTGTACTTGGTGTCTGTCCCGATAGGCAAACACCTGTCTGATCTTCTTAGGGCTGTTCAGTCCGCTCACATTCCATGTCATCAGTCTAATGTCACCCTCTGTCCGCGCCATGTTTTGTGGAAAGATTATGTTGTGTATGAACGGCCCAGTGAACAGCAAACCACTGAACCTTATTAATCTGTTGTACGGTATGTGTCACACTGCTAAAAACATGCAACACAACCCTCACACCCCCACCCACTTCAGTATCCCAATCAAGCCAAAGACATACCCCATAGAACATTGTAAGAAACACATCAAATAACTTGAGGAATAGCCACATGGGGGACAGCCAGTTACCCATAACCCACCCACAGGATGGGTGTGGCCGGACACGATCACATAGAACCAACCATCCCATTTGTAATATCTCACGCAGACCCCTTCTGCCTACAGATAATAGAAGACCCCACCCAGGCATAGTGTACCGCTACAAAATACATCCCTAAAACAAGACCACCGACCTTAAGTATATCACATTACTGAAATAATCGAGCCAAGTGTTACAACGCCCGCCCACATGACCTTCCCGTGGAGGTGCCACAGATTGCCCACCTCAGTGACTACAACCCCCTGAATTTAAAGAGTGAAGGTACATATGTATACAGTCCCCTGTCCAATAAATGTGCATCCCCTGTTTACCATGAGTCATTAGCAGGAGGCTCCAAAAGTTCAGAGAGCTACGTCTTTCAGAAAGATACCTTACCACCTCACAGCAGACACTCTGAGGCATGTCGAAGGAGCCCACACTAGTTTGTCTTCAGTGTCCGATCTCTCCGAATTTGTGGGGGACGCCTTGCTCTTCACTGTCTTCCGCTTGGCATAAAGCTTCTTGATAAAGTCCTGTGCTGCCCGTGGTGATTGGAAAACCGTTACCATGCCGTCCACCGTGACTTTTAATCTAGCTGGATATGGCATCGCATAAGGTACCTCCAGTGCCTGCAGCTTCTTCTTTACCTCTGTGTACTCCCTGCGCGCCGTCTGCACCGCCACCGTAAAATCAGGAAAAAATGACACCATGTTACCCTGATAGCACGTATTTTGTTTTTCTCTCGCCAGCCGGAGGACCGAGTCACGATCCCTGTAATTTAAGATCTTTGCTACAATAGGGCGTGGTGGTGCCATCGGAGGTGGCCTGGGCACTAATGATCTGTGTGCACGTTCCACGATTAGTACCCTTCAAAGATTCTCCGCTCTAAACAGGTCTTTCAGCATAGCCTCTACATAGTCCTGGAGGCGGCCCGTGTTTGTGCTCTGGGGTACTCCCATTATTCAAAGGTTGCAGCTCCATGGTGGAGAAATGCGACTGAGATTCTCCAGCTCTGGAATGCGTGCCTGCTGGGTGACTTGAGCACTGAGATTCAAACACAATTTTGGTTGTTGCTTATCAGTCTTGCCCATGATGACTTTCGGAGGGGTAAGTGTAGCACAGAGGTAATAATACAGAACAGCCCCAGTGCTAGAGTCTGGAGTTGATGGCTGGGCCTTGTAACACAAACAGACTACGTTCTGACCTCTAGCAGATGAAATGTAGTGTCCGCTCTGCTACGCAGCCAGATATGCGCCTTCACCTTAACCCTTGTAATCTATTTATTTTTCAATTGCTCACCATCAGCGCTTCAGCTTTGCGCCCCCACAGTAAGGCCAGACAAGTGCCACAAAGAGAGTCCTATGCCTATGATTAGGGAATAGGCAGTGCTTACAGTCACATTGATCAGGACACCAGCAGATTATGATGTAACCGTGCCAAACATTCAAACAGCAGCACAGGCGGCCCAACAGCAATCTCCTCGTAGGCCTCACCGTATGGTCCACTGGCGTGTGAGTGCTCTGTCAAAGCACCGCAGGAGTTCCCGTACCTCTCTCATGCGGCCACGGTGTTTGCCACTTTATCAGCCGTTTGTGCAATTAGAGGCACGCAGCACCAGATACACACGCTCTCTCTACCCGCTGAAAGAAGCCGGGCCGCAGCAGTATGCCACTCACCTCTCGTGGCCCCCCAGGGAGTGCAGCCCCTCAGAACTCTGCCTACCGGTGCCCAGGTAAGCGCTGGTTTTCATCTCCACACCCGGCGCTGAGGATATCTGCTCCACTGTTGTTACACACTTCAGCTACGTGATTCTTGTGCACTCGGCTGGATCGGCCGGCACTCTCCCATGCAGGCCACAGACTCTGATCTGCTAGCTCTCTTGTGCCCCAGAGGAGCACGGGCCACCACAGCTCCACATTGCCCCGTGCAGCCCAGCAATGTAAGGGGTTACCAGGGGTGTAGAGCCACTATCTTAAGACCGCCATACAGAGTCCAGCAGCGTCTACCCCATATACGCTATTACCGCACTCCGCAGCTTTGCCCTGCGTAATCCTCGGCTGTGCCGCAATTTCGCGCGGGGTGTGAGGCGTTCCTCAGTGAGCGGGGAGTACCTATCTGGCAGCACGGGTGCAGAGTCTCCACCACAGCAGCGATCCTGGAGCCACCACAATTGCCCCGCTTCAGCTCTCACTCCACAGCCCCGCAGCCATGAGTCACCGCCATCTTGTGTGCCTGCGAGGCCGCTATTTAGGGGAATTCACTGTCTCAGTTCCCGCACAGCACATGCGTTGCACAACCCAGCGATATACCAGAGGATTCCTCTCCAGTTCCCGGACAAAACGCTGTCTCTGTTGGGGTCCGATGGGCGATGAGTCCGCTGATATTTGAAGGATTGTTAGCAGAGCCTCACTACCATGCAGCCACCTTGCCTCTGGCTCGCTAGTGCCCCATTCTTGGAATCTTTGAATGACAATCCCCAGGATTTTAAGTTCACATACACAATAAGTAAAACTGAACTGACCTTTTTAGATATTCAGCTGTATAATGCTCATGATGAGATTTGCACAAAAATCTTCTGAAAGCCTACGAGTGGGAACTATCTCCTCTTTGCGAACAGTGCACATCTGGCAGCTTTGAAATGGAGTATACCGTATGGTCAATTTCTATGAGTCAAAAGAAACTGTTTGGAAGAGAAAGACTTTGCCGAACAAGCAATGGAGATGACACAGAGATTCATAAGAACGTGGATATCCACAGTCAGTCTTAGTGGATGCTCTGAAAAGAGCTAAACAAAGGAATAAGAAACAATATTCTATTACCAAAAAAGAAAAAGGATCAAATGGAAAAAGGCAAAAACAGATATATTATGGATTTGAAAAAAATCTGAAAATAAAATAAAAACATTGATCAGGAACAATTGTAGGATTTTAGAACAATATGAAGACCTAAGGCGTGGCTTGACTTCATGGCCGCGTATATATGCTCCGAGACAGCTCCGGGCGGTGGCCTGAAAAAACTAAAAATCCTCCGGCATCCTGGCCCATGAGGGTGGGGGAGCCGATCTCATAGGACCTGCGAAACCTCCTGCCGCTTTCTGATCAGCCGAGACAGCGCGGGACCCTGTGAGGACTGGAACGGAGCCCTGGTACTGCCATTTTTAATGAGACGGTGCGGCCGGGCTGGAAAGGCGAGCCCAGGGACCTTGTTGGACACTTCGGTGAAGGGTAAGAGTGGTCTGTGGGCCCGGGAGGGGGGAAACCGATCCAGCACTAGAATAATTAATGAAGAGCGGTGGAGTGGGCAGGCGCTGCACACCACGAAGTCCGGTGGGAGGCGCTGCGGCCCGAATGAAGGGAATCGCAGTGGAGGCCCTGTGAGACCTGGGTCCTTTTCTGCTTGAAATTCTACCAGTCGGTGCCAAAGGAGCCCCAGGGAGCTGGAGTGCGCAAATGGCATGGTCCTCCCCCTTTTGACATTTGGGGAGGACCAGCAGTGTTGAAGATCGACAGGGGCACTGAGGCACATGAGAGGAGGCGGATTACAGCCGAGGCCTGCTGAGGGGCTGCCTAGGCCGAGGCACGATTCTGCCTGGCTGGTGGTGCTGGCCCTCGAGTCTGCCATAGTGGAGCAGGGGGATGTGTCTGGCTCTCGGTTGAATGCGGCAAGAGGGGGGCTGGCGAGGGCACCCCCTGGTGATCTGCCCTGGGGGGGATCACGAACAGGATTGCCTGACTCGAGGAGGAGGGGTCCCACTGCTGTGTGGACAGCCTGTACCCCGGAGGAGAGGAGAGTGGGCCCGGGCCAAAATTGAGCTCTCTCATACACGCAAACCCAGAGTAGACCACCACTGACGGGGGTCAGAGCAAAGACTGAGCCAGGAACATTGAGGCGAGGTGCCCAGGGACAACACATCAAGGGGCTTCGTGGCTCTGATCCCCTGTGGAATACCTGCTGGAGAGACCATGCTGCAGACACGTAGAAAGAGCGGAGTAACCCAGGTGTGATAGGTCAAACATTGGTGTGGTTGAAGATTTTGGGTGTGGCACCCTGGAGACCCCTTTGATAAGAAAGGTTCTATAAGATACTGTACGACATCATTAGTTGGTCGACATGGGGAAAGACAAAGCAACAAAGGCGCAATTGAATAATATATCGAACTATGGACCACCTATATCACACAGTCCAGATGCCAGAGAGGAGGATCCTGAACGGGGTGGTGGCGCGTCGGGGGAGCTACCGAAAATCCGCTAACGGATATTATCCGGGCTATCCAGATGACCAGGGATGACATGGTTCGGAAGATAGATGCTGTGGCCATAGATGTTAGTTTACTGAGGTGGGATCTTCGTCAAATTTCAGACAGGGTGAAAGTCACAAAAAAGACACGGATGCCCTAAAGGAGGAAGTAAAAAACCTCAGTGCCAAGGTGGTGGAATTGAAGAGACAAGTGATAACACTGAATGCGAGGGCGGAGGACTCTGAAGGAAGGTCAAGAAGAGGGAACCTGAGATTTGTTGGGTTTCCTGAAAAATCGGAGGGCCCCTCGGTGGAACTTTTCCTGGAGGATTGGATTGTTCACGAAATGGCTCCCAAACAGTTGTTGATGTCTTTCAGTATGGAACGTGCGCATAGAGCATTGGTGGCCCCTCCTAGACCTGATGCGCCTCCCCGAGCAATTATTGTGAAGTTATTTAACTACAGGGACAGGGATCTGATCCTCCAGCTCTCTCGCAGTGGGCGGCGATTTTTCTTTGAAGGTCACTCCATAACGGTGTACCCAGATTACACCCAGGAACAAAGAACGACCTTTGTAGCAGTAAAATGGAGACTTAGAGACCTAAACTTAAAATACAGTCTCATGTTCCCGGCACTACTACATGTGGAGAGTGAGGACCGCACCCTGTTCTTCTTTTCAGCGGAGGAGGCGAGAGACTGGTAGGACACCAAGGCCCCAGAGGGGAGGAGTCTGGTCCCCTCTTCGGTCTCCACTGGGGCGGGTTTGGTGGGGTCTGCCCCGAGGGTCGCAGGCATTCTATGTGATAGATACAGCAAAAAAGGACATCGAGCCTGGGCTACATCACAGTTCTCCTCAATGGCACGCTGCAGGCCTCGGATTCAGAGATCGTGCCGGACTCGATGGAACCGTCACCGGAAATTGAGATTGGTGCCGGCATTTCAGGCAACGGTCAAGAATGAGCTCGGCACGCCGAATATCATAACTGGAACTGTACAGATAAGTCCTTATGTATACCTGGTGTGTAGGGACCTTGACAGACTGAGCCGCGAACTATTGTTGGGGATCCTTGAAGAATTGCACTTTGAGGTCATAGGGGAGGCCTCCTGCCCTCTCTATCCTTTCTTATCCTACTATACTTAGTTAAGTCTGTACAGTCCAAGGGCCAGGTTGATCGTTAGTCATGATTTTGACATGGGCTGCCGCTGGAGTAGCGATGCCCTTCACCAGAGTTAATGCCCGTCGGGGAAGCTTGAGATCAATCTTGCACCCCGGCATAGCCAGTTCTCTTGCACAGCACCTGTTTGACATTACAAGCAGGACTGGGCCCTAGCTCTAAGAACAGTCAAGCTGAAGTTGAAATGTGTACAAGGAAGGGGGGAGGTACGGAGCGGTGTGTGTGTGGGTTTCCTTATGGATCGTAAGCTGTACATTGAGATCCGTATCACTGCTCTCGGGGAGGGAGGGGAATAAGATTGTTTATCTTTCAAAAGTTTGTTTGTTTGTTGAGGAAACTTGAGGGTCGCACAGGACTACACTTTGTCACACAGTCTACTGGGTTGATGAGACAAACTCTCCGTGACAGGGGGGACAGTCTTTGGATGCTCACCACCAAACTATTATGGCAGTGCAAACATTGAAGATTCTTAATTGGAATGTTCGGGGGATGCCTGGCCTAGACAAACATCATAGAATACATGCCTTCCTAAAGAGGTACAAGATAGCAATAGCTGGACTCCAAGAAACACATATATGGGGGAACACAATAACAAGCTTACAGAAAAGATGGCGGGGTCAGATATTTGCCACCTCGTATTCGGGTTTTGCACGGGGGCGTTGGTGTGGGTGGCTCTGGGGGTCCCTTTCCAACACCGTCATCATGTTCTTGACCCTGAGGGGCGTTACGTTGTTCTGTTTGGGAAATGGGAAGGAAGGCAAATGTGTATCATAAATGTTAATGCACCAAACTTGGACTGCCCTGACTTTTTTCCAGCGGTTCTTAAGGCAGCGACATCGTATATGGGCCCCCTAGAGAGAATACTAAATCCTGCATGACGAGATCTCTTGAGACTATTCTACAGGTCAGGTACAGAGATGAGTGGAGGGCATGCAACCCCACCAAAAGGGAGTTTTCTTGTTTTACCCCTGCGGCTAACACTTTCTCCCGAATTGACCACTGCTGCCTCTCAGCCGGTCTTTCCGCCACAACGGAGGCCATTTCCTACTTACCCCGATATTTGTCCGATCACGTACCACTACTATTGACCTTGACTAGAGGACCAGGATGACCGGCCATCCCATTATGGCGACTCCGAGCAGAGGCACTCATGGACCCCCCATATAGGCAGAATATAGCGGAGGGCTTGCAACATAATTTTAGGGAAAACTGGGGTTTGACAGCTACTAGAGCCACAGAGTGGGAGGCCATGAAGGTAGTTATTAGAGGGGTCTGCATGAGGACCACGTGTGGGGTACAACATCAGCTTAGTACCAACATCAACTCTTTACAAAAACAACTAAAGAAATTAGATGAAAATTTGTACAGAGCTCCAGCGGATTTCGCTGAATGGATGAGGGTTTGTGGGGAATTGTTGGAGGCCTGGTCCTGACTGGAGAAGCATAGGTACACTGCCTACAGACAGAGACTACATATGGAGGGGGATAGATCGGGAGCATTGCTTGCTTGATTGCTAAGGACGGAGACGGAACACACACCTGTATTACACTCAGGAAGCGATTCTAAAGTAATTCACGACGCACTTAAGACAGACATGCTCGATCGACTCCGGGGTTAGGCCAGGTGCACAGCAGGACTTTCTTGATGGGTTAGAGCTTCCCATGTTGGGGGAAGATGAAGCTGAGACCCTAGGAGCACCAATCACTAGGAAAGAAGTACTTACATAAATTAAGCAGAATCAGAGAAGTGCCCTGGGAGTGATGGACTTTCAGCAGTGTTTTATAAAACATTTGCTCAGCTGCTGGTCGACCACCACCTAGAGGTGTACAATGAAGCCCAGCCCCGGGGGGTGGGGGTACTTCCTGATACCATGATGGAAGCATTAGTGTCCATGATCCTTCAGCCGGACAGAGATCCCCTCTCCCCGGGCTCATATAGACCCATTTCCCTCCTGAATTTGGATGAGAAAATACTAAGCAATGTGCTGGCTGCACGTTTTCTGCCATATGCAACCAGACTGGTCCACCCAGACCAGGCCGAGTTTATCCCCGGGTAAAATAAAACACATAATCTGCGTAGGCTCGCGCACATATGGTACTCGTCGACCCTGCAGGAGGAAGGGTGGGCCCTGTGTCTTCTGGATATCCAACAGGCTTTCAACTTGGTTGAATGGGACTACATGTGATTGTGCTTGGCAGGATGGGGTTGGGGTAAAAATATATAGGGTGGCTGAGACTGCTCCACACCACACCGACGGCTCGGGTCCGCCTTCGCAATCAGGTGTCCGATAGCTTCAAGATCCGGAGGGATACTCGTCAGGGCTGCCCCTAATCGCCACTCCTATTCACCCATGCGATAGAACCCCTGGCGATCACCCTCAGGAAAAAGATGGAACGATGGGGAATTCAGTTGGGAGCTGTCACTCATGTGGTGTCAATGTACGCTGATGACACACTAGTGTATCTTCAACATCCCGATGAGGCAGTACCTGTGTTCCTTAGGGAGCTGTTCGATTTTGGAGAAATATGGGGCTTGCGCCTTAATCCGGGGAAGTCAAAACTCTTTCCAGTGGGATGCCTGATGGTAAAGGAGGAGGGCGAGCTACCCCTGGTGGGAATCAGTTGGGTCAGGGACAAAGTACGCTACCTGGGGATCAGGCTTGTGCACTCTCAGGCAGCCTACCTGGAGCGCAATGTGGGGAGGTGCATAGAGGGCATTCGCAAACCAATTGTTTTCTGGTGTGACCTGCCTTTATCCCTGATGGGTCGAGTGGCCTTAACAAAAATGTTGATTCTTCCATGCTGCCTGTATGTCATGCAGAACTCTCTTTACCGCATACCACAGGTATATTTTTGACAATTAGATTGCCTATTGGTGGATTTACTATGGGATCTAAAAGGAAAATGTTAAATTAGACACACTACAGAGGACATGGGAACAAGGGGGACTGGAGGTTCCCCGCCTGTGCCTCTATTACATGGCAACCCAGCTTCAACATGCAATACACTGGCTGGATGATAACAATATTTGCGATTACTGGAGGGCACTCATCGGGGGACTCCTCTTCCTGATCTCCTCATGTTGGATTTAAGGTTGCCCGAACAACCCCTGTACATTGTTCGACATGTGGCCATAACATGGGAATCCGCAATCAAATTTGTGGTAAAGTGGGCTACTTATGCTGTGGGTACTGGTACCGTTTAAACAAAGAAGTCATACCATGTCCATTACAAAATGGAAGGAGGGAGGTTGCCGTCTGATGGGGGATTTTTTATCCTGGTCAGCAGTTCCTCACCACGGAGGAGACGAGAACAATGTTTGAGTTGGGGAGGGGGCAGAACCTCCAATATGCAAAAAGTGGCCCGCGAGCTGTGGTTGACGTTTCCCCAGGAGCCGCCCATATCTGCCACATTACAGGCTCTCACAACACTGGCAGGGGGGCGTAGGCTGGTATCCCACATCTATAGGGTGCTCAGGGGGGACATCACAACTGACCCCCTTTTAATACATGCTAAATGGAACGCGATAATTGATGATCCTCTAACTGAAATGGAATGGAAGAGGGTGCACGAGAAGGTCAAGCAAATCAGCTCCAACACCAGATTCAAGCTCACCCAATATAACATAGTCCATCAGACTTGCATGACTCCACAAGTCCTACATAAAATGTTCCTGGACCGCCCCGGTCACTGTCCTAGGTGTGGCTATGGGGAGGCCCATTTCATACATATAACATGGAACTGTCCGATACTGGTGGTATTCTGGAGTCGGTGCTAGATAGCCTAAAAAAGATTACTGGGTGGACGCTGCTGTACTCCGTAAAGGAGATACTTCTAGGACTCCTCCCTAGACCTAAAGGGAAAAAACTTACAAGATGGTTCGTCCAGTTGGGATTGGTATTAGCCAAACAGAGAATTGCAATCAAATAGATGAGCTCGGTGCCCCCACGATGGAGAGCCGTGCTAAAGATCGGTGGGAATGGTCTACAGTGGAGCTAATCTGCATAAGATGAGTTAGGAGGGATGAAAAGTTGGAAGATGATGTGAGGTCCTGGTATAGCATTATCACAGAAATTTCTATGAGAGAAGTCCCTACCTCACAAAAGATAGCGGAGACTCAAGATGACCTAGCTGACTCGGAGCGGCGGCATCGTCTGGGGTCAACTGCAATCTGAGAATGTAGTCGACATATATAATCAGTGAGACATAGTCTGACCGGGGATGTATGGTATGAGGGGGAGTTTCCTTTATGTGACTTTGGGGGGAGGGAGGGTTGTTAAGATGTTAACTGTTAAGATATATTTTCTTGTGATAATGCTGTTCTATCCAGACAGGATGATCTGTTATAATAATGCTTGAAATGATTTATGTACAATAAAATAATAAAAAAAATTAAAGAAAAAAAAAAGATGAAGACCTAAAGGATTACATACAGCATTATCCCAACACAACATATCTTAAGATGTCATAATTGAGAGATATTTTGGTCCAAAGTTTTATGACTAATCAAGACAGAACATGTAATTGGCTACCCCCAAAGAAACAGACTTCTATAAATTAATAAAGTGTGCAGCCTGAAAATGGGGGGACAATAGAACAACAGCCAAATAAGTTGACGGAATGGCCAAAAAGATCAGGGAACATATGCATTGTGAAAGTACCCATGTGGTTATGCATTGGAATGAGACTGTGGAAAGGCATACATAGGGCGTACCTTTAATAAATGAAAGCTAAGGATTTTGCAACACATGCAGGCAATCTTGAATTTTTGGGATCTAACAGTCTATGTGAAAGACAATAAACTTGAGACGAAGCTGTATAGAAAACCCACATCAGGGAACACGTTACTGCATGCAATGAGTTTCCATCCCAGAAATCTAATTAGGAGTATCTCGTATGGAGAGAGCCTAAGAGTGAAACGAAATTGTAGTAACTCTGTAGAAACCAGAAAAGTGATTGTTCGAACTAGGGATCTCTAGTTGGCAGAGGTAGGTACCTTTGACTAAATAGGGACACTTGCTTCTAGTCAGGGTAAGGGGGTACACTTCTGAAATAACCCCTGCTCACCCCCTTGGTAGCTTGGCACGAGCAGACAGGCTTATCTCAGAAGCAGTGTGTAAAGCATTTGTGAACACATACAGTAATACAGTTAAAACACTACAAATGGACACCACACCAGTTTAGAAAAATAAGTAATCTTTACTAAACTTAACACAAGACCAAACTACACAAATTCACAATACTGTAATCAAAAATAGGCTTTAAAATGGTAAAAATAGCTTAGTTCAATGTGGATGGTAAAAGCGACACTTTACTCTCAAAGTACCTCGGATGCGTCACACAAAACAAACAAAAGGATCGCAGGGAAGGTGATGCATCGGTTCCTTGCTTCGGGGGAGGTGATGCGTCGGTTCCTTACTGCAGCGCAGGGGAGGTGATGCGTCGGTTTCTTACTTTGATCTGGTGCAATGCGACAAGATGGCACCTCGATGGGATGTGACGATCCGTTGCGACAAAATGGCGTCTTTGATGCGATGCAATGTGGATGCGATATGTGCACACCTGACGGCCGTGCGGCAAAATCGATGATCTTTGGAGCCACGACATGCCCTGCGACATGCTTCTCCGGTGATGCGACGGCGACCTCTGCGGGGAGGCACGCTTCTCCGGTGATGTGACTGCAACTGCTGCGGCGCTTCCATCTCCCAGCGACACGCAGTCTCTCAGAGGGCCCAAACAACAGCAGGCACCTCACTGCAGGTCAGAATTCCCGGCCATAAACTGGTGTGGGAGGTATGATTCCCCCCTACTAGAGGGAGAAATATGACAGCACCGGTACACCCGGAACCCGCTTTGCAAGCCCTGGCATCACAAAATGGATGCTGCCAGCCACAGACACGAGTCTGCCCTCCTGCTGCTGGCCAAAACTCTGGCAGGGTACGGCTGGACAATAGGTTTCCTATCACAGGGAGGTGTGACCACCTCCCAGACAGGCTTTAGTGTATTGGGGCTGGGTGGGTGCACTCTGAGAGTGCCTTGAAGTCTGCACTGGGGGCACATTTGGTATCCCTGTGCATAATCCAGCTCAAATTGGTTGCAGGGGCTATCCCCGAGGCCGATCCATGCTCTCAGAAAATCTGAGATCCAAAGCCCTTGTGGGGACCGTGCAACCCGAACCCCTGGACACCGTGCACATTTGCAGCAGCATATGCTTTTTGGCAATCCCTGAGGCTGTGCTTTGGGCTACTTGTAGTCCAGACCCCTAGCAGCGATTCCACCAAAGATTACTGGCCTACACTCCACGAGTGTCCCGTGGGCTGGTATTGAGTGATTCCTCTTGAGGTCCCTTTGCGATCCCTTGTCCGTCGACTTGTGGGTCCCTGAGAAGGGTACTTTAACTTTCAGTGGGCTTACCAGGTTGTTCCAGATGTGCCCTGACTCTCCATTGCTTGGGGAGTCCACAGGTTCTTGCTGGTCCACACCGAAGCCTTTTTACTCTCACCGCGTGGGTTGCCGTTGCCAAGGTTTGTTGGTCTCCAATCCCGACACCCACCCCCCAGCACTCAACATCCTTCGTGGGACAGCTCACCAGCAGACTGTGGTCATCATCGACATCTCCTGGTCCCCGTGGAAGTAAAGTCAAGCTGCACCTCATTGCACCTGAAACACCCGACGTCTGTGGGCATTCGTCTATCGTGCCCCTGGTCACTCCCCTCTGCTTTCAGGTTTGTCTCATCTTCGATCCAAGCTTGGATCACACTGGATACTTTTCCTTTCCACGGTAGCAGCACTTTGCAGCAACTCGGCATTGAAAACAGCGAAGGTTCCCGACATCATTTGACAACTATGCACCCTGCTTCCCTGGGTTAGGTAACTCATATGGGTGCTCATATGGGTGCTGGCCTTAAAACCTTCTAAGTCTAAAAGGGTTTGCTCCAAGTCCTCTCCTAAGTGTCCTTTATCTTTGAAATTCCAACCGCGACTTTCCCATAGGATTGTAAGGAGCTTGCGGCTGTGTTCTCACACTGCACGCGTCCCCCGTGTGTCCCCTTTGTCACTACCTTTGGTGGTTCCTTGGGGTCCCAGCGATTCTACGTGCTCTAGGCACTGTGTCTAATCAAATCGTGGTTCTTATACCACTTTCTTAATATATGGTGTGGTCTTCCCCTGGGGCCCCTTGTATATTGTGCTATTTACTGTCATTTTAGAACTGTAACATTGTGTGCCTTGCTCTCTAATCTCATAAAGAGGTTAGTAAAGAGCGTTTAGTAATAAATACATATTTGATATATATACCTTGTGTGGTTGTCCTTTCATTTGGTCATTCAGGAGGTTATAATCTGGTAAACCAAGCTGCTTTACATTCCTTCGAGACTTAGCCTGAAGGCTGCTCTCCATAGCTACCACTAGGATAGCTTTCAATAAAGGTTGTCTTTAACCTAATCATGTTTGGACTGGTGCAAGTTGCCCACTATAACTAGTGGACAGCATATACCAGGCCAACTTCTCACAAGGGTCATCAGACGCACCACAGGAGGTGGAGCCAGCATTGTGGAAGGCAGGCACAGCTCTTTTCAGGCCCAGGTGCTACTCCTCCCACAACTCCCAATGCAGATACAAAACAAGAGAATGTTCCCAAGCAAAATGCAAATAAGTGTTCAAACATCAATCATCAGAACCAATCCAATAAAGTTACAGTCCAGTATATAATCAAACGGTGATCTTCTTAATTTTTCTTTTTTTCTTTTTCTCTCAAATCTTCTCCACGTGATCTTTTAACATTAGCTCGCAGTAACACATTGGCATAGATGTCGTGGCCAAAATTTAGTCAGTAGAAGATTTGAGAGAAAAAGGAAAAAAAGAAAAATAAAGAAGAACACCGTTTGGCAAGAAAATACCTACTTTCAAAAAGTGGTATTTTCAAACACAGAATGTTAAAACCAACTTCACTAAAAGATGTATTTTATCATTCTGAGTTCAGTCACACTAAATTCGTTGATGTGGGACTGATATTCACCCACAATATTCACTCCGAAGATATTGAGTTCCTGGACACCAAGGTCTACATCAAATCAAACCAGATACAGACAACAGTATTCAGAAAAAAAGACTGCCACAAATAGTCTACTCCATGGGTCCAGCTTTCACCCTCAATCCCTCAAAAAAAGCATCTCAAATGGAGAGTTTATAAGAATGAAACGTAACTGCTTGGAACCCAAAGAAATGGAAAAAAAGAAGTTCAAGGAGACAACATCACGCTCCCTGCAAAGAGGGTATAAGTATAAAGACATACAAAGAGGTGAAAAAAGAGCTAGACAAAAAAGTAGAGCACAGACATTGGTGAATAAGAAGCTAGCCAACATGGATAATGAAACTCAAGAGGACACACCACGATTGATCCTAACATATAGTAAGGAAAGCTATAAAATTCAACAAATCCTTAAAAAATATTGGAATGTGCTAATCAAAGACCCAGACATAGGGACTAAGTTGGGAAGTCATCCGCTGATAACATACAGGAAAGCACCCTCCATATCAGATACATTAATCAGAAGCCATTTCGAAAGTGCGAAAAAAAACTACTTGGCTGGGAGCAAGGCAAAAAGGATTTGGCAAATGCAATACATGCAAAGCATGTAAAATTGGGAATAATCTCAAGTCCATCAAAGATCCAAGAGGGAGAACATTTGAGATCAAGGAGAACATAACCTGTGAGTCAACATATGTAGTTTATATGATAGAATGCTTCTGTGTCAAGCGGTATATAGGAAGCACCATTTGTCCCCTCAAGAAATGGATACTTGAACACATAAGAGCTGTACAAAATGAAGATCCAACCTACGCAGTTGCCAAACATATGAAAATTCATGAAAATCGAAGTTGGCTAGACATGAAATACTCTGGATTGGTCACAATACCTCCCCATGAGAGAGGAGGGAACCGAACTCTGAAACTCAGGCGCCTGGAGTCCAAAATGTATATCAAATTTAAAACGAAGATCCCCCTTGGGATCAACGGGGATGAAGAAATGTATATACATCTGTAAACCAGCCGACAAATCTGTGCCTTGAACATTTTACCTGTTCAATTAACTGTAGCTCTCACTCCACATACAATAACCTGGCTTGTTTGTAGACAGAAGTAACATAAGTTTTATTTGTCATGTCTTTTTTTTATTTTTTTGTTGCAAACATTGTTGATGGTAGAACCCATGTTTGAGTATAACTTTATGTATTCAATAGCTATGAAGACTTTGGGGCACTCAGCTTATGTACAAAACTAACACTCAGTCGTGACAATATTGGGTTAGAATACCCAAATTTAAAATTCCCACTCATTTTATCTGGGATTTTAGAGCGCAATGTTCCAAAAATTGTGTTGATATCATGGCGCAGTAATAAAACATGACTATATTCAATGGTTGAAAAATAATGAAAAGGTTGACATTGTACTGATACATGTCGATATGTGGCTAAATGACATATTTCAAAGCCTTGGATTGGGCTTTTGAATCAACTTTACTATGCAACATGAGTTGTGTAAGTTTGAACATATCAATAAAGTCGACTTACTATTGTGACTACCAGCCCCACAATTCCTCATTATGGGCAAAGTGGTGACTAGGTATAAATAACTAAGTAAAGAAGGACTCAGTGTACTACCGTGAACAAGAACTTTGTGTTCAAAACACGTAGGAGTAGGAGAAAGAATGTCTGGATAAAGAATCGCATCGAAATCAAGGAGAGTGTCGTGTAAATATTTTATTTGCTGAATCATATTCTGCGAGAAGTGGCCCTTTCTCGCCACAAGCACCAGCTGGACGGCGCTCCCCCCTGTTAAGGACCGTGTTGTTGATTACAGTGTATATATATATATATATATATATATATATCTATATATGTATATATTTATTTATATATATATTCACTGAAAAAACCATAGGTTTCAGGGGCGTTATAGTTAGCTGGACATTTCCCTCGTACAAAACCCTAGAAATTCCCCTGTTATAGTTAGTTCAGCTAACTATAACTCGCGCCCCCGCAATGCACTGCTGATGACGTCACATATTACATCATTCATGAAATGGTCAGTGACATCACTGATGACATCTCAAATGACATCACTGATGACGTCATCCAGTGAGTATGTGTTTCTGTAAAGTTTTAATATGTTTACTATATATAGGGAAAGGCCTGTTGAAGAATGAGTGGTGTACAAGTGTGTGAATGGATGATTTTGTAGGTGTGTAACTGACTCTATAAGTGAGTCATTAAATGTATCTTACTACAGACTAGTGACTAAACTGTGTGAATGTCTGTATGTGTCTGTGTGTTGCTGTATAAGTGGCTGCATGGTTTTGTGAATAGCTATAGGAGTGTCTATATGGGTTATTGATTGGTTGTCTGAGTATCTGTATGGGTGCCTGAGTGTTTGCGTGCATATGCTGTGTGTGACTCTGTGCATAGATGTGTGAGTGGGTGATTCTATGGTGCATGGTTTTAAGAGTGCAACTGTGATGGACTGTATGGCTGGGTGAGTGTATGTATGAGTGTGTTAGTGATTGAATGTATATCTCAGTTGTACATGTGTCAGTAACTACATATGTGAAAGGCAGTATATATGTGTGTAAGAGTATATAAGTGGGTATATGTGAGTGTGTGTGATTGTGAGAGTGGCTGTATGGATGAGTGTGTGCTTGTATCAATGATTGTATAAGAGCGTAAGAATGTGGTACTATTTTTATGAGTAAGTGAACTTGAGTGTGTATAACTGCATAGGTGAGTAACTGGGAGTGTAATTAATTATTTCCATGACTGACTAGGTGTGAGTACCTCTATGGATGATTGGTGGTGTGTGAGTGTCTATGTAGGTGTATAAATGCATATGATAGTCTTGTACGGAGTGACTGTAAGTATGAGTGACTGTACAGGTGAATGAGTGGAGGTGTATGTAGACCTAAGTTAATAAGTGGGTATGTAGTTATTGGTATTGGAGTATCTATGGTTTTGAGAATGGGCGTCTGAAATTTTGAATCGGTGTATCAACGGTTAAATTAGGGTGTGAGAAGATGCAGTAATTTATCACATGGATGACGTCATCAGCAGTGCATTGCGGGCGCGCGAGTTATAGTTAGCTGAACTAACTATAACAGGGGAATTTCTAGGGTTTTGTACGAGGGAAATGTCCAGCTAACTATAAAGCCCCTGAAACCTATGGTTTTTTCAGTGAATTTCTAAGGTTTTTTAAATGCTAATTCCTAACTATAACGTGCCTGTGTCAGGAATCCCCTCCCGCACATGGATTCCCTCCCACGATGCCACTTCCGTGAACCTGGTGCGCTTGGAGGAGAGCGGACTACAACTCCCAGAATGCCCTCCGGCAACAACTGCCTTATGCAACTCAAGAGTTCTGGTTACATAACACCAAGGGTAATGCCTAGTTTTCATGTTATGCAACTCAAGAGTTCTGGTTGCATAACACCAAGGGTAACGCCTAGTTTTCATGTTATGCAACTCAAGAGTTCTGGTTACATAACACCAAGGGTAACGCCTAGTTTTCATGTTATGCAACTCAAGAGTCATGGTTATACAACGCCGAGAGTACTACTTAAGGAGAAGATCACTGGGACTCGGCGTCGGATATTCTGATCTTTGCAGGAGTACCTGGTTGAGGTACACGGACCCGTTGGTGAGTTGAGCGGCGGAAGGAACATTCTAAGGAGCGGAGGAGAGGTGCTGGCGTGTGCTTCCTGCCCGTGTCCTGTCCCGTTCTGAGAGCCGTATTCAACGTCATTGGGCACAAGTCCCGTTGGTAGAGCCGAAGCTCCCAACGGCCTGACAATTTGGAGAAAACGAGGTTGGTGCGAGCCGAAGCTCCCAACCCTCGTTCCTTGGGTAAACACACACTTAGAGCTAAGACGCTATCCAGGAGGTGTTTCCGCGTCTTAGCCATCGACACTCGTAGGAGAACTGGGATAGGTAGAGCGGCTGCACCTATCCATTCTCTGCGCCACCTTGGGTATCATCACTTAAACTCAGATACAAGAGACGCACACTAGGAGGTGTTCCCAGCGTCTTTGTGTTGTGGCAGTACTCTGGGGGATACTGGTAGAGCGGCTGTTCCCAGATGGTAGAGAGCCCGGCCGGGTGACTCCCACGTGCCCCCCCGTAGATTCCACAACCTTGGAACTACCCTTCACAGCGATCGAGTGGCATTGTCGGACACTGCTTAGCACTGTGCCCTCCGTTGGAGCATACCGGGCCCGGTGTGCATGCGGAGGACGGTTGGAAGAGCTGTGAATGGGTATCGTACTTTAACTGGTGATTCCAGTACCGGTATTCTTTGTTGTCTGTAGTTGTTTATCTGTTTATTAAATCATCCTTAAACTTCCATTTCTCTGGTCCGTCGACTGTTTGTCCCAACCCCGAGAAAGCCAGCACGTTACATAATATCCGACCTCTTCCATAACCATCTCCTGGTTGGGCGAACGACATGGCCACGATTGAGGATGTGATGGCCGTCTTAGCCGCGATGCGAATCGAGCTCACCGCTTCCAGACAGGAAACAGCAGACGTTAAGGCTAGAATGGACGCTCTGCAGAACGATCCGCTACAGGCGGGTGCCTCTCACACGGCCACGGCTCCTGCGGTTGTGGTAGAGATGCCCGTAGCCATTCCTTTGGCGACACCAGAGAGGTACAGCGGAGACCCCAACACAGTGCAGGTATTCCTCACTCAAGTAGCACTGCATCTGTCCTGCAAACCAAAGGCCTTTCCTACCAGCCAAGCCAGAGTGGCCTTTCTGATCTCGTATCTTGCTGGGAACGCGGCGCACTGGGCAGCCCCACTGGTGAGCAGGGACGACCCTATCCTATGTGATTGGGGAGCCTTCCGCGAGGAATTCTTGAAGGTGTTTGATCGAAGGGCAGACTCGTATACTGCCGATCGAGAGATGTTGGAGCTGAGGCAAGGCAACAATGATCTGGTGCAGTACCTTAATGCTTTTCGAAGGCTAGTGGCCGAAACCAAGTGGCCCATAGCCAAACAAACCGCGCTGTTTCACCAGGGCTTGAGCGAAGAGCTCAAAGATGTGGTAGCACAAATCGACCCCCAACCCAAGACATGTGAGGGCTTGATCAACCTGGTGCTACGGCTGGACCATAGATTGAACGAAATAAAGGGCGATCACAAGAGGAAAGGGAAAGCGCTGCCATCGTATGTTTCGATGGGTGGCCCTGAGACCAACTCCTCCACCAGGACGGAACCCATGGACATAGGAGCTATAAGGGCGAGCCTTACAGCCACTGAAAAAGAATCACGCCGCAAGCAAGGCCTTTGCCTTTACTGCAGAAAAAAGGGGCACTATGTACGCGAGTGTCCAGCCAAGCCAAAAGCCTCACGATACCGAGCGAACAAAACGGTGACAGCAGTGGTGGACGCACCGGCGGAAAACTGAGGGACTCCGGGTCTAGGGAAGGGGCATCTTGGAGTCACACCCACATCCCTTCCATGTTGAGCCCGAATCAAGAAGGGCGAAGACATTTGTTTATTACCTTACACGTAGGAGTGCAGGACCAGTGGATACCTGTGGTAGCCATGATTGATTCAGGAGCCACGGGCATGTTCATGGACTGCAATGAAGCACGGAGACTGGGTCTCACTCTCCTTCCCAAACAGATACCAGAGGAGGTGTATGCAGTGGATGGGAGAAGTCTGGTGACCGGACCTATCGGACAGCACACAGGAGAAATACCGGTGAGGTTCGGAAAACTGCAAAACGAACGTATCGATTTTAGCATAATCAGAGCCCCGCAGTACGGGGTCATATTGGGTCTACCCTGGCTCCAAAAACATAACCCAACGGTGGATTGGCCTACGCATCACATTGAGATGACTTCCCCGTTTTGTGAACAATGGTGCGGCATGCGGCAGGACCCCCACGAAGGTGAGGTAGGCGAAGGTCACACGGTCGCCACGGCAGCAGAAAAGGACGTAAAGCTGCCCAGAGTGTATCACAGTTTCGGGGACGTCTTCGATGAAATCCGAGCGGAGGTGCTCCCTCCACATAGACCGTTCGACTGCCAAATCGACCTGGTTCCGGGGGCTAGCGTTCCCAGCGGCAGACTGTATGCGCTCACAGAACCCGAAAACGTACCTCTACGGGGATATTTGGATAAGTTACTAGGGCTGGGGTTCATCAGGCCGTCGAAATCCCCTGCCGCATCGCCTCTCTTTTTCATTCTGAAAGCGAATGGCGAATTGAGGGCCTGCGTGGACTTTAGGGCCTTGAACGCGATAACCATAAAAAAACGGTACCCCCTGCCTCTCATAAGCGTTCTTCTGGAACAGGTAAAAAAGGCCCAAATATACACAAAGCTTGATCTCAAGGGGGCATACCATCTTGTGCGCATGAGGGACGGAGACGAATGGAAAACCGCCTTTAAGACCAGGTTCGGGCTCTTTGAGTACCTCGTCATGCTGTTCGGACTATGCAATGCCCCTGCCGCCTTCCAATACTTCCTCAATGAGGTGTTCCGGGAGGTATTGGATATCTACGTGGTCGTTTACATAGACGACATACTCATCTACTCCAACTCAGAGGAAGAACACGTACAGCACGTATCCGCGGTTCTCAAAAAACTGAGGGAAAACATGCTATACTGCAAACTCAGCAAATGTGACTTCCACGTCACATCAGTGGAATTCCTTGGGGTGATGCTGAGCCCCAACGGACAGGAGATGGCGGAACGCAAGATCAGAGCATTGGAGGAGTGGCCGGTGCCCCGAGGAGTAAAGGAAGTCCAGAGCTTCATATGCTTCGCCAACTTTTATAGGCGTTTTATTGAGGGGTTTTCTGGCTTGGTTGCCCCAATCACACAACTACTAAGGAAGTCTCAGGAGTTCGTGTGGGGACCGGAAGCACAAAAAGCATTTGTGGCCCTCAAGAAGGCCTTCAGCACCGCCCCGGTGCTAGCTCACTCGAATCCGGAATTACCCTATGTGGTAGAAGCGGACGCCTCTGATGTGGCTCAGGGTGCCATTCTATCTCAGAGGAATGAGGTGTCGGGTTTGCTCCATCCTGTGGCGTACATGTCTCGTAAATTGAACGACGCGGAACGCAATTACCATATTGCGGAGAAGGAACTACTCGCAATAAAGGACGCATTTTCTGAGTGGAGGCATTTGTTAATGGGGGCCAGACACGTGGTTACAGTGTATACGGACCACAGAAACCTCCAGTTTCTGACGGCCACGCGGCATTTGTCTCCCTGTCAAATGAGGTGGATGATCTTTTTCTCCGGTTTCAATTTCCACATCACATACCGACCCGGTACGGAGAACAGGAAAGCGGACGCGCTTTCGAGGCAATCGAACGCCAGGGATCCGCAGCCGGTTGCCGAACATTCCATCATCCCTCCAGGAGTTGTGATAGGGGTGATTCAACCACAGATGTTCCTCAGGGGGGTCCAGAAGGGGACCCATACCTTCATGTGGCGGAGGTGGCTTCACAGTCACAAGGAGTGGCAAATGAAGGACGGGATTCCGGTGAAAGGACGATGTATGTTGTTACCCACGCCTAGGCTTCGAAAATAGGCCTTCACCTGGTGCCACGTGTGTCCCTGTGCCGGCCATCTGGGTGTCGAAAAGACGGTAGCGAGCCTAGGACGGCAGTTCTGGTGGCCTGCCATGAGAACAGACGTTCGGAATTGGTGTTCATCATGTACCGTTTGCGCATCCATGAAATCAGACCACAGAAGATCGCAAGGACTCCTCCAACCCCTTCCTACACCGACCAAACCCTGGGAAAACATATCCTTAGACTTCATTGTCGGGCTACCAAAGGATCAAGGAAAGACGGCCATACTGGTGGTGGTGGACTATCTCACGAAGATGGGGCACTTCCTCGCTTGCAAACAGGTACCTTCGGCAGGAGAGCTGGCGTCGTTGTTATTGAAGAATGTAGTGAGACTACATGGCCTACCCAATGTGATCGTGTCGGACAGGGGGTCTCAGTTCACGTCGCACTTCTGGAAAACTTGGTGTTCGGCGTTACACGTCAAGTCTGCCATGTCCACGAGTTATCACCCGCAGACGGACGGCCAGACGGAGCGCCTGAACCAGTCGCTCAAACAATATCTACGTTGTTTTGTAGAGCAAGGGAAGGATGAGTGGGTGGACCTACTTTGGATCGCGGAAATCGCGTACAACAACGCCACACATTGTTCCACCAAGGCCTCCCCTTTTTATAGTAACTACGGCCATCATCCCCGGTTCTTGCCGTTTCTGCACCCGGTCAGGGAAGACAGATTGCCGACAACAGCCAAGAGGGTGGCCCGCATCAAGGAGGCCTTGATGAGTTCTCGAGTTGCCCTGGAGGGGGCTAAAGCCACGTATAAATCCTTTTCTGATAGGAGGAGAAGGCCTGGACCGGTCTACAAACCTGGAGATTACGTCTGGGTCTCTACACGGCACATGAGATTCAAGAAAAGTAGTGTGTTCCATCCCCGCTTCATGGGCCCATATAGGATCCTTCAATGCATCAGCCCGGTGAACGTGAAAGTGTGCCTGCCCCAGTCCCTGCGGATCCATCCTGTGTTCCACGTTTCCCTCTTGAAACCCGTGAACGCGGTGAGGCCTCGTACGCCGGTGTCGGTGACTGTGGATTCGGAGGTGGAGTACGAGGTGGCCGGTATCTTGGATTCCAAGTGGCGCAGGGGCAAACTATGGTATCTGGTGGCATGGAAGGGGTACGGACCCGAGGAGCAGTCATGGGAACCTGCGGCGGGGGTTCACGCTCCTCGTCTGGTATCGTCGTTCCATCGTCGATATCCTTCCTGTGCTGGTCCTGATGGGGGGCGCTGATGGGAGGGGGATGTACTGTCAGGAATCCCCTCCCGCACATGGATTCCCTCCCACGATGCCACTTCCGTGAACCTGGTACGCTTGGAGGAGAGCGGACTACAACTCCCAGAATGCCCTCCGGCAACAATTGCCTTATGCAACTCAAGAGTTCTGGTTACATAATACCAAGGGTAACGCCTAGTTTTCATGTTATGCAACTCAAGAGTTCTGGTTGCATAACACAAAGGGTAACGCCTAGTTTTCATGTTATGCAACTCAAGAGTTCTGGTTACATAACACCAAGGGTAACGCCTAGTTTTCATGCTATGCAACTCAAGAGTCATGGTTATACAACGCCGAGAGTACTACTTAAGGAGAAGATCACTGGGACTCGGCGTCGGATATTCTGATCTTTGCAGGAGTACCTGGTTGAGGTACACGGACCCGTTGGTGAGTTGAGCGGCGGAAGGAACATTCTAAGGAGCGGAGGAGAGGTGCTGGCGTGTGCTTCCTGCCCGTGTCCTGTCCCGTTCTGAGAGCCGTATTCAACGTCATTGGGCACAAGTCCCGTTGGTAGAGCCGAAGCTCCCAACGGCCTGACAATTTGGAGAAAACGAGGTTGGTGCGAGCCGAAGCTCCCAACCCTCGTTCCTTGGGTAAACACACGCTTAGAGCTAAGACGCTATCCAGGAGGTGTTTCCGCGTCTTAGCCATCGACACTCGTAGGAGAACTGGGATAGGTAGAGCGGCTGCTCCCATCCATTCTCTGCGCCACCTTGGGTATCATCACTTAAACCCGGATACAAGAGACGCACACTAGGAGGTGTTCCCAGCGTCTTTGTGTTGTGGCAGTACTCTGGGGGATACTGGTAGAGCGGCTGTTCCCAGGTGGTAGAGAGCCCGGCCGGGTGACTCCCACGTGCCCCCCCGTAGATTCCACAACCTTGGAACTACCCTTCACAGCGGTCGAGTGGCATTGTCGGCCACTGCTTAGCACTGTGCCCTCCGTTGGAGCATACCGGGCCCGGTGTGCATGCGGAGGACGGTTAGAAGAGCTGTGAATGGGTATCGTACTTTAACTGGTGATTCCAGTACCGGTATTCTTTGTTGTCTGTAGTTGTTTATCTGTTTATTAAATCATCCTTAAACTTCCATTTCTCTGGTCCGTCGTCTGTTTGTCCCAACCCCGAGAAAGCCAGGACGTTACATAATATCCGACCTCTTCCATAACCATCTCCTGGTTGGGCGAACGACATGGCCACGATTGAGGATGTGATGGCCGAGGACGTTACAGCCTGAAACCTATGGTTTTTTCAGTGAATTTCAAAGGTTTTTTAAATGCCAATTCCTAACTATAACGTGCATGAAACCTATGGTTTTTTCAGTGAATTTCAAAGGTTTTTTAAATGCTAATTCCTATCTATAACTTATCTCTAAAGATATCATGAAAAGCATTCTTTTTTAAAAGTAGGGTGCACATTAGTTTTGTGGAAAAGCATCTTTGTTATTGGTTAAGAAAAAGCAGTTTCAACGTGGAGTACATATCATAGGATAAAATTTGCTCAGCTCAACCACACCTGCTACTTGCATTTGGAAGGCACTGTTCGAACTTAAAACAATCATCACAACTTTTAACCTGCACGTGTCGTTAAATGTTCAAGAAAATGTTACAAAAAAATATTGTTAAGTTTTAAAAAATTGATGAACTTTTAACCTGCACGTGTTGTAGAATGTTCTAGAAAGTGTGTTGATAGAATACGTTGCACTTCTGACCTCTATGTGTTGTTGAATATTAAAAAAACGGTTCATATGGAAAATTAAAAAGAAACCAATAGAGAAGTTTTGAAACCTAAAAGAATCAAGGAACTATTCTAATTTATTGTTTACATGTATTTATGTGTGCAGCAACAAAATTATAGACACAACAGCACTAGGAAGAGGAAGAAGCAGGGAGTGGGGGGAGGGGGGAGATGGGCAGAATGGCACACATGCACAATTAAGTACAACACACATATAGACTAACAATGGCCAAAATGAAACACACCAACAAGGAGCACAAGTCACACAACCCGCCAACATCACACCACTGAACGAGCATAGAAGTTAAAACCACGCTGCATTCATACAGGATGTGTACAAAGGCCAGTCGTTGGTGTTGTGGGATGTCTGCGACCGTGGTCATCATGGATGAGATGCCCAGCATGTGGCACATGGTCGAGTTCACTGTGTGTTATGTTGCCAAACGGCTGCTCCTCCCTCCCACGAGCACCCACACTTTTGTACGGTGCGCTGTTGTATCTCGTGCACTCGTACGGCACACCATTGCAATGCCTATTTGCGCATGTCCTGCTACATTCCAGCTACAACATCACAGTGCCGTTTGGAGGAGGTGCATGCCACTTTACAACATCGACTGCTGCGGCTCTTGTAGCAGGCCACACCAGAACACAGAGACACACTTACCGCACTTCCTGTACACGGACATGTCTGAGACACCCCGTTCCCCTTGCCGGATAGGCACACCCCTGCACTGACCTGTGAACCCCAGACCAGCACACGCCAGTTGTGCATGCAGGAGGATGCGTGCGTAGCTACACATCCAGGCTCACTGCCTACGCTGAGGTGACAGCACACTGTGATGTTGCAGGGCTCGTGCCTATCATGCTAAGACAATGACCACAGGGACACACTTACTAAGATGTAGGTTTGGGGGGCATTGGCGGTCCTGAAGTTGTTGAGATGAGTCTTCTGGCCCTCATGGGTATCCCTGTATCATGCTCATTGACTCTATGGCACCTGTGGGTGTTCTGGTGTGGCTCTTGGCTGTGTTCCCTTTCATGGTGCAGGTAGTTGTCCTGCTTAACACCAGCAGAAAGCAGGTGTAAAATCCCTGGTGCTAACATGTCTTATCGCCGGAATTTGTTTCGCATTGCAATTGGTGTGAAAGTTGTGATGTGATTTTTTTTGTGTGCAGAACAATATACGAACTGAGCAGTGTATCTCGTCAAGATCCAGCACCTGACACACTATTCCCAATCAATATAAATACAATGAGATTTCTTAATAGATTTTGTGTGTACACTGTAAGTGCAGCCAATACCTCAGTGCAATTCAATACAGGATTTTAGTATTTAGAATAAATCTGAAAGGTGCACCTCGTGTCTTTTTGCACGGGAACGGCTACTCTCCATTTCATTATCAGCACTTTAACGGAAGAAAAGTTGAGATAAATCTAACACACTATTCAGAAGTTGGTGCAAACTGCAGATATCACCAGTATTCCAGCGATAAGTGCCCCAAAATTTAGCACCATGGTGGACTCCATCAAATAACAGTAATAAGAAAAAGAAAGAGTCACACAGCAGTTAAGAGAACCAAAAACGTTATAAATTTTTTTTTCAAACTTCATTTTTTATAATAATAAATATATAAACGATAAACTATTTTCAAACTTTATTTTTTTATTAACATATATATGAACAATAAACTAATAAACAAAATGTAACAACAATAATACAAAACAACAAGGCGGAACACTCCTGTGGGGACCATGGATGTCGACGACAGACCTGGAAAATCAGAAAGATTGTTAAAAAAAAAAAACAACATGGTATTCTCAACAAAATACCACAAGAAACAAATCACAGATATATAAAATGCATACAGCTAACAAAATTCTATAAGTTTAACTTACAAAAACTGTAAATGTTGCCACTTTAAAATATTTACCGAATCTGAGGAATTCTTTTTGCAGAAAGCACCACGCCCACAACGTTTTTGTTCAGTGGTGAGGAAATTTTTTACTTTTCCCAAGGGGCAAACAAAGACCAATGCCACCTTCGTCACTCGCAAGATTTGCCAAAGAGTTCTGTTACGAGGGGATCCTAACAAAAAATACTTGTGCGGCACAGCAAGTATGATGAAACACCTAAAGACCCTTTATCCAAACAATCTTGCACGAGAAGAGTGCAAACAGATGAGAAATACTCCTGTTCTGTATCTGTAAAAAAGAATCACAAATAAATGTATATTAATAACTTTCAAATTTATACTATTTCATTACTGTACAAACACATTTTATATAAAAACTGACTAAGAAACTATAGCCCTGAACCACAAGTGTGACGATCGTTAAAACACTACATGCATAGTGCACACTACTTTGAAGCAGTTCATGCGCTAAAGCCTACCTCACTAACAGACTACATGCTAACTGACTAAATGATTACAGTACTATAAGGAGACACACTAGGTGAGTGACAGGGTGTTTGCTAGAAGAGTATGAATACTTACTACGGAATAGAAGGTGTGAAACACAACTGTGTAGGTGATTAGAGGACTGCATCCATACTGCATAGGCATTTAAAGCAGTCCATGTGCTAAGGCCTGGCTCACTGCTTGACTACTTGGGTACTGACTGAATGATTAGAGCACAGCAAGGAGAGTGCCTAGGTGAATTTATAAGTGCTAGGCTTTTCGCACAGGGAATGGATTAGTACTTGGTACTGAATGGGTCACTAGAGGAGTGCAAAGGCAGTGACAAGTGCTGGACTGTATGGATACTGACTAGGAAATTGAAAGTGTGAAAGACAAGTGTCTAGGTGGTTAGAAGACTGCATGCATAGTGCATAGGGGTTTGAAGCAGTCCATGTGCTAAGGCCTGGCTCAGTGTATGAATACTTAGGCACTGACTGAATGATTAGAGTACTGCAAAGATAGTATCTTGGTGAATTTATAAGTGTTTGGGTTTTAGCACAGTAAATGGATTAGTACATGGTGCTGAATGGGTCACTAGAGGACTGCAAAGGGAGTGACAGGGTATTTCCTGGAAGTGTATGGATACTGAAAAGGGAATTGAAGGTGTGAAAGACAATTGTGTAGGTGTTTAGAGGACTGCATGCATAGTGGATAAGGGTTTGAAGCAGTCCATATACTAAGGCCTGGGTCACTGGATGAGTACTTGGGTACTGACTGAATGATTACAGTACTGCAAGGAGAGTGCCTGGGTGAATTTATTAGGGTTTGGCGCAGTGAATGGATTAGTACATGATGCTGAATGGGTCACTAGAGGAGTGCAACGGCAGTGACAGGGTGTTTGCTGGAAGTGAACAGATACTGACTGGGGAATTGAAGGTGTGAAAGACAAATGTGTAGGTGGTTAAAGGACTGCATGCATAGTGGATAGGGGTTTGAAGAAGTCCATGTGCTAAGACCTGGCTCAGTGCATGAATACTTAGGCAGTGACTGAATCATTAGAGTACTGGAAAGAGAGTGTCTTGGTGAATTTATAAGTGTTTGGGTTTTGGCACAGTGAATGGATTAGTACATGCTGTTGAATGGGTCTCTAGAGGACTGCAAAGGAAGTGACAGGATGTTTCCTGGAAGTGTATGGATACTGACTAGGGAATTGAAGGTGTAAAAGACAAGTGTATAGTATGTTAGAACACTACATGCATACTGCATAGACATTTGAAGCAATCTATTTGGTACTTAGAAACTGACTAAATAATCAGACTACTTCTAGGACAGTGCTGAGATAAAACTTTTAAATTTTCAGTTCTGCCTCAGTGAACAGAATAGTACATGGTACTGCACCTTAGTGTCAAACCCTGACTAATTTTATCAACGCATAAACAAAGACTAGCTTCTAATGCTACAAAAACTTGACAACATGAGAGGTTTTAACCCCTTGAGTGCCCCGCCCTTTCCCCGCCCAGTGCCGGCCCTTTCATTAGCGGGCGGGGTTCATGACGAGATAGTCTCGTCATGGGCACAGCGCAACCGCGGCCCATGACGAGACCATCTCGTCATGGGCACTCAAGAGGTTAAATTAATAATCTGTCAGCAAATACACAATGTTACCAAATGCTTCTCTCACAGTGATCCCAAATACACACTAACTCACAGTGTGATTCTAGACAAGCCCCACTATCCCTAGGAGTTTACCAAAACTCATTCACTACAGTGCAAGTGGTAAGGGAACTGCACACAATCTACATATTTCACAACTGCAATTTACTGTCAATGCCTGACTCATTTAATCAAAGCATAAGCAAAGACTGGCTTCTAATGCTACTAAAAGTTGACAACATGACCGGTTTTAAAACAGTTATCTGTCAGCAAATACACGATGTTATCAAATGCTTCTCTCACAATCCTTACCCAAATGCACACAGACTCACAGTGTGATTCTAGACAAGCAACACTAGTCTAGGAGTTTACCAAAACTCATTCACTAGTCTGGAAGAGTTAATGGTACTGCACACAATCTACATATTTAAGTACACCACATCAGTGTCAAAGCATGACTCATTTTATCAACGCATAAGCAAAGACTGGATTCTAATGCTACTAAAACTTCACAACATGACAGGTTTTAAAAGAGTTATCTGTCAGCAAATACAAGATATTACTAAATGCTTCTCTCACAGTGGTTCCCAAATGCACACAGGCTCTCTGTGTGATTCTAGACAAACAACACTATCCCTTGCACTATACCAAAACACATTTCTTCATCTACAAGGAGTACTACATTTTACTGCAGAAACATAACTCATTTCACAAATTCATAATCAATGACTGGTTTCTAATTCTACCAAAATATAAAAACAGCACAGTTATCTGTCTACAAACACATGAAAAACACAAATGCTTATCACAGAATGGTTTCTACATGCACACACATTGTAGAGAAAATAAGTACTCCCTACACTTTAGCAGGAGAAATACATTAGTCTGATTAAAATCAAAATAGTCTACATACATCCCCTCACAATTAAATAACTCATCTTTCAAGTTCTTTTGTAGATTAAGAAGTATATCAATAACTCACCATATTTTCTTTTACAGAATCTATGCATTGTGCATCTCTCAGCAAAAACAAAGAATGGAAAAGTTTCCCTTTCATTTTCCACACATATACATGTAAACATAAAATCACAATCCTTCACACACAAACTCAAAAGCAAACACACATTTCTATTGGTTAAACATTTCAACCCTTTCCAACTGAAATACATTTCAACCCTTCACCCAATCTGTCTTCTGCCTGTTACCATAGAAACAGGTCATGGAACACTGCACTGAGCTCACTGGTCACAAGTTCAGTACACAATGTTACTAAACAAGACAGGAAGTGTGCTTGACTTTTCAACATATCAGCTTATCATATATAATCTTCCTTACAATCTATTTTTGTTAACCAATAAGAATCATACCTTTAAAAAACAGAAATAGATACGTATGGCCAGGGGGCACTAGGCGGTTCCTAGTTATTGTATGGTTATATCTGTGCACTGATATTGTTGCTATGAAAATCAATAAAAATGATTTCTCTAAAAAACAGAAATATACACCCTACCTTTCAGTGTAGAAAGTATTCATACAACCAATGATTTCTTGTCTTTTTTCAAAAAACATTGACGTGGATCCGCGCACCCAACGCGTGAGAATCCGTGCACCCAACGCGTTAGGATGCGCGCATTGGGCGCGTATTTCGCCGTTTAAAAAAAAAAAGAAGTGGGCCTCAGGGGGTCCTTCTGGGACCCCCTAAGCACCTCTAGAGGGTCAGAGTAGTTCCACTCTGCCCCCTTTATATGTTTTACACACTTATTCCCCTTGCTTCTTCAGCCTCGCTTCTAGCGAGGCAGAAAATGGCCGCCAACAGTTCCTGGTTTCGAATGTAGAGAGACACTCGACAGCCAATTAGCATTCAGTGCGCGATCAGGAGGGTGCGCGCTCGGTGCGGGTAGGGTCCGCGGATCCTCCCCGGCCATAGATATCACTTACGTTTTTTACCCTAATTTTCTCAGGAACTACTGAACAGATTCACACCATTTATGCAAAAGGTACGAGTCTGAACTGAGGACTACCTCTTTGCCAAATTTGGTGTCATTCGGTTCAGCGGTTCGGGCTGTAGCTGCGACAACAGATCCTATGGGAAATTGCATGATGAAAACGCGTTTTGGGACCCCCCTTTTTTCTCGGCCCCCGCTTGACGAATCACCACAAAACTTTCAGGGTAGGAGTGGAGCGGAGCTGGCCAAAAGTTTGGAAAATTTCGCGAGGATTCATCAACCGGCGCCAGACTTATTGGGAATAGAATGATGCGGATTTCCTATGGAAAATAGGTCCTAACTATAGCTATCTACTGGCGACCGCCAGTAGATAATATATTACCTACTGGCAGTCGCCAGTAGGTAGTTATAGTTAGGACCTATTTTCCATAGGAAATCCGCAGCATTCTATTTGGAATAACGTTGGCCCCGATTGACTAATCTTGGCGAAATTTTCCAAACTTTTAGCCAGCTCCGTTCCGCTCCTATCCTGAAAAGTTCACGTGATTCGTCAAGCGGGGACCGAGAAAAAAGGGGGGTCCCAAAACGCATTTTCCCCATGCATTTTCACATAGGACCTGTTGACGCAGCTACAGCCCGAACTGCTGAACAGAATTACACCAAATTTGGCAAAGAGGTAGTCCTCAGTTCAGACTCGTGCCTTTTGCTTAAATGGTGTAAATCCGTTCAGTAGTTCCTGAGAAAATTAAAGTTAAAAGATAGATATATCTGGGCGTAGCCTAACCACACATCTCATCGTGAGATCTGATTGGCTGTCAGTACTTCATCCAAGAAGTGTTGGCAGCCATCTTGGGACCAATATACATGAAAGCACCTCATTAAAAATCATTGCAGTTAATAGAAGGTTTTAAGACTTTAGTTAAAATATAAATCATTTGTTGATGGTACCATACTCATTTTAGGAATTGTGGTGTGTTCTAAGGTGATTTTACCATGTGAAAAAGCCTTCTGCTGTGAAATCATGAATCATGTTTGAGAGAAAACTATTTTCTCATGCCTTTCCCACAGAGGTTTGGAAGGTGATCTATAAGCTAAACTGAGAGCATATTTTCTGTAAATTCACATTATTTTTCTCAGTCATGTCAGAATGAAGTCTGACATTCTCAGTAAAACATGTACATCCAACAAGGGCTGAGACTGTCAGTTGATTCCTTTGTGTTCTACTGCAGCTTCCCAGAGTGTTCTAAAGA
This sequence comes from Triturus cristatus, assembly GCF_964204655.1. Lineage (NCBI taxonomy): Eukaryota > Metazoa > Chordata > Amphibia > Caudata > Salamandridae > Triturus > Triturus cristatus. The sequence goes on from NC_140590.1 coordinate 1,296,798,268, forward strand.
ACAACTAGAGCGCTAACAGTCCTACTTATGACAAACGTATCGCACACCTGAAGCCATCTTGATTGGAAAAAAGAGGTAACTCTTAAAACATTTAATTTCAAAAGGAACAAAATGAGGGGGTTCATTTTGCCATAGAAAGTATGTTTAGTGCTGCAGAAAGAAAAATTAGGCCACATTTTGAGTGACTTCTCAAATCCTCTTCTATTTCATTAAACAATTCTGACATGCAGACTGAAACATGCACTTTCAATACCAGCAGCAGACTTCCCTGGTGAGCAGTAGCTTTACTACAGTGATCTAATGAGCAACTAGAGTGCTAACATTTAGAATTTATGGCAAATGTGTGACACATCTGAATGCCTTCTTGATGGAACCAAAGTAAAAAACTGAAAGTATTTCCTACTGAGGAGACTGCAGTAAATGAGTGTAGGACTTGGCCCTTTTTCCCTCAGTTGTTTTCATTATTCATGTTGCTACAGATTCAGGGAGCCATTTTAGCTACCCCTGAAACTTCTGTCTGAGGGCCTGAAGCACAAAATGGTGGCCACCTGTGACATCACCAGCATCCACTGGAACCTACCAGCACCTTCCAGAACATTCCAGGAGATTCCAGAACCCTGTGACCGTTGGAGGCGGTTTAGAATGTTGGGAGGATAAGAGAGGCAGTTGGCAGTTGGAGCTGGCAGTTGGCACCTGACTGGTGAAGAGAGAGGAGCACAACAGTGAAGGAGGAAGGAGTGAAGCAGCAGGGGTGGAAACTTGTGCCTGGAGTGGGGTCCATAAACCCACCCTTGATACTTGTCCCTACTGATGGATCCCAGCCTATAGCCCTGTGTGGGAAGAAGACAGAAGAAACTTATCCTAAGGACCTGGACAGCAGGAACAGGCCTTAGAACCAAGAAAACAGCAAGATTCTGACCTGAGAACTGGTTTCCCTGGAGTCCGGCGTCGAGTAGCCTGAAGACCTGGAGCCCGAGGTGGAGAAGCGGCGCTGACTGAAGTAGCAGACGTCGTACCCGGAGCCGCCTGAGGTCGTGAGAGGGCGCCGACGGAGGTCGTGAGGAATACCAGAGGTCGAGGAGGAAGTGAACCGAGGTCGAGCGAGCGGCGTCATCGGAGGAGTGAAGTCCGCCCTCCGGAGTCGTCGGAGACCGAGGTAGAGGAGCACCGGAGGTCGGGAGTGAGGATCGCACTCCGGAGTCGCCCGGAGCCTGGGAGGAGGAGCACCGGAGGTCGGGGGTGAGGATCGCACCCCGGAGTCGCCGGAAGTCGACTTCGAGGCCAGGCCGGCCGACGTCATCGGAGCCGAGAGCGCCATCGGACCGGAGCCGCCCGAAGTCGACATCGTGAGGAGACTGCCCGACGCCGTCGAATCGGAGGTCGAGATCGAACCGAGGCCGCCGACATCGGACCGGAACCGCCTACCGGCGTCGTCAAAGAACTGACATTGTGCCGAGGCCGCCGAGACCGAACCGGAACCGCCTCACGGCATCGACACGACTCCAGCGGCGTCGGAACATCAGAAAAAGGGCAGTAAGTGGAGTAGAGGGCGCCTAAGGCCCTGAGGAGACCTGAGAGACTGCTCTAAGGGGCTAGGGAGGTGCTGAAACCAACCTGACTGTGCCTGGGGTGAACTGGGACTAACCTAGAGAGGTTGTGTGGAGAGAGAAAGCCAGGGCACTGGTATTCCCCCCTTGATCTACCTCAGTTTAGGCCTCAGCCTTGTCCCAGCCAGGGAGTAGCCCCCCTCAAGCCTTCCACAACCCTACAAGCTGTGCCTGGGCCAAATCAGCCCTTAGAAATTGAAGTCATCTGATTACATGAGTGTTGCTGTATACTTTTAATAATTTATTGGGGGGCACTGTATTTATTGAGTTTTTACCTATTTATTGCTTCACTATATTTATAGGTCCACAGGACTTGATGGTGTACAATATTTATTGGTACAGTATTTATTGCCTCAAAGTATTTAATTGTCTGTATATATTGCACTTGTATTTATGCCCTGTTATTTATGATCACCCCTATTTATTTCATCAAACAGCCAGTATTTATTTGACCTGCACTAATTTAAAATTTGTATTTTGTGATTGACCTATTTATTTTCCCAATCAGCAACTAAGAGAAAAAGATAAAGAATATTTTCATAATTTTTACGGTGTAGAGTCATTTTTGGAACGGATGCACGCATGGTTATTGTATGGGTATATTGTATGCTTAGCACTGCGCCTGTTTCCTGACCACTCGAGCCAAGCTACCACAGTGTGTCCGGAAGACCACCACCACCCTGCGGAGTGGGAGTGGGCTGTTTCCAACATAAATTGGTGTTCAGTGGTGGGATAGAGCTGTGCCTACATATACTCAACAATAACTGTGGGTAGTCCATAGGCCTACACCGGGAGTTTTCTCACAGCGGCCTTCCTAATTGTGGGTTTTTGTTTTTTTCCAAATTTACTCTGGTGGTGGGAGGAGGTATTATTAAAGGTACCCCCCTACATTGTTACTGCACAAAACCTGTCCTCTAACCTGAGTGGGCAAGATGGAGTTTGTACTAGAAAATCAAAAAACGTACACTGTGGCCCAAGTCAGGAAGTTAACAGACCGGAGGGAGGAAAGACAGCTCACATGGGACTTAGCAAGGCTGGAGAAAGAGATGGAGGAGAAAAGGATGGCGCACGAGCTTTGGATGAAGGAGATGAAGCTGCGTGCCCTCCAGATGAGTGTGTCCAGCGAGGACACTGGTGGCAGCATACCAGAAGCTTCACAGGAGCTAGAAGTATATTTACCCCAGGAAGACATCACCAGGGTGTCTGAGGAGGCATTGGGGTGTGAACCTGAAGGGGGTAGTGCAGGGATCTTCCAACCCAGCGAGGTGAGAGAAGTGGCAGATAGCCCAGCTAGGTCCCAGGGAGAGAGGGTTGTAGGGCCTCACGACCTATCTGTAGGAAGGCGTGAGACGGGGAGGTGTCCCGAGGTGCCCCAACCGAAGTCTCAGGGCCTGGAGAGTTCCGCAAGGGAGCCCCAGGTTGGGAGCCTAGGCTGTCCCGATGTGCCCTCCAGTGCAGGGGAGCCCCTAGTGGCAGGAGGACCCAGGGCGACTGTAACCAGCGCGCCTGAGGTTCTGGGGTTGGCCCAGTTTCAGGGTTTAGGTCCTGGGCTGGGATGCCAGGCTCAGGGGTTGCCTGACCTGGCGGGTGGGGCCTCGGTTAACCGGGTCCCCCCGAAATTGACTTCCAGGGGTACTTTTCCCGGTAGGAGGGTGCTGAAATCTGGAAGGGGGTGCAGAGGGAGGAAGGTCTCGCCTCGGGCACCGACTCAGCCTAAGGGTTTAGACCCTAGGTTGAAGGATCAGTTGAGGGGTCAAGGCCCTAGACTGAGGAGGAAGTGTTGGTCTGAGGGTGCCTCGCAGGGTAGGGTGAGGAATCCCAGAAGGAGAGTTAGGGGGAGGAGAGCCTCGCCCCTGAAGGCTGGTCAGCCTAAGGGTGTGAACCCCAGGAGGAAGGACCAGAGGCAGTTTAGGACTGCAAGGAGGAGGACCGGAGTGGTCAACGGGCCCTACAGGCCTGGGGCTACTGCCCCCCACTCCGCGAGATCCCCCGGGCCAGAGACATCTGGATGGCCCAGGGGTCGGTCCTGGCCCCAACTAGCTAGGGAGCCCCCGTGGGGTGGTTTTGTTGGTCCAGGGAGGTTTGTTAGGGAACCATTGGGTTCCAGAGCGGAGGAGAACTTGCGGGTGCTCCTGCCGTTGCGGGCCTGCGTCCACCTTTTTTTTCGCCCCAAGCAGGGAAGACCATCAAGGCATTGATCGGTCTACCCTGGCTTTTGGCTGGAAGGGGGTTGTGTAGGACTTGGCCCTTTTTCCCTCAGTTGTTTTCATTATTCATGTTGCTACAGATTCAGGGAGCCATTTTAGCTACCCCTGAAACTTCTGTCTGAGGGCCTGAAGCACAAAATGGTGGCCACCTGTGACATCACCAGCATCCACTGGAACCTACCAGCACCTTCCAGAACATTCCAGGAGATTCCAGAACCCTGTGACCGTTGGAGGCGGTTTAGAATGTTGGGAGGATAAGAGAGGCAGTTGGCAGTTGGAGCTGGCAGTTGGCACCTGACTGGTGAAGAGAGAGGAGCACAACAGTGAAGGAGGAAGGAGTGAAGCAGCAGGGGTGGAAACTTGTGCCTGGAGTGGGGTCCATAAACCCACCCTTGATACTTGTCCCTACTGATGGATCCCAGCCTATAGCCCTGTGTGGGAAGAAGACAGAAGAAACTTATCCTAAGGACCTGGACAGCAGGAACAGGCCTTAGAACCAAGAAAACAGCAAGATTCTGACCTGAGAACTGGTTTCCCTGGAGTCCGGCGTCGAGTAGCCTGAAGACCTGGAGCCCGAGGTGGAGAAGCGGCGCTGACTGAAGTAGCAGACGTCGTACCCGGAGCCGCCTGAGGTCGTGAGAGGGCGCCGACGGAGGTCGTGAGGAATACCAGAGGTCGAGGAGGAAGTGAACCGAGGTCGAGCGAGCGGCGTCATCGGAGGAGTGAAGTCCGCCCTCCGGAGTCGTCGGAGACCGAGGTAGAGGAGCACCGGAGGTCGGGAGTGAGGATCGCACTCCGGAGTCGCCCGGAGCCTGGGAGGAGGAGCACCGGAGGTCGGGGGTGAGGATCGCACCCCGGAGTCGCCGGAAGTCGACATCGAGGCCAGGCCGGCCGACGTCATCGGAGCCGAGAGCGCCATCGGACCGGAGCCGCCCGAAGTCGACATCGTGAGGAGACTGCCCGACGCCGTCGAATCGGAGGTCGAGATCGAACCGAGGCCGCCGACATCGGACCGGAACCGCCTACCGGCGTCGTCAAAGAACTGACATTGTGCCGAGGCCGCCGAGACCGAACCGGAACCGCCTCACGGCATCGACACGACTCCAGCGGCGTCGGAACATCAGAAAAAGGGCAGTAAGTGGAGTAGAGGGCGCCTAAGGCCCTGAGGAGACCTGAGAGACTGCTCTAAGGGGCTAGGGAGGTGCTGAAACCAACCTGACTGTGCCTGGGGTGAACTGGGACTAACCTAGAGAGGTTGTGTGGAGAGAGAAAGCCAGGGCACTGGTATTCCCCCCTTGATCTACCTCAGTTTAGGCCTCAGCCTTGTCCCAGCCAGGGAGTAGCCCCCCTCAAGCCTTCCACAACCCTACAAGCTGTGCCTGGGCCAAATCAGCCCTTAGAAATTGAAGTCATCTGATTACATGAGTGTTGCTGTATACTTTTAATAATTTATTGGGGGGCACTGTATTTATTGAGTTTTTACCTATTTATTGCTTCACTATATTTATAGGTCCACAGGACTTGATGGTGTACAATATTTATTGGTACAGTATTTATTGCCTCAAAGTATTTAATTGTCTGTATATATTGCACTTGTATTTATGCCCTGTTATTTATGATCACCCCTATTTATTTCATCAAACAGCCAGTATTTATTTGACCTGCACTAATTTAAAATTTGTATTTTGTGATTGACCTATTTATTTTCCCAATCAGCAACTAAGAGAAAAAGATAAAGAATATTTTCATAATTTTTACGGTGTAGAGTCGTTTTTGGAACGGATGCACGCATGGTTATTGTATGGGTATATTGTATGCTTAGCACTGCGCCTGTTTCCTGACCACTCGAGCAAAGCTACCACAGTGTGTCCGGAAGACCACCACCACCCTGCGGAGTGGGAGTGGGCTGTTTCCAACAATGAGGAAATTAGGAAACTTCATAATGAATAAATCTCCCAAGATGGCCACCAGAGACAAAAGAGCCCAAATGTAGCCCAAATATCACCCAGATGTAGCCCAAGTATAGCCCAATGACAGAATGTCCCAGAGTGTTCTTAAGAACAACTAGAGCGCTTACTGTCTTACTTATGACAAAAGTATGGCACACCTGAAGCCATCTTGATTGGAATAAACTGGTAACACTTAAAACATTTAATTTAAAAAAGGAACACAATGAGGGGGTTCATTTTGCCATAGAAATTATGATTAGTGCTGAAGAAAGAAAAATTAGGGCACATTTTAAGTGACTTCTCAAATCCTCTTCTATTTCATTAAAAAATTCTGATATGCAGACTGAAACATGCACTTTTAATACCAGCAGCAGACTTCCATGGTGAGCAGTATCTTTACTACAGTGATCTAATGAGCAACTAGAGTGCTAACATTCAGAGTTTATGGCAAGTGTGTGACATATCTGAATACCTTCTTGATGGAATCAAAGTAAAAAACTGAAACATTTCCTACTGAGGAGACTGCAGTAAATGAGGAAATTAGGAAACTTCATAACAAATAAATCTCCCAAGATGGCCACCAGAGACAAAAGAGCCCAAATGCAGCACAAATATCACCCAGATGTAGCCCACATGTAGCCCAATGACAGAAGTGTGCAAAACATTTGTTTGTGTATTTGCAGTTTTATATAGTGCAGACTTGTCAGGTATTGGAGTGCTTTACATGAGCATTGGTTACATCACACAAGATCAAATTAATTTTGGTTGTAGACATGGGGAGATTAAGTGATTTGACCAGAATCACAGAATGTTGAGCTGAAGCAGAAACTCCAACCTGGTTCCCCAGTTGCAAAGTCTGCAGCTCTGGAAGTAACACCACATCCTCTCCCCTAAGTGCAACATTTAATGAAGTGATCAACTGGATAAAAAAAACAAAGATTACAAATAATTTAAAAGATCTTTGTCGCTATTTGAAAACTCAGAAAATATGTCCTCATTTTAGTTTTTTAGAGCACTAACCATAATTTTGATGCAAATAAGACCCTCTCATATATGTAATTTCTAAAGGAAATGCTCTAGGTATTACAGTTTTGATTACATCAAGATGACGTCAGGCGTTCCACACTTTTGTAATAAATATAGAATGTTAGCAATCTAGTTGTTCATTGGGATACTGTTGAGAGGCAGAGGCCAGGGGCACGGACTCTGAAAATTGAAGGCAGGTAGGAGAGTGCAGAGGCAACAATTTTACCACACTGGGCAGGCAGGAAGGGCAGTGGCAGCACAACAGACTATGGAGGGCAGTGGAAAGGGGGGCAGGGGCAACAAACCAACAATACAGGACTGGCAAGAGAGGCTGTGGCAATATAATAGACCATTGTGGGCAGAAGGAAGAGGCAGTGGTAGTACAACCATACATGCCAACAGACCCGTTTCAGCCAGGAAACGTCCAATGTTTTTATGCTCAAATGGGCTTTATTTGATCTGTCTGCTGTCTACAATCTCCTCTTTTTCAATGTAACTCATAGGGGAAAATCAATACCCCAGGTTTTTTTTCAAAATCTCCCTCTTACCAAGTTCAAAATGTTCGCAAGCATGGTACATTGGATCATGGTAGGCAGGAGGAATTGGGGTAGGGACATGGCCTCGGATAACAGAGGACAGGAGGGACATGGAGAGGTGGACCAAACTGACCCTACAGGACAGGCATCAGGGTTTGCAGCAGCACAATACACCACAAAGGGCATGCGGGACGGGAGTGCAGCACAACAATCCATAGAAAGCAATAGGGAGGGGACAGGACCATGCACATGGACAATAGAGAACAGAGGGGAAGGAGGCAATGGTAGCTAGCTGACCATAATGGACAGACAGGAGAGAAAGCTGCAGCATAACAGACCATAAAGGGCAGGAGGGACGGATCAGGGGCAATACAATGGAACAGACAAGCCAGGAGGGAGGGAATAGGGGTCTGCACATGGAAACAGAGGGCTGGGGGCAAGGGGGCATGGCAGGAGCAGCAAGATGACCATGGAGGTCAGGCAGGATGGGCACTAGAAACAAGACACACCATGGAGAGCAACAGTGAGACTATGAAGGCATACACACAGACCATGGAGGGAAGGTGGGAGGGGGTCAGGGGCAGCTAGCTGACCACACAGGGAAGGTGGGAGGGGCCATGGCAGCACAGAAGACCATGCATGGCAAGCGGGAGGGTTAGTGGCAGCACAATGGCTATGATGGGCAAGAAGGAGGGTGCAGGTGCATGCACAAAGGACCATGGAGGATATAAGGGAGGGTCAGGACCTGGGCAAAGACAAGAGAGTTCAGGGGAAGGGGCCTCACAACAGACTGCGTGGGGCAGGCAGGAGGAGCAGTCGCAACACAACAGACCAGGGAGGGCAGAAGGGTGTGGCAGTAAAATGGACCATGGAGGACAGGAGGAAGGGGATAGGGGCATGGCATGTGGACAGGCAGGGTGGAGGTGGCAGGGACAGGTTACAGTCATCTGACAATGCTAGGCAGGTGGGAGGGGAGTGGCAGCTCAACAGAACACTCAGAGTAGATAGGAGTGACAGGTCCATGGAACATGGTGGGCGAAAAGGATGGAGCAGGGGCATGCACAAAGACATCGGAGGGCAGGTGGAAGGAGAATAGGGGCAGCAAGCTAAGCACAGAGGCTAAGCAGGAGGTCACTGATGGGCCATAGAATTGGGCAATGGAGGGCAGGAGGAGTGGACTGGTACATCATGCTAAATGGAGGGCAGTGGCAGCACATCAGACCATGCATGGCAGGAGGGAGGATGCTAGTCCATGGATTCAGACAACAGAGGATAGGGAGGAGGTGGATGGGGCAGCAAGCTAGCTGTTCAGAGAAGGTGGGTATTAGGAACTTTATTGTTTTTAAAATGTGTGTCAGTGCGAACTACTTAAAATATGAACAAGTATGCAGCATAATCTCACTTTTATCCAGGAAGAAGAGGACGTTTGTGACCGTGACTCCGGGCTCACTTGGCAGAAACACTCCCTGACCCTCCACCCCCCATCGCAAAATGTAATGCCCATGAAAAGGGTAGGTGGACGCAGTGTTATAAAGAACATAGTCCTGAGAGCACAATTGAAAATGAAAAATAGATATAGTATATGGTATAAACTATGCACCAAAAAGTGTGATAAGATGAACCGGGGCGTGAAATATAATATGCAATACATTGTGCGCAATGACAGATTCATTGGAGAGTGCGAGATAGCACAGGCACTAGCGCGTGCTATGCGATATGCGCCTTGGAGTGTAATATGCACAGGGCAGTGTTGTGTAACCTAACTAGTCTCTAAAGTTGTAAAATAAAATATGTGCTGAGGAGTGTAACGTTGCATATGCACTGTGACAAAGATATGGGTCCCAGATTGTAATATGTATGGCATAGCGCTGTGCGTTATAACGGAGGCATCGAGGAAGGCACGTTAGATGGGTCAATATAACCCGTACGAAGGCAAGTGTGGCATGACATTCACGGGGTGGTGTTACAGTGCACATGGGCTAGAGAGTATCATAGCATACGTACTAGCTGGTGGAATACAACACAGAGGTGTGTGGCACTCGGCGGGCACTGGTGGGTGTAACACAGCATTGGGCTCAGCCAGGAGCACGCTGTGACTCTCAAGTGAGGTTTGTCTCCTTCCCAGAGAGTAAAATAAAAAGTATTACACATCCGGCGGTGGATGTGTGTTTTATTAACCGTGAGGAGGGTTTCTTGCATAGTTTGGTCGAATTTTTGTCGAATCCCCTTTGAATGGCTTGATGTGCGTGTGTATTAAATGTGCCCGTCAATAGCTACTCATGTTTGTATAAATAAACGACAAGGGTGTTTACTTGGAGAGTACCCACCGGCGGGGGCGCCGGGATTAGGCACTGTAGGGCGTCAGACACGTCAGAGCTTCACTAGCGGTGTAAATACATTCCACGTGGATTTATTGCATGCATAGTCGCCTTTTAATGAATATCACGCAAATCGTCATGGTGATAGGTACATACGGTTTGTCCAGCATGTCCTGGGTGTTTCTATAAATATATTTTAAAAAAATAATAAAAAACAAAGGCCGGCCCCGGGGGATGGGGTCCCCAGGGCCATAAGTGGCCTGAGGAGGGGGGCAACGCAGCCCCCTCCTAAAGAATAAAAAAAAAAAAAAGGCCATGACCCGGGGGTTGGGGTCCCCGGGGCCGATTAAGGCCTTGGGAGGGGGGCCACGCGGCCCCCTTCCAAATTAATTTTTTTCAACAAAAGAAATTAGGGTGCAGGCCCTGGGGGATGGGGTCCCCAGGGCCAATAAATTAGAAAAAGAACGGGGGGCACACAGCCCTCCTTCTTAAAAAAATTAAATAAATATAAGCCCGGCATCGCGCCGGAGGCCACGCCCCCTCCTTGCAGCACTCTGCAAACGCGCCCCCTGGCCAGTTGTAAGTTGGGGAATTAATTCCCCTTCAATACTGAGGGTCCCTGAGGGCCAACTAGCCCAACAGGTATCTCCAGTATGTGCCAGGGAGCTGCGTTGCAGACAGGTGTTCTGATGCCACGCCCCTTTACACCTCTATGCAACGCAGCTCTGTGGCTCTTACTGGAGGTACCTAGTGGGCTAGTTTGACCCTAGGGACCCTTAGGATTCAAGGGGACTTAATCTCTCAACTTAGAACGGCCACAGGGCGCGTTTACACAGTGGTGAAGGGAGGGGACGGGGCCTGAGGTGACGTGTGCAAACACGCCCTTTGGCGCGTTTTAAGTTGAGGTAATAATTCCCTTTCAATCCTGAGGGACCCTTGGGGCCAACTAGCCCACCAGGTGCTTCCAGTAAGCGCCACTGCTCTGCGTTGCAGAGAGGTGGTGCAGGCCATGCCCCTTTTTACACCTCTCTGCAATGGCGCTTACTGGACGTACCTAGTGGGCTATTTTGCCCCTAGGGACCCTCAGGATTCAAGGGGACTTAATCTCCCAACTTAAAACGGCAACAGGCCATGTTTACACAGTGGGGAAGGGAGGGGACGGGGCCTGAGGTGACGTGTGTAAACACGCCCTATGGTGCGTTTTAAGTTGGGGAAATAATTCCCCTTCAATCCTGAGGGCCCCTGGGGGCTAACTAGCCCACCAGGTGCTTCCAGTAAGCGCCACTGAGCTGCGTTGCAGAGAGGTGGTCTAGGCCGTGCCACATTTTACACCTCTCTGCAACGCAGCTCTGTGGCACTTACTGGAGGTACCTAGTGGGCTAGTTGGACCCTAGGGACCCTCAGGATTCAAATTAACTTAATCTCCCAACTAAAAACAGCCACAGGGCGTGTTTACACAGTGGTGAAGGTAGGGGACAGGCCTGAGTTAATGTGTGCAAACACGCCCTGTGGCGCGTTTGAAGTTGGGGAATTAATTCCCCTTTTATCCTGAGGGACCCTGGGGGCCAACTAGCCCACCAGGTGCTTCCAGTAAGCACCACTGCGCTGCGTTGCAGAGAGGTGGTCTAGGCCGTGCTCCTTTTTACATCTCTCTGCAACACAGCTCTGTGGCACTTACTGGAGGTACCTAGTGGTCTAGTTGGACAATAGGGACCCTCTGGATTCAAGGGGACTTAATCTCCCAACTTAAAATGGCCACAAGGCATGTTTACACAGTGGGGAAGGGAGGGGACGGGGCCTGAAGTGACGTGTGCAAATACGCCCTGTGGCGTGTTTTAAGAGGTAGTTTTAATCCCCTACCCTATTATATACTAGGGGCTTACAGAGGAGGTCATGCTAATCACAGGGGGACCCCAACGCATAGTGTTCACTAGTGTTTGTAGGTGTTTTCACTGTATTCTGAGTGTCTTAACATTGCACTGGCTCTAGGACTGGTTAGTCAGACTCAGCTACCACCAGTATCCGTCTGAAAAAGTTGAGGGTACAGGATGATTTTGCAACAAGGCTTATTTCTGCTCTTCTGTTTATTCTTTCTGCCCGTTATCCTTCTTCCTGCACTTTTCTTCGTCTTTGAGGACTTCTGTTGCTTCTTTCTGCATTTTTTTTTCTTTCTGTGCGTTTTTTCTTCTTTCTTCACATGTCCTATCTCTGTAGGCATAGTTAGAAATTAGCATTTAAAAAACCTTTGAAATTCACTGAAAAAACCATAGGTTTCAGGCACGTTATATATAGGAATTAGCATTTAAAAAACCTTAGAAATTCACTGAAAAAAACATAGGTTTCAGGGGCGTTATAGTTAGCTGGACTTTTCACTCATACAAAACCATTGAAATTCCCCCGTTATAGTTAGTTCAGCTAACTATAACTCGCGCGTCCGCAATGCACTGCTAATGACGTCACATATTACATCACTAATGACATGGTCAGTGACATCACTCATAACATCACTGAAGACATCATCCTTGTGATAGAGTGGCACACCTCCTCTCCCCCTAATATAACCTTTGATACACACATTCAAAAATAGAAACTAATATTTTCAAAACAATGGACATACCAATACCAGTTACAACAACCTATTCAGTAATTCTAAGATCCACATACACATCCACTCATTCACCAACAGTCCTATACAGTCACTCATACATGTACTCACTCATCATATGTACTCGTACACCTATACATCCTGTTACACAACGCCACTCATCCATAGAGTTACTCACACACATAGTCACTCATGCTAATAAAGAATCAAACATCCATTTACTTGCATATACAGTTATACACACACCACCACACTTACTTCTACAGAAACTTACACATACTTAGTCTTTTAAACAATCACTTATAGAAACACATACTTATTCATACAGGAACTCTTCCAATCTCTCACTCTCACATATACTCACTTATATACACCAATAGTCACATATACTAGTTTAAAACATATGTAGTTACTCATAAAGACACCATTGAGACAGTCATTCACTCACTAACACACCCATGCATACACTCATCCACCCATACAGTCCTGCACACATGCTGTCTTCAACACATACAGTGAGTCACTCATTCATGCACCTATGCACTACGTAATACCCCCACCGAACCATACAGACACTCAGACACTCATACGGATACTCAAAAAACCAACTAATAACCTATATAGACACTCATGTAGCTACTCACCAACCCATGCAGCCATTTATATACAAAGTGAGAGACTGATACAGATATTTACATATTTAAACATTACTCACTAAGCCATGTATTCACTAAGATACACTTAATCAGTCAGTTATACAATCAATTTTTCAAAAACAAATCATCCATTTAGACACTTATATACCCATTTATTCTTCCATCGACCTTGAGATGTACATATATAAAACATATGAAATTTTCAGAAAAACACACATTCACTGGATGATGTCATGAGTGATGTCATGAGTGATGTCATTTGAGATGTCATCAGTGATGTCATGAGTGATGTCACTGACCATGTCATGAGTGATGTAATATGTGGCGTCATTAGCACTGCATTGCGGGCGCGCGAGTTATAGTTAGCTGAACTAACTATAACGGGGGAATTTCAATGGTTTTGTATGAGTGAAAAGTCCAGCTAACTATAACGCCCCTGAAACCTATGGTTTTTTCAGTGAGGTTCTAAGGTTTTTTAAATGCTAATTCCAAACTATAACGTGCCTGAAACCTATGGTTTTTTCAGTGAATATATATATATAAATATATATCAATTTCAATTCATTTTTAGGGGCGGACTCTCCAAACCCCCCACTTTCATTTTTCTATTGATTACCATTATCTACCTATACCCCTACCCATTCCTAAACCCTAAAAATACTCTTTCCATTCTATGCTCCACTAAAAATGCCCATACTACCCTATGCCCCTACCAACCCCATTACACTAAAAATACCCTTACCATCCTATGCCCCTAACCTCCCCTAAACAAAAAAAACTCCTTAACTACCCTATTTCCCTACCACCACTAAACCCTAAAGTACCCTTACTATTCTAACACCCTCTAACCACCTCTAAACCTGAAAAATTCCCTTAGTGCTCTATGATTCTGCCCACCCCAAACACAAAAAATACCCTTACCACCCTATACCCCTACCCACCCCTAAACTCTCAAATATACACACACAAACACACACACAAACATACCTTAACAATACTTAACATGCGTGGTAAAGGCACCAAAAATTGCACGTGTGGAAAAGACATGGATGGTAAAGGCTGCATGGTAAAGGCACCAAAAATTGCATGTGGGGTAAAGGCTGCTTGGTAAAGGCACTGCGTGCGAAAAACATTGTTGCAAAGGATGTGTCCTCTGCTTACCAGTGCTAAAGTGCATGTGCTCACTCCCTTGAACATGCTAACATAGGCTTATCCCCAAATGGCATGTATAATTTACTTATAAGTAGGCTATCTGGTTTTAGGTTTAAACCTATAATAACTGAAAAACCCCACCGAAAGTAAAATAACCATCACTGGTGTAAACATATAAACACTAGAAAAACACCTTTGCAACCACAAACTAAGTGCCATTCAAAGAAAGGAAAAGATGAGTGAAAGAGACATTTTTATTTCTTCCTGAAGGACAATACAATGTAACTTTGTTATACAAGGTAGCATCAAGAAAGACTGGGCTAACATTATTCTGCTTGAGTTTTGTTGTTTAGGGCAGTCACTAAAACATTGTCTCTTCATCCTTCTGCTTTTTTTCAGTTTTGTGGTCTTTGGTCTAAATATGCAGTGTTTAGAAGCATGTTTTAGGTCTCATTTACTTATTTTATGAACTGTAGAGAATAAGGAAATATCAAAATCATATTTGATATTTTGACTACATTTGATTTCACTGATAGGTAAAATGGCTGGTTTCATAAGAATCATTCCTAATATGTACCATCACATTTACCCACAGACAGAGAATGGGTGAACTCCTTTGATACACCAGCCCCCTTTTTTAGTGAGTCAGTATTGATTGCAAGTGAATTGCCAAACATCCCAAGATTTAAACATTCAATGCAAGATGTAGTGACAGGTATAAGTGAAAAGAATGTTCTCACCAAGCATCTGAGATAGTGGTGAAAACATGACACCAGACTAAGGTAAAAATGGAACGCATTGTCACTTGGGATGGTGCTGAAAAAAGTTCTTACCAAGTTCAATAAAGATTGGAGTGATATTGTTTGTATTTGCAGTAATTCAGCTACGTATATGAAACATTTGTATGATGGTCTGTCAAAATAGATACCTGAGCTGAAGTTCTTCCCTCTAAGAGATCCTTGTCACTTGCTAGATGGTATGCTGAAAGCATCTTTACAATCTTCAGAGTTAATGAAGAATGCTATTGACTTTGTAGTGCATTCTGGTGCAGTAAAAATTTATTTGGACCTCATATACCCTGTGCACACGCCATCTATACACATGTACTATCAACGCAGAAATCAGGCAATAATTAAAATTAAATAAAAATTCCATAAACACGGGGAAAACACTGTTTCTGTTGTTTTTAATGGTGCGAAAATGTGTAACCACTGATAACCATTGTGTTTTTAAGGTATTGAAAAAACTGAAAAAAAACCACCAGAATTTACCAAAAATAGAAACTGAAAAAAGGAAAGCCTACTTATAAGTCCCTAACAAAGTGCTACTCTATGTACCCAGGGCCTGTCAATTAAATGCTTCTAGTGGGCCTGCAGCACTTATTGTGCCACCCACTTATGTAGCCCTTTAAACATGTCTCAGAACTGCCATTGCAGCCTGTGAGTGCATAAACTGCCATTTCGAACATGGCAAAATAACCCATTTGCCAGGCCCAACCCATCCATTTTAATACATATCGGTCACCTCTAGGGTAGGTCCTGGAAAGCCCAGAGAGCAGGGTGTACGGTGTTTAAAAAGTCAGATATGTTCTTTTTTGTTTTACAAGTCCTGGTAGTGAAAAATTCTGTAATTCATTTTTTACTACTGCAAGGCATGCCTCTCCCATAGGATAAAATTTACGTTACCATATTACATTTAATAAGCTGCACCTTCCCAAGAGAAACGGGTGGCCTGCTCATGTTTGGTGTCTTTGAAATAGTAATGATAAATACTCTCTTATGGTAAAGTCAATCAATCAATCAATCAGAACATTTGAAAAGTGCACGACTCACCCGTGAGGGTCTCAAGGCGCTGGGGGCGGGGGATGCTGCTACTGCTCGAATAGCCAGGGCTTGAGTAGTCTCCTGAAGGTTAGCAAGTCCTGTGTCTGCTGTAGGAGGATGGGGAGGGTGTTCCAGGTCTTGTCGGCGAGGTGGGAGAATGATCTGCTGCTGGAGGTTGCTCTTCGGATGCGGGGGACGGTGGCGAGGGAGAGGTCAGCGGAGCAGAGCTGGTTGTTGGGGGTGTAGAAGGTGAGTCGTCTGTTGAGGTATGCCGGTCCGGTGTTGTGGAGTGCCTTGTGTGCTTGGGTGAGGAGCTTGAAGGTGATCCTCTTGTCGACGGGAAGCCAGTGCAAGTCTCTCAGGTGGGGTGTGATGTGGCTGCGGCGGGGGGTGTCGAGGATCAAGCGTGCAGAGGCATTCGGTATGCGTTGTAGTCATTTCAGGAGTTTGGCAGAGGCTCCTGCGTAGAGGGCATTTCCGTAGTCCAACCTGCTGCAGATGAGGGCCTGGGTGACCGTTCTTCTTATTTCGATGGGGATCCACCTATAGATCTTGTGGAGCATGCAGAGGGTGTTGAAGCAGGAGGACGAGACGGTGTTGACCTGCTTTGTCATGGAGAGTAGAGTCGAGGATGAACCCAGGTTGCGTGCGTGGTTGGTGAGTGTTGGTGCTGTTCCCAGTGCGGTTGGCCACCAGGAGTCATCCCAGGCTGAGGGGGTGGAGCCGATGATGAGGACTTCTGTCTTGTCCGAGTTCAGCTTCAGACGGCTGTTCTTCATCCACTCGGCGACGGCTTTCATTCCTTTGTGGAGGTTGGTTTTGGCGGTGAGGGGGTTCTTGGTAAGGAAGAGGATCAGCTGGGTGTCATCGGCGTAGGAGATGATGTTGAGGTCGTGCAGTCGGACGACGTGGGCGAGCGGTGCTATGTAGATGTTGAACAATGTCAGGCTGAGGGATGAGCACTTGGGAACGCCGCAGATGATCTTGGTGGCTTCGGAACAGAAAGGGGGGAGGCGGACGCTCTGGGTTCTGCGGGAGAGGAAGGAGGTGGTCCATTTCAGAGCCTTGTCACGGATCCTAGCGTCGTGGAGGCGTGTGCGTAGGGTGCGGTGGCAGACAGTGTAGAAGGCGGCTGACCGGTCCAGGAGGATGAGGGCCGCGATTTCGCCGTTGTCCAGCAGGGCCCTGATGTCATCGGTGGTGGCGATGAGGGCAGTTTCGGTGCTGTAGTTGCTGCGTAACCCGGATTGGGACGGGTCCAGGATGCTGTTCTCCTCGAGGTAGCGGGTCAGTTGTCTGTTGACGGTCTTCTTGATGACCTTCGTCAGGAACGGGAGCAGGGAGATGGGTCGGAAGTTCTTGAGGTCCTTAGGGTCGGCCTTGGGTTTTTTGTGTAAGGCTTTGATCTCGGTGTGCTTCCAGCTCTCCGGGAAGGTCACTGTCTAGAAGGAGATGTTGATGGCTTTGCAGAGGTGGGGTGCAATGGTGGCGCTGGCTTTGTTGAAGATGTGGTGTGGACATGGGTCTGACGAAGAGCCGGAGTGGATGATGTTCATGATTTTGATGGTGTCGTCATCGTTTGTTGGTCCAGGAGAGGAGGGGATTGGTGCGGATGGTGGCCGTGGGGTCGGAGGTCTCAGTGGCTGTCGGGCGGTCATGGCGTTGAAGCTGTCGTGGATGTCTGCGATCTTGCGGTGGAAGAAGGTGGCAAGGGAGTCGCACAGGCCTTGCGAAGGTGGGATGTTGTTGGTGTTGGAGCTGGGGTTGGAGAGTTACTTCACGATGTTGAAGAGCTCTTTGCTGTTGTGTGCATTGTTATCTAGGCGGTCTATGAAGTAGGCCCTTTTGGCGGATCTGATGAGGTGGTGGTGACTGCGGGTGGCGTTTTTGTGGGCTGCGTAACTGTTCGGTGACTGTTCACGGTGCCATTTTTTTCTTTAGTTTCCAGCAGGTTTTCTTGGAGGCCTGGAGGTCCTCGGTGAACCAGCTAGCTTTCTTGTTGGTGTGCCTGTTGGAGGGATTCTTGACAGGGGCGAGAGTGTTGGCGCAGTCGTCGATCCACTGTCTGAGGTTGCGGGCGGCTTTGTTGGGGTCTGTGGGGTCGGCGGGTGGGCTCCGGGCGAGGGTGGTGGTTTCCTGGTCTTCGGTGACTTTGCTCCAGCAGCGGCGAGGGATCTGTTGGGTGCGGTGGTGCGTTGTGGGTTTCTGGAAGGTAAAGTGGATGCAGCGATGGCCGATCCAATGGAGTACAGTGGTGTGGCTGAAGGAGACATGGGAGCTTGCGGACAAGATGGGGTCGAGCATGTGGCCGGGTGGGTGGGTGTTGTGACGAGCTGTCTGAGTCCGAGGTTGGCGAGGTTGTCAATCAGGGTGGTGGAGTTGGTGTTGTTGTTCTCGAGGTGGAAGTTTAGGTCCCCGAGGAGGATGTATTCTGTGGAGGTGAGGGCGTGTGTACTGATGAAGTCGGCGATGAACTGTGGTCAGGGTCCCGGGGGTCTGTAGACGAGGGTTCTTCTGAGGGTGGTGTTGGGATCTGTGTAGATCTGAAAGTGCAGGTGTTCGGCGGTGCTGAGGGTGTCGTCGGTGCTGGTCGAGACTCTGAGAGTGTTCCTGTGGACGATGGCGATTCCTCCTCCTGTTCCATTGGTGTGGTCCCTGCGGGTGATCTTGTAGCCACCAGGGATGGCTATGGCGATGTCGGGTGCCAAGGAGGGGTTTATCCAGGTCTCCGTCAGGGAGGTGACGTCTGGGGAGGTTGAGTCGAGTAGGTCTCAGAGTTCGACGGCGTGTTTGCAGGCGGAGCGGGTGTTGAATAGAATGCATCTGAGGTGGTTGCGTTCATTCACGGTGGGTGGGTTGGTGGATCGGATGCTGGTGAAGCTGCAGTTCTGGCAGGAGAAGGGTCCTTGGGTGTGCTTCGGGGCGGCCAGAAAGCGGGTGTGTGATCGTCTGGTGTTGAGTGCGTGGAGGGTGCTGGCGTCGTAGCTGTGGCGGGTGTTGTGTCGTTCACGGGGGACAGGGGTTCTGGCACTGGGCACGGTCTAGGCACGGACGGGCGCAGACGGGCTTGCTGTAGACGTGCCAGCGGCCGCCATATAAGGGTAGGTGGGAGGGAGGAGCAGCTGGGAGGTGGGAGCGGACGGTGAATGGGCGAGCGGGGCGACGGGGCCGCAGGGAAGCAGCGGCGGGAAAAACAGGGGTACAGAAGGCAAAAGGGGAAGGGAAAACAGTGACAACAACAGAAATAGGCAATAAGGCAGAAGCAATTAAACAAAAATGCAACAATAAAAAACAGGAGCAGGCACTAAACACAGGCTGAAGGAGGAGCAGCGAGCTCACAGCAGAGGCAGCAGAGGGCAAAGAGGCACGGACACACAGGTGGTACTGTGCGGCGTGGGGAGCGGCCTACCTGAAATCAGGGTCAAGGGTCAGATTTTAAATTACAATTTTGAAAAGGCCACTTTTAGGAAGTTGGCATTTTCCTGCCTTAACCATTCATTGCCACCAGCCTATCTCTGTGTGACATGAGTGGGTGTAGCTGACAGTCTGGCTTTGTGTATTACTCCTAGACAATCACAAACAATAGAGAGCCTGGTCCATCAATGGCAGGATGGAAAGGTTAAGCTGGGCCTAACCCTCCGTACACTTGAAGAGGCTGTTGTTAGAAATGGGGTTTCTGGTTGGCAGATGTATGCACCCTGTCTATGCAGGAATCACAATCCTTGTCAGGGAAAGTCAGAAACAAACCTTAAATTAACCTGTGCTTAACCTCAAGTATCGTGGCACAGAGCAGTCAGGTTTAACTTAGGAGGCAATGTGTAAAGTATTTGTGCACACAACACACAGTAACACAGTGAAAACACCACAAAAAGACAATCAGTAGAATTTGAGATATGAAGTTTTAAAGATGAAATGCAAAATAGCGCTTAGAAGCAAATAGACCTCAAAGATTTAATTAGTCACCCTGGACTGGGTCAAAGTCAAGAACTCAGGCTGCCCGCGATGGAGCGCAGGCCGGCTATCGGACCCATGCATGGTACAACCAATGTTGCTGTGTTTAAAGTAAAGAGCACATGCACTTTGGCACTGGATAGCAGTGGTAATGTGTCCAGATTCCTAAAGCCAGCAAAAATGAAGTCAGCAAAAACAGGAGGTCAGAAGGCAAAAAGTCAGTGGAAACCACGCCAAGGATGTCAAGTCTAACAGTTGTGTCCTGTTTCCACACAAAGCGCTGCATACTTCCTGTACTTAGTCTGGAGCCAGAGCAGGTGGGGAAGAAAACCCTTGCACTTCAAAGAAAAATCTTTAGAAACTTCTACCACTTCAAGGGAGACACCTGGTACAAATATTGAACCTCAGACACCAACTCTTTAGTACACTTCTAAACCTGTGGAAGTCTCTGCCAGGAGGAAGGACTGCTGTGCTGCTGAAAGGACTGCTATTCTGCTGGACTGCTGCTCTGAAGGACTGCTGCTGCTGTGCTGCCTTCTTGCCTGGGGTAGAATAACTGGACCTACAACCTGTAGACCACCAGAGTGACTCCAAGGGCTAGTCTCTTGTAAGCTGCACCTGAACTCTGCAACTGAATTTTACCCTGCCAGGTGGTGCCACCCCAGTCATGGACCCTTGGAAGTGGGCTTGAAGGTGCTCAACCAGCCCATCTGTGGATCCAGCCTCACCGGTGCATCTCTTCTGTTGCGCAGCACAACCCAAGCAGAACCAATGCATGGCCTCTGCTGCTTTGATTCTTTCAGTGCAAGGACTCCACTTCGACCTCTTAGCCCGCATTGGAACCGGCGTGACATAGTCTTGATGCAGACCCTCTCATTGCAAATCTCTCATCAACAGCAACCTTGACGATGACGAAGGTTCTTGCAATACAGCTCCTCGGAACCGATGCATCACTCAGTTGTGCAAAGCATTGAGGAAGGGGTATGGCACCACGGCCAAGGCGACTGGCTCCGGAATCTGGGGATCACGGTTCGATCCCCGGCGGCAGATTAGCCCAGCACCATGTGACTCTGGGCAGTAGCTTGCTTATTCTTCCCGACAGCCCCCAGCGCCTAGAGACCCTTACGGGTGATTGTTCGTGCTTTACAAATGTCGATATTTAAAGCATCCTCTATGCAGGACCTTTCAATGCTCTGCGACCCGGATATTGGGTACTATTGTTCAGTGGGCCTAATGGGGTCCTTGTAGCCCACCCGTGCTCCATTTCAGACAGTACTCATGACTTTGTCCAGGTCCTGTGTGACCAGATGGATATTTGTCATTTTGGTCTTGTTTTATTTATTAAATTGTACTCTATTTTTCTAATCTGGTATGGGATCCTTTTTTGTGGTGTATTTGGTGGAGCAGGTAAAGCAAAACTTTTGTATACCTTCTCTATTGTGCATGAAAATACTAATTACGTAATCATTCTAAATACTAACCTGTATTAATTGTTTGGAGTGTTGGGACTAATCAACTTTACACCTTGATAAACATAAGATACATGTGGGACTAAATGCTGATTGCATGGCTAATAACTCTATTGATTAACTGTGGTACGCATATTAACCGTAGGATGTGTTGAAATAGAATTTGCATGATTTATGGTGCTTTGTAATGGTTTGTGCTCCTGGTATTGCGGAATGTTGAGTCTTATTGTTTCAAATGTTGCTATAAGCTAGGGAACTACTAATATACATTGGGATTAGTGTGGGTTTAAACATTAGAATCTTAATTTCCGTATATTAATTATTTTTATGTTTGTTTTGCTTAAGCTGGCATTCGGGCCTACTAGGCCGCGATATTCAAAATGGAGTTCGGAAGTGGCCACCATCGTGTGAGCGCGATGCCTATTGCACAGACTCGGATGGCTCTGAAGATCTCCAAGCATCCTCCAAATCGAACTGCGTGTTCCTTGTCAAGGATAGGAACGTGGAGGATTGCCAGGACTCAGCTAGTGTGAAGTTCTACAGTTCTACAGTTTGCTGTGCTGTTACCTGGAAGGAGGATTCGCTGCTGCAGAAGGGAGGACCCAGTCAACACCTCGCGGAACCCGCTTCGCGGGTCCCGCATCGCCAAGGTCGCCAAGCCGAGTGTTGTTACCTGCAGGGTGTGTGCGCGAGTGAGAGGGCTGCGAGCGCTGGGAACCGGGACTCACTCTCCCAGGAGCCCCGGCGATCCCGAGGCCAAGTCACCTGGCCCGCTCTCCCTGACTGCCCCGCCCCTCATGTTCCTCCTAACCAACGCCTACAAGAAGTGACGTGCCTCGCTGCGCGGGAGCGCGCGGGAGTGCCCGGGGCTAAGCCCGGGCAAAGGGCGGGCCCTCTGTGGCCCTCAGAGGCACGAGAAGGCGAGGCGAGGCCACCCCCCTAAGGTTCGCCGTCTGGGATTAGTAAGGTACAGAACTCTATTAACCCTCATTACCCTCAGGTCTTCTGCCATCTGCCTGTGGATCCTGACACATACCTTGGTCAATTGGCTCGGTCGTTTGTAAGAGGTAGGCATTATGGTAAGGAAAAAGCCCGCATCTGCTGCGACGGAGCCCCTCAACACAATGCTCTCATATGTGGTTCAAAAAGTCAATAAGATCAACAATGAGAGGAGGCAATCGCTAGGCTTGAGCCAATCGCCAGTTCTTCCGTTAGAAAGCCCGCCCGCAAGGGCATCTGCTCCAGAGTTACTGACCACACCGCCAGTTCTTCCCCAGTCGAATAGCCTAGTTCATATCCCACAAGACTTGGCTAGCGATGCAGAAGATCCTCATGTCTTGGTTAACTCGTCGGCCAATAACGGCAATACCTCAGAGCATAATCACCAGTCATTTTCCATCGAGGAAGTACCGTCACCGGGGCAGCCCGTTCCACGGCCAGTGAGAACCTGTAGAAAATCTCACTCAAAGAGAGGGGGGAAACAACAAGGCAGGAGAAAGGCAGCTACACCACCCCCAAGACGTGAAGGGCAACAAATTGACTTTGATGCCGATGCAGAATCCAGACGTATTGTTGATGATGAACTCTTTAATCGGATCCAAGATATGATTGATATAAAAATTAGGACAATCATCAAGCCCTTGATTGGTAAACTGGATAAATTAACTTCGGAGGTTAAGAAGGCGGGGGGTGCACAAAGTAATCTGGTGGTAGAGGTGGCCAATCTATCTGCTCTTGTCACAAAATTGGCATCGGGAGCCGTAGAGGCTCTACCAAATGAGTGTCCCACAGCCTACACTGCCAGAGGGGCCCTTAGCAGTAGCTTCAACTCTATTAACGGCTCCCAGTCAGGACCTAGCAGGCGGAGCCGCGCCGACATCATCATCAGGGGACATAATTGGGACAATACATGAGGATATATCAGCCCAATTTATTTTGGAAGCCTCCCCAGTTGTGCTAGTACTAGCAAATGTCCCAGTCTTAGCACAAAACAAAATAGAATCGAAACAGGACTTGAAGGATAAAGCTCTTCATTGGCTTACTACAAACATGACCATGGCCCCCCAAGGGATGGATAGTTTAGCAAGGGATATTGTTATGACCAGGAGGGTACCTTGGATTGGGTCCAATCCCAAAAAATTTAAGGGGGACTGTGTGATTATAAACTTTGCCAACACAGAGGTCCTCCCAAAAATTTTGAATAACATCTTCCCACCCCAAAGGCGAAGCGGCTCTATAGTCCCGCTCACCCTAAAATTCTTCTATAGTGAGGCTCAGCTCCCTACCTTTTCTAACCCTACTAGAGTTAGGAGAGCGAATAACGCCCCAAACTGGGATGGCGGTTTTAGACATAGATTCCCCAACGAGCGCCCTGGGCCTATATTTAACTTTGAGCACGGAAGATCTAACCACGCGCATGAGTCAAATTTGTGGCCTCCCATGCCACCAGACCCTGCCGTTAATGGTTGGGGCCCGGGTTGGATGGGCCAGGATCCCATTGGGCGAATCAATAGGTTCGTACCATGGGCGAGAAACGATTACTTTCCGATACGCCCAAATACCCCTTTACCTATGTGGAACATCGCAGCTATGGGTCAAGGTCAGGCAGCTACCCCTTTTGATTGGGGGGGCGGATTGGGGAATAGGTATGCTCCCTTAGCGGATCTAAACAACTGCGATTGACTTAAACCTTGCAATGTCAGAGCAAGTGAGTCCATAACTAGACCCGAAATAAACCTTAGCCAGTGTTACACCAATGACGGTCTCCGCCTGCTTACATTTTATGAAACACTTGAGAGTTATGTCCCGTTGGACAACCCTGGGCTATCATACCAGGGGGAGGGTTGCATAGCGTCAACCCTGAACATCGTTCCAACACAGAACGCACCTGAGGTAGCTCAGAACAAGGCGGTCAGATCCTTAAGCTTAGCTGAGGGGTGTTTGTTGGGGGAAAAAGAGCTGAGGTTACCTACCAACGCCTGTAAAATTATAACATGGAACATAGCTGGCTCATCTGCAAAACGACAGGACAAAGCATGTGTGAGCTTTATTTCTAAGCAACATATAATTGCCCTGCAAGAAACGTGGGACATATCGGCTAATTTCTGGTGGGATGGATTCACCTGCTTCTCTATCCCTGCAGTCCCTAGCCGCATGGGCAGAGCTAAAGGAGGTTTGGCCATTATGTTTTCTCTAGATCTGAAGGGCACCTATAGGCAGATAAATACAGATTCCGTAAACATCCTAATGGTTGAAAGGACGACTAGTAACAATTGCAGGACGATATATATTAATTTTTACAACTCTAGGAACAGCGAACACAGTGGGAGTAATGTCGCTAACCTAGATAATATCTTAAATAAAGAGTCTCAGAATATCTATTTAGTTTATGAGTTTATCCTATTAGGAGATTTTAATATTCATCTATGTAATCTGGGTTGTATGGGAAGAGGTGACAATGTAATTGAGGGGGGCGAGGAGGCCCCTCGGGGCCCCCACTTTGAACACTCTACAGAGGGGCTTGAGTTAGAAGAATTATTAGCAAACCATGACCTTTATGAACCCGATAAGGGCGTTAGGGCGCCAACCTACATTGGCAGTCACCATGGCTCAGTGATAGACTACATCTTTGTTTCACAAGGTATTTTAAACCGGTCTATGGTCTATTGTACAGTCATAATACCCTACAGTGACCACAACCCTGTACTACTTGAAGTGGCCTGGGGTGGCCAGATGGGAGCACCGCCAAAAGCACTTAAACCAGCACACCCCCTGAAACCCTGCGACCAAGACAGACGACTGAAATGGGCCAAAGTGATCCCGGATAATTTCTATGAAATAAATTTTCCAAAAATAAAGGACAAAGTGGCCATCTGTCAAAAATCGGGGGCGCAAGGTAAAGAAATTATAGAGGCTTTTGAGGAAATTTGTGGCCAGGTGGCTAAGGATCTTTTAGTCAAGCCAAAAAAAGGATTTTCTGGAACAAAACGTTGGTTTGATTCTGCTTGTTCAAAAGCGCACAGAGCATTGTTGACAGCGTTAAAAACCTCTCCCAGGGCTGGGGAGGATATTGTTAGATTAAGGAAACGCTACAAGGTTGCCATTAAGAACCGCAAAGAATCCCTTAAACGCGAAGCATGGGAAAATCTCCTCTCAGCTGCAGTACTGAAGGACAGTAAAAGATTCTGGGAGATCATTAGACAACCGTTATTTTCTGAAGACAATAATGCTCTTATGGACTGTGTGATCACCGACGACAAATGGCTAAACCACTTCAAAAATGTATATGAGGGTGGGTCCAAAGGAACTGCAGATGTTTCAGTACCTGCTATAGTGGCAGACCCGTTGGTCTTCAACCCCGAAGAAGTAGAAAAAGCCCTGATGGCTACAACAAGACATAAAGCTCCCGGCCCTGACGGTGTTCCCGCTGATTTTTTCATGTACTCTCCCAAATTGTGGTCGGCGGTATTGTCGAAA
Organism: Triturus cristatus; assembly: GCF_964204655.1. NCBI lineage: Eukaryota > Metazoa > Chordata > Amphibia > Caudata > Salamandridae > Triturus > Triturus cristatus. The sequence goes on from NC_140590.1 coordinate 1,296,824,043, forward strand.
GTGTTTAACGCAGCCAACAACCATGTACCCAGTTCTTGGGCCACATCCACCATAGTCCCTATCTATAAAAATAAAGGCCAGCGAGATGATCCCGCCTCCTATAGGCCCATATCTCTTTTGGACTCAACGGTAAAAATATTAGGCAGAGTTCTTCTAGCCAGACTTAATGACAACGTTGAGAGCCGTGGAGGGTTGTCTGAACTACAATATGGATTCAGAGAAAAAAAGGGGACGATCGAACAATGTATAAACTTACATCTATTAATTTCTAAATATACAGTGGCAAAGGAGGGCTCCATGTTCCTTGCATTTATGGACCTCTCCTCTGCCTTTGATCTGGTGAATAGGTCGAAATTGTGGCAGTTATTGTTGGAGATGGGCATTGATGAGTCTTTGGTTGTGTTTATGGCTAAACTGCACCAGGAGCTTTTTGCAGCTGTCCGAGTCACAAATGATGGCAGACGTACCCCCCTGTTTAAATCCCTTAAGGGGGTGCGGCAAGGCTGTATTCTAGCCCCTGTATTATTCACCATCTACATCAACAGGCTGGGCAGTCACCTGCAGGGACAGGCAGCCGACGTTCCGCATGCAGGAGATGTCAAAATTCCAGCGCTCCTGTATGCGGACGATGCAGTGCTGATAGCCCGCACTGGGGTAGGCCTACAGCATCTCCTGGACGCTTTTGGTAGCTTCATGGAGACGCTGGACCTTAAGGTAAATGCCTCTAAATCACACACGATGGTCATGGGGCGTGAATGCAACAAAAAAAGACACAAAACATTTCTTTGCAGGGGAGTCCCTGTCACCAACGTGTCCACATTTCCATATTTGGGGGTAATATTTGACCAGAAAGGAACTTGGGGCCCTCAGATAAGAGCAAAAAGATTGGCGGTAATAAGATCCTCCTCAGCGGTTTTGGGCTTTGCTGGGAAGCTAGGGGCTAGGCCCATGCAAGCCCTTCTGAAAATCTACAAGAGCAAACCAGTGGCCATAGCGGCCTATGGTTCCCAACTGTGGGGTTACGTAAACCTGGATCCAATTCAGAGAGCAGAAAATAGATTCATTAGATCCTTGCTCTCAGTCCCGCAATCCACTCCAACGTATTCCATCCATAAGGAGGTGGGTCTGCCCTATCTGTCTGATACCCTGAGCCTTGCTCCGCTAACCTTGTGGCTGAAATTGTGGACAAATGATGACCTACCTCTGAACCACAAGATTTTGCACGATGTCTTATCCTTGGATAAATACACCAGTATCCCTTGGTTGGCATATGTAGCTAAAACCCTTGCAGATCTGGGTCGCCCAGATCTTTTTTCATCTCCGGAAAATATTAGGAGACAGGACATAGTAACCATCAAAGAGTTATTTAGGGATAGGCAGGAAGCACGGAGGGAGGATCTCGAAGTGTTGAAACCCGCAGTAAGGGCACATAACCTCCTGGTTTGTACACCCTCACTCGCCCCCTACTTGAACTTTGTCACATTCCCATATCACAGGTTTTTATTATCAAAGTTCCGATTTAATTTGATACATTTTTATCTAGGTTCATTTAAGACCTGGCAGAAGCCTGAGCAGGCCCCACCGTGCTGCTGCGACAATTTTTCGGTGCAGGATACTCTGCACTTTGTTATGTTTTGTAGTATATACCATGAGCAGAGAAAGAAATATTTGTTGCCTATTTTGAAAAAAGCTGGTTTTGTCCAAGTAAGACCAGCCCTGCTCTTTCTACAACTACTACCTAACATACATGTTACTTTTTGTATGGCAAACTTTCTGGTAGCCGCAATGCGGGCGAAACCTGTTAGCCATAGCTTACTTTAAAACTTCTCTTGTTGTTAGAGCATGTTTACGTGATAGATTTGTATAGAAATATTTTATCCATGTCTAAAATTTTTTTTTTTCTGTTTGTTTATTAGGTTTTTTTGTGTGTGGGAAATGTAAATAGATGTATAGTAGGCATTGCATTGCAAAGTAATTTTTTTTTGTTCTTTGTATGACTTGTAATAAGTCGAATAAAGATATTCTGACTGACTGACTGACTGACTCGGATGGCTCTGAAGATCTCCAAGCATCCTCCAAATCGAACTGCGTGTTCCTTGTCAAGGATAGGAACGTGGAGGATTGCCAGGACTCAGCTAGTGTGAATGACAGAGAATACAATGACGACCTGTATCGAGAGGTCTACATGTTGTTACTTCCGAACTTTTCGCATGAGAACTGTACAAACTAAAAGATGAAATGTTCAATTCCCTGAGAACCAAGAAAACCTGGGAACAGAGTCTAATATTTCAAAATTTAGGGGCTTAGCCAATCAGGACTCTTCTACTCTTAGAAAATGTTGCACATTGTCCTAGAATTTATTATATAAGGGGAACTTTAGAAGAGGGTAGGTAGAAGTGCGTTCCGAATTTCCGTTGGTGACTGCTAGTGAGGCGGATCGATTTGCTAGCATGATTACCTGGTCCTTTGGATATCGTTGGGACTGTGTCGTGCCGATCGAAAGAACTTTTCCTGAACTTTGGGTCTTAACCTGCATTTGACTGAATGATTTTACCTGAAGGGATTATTGATTCGTGCAGGGCTGATGGGTTTTCGGGAAATGGTCACCGGTGTCAAAATTTAGGTAAATATAATTGCTATGTAAATTTGTGCTAAAATATTCATTGAAAACTCTGATTTGATTAAATGCTGAATATGCCAACGAAAAAGAATTAATTAGATAAACTAAACATTGATTAACAAAAATGAGTTTGTGATTCTTTTAATAAGGTATTGATTAATCATAGGTTCCGAAGCTTTAATGTGTTTTAGCTGGTTCTAAATCACCATTAACCAGTCCAACTAATTGGTCCATTGACCAAGTGGTGGAGTGCTTTGATGTTAAAGTTAGGATTCTATAGGTGCAGATGTATATAATGTAAAGTATTTTCTTCCTATAGGTAAAAAGGTACCCCCCCACATGTCCAGCATTTTCTTTCCTCCTGTGTGCATATCCGGAGTGAGACGTATGAGTGTTGGTGTTATGGGCCCCACCAATGAATGCGTGTATGAATGTGTTAGTTCGATGACGGGTCTGTGACGCAGTGAGGATATGTAAATATGCCCTTTCCGCTGGAGCATATTTTCACTCTATTACGGTTTGAAGTGTTGCACAAACACTTTATAGATTGCCTCTAGGCTAAGCCTTACTGCTCTGTGCCGAGCAACAAGAGGATTGAGCTAAGGTTAATTTGAGGTTTGCTTGTGACTTCACCCTGCCAAGAATTGTGTTTTTTGTTTGAGTAGGGTTTTCTCCCCTATAACCAGTGACCCAATTTCTTAGAGATCCCGACTCGTGCCAATTGCAGCTCTGTGCCTCCTGAACACTGGAGATGCCAAGCACCTGTAAGACTCCGACCAACCAGCACAACCAGGGGCTTAGGCACAGAAGAATCTAAGTGTAGAGGCCAAAGGCTTCTTGATGGGTAAGAGGCCATTACCCCAGCGGGAATTGAGGATGTAACATACAGAGAGGCAGGTGGTATAGCATGGAGAGGCAGTGGTACTAACATTGGTTACAGGATCTGAGATAACAGGAAATGGAGTTGGCCAAGCAGGATAGGGTCCAGAAGAATCAGGAAACCCTGCCTGCTCTCAGAGGCCGGATAATTGTAGGGAGGGTGGTGTTGGTGACTCTCTTCCTCAGACATCACCTTTTAGCACCTTGTCAGAGGCTGGGATGGGATCAGCAAACTTGCCAACCCCAACACAGCCCGTGACAAGGTAAGACACGTTTAGTCAGATAATGGTTCTTACGGATTCATAAGTATATTAAATAGTTACAATCATCCTTTTAATTGTATTAGAGTTTAGCCAGCTATTTGTTTGCCTCACTTGTGTTTAATTTGTCCACAACTCCTGTGTACTGAGTCATCACTCATCACACTAACCCTTGAAGGCATTTCCCTTCTTAATATTGTATAGTATCGCAAACAATTGTTATTTTTAAAGTTATGTCACAAAGTTTAATATCATATTTTGAACTTCTTGCTTATCTATTCAAAGGAAACAACATTGGATTATGTACCCACACTCTTCCTGAATTTGTATATGTCCTATCCTAATCAGTCCATAGGAACCATTGTTTTTTACACTGATTGTTATATCTAAGAAAACAGGGGGGATATTCTCAAGAACGTGTGAAAACTACCGCAAAAGCAGCTTAATTCAACTCTTCACATCGCAGTCCATCGTGGTAAAATAACACCATGGTAACGTGGTATTCCCAAGCCGGCGGTACCATGCGATAGGCCTACGATAACGCGTGAAATGTACGCGATACAGTTAATGCGACGCCGCAAAAATGCAAAACACGAACCCAAAAAAATTTGCGATGAGGGCCAATCGCGATACAAAAACCAGCGAAAACCAGCCACAGGCCTGCAAATCCCACGCGTCATGTGGGAAAATGCACTAAAAAAGCAATGGAAAAAAAGGGAGAAAAAAAGCAACTGCGGAGCACCATGGATGCACCCGGACACAGTGCAGAGGCCAACGCGAACCCCACAAGCCCTACAGACCACCAGCAAGGAACAACGGGGTCGGGGAAGGCCAAGGAGAATAGTGAGAGGAAGACGGGGTGCAGTCCGCAGGAAAAGCAGATCAGCGTCAAGGAGGTGACAGAACACTACCATCAACTGACACACAATTAGACCAACATGAATACAGTCGGAGTGTCGAGGAGGGCAATGGAGGAGGCCACGATGCGCTGGCATGATGTGAAAAGCCGAACCAAGCACAAACCCGCTACCAACAGGAAGACAGCAATGTCGACAGGAGGTGGGAGTCCTGCTCCACAGGAGAAGCAGGAAGAAACGGTGGCCACAGTCATCAGTGTGGAGACGCTGCAAGGAGCTGGGAGTCAGGACACAGCTCGAGAGGACCTGACACAACATCAACAGGGTGATTAACGACCTGGGACGGGGGGAGATGGGCACAATGGCACACATGCACAAAGATGTGTAGCACACTGCTCACCCACAATGACCCTGGATCATGTCCCTCATTCCTGTGGCAGACTGCAGCACACACACATAGCAATGACAGCACATCCACATTGACGACAATGTGACAAAAAGTGCAACACCCACATGCAGAACAGAAGACACAACTGGCTGCGCACATGCACTGAAACAGGCCAGCCACATCTAACAGAGCAGGAAACTGTGATAAGGAAATATACGCGTACAACCTCACATCCTTCATGTAGTCCAAATGTCCACTGTCCGCATCAAAATCCAGCACCTCCCAAATAGTCACAATGTACATAGTCATACAGCTTGCCTGTAAACAAGAACAATGCGCCAACATACATGTCAACACAATGTCAACAAGCATCTCCCCTTCACATTGCAGAGGGACAAGCAACATCTCCAGCAGAGCAGACCAGACAACTCACCAGTGATGCTGGAGAGGACCTCCACACCTTCGACACCGCCGCCCCACAACAGCTCATGGACATCCCAGGCAACCCACCACCAGGACCAGGGCAGCCAAGCTACATAAAGGAGAACCCAGCCCCTGCACATACCACACAGCAGGAAGCACCCGCCAGCATGGCTGGCCCCCAACACCTCACCGAGCTACACATGACATTCCAATGCCAGGTGTCAGGATGCCAAACGGAGGTGGCTGAACAGGTGCGGGTGGGGTCCGAACCCATGCTGGATCACATGCGTGGGTGTCTAATTCCCCTCAGGGACCACCTACACCACACAAAGGAGACCCACACTGCGACAGAGACACATGCATTTGCACATTTCCAGTACTGAACCACGCCTAGAGGCACGCAATTATTCACACACCCACGCTGGACCTGCGTACGATGGCCCAATTCACTCATCTTACGTTTTGAGTGGGTGATGATAAAGCTACATGTCCAAGGTCTAACACGCTGCCTGCGGTGACATGTTGGCGTCTGCTGTACACAACACAATGTAATGTTGTCGGGTCCGGGGCCCTCATGCATACATAATGACCACAAGGACACACGCAGGTAGTTTGAGGAACTGGCCACGTGCGCTCGGCCCCTTTATTGGCAGGGACACATGTACAGTGACGCCTGTGCTGGATGTGTGGGGTGTGAGTGTAAGCCAGCCCGCAATGAGTGGTTGGTGCTGTCAAAAACTTTAATAATGAACAGCAGTAAAACGAAAACAGATAACACCAGCATAAAAGAGACAACTGCGGATCATCATGGAGGTACCCGGAGCTAGTACAGAGGTCACCCAATATGCAAACAGAAGTGTCCACGAGTTGTAGTGCATGGGGTTGGGGCACCTGGAGTGCCGAGCAGGGTATCAGGCAGATGATGGCATCAACCACAGGTATGAGCAACCCTGTTGGTCTGCCCGTACGACTGTTTCAACTCTTGCAGTTGGCATTTGGAGGTGGACCTGGCGGTGGTGGCGTGTGCCTCCTGTGGTGATGCGTCGTCCGGGCCGGTCAGGACTCGATTTGATTTGTGAGCCCTGGCGTAAAGCAGTTGAGTCCGGAGGCAGCGGACAGCGCAGGGCCACATACACATGGCATCGATGACCCCAAGGCCATCGTCTCTATCCAATACCTCAGGAGCCAGGGTCCCTGACTTCAGCTGCACAGAGTTGGTGGACCCAGATGCACTGCGGCCGGCACAGGCACACCGCCATGGGACAGAGACTTGCGGTGCAGTGAGATGGGCCACACAAGCTGAGTGGATCCTCATCGATGTCTGAGGGGAATGTGGCGGAGGGTTGCAGGGGACAGTGGAAGGTGTCCTCCAGGACATGATGCAGAGGGTGGAAGCCGTCCGGAAGCAGCAAATGGAGGAGTGGAATGCTACTGCCTGATTTTTGCCACAAAGTCAGTATCACCGACATGATGGTGACAACATCCCCCAGTCCATGGACTCAGTCGCCACCAAGGTTCAACAAGACAGTGTCCATGGACCTCGGAGAACAGACTTAGTGGCAACGGAGCTGAAAGGGGATGCAGTCTGCGATGAGGTCTGTACAATGACATCAAGTCAGCCATAAATAAATCAAGACTGAGTTCAAAATGTGTGACCTACTCGACCGAGGCAGCGGTCAACGCTGGCCAGATGGGGTCCAGCGTGCCCCTCCTGGAACTCAGCACCAGAGCTGAGCGGGTGTTCAGTCAGCGATGATGACGTGTCCTGCCTGGTACGGACTGGATTGTATTGGTGTGAGGCCTGCTGGACTGCAGTGTAGGCCAGCAGGGGCCCACAGCCACGTGTCTTTGGCTTGCGATGCACAGAGTTAGTGAGACCAGGGCAGTTGTCGGTAATGTTCGATCACCTCCGTAACGATGGTCCTTTTTTCCTCCTGAATGAAACGCATCATCCCCTCACACCTCTCCTTGTGTGCAATGATATGTACTCGGCCATTGAAAAATCAAGACTCAGTTCCAAATGTGTGACCTACTCCAGCGCAGTGTTGCCCGAGGACAGTAGTCCGTGTGGGGACACAGACACATGTGCTTGGAATGCTATACACAGACTTGGTGTCACCACATCAAAGGGAGTATAGTGAGATAAAAGCTGCCACAATTAATATTCTCTGCCATAGTGTAATCAAGACTTAGTTCCAAATGTGTGACCTACTAGTCCGCTGTGTATGCCGGTGGAGTACGTCAACGAGAAGGGGGTACTGCGCGCCTGTGTCACGGAGATCGTGATGGTCTGAGGAGGCTGCCAGGGTTGTGGCACTCGGGCTTGGAGCTTGCACCGGCATGTGGTGGGCCCTTTTCGACACAAGCCGGTGTAGGCAGATGTGCATTGAGGCCTGGGTGCGCAGGGCCTGGCAGGACTGGTACGGGGACCAGCGGCCTGGGGTGCAGCAGGCGCACAGGATCTCAGGCAACACCGCTCATGTCGATGGCGTCGGCCTCGTGGTGGGGTGAGGGGTGCTGCCCTGGCAGGGATGTTGGGCATTCCGGAAAGGAACCACACCCAGAGCTACGTGCTTTTTATTCACACAGCTATGCTGGACTGGCGTACACTGGGCCACCTCACTCCACTCATGCTTACAGGGGGGGACGTAACAAGCTACATTTCCGGGATCTTCCCCACTGTCTGGGGTGACATGGTTGCGTCCACTGTCCACTACGCTCCATTCACCAGCGGTGTATGTCAACATGGATATGTGTGTGGTCTGCATACTGTAGTTTGACCATCACATCCACACCACACTTGGTATTGTGTACATTCTCATTCATCGGTCACTTGCCTCCTTCGCACATGCCTGGTCTCCACCTGTTTCCACAATCTGCTATCGAGTGGCTGAGGTGCGATGCCGTTGATGGCTTATGTGCATGGCTGGCCCAGGTTTCCACAGTAAGTCATGCTGTCATGTCTGGTTTGGGGGCCATGTTGTATGTGAGTTTGTGACGTGTGCATTCCCAGTGTTGTGAGTTGCATGATTGTGGAGTTGAGGTGTGTGGTGTGTTCATTTGGTAATTGCCAATGAGCAGCGCATTTCCGTAGGTGCCAGCCTGGAAGTGCCGGTTGATGATGGACTGTCGTAAGATGTGGGACTCATGCACTCTGCATGGGTGGTTGGCGTAGACGTTGGTGGAGATTCCCCGGTGGTCCACTATTGCCTGCACAGTGTTGGAATGCATATGCTTTCGGTAGCGGATCTTGTGTGCAGTGTTGCCAGGGGGCACAAGTAGGACATGTGTGCAGTCAATTGCCCCCTGACACATGCGGGAATGCAGCTATGGCGTAGACGACTTGCTTGGTCTCCAGCTGTTCATGCGCAGGGTGGGGGGAGTATGGGTACTGGGGTACCAGGCTGATGATGGCATCCGGGACAGTTGTCATGGACTTGGATTGTGCTGGCTGTGAGACTCCTCCGACTCTGGCATTTGTTGGTTGGAAGGTCCCAGGGCCAACAGGTGCAGCACAGCCAGCAGCTTTGTCTGAGGAGGGATGTTGGTTGTCCACTATGTTGGTACCGTCAGCCTTTGGGCAATGGTGGTGGGGTTCTGGGGGTGTTGGCGGAGGGTGTTGTGGCCCTGTTGGGGCTCCGAGCTGCATGATCGTTGTCTCCATGGCATCTGTTGTTCTTCAGGTGTGGCTCTGGGCTGGGCTCCCTTGTCTGGTGCAGGCTGTCGTCCGACTTTACACCAGGTGTTAATTTCCTGCTGCTACCACGCCTTATCGCCTGTTTTGTGATCTTTTCGCAGATCAGGCTGGTCGTTGAGAATGTTGAGGTGTGGTGTTGTCGTGGCCTTTTCCTCAGGAACACCTACTCTGCATCGCATTAGCGATAGTTGCCGGGGTCATTTGTGGCGATGTTTTTTGAGGATGCTATAGCCGGAAAACTGTTGATATAGGCTGCACTAAAGTGCCGATAACTCGGCGTTAGCTCCTTGTGAATATACCCCAGGGTTGCCTCATAGTCATACGCTGATCCTTGGAGTCAGGGGCAAGGCTAGTACCACAGCCTTACGTACTGCTTCAGTCATGGCTCCACAGCCGCATGTCCAAAGTTGTACTGACATTTTCAAACATGGCCTTGCAACACTACTGTGGGCATCGGGAAGGCTTCCTAAGGCTGTGCCCTACACAAAACTCCCGCATGCACAGTTTCGCTCTTTTCTGCTGAGGCAAGGATAAAGGGAGTGTTAGACAGCAATGACGAGTAGTCACTCCATTGGTGTCCGCATACTTGAGCCTTCACTGTTCTGCAAAAGAGTGAACTCTCGGGGATGGACATCTGAACTACTATGAGAGTGCTCTGTTGGAGACGTAATGTCAAAGCTATCCTCAACAGATTGCATCCTAGCCATGGAATTACTCAAAACTTTTTGAGATTGCGTTCTGGCTGTTTTGTGTTTGCAATGTTTTGATCATTTAAGAAGGTTGTTATTGTTTACAATTTGGGAGGCTATTTGTGGTAGCCATATTAAAGGAATCTTATCAACACATCGTGGTTTGATAAGCTCCAACTTACGGAAAGCTTTAGTGAATGATGCTGTCAGGAGATGTTCAATAGCTTTCTAAAAAGTGTTTATCTTTAGCAACTAAAATGGCAGTTAAGAAACTAGAAAACCTTAAAACAAAACAATTTATTTGGAATACTGAGAGGACCGTGCCTTTAAAGAACCTCTTTTTATCCTTGTTGAAGAGGAGGAGGAGGAGATTATACCTTCTTATACATTCCTGGTCTCTGTTGGGATAGGATATGTAAAAGGGAGCGAGGGGTCAATTGTGCTGCAGTTCTCCCAAATGGTTGCCTATGTAATGTGCAGTGTAATAGAATGAAAGGAATGCGGGCAGTGTTTCTGAAGTTGACAAATTGCTAAATACTAAAATTATATGTATAATATACTTATGTATAAGGGCTCCCAGCTAGCCCCTTTCATCCATTGTCTGTAATTCTACCCTAAACAGCATACAGGGCGGGACAGTGAGCCAACCCATCTCAGCCACTGGCTATCTTCACTGCGAGTGACGATATTCTGGCCTTTCACAAAGTAGTTCCAAACAGTACCAGGACTTCTATGGAAAAGTGCACTTTTTAAGATGAAAACATATTTTAGCTTTTAGCCAATGCATTTTTATATTGACAACTGCCCAAGAGTTTACCCAACAATAACATTTTGCAAAAACCATGACAAAACAAGCATTGACACAGCCAAATGTTTTACAGACAATGCCAGGCTAACTGGCTTTGCCAGCACTTGCAATGCAATAAGTCTCACATTTACGAGAGTTTGAGCTATTGGCATCCTAAATGACAGATTTATTTATTTATGTATTTTTTTTAAAACCGATAAATAAAAGGCATTGTCATTTACAATCCCAATAGCTTAAACTCATGCAGATGCGAGACATATTACAGCATTGCAAATGCCAGCCCCGTGCTATAAAAAAAAAAAAGTGTGTCCTGCCTGCAGGCAGGACAAAGCGATTTGAGCAAATAGTGCTCGGAGGCTGTAATTTAAAGCCTAAAAACACACGTAAAAGGGGGCGTCGCCATGGGAGGTTACAAAATGAGACAATGCAGTACTAAGGAGGGACTATTAAGCCTTTTGACCAATGAACAGTCACAGTTTTCAGTGTAAAATGACTCAAGTCAATAAAAAATATGGGCGAAGAGTGGCCGAGTTTCAAGTCCCAACCTGAATATAGCATGCCTCGCAGAGCAGTGCATGCGCTGCACAGGCTCAACCTAAAAAAGGAGTGGGGAGGGGTCTCTTCAGAATGACCTCAATCAGCTGTCTTTTTTGGGGGGAATGACTTTGGTAAAACCTTCTCAAAACAGAGTGTACTCTGAGGCGGACGATGTGAACTCTGGGAAAACTGACTCAGAGTGCATTCTGGGAAAATTCCCATAATATGATCATTACCAAAGGACATTCTGGTAGATGCACGAATTTGAAACTGTCCTAAAAACACAATGGCCGATGCATTCTGAAAAACCACCTCCAGTAGAGTGCTTTCTTTGAGACACACTTTTTAAGACCTACACTCAACAGACCTCATTGTGAATATCCATGGTTTTGATAACGCTCCATACATTTCTAATTCCTTGTAGATGGTCTGAAAAGGGAACCACGTACACTCACTGTGCAGGTACTTCACTAAGACTCTTTACCCCTTTATTACCCGCATACTGCCCAGGGATCCCCACGAGCTCCATACTGGGACAACATTTTCAGGTACACTTGCACCCACTTTACATACTCACTCCCACTCAATTTTGTTTGCACTGCTGTCACAGCAAGGGATTCTTATACATTATTTTCCTATCATTGCTCATTGGTTCCTCACATCTTCTTACCTCATTTCCTTTCACTAGGAATATCTTGGTGCTGTGGCCAACCTGGTTTTTGGTGACACACCGCCACCATCACCAGATCAGGATCCTGGATCATCATCTTCGCCCAGAGCTGGAGACCTCACTGAAAACAGGTACGTAACATGGGGTATTATGTAAGTAGTAAAGACATCTCCCCACCCTATCTAATTTACCACCCAACACATGTCTTGTCTACCTGACCAGCCTCCAGAGGCTGCCACCTTAAACCCTTTCTTGCCAGACCTTTATCCACGGGCCTATCATCACTCTCTGTGCACCGCTCCATCCTCCCAAACCCTCACTAACTATAACAGCCCTTTGACAGCTTTACTAATCTCTAACCCCTGTAGTAAAGTCTTGCTCACCATTGCAGGCTTTAATCCATCCACATTATTCTCCCTTGCCTCGCCTGCCAGGCTACTAATCATCTTTCCAGGTTCTCGTCCATCCTACCAGACTTATCTACTTTAGTCATTTCTTTTATACCCTACACGTTGCTTGGCACCTCTCCAGACTTCTACTGGCCCCATCACATCATCTCCCTCTTCACTAGCCTCATAATCACCTAATCACCCTCTCTTCATAAAATACCAGCCTCTCATACCTGGCATCCCACCACCCTGTCAGGTACCCAACTAGAACATGACCTCATTTGTCAAGTAGTTGGCCTGCCTCTCATTCAAGTTACCTGCCTTCACCCTAGTGACCAACCTCTCTCCCACTATGGCAGTCTTTTTCACAGGAAACATCCTTTCACTCACCATACTCATCTTCATTCACACTACTGTTTTCTTGCCTTCTTGACACAGTACCATCCCTACCATGTTTGTGTTTTACCCAAGCTGTTAGCCTTTAAGCTACTCACCCCGTCTCTAGTCCAGTGTGCATCACTGGTGTGTAACTGCAATGTCTCAAATGTGGCATAACTCAAGTTCCCACAAATCCCATTGGCCCATCTCCTACGTACATCAAGTCAGGTCTCTGGAGAGTCTGGTTCATCCTTGGTGATGTGCTTCAATGAGAGGGTTAACATTGCTGGGGTGGAATGAGATACATTATAACACAGTAGCATACTATCAAATCAAAACGCGCCCAAATGCAGTATTTATTTGCAAAGATATTGTTGTTAATTTCCTTCACAACAATTGTGTTGTAAAAATAATACATAAAAGGGCCGAACTTAATTTACATCCCAATAGCTGTTCGAAAAATATGGTAAAAGGATACACCGAAGGAACGATGGCAAACAACGAAGAGCAGTGTCATTCTGTGTAGTAATGCTGCTCTTTCCCCAACAGAACCTCACTGCTCACAGGAAAATGCTGGTGCCCTCTTGTGGACAGCTCGTTCAGTTGTGGTAGCTTGTGATTCTGACAAAAACATGATATCAGGTTCCGAATCCCCAATGAGGCGCATATGTTAAACAGCTGTGCCTTTTTCTGTAAAGCACCTCAAGGTTCCTAGGTTGGTTGCAGGTGCTCCCCAACCGAGAATGCAGTGTTGTTGAGGGCGTGGTGCCACAACATTCTCAGAACATGCTTGATGGCTGAAGGAGGAAGCCGTGGGGTCGTTTTCTGATACATGCATATATACCAACATCCTGGCAGAAACCCCCACTAAGTGAAACAACTTCTTGGGAGAGCTTGCACTGTAGCATCCGTTTGGATTCTCAAAGGCGTCCTACGTCATTGACTGCTTTTCGTACGTAGCATGTTTCTCTATTTTGGGGTGGTAATTGGCTTTTGGTTAGTGCGATAATTAGGTTTGTTTGGGGGCCTTACTGGATAATTTGGCAAGACCGCTCTGCACATCTTCTTCTTCAATAAGAACAATTCAGAAGAGGCTTCTATTCATTGTTTTGATCCTCTGATGTCATCTGACAATAATGAACAGAAATTGCTTAAACAACCTCCCAGCAGTTCTGTTACAGGAGACTAGATGACAGCGTTTAAGAGTTGCTACCTCATACATTCTTTGCACCATGTTCAGACACTTATTGGGGTCAAAGCATCAGCCTTCTTGTCCTTATTTTCTGTCTCTCACCATCAAGGGTGGCTTTTGAGTGCCAGCTTCCAGATTTAGACCTTGCCAAAGAATATTGTCATGTGGCCAGTAACGATGTATCTCTCTTTCTTTAGCATCCGGGGTTCCTATTTTGTGAGAGGTTGATATTTTGTTATATGTCTCTCGAACACTTAGACTAGTTGTAACGTGGCGAGGATCTGAATTAGTAGAGGACTTTATAGGTTAACTCTATTTGCTGTACTGGATTCGGTGCTACTATTGTGGTTTCAGGAAGAGGCAGATTTTGACCATCTTCCTGAACGTTAGGTGATCATGGGTGGTACAATGGTGCATTAGAAGGCTGTTTCACAGATTGTCTGGTTTAACAGAGAGCACAATCTCTCCCACTTCTCATTTGTTAAGTTTTGGATTGACCTTAGGAGTTATGCTGTGTTACGTATACGAACCATTAACTATAATGGGGTTGCCCGTGTCCCTCAGAACCTGGATTTATCATTTAAAGGCTACAAGGCGTTATGTTGGGTAACACAATTCTTAGCCAAGAATTGTGAGAGTATATTAAACAATGAACATTAGTACAGAAGTGTCACAATATGATCCCTTTTACAAATGGGGACTATCTTAACAATTATGTCCCCTGGCACTGAATGCAACCACTAGTGTGCTAAATTGTTTTGAAACAGCGTGTAAACAACAAAACAATCACACACAACACAAAGGACTATTTTAGTTCGGTAAATTCATTGTCATTTACCCAACTGTACTCCCAATCAAGCAATTTTCTTTCTTTTTTATTTTCCGACTTGCTGCCCAAAAACACATATAGAACATATAAAAAAATAACTAATCCTCTGAGAGGAGGAGCACCAATGTTAGTTAATAACACAACTAAATGTTGTGATCCTTCTAATAATAGGCCTTCAGACATTGATTTCAATTGAACAAGATCCTCTTCTTTATTTGATTATCCAACAAAAGTTAATCACAAGCAAATTCCAGTAGGTTTATGTCAGCCGAGAATTATATTCCAATATTTGCATCAAAACTTTGCTTTTTATGTCAGCCAACGTGTTTCGTCCTAAACGGACATCATCAGGGCAAAATTTGTATTCGTTTTTATAAATCCAGCGTTCTGTTCCTTAATTATATATCTTCAAAAGAAGTATTCACCATACAAATTCCAACTTAACGCGATAAATTCTTTAGCGTCCTCTATTCAATTTCCATAACATCAGATCGTTCGTTCCGTGTGTATTCCCATCAGCGCGACCCGATAAATCCCGCCGATCATTCCAAATATGAATATAATTCTCGGCTGACATAAACCTAAAGAAGAGGATCTTGTTCAATTGAAATCAATGTCTGAGGACCTATTATTAGAAGGATCACAACATTTAATTGTGTTATTAACTGATATCGGCGAGCCTCCTCTCAGAGGATTATTTGTATAATAAGGGTGGTAGTTGTGCGGTGGACCACGAAGCGTGAGCACCAACAGTTTTCAAATGTATTATCTTTAAATGAATGAAATCAACTAGTGCGCTGTTGTACTAAGCCCTCACCGCTGGAGCAGGACAAAGGAGTATTTTATAAAAAAATAACATACACATGGTGAGAATGTACAGATCGCAGAGTACAAGGATATGCACAATACATGAAACAATGAAAAAACATATACTGTAAAATGTCCAGATTTCAAAGTTCAGAACATCCTTTTATCCTGGTTGTCTATTGTAGGATAACTGACGCAGGACATTGAACCTTGTCGTCGAACGTTTCGACCCTATGGTAATGTGTTATTAACTACACATTAAGACCGTACTTCCTAAGGACTACAATAAAAAAAACAGGGACAGCCTTCCAATGTACTTAAACCAACATACATTCCGTTTTCTGATGAATTATCATCGACCCCAGCTGGGGTTCACTGCGTAGTTTTTTAAAACTCGTTTTAATGTGTTCACTCCATTAGTGTTAGACCTGGCCCCATTGGCGTAGGTCTCCCTTCTATTTTTGTCACTTTTTGTCTCCTTCGTGGTTGCTGGTGTTAGACGCTCTGGGCGCTTTGCCACTGCCATTCAGTGACACAGCGCGAATGCTCCTTATTATAAATTAACTGTATGAACTAGTATAGTCTTAGTAGTGCCAAGGAACATATTAGGAAAGTCAAATTTGGTATGCTTGAGCCTCAAATATTAACGTGCATCTGGTAGTGGTGATTGTCTTTATATTCCGAGTGTGCAACTACCGCTTTTGGAAAGCAGGTATCTTTTTGTCTAAACCTTCCTGTGTGTTTTCTTGGTATGTGTATTGGCCGTCTGGTTTAGAGGGCCAGGACAGACTGAGGCCGACCTGGGTCGAATGGAGGAATCTGCCGTTGAAGTATGGGGAGGGTGACCCCTTTGATCTGAGCAGGCTGTGCCTGGCAAGGTGAATGATGGCTCCACCTCCCACTGGGCGTCTGATGGTGGGCCCCTTCTCCCTGAAAGGGAGGATGCCGCCTCGTAAATAAAGTGACCCAAGTCGACACCAAACTGGTTCTGGCCGGGTAGAGTGATTTGTGACTTTCTCAAGAACAAAGACTTTTGGGGTATAAAGATCTGAGCTGAAACCCCTTCGTGGTGTGTAACTTCGGGATGCAAAGACGAACCTCTGTCCACGTAACAAGAGGGAAAGGACTTTGAAACTTTCATCCATCTACTGAAGCAACTACCCAAGGGCCTGATTTGAGCTTGCCTCCTGCCGAAGTCTCACGGACATTAGACTTCGTTCATCAGCAGCCCGGATTCCTCTTGAAGGGAATCCTACCTGCAGGTGAGGCCTCTGTTGAGAAATCTGGGGTCTCTAGTTCTACTGCGGGGAACGCTGCATTTGACTTGCCATGGAAGCTATTGTAATCGCCATTGTGGGCCGCTGCAGCTGAAGAGCTGTGCCGCTGAGTGTCCGCCTTTGCCTTGCTACGGGATCCATTGTTGTCGCCGTTGTGGGCCACTGCAGCTGAGGAGCTGCGCCGCTGAGTGCCCGCGTCTGCCTTGCTACGAAAACCATTGCTATCGCCATTGTGGGCCGCTGCAGCTGAGGAGCTGTGCTGCTGAGTGCCCGTCTTGGCCTTGCTATGAAAACTATTACTATCGCTAGTGTGGGCCGCTGCCACTGAAGAGTTGTGCCGCCGAGTGCCCGCATTGGTCCTACCACGAGGATACTACGAGAATCAGTGCTATCGCTCTTGTGGGCTGCTGCAGCCGAAGGCCCGCATTGCCTTTGCTGCGAGAGTCGTCACCACCGCTATTTTGGGCCGCCGCTGCTGAGGATCTGTGCCGCTGAGTGCCCACCCTTGTTCTGCTGCAGAAACCATCGCTATTGCTATCGCGGGCCGCTGCAGCTGAAGAGCTGTGCCGCTGAGTGCCCATGCTAGCCCCTACGTCACAAACCTTGCCATCTTCTCTGTGTGCCACTGGGCGCCGCCTTCTAACCCCGTCCTAGGATTAGCGTGAGTGCACGCCGCAGACCGCTGCAGCCGAGGAGCTGTGGCCGCTGAGAGTCCACCTGTCATCCGCACCTTCCCCGTGAAGCTGTGCGCTGTGCCCCCTTTATCTCCCAGGTACATTGTGCATCACCGGGCCGCCTAGGCCCCGATCTCGAACTAAGCTTGTTCCACCCGCACGCACGAGTGCTTCCATCGCCCTGAATGAATCTGTAATTATGTGCATTGTGGTTCTTTGAGCATTCCTCCGTTTCGTGCTTAACCTATATACTTAAACTATTTTTCTATACTTGCTTGCGGTGTCCGTTTTGTAGCGTCTTTCCAGGGTTAGTGTGTATGGTCATAAATGCTTCACACACTGCCTCTGAGATAGGCCTGTCTGCTCGTGCTACGTTACCACAGGGTTGAGCAGGGGTTATCAAAGGGTGTAGTCCCCTTACTCTGACTTGGGAAGAAGGGTCACTATTTGACACCGGCGTCAGCCGCTGCCAACTGGAGGCTCCCATTTCTAACAATTAGCCATATAAAGAACATTTGAAACGTTCTCGAGGTGGAAGCTAATGTAGATTGTTGTATTACGGAGTGTAAAGCCAGGTCTTGAAAAGCCTTATGAAAAGTCAGTAACTTATATGTTTTCCTCAAAGATGGTGGCAAAGAATACAACAATCAGGCGGCTTTTATCAAAAAGACATGCTCCCAAGTTTAAATATTGAAATTTGGGGGATGTTAACCAAAAAACATCTGCAGAAAGCAGTTATCTTGAAGGAATTTAGATATGAAATGTATGTTGGAGATACCTTGGACCTCAGCATTTAAAACTTGATGAACCAGAGAGCTTTAAAAGTGACTTGTTTGGCCTTTGACATCCACTAGGAAGTGCTCAGTGCAGAGGTGGTAGAAGAACCCAATGACTCTGAACAGATAGATAATCTGCCATCCTCATTCTGAATGAGCTGAAGACACCTTAACTGTCCACCAGTGCAGCCTAGGAATACGGGGTTGCAGTAGTCCAGGCAAATAGGAATTGGGGCCTGGGCCACTTAAGGATGATTCTGCACAGAAAAAATATGCAACATGTTGCAGAGTAAGCACATCAGAGAAAAGGAGATATAAGAAAGTTGATTGACCTGTACAGAAAGGAGCAAGCTGTTGTCCATAAGAAAGTTTAGGCTTTGCACTGTTTTAGGTGGAGTGGGAGCTGAGCCCCACAAGGCTGGCCAAAAATTGGTGGGAAGGAAAAAACAATACCTCAGTTGTGTCTGCATTATATTTGAGTGAGTTATCCACCAGATTCCTAGCATACAGTTCAGGAACTGACTACTTGAGTGTGGATCTGATCTGTCAAATGATATCAGAACCTCAGTATCATCAACATAGTTGAGAAACTTTACCCCATATGAACAGCGCAACTGAGCCAAAGGCCATGATTAGACATTGAAAAGAGTTGGACTGAGTGACTCCCCTCAATATTGTCTTAAACACAGAGAAAAAAGGCGGTATATGGATGGCCCGGCATCTAGACTCCAAGTAGGAATGAAACCATTGCAGTACCTCCCCTTGTATACTAATCTCAGTAAGCCTAAGTAGTACTCTTTCAAGCGAGTTTCTATCGAACATGGCAGACAGCTTTAACAGCACATGGGTAATCGAATGACCATGTTCTATCAACAAATTACTCTGGTCGTCCAGCATTTCAAGAATAGATATCAGTACAGTCTGTGTCCCATGTCCTAGACGCAACCATTACAGAGCCTGATGTAAGTTGAAATGCAATTCCAGAAACTGTGAAATTTGCCTATTGATGTTTGTTTTCCCAAATAGATTGATATGAAAAGACAAAAGGGATATTGGAAGAAATTGCTCATGTTATGTTGGCCTGCATTACGTTTTTTAAATAACTAGGGCGACCTGGACATCTTCCATACATTTGATACCTGAGCAGTGGAGATCGATTTATTATACAGGTTAGGAAAGGGGGAGGTCAAGCATGCCAATGCCCTCTTCCAGACGTCAGGCAGCAAAAGGTCTAATGAAGAGCCAGAGATGATAAAGTTGGTAATTTCCCAAAAATCCTCTTGAATTAATTCCTGGAAATTGTAGAGACACAGTGAAATAGTCTCTGAAGCAGATGCCAGACTGATGAATTTATCATCTGAAGGGCAAATACTCTGACAAATTTTGTAATTTTTTTCAGAAAATAAATTAAGCTTCAAAATACAGTAAAAACAAAGCATTGCCGACAGAGTGCATCACTCAATCTACTTACCATAGATATGAGTAAACACTATAGTTCCCTAACTCTCCCCACCTTAACCCCTGATACTACAGTGCTAAGTGATAAAATATATATTAGGTCCTAATATGCCATGACGCATCTATCTAAAGAAAGCTCTGGTGGTAGGGATCAGTATCAGTGTCTGTCAAGTGAAGAAGGCAGAGATATTTGGGACAGGTTCATTTGCAGAACTCAGTGGATAGTAAAGTGATGAAGGGGCGCCAGAGTTCAGCATATGAGGTGCCTTGTGCTGAAAGAGTCAGAGTCAACCTCTCCATCCCTAATATTTACCAGAGGCGGTGAAGCCAGCCTAAGTGTGTGGAAATCTAGGCCATGCCCCAATGAGTTGGAATGACCTACAGGGCTGCCCCCAGACCTAAAGTAATCTACCATCCTCTGCGTGATTTAAGGGGAAAGGTGAGCTCATTGGGCAGTCCCAGAACTGCGTAATCCAGGAATTGGGGTAGCTGGGTGTTGAAGTGAGTGGCTATGTAATACAGCAGTTGTGTCTAACAGCGAGTGAGCATCAGACATTCTCAGAGATGGTGGAGCAAAGTCGCCGGGGATCCGCAGCCGGACCAGCAATCTACTGTGCGTCTGGGATTGCCCTTATGTATGCACATCGGAATGAGGTACCAATATGTCGATATTTTTGTCGTTGTTTTGATACTCACTGTAAGAGGTGTGGTGCAGCGGCCAGGGTAGCTGACTCCGGAACCTGGGGGCTCACGGTTCAATCCGCAGCGGCAGATCAGCCCAGCACCATGTGACTGTGGGCAATAGCTCGCTTAATCTTCCCGACAGCCCCCAGCGTCTTGACGCCCTCGGGTAATTGTTTGTGCTTTACAAATACTGGACATTTACAATTACTGTGTTGCGGGCAGTGTGTTGTGCCCAGTAATATACTTCGTCCTACTCCGTTTGGGTCAGTGAGTGTCCCAGCACCAGTTCCCAACGCCTCTGGCCTGCCGATTTAGTCAGTGGAAGGGAAGGGAGCAAGAGGCCATATAGTTCAGTGATCAGGCGTCTGTCTGACATCATAGTCACCAGCTTGCTCTAGCCATGAAAAGCCAGTGCTTTTCCGCTTCCTCCCGAGACTGTTCGAGTTGGAACCGTAACTGTGCCACTTGATAATACTTAATGAGATTCAGGACACCCAACCTCCCCACCCCAGTGGTCTATAGCTTTTCGCCTTCCACATTTGGCAGCGACCGTTGGCCCATACAAAGTGATGCATGTCTTGTTGAAGAACTTGAATAGTCCCAGGGGGCGGCTCAAGTGGTAAGGCCTGAAATAGGAACAAAATCATAGGCAGAAATTATATTTTCAGGGCATCTACCTGACCTAGTCAGGAGAGGCGGTACGGCCTCCATCTAGACAGGTCTGCTTTAACCTGTTGGCGTGGGGCCTTATAATTGAGTGATGCAGTTGCGTAAACCGTACGGGCAAGTTGAATGCCCAGGTAGAAATTGGAGCTGGTCATCCACTGTAAAGGATATCTAGCTGAAAGGCTCGTGTCAGTGACCGTCGAGAGTGAGAGATTCATAGCATGTGATTTGTAAATGTTGACCCGGAATCCTGCTACTTGCCCAAAGTCTGACAATTCCTCAAGAAAAGCCAGGAGAGAGTTATACTGCTCCTCCAGGGATTCTAGGACATCATCAGCATATAGACTAATAATATGCTCCTACCCTCTGAAGCAGATCCCTTTAATGCTGATATTAACTTGAACCCGCTGTTCTAAAGTCTCTGCATAGAGAGCAAATAGTAGGGGCAAGAGGAGCCACCCCTGACGTGTGCCTCCACAGATGGGGCACGGTACCAAGGTCTCTCCATTCATGCAAAAAGTCACACTGGGATGCCCATAGGTGCTGGGAACCCATGAACGAAATCTCCCCCGACTCCAAAGTGTTGAAGCATGGCTTTTAGGGAAGGCAAATGGACCAGGTCGAATGCCTTCTCAGCATCAATGGCCATAAGCATCCGCTTCCTATCCGAATGCTGGGCTTTGTCAATTAGATGCAAAATGTGTTTTGTATTATTGCTGCATTGGTGGTGTGGTATCAAAGAAGTTAAACACAAAATTTCCCTTTGGAACCACTTGAGTATTTTTATTAGGAACTGAAACAGCTCTTTTTACCCCATTCAGTCATACATCTGCATACTTGGACACCCACTCACATATATACTACTCAGGATATGAAAATACTTATGCACAAGTTTAATAGTTCAAATCACAGAAAATTCAATTTAAAATACAATAATTCATATATGACATCATAAAAATACTTTAAAAAATATGTTAAAACACCTACTTAGTGTGATCAATACAATTCTATACAGAAACAAAAACCCCCGTAAAGGAAAATTACACAAGACAGAAAATGTTGGCTTTTAGATCGTTAATTTGAGTTCCGTCTCAAAAACATCCCTGCAGGGCAACAACTTCCCTGTCTTCACGGCTTTTGTCTCACATCAAATTTAACAAAACCCTCTGCGTCGACGCGTTTCGGTGGTAAAGTTTTAATTAGTATGACTCTGCTGATGAATGTTCACCAGTGTACTGGGTGCACACGCATGAATCAAGCTACTCCAATTTGCATACAAAAAGCATACCAATACACAATTGTTTTAAACATGTATAAGTATTACTAGAACCGAGCACTGTCTAATCATTTCAATAACAGTATCAGCTTTCACGTTCAATATGAATGATCAAGTATAAAACAACTGAAAGTCAATCATGAAAAATAAACATGTGATTAGGGTTGTATTGCTAATATGCAATAATCTAATACAATTTTGGCGAAAATAACCAGCCCAGCCCAATGCATTTCGGGATCTGTTGCATACCTTCTTCAGGGGCCACTGTAAAAATGATAAACAAATACTCATATTACAATACTATTATAGCACTAACAGAATATTTACAGACAAGAAAGCGTTCAGAAAAGGCCCCAAAAGACCTCAATAACATGTAGAGACTTGCACATGGCAAGGAAAGATTGTGAAGACATGGTCATGCAACTCGTGATGAAATCAAAAGAACAGACCATCCAGTGCTCGTGGATTGGAAAAAAGGAAAAAAACAAAATGATGAAAGTATACTCAAGGTATACCTTAAGCCAACTCCGTGATTTTAGATAAGATGTGTCTGCGTGCAACAAAAGAACCATAATGGTGCACAAAGCCACATTTCTGAAAACCACCACTCACTGGTTACTGAAACATCCGACAACCACAATATGCTGCTGTACAACAGCGACTTGAACTCTGGATCTATAGGAAAATTGACATACTTAGTGCTTGGTGATACGAACTCTAAACTGTGGTGTAGACACCTAAACATAATCGTGGTTACCTCACAACTGAAGTAAACTCAGCCCAATAAAGGAGGATAATAAATTCGACACAGGAACCACCAACTGTCTGACAAGAGTGTTACAAAGCGATATTCACCGTTATGTCCATAGTCCTTTCAATCCTAAACAATCCCTTATCAGTTAAAAAAAGTTACTGTAGTACCTTAAATGCCTGGCAATGTAATGGACGTGCAGAAACTACGATCCGATCTGCTCATGTACACTCCCTTCTTCCAGCTCGCTGTGCCTAAAAAGTTTCATGTAAAGGCTCCGCGTTACAAGGTGACCCCAGAACCATACACAACTCCCTTAAACAATGTCATTACCGCTCCACCCCAACGATACTACATGTCTAGTACACTGTCAACGGTTGAACAGCACACTAGAAACTGCACAACTAACCTCTTACCAAATGTCTAACTTCAATTCTCCACACCGCGTAATCCTCTGTAGCCGGTTCCGACCCTGAGTAAAACGTTCCAAACTTAGCCCTGTGGCGGTAACTATTTAAACTCACGTGATCATCACCGACGCGCGGAATGTGTTTAGAAACAAACAGAGGACTATATTGATGAGCGCCATCTTACACTAGTCAGAATTCTGCTTACGAGCGAGCTCCTGATTGAACCTATGTCATCTGACTAGTTGTCACTCAGTGCAACATGTACAAGGCGCAAAACTATAACTGTTGTGATCCAATGACCACTGAATACACACTATGAAACAAAGAAATGAAAAACGTAGGACTAAAAAATATTAACAATTAATGTTGCCCAGAAGTTGAAAACAGGTACTACCGACAGCTATGATAAATAAACTCCTGCCCCTCACTCACAATAACTCACTGACGCGGAAACAGGACTGCCCTAGTAATCAAATAGTGACCTTAAAAAACACGTAATACAAATCATTAACAAAATACAGTACTGCTGGGACTTCACACCGATGTGCCAAACGAGTGTTAGTGTAAATGGGTCGAAGTGCTAAACAGTAGCTTAAAACAGTGCTAAACGCTAACATTTTAATTAGGCCACCTTCTTCAGGACTACTATTTTTCTTTCCTCATCCCAATCATTTCATGGTAAAATTGTTTAACCTGACATAAAACACAAAAACTCAATCGATCAATGCATGGGAAGCAACATTCCTGTTAATGTTTTGTAACAAATATTTGCCGGACATTTTTCAAAGTTTTGTTTGCTCCCAAATAACATTCTATTATTTGTAAACCGTTATGGATAAAAACTCTTTGTCATCTTTTATTTATGCTAAAATGTCCCTCGATTTTGTACATGGTTTCATTCATAATTAATAAGTACTCCCATTTCACATGGTAGAGCTTGACAGTGGTAACCACAATCATTCCAAAACCATTCCTCCCTGTTATATCCACACTCACTCCATTTTTCTTAAAGGACCACTTCTGAAACATCCACTTACCGGTGCAACAGCACTCTGGTTAATGTTGCTTCCATATGATTGGGGAGATGTATGCCAACGTCTTCAATTTATGGCTGAAAGATATTTAAAAGTAAAATGTATCACATAGGATACCCGTGTTGTTTTATTTTTATTTAAGGGTATCTCTAGGAATAAATCTCCTACCTTGATTCTACCCTTTTTAGGAGTATTTTTTTAAAAACACTACAGTTAGATCACTCAGGATTTTGATTAAAAACCACCTTAAGTAAATAAAAAAGCTAATTAATAAGAACATTCTAAATAGAATATATATATTTTTATTATAATCCTTCAGTTATCTTTCTCTTACCTCAATCTTATCAATGTTTATGAGGGGATGGCAAAAATGTCTTTACTCGGACAAACCGGACCCTGTCTCGGTCGGCCTAGAGGGAATAATGGTTCTAAATTAGACACACATGTTTCCGATACTGAATTATTGGTTATTTTTTATTTATTTAAAACCCTCTATGAGTCCTAAATAAGGTATTCCTTTATTACATCTCACCTAGTGGTTAGCTGATAATGCCACCAGAAAAGCAAGAGGGCGTCAAATACCTCTTACCATCTGACACCAGAGCACATACCAGTTGCCTGCAGGTAAACAGCAAAACACCGTGTTTGCGTGTGATTATAAAGATGTCATGGCTTGATATGCTTTAACTGCTCTCCCATTACCAACACTCAGCTAATTTCTTATATCACAAGTGGGTGTTCCATGCCATAGCAATTACCCGATAGCATACACAAAACACCGTGTTTGCGTATGATTACAAATGTCCCATCGCTTTATGTACTTTTTCTGCCCACCTGTTCTAAGGGCTCCGCTGGTTGTAAAATCACTAGTCGATTTTGTATTCGGCTTATGTATTTTAAAGAAAACATGCCCCCTATTTTCTCTCTATTAGACGCTTGCTTCCATTTAGGTGCCTTCCTTATTATATCCTGCAGTGGTCATATACTGCACCACCCCTGAGTCTACCCCTTATTCCAGATCTAAAGATTCTCTCCTTACCTCTATATTTCTACCAGTTCTGCATACTCCTGTGTCTCCGCTTCATTACCCGAATTCACAGTGCTTGTTAAAACAACGTTCGTCTAGGCTCTTTTCATACAAGCCCTTAGAACAGGTGGGCAGAAAAAGTACATCAAGCGATGGGACATTTGTAATCATACGCAAACACCGTGTTTTGTGTATGCTATCAGGTAATTGCAATGGCATGTAACACCCACTTGAGATATAAGAAATTAGCTGAGTGTTGGTAATGGGAGAGCAGTTAAACCATATCAAGCCATGAGATCTGTATAATCACACGCAAACACAGTGTTTTGTTGTTTACCTGCAGGCAACTGGTATGTGCTCCGGTGTCAGATGGTAAGAGGTATTTGACGCCCTCTTGCTTTCCTGGTGACATTATCTGCGGACCACTAGGTGAAATATAGTAAGGGGATCCCTTATTTAGGTCTCATAGAGGGTACTAAATAAATAAAAAAATAACCAATAATTTATTATCGGAAACATGTGTGTCTAATTTAGAACCATCATTCCCTCTAGACTGACCGAGACAGGGTCTGGTTTGTCCGAGTAAAGACATTTTTGCCATCCCCTCATAAACATCGATAAGATTGAGGTGAGAGAAAGATAACTGAAGGATTATAATACAACTATACATATTCTATTTCGAATGTTCTTATTAGTTAGCTTTTTTATTTACTTAAATTGGTTTTTAATCCAAATCCTGAGTGATCTAACTGTAGTGTTTTTTTGAAAATACTCCTAAAAAGGATACAATCAAGGAAGGTGGGTATCCTATGTGATAAATTTTACTTTTATATATCTTTCAGCCATAAATTGAAGATGTTGTAATACATTTCCACAATCATATGGAAGCCACATTAACCAGAGTGCTGTTGCACCAGTGAGTGGATGTTTCAGAAGTGGTCCTTTAAGAAAAATGGAGTGAGTGTGGATATAACCGGGAAGAATGGTTTTAGAATGATTGTGGTTACCACTGTTAAGCTCTACCATGTGAAATGGGAGTACTTATTAATTGCGAATGAAACCATGTACAAAATTGAGGGAAATTTTAGCATAAATAAAAGATGACAAAGAGTTTTTATCCACAACGGTTTACAAATAGAATGTCATTTGGGAGCAAAATAAAGTACGAAAAATGTCTGGCAAATATGTGTTACAAAAGATAAACAGTAATGTTGCTTCCCATGCCTTGATTGATTGTTTTTTTGTGTTTCTATGTCAGGTTAAACAGTTTTACCATTAAATGATTGGGATCAGGAAAGAAAAATAGTAGTCCTGAAGAAGGTGGTCTAATGAATACTTTACCACCGAAACGCGTCGTCGCAGAGGGTTTTGTAAAATTAGATGTGAGGCAACAGCCGTGAAGACGGAAGTTGCTGCCCTGCAGGGATGTTGTTGAGATGAAACTCAAATTAACGATCTAAAAGACAACATTTTCTGTCTTGTGTAATTTTCCTTTCCAGGGGGGGTTTGTTTCTGTATAGAATTATATTGATCACAAAATTGTTGTATGTTAAATTGAATTTTCTGTGATTTGAACTATTAAACTTGTGCATAAGTATTTTCATATCCTGAGTAGAGTGCTTTAATTGTGTGTATATATGTGAGTGGTTGTCCCGGTATGCAGATGTATGACTGAATCGGGTACAAAGAGCTGTTTCAGTTCCTAATAAAAAATACCCAAGTGGTTCCAAAGGGAAATTTTGTGTTTAACTTCTCAGTTATTAGGTGCTCTGTCCCTTTGGACTCTAAAGAGGCCCTCTCCTTGGTTTCAAGGTGTGGTATTAAACCCGCTTGGTCCAAGTTAATGAGACCTGGTAGGAGAGGGCCTAAACGTGCCACCAATATGCCGGTGGAAAGCTTTATATCCACATTAAGGATGGATATTGGGTAGTAGGAGGCATATTGACGCTTATTCTTGCCGGGTTTTGGGATTTAGACAATGGAGGCTGATAGCATGGAATGTGAGATTGAGTTTCAGCCGTCAATGGAATTGAACAGTCGGGTAAGGAGAGGAGCAAGAGTCGAGCAGAATGTTTTGTAAAAGGACACAGGGAATCCATTTGGCCTGGGAATTTTAGGAGTTTTTGGCAGGCAATGACTGGGATAACCTCTTCTAACCAAATTGGGTGATCTAGTTCAGTTGCCTATTCCAGCGTCAGTCTCAAAGAATGGGCATTCTGACAGGGGAGGTCTGGGCTCTCTGCAGGGAGAATTTGCTCTGTAGAGAGCTCCTAATAGAAATCCCAGAAAGCGATAGCGATGGCGGTGTCATCAGTAAGTTCAGAGTCTTCAGCTTTTAAGATAGAATTAACTCCCGTTGTTTGTCTCTGCCCTCTCAGTCTATTGGCCAGAAGGCGCCCACATATGTTTTCCTAGATATAAAAGGAGTGTTGAAGCTTAAAAGCAGCGTACTCTGCTCTATCAAGGTCAATGCCTGCTAGCTGTGTCTGAGCGGCCTCCAACTGGTGCTAGACTCGCGGCACTGGTATGCTTGTGAGTGTGTTCACGTTCCTGTACCTGCCGAGTCAGTTGTTCCCTTTTGTCACTACAAAGCGTATTGACCACTGCTGATATAGCTATCAGTTACCCTCTAATCAGTGCCTTCAATGTTTCTCACAGTGTGGAGATAGAAACATCTGCAGTATTGTTGATTGCTAAGAAGTCTGTGAGTGCCATATTATTTCCTAGACCACGGCAGGCCTATGAAGGAGGGTTTCACGCTTACGCCAGGTTTTGAATGATGACGGTAATTATGGAAATGTCAAATTGAGGGACACCGCAGTGTGGTCAGACAGGGAGCGGGGTTCTATCTCTGAATTTACAACCATAGACTGAAGGTCTTTCATACCCAAAAAGTGGTCGATACGAGCATATGTCTCATGAGCGTGTGAGTAGAATGTATAGTCGTGTGTATGTGGGTGTAATGTGTACCATATATCCCCCAGACCCATCTCGCGAAGGCAAGGTACCCCTTTCCTGGAGAGGGCCCCAGTCTGATCTTGGCGCTGCGCTGATCTATCCAGATCATTGTTAAACACTAGGTCAAGCTCTCCTCCCACTAGCACCATACAGTCTCTTGTGGACATCACCTTAATTACCGTGCAGTGCAGGAAATGCTCTTGTCCCTCATTGGGAGTGTAGATGGTCCCCAGCGTGAAAGTGTACTCTCCCAGGGTCACCGATTAAGCCAGCAATCTTTCCCTGTTTTCAGTCTGCTTGGCATCTATCTTGCCCTGGAAGGAATAGGACACTAAAATCGCTACTCCCGTTGTCTCAGAGAGGTTGGAGGAGGAGAGTTGTTGCAGGAAAGCCCACAAGAGCATCCTGTGCCAGTTGCTTGTAACCAGGTGTGTTTCCTGGAGAAGAGAGATATGCGAACTGGAGTTCTCATTGTAGGACAAGATAGACTGGAGCTTAACTGGGCTATTAAGACACTTCACATTAAGGGTAAGAATTTGTAGATGATGGTGCTTTGTAAAGGGAGAATGAGTGAGCTGTGAAGTTGCTTGAGATATGGGTATATGTCTGCGCTAGGTGCATGGGACTGAAGTCTTGGATTACTTAGAGCATAACCGGTTGGTGCATCAAGAAAGTGGCCACTTTAAACTGGTTCCCTCCCACACAACTGTAGAAGAAAGAAAAACAAGACAAACAACAAGTGAGACATAGTTCAATGGAGCCAATTTTCAGGGTCAGTACCCAGTTTGGATGAAATGGTGGAGAGTGTTTAGTGGCCTGGAAATTCTGTCACTTCCCCCCACCCAATCCATCCACCTGAAGAATGGAAAAACAACATCGCAGCTAGGCTCATGTCTCATCTATACCAGAGGTGTCACCGGAGAGCATCTCTAACACTGCTTGCATCTCTTTGGCTATGGTCAATGGATCAGGATGGAGTCTTGTCGGTGAAGTTCTGGTTTTCCGCCCCCTCTGGTGCTGCAGGACTCCCCCTTGTCGCCAGCTGGACTGAGAGCCATTGTGAGGGGTTTGTCAATGCCAAGCAACTGGCACATCTCTTCAAGAGACCGGAGTTAGTGAATCTTTCCATTTAAGCAGAAGATGATCCTGAGGGTGCCCCCATGAGTATGGTATGTCTTTACTCTGGAGATGGGTCGTGACTGGGCAAAACTCCCAGTGTTTCTGAAGTGTGGAAGCCACTAGGTCCAGGTACAGCCTTGGCGCTTGCCCTCTAAACTGTATTGGGTGCTGGTCTCTGGCTGCGCTGAGGATATGTTCCTTCAATGGAAAATCGTGGACGCAAACTAGTATATCCACTGGTAGTGCCGAGTCAGGTTGTTTGGGGCCTACTCTGTGTGATCTATCCACTTTGATATCAAGCTTCGGAGATGCTGCCAGAATCAATCTGAAGAGGTCTGTAACAAACAGAGTTATGTCAGTTCCTTCAGCTCCAGTCGATATGCCTTTGATGCGTATGTTGTTGCGTCTGGACCTATTTTCTAAGTCCTCAGCATGGGCTTGCAGTTGAGCTGTTGATCTTTTAGGCAGATAACCTCCTGTTGCAGCTGATCAGTCTCTTCATCTCAGCTTAGGTTGTGCTCCTCCAAGGAGGTAACTCTGTCGCCCAGGCTCTCCAGGTCTTAGCAGACTGCCCTGATATCGCTGGAGAGGTCCTCTTGAGGGTTTGGCGATCCACCCTGAGGGAAGCAAAAAGTGCCTACAAGAAGAAGCGAGTTACTGGAGCATCTGTCTCAACACTATCTAGTGTGGGTTCAGTTGCTGGGAGTAATGGGTGGCCTCCACACCGTGGCCCACTGGGTTTAGTGAGCATGTCCTTTAGCGAGCGGTCCTTTTACTCCTCCCTGTAGCAATTACTCCTAGTGATGATGAGGAATAGGCTGATGCGAGGGATGGATATTTCCCTTGTTCTTCCCATCTCAAGGGTTGAAAACTGACTGGGGTCAATGGAGAGTAGTGGAGTGATGAAGGGCTTAGCTTCTATGTGGCACAGTCTTAATATGCAGATGACTTCAAGTTCAATGGCTGATGGTGAGTGGCCTTATTCCCTTGTGAGTACAAGCAGGTTGGTGGTGGAAGAGCCCCCATCCAGCAAGGAGCTGTGTCTCGACAGTAAGGTGTCTTTGTTGTAACCTGCGTCTTCTTACAGGAAGGTGTGTGGTCCGAACCGGGCAATCCAGGTTCCTAATCCCAGAGGTTTCTGGTAGTGAGGTTGGGAGCAGTAGGGTCGGTCTTCAGCAGGCACCCAGGGTGTTGACCCAGTGCCTCAAGAAATCGCTGCAGTCGTGCTGAGAGTTGCAAAGATGAGGGCCACCTCACCACTGTTACCTAGAGAACCCTCCAGGCTGCGAGGTTATAGTTTAGGTTACTTGAGGGGTGTCATGTGCAGTGGGGCTGCAAGCAGGTTCCCTCACCGGGCAGGGCCCAGGTCAGGCGGGCTCTACCATTGTCCAGCATCAGATAGAGAAAGGCCTGGGCTCCAAACTCACTCCTGACTAGTCAATACAAAAAGGGGTCCCCTCGAGTGCTGTGTCTAGCAGGGGCTCGCAAGTCGGATTGCTGGGTGTTCTGGAGGAGGTTCACTCCCCTGGCTGTCTGTGCCTTTCGTGAATGGGAGGCCTCCGCTCTCGCGTGGTTCTGGTCTCCCCACCCTAGTAAACGGCCGCAGCTAGCGAAAAGGAATGGGCGCTGGTTCCAATGGACAGTCTGGGCCTGAGCCTAGGGTGTTGGGGGCCTGGGGCAGCTCTAAATGTATTGGGGGGGTGGCTTTCAGAAATGGGCAGTAGGGGGCCCAGTTTCTTTGTACTGGCCCCACAATAGCAGGCTCGTGAGACACTCCACACTAGTTGGGCTGGGGAGGTCATGAGGACCAAGCAGGAAGGGCCAGCCGGACGAGAATCTCAGGGCACAGCAGCACTCACCGCCCTCTGGGAGCGCCTCCAGCAGATCAGGGCTGCCCTCTGCTCGTTTTGAAGGCAGCATCTCTCGGGAGCGAGGCCAGGCACAGAAAGATCCCGCTCCAGTGGTGCTGTGCCACTGTGGCGCTGTCATGAGCAGGCCACGTTGCTCTCATCACAGGCACCATCGCTCCGCCGCGGTGTTGTGGGTAGCTTGCCTCCAACTCGATCACAGTGATGTCTGCAGGCAGGGCCCAGGTTCCACCCGCTCCGGCCCCCAGGAGGATTGCCAGCGGTTCACCTTGTGTTCTTCGGCCCGGGCCGGCCATGAGTGCCAAACAGGGAATGCAGGCTGGTCGTGGGTGTCAGGACGTTGCACACACTCTCTGCTCCCAGGTGTGTGTTCAACATGGCGGGCCTCCCTCAGCCCACCTTGGTGGCATAGCCAGGTATGGTGTGGGGTATGGGCAGTGCTTTAAATGGGCCGGTACTCACCGGTACTGAGTACCAGCACTTCCAAATTGTTCCACCTTCAGTACCGGAACTTCTCCTTGGCCAGGGAGAGTACCGGTACTCTGGGGCAGTAGCCAGTCTTATATTACAAACGTGTAGCAAAGTTGCTTGGACAGCATTGCTGTTTTTGATGAGACTGGCTATCAGGCGCGCAACGTCCATAGAGCTCAAAGGGCTTCAGCCCCCCCCCCCCCAGGCCCCATCCCCCCTCGTGTGTCTCATCCCGGGCTGAGGCAGCTCCTGGCGACCGTCTTATTGCAGCCGCACCCGAGTACGTCACAGGTCTTTAAAAGACCATTCACTTGCTAACAAGGCTTTCTTGTGTTTTCACCCCTTCTTAGAGCTCCTGCATCTCCACACATATTGCTGGAAGAATCAGCCCCCCCCCCCCCCGAAATTTTTAGGAGGCCCCCCACCGAAATTTGGCTCTCGTTGCACCTCTGCTGGCTACGAAAGGAGCCGTGAATGTGTGCATTGACAGACTAGATGGCGGCAAGTACCGATAACGCCTCGATTGAAACAAAACCTGCTGAGATTTTCTATTTACATAGCTTCTCTCACTCTTCTGCTTCGCCACCTAGAGATCCGGGTGATTTCAGCACAGAACCTCGAGGTGAAACAGGCGTCCTGTCGTAGTTTGGCAATCATGGGAAAAGCAGTTTCAGAACATTTGCTAGTGAAACAAAATAATAGCTCAAGGAACTTTCTGGTCAGGACTCCTTTTACTTTTGAGCAGTCAGCAGGTAGCGCTACCCACACAATCCCAATATAGCGCTACGTGCTAAATCCCAAATTGGTATGAATTTGAGAAACGTTTGTGCACCTTTCTCTTGCAGTCATAATGGGGCTGTATGAAACATGGGAAATTATGACATTGGGTGCTGATGCTGAGTGCCTGTTGTCAGGCTGAGAGTGGAGGGGGATGCCACTAATCATCAGGGTAAACACATACATTTATAGTACAGCTTGGATATTGCATTTGGAAAAATCAGTTTTAGCGAATGATGTGCGTGTTAGTGTCTGTGTGAGAACCTACGTGTATGTGTGTCACAGATGTGCACTATGAGCTGATATGGAAAAAAGGTATTCTATTTCAGCAGATTACGCTGATAACTTTTCAGTGCAATAGAGTTCTGTGCTGCATAGGCTGCTCGTCAACACATAATGAATAGGGCATGCCCAATGGAAATGTGAATACTACTTCATATATTGGCACGGTGAAGTTATAGTGCCACTATGCACAGCGCTACATAAAACTCCTACATAAATAATTCAATACTTACCATGAAAATGCAACCTTATATCAACTATGCAGTTTATATAATTTGTCTTTCAGTGCCAGTGTTGGTGAAATAAAATACACACAAACAATATCTATTTCTTCATCAACATTCCCAGATGCACTCCGAGAATATCTTATCTCATTGAATGCTGGCACCTTGACCCACCCCTAACCCCACCCAAAGTCCCGCCCATGTCCACAGCACAATTTAATGAGTACCTGCACTCATTTTTTCCCATTTAAAGCACTGGGTATGGGAGGATCTCCCTTTGCGGGCTAACATCGGGTGTGTAGTGCGGCGCGGCCTGGTGTCGCAGTTACTAGGGGTTATCGCTAGTAAAGGACACTCGGACGACACTTCTCAGTTCCGGGCCGGAAAGACCATGTGCGGTCTTGCCCACATTTATTCATACCCTCGGGACGAGCCCGCCCCGAGGGGTGTAGGGATGCGTGTGATGTGATACAATGTTGGTGAGAGTCCGGGTGGCTCTCTACATCCCTCCTTTATTTTAGTTCAAAGTCCACGTCCGCCTCCTCACGGGGAGGGGCACACAAAGTCTGCCAGTCTTTGGCTGGGGACCGGGTTAGGACGTAGACCAGGCCTCTGGCTCCGGGTGTACGATGCCGGGGGACTGGACGGAGGATCCGGCAGCGACCTCCTCTCCTCCGGATCTGGGCCAGTGGGTCTTGGACAGTCCTCGCCCCGCAGAGGTGACCGATGGCTAGCCCCATGGTGGAGACGGCACCCTGCCGGGAGACGCCGGGCCAACCCCGTTCGGGGGAGAGCATCGGGCCTGGGGCTCGTCACCATCAGTGTCCATTCCGGCAGCTGCCTTGAAACTCGACACATTCCTTGGGATGACCTGTTGGCCTCGCCGGGCGGTCACCATGGTCCCTTGAACCGCCGTCACTGTCCACACCTCGGGCTCATATGGGGTCCGGAATTTCCACCCCGGGTGTCGATCTTTGATGACCACTCGGTCTCCAACTCGTACCTGTGGTTCTTGGGCTCTTCGAGCCTCACTCGCCTTCTGATTCGTGCCTTCACGCCTCGCTTGGATGGCCGCTCCGTCTCTCTCTACGGGGACCCACCCTGGACCGGACGGGATGAGGTCCCGCGGGGCCCGCTTAACAGGATGTGAGCCAGGGCACACTTGGTGGTGCTGTGAGGTGTTTGGCGATACACTCCGAGAAAGTGGTCCAGAGCCGCCTCTGGATCTTCTCCCTCGTCCACGGCAATCCTCAGCGCTCGGTTGAGCGTCCTCATCAGTCGCTCGACCTCTCCATTCAGCTGGGGCTACAAAGGAGTTATCTTCCGGTGTCGGATTGCTAGACTTGCCAGATACTCCTGAAACTCCCTCCCCTGGAAGGGGGGCCCATTGTCAGTCTTAACTTCTTCGGGCAGCCCCATCGTCGCGAACACTCGACCTAGGGCCCGCTTGACTGAGGGAAACATCGTGGATGACAGTATTTCGATGATCGGGAATTTGGAGAAGGAATCGACAATGACCATCATGTGTCGACCGTCTGGGAAGCTTCCGAAATCCATGCTGAGATGTGTCCATGGCGTCTCACAGGCTGCCTCGGTGATCACAGGAGCGGGGGCTGGGTCTCTCCCAGTGATGGTGCAGGTGTGACACTGGCGAACCATCTCGTCCGCTTTCGAGTCCATGGCTGGGAACCAGACCTTGTCCCGCAGCCGAGCTTTAGTCTTGGCCATTCCCTGGTGGCCCACATGCGCCAGTGCAAGAATTCTGTCATGGAGGCTTTCCGGGACTACGATGAGGCGGCCCCTTAGGATTATTCCTTCTTCTCCCAGACTGAGCTCACTCCGGACCTGCCACAATTGCTGTCGAGCGTGGCTAACCTCGGGTCTCAGGGCTCGGGCTCCGTCCATGAAGTGGGACCATCCGTTGCTGTCCAGCGCCCTGTGGACGAGCGTGAGGGTGGGGTCCTCACCCGTGGCTTGACTGATCTCCTCCAGCGTCATGGCCTTGGGGCATGACCCCTGTGTGATCATGCGGACAAACGCCTCCGTGCCGCAGGTGTCCTCCGTTGCGGCGGACGGTGTGTTTGGTTCGGGGTGACGGGAGAGATAATCCGCGGGGTTGTGGGCACCGGGTCTGTAAATTACTTTAAAGTCATACGCCGGGAGCTGTACAGCCCACCGCTCAATCCTCGGCGGCGCCAGCCTGGAGAGTCCCGTGAACAGTGGGATCAGTGGCTTGTGATCCGTTACCACAGTGAACTCTTGTCCACAGAGATACATATGGAAATGCTGGCAGGCCCATTTGATGGCCAGCGCCTCCCGTTCAATCTGGGTATACCTCGTTTCAGTATCAGTGAGGGCTTTGCTGGCATACGCGACTGGCTTCCACACTTCGTGACTGTGCTCTTGCAGGAGTACCGCCCCGAGGCCCACCGGGCTGGCATCCACCACCAACTCCATTTTCCTTCGGGGGTGAAAGTAGGCCATGATTGTCTTGTCGAGGAGTCCCTCTTTGATTTCTCAAAACGCCTTGTTGGCTGCTGGTGTCCATTCCCATGGGTGATCGTTGCGCGTGAGAGCGCGCAGAGGCTCTGATATGGCGGCCAAGTTAGGGATGAAGCGTCCACAGTAGGTGGCCATCCCAAGGAAGCTCCTTACCTCCGTCGGACTGCGAGGCGTCTGGGCGGCTCTGATGGCCTCGGCTTTCTTCGGATCCACTAGGAGCCCTTCCCGGGTGAAAGTGTATCCAAAGAAGTCCACGCTGTCTTGGTAGAACGAGCATTTTGCCTTATGCAGTGTCAACCCGCATTCCGCCAGTCTCTGGAGCGTGGCCCTGAGGTGTGCGTGATGTTCCTCTAGCGTGTTCGAGAAGACCAAGATGTCGTCGCTGAGGTTGATCAGCCCTTGCAGCCTGGACAGGGCCTCACGGATTGCGTTCTGGAAAACCTCCGCCGCCGAGGAGACTCCGAAGCTCAGCCTTTTGTACCCCCGGAGCCCAACATGAGTCGAAAAGGTGGTGATGTACCGGCTGCTCGGGTCAAGCTCTAGCTGATGATAGCCGGCATTGAAATCTAGCTTCGATAACCATTTCGCCCCGTTGAGGTCGGCCACTATGTCGTCCATCGTGGGGGTGATATGCCGCTCCCTTTTCACTGCGGTGTTGGGTAGCCGCATATCCACACAGAGTCTGATGGCTCCCGGTTGCTTCGGCTTGGGTGACACGACCAGCGGGGACACCCAGGGGGTGGGGCCCGACACCTTCTCGATAACGTCCAGCTCCTCGAGCTTTCGCAGCTCCTCTTCCACTTGAGGGTGCAAGTTGAACGGTACCCTCCGATGCCTGAGGGCTACTGGCCGTACTGACTGGTCTATGTGCAGCTTGAAACGCTTGCCCTTGAGTTTCCCCAGGCCGGTGAAGAGTGTAGGGAACTCTTGGAGGATGTCTTCGGCGTGGGACTCGTGGATCTGGTTTGCGAAGAACACTAGACCGAGATCTTCCGCCGTGTGACAGCTGAGCAGCGTCCCCTTCTTCCCTTCTGTGACATGAAATTGTGTCTGGGTGGAGTACCCCCCGCTGGCGATGGTGGCGCTGATGACGCCACGGAGAGGAAGCGGGTCTGTTCCCCCATAGGTGTATATGCGCGCCCTGGACGGCGTCAAGGGGGGTCGCGGTGACAGACGGTCGTATTGGTCGGAGTCCATTACGTTGACCGAGGCCCCAGTGTCTATGAGGGCTTGGATCTCCGTGTTTCCCACCGAGACAGAGCACATGGGCGGCGGTCTTCGCCGGGATCCCGTCCGGCTGACGTATGATACCACGAAGACCTTGTCGTCCTCGTCTTCGTATATCGCGGCCCGTGGCTGTGGCTGGTGGTCTTGGTTCACCAGTGGGTCTTCCTGCGAGATCTGGCACACTTGCTGGGGCCCGGACCTGGGCCTCGATGACGGCTGTCAGAACCGCCCGCCCCGACACACTCGGGCATAGTGGTTCATCCTCCCACAGCGGGAGCACGTCTTCCCTTTTTCCCCGCAGACGGCTGTCGTGGGGTGGTCTTCTCCACAATACCCACACGACCCTCCTGGCGCGGGTTTGGGCGCTTGGCGGGGTGCAGCGGGACGTCGCTGGATCGCCTCCACCTTTTCTTCCTTGATGGGTGTGCTCTTGAACCCCGACCCCGTAGCCACTGGGGCGTGGAGGGCCGCCTCCATTTCCTCTGCCCAGGCATCCGACAGCTCATGGGACCGGGCAAGCACGAGGATCTCATCCAGCGAGATTCCTGGCTGGCGAAGGATTAGCTTGCGCAAGAGTTTGGAGCGGCAGCCTAGAATGATCTGGTCTCTTATCTCCACTCTTTGGTCCACGAAGGGGCACGTGCTGGCCAGCCGGCGCAGCCGCGCATAGAACATGTCGATGGATTCCGTGTCTGTTTGCCACGCCCTCTGGAACTTGAACTTCTCGAAATCCGGATTGAGCTGGGGGTCAAAATGCGCATTCAGGGCTCTCACCGCTGCGTCGTAGTCATCCTCATTCCATGTGTTGGGAAGCGTTTCGAATAAATCATAGATCTCGCCTCCGCCATAGTAGATGAGTAGTGACTGCTTGACTGTCCCATCGGTCTCCCTGGTCCCTTTAAAGTAGTGATTTAAGCGCCCTACCCAGGCCTTCCACCTTGGCGCCGCTGTGGCCGGATCTGCGGTCTCGCTGAACGGTGGCAGCGGTGCTACTGCGGTGTGGGAGACCGCCGGTGGCGGTGGCGGATTGTTGCCGGTGCCTTGATTGGGTCTGCCTGTCTGCGGCGCGCCCGCACCTGCTGCAGCTCCTGTGGACGTCGTGCATCAGTATTGGGTGCGGCTGTGGTGTTACCACTGTGGTCAGCTTAGGGTAGTCCTGTGTCTTTTCTTTCCAGTTGGCTTTGCCAATGCTTATTGAAATTTGTTGTCTGGGTGGCCTTGCCAATGCTTGTTCTAGTCACCCTGTGCGTGGCCGTGAAGTTGCCCCCACGTGGTTGGCCTTGCCAATGCTTGTTGGAGTCTGCACTTCGTTTCCCAAATATGATGGCTGATCCCAGGCTCACAGAGATTGAAAGCACTCCAGAAACTTTATTGGCAGCAGCACGGTGATGAAACTGTCCATTTACCCCTCACTTAGAGAGCTCTCCACCTCGTTATGGCCCCAGAACGTGTCTCACTCGAGAGCGAGCGAGCAGCCAGGCAGGCAGGAGCGGGGCAGCTTCCCCGAGGCCCCCTCCAGGAAGTCGGCCGATGCAGCCGGTAGAGAGTGCCACGGGAGGCACCCACGTGGAGCACAGCGCCGGGGCAGGACACGGAGCAGCGCGCAGGGGCGCCTGGGCATTCACTCACCCCCGGGTCTCACTGACACCAAGCCGGCAGCATGGGGGTGGGCTCCGCTCAGGTCCAGCACCAGGTGAGCACCAGGGGCAGCGGCGATGCGGGTGGGCTCCGCACCAGCGAGGCACACGGGCAAAAAGCACGCGATGTTGCGACCGGCCTCGTCGCCAGTGTGGCGCGGCGCGGCCTGGTGTCGCAGTTACTAGGGGTTATCGCTAGTAAAGGACACTCGGACGACACTTCTCAGTTCCGGGCCGGAACGACCACGTGCGGTCTTGCCCACATTTATTTATACCCTCGGGACGAGCCCGCCCTGAGGGGTGTAGGGATGCGTGTGATGTGATACAATGTTGGTGAGAGTCCGGGTGGCTCTCTACAGGGTGCAGCTCCATCACGGACAGGTCCTGCTGCTTTCCTCATGCTCCCCTGCTCTCAGCGGCGGTGTCGCTGGGCCGCTCGCCTCAAAATTCGTCTCGGTGATGCACCGTCGCTGCCCATAGCTGAACACACCTGGGAGGTGGGGACGTGGGGGTGGCGAGGTGTGCTCACATTGCTCTAGTTTTGGCTGTAGATACGCATCGGATCGGCGGAGAGGGTCGGAGAGACTGGGAAACATGTCTCATTCAGCCATCATCTCGGCCACGCTCCCCTCTGGAAATAAATTAAAGAGCGTACTGCATAATTTTTGCTTATTTTCATCCTTCTGAGATAGGCAGGAAGGAGTTGTAAAAGTACAAATGAAGAAAAAATCCTCCTTAACTGAATTCTTTGATGAAAAGGCCTTAGTGGCGAAGTGGTTGGCTTTAGATGTTTGATTTACATTTTTATAATTTTTCATCGCTGCCTTAAGGTCAAATGTCTTTCTAGTTTTGTGCAAACAATCTTGGTGTCTCTTATGGGGGTGTTATATCAACAAGCATAAAGGTGAATTTGATTTGAACAATTTGGTGAAAGATGTCAAACCACGCCCAATGTGAATGTGATTACAGTGACTCGATTTTCAAGGTCCTCCTGAAGAGTACTCTCCTTAAGAGAGAGTTTTTTCTTAGACAAGAGGTTGGTAAACTCACCATAAGGTAATTTTGCCCATGAACGAAATTTGCACAGTTGTGAAGTATTTCTAGGATGTACTGAATTTACAGCTGACCTCAGGATAAAAAACATAAAATTTATGAAAAGATGTTTGGTCCAGGGTAAAGGAACAATATTTCCACGTCACAGATATTTCAGGGGCGAATATCAGATCAAGCTGAATGGACTTTTATGTGCAAATTGAACTAAATTATGTGCAAATAATGGATTAATCAGTTCAGCTGCAGGAGCATTGCTATCGACCTTCAACCACACGTTAAAATCACTGGGGCTGATTCACAGAACTAATCTGAGATAAAATCCTAAATGTACTACTTTCGGTATTCACAGAAGGCATTTAGTAGTAGTAAAGTTAGGATTCCTAACTTTTCTACTACTAAATGTCTTTTGTGAATACCGAAAGTCATAAAGTTAGGATTTTGTCTCAGTTTAGTACTACTAAATGCCTTCTGTGAATACCAAAAGTAGTAAGTTTAGGATTTTATCTCAGAATAGTTCTGTGAATCGGCCCCAATTACTACTAAAAGTAGCAGTGAAGAAACAACAAAGTTTCCAAAGGTATCAGTGAGGTTTTCTAGAGTTTAGCGGGCTACCACCAACTGAAGCCTTGAAGGAGAGTATAATAAAGAAGCCGAGCAGCTCTGCCTGGCTAAAGGTCCTTAACTTTAATGATTTGATGTGAAATGACACCTCATAAAACATCGCTAACCCTCTGGCTCTTCTCATAGGTGGAGGCTGATGAAAAACTTGGTAGCCGGTGGACAGGCAGAGACTATATCAGGTGCAGACTCCTCCAAGTCCAAGTTTCCATGATAAAAAGCACATCAAATGTTTCCCAACTTTACCATTGTATGATTCATTGGGGAACACACATTCAGTGATGAGCATTGCAAGCCATTGTAAGCCATTACAAGTGTCAGCCCGCAACAAGGTTTGATCAGTACAAGAGGCTGAAGGACTAGTGACCACGGTGATAGCTAGAGATCTTTTCAGATTGATTGTATTCAAAGCCAAGAACTTTTCTCAAGTACATGAGGTAAATGTATTATCATCTATTAGCAGAAAGCTGTCGAAGCCCAGAACCACACAGGCAACCTGGCAGGCGCTGGTTGCAACCTAGGAGGGGATGGGGGTAGACGACTTGCCTTAGCATGCCTTCACCACACCTGACCACAATACTGCTAACCAAAATGGTGGCCCGTTACATCCAGCAGAGGGAAAAATGGCAGATTAGGCTAACGTTTATCCACGTCAGCTTAACTCCTCCGAATGCAAGTGCGATGTCAAGTCTAGCCTTGTAGGAGATATCAAAGGAAAGCCTGGTGTGTATTTTGCTAATTTAGAATGCTGGAATCCTGGGTCCAGCTAATGCATTGCCTCCTGTGCAAAGCACTGTGATTTAAAAAAAATACACTGCAAATGATTGAAAGGTAGTGCAAGAGTTGTAGATTTGAAGTGATGTGACTTCTTGGCTCAAGGTCGAAGTCTTTTAACTATATCTTCGTTCCGTTGGAGTATTTTGAACAGGCTCTTGGGCATGCTTAGAAAGTGAGTTTTCGTGTAATCCACTCTAGTCATTACTGCAGCTAGTTTGGCAGTGACTATTTGAAGTAACAATTGAAATGAGAGAACTCTTTTCATGATTAATTCTGAGGGAAGAAGAGGGATTCTGTCACCTTTTTTATTTGGGTGTCCATTGAATGCTTTTTCATCAATAAAGATTTTTTATGTGTTGGGAAGCTGTCGTCTGCTCTTCCTTCTATAATTACAGTAATTACAATAGAATTATTTCCTTAGCTAAGATAGCAGGGAAAAATCCTGAGCATTTAGAGTTCTCTTCCAAAACAGAAGAGGTTTCCCCACCTGAGTGGCTGCCAAACTGGTGCTGCCGGTTAAAAGAGAAACACTCTGGGGTAAAATGTACTGTATCCTTCGGTTCACAGGTGAAAGTTCCGAAAGTAATAACTAGCAAGCCTCCTTGTACAGGTCCTCCATTGTCCCCTTGGTAGTACACACCGTTCATCACTTGGCAACTCTCCATGCTCCTATCCTTGACAAGGAACACGATGGTGTGGGGGCTGAGGTCACTTGGAGATCTCCAGAGCCATCCGATTCTGCGCAGTAGTCATCGCGCTCACATGACGGCGGCATCACAGGAGCTCCATTTTAAGTACTGCAGCCTAGCAGGCCCGAATGCCAACTTAAGCAAAAACAGACATAACAGTAATTAAAATACAGAAATGAAGATTCTAATGTTTAATCCCACTCTGATCCCAATGTATATTAGTATTTTCCTAGCTTGTAGCAACATTTAAAGCAATAAGACTCACCATTCTGCAGTACTGAAAGCACAAACCATCACAAAGCAACATAAATAATGCAATTTTCTATTTCACCACGATCTAAAGTTACTTTGCGTACCACAGTTAATTAATTTAGTTGTTCTGCCATGCAATTAGCATTTTAGTCCCATGTGTATCTTGTGTGTATCAAGGTGTAAGGGTTGGTTAATCATATCTCACTTCAAACTAATTAGTACGAGTTAATATTTAGAATGATTACGTAATTAATTTCATGAAAAATAGAGGAGGTATACAAAATTGTGTTTTACCTGCTCCATCACAACCTAGCCTGGGTTTAGCCTTGCTGGGCCTCATCAGTGAACCTACGACATAACCACGTCAGAGACCACAACTTTGCAAACTGGGTGCCATCTGCTGAACTCCAAATCGAACAGGTGTGCCTTCAGAGTGAGTCTGTGGATTTTTCGATTCCCTTTATCTTCCTATTAGCCATCACACCACCCACGACTTCCCAGATACATTTTTTCCAACCATCCTAATATCTTCCTACCATAAGAGTCTCTTTCAAATCTACTAGCTTCTCAACCATAAAAGATTCTTTACTACACTACCAGCCTCTTGTCTAGTTGCACCTCATGTTGCTGTGTTTCTGTTACAGGGAAGAAGTGGAGGTGCCTTTGAAGAGCTCACCTGACATCACTGACTTTGACCTGGAAAAGGATAGCTTCTCCTGCATCGAGGTACCCTAAGGAAGTGTGTTCCAAGGAGGGAGGTTGGCAGTGTGGGATAGTGCAGAAATCTATGGGGGCAGGAATGTGAACGCTGAGGATACGAAAATAAGGCCGTTCTAGCAGGGAGAGGGCGCACAATGAAAGCTCCTCATTTGACGAGCCCATGGACTAGTTTGTGGTCTCCCATAAGGGCAGCGACCAGACCCTTCACATTCTTCACCATTCCTGCTCATCTCTAGAGTTGACGTTATCGCACGTTTATTGCGACTTGGTGCCAAGGGTTTGAAATTATAGTACCACCCCTTTAACACAAAGCATACATCATTTTCCACAGACCTGACTCCCTGTCCCTGCCTTAATTAAATGTATCCTGAGCTGGAAAGATACCTGCTGTTGTCTACCAACTGTGAAGTGATATACCTCATTGATGAGATGAGAGATTTAATGTATTCCCTTCATATTGTCATTTCCTTTCAGTGGGGTTTCACAAGTTCACCTTGATTTCTTCCATGAAATAAAGGCAGCAATTCATCTTGCTCATCATGGAGAAATGTCAACTGACTATTTATCTCCATCTACTGAGGTGCAAGTGAGATACCATTTCAGGAGATTTTCCGGAAAGGATTACAAAGGACACTTTATATGTGCCCACAATCTCCTGCTTCGATCACCCCCAGTGGCGGCTCACCAAGGGAGTTCTGCGGGGTGGTGAGGCGGGGCGGGGTAGGTGCAGGGTAGTAAACTTCGGCAAACGGCTGAACGGAGGTAGGTAAATAATAAATAAATAAAACAATTTACATTGCGTGCACTGCATCGCCAAGTTGGTGTTGCAGCGCACGCAATGTAAATTATTTTATTTATTTATTTACTTTCCTCCGTTCTGCCATTTGCCGGAGTTTACTACCCCCACACTGCTCCTCCCCTGCCCCCCCTCCTGCCCACCCGCCCCGCCACACCACCCCGCAGCACTCCCTCGGCGAGCCGCCACGGATTATTGTCGCTAATGCATGCCTCACTCCCACCTCCTGCACTAAATATAGGTACACATGCACAGTGAAGCCTTTCCCAGCAGCAACGTGTTTGCTCCTTCTACCTAGGGTGTTAATCTGGGCTTGGCTCCTGACATCTATGTGTATGTGTAGAGTCTTGACTGAGGAGGCGGCCCTCAAACTTGCTTCAAAGATCAGCAATACTTCGAAATTCCCTATTTTCATTCCAGGTGTGACAAGAAAAGAAAGTTTTGTTTCAGATCAAGATTTTTTTCTGTGTTCTTACATTTAAGAGAGTGGCAATGACATCATTGCTTTGACAACAGTTCACAGAACAGCCATAAATGTACCAATTTCTCGCCTTTGACACCACTTGTGCAACACACAGCTCATGATACTTAATATAACACCAGCCACAGAAATCTACTTAAAAAAAACTGTCACAGCAACTCCGCATTATCTACTATAACAAAACCCAAGAAGGCACCCGTAATGTTCTTGTTCTTATCCACTGCAACGACATACTACCTCGAATCACAAAACTATGGCGATTAAATCATCTCTCAAATATGACCCAAGTGCAACTTTATAAAATTTTTGATGTATGGATTGTGCAATGTTGTTTATAAATTATGATCAATCTCATGCTGATCGCCTACATGCGGCACAGCGCCAAGACACCTTTGGGTATACGAGCGCTATACAAAACTTTATAACATAACATGTCAATCTCTTTGTCTGTCAAGCCACATAAGGATTAGTTTAAACCATGCTACATCTCACTTTGCATTTTAAGCTCTTTCTTCCTGCTCAGACCTAATCTCTTCAGGAATCCCTGCTATATATCACCCTTACAAAGTGACTGCCATTGAGAATAGCTAGTTTTAGGATTTGCACATCACCACAACCTAAGACACACCATTCACACTCAATCAGTACACCATTGACAATCCTTATACACATTTACCTAACATATGTCTCATGAAACACAATTTCATGTGACTGCCCATCCACCCAAAACCCTGAGTGAATAGATATCATTTATACAGAAGCATGCAGGCACCAAAGGAAGCCAGAACAGGGACAGAGAGGCAAAGCATTAAGATGGGAAATAGCAAGTGAGGAGGTAGCTTTTTCTGTTGCTCAGTCTCTCCTTTTCAATGAATTTCCCTTGTTCTAGGTATCTACGAACACCTTGGATCTCAGTGTGCAGTGGAGCCGGGTCACCTTGCGGAGGTTATCACCCTTAAAAAGACGAAGTTCGGGAGGGTCGCAACATGGAAGTGTCTGTGATGCCTCTGGGGAAGAAGC
Source organism: Triturus cristatus (assembly GCF_964204655.1). Lineage (NCBI taxonomy): Eukaryota > Metazoa > Chordata > Amphibia > Caudata > Salamandridae > Triturus > Triturus cristatus. Next base: position 1,296,868,970 of record NC_140590.1, read on the forward strand.
ATCTCCCTGCCTGCTCTCCCTACGAAGAGGTTTGGAAGGATCACAGCCTGGAGGAATTAATGAGGTTTGCCTCGAAGACTCACTCGCATATTCTTCCTCTGACAGTCAAATCTCAGATGGAGCACAACACAGGAGCATCCATAAAACCTGCATCGAAGATTTAACCTTGGGTGTAGGTACCCAGAGGCGAAGTGCAGGAAGACAGCAGCCTGCAGGCTCTGGAGATGGTTATTTGGAGGACAATTCACTCCCCGGGGCCTCTAAAGGGGTCTCAATGTCCACATTTTATTACCCAAGTAAGGAGCCTACATTTGTCCTTACACATTACAATAACCACTGCTTTAGCACTGACTATTTGGGTAAGAGGGGCAGCACAGACCACTGACAACTGGGTTGTGTGAAAATGGCTGCTTTATTGAAACAGGATCACATTACAACATAACCTGGGCCTTTGCCTTACAAAACGATTGCCTCACTATACATCTTTACTCACCCACGACAAACTACCCCCACCCCTAAATTAACCCCCCCCCCGATAACATCTTCAAACGTGAACAACATACTTGCATCAGAGCTGATCAACCGAGTGTGGGGCCTCTAAAAACCATTCCTTTTTCCTACCTCAACCACCCTTTGAAACTTATTGAACTTCCTACCTAATCTTTTACCTTCCTATGTCGTCCAGGAGTGAACTTCCTGCCCGTTCCTTTTCAACCTGAACTTCAGCTCACAAACAATAAACTTCTGTAAATCATGGCCACTTCTCAGCTAACCATTAGTGCACCTGAATCAAGTGACAACTGAAACACATCTCTCCTTGAGCACCCGTACATAAAGCCCCTCAAATAAGTTATTTTGGAACCCTAACTGAAGGGACAGGTGGGAGGGGAACAGAATCTAATGCTAGCTGTCAGCCACCGTGCTGCCATGTTAAAATGGTGTCTGGCAACCGAAATGGAGGACCTTTAAATTTTGGGCTATAACATAGCCCAAAAGTTGCCCAAACCCACAGTGCAGTCCTCTGGACTGCACCACTTCCCCAAAGACCCTGGGGGACAGACCTCCCTCCAGTCGGCTGCCCCCCCCCCCCAAATCCCCATTGTGACCACCCAAAACAGTATGGGCACTTTCCGTGTTCTCCATGCAGATTGCATTACAGCCTGCGTAGAGAACATGTCCAGGCCCGCCCATCCATGGCTGAGCGCTGAATCACAGCACTCAGACCAATTGCAAAGCTGCATTGCAGCATTGTGATTGGTCAGGGGAGCCTGGTTGTGCTTCCTGTTCCTGGAGTCCGATGCAGGAGAGCAGGAGCAGAGATGTGGGACCCAGTAGCAAGGTGAGTGTTTATTTAAAAAAAAAAAATACATTGCGACCCGTCCTGCCCCCCAGCCCCCTGCGCCCCACCTCCCCGACGCGCCCACCCTTCAACCCTCAAGGCATTGCGTTTGCCACTGTAATTAAAGTTACCAAAATGTAATACGTTTTTCCCTGTTCCCCTCAGCAGGGTTCTCCCATTGTTGCAATCCCCTATGGTCTAACAAATATATTTCCTTTAGATTTGCTTGCCCCCAACACTGATCTTGTCATGCATGTAAGTTAATTAGGAGTTGTTTAGACCCGCCTCAAACAAAACACATTATAATGGGGATTTGAAGAACCTTTACATCCCAGTATTTTAAGCATTAACATTTTCACAACAGCTCCTGTTTTTTTTCCAAAATACAAAAATATTGTGGTCCTAAATATTGAGTTTACATACTTACAGTGTAAATTGCGAAAATATAATTTGCAAAATATCATGACCCTGTATATCAAGATTACATAGGTAATAATATGTATTTAAAAGTATTACAAATTATAACTTTAAAAAACAATTATTTATCTTAAAATGATTACATATAAATGTGTAAAAAATAAAATATATATATATATATATATACTGAAAAAACAAAGGTTAAAGTGACATTATAGTTAGATGTATGTGTCAGTGACAACATTAATGTTTTGAACTAAAAAAACACCAGTTATAGTTAGCGGTGCTCAACTTGTGTACCCACCATGCACTGCTTATGACCTCACATAGAACATGAGTTATGACATGTTCTAGGACATCATTTATGACAGCATTGATGACATCACTAATGACATCATCCAATGAGTGAGTTAGTTTGTTTTATAGTTTACATAGTGGCGGGTGACTACCATATTACTTTTCTACCTAATTTTTTTAGGTCGAGTCTGAGGCAGTGCGCAAACGCTGCTCTGGCGATCTGTTGTAGGTACAGTAAGGAGAAGAAGCCCCGCCCATATTTTTCATTGGCTTCTGTCTTTGTCCATCGTAAATGCTGGTGTCTGATTCCTCAATAGGATTGTTGGTCCCTCCTTAGAACTGCCATGTCGTTATTTGTATCCTCCCATGGCTACGGGCCCCTTTACTTTAGTTCTTACACGGTAAGCACTATATTCTTTAGTGAGTTTGTCCTGCTTGAGACAGGACGATGTGCTTTGTTTACATTCAGCACGCTTTCACTTTTGGAGCTGCTGGGACACTCGCAACCGCTTGTTTTTCTAGTTGTATATTTTTGTTTCAATCACGGCACTCGTGTTTCATCTGCAAACCTCCTAACCTAAAGCGCGGGTGCCGCCATTGCTTTGAAATACAATAGCTCTTGCATTACTGAAAGTTTGAGCTATTGGCATTGCATAGCTACTATGTGGCGTGCACCATTTCGAGAGATGCCATTCAAAGAAGGCTAAGCATAGGAGCCCCAGTCTACAGACTCAGGCAAAATTCACACATCAAAGACCCCGGAGGTAAGTGATTATGAAAAAGTAAAATACCAGCCAGGCCTGGTAGCTTCACAGCTGTCTTCAGCACAAGGCATACTGCTGTAGACAAGGAATGGTATCTCTCAAAATGGTGCACGCCCCATAGTAGCTACCAGTGTGGTATGTACATACGCTAAAGTATTTGAGATAATCCAGTGCAGTTGTTTCATACCGTTTTCATGGGGTCCCTCTCCATTTTACAAGCGCCTCATCAAGCTGATGCAATTCCATTTTATCGGACACAGAGGTGCCACTAGACTTTCCTGTAGACTAGCCTCTCAGACTTTCTATAAATAGTCTGTAAATGTGTTCTAAAAATACATTTTCTGAAAGTTGAGAGTGGGTGATGGGTGTATTACAAATTCATTCCTTCGAAGTAGCCTGTCAAGAAAAAAGGTTAATAAATAGTCAAATGTAGTATGTTTGAATATTATGGGGCCGATTCCGATCTTGTCTGGAAAGCCCTCCATACGGCTCGGATCCGGAGGGTTTCCAGACAAAACGTGCTCAGGGAGTCCGAACGAGCGAGTACGATGTATCCGTAAGAATACATACTCGGTTCGCCTGGACATCCATTGAACTCTATGGGAGCCTGCGTACAGACACGTGCACAGGCTCCCATATAAAAAAAAGGGTGGGTGGGGAAAAGCGTACGTCCTGTGGCAATTACTCAGGCAGCTGACCCAACAAGTTGGTTGGTGCACATGACATTGCCTCATAATTTGTTTTATCACCGTTCCAAAAAATGCAGGTTAGTAGCGGGCAAGGATTGTGAGCACAGTGAAGAAAAACATTATACCTTTAACAAAATTGTTCATTAAAAAGGCTTAGAAAAATGCAAGAAAGGAGATTTGTCAGTATTCACAACGCACCCTGTCAGCAAGCTGCCGATGCAGTGCTTGAAGTAATCTCAGTCACCGGCAATCGCTCGAGTTGCATTCCAGTCCATGGTTTAAGATAATGTGGCACCTTTTGCCAGTAAAAGTTGGTAAATTGTTTACAAACAAAACAAATAAAACAAAAATACCTTCTGTACTCAAATGGGCACCTTAACAATCCAAAACGTAAAAAACATTGAAGTTTGTAAGTTATAGTGTTACGTAACCATAACTTCTCCTTACCTCCCCAATGCATTTCTCATGTCCTCATATAGCACAGCCAAGGTGTCAGAACCCTTGTCAGAGGGCCTCAGGGGAAGGAGGAGTTACTAGGCCCACCCATGGGGTTTGAGGCTCTAGATGTCCTGGAGCCTGAACTGCTGGGGGGTCCTGAATAATTGGGCCAAGTACTACCCCCTTACGGCACCTTATTGTCAGTAGTAGCGTAGGTTGAGCAATCTAAGGCTCTTTGAGAGAGGGTAGGTGTGAAGCATACAGAGGCTGAAGTCTTAAAGTAACAGTAATAATATAATTTTCCAGCCAAATACTTTTCTTTAAATAATGCTTTTATGAAAAAAGGTCAAGTTTAATGTGATCACACAAAGCATACACCTGACACATTAAATAATCACCACAGGTAACATTCTACTGGTGCATACAGATTAAACATTGTTTCAAATCAAGGCTTGGCAAGGACTGTTTCTGTATCTTGGAAGAGTTTTTCATGCACTTTTAGTGCCAGCCACAGACCTATTGGTTACAAGCAGTGATTTTCTCCTTATTCTTCTTCTGATGCATCCATGGCGGTAATCCCACCAAATTCAAGGCAGCCGCCCAACATGGCCTTAGAAACCAGGTAATATTAGCACCATCATACTGCTTAACGTTATTAATTACACACAAATAAAATAATCAGGTGACTCCTGTTCTCTTGGACTCAATATGTCCATACCAGGCATTTCCCTTTATATAATAAAGCATTCTAATCGTGTCCTCAATTGCTGCATAGTGTCTATTTGCTCAAATAAATTATAAATTCAGCATTGCTTTAGACTGTATCCCAGTAAGCCCCATACACCAGAACCCACGATCAACATGCTTCGTTTAACAACACGCAATTACCATCACATCTATCCATCCACTACAAAACACATGAGTAAAAAAGATTTGCATTTACAATGCCAATAGCTCTAACTCCAAGAAATGCGAGACCCATTGCAAATGCTTGTTACAGCCTGTGTTTCAGCAAATGGGTGGAAGTCTTTACATAAGGCATAGGATCCTAATGCATCCTAGGTCTTTGTAGGTACTGAACACGTTATAAATCTTTGTAACTCTATGTGCAGGTGGCAGCATGTTCCACACAAGTTTTTTGGTACTGCAGAAAAAGTTTCCAATAGGGCAAAGATTCTACGTACAATATACTAAAGTTTTGAGGTATTAGAATTGTCTCAGCATGACAATTTCTACATAATATAGACGACTATGTGCACCAGGTACTGACCTATGTACATGTGCTTGTTATGCTTCAGAGAGGGGCTATCTGAAAAGTTTTCACCACCGTATGAAGGCTAGAGGTAGTATGATCTTTAGCACCTTGAGACCTTAGTTATTTTTAGTGAATAGTCTCTCTTTTGACAAATTATGCAAAGAGTGTGGACTGTTCTTAGTAGATACTTTTTATTACTCTGTTGTGTATTTCTCATGAGAGTTTCACTGCCTGCAAACAGTCTGGTACAGAGTAAACATCTCAAAAGTGTAAACACTGTTTACAGTACCCACTTTTCTACTGATACCCACTTCATTTCTGACTGTAGGTTTGGTAACTGAGAGGGGTTTGATACGGATAAAAACTGTCGATAGTAGGGGATTTGTTATGTAACAGAGATTAAGTATCTAAAGGAATTTGGTTTTCTCTGAACAGTTGTGTACAGATTGAACACTGTGTGCAGTAGAGGGTACCCTTTTATCTGTGGTTGTTAGTCAACGCTATGAAGTTTATGGCATAGGGCCAATATTGCACATAACAGAAGCTGGTTTTACCTATAGGGATTGTATGTATGATAGCATTAATGATGCTTTATATTATTGTGAGCTATTTTGCCCCTTATTTCATAGCTCTAATGACATACCCGTTCATAGAGTAATGTGTACAAAAATATATTGGCTGATGCCATGTGAGATGTCAAATCAAATCAAAACAAGCTTTATTCGATTTAAACACTTAAATCATAAAAGCATCATACATAAAAGAATAAAAGTCATGTGTTGTATGTCCATTGGTTTGGAGGATTGAGAATGTCAATATCAAACACGTCGATAGATTATTAATTTCATCACATCAGAATAAATTCTCTTAAAAAGCCATACATACACAAGGATTAATAAAATTCATGTAGCAATTAAAACTAAAGGGATAACATAGTTTTTAGGGTTCTGATCACACCCTTCAATGATTTTGCTAAACATTCAGTAAAAATGTCTTCATCCAAAAGTTGTAATTTAAAAAAAGTAGGACGACATTGTCTCAGACCCAACCTTTTCAATATTGGCAAAATCCATCTTCTGAGCAAGAAATCATAAAATTGCAGAAGAACAAAACATGTATAGTGGACTGAGAGGAAATGTCATCACAAGGACACAGGTCTAGAAGTCGGGACCAATCGTTTCATAATAGGAAACGCAATAATTCTATAAAAACTGCCAAAATGGAAACAAGGTAACAACATCCTATCGTAACTTCCCTTCACACTTGCAAGATAGGGTTCAATACCTGGTTGTGATAATAACGGTTGGTTCCCTCTAACAGGCGATTTGACTATTTCTTGAGATAGTTGGAATTCCCCAGGAATTCCATGCAAATAGTCTTTAGTACTTTCTTCTGAACAGTAGCAATACTGGATGGGTTAAAAAAGTATTCTGGGCATCCCAGGTTAATCACAAAATTTTTAACATAATCAAGCCATAGTATATATGACCCCCCTTCCAATTTAAAACAATCATTAATCACGTCAAGATTAAGGTCAGTGGCGGGACTAGACCAGATCTTGTGCCATAATAGGACCAGCTGTATTTTGATTATATCTAAATTCTCCACTAATTGTAAAGGTTATACGTCTGTAATGGCCCAAATACCGGCTCCATAAATGGCTGTTGAAATACATTTGGCATAATAGATTTTTATCAGTTCAACAATAGGTCGTTTGCCCAGCTTCCTGACAAAATTCACCAGAGCTGCAGTAGATTTTGCAAATAATTGTTTCCTCACTCTTACAGCATTTACTCAGAAGACCCAGGTATGAGAAATAGTTCGTAAATTCCAGCTTTTTATTTTTAATAAAAACATCTTGACACTTTAAGCTGTTCTTGCCACATTTCATTACATATGTTTTAGTAATATTAACCTGTAGATCCAGATTTGACATGAAGGTAGAAAAGCTAGTAACAACTTTTTGCAGCCCTATTTGTCTACGGGATAGTAGGACGGCATCATCCGCATATAATGAAGCTGCAATTCGACGGCCGCCGATTCGAGGGGTATCCTGACATTCCTTAGTTAATGCTGCACCCAGGCCGTTTATGTACAAAGTAAAATGAAAGGGGGCTAGCACGCACCCCTGCCTTACCCTCTTTCTAACAGGGAAATTCTGCCTGCACCCCCACCACTGTACCATAACGAACACTGGCCTGCGCATCATGGTACAATTGCCTTAGAGAAATAATAAGTTGTGAATCCACACCCATGCCCTCTAGGATGCACCAGAGCTTGGGGTGGCTAACGCAATTAAATGCCGAACTCAAGTCGACAAAAGCCAGAAAAAGATTCCTACGTTTGGCCTGTATACATTTGCCCTAAATTAGATTTCAATTTAGGCCTTGTTCAATGGTACCTAGGCCTTGTCGGAAACTGTATTGCAGTTCCGTAATTATGCCCATCTCCTCTTCCCATGTCTGCAATCTATTTTTAATAATACAGCTGGCCACTTTCACAAATGCATCCAAAAGTGAAATTACCCTGTAACATGCTGGATCATTTCGGTCTCCATTTTAAAAAATGGGTACAAGGATTGACTGAGACCAAGTGGGAATAAATCCCTGCTTACAACAGGCTTTTAAAACAGACGTTAAGAGTGGATCCCATAGGAATAGATTGGATTTATATAAATCCATGGGAACACTATCTGGCCCGGGATCTTTCCTTCCCTTACTTGCGTTGATTGCCTCTATAACTTCCTCCACCGTGAAATCTATATCGATGGGGAGGAGATGTCATCAGTGATGCATAAATTATGACATAGAACATGTCATGAGTTAGGTAATATGTGAGGTCATATGCAGGCATGGCAGGGGCGAACATTATAGTTAGCTCTACTAGCTATAACTGATGAATTTCGGTGTTTTTTTTAGTTCAAAATTTTAATGTTGTCACTGACATATTCACCTAACTATAATGTCACTTTAAACTTTGTTTTTTCAGTCAATTTCTAATTTTTTTTTAACAAAAGCAGATCTTTATATCACACCTAACTATAATGTTACTTTAACCTCTGTTTTTTTTCAGTGAATTTCTCTTTTTTTTTTTTTAACATACAGTAATATCTTATTACCATACGTAAAGCCAACTCCCCACCGTGCACAGCCTTTGGCCGTGCATGGCAGAGGGTTGGCCATCCCCCCACAGACAGACAACCCCACACTGTTCATGGCCTTCATGGTAGGAACAGTAGCTGAACTACAATTTCTTTCTGCCTTGTACCCACTGGCATTTTCTTTTCAAAGAAATCCCTGGGGATTACTCATGAGACAAACACACTCTGCTGAAACTGCAGATCTAATTCACTCAACACTCAAACGCTTTACTGTACTCCTCTCTTTCACTGAATGTGTTTGGGAAAGGGGAGGGTGGGGTGCAAGTTAATGACAGTTGAAGGTAGACAAATAAGTGCAAAATGTAAGTAGTCAGGTCTGCCATCTCACCAAGACACACCCAACCCTTGCCTATTAATAGTTATTCAAAGCAACAGTGGGACCTCTTATGAGTGAGTCCCTTATTAAAACTTCAGACATCTGCCACCGACTCTGTGTTTTCATCTAGAGTCTGTGATGGGCAAATCCTAATTATTTCTATGTGAATATCAGCACCAAGATTCATCTTGGGTTGCTGATGTGGCATTTGATGAATCAATGACATTTTGCATACTGGTTTTCTTACAGTTACTAGACATGATTTGAGTAGTGTTCTGTTGTTGTTTGCAGTCACAGAACGTACGTCTGGGTGGAGTCCACCATCGCAGGTGAATGAAAATGAAAAAAAGGATGAAGAGGAGGAGGACGAAGAGAAAGAGGAAGCCCTGAATCTGACTGGAAACCTCCTGAAAGAGATGGAAGAGTATCTGCGAGCTCCGATGGTACCTTCCTGGGGAGTGAAGAAGAGCTCCTTCAATGAGCATGGAGGCGCAAACTCCATGGGGGAAGAAGATGATCGACTGCAAGGACACAAAAAAGAGGAGCAGCCCACATGTGAGAAAGATCAGATGAAGGAGGAAAAACCAATTCGGAGGGCTCCACCCCTGGGTCAGGAGGAATGGAGAGAGGAGAGGTTGATTGATGAGGGGAATGAGGGGAGAGAGTATTATGGCACACCTACTGTAACAGAGCAAGAGGAGGACAGAGAGAAAAACAGAGAAGAGAGGCCTATCAGTGTGGCAAATGAGAATGAAGAATACCTTTGGAGATCTAATGCTACACTGCGCATGAAGGACAAGGAGGAAGAAAGAAAAGTGAGCTCAAAGAGTGAAGACGAGCATGAGAATACAGAGAAAGATCTTCAAAGACGAACCACTGTCATGTGGAAGGAGGGTGGAAGGGAAGAAGAGTCTGTGGGTGAGGAAAAGAGGGAGAAAGTACCTGATGAGAAAGCTGCTGAAACAGAGCAGGAAGAGGTCATGGTGGTGGAGGGAGAGGAGGAAATATCTACGGAGCGTGAGAGCCTGGAGAGTGAAGAAGAACCTCAAGATAGGCCCACCTTCACACAGCTGCAAAGGGGCATTGAAGAAAACAAAACTGGGAGGCCCATGAATGAAGATATTGAAGAGACAGAAAAAGCTCAATGGAAAGTCACTGCCAGACTGCTGGGGCAGGCCACAGAGAGGACGTTTGTGGTGACTAAAGAAAAACAATCTCATGCAAGTTCAACTCTCACACATCAGGATGATTTGACATCAGAGAGGTCCATGGAAGAAGAGGATGAGAAGAGAGAGGAATTTCAACAGAAAGTCACTGTCACACTGCAGGAGCAGATCAGGAAGGAGAAGTTTATGGAGAATGTGGAGGAAAAGGGTGATATGGGTTCAACTGTTACACTGCAGGATGAGGTGAGATCAGAGAGGCTAATGCTCAAGGAGAAGGGTGTGGACGAATGTGACAGCTGGGTAATTACCATGCTGCATAGTGATGGCAGGGTGGTAGCCAGAGAGGCTGGGTCCCTGGGGGGAAAGAACGAGGAAGAAGAACCTCCACAGACATCCAATTCTTCAATGAGGGAGCAGAAAATGGAGGGAAAGGCCATGGATAGACTTGAACAGAAGACAGATGAGAAAGAACATAGTCAAAGAGGCAGTGTCACACTGGAGCAGGGTAGTGAGGAGAGGGACAGGGAGGAAATTAATGTAGATGAAAAGGTCAGGATGATAGGTTTGATAGTAGACCGTTCAAGAGCATTTGTCACAAAACAGGAGCCACTAACAATGACCGAGCGAAGAGAGAAGCCAATGGCAAACCATTTCCCTGAGTGGGAAAATGAAGACCACTTCGAAAGAAGAATCATCGTCCAAAAGGAACAGAGTGACATACATTATGATGGAGATGACGCTGCATCTCAAGGAGAACCAGATAACCTGCAGAAAGTTGAAATCTTGCTGAAAAACGAGGAAGATATTGGGGCAATGGTAAGTAACTCGTGGGTAAAGACAGATGGCTTTGAGAATGTGCAGGGTAGTTTGGATGATGAAATGGAACTTTCTCACAAGAAAGGAGCAGATCCACAACATGAAGGGAAGGAGGAATTGTATCCAGGAGAACAAGATGACCATCAAGAGTTAGACGATATAACTCACCATGGACCTGGTTACCAACAGGAGGACAAATTGGAGGAATTACTGGGGGGCAACAAGGAAACATCTCAAAAAGAATTAGGTGTCCAACAGGTAAAAGAAGTAGACGAAGCAGGGGCATTGTTTCAGAAGAATTTGTGTGACCTACAACTCAGCGAAAGAGAGGAAAAAGACACAACAATACATCAGAAGCAATCAGGTGATCTACAGGTGAAAAAAAAAGAGAAAGAGGAGGAAAAAATGTCTAAGAAGGAACATACTGACATACATTTGAAGGAAGGTGTGGTGGAAGCCTTTCAGATGGAACAAACTGAAGTACCGAAGGAACAGAGAACACCTGAGTGGGTACCAGGTGACAAACAGAAGGAGGAGATATACATTTCCGAGTTCCAGATGGAACATGGTGATCTAGACCGGAAGAAAGTGGAGGACAAAGAAAAAACATCTATGATGGAAAATGGAGACCTACAGGAAGAGGGAGAAGAAAATGAAGAATTGGGAAGAACTCAAAGCGACATGGGGGAAAATCTGGAGGCAAGAGAAATGGAAGAGGCAAAAGCCACTCACAGGGAACACAGTGACCAACACATGGAAGAAGGAACAGTTCAATGGGACCACGTTGGCCTTCACAAGCAGCAGGAGAGTGGAAAAGATGAAGCATCTAAGGTGGGTAATGGTGATTTACAAGAGGGAGAAAGTGGGAAAAAGGAGGAAACCTGTCAGGAGGAAAACGTTGAACAATTCGACAAGGAAGACAGCATGTCTCATAAGAAATCAGTGACAGAAAAATGGAGAGTGGAAGAAGAGACACATATAAAAGAACAAGTATTAGAGGAAGAGAGAATTGAGGGAGATATTTCTCTGGAAAAACCAAAGTCGGAACAAGAAGGAAGAGAAGGAAGAGAGACATCTCGGGGACAACCAGTATCTTTGGAAGGAGGCCTGGAGGGAGACGCATCTCTAGGAACACTAGTTTCAGAAGAAGACACATGTGTACAGTGGGAGCTATTCTTAAGAGAAACAATATCAGAAAAAGGGATATTTGAGGGAGAGACACATGTGGGAGCACCACAATCAGATAAAGAAGAAATAGAGGTGGGGAATAAATTATTGATGGAACATGTATCCGAAAAATTAGGAGGAGAGCAAGAAGACACATGTTTGGCAGAACCAAGATCAGAAACAGAGAGAGTGGAGGGAGAAATATGCCTTAGAGAACTTGCATTAAAAGAAGTAAAATTGGGGGAAGAGAGCTCTCATTCAGATAGAAGTGAGGATGAAAAGAAGTTCCTTGAGCAACTAGCAACAGGATGGAGCACAGAAGGAGACATTTCTCTAAGAGAACCAGTACCAGAAGAGGAGAGTGTCGAGCAATGGACATCTCTGGAAGAACCAGTTATAGATAAATGGGTAGAAGAGAAAGAGATATATTTTGGAGAATCAGTATCTGAAGAAGTTGTAAGAGAGGAAGCAGCATCTCTAACGGAATCAACATCAGAAGAAGAAAGGAAAATAGAGGGAGAGCCATCTCTGGGAGAACCAATATCAAATGCAGTAGGAGATGATCCAGATGCAACTCGTGGAGAATCATTATTAGAAATAGATGGAAGTGAAGGGGGAGGAACACCCCTGGAAGAAGTAGTATCAGAAGATGAAGGGTGGATGGTGAAAAAGACATCACTAGGAGAATTCATATTAGAAAACGTAGGGGGAATGGAAGAGCTATATCTGAGAGAACTAGTAGCAAAAGAAGTACAAGAGAATCCAGAGGCATCTCTGGTTGAATTGATATTAGAAAAGAAAGAAGTAGATGAGGGAGGAGCATTTCAGAGAGCCACAGTATCAGAAGAAGAGGGACTTGAGGGAGAGTCATCTGGGGGAGAATCAGTATCAGAAGAAGAAAAAGGGAGAGTGGAGGAAGAGACCTCTGTCAGGGAATCAGTATCAATAGCAAGAAAGAAGAGAGAAGAGCCTCTGCAAGAATCTGAGTATGAAACAAAACAAAGAGAGGCAGGAAAGACATTCTTAGGAGAACCATTGTCGGGAGAAGAGAGGTTGGTGACAAAGATATTTCTGGGAGAACCAGGACATGGGGGAGGAGCTTTTCTGGGAGAGCGAGAATCAGATGAAGGAGAGGAAGGAGATACATCTTGGGAAGAACCAATATCAGAAAGAGAAGGAGTCAAGGGAGAGCTATATTCTGGTGAATCTGTATCAGAAAAAGAGAGAGTGGAGGGAGAGATATGCCTTAGAGAACTTGCATTAAAAGAAGTAAAATTGGGGGAAGAGAGCTCTCATTCAGATAGAAGAGAGGATGAAAAGAAGTTCCTTGAGCAACTAGCAACAGGATGGAGCACAGAAGGAGAGATCTCTCTAAGAGAACCAGTACCAGAAGAGGAGAGTGTGGAGCAATGGACATCTCTGGAAGAACCGGTTATAGATAAATGGGTAGAAGAGAAAGAGATATCTTTTGGAGAATCAGTATCTGAAGAAGTTGTAATAGAGGAAACAGCATCTCTAATTGAATCAACATCAGAAGAAGAAAGGAAAATAGAGGGAGAGCCATCTCTGGGAGAACCAATATCAAAAGCAGTAGGAGATGATCCAGATGCAACTCGTGGAGAATCATTATTAGAAATAGATGGAAGTGAAGGGGGAGGAACATCCCTGGAAGAAGTAGTATCAGAAGATGAAGGGTGGATGGTGAAAAAGACATTACTAGGAGAATTCAGATTAGAAAACGTAGGGGGAATGGAAGAGCTATATCTGAGAGAACTAGAAGCAAAAGAAGTACAAGAGAATCCAGAGGCATCTCTGGTTGAATTGATATTAGAAAAGAAAGAAGTAGATGAGGGAGGAGCATTTCAGAGAGCCACAGTATCAGAAGAAGAGGGACTTGAGGGAGAGTCATCTGGGGGAGAATCAGTATCGGAAGAAGAAAAAGGGAGAGTGGAGGAAGAGACCTCTGTCAGGGAATCAGTATCAACAGCAAGAAAGAAGAGAGAAGAGCCTCTGCAAGAATCCGAGTATGAAACAAAACAAAGAGAGGCAGGAAAGACATTCTTAGGAGAACCATTGTCGGGAGAAGAGAGGTTGGTGACAAAGATATTTCTGGGAGAACCAGGACATGGGGGAGGAGCTTTTCTGGGAGAGCGAGAATCAGATGAAGGAGAGGAAGGAGATACATCTTGGGAAGAACCAATATCAGAAAGAGAAGGAGTCAAGGGAGAGCTATATTCTGGTGAATCTGTATCAGAAAAAGAGAGAGTGGAGGGAGAGATATGCCTTAGAGAACTTGCATTAAAAGAAGTAAAATTGAGGGAAGAGAGCTCTCATTCAGATAGAAGAGAGGATGAAAAGAAGTTCCTTGAGCAACTAGCAACAGGATGGAGCACAGAAGGAGAGATCTCTCTAAGAGAACCAGTACCAGAAGAGGAGAGTGTGGAGCAATGGACATCTCTGGAAGAACCGGTTATAGATAAATGGGTAGAAGAGAAAGAGATATCTTTTGGAGAATCAGTATCTGAAGAAGTTGTAATAGAGGAAACAGCATCTCTAATTGAATCAACATCAGAAGAAGAAAGGAAAATAGAGGGAGAGCCATCTCTGGGAGAACCAATATCAAAAGCAGTAGGAGATGATCCAGATGCAACTCGTGGAGAATCATTATTAGAAATAGATGGAAGTGAAGGGGGAGGAACACCCCTGGAAGAAGTAGTATCAGAAGATGAAGGGTGGATGGTGAAAAAGACATTACTAGGAGAATTCAGATTAGAAAACGTAGGGGGAATGGAAGAGCTATATCTGAGAGAACTAGAAGCAAAAGAAGTACAAGAGAATCCAGAGGCATCTCTGGTTGAATTGATATTAGAAAAGAAAGAAGTAGATGAGGGAGGAGCATTTCAGAGAGCCACAGTATCAGAAGAAGAGGGACTTGAGGGAGAGTCATCTGGGGGAGAATCAGTATTGGAAGAAGAAAAAGGGAGAGTGGAGGAAGAGACCTCTGTCAGGGAATCAGTATCAACAGCAAGAAAGAAGAGAGAAGAGCCTCTGCAAGAATCCGAGTATGAAACAAAACAAAGAGAGGCAGGAAAGACATTCTTAGGAGAACCATTGTCGGGAGAAGAGAGGTTGGTGACAAAGATATTTCTGGGAGAACCAGGACATGGGGGAGGAGCTTTTCTGGGAGAGCGAGAATCAGATGAAGGAGAGGAAGGAGATACATCTTGGGAAGAACCAATATCAGAAAGAGAAGGAGTCAAGGGAGAGCTATATTCTGGTGAATCTGTATCAGAAAAAGAGAGAGTGGAGGTAGAGCCATCACATGGGGGAAGTGTATCAGGGAAAGACAGAAGAGATGGGAAAGAGACATTTCTGGGAGAACCACAATCATATGGGAAAATGGGGAAAGAGACATCTCAGAGGGAAACATTATTGGAGGATGGAAGGGAAGAAAGGGAGATATATCTGGGAGAAGAAGTAAAAATAAAGAAAGGCACATACCTGCAAAAGCCAGTATCCCAAGATTTGAGAGTGGAGACAGAGATGATTCTGATGATGCAAGAGTTAGAAGGTGGAAAAGCAAATGTAGAACTATTTCAGGCGGAACTAGTGCTAGAAGATGGGAGAGTTAAGGAAGGGATATATACCAGAGAACCAATAACAGAAGAAAGACAAGAGGAGAAAAAGACTTCCCAGGAAGAACTTGAATCAGATGAAGGGAAAGTGGAGGAAGAGACCTCTCACAGGACATCAATATCATCAGAAGGAAGAGAGGACGGAGAGAGATCTCGGGGAGAAGTGGCTAAAGAAGAAGTAAGCATAGTAGGAGATGCAGTTCAACGAGACCCAGTATGTGAAGACTGGCGAGGGGAGACAGAGACATCTCTGAAGAAGGAAGTGTCAGAAGACGGGAGAGTAGATGGAGAGGTATATCAGGTGAAACCAGTAACAGAAGCGGAGAAAGGTGAGGGAGAGACATATGTTAGAGAACCAATATCAGATGACAGGAGAGAAGAGGAAGAGGGGCAGCAGGAAAAACTAGTCTCAGATATAGAGAACATGGAGAGATCTCTAGAAGAACCAATATGCAAAGAATGGAAAGTGCAGAAAGAAACCTCTCTGGGAGAGCACGTACTAGAAGATAGGAAAGTGGAGATAGAGACATCTGAGAAAACAACATTATTAGAAGAGCTAAGGGTGGAGGGAGAGACATCTCTAGGAAGTCCAGGATCAGAAGAATGGAGAGTGGAGGAAGGGACATATATGAGAGAGCCAGAATCAAAAGAAGACAGAGGAGAGAAGAGAAACATGTCTCTGGGAGAACTAGTTTTAAAACAAGGAAGAGTAGAGAAAGAGATGTCTCTGCAAGGGCCATCATTTGAAAGTTGGATAGTGGAGGGAGACACAACTCTGTGGGAGACGAGTTTGTATGACGAGAGGGTGGAAGATGAGATGTCTTTAGTTAAACCGGTGTCAGAAAAAGGAAGAGTGGAGGAAGAAGCATCTCTGGGAGAACCAGTACAAGGGAGTATGAAGTTAGAGACATGTATTGAAGGACCAGTAGCAGAGGGGAGCATGGAGGGAGAGATATCTATGGAAGAGTCGGCATCAGAAAAAGAGAAACTGGAAAGAGAAACTTTTCTGGGAAATACAGTGTCAGAAGAAAGCAGAGGTGTGGAAAACTTGGTTATGGGAGAGCCAGAGTTGGAAGTAGGATTGGAAGAAGAAAGACATCTAAAACAATTCTGCCATCCACCAAAAGGAGAGGAAGAGGAGCTCTGTCAATCTCTCAGTGAACCAGACTTACCACCACAAGAACTGGAACAGGAAGTAAAAACAATTTCAGTGGACCAACCTTATTTCAAACACCAATTGGTAGTTGAAGAGATGCATAGAAGTCCAAATAAAAGTGAATATTTATTTCAGGGGGATATATTGATATCAGCACAGGAGTCCCCGCCAGACTCAGTATCGGAAGGGGACAAGTCTTTGAACCAAGCAACCTATCCTGTATGTTTGGAGACCGACACTTTTTCTCTGGCAGAAACAGTCTGTCCGCCCCTGGTACAGAAGGGGCAGATAACTCTAAACAGCCATGAGGCGAGGGAGAAGGATGTCATTCTTTTACAAGAAAGTGAGTGTCCATCAGACCTGGCCAGTGAGAAATATCACATGGACAAAGCCAAAGGACAAGTTATTAAAGATAAAAGTACTCTTCTGGAGATGCAATCAGTCTACTCTCTGGAGAAAAGGTCTCTTGGGCAAACAGATGGTCCAATGCAAAACCAAAGTGAAGACCTGATGGTACTGCCAACCCCTAATCCCAGATATTTGGATATTGGAGAAAACACTCAAGTGCAAGAATTCATTACTCATCCTGAGAAGGAAAATGCTGTGCAGAAAATGGCATTCACAATGATACGTGTCCTTCCCCCAATCATAGGAACAAGAAAAGTAGATGACTCAACTCAGGATCTTAAAAAGGGAGATATATTCAAGAGAGAACCCCGTCAGCAATCAGTAGGCAAAATGAAAGACACAACGAGCCAGTCACATGAGATGGAGGCATCTGAAGGACAGACTGTCGATACAGCAGTTGAAAAGGATAAGAAGAAGGAAGATGCGCTAGATGGTCTGTTTAATCTGGTAAGAACTCTTTGTGCAGAAACAAATCAAAGTCCCAGAGGCGCACACCTTTATTTTTGTAAATTTCTCAATTAGATGAATTGTTTAATGAACTTAACTATCTTTTGCGCACTACACAGTATTTGAGGGCTGCCAGTCCCTCATACTGAATTAACTGTGAATATGTTCAGGTACACCTGTGCCTGAGTAACTGTGTGCACTGCAGTGACGTATACAGTTGTTTACCTTCACTGCAGTGCACACAGTTACTCAGGCACAGGTGTACCTGAACATATTCACAGTTAAGAACTCTGTGTGCGCCTGTTGAAACCTGGTACTATTGAACCCCAAGTACAGCCCTGTAACACCGTTTTACTACACCAGAGCCCATCTATTCAAAGCCTCTCCCATTATAAGTGGATCGCAGATCTACCCTTTGTTTTATTGTGTTTTGCCCAGTTCATCTTTGCTCATGTATGCCAGGTAGCACTAACTGAAAACCACCCAACCCATGGGTCACTATCCAAAGAAAACTGTAAGGCGTTAAGCCATCTGATGCTTATAAAGTGTATTGTCAACCCAGAAAGATATTTTGGACCGGGGTGAACTTTGTAGCACAAGTATGATGCAGATTGGATACTTGAGACCTCATTTACGATATGACTGGCACCCCGCCGTCCATCAGGGTGGCACAGGCAACTGCCTTCACCACTCTGGCCAGACCACAGCCCGCCATATTTAGAGATCTCTGCAGGACCTGTAGGGATTCCTTTGCCTTCAGAAGACACTGAAGGGTTGTTGAGTGGCAGATATGTTTAAAGTGGCTGCTCGGCGAACCTTATTGCTTTTCATAAACAAACTCCCAAAGCGGAGTTTGTTTTTGAAAAGCTAAATACTAATGACCCTTACACCCGATACGTTTTCTTTCAGGGTGTGGGGGTCATTTTTTAATTGTCTTTCCTGGTCGGGAACCATGGCTGTACCAAACTGAAAAAATGTACATTAGACCATTCACTTTAAATAGGGGGAGGTCTGATGCACACACACTGATTGCCCCACCTCTACCAGGCCCTTGTTGTAGGGTTTCTACCAGCAGAACCAGCAGGGGTACCGCTGTTGGAAACATGATGGTCCACACCACTCTAAATAGAGCGGGCAGACAGGGTATTGAGAAAGGTTTGTGGCAGAGGTCCCTGTCCACCAAACTCTAAATCAGGCCCTTAATGGTCTATCCAGCAAAGCTAAGAAGGAGCTCTTTAGCATTTTGTACACTGGAGATGGACTGCTTCACTCGGAATTGGGACACTGAAACACAAGCTTGACTACCAAACTGCCCTTCTCAAATGGGCCCTTTTTTGCATGATGCCCAAATGATATCCTACATAAAGAAGCAGTACGATGACTGCTTTAAAACTTCTGTTGGGCATCATTGTAACTAATTGTAACAAAAAAACTAT
The DNA here is from genome assembly GCF_964204655.1 of Triturus cristatus. Lineage (NCBI taxonomy): Eukaryota > Metazoa > Chordata > Amphibia > Caudata > Salamandridae > Triturus > Triturus cristatus. The sequence goes on from NC_140590.1 coordinate 1,296,887,876, forward strand.
ATGCAAATCGAGTCTCTTGGGTGAATAGTTTACAGCAGGAGGGGCGTGGGAGCGGGCACCTCGTCACAGGAGCCCAGAAGGAAAGATCGCAATTACTGGTTTTAGTGCTGTAAGGACTGTCCTCTCCCATGAGTGAGATGTCTTTTTCTATCCTACAGGAGGAGGTTCAAACCCTCGATGTCAGTGCCCAGAAGAGCAGGATTCACCTGCGCAGAAAAGTATCTGTACGGCGCCGGCAGGTTCCTGCCCTGTGGCCCCGCTCTGACCATGACACTTCTACTGAACCGGAAGAGCCTGCACTGCCCTCCTTGGAGCCTCCTTCCAAATTGGTGGAGGATCAATCTATGCCACTGCCTGTCCTTCAGACCCACATAAAGCCGGTGCAGTGGATTGCTCCTGGGGAAGGCTTCCCGCCACCACCAATGGTACTACCCAAGCCACGGTTGATACCAGGCATGGTGCCAATAATGATGCCTGGAATGGTGAGACCTCCGCATCCCCAGCTGATACCTGGATCTGCAGCCAAAGAAAACGTAGTTACAGAGGGCTCGATGCCGGCAGAAGTGATTGCACCCAAGAAAAAGTTTCCTGGACATGCTGGGTAATATGGGACCAGGTGGGAGGAGGGAGGTGTGTGAATGATGGCAGTGTGCCAATAGTACAATCGTACATCATACATATGACAGGTACAACATATGAATCCGCATCACAAGCCTCCCTTGCACACAGAACATGTACAGCAGAGAAAGCAACAACCAATCCTCACATAAAGAACAGGCACAGTATATATGAATTGGAATGTAGCCAGAGTTTTCCAAAATGCATACCTAGACCTTAGACTCCACACAACCCATCCATCGCTTGCCTCTTTTGGGTACACCTCTCTTTTATCTTCTGACACACCACATATTGCGAGTTGTTGGGGAATAACATCGAATTTTGGTGTTTATTGCACCAAAATCCGCATGATGCAGTAAATACCGTACATTTTTTCCCCATTATATTTCAACAGGTTTGACTGCGCCCATGTTTAACGAAGGTTGAGTTATTTAATGCATCGATAATTATCGTATGCTTTAAATATCTAACAACTCATAATTCCAGCCATGTAAGCAGGGCTGTAGGGACGGGTTGGAATTAACCGCCCAACTCGTAATCAAGCCCTTAATCTACAGCTCTGCCTTTGCTTGTATGTTATCATTTTGAAATACTTATAAATTATTAGATATTGATGGTAGAAATGACCAGCATCATTTCGGGTATGTGCCTTTGTGGGATTATTATAAGACTGACAGCGAATAGGGACGCATGGCATTTAATTGATGTAGGTTGAGAAAGGTTTGAGTACTGGATCACTTGTAGGTGTATTATTATCTATCTCAAGAGTGTTTCCCTGTCCTAATGCATTCTCTGACCCATTTATATGTGTTTCTGTCCGAAACAACTCAAACATCCATATAAAAGGAGGGTGTCTGTCCAAGAGTCACTGTATTGCCTTTCTCTGTGTGACTGGGGTCCCTGTGTCCATGCATTCCCTGGCTCAGATATACTTTCCAGGACTTGTCCCTGATTTGAAGTTCATGTTTTCCAGTCCACTGAGAGTCTGCTCAGCCTTGCTGTATGTCTGCCTCTACAGCGTACACATGTCACGTCCACAGCGTCAGTGCGTCTCTCTTCCAGTCACCAGGATGTCTGATGTTTCCTTACAATGTACATGTGCAGGTGATGTTCCAGTGCATGCCGATTCCAGTGGCAGCGCTGCTAAACATACCAGAATAAGTCACCATCATCATATAAGATTATTTGGAATCACTAACTCTGTCAAACATATCATGTGTGTAAACATTAATTAATCATCAAAAAATGTAAATGCACTTATTAAACCGTACTACAAGTGAACAAACCACACCATCCCCTTTATAACTCTTAGGCCTTTGGTTAATTCCGACCCTTGCATAAACCCCTGTTTATGCACAGGGGCGTACCACAGGCCCCTGCATCCCCCGCGGTGCGGGGAGGCCCCGAGCTGCAGGGGGCCCACTCGGCACAGTACTTATGCCTGAGCGCTCCGGAATAAATCCGGAGCGGGGCCCCTCCGTGTATATTGCAGGGGGGCCCCTTTAACTTTCGATATGCCACTGTTTGTGCATGGGTTAGAATTACAGGTTTAGTGTTATTTAAAGGATTCGAGGATTATCAGATGCGTTAAATACCTCCACCTTCTTTACATTTCTGCAGGTCAAATCTGCCGAAATTTAACAGGGATAAACAAGACGGTACTTACCGTACCATTCGGATTTTGGTGCGTTAAACACCAAAATCTGCATATTGTTCCCCAGAAACTCATTATAGGTGCTTTTTATCACACCTGATAAATAACAAATCTCGTGGTGCGATAAATAGCATGTATACTTGTAAGAAGGCCCTTATGTTATGTCGTGTTATTTATATATGTAGCGCGCACGGCTACTCCTAGGAGTGTACCGGCGCGAGCAAGGGGAAAACAGAACAAAACCTGACTTTAAATAAAGAGATGAGTTTTTAACAATTTTTTAATTGCCTACCAATTTTTTAATTGCCTACCAAGGGTCTGATTACAAGTATAGGCGCTATTTATTGCACCTGTGGCCTAGTTACGAGTTTTGGTGTTACTTATGGCCCCTGATACCGATACCATGGGGTAAGTTATTTATCAGGTGTGATAAAGAACACCTATTAAGAGTTTATGGGGAATAACATGAAGATTTTTGGTGTTTAACGCACCAAAATCCGCATGATACGGTAAGTACCGTATGTTTCCCTCTGTTAAATTTCAGCAGGTTTGACCTACCAAAATGTAATGAAGGTTGAGTTACTTAACGCAAGCGATAAAAATTGGATGCATTAAATACCTTCAAAACCGTATTTTCCGACCCATTCATAACAGGGGTTCATGCATTGGTCGAAATATTACGAGCGACTTGTAATCAGGCCCCTAGTAAATAACTTTACCAAGGGGTTCGTTATTTATCAGATGCAATGAAGTGTACCTATTACGAGTATGTACGGAACAGCATGCGGATTTTGGTGTTTAATGCACCAAAATCCGCATTATACGGTAATTGCTGTCTGGCTTCCCGCTTTTAAGTTTCGACAGCTATTTAAGGAAGGTTGGGATATTTAACGCATCCGATAAAGATAAATGATACTCAACTTGTTGTAACCCTTGACCCGTGCGTAAACAAGGGTTTACACACAGGTCGGAATTAACTGAGCCTCTCACAATCAGGTCTTAATTGTTTCCCTGCCCCAATGTGTGAGTATTCGCTGCTCTAGAGTTAGTGCATCCCCTGTCCAAGTGTACACATCTTCTGAACCTCAGGCAGAGACGTTTTAAGGCATGGGCAAAGTGGGTTCTGGCCCAGGGCCCCAGCTTTTCATGAGGCCCTCTGATGGAGCCAGCTCTGTTCTGCAGAGAGTCTTGCCCTGGTGACCTTGAATAATTCTTAAACAGATTGCTTTAAATGCCATTTTCCTCTAATTTATTTTTAATGTGGGTGATGTGTGAGTCTATTGCAGCCAGTTTGCCTCAAAGTTCATGTTTATTTCAGAAGAATGATGTGGTGTGGCAGGCGTCTGCCCCCAGTGGCTTGAAGCTGTGTCCCATTCACACTGACAGCCGGGTTCGTTCTGCTGTGTGTCTTGCTATTGGTATCGCACACTTGTCTCGTCGGTAGGGCATGGAAGTGAGGTGGGTAGTTTTGGGTGTAACTTTTCCGACTTGGCTATTTATCCTGCAAACCAGAGTTTTGATTGATGAGATGCAGTTTCACTTCCCCTGCGTCTGTGACTCCCTGTCCCAGTGTCAACATCTTTCTTTGCGAGTATGGATGTCTTCCAGACACAGTACCTTGCTCTGTTGCAGTTCTTGTCTCCTTGCAGTTGGATCTGTGTCTACCTAACCCAGTGTTGTCGTTTCCCTGTCCCAATGTTGGTGCTTTAATGTACCTGCCTGGCCCTGCAGAAGTGTCGGTTTCCTTACCCTGTTTCATGTTTTTCCCTGATTCACTCTCTGTTTTTCAGTGGCCAAGTTCCTATGCTTCTCTATCTAGACATTTTTCTCCTTTCCCAATGCCCGTTTCTCAGTCTCAGTGCTGGTCCTTCCCCATCCCACAATCATTGTTTCCCTGCCCCTTGTGTCCATGTCCACATGCTCAAATATTTCCACGTGTCTTTAATTGTGCGCTGAGAGTCCATATCTCCCAGGCCCAGCATGCATGACTCCCTCTCTGGGCACCCATGTTCCTGCCTCGGTGTTCGCATTTTCCTGCCCTAGTATCTGCTTCCTACCTTACCAGTTTCTATTTATCCGTGTCCCAGTGTTCTTGTCTCCCTGTCACAGTTCCCAAGCCATCCTATCCTATTGTCTATGTGTCAGTTATAGTTGTGACGTCCCAGTGCTCATAAGATGGTTGACCTGTCCATATTCCAATGCCTCCCTGTCCCAGTGCGTGAGCATTGACTCACACAACAAGAGAGCTACAGGTCTTCCTGCCGTGCAACCTCCACAACAAAATTCAAATCTAATCAAATCAAATCAAATCAAGCTTTATTCGGTTGTAGAAAACAGCCATAAAAGCACAAAATATTTTCAATTTAAAAAACACGCAATTAACGTATTAAAATATCAAACTACAAGCAAATTCATTTTAATACGATACATTTCTGTCAATCTTCACCCCTATCAATCGCTTTTAAAATATGTAGCCTATCAGCGAAGTTTCAGCATGAAGTATATGAAAGTACAAGTGCAATCATGTAAACATAACAATCAAATTAATTAATTAAAAAAAAAGAGAAAACAGTTTAAAAGAAATCAATACCAGAGAATTAATGTGAATAAACAACCATTAGAGACATAAGCAGGTTACCAGAAGTTTTATGGAGGAGAAAGGATAACTAAAATAACTACAAATTCTGCCTGTGTCTATCAGCTACTTTAAAAAATGTAGCTATCGGTTTGGCAAATAGATCGGCGTCCAAACATTGAAGGGCAAGAAAAGCAGGACGACACCTACGCAAACCCCAGGTTTTTAAAATCGGGATAAGCCACTGTTTCCTCAAATCCTGATCGAATTTACAGAACAGTAAACAACAAAATTCATAACCACAAAAAATACGCAGGTAGTTTGTTCCTAGACTCATTCTGGAATAACGAGGCTATATCTAAGAGAACAAGAAGCAGAGCAAAGATTTGGATCACACTCTGTGGCAAGCTCCATCACTGGTATTAATATGACCAAGTTCATCAAGGCAATGAAAAGTAATCATCCCCATATTTATAACGGAATGTGCACATGTACCAGGGCCTTCCTAACAAGATAAGGTGTAACTAACATGACCATTAACTGATTGTGGAGCAATAACACCTAGCTAAAGATCCGGCCGAGTTTATAACTGACTATAATAAACACGCAATGACCTTTAACGGATTTTGGAGCAATTAGATCGTGTGTATTGATGCGGCCGAATTTACGAATGTAAAGGGAAGTATTTACCCGAATATTCATCGCAACAGAATTTGCATATGTAGCGGGGCCCACTCTGGGGCTCATGTTACGTGATGATTATATGCATGCCTTGCTTCATTATAACAGTACCAGGAATCAGGGAAATGTTCTCCAATAATGGACTTGATGCAATAACGTCTAAATAGATGAATAAGACCTGTCCTAGTTAGAGACATGTTGTGCTTCCAAGTATTGCATTCTAAACCCCTGTTTTATTCCACACAAGTGTTCCTCACCAGTGTGACTGCTAGTGTTAGAACTTAACAAAATCAGGGTAAGTAGGTGTACTAGTTGTGCATGCTCACCAATGTGCTTTTCACATGTGTCTAGCGTGCTGTGATTTTCAAGAGTGTACCACACTGAGTGCACAAGTAGGAGAAATAGACATACTAGTGCATGGAACAAGAAGACAAAATGCAATAAAAAGGTTCCTAATGAAAAGGACAGAAATTTAGAGTTTTAAAGTTTATTTTGGTCTGCTTTTCTACAGGTTAAACATGCAGGATAGGTAGGTAAGACTCACTCTTATCTGAATGTACAGACTAGATCTGAAGGACATACAGTAGGGGTATCTTTGACTGCCCTGACATAGTCCCTGGACCACCTTCCCAAGGGATCCTATGGAGGCTGAAATATGCTGGCATTTTACAAGTGGAAAGGATGTTCGAGTCACAGGCTCCCAGTAACTTTCCCCTGTTTGTTTTTAATCCAGCCCTGTGTACCCGAAATAAAGGGAACCCTTGGGTTTACACATAGATTGTTTCACAAAAAATCTGGACCCCTTATATGACCAGAAAACATTTAGTTTGATCTCCCTTACAAAAAGGTTGAGACCACCATGTTTGTAGCATCTTACATGGTGGGATGGACTGGCAATGATGAAGCATGCCACAAAGTGTGGTTGAGGCCTTTCCATCAAAATCTCTGCTTTGTTTCTTGATCCTTAGATAGAGTCACATTATGCCATACTGAGTATACGGATATACAACCTGCCGTATTTTTTGTGGTTGTGACTAGTGTATGAGTATAGCTGTCCCAGTAACCATGTCCCATTGGCCATGCCTTCCTGCTTGTTGTTGCTGCTTTCTTGGCCTGCGTCCTGGTCACAGGATCTTTGCTGAGTAATATAGAGTCCAGGTTTCCCTCCCTTGCTACTTTTATCTCCCTGCAGCAGTGGCTATGTTTTTGTAAAATGTCAGTTTTTCAGTTTCACAATATTAGTGCACTATGTCCCAGTGTCCGTATTTCCCAGTCCCTGCATTTGCTTGTCTGCTTGTTGGTTTTTCGATATGTACAATGTGTCTTTTTGTGTCTTTGTCTTAATGTCCCCGTGTATGGGTCTCTCTGTCCTGATCTCTCTTTGTCTGTGTCCGAGTGCCTATGTTGCCTGATGCAGTCACTATTTAAGTGACCTTTTTTAGGTCTCACCTACGCAGCGTACATGCGCTGCGTAGGAGACCTTTAGCAATCGATTCAGTTTGTGTCCTAAAAACATGCACGCGTTGCATTGCTTTCAATGGCAACACGTGCACGTTTGGCGATTCCCTTGCGGGAGCGAGCAATTAACTTGCAAACATATGGTGCCCCTACTCGCTCCCACAAGGGAAACGCTGTGTGCTTTCGGCCGCACTCCCCCCACCTCTCCCACTTGTTATTTTTTTGTTGCAGTTTTATTTTACAGTTTTATTTTACGCAAATTCGACGGGAAGGTATTGGAGTGCTTTACATGAGCACCAGTGCCGTTACACAAGGACAAATTCATTTTTAGGTACGGGGGGGATTAAGTGATTTTTGTTGTTGATGCAGACGCCAAGGCTCGAACTCGGTTTCCCAGCTCCAAAGTCGGCAGCATTGGCTGTAAGGCCACATTCTCTCCCCTTGCCCTCTATGCAGCAACAGAAACAAAACAGGCTTTAACGCTGGTGTTTTGTTTAGGCTTGCAGGGGTTATGTATCTAAATTGCTCCTCATAAAAACGTTTTCAAGCTCCTTTTCATTAGTGTGGCATGCTGCTAGAGCCAGTAGTGCGAGCAGGGCATCCAGAGGACCTGTTAATTATTCCCAGATGTCGTAGGAAGAACACCATTGTTAACACAAAGACAGCAGAGCTGCTGCTTGAAGATTGCCTCTTTCATGATAAATAACTAATGGTAAACCGATATGACCATGTCAGTAATGGTGCCAAATCCTTGGCGCATGGCACGGTAGGCCAGGGTACTTCCAGCCAGTCTTGATGTTATTTTCTGACCACAGTCCAGCCTGTCGCCCACAGCACAGCCCTCGTGACTCTCCTTTTCTGCAGAAGCCCACGCGAATGAAGCTCCCTAAACAGTGTATTTACACAATGTAAGGTGCCAGATGGACCTGTTTTACTCCATTTTGGAAACACTGTCCAGCATGTAAAATACACGCAAAACACTAGACAGAGGTGGCAGAAGTAGGAAAATAGGAAGCAAGTCAAATAAAAAAGCATTTACTGGAACAGACACACAGCCTCGCCAATTTCCTTACTTTCAACAGGAGTAATTGTATTTATATATTCAGTAATTTTTGGTGATTGCCAACTACACTGCTCAATCTTCATTGCCTGTCGAAAGGCAGTGTTGTGCCTCACGTTTAGTAGTGAGAACGCCCGCAAAGCTCACATCGGTACATGAGACTTCGGAAGTGATGCAAATGTTATATTACCTGAACACCTCAATAAAACCATCTGAGCGTTTATTTTTTTAGAGCTGTAATAATACCAACGTTTTCATATAGCGCTTACTAAAAGAGATGTGTGCTCAACAAACGAAAAGCCTTGTTAGATTTCATCAAAACGGCTCCTATGTTCCCATCTTCAGAAAGATGAAAGTCTGAGCCCTTTGGAGTGATAAGATTGTGCTGCAGACATGTTTCAATGGCAGAGGAGAGCTTTACATTTAAAAGTAGCATCCTAGCTAATGAAAATTCAAGTGGTGCTATAATACCCAGATCAAATGGTGGAATAACGTCACTAGTAGACCCCGTGTACCTGATTGGACTAGGATATTTGGTTTCCACTCTTACATCTTTATGTTAAACAAAGTGGATTTTAAAGCAGCTGTTCTGTTTCCCTTTGGAAATAAAGGCATCGCCAAACATGGAACAATTAAGCTTCACCCAAGGCAATATCCGCATGGCAAATTTGTGGGACTAGATTATGTAGTATAAACGTTTGCCTATTTTAACTTTCCCACATCTCCCGAACAAATCTTTTGTATACATTTATAAATTCAAATCTGCACCCATATATTTATAACATGGTCATATTTCTACAAAACCTTCAGGGACTTAGAAACAAAACATCCCTCCAGCCTTTTTAATTATTGTATTATTTTTATTAAATTAATAAAACGCTAGCAAAATGGTCTTTGGACAGCACCCCTGGCATGGGCAGTGATAAAGAGGGTAGGTATTATGTTCTCTGCAGAGATATCGAGCTGTCCCATGTATATGTGAGGAGCTCACCCAGTGCTACCTTTTCCTTCCCTTTCGCACACTCTTTCCCTACATTCATAATAAAAAAGAAATGCAAGGATCAGAATGCAAGTAAGTTAATTGGTCTGGGTGAGATGCTCCCATCCGATTTTGTAGTTAATTGGGTGCGTTTGTGCATATATCTACGTAGAGCTAAAAGCCAGCTGTGCAAATGCAGCGAGGTGCTAAGTGGTCTTTGTAAAATAATCTGGGTCAAAATCCGACCACTTCTCAATCCACTCTTCTGCAAGGAGTGCACTCCTGAAAAACTGTTGTGGTCTAGTGCAGTTTGCCATAGCCCAAAAATGCTTCTACGATGCCCTCTAGGCACTATAAGATTTTGATGCTGGTGTAGCTCTGTTTTCCAAAACAGAAAGCGAAGAGGCAATACAAATGTATGTGTACTCTTGACACTCGCTGTTAAAACCTCACACACAGACTCCTTGAACTGGAGAAGCTTGGATCACCACAGTTATGGAGTAATTCCACTACCCGCCCATCTTGGACCCGGTTCTAATTCAAACCTTCACCTTGTCCGAAGTCTATGATTCTGGACAAATCACTTTATCCCCCAGGGTCCCAAATCCCATATCTACAAACACTGAGAGAGCTGGAGAATGTCAGGACTGGAGACAGCCAAACCGACTGCATTAAGCACAATGTAAAGTCGGCCGGACATTTCAAAATACATTTGGCGCCAATGCAGCACAACTTCAGAATCAGCGCAGCACCACCTCAGCATCAGAGCAGCATCACCTCAGCACAGTGTCAGGACTACCGGCCCCGATTGAGCTCCGTACTACGGAACTACCAAAATGGCGTCCGCCGTTGTGCGCGTGCGCGGTGGAGGTCGGGCGTGTGTTAAAACCCGCCCTCCGGCAGCTGCAGGTTCTTCGCGCTCCTCTTGGTTCTTCGTTACCCTATTACCTGCGGTTCCCGTGGTTCCTGAAGTGTCGCTCCCCTCGCGGAGTCTGGAACTCTAGATAGCGTTGGGTTACCGGCTTCCTCGTCGTTGCGATTTTCATTCCCCCCGGGAGCAGAGTTTGGTCAGCGGCGAGTCTCTCTATTCACTGCCGTTTCCCTTGTCGCGACGGTGCCTTCTTATCTCGGTGTGTTCGCCTGACTCCTGACGTCGATCTTCTTCGAGAGGAGGTGTTGGTTGTCTCCGGGTGGATGTATACAGCCTGCAGTGGGACAGCAACAAAAGAAAAAAGACAAAAACCATTACGGTAACAGCGCTCCTGTGCTGCCCTTTGTTTATTTTTGCCTACCTCATATACATTGTACTTACCCGAGTTGTTCTGGCACTACGAGATTCCTTCTCTATTGTTTATTTTTTGCAACTTATCTGTAAAACAAGAGGAAAGAAGAAACCTGAAGTTAAGGTCCTATTTACGTTATAAGGCTTGACAACACCAAGCAATCACTTGTTAAGGTGGGTTTTAAAACTACAGATATTCTTTCTGTCTTTCTTCCTCACATACCATTAGAGACTTCTAGTGTGTCCTTGTTTTTGTTATATTCCAGAATCTTACAGAAGCATTCAATCAGAGCTCAGAGGAAGGGAAAGATAGACATAAACCTTTCTACGTTTAATGCTCAGGTAAAAGGATACTGTTAGATCTGGGGGTCTCTAGTTGGCAGGGTAGGTACCACTGTCCAAGTAGGGACCCGTGCTTCTAGTCAGGGAAAGGGGGATACACTGTTAAGATAACCCCTGCTCACCCTCTAGGTAGCTTGGCCTGAGCAGTCTAGGCTATCAAAGGCAATGTGTAGAGTATTTGTACCAACACTCACAGTAACACAGTGAAAACACCACAGATTTACTCCACACCAGTTTTAGAAAAATAATGTATCTTTACTAAAAACTTCACAAGACCAAATATTACAGACAAACCAACATATAATTCAAAAAGGTTACTTTAAAGATAGTTCAGAGTTTGCAGAAAGTACTCCAGGATGTAAAAGTCAGTGCCCTGCACAATGCGACTCTCAATGCACAAAATGCGACACTTTCGTGCCCAACAGTACCTGTAGTTGCGATAAGGTTCCCAAAAGCTATAACAAGGAAGCTTGCAAAGGCGATGCGATACTCCTGAGATCCTGGGGAGGCTTTGCAGCAGCCCTGCTTCACGCAGCAGAGGTGGATGCGCCGGCTCCGATCTGTAAGGGGAGGATGCGATGACTTTGGCCTTCGTTGCGTAGGTTTCTAAGGGGGAAGCTTCACGCACAGGTTCAATGCGACACTCTTCGATGTGGTGCGATGCGTGGCGCAGCGTTGACTTCCGGCGCCGCAACTCTCGATGCGCCACGGAACGGGACTCTGCGTCGACGCACGCAGCGATTGGAGACTTTTCACGCACCGGCAGTGGTGCGGCCCGCAAACTGGTTCTGCGACAACCCTCGCAATGGCAGGAAGCTTCACGCTTCGGGACGATGCTCGACGCACTCGGCGATGCGGGGACCCTGCGTGTTGCGATGGTGCCGCGATGAAATTTTCCACGCACTCTCGTCTTGCGACACGCAATCGGATGATGCGTTGGGTACCAGTTACTCTTGTTCACGCTTCTGCTTCCCAGCTCCCAAACACAGCAAAACGACCTCCTGAGGCCCCAAGACTGGGCAAGCACTCCAAGGCAGGTCAGAACTCTTTCAGCAGAGTTCCAGGGGAGCTGGTGGTGAAGTCCTTTTGTTCCTGGGACTTCTTAACAGGGAGCCAGCTCTTCTCAGGCCCTTGGAGATCAGAATCAAAAGAAGGGGACACAGCAAAGTCCTTCCCCTCTCCTTGGCAGCAAAGCAAAACAGCAAGCAGGCAGTCTTCTCCTCTTCAGTTTCTTCCAGCTTTCTCCTTGGCAGAGGTTTCTTCTTAGTTCCAAAGTGATCTAAAGTTTAGGTGTCTGGGGTCCTCTTCTTATACCCCTCCAAGTCTTTGTCTCTTGTGTTTCAGTGGGGGGATTCCCCTGCTCAAACCGGTTCCTGGGTGTGCTCTGCTCTGGAGCACCTGGTTCCTTTCAGAGTGAGGGGCAGGGTCGTTAGACGCTCAGCAGGAGGTGGAGCCTTCTTTGTGCCAGCAGAGGCAGAGTCCTCAGCCTGGCCAGCAGGGGGTGGAGCCAGCTTTGTGTTTGGCAGGGACAGCCCTATTCAAACCCAGGGACTACTCCTCCCACCCATCTAAAGCAGATCTCCCTATTCACCCTGCTGCTGACTCATCCAGGCTCCTGGAGCCACCTGGCCCTTCACATGACACCCTTCAGCCAACCAGCACACAGGCACACAGGAAGGTTAAACAGGAGAATAGCTACTTTCTAAAGTGCTATTCTCACACAGTGAATTTAAAAACCATCTTGCTAAAAAGATGTATAATTAAATTCTGAACACAGAGATACCAAACTTGGATTTTCTATCTTGCCCTTATGGGAAGATAGGCATGTAAACAGCCTTCCCCATTCTATCCTATGGGCAAGATAGCCTCTCAGCAGTGAAAAACGAAAATTGCTGTAATTCACTACCAGGGCATGTTACACACCTCAGTACATGCCCTACCTTTCAGATACACTGCACCCAGCCCAGGGGGGTACCTAGGGCCACCATAGGGATGCCTTACATGTACAGAAAGGGAAGGATAAGGCCTGGTCAGTGGGTGCACTGGCCAGGTCGACATGGCAGTCCTGGACTGCACATAAGCACTGCAAGCAGGCCTAAGACATCATTTTAGCGCTACTCCTGTGGGTGGCACAATCAGTGCTGCAGCCCACTAGTAGCATTTTAATCACCAGCCCTGGCACACGCAGTGCACTTTACTAGGGGCTAACAGGTGAAACAAATATACCAATCATGGATAACCAATCAATATAACAATTTATACAGAGAGCATATGCACTTTAGCACTGATCAGCAGTGGTAAAGTGCCCAGAGTCCTATTGCCAACAACCACGGGTCAGAAAAAATAAAGGAGGAAGAAGCAAAAAGTTTGGGGATAACCCTGCAAAAAGGGCCGTTTCCAACACAACCCCCTTCCAGCCTAAAGCCAGGGTAGACCAAGCGATACCTCGATGGGATTCCCTGCTTAGGGCGATAGAACACGGAAACTGGCCCAAACAGCAGGGCACTATTCCTGTTCTACGCCTTCCTGAACCCGGTTGGATCTCTCCATCCATACTCTCAGGGTCCACCACGCCAACCCATGTGGAACCCTTCTCCTCACCTGTGGACACCACCTGTGCAGCACCTAGCCTTAACTTGCTCACAGATGTGTCCCAACAGACAGACAGCAAGCCACAGTGACCACTGACAGTGGTCAGGGATGAGACCCAGGACTTATTCCTCTCAGGGCCCTCAAACCCCTGTGGCGTCAGAGGGTGGGGGGCGGTAGCCCCAGGTGCTTGGCACCCTTTGTCCACTCCCTTCCCTGTCAGGTCGGGTCTGACAACCTGGCACTGACTGACCAGCTCCGGGCCTGTATCCGGTGGCTGGACAGGAGGCTGGGGTAGGCTTTTCCATACCCAGTCCTCCTCTTCCTTGGGGCTTTGTACCCTCCCACCTGGAGCGGTACCCCCTTCTAGAATAGTCAGGGCACCTGTGGCAGGTGTCCTGCACCATTCACCCACCAGTTCAGGGGTTCTATCCTGCAACTGGGATCCCAGGTCAGGGGGGACACCCCAGACCTGGCCCTCCAACCTAGGGTCTACACCCTTCAGGTGAACCGGGGTCAGAGGCGAGGACTCCCTCCCTCTGCACCCCCTTCCAGAGTTCTGCACCCTCCTACTCAGAGCGGTACACCTCAAAGACAACTTGGTAGAGACACTGCTTACAGATGTCCCTCCCTCCAGTTCCGGACCTCTCTCCAGCAACTGGTCTCCCAACCTAGGGTCTAAACCCTCAGGTTGCACCGGGGTCAGAGGCGAGGACTCTCTCCCTCTGCACCCCCTTCCAGAGAGCTGCACCCTCCCCACTGGAGGGGTACCCCTGGAAGCCAAACCGGTCAGGACACAGCTTACAGATGTCCTTCCCCCCAGGTCAGGCAAATCCTGAACCTGGCCTCCCAACCCAGGGACTAAACCCTGCGGTTGCACACCTGCCTGGCATGCCAGGACTTCTGGGGACTCACACAGTATCTCCCCGAGGGTGACACATGACTCATGTGTCTCGTGACAGTCTGCCTGGTGCAGATCTCCCGGCCCCTGTCCACCTGACAGTGCGCGAAGATCCCCCAGGACAGAAGTGGTGTCACCATGGTCACTCCTAGGGGACTCAGCCCTTCTGGCTGGTCCCTGACCCACTGGTTCTCCCACTGGGGAACACATCCCCCTCTCACCCCTCAGTCTGGACTTCTGCACCCTCCCAACTGGAGCGGTACCGCCAGATACCAGAACCACTGGAGCTCTGTTTACAGAGGCTCCAGGTTCTCCTGACACTAGGAGATCCTCCTCAAATGGCCTACTAGCACGGTCTAGGCCCCCAACCTGGTGTTCCCTTAAGGAACCCTCCAGGCCCTGAGACTGGGTTTCGGGCACCTTGGGACCCACAGTCCCACACTCACCCCTTCTCCACTGAGACAGGACGTGAGCCCCTACACCACTCCCACTACACTGGGACCTAACTGGGCTACACTGAACCTCTTCCACCTCACAGGTCTGGAAGATATCCGGGCCACTCCTTTTGGGATCACTCCCCAATGCCTCTCCAGACCTTTTGACATCCAACCAAAGGTCTGCCTCCAACGCAAGCTCTCTGGAACCAGAGAACTCACACTCCACCGGGTGTTGGCATAGCTCTGGAAAACAGGGACTTAAAATATGCTCTCCAACAAATGAATCACACAGCCCCCCACAGTTGTTAACCAAGCTACCGTTTGCCTCACCCTCCAGTGCCTCACACACGTACCCCACACCACTCTCGTGAGATTGGCAAGACAGTATCTGACTGTCTCTGTCACACAACTCACACTCTTCTGGGCGGTCTCCACACTCACACACCAAGGTTTCTACCATGGGGGAACCCCTCTCCCTGTACCTCTCATCTAGGGTCAGTAGAGTGTCCCTCCCACCACTAGGAATATGGTCCCCTGTGCCAGTTCCCCAATCCACTTCAGGGATACTGCACTCCACTGGAACTACATCATAAACCTGAACTCCCTGGTGTATGTCAACCCCCTCCCTCAAGTTAGGCGCCACATCTCTGGGTGTTTGTACCTTTCTCTCAGCACTAGAAACTACAATCTTGCTGCCACCATCTGAGCTGGACTCCACCTCCAACTCAGCAAAGCTCACTTCCTGAGCTAACCTTTCTTCTTCAGCTGAGACACTCATGGCCTCAAGCCTCTCGAGCTCCATATCAAGCTCCCTCATTCTTAATTCATGTGCCAAGGTCAATTTCAATTCTTCCAAGGCATACATCTTCTTGCTCTCTTCTATTTTGTTTTGGGTTTCCATTTCCATCAGCTTCAACTCAAGCCTCATGACTTCTAACTCATGATCTCTAGCCCTTTGATTCTCCTCCAACTCCTCTGGAGTGAGACTCCTACTGGAATGGGAGCTGCCAGCCCTTGAGACTGGTCCGACCACGGGCAGAGCTTGGGAAGCAAAACCATCCTCTTCATCTGCATCATCCTCTTCTTGGGCCTCCCACCAGGCCTTCAAGACTCTTTGTAGCACATCCCTTCTAGATCCGCTTTTCACAGGGCAACCAAGGTCTTTGCAGAATTGCTTGAGCTCCTCAACCTTGTACGAATACAGATCCTCCATGGAAAACTCCAATTCTGCCCTCTCACTTGTTGCCACCTGAGACATGATGCTCTTGAAGAGTTACTCCAAAATAGAATCAAAAATACAGCATGTGGTTGTCTATTGGTCTGCACTCCTAGTGATGTACACCAATTACTGTGGGTCAAGTACAAATACAAGTTCAATCCTCACCGCTGCCACCAATGTTAGATCTGGGGGTCTCTAGTTGGCAGGGTAGGTACCACTGTCCAAGTAGGGACCCTTGCTTCTAGTCAGGGAAAGGGGGATACACTGTTAAGATAACCCCTGCTCACCCTCTAGGTAGCTTGGCCTGAGCAGTCTAGGCTATCAAAGGCAATGTGTAGAGTATTTGTACCAACACTCACAGTAACACAGTGAAAACACCACAGATTTACTCCACACCAGTTTTAGAAAAATAATGTATCTTTACTAAAAACTTCACAAGACCAAATATTACAGACAAACCAACATATAATTCAAAAAGGTTACTTTAAAGATAGTTCAGAGTTTGCAGAAAGTACTCCAGGATGTAAAAGTCAGTGCCCTGCACAATGCGACTCTCAATGCACAAAATGCAACACTTTCGTGCCCAACAGTACCTGTAGTTGCGATAAGGTTCTCAAAAGCTATAACAAGGAAGCTTGCAAAGGCGATGCGATACTCCTGAGATCCTGGGGAGGCTTTGCAGCAGCCCTGCTTCACGCAGCAGAGGTGGATGCGCCGGCTCCGATCTGTAAGGGGAGGATGCGATGACTTTGGCCTTCGTTGCGTAGGTTTCTAAGGGGGAAGCTTCACGCACAGGTTCGATGCGACACTCTTCGATGTGGTGCGATGCGTGGCGCAGCGTTGACTTCCGGCGCCGCAACTCTCGATGCGCCATGGAACGGGACTCTGCGTCGACGCACGCAGCGATTGGAGACTTTTCACGCACCGGCAGTGGTGTGGCCCGCAAACTGGTTCTGCGACAACCCTCGCAATGGCAGGAAGCTTCACGCTTCGGGACGATGCTCGACGCACTCGGCGATGCGGGGACCCTGCGTGTTGCGATGGTGCCGCGATGAAATTTTCCACGCACTCTCGTCTTGCGACACGCAATCGGATGATGCGTTGGGTACCAGTCACTCTTGTTCACGCTTCTGCTTCCCAGCTCCCAAACACAGCAAAACGACCTCCTGAGGCCCCAAGACTGGGCAAGCACTCCAAGGCAGGTCAGAACTCTTTCAGCAGAGTTCCAGGGGAGCTGGTGGTGAAGTCCTTTTGTTCCTGGGACTTCTTAACAGGGAGCCAGCTCTTCTCAGGCCCTTGGAGATCAGAATCAAAAGAAGGGGACACAGCAAAGTCCTTCCCCTCTCCTTGGCAGCAAAGCAAAACAGCAAGCAGGCAGTCTTCCCCTCTTCAGTTTCTTCCAGCTTTCTCCTTGGCAGAGGTTTCTTCTTAGTTCCAAAGTGATCTAAAGTTTAGGTGTCTGGGGTCCTCTTCTTATACCCCTCCAAGTCTTTGTCTCTTGTGTTTCAGTGGGGGGATTCCCCTGCTCAAACCGGTTCCTGGGTGTGCTCTGCTCTGGAGCACCTGGTTCCTTTCAGAGTGAGGGGCAGGGTCGTTAGACGCTCAGCAGGAGGTGGAGCCTTCTTTGTGCCAGCAGAGGCAGAGTCCTCAGCCTGGCCAGCAGGGGGTGGAGCCAGCTTTGTGTTTGGCAGGGACAGCCCTATTCAAACCCAGGGACTACTCCTCCCACCCATCTAAAGCAGATCTCCCTATTCACCCTGCTGCTGACTCATCCAGGCTCCTGGAGCCACCTGGCCCATCACATGACACCCTTCAGCCAACCAGCACACAGGCACACAGGAAGGTTAAACAGGAGAATAGCTACTTTCTAAAGTGCTATTCTCACACAGTGAATTTAAAAACCATCTTGCTAAAAAGATGTATAATTAAATTCTGAACACAGAGATACCAAACTTGGATTTTCTATCTTTCCCTTATGGGAAGATAGGCATGTAAACAGCCTTCCCCATTCTATCCTATGGGCAAGATAGCCTCTCAGCAGTGAAAAACGAAAATGGCTGTAATTCACTACCAGGGCATGTTACACACCTCAGTACATGCCCTACCTTTCAGATACACTGCACCCAGCCCAGGGGGGTACCTAGGGCCACCATAGGGATGCCTTACATGTACAGAAAGGGAAGGATAAGGCCTGGTCAGTGGGTGCACTGGCCAGGTCGACATGGCAGTCCTGGACTGCACATAAGCACTGCAAGCAGGCCTAAGACATCATTTTAGCGCTACTCCTGTGGGTGGCACAATCAGTGCTGCAGCCCACTAGTAGCATTTGAATCACCAGCCCTGGCACACGCAGTGCACTTTACTAGGGGCTAACAGGTGAAACAAATATACCAATCATGGATAACCAATCAATATAACAATTTATACAGAGAGTATATGCACTTTAGCACTGATCAGCAGTGGTAAAGTGCCCAGAGTCCTATTGCCAACAACCACGGGTCAGAAAAAATAAAGGAGGAAGAAGCAAAAAGTTTGGGGATAACCCTGCAAAAAGGGCTGTTTCCAACACATACGTACTAGGAAACTACTAACGATACATAGCTTATAGGATATCTCTGTACATTGTGATATTTATTTTATCCTCTATTTGTTTTTTCATAGCCAAGTCCTTCATTCAGATGAATCCTGAACCATAACGGAATCTCAGCAGTGGATTTTCCCTTGTTGTGTTTCCCTTCCTCCCCGGACTACCTCTGGCATTTTGATTGTTGTTGGGTGCGATGGGTGGTTCAGGGAGGTAGTGGATAGTTCTTCATGCCCCTGATGTTCCTGCAAGCATACAGTGAGTCTTGACAGAGTGCGAAGCCATGAAAAAAAGTTATTGCCTTGCCCGAACGTCATGGACTTGAACCGGGTGACCCTTACTGACTTAGCACACATGATAGGCAACTTGCAAAAGGAAACACAAGCCCTGTCAACAAGAGTAGATACGTTACAGCAAGGAATTAGACCAGAAACGAAAATGGGTAATGTAGGGGGAACACTTTTTACTCCTACCCAGATGTCAGGTGCAGGTCTTCCAGTAATTCAGGTCACCACTCCACAGTCCATTCCATTGGCCCCTCCTGAAAGGTTTCTTGGGGATCCAGCCAAGTGTGCAACTTTTATTAGTCAGTGCCAATTACATTTTATGTGTAAGAGTTCCTGTTTCCCATCAGATCAAGCAAACGTGGCTTTTGTTATATCTTATTTAGGAGGGTCTGCTGCAAACTGGGCAATCCCTTTAATTGAAAGAAACGATCCACTATTGCAGAATTCCTCTGCTTTTAAGACTGAATTTAAGAAATTGTTTGATAAACATTCCTTTGTGCATTCTGTTGACACCGATCTTCTGAATTGAAGACAGGGAAGCAAGGACTTAGCCACGTATATTACAACCTTTAATAGGTCAGTGGCAGAGGCGGGTTGGCCAGAGGAGAAACGTAGCACGTTATTTTATCGTGGCTTGAGAGACGAGTTGAAAGACATGCTAGCTCAATTGGTAGATCCCCCTGAGTCCTGCTCTGCTCTCATAGATCTCGTCGTTAGATTACATCACAGGTTGTCAGAAAGAAAGAGGGAAAGAAGTAGACCTGAAGGGCGAAGTATCTCCTACCGAGAAAAGAAGGGAGAACCCGAAAAAGGTTTAGAAGAACCAGAACCTATGCAAATAGGGAGTTTGAGAGGACCTCTTAGTGAGGAAGAAAGAAGGCGAAGACGAGAAAATAAATTATGTTTGTATTGCGGGACGCAGGGGCACTTTCTTAGAGAATGCCCCGCAAAGCCAAAACAGATGAGACAGGCGGAAAACTAGAAGGCCCGAGGTCTTGCGAGACAAAGACTTCGGGTACGTCAGGTATGATTGTCATGTCATTTCTTTCTTTCCTCGCGTCTTATTTGGGGACAAGAGGTTACTGAGGTACAGATAATGATAGATTCCGGTGCTTCAGGCAACTTTATGGACACACAGTGGGCTCAGGAAAAGAACATTCCGAAAGTATTTAAGGAATTCTGGGAAGCAGTAACTACCATAGATGGGAGTAAGCTAAAATCAGGTCCCGTTACTCATGCCACCATACAGTTAACATTAGTCATTCAAGAAGAACACAGCAAACTCATTGTTTTTGATCTCATACGCTCCCCCCAGTTTCTGGTCATTCTAGGGTTGCCCTGGTTACGTCAGCACTGCTTGCTTATCGATTGGAAAGCTCTGACATTGCCCTTCAACCCAGACTTCTGTAGTACACACCTTCTTCCTGAGTTAACCGGTACCCGGTCGGCTAATCGCCTTAGTCACAGTAAGGAACCAGAACTACCTTTGGTTTATCAGGATTTAAACAAAGTATTTGTTAGTGAAAAGGCTACTAGTCTCCCACCTCATAGATCCTTCGATTGTAGAATAGATCTCTTACCTGGAGCCCGCATACCCTGTAGTAGGGCATATACTTTAACGGAAAAGGAAAACTTATATCTACGAGACTATCTCGATGAAATGTTAAGAATAGGTTTTATTCGTCCTTCCAGATCTCTGGCTTCCTCGTCTCTTTTCTATATACCCAAAAGAGAGGGAGGCCTGGGATGCTGCATAGACTACAGAGCCTTAAACTCTGTTACTATTAAAAAGAGGTATCCCTTACCATTAATCTGCTCCCTCCTTGATCAGATAAAGAAAGCCCAGAGTTTCACCAAACTTGATTTAAGAGGGGCTTACCACCTTGTAAGAATTAAGGAAGGGGATGAGTGGAAAACAGCCTTTTGCACCAAATACGGCTTATATGAGTATTTGGTAATGCCCTTCGGGTTATGTAATGCCCCATCTGCCTTTCAGTTCTTCATTAATGAGCTTCTTAAGGACATGTTGGACTTATTCGTCATTGCCTATATAGATGACCTGTTAATCTACTCCTCTTCACAGCAAGAACATGAAGTCCATGTTCGAAGGGTTCTTGAACGCTTGCGAGACAACCACCTTTATTGTAAACTAGAAAAGTGTAGCTTCCATACCAGGGAAGTTAGCTTTCTTGGATTTGTGTTAACCCCTCAGGGAATTAGTATGGACCCACAAAAGGTGGAAGCTATTATGCGTTGGCAAGCACCACAAAGTGTAAAAGAGATTCAAAGCTTTCTTGGTTTTGCCAATTTTTATAGGTGTTTTATTTGTAACTTTTCTGAAGTGGTATCACCGATAACTAGGTTATTGAAGAAAGGGGTTAAGTTTAATTGGACCACTGAGGCTAGATAGAGCCTTTTCGTCATTAAAGAATGCCTTTACTAAAGCACCGATATTACGTCATCTAGACCCTTCTCGGCCTTTTGTAGTAGAGGCCGATGCTTCTCAAGTGGCCGTAGGGGGGGTCCTCTCTCAAACTAATCCTGAAACTGGACAACTGCACCCTATTGCATATTATTCCCGTAAATTGTCACCAGCCGAACAAAACTATACCACTGGTGATAAGGAGCTGTTAGCCATAAAAAGGGTGTTTGAGGAATGGAGACCATACTTACTAGGAGAAAATCATAAGATACTTGTTCTCACAGATCACCGTAACTTACAGTTTTTGAAATCCGCTAGGGCCTTGTCGATGAGACAACTACGTTGGACACAATTCTTTTGTGACTACAATTTCGTTATTCAGTTTCAGGCAGGAAAACGAAACGGTAAAGCAGATGCTTTATCTCGCCTAGGCTATGAAACTTCAGACATACAGGGTGACCCTCCCACTATTATAGCCACGGATAGGATAATCGGAGTCCTAAGTTCTGAGGATGAATTTTTAACAGCTCTCAGAGAACAACAATCATCCCCCGCTATGGAGCAAACAATAGAAAACCAAGAAGCCTTCAAGGAACAGGGTTTCCTCTATGTTCAAGGGGGTTTAGTCCTCCCCAACCAAGCCCTAAGGTTGCAAGCATTAGAGTGGAGCCATGCCCATCCTCTAGCAGGTCACCCAGGGTACAAGAAAACACTGGACCTATTAAGAAGACATTTTTGGTGGCCTGGCATGGTAAGAGATGCAAATAAGTATGTCCAAACATGCCATATCTGTGCACAGGGCAAATCCTTACACCAAAGCCCTGCGGGACTGCTACAACCATTACCTACACCTCCTAGCCCATGGCATACTGTATATTTAGATTTTATAGTTGATTTACCCAAGACCACCAAAGGAAATACAACACTTCTAGTAGTAGTAGATATGTTCACTAAAATGGCACATTTCATTCCCTTGAAAACTCTCCCGTCATCAAGGGTTTTGGCCTCTGTCTTTGTCCAACACATAGTCCGATTGCACGGCATCCCATCGGTGCTCGTTTCAGATAGGGGGGCTCAATTCATTTCTAGATTTTGGAAAGGGATAGTAGCCTTGTTACAGATTGATGTCAGGTTATCTTCTAGCCACCATCCGCAAACCGACGGCCAGACTGAGAGAGTAAACCAATGCTTTGAGCAATACATCAGATGCTACACCTTATACTCTCCAGTAGACTGGGACGAAATGGTATGGGTTGCGGAATTTTCTTATAATAGTTGTCACTCGTCCACATCTTACTCTCCCTTTTATTGCACTTACGGCTTCCACCCACGTGCATTATTAGCAACACAACCTGTTTCCTGTCCTGCCCCTGCAGCCATAGAGTTTATTAAGGGAATACAAGAGATACACAAGGTAGCTTGAAGTACCCTAGAAGATGCCAAGGCTGAGTATAAGAAAAGGGCGGATTCCCGCAGGTGCACAGAACCCAGGTACCAACAGGGCAATAGAGTTTGGCTATCCTCTAAATACCTGACCTTGAAAGGACCTTGCAAATTCAAACCCAAGTATATTGGTCCATACAAGATAAATAAGGTGGTTAATCCCGTCGCTATGAAATTAGATCTTCCAACTTCTCTGAAGATCCATCCTGTTTTCCATTTGTCACTCTTAAAACCAATGGAGCCGGGCACACGTCTCCCTAAGAATCCACCCTCCATAATAGTGAACGGGGAACCGGAATATGAAGTTGAGGCAATCATCGACTCCCGCAGAGTACGTCGGCAGCTCCAATATTTGATACATTGGAAAGGGTATGGTATTGAGGACCGTACATGGGAGCCAGCCAGCCAGGTACATACTCCCCGTTTGGTACGAACATTTCAGAGATTACACCCTGAGAAGCCCAAACCAGTTGGAAGGATTGTAGGGAGGGTGTACTGTCAGGACTACCGGCCCCGATTGAGCTCCGTACTACGGAACTACGAAAATGGTGGGCGCCTTTGTGAGCGTGCGCGGTGGAGGTCGGGCGAGTGTTAAAACCCAACCTCCCGCAGCTGCAGGCGCTTCGCGCCCCTCTTGGTTCTTCGTTACCCTATTACCTGCAGTTCCCGTAGTTCCTGAAGCGTCGCTCCCCTCGCGGAGTCTGGAACTCTGGATAGCGTCGGGTTACCGGCTTCCTCGTGGTTGCGATTTTCATTCCCCCCGGGAGCAGAGTTTGGTCAGCGGCGAATCTCTTGTCCTGGGGTCTTTTCACTGCCGTTTCCCTCATCGCGACGGTGCCCTCTTATCTCGGTGTGTTCGCCTGACTCCTGACGTCGATCTTCTTCGAGAGGAGGTGTTGGTTGTCTCCGGGTGGATGTATACAGCCTGCAGTGGGACAGCAACAAAAGAAAAAAGACAAAAACCATAACGGTAACAGCGCTCTTGCGCTGCCCTTTGTTTATTTTTGCCTACCTCATATACATTGTACTTACCTGAGTTGTTATTCTTTCTGTCTTTCTTCCTCACATACCATTAGAGACTTCTAGTGTGTCCTTGTTTTTGTTATGTTCCAGAATCTTACAGAAGCATTCAATCAGTGCTCAGAGGAAGGGAAAGATAGACATAAACCTTTCTACGTTTAATGCTCAGGAAAAAGGATACGTACCAGGATACATAGCTTATAGGATATCTCTGTACATTGTGATATTTATTTTAGCTCCTATTTGTTTTTCCATAGCCAACTCCTTCATTCAGATGAATCCTGAACCATAACGGAATCTCAGCAGTGGATTTCCCCTTGTTCCTTGTTGTGTTTCCCTTCCTCCCCGGACTACCTCTGGCACTTTGATTGTTGTTGGGTGCATTGGGTGGTTCAGGGAGGTAGTGGATAGTTCTTCATGCCCCTGACGTTCCTGCAAGCATACAGTGAGTCTTGACACACAGCACCAACTCAGCATCACTCAGCACCACCTGAGCGCCAGCTCAGCACCACCTCAACTCCAGTGCAGCACCACCACCTCAGCATGACTCAGCACCACAGCATAACTCATCACCACCTCATCACTGCCTCAGTATCACTCATCATCACCTGAGCATCACCTCAGCACCAGCACACCACCACCTCAGCTTCACTCAGCACCACCTCAGCATCACTCAGCACCAACTCAGTATCACTCAGCACCACCTCAGTATCACTCAGCATGACCTGAGCATCACCTTCACTCCAGCACACCACCACCTCAGCATCACTCAGCACCGCCTCAGTATCACTCATCATCACCTGAGCATCACCTCAGCAGCAGCACATCACCACCTCAGCACCACCTGAGTATAATTTAGAACCACTTAAGCATCACTCATCATCACCTGAGCATCACCTCAGCACCAGCACACCACCACCTCAGCATCACTCAGCACCACCTCAATATCACTCAGCACCACCTCCCCATCACTCAGCACCGCCTCAGTATCACTCATCATCACCTGAGCATCACCTCAGCACCAGCACACCACTACCTCAGCACCACCTTAGCATCACTTAGAACCACCTCAGTTTGCCATTGGAATCTGGAATAGTGTCAGTCCGCTGCTTGTGTTATAATTCAGGTGCTATTTCCCACCCTCCTTTTGTTTATGTCCTCCCCACCCCTATAACAAGAAAATCTATAATAAACAAGCATTAGAGCAGGCAGGAAGAAGTTGCCAGAATTGCAAGGGAAAAAAACTAGAAGACATTTGGAACCAATGGCATGAGATGGGGCAAACTGCAGCGAACCAGGCATCTGCCTGCCTGATCAGCCCAGTAGACCTGAAAGAAGACCAGATCCTCACAGCTCAATATATCATCTCTAGATATAGGCTCAACGGAACAATTGGATTAAGGACCATAATTTACAAAGCCCATGAATAAATAACACCAGTCAGTTATTAAATTCTCATCATGCCGAGTGTGACTCTGTGATAGACAGCACCTGGTTAATAGTGAAAAGAGGCTCGTGCAATCACCCCTATAAGAAGGAGCAACGTGTCAGCCATATAGTAGAGCTATTTAACCTGTCCAATGAACTTTGACTGTTTAGTGAATCTTGAACGCACCACTCAACCTTGCTTTTCCTGTGACCTAGGCTTGCATCTGCAGGAGACACTGGAAAATGACACCTTCCAAATATCAGTTAGTACAATCAGGTAACTACATAATACAGCTCTGAGAAACCAAAAGCTTACTAGCACCCCTAAGCCTCTTCAACAAGGGCGGAACCTTCCTTGTCCAACATCCCTTGGAGTGAAAAAGACGAGTCAAAAATTACAGATGGCTAGACATGTTGACCAGGACACCTATAAATGGCAGCCACGTAAGTAAGTACCCTCTGTGACTGGGTATTCCGGAGTAGATTTCTAAAGTGCGATTACAGCTTGTAATTTGTTCTCTTAGGGTTCAATGCCCAGCACCTTCCCCGTGCAGGGTTTCTCTCGGCACAGCTAAGAAGACATATGTGGCATCTCTACCCTGCCATCCATAACCAGTGATAGTAGACCTTTAGAGCGGTAAATCCTGCATTTGATACTTCAGTCAAATTCAAGCCACACAGTGGCCAGAATTCAGCCCAGAAAACCCTGTGCATCGCAGGCACCATTGGAGCACAGCCTTGGCTGCTATCCAGTTCCTTATATCTAATTCTTGGGCATCCATATTCTGCTCTGTTGCACATGCCCAATGTACTGTTAGGTGGTCCAGTGTACCGTGCCTAACATATCGAGCACCAATTCTCAATTATTGTATTGTAATTGCATTTATATAGTGCCTATGACCCCTGTGAGGCGTTTAAGCACATTTTCTGCAAGTACCACACTACTCCGGAACCCATAAAAGATTAGTGGTGAATTAGTATAGTGAAATGTGAAAGTAATATGAGTGATGGATATGTTAGTCAGTTATTTGGATTGAGAAGGATAGCGGAGGGATAGAAGAGGGAAAAAGGTTTGCATTTATATAGCGCTTGCTACCCCTGATTAGGTGTTGAAGTGCTTTTTTGGTGAGTAGCACGGTACTCAGGAACCCATAATGGATTAGTGGTAAATCAGTAAACTGAAATATGAAATTAATTTGAGTGGTGGACATGTTAGTATGTTATTTGGATAGAAAAGGATAGTGGAAGGATAGAAGAGGCAAGGATTTATACATATTTATTTTCTATTTTTTTGTTTGTTTTGGAGCCCATAGCATTAGGAGGAGACTTGGGACGAGTAAAAGGGAGGTGGAGGGGGGAGA